>NC_134043.1:36394172-38976672 GCF_965140245.1 Athene noctua | reverse complement strand
CTTTAGCCTTACCTCAGGGATGGGGAGGGAACTGTCCTCGCTCACTTAGAGGGGAATTTTGTGGGGGGTGTCTTTTCTCCACTCAGGAAAAAAATCTGCAGGAATTGGGTCACTGTCATTATTTCGCTTTGGGTGTTGCGAGTAAGACAACTGCTTGCTCTGCACTAGTTCTGTGCTTGAAATCTTAAAGTATTGTCATGCGTGTGTGGCATTTTTGATGAACTGGTACATGTGAAGCTAGATGACGAAATGTATAGCTAGTATCTTGGATTTTATTTACTGGATAGGTCAAGTTTGAAGCTGCAGGGACTGAAGTTTATGCTTGATTTGATGCACATGAGTAAGCCAGTTGAATTCAAAGTTCAGCATCTGTGCAAGGCTTCAAGACTGGGGACTTGCTTTGTAAAGAGGATGATGTTTTCCTGTCACATTGCTTGGAATTAGAGAAGACTTTGCTTTTGTTGTCTTTTCTTATTCCAGTCTGAAAGAGAAACATCTGCCAGAGAAATCTTGGGATGTGACCTGTTTCAAGAACCTCTCAAACAATTCATGTTTGTAATAGAAGTGAGAACTGAAAACCACCTTATCTTCTAGTGTAAATATTTGGAAATATCATTAATACATTATAGTAATGGGATAATTATTAAATGCTTTGGTACTTAGTGTCACATTTTGATGAAAATCACTTGACAACAAATTAAAGCACTTTTATTGTAATTGCTATGGTTCTAGAGGATACACATGGTTATGCAGCATTAATTTTAAAGACTTACATGAATTTTTAAGCTTAGCAGATACAAACCTTTGGAGAATAGCCAGTATTCTTGAATGTGCTATATACACTCTAAGGAGTATTTAACTAAATCTTTTGGACCTTGGTTGGAAGTAATTAACATTTCTTCTAAACTTGCAATAATTCATACTTTTTTTTTTTTTTCAGTTACAGCTGCAGATTTGTTTAAAGTAAGCTCAAATGCTCTGTAGGTGCAAGTGGCAGGGGGGGACATATGAAAGTGATATACATGCTCCAGAAGATTGCAACATCTGATAGTTAATAATCTACACGAATAACCAAGCAATTGTGGATTGGACTAAGTGACTACTAGGAGCACAATTGCTACTGAAGCCAGTAAAAATCTGTTTTCTAAATCATGTTCCAGGAAAATGCTCCTTCATGTTATTGCATCTGTCCATTAAGAAGAGCAATTGGTCCCATGGAGGAAGGGCATCTTTAGCTGGCATATCTCTACAGAACATTTTGTGGGGTGGGATTGTTTGGTGATCCTCCAAGTAAACTGGCTCATGTCTGCTGCGTTCACAGGTTGTCCCTTAGGACTTCAGTGACCTATTTCCCAGACATGTCTTAAGTCAGTCTTATACACAATGGCTTTTGTTGGCTAGTTTAGTCTCTAATGTCTGTAAGACTTAAGATTGCTGAATTTGGATGCTCATGATGAGGCAGGCCTGGATTATTTTAAGATGAGGGTGGGACCTAGCCCTGTGCAGACATGGAACTGGATGTCGATAGTCCTGGACTTGTGGGTCACGTGAAGAACTGATGCATCAGGCTCGCCTCACATGTTGGATCAGTTGTGCTGTGAGGATTGTCTGTATTTCTGCCGTGTTTAATATTAGGCTTAGACCTCTGTCTCTGTTGCCTAAGAAAGAAAAATACAGCATGAGGACTCAGAAACTGGGAAAAGCAGCTGGAAAATCTTGCCCATATAGGGCCCAGCACTTAGTACATTAAGATTCATGTTGGTTCTCCTCAGCCTGTACTCCTCAGGGCAGCTGCTTACCCTTCCTGTGGCTACTGAAAGCCTTTAAACACAGTTTGTGGACTAGCTTTTATCCCTGTGGCACAGGATGACTGCCATGGGATTGTTGGCTGGAGCCTCTGCAACGACTAATGAGGTGGTGCTGGCCTCAGGTGGAATGGCTGGTGAGTGGGGATGACCTGAAGAGAAATAGTCTGTGGAAAGTTTGGCACAGACTCTGCACTGGGGTGCCTGGAGCAGGGAAGCACTGTGAGGGATGTGACAGCCAGGTCAAGGGCTCCCAGATGAGGTGGTAGCATGATACTCAGGGTGTTGAGGGTACATTGTGAGTGAAAAGCGCAGCAAGCTAAAAAACACACTGGGAATCTGAAGTTCGGGGAGAAAACTCCAAAAAGGGGCAGAAGAGGGATGAAAATTCTTTGGGAACTACATGTAGTCTAGGTTTAGCTTTGGTATTAAACCAAAGTTTCCTGTTTCCTCAGAGATGTATCCTGAGGCAAGGGCCTAAAATAGACTTGGGTATGTTCCAGGATCTCTATAGTGTGGTGAGTACGTATCACACTATTCCCCTTCAGGAACCTTACTGTTAAAACAAAGCCAAAAGTCTATTATGTTCCTGTATTCCCTGACAGTAAAAGTTTGTATTTCAAGAACAAACTCTTGGGGTTATAATCAAACAGCAACATTAATCTGCCCTCTTAGATGCGGGTAATTGATTGTACTAAGTAATTTTGTTGTGGTCTGTTTTAAGGAAAACATGTGGCCTGGTCTTCTGTGGGTAGAACTGCTTTTTCTTATGCTAGCTGAACATCCCATGTATCTTCTCATATTGGTTGCTTTTTTAAAGCAAAACCCAAAGGTAGTGACACAGAAATTGTTGTCTTCATTTGTGATGTCGTGTCCAAATTTTGATTATGAATGCTTTGTCTAGAAGGTTATGAGAAATTATGCTTCAGTGAATAAATGTTGTAAGGTCTGTGACTTCTACAGTTCTGTTAGTTCATTGGAGAAATACAGCTGAAAGATGGTGACAAATGTGTGTGCAGATGCTTTGCTGTTGTTCCCATATCTCTAGTGCTGGTTAATGTGGGATGAGCAAAAGAGCAGACTCATTGTCCATTTCTGTTCTGGTATGCAGCTTAGTTGTGCATTCATGTACTTAAACTATGTTAGGTTTTGTTTTCTTTAAATAAGCTTTAATAATGCAAGGCACCTTAAGAAAATATATAATTATGTGCAATTTGCTGCTTAAGAGTACACGGCGCTTCCTATTTGAACTACTGCTACCTCCTGAAAGCAGGAGCGGAGAACATGTCATCTTTGAAATTGAAAGCATTTTTCTCCTATGTGCAGAGTGACAGAATGCATAAAGCTGGTCTTTCAGATGTGCATATACAAAGTGAGATCGTGATGAAGCCTATTTTGAAGTAAATTTATTACAGCTATTCTGTATATGGCTATTACTTTCTGTTGTAGAACATTCTTTTCAGCTTCTGCAGCAGCTCTTTCTCTGCATGCAGGCTCTCCCCTTGTTCTCGTTTGGTTCTCTCAGTGTGAAGCTAGACTCTTGGATTGTTCTGGAAAGGTGTTTTACATGATGAACTCATGGGAAAATCAAGGACTGTGAGAAAAGTACTGAATCAATCTGGTTTTTAGCTTTAAATTCTCCCAGTGTCCCATTTTTCCTTTCTTTTAAGGGCACCACCAGGTCTTAGCAGAGTTCTGCAGATCGTAGAGGCTGTTTCACCTCATCCTATATGCAGCCTGCCATACCCACGGAATAGGTATGGTTCCTTGGTCTGCCGATTCTGAATTTTGCTTACTCCTGAAGTTCCCAACTGTCTGCAAAAATAAGTATTAGATACTCTGAAAGCTACAAAGCCCTTCTGTATTTTACAGACAGGCTGCATGCTATTCTCCTGAATGTCTAAACTGTACTTCTATCACCTTCACTTTATCCATGGATGCCTGGTTGTTGCCATGCATTTAACAAGAGCTGCAATTTAACCCAGTAAGTCAAGCTACTACAGGAAGTTCAGCCTGTCTATTAAGTGGTATATTTTGCCGTGGGCTTGTGTTGGGTTCAAGGCAGTAATTTTAATCTTCAGGATATCAAATGGCCCAGGCATCTTAATCTGCAAGATTTTCCATCTCTTCCCTTATGCTCCAAGACACAGAGAACCACCATCTGTTCCCACCTCTGGGTCCCATGAAGGAGTAACACATCATGATCAGAAAATGCCTGTGCTGGGGTACCAAACCTGGGATAGCCTTTTTTAATGAGGCAACATTCTCCCAGATTATACTTCCAATGTACTGCCACTTTAAATATGCCTGTAATGCAGATACTCAGTAGGAGAAGATGCTGGATTCAAAGAAGCTTATTTGTAAAATAAGCCATTTTGACTTTCAAATGTCATCTTTTCCTTTCTGTAAAATGGGAATGATTATATTTCTTGAACTTTCATTACCCTCGAGGTCAGATCTAATCTTAGAAAAAGCTTGAGGATTATAGTGTTTGCTTTTTTCCAGCACGCACAGTTTAGGAGACCACTGAATTAGACTCCTAGGTTGAGGGCAGGACTTTGAGATGGCTGCCTTTCCTGGGTGGTGATATGCACAACTTGCAAATTCCTTGTTCAGGGGTGACAACTGCAAATCAACAGCATTCTCCTGCCTGGCCTCAGACACACACACTTCTCTAAATGGAGACAACTGCTCTTATGCTAATGGATGTCTGCAGCTAGTTTGTGTGACTTTTTGATGATGAGAAAAAACTGCAGTGATGCTGGTCATTTTGATCTTTTTGTGGTTTTTTTAATACTGCTTTCTCCTCAAGTCTAAATTTTCTTAGCTAATTTACCACATCAAGGTGCAAAACTTCTGCCTTGCAATTTTTCAGTTTTGAAGACCACTAAAAACATCCTGGTCAACAAATGTTAAATTTCCAGTAAAAACTTGGTACCCTCCTGAAGTGGCAACCCTCATGGTGAAAAACCACAAACCCATTTGGCCTGGCCAGATGCTTAAATCTCCTTAGTTCAGCTGAGTAAATGATTCCTATGGTTCACCCCCACCCCCTCCCACTGCTTTATTTACTAACAGAGTAGTAGGATCCAAGATAGAGGGGTTAAAAGCTGGTTTCTCTCTGTTTTTTTTTTTTTTCCTTTCTTTTGAGGACATGACCCTTTCACATAAATGTTTTTAGCTTTCCCAGATTCTAGTCCCATTGTGGAATGTATGGAGGCAGCAAATAAATGATACTTTAAAAATGACATAATTTCATATTTACTGAAAATGTAATTATCCTATTAGTGTTGTAATGAACAGTCTATCCACCCACTCCGGGGAGAAAAGACAAACCAACAGTAGATCAAATACTGACAAAAAACCAATAGTAAACAGTGTGAGCAATTAATGCTTTTGGTATCTGCTGAGACAGTAAAACCTTGTATTGGCTTAGTAGTGTCTGTATTACAAATATGTGCCTGCTTCCTCCTGGATTTTGGCACTGCAAATTCTTGCAGCAGTGTAAGTTTTCTGCATCAAAGGTGACCAGATTTGTCTACCAAAGGAGGAAGGATGGCTGCTACAAACCGTTAACTCCTTTTGAGAAGAAGGTAATGAGCATGGAAGAGATGGTTCTGGAGATGGCTGGAAGGAAGGAGTGGGCCTGGAGGAGTTGCTGCCTTACGCTTTCTCTGGATGTACAGACACTTGAAACCCCTCAGCTGGGACAGCACAGCGTACTGGAAAATACAGAATAGCCTAGCTTTGAGGGCTGTGTCATGGATGGCAAAATGCATTTATTTGGTCTCATTCATGTTTCTTGTGAATGGTGATGACTGGTGAGCAGTAGGACAAGGAGCAGAGCAGCTGCCCTGGGTTTCTATACCTTGAAGGGAATCTGACTCACCTTTTAATAGTGATGCTTGCCATCAGGACCTCTCCTTTCTTTGGTCTTCTGTGGAGTTTTGCCATCCCTTAGTTGTGCCTGAGACAAGAAGGGGGGGTAGGCTTTTATTATGGGTGAATTGTCTGTTGTATGCAGACCTCCAGCTGAAGGTCTGTCCCTAGCTGTAAGGCTTCTTGACAATTAGGACAAGCACTGGGGAGAGGGCCAGGGTCACATTTGGAGTGTCCATTGGGATTTTCCATGCCTGTTTACTTGCAGCAACAAAGCTAAACCTAGAAAGAGGGACAGTTTTCATGGATATGTGAACAAGTAGGAAAATGCTAGTCTTATGTGTCCTATTGAACTGATGGAGGCAATACTAGCTAGTTAAAAAAAGCCCCACTGTTGAGTACTTATATAGAACAAAAAGATCCATGTACAGTAACGTCAAAGCAGCAAGAATGCAATTTTAATATAAGCTATTGCCTGTATGATGTGATATTAATTTTTTTTGTTTTTATATTAGGTGCCAAAGAATCCAAGGTCTTAGCCAGAGAACAGCCTGTTTGGTTTATATTTCTTCTTTTACAAAATTTGAAAAGAAAATATCATTCTGTTGGCATTATAACAGTGCAGGAAAAGTCATAACTGATTTAAGATGCTCTGTAGGCCAGTCCTCAGCATTTCTCATTTACATGGACCAATATGTTTACTCTTACATTTTTAATTAATTATAATCATATTAGAGTTATATTCCATATCTTTCAGAAACAATATTAAGCTATCAAAGGGAACGCATGTGTCTATACACAGACATTTCACTGCTATTAATATCAGAGTACTTCAACTTATGCTATGGGTTTATACTCTCATCAGTGCTGAAGGGCAGGGATGTAATTGTTAGCATTGTAAAGGTAGAGATTCGAGGCCCAACAGTCAGGACTGGCAATCCCTGAGGAGATGAGGTGTTTGGCTAATGTGAAACAAAACTCACATTAAATGAAAAATGAAGTTGTAAGAGCTTTTGGCCCTCTGAATGTGGTGCTATGCAGTAGTGAAGAAGACAGGAAGTCTGTGAATAAAACAGCGACTCACCTGAAGCAAAATCTTTCTCCAGCTTCACCTTTATGTTTTCCCTCTGCTCTCTCTTCCTCTGGTTTTGGCTTGAATGGAGAAACAGGTTTTTCTCTTTCCTGAGCCCACTGGAAATAATGCAGTACATTAGTAGTCCTGGGATGTGGTAATGGTGGAGGTAGAAGTTTCTTCTGGGCTGAGGTGCTAGCAAAACCAGATGAGACTAAGAGGAGCGAGCCTCTTCAGAGGAGAGTCCTAGCAGACATGCATGCATCTTAAATGTGTGCCTGGTAATGAATGTGCTGTGGAGGAGACTTGAACATCTGGTCACTTCATTCTAGTATTTCTTAATTTATAAGGATATGAAAATTTGAACATGATATTCCAGATAAAGTTACCAATCTGATAAGACTGTCATTCCCCATGAGTGAGCATTGTTCATGTGAATATGAGATGGAACTATTACCGTATCATCTGTGCCTGTAGCTCATTAGCAATGCACATTTCTGAGCTGGAAATCTACTTCATTTATGACTTTAAACTTGTTGTATGAGTGTCCCAAATTCTTTGCTGCTGCCTCTCTCAGAAAACTACATATCCAGGAGAGACTATTCTCCAAAAAATATTTTGTATATGCAGTTTGAAGAGCAGCTGACATATTTTAAGAGTCAAAACCTTTGACAGACATACTGTTTCACGTGTTGCATGCCTGGTGTGTAAATGTGCTTTTTGGGATGCCATTTCCCTGGGAGGGCAGAGGCAGGCTATCTCCAGGATGGTCAGTATCAGCTTGCAACTCAGCTGGGAAAACCTCTCAATCTTGACAGAACCTGAAAACAAATTAGGCTGATGCAAGAATAAATGCCTAGTTTTAAAGATCTTCCCTTCACAGGAAGAGGATGACCCTGTTAATCAACATTAACAGGAAGAACTCCTGGTGGTCCTGACCGAGGAAACAACTTCCACCCAGTGTCGTCTTTTATTTTTCGTTGTCTTTAAAAGCAGACCAAATGTTTGCTGCTCCTGCCCCCCTGCCCATCTGTCAGCTGAGATATAGGCTATGGCTTCTGTAAGATGAAGTTCTTGTGTGACAACAGTACCTTAACTGTGGCCAAAGGCTGGCTGTGGGATGCTGGCAGATGCCCTAGGGAGATGCTGTGTTTTCAGAGAGCTGAGGGTGCTTGAGGTACTTGCCATGACTTGCCCTGTTGCAAACTAGAAGTCCCAAAGCAGTGCTGAGATGGCTCACCAGCCTCTGTCCCCTGTGTGCTGGTGGCATATCTCTCCAGCTCCTGATTAGTGGGGGTGGCAGCAATAGCCTGAGACAAGCTCTTTGGTCTCCTGTTCCTCCTCCTCCTGTCTTCTTCCAGAAGACATGATCCCAAGGTATCTTGTTGCCTATATAAGCTGTGAGGCCTAAGCAAGACAGATGCTTGCTATTGAAGGGAGCCCTTTAAGGCAAAGGGTTAATGGCATGTAGGCTTGTCTTAAAAAAAAAAAAATCCTTCTTGTTGGCTGTGTGCCAGCTCTTCAGCATGCCCAGCAGCCCCTTCTTGGCACCTGGTGGCAGGGCCAAAGCAGGGACACCACGCTGGTACCCTTGGTTACCGCAAGGTGAACTCATAAGTGTTCTGAAGGTGGAAAGACTTAACTTTTTCATCTTTTGTGTATTTAACAATATGATTCTGTGGGGGCCTGAAGAGAGAGCAAGCCATAACTGTCTCCTTAAGCTGCTGCTTTTGGAGGTTTTTTCTTTCTGTGAAACATGGAGAAATAGAGCTAAGGTTTACAGTGATAGTTTGGAGTCAGGATGAGTGGCATCATCCTGGGACACACAACCAAACTTTGGCCTGTATTTCTGCAATTATTACCCTTAAAAACACAGTGCTGGATTTATTTTTTTTATCCATCCCCCCCCTTTTTTTTTCCCTGGAGACTAAAGCATTGTTCATTAATGCTTACCAAGACCCTGAGTGTTCTTGGAGAAAAGTCTTTTGGAAAGTGTCACATTATATAATCATGCTTTTTTTTTTTTTTTTTTTTTCCCCAAGTTGCCACTTAGTGCCATGCTTGCTCGAGTACTGTGTGGTCAGACAGGAATGCCAGACAGGGGAGGAGCCTTTTGGATCAGTAAATTTGGTCTGAAGAACAGCTACTGTTTTCAGGGCAGAAAAGCATGTTCCTCCTCCATCTTTGTCCCATAACAAAATTACAGCAAACTAGAAGAGAGAATTCTGTTAATCAGAATAGTCAATTGGGGAATCATTAGCTCTGATTTTAAACACTATTTGTAATTTGCTTTAGGGTCTGTAGCCTAATTCTTTCCTTTGAGTTAATTAAAATATGTTTGAATGTGACAGACATTTCCAAATCTTCCTGCAATCCAGGAGGAAGGGTAGGGTTTTTTTGTCATCCTCCATCAAGTACAGAGGCTCTGAGCGCAGAAGAATTTCACTACAATGCTGCAAGGTTGTTTACCTTAGCTCCTTCACAAAAGATAATCCAACAAATTACATTAATTATAAACCAATATGTTCTGTTCAATTCCCACATGAGCCAAACCTGGGTATGAGCATCTGCTCTTATTTTCTGAGCTGGGTTTTGAGGACAAGACTCACAACAATGCTCAATCCATAATTAACAGAAAAATTAAAGATGCAACATCCCTTGCATCCTGCTTTTTGAAGCAGCATGTTTAAAAATATACATGCACTGTCCTGGCAGTTTTTATTCAACATAAAAAAAACAATACTCTATTGTTACCCCTGGTGTGTTTTTGTTTGTTTAAAATATTTACATTTATGTTAGGCTTAAAATAAACATGTAAATACTTTCCATAAGAAAAAAAAAAGATTCATAATTCCCTCTTGTGCTACATTTTTTCTTTTCAATTGTTTCTCTCCCTCCCCCCAAAGATGACCTCTTTTCATAAAATGTGGTTTATTCTGCATTAAGCATATTGTTTTCTTTATGAAAAAAGGACTGGTTGGGCTTCTTCTTATTTTATTTTTTTAAGTGGCATATTTTTTCAGTTTCATTTCATAACAGGAAACAAAAGAGAACGTGATTGTTTGACCTGGTTACCAAAGAAATATTTGGCTAATAAAAATCCCATTAGCATGATGCCAAGTTCTGCTAGTTGTTTATGGTAAGCATGCCTATACAATTATACTCCATTTGCATGTCGAAGGGTGGAGGAAAGAGAGCTTTTGTGGTTTAGGCACTAGACTGGCACTTGAGATAAGAGATCAGTTCCCAGCTGTGCAGCAGACTGACTTTGAACAGACAGCAAATTTCCGTGGCTTACTTTTGCAGAAGGGATTAATAACACTCATTTTCTTGCATTTTCCATCTTGTTTCTGTAGAAACTGGACTCTCAAAGGCTGCTTGCCTGACATCCAGCACTGGGCCAGTTGTAGGCCCCCACCCCTTGTCCAAGGGGGATAACTGCATTGCCTTTACCTCAGAGTGCTGTAGGAGCAGGACTAAATTCATAACTCACTCCAGGGGATTTATTAATTGATGCTCAATAGAGCTCATGCAACATAAATTAAATAAAAAAATTATGTGATTGCTACAATCCATTCCCATTTCAGGGAGGAACAACTGAATTTCTTGATAATGAAGGCCTTTCCTTTGTGCCTCCCATTCCTTGGATTTGCCTATGGCCATGTCTGTGCTGACAGCCCCACAGCTGTTAGCTGCTGTGGAGCAGCCTGTTGGCCTACCCCAGCCCTGGTCTTGCCCATCCTGCCCAGAGGTGTCTTCCTTGCCCAGGACCCCTGTGTTGCTGCTGGAGACATGAGTATGGTCACTGTCCTGTTGTAGTTGCGCTTCTTGTACCGCCATGCTGTGCAGCAGCCTCTGTAGGATTGCTGGGTTTCCTGCATTTCATGCAAGCTTTGTTTTAATGAACAAATAATCGACAAGAAAACAATAGAAATTCATTAACTATGGGTGGGGAAAAATAACACGGAAAAGTTTAACATGTCGGGAAGCATTTCTTCTGGAAAGAGAGAGGGAGGGGCCATTTCTTTGAAAGCCAAGACATGTAGCCCCTGGAAGTTCAGAGATGTTGCCTCTGTTCCCTGAGCTTTTTTTGTTCCCTTGGGACTTGCAGCATGGATTCAGCTGTGAACATGCTGCAGAGAGCAGGATGTGGTGAGCCAGAGGCTCTGTGGGCTCCCTGCTTGGCAGCGCAGTCAGAGCTAGTGGGGCAGTCCAAGGAGGGACTGTGGGAGCTTTTCTGGAGTGACTGGTTGGTGCAGAGGATTTTTCTTGTTTAACCTTGCTTGTAGGAAAGGCCTTGAGCCTGGTTGTAATGGTCAGGAATGCCAGCTCCTGCTAAACACTCAGATCGTCAAAGCTTGTTATTCTGGTGTTCTTGGCATTTGTTTGAAAAACAGGGAAGCTCCCACCCCTTCCAGTTAAGGGGGTGAGCTCAGTGTTAATAAGCGGGAATAAATCCTCCAAGTGTTAAATGTTGTGGTTTTTAGTCTCAGAGCTGGCTGGTGATCTCTGATACTGGGTGTAGATGTATCATAACAGGTACATGGGAATGGAGGGTGCTGCTGCCCACAGGTGGGAGGGAGCAGGCCTGATGAGAAATGCACCCAGAGAGTTGCCCACCTTCCTTCTGCAGTGCTGGGGAAGGGGCACTGGCCTGGGGCAGAGCCCCTTGTGTCTGGAGCAGCTGCTCCTGTGTGGCCCATGCCACCCACAGAGGTAGGGCTTGCTCAAGCTGCTCCTGCGGAGATGGGTAAGTGGTGGCCTTTGGGTTGGGTTGTCACGTGTGATTTCCTTTAGACAACATTTGTATCTTCCTGGGCTGTAAATAGGTAACTATAATGTCCTCAGTAAGAGAAACTTTCAAAGGCACTTCTCAACCTTCTTCTAAATTTAAAAAATAATCAACAGGCAGTTCTTGGTCTCTCTTGCATCTTTGATCATTTCTCCTCCCACTTCAACTCTGCTCCTTGAATTCTGGGACACGCACATGCCAAAACCTCTTCCTTTGCTGGGAGTATGAAGTTTTCAGCTGCACAGTTTGCAGTGCGCACTTGAGGAAAAGCCTTCTGCCTTCAGTACGGCTCTTGGGGAGAAAGATCTGTGTTCACTGCACAGCTAAGGCATGTGCTGTGCAGCAGCTCTTGCTTAGTAGGACTCTGAAAATGACTTCAAAATGGCACAGTGTGAATGCTGCATGCCCAACGTGTGATATTAAAACACTTAGAACTGGATCAAATCAAACCCAGTTTTCACCACAAACGCGCAGAGGCTGTTCTTGTTTGAAGACTCTTTTCTTGCCAAATTCCATCTTTCCACACTGAGCTGCTTAAAAAAAAAAAAAAAGCCTTGTGTATGTATGTATTTATATAGCTGAATGTTTTTTTGTTCACATTTTATACAAAAATATTGCCTTTTGGCAGGGAGTCAGCTAGTAGGTGTTAGATTCAGAACGTATCGTAAAGTTACGAGTGACTGCAAATGACATTTACACCCTGTAAATCTGGTAAGGAAGTGTTAAGGTCCAAAAATCAAGGCCTTCAAAGCTGGGGAATGACAGAATTAATAATTGAATTGAGCTCTGTGTGTGTGTGTGTGTATTTATAATTATAGTTACATGACTTCTTTCTTTTTTTTATTCCATGGGACCTGTCTCTTCTGGTGTGTAGGTGGTTATTCAGTCTTACTCGCACCATGTGTGAATTTTCACCACCAGAGCCCTATGGAGTTATCTATATGTGTCTGTGCTGGGAGTGGGTCAAGGCCATGAGGTGCTGAAGTCAGAAGTAACCTGACATGGAGACTCAAGCATCAAGTCCTGTGAAATGGGTGGCTATTCCTCCCTCATGTGACAGATTGTATGGAGTCCCAGGTATGTGCAGGGTAGGGGGAGCCACTGTAGCCTGATGCTTTTGTTATCCCGCAGTCCCAGAAGTTGGAGGCAGCTGTAGCTGTTAAATATGGTCCTGTGAAGCCCCAGGCTCCTGGAGCTGCAACAGAGACTGAGATAGCATAGCTGGGGAGCAGGGTGGGAATGTCTAAGTTGTGTTCATGTGGGAACTACAGATATCTGCAGAAGTTTCTGAAAAGCCTGCAGCTTGGATCAATAAGTCTGACTGGATTTCCCATGAATGCATGTGTCCCAAGACAGAATGCACTAGTGTTTCTCAGATAAAAGCTGCAAGAATCACCCAAGATTTAAGGAAAAGTTAGAGTATGGGGGTGCACCTGCTCTGAGCCCATGCCAAGAATCCCTAGCCCATCTCTGAAGGAAGTTTTCTTTTTGTTAAATAACCTTCAAAGAAGGAGGTCCCCTAAGCTCCTGTAGAGGGCTTATTCAAGTACTGAGCTACCTTGATATTTTTTTCCTTCCTAATCATAAGAAAAGTGACATTTGCGTGAATCAAGGCAAATTCTTTCTGTGCTATCCCTAATATTTCTGGAGAGCAACTGCTCAATGTCTTTTTCATAACCTTTTTTGGAAGAGCCTTATCATGTAATCTGTTGTTTCTAAACAAAAGTTTACAATGAAAACTGTCACTTGGAGCAAAGGCTCAAAAAGCAAAGGCACGTCTGTGTGTTATTTTGTTGGTTCTGCATTGCAGAACCTTTTGGAACCCACCACAACCCAAAAGGAAAACCTTATAAAGCATTTTTTTATTATTGGATTTTTGAGTTATTTTCAGTTTGGGGGATATTAGGTTTCTACATATTATAGTTGGCTTAAGCTTTCTTGTTTGCTTGAGGTTTTCTCCTCTTAGGATAATTTTTTTTTAAAAAAATGGAATTCCTCTTCTTTTAATTCTTTCTATTTTAAAGCAATGTGTTCATTACACTTGGATCCTTATTTTGGAGTCACTTCACTTACTGGAGGATTAAATGGCATTTCTACATGTGTAAGGAGTTTAACAAAATTGAGTGGCATTTATTGAATGATCTTGTTTTTATTTATTCACAAAGTGCACCAGGATATTACTCACTAAAGCTCAAGTCTGATTTTTATCTGAGGTCCTGGCCTGAGTGAGAGACAAAAACACGGGCAAATTAAACAAGAACATCAGTAACAACTCTTTAAAATAAACTTGTAAAGTAAATTTAAAAACTGTGAGTGAAGTGGAAGAAAACTAAAAGAGAATGAGGAAAGCCAAGCCTTCTCCCAGGTCAGTAAGAGGGAAGTCTGACGGTGTGACTGAGGGTAGAATTAGCCCCATCTGCCAAGTGCCTTTGAGCAGTAGGGATGTCACCTGCCGCCCACTCCCCAGGAAGGCTTTAGGCCAGACTCTGACCTGATTTTCACCTTGTGCAATACTGACTGCAGACTGTCTGCACAGATGCAAGTTAGAGAAGAAATTGACTGGGTGGGTTTGTAAACATAAGTAAAGGAGTACTGTTTCTGTAAGCTCTGAAATAATGTTTGCCTCCTGTGATAGTAACTTCCTTTCAGTACTTGCTAGAGGTGCCAGGCTGAAAGCCCTGGGTGATGGGTCCCTCTCAGCAGCTGTGGGAGCTTTACTAGGCTTTCATAATAAACACTCCTCCCCTCCAGCCAGTTGGTTTGGTCCTCGGGGTCTCTTCTGACACTGCCATAAACTGAGACCAAATTTACTAATTTAAATGAAATAGATGTGCAACACTGCAGTTTAGCAGTCAGTGCAAAACTAGCTGTTCATAAAGCAGAATGGCTTCTACTGATAATTCTCTAGAAGGATACAGGTTCTCTCTGTGATGGCTGCACTGCCCTTGTAATCTGCAGCTTGTGGAAATTGCTACAGGGCTATTAAACCCCATATATGCCAGAGCAGTACAGAGTTTGTTCTGGGTTATGTCTCTTGGGTTTCAAATAGGATGCAACCTATACTCCCTTCAGGTATCTACACTGAATGACTCAGAAGATGGAGAAGGGTTTGACTTGTGTGAAGGCATTTGTAAGGTGTAATTTAGGCATGTAAATTAACTGCTTCAGCTCAGATACCAACGCAGTGGAGAGCTGCTGTTTTTTTACCAGCTTCTCTTGAAGAAGCTGAGCTTGCCTGGGTTTGATGACCACATGTGGAGGCTGGCTCCTGTGGCACCAATGACTTTAGGAAAATGTCATGAATTTCCCCTCAAGTGCAAAACTGATCACCTAGGTCCTTATAGATGTTAGCCCTCTGATCCTCTGCAGGGGTGCTTTGCCATTGTTGACACGTGTTTCTGGAAACCAGGGACTGCTTCAGTCATACTTGAGCTTTCTGTAACTGTAAAATATACTGTGTCCCTTTTATTGCATTTAGAAAAATTAGTCTGTTCTAAAACAGCTGGCTGCTTTGAGGGCGTGCAAGTATGTGTGTGACAGCGCATGCTTTTACTTTTTAATGAACTATTTCCCCTGGCTTCATCTTACTTCCACAGTCTATTTTTGTTGTTATAATGACACTGGTCAGTGAAGCTCAGAGGAAATCAGTCATCAAGATGCATGGTGCTGAAGCAGTATTTCTGCTGTGGTGGGGATTGCATTAATGCCTTTGGAGATTTCTTGCTGTTGTCACTGCTGCATCCACACCATAATGCAGAACTACCTAAATTGAACCAAGAGGCAAAATTTGGAGCTATATAACTAAGTTACCTAAGAAAAATTTCTTGGGACATTAATTTTAACTCATGCTAGAACAGTCAAAGTGACCCCTAATATGTTCTGTTGGGATACCTGGCATCTGTTATCTTACTCTAATGCACAGGATTTTCTTCATTTCCTCACTAGCAAAACTGGCCTGGAATCTGTGAAACTTTAACATTGTGAAAATAAAGTACACCACCAAAATAACAACATTTTGGAAATTAAAGTTCTTTTGGTCACATACAGTTAAATGAGGGTTTAGAGAAAGGGACCACCCATATTGACCATCTAGAACTTTGAACAGCTATTTCATAACTTCTCTCTTTTGCTTTCCTCCTCCTCCTGCAGGTGCCCCTTTTCCACACTGTTTTGCACTGTGTTTCTCCAGGTGTGCTGGTATATGTAAACCTGGTCTATGAACTATAGCTCTGCAATAGGTATCATATCAGACAAATCGGGCTTCTTAAACCCTACAGAAACATTCATGGTTATCTTCTAGCAAACTCCCTGGGATCCTTTATCCCTGTGATGTTTCTAGGATATTCCTCTTGCTTTTGCTGCCTCCACTTGCTTAATCTCTCATCTCTGCTTGGTTCCTTTGCATCTTTTCAAAAAGACCTGAACAGAAGCTCGGTCAGTCTGTGGGGGGAAAATCAGAACAAGCCCAGACAAAGTGAAATGCTGTACCCTTTTTGCTCAGCAGCCTAAGTGGCTTGGAGAGCCAGCTGTCTTTGGTTCCTACCTCTGCTATAGTGCTCTTGTGTATGGGGATGGTTCAGCATTTATGCTTCTGTATGCATAGCCCTAAATGTAACAAATCCAATTGTTCTTAAACTTTCTCTTCAGACATTCAACCCCAACTAGCTAGTATCTTTTAGGGATACAAGCAAAACCCAGTTTTCCAGTTCTTTAGAATATCTTTTCTACTGCTTATTCACCATTGCTTGTTTTGTTTTGTTTTGTTTCTCTTTTTATTAGTTGCACAGTGGATATATTCAGACAGCAGGGTAATAAAAGAGCACATACCTGGCCTGAATGCCTATCAAAATGGACATTATGAATGCAATTAGTCTTCAACTCCCATGAAATAAAACTAGTATCTGAAAATTATTCTTTAACAGAGAGAACTGGCTCTTTCCTACCTTCCTTTTTAAGAAATAACAGCAAGAAACTGTGGTATTTGAGATGGCAAGTGGGAAGTCCTACTCATTTTGTTTTCTTTCTCAATTTTTTAAAAGTTGATTATATTTTTACCTGAAACCAAATTTGTCAGCTTCAGATGCCTTGTTAACATAAAATTAAGACAACAACAACTTGTAAATTGTAAAATTTATGAAAATAAAAATGGATTAATATTTGATGAAGCATCCATAAAAAGAGACTTAATTGTTCATATATTATTTACGAACTTTGGGGAACAATTTATCTTGTTTTTACCTTTTAGAATAGCCCCTGAGAGCTGTGGTGCAGAGCTGCCTCTCAGAGTAGGAAGGGCTTAGTGTTCCTTCTTCCTGGGGGCTTGTTTTCTACTCAGCTGACCATGGTCAGGGAATGAACCCTCCTGTACTATCAGGCCACAGACACCCCCCCGCTTCCAACCATCTCTTGCTGTCCTTGATGTGACCTCAGGCCACAGGTCAGCATCTGTGTCAAAAGACCCAACTACAGCTTCAGTGAGTAGCATTGAACGTGACACAAAATTGTTCTGCCTTCACACACAAACTGTTGCACATCCATTTTCCACTCCTTACTGAGCACAGAGAGGGAGTCTGATGGGAGAACTTTGTGTTGCAGATGATGTAAATTGCAAAACCTGCTAGAAAATTTTGATTAATTATTAGTTGGGTTTGTGTGTGTGTGTGTATATATAGGCACTCTATGTATAGGATATGTAGTATGTATGAATGTGTTGCCCTATGAGTATGTGCCTTCTGTTCTTAAGGATGTATAAAAGCCATTTTCCCCCTTCAGCTGCCCTGGTAATTTTTTTCTTTTCTTTTTTTCCCCTCCCTCCTGTAGTCTATTCATGCAGAAGCGATCTGGGCAGAAACGGTAGATGAAACCTTTCCTTTTCCTTGGGAAATCAGGGAGTAGAACTTGGCAATGACTATCAGTACAATAGAAAATGTTTCCATGCTCCACCAGCAGACAAGTACTTAAAGGGGCTTCTCATTAGTGAGTCTTGTTACAGGTAATAATGTGAGGTGTAAAAGTCACTTTGCCAGACATCAACTTTTGATAAATATATTTTAATTTCTTTATTGAGTTTTAAAGTATAAAACCCATTGTTGAATAGGTGCAACTGAAAAACATATTAAATAGCCTTCAACTCTTCACATTTGTATTGAACATCCTCTCCAGGAGTGACATTTCATGTTACCATGGAAACAAATTTGACATTTCAAAAATACATTTATTGCTGGGTCACCAAGATAGGAATTCTGAAAGAAAAAAGGTCAGAATATTTGCCTGTCTTAGAGATATTATACAGTTTGCTGTATTCCTTTGGAGGAAAGAAATATGTGGTATCGTTGTAAAATAGCACGCTCCAGCTTGATCCAGTTTGAAAATATTTTGACAAGATGGTGGCAATGTTACAGGTCAATAAAGCGTGTCTCAGTCTCTGAGATTTTGCAAAGTGATTGAAACTGTTTCTTGGATCAAGACCTTTTCTGGATCAATTCATGTTCCTAAGGACTTTCAGTCATGGCTTTCATAATTGCAGTAGCTGTTCTCAACTTCATCATTTCTCCTCATAGAAAATATTTGAAAGATTGATATCCAGATTTTTATTTCATATTCAGAAAAAAAAATACTATCTTGAATTGGAATTATGCCAAAGTTTTATCCCAGATAACATATTTAATATAAAATAGAAAATTGAGGAATCAGTGCTAAGGTTTGATACTGAAGAATGTGTGCTGTATTTAAAAAAGAAACATGTAATTTAGATACTATTATATTAAGATGGGTCAAACGCTGTTCTTGAATTCTTTGAAGTAGTTCTGTAGTGATATACTATAAAATTAAATACTGGTAAAGTGAAAATACTGATCATATAAAGTGAAATACTGCCTTTTCATACACCTTTTACATGGAGTTATTAAAAGCTAATAACAATTGGAGAGTGAGTTATGCCCTGCAGTTAAGATCTTTGTCATTTGTACTAGAAAATTATATCTTTGAGCAAGGAAAAAAGTGGGGTTCAGGGGAATGTGACTTTGGACAAGTCCAGCTCCCTTAAGTGATACTGAGCAACTGCAACAAATGTTTGTGTGGAGAGGTATGCACAAACCTGGCCTCTGGTGCTGACTCAAAGCTGGCTGGATGAGACCCAGGTCTATTGTGTGAGTCCTGGGCACTCCTGCACCCAATGATGCTCTCCGAGAAGGGCTTTTCAGCTTCCAATCCAGAGTCAGCTTGTATCTGGCCGACTTGAAGTGTGGAGAGGTCACCAGGCATCTGTCTAGCCATGTCTCTGTAGACATATATCCACAGAGTATCAACATACACGTATTTCATTAGACAAAGAAATACTTTTGGGGTGGGGTAGCTCTGCTCTTCTTAGGTCTGTGTTTTTGCCACTTTGTCCCACAAGTATGTTTTCCGAGCATCATGAAAGGGGAAATCGCTTGACTCAAAGACATCCCAGAAGTAGCATTAATTACTGTGCCCAGCTGAATTGTCATTGGGCTGCGTGGGGACTGGGGAGGAGTACCTCCCATTAATATCAATGGACTAGTCGTGTGATGAAACCCTTAAGGACCACACAGAAGACTGACCTACTTAGGTATTAACACTGCTGTTGCTAGACTTGTATCTGCTTTCAACAGCAGCAAGGCTTTCGCTTCTTAAAATACAGCCATCTAACTTTCTTGTAGAAGAGGAAAAAATATCTGAATAAAAATCTGCCTCTGATTGCTAAGGAGGAAGGTATCAGTTAACAAGAGAAATTTTTGAATGGCCTTTCCTTTTTCTCCTTGTTTTCATGGTGAGTGTAGCCTGGGTTGAGTTCTGGTCCTCTTTGCCTCTGAACTTGCATGAAATCAAACCGGACCAGCAGTTTGTCTGCTTAATGTAAAATGTAATTGGAAAATGTGTAATATAAAAAACTCCAAACCCATAGGAAGTGTGTGTGTCGCAGCTAGACTGTAGTCAATATATGACTTGTGTCGAGCCTGTATTCTGTGTGAATGTCCAAGTTGCAAGGGAATAAATCTTTGGGTTTTGCTGGTTCTTTTAATGTACCCTGTGTCTGTTCAGAAAGCAAGGTGTTAAGTACTTGCAAGTGCAACAGCTGTGCAGGCAAACATGATTGCTTGCAACTTATATTCAGTTGTATCTTGTATGACCTTGGACATTAGAGACTGTTTACTGAGAGGGGATGCTGCCCGGGACACTGGGGTTATCTGCTACCCTCTCCAGTGTCTCACAGGTTGGACAGGTGGGTGGACTTTGTTTCAACATCATTTCAAACACAGTGTTAATGCTACTGAGGCAGAGACTCCTGAGATTAGCACCTATGTTTATGATGCTGAGCAAAGCCAAGTCAAACTTTCAATGTAAAGATACTAGTTAATATTTTATATAAAGTCCAAACTAGCTGCAAAGCTAACAGGGATAGTTCCATGGTATTGGCAGCTTTAAAGTCAACTGTGATAGTCTGGTACAACTTCAGGTTCTCTGGAGCACTCCCAAACCTCATGAGTTTGGCTCATTCAGTTAGGTGTACATAGGACTGGAAACCCTGAGTTATTAACAGAATTGTAATCTGCTATACAATAATGTGCAGTAAAAATACCTGTGACAGAGTGCAATCAAAGCTGAAATCCCCTGCTGGGCTCCCAACAGAAAAGGTGATTCCTCGCTGTCTGTCCAATGCCCCTTCAGAACAAGGAGCTTTGGGAAGTGAGCACAGCCAGTCTCCCTTATATTGGTGCTGGTGAGACTGCCAGCCTCTGTGGGAAGGGCATGTGCTCATGTGAGACAGGGCATCCACAAGGGACAGCCCTAAACGTGTACTTTAGGACTAAAATGGTTTGAGCATCTAAACATGTGTGTATGTGCATGGGGTACTTCAGTCTGCTTTGTAGACACATGTGCCATAATCTCATGTGAGCTATCAAATCCCAGTTGACCTCTCAGTATGCCTGCTATGATCTACTGTGATTTACCCTGAATTAATTCCAGTTTGAATTAAAGCTGATCTTTGAGGGATAGACTGTCAAGGAACACAGTCACATCACTGTTCCTGCCTCATTCCATGCTGTCTAGTGTTAACTAACTGCATAGATCAGGACTTTGTTTCTACTTCACGCTTTCCAAATCTTTTTTGTTATTTTTATGATACTCCTGCAAAGCTGTTCCAGCTCTTCAGCACCTTCAGCTAGGACACCAGAGAGCAGTTACAGCTAGTGCAAAATTGTGGGCACTTCAGGGTCTATACTCCTCCTGGCAATGTCCCTGCTTGTGAATAGAGGAGGATGTAATACCCTTTTGCCTACGTCCTCACTGTGAGGGTTCCTATGCAGGTGATTGTCCACCAGGATACTGTTAAGTGTTTCTTAGAGATGAAGATAGCCCTCTCCCCATACCCAGAAGGTACAACTCACTGGTTTGTTGGTATTTGCACCCTGTTTACAAAGCAATCCAGATTAGCCTCCCTCTTCCTTATTAACCACTCTTTCACTTGTATCATCAACCTCCTTTATCACTAATGATAGGTTTTCTCCCGGGTCACTGAAAAACAGAGTGTAGGGCTGAAGGCTGGGTCACTGCTAGGAACACACCTGCTCAGGGACATCTTCCTTTCCATATATTGTGTTTTGTCAGTTCACCATTCATAAAGAGTTAATATGTGCCAAGCTGACTTTTTGTGTTGTGTTAGTATCATCATGCGGTCCACTGCCTTTGTAGAAATATATACCTATTACCTCAGAACTATTACCTTTATTGGCAACACTAATTTTATTTAGAGAAAAGATGTCAAATTAGTTTGAGGAGCTCTGTTTTCCATAAACCTTTGGTGCTCAGTATTAGTTATATTACCTTCCTTAAATTTTTAATTGATTGAATCCTGTATCTGCTCTTCCATTATTCTACCTGGGACAGTTCTTTGTTCTGTAAGTCATTATTTACTTGCGCCATTCCATTTCTCTTCCCAAAGCATTGCCTCAGCATTAATTTTGTTTCATTGATCTGGTTCTGTCACAATATCCAAAATGTTCTTGAAAATCAGCTCTAGTTATTCAGAGTACCCTGATCTTTATTTTTAAAATTCACAGGTGATGATTTTTGAGACTAACTTGATCTAAAAATTAACCTTAGCAGCCGCTTGATTTTTGCCTCCCCATATATTGTAGAATTTAAATATATATTTGCCAGTTGAGTATTTTGTGGTGTTTACCTACTGTTTCCAGATACTGATGTTTGAGTGAGTTTGCAAAACACTTGGAACTCTTTATTGTCCTCCTTGTGTTCATCGTAATTTCTCTTGTGCATTTATCAGTTTTCTACAGTTCCTAGTTCTTTATTTATATTTATTACTATCTAATTTTGTCTCCTTACACTTCTGCTTTGGTGAGTGTGTTTAATTTATTCTGATTGCTCTGACTTCCCTTGAGCCAGGTTGAGTTTCTATCCAATGTGGCCTTTTTTTCTTGATTGTGGCTTTTGGGCCACAATCTAGTAATACGTTTTTAAGTAGTTGCCAGTTATCATTCATGTTTTTCTATTTAAATTCTTTCCTAACTGGTTCGGTCCATAATTGTTTTCAGCTTTGTATACATGTGATAGTTTAAAAAGACAGCTATAACTTACGAGTTTGGGCTTTATTCTGTTTGCATGTAAATGTAATCAAGTCACAATCACTTCTATGTAAGCTACCACTAATTTTTAGTTCTGTGATCAGTTCTTCTTTATCTGTCAAAATGCGGTCTGGTAGAGAATTTATTTGAGTTAGGAAATTGTCAGCTATAATTTTTGGAAATTCCTAGCATGTTTCATTATACAAGACCTCCAGCATGTCACTCAAGTTGGTGTTCTTCATACTAGTGTGTATATGTCTACACACACGTGTGTGTGTGTATGTATGTATACATATAATTGGTCTTTTGATAAGATTATGAATTGCCGAAGGAGCTTAGATTGAAATAAAAAAAAGAACACGACTAGAATTCAATTCCTGCTTTTAGTCATTTTGGTTCTTGTAAGGATTGTAAGGTTTTGAACAGCTGCTCAAAATCTGAAAATTCAGAAATCCTCCAACCTGTTTCTGACTTGTCATACACATAGATAACACTGGTGCGTCATTTCATCATTTACCATTTGTGAATTCTTATTTATTTCTCAAAAAAACCCCAAACCCTGTCTACGCAGCCCAGCTAGCACAGGAACTGTTCAAGTGTGCCAGCAGAAACCATCAGCGCCATGTGACTGCTCTTAGGCTCTGCATAGCAAGAGTTGTTGCCATCAGACAGCAACCCATGGGTCAAAGATTGTTTCTTTAAACAGTTTGGAAAACATATCTGTATAATGCTCAGGCTTCGGATGACTCACAAATAGAAGAAGCTCTGCTTGTAAATTGAATTGCATAGGAAAAAAATCCCAGCAATTCTTTTGGTGACCCTTATTACAAACTATCACACACAAGTGAAGTACTTAGTCCAGGGAGTACTCTTAGCTCTATTTTCTTGTGATATAATGCAAAGAGATTGTTTACCGTCAGAGGAAGAAAGGTGAACTGCTGGTAAGGTCTGAGACCTTTGCTCACCACTCTGGCTGTGACAGTGTTACTGGGTGATGAATTTCTCCTGTGTTCAGAGTGCCTGGATAAAATAATGCTAAATTAAAAAACAAAACAAAACAAAAAACACCCTGTTCTTCTCAGGAACATTTCTGGAATACAGTAGCTTTTTACTGACATGTTTAGTACAAATCCTGCCTCTTTGTATCCTGTGGAAGCTACCAATAGTTGTTCTTGAAAGAGCATACTGTATCCCACCTTCTCCCGGCTGCCTGTCTCCTGCTCCTGCTCCCTGAAGTCCTCGGCTTCCTCGTGCTCCTCTGCTCTTGAGGACAGGGCACTGCCACCTCCCTGGGCTAGCAAGGGTGCCTGGAGGAGTTTCCCTGGGTGAGGGGTGCCCTTCTCAGGCTTCGCTGGCTAATGAGCCCCGTGCGGTGCAAGGAGTTGCTGGAGGGAAATTCTCGGTGCTGCCTGATGTACAGGAGTGAGAGGCGTTCGCGTGCCGTGCCATTAGCCTTAAACACACATTCCAGCACCTTCGCCTTGACCTCTTAATGGCTCACTTAGTGGAGGACTCGGGGATTATGAATGAGTGTGCTTGATCGTTCCCCTGTGTTTACCGATTCAACTATGTTAGGGGCTTGTTTTCCTGCATCAAAGAAGAGAAATACACTAGGATGGTTGGGGGGGGGGGGAGGGGAACCCAAACCAACCTAAAAAAAAAACCCAAACAAACAAACTGGCTACACAGAGAAACATATGCAGAAGAAACTTGTTGGTGTGGAAATAGAAGGGTTATTTTCACTTCTGAGGAAGTCCTGTCAGTCCTCCCAGCATTACATACCAGAAGTAGAAACCGCTCTGGTTTTCTGGCTCCTGGGGCTCAGGACTGCTGCCATACTTGAGACATGCTGGTTTTGACAGCACAGGAGAGGTCAAGATTTGCTGAATTACTTTTGCAGGCAGGGACTGCCTTAGCTCCTGCAGTTGATTGTGTCTCCTCAGCCAGAATGTCTATTACTGGGACAGTGTCAGCAAAGAGAGAGGTAGCAGTGGTGGTATGACTGAGAGGATGTGAAAACCAGTGGAGGTGAGATCTGTGGAGAGAGATCAATAGACAAAGCATAGCCGGTTGGGGTCACAGCAGATGCTGTTAGGAAGGAGGACTAGGAATGCCTAAAACATCACACTAACAGGCTCTCTGCCTGGATCAACCTGAGTATCAACATATTTGCACCTTTCTGCAATTTTTTGTAAACTTCAACAATTTCTGGTGAAAATATTTTTTGCCCAAAGCAGGAGGGAGGGGAGAGCAGAAATTTGGGTTTTGGTTAAAATGTTGAAATGTTTCACTGCTATTTTTTAACTTCCGTGAAAGAAAAAACCCTCCTGTTTTGTTTTACTTTCTCTCTCCCTTTTTTCAAAGAAAAGGTAAATTCTAAAAAGCCTGTTTATTAACTTTTCAATTAAGAATCTGACAGTATACTGAAGTTCTTGAGTGTAATCACAGCACTTTTGACATCTATCATGAAATGTTTTCTTTGCAACCAGTTTGAAGTGCAGTCACGTAAGCACGAAGAGACTGACAGGACATACCTTGAAACGTGTGGCAGGGCACTGAAGGGGAGTTACTGCTCTCTGCACTGACTGGATATAAGCTGAAGCCTGCCACTGCCAGGATGGGTGGGCCAGGCCTGGAGTGGCCCTTGCTGGGGCAGAGACCTCCTACCTTTCTGCTGTGTGTCTCTTGTCCTTAGGAAACAAAGACTTTGAGCAGTGATAGACTGCTCTTGCTGGCTGTTGAAAGTGGATTCCCAAGTTCAGCTGGGAAATGGCAGATGAAGGATTTGCAGAAAGGCACCACTCATTCTCTGAGGCTCAAGTCTCCTCTCATCAGAGGGTGTTTACTTTCCTTCTCATGTCTGTGTTTCCTTCTCATGCTGCTGCTTTCCTTGCTGCTCACTGCTCAGAGGAGCAGTGGGCTTGTACTGCTTCATGGGCTCACCTTAACTGCAGGGTCACAGCTCTCAGATCTGGGCCAAGCATTTTGCTCCACTGGCAGCTGCTTATAGACTGCTGGCCGCAGTTGCTTCTCAGGCTTTTGTTTAAAACTTGGACAGTTTTTCATCTTTGTTCTAGCACTGGTGCAGCTCCAGAGAAAGTAGCAGTGGTGGAAACAATGGCTTATTCATTTTTATCACTCTTTCCTATAGCTGCTTAGTGTTATCCTTCATTTTTGCCTACAGGCAAGGTAAAATGCTTCAAGGTCAGCTCAGAGGGGAGCCAAAAGGCTTGCTTGTGCTGTGTTTGCTGGCTAGAGAACCTCAACGGTGTGCCTCAGAGGAGCCCATTGCTCTCCATCTGAGGTGTGAGGCATCCTGATTCAATCAGAAGACTATGCTACACTGCCCAAACCCAGTCCAGAGCAGGCAGGTTGAAAGGTTGCATCCTGCCCAAAACCCTCCTGGGAAGGAGTTGCCTGTGCCAGGGTTTGCATGGAGATCTCTGTTGTGAGGCTGAAGGAAAGGCAGAGATGTTCAGCACTTTCACTATCACCCACTTGAATGCAAGAGAAAGGGAGATGAAGCCCCAACAGGCTGATCCTGCGATTGCCTCTGCTTGCCAGTAGCCTGGCAGTTGCACAAACCCCTGCCAAGGCCGGTGGGTTCCTCTTGTGGGAGGGAGCAGTCTCAGACCCCTGAGTCTAAATGACCAACTGGAAAGTCAAGCAAGTATGAAGAAGTGATCCAGTTACAGTCTGTACTTGAACACAGGACCATACCAGGTGTTATTTTAGGGAATGGCAATATTTTCCATTAAACAGATTAAATAGAGGAGTGAAAAAGAATAAGTAAAACCGAAAAGTGTTTCCAGTGGAAGAACGGAAAGAAAAAAAGAGGTCCAGGGCAACCTTCAGACAGATCTAAGTAAGCTTAGGGGTTGATGCGCTCTTTGCTGGCAAATTGTGGGTGGCAGGCCTCCTGTAGCCCTTCCCCTCACCAGCTACTGCTCCAAGTAAAGTATATTGCTTTTTGGGGGCAGATGTGCTCACTACTGGGGAACATGCAAGGATCAGTTTAGCAATTAAATGCAACAGCCTCTGCTGCACCCTGGTCAGAAGGCAGGATCTCCTACTGGCATCGAACCTGCTCCCCTTTCAGAGGGACCAGTATGCTTTGAATAAAAATGTGTTTAATAAATCACAGGCTCTATTTAAATAAACCTTGCTTAGATTGTTATTTTTAATTGGGGAGAGGTGTGGGGCACAACAAAAACAACCTGACATAATAAAAGTCAAAGGATTGGGTAAGCTTTGCTCTGGGAAAGGGGCACAGGAGGGGGCAGACAGAAGTCCATGAAATCCAGCTTGCAATGTGGTGCTGCATGCAGAACGTAAATAGACTTTGTGTGGGTGCAGGCCTAATAGGAAATGGGTGTGCTTGCCCATACTTGGCCGCCTGGAAAGCGGTGGCCATGCTGGGCTCACCCTGCCCTGGCTCAGCCACAGCTGCCTGATTGTACGTGGCATTTGGAGCAGAAGCTGTGCCTCAGGCTTTGACGCTGCCCAAACGTTTCTGCCTTTGCTTTCTGCTTTTCTTCTTTCAGGAGCCTGTAGCCTGCTTCACTGCTCTTTTTCTCAGGCAACGGCGGTTGGTTCTGCCAACAGTGTGGTTCAAACCTGTTTATTAACAGTTGAAGTAGAGTTGCGCTCCAGAGTGGCACTAGCTTCTGCTCTTTTCTGATGACAGTATTTGAAGCTTAGGGCCATGCAGGGTCATATGGTATCACTTAACAGTATGCCGATATGGTTTTCAAGAGTATGCTCATGGTCTTACTTCCTGCATTCTTTCTTTTAAAGATCAAGTAAGCTTAATTATCTCTTGGCACCTCTGTGCCCTTCCTGCCTTTAAAGCTGAATTGTGAGCCATTTCCATCTCCATGGGTGGATCTGACAACTTATCCTTCTATTTATCTAGTTTGGTATTTTATGGAATCTATTATGGTTAAATGTTCTGGTTCATAAAGCCCAGTTTAAAAATAAAATATGGAATTGGTGATTCAGATGTTCTCTGCTTTGTGCTTTAGAAATTCTGCTTGAAACAAGTCTCTTCCTCCCTCCATTGCTACACATCACAAGGATTTGCAGTCTAGAGTTCATTAATATTGCCTGCCCATTCCCCTAAGCACTCAACCCTAACTGATAGTAGAGGCTGCCAGTGTGGCAGAGAAGCTGCTTAGGAGAGAAAAATAAGCAGAAACACATCCAAATATGAGCAGGCTGGGAGAAGCGTCCCTTTCCCCATCACTGGCTGGGCCACTGGGCACGAAGAGAAGTGCTGTGGGAAGGAAAAGGAGTTTGGTGCCTTAGGGAGGAGGATTTGGAGATTTGCAGGGAAAGCTTGGTGGGGACCTGGGGAGGGCCAGAACACACAACTGGGCTGTGGTAGTATGGCTACCTCTGAACTTCATTTTACACTTTCCCTTTTGCAGTAAGATGTTGCCACGTTTTTGGTGGTTGTGTCCCACGCCCCAAGGCAGGACCTACAGTGATCCCTGCAGCCAGCTTCAGCAAAGGGAGGTTGGCTTGGGTCTTGTATCTCTCATATCTTCAACAGCAGGTGAGCAGGATGGAGCCAAGAGACAAGCGGACAGGCCTCAGCTGGCTTAGCCTGATACAGCTTGGAAAGGGATAAAACCAACCTGACTTGTGCCAAAGGAGTAACTGGCCCTGGGCCATGATGGTTTTACCCTGATCTCTGAGTATAGACATGCAAAACCTCCTTAATACTGCTATATAACTGCTCTCAATGTTACTAAGTCAAACTCAGGAAATCATGATCTCTTCTTTCTGACCTTCAACTTATTTCTTTTGTTTTCAACTAAGTGTTTCTTTGACACTGCTTAAAAACAAATGGGATCCTTTGTGTTCCACTTCCTACCACCTTGTAATTTATGCTTTAGCATGTTGTTCCTACCAGTCATTTTTGGAAAGATCTCTTTCTATTAACTGTTACTCTCTTTTGAGAAGAAAACTCTTTGGGAGACTTCCCTAGCCCCACTTATTTAAATCACAAATTCTGGTCACTACTAGGAGTTGCATCTATTTCTTTGATGAAATGGTAGACTAGGATTGTAGCCAATACCTATAAAAGTGGCATTAGTAGAGTTGTAAGAGTCTAATGGCTGTGAGTTTAAACTCCACATACAGTGTAGTAAATTTTACAATCCACATTTTCAATGTAAAAATGGAAATGAGATAGAATAAGCAGCTCCCCTGAGGTAGCAGTATAAAATCTACAGTAAATTCTTATAGCACTAAAAAAGAAAAGAAAAATCACAGCTAGTTGCTAGTGACTATAATATGAGGAGTTCCTGCTCACCTTATTCTGGGTTATCTCTGTGCATTTCTGGCCCTTCTGCTTTGTAGGTATTTGTTAAGCACATCTTTGCTAGTTTTGCATAAAAACACACAGTCCAGAAGCATGTCTGCTCCAAAGAGCTGGAGTCAAGTCGTCTTGCCACAAGGAGGGGGAGTGCTGTGCAACAGAGCAGAGTAGCTTATCACCCCTTAGCTTAGGCACCAGCAGTGATGATACGAAGTCTCTGATCTCAGCAATGACCTGCAGCAGTAGCTTTGGGAAACTGTGGTACCCCAGGGGAGGATGAGACTAGGCTTGGCCAAATGCTGTAAAAACAGTACTGGGAGATCCTGTTCTAGATTAGCCTTCATGTGGCTCCCCTCGCACAGGGGGAATTTCTATTTTACTGAACTCACAAGTAAAACAGGCTAGTGTGGGTTGTTTTTTTCTGTGCAAAATTGAAAGCTGTTTTTCCTTCGAGATGGGGGTGCTTTACTGGCTATATAGGAAATAGTACTGTACCAATTGTCTGTTCGGAGAAACCTTGTCTGGTAATGACAACCTGACTGGATTTCCAAACTAGTCTGTTAAAATGTTCTGCAGGAAAGTTAGTATGCTCTTTTGGCAGCTATAAAGGAAAGTTAATTGTGCTTGGTTTTTCCTCTGGGAAAGAAGTCATTCTGCATGGGATGCTTTTCCTTTGTATCTGCCGTGCCAGCCTCCAGGGCTTCTAGGGAATTGCTTGTAGGTACACAGACCTGCAAAGATGCGTGTAAGTTGGTTCCCACCTGCTGAGAAGAGGCTGCAGATGCCCACTCTGCAGTCAGCATAGCCTTTGGTGCAAGGCTGCCCTTTCTGCTATGTCCCCTCAGTCAGCTTTCTCCACCTGCTGCCCAGTCCCACACAGGGTGTGGTACCACAAGGGGCCTGCGCAGACTGTCAGCAGAGATGCCCATGCTTTCCGTGTCCCAGTCTTGCTTGGGCATGACAGACAGTGCAACATCTACTCCCAAATATCTAGATGAATGATTACAAAAAGTGCTATTTTTGAAGACATAGCAGTCGATTATGCATTTGACAGAAGGTTTTAGGAAATAGGCAATGTGGGATGTACTGGGAGGAAAAAAAAAATCAATCTGTGTATTTGTCTCTTAACTAGTTGGAGACACATTGGCACATATTTTTGGCACATTAATGAATTCTGCCTTATTTAATCTCTGCTACTCTTATAATATGAATTTGTGTTCCATTTGGGTGTTAAAAATCAGAAAGTCAGGGAGTTAAGTTTCTAGAGGAAGTTATAATCACTTCAAGCTCCTGAGCCGGAATGAGGAGGCAGCTAGAGTTGCTCTGAAGGAGAGCAACCAGACAAAAGGCTTCGTAATGCAGTTTGCAGCATGTCCCTGTAGCTGTACATCGGTGACAGGGAGGGCTCCGCGTAGCAGCGCAGCTCCTTGCAACTTCCTGGCAAATCATTGCTCAGCCACGTGCTCCGGCCCAGGCTGCCAGCTGTGCTGGATGCAGAGGCCAGGGAGCACCAAAGCCTCAGCAAGCATGCTGGGGGCTGGAGACTGCCCTTTTTCAGAATAAACTTTGCCAGTTTCTTTGCATCTGACTCCATCCTGCTTTAAACTTGCAAGTGCTTAGCGCTTCTTGCCAATGACTTACTTTCGGTAAATGTAACATAGTTCTTTTTCCTTCTTTCCTCATTGTACAACCACTTCAGTATTTTTTTTACTTGAATGAGTAGAGGACTGCCATGTACAAAAGATCTTATAGTTTGGCAAAAAATGGCTTAAGTAAGAAAACACTATGTTCTGTGGAATAAGTCATCTTTTTTTCCCCAAGGGCAAATATTTAGGAAGACAAAAGGGGAAGATTTAGAGAAAACATCGCTGTTTTGATCATGAGGTAACAGCACTGGAGCTGGCATCAACAGCAGTAGTATGGGCAGCAACAGAGAAGTTGGAGAACTAGCTCAATTGTATGGTGTTAAACTTGCTTTTGTGGTGTGTTAGGGAGGACAGCCATGGTTGAAGCTGACTGCGGTGGGCTACCTGGGGAGTAGACGCTCGCAGTGCATATCTGAGTTTCAACTGGATGTGGCCTACATTTTTTCATAGTGCAGTTTCATTGAAATCAAAACATTTCATGAGAGCAGGTAAATTGTTGATATTTGTGAGATGAAAAAATTGTGGGTTTTTTTCCCCATGCTTTACAAAACAATTTTGTTTTGACAGTGTCAAAATAACAGGCTTTCAGAGAATTGTTTAGAAAACTCAAAAATGTGATTTTGTCAAAACCAGTTTTTTTCTGTGTGAAATTGTCACTTTTGATTAAATGTTTGATCTAAAGTTTCTAGACAAACTAGAGGTAAATGGGGGTGTTTAATTCTGAATAATTTTGTCTAATTTCCAGTATTTTGTACGATTCCTTGTATTGTCCTTTCATCTCACAACTCCCTTCCTCTACCTGTTCATCCTCAATAAGGTTGGCTCATAAAAGCACATAGAGTTTAAATTTATGTTACAGGAAACACAGAAAATTTGGTATTTGTTTTGCCACTTTTGAGACAAAATATTTTGAAAACATCATCAACAGCAATGTTAGACACAGAAATTGTTTTTATTTTTATATTTTATTTCTGACTGACAACAAAGCCAAATTCCAAAATCAGATCAAATTTTTCATGAAATGTAAATGTTGAGGTCTGGTCTGCCTTAGGGTTTTTGGGTTTTTTCCCCTATATTTCTGAAAGAAAAGGATTTAGCAATATAGTTATGAATGATTTCATTAGTGCTAAGCTGAAGTGAAAATAGGTTTTAATCTATAAGAAAATCAAAATTTTTTTGAGGCTTGGAATGGAGTAGAGGAAGGTGTGAATTCCAGTTTCCAGCTACATGCAGTGTCAAATACAGAAATTCAGCTGATCCTCAGGCTGCACAATTTTTTATGAATGAGGAGGAAGGAGGGGAGGAGACCAAGTTTACACTACAGAAAGTGGAAGTGGGAAAAATTTACCTACCATCCAGGTGGATGCTGATGGCCCAGGAAGTGCTCCCCTGGGCAGAGCAGGGCAGCTGGGGGGTTGTAGGCCTGATGTGAGGGGGGGTTGCGCTGCTCTCCCCATGGAGTCACCTTGTCCACAGCAGGGTAGATCCATTTCTGGTCCAGCTATCGGGAGCCCGTGTGCCCCACTTGCAGCCTCATGTATAAGCACTTAGTGATTTCGTTTTATGTGAAGTCCAGCTGTCCTCATTCTTTGAAGTACCTTCTCTAGCATTAACAGATGTTCAGTATCACTTTGCTGCTGTAATCAGGATGTCCTTGATCTTCATTAGAATGCACTGTACCTCTGTGAGCAACTCTGTGTGTGTATTTTTCCCTGGTCCTCTGGAAGATTGCAGGTATGGAGGAAGCTCACTCCCCAGGTGGATTTGGACATCTGACTGAACATCACAGTCAGCTGGGGCAGAGCAGCAAGTGGCTGCTCAAGTTCATTGCCAATGTATCCTAGTTCATTTTATTTGCAGAACTATTTGGAAAAGCCAGAGTGTGTGTATGGGTTTCTTCCATCTGATGTCTGAATTGCTGTGCTTTCCATTTCGTGCTGTTATGTCATTTAAATGCATCCTTATTTTGTGATTTCTTTTTAAGGAAGGATTGATACTTCTGGAGGTTTGCAAAGTGGCATAGATCAGCTTGTTTCCAAGACACTGGTTTTAGTCTGGTCTAGGTCACCAGACACAATCATGTCATTTAACGACTATTCAGTGTATTTAAAATGAGCAAATACTCTTAACCCATTTCTCAGTGGAAAAGCATTTTATCAGAACTCCCTGAGAGGAAGCTCCCCTCTGTAAACAGCATCCATTGGCAGTGAGAGCAGCCTGTGCCTGCCAGTGCTCTTGCCATCTCCACTAGTACCTTATTGACAGTCTAATCACTTCTGCACCTCAAGTGCCCTATTCCTCCCACAGCAGTAGTCTTCCCATTAAATAAGAGATGTACCTTTTGGCTTTGTTTGCCTTTTCACTGATGTAGATTGTGGTACTACTAAATAATGATAGATGTCCTGCTGATGATAATGATGGGGAGGGTAATGCTTTAGTGCAAACCTGGTAATAAGAAAACTATGTATTTAATTTACTGTAGTTTATTACCTATTAAATTAATGTCCCATGCATGTGGAACATGGTAAGAGTTTGTCCGAGTTGCTTGGTAGGCAGGTTTTCCTGAGTTCATCTCCTATATCACATTAGTTTAATATAGATAATGGACACTGTCTTTCTATCACCAGTGGAAGCTGTCCTTGTCTTGATTATTTCAGCTCTCTGTTACACTCTTTTCCATGAGGTACCTGCTATGACGGGTGCTGAATGGTCTGTGGTGCCTCCAGGCCTAACTCCTTTCACAGCCTCAGCCCTTTTCTGCATCAGACCAACATAGTGAACGTTTGCTTTTTCTATGAAAATAGAGGTTCCTTCTAAATGTGCTTGTTTTCTTAGGATATAGGATGAATTTCGTGAGTTTTACAAGTGAATCTATCAGTTTGTTAAAACCCATCAAAAATGAGTTCCTTGCTAAATCACAGTCCATCATTCTTTTCCAGGTGACACTAGTGAACCAGAGCAAACACTTTAAACTGTCTGTATTGTCTTAATGGTCAGTGTTGACTGTATTGAGGAAAGTCTCACAATGGTTGTACACTGATTACTGTTATCTAATTCCTACTATGGATCTGTTGAGGATGACAGTGTCCTCCGAACTGTTTAGCTGTTGCCCAAAGGAGCTGTGGTACTGGGACTGCAGCCGCTATTGCCTCACCTCCGTTTAGGACTAGCACTGAGACAGAGGTACAGAGGGACATCACACCTCTATGGAAGGGCTCCTGTCAGGAGATTTTTAGCCAACTCTTGTTCTTTAAATGCTCTGTGGCCCACAGCTGCCAGTGCCTGAAGGTTTGCAGATACGCCGCTTGCTTCCTTGGCACAGGGTAGGGCGAAGTATTGTACGAAAAAGTGGGTATCCTTAAAGCTACTGGACACTGAGATTTTGGCTGATGTTCCCAACTCGGGCAATGCCAGCCTTGTTAACACAACTCAATAATGTGACTTGTCAGCAACAGGAAAAGAAGAGGCAAATCTGCTACTAGAGAAACAGTGACTTTTTGAATGTGTTCTTTGCCCTTGGCTAACAAGGCAAACCCAATCCAGCAAAAGAGCATTTAGATGCCATTCAGTGTGCTGGGCACTCGGGTGCCTAAGCCTGTGTCCAAGGCACACTGGTAAAACAAGGTCCCACCCACAGCAATGGACAGGGGACAGTTGCCCCATCTAGAAGCCTGGCTAGTCTGATCTTACCTTTTTGATTCATATGGGTCTGGGATGAAGCTCTTGGTTCCAAGACGAAGATGAAGAGAAGCCTGTCCAGTTGCTAAGGTTTTCAGAAAATTTCTTTGGAGCTTGGTTATACATGAAAAGCTCCATATTCTTGCTCAGTGGATATGAGCTGAGACTCCTACAGCCACAAGGTCACCCTTAGAATTGTGGTCTGCACAGGTATGTTGCTTGTTGTCTTTTGGGGGTTTCCCTCCCCCTGCTTAAAATCTTTGCCATCTTTTTGTGTAGAATTCAAAAATGTTTTCTGAGACACAGGAGCATGCAAACGAAACAAATCTGGTTGCTTCAGGGCAAAAAATGAAGGGGAGGATGGGATCAAGCAATAAAACCCCAATGAATGCCAAGCTAATAGATCTTTAAAATCAATATTCATCTACTGAGAAATCACAACCACTAATCTTATGGTTATTGCCTGGCATGAGGACCGGACAGCTCTACAGTTCTGCACTGGAACAGGGTACACCAAGAGTTTTTGGGACACCTGGGTTACTTTCGCTTGCTATTTTAACTCTGCAGCTCTGCAGTTGCTGAGTCTGTGAACTCCTGCAAGCAGTACCAAATGCTCATGTGTTCAGTTAATGCTCACATACTCAGAGTACTAAAATAATTACTGGGGTTGGGCCAGAAAAAGATTTTCCACCTGGGTCAGATTTTCATTTTTTGCACTGTCTGTAGAGTAGGACCTAGGTTCATCTAGTACCCACATAGGAGATATCTTTAATTCTTTTTCTCTCTTAGGGCTTGTTATAGTTAGGAGGTTTAGTCCTTTTGTTATGTGATTTTAAATTCGTTGTGGGGTGGTTTGTGACCCACAGCCAGCGGAGATGTTGGAGACTGCATTATAATAGCTATATAGAGAATAGCTGACAGAATAGGTGGCTGTAGTTGTCGATCTCCACAGTACTTTCTGGGCTGAAGTTTGTAATATCCTTGTAAGGTTTTTATCTGTAAATTACTGACATGTACTTTCATTCTTCATTTTCAGTTTATCATACATACATATGTATGTATGATGTCTTGAAGCATTTAAGACACTTCTCTTGTTGATCAGGCATCAGTGATTTTCTTGTACCAAGGAATTGTCTCCAAAATAAAATGTAGCTTTTAAAATACTTCCTCTAGGGATTAATTATTCAGTTTTCATGCATGATTTGCACTAATGTCAGTGAAAATTGCTATCACAGAACAATGAAAACCAAAACCATGGACCCTGAAGCAGGAAAATGATTTGTCCTGTGCAAGATGTCAGTCAGAAGGGCTGTTTTAGCCTTATTTCATGGTGGTCATAATAAAAACACTGGTCAGATTTGATGTGGGCTGCAAAAAATTATTAGTCACTCAAGTCCAAGTCCAGCTTATCCTGGCAGCTGAGTTTGGCACAGTACCAGTTCCCTGGGTACATTGAACTCTTGGGGTGTCAGTGAAGGTGGGAAGGGTATTTGCTCTTTGTGCATTACGCTTCTAAACCATCATGTCTGCGAGCTGCAGCTTCTGAAATTCGAGAAGGGTGATCTCTTTGTGAGATGCAGGGTTTGTCCTCTGTAATTTAGCAATATAACCCCAACAGTTGATTTAGAGAGTTGCTATATATTAATGCAGGTATGTATTTGTGGAGAGAGTGAATTTCAAAATAGGCATCTTGGCCTGGTAAAGGTAAAGAGCTGCCTCCAGTAAGCTGGAGCCTGCTCTGGTAGTACAGCTTGTGCTGAGAATGGAGTTATTCGTTCTTTAAATAAAAATCCACATAAGAATATGCCATGTGGAGTCAGATCCATAATAGTGATGAGGGGTGTGCTCATGCAGTGGTAAGAAGCCAGTGTTTGAGACTGGAAATGTATTTAGGCTCGTCTCAAATAGACCACTGTGTCAGTTCATGCTACAGCAATCTTTTAAACAGTTGTTACTTATTATTATTATCCAGATTGAATTAGATGCTGTACAAGCACAGAACATGAAGATGGGCCCTGCCCAGAAAAACTTAATATGGATGTGACTGCTTAAGCTATTTTTTTTTTTATTTGAAAATAAATACATAACAGCTGCTGCCATTCCAGAGGAAGGACTGAGCCTATGAAATATCTGGCTTATATAAAAGTTAATAGTTCTTTTAAGCTACAGTCAAGTGACGGAGTGGGTGTGAAGGGGTGGGAAAGTACTCAAATTACCCACAACCCTGGACTAGCTGGGTTTTCCTGCTAATCAGATCAGCAGTGAAACTGTTAACAATGTTGACATTCACATTGTCATCATTAAACTGCAGCCTGAACACTCCCTTTTGATTAAAGGCAGCATTTTAAATCTCTCCTCACTATTGTTGGGGCAATCCAGCAGCTCGAGCCAGCAGTCTGGCCTTATATTCCTGCTTGGAAGGTTTCCCTCCTAACCAGAGCTCTAAGAAACTTCACTGTCACTGAAAATAGCTGAGAACTTCCTTTCCTTTGTATGGGGCAGGGATCATTTTACCAGTTGTACCTGCAACGATTTTTTTCCTTCTGTTGAGAAAATGATGAGGATGTGGCTCCCTGTTCTGTGACTTGGCTGCACACAAAGGCAATGACAGACAGAGGATACTTGACTTTTGCCCACAGTTCAAACATGGCTTTAAAATTACAGGTGCAAGTTTGTGGTTATAAATTGCTGCTGCAAAAAGGGGAGGTGGCCTTGGAATAAACTGTGTCATCAGCTTTAGCAGTGGGAAACTGAACATGCATGAGGGATGTTGCTGGAGAAATGTTAGCATCTTGTAACCACCTGTCCCACTGCAGTGGGACCCTTGGAGATAATTGAAAACAAGTATGTGTTCAAACAAAAATCAGGGGTTCTCCCTCTCTACTCCTTCCTCTTGATTTAATCAAAATAAGGCATGTATTTTTGTTGGTTATTTATTTTTCTTAAATAATGTGGAGGGAAGTGAATTTGCCCCAGTGTGTGAAACAAAGCACAGCTAAATTCAAAGCCGTGTCCTGAGACACACATCCAAAAAAGGGTTTGAATGGAAACATTGACACAGCCTGACCTGCAGTGGTAGTGCCGTGCCTCAGTACAGTAATCGCAGAATGCATGAGAAGCTGGAGCGCAGCCCTGGGTGGGGTGCGGCAGTGGTAGGTTTTATAGGGTGCCATGTGTATTGGAAACATGGTCATAAATGTGCATAAAAATTATCATCTTCAACTTACTTAATAAAAATGAGTCAGAATAAATAGGGAAACGTGAAAACACATTCTCTGCTTGTTTTATTGAATAGGGGTTTGGCTCTAGAGCCATGGTCATTCTTTTTTGTGGAAGGCTTTTTCTTTCTTTTTCTCAGTATATGTGTGTGAGAGGATACATTTAAAAAAAAAAAAAAAAAAAAAAAAAAAGGAAAAAACCTCAATCCATTTACATCCTTCCTAAACAGTTCAGCTTTATTGCTTTGTGGAGTCCTACCCAGTTTCTCTCCTTACTGGGCAAGAGTTTGCAAATGTTTTTTCCTTTTGTAAGCTAACCTGCCTGCTCAGGGCAGCCAGGAGCCTCCCGCCAGGCTGCTCACTGCGGGGTCACTTCTGGAAGGCCACAGGCACAGGCAGATGCAGCTCACATCTACCCACAAAACCCTGTGTGGACTCATGGTCTTGGATACTTGACAACGTTGGAGACAATTTCTCTCTCCTCTTAGTGCTGTGATAAATCCGAGTGCCAGAAGAAAGGAAAATAAGCATATTTGGAGAAAGTTAGAATGGAGAAAGTTAGAAAATCTTTGTAGGAAACTGCTGGATCCACTCACCTCCAGTATCTGGCTTGGTTGTGTTGGAGGTGTCTCAGGCCTGCTGGCTGCTAATAGTCCCTAGAAGCTGTAAATGAGCGTTTTATGCACAGTAGTGCTCTGTGCTATGGAAACAAGAAGGGCCAAATCCTGTCCTCTGCAACCCTATGATAGGTGGTGAGGGCTCTTCTTGGCCCAGGTGCTGGTGCCCTGGCACTGTGACTGTGCATGGTCCCCATGCTGGTTGTGCCCGCCTTTGCTCTCTGAGGTCCACAATAACATCTTCTTGTAAGGGGAAAAATTGGGGAAATATTTTTTTCTCCTTTGTTCAAAGGTAGCATGGTCCCTGTGGTGTCCTGGGGAGGTTTGGCTCTCCATATGCCACTCCTGCCTTCTGCAGCATGACAGATGCAAAAGGTCCTTTTACATTTACCGTGGTGGCATGACAACAATGTGTGTCCCTCATTACCGGCATGTGTCACTCCCAAGGTCATGGAGTGCAAATGATCCTGTAGCCATAAAAAATTAATCTCTATGTTCTCTGGTTTGTCAGTCTACACATAACTGGCCACATCCACATTTTGGTTAGTCTGGTGAAAATTAAGAATAATCCAGCTGAGTTTAAAATTGTTCAGTCTCGTATAATGGTTAGCCAAATACAGTGTCTGCCTCTCTCTATGTACATATTTATTTATACATATATATAAAAATAGATGTCTGTATATATAAATGTGTGTGTATATACGTGTATATATATGTGTGTATGAAAATGCTCCACATTCCTTTTTCCAAAGATGGAAAGATATCCAGAGGATCATACTGGAGGAGCAGTAACCATGGCAGGGGGTGGGAAAGAGATTATGGACAATATGGAAGGAAGCAGGGGATAAAGAAGATTTTCTTCTTTCTGCATTCCAGTTTTTGTATGTGCCTGCACCATTTTATTTGGAGTATATTGTCATGGCAAAAATAAAAGCAAAGTTCATTTACTCAGAGGAAATGAAATAAAACCATGTAGACTTAAACCAGTAAAATGTAAAACATGCTGGCAGCATTGACCTCCTCCTGCTTTACCTTGACAAAAAAATAAATAAAAAAAGTAATGTTCCTGGAAGGCAACTAGTGCTGTGACCTGCACTAATTAATCTGCCCATCAGATCTGATTAAGCACTTCCAAATCTGGCAAATTGCCACACTTCTTGGGACACAAATGTAAATAAATATGAAGATGGTAAATCACAGCCCTCCAGTGATCCTCTGTCAGCAGCCACAAGCAAAGAGTAGCAGATACTGAGCCTCCAAACACTCCATGCCTGATAATAAAAATGTTTTTGTGTGCAGGGATGAAGCAGAGCACATCACCATCTGCTCAAGTCTCTCTGATGTCAGGCAGCCTATGCACCTGCTGAAAGGCCATCTCTCCTGGCCCTCAACCCCAGTCAAGCAACAGGTACAGAGCCTGAGGGCAGGGCCATGTCCACCACAGGCTTAGGTTTTCCCATATGTGTTAGTGTGGAGGTTTGAGACATGATTCACATAACAGTGGTCAGTTGCTGCTCAAACTCAATCTCTGCTGGAAGAGCAGATGAGCTGCAAAGCCACCCGAAGGGGCTGTGCTTGCACTGGGAGGGGATTTGCAGGTGTTTTCCAGAGCTTCTTTTGCAGCTGACTGTCTGTTCCTTGCGCTGCTTGTGAATGAGGGCAGATCCCTGCGAGGGCAGCTGTGGAGCCCTCTCCCCAGGCTCATGGCAGCATGCTGCTGTTTCCCGCGCTCGGGCACACGGCCTGGCCTAGCCTGACCCGGCACCACCCCTCAGCTGGAGCTAAGCTTTAGAATACAGTGCCTACAATGGCACTAGTGTTACTGCTTGGTTTATAACCCCCTCCCTGCTTTGAGACTATCTGGTGTGGCAGAGACTTCTGAATAACATGTATTCAAATTGGTAAAATGCTTTGATTTGATCATTTGGTCTCAACCATAAAATTATTTCCCTGGATTGTTGGCCTTGGTGTACCATTAAGCGTTTAAGAGTTTGAATGTCTTTGTGGGAAAGGACTGAAGTTATTCCAGGTAAGGTGTTACTATCTTCAGTTACCCACAGTGGACTGCAGGGGTTGATGGATCAGTCCCGCCTACTCTGCTTGTGTACATACAATAAAAAAATAACAAAATATAGATGAAAGTGGGGTCTGACTGTTCAGGATCTCTGACCATGCCTATAAAACAGCGGAGTCCTAAAAGTTTATAAATAACTTGAACCAGTTTTACTTTGGATTGCTTTGTTACAGACAGTTAATTATAATAAAGGACTTTAAAGTATGTAAAAAAGGAGAAGGTTAATGAAGCTGAAGGTGGGGGGGAAGTATGCCAAAGGCCCTTTTTCTCAGAAAAAGGTTCAAGTTCCTGAAAGCCATAACATCAGCTGTAACTGAAAGTCTGAAGAAGTGTTCAGGTTCCTGAAAGCCATAACTTCCAGTGTTGGGGCCACAAGATGACTGTAAGTAACAGCAACTCAGTCCCTGGTGCAGTTGGTGCAGTGAAAGCTGGCTGGCTCATGCACGAGTGGTGGGATTTCCCTTTTCACACAGACTTTGAAAGAAAAGATCAGCTGGCGATGCTGAGGTCTAGTAGTCTTAACCTGAGGGGCTAGTATTGAAATCCAAGCTTTTTTAAGCCATTTAGGTCACAGTTTTCTGAAACTTAAGTGAAACAGGTTGGGGGTGGTTTAAATAAAGATCTCATATCTTCATGTACCTGAGAAACGGCCTGGTTTTCAGAGGTGCTGAACCCACACTTGACAAATGATTGATTGATTTCTTTACAGAAATCCTTTTCTTTGTGTAACTGCCTCTGAAGTTTAATCCTGGGTTGTAGGTGGTGCGAAAGCCTGTTTAGTGGAAAAGAAAAGGGTTTTTTCTCCCTCTGTATTATACAATAGCACTGAAATTACTTTGAGAGAAAAAAGTGAATACAGTTTTAAAAGACTGTCTCAATATGGAGTACTTTGCCCTGTTACCCACATGGAGCATGACTGGTATGGAGGTCGGGGGGGCCCCACAGCTGGGGGGGGCTCCCTGGGTTCAGCAGGACTTTGCGTTTCCTTGTGCATGGCCAGGCTTGCAGGTCTGTGTATTTCTCTACCCCAAAAAGTTTGCCCTCCTGTAGGGAGGAGTCTGATGGCTGGGCACCCTGCTGCCATCGCATAGTCCTTTTTGCAGGCAATCCGTGCTTGTTACCATTCACTTATGTGTATGTTTTCTGCATCCTCTGTTGCCAGAATAGAGATCACAGGACCTGCTCTTCCTTCCACTGCTCCCTTTGAGTAAATAGCCAAAAACTAAAATAGGGCAGTACTGCAATAGGGAGAGCTAAGAAACTTACAGCAAATGTAGCTGAATGAGTCTGCTGCTGTATGTTACCTGCAGATGTGTAGTTCAAGACAACTCAGTTCCTTGCCTGTTTTAAGGGAGCAAGTGTAGATGGAGGCCACTAGAAGGAGGGAGGGGCAATGTGCCACCAGAGAAGTGGGTGGTTAGGTTGTGAAGGCTGTCTCCTTCAGAGGCAAGGCTGAATTGGGAAATGTGCTCCTGAGCATCCATGCGTGGTCACCATGATCTATACCCCTGTGTGAATGGCAGCTGCAGGGCTGATGAAGTGCACAGTCACAGGCAATGCACACACCTGTCAGATATGGAAACAGATCTGTTGTGATGATCTGCTTGGAGGTGTACAGACTGGGTTTGGAGGAAAGCTCGACAGTGCATTTTCTCCTAGACATTCCTATCTCACCTGCAGGCTGCTGGGTTTCCAGGGAGTCAGTCCTGCTGTACAGGTCAGAGCAAAAACAGGCACCACCGGAGCTTCCAGTATCTGTGCCATGGTCGTGGAAGGCTGGCAGCCTGGCATGATATGTAGTTCAGCTTTCATTAGTATGGTAGAGAGCCCTGAGGCTTGAGAACAGCAGCACAGCATGAGGGATTTCAGACAAGAGCTACAAACCCTGTCTTTGTGTCTCCCTACTCATCCAAGGCAAGTACAGCATGATGCAGCCAATAAACAATATTAATTCAAGGGCTTATGTTCCTAGGCTGAGTTTGATCCATACAAGTAGAAAAGGCCTCTATCCTTCAAGCTACTCGGTGCTTTGAAAATGCTCCTGTTCTGCATTGTATTCTGTGTGGGAGATAAAGTGCACTGCAGTCTCTGAACCAAGGACCTGTGAACTTGTCCGTGCCATGGCAAGTCTTTGGTCTGCTGATTGTCTGTTTTCATGAATCGTTACAAAAGGATTCCTTGGCTAGCACACCTCCTCCTCCCATAACTTCAGAATGCTCTGAGCAAATAATCTTTTCTTAAATACAATCAAACAATAGTATCTTACACAATAGGGAGATGTTTGTTGATTCATTGATTCATGGGGTAAGCAAGCCTTGAATACATCTTACATCCACTTTATAAAATATGTGCTATGGAACGCAGTCTCTGGCAAAATATATTATAATCCATTAGCCTTGTAGGAATAATTTAAAAAAAAAAATCTACACCAATCTCAGCCAAATCACATAAAACGGACACCTCATGTTTCATAAATGAATTAAGCATAGTAGAGCAATTGTCCTTGGCTGTAGGTCCGTGTTCTTATGTGACAGTGCCTTCCACACAATTATTTCATCATAAAGGTGTTTACTAACATTATTTTCCTTGCAACAGTTTTTAATAACATTCTTTGGGGAGTAGTTCCACTTAAGAGTCTTAAATTACTAGCTTTTTCAGACACATACATATTGGCACTTGTGTTTATGAATGTATTTTACCGTTTCTTTGTGTTTGATATGTGGTGGATTAGTAGATTATGTGAGACTCAAAAGAGAATAAGTATGGTTTTTTCCTCTAGAGCTGATAGTAAATGAAAATCTATTTTCATGAACATCTAAAATGTTTTTAAAGTTGTTTTTCTATGAAAGTTAAAAATGAATCAGTTCCCTGTCTGTTCGCCCTATTTGTTTTTAAATGATATCAATATGTTTGAGAATTTTCTCTATCTTCCTCCAGTTTAACAAGCACTACTACAATGACAGTTTAAATAGCATTTTTGATTTATGAAAGGAAACATTTCTTTTCCCCATGAAACCCACATTTTGGTGAAGTTCATCGCCATTTTATGTAAAAGCTTTTTTTTCCCCAAAGGCTGTATTTAGTTAAAGGAAAAAAACAGCTATAAATATGAAGAGTTCCACAGATTTCAAGAAGAGGGATAGGAAAGAGGTATTAGGAACAGAGACCTCTTAACCTCTTGCTCCCAAACCTTAAGTGTTCTGTAGATGCTAACATACCTGGAAAAGGGGAGGACAGATGCTCTGCTACTGGGTTAGCTTCAGCCCAGTAGGCTTCTGTGCAGCTACCACTATAGAAGTGCTGCTTCCTCTCTGGCTCCTCCCTCCATCGAGGCTCCTTGTTCAGGTTGGCAAGAGGGCTAGCACTGCCATCTCCATAAGTCACGCCAGCCTGTGCGTAGCATCATTTATTGCACTTACTCTTTCCTGAACCTAGCTCTTCCAGAGAGACAGAGAGCAATAGCTCAACGTTAGTGGGGACAAACTTGAAGCTCTCATTGGCTCTTGAGAATGAGTTTACTTTGTCTCAGGGCTAAGAAGAAATGCAGCAAGTGCCATTTGTGCATTTGCCCAAGTTGTCTTCCACAAATTGCCCGCCTCTGGGGTTCAGCTCTCCAGAGAGGGACCATCACAAAGAGAGAATTTCATATTCAAGTGAGCAGACAACAGCATTTGTGTTTAATCTTGCTTGGAGTTGTCAGCTACCATTAAAATGGATTTTCTATCTCGCTCTGCCTTTTCTACTTCTCCTTTTATACCATCTTCACAAATTCAAATTATTGTTTGAAAAAAATTGTTACCAGGAAAAAAACTACTCAGACTCAATGCTAGTGATATCAAGTTAAAAAGGTATTTAAAAAAAAAAAAATAAAAAAATACAAGTACAAATATTATGTTGTAAGGCACAAAAAGCCATACTAAAGATCAGTTATTGATTACAAAATTTCAGCTTATTATTTACATAAGTCATTTGCATAATGGTTGAAAAAGAGCAAAAAAATTTATTTTTTTTTTCTCTCTCTAAATGTGCATGTTTTTCTTGCTCTACAACGATAAGAACAAGAAGATTCAGGAACTCAGGAAATAAAGACCAAGAGCTAAACTCTCTTCTTGTTTGCACCTGCCAAGTCACACTGAAGTCAGCAAGCTGGTATGGGTGTAAACCCGGACAGAATGTCAATCTTTGTATTTTCTACTGTAGAGCTAACACTTGCTGCTTGAGAGGCAGACTGATGGATCTCAAGCCACAAAAGTCTGAATCCAGATTTCTAGGTCTAGATGCTCTGGACTGTCAGACGAGATGAGCACTTGGCAGCTCTGAGTTTGACAAGAGTCCCAGAATGTTTTGGAATTCAGAGAAGGATTTCAATGGCTAAATATTAATTTTGAGCCTAAAGTGATCTTCTGCTTGTATAGAACTTGATAGTAAATCCTCAATGTTTAGATAGCCATTTCTGGTTTGTTGGGCCCTTGTAAAATTAGAGATCGCTTGCCACTTTTGGATCTGGTTAGATCAGATTCTAGCTGTCCTCCAAAATATATGATCTGTTGTCTCTGGCTTCGCGAAATCAAGTCATTTGTCTAACAGGAAAAACCTTCTTCCTCCCCTGAGATGCACATGAAAGTTAGAGTTCATGTGTGACTACAGGTATGGTTTGGTACTGTGCTTGGATGGTCATAGTACAAGTCTGTGATGAATTTGAAGAATAAAGGGAGGAATACCAGATGTCTGCATCTGGAGCTCAAAATATATGAAGATTTTAATGCAAAATCTCTTTTATTTTTTCTTCTCTAAATGTTACCTTTTTCAGAAATCCTAGGAGGAAAAAACTGGTAGACTTCACTACCTACAAATTCCCCTTTTTGCCTGAAGAAGATTTCTAATGTTCATGCACTCTCCTATGGTGCTTGGCCTTGAAAGTATGTAGTGCTTGGCACTCTTATGTAGCAGTTTCTGGAAAACTTTTCAGTATGACATTTCCGTTCCTTAAAGCTAAGGAAGAGAACACTATTTTATGATCAAGTCCATTAATGCCGAAGTGGCATTAATGCTGGGTGAAAATAGAAATGGAGGCCAAGAGTGACTTTTGTAAGTGCATTGATGAGAAGAACTGCCATATGTCCACATCCCAACCCAGGGCTGGTTCCCATGCAGAGGGGACTCTCCTTCTCTCAGAAAGGTACCCATGTGATAAACAGGGACATGTGAATGGATACTTGGTGCGATGTAAGGGCTGTCTTAAGGGTTAATGGATTGAACTTCTTGGCATGTGTTATTCACTGCAGTCTAACATTGAGTTTTGGCACCACAGTACAGTAGCAGCTTTTACACACTGAACAAGAGAAAAAGTGTGTCTGAATTTTTCCATCAACAGTCAAAAGCCTTTGTGTCTGGTAAACTTGTACAGAGATACTAATTTAAAAGAACTTCAGCATCAATTAAACAGGTCACATCTGATGTATTATGCATAAATGAGTCTAAAAAGTGCTAGTCTTCTACAAATAAAGCAAATACGATGAGGTGATATACAATTTCTCTCTTAAAATCAGCAGTCACTTGGACTCAACAAAGAGTAATTAATACAGTTTTAAAAGGTACACTATATAATTTCATGAATACTTAAGGCTAGGATGAAATAATACCCTATATTGGTCTTGAACCACAATGAATAATATGATTATTTTTACTTTGCAAGAGGTCACAACAAATGTTTGAGATTTAAGCTGCCATAACTACAAATTTAGCAGAAAGTAGGCATTTAATGATAGATTTCATTGCTGTGGTTTAGGTTTTATTTTGAATGTTTGTTTTGTCTTAAAAACACTAATGCTAAAATGTTGTCTCAAATCTTTATTTTCAAATTACTTATTATATCACCATAAATTACAGGGTGCAGTAAAAGCCAGATTTAAAAGGAGGCATACTTTACTTTCTCATATTTCTAAAAATAGTGCAATGCTTATGAAACCCAAATCATCATTAAAAAAGTTCTTTTTATACAACTGAAGTTGCTAGTGCTGAACTAGTGGCTTTCCTCCAAGTGGCACAATGGACTGCTCCAAATTTAGGTCTGTAATGGTAGAGGTTAACTTTAGGAAGTCCGAGTAAAACTGTAATCTATAATTCTACCACAATTACAATGTTTTCTCTCAAATGATAGTGAAGTCCCTGGGGTGAATGCTAGCAAATACCTTGTAAAGATGTTCTTATGGCTTTTATTGTTTTGATGCTTTCGAATTCTCAGCACATGTTATTAGATTCGGCAAAAGACCTGGGCTGCGACCCAGGACTGTTCAGAGGCTGTGGGTTGCAGTCGGCTCTCAGCACTCAGCCAGACGCAAAGGGTGGAGCACGTAGTTGATAGCGAAGTGATGCATATGCCACGTTGACAAGATGATGGGTAAACAAAGCTTAAGGGACACTTGTTAAACTCAACATAGCCAAAAATGAATCTTTGCCATGATATTTTTAGAAGGTTTCAGCCTAAGGAAAACATTCACCTGTGTGACCTGAAGAGAAGTCTAGAGAACTGGTTGCTGTTTAGCCATCAAAAAAACCATATGTGCATCTTTTTTAGATGCCCTCATCAGTTCTTTCCTTCCGGGCATATTTTTGGAAGACTCGCACGTCTTCCCCTGTGAATCACAGTATCCTGCCGGCTTGTCAGAGTGAGGTGAGACCAACACACGTCAACCCTGAACCTAAATCCTATCTAGTAGGTGTGATGTGAGGGCTGCCAGCAGCCAATGCTCCTTTACCGGGCCACCAAAGCAACTCTGCATTACTGCTGCAAGTGCTGCTGCTTGTGCCCTCAGCTCATGGTATAGTCCCTATAAGGGGGAACCTGAAGGACGTGACCATTATAACGTTACATCTGCCTGGGAGTGAAAGAGCTGCGTGTCTGCCAGCATTTAGAGAGCTCTGGTGTGAGCAGGGTAACCCTGGAGAAGCAGGGGTATATAGGTAGCAGTCTGGATAGGAAGCACTGCAGCCTGGGGGACTGTCGGCACCATCAGGTCTTGTCCTGGGCAATATAAAGGTTCAGAATCAGTGGTATTGAAAGCTGCCCTGATCAGCACGAGGAAGCAACAGCCTGGCTGGGGAGAGCTGCCGAGGGACCGAACACAGGGCCCCTCATACAAGGGTGCAGAGGAACAGCTCCTGGTGAAATGGGATTTCTGAGCAGGCATTTAATAATGAGTTCATTCAAGCGTACCCTAAATAAATGAAAATGTAGTGGAAATCTTTCTTAGCTAACTTCACCAAAGCTTTTGGCCTAACGTGCTGCAGGCGTTAGCACAGCAAGTAGGTGGCCTGTGCTGCTGCCCATACTCTGTCAGGAAGACAAAGAATCTGGGAGAAGCATCAATCTGTTTCTCTTCACAGGGCTGTCTCTTCCCCCCTTTGTCAGTCAAAGGTGTCAATGTCTCTCCCCTCTATCCTCCCCCCTCCCTGAGTTGAGTAGTGTCAGTCATTCCTGTTTTTTTCTTTTTATTAATGATTTTGCAAGGCTATGTCATTACTGTGCTATACATTTTTATACAGATGGCACGACTGTGCATTTTAATGGCAAATCTGTTTCTCACATAACGCCTGAACTGCAAAAAGACTTTGACAGACTGGTTCAAGGAAAACAAACTGGTTTTAAATGTAGCAAAAACTAAAACAATGCCTTTTGGCTCTCCTAATCATCTGAACTCAAAGGATTATTTTATTTGGAAGTCAGAAATCTTAAGGCGAAGAGTGGACCAAACTTGTGTGTTGAAAGAAAACCAGAGGAAAGAGATAGAGAGGTTCATCCTTCATGGGCTGTATGTTCTGTTCAGCAAGACACAGAGGATTCATTCTTGATCCTCAAACTAATTATGTTTGATCAGAACTGAATTTGGCCTGTAACTCTGGAGACTTTTGGACCCTGCAGGGTTTTGAATTTCAGGAAGAACTGAGGTATTAAGTTTATAAATGTGAAATTTAAAGGGGGGGGGGGGGGGGGACCAACTAGAAAATGAGAAATATGTATGTGTTAAATACCACCAAAAGCAAGGAACAGAATACATATTTGTCCATTTTTGGAAAAGCCTATTTATTCTTTGATCATCTTCTTTGCATTTTATGTTCTCTTAAGGCTACGCAAGTGCAAACATTTCTTGGTCCTATCATCACCATTCTCTGAAGTCACACATCAATTTCTGTTTATGTCCATTTATCTGTTTAATATCTTCATGTTGCAGTTGATATATGAACACAATTTACAGTAGCCCTGATCTTTCATTGACTTCTACGCTGTGTAGTTTGGTAGCTCAAATCAGAAATGTTAGTCCTCTTTACCTGCTCTGCTCCAATGTATTCACTCACATGAATTGGCTGAGGTCAGCAGAGAGTTGCAGGTGTCTTAAAGCTCTTGCATGTCTGAATTTTCACATTCTTGATGCCTTTATATCCCAAATTCAAAGGACTTGACAACTCTTTGCTTTGGCACTTATATTCATAGTGAGTAGAGCTCAATGGCTATGTTGGAAAGGATGACCAGGAGAAAGAGGAGGAGAAATTAACTCTTATTAGCACTGCAAACCTAGATATTCTCTGAGAGCCTCAAATAGCAGCAAATTCTGTCTGTTGTATCGTTGGGTGTGTTCTTGTCTGTGCTGGCTGCAGTGAAGCATAAGAATAGTAATGTTCAGAAGTCTATAAATATTTGTTTTAACATTTGAGGAGCTAAGGAAAATGAGTATGAGATGTAAAGCATAGACAGACCTAGCTGCTGTTATTGATATCTCAGTCTCTTGAAGCAACCCAAAGGTATCTCTGAACATAAGAGAGTTCACTACCTGCTAACAATGCTCCGAGGTGCTGGAAAGACAATATAATGTACAGGCATTCTTCTTTTGCATTCTTCTTTCTTCAACAGAAATCAGCTTTTTCTGGTGCTGCTCTTGATCTGCTGGAGACACATCAGTGTTCAGATTTGACTCCCAGGATATTTTCCTTTTTTGTAGCCTGGCTGACTGTAAACATCTGGTTTTTGGTAGGCCAGTACTTCAATAACATTGCAAAAACTGAGGTGGGGGAAAAACACTTTGTTGGAGTGTCTGCTCCCTCTTTCTTCTTCCAGTCTTAATGTTAAGCTAGTGTCAGACTGAAATCACGTGGTCGTTGACCACAGCTGCATTTTATATCCACTTCCGCAGCATGTGTGTAAGACTATAAACATAAATTATTGGAGAGTTGTTTCAAGAACGAACGACAGTGTATATAATTAAAAAAGCATCATTTACAGCATTCTTTCATGACAAAGTGTTATGTCACTTTTGTTCCATCATAAATAAAAGGGGCATTGGATAAATTCTTGGCATGATGGAAAAGCTGCCAAATATGAATGTGGCTTGAATTTATCGGAATTTCACTATTATTTTTATTCACCATGTTATACAAAAGGCATCCTTTTGTGTGGCGCAAGTAACTTTCTCTCTCCGCCCTAAATATGTGGCAGGTGAAAACCATTGCGCTGAGACATTACAATGGTAATTTTTTTTAGTTATTCCAAAGTTCTCTCCCCTGAAGTATTTTTCCTTCATGAAGACTGTTCTTCAGTTCTAATGCCCGTTTTTTCTAATTTGAGTGCTCCATCAGACTTCCAGGACTGTTTCAGGAAGGCTGGGAGGAGGCAGATGGCCCAAGAATACAGAGCAGGTAAAGATTTGGCTCTGTATGTAAAAAGCTTTACTGGTAGTGTGAACTTGGAATGTTTCAAGTACAGTTGATGTTATTGTTATGACCTAGTGGAACAAGGCCGTATTTCTGCCTTTTTAAAGGCAGTTAAAAAACTATCTAATTTTGGAAGCAGTTAGAAAGTAATAACATTTGATATACAAAATCCAACAGGACTTTAAGTTTTCAGGTTGCAACTCCTAGAAAGCAAATAAAACCAACGGGGTAGATCCTGTACACTTCATTTTCAACACTGACCTGAACACCCTCAGCTGGGTATAATTGCTATTGTTCCCTGTGTCCAGTCGTTAACCTGTATGAAGATGATGACTGGTATCTACATGGGATGGTACAGGAACTGAGGAAATACATGCAAGAACATTTCAGTGCCATTTAATGAAAAATCACTTCAGCCAAGTCTGCAAACCTTTTGTTGACCTTTTTACAAGCAGAATTTTGTTTAAGAAAGCAACTTTCAAGAGAGCTGAGAGCTTTTGCATGTGAGTTCTGTGAAAACAGAGACTACTATTCTCAGTAAGGTCAACATTTTCTTGTTGTTCGGTTGTCCAGTCCATGAGAAGATAGAATAAGCAGTGATTTCATCCAAATCAGCAGCTAGTTAACTCAGAGGTTATAGGTTGTAGGTAGACATAGACACAGGTATGGTTTTCAAACCCATTTTTAATGACTCTTAGCAATAGCATTACAGACTTGTAAGGGTTTAGCTAGTTATCTTGCTATCTTTTGAAATTTTTGCTCCTTATTTCATAGTTCTTGTATCTGTATTTGTCCAGATGCTCACCCATGTGAATTTGTATTTGATGTAAAAGGATGAGCACAGGCTAGCACTCTGAGCCATGGCAGCATGCTAATGACTGCCTTCTTGGCAACAAGGATGCATAACATCTTTTAAAGAGTTAGATATATAGTACCTGCAGGGGCAGGGATCAGCTGGATAACAGCCACTTAATGCTGTAGAGAGCTGAGAGAAGGTGGCAAGCAAAGCTCTGATTTGTGGTGGGTGGTTTAACAGGACTGTTTGGTACTAAAATAATTTAGTGTAGGAACTGGAAAGTTTGCAAGGGCTCCTGTCCTTATGGATCAGGATAGTAAGAGATTCCAATCCATGCCCTGCCTTTGCCCAGAAGGTAGTGGCATTCGAAGTACTGAGAGTATTTACAGTCTATTCCCTGTTTTTCCAGCAGGTAACCACTTACTCTGTGAAATGTCCCTGAGCAGATAGGCTGTGATGATTTGATAAGGTTTTCTACACATTTTGTTGAGACTGTGGCTTGCTATTTGTTTCTCAGTGGAAGTGGATGTAGTTTTGCTTACCATGGGATTCCTAGAATCATAGAATAATTTGGGTTGGAAGGGACCTTAAAGACCATGTAGTTCCCACCCCCAGCCACGGGCAGGGACACCTTCCACTAGCCCAGGTTGCTCACAGCCCCGTCCAACCTGGCCTGGAACACTGCCAGGGAGGGGGCAGCCACAGCTGCTCTGGGCAACCTGTGCCAGTGTCCCACCGCCCTCACAGGGAAGAATTTCTTCCTTATAGCTGATCTAAATCTACTCTTTTTCAGTTTAAAATTATTACCCCTGGTCCTATCTCTACACCCCCTGACACAGAGTCCCTCCCCACCGTTCCTGTAGCCCCTTTCAGCACTGGAAGGCCGCTATAAGGTCTCCCTGGAGCCTTCTCTTCTCCGGGCTGAACACCCCAACTCTCTCAGCCTGTCCTCACAGGGGAGGTGCTTCAGCCTCCAGATCATCTTCGTGGCCTCCTCTGGACCTGCTTGAGCAGGTCCATGTCCTTCTTGTGTTGGTGCCCCCAGAGCCGGACACAGCACTGCAGGGGGGGTCTCATGAGAGCAGAGTAGAGGGGGAGAATCCCCTCCCTCGCCCTGCTGGCCACACTTCTCTTGGTGCAGCCCAGCACACGGTTGGCTTTCTGGGCTGTGAGCGCACATTGCTGGCTCACAGTCAGTTTTCCATCCACTGATACCCTCAAGTCCTCCTCAGGGCTGCTCTCAACCCACTCATGGCCCAGCCTGTGTTTGTGCTTGGGATTGCCCCGACCCGTGTGCAGGACCTTGCCCTTGGCCTTGTTGAACTCCATGGGGTTTGCCTGGTCCCACCTCTCCAGCCTGTCCAGGTCCCTCTGGATGGCACATCCCTTCCCTCCAGCATGCTGACAGCACCACACAGCTTGGGGTCGTTGGTGAACTTGCTGAGGGTGCACTTGATCCCACTGTCTGTGTCACTAACAAAGATGTTAAACAGCACTGGTCCCAGCACCGACTGCTGAGGGAACGCCACTCATCATTGCTCTCCACTTGGACATCGAGCTGGATTGTCACAAGTCACCTGCTATTGGAAATAAAGAGAGGATTTCACTCCAATGATAAATTTCCCAGGGCAAATACCTGTAAAAGTGTCCAGTCCAAAGAGGATCATAGTGGGAGTTGTCACAGCTCTCACCTGACAACTGTCCATCAGTCTGTCTGAGCACCTACCCCTGGTGCAGGAGGGCTGCTTTCTAGCCCCAATCTTGGATTATCTCCATGTGGAAAACAGGCACAGGGCACTGGTGCATAATGAGTCCTCACCCCAGGGCGGAGGTGAAATGTGGCCAGGAGCTCAGCCACAGATGTGGCAATCTGATCCTCCTCCTGAAGGGAAACCCCTGGAGGAGATCCATATTTTGGCCATGGAATTAATTCCCTGAGTTACCTCATGGGATATCCTAGTTCCTATTACAAACAGCAACAAAGCTGTTGTTCATGAGATAAGTTGCGTTTCCCCTTTTTATTAACAGTGCATTAGGAGAACTAATTAGTGGCACCTTGGAGATTTCCCTTCTGGGAATCCAGGCTATAAATATCTTTACTGCTCAGCAAGGAGCTTTGCAGAGTGGGACTGTATGGGGGATGCTACAGCTGGTTAAACAATGCAGCATCTATGTGGGTGTCTCTGTTAGATTAAGAGAATCTATAAAGCTTCTTCACTGAAGAGTGGTTGTAATTTTTCATCAAAACATTTTTAATTGAAAAAAATGACTTTGATTTGCTGGAAAAAAATGTGGCAAGCTTCTGCTTTGGGTTAATTTTTCCATTTTCCTTCTGTTAGAAAACCAAAATAATTTCACTTTTATCAGAATTAAAAACAAAGGAATAGAAAGGAAGTAGTGATCTTTGCACTGTTGAGCTTCAGAAATTGACTCCTCTGTTTCCATTTGTTTAGTAAAGATGTGAATAAGAAATTATGAACAAAACCTTGCAGAGGTGTGTGGGTTTGGAGAGTTTCACAGTGACTAGCTTCAGACATTTCTTATGAGGCTGATGGAGAGCATAGATCTTGCCCAAAGGGTGTTTCGGAGAGCCTGGCTTAGGCACTTTGCATTTCCATCCGATGGATCCAAGCCTTCCCCATTGCCTGAAGGTGGAGCCTGGGCAGACTGGGTGCCTAATTTTAATTTTGGCAGCACAAACATTGCCAAATGTTCATTTTGTTCATTTTGTGTGCATGTGTATGACTGAGTAAAGCTTGAGGAATTTTTAACCAACTTCATGCCTTAGAAATTGATAGAAATGTGGCTACAAGTGAGTTTTGATCCTGACTGTTAATAAATGTTAAACTGAGAGAAATTAATAAAATTCTGTGATAAAGGCCCTTGAAGAGGTGATGTCTATAAAATCATGACTGGCACTGGGAGAGTGGATGTGGACTGCTTGTGCATTGGGGTTTTCTTCTGTTGCAGGAGCTAGGGGACATTATATGAAGGGGGCAGACAGCATTTTCTTCCGCGATGTTCAGTACTCTGGTGTGCTCACTTTCCCCTTGTATGGTGCCATTGGCAGCTGCTTGGCTGCCTGATCAGACACTAAGCTTAGAGGCACCCTTGATGTGACTGTGGGTGCTGAGTAGGAGCATGGGACAGTGTGCAACTTGTCTTCTGCTGCTCTGAGTACAGGAAGTTGATGACTTGTGCTATTTTTCCTCTCTTTTGATGTTGCCCCCCGTCCCCCCTTTCTCACCATTCACTAGTCCTCTAGAGCACTGGGAGTTGCTTTGCATGCTCAGTGGCTGCCCTGAGAGAGGCAGTTTGACACTGAGCATTGGCAATCTTCAGAGGCTGGGTGCTGCATTCCAGCAGCCCCCGGGCTGTCCTCCATGGCAGTTCCTACCGGCCCATGTCCAGCCTGACTGCTTATCTGACAAAGTTAACTTGATCCTTGTTGCAGAAAGTCAGGAGGTTGAGATGCAAGCTGTGTGTTAGTGCTGTATTTGAAATTTCCTGCGCAGCGTGACTTCAACTGAAATCAATACTGAGCATTTTCACCATGCTCAGAAAAAATTGCCTCAAAAAACTCTGCCCTGCCCTGGCAGGGCCATATCTCTGCCCAACCACACGCTTTCCTCTGGAAACGCACCCTTCCACCTTTTGGACAGTTTCACTGGAGTTGTGCTGCTAGAAAGCAGAAAGGGTGATCCCTGAGGAAGAGTTGTACAAGGCTCAGTCATTCCCGAGGTGGGGCTGTCAGGGCCTGGGGCAAGGAGCGCTCAGTAGACTGAGCAGTCTGGCTTGGGGTGCATGTGTTCGGGCGGGAGCGTCGGCAGCATACAGCAGCATCAGGAGGTTGTGCTGAGAGGGATGGTGCAAAGATCTCTGCAGAAAGGGAGGATGTTGAGAAACTAATAATGAGACTCCAGCTTCAAAAGGAGATGAAGAGAAAAAGAGCCTAGGGCAGGGAGAGGGGTGGAAGAGAAGGTCCCTATTCAAGCTGATGGAAAAACTTCCACTGACTTCCCTGGAGCCACTGGTTAATCTTTATCACCTGGGAAAGGATCCGAAAGGGAAAGTGGTCTCATCACTGAGGGTGTGTTGGGCAGCTCAGGCAAGTGCTCAGGGAAGATAACTTGCGTGGTCAATGCAGTTCCTCTTAGCCAGAAGAAAGCTCCAGTTCGTCACTCTGTCTGACATTGCTTGCTAGCAGAAACGTGCCTTGATGGGAAGCTGAGGACTTCAGATGACTTGAAACCAAAAGCTGCTCAACGGTAGAAATGCAAAATATTTTAGGGAAAGGCTTAGCACATACCTGAATTTCCAGATTATCAGTGTCTGTCTTTTAGCGTCTCCAGAGTTTTGTATCTTTGCAACTAATGAAAAATACACAAGCTCCTTATTTTAGAATAATTAGTAGAGTTCTAGAAGCCTTCTCCCATTGTTGTCTGCAGAAGTACAGACTTCTTGGGTAAGGAGAACTGCAGAATCCGGAGAGAATAAGCTGCATTAACATTTTAGCAGTTGTGTGACCCTTGTGCACGCATGTTTGCTATTATTTCTAGGAGCTCCCTGGATGATAAGCATGATATAAAAAATTTAACCACAAAGAAAAAAAAATGTTTAAAGGACTGTTATGGGTCTGACTAATCCCAGGAAAGCAAGGAAGTTCAGGATTCAGCCGACTTCATCTGAAATGCTGGCTGTGCTGGTTTTCATTAGTGAAATCAGAGTGTCGGATGATGCAATTCACCACCAGCTCTGTATCACCCTGAACCAGAACCTTTTTGCTGGTGATTTTTAAAATCCTAGAAATGTAGGGCAGGAAGGACTTCAAGAGATCTTCTCATCCTCTGCAAGGATGTGGAGTCAAATATGTCTACTCCATCACTGGCATGTGCTTGTCAAGGTTTTTACAAAAACTTCTAGAAAAGTACAGTCTGCATTTTTTCTCCCTTCAGTGTTTCTTAATCTGTGGCCAGAACCCCAACCTGAATCATGTTCAGACTTGAGGTGGTTTATTCTTCTCTCTTGCTGTGTTGATTCCTGGGCTATCCAACTGGTTTTGAGCACTGTGTCGTTTTCCACATTAAAACACTGTGCCTCTGGTGTGTGAGGGAGGAGTGAAGCTCACCCACATCCCAAAGCAGAGAGGCAAGAATGAAGTAGTGGCCCAACTGAGCAAAGGTTGAAGATGCTATCACTTGCATCAGGCCATCTGAAATACTGTTTCTAGATTGGGCTTCAGGCAGAGTGAAGTTTCATGTATGACCCATTAATTTATATGCTGACCCTTGTTCTCTGAAAGTGCTGTTGGGCTCCCTTCTTTTCTTCTTCCCCTTAGCTGGTGCTGGCTGCTCCAGGCTGCAGAGCTGGGAAGTGGGGATCAGCAGGGATCAGCTCTGCTCTGTGCAAACCCCTTCTGGACACCAAGGAAGGTCAGATGATATCGGGTTTGGCTCCCACAAAATAAATTGCTTTTCATCCACCTTCTTCCATCTTCCTCCTGTTGCTAAATGCATCTTGAAACAAGCATAGAAAACAGCTATATATTGTCCTGGTACCTCAGACCAAATATGAAAATGTTACATGTTTTACCTTTTTAGTGGAGAAAATGGAGCAGTTGCTGGGGAGCTGAGCAAATACTTCAGCATTGACAGTATAGTCAGCTGACTGCTACATGCATCCGAACAACAAAAAAATGACTATATTGGCCAAAGCCGTGCTCATTCCTGTTTTTGAATTTGCTTCCCACAGCAATTCTAGTGGACCAAGAATTATTCATATATGTTTCCAAGAATAATGGATAAAACCAAATTGTAAGCTGCTTGTAGGCATAGTCAGAAGGAGATCTAATTTTCCAGATTACTCAATGTGAATTATTAATTCTGCTTGACTAATGTGGAGCAGTCTCCTGGTGTTTCAGAGGAAAGACAGTCTGCTTTATCAGTTCATTGCTGATGCCTCCCTGTATTTTTCACGTCACATTATATTTAACTTTTTCTGCCTTCCTGAATCAAGCCTAGCACCAAGGGAGGGAATAGAAGTGCTCTGGTTCAAACAGCTGTGCGAGACACGAGCTATTTGATAACTTGACTGCTCCTTAGGGCTCTTCAGTCCTTGGACACAAGTGAACATGGCCCTTATAGGGCAGTGGGAGTTGGGAGCCTGCATAAAAAAAAAAAAAAAATAAAAAATCACTTGTACCTTACAGTAAAACCAAGACAACAGAAGACAGCCCCCATCCCATGTTCCTCAGCTATAATTGTTTTTTGCCTTTTTGCTGTTTTCTTCTCTTTAGCAAACTGTGCCAGAGAGGCTCAGTGCTCTGCTGCCTGTGAGTTGCAGTTTTATGTGGGTAGTGCACAGGTGTCTGCTCTAAATGATGGGCTGAGAAGGGACTGGGGCTTAGCTTGTCTGGAAGGAAAGGCTGTTGCAATTTCAGGGTCAAATCCTACATGTGTACTTTTGGAGTAATTTCAGTGATTTACTAGAGTTGCTTGGGATTTACTCTGGATTTACACCAGGGTGGATTTAATCTGACAGATAAAATAGAGCTCAGAGCATCTGTGCCAAAATTGAACAAAATGTAAACACTTCAGTCCCTCAAGGACGCTCATCCCAAGTGATAGTGGAAAAAATAAAGGAGCTTTGCATTATGGCAGGTAACTCTTAAGAGCTAGTAAGCTGAAGGAGATGAGAAAAAAATAACAGCGCAGTGAACCAAGCCATTACAAGTACTTTAGAACTGACCCATTTGAAATGTTTTTTAAAAAAGGGTTAGAAAACTCAGACCTCGTTTTCCCTATGAAGTCAGGAGGCAGTAAGACGTGGAGGTGCCTGTGCACTGTAGGAGCGTGCAGGACAAGCCGGGTGCTCAGTCAGCTGGACGGTGAGCTGCAGTGTGGGACGGTCCAGCTGCCAGGTCTCTGGAGCTCAGTGCAGCAAACCTTTTTCCTATCTACACTGATCTAGTTTGTGACAAGGATGAGAAATGCCACAAAAATGAAGATCTTAACAATCAACCCTTACTCATTATACAGAAACATTCTCCTTTGTAAAATATGATGTATTCTAGCTGAAAGCAGGCCTTTTTTCTGCCCGGCCTTTTTTCTGCCCAGCCTTTCCTACTGGTTCCTATGTATTATGGTGTATATAGCTGGGCTTCTGTGGCTTGAGCTGATTTCTAGACAAAGGACTATTCTCAAAGCAAAAGGATAAATCCAGCCAGGGTGCGTTCGTGTCACAACTACAGGTGGTACAATGGGGCTGTCCCTAGTCTCCAGGTCAGTACCACTGACTGGGTTACCACAAGAATTATTTTTTTGTAAATAAAGACATTAATTGGTATTTTTAAAAGACAGCTTATCTCAAAAAACTTCTTACTTATTTTCCCCTGGCCCTATTCTGCTTTTTCTTTTCTGGCTACTTGATGTATAAGTTGCAGTTGCTTAATGATGCAAAGCTCATATCTCTTAAAACATTCTTCATGATTTGGACTCAAAATTTCTATAACTGGTTATTTTAGATAGGAACTGTACATTTTGGAGTATGCAGCATCCCTCTTCTGTAAAATATACAGACCCTTTCATTGCACTGTATTTTAGTCAATGTTTTTGGATATCCTTTATCAAAAGAACCATTAATGAGACTTTCCAATTCTCTCTCCACGGGCACATAATACGCTCTATGTCTTTAATTAGCACCTTCATTCCTCTCCCCCTTCCCCCTCTCCCAGGAAAAAGCCAAACCTTCTTCACTACCAAAATGGCCTGTCAAAACCTGACAACTGAAGTTCTGCCTTGTCAATAAAAAATTGTCTGTACCACTGTGCAAGCTGAATATTTGGGACTGGTGCAAAATAACGCACCAGCTGCATTGTCTGCTTTCCTACATTATTCCATTTCTGCTTAATTTTTTCAGGGCTACTGAAGGATTTCTGGACTCCCCTGAGCATTCGCTATAGAAAACAGATCGTATTTCCTTAGGGGCTGTGCGGAGAATTGCTCTAAGAGAGTATTTGTGGATGCATATGGAAATTGTACATGTGTATCCATTTCTATATGCTTTCCTGTGTGTATTAGTATATTCAGAAGTGCTGAGAACTCCTCTGTCAAAGGGTACGTGAATTCAAGCATTGTTTTCCTCTCAGAAGTGGGATTTTACTGGGAATGCTGGCAGGCCCCTCACAACAGAAGGATGGGTGGGTGCTGCTACTGTATATATCTGTTGTTGTCACATTGGATTTTGTGCAATAAAAATAAAACCCTTGGTCAGAAGTGTCATAAAAGTTTGATTGACTTTCCTCTTTAATTGCTTATCATCCTTGAAGAGACTTCTTGGCATTTAGAAACCAGTGAATCTGTTTCCCATTTCTTTAGGCTTTATAAATACACCCTGTTTATATTAAAATGATAGACAAATATACATAAAGCTGGAAAACATGACCACAAACTCTTTTCCTCTCTCTATGCATTTAAGGAAAAAAAAACCTAAAGACACTTTTATTGTTGCTAAACTTTTGCCCTTGGCTGGTAGAGCCTTCTTTATGTTTTAACAGATCCAGACATCCTTTTCATGTGGTCCTTGGATGTTCTATATTTTATATCTCTTGTGGCTTTATAAAAAGGGAAGAATGAGCTTGCTGCACAAACATATCTGATGGTAATTTTTTTGTTGTTTTTTGCAAGTCAGAAGTATTGTGACGTTTCCATTTTTAAAAGAAACTTGTTTCTCCCTGCTCTGGGAAGCAGTGTTAAAGGGTTTCAGTAAGCCAACGGAAACAGAGTAGATGGAGTATTTTGGGGCTGGGTGCTGGGGAAGGCCAGGCGAGCACAGAGACCTTAACTTGCTTGTGCTATCATCTCCCACCATCAGAGACATAGCCTGTGCTGCCTGCAGCCTGGCTGTGAGCTTGCTGGGGCCTTGGGCACTAGGATAACACTCAGGGACTGTTGCCACAAAGGTTTAGCTCCTTTCACATATTTTTTCGCCTGTTGTGGCATGTTTTTTGCTGGAGGACCCCTGTAGGATGCGCTCAAGTCCTGCAGAAATTGGATTCTAGGCTCTGCTCCAGCGGCAGACAGGGAAGGGGGCCTTGTCTGCGCTGTACCCCTGCGTCAGGGAGCGGGTAATGAGGTGCCTTTAGTTTGTTCAAAACAGCAGACTGTGATCCAAAAGGGGAAAGAAAATGGAAAAAAGGGTCTTGTGGGATGCTCTGTGGGGCACTTAGCTCTGACAAAGCTCTGGTGGGGCCCTTCACTGCTGAGGGGAATGATGGGCAGGGAGAGGGGGTTGTGAGGAAAGGGGAGTTCAGGGGCTGGGTGAGGGGCTGTCACCCCTACTGTGCCACTGGAGTGAGCAGGGGTCCCTGAAGCACAGAGGATCTCAGTCCTTGTGCAAGCAGATGCTCTCAACAGATTTAAGTGTGCCCAAATGCGGCAGCTCTATTCGACGATTTTGTACCAGAAAGGAAACTTGGGTTTAATACTACCATCTTCCATTCAGAGGAACAGAGCCCCCAGATGATTCACTGACTAAATACATCAACCCCCTGAATATTTCTAGAGTAGTAAAACCCAAGTTAAAGAGAGAGAAAGTGCAGCTCAGCCATGAAACGATGTGGTAGTTGTAAAATGAGCCATATTAGAAAAAGGCTAGTGGACAGCATTTTCAGATGTTTGCCAACTGTTTCCTTCTCATATAAAGCATGACTTCTGTGCAGCTCTGTGTCAGCATGGGGATGTGGTGCTCTGGGCTTGGGGATAGGGCTAGAGAGGCTGGGGCAGAGAAGGAAACTCCTCCATTTTCTTTTTGAGGTGATGCATGCTTGTGTTACAGTTTCCAGGGCCTGAGAAATTCACCCCTCAGAATGAAATGCTGGCAGAAGGTGCCTCCTGTTAGTGAATTTAAAATTTTAAGCTTATTTAAACAGGCAGAGTAGCAAATCACATGCCCCAGAGGGCTAATTTTGTTCTTTCTTCTCTGTTTAGGGCTCCTATGTGTGTTTGCTAGCCTTGTGGTCCTCACTGCAGTAGTTCTCATGGAGAGTTAACTTCAATGTTTGTATAGTTAACTTTTTTTTCACACAGCTTTATAAAACAGCATATCTCTACACAGCCATACTGGTCTCACAGACGTGAAAAAAATTGTTCTAGGTCAGGACTTTCTACTGTGTGTGACAGGCAGTGAAGTTCCTAAGTTTGGTAATACACAAAACCCAAGGTTAAGTTTCTGGAGCAGAAGGGTCACATCTTGGTGCCTGTGGCTGGGGTTAAATCTCCCCCTGCAACACTGTTCGCATAACACCACCACTGCTGCTTCAGGAACTCATCTCACCTTACTCTCCTGGCTCTTTTACAGAAAGGTAGTTCCTCCAGATTGAATCAGTGACTTTCTTAGTTTAGCATGTATATTGCAGTTTAATTCTGAGATTAAAGGGATATGATATCTTTTATCACTCAAATGACTACAGAAAACCTCAAATCCAAACTCTCATACCATTCTGAAATTCAAGATCAGTGCTCTGAAAAACAAAGGCTGATGTTTCTTGCCAGTTACCAAAATCAACAGCTGACTGGCACCAAGCTACCTTGGGTATTTCAAAACTGTGTAGAAACAGGAAAATACATTTGGACAACTGCAGTGCTTTGACTGTAGACTTCAGCAGTGAGGTGCTCAGGTTTTACTCACTTGCAGGATTTTAAAGGTGTATTAGGAGAAGTCTTACGTGTCACTTCAGGGAGAGATATGCTAGAACAGGAGTAAATGTCCTCTCTGGGACATTTCTGCCCAAAATTATCCTTAAGGTTTAATGTTGGAAAAAGGTTTGCTTCTATGGGCTGACCCCAAGCTTTCTCCTTCTAGAGATGTTCTCTCACCTTGATCAAAAGGTTACTTGATGAAACCCATATTATTCTGCCAGCGCAAGCCTGCTTAGAAACCAGGGTTTCCTTGTGTAGGGATTTTATCCTGGAAAGGGCCTCTCATTGCTTTTACACAAGGCTGCCAGGTGCCTTCTTTGACCACCCAGCAGCATTCACTACCAAGGGCTGTACTGATGACTAGCAGGCCCAGATGGTCTGGCTCCTGCTGTTCAGAAGATAAGGGGCCTGAGGGCATCCATGTGTGCCATTAAAGGGTTCGGTATGCAGCACCTAGGAAAAAGTCACACAAGTCCCTGTGGTCATCATGAAGCTAGGTGGATTGGTCACTTAAAAACAGACGATGGGTTTTGTGGCTCTTGACAGTTTTACATCAGTATTTTTTTACCTGTGGACAGTATAAAGGTGCTCTGGAAGATTTAAGCTGAAAGAAATGTCGGAGTTCATTTCTCTTCAGCCAAGGGAATCTGGCATGGGTAGGAGTATTGTAGGAGAAAGCTTCTCCTTCCACTGTTCCCTTTCCTAGCAGGAGCAGAAGCTCAGTGGTAGTTCATTGATCTGGCAGCCTTAGCAAGGCTTTTGATCCCACACTTTCTCTGAAAATTTGCTATGTGTTGATATGATATCAGAGGGTTTGGGTGTTGGGTTTGTTGTTGTTGTTGTGAAGTTTGCATAGGCTGTGGTGAGCCCTTCTATGTCCCGCAGTGAACTACTAGGAGCAGCTCTGGTCTTTTTTGACCATGAGACTTGATTACTATAATTACCTCTTTGCAGGGTGTTCAGTGCAACATCTCCCCAACTCGCAGTATGTTTGGACCATACCAACAACTAACCCAGTTAGCTGTTTACTAACAAGGACAGGAGTAGCTGTCATTTTTAAACTATACTTTGTAGCCTTACTTGCCTTTGCCTCTGGCATGCTCTCCATCAACATCGTTGACTGCTTACTCAAGCCCTAAAAGTTGTCGAACCCACTATAAAAAGTTAATAGTAGGAAAGAATTTAAATTCATTTGTCATCATGGAAGAAAGTAAGAAGATAAGTAATGTTGGAGTGGAAACATTTTAGGTAGATTCTGGTAGCTCTCAGCCCCATTACAGTCTCACAGATAATATGGATGATGCATGTCCCAAGTTGGTGCTGGCAGGGCAGCACAGGGAAGCTCTGGGAAATATTAACCAAGGGGACATCAAGTGGGTTTTGTCAGTGAATAGATGTTATGAGGAGAAAGATCAAGTCAATTACTTTATTAGGTAGAACAATTTAGAGTGGAGCTTTGCTGGGGTTTTTTGAGCTAGCTCTGTTTGACTGTGTATTAGTTAACTTTTGATTACCCTTCCTTTCCGTGCTGGAGCCATGAAAAAGCCTCTGCGGCCCAGCCTCAAACTTGGTTTTCACTTTAGCCATAACTTGTTCTAGTCAGATCTTTGGGGGGCTTTTTTTCCAATCTGTTGGTGTTTAATGGTGGTATTTTTTAGAAAAATGAGAAAATCCTGAGAAAGGCATATTTTGAAATCTATCTTTGTAAAATGGCCTAGTCAAGAAGAGCCTACCTGATTTGTTCTTTAAATCCAAAGCACTAAATGGAGACGTTCAAAAACATTAATCACTGGGGTAACACAGTGCTCATTGATATTTGTTAGCGCTCAGTCTGACTGGTAACAGATCATGTTTTATATCCTAGGAAATTTGCTGTTAAAATTAGACATAAATAGAGGTGGGGTATAATTAGTTATTTCTTCCAGATGGACTAGACTGCACTACTCAGTCAGATGATCCCAAGCAGTGTAGTGTACAGCTGCCCTCCCCCTCCTGATGCAAGCTACCCTCTCAGAGGAGCTCCCCTGGGCAGCTCTCTCTGTGTTGCCCTGGTCCTAGCACTGGGACCTAGCAAGGGTCTTCACATTCCTCCATTGCCTGCACAATCCCACACATACAATGATGAGGTTTTCTTTGTTAGCCCCAAGCAAATTTTTGAAACCTCACTGTAAGTCTGGAAGCACACACATTGTCTTTCCTGCTATATTTTTACTCCCAGCAGAACTGCTTCCAGAGCTTTAAATGCTATCCATTAACTAATTTTTATTTCCGGGGAATCACATGACTCCAGGATAGGAGGTTTAAAAGAAACAGATGGTACAGTGAAACCATAGATGAAGTGGTGAGCATTTCCAGCTCTGTTTCTGGTCTTCCTGCTCTTGGAGATGTACTACTGATTGGGCTGTGCTTAGATAAGGAGAGCGGAGAGGTCGTGGACCCTACATGCCCTGGTTAGCTCAAGCTTAGGGCATTAAGCAGCTCATAGGTATGTGGTTGTGCCATCTACCTAATGCCTGCATCAGCCTGATCGAAAGCTTAAACTTGTAATGAAAAATATGTCTGGTTTTTGTTTGGTCTTTTGAACCTTTGAAACACTGAAGATGTGCTGGCTGCCACGGATGCTGCTGTAACTCTCATTCCCCTCCTTGTCTCTGCTCTTTCACTCTCACTGATCTTTTCTTGTCTTCCTTCTCCTCAAAAGAGGCAGAAAGTGTTGGCAGGACCCTTGAACCCTGTTAACAAGCATCAAATAGAATTAATTTTTACCTGTGTCTCAAAATACCTGTATTTAGCACCTTCATTTCACTGTGAATGCTTTTATTTTTATAGTTATTTTAGAAAACATTTTCCCTATTGTAAATATAATTATTATATATATGAAAACAAAAACTCTACTCAGCAAATAAAGGTTCATCTATGCATTTCTTTAGTTCCAGTTTTTATTAGCGGTGCTAGAGGTATTTTTAAAGTGTTTATTTAATCCAGCTATTCAGTAGTCTCCAGAGTCCAGGCTTCTGCTTTAGTGCTGAATCAATGCTTGGTCAAGCCTTAAACTTTATGGGTTTTGGCACAGTGTTGAAACAGAAGCTTTGATGCTTGAGACTGCTGCCTGCACAGAGCAAATATAAATTTTGATCAGTACAGTAAGTGTTCACCATTTAAAGTGTCAGTGGCCAGCCTGTAACAATCCCCTTGCCCCAGAGCTGTCAGGCTGGGTGGTGCACCTGGGCTGTGGGCATGGGATGGTTAAAAGCTGCAGTGTGTTCCTGGGTGCTGCCTCAGCCTGCGTCCCCTGTGTCGAAATAGTTTTGTTGTCTGATGACAGTTCAGGATAAAATTACTATATCTAAATTCCTACCGGGCAGCTATTACTGATTTTGCACAGGCTGAGTGTTGACGAAGCTGCCCTCCCTCCAGAAGCTGTGGGTCAAGGTCAAGTCTGAGGAACTTCGTGCTGTGACCCATGAGCCAAAGCTGTAACTTCTAATGTTATCATTCAGGTGTGCTTCAAGTCCGATGCAGGAGGAAGGCTTTGTCTTCTACAATCTGAGCTAATTCTAGTGGTTTTCTTTTAACATGTACCTGGATCTCATTTGGATAATGTATGTAGATAAGTCTCTGATGTAGAGGAAAGCCAAAACTTCACCCTTTCAGAGCCCTATGGCTGCGATGTATTTTTCACTTGGTGATCTTGGTGCATTCTCCAAGGTAATGTACAGTGGACAAAAGCTTGATTACAAAGACCACATTTCAGCCATTCACCTCTGGCTCCCTGGCATGGCTCTTTGGGAGACAGCCTGCTTATGCCAGCTGTCCTGCCCCTGCCCTGAGCCAGCATGACTGTATGCAACCATAGGGCCTTGTGCCAAGCAGAAGCAGGTTGTGGACACCCACCCTCCAGCGCACGTGGGGACTGTGTGATCCTCCCTCCCCACAACCTCAGCTTCTCTGACGCACAACTTGTGGCAGATGAGGAAGCACAGTCCCTTGTAGTATTCTACAGTGGAGGGATCTCCACTGCCTAGTGTGCAGTGGTGGCTTTAACGTGCAAATTCCTCTCTCAGCTTCCCTTAAATACTTCCTTGTTCTTTTGGCTTGTGTCTTCGTCCCTTCCACTGAAGATGTGATTGCAACCTGGGCTGTAAGTCCTGTAGTGCCAATGCATGTTAACAGCATATGATGGAACAATATTGTTTCAGTACTTTACTCTGTGACCTAAGGAATTCTGTTAATGTCTTCCCTTATGTGTTTGTATGTGGATATGCAAAGTGTATGGTGTGATTTGGTGCTGTAGAGATTTCACTGACATAAGCACATTTTATCTCTTCCACGTGAAAGTTTTATCTCTATCTGATATTTCTCATGAATTTTTTTGTACAATTTGGAGCATGCAGGGGACCTGCCTGGGTCCCTGAGCACCCCTGGTTCAAGACCTGCTTCTTTACCTCCTCCTGGCGCTTTGTGCCATGGCTCCCCACGGTGGCAGAGCCTGTGCTGGACGCAGCTGGCATTGCTTCCTGGGTAATACCAAAATGCTGAGGGGCACACTAATGTAAGCCTGTGGCACTGCACAGGGTTTTTTTGGCACAGAGTCTGTGCTTTGGCCAGTCATTTCTGGAAGGGGCTGAAAGGCTCTCCACTCAGAGGGTGGAGATGGCCCCTGCTAGCTAGCAATGACTGAATGCTTCTGTGGAGAACAAACGTTTTCTTTTGTGGTGTTTGATAGACAATCACACAGCCAACTACTGAGAACTTTATTAGCATGCTTGACAAAGGCTGTGAAGTCTCAGAATTGATCACACAGGGAAAGGACCCTGTGAGATTTCAGTGGAGTGGAACACTGGCTTCTTCACCACATCCCACAGAGCAGATCTGGGACTGGGAGCAAGGGTGCAACCAGGATGGAGAATTGCCGGAGGAGTTTATCCTAATGTTGCAAATTAAATCATGGTCTTCTCCTGATATGTTTCCAAGACTACATTTAAGAGAAAGAAAGCAAAAATGTAAAATATGAGTTCTGGTAGCACTGTTAGGCTCCAGATATGTATTAAGGAAAAAAAAAAAAAAAGGGGTTTCCAACTTCATTTAACAACACCAAGAATTTATGGCCTGTCTGTAAGCCCTTAATGGGGATGTTGGGGGAGGAGAGGAGCTCCTTTCCTCCTGCTGCCCTAAAGGGATCTCAGGAAAGTCTGTTGCATTTCCTTAGCCACGCTGGCTCTCTGCACAGAGACACTGATAGGTTTGGTGCTCTCCTCCCTCCACTCCCTGCTGTATCTGTGTCAGGAGTGCTTAAGGGTGGGGACTCACCTGAATGACAGCACAGGCAAGTCCTGATCTTAGAAGGCACCATTTGGCACAACTATGACACTGGTAGGTAACGATAACTGGAAGTGGTCTCTGTTACTTGTTCCATGAAGCTAACTTCTGCTCAGTGGAAGAAGTTGGACAGCTGAGTAATCTGCTACAGCAGCATGTCACAGCTGGATGCAAGAAAACTTGGGCAATGCCCTGAATCCCTTGGCTGCTGCCAGGCACTCCCACTTGCCGGTGGGTGGTGCGCCTTTTCTCTCTGAAGTGCCGGCTGCCATGAGAGCAGTTACAGGTTTCAAAGTTTCAGAGGCTGCAGCGAAGCGGGGCAGATCATCGGACCATACTCGGAGCAGCTGAGGTGGCTGAGCAATGGTGCACCCGTGTCTGGATGCTGAGAAGCTGGCTGCAGATGAGGTCAGCTTTGTGCTGGTGGCAGGCTGGGCAGAGCAGGGGCCATAGGTGAGCTCCCTCCTCCCCTCGCCTCCACAGCTCCGCGGAGCTTGATGTGATCTCTCTGCCTCCCGCCACAGGAGGAGAGGGCAGATCATAGTACCCAAGACTTCCAAAGCCTTGTCATTCAGATTTCAAATAAAAAAAGTAATTGCCATCTTGGTCACAACTTGCATCTGACCTGCTTTTGGTGGTGATAACCCTTCATTTTTATCATGTGTTATGTTGTCTAAATTAGGAAACTTTAATAATGTATGCAATTTATCAGAAGGCTTATGTGATAATGGCAGAAACTTACATAAAATGAAGAATTTATAATGCTGGATTAGTCTTATGAAACAGTGGTGTACCTTCATAAAGAGTCCAAAGAGCAATTATTATGTGTGTTTGACTGGCACTGTAAAGTCGTTAGTTCAATCATCATTGACCAATTACTGCTTTATTGTATTTTCTTTTTATTTTTATGGTCAGAGAATGGCATTTTTCCCACAATCAGTCCTTGAGCACAAAGACAATAACAATTAAAAGAAATATTTTAAATCTGGGTTTTATCTGCACAGAGGGACCCATCCATCACTATAAAGATCAGTTTTGCATGCAGCTGTATTTCAATCCAATAGCCCCCAAATATCCAGTTTTCTAGAATCAGAAGTTTTCATTTCAAACATTCTTCAAAAAATGAGTAGTTTGCATTTCACAAACTTGCTCAAAATATTAGAGTTCCTTATGACCTTACACTTGTTTAAACACTGCATGTTTACAAAGATGTGTGCGTGATAAGGTTACATATGACACTGATTAGAGTCCAGATAAGAATGATTATTGCGGTCATTAGGGACAGACTTGGGCAGTATCCAATATTATCAGCCAAAAGAAATAGAGAAATGTAATACTGTGTGAAAATGCTTATTTATCCTGACAGAGTACTGACCCGCAAATATGGTTTTGGTCTGTAATTAAGCTAAAGGTATTACTTGCAGTAGCTTAGTAATTGTACCTGTCCTGAGCCTTGGCTGCCTGATCTGAAACTCAGGAGTGCGGGAGCAAACCAGCCTGTGGTTTGGGGTGAGGTGATGTGGTGACAGGCTGGGGGATGACCTTGACTTCAGTGTGGCTGCACTGGTGCGCACTGTCGAAGGACGCAGTTTTGGATGGTGTTCAGATCCAGGCTTACTGTGTGAAAACGAGCTTTTGACATCTAACGCAGTGTGTGTCCCCTTAATTGTGCCTGTGTGCTGTATTGCCACCCAGGCACCCTGGGGATGCTTGACTGAGGCTGTTCGGGTTCAGGGAGCAGCCATGGGCAGCCCCTTGCTGTGGCTTTCCTGAGGTGGCTGGCCACCCTGGGAAGCTCCGAAGAGCCAGCATGTCTGCACGTGTGTGTAAGGCACTTGGTGCACGAGAGACCCAGTGTTGTTTGGCATCCCAAAATGAAAATAAAGCCAAGCCCAGCATTTGTCTCCCCAGGCCTCTGCTGCCCAGCTTCTAGCACTGCCCGGAGGGGTAACTTCCCCTGGCCCTACTGTTCATGCTCTTGTCATTCCCCTCTTCCACGATGCCAGCTGCTTCCTTGCGGTGCCTGCCTGTCCCTGGGCAGGAGCAGGCTTCCTCGGCTGTGCTGCTCACCCTCCACCCTGACAGGAGGAGCAGCACATGGCACCACAGCATCCTCAGAGTAAGAACACATGGCATCACATATACAGCTCAGTCATGTGCTGCCTAGCAGGAGCCATCAGCTGTTCTCTGCATGGCAGCAGGTAAAACACCCACCTCTCCTTTTCAAAGCCCTCCCCAACCCAACAGGGAGTGGAGTCACTAATACATGTGTGGTAGTTGTCTCACAGCTGCCGCAGCTTTCCACAGGCTCAGCAGTAGCTGAGCTCTGAAACAGCTTTTGGGAGTGGATTGTAAAGATTGAGTCTGTCCCCCTTTGCTGGTGTGATTCAGGCAGTGGCAGTTTCCCAGATGAGGTGCTGAGCACCTGTGCCAGTGGTCCTGCGCAAGCTGCAGCTCCCAGATGGGACTGTGACCAGTGCTCAGCACCAACTGGTCATCAGCTGAGCAGAGCTGCTTGCTTCTTGAGAGATATTAGTGAGCCTGTCTTGTCCTCCCTCAAATTATATTTATATTTTGGGCTTAAGGTTTGTTTTTAAATCATGAGAAGTTTTTTAAAGTACATAAGAAACCATGTCGGGGGGGTGGGGAGAGGTGGGAAGAGGGAGCAAGTCACGGCAATGGAAAAAGGGCTACTGAAAAATGGTACAATGTACAGAGGCAGTTCCTTCTTTTTGCTTATTTCAGTTTCACTTTGCAAGTATTTTTTTTTCCCCTGCCTGGTGTACATCCAAAAATTTAATTTAATTCCCCAATCGGATGAAATATCTAGAAATCTCTGGTCACTACAATTAACTATAATTAAGTGGTGAAAAATTCAGATTAGCTGAAGAGGTCAGCCAGATTTCCAGCAACAAAACCATTTTTTCTTCCTGTTTAGATGTGCACCAGGCAGGCTGACAAATCCACAGGTGATTTGCCCTGAAGTCGTCAAGCAAGTTCCTCAGTACTTATAGTCCAGGCCTAAATGTGGAAGCAATGAGATGAACCCCATAAGTCTAAAAATCCTGCAGAAAACTGGTATCATGTGTCCCCATCTGCTTTCAGATGACTTATTCTGTGCATTACCTCTGCACAGTCTCTGGCTACAGAGGCTGGACTAACAAGGGCATCAGACAGATGAAAAGCTTGTCATGGCTCCTTCTGTAGGACCTTCTATCACAAGTACTGACACTGCTTACAGTGGGTGAGGAATTTCTCCTTGGCTCCAGTCCTGCTGCATCCAACCTGGGAAGTTTGACAAGCTACAGCCATCTCCTTCCACTGCTTTCCCAGTGATTTCATCCACGAGGGTGGTTTTACTAAGCCAGACCCTCCTTTCCCTCCCCCTCACTTTATTTTCTTAAGAGACTTAATCAAAGGTAATTTGAGTTCCCATTTCTCTATCAATGGTTGTATTTAAAAGGAGCTTATCTGATTTCCATCACCAATTATGGGCTCCCATTTCTTGTTTATATCCATCTCAAATCTGACAAGGTCCCTGTTTGATTTTGATAGGAAGTCAGGGCTTCATACAAAGCTAAGGAGACTCTGAAGCACATTTGTTCGGGTAAAATAATATCTCAGGAATTACTTCACTTGTGCTGCATGAGGAGGGGGTGGAATAGGGTGGTCCCTGCCACTTCTGTTGAAAAATAAATTCTGAAGCCAAGATAGTAAATATTTCCCTGAGCCAACACGGTGGGAGGGAAATTACAGTGCCCAGGAATATTGCTATTAAGGAGACTTGAGGTCAGAGGTTAATGTAACAGGAGTTGGTCTAGCCAGAAAGGTCGAGAAAGGTTGGCCTTATAAGTACAGAGCTGTTTGATGACTTTTAACTATTCTGGGCAAGAAAAACATCTCTACTTTTGTCTTTGGGAGATAGCTGGCAAAAGTTGAGGCTTTACGGAACTGGCTGCTAAAATCTGATGGACCAAAAGTGAGTTGTCCCTGGACCATTAATGCTCTTTCAGCTTTGCACAGCAGCTTTTAACCTGTCCTGGTATTTTGCTGTGCTTGATTTTTAAAATTCATTTCTTTGAGGCATATGAATCTCTAGGATGCCACTGTAGCTCACTCAGAGCTTTGGTGGCACATATCAAAGCACATGGTGGCATTTCCCAAACCAATTCACTTAGCACACTCCTGGAAGAGGCTGAAGCCTGGAGCCGTTCCCAGCAGTGGCAGAGGGTTAGCAGGAGAGCACATGTTCAGGAGGCAGTTGCCACTACGTGGAGAGCTTTGTCTTCGCTGTTTGAAAAGCTGGTGGATATTTTTATTTGGTTTTGGTTTTATTTTTTTATTTATTCTTTATTTTCCATAGCATAAATGTCTGTAAAACCTTAAAAGTAGGCAGGCACTTCTAATGTTTACCATGGGATAGCCTGGCAAGGCTAATGTGGGTCTCCTTGCCCCTCATGTTACGTCTCCAGGCCACTGTGATGCCAACCAGCATGTTAAGGTGGGCCACTGAAGCAGATGCTGGCTCTTTGCATGCTATCTCTGCTCACCAGGACCCAGGGAACCCTGCAGGCCTGGCACCCTGTCTTACAGCTGGACACACGAACTGGGCCTGAACTCAGCAGTGACCATACCAACGCAGCTTCTGGTTGGGCTGAAGCAAGGACAGGTTGAGCTTACGCCTGCCATAAAAGACAGTCAGGGAATCTGAATGAAAAATGCATCTTTTCATGGGAGACAATTAATATCAGGGTGTGTTTTCCACCTTCTCAGTCCATAGGTGTTCCTCAAATCCACATGACTCTCACTGTGTGGTGGAGAGGGAGGCAGGGCGCTGAAAGCTCAGGTCCTTGCACAGCAGACAGGCAGGTGGAAAAGTTGCCTACCATGCTGCCCTCACTGTCCTCCAAAGACTGCAGGATCCCCCTGAGATAGCATGTGCAGGGGGCAGCATGTGAGGGAAGCAACTGTAGGCTGAATGCCCTATAGACTCAAGAAGATAAATTAGTACTGTTCTTAACCTCATTAAGTTTTTTGCTGGGTCTTCTATCCCTGAAATGAGTGATGGAGCAAAGCCTAATGTGGTTCGGGAAAGGTGCATATTTGCTGTGTAATGAGGAGCTCAGTTGCCTGCAGGAGGAGTCAGGAGCATGTGGAACCAGGGATCCTTCAAGCAATTTGCAGAAGGCTCCCAGCAGCACAGGGGGTATGACGGCAGCTCTCAGCCGGCCACATGCATACATGTCACTATGCAGACCATCAGTGCAAGAGACCATACACTGGGATTAACTGCTGATAAGTGCAATTACATGGCATTGTGAAATGTCAGTTGCACTGAAACAACACTAAAAAAAAAATTCTTGGTCTGTCAGGCTGTATCTAGGTACTCTGTGGCTCTTTGCTGTCTCTGGTCTGGCAGAGTATTTCTTGCTCAAAAAAGAAGTAATCTCCCAGTCTGTTTTATGACTGAAGTGATTTCTTTTCTTGTGTGGAGAACTCCAATCTGAGCAAAAGCTCGTAAGGAGGTTCAACCCAGCACACCCTGCAAGCTTGTGTTGTCATAAGAACTGAAGTATTTCAGGGGCAAGTTTCTCTGAAAATGGGTGATATGCATGTTTTGACACTCCTGTTATTTCCCTTTTGGGGGTAATGTCATGCCTCTTTCTCAGAGGACATCAGCTTGGAGGTATGTCTAATTGTTTTGACTGGTATAAAATGTGGAAGAGCTGCCCTGGGAAGCCAGTCTGCCCATGCCTTGATGTGAAAGCTTGTAGAACTTACAAAAGTTCAATATTAATCGCAATAACTGGTTGCAGACTCTTAATTCCCGTTGGCACCTGTCTTTCATTACGAAAGGAGAAGCCCCTCTACTGGAGCTTTTCGATGCTCTGTCTATTGCTGATTGCTTCTCCACAGTCATACATACTTTCCCAATGCAGCGGCCACATCACACATAACGTGGGGTTAGCGTTGTTCCACATTTTCCTCTCTCTTCCTACGAGTTGCACATTGGCCCTGTTCCATTCTGCCTACTATCGAAAAACTCAGCATACTTGATTTACTGTGTGCAACGCTCATGTTGGTAGTCTCTTTCCTTTCCTGCAGTGGCATGTGTAGTTCAGCTTTACAATAAAGGGTCTGTATAACACACAGCAGGATAATCGGACAGATATTGGCAGGGCATCTCATCAGTGCCAAGCCAATTAAACCATTAAACCTGATATAGTAAGCTTGATTGCAAGTGGCTGTCTGAGGTCCTCACCAAATACAGTCCCGAGAAGGGGGATATGAACAGAATGTGCAGAAGGGGGCCCTGCAGGAGGAGCTGGGAAGCTTTGACATCCATGCTTTTGAGTAATTACATCGGTTTGGACCATAATGCAGAAAAGATTTTTTTAGTGCATGCATTAGAAAACAACTCAAGTTCTTTATGATGTGAGATTAAATTATTTCATCCCAGATAAAACTTAAGACCAACAAAAATCCTAATGCTTGATTGCTCTTGAGGTAATATTTCAAGGCTTGAATCATTCTGTTTTAAAATACCTCAAGTTTACAATGATAAATCTACGAAGCACTAAAAATCCTACTCAATCAACTCTGGTTCTTGAAATGGCATCTGCCTTTGAGCTATAAAAATAACAGATGATTTTTTGATAGCTTATCAGTTAACAGACTGCTTAGTTAGGATAGCACATTTTTATGCTAATCTTAGGGCTGTGATGAGCGAGAGAGGGAAAGAAAATCTATAGTATTATTTTGTATCTACTTTAAGTTCAGCCTAGCTTTTGGAAAAGATTTGTCCTCTTCTAGGAATTGCCAGCCACACGGGGGTTTCAACACTCATCTGAATGGAGGTGGAATTGATTTAAACATCTTAAAGTGGTAATATATGTGGCTGTTTAATGGTGCCTCTTCTGCACCACAGAGCAGACACGAGGCAAGTGAAACAGGCGTTGAGTGCTTCCCGGCATGGCTGCCGAAGCATCTCCCTCAGCCCAGGAGAACAAGTGGCATTGCTGCCTCAGTGAAGTTTTGGGTGCCGTGGTCTCTTAGAGATGGTGAGGCAGACGGCAGAAGGAGAGATTTGCCAAGCACCTTGTCCTGCTCTCTGCCCTCGGTCCTGTTCCTCTGTGTGTCCTCTGAGAGAGGTGGGAGGAGGCATGCAGTCTGCACTGGTGGGACGCCTTCGGGGAAGGAAACAGAGGGGATGGCACAGTCGGGAAGCACCTGGGCTTTTCTGCCTGATGTGTCAGACGTGCATGCTGTGGTCTTGTCGTGGGTTTGCTGAGGAGAAAAGGTTCCTTCCATTTATCCAATTTCTTGATTCCCTAAGACTGGGATTAGTCTGGCAAAAAATTCTATTGTGACACATTTGAGGCTGATTTGGCATTTTGCTGGCATAGGTTAGAATTGATGGTGTCTCAGTGGCCAGGCAGGGGCAGGATTTGAATCCTCTTTTTATTCACTCTGAAGAATTCTCACATTCTTTAAACAGAAATGATACAAAATTGACTTGGTATCCGCTACCATTTCTTCTGGGAGATGAAGTGACAACCTAGATGGACCTTGATATGACCAACAGTGTCATTTTTGCATTCTTGTGCTTTTGATCACTCATTTTTGACACATTCTTTTTCCAATTTCTGTTTTATAAAACGCTTGAGCTGTTGGGTTTTTTTAATAATAATAAATTAAATCCACATTCAGACATGATTTTACTTGAATTCAAGCTGGTCAGGGGGAAGGTAATAGGTGGCTTGAATCTGATGCTCCTTACTGAGATTGTTTCCTACCCAATTCTACATCTCTGTTGAGTAGAAGACTATTTTAACTGAAAATCAGTATGACCATTAAAAAAAGTCCTATACAGTCAACTTTTCTTATGTCTGTTCTCTGCTACGCTGACCATGACTTCTTTCTCTTATGTCTCATGAAAAATTATTTTAAAACTGTATAAAAGTGTCTCATGAAGCACAAGAGCTGCCCATGGAGGTAAAGCTGATTCTTTTTCTCTGACACAAATATGCCAACACCAGTCAGACTCCTTGATCTCTTTGAAAGGGACTAGTAGAAACTAAATGAAGAGGCATGTGAAATCTTTGTCCGCAGTTGTTTCAGCCAGAGATTTTTACTTTAGAGGTGGCATAAATCAAAGTGGCGCTCAGATCTCAACTGGCCAGTAGCAACAGTTTGTTCTTGATCAAATTATTCTGACAGATCCAGAGAGGAATTTGGTCACCCGAGTGCCAGAAGTGGGTCCTTTTGCTCTGGATGTGATCCAAAGGCAAAACTGTAGAGGATACCTGGAGATAAATACTGAAACCTGAAGATATGCAAGGATGTTAATTACTATGTGTAGACCACAAAATTAGGGATGTTTTCCCCTTTAGGGTCAAAATCAAATAAATGTACTTGGTGTCCCAAGCTTGAGGGCATGAAGAATGGAAAAACAAATGAGACTAGCCGCTGCCTTCCCTAGTTTGGCAACTTCCTTAGACTTTGAACTCCCTGCCCAAGAGCAGCTTCCATTTTCCCTTCAGACATGCCACTTGGCAATGACCATGGGAAGGAGGAGAGATGGTGTCTGCCTTGGTCTGCTGCAGATCTCTGTGCTGAGGAAATCAGCCAAGGTGCATTTGTAGGGAAGCAAGCCAACCCCTTCCTCCTTTGTCTACCTGAGTAGGTTGGAGTTTGTACACACAGCGCCTAAAACGCAGAACGACTTGAATCTGTGTTTTCATGGGACTGCCTCTCAAACTTGCCTATTTCTTTGCAGGAAACTTTTGTTGAAGACTCTCTTACCCAGAGGGCATCCTTATTAGTGACACAAAACTGTTAACAAGATTCAGTGTAGCCAAAATCAGCAAACAGTGCTGTGCTCCCACAGACCCCCAAAATCTGGGTGGGAGCATAAAAAGAAAATATGCTTCCTGTGACTATTCTAGATAATTATATTATACTATTAATTTAAGCCGAAAGCCCCAAAAGATCAACTTTTCAATTGCCTGCATCTTCATCCAGACATATATATCAGATAAAAATACTGCTAAGGATAGAAGAGTTAAATTACGTTTTCCCCATATAAAGCAAAGTTCTAATGAATTTGGAGCTCATAGTTGGACAAGGCAAGGAAAAGGTTTACTTCAATAGTTTAATCACCATGCTGTCTAACTTGCTAGTGGATTTGCATGAAGGCTAATCCTATTCCTCTGTTCTTCTGCATGTTGCCTATTACTTGATGCAGCACTATAACAGCAGACTGGCTCATCTGTATGCTCCCATCTTCTCTGTTTCCAGAGCAAGGTGCTTCCTTACTTATTCACACAGAAATTTACTTAGCCCTCTCTACCAACAAGAGGACCTTGAGATGGGTGAAATTTTACAAGAGCCTGCTTTTTAAAAGTGTTTGCTGAATGAAGTGTGAAAAAGAGTAATGGAAAATCTTTGTTTAAAAATGAAAATTCTGAAAGTGCTCATGTGGATAAAAGTTGAAGACAGAGGAGTGAGTTTCTTCATTTTTATTTCTAGAAGGAAGGAAGTCACTCAGGTTTCAAAATGCCTGTAATACAATGAGTCTGCATGTCAGAGACAAGTACTCTCATTAAAATGAATTTACTACAAGAGTGTACAGAACTTTATGCAGATTTCATGAAATCTAATGCTGAAAATTTATGATAGCAAATAACAAAGCTTTGATTAGGCTGATGGGAATGAAAGCTCTTGGAAAGACTGGATTAAGACTAAACAGAAAGTAGCAGTACCCGCTAGAGAGACCTGAGCTAAATAACATGATTCGGGGCTTGTAGTGGCTTTGTCACATGTGGCTTGTTGGTTGCTTGAGCTAGGTGAGTAAAATGCCTGCTAAATTGCCCTCACAAGGTTTCCTGACATGATTAGACCTATACATTTTACTATTGCTGTATGTTATTCTGGTTTATCACTTCCTTCTTTCTAATGTTTCTTTGGCTTAATTTCTCCCCCCGGACTGTGCAATATTGTGCAAAAGAGGCTGTGTGGCCTTGGGTTTTGTGCATGTGTGAGTGAGAGGGAAGAGAGAAGCATAACAGTGACTGATTTGGGTCCCACTTCTGCTATGCACTAAGCTCTGATGTTTACACACAATCCTGCTGCAGGCATGATGTGAGGCATTGGTTGGGGCAGTGATCTCCAGCTAGCTCAGCTCTTCAACCAAGCTAATTTAATCAGGTGCAAATTTTCTGTAGGTGAGAAAGGTGTGGGAATTAGATCAGCTGACAGGAAGGAGGCTACAGGTGAGCATGGACAAGGAGAAGAGAACCACTCTCCATTTTGCGTCAGGTGTGTAAAAAATATCCCAGGGAAAGAGAGCAGCCCAACTCCTGTCCTGGGCTTTTCCCAGCACCCTCAGCCAAACTGTTTTGACCAATGGTGTTTTGGGAAGCATCAGTGGGCAGGAAGGAGAAGAAGTGGGAAGGTGTGGAAATTGCTCCTGACCAAAAGCTCTCTCGACACCTGGAAAATGAAGCTTTGTTTCCCTTCCTTTCTTTGCTGGTTGGGCACGTGTCCTCCCCTCAATGGTCAGAGCAGATCCCTGTCCCGTCACTGCTGTTCAGGAGGTTCTTGGGTGCTGTTCCTATTCAGTGCAGAGGCTAGGCAATTTCAGCTCTTGTTTTGGCAAATACTTAATTCACTGACAAAAGACGTTATAGAAGGCCCGAAATTGCTCACTGATTTCACTTCAGTTTCCTGAAAATGGTGGGATAATTTTCACAGGATTGAACAGAAAATCCAGTTTGGCTCCCTATCTCCCTCGCTCCTTTTTTCGGAGACACCCCTCAGGGACAGGCAACATTTGCATTTATGCAAAGAAAATGTGAACACTTGGGCCACCACCCAAAGATGGGCATTCATTTTGAAATGCATGGCTTTTAGTTTTTTCCTATTAAAACCCTTCCATTTTCTGTGGCTTAGATCTAATTATGTCAGGCAGATCAATTTTAAATGTGGAAGACTTGCATTATTAGAGCAGCATCCTCAGTCCCGGCCTCTTGCCTGTCTGGAAAGTGCTCCATGCTCTGTGGTACAGGACTCCTAGAGTTTCTGTATTTCCCATGCTGAATTGTCCTCTTCATATATAATATTTACTTTCACCTCAATTAGATGGTAAAGTTATTACTGGGTGATCAGTCATTCTCCTCTCTTTTGCTTGAATGAATACTGGAGTATTTTCTATAAAGCCAAAGAAATCCAAAAGCATTGAGCACCAGTATGTCCTGTGATTGACCAGCAGTATGTCTGGGATACCTGTATCTTTTTAGTTAGGAAACATACCTGGGATTTCACCTCTACATAGGAAGATGGGCTCCCCTTGGACATCGCTCACCCTCACAGTGATCCATGAACCGGTACCTCAGAAAATTTTAAAATTAAATGTTTCTGGGGCTTTTTCAGCACAGTAAGTGAAGCTTAAGAAAATTACTTCCACATCAATATGAACCTTTTTTGCTTTTTTTTTTTTTTTCTGGTGTTGTAAGTCGAGCCACTGAGCTGATAAATGTGTTATTTGTGCAGTGCTATTCAAAGCCTTGTGATTTTGGGGCCAGGTCATAGCCATGGTATTTAGCCTGGATGTCAAGGTGTGGATCACACCAAGGTGATTGCCAAATGCTTTGCACTAAGACATTTTGAGAGCAACGACATTTTGCTCTGCAGAAAGGCAAGAAAACAAGCCATTTCCCTCTCCCCCTGCTGCAATGGTTTTTATTTTACACCACCAAGAGATGACATAGAATTTGATGAATTTCATCCCCTTTTTTTTTATACCCACTTGAACTACTATATAAATATTAATAGCTAAACACATTGCAAACAGGTGGGACCCGTTCTGCCTCTGGAGAGCTGCCACCGCTAAGTGATATCTCAGATGGGGTGACAGAACTTTCCCATGTGGGCGCTGTCTCTCCCTGCCAGCCCCTCGGACACGCCTGGAGCTGAGAGCTCTTTGTTTTTTTGGGCTTTTTTCTTTTTATGGTATCGCTATAACAGTTTTTCTTGGTCTTTTAACAGCTCATTCAGAAGGGGAAGGACAGGGAATTAAAAGGCTTTTTTTCATTACCTTTTCAAGTTAGTGGGCTATTTCAAAGGGGTTTGTTCCCAACAACAGACCCCCCATTTTGCGTTTGTGTCTGAGGGCAACATTTCCAAAACAGTAATAAAGAAGTCTGTGGGCTGTACAGTAAATTCAGCTTTCTGTCACCTCACATCTTCCTCTAACCTGCTTTGCAGGTACTTTACAGGGAGTGGTTGTGAGAGTTGACTCTGTGTGTGCAGCTGTGTAAGCAATGTCCACATCTGTGATCTGTTCCAGTGCCCCTGTGAGCTGGGCTCTTTTGGGCAGAACTTTGGGCAGCAAAGGAAAAGGGGTGGTTACAAGAAGCTGCAAGTCTGGAAGGAAGTCTGAGAGGCAATAGGGATTCTCTGATTATTTCCTCCACCCCTTCCTGAATATAGCATTAATCCTTCCTTCACTGTAAAATCTTAAAAAAGAAATAATGCATAGAGTTTACTTGTCACAGACCATGTTGGGGGTCAGCAGGCTGTGGTGGCCGCCTCCAGCCTGATGGTGTTATTTGAGCTATCGCTGCTGCCTTCTCAGGGCATGTGGAGCTTTCTTTTTTTTAATTGGGGAAGCAGTGGCCTTTTTCCCAAGTAAAATCATTAGCGGAGTTCAAAGAGGTTGTTTGGATTTTGTTTTTTTTTCTCAAAATTATGTTTCCACAGAAGCCATCACCACATTTTGACTTTCAAACAATTACAAATTCCAAAATGTTGTGTTGTTTAAAAATAATGTTTTTTCCTAAAATATAGTTCAATGAAAAATATACTGTTCTTCATACCATTTACTTCTTTCCTATTAGAACTAGAGAGATATAATGTAGTCCCAGCCACATTTGGGAGTCTGAGAATCTGGGACTTGCAGGATACATTGTACTCAGAATAGTTTCAAGTGAGAAATTTCAATAATCTTTAATTTATCTTTCTGTAAGAATACAAAATAGAAGGGTTTTTTAATAGGTTGTGTTTGGTTTTGTTGTTTTGGGGGTTTTAAAAAATTTGGTTTGGGTTTTTTTGTTGGGTTTTTTTTGTGTGGGTTTTTTTTTTTTTTTTCCCCCCCCCCAAAAAGCCCTTACAAAACCTAAAGATTCAAATTTTCCCCTGGGGCAAGAATAGAAATATTAGTGATGTGCCACTTGCTTGGTGGCACTGTAGAGGGAACGGTACAGGCATGAATCAGGGACTGCTGGCAGAATCACTTTCCAATATGTGCAAATAAAAATGCAGACCACATATTACATCTGGGGTCTGAAGATTTACCAAGCTGCCATAAGGCCATAAGTTTGGTTGTTTGCAGTTTTGGGTTTTTTGAACCATTGAAACAGGCTGCATGAAATTATGCCTCCATTTTTTTATTAATACATTTTTAAAACTGATCCTAGCTGAGGAGTCTCCAGCATTCCTATTTAATGTTCTGAGTAATGAGCATAAACAATGCTTTTAAGATATTTTTACCTGTGTATAATCAAGCCATCTAGCCACCAGTAACTGCAAATGTCACAGATTTCAATGGTCTCTTTGGGACTTTTAATCTGTTTGCTTTTATAAAGGAGGTGATTTTATTTTTACATTAAGGAAGCATTAACATCATTAAATGGGCTCCCACTTTATGATAACTGCAAATGTCACATTGATCCAGAAAGATAAGAAAATGTGCTCGTCTTTGGAACAATATCCAAGGCAAGAGCAGGCAACCCACACTATTTGCATTAAAAAACAAATTGTATAAATGCAGAAGATTGATGTGCCATCTGTTCATGTCCTTCACTTTTCTGGCTCTTCTGTGTTGAGATATTTTTATGGAATAGTTACGTTTATTATTTTGAAAATGACTCACAGGTTAAAAAAGTTTATGATGGGCAATATAAGTTGAAGATACTCGTTTACAGTGTCTCAGGTATAAAAACTGGCATTAAAATTAACTTCCATGCCCACAAATAAACTACAGTATTCTGCAGTCTATACTACCTAGATCCTAGGATCAGAGAAAAAGACTTTACCAGCAACACTAGCAGTTTATGAGGTGAATCCAAAATATCTAACCTGTACATTGTACTTCTCAAGTAATAGAAAGGCATTAAAGAAGGTATAGTGTCTAGAAAAAGCTACTGGTTGAGGTTTGCAACAAGAAGGTAAATAAAGGGTAGAAGCTGTCTGTGATCGGTCTGTATGTTTTCAGTGAAACACTGGCATTAGCTGGGGTGGATGAGGTGAGCAGAGTGTTGAATCGTCAGAATTTTTGTCGGAATGCTAAGCCCAAATCACAGGCAGTGACTGCTAATAAAACCTGCAAGCTCCAGAAAGATATCGTGAAGGAAACCTGTATGCCTCACCACGATTGCTCGCTATCGCCTTCATCCCCCTCTGCTTGCCACACCAAGCCTGCTTTTGCTTGAAGTAATGTTCATTCATGCAGTCCTCTGTGGTACCAGCTTATTTTGGTTTGTACCATGCTCCATTTGGAAATGATCCTTGTCCCCAAGTTCTCCCAGGCTGAGGGCAGGATGGTGGAATGGCAGGGGAAAGCAGGAGCATTGCTCCATCACCCAAAGGCTGGGAGCAGGAACACAGGAGCTGCCATGTGTGGTGCAGCCCTGTGGGGTGAAGGAGTTTGAGGATCCCAAGGGTGAGCAACAGCTGGGAGAGAGGGAGGGAGGACCCAGCTGCAAGAGGCTGTTGAAAGAACCAGGGCTCCATATCTCCTGATAATGGAGCTCATACAAATCTTCACACAGCAAGCAGGAAATGGTGGCTGGGAGAAGGGGGCTGATACTTGTTTTGCAAGTTCAGAGAAACCACCGGGCCCACAAGGCTCTCTGCTTTCAGCAAGAGGAACATTAACAGAGACAAGAGAATTTACTGTCGTTAAATCCAGCCCATTGCATATCTCCAAATGTGAACTTTCTGGGAAAAGGTTTAGACATTTGTCATTATTCAGTATTTGTTCTTGGTGTTACTATTATTTTGCCAGTGCCCCCACATTTTGGGTCACTGGTGGTCTGAGGCTAGTAGAGCCCTGCAGTAGATGTGACAAATGTTCATGTGTGTCAAGAGAAGTCCTTGTTTATCTGCTTTAAATCACCAAAGACAATTGAAAGAAGGAATGTCCGCCCAAAAGTTGAGACAAACAGTAATTAAAGGTATCTTAACTCCTGTATCAGAATTTCCCAATATACATTTTTTTTACAGAAATGGAATAAGGTACTGTTCTGTAAATCATGTAAATGGCTTCCTGAAAGAGGATGAAAACAACTTCTTCAGATGTAGATACATTATTTTGTCCCAGACTGCTTGCATGTCACCAAGGGACAACATGGGTTTGATTTCCTCATAAGAAACATTTTCCTTTCTGTCCCCAGATTTTTGCTACTTTACCTCAGAGAGAGAAAACTGTGTGGCACTCTGTGCTCTTTGCAGAGATGAGATGGGGACTGTGCCTGACTCAGACTCAGACCTGGCCCTGTAAACCAAAATAAAAACCCTAGGAATGCCTACACCAGGTTGCTACTCACAGTAGCCTTGGAAAAGGATGAAAATGAGGCAGGAGGATGTGATCCTGGCCCAGCCTCCAGCATTGTGTGGCTCAGAGACTTCCTGAATGAGGAGGGCCTCATGAGTCAACAGAATTGTCTGATCACTTTCTGAACCCATTTAACTTTTAACTTCCACAGCGTCTCACAGTGAGAAGTTCCCAGGTTATCTATGCTTTGTGTGCAGACATGTTGTTTGCCTGCTTCGACCTTGCCACCTGTTTGGCTTGTTTGGTACTCTTCCCACCTCCAGTTCTTGGTTTGGAAGAAACAGTAAGCCATTGGTTTCTTCAAATTGTTTATCTTCCCCATGTTTCCATAGGTTTATCAATTGCTTATAACCTGTTAGTCATTAGTGGAAGCAGACTTCATATCAGAAAAACATGTTATGAGTTAGACTCGCATTTTTTAAACCCAACCGAAAATATCGTGTTGGCATTGGTGGTGTGCTTGATAGCTCCAGCTGAAATGAAGATATTGTCCTACAGCCTGCTTTGGGTGGAGCCTGGAGTTTCGTGGTCTTTTCTGAGCGTCATGGAGGATGAAATTAAGAAGAGCAAATCTATGTTTGATCAGCATAAATCACTAGTAAAAAAGCCTGCATCTTCTCCACTGAACTTGTTTTACTGGCCAATTGAAATACTTGAAAATCATTTCAGTGCAATACTGAGATATACTAAAAGTGTCTCAGCCTGGAGGTGTGCAGTCAAAACATGGCAAAGCAGGAAATGGGAGCACAGGCAAAAGAAGTGATTGAATGTGCCCAGAAATAAAGTGAAGAGCCAATGATCCGTACTTAACATAGTTTTATAGCCTGTGTTCAGACCCTGGCCCATCATGCCACCTAATCATACCCATGGGACAGGACTTGGTGGATGCAAAGTTCTTCCCATCTTTTCAAAGTGTCTGCACTACCCTTTAAGTCAAACAGGTTTGCCACTGCCTCAGAAAACACTACGTTTTTACCTAGCTGTCAAGTCACTTAGATCCCACGCTACCCGTGATTCTGGCAGTTACCTGATGGTTGTTTGAGTTTTTACCTGCTTGTGTTGATCTGTCATGTAGCTGTACTTGGGACCATGGCTGGAGTGACAGGGTGGCCACAGGTGAGTCATAACTAAATGAGTACTATATAGACATTTTGATTTGGAAAACTTTTGGTTCCATAATGGATCTTGAAGTCCTTATTGCTGAGTCTGCCTCACAAAAATCAGCTACAGAAATTGAAGATGGGGCAACAGAAACCACAGTAATTCAAAACAAAGTGGATTTTAGTTTTTCTGTTGGAATACATTTTATCTTCTTCAAATCTTTTCTAGGAATGCCCATCTAAAAACTTGAGTAAAAAAGCTTGTGTCTTAAACAAGGGAATATATAGTACATCTGGTACCTAGAAATGACACCTTTTTTCCTTAAGTAGGTAAGCCCTGTCCTTAAAATTTTACATATTATGCATTAATAAAGAAGTTCACTTTTAAATTGAAGAAGACAAAAGCCCAGCTTTGGAGTATCTGATGTCTCTGGTCTCAGGTCAGGAGGGTCATACAGTTTTTTCTCGAAGGGAAGGACCTTTTCAAATAAGTTGTGTGCTGAATAGGTTCACCTTGAAAAAGACCCAGTGTTTACTTTTCACTTTGAGAGGGAGGCCAGCTTTGATGAAGTCTGCGTATCTTAGACTTTACAAACAATCTTTAGCACATTGCTCCAGCTAACTATCTGCACAAAGTGAATCCTACCTTACAGATCAGTATACTGTACAGCTAAAAAGAAAATAACATTAAAAAGCTCCAGATGTTTCAACTGATGAAATGAAAGAAAGAGAGCTGCTCAGCGCTGTACACACTAATATTCACTCACCATTTTTCTGTGCTCCCTCTCTCTGGGCTTGTTTCTGTCTTTCACTCAAGATTTGCACCGTAAACAGTCCAAAGCAAGGACAATCTGTCATGATGTTTCCTGGTGCAGACACCAGCAAACTGACCTGGGTCTTGACTTGCAGCCGAAGCTCCTAGAGCTGCTACTGCAGTTTTAACAAGGCCTATTAATTCCATATGCTCCAAAAATAGTTCTGGAACATCATGATAAAATGGGGGGTGTCCTGTTAAGGAAAGGTTTACTGCTACTATCCATAATCTAAATTTTCACCCTCAGTTACTTGAACCTTTCCTGTTTTGTTGGAATAGAATACCTGATTTTCATCTGAGCCTTCTGTAAACCTGGGAGTCACTAGAACTAGAAAAAGGCATGTATTTGTTACAGAATGAAAGCAGTGACCCAGGTTCTGTGCAAGTTCATCCTGGTTTCAGATGGCACTACATAAATGTAGCGGAGTAGCACTGCCCACTGTCAACACCATTCAGGCTGCAATCACCATGAGTAGCTGCAGGTGGCCAGCCTGATACCTTCTGATGTGCTCAAAGCGGGTTTGGGTACCTACTTCCTCTTTGGTTTCAGTGGGATTAGAACACCTGACTCTTTTTAAATTGTTTTGTGGATCCCCACTGGTAAAAAACACACCAGGAAATTACAGAAAATTCATGAAAGCCCAGATAAACAACTAAAGGTATTGACCATTTTGTAGGCTATCCCATGCATCCTTGTAAAATGCTCTGTGGTTGACTGTGCATCTTACCAGATGTCAGATACAAAGCCCGTGACAGATTGCAGATAGTTTTACCCAAAGATTGTCAGTGTAATTTTCACACTTCTTCAGGAGTTTTTGGGGAAAGAAGCATCTACTTCTGCGCCTGCGGCAGTAGGAGAACAGGCCGTTGTACGGCAATTTGGAGCCTGGTTTCATGCAAGGCTGAATTCCCAGGTTAGTTTGGTCAAGTCTCTCTTTTCTTCTCTGCCTTTGCTTCTGTGCCTGTAGAAAGGCTGTGCTTATACTGACCCAAGCTGTAAATGCTTATCCTTTTATATCCCTCTGACTGCTATTGTTATTAAAACACATAGTTCAGTTGTGTATGTTTTGTTCCCTTTCCCTTTCCAAAACCTGCTTGAAAGTTATCCTCAGTATTTCCCCGGCAGCAGTGTCATGGCTGTATGGAATTGCATCCAAGCATCTGTTGGTGTGTTTGCACGCCCGTCTGCCCATGTGCTCCTTGTTGCTATCAAAGGTGAGATAGCACAGCTCAGGACAAGGCAAGGAGGACTTCAGCCTCACTGCTTTATGTGCAAAAAGACACAGACAGAAAAAGAGAGATTTATTTATCTGTGAAAATGGCTTGAATTGCCACTCAGCAGCTTTGGTGGATGACCTTCACACCAGGGAAGAGGCTGGTCTACGCTGAGTGCATTTTACTCCTGTTCATAGAAAAAACACATAATGTTTTAGCTGCTTTTTGTCATAAAAAAGAAAGAGGCCGGTAAACTAGCTGCCTCCGAGAGGGAGAAAGGGGAGAAATTCAGCACTGGTTTATATATTTGTCTGTGGGAAACCTCTAGAGCTTTGCTTTTTGAGATGGCCAGGGTGTGGTGGTACAGTTTTTTTTGTAATGGAAACCATTATTTACGCGACACTTAGACCACAATGCTCATTTCACTCATTAACTCAGCAACATTAAGACTGCTTTCCTGACAATGGGAGTTAGATATTCAGCGTATTGTTATTGCCATTCTTATGCCGTTTATGCAATGGAAGATGTTTGCATATTACATTTGTCACAGACAAGTATGGGGTATCAGATGTAGTGGTATTATTTTAAAATAGAACTGTAAAATGCAACTAAATATGCTCAGTTGCAGAATGCTTTGGATTTTCTAAACTGAAAATTCCCATAAACTTATAAGAATGTGGTGCAATGTGAAAGTTAATGGCTCAGGGGACTGGTGAAGGGAAATAAGGTTTCTTAACTCTTGATAAATAACACAAATCAAACCCAGCTTGATCATGTCTGAAAGTCACTATTATTCTCAGATTTACTTTTGTTTTGGTTTGGTTTGGTTGTGGTTGGACTATATGAATTTATGATCCAGTTTCCCAAATAAAAAGGTGACTCATTCTGATTTAAAAAAGAAATCAGGGTTGAAACTGAAGAGCAAACATTTTTTTATATACTAACACAAAATGAGGGCTTGTTACCCCCCCCCCCCCTCTTGGAATGAGTGCTCCTAAATGTATCCTCCCCAGGGGAAACCCTTCTGCCCTCCAGGATGAAATGGCTGTGCTGAAAGTCAAGTCTGCACGCATTTACAGCTTGGGTGTGTTCTCAAAAGGTTTACTGCACCTTTGGCATGAGAGGGAGTATTGCGAACCTGTGGGGAATAGCTTGAAGGGAAGTGGTGGGTGAGTGATCCCGGGTTGTTCTACATCATCATAGCGCAGAAACTGAGCTAGTTCAGCCCTAGGGCCACACTGCGCTTCAAAGAGGTAGATTTTAAGAAATTCTATTTTATATGTTTTAATGAAGAGGATGGTGAATTTAAAAAAAAATCTGAAGAGGAGCAGGGGAAGGGTATGTAAAAATCCTCAAGTCTGGAAATGGAGCAGGTAATGTTAAAAGACAGTACGTTTGAGGTAAAATATACTGCAATTTGGTTCTGCTATGTAAAATAAGCTTTTGATTTATGGAGTGTCAAAAATGTAGATTTCTACGCCTTTCACGATGAATTTTTTTGGCAAATTTTTGGATGAAAATGATTATGGGAAAAATGTTCAGAATATAATTATGGCTTTGCTGAAGAATTGAAGGCTCTTTAAAGATGTTTTCTGCCTGTATCTGCCATTGCTGCTGTCAGAGTGCTTCACTGAACTACTGGGTGGCCCCAGCTGCTCTGTATATTTTACCCCCACCCCTCCTCCAGGGAGTAAAAGTACAGTTTGGCCCAATACATGCTAGAAATGAATTGATTCCACTGCAGACTCCATGCAGTACATGCTGAGATGATTAAATAAGGACTATAAACTGTTGTAATAAAATATCATAATTTGAAGTAGGGATAGTCATCTTTGTTTTGTGGTAGGACAGCACCTATGGGGTCCTGGCCCATAGCACCAATAAAAATGATAATACGGACCATCCTTCATGCGCCTTTGCTTCTTTTGGGAGGCAAAGTCCAGCTGAAAACATTTTGAATGCTGGTTATTTGAATGAAAGTATTTTTATTTCTAGCTTCTGCAATTAGAACAGCAAAATTTGAGTGGGAACATTTTTCTACCAGAGAAAAGCTTAGCCTACAATTTAGTCTCAATTTATTTGGTTAGAAGAGCTGAAGAACAAGACGTTGGGGGCATCCACTGGTTAGTAACCTCACAGTGAACCAGTTGTGGTGCATCTATTTTTTTTTGCACTTGGCATCCCTCTCATAAATATATTGTGGACCCCCTCAGAGGACTTGCTGTTACCTCCTCTGCTTTGGACACCAGGGGAGGAGGAACCCCACCCTGTTCATGAAACCGATGTCAGCCTCACCCAAAGTCCCCATGCCAGTCTTTTGAGGATCTGGGTCTGGTACCAGTGTATCTCTGAGCACTAGGTGAATCCCTTCTCTTCAAATCTGAACTTTATTACCGTTTGAGTATTGTGTACCCTTCCTTATTAACAATGGTCCATTTAAAACAACTGTTTCTCTGTTGTCAGAAATTTGTCTGTAGTTTTCACAGAGGCCAAGGATGAATTAATATGCACCATAAATGCATTAAGGTTTGCATGCTTAGCTCTTCCTGGAGGCTATTGTGAAAGCCAATCCCAGGCTCAACAGCAACACATCAGTATTGCCTCTGTGAGGTGTGGAAGTGGGCAATGGCTGTAATTGAGTCTACACGCAGTGTCTGGAAAGATTTTATGTCCAGCAAGCCACTTATTCTTATCTTGCTGTAGTATGTAATGATTAAAGATATTAATTAACACTTCCCTCAGCACTACATAAGGTCTGCATTATGGTTGTGTGTCTACAGCATGGGTTTCTGAGGGAGAAGACATTAGTGCCAGGATGCTCCTTGGTGACCTACAAAGAGAGTACTTAGTCTTCATTCTTTGTCAGCCCGTGGGCTTTTTTGCTTTATACAGCCTCTACAGATATGGGTCAGATCTTGATCCGGTAAAAATCCATGTAGTGTGACTCCAGTGAACCCATTCCAGCTTACACAAGCTGGGGAGCTGGTCCTGTACGCTCTCTAGCTGCTCTGAGCTAATGCTGCTGGCTGTCTTCAATGCTGTATTCTCTTCCTGCCATTAGTGGTACTATAATTAAGCTTCTGCCATCGTTTGCTGCCCTTTTCTACACATACACCCTCCTACATCTTTTGGAGGAATGTTCCCTTAGCAAAACAGTTTGCATGTCAATTGCTGATACAACATTGTGTTCTCGATGCCATGAGGTTATATTAGCACTTATATTTGTGTTCACAAGGGTTGCTTGCATACATAAAGCCTGTGAGTGTTTCAGAATTGGGGCCATAGTATGCAGTGTTACTGGGCAATAATCTTATGATGTAACCATAAACCTCGATTGTCTGTTTAATATCTCAGATGTTTCAATTTGCATTTCGTTAAAACTTGGCAAAAGGTTATCAGCTCAGATCCAAAAATCTCACAAAAATTGTTCTAATATGTAAAGTAAGTTTTGATTTATGGAGTGACAAAAATGTAAATTTCTAAGCATTTCAGTTTATTTTTTTGCCAAACTTTAGACTAAAATGACTTTTTTAAAGTGAAATGATTCTGGATGTAGTTATTTTCATGATTGTGGAGTAAAAGCAGTTGAAGATGTTAATTTAACTGCATTTACAAATAATTCTTATAAAGCTCTTTGCTTCCCAGGAAATGAATAAGATGTCTCTACTGAGCTTATTAAGAGGAAGATCTATAGACAGAATGGGATATTATTTTTGCAGGGAACCTGAGTATAAAATAATCTATAAATATATTTAATATTACTAAAAATATATATTCCTCTTGATCTCCTCATGAAAGCTGTTTACTCATTTCAGAGGAGTTTTGCCTGACAACAAATCATTGTTGTGTAACACTTGTGGTGAAAGAGCACAGTAAAAATATGTAATATTTCAGAGGAGACTTGTTTTGCAATAGGAATACCTTTGACCATTGAGGAAAAGATTCATTTCATGCTGTATCTACTGCTGAAATATCACTGAAGTTAACACAGACTTCCAGTGTATATGCAGACATAGATTTTATAGAAGAAATGTATAACAGCAGATTGCCTCTGTTAGCATGAAATTCGAACATTGGGCTAGTCTCAGATTTGTACTAGTAGTTTGGAGAAGAAAAGACTATCAACACCTCACATAAAAATCCTCAATTTAAATTCAATTCTCAGCTTTTCCTTTAAGATACACAGAAACACGCTATTTCTTTCATAAATCCCTACTTTGTTGTTGTTTTATACATAAAACAGGCAATGGGGTCTCTTGTGTTTAATCATTTTAATTAAAAGTGTGAATTTTGCCAGTTGCATCAGCTGGTCTATCATTTCCTATGAAAGGATTTCTGCTGTGAAATTGGTTTTAAATCTGGTTACCTTTTAATATTTGAAATCCCAGAAAAGTGTTTGGATTCAAAGAGAAAAATATAACCCATTAACTTTGCTTTTAATATTGGAAATATATTATTTAAATTTGATATTTTTCAACAAGTGTTCTAAAATACTCATGGGATGGAGTGCAAGGAACCAAGCCTTATTCAGTGTACTTGTAGGCACAACTTCTCTAGATAAAGCTTGAAATATCTCATGCAAGAAATGTCAGCATTTCCAAATTCTTTTCCCCCACTGAAACAAATAAAAAAAAAAAAAATCAGAAAAGGAACATTTTCACACAGCAGGGAAAGGATTCTGAGGAGTTTTGAATGGGAAATGTCAAAACAGAAAGTGTAACTGTTTCAGTTTTCCATTTCTTTTCATTTTGATTCAAGATGAGATTTTTCATTTTGATTATCTCCATCACAGAATGAAAGGCCTTTGTCAAAACTGCCATTTTCACATGAAAAAGTTTCAAGTTCTAAAATTCACCTTTTTCCGGTGAGAAGTCTTGTTGACTGAGGCAGTTGGACCAGCTCTAGCATGATGCTGAACCGCAACCAACAGCTGTCCATGGCTCGTGTGAGGGTCTTGGGGAGGCTCCACTGGCCAACCCCACCGGCTCTGCTCCTCAGCTGAGGCAGCCTCCAAAAGGAGGTTTAGTCTGAGCCCAGTGAGTTGAAGGGACCAGCTGGCTTTGGGTGGGTGTCAGGCGATGGTGGCAATGTGGCCCCACAGCATTTTGAGGGAGAACGCAGGCAAGGAGAGGGAGCAGAAAAAGGGGAAGACATGTGGCCCCAAGGTGTCCCCTTCATCAGGCTCTCCCAGAGGCAATGGGCAAGCAAGGCGTGATGTGCCAGTTGTGCTCTCCATCCTCTGTCCACAAACCGCCTCATTTGAAAGGAGTCCAGGATTGAAGACTCCCTAGAGGCAGTTGATCAGAGTTTCTCACAGACTTGTATGTCTGAAATGTCAGGTGCTGTGCTGACGTTTTTGGGTTTGACACTTTCATATGTTTCAGCCATGGAGCAGTCGGGAATGAAGGACAAATCTGTGCGTTCCTCCCTCGCTCCCTCTGTCCCTCGCCTGCCTGCACCCGCGTGGGCAGCAGGGCTGTTTCCTCCTCACCATGTTGTATGACATTTCTGACAGAGCCAGGACAGGCAGAGAAGACCTGGGACAGATCCTGCAGCTTCATCCCCGGTGGGAAGGCTGGCATCCCTTCATGGTCCCCAGCCCAGCTGTGTCTATCTTATCCCCATCTGCCTGGAGAGGTCCCCTGAGACAGGGCATCAGTCCATGTGGGGACAGCTGTGCAATGCTCTGGGGATGCCAGCTGTATTTGGGGGTCTGAAGGGGTACTCTGGCAGTGACAACATGACAGCCCAGGTGGCTTTCAACAGAAGGATGTTTCTTCTTCAAGGCTTTTAAAGTGTGTGCATGCATGCAGTGCATCTCCCTGAAAGAGGCAAGATACGTCATAACCAATTCCCTTGCTGTGCAAGAACAGGATAGAGTCTTACAAACCCTTAAAAATACAGAAGGCACTACAGTAAATAGCCATGTAGGCTCCTGATGCTTTAGTCATTTATGTGTTTAATGCCTCATTGATCTCATCAGGATGAGTGACACGGCTTTAGTAAAATATGTGAGTAAAATTTGCAGGATGCTTTATAAAGGTGAAGTTCAACTTCTGGTGACAGAAACCACAGCTAGAATTTTTTTTGTATGCAAGAAGAAGAAAACCCTTTAACCTCTCTCAGTCTCAAACTCTGTTCAATCTTCTCCCCATATATGGACCATTTTTAACTTTTCCTTATTGCATTCCTGATATGGGAGGCAAACCTGTTACTGTATGTATAATACTTTTTCACTGTGATCTGCTTAGGAAATTAATATATATTTTTAATATTTTAAAATATTTATATTATTTAAATGTGTATATACGTATTTAAAAGTAAAAATCTGCTGCGTTTTCAATTGCCTTTAGTTACAGCAGAGAGAAAACAAAACTTCGATTTTTCAGATGCTTATAAGCCTTCCTTTTAGATCTCATAACAAAGCTTATTTTTTCATTGGAGCACACATGTCTGAAATTTATTGCTGGTTGCTTATTTTACAGAACTTTCATCCTGGCAGAGTTCACATGAGTTCACCAGATCTCAGGAGCGTTCACCTAGGCTGTATTTATGCAGTTTTGAACATACGTATGCAATCTCAGTCTAAACAATATCATCATCATCATTCAGCCCCCCAGCCTTTCCCTATTAACAGTCCATGAGCCTCACCTCCTCTTTAATACATTGATTACATTTGCTAACACTCCTGCTCACAACTGTCCAAGCCGATAACCTGAGTAGACATCTTTGCCATTCAGCCATGCCTTTGTCAGCCCTCGATGCATGTGGCACACCAAATTATTCTTTGCATTAGCATAAACAAATAAATAAGTTTAAGAAACATTAGTTAATGTTTTCCCTATATTTGTGTTAATTATAAGTACACCATACCCAAGTACTGATATAACTTTATTGTATAGAAGCCTTCAAGTAAAACAGTATTTATTGTGAAAGATGATTGCAGTTTCAATAACAACTCCTTCTTATTACTTAAAAAACATATATTTAGCCAGATACCATGAACACTAAGTTTAGTTCACTTGGCAGCACTTTAACCAACGCTTTTATAATCTTTGTATTTAAAATCCCAAATAAGCCATAATTCACTGGCCATGCTGAGTAGTGACTGTATGTATCCTATGTTTTAGAATAAAAGTATAAAATTACAGAGATATGATCAATTATTTTAAAAAATGTAAATGCAGTGAAATGGTGTAGAAGAGAACCACATTGGTCTTCATTACTCTGAAAACAGAAATTGCTGGGAAGCAGGGGAAAAAGCAATCTGAAAAGAAACAGTTCCTGGGGAGAAATGGCTTTTCTACAAATGGCACTGAGTGAATTCAAAAGAAAGTGGCTAACAAGGCATTTCCTAATAACAAGCCAAGGGTGTTTCATACCCCTTCATCTTTAAAATTACAAATGTAAAGTAAATGTACTCTGTCTTATCACGGGATTACTCACTGGAGCCCACGTTTTTCTTTGGGACTGAGACTAGTGTACAGTATAGTGTAGTATGTTGTGTGAGATTCTCTCACTGCTGCATGTGGCCATCTCTTTTGAATGACGTGGGGCTACAGTAGGCATCCACTTGCATGAGAGACCTGTTTTCACCTTCATCTAAAATGTTCTCCTACAGCCAAGGGTTAGGAGGAGTTTGGGAAAACATGTGGTGCTCTCTTGTTTAAATACAACCTTGAATTTTTTGGTTTCTTCCTTCTCAAAGGAACAAAAGGACCTTTAAAGGCCCATTGAAGGAGCGCTTCTTCTTTGGGTTCCAGTCAAAAAGGGGATTTTACACACTGTTTGCAGGGTGGATAGCCCCTTGTATTTAAGTAGGAGGTGGGACAGGTTGTCTGCATGCTGGCAGTGCCCAATTTATGCTGCTGGCCAAGGGCTGGTGAGAAAAGAGCAGAGCCAGATCCTTTAAAGCGTCTCCTCCAAGTTGTCTTGCTCAGTTCAATTCATTCTGGGTCAGAACAGGAAAGGGTCCTGCTTTCACTGAGGAGGGATAAACTCCCTTCGGTTAAACACTTAGTTAGGGGTAAAGTGTTGCACAGAACATTTAATCTGGATTTGAACAGAGTGGATGAGTGAAACTTTTTGATTTACCTTGTTACAAGTATAAATATTTCCTTTCAAAAGTGTGGCCATGTGGAATGAACCAAAGCTTTCCTCTAAAAGGGAAATACTTAACAATGGCCAAAGGATAGGAGATACATGTGCCATCACCTGATAAACACAGGGCTTTATAAAAAAATAACATTTTGAAATTTTGGTTAACTTGATGAGAATTAGAAACAACATGAACACTTATAAATGATCTTTTGAGGGCTGATTATAGGGATGAGCTAATATTTCAATATTTTTGGCTTATGATGTGTTTTTTTTCAAAATTTCTAAGATGGACAACATAGAAATAAATTAAAAAGAAGTGGCGCTACCTAGTGGGTAAGGAAACAAACTCGATCCTCTACTAATTACTGAAGTCCCACGGTGTCTTCCTTCTTTGTTCTTCAGCTTCCCACCTGTAAAGCAGCATAAAATTGCTGACCTCCAAAGGAGCTGGGGACCCCTTGAGGGAAGTGACCCCTCAAGACAAAGGCATTCTGGAGACAGTGCCCCAGGGATGGTCTTTTAGATACATTTCTCTTAAGCTTGGTGTTGATGTTGTGGTTTTTTCCGTGTTTTTTTTTTTTTTGTTCTTGTGTTATATGATTTGTTAAGGATATGCAATTGCTTAGTAATGTTTTGTGTAATTTTTACCACATTCAAAGGTAGTGGAAGCTGTTGGCTGTCCTCAGTCAATTGGTTGAAGCAGTAAAGGCCTTGAGGATAATTAATTTCCTGCAAGTTTTAGGAATATATGCGGTTGGTTAGAGCAGAAAGGCTCTGTCAATTTTGAAATATGGAAAGGATATGGCATGAACACACATATTACCAGGCATCAGAGGATGTGTGTGCCCAGAGAAGCCATGCTGTATGGCCCAGGTACCTGCAACACTTGACTAGAAGCTCATAGCCCAAGTCCCTACAAGCTCAAGCTTAGTCATTTCTGGTGCCATTGGAAATGCATGCTAATGTTACTCAGGTTGCACATTTGCTGCCAAAAAGTGCTAGTCCTACTGTCCATCCCAGTCCTGTCTTCCCCGTCCCACCCCAGTCATTGTGACGGCACCAGTATGCACACTGTGGAGCAGCTGAGTGACTTGCTCTGTCCAAAACTGGATTTTTTTGACCAGGTTAGTCTTTAACTTGACAAGATCCTTGATCTAGTCCCTGAGACAGTTGTGTTAGTGTTGGTGCTGGTCCAAGGGATGAGTAGGAGCCTGTAGCAGGGGTGGGGCTGTCCCTTTTGGTACCTTCAGCTGATCTTGACACTGAACCCTGGGGCTCCCAGTGAGCTATTTGTTTTTTCTGTGATTGCCCTGGCTTCTTTGCTGCTCCCATCTCAGGTAAACCATTGTGAGTTACCAGGAAAGTCACCCTGCATCTTTGTTGCAAGCCTTTTGGGTGAACAGCAGCAGCTTTGCACTTGTGAATTTTCTTCTGTTCCTCCTAACCATATTCTAATTTGGAGTTTCTCATCTTTCTGTTTAACAGGAAAGATGCCTGCTCTAAAAATATAGAATATGGCTCCAGATCCCTGTTCTGAGAACAGCTGGTCACGTTCAAAATGAATGCCTAAAGAAAATAGCAAATTTGAAAAGAAATGTGAATTTCTGAATTCTGGCAAGTGAAAGGCTGGCCTGAGGTAAGCCAGCCAATTCCTGGATGACTCCAGCACCAGTGCGAGCGCCAGCACTTTTGCCTTCTCTCTTTCGCTGCAGAGCTGGTGCTAAGGTTTCAGTTTCGCGTAAACCATTCCCCAAATGGTTAGTTCTGGAAATAACAGCCCAGTTCCAACGATGACACAGGTGACATTTTCAAAATCAAAAACTGGGACAGTTCTGTAGTGACATTTTTAGGGTCTCAAAATATCCCTGCAAAAGACGAACGTATGCTTAAAAAAACATGCTGATGTCACTACTGCCAGTGTCTGCTTCAACAGCGATACATACATACTTCCCTGAGCACAAGGTTTTTTCCAGTTGCTTTAATTCGAAGTAAATTGTGTCATGAAACACCAAAAGTGCTGCTAACATTCATTCTGGTCTTGTCTGAATCGTGAGGCTGAACCAATTTAACTTAAATTAGTTCAGTAAACCGGAGGAACAAGTATGTAGAGTCTCCTGGATTGTTTAAACTTGTTATCTTTTAGTCCGTACGTTTGATCAGTATATGATAGCTGGTCACAGCTTGGGTTTTAAATGTCATGTAGGCATGTGCGTACAAGGCTGCCTGGGTAAAAAATCACACAACTGTACAAGCCACCACAAGCATGCAAACACTTGCATCAGGAGGGGGGCTGTGCAGGGGGCCGTGCTCAGCGGGTGGCACTGCATACCCCAGATCCTGGCGTGGGCAGTGCTCAAGTCTTTGATCTCTGCAAACGTGCTCATTTTGGAGGAATGTCTTGACCATGTGTTTTGCAGCTAGGAAGAAATCAAACATTTTTCAGTTTAGATTGAAAGTGGAAAAACTTACACACCTCTGAGGTGCTGAAAGAAGCTCTTGGGTTGCTGAGATGTCCTATGGGGCAAGGACGGTCTTGCTAAAATAAGTGTCAACGGTCCTTTTATTTTAATGATTAGAAAGGAAAATAGTTTTTCACACAAAGTCACAAGTCACACTAATTAGAAGTGGAGATTTCCTGCCTGTCATCAAAATACAGTAAATCCTGGAGGTTCTGTGAGGCATACGGTGTTTGGGACAACGTGCTGGAGATAAGATATCTCTGTTAATGAAGTACAGAACATGTTCCCCTTGGAGACTGCAAGTTGCTCTGTGAGCAGGGATAATTGAATTGTTATAACAGCTTTGTGAAAAAAACAGTTTTGCCCCAACTTGCAGATAGCCTCTGAGCTCAATATTCTTGATGTGAATTGCTCATCATGGCATGAGGTGCATGGGGGGAGGGCGGGAGCCAGCTCCAGCGCCCTGCCAAAGCCTTGGCTCTCCTTCCTTGGCAGGGCTGAGCACACAGAGGGTCCAGGGTGTGGGCAGCTGAAGAGAACCCCATGCTGCTCAGCTGTGCGCTGGAAGGAGCTGCAGGGCTTCTAGGCATTTGCAAATGTACCAAACTCATTTGTCCAGGCCCCTTCGCTTAAAGGACAACTGCTTGAAGTGCTTTACAATGTTAAGTGTACACAGCAAAAGGTGACAAGTACACAGAAGTAAATTGTAGGCATCTTAAACATCGCGGCTCTACTCCTCCATTACAAAATGGCTTTTCTGCTGATGGGTATTTCCTACAGTGTTTGTCAAACAGTAGGTTCATGGCTTAGTCAGGGACAAAGTTATTAAGGACATAAAACGCCATCTGGATGATGCTAATAAACATAAAACCTAACCTTCAGATACACTGCTGCAGTGACCAGACTGCGCCAGACCAGATTACCCTTTGTTTGTGTTAAAATCTGAGCCCTGTACTAACCTTCTTGGCTGCCCAACCTCATATATTTTACTCCGAAAACCTAAAATGTGGTTATTCCAGTGAGACAACCAAGTGACCTGTCCCTGGCATCTTACTGGAACACTGTCTTAAAAGGGCTGATTTCCTAGTAGGGTTTCTTTTTCGGTTTCTAAACAGTTGGTGGTTGGTTTTAAACTTTTATTTAGGATTTCTGCTTCTCAGTTTAGTTGGCAGTTCATGTGGCGAGGAAAAAAAAATTTAAAACCCTCTTGCAAGCTGAAAAAACCCAAACTTATCCTATAAATGCATTTTGGACTTGTTTATATGAGAAAATTATGGGATTTTCCATTCAAAATCTATTCTGTGCTGTAGGAATGACCTAGCTATCACTTTACTGCCGTTACCTCTTGCAGAGGATATTGCTGTAAGGGAGAGAGAAGGCTATCCAGGCCTAACCCTGAGCTATCTAACATTAAAGGATGGTTTTCCTCTGCAGGAAGGGTTTGGTTTTCTTTCAGCGAAAGGACATGGTTTGTCAAATGAATTTGTGCTTATCACTAACACTTGTCATTGAAAGACAGTATTTGCTGATAAACATTACACAGACATTGGGGTTTGTTCTAAATACAACTGCTTTGCAGGTAGTAGATGAGAAGTGCTAGCAAAGGGCAGCCTTTCCAGTTGCCCCCAACAGCAGTGATCTCTAGATCTCTAGAAGACAAGGACCGGCATCAGCTCTGGGTGAGCAGTGCCTTGCTCTGTGAGGACTTGCACTGAAACCAATGGTTCAGCTTACAGTCAGGTACTGCAGACCCTGCACCAGGCCATCAAGATCTCACCCCTGTTGGCAGCAGTGTAAATAAATATCTGCCTCTTCACCCGCCCAAGCTGAACTGAGCAGACCTCTAGACAAATGCAGCTTCATGTGTTATTCAGTGCTATGAGACTGTGAGGAAGATGCACACATTAAGGTGTCCAAATCTGATGCCAGAACTAGTCAGATGCTTCCCAAATGAGCATGCACATGTGTGAGAATGAAAATGTTACACTTAAAAAGGACAGAAAGTGAAGTTTGCTGTCTAATCAGAGGCTTCTCCATGCTGTCAGGCTGATTTGCAGCTTTGTGTATGGCGTGTTAAAATAGGCAGGACAATCGTAAGGTACCTATAAGCCTAGCCTAAGCTTCCAACGCAACCCAGCAGCAGGGTGGTTAAACAGGTTTGCCACTGTCACTTGGTACTTGTCAAATAGTGTTGGTTTTGAAAAAATAAATAAATAATGAAACACTATGAGCCATGCCATGCCAATTGCTGTGCTAACAGCAGCAAAGGCTTCACCACTTGGCAGCATCAGTACATGCCCACAGGCCTGAGCAGTAAGCCTAGCATGGGGAAATTGCAGCTATAGGCACATGTATCTTCTTTTCTGCCTTCTCTATATAGGCTCAGTATGTTTTCTAAGGGAGTAAAAGGTATTTCCACTGTGCCTGTGTGACGATCATAGGGATAGTTCTGGGAGCAGGAGTGCGAGTAGCTGACTCTCGCTCTGCAAAATAGTGTCAATGTTAATTATTCTTCTGCACTTTTACGCCTCTGTTGCAACCATCATTTAATCTTTATGGTAGATGATACTTTTGTATATAAGCTTAAAAGTATCCCCTTCCTTTGCCCCCAGAGAATTCAGCTTCTGAAGATCTGTTCTCTATCTCTCTTTGCTGATAATGCCCCTGTGACATGAGCACCCCTCATCTCCATGGAATAGATGAACACAGATGAAGCTCTCATGAGGCCTTGATCGTTTCCTCAGGTCTCATACAAAACCACAGGAGGCACTTGCTTCCCCACGCAGTGTCCAGTCTCAAAGAAAAGAAAAAGCAGGAGAGTTTTAAGCAAGCATGGTGAGGGAAAGTTGGTGTTTTAGTGCAGAGCATGGGTTTCCACCTGGGCATGTGTTCTTGGCACTCCTCCATCACCCAGCGTGAGATGGGCTCTTTGGTGCAATGCGGCAGCTCGGGATGGGGCTTCTCCTCCCCTGGTAGTGAACCATGTGCAGAAAGCACTTGGTTTCTCCTCTCCAGACCCCTCTTCTCTGTCCCCTACACTCTGCATTTGGGATATGGCTTTTTGCACATTTCTAGTCAGAGACACAAGGTGTAAACAAAGTGAAAATGCTTGGTCAGTAGCATGTGCTAAACTAAACCAATATCTACTCATTAAGTCTTAATACTAGTAAGCCATTTGGTAAAAACCTTCATTTGTCTGAAGCCATTATGGGTGTTTGACACTCAAACAAAAGTAGCATTTCTGGTTTTCATTCGATATATACTTTGGCTCGGATCTTATGTTTCTTTTCAAGAATATATTGCCTCTAGTTGTCTCCATGTGTAGTGGATTTAGCTTCATGTGGAAGAAAGTAGCAATTTTTGCAAACAAAAAAAATTCATCCTTATGAAAATTGGTTGCAATTTAATAATTCATAGAGTAATATTCAGAACAAGAAACATCAGAATAGAACTTAACTAAATATTCACAGTTTGGGAATATCCATGTTTACTTGCTAATGCTTTCTGCAAAATATGAGCCCAAATATAGGAAATCTGTGCTATTATTCATTACAATTAAATGGGCTTTGGTTCTCAGAGACTCCTGCTAAAATCTGCACTCTTGTGAACAAGTCTGTACTAGATTATTTAGTGTCTGCTATTAATAAATATTTCATTGTGGTGATGGAAAATATTTCTTTTGCTTTGTGATACAATCCCATTTTTTGCATCCTGAAGAATATTTAAGGCTCTTTTTTGTTCTTTTTTCCCTGGGATAGGACTTTCATGCACAGGCAGCTGCTGATCTGATTTAGCGGCTTGTATTTGGGTTAGTTGGCTCGATGTGATTGAGACAATGTGGTAGGCTGGGGAAGGCAAATGGAAGAAGTGATAAGGAGCCCAAATTATCCTCGGGAAATTGTCCCCTCCTTCAGTGATACTGAGATGCTGCTGAATTCAGACAAGGCTCCTGACCTTAAACCAGGATTTCAAATGGAGAGGCCTTTTCAGTCAATGGTCTTTTTAAGGCCAATGGAAAACAAGTGAGTTTTCCAAAAGCCATTTTTCAATGGAAATGTTCCTTTGCCAGAGATACCATGAGTAATCACTTCCTGCCACCAGAATGGGACTCTATTGTGTGTCAGTAAAGTGAGATGAAGGAGGAAACCTGGCCAAAATGTCTCTGTGTTTCACCATACAGCCTTGGGAAACCAAGGAAATTCCTGAATAAAACATCTTTTTTTTCCTCATTTTTATCAAAACATCCATGGGAAGATAAACAGGCAGGAGGGGAGAGCCTGGGAAAGAAGGGGCAGATGGTGGGTTTCCTGACCAGGTCAGCTTCTTTGGCTATAGGACTAGAAGGTCCTCAGTTCTGCAGGACTTGCTGACTCTGCCTCTTCTTGGCTGAAAAATTCAGTGGGCCACAGCAATTGTACAGACCTAGGGATTCTTTCTGTGCCACAAGCATCAGTGCAAATCCTGCGGTATTTATGAATACCCATTTCTGATCTTGGCAAGGTAGCTTCTCAGGAAGATTTCTCTGACTGAGCAGCCCCCTCCATTGATGTCTTTATATAGGGGATGTGCTCTGGCTAGCGTTAATTTAACATAGGAGTCAGATTCTGATGGGTGATAATCCAACACTCGTCGAAACCGTGGGAAAATGTCTCTTCAATAAGAGCAAGAGTAAGCCCACCTCAGTCAGCTGGCTCAGATTCCCATTCTCTTTGGCTGCCCTTTAGAGTAGTTGATTTTCATGTTGAGTTTGTTGTGGGTTTTTTTAAATAAAAGATCAGTAATAGTCAAAGAAACAACTGCAAGGTAACTGCTCACCGTGCAGTGAAGATGTGTGTGCAAGTTCTGCACTTCCCATGCTTGCCTCAAGGGCTGAATGTGAGTCAGGTCCTTGCTGCAAGCTCCGTGACCGGGCACTCTTACAGATCCAACAGAAGATACGGAGGAGGAAAGCACAGATGCAGGGAAACAAAATGCCGCCTCCTGCTTCTCACAGCAGAGCTGGCCAAAGCAGCGTTGCCTCTTGCTTCCTGGTCCATTCTCTGCCTTGAGCTGTGTTGCTTCTTCAGTGTTAAAGTGTCCAGCATAGCCTGAAGCTCAGTATTTATCCGTGTCCATTGTACAATGTGTTTTTATGGCAGAGGTCTGCATTGGGGGACTACGGGCACTTTAGTTATTTCAGTACAGGGGTCTGTGGAAGAGATGGCGATAGTTTATACAATCTATCCTCTTGCTTTTTCGGCAGTACTCTAGTGGCTTTTCCAACATCCAAGTCTGATAACTGCTTAGGAATCCAAAATGTAGAGGTTGTCAGTGCTTTCTAATTCCTCCATTAGTTCAGACAATTGATACCATTTTCTAGCTGAAGAAGTTGGCTTTTTATGTTGAATGAACCATGCTCCAATGTCCTTTCATTATGTATGTTCATTAATGAACAATCCCCCCTCCCGCTCAACCACCTCCCATCTGCCCATAATGTAGTGGCTATTATGTCGCTATACCAAAATCACACACCCTTAACTGTTTTTAATAATCTGCGTGTGGTCTGTCTGGCTGTTCTGTCTGTCTGGCACAAGTTTCCAAGGCTATTAAAAAGGAAAAATAGCATTGGCTCCTGTCAATGAGACTGGGGAAGATTTTCAAGGTCAAATCCTGCAGCAAACTGCTTTCTTTCATAAATGTGAGAGACTTGTAAGGACCCCATTCACGTGATAAATATTTATGATTTGGGAGGAGGAATTCAAGACTAAGTGAAATCTTCTGACATTGACTATCGTGGGAATTTTGGGGGGAGAAGGATGTGAACAAAATTAAGGGGAAACCTTCAGCAATTTTAATTATTTCAATTGCATTTTCTCAGCAATTTACTTTTCACTTGGGAAAAATTCTTTTCCGTTTGAAACAGTGAATGTGAGGGGAATTTTTTTCCTTTCCAGCCTGAGTTCCTTATATTAAGCCTGTAAATCCTGAAGTGGGACTATCGCGGTGCAAAATACTATTGCAGTAATGGATTTGTTGGCATTCCTCAAAGCTGAGGGACTACATGAATTTGCCAGTGTATGGATCTGCTTTTCTTCATTCCAAGTTTCTCAGCTGACTTGTAATTATACTGCATGGAAGGCATATGTTTTCTTGGGGTAAACTGCGATCTTGACCCAGGGGATGAGTAAATTCTTATTCTTCTTTCCTTTCTTCATGTAGAAGCCTAAAGAGATGGAGACCACTCCCTTTAGACTTGAACATGTTTCTTTGACATTATCTTGGTTTAAGGGATGAAGTGCATTGTGTAAATATCCCGTTATTGGAGAGTTTGAACCCTGAGTGTGCTAAAGAGGTTGGCCAGATCTTCTCATTAGTGGCTGGACATTTCTAGGAAGCACAAGTCATCACGATTCGTGTGCAACCTGATTTATCTGTGGGATTCTGACTTTTCTTTTTCCATCAAAACTGTTTCAGCTTTTTTTAGTGGGTCCTTCTGTATCTTGGAATTTTCCTTAAGAAATGAAATTCAATTAAATTTTAAAATCTGAATAACCAGAAGCTTTGAGTAGAAAACATTGTACCCCTAAAAGAGACATTCCTTTGGGGATGCTGAAGCATCCAGTCAGCCATGTTTGATGGAAACAGATGGGGAAATTTCATATTCCCAAATAGTAATATTTTCATTCTCACTTATATTTACTTTATTTTCTATTTGTGCATAATCCAAACATACTCCTTCATGGACTTAGATTGTTAGTCTGGCTATATCCTCCAAGATGCACCTTTTGCAAAGTTTACTGTGGGTTTTAGCAGTTGTGCTAGTAAGCACAAGAATTTGTGCTCCTATGGCAGATGAAACTTTATTTGAGCTGATGAGGGAAACAAAATTTTTTAAAAATACTAGGTTATACACAGAGATAAAAGCTTTAAAATATTTTTGTATGCATAAGAAAAAAAATAACCCTGCTATGACAAGAAAGTTAGCCTGAAATTCATATATTAAAGCCCAGGAACTTCAGTTCTAGCACAACATGGAAAAGGAAAACATTTTTGTACAGTTTGAGTAGCCCATCAACACAATCAACATGTTCATCTTCCAAGTCCAGGAGGAGCCAGGGGACAGGCCATGCAGGAATCATGCATTGGTCCCAGCAGCCTCCACACATCCCCTTCCTCTGAGATCTCAGACCTCAGTGATGACCCCTGCCCCTCCTTTCTTCCACCTTCCTTCTCAGGCCACGCTTCTTTTAAACCTTGGTCTTCATCTTGCTGCCTCCCTGGCCTCCTCAAACACCCTTCATGCCTTGGGTTTTGGCCATGGTGTCCAGCACCTGGAGGACCTGCATGTTCTTCAAGAACCTGAGAGTGGGGCCAAACAAAGAGACAGCAAATTCCCTAGGACAAAGCAACGCTTGTATTCAGCCTCACCCCCTACAGTTTTGTAATATTTTCATGTGAAACCAAAGCTTTCCAAGTGGTGCTCTCAAAATATGAAAAAATCTCTTGTGCCAAGGATCCAGACGGTTCATCTGAGCATGGTGTGTAGCATTTAGGAGCCCCAGCATACCACTGCTGATGACTTCCATCCTGGGCAAAGCATAAAACACAAGTTACTTGTGTCTAACCTGCAGAAAAAAATTCAAGTTGCCAAAAATTTAAAGGAAAAATTACATATTCTACTTACTTTATTCAATGATTTGCAAACAAATCAACTGCTTTGTTAAGAATGATGGCTTCAAATCTGAGAATCTTAGAATAAAGGATTTGAAATGGGACCCGCAGTCTATCCTAGTGACAAGGTTAAAGCCCCTCTCTTCTTGACACTGACTGTGAGAGAGCTTCATAAGCCTTCCTGTGTTCCTTCTGAGTGGATGAGAGGGTGTTTTATCAGTTACAAATAATGTTTGGCAACACTAATGTAAATGCAGTTCAACTTTGAGTGGAGAGATTTATGCAGTGACAGGTCAATTATGTTATTTTACATTAACATTTACTTAATACCACTATTTACTTGATTAGGGCTTGCTCTGTGTGTCCTGGTTAGAGGAAAAGCAGTAAGTACCTGCCAACAATAGGTAAATGCTAAGTGAGAGGGAGTCGCCAGCCAGTGCTGATGCACTGTCCGGTCACACTGCTCAGCTCCCAGGAGGGGCTGGCTTCAGATGCGTCACCTTCTCCTGGCTTCTTCAAACCTGCTGTGCAAGGGGAGACAGTGCATGGTGCAGCATTCCCCATCTGCATCATTACTGCCTATGGGAATGATTTGTGAATCAGACAGGTGTTTTCAAATCTTGATAATCAGTGATTTATTAGGAATGTATTTTTCACTTTTTTTTTTTTTTTAGATTTTTCTTCTTTTAGGCTTGAGGAGAAGCAAACTTGTAGATGGCAAAGATTTCATTCAATGCTTCCTACTTTCAAACAATTTAGTATATCTAGGGAAAATCACAGATATAAAACCAATGTGCTGCAACCGCTCTTGAAATGGCTCTTTTTCTGATCCTCTCATTTGAATTCAGAAAAGAAGAGAGATAAATAACTTTAACTGAAATAGGTTAGTATTCCCTACAAATAGCAGCCGTGCTCTGTGCCCAGATGGATGTTCACTCTGCCAGACGATGGTCATTTCACGGATAAAGTGGAGCCACAGGCTTCCCAGGCCGGGGGGCAGCTGGCAGAGAGTGCTGGCAGCACCCCTGTGAGCTGTACACTTCAGAACCTTCCCTGTGGAAATGTCTCTGGTTGTGTGCATAAGGTCCAGATGCTAAGAAGGGGAAAGAAATGGGAAGGGTACATAGACCTGACTGCCTTAAGTCACTGTCTTAATAGACACGTGACAGCATCTTCCTTGTCTCCCAGCACCTTCTCAGCTTTGCTCCCATCTCCTCAGGGCTTGTTCTGCCATTGGCAGTGGTGAATGGGGGTATGTCCCATCTGTGTGCGGTGGACCTCATGTTGAAACCGTGGAATATTGCACTGTGGGCTTTGATTTTCAGTGCTTAGAGACCAGAGCATGCTCCCAGGCAATCTAGCATCAACTGACTTCTTACTCCGAAACAGATAGAAAGCCTCTTTCAGTCCTGCTCTCAGTTTTCCTCCATCTCTGTCCTAGAGATGAAGCCTCCAACTTGAGGGCAAGCTCTGCTCTTGGGTCAACAGTGCTGCATGAAGATGTTACAGCCCCACCACAGCCCAGCTATCCTGGTCTCCCCTCACTTCAGGTCCGTGGTTAGAAATGTTGTTTCTTTGGCTTTGTGTCATTCACCATTCACATTGTTTGGCTGATTATTCACACATGAGATGATTAACCTGATAGTGCTGGTGGCTGCCTGACATCAAGCGGAACACTCGGGAGTTTATGATACTTGGATTGCTGGCAGCCAGGTTCACAGTTTGCAGAAGTTAAAAACTCTCACTTTGCAAATAGTTTTTTCCCATTAATTTGTGTATGACACTGAAATAAAAATAACCTTTTCCACTTTCTATTCCCTCTGAAGGAAACCGTGCTAATAATTAAGCTGTGTGCCAGGATATTTAAGGAAGAGCAGATACTGAGCTGAATTCTAAACAAAAGCGTAATGGAAAGCAAAACTGTGTTTTCTGTCTAATTTTCTCAGATGTTAGGGCCTATTTATGATCTCCCTCATGCCTCAGAAACCTCTCTGAAATCAACACATATGTGCTGTCATGCAACCTGGTTAAATTTAGCAGGGGATGAATTTTCATTTAGGACAACTGTTTGCTCAAAGCTGATAGAGTTTCAGTTTCAAGAGGAGCGCTGGGTTTAGTTGTTACTGATCTGCCGCCTGGAGAGCTGTGCGATCATCCAGATAATGTGTTCTTCAAGTACTTTGCATGCACTGGCACAGAGGGTTCCCACTGCCCCACAGCCTCAGGGGCCAGATCCTCATCTGGGGTGTCCAGGCTGACCCCTCCCCAGAGCCAATACAGCTATGCCACTTTGCACCAGCTCAGGGTGTGATCCTGCCTGCAAATGGCACCAGCAAGTTAAATCAAGATGTTACCAATTTTATTTCTAACTGGCCAAAATGTGGAGTATAAGACTGCCAAAGTGCATCAGGGAGCAGGCTTTTCCTAACTTCACCACCGACTGTCTCCCTGTTTTTGAAAGAACAGGAGAAGTTACGTGTTCCCTCTTGCAAAGTCTGCAGGCTAAAGCAGCCTTAAATCTGCCTCTTCAGCCTGGACACGAGGAGAGGGTTCAAAAGGAGTTGAAGCAAGTGTTGCTGAGCACAGGCACACAGTTGTTCTCACCTCTAGCCCTAGTGCTGGCAGCCCTGGACCTGCCCTCTGAGTCAACAGCTTTTCCTTGCTGCAAAATCCTCTGCTGCATGCATTTAATCCTGAGGAAAAGGGGACTAATGAGAATAGCCAAAGGGGCAGACTGTCACTAGACATGAGAGAGCAGTCTTACCCCACCCGATGGTGCTGTGCTGGTGTACGTACCTAAGAAACCAGTCTGTTACTTTTCTAATTTTGCATTAGGCAATACTGATTTCACAGCTTTTATTTTTGTCAGAAAACAGTACTTAATAAGCTGGCTGTTAGATGGGCAACCCTAACAGTACTACCTTTTAATGAGCATTACTGTTTCGGTGGATGTGGGTGTGTACACACAAGAGAAAGCATATGAATGTTGGTAACAGCTGGAATTTAATTTAATAAATGAACATAGAAAATGCAGGATTGACTAGTAAGATAAATGATTGGCTTTTTCATCACTGAGATCATGAGCCACATTCAATCCAGACCAAGCAAGAAAGAAACCTTTTGATTAAATATAAGGAGTCGTAAAGGAAATTTGAGTACAAGTGAGTAAGTTCTGTTTCACGGTTGCCACACAGAGGTTGCAGGAGGTCCCAGCTCCATTGCCAGCTGCTGATGAAGCATTAAGGACCTGTGGTAATGGATTAACACAGTCCGGACCCCACCTTTAAGGTTGCTGTCCCAGTATGCTGTATTAGAAACCAGAATCTGAGACAACCTTCTCAAGCAATTTTCCTCACCCTAACTTACATAGCAGCAACTCCAGGAAACTGGGGAGGTGGGAGAGGGAGTTGTGGGGGTTTGTTGTTTTTTTTTTTTTAAACCTGAAGTATCAGCAGACTCCTAACCAAGGGGATTGTTTTTTGTAAGTTTGAGTTTAAACAGAGATGGCAGTTTGGACATACTAAGGAATGTTTTTAAATAAGGGCATTTTCATTGTTTGCCATCACTGCTTTCCCCTAAGAGAGGATGATGTTACCATATGTGAGAATGACTTGGTCTAGAAATCTTGCATCTGTTTTATCTACTTGCTCTTGCTGTGAACTAGTGTGTTTGATTAAAGTTTTTAAGCTGTATGCTTACTGTTGGAGCTCTTATGTTTGAAGTGTTAGGAGTCTGAAAACTTCATTGGCTACTTTAAATCTTTTGCACTTAAACCTTGCAAGAAAGTTATTTTTGTTGGCCATTTCTCAAGCACCAGCAATGTGCTCAGTGATGTGTGAAATGCTAATATCAGGAAACTTTCTTTCTCAAATAATTTGCAGTAGAGAAGGAACAGATTCAGTGAGACAGGGTGAAGCCCCCAAGCCCCTGTCATGAAGTCAACAAGAGATGCTTTCCTTTTCCTTAATGCAGGGTGGTTTTTTATTTCATATTAAGGCATTTTGGCAGAAATGATCTTCCAAAACATCAGGCTTGTGCAGGGCATTGCATGTATTTTAATGTCTCTCTGGCAAGGAGAGCAGCTAACAGGCAACAGAGAGCCTGGCTTGGTGTGGTCTGAGAGCTCAGAGGACCAAAGCCTCAGTAGCCCTGGCTCCACATTGCCCTTGTGCTGCGTGGGTGCTGAGCACCGCCCCTGCAGCGAGGTAGCATTTGTACTAACTCTACAGTGGCGTCTGCAGCTACTCACGGCACAGATGACAGGTTAGATCTGCTTCAAGTGTCCCAGAAGTCCCTGGACTTGTCATTTCTCCAAGTTTAAAGATATACTTGAGGATTCTAAAAATATTGCGTCTTCCCACAAAAAGTAATAAATTGAAAACTGTTAAGATTAGTTAAGGGCACTCATCCTGACCATGCCTAAAAATCAAGGGAGTGTCCACTTAAGAGAGTACATATTCTTCCTATTTTAACCCACACAAATCGCACTTATAACTTCCCCTGACAGACACTGTCTCTATAAATAAGTCCCCGTCACCTCCCCCGGGTACAATAACACAGTATACTAGAGGTGTCAAACATACGGCCCATAGGCCAGATCAGCCCACATATGTACTCAGAACTGACAGAATCTAATCTTTCATCTGAAGAAAACGAAGTCTCTAGACCTCAGAAAGGCTTCAGTAAGGAGTTGAAACTAAAGAGTTCAGTAACATCTGCTTGAATCTGTGGGCAGCCAGACACAGGGATGGAGGGCAGGAATTTGTCGTTGACTTCATCGGGATGGCAGTGCTTTGGGAGGATTATCAAGCCTCACATTTTTTCTCTGTCTGAGAGACTACAGTTGAATTTAACACCCTGAAGAAAACATTAATGTTCATTTATGGCTAGTTAACTGCTTGTTACATATTTTTTATGAACACAATTATTGAAAATAATTTCCCTTCGTGATGCTTATTCCTCCCTTTACTTTTGCGCTGCCGTGAATCTGTGGCCACCATCATGGTCTGCTTCTGGCTTCATTTTGCTGGGCTAAACTGACTAAGATTCTTGGGATCCGTGCCTCCCTGGTCACCCTAATAGCCCTTCTTTCTACCTGTTTCATCTTTCCTGAATATAGGTGGTGATGAGAATTTGCCACACTCCTGGTGAGGTCTCCTGGCCTTGAACAGGGCTGTTACTGATGCCTTATCTCTGGGGAAATTACCTTGCCTCACCTACCACAGCAGACTCCTGCTTTTCTCAAGGCCAAGTCATGCTGGTGACTCACACTTGTCCTGTGACCAGACAGTACCTCCAGGCCTTTCTCATCTGCTGTCATTCTCAGCCAATGAGCTCCCAGGGCACAGCAGCGATACTGCTCCAATTCCTTACAGCTTACCATTGGGCACCTTGTGCTATTGAATCCCACCCTGTTTCTATCACTCCAGTCATCCAGCTGGTCCACTTCTCCTCCTCTGGATCAGAAATATCCCTCCCATGCACTCTTTTTCTCCACCTTTGTTGTGTTGATTCACCTGTCTGAACCATTAAGAAAATAAAAGCACTTGTTAAAAAAGGATGTTTAGGATTTTTTATGTCAGGTTTTTAAATACAGGGTTTTGGACTCATCTCATTTTGTAACAAAAATGGAATTGTTTTCTCTTGCAAAATTATTTTGGGTTTGTTATTTTGAAGGGTTGCCATTCTGACCTGGAAAAATACAGTATGGATATTATTTTGATAAAACGCAATGATTCCCCTGGTGTCGCAGCTAAGCTGGGACAAATCCCTTTATCTGGGGCCCGAGATACCACTCAGATGTGCACTGCCCTAAAGCACATTCATCTGAAGTGGCAGCAGCACCAAGAAGCCAGTGTATTAAGTTCTGCTCCTTGCTCCAGTTGAGTCCTTGTTTTCCCTGACTTGGTCACAGAAAATAATGCTGTTACCTAAAAAACACTGTTGGCCTCTGGTGACTCAGGGCTTTACCTGAAATGTTGTAAAACCACTAAAATGTCTCCTCCTACATGAGATGTTCGTGAGACTGTGGGAATCTATAATTTTTTCTTGATCAGGTCTCAAAACTGATTAAAGGGACTCCTTCTGCCTCCTTCCTTTCATGTACAAAATGGTCTTAGCTGCTCAATGCTCTCAATTCCTTATTCAGTGGTGAGGGAGTCATGCCGTGCTCCATCAGCTATCTTGAGGGGCTTTTATGGCATTTAAGCACTGCTTCTGTTTATTTAAGTGGTACGTTCCCAGGCATGGCCATTTAGGGCACGTATAATCTTTTCAGCCATAAACCAGGAGAATCCTATTGGGGTGAAACTGGAAACCATCGCACCCACACTGAAAACACCATTATAAAGTATTGACAGGAAAGTGAAGGTTGGGGCTCTTGCTGTTCATTCTCATTTAGGAGACAGAGACATTCAGCATTGCCTCACTCAAAACTTTACTAGAGGAAAAATCATCAAGATAGATCTGTTTTCAACCACAATACTGAAATTGTTTTTTTAAGTCAGGTTATTTCTACAATGAGACTTTCGCACGAGGCATAGAGCACAGGCCAATATACCATATTCACTGGGGCTGGGAAAACCAAAATTACTTTCTTTTTGACCCTTGAAAGTTTCTGATATCTCCATTTGGTTTGGATTTTCCCAATCTCCAACATGATACTGTAGCTGAGTAGAGCATATGGTCCTAATAGATATTCAGTCCAGATGTTAGTTGTCTAATATGTATCCTGAACGGCTGTGCTGAGCAGCATATAAGAAAAGCTGGTGGAGCAGTTAAATAAGGAACATGCACATTCCAGTATTCTCACCAGTTTACGAAAGTTAAGAGTTCCAGATTGCAATACCTCCGGTTCTGTCACTTTGAATTTCTGGGAAATGTTAAGAGCATGAAGCTTGCTGTACATGCTAAGAGCAGGCGGGGAACAGGCCCACCTGAAACCCGAGCAGAAATGTGAGGCTGAGAGCTGCAGCGCGTCCTGGCTTGTGCGGGCAGCAAGCACTGCCCTCTGCTCCATGCTAGATGTGAGAAGTGCTCAGATGTTTATGGTCTCTTGGTACAGCCGAAGGCTGGATAGCAGCTCACTGTCTGGACGGTCTTGGAAAGGGCGTTAGTCTGAGAGAAAAATTCACGCTTAGTGAGGGAGGTGAAAATTTCCCCCTGCAACTTTTGAACCCAGGGGCTGGTCTCTACTAAGCCTGAGCAGCAGCTATAAATGGTAAACATTTTAATTCTGTTAGACTACATGAAAGTGGTGATGGACAAAGAGAAAGAGCATTAATCCTGCTGCTAAGGGAAGGGCTGCTCTCCGAACGGCAGCCTGAATGCCCCCCACCAGTGGGAAGAGCTTCAGTCAGAGCATGCATACTGCTCAGCGCAAGAAAATCCCACCACAGATTACAAAGCCAAGGAAGCCTTCATGTTTTCCCTGCTGCTCGGAGAGCTATTTATATTTTAGTGTTCGACATAGCACGTAAGCTGAGAACAGACCTGCTTTTCTTCTCCCATACTGTATCCTCTTCTTGCTGAGGTGATGCTGGGGCTTCTGGGGAGTCCCGTGCTGCTGGTTACTGGTGTGAGTAAGAGGAGACTTGTGAGCAGGGCTTGTGCATGGCTGAATACAGCCAAACTGGTTCACAGCAACTTGAAGTAGTCTGAGACATCTGGCATGTCCTTCATTCCCTTTTCTTTGGCTAGAGCTGAGGAATGATAAATCTGTGTGATGCTTAACTATTCTTTAGCTCTCTGGGCTAGATTTTAATTGAAGAATAGGAACAGGACTATATCCACTCCATTTCTTAAAAAAAAAAAAAAAAAAAAAAAAGGTCAAAACCTCCCACTCTCTCCTTAATCTTTCTCTTCATCAGGAAGATTCACTCCCTGTAACAGCCCCTCATAAACTGTGACCAGATGAGGGTCCTGACCTTACTCCCTGAGTTCTCTCAGCTTCAGCCTTGTCCTGATTTCCACGGAAGTAGGACCCCACATCAGGGGATAAAGCAAATTGCTTTATAGTTTTAACCTGCAAGTGCAACTTACTCAGCAAGGAAATTAGCAGCTTCAAACACATGCACAGGTACACACAAACCCTCTTATTACTCAAGGAAACCTGAAAGTAGTTTCAGAGCTACAAGTTTATTGACTGGGAAGTCAATAAAAAGGATTAGCTTTTAAGATTAACAGTAAAACTTGATTGCTGCTTTCAGCAGCTAACCTAATAATTTCAGGAACAGAGACTCTGGGAGCTGTAGATCACATACAAAAACTTAGTGAACATCTTTGAAAAGGAATGTTTTTTACGCATGGATGGAAATAATTTAAGCCACATAAAACAGCCTAGATATGCTCTACCATGTGTGGTTTTCCTCCTTGTCAAATAAAGAAAAGAAGACTTTGACCTTTCTTAGGAACAAAAGGAGAGCGTTTTCTTTATGAGAAGTACTCTTTAGTGGTTAAGTACAAGTGTCTCATGTTAATTCTCAAGGTCTATGCTTATTAATGTTCAATTGTTGATTAAAGGCATTGTCTGCAATTAATGCCTGTCAGTGATGTTTACGCATGATGATGATATATCATCAGAAAAGGTAATACTGTTAATAAGTTGCAGCCCTGAGAAATAAGCAGAGGGTAAGTGCCACATAGAGGCGGTCTATCTCATACACATGCTACTGGATACTAAGCTGGACTCTTGCCTATCGACCCTGTGCTTGCTCACAAAGGCTTTCCCTGCTCTGCAGAGAGGCAAGTTTCTGCTTTTGGATTAGCCCAGGGAGGTGATGGAAGGGATGCAAGGGGGAATATGACAACAGAGCTGACTGGGTCCCAATAGCAGCCTTCTGGCGGTAGGACTTCTGGGGGGAATGCCATGGTTGCCTGCGCTGAAAAACACACAAGCAACTCTCGGAATTCCTTCTCATTGGCCTTTAGAAGAATGTATTTGACTTTTCTCCCAGGCTTTCAAATTCTGCCTCACCATCTTTGAAAGACTTTTTAAGCTATGTGGTAGTTTGAGGCAGTACTGTCCCTGTGCATGGTTGTGTTTCAGCCTGTGGCGTAGCTGTGTGTCTTTCTTGTATTGTGTTAACAACTTGACTGTGGGTCCCTGAATGCTGAAGGGAACTTGCACTTCTGAGCTCCCTCAATTTCAAGCAAAATTGTGGGTTCAAGGTTAGGTTCTCCAAAAACATGCCATAAGAATGATGCAAAAGAGAGGATTTGAGTTCAGACTTCTGAGATCAGTAGCTGCAATTTGGCTGGATGAGATGCAAAAAATGTCTACCTTACCAACTGTCAAAGCAGCTAGAGTCAAAGGCAAGAAGTGCATGTTCAGCAAAATAGAGAGTTGTCTTCAACATTTCCTTGGAGGAAAGGTGTTTGAAAGAAAAATAAAAGGCAAATAGAAAAGAAATTGTAACTGGAGAAAAATAATTCCATTGCCTATAGCATAATAGGCATAATGTACATGCATTCTATTTTACTACTAGTTCATTACTCAGTGTCATACCCGAAGCAAATCCTGACTCTAATAGAGCTAAGTAATTCCAGCGACCTGGCCTTAGCTCCCAGGCTTAAACTTGTGCCAGGACTAATCCCTCACAATTCAGTGAGGGCCTGCCTGCTTCCCTCTCTGGGGATCAAGTTGCTCTCTTTTAAGGCTGAAGTCCAGTACTGGTCCTATGTGGAGTATGGAGCTGATCAGAAACCTGCAGAAGTCATGTGTTCTTCCCAAAGGAGGTTTGAACTCCACACAGCATTTGTAGGAAGAAGAAGATCCCTCCTATTAACTCTGAAAGCCACTTTTAATTCTCTTCTTAAGTTTCACAAACAAATAATTGTGCGAGAGATAATGGTCAAGAGGATCCCCCATAACTGGAAAGCTCAAGGGGATGAGAGGACAGGAGGGAAGCATGATGAGAGAGCGAGCCCAGGCACAAACTGAACATTTGTTGCATTAGATGGAGCTCCACTCCACTGTGAATTTTAAGTGGACTTACACAGGGAGCAGTTGCAGGGGCTGAAGGCAGAGCAAGAAGGAATAGTGGAACAGGACCTCTGTCCCTGTGAAGAACCTTCTCATCCACCTGCACAGGTACTCTGTGAAAATCCATTTACATCACTAGGAATCACACCTCTCTGAGGACAGTTTAATACCCAAAGCTCTTGTCCATGTGAAAATAGACCTTGGAAGGTCCACTGCAAAGTGGATCTATCCCATGGTGGAAAAGGACCCTTAGAAAACTATACTGAAAGTATAGCACTTTTTCAGTCAGTCTCCAATTCAGGTTCCCCAGTCAAGGTGCAGAGCACAAATCTCTGGGTCAGATTTGTCCAACCACAGATGAGTTTAAATGCTCCAGGATTCAAATGTTTAGATAATCCTCAAATGTCACAAATTCTCCATGAATAATCAAGCTGCTCATTCCAGGATGACATCGCCTGTACCTATGGGAAGTGTGATGCCATGCTTCCACCCAGAAAAATAAAAGCTTTTGTCCTCCTGCCAGTCAAGTTGCCAACGTAGCACTCTGCACAAAGCTGTAGCCAGCTCTGAGCCATTACAGATGGGCTCCACAGTTTTCTGTCTTCATTTTTAATAGGCCTGCAGGAGTAAAAAAGCAGATAGTTTCAAACAGCTTCCACTCCCAAGCATCCAGAATTTACCACTGAGATTCCAGTGGAATGCACTTTTGTGAGTTTTAGGTATTGAACCCTCATTTCTCACTGGGATCCATCTTCACACTGATAGATCAGTCATTCTCAGTACAAACAAAGCTCTGCTTTCCTGGGCAACCCACATCAACAGAACACCATCAGCCTTGTGTCTTTAGAAGTCTTACCTGTTTAGACATTCTTAGTGTACTAAGTTTGGCTTTGAGGTCACCCTTTCATTGTCTCTCTTTTCTTTGATTTGACCCACCTCATTTGTGGTGTTCTGGATTCAGTCAGGTCTCTAGCTTATTGACGGGAAAGTGCTCTTTGGCAGCTTCATCCTCAGCTCAGCTCGGTCAGTAAAACGGCCCTTGTTGTTGACTCCAGTAGATGCTGAATGAGATCTTGAGTGTCTTTTGCTCCATTATCTTTGGCGTCTACTACATAGGGAGCACAGCTTGCAGGCATTCCAGAGCTTCTGAATTTGCCCAGCATCTGCATTCCAGATAACCAAGAGTCTTACTTCTTAAAAAGAAAAAAAAATGATGCCTATAAACCATCCTGGAAGTTTACATTACATCAAAGTGCAGAAGAATGCATAACCATTTCATTCTGCTTCCAGTCTTTTATGCACAGTTCTAGGTTATTCTTTCTATTTTAGGAAAACCTTTAAACATGATTTGGGGTGACATAAAACAACCTTGCTGACAGTATGACAAAGATAGTGTGCCCTTTCAGAAAAATCATTGTGTCTATTTAAATATTAGGCTTCAGCTTGTTAGTGAAAAATGTGTTGCGCACAGCTTTTTTTTTTTTTTTTTTTTTTGGTGTGGGAAAATACAGTACAGATTTTGAAGTTTAGAAAAGTCTGGCAAATTACAAATTAGGATAATAATTCATGGGAGTAATAAAATATCAGACTTTTATTGCCCTATTGAGAAGGGCATTAAAAAGCATCTGGTAACTTGAGGTTTGGAAAGATGGTCTTTGAAAGACTTGGTGGGTTAAATATTAATGTAGAAAATATGGCATCTGTAAATGCCTGGAAATATGCTAATAGGGCTTGATTCAGTGAAGGATCAAGCATTCCTTCGGGGTGCTTACTGCCTCCAAGAGCTCCTGCTGACAAAGGGAGCTGAGGGACCACAATATCTCCTGAAAGCCTATGGTGCCTGAAAGAGCGAAGTTCATAATGAACATCCCAACGGCATTTGGTGTCAGCTGGGCCAGCTGAGGGGGACATGGCAAAACGAGAGTCACCCACACAGCTGAGGTGCCCCAGTGCAGCATTTTCTTAGGCCAGCCTGGGCCCCAGGCAGCCAGGAACAAGCGGCAGAGCCACCCCACGCAGTGCCGTCCATAGCAGGGGGCTGTGAGGCAGGTCACTGGGGAAGCTGGGCTGAGGGAGGAAACAAAGGCTGTGTATCTCCCAGCACCCGTGGTCCGGTACCCTCCACTGCCAGGCTGGAGGCAATACCACCCCTGTTATCTCCAGTAAGCTGGGGAAACTGGCCAGAAAAGCTGCTGTCCCCCAGCGTGGCGGGAGTGTGAGACATTTTCTTCTGGGGCCAGCAGGGCTGGAGAAGGAGACTCTCACATTCTCCCCATGTCCTCTAACTCTGGGTAGCAGCTATGGTTATCCTCCCATAAAGTCTTATTCTCTTTTTACCTTAATTCTAGTCATATTTTTCAGTCTGTTATTTGTTTAGATGTGATGGTCTCAGGGGAACTGAAGTCCTCACTCATCAGCCTTTTATTGTTTGTGCTGAGGAAACCAGCCCTTGTTAGCAGTGGAAACCTCCAGAGGCATATGTTTTTCGTGCTGTTTTTCAACACAGAGAACCAAACTGTGTGACTTACTGTCCTTTTGAAGACACTGTGAGTGCGAGGGAGACTGGTGAACTGGGGAAAGGCACCTTTCTGCTTCAGTCACTACTTCCTACCTGCAGTGGGCTGCCCTGGCTTCTCACCTCACTCCAGCAGCAACAGGTTGCCAACACAGTGACAAGGGCTGCACTCTGCTCTTGAAAGACCTCAGTTTTATTTACATTACTATTTTTACTACCCTTCTCTCTCTCTCCCCCCACTCTGACATGGTCTTTAGGTTGCTGGAGGAGTTACTGTACCATGTGCTCCACATTGTCTACATGCAGCAGCAGAGCTGTGATGGTGCCCAGGGGTCTCAGGCTCCGCTGGCCACCAAGGAGCCGTCAGGGAGTGCAGTGCCATCCCTTGCTCAGCCATCCAGGGGTGCCAGCGCTGTCGGTGCAAGGTGCTGGGGAAGCCTTGGCAGTACCGTAGGCCTTTGTTAGCACTTGTCACGGAGTGAAGCTGCGAGGGGGCTGCGTATTGCATTCCCTGAGACAGAACAAATACGTCTCAGCTTTCTGGCATTGATTTTTGACAAAGGATTCAAGAAGCTGCAGCTGTGCTGGCTTCCTCGTCCCCTCCCCCGCTTTATTACAATGCGTGTTGTTCTGAAATACTCAATTCAGCTATAAACAATCTACTCTATCAACAACATGCTTTTGCACTTTTTGAAATGGTGCTTTGAGGCAGATAAATGAAAGTAAGTATGGCAGCTTGCCAGTAAAAATCCTGCAAACTGTATCATCACAGGGGCACTGACTAAGACAGCACATTATTTTATTTACTGTGGAAACTGAAAATCCATTTCTGCCCATACAATAGCTGTTTATTTCATCTCTGCTTGATGTTTGTTCTAATCTTTCTTGACACTTCTAGATAGTAATGGTTCACAAGCTGTTCAGATCAGTGCTCGCAGGGCTCCATCAGCCAGCACTTCTTTCTGTTTTTAGAAGTCCAGCACCCTCTTCACTGGTATGTGCCCTCTAGCCAGCGGCAAGGGAACCTACTCAAGCCCTGGGCACAGGCAAAGTTCTGGGGAGGTCCTACAACTCCCTGGGTTAAATTAGTACGTTTACCTCTACCAGCCAAGATGTATACAGAAACCCTTATTGCGAATGCATTGCAGTGAGCTGACCCAGAGAAAGGAGCTCCTCAGGTTTTGAGTTTTTCTTTCTAGATGTTCAGCCCATCAGATGTTTACATTGTCTAAATTATATCATGCATCCCATACTAGATAAAACTGATTTTGAAGTGCAGAAAGATGAGATGATGGGGTGACCAGTGCATTCCTGCTAAGGCCTGCTGGATTCAGCCTGGCCCTGGTGATTTCTTAATCTGGACGATGTGTCCTGTGACGGCGCAATGGCCTGTTCCCCAGCTCCCGCCCTGGTGGAGTGGCTCCTCCGGCACCACTCATCACAATGGCTTGGAGACGAGAGAAAACCAGGCTGGGGAAGAATGTTGAAACCATTTCAAAAACCTCTGGAGAGAAAATGAGTAATATTTTGTTTTCCTGAATGGTTTCACTGAAATTTAGGGAAAATAATTGCAGTTGAAAGATCTCAGTTTTTGTTGTTCTGTTTTTTCTTTATTACTTGTTTTCACATGCTTCTTTTTTAATATACTTCCTCCTACTCCTCTCTGGCCTCTTCCTTTGTTACCCCTTATCTGATACCCCACCACAGAAAGGTGCAGAGACAGTGGAATAGAAAGAAGAAAATATAATAAAGAAAAGATAAAGAATAATACAAATTTCCTTTTCCAGATTCAGTGAAAACAGTTTTTTGTTAACTTTCAGATCTTAATGATGGACTTTTATGACCAAAAGTCAACTGAAAATTATTCTAAGCAGCTGTGTTTAGCTCCTGTTTGGTTACCTCGTTATTTCTGAGGAAACCCATTTTATCCTTTGACACAGCCAGAGAACCTACCATGTTCATTTGGCTCTGGGAAATTCTCCCCTCTGCTTACCTATTATAACCCACTGTGCTGAAGGGTCAGGAAACTCATGAAGAACCTTCTGAATGCTGTTTTGTTGGCCATCTTATGCTGAACTTGACACTTTCATAAGCTTATCCAGAGTACAGTTTCTTCCTATGTCTTCTTCTTGACTTTGAGGGTGTTTGTTGAAGTATAATAGTGTTTTCATGCATGAATATATTCTTTTCACTGATACTGTATGATTCTGTATATTCTACATTCATGATTACTTAAGGAAAAACACAAAGAGATGCACCAGAGGTCAAAGAGCAGCCAAGGCATCTCTGTATCCTGCAGCATGGGAAACACAGAACTTTGTGATACCTGGAAAATCTACTGAATAAACAAAACAAAACACTTTTAAAGCCACCATCCATGGCCCACAGACAGAACCTCCTTGACACTTACAGTAGAGAAGGTGATTGCGCAGGACAGCTGAGATTCACAAGCAGAAAAGCTGGTAACAGTCCTGTTGTGCAAAGCACTGGCCCCTGGTGCAGTGCTAATGAGCAGGTGTCAGTGGGAAGGCAAAAAAGCTGTGTATGGCGTGAGACTGGGTAGCTGTGCTGGTGAGGAGGACAGCCTCTAGCAGAAGAGGGAGGGCTGAAGATTAATTAATAAGAATTACACTGTTTGGAGAGAGGGGTTCCTTTAAATCTGTGGACTTGGCTCTGCTCTTACCTGTTTCTTCTAAATTCCGAGCAAAAATTGGTAATGCAGTTTTTCATTTGAGAATAACCTACAAGCTGAACATGCAGGATTGCTGAGAACTTTCACATGGGTGTCAGGCTGATAGGTAAGTATTGTTCTTCAGTCTGCCAAATTCAGGATATACCTGAGTGCCTGCATTTTTGTCTGTTTTTTCTTACCTTGAATCTATTCAAAATAAACTCGAACTGACAATTACACATATGCATTGTACATTTGAGACCCACAGACATACTTGCAAATTAGCCTAGGGGACTGAAATGCATGTCTTTGATTAATTTTGGTGTTAAAGCGTCCAAATCCCTTACTCAGACTTGCAGTATTCCTCTATAAATATCATCCATGCTCCATATTGGTGGTCTTTCTTAGTTTTATTTCACAAAACATTTATTGATCTCTGTTCTCAGCCCATCATGCTTCAGAGCTAAAAGAAATGGCCCTTCCTTTCTGCACAAATGTTTTCCTAGAGCAACCGTGATGGTAAAAGGTATATGAATTATTTTGAGTATACTCATTTTATGAATCACTGAAATATCCTCAAAGCAAAATCCAGGCATAGAAAGACTATGTTTCAGACCAGAGGAGTGACTCTTCAGCTAATGCAGTGCATTCAGCTGTTTAGGACAATCTGGAGAGAGTTCTGCCCATCCTGGGGGCTTGCTGGAGGTGGCAGCAAATTAGTGCAAAACATTTCAGAAAATGGAGGAGTTAACTTTTAATATTAGTTGACCCAAGAAACTCAGCAGAAAAGGGAGAAAGGATGTTCTCCCACATGATGCAACACTTAACATTTCCCCTCTCATAACTGTAATGGGGGTGAAGAAGCTAGGACAAACTGCCGTCCTACAAAGGCACTGCTGGTAGCTGCCTTTGTACAGAGGTGCTGCACTGTGCTGGGTGGGTGAGATGACCCACAGCAGAGGCATAAAAAGCTAAACTCCTACAGGGTCGTCTTCTTCCTCCTGTGCAGGAGACAGGGATATCAGCAAATTTACACCAGACTAACAAGAGTCAGGGCTTCACAATTTTAACAGGATGTGTAGTTATAAATCAGTACATTCTTTGCAGATAAACACAGTCTTAGCCCTTGGAAACCTGTGCTGCTTAAACCCCAGGGTAGACAGGATTACTATCTTAAGACTTTCCTTAACAGCGCAGGGCCTAGTCATTACATGAGTTTATTCTAAAATGACTGGTAATGTTTTGACCGCTGCAGAGCTGGAGTAGAGCTATTGTGCACACACAACTGTTTTGACAACAAATAGAAAATAATTACATGAAAGTGTCTTGTGTCTTGGTGAGTACAGCTCTTTCACTCCAGAAAGCAATACAAACTGTGCCAGGCAAATATCAGCTTGGAAGGAGTCGTCATCATCATCAGAGCAGCTCCTGCCTAGACGAGGTTCATGCTGCTCTGGCACAGGAATGATTGTTTCCAACCTGTGCAATGCACAAGTGGGTTCAGATCTGGGGGGAAGTGGAGGGGAGAGGATAGGAAAAAAGCATTAAGGAAATCCCACTAAAAATGCCCCTGGGCCAGGAATGTCTTTGCTTGTTTTCTTACTGAAAAGCAAACGTTTTAGAAGATGTTTCTTCTGGCCTCATATATCAAATATAACCACATTTTATCCTCTCAAGTACTGACAGGATTCCCAGCTCCTTCCAGAGGCTCAGAGAGCTTCCACAGCAATGTGATTCTTAAAGGGACACAGAAGCAGCAAAAAAGCAGTGGACATTGCAAGGTGTCAGTGTGAGCAACGAATCAACATCACCTCTGCTCTTGCAGAGTATCCCTTTGGATGAGAGCTGGTGCCCATCAGAGCTACTGCTCATCTTTCTGTGTTCAAATATGCAGCAAACCACTGTCAGAAATTCCCATAATGAAATGTCTGTTTGATCCTATTCCCTTTCTTTTCTGTTCACTTCCCATTTTCCTATTGCTTGTATCTTGTTCGTAATGTTCAATGCCTTAATAAGAGGCATTAACTCTATCAGGCTATGTATCCTCCATCTCCCAGTTCCCGCACCCCGCGAGAATCCTTGTTGTGTTGCATGTCGTGGCGTGGCCATGCCGACACAGGTGGAGGGACCCCTTTCACAGCTCCCTTCAGCCCTTTGCCCCTTAGGAGGCATTCAAGACCTCGTTGGTACCAGTTCTGCTCTGAAACCTGTTGGTGCTGATTTATGAGGGAAGTGAGGCCTTGGTGTGGGTAGAGAGGAGAGGGCGAGCAGTGATATGCAACATGTGCTCCACCAAAGCCTCCCTCCTCTCAGCCTGTCAAAGGGGAATCGCAGGGGGTACTTCTGCCCTGACCCGTGCTCGCAGCGCTCCCCTTCAGCACGGCCACCTGCACATACCCTGGGTGAGTGCAGGGGCCCCAGGTCCTTCTCAGACAGGGGGGGCCTGCACACCCCACCTGCTTGTAAGATACCTTATCCCTGTAAAAGAAGAGGCATTTGGCCTTACAGGTGTCTGAAAGGCTTGGGACCAGAGCTGAAGTTTCACTGCATAGGCACACACTTAAGAGATGTATCATCCTCCAACAAGGTGACGTAAGAGGTGTGCCCTGGGCACCCTTGGATCCAAAAGAGAACATCTGACATCCCTTTGAGAGAATGACAGTCAGTGGTACTAGTTAATATAAATCAGGGACCCAGGAAGAAGTTTTCTTGGGGAAAGCAAAGTAAATTTAACCCAGCTGGCCCCCGTTCCTCCAAAGAGTTATTGCTTCTTCAGCCTGAAGTGGGAATTTGCTACTAAACAAAAAAAGAAGTGGGATTTTCCATGCAACAGATACCAAATGTAACTGCTGGAGGAGAAAGCAGGTGGTGAGATTAGACATGCCTGATGCTGACAGAAAGCATGTTTGTGCCTAATACATCAGAGAAATTGTTCAGGAACAATTCAGCCATGTGAAAATGTGACCCTTGTAATATTGCCAAGGTCAGAAAAAGCTAAGGAGATCCGCTGAGTAAGTGCTGGTCCTGCAAGGAAAAACCATCTAGAGGCAGTGTGGTTGCCGAGGCAGTTTTCCATCAGGGTCCCATAGGGGCAGAGGCAGGGAGAGGAGCTCCTGCTGCTTTTCTCTGTTCTTGCTGCTCACAACGAAAACTCCTATATTGAGATCCAAACCTGCTCCAGCCCACCTGGCTGTTGGCTTTTTAATCACTTCCAGGTTGAGTCTAAAAAATCACACTGGTCCAGAAAGGTTCATGAAACCTGTGGGAGGGAGTTGAGTCTCTCATGGGTCCTCTTCTCATGCTGTCTTCTTTTCTTTTGCTCTGTCCTGAAATTGATGAGGTTTAATAACCCATTTCCTTTCGTCATGTTAGGGCCATCTTGGGGAAGAGAGGGAACATGACTCTTCCTACCTGCAAAGATGTCCCTGCTTGGAAAGTCCCTCTGCAAACCCCTAAGAGGTGTGTGAACAGTTTGTGGCAATCCTGGGGTACACCAGGTGCAGGGAAGAGGACAGATGCTTTTATATAAAAATGACAGACATACAGGCAGGAATACTGCTCCTCTGAAGTCCTCTCTTTTACTTCCCTAAAGGTTTAATGTAAAAGACCAGTCTCATATCTGCTAGAAGATTTGGGCTGAAGGAAAGTTAATAGCCAGATGCTCTTCCCAGGCAACTAAGAAATGGTTTAGATCTTTGTCATGCCCTGGCCAAGTGAGCTGTGCACAGATAGGCCTGTGTCTGGTTGCCTGGCCTAGTAGCAGGGAGGCACAGAAGAGGCAAATAGTTTTGGGTTGATGCAGACGATTTTCACAGTGCCAGCTTGGCACTCCGTTGCTCCCTTGGTAGCATCTGAGGAGATGTTTGCAGGAGACCGGCTCTGAAGATTGTCTGAGGCTCTGTGAAGGAGGGAGAAAAAGATGAACTGGCAAGAAGTTAATTAAAACTCTTCTGATTATGAGGTAGAATTTAATACTTTAAAAAATGCAGTGTGACACAGTGCAGCACTGCAGCTGAATTAATCATGAATGAGGATAGTAATTTTTAATTTTTGTGTGCATGAGAAAAACACTCAACAGATTTGACAATTAGAGCAGGGTAACAGCATTGCATGGCACAATGTGAAGTAGTTTTTCCCAGTGGTTTTTGAGAGGGAGCTAAACAGATGTGCTCAAATATTTACAAGTGCACAATATTCACATGCTTTTCAAATGCTGACCCTGCTGATTCGCAGAAGTCTGCTTCAATCTGGAGACCAGCTACTGCGGTGACATAGGCTATTTATCATAGGTAACACAGCGGCACTACCGCCAGCTCCCAGCATACTTGTGTGTGCAGTTGTCTCCTACTCTACTGACAGTGTTATGCCACCTCAGCAACTCACCTGTATCACCAATTTGTCCCACTGCAATCCTGGCAGCAAACTGGGCCCTGCTGGCTCAGCCTCAGCCTGTGGGGCAGGAGGGGTTCCTGTGCCACACCACACCAAAGAGAAACAGGTTTGATTTCAGCCACAGCAGTAAAAATCATAGTGCAGCTGAAGTGACATGAGGGCAAAGCAGTTTTGTAGGGGTCTCATATTACATGTTTACGCTGTGTAATTCAACAGGGTGAGCCATCAATTATCTGCATCAAAGTGACCACCCAGAGACCCAGTGTATTTGGCCTCGTCTGTCACTTAGCTGTCCCCTGTCACGCTTCAATTAAGAGCTGAGAATGCCAGCTAACATTGTCCACATTACCAGCAGTGCAGGGTGTTTCATTGCCTTGTTTTCCTCAAAAGGAGCCCAAAGAAAAGTCAGGTTTGTTCAGCACAAGCTGTAGTTGGGGAGGATTCAGGTAAGCCAGATGGCAATGTCAGTGATGGATGGCACAGATACCGTAGGGCTATGCCTGAATATCCTAACTGGGAAAGCTGAGCTGCGCTGTACCTCACTGAAATATTGACTATTGCAGCAGTTGCTTTACACTGTTCAATTGGCTGTGTAATTGCTTTCACAAATTAAACAAAAACAATGGTGAAAATATGTAAGATGTCACCTGGACTGAATTGTGGTTCAGATCCCCAGTGAAAATGAGTTTGGCAGCCTCCCCTCACTTCTTATCTGCTCGATTTCAGCCTGAATGCCTCTCTGCTCACAAGCCCAGGTTGGTGTTGCAGGTCAGGCTTTAGATGTGGTATGGGCACTGCTGCATGAGAAGCCCTGCTTATCTGGCTCAAGCCAGGGTAATTAGTGTCCCATTTTTTCCAAACCATCCCACACATTCCATGTTTTGTATACTTTTTGGTTTGCTGTGCCTGCTCTCCTGAGTTTCTTTACTTTGAAGGACAAACACACAATGCTGCACTTTTCTCTTGAGCTCACATTTCCTTTATCATTTAGTCCTGTAAATGTGTTAGTTGTTTAGCGAAAGCAAAAGAGGGAATGAGAAGGGGCTGGCTCATCCAATTGCAAGTTTACAAGTCAACAGGTTCCACCTGTGCTGACCTCTCTCTACAAGCTCAGTGGCACAGACAGCAGTGAGTCAGACAAAGTGGACAGCATACCCAGCTCTTTCCTCTCCCTCCCCTCTCCCCCATGCTCCTCAGACAGCAGTTAGGGGGAATTAGCCAGCTGGGGTTCTCCTCATGCCAAGGGATTTCAGGCAACCAAGCACACCTGCATTTCAGTTTCTTTGCACTGCACATTTCTGAGGGCTGCACTTTGCTCCATTTTCCTTCTCCTTTTCCAGCCCAATTGTGTTACTGATGCAGTGGCCTGCATTTAGGAGCAGTATGGAGCTGCTGAATCTGAAGAGCATCAAGAGACACTACAATGGACCTGCAGAGTGTAACTGCAGCGGCTATGATGCATCTTGTGGAGAGGTTAGCTCACCCACTCTTGAGTGGGGAAACTGGTAAACTCTGCATTGAATCCCCTTGGAAATTATGATTATTCACACATTGTCTTTACCAATAGGTGTGAAGACCCCTAGCCAGTGTTAACCTCTGTCTCATCCTGGAGCCACAGAATGGCTCAGTTTTGTCTTAAGTGATTTAGATTGGAAAGCTTTTTTAAAGTACCAAATGAAAGATGGCTCTGTTTCAGCCTCACTCTTGAATGCCAACATGCTTTTCAATGCCAGTTACTGTGTATCCCAAAAAGAATGGGAAGTAGTGTTAACTGTCTTGGATTTGGTTGACAGTGCCCCATGTAGAAAAGAAAATGAGACCGCTGCATTCAGCCTGAGAAGCAGAGTAGCCCAGGTAGCCATCTTCACTCTCAGTGAAACTCAGGTATTTTCTGTACCAGTGAGAATCTGGATTGCCACAGCCGGAATCACCATCAGGCAGTCACAGAGATACAGAGTTTTCTATCAGTCAGGCTGGAGGAGCCCATGTTTCTCATCAGATAGATGTAGTAGTGCTTTTTAATACTTTTTAATAGTTTACAAAATTATGATAAGCTCTGCAAGGCCATTTAAAATGGATAATCTTCAAGTGGTATTAAGGATTAAAATGGGTCTGCCTTGTATGCCTTAATGGGCCCCTCACAGGCTGTTCAGCGTTATCAAAAGGTGATTTTAAGAGTTTGTAATAAATATGTTCCTTTGGGGAAAATTAGGAAACAGGGTGGGATTTGCCATCCTTCTGCTACTTCCAAATTGCTGTGCTCTAACTGAATTAATTACAGTGGGTCCTTCTTGAACTCCAGAGTGCCAGCTCACTTCTGATCTATTGTTCAGTAAAGAGGTTTGTCCTTAGGGGGAAATGTTTGCTCCAAGAGACAGGGCTATTTAGTATTTGATTATCAGCCTAGGAGAAATTAGTCAAATAAGGCTCCAGCTTCATGAACGCTTATTTGCATGTTTAACCTTCCATTGCTGAAGAGTCCTTTAGATTTCAAAGTGCAATAAAATAAAGCTTGCCTGCAGAAATCTTATGGGGACCAGGGACTATGAGAGCTATTTATTCTCAAACCAGAAGTGAATGACTTCATTCAGAAAGTTTTCCTTGAGCAAGCTGTGCTTATCTTCTTTTAGTGTTCAACTCTTTGTCTTTGTCCATGCCACTGTCAAGGGTTGAGCCTGAAATTACCGGGAGATTTGAGTGTATGAGCTAAACGGGATAAAATTACTGAAAATACTCTGCTTAAGCATTAATTTGTCATTTCACACTTTTCTGTACTGATAAAGTCCATGTCCTTGGGCAACTAAATTGTCAGAGTGGTACAAAACCCACAATAATCCTCTGTGAACCCTCTGAAGTTTCTCTTTATATATAAATTCCACTGTACATCAGTTAAAGTATTTAAAGTACAATTACGAAACTTACACATTTCATTAAAATGTAAAGGTTGAACGATTTCTTGTGGACCCCAGCAGAAAACTTCTCATAACACCTACCAGTAGTGTCCTGCCAGCAATGTGCTTACTGCTATTTTCGTCTGCCTAAAATCAACTTGAAGACACTGGAATTTACCAATTTGTTGAAAACTAACAGTTTTGGAGGAGAAAGTGGTTTCTTTTGGTTTTACCAAATCTATTTGATCTTCACTGTTTCTGAAGCAGGCCTTTACCTCCTTGGCTCCCCAGTCCCCTACGCCTGTGCTTTGGAGCCAGCATTCCCTGAGGTTTCATATTGACTGACTTCCAGTTACCTCCTTGCTGAGTATACTGAGAATCCATTAGGGCTGAGATGGTCCACATTTTCATGGACCTTGAGTGTAGTTTGGAGGCCTCAGTTCAGGCAGAGAGCCTTTGAAAGTCACAATAATAATTGTACATCACCAAAGGATTTCGTATAACTGCAAGCTTCCTGCAGCGCTATGTGTGTAAACCCAGAAAACTCCATGCTTAGCTCTAGCCATCTTTCTCAACTGACAGGTTATTTTATGTTAATGTCACCCAAATAGGTCTTGCAACAGGATGTTCAATTTCTTCATTTTCTTAACCATATGATTGCAAAATAATAAGATGTAATACAAGAGCAGAAAGCATTAATATAATAATTTGTATTAACCACACAATATGATGACATGCAAAACTGTCATCTGTATATCCAGCTCACACTGATTTTGACTAAAAAATATTGTAACTAGAGGTTAGGGGCTAGAAAGTTTATTGAATGGGGATGGTGATGGTTAATTCAAGGAATAACTGAGGGAGGGGCAAAGGGGGAGTTTATGGGGCTGCAGATCTGCTAACCCCATGTTGTTGGTGTTCCCAGTTCACATGATGAGGAGCACGCAGTCAGACTGGGCAACACCACTGTCCCACCTGTGGCTACCTTTACTGCTTTTATTGTGACTGCCTCCAAGCATGTAGTTCCATTTTAAATCAGCATAAAGATACACTCTTCCTAAATTTCAGATTGTAGTTTTTGAGTCTGTGATTACTGCTCTGACTTTGGGGTTAAACTCTGACTCAAGAAATTGAAGTGGACAAATGGTCTTATTGCCTTCTGCATTTCACACCCTTAATCCTGTTTTTAGGCATCTTAGTGGATCAGCCTAACATCCTACTAATGAAAATACTAAAGCAGATATTTCACTTTGAGTACATTAATAATTCAGCACCAATATCTGAAGGCCAGATCCAAGAATAAGCTGGAAAACTCCAACGAGGTATGTACCACTTCTACTTTTACCCTGTAGGGCAGTGGTATTCACCTATTTTTGCCTGCAGGACCATGCTGAGTGGCTGAAAGCATGTGTGGAATCTGGAACATTTGTGGTGCAAACATCATTTCAGCATTCTCCTACGCAAGAGATGATGAAACTTCCTAAGATGAGAGCCTATGTAAATATGTGTTATGCATCAGCTAGGCAAACAGATGAGGGAATGTTGTTTTTAGAAGCTCCAGATGATGGCCACGATCCTGTAATGTGATTATTGTGAGCAGAGACATACATCCATCTGCAGTCCAACCAATTCATCCTCTGCAGATCCAGTGCAGGACTGGGGTATAACTCTGCATAACCACCAATGCCAGCTGTGAGTCAGGAGAACTGAGCAAAGCCAAAAAGGCTGATCCTGTCACCCTGAAAGAGGTGAAAAGGCATGGGAAGACCAGGAACCCGGCCATCCATGCTGATACAATATTTATTCAATAAAATATCTTCTGACTGTGTGGCAATAGCCTGTGTCTCAATGTGCACGATTCCTGGCTCCCTGCTAACCTCTGTACATGCTATCTGTCTTAAACACCCACAGACTGAGAAGTGGCCCTTGCACTAGGGAGAGTGGGGTCCATCCCCTCCTGACCACTGAGGGTCACTTCAGCAATCCTTTCAGAGTTATTTTCTTTGCAGAAAAAACAGAGAGCAGCAGGGCATATGCCAATGCCAAGCCTGGCACCACGGTCACAGAAAAGGAAGTGCCCTACTCCTGCATGGTAAATCTTCCCCAACCCCCCAGGTTAAAAAACCCCAAACATTGGAGTTGCCACTATAAACTACCTATTTACAAACCTGTTCTTTTGCAGAAGTAATATCTGTATGTATATATGTACATATATATTTATAGAAAAGAATGTTAAAAAGACTACCCTCCGTCCATTGTAATGTCTTCTTTGGTATTCTTATTAATGCTTAAATTAAACCTTGATGTCTAACTCTTCTTGAGCATTCCTGACTAGAGTAATTAATTTATAGGTTGTTCTGAAAGCATATCAGCAAATGGGCATCAATGCAGATAGCCATTTATTGCTCCAGCAGTGAGATTAAACAGCTTGTGCTTTTAACTACATGGTACAAAAGATATAAAACTATTTGCTTGAGATACTAATCCAGGATGACCTGATATAATGTGATAGTAAAATCGCTTTTCCCAAAGAAGGGATATACTGCTCTGCTCAGTACCTCCTGCTTTCTGCTCCAAGTGAATAAACATACAGCTGAACTGTCCCAGCCAGGTGTGATGCAGGAACAAATTGGGATCACTCCGTGTCTGCTAACATCAATTCTAACTCACAGAAGTGGCCCATCACTAGCTCTGCAGTCAAAATGCTTACTCTGTTTTCTCAAGAATCAACAAAGAATATGCCACAAGCACAAAAAAATCACCTGATTTAAATCTCTAAAGACTGAAGCACCATGGTTTAAATCGTGTGCTTGTGTGAAGCAGACAGTAAATAATCTTAAAGACAACGTACAAAGTCTAAATTCTACAGAAGCCCTAGTGATCCAAATGAAAAGAACTTATGTTGGAACATCTCATCTGAAATAATCTGCTCCTCAGAACATCGGAGTCACACTCTGTCAGCCTACAGCTGCTAAACTGTCCAGCAGGTTGGGCAAGAAAAATTGCATGCTGAGTTTGAATATTTGTCCTCTTCTTCTGTGTCCCAAGTTTAGCTCTGTGCCTTTATCTCTGTTCAGAAGGAACCTGAAACACAGTTAAACTCAGCTCAACAGCTCAATTTAGACTGCACATAAGAGCACATTAACTCTTGACTGTAAAATGCACACCTGTATTTGAATAAGTCAACCTTGTCTTGATATGGTAATAAGGAAAAAGAGGGTTAATGGATGGTATGGTCATATACCTAAAGATAAGAGAAGTTGGGTGATATGTACCACTGCCTGAACAGTCTTTCACAGAACTCAGCTCCCACAGAATAGAGGAAAAATCAAGCAACCTCATGGTTGTATGTTCCATTGTAATGGGACACTGATAGTTGCCATTGGCTGAGAAAGAATTCTCACGTTTTGGATCCTCTAATTCACTGTGATCCTTTAGATGTTAAGCTGTGAAGCAGTGCTGAGTTTGGCAAAGCGAGGAGGACAAAAACCCATTCCTATTCTAAGCATGCTACTTCAGCTACTAGCTTTTCATTCAAGAAAGGGATTTGTTGACAGCAAAATTATTTTCTTAGAAAAACACTAAATGAGAACATGACAAATGCTGTTGTGAATGTTCACACAACTCCAGGAGCAATCAACCATGATTATTCAGACAGAGCTCCTGCAGGAATGGATAGAGCTAAAATCTTGAAATTTGGCAAGAATAAGGTCCTCAGTAAGGAGTAGCACTTACAGTTGCTCTGGAGAAAATCTCGTTTCATTAGCCAGATTCATGCTCACTTGGAATTGACCATGTGCAGTAGAACATCTTGGCTGTATGGATGCAATTAAGAGATGCACAGTGAATAGTTGCCCTGCAGTTAGTGTAACATATGCTCCAGTACTTCCAGACGTGACTACTGAAGTTGGTAGCAAAATCCTGATGTCTTCAACAAGGCCTCAATGTTGGTCATATAAAAACTGCTACATGTGAAAGCAGCTGGGGATCTCTCCCTTCCCTGGAAAAATGTGAGAAAGAAAGGAGGAATCCATGCTGAGGAACTGACTGAAAGGCTGGAGAGGCCAGTAGATAAAGCCCTTGGCTTGTAGGATTCAGGAGACAGAACGATATTGCTACCCAGGCTGTTTGTCTTCTGGCAGATGCTTTTATATCTCTTACACTTTGCCTTCCGCACCTCAATAAGAAATCCTCAGCCTAACCCCTACTAAAGGCATCAGAGCATTCCTCTTCAGTCTCCATAAGCACTGATGTAATGTGCTTAAAATTTAAATCCCAGGGCCATATGTACTGTACTCTCAGGAAGAGGAAAGGCTTGTTCACTGCTCTGGACCACTGTTAGAGCATCTTGGCCTCAGGGACTGAAGCTCACTTGGTGGCATCAAGGCCTGTGTGATATAGGATAGTAAGAGGCTGCACTCTAATGAGGCAGCGATCTGAGGAGAAGCAATCTTAGTCCCAGCAGCGGTTGTGGATCTGAAGCCTCCTTAGGTCGGTGGTGCCAAAATCCAGGGCTAAACTTGCAACACGCATGTATTTCCCCAGTGACCTATCCTGAACGCTGGCTCCAAGCAACCCCCACTGGAACTGTGTATGGTTCCCCACTTGAACTGGCTGACATGAGCCCATCTCTCATCATGACAAGCCCAGCAGGTGATGCACAGGCTCATCTGGCACTCCAGTTCATAACCATCACCAGCTCTGCAGATATCAGGACTGTGCCGAATCTTCAGACAGGGCAAACAATTTCAGGCAAGATAAGGACAGACTTGATTTTTTACCCAACCAGAACTTATTTATGTGAGGTTTCTGAAAGTTCAGTAGTTTTCACTCCACTGCTGTGTGCTTTACTACTGCCTTCTGGAATCAAGGGAGGAAGTAACAAATTAACACAAGAGAAAGTGTTCTTGCAGCAACACCACGGTGGGAAAAAAGTAATGAACTGCTGGAAATCTACCCAGAAACATTCTTCTGATCTTCCAAGATTTTTTAATCTCTGTTCCAGGTCCCAGAGGTCTATAACGCAAAAAGTTTTGGATATTTCTGCCCAACTCTTTCCCGACTAGTTTCCTTTTCACAAGTCCAGGGGTTGGAACACGTCCCTCCTCATTCTGCACTTGGGGTCTCCTGCTTTTAGCAAACCCTCGGGAGCTGGGGCCATGGTGGGAACATGGGCTGGGCACCAGCCAGACACCTCAGGAAAGCCATTTGCTGTGGCCAGGAGCTCTGCGACTGCAGAGGCTGCTGCCTCCTCTCCCCAGGCTTCCCCAGCTCTTTCCTTTTCTTGCGTGAGTGCCATCCTCATCCAGGAGAACAGCTCTGCCCACCTACTCTTTAGCTCTGCCTTTAACTCCAGGAGCCAGAGCTGGATTCTCTAGTACTGATTTGAACATCTTCATTTGAAAGACCCAGGTTACATTGTTTAAAAGCAGGTCGGATCCTGTTCAACCACAATAGTCAGCAGGTAATTCAAGTGAGAATGCACAGTCTAGGATTTGTACGTAGCCACCTCACCCCATGGAAGGTTATGGAGAGCACTGGCTGGCTTCTCCTCCCCACAGCAGTTGTTAAAACATCTCTGCAAGGTCGTGGACAATATTCCAGCTCATCAAAACTGCAGATAAACACACTTCCTTCCCAAAGAGCGTATGAAAACAGCTGTTCGGCATTATAGTGCATTGCAAATGATTTCTTGTCTCTTCAAAGGCAGTTGCTAGATAATCCAAAGGTAGTAGTCTGAGAAGCACCTATCACCTGCACTGAGATATGCTGGTTGGAGAGGTAGCAGGAGCAGAGGAAAAGCATTCATACGCCTGACTCACTTGCATCCCACATTTATTAACATGCTTTTTTGAATTAAGTGGTGGACTTCTGAGGCAGACAACATGTCAAACATTTCTGCCATGGTCTTATAGTAACACTCATTTCACTTGCTTCAGACTTGTAGGCAGGGCTCAACCTCACAAGATTTGGGGCAACATGGACCTGCGTGGCAAGGCATGGCCACAGGCTGGGATGCAGGAGGGGTCTGTGGGGAGCACAACAGTAACAGGGGCAGAAATGGGAGCATCTCATGCAGGGGAAGAAACACAGGGGCTCCTACACCATGGAAAACCAGACCCGCTTGCACAGGGAAAGAGGACAACAAGGACTTGGCCTGGGCAGGCACAGAGGTGGGAACAGCCAGGGTCCTGGCTGGAGGCAGACTGGAAGGTGTGGGTCCTCCGCTTGCTCGGAAACATCCTGGAAAGCAGGCAGCTCTGCATTTCTCCTGTCTCGTGGTGAGAAACACACAGACAAGGCAACCTGTAGTGCACACGCCTGCTGAGGAAACAGCCCACCAGGCCCTGCGGGGCCTCCTAGCAGGAGGTAGGAAAATATGTAGAAAAAACTGTGATTTAGTACTGTCCTTGTCCTTTCTTTAGTTGTAAAGCTACCCAGGATAGTGTTTGTTTATCATCCTAGGCTTGCATGTGTGAATGGAGTGCTGACTTGCTTTTTAAAAGCCCCCACAGTGGGCAAGCTTTCTAAGGCCAAATTAAAACCATTAGTTTGCTGCATGATCAACTGGGACAACTGACAGTTGATGAAAATGCTTTAGAACAGACAGAACCCTCAGAAATAAATAACTCAATTCTCCCAAACTGAAGGCAGCCCTCCATCCCCCAAAAATGTTTCCATTAAGATACTGTTTACACAGATTTAATCAGTTGTGTCACTGGGGCACAACAAAAACAGCAATGTGACCTGCTGAGATTTAGCACCAGATTGCGATTTACAATCAAGGCACTAAGAGTCACTGAAGTGCATAGCTCCCACCCCAATTACTAATTAATCAGACCCAAAGAGGTCTCCATAAGAGGCATAGCAGTCAGCTGTGAGCCCTGTAATTTCAAAGGGCTTCTCTATCCTTTACGTAGGTATGCTGAGTTGGGAAGCTTTGCATCCTGCAGTTAAGAGTGGGTCACAGGAGAAAACAAACTTATTAAAGTTTTTGGGGTTTGGTAGGTGCTTTCCCTTTTCCTCCTTAACAAGAATACAGCTAGCTTATTTGAAGTAAAGCATTGTTAAAAAGTCGGTGTGAGATGCTGGGGTGAAGTGAGTTGGCTACCTTGCTTTCTTGAAAGTGTATGAATACTCACGTTCTTTTGGTTGGTTTAGTTATTTGTCAGTTTGTGGGTTTGTTTTTTGTTTTTTTAATTTGCTTGAAAGCATTAACAAAGTGGCAATAGCTGCATTGGCTTCTAGCAACAAAATGGTAACACAATGGCTCAGAGGGGACAAAAACTGCAGCCCTGTCCATCACCATATGCCACAGGGAGCGAAACCCTGCCAGTCCTGCCTGTGCATGGGCTTCTTCTGCAGCTGGGAGCGTATGCTCACAGAAGGTGCCATGGGGCAGGACACCAGTAGTGACCTGCTGGCAATGCAGGTAGCAGATCCCAGCAGGCAGCATGCCTTGGGCTGTCTGCTGCCATGCACATGCAGGGAGCAGATCTTGCTGCTGGCATGCAGGCATGGTGTCAGTGGTTTCAGGGGCGCTGCCAGGGCAAGGCCAGAGGGGGATTTATCTGGGGAAACCCCCTGGGCTGGGAGGGCCTGGTGAGCCCATCACTGGGTGTTGGTGGCACTTGGTCTTTAACCTGGTACTGACTGTCTTTAACATTGCTCCTGGCTGACGTGGCCATGACATATGTTAGGCCAAGTGTGCTGCTGCCTTTGTGTGGCAGCAGCCATGGAGCCCCTCCAAAAGGAGAAATGGGGCTTTGACAGTAGCTGTGGCATCTCTGGGGTTAGGCCTGAGGCAAGGCCCATCAACGACAGCGTGGGATCACAGGGAGCAAGGCATGGGCTTGGCATTGTTGAACTCTTGGTGGGTTTACAGGTCTTAAGCTTTAAAAGCTGCACTGTGGGTACCCAGCTGAGCTGGAGGGGAGCAGTGCTGCTCCCCAGAGGCTGATGGAGATTCCCTGCACATGTTCCCCAGCAGTCTCCTGCTCCTTTACAGGTGTTAGAGAGTTTTCCACTGCCTTTGGATCCACTAGACTCAGTGGATCAATGGGCTCTGAAAAACATCTCAAAGTGTACCTAAATAATTCTTCAACATAGCTTTTAATTATTTCAAGAAAAAAGGGATAGTTCTGACATTAAAAAAAAAAAAAAAGTATGGATTCGATCCTACCATATGATGGTTTTGCTTTCTTTATTGCACTTCATAGAATCATAGACTGGTTTGGGTTGGAGGGGACCTTAAAGACCATGTAGTTCCCACCCCCAGCCACGGGCAGGGACACCTTCCACTAGCCCAGGTTGCTCACAGCCCCGTCCAACCTGGCCTGGAACACTGCCAGGGAGGGGGCAGCCACAGCTGCTCTGGGCAACCTGTGCCAGTGTCTCACCAACCTCCCAGTAGAGAATTTCTTCCTTATATCTGATCTACATCTACCCTCTTTCAGTTTAAAACCATTCCCCCTCATCTATCCCTACACCCCTGACACAGAGTCCCTCCCCACCGTTCCTGTAGCCCCTTTCAGCACTGGGAGGCCGCTATAAGGTCTCCCCGGAGCCTTCTCTTCTCCAGGCTGAACACCCCCAACTCTCTCAGCCTGTCCTCACAGGGGAGGTGCTCCAGCCACTGAGCATTTTTGTAGCCTCCTCTGGACCTGCTTGAGCAGGTCCATGTCCTTCTTGTGTTGGTGCCCCCAGAGCCGGACACAGCACTGCAGGGGGGGTCTCACAAGAGCAGAGTAGAGGGGAAGAATCCCCTCCCTCGCCCTGCTGGCCACACTTCTCTTGGTGCAGCCCAGCACACGGTTGGCTTTCTGGGCTGTGAGCACACATTGCTGGCTCACAGTCAGTTTTCCACCCACTAATACCCCCAAGTCCTTCTCCTTAGGGCTGCTCTCAATCCACTCATGGCCCAGCCTGTGTTTGTGCTTGGGATTGCCCTGACCCGTGTGCGGGACCTTGCCCTTGGCCTTGTTGAACTTCATGAGGTTCATCTCATTACTTTTATGGTCAGGCCAATCCTTCTTGATGCTGATAATCCAAAATAGAAACCCATAATTTTTAATATAAAAATAATCTATGCTTTAAGATGAAACCACAAGATATTGTGAAAACAGGAAGTCCAGTGTGTCATTAAAGAGGGTTATTTAAGTATAAATATTATTTGTTCTATTTTTTTAAGAGTTCTGACTATATTTTAGGAGATTATATAGATTTATTTTTTGAGAGCTAGGAAACAGAGTAAAATCATGATGGTGGTATTTTTCTAGTCACTTTGTCAAATGCGCGACTGTGCAAATTACATGGGGGAAAGAAAAAGCCTTCCCTTTTCTCACCCCTCGGCAACGTAACAGGGAACAGAACTGCACATCTGTAAATAAATGCATCATTAGATTCTCATCAATTTGTAAGCTTCACTTGATGTATGGCTAAAATAATCCCACAAGGATAACTAAAGAAGCGTTTGCTTTCAGGCACACACACCACAGACCAGCAGAAACACTATTTCAATAGAGCGGGGTTTTTTTTTGTTGCTGGCTATTTTTATTTTTATTTTCTTACAACAGTCCACACTAAAGAATTATTTTAGATGCATTGCTACCAATATATTCATTAGTTGAGGATCTCTGGACATATTAAAAGAACACAGTAAAACAACTAATGATGCACTTGAGCAGTAACAGGTTGTCATTAGAGCAGCATCTGCTCTCATCAGAGTTAATTATTCAGTTGCTTTGTTTTCCAAGTAGGTGTCTGGTAGAATTTAGCAGAATCTTAATTAAAACACATTTTCAAACTCCATGGATGCTCATCTCATCTAAAGAAATCAAGACAATTTCCACCATAAACATCAAGCTTCAGTTGAGCCATCAAACAGCAGAAGGATCTCAGCCAAGGCAAGTTTTAGGCATTAACCATTACAGTGCCAGTGGGATGCAGGTTGCTGTGAACTGATGCCCTGATGAACTCCCCCAATGAACCGTCCTGTGCACATACCAATCACCAACACAGTTAAGTAATGAGAATACTCCTACTGTGTAATTACTTTCACAGTACAAATCTCACAGATGCTGCATGTTAATTCTGAGCTGCAGAGGGGAAGCATGTGCTCCCCAAAAAACATGAGTGGCTCTATGTTCAGGAACAGATCTGCTTTCCCGTCCACTTCTGCTGTTCTGAACACCACCACCTTGGGCAGATCCCCTGAGCTATCTTGCAGCAGATGCTGGTCATTTTGAAACTTTTTATTTCCCTGCACTCTTAGGCAGTGCTGGAGAAAGATGTTTTTCCTCTTATAAAAAATTCTCCCTTGGAAAGCCAAATGGAAGTGTTCTGTCTCTGGTCATAAAAAGATTAAGTGATTACTGTGAGGCTGCACTGACTGTCAGAAACTTGCTGCTAATACAGTAGCCACAGACATGCCTGAGAACTTTTCCCATCGGATGTGGTAAACCCAGCATGCTGCCAGTGAGGATGCTTGCAGGCAGGGAGTGGGGAACTGGACAAATCCATGACTGCGTGTTCCCACTCAGCTAAAAGATTTCTGTAAAGGAAACAACCCTCTGAGGTAAACAAGCTTAGGTTCAACCTGCTTCACTTGAATGCCGTTATCTGTGGTTACTTTCCAGGGTCTTCTCTTTATTAGATTTCAGCAAGTACATACCAAAAATGTTCAGTCTATGAGTAAAAGCTTTATTTCCCAATGGCCAGCACAGCATATGAGAACTTGGATCTTAAGCTTGGACTTGTTTGCTGCAGTATATTGACTTACAGTTTGAGCTGGTCAGGAATTTTCTATGATAAAAATGGTGTTTCGTCAAAAGAAAATATTTGATGAAAATAGAGCATTATAAGCAGGCTGAGACAGCTGGATTCAGCCCTGGGGATGGGGCTGGGAATGTTCTGATTTTTCATGTTGAAACTATTTTGATAAAAGCATTTTTATTAATAATCTTATAAACAGGTTTTTGAAAACTATAGATGAAAGAAAAAAAAATCAAAATTATCATGACACATTTCAGGTTTACCACAATGCAGTATCTATTTCAATCCTGTTTTACAGTGCTTTGAAATAAGCTTTTTGGTTTGGTGATGTTTGGGAATGGAGCTGCACCCGGAGAAGTTTGCTTCTGTCTTTTCTTTTCTGATCCCTTTTGAAATAAAAGTTGTTCTAATGGAGAGTATCTGTCTGTCATGTAAGGGAAACATGGAAATCTATAACTCAGTAACTGTATTTTAAAGGCTTGTACAATTTTTTTCTGGTCTTTTTGAGGAGCTGAGTGAGCAAACCCTCCACAGAGCCGGGGTAATGCCAGACTCTGCAGTATCACGGGACTTCTGACTTGGCTGATGGAAGTACCTTCTGTTTTGGACTCCTTAAGGGAAAACACGCCTCTGAGGAACACCAAGGCATTTCTTTATACGTATTCTCCTCCTCTTCCTCCTCCTTCTTTTTGCTGCTTCTCACCTCAGAGCAGCTGTAAGAAGCTGCCCTTCAAAGTCAAATTGTGCTTGGAAAGAAGCTCCCCAGGAGCTGTTTCCCCACCACCATCTTCCCTCTTCCCACCAGAAGTGACTCAGGATGAAACTGATAGCTTTTCTCTCCTGCCTGGATGACTTGTAAGATCTCACACCCGACAAACAGAGCTCTGCGGGAGCACTGAGGTCCTGTGAGGGCAGATGGACATCTCAGGGCATCCTGAGGGGTTTGAAAGGATGCACGTTCATTTTTCATTCCATGCCTGAGCAGCTGGATTCGCCCTTTCTGGCACACTGACTTTATGGGCAACAGGGCTTAAAACAAGGATGAGCTGATAACTGTAGTGCTACCACCACCTCCAAAATCACGAGCTTTTCTCCAGAAGAATCAGTTTTGCATCAGAATTGTTCTGAAAACTGGCTCAGTCTGAACACCTGATGGTCCACACTTCTGTGAGCACATGCAGAATATGACCTGAATAACTCGCCCACAGTTTTATCCCTCAGGAACAATCCAAATTCATGCCGTTAGGAACCATGCCACGGGTCTTTGCTGGCTCCTCCACTGACTAACAGGCAAAGCAGGCATGCGGATCAACAAAGCCGTGGGCTGATGCAGGTGGCATTTTCATGCCACAGCACTGGTGGATGATGTGAAGCTCTGCCATGTTCGAGCATCTCCTGCTTCTGCAGGCACTGAGCAGCCATGGCTGCAGCTGCTGGGTGGCTGCTGCTGCTGCAGTGATAGACTGTGTCCAGGGAGCTTTGCTGCTGAGCTTCCTTTGAAAGCTTCATTTTTGCCTAGAAAAAGACATATTTAGGGACCTCTCAGTGTTGGAAGATGCTTGTGCATAACCACTTATGGCTTTCAAATAGATTTGCTGCTTGGAAGGAATAGGCAGCCCCTGAGCTGTTGTCCCCAGTGTGGGACATGGTGCCCTGTCCTGAGGGAAGGTGGCGTTTTGGAGGGGAAGGGCTTGCTGGCAGTTGTGCTCCTGTCACCAGAGCATTTGTTGTGCAGAGTGAAAATAAATAAATGAAAGCAGTACTTTGTTCTTCACAAAAGCATCTTTTATTTACTTGGTGAGTGGGGTCTTCTCGTTTCTCCTGAAGAGTGGCTGCTATCCAGCAGAGGTAGTCGCCGGAGGCCGCGAGCAGCATGTGTGCATGAGCTTCATATGGCATCTTCTGACGAAAGACAAACCATGATGAGCCAGTGGCACCTGGGCCAGGGCAGAGGAGAGGGCCACTGTTCCTGCCGCTGTGGTGTGGTCATGGTGACTTGGCCAAGCTGCAGGTCTTACACATGGCCCTCGCTTTTGGAAGGGAGTAACATGTATTTACTCACTGTTGTGTGCTACCAGCAGAAAGATCTACCTTATGCCATCCAGTCTAATCAGCACTGGGATCAAAGAGTTGCTCAGCCAAATTTCATGCACACACCTTTGTAAGTGTATCTGCACACATGCTTACATTTAAGAACACAGCTTGCAGTCAGCATCTGTGTATTGTGGAGCTCAGCACACTGGGGTTCCACCGCTGAGCCGTGCGGGCTGGGCCGGGACTGCTGAAGGACCAGAAGGGGTGAGACGTGCCACCCCGGCGGGGCACCCAGCCTGCCCCATTTGAGCTGCGGGCGAGAACTCTGCCTTTTTACTGTGAAGACTTCTGTGCCTGCAGACGTGCGTTTTTCCACCCTAAGCGAGATCAGATGGGTTGTAATAGCGGAGTAGGCAGAGAGGGGGGCGCGTAGCAAGCCCAAAACTGTAAGTGGGGAGCTACAGTGATGCAAATAGCTCATTCTCAGAGCTCACACTTTCGGCTCAGTGATATGATCTGATCAAATTTGTCAAATTCTTTGACAGTTAAAAAAAAAAAAAAGGAAAATGAGGACTTTATTTGGGTAAAATGGATTTTTATTAAAACCTTTATAGCATATTTTGTTTCACTCAGAACTTAACTTGAATCAGTGTGCCAAAGACTGAGTTTCTGGTGAAACTCTATTTCCTTTCCCTCTTGCCTAGTCCTGACTGCAGGATCAGGCACCTGCACCACCCCAGCGGTCCTGCACAGCGGTTTTGGTGTGGCAGAGGAATATCCTAGCCCCCAGCAAGCACCCAGGGCTCTTCCTATGCACAAACTGACACACAGAGTAGACAGGGTGCTCACCACTGCTGGGGCCTTGCTCCCTGCTGGACTATCCTGGGCAGTGCAGGGCTTGCTTGAGGAAGGGTGGTCGGGGTGGCTGAGCTCAGCCCATCGAAATGCCGCTGGGTGGGACCCCAGCAAAGCCTGGGCACCAGGTGCTCTGAGTTAACCTCTGGGTGAGCTTATTTTTTTCCATTGATTACAGTTGGGGCCCAGAGGAACAAGGCTGAGGTTGAGAGTGGGGCTGACCTGTAGAGAAGATGCAGTGGTGAGAAGGGCTGACCTGCTTTGCCTAGCCCTGATGGGAGATGGTGTGCAGTGAGGGCTCCCTGGCTGCTTCTCTGCCAGGCTGGGGTCTCTGCAGCTGAGACCAGGCTCCATCTGCCCTGGGTTCCCTGTTGTCCAATTGCCACCACTGCAGCAGGACCAGAAATGCTGTGCAGAGACCAACGAGCAGTTTGGGCTCTGCCAGGTTAAGCCAGCGCGAGCATGCGTCTGTGGCTGCGTGGTTGGTTTTGTGGTGCTCTGGTAGGCTGTTATGCCTGGCTTCCTGGCAGTGATGCTACTTGTTGCCTTTTGTGCTGTTCAAACCCAGCTCTGCTAGTTTTGCTGTGATGGTGCCTGAGTGAAATACTGCAGAGACCGCTTCTTGCTGGCCTTACAAAACCAGAGATGAAAGCAAGTGATTTAATGTTAATGGGAGGTAAGGGGAAAGCTACCTGCTTGGGTATAAAATCTGGTTTTAGAATGAAGATGCTCACTGTGCTCTGAAGTGTGTTGTCACTGCCAGGGTTTGACCCAGTTCTCTGTTCAGCTGGGCTGCCTGGTTCTGGGAAACTCCACCTACTTTCAGTGCAAATACGACATCAGCTCAATTAATCAGGCTCCGTACAGTGAAAGCACTGAAAGCCAAAAAGTCCTCTGTGACATTTATCTCTGTCTTCATTCCTGGGGGAAAAAACACAGGCACACAAACCCCTCCTAATGAAAATCAGACAGTGTGAGCAAGTGGCTTTGAAGCAAAGTTTTTCTGCTCCTAAACTGTACTTCAAGTCATTACAAGCTTTGCTTGCCAACGTTACAGTAGCTGAAGCAGTATGTACAGCCTGTGATACGCAGACTGGAGTAAAACCTTCTTCATGACATTTTGTTGTATGGGAAAGCTTGAGTTTTTGGAAGACGCTCCGATAACACAATATGGAAAGCATGCTATCTTAGCATTTCCTACGCCGACTTGGAATGCCTTCTGTTTGGAGAAGATCCACTGGCAAGTGAGGGAAGGTCTGAACAGTCAATTTAGATTTTTCTTTTAAATGTATTCTGTATGCATATACTGTGGTTATTTTGAGATTTTTGCCTTCTGGAATGATTACTGTCTGATACCAGATAGAAAAGTCATTATGCGTAAAACATAGGTGTACGAGTTCAATAGCTTAGGGGAGCTGTGGATGGAATGAATTAAGTTTTGTGAAGGTGTGCAAACCTTATTTGTCTTTAAAACCCTATTCCACACCTGCAAGCTGTTGCCATTAAATTAAAAATCGGTTGTAGGGTCGGCTTTCTTTTCTCTGAAGCATGGTTTTGCTGAGGACAACTCGACACCCTAAGAAAGGAGTAACATGTAGCTGCTGTCCGCAGATCAAATGTATGATCTCACTGTGGTGATCAGTCCCTTCAGTCCCTTCTGTGGTTATGCCCTTCCATGCCCAGCTCAGATGGACTTGACATAATTTTGGGGGGAAGTTGGAGTCCTAACCTCTTTGTGAGTTAGACCAGTGTCACACCCCTCTGAGCTGGACCCCACAGGTTTGGCAGCACTACTTGCCTGGGGAAGGGCAGTGCCTTCTGTCCCGGTTTGAGCTCATGCCCTGTGGTACAGCTGGGTTGTGCAACAGGTGCCTGTCTCTTCCAAAGAGTTTACAACTCACAGGGGAGTGTAAGCAAGTGGGATGTTATCAGAATATGTTAAAGTGTTTTGTGCATTGGATCTGCATTACCTAAATGCCTTTGAGATGGCTGTGAGTGGTGGGAGAATTGATGTAGTTGGCTGGCTGGTGTGTGTCAGTGGAGAAGAGGGAAGGATATGCACGAGGAATGGCAGCAACAGTGTTGTGCAGCGTGGCACAGCAGAAAGGACAAGGATGGCTGTACGGGAGGTGCCAAAGTGGCTGGAAAACACTGCTCATCTACAGTGTTATAGGAAACGGCCATGGGGCAGGACAGTGGAAGCTCCCCCAGATAAGGGTACCTCATTGTACCTTGCACTGCCTGTCTGTATGGGGCAAAGACAAAATGCTAATAATATTTCCTTCTTGATTCCTCTGTAGGAAATCCAACGGAAAGGACATAGATACTAAACTCAGCAGACAGCCCCCCATGTACCCACAGCTTTTGCTTGCCTTTGCTGCCCTGCTCGGAGCACTGCACAGCTCCAGAGTGGAGTGTGACCTGCTGAATGGCTGCCCACCCCCAGGACCTGCTGCTGGGGAAGACAGGGAGTCCTGCTGGCTCCTCACCCCCTTCATACTCTAAATGGGGCTTGGGTGATGTGACTAGGTGCAGCAGGGCCGGCACGTGGCCTTATCCAAAACCTGGCCCAGTAAGCCCTGAAGCTGCTGAGCTGTAGCTCCAGCAGCCTGATCCAGCTCTCTGCGCATCTGGGCAATGTGTCAAAAACGTGGGATGCTCAGCTCCACCATGGCTTCGTGGAGCCCTTAGTCACAGCTGGCGTGGGAAGGGGAGGCAGCGAGCTGCTGGCACAGCCTCCTTTCCAGTGGAAGCACAGCTGGCACCAGACTTTGGTTGCTGTTGTCCAGTGACTGCTCTTCATCTCCTACTCAAAAAGGTGTTTGCTTACCATGCTGCTGGGGAGTGCCTGTCACGGGTAGGGAAAGTGTCTGGGCCTGTTGCTGAGCTGCTGGTTCGCACCTGACAGTTCACAAGCAGCATTAGCTAAAATCTGTGGCTACAAGCTAGCAGGGACAGGAGATTTTCCTCCTTTCCTCTCTCGTCTTGGAGGATGCAGCTCTGCAGTTGCCAAAGTATCTGCTGATGACTGCTCAGCTCCGGGCTCTCGTGGATGCTGTGCAACATAAAGTCAGTAACCTCTGTGCTGTGTGCAAGCAGCTAGAGAAAGTCAATCCAAAAAGAGCATGTGAACAGAAGGCTGGAAAAAGAGCCACTTGATTATTCAGCTCTTAAGAGGGAAAGAAAATAATTGCTGCAAGAGCAGCAGAACTTATGAATCCTGTTTTTTCTCTGGCGCTCTCTCACATGGCTTGATTATCTTGCATCATCCTGATTAAAGCTTTTCCTGTGGCTGGAGTATTCATAGCATTGTTTTCCCTTGTAGGATCTGTGGTATCTAATGGTATGGGTAATTTCACACTGCAGTCTCGCTCTTCAGAGGGGACAGCAGTTCAAGTCTCTCTACTATTTTCTTGAGACTCATAGGAAATTGGTATATCTGAGATTCCTTTGTGGCATTCAATCTGGCTGAAATCAGCCATCAGAGCACAGTAGTACCAGAAAGGACTGGGAAGTAAATAGAGCAGTTGCCCAAATCCTGCCTCCTTAAGAAACCAACTGGGAAAAAATACATGTGTTAACAACACGCAATTGAATACTAGGGTCATTTCATCTCCCGCATTCCCAGCTGAGTGTGTACAGGGCTTGCTCACATGGTGCTTTGAGTGTACCTGTTCTCTTATTAGGCTCTGATCCTGCAAACACTTCATTTTTCTGCCTCAATACGTGCCCTGGAAGCTGCAGAGCTCTTTCAGGACTGAAATGAGGCACACGTGTACAGCTGGTGTGGCCAGGGCATTAGGCTGATCATGGTGGAGAGGGAACAGCCTGTGCTCCTGAATCTGGATAAGGCTTCCCAAAGTGCTACTTGCTGGGTGGCGGAATGTGTCAAGACACCATTCCCATGGGCAGAAGGATCTGTTGGGCAAAGGCTGCAGTGCAGGACATGCTTCTGGGAGGTGGCACCGTCATCTCTGTCCCTCATGGGTGGTGAGGGCAGGGTCCTGTACCAGAGGGTGCTGGGGGTGCCGCTGATACTGGTGTCCTGGCTGTGGCACAAGCTCTGAGGCTGGCAGGAGTCTCTGCTGGTTTCCAGGGCCAGGGGAGTTGTGTTCATGCCGGGGATGACAGGCCAGGAAGGAAAATGGTTTTTCAGGAACTGTGGCCTTTGGTGTGAGCTGGCATAGAAAACGAGGTGTCCGTGGGAGTCACTGAATCCCAGATTTGTTTGGGGAGAGAGGAACTCAAAGTTTAACAAAACATTCCTAATCCTAGAAAAATGCTTTGCTTTGAAACACTTCTCCTAGCAGCATCCGAGAGGCCTGACACGCTTTTAGTGCCTGCCCGGCTCACTCTGCGAAATCCAACGTGAAGCCTGTTTCCCGAGCCTCCACTGATCAGCGCCTCGGCGCAGGCATGGCCAAGCAAGCGCTGCTGGCAGTCACTCCGGCTGCTCAGCGCTCAGCGCTGGCACCAGCCAGAAACAAACAGGCAAAGTGCCACGCCAAAGAAAAGGGAAACATCTTACTCCTTATTTAATCAATATCAACAGACATATTAACAATTGCATATCAACATGTGCAATTATTTGTAACCCACCAGTAAACATGCTCGTTAGGCCAAATCTGGTGGTCCCCTGCAGAGGCGAGAAGGCAGGAGCATGTTTGGGAGTGCACTGTCTCCTCTGGGGACGTGGCTGGGCTGGGTGCTGGGTGCTGCTGGCACAGAGCTGCCTGGGAAGAGTGCTGGAGCTCCGGGAGCATCACGGCTCCCAGGGTGGTGCACATTCCTGGGCTGCTGCGTTGTGGGTGATGAGGGCAAAGTCATGTCCTCTGCCCAGATGTGCCTGCAGTGACCACCACGTCTGCTCTGGGCCCCGCGCATATTTACCCTTGTGCGAACTTTGCACAAAAAAGCCTGGAGCTTTATCTTTGGTGGCTGCCTGTGACTGGCAATGCTGCAGCTCTGGGTTATGTGGTGTTATAGGCTAGAAGAAAAGTTGGTGTCTAACAAGTACAAAACCAAGGTCTGGCCTCCAGCAGGGTGATGGCCTCAGTGTCTGGGCCCTGTTTCAGGTTCTGGCAGTGGCAGGATGACTTGCACCTCAAATGGCGTGAGCCAGTGGTTCATAGCCTGCCGTGCATGGCTGTGGACAGGGGAAGAAGCACTTCTGGAGTGGGTCCAGGGAGGACCTGCAGGAAGGCTCATGGTGATGGGTGAGCCAGAGTACAGCTAGGGCTTCAAATTCTCACCTGTGCAGAGGCAGGGTGGTGGTGCTGTTGTTATGGTATTGATTTAAGAATAAACTAAACCTCAGTCCTCCTTATCCGTGTGAATTGCATCTCTAACAAGGCTTCTCATTCCTTCCTTGGAACAAAGAAAGTTTTGTGAGTCCCAGTGTCTGTATTGAGGGTATGTCTGTAAAGAGAGGCAAAAATAGACCTTTGCGTTAATGTGAGGAATGCAAGAGTCTTTAGTGGTTAAAGTCCTCCCATGTGAGTGTGCGCGGGCAGGAGAGGCAGCACAGCCAATTTGGGTGGTGGGTTGGTGGAAGAGATGCTGCCTCCCCTCTCCTGGGGCCAAGGGGCAGTGCAGCTGCCCTGCATGGGGGACACCAAAGCTGGGGTGCGGGCTGCCTTTCCTGAGCCTTCTCTGGCTGTCAGCTCGAAGACCATCCACTCCCTGCAATATTTACAAACATATCTGCCTCTAAAATCTGCCTGAGTTTATCAATGAGACTGGGATAGCATTACAGTGCTGTGCGCACACATGTTATACATTCCCCCAGCAATAATTCCTTCCTCCAGTTATGCTATGTATTTAGTGCATTCCTCCAGTATGATAATCATAAACATGCTTTTTAAAAAAGGCTAACAAGGTTGAAACAAAACATAGAAGCTGGCCAAATAGTGTTAAGAGGCTGTCGCAGCCCCTGAGGCTGGGATTTCTGTGTCCTGACAGCCTCTACCCCCTCAGAGCACAGGGGAGCTGCTGCCTGCTGTGCAAGCAGAAATGCTGTGGCGGGCAGGTAGGTGACAGCAGCCAGCTCCGCTCGCTACCTGCCAGGCAAACGGCTGGGGCTGGCAGGGGCAGACGGGAAAAGAAGGCTAAAACATAACAGAAGTAACAGGAAGCAGGTTGAAAATCTTTTCCCTGTTTACATGTCGACCCAGAGAGTTGGGGGGAAGCTTTGTGGCGTGTTCAGCTGTTGCTAGCTGCCTGCCCTGTGCTGAGGGCAAGGGAGCTGCCGCAGGCAGCTCTGGGTCCCTTGGGCAAAGAGTGTGCTGGTCTTTCCCCAAGCAGCCCTGTTGTTCTCAGGCTCAAAACCTGCTTTCCCACAATTTGCACATGAAGCAGTGAGTGGTACAAGGCTGTCACCTGTGTCACAGGTTTTCTGGGTTTTGTTGTTGTTGTTTCTTTTTTTAAATTTATTTGATGGCTCCAGGTCTGCCAATACTTAGCTAACAATTAAATGCTCTCAGGTTTCTGTGGCCACTGTGTCCCCTTTGGCTTGTCCTGAGCACAAAGCTGCTTCTCAAGCTGCCCCCAGCACGAAGCAATCACTTGTCTTTCCCTTCATCCCACTTGCTCAGCAACAAGCACCCTGCAAGCACTAACTGCTCCCAAGCAGGCAAGGGTGCGGATAACTGTCTGAGCTCTCTCTCCTCCCCTTGCCATGATCAGACAGTGCCAGGTTTCGTCTCTGGTGGCCCCTGTGTTACCCCGGCCTGCAGTGTTGCTGGGAATGCTTCGAGCAGCATCTTCCAAGGCTTTCCTTAGCCAGGACTGATAGATGGGGTCTTTTGGGGGTGAGAAAGGTGAAGAGGAGTTTCCTGTGTCTTTGTGGGGCACCCAAAGTCATCAGCCTGGCAGGAGCCATTAACCTGGGAGGTCTGGGCAGGAATTAGCAGTTGGTGAAGTTTTTTTTCCCCTCTCCCTTGCTTTGTGGGAGCCATTAGCCTTCCTGGAAAAGCAGACAATTGAGCACCCCGATGGCAGCATGCTCCCATCAGCCTGAATATGTTACCTGTGCTTCTGCTAGTAAGCAGAAAAATCATTAACCATTACTGACAGCAGTAAAATGCATCAAAGATGGGTTTTACCAGAAGGGATTGCCAGCTGCAGTGCCAGCTGCCCCATGCTCCCCACAGGGGTAGCCCACTGTGGCTGACATCCCCACAAGGCCAATGGGGCATGCAGGGATCACAGGGGGCAGCCACAGTATCCAAGGGACCTGGTGGTGACAAGCGGGGTGGTGTTTCTGGAGGATCTGGGAGGCTGAGGTGCTCCCCTTGTGCCGCCTCTCAGTTGGCCACTGAGCTGAGCATCTGCCCTGCTGACAGGCGCCGTGTCCCACCACACTGCCAGGGCTAGGGCTGCTGGGTTCGGGGAGGAAAAGCAGCTCTCCCAGGACATGTCAGTGCCGCATACTTCCTCAGACTTTTAAAATTTTTTTTTCCCCCTAAAGGCAACAGAGACTTGTTTGGGAAAGGCAAGCAACTTTCTGCATCTATCCTTGATATGCAGGCACTGGTGCTATTTTTGCTTATTTTCCATCCCCCAGGACAATTTAATTGTAGCATTTCAGCTGGGCAGCCTGTGCAAAGCCCTGCTTCCCAGGGCTGCCATGTCAAAGTGAAGCTCCATGATGTCTGATGGTGAGAAGCTTATGAAGTGGGGTCGCATGGGGGTCCAGGGTGAGGAGAGGAGGAGGAGGCTTGGGTTTGATGCCTGCAGTGCAAATACTTGGCCGGGAGCACGCATCGAAGCACTACTGTGTGTGCCTCTCTGTCTGCATTCGTCTTTCAGGCAACAAGCGGCAGCACATTATCGGGTGTGTGAATACATATTTACTACGGTAGGCCCAGAAGGGCTTTTCAACAACTTTCCCTGCATGTGTTGCTAACAAGTCACTCTACAGATTTACCAAGTGAGCAGAATCGCAAATGTTTCTCTTTACAATGAGAAGTAATCAGAGAAGGTCTAAATGGCAAACAGCGATCCAATATATACATTTGTCACAGATATAATGTAAAGTCAGCTCAGCCTCTTTGATGTCACATAAACATGTCATTTTGAAGCGACTCAGTTTTGCTGGCATTTCATCAGTGAGCGCACAACAAACAGCACCAATTACGCTCCATCGCTGTTTATCATTTGCCTCCTTTAAAATGCCCATCCATTACCAGCAGAGCGGTTTGCAGTGTTTAGTCTCTGGTGGGGATGGTATTCCACAGCCCTCAGCCCCAAGGCAGATTCTCTCTTTCACTGTTTAACCCACTGGTTTAATTACTGTGTGGGTTCAAAAAAAAAAAAACCCACCCAAAAAAACCCCACCACCCCAACAAAAAAAACAACAAAAAGCCCCCAAAAAACCTACCCCAAAAAAACTTTGAATTCTGCATTCCAAACCTATGTAATATTTAGACAGCCTCTGAAAAAAGAGATGCTGCAGGGAGATGCATTGGGAGTAGGATTTCTGTTTGAGGAAGGAGGGAAGGACACATCCCCATCTCCTTGAGTGTCCCTGTTATTTGTCTGGCTTCCTTCTCCCAAGGGATTTTGGGAGGGCATTTTGGGAGGGGACACAGGTCTCGCAGGTAGGCCCTAGAACCTGCTGGTGTGACACTGGCGCAGTGGCCAGAGCACAGCCCACTGGCTCGGCTGTGGTGGGTCCCACTGCAACCAGGCTAGTGCATGGAAAACCACTCTGAATTCACAAATAAGCGTCTGAATTCCAGCACTTGTGCTATGGAACACGTTGCTGGTTAATTGAAGGAGGATGCAGTGCAATCCACTGTGTATTAGCAAATCCATTATTTGTAATGTCCATCTACCCCCACATATACATGTGTGTATGACATAGTCGTCAGATCCTATATTGATGTTATTTCAGAGAGTTTTGGAGATGGGTTATTTTAGATGTGCTGTTTGAAATACTAATGCTACCAGCTGCTGAACTCACTGAAAATAATATAGTTATTCTGTTTGCTTCCCTGCTAGTAGTTAAAAAGTAATGAGTCCTTTTATGCTTTCTTTACATAATAGGCTCCAGCCAGAAAACTGGATGTTTCCTCGTCAATAAAATAAGAAAGAAATTCCCAATATTAAAGGAACAAAGATGAAATTGAGTAAGTCTTATGTTATTGTGGTTAACAGTCAATAAGGAAAACCAGAGTTTTGTTCTGCTGACTTAAAAAAACATTAAGCTGTAAATATCTAACTCTATTCTATTTTAGTGTTGTGTGTTTTTGCCTTTTTTTTTCTTTAAATTGAATTCATGAAAAAATTCCCTCCCAAAGTTTTGGTGTTAGTTTGCTTCCTCCCCTTCTTTTCTCTAAACATCAACCAAATTACATACGAGGGCCTTTTCTTCCTAAAAATCTACAGAGCTTAATGGAAGCAGTAATTTTTCACATGAAGAAATAATTCTGGGGGTGCTGCATAGTGAAAATGGGATTTCAGCACTCATGAAAACCCAGTCAAAGAATAGGAGCGAAATGTCTGAGGTTTGCGCTTGTGTGGGCAGAGTTGTGTGGGAGGGGTTTGGCTGCAGGAAGGATGGCAAGGCTGCAGCCTCCCTGGGCAGCCCAGCATTCAGCCACTGGTGATGGGACAAATACTTCTGAGCACACTTAAGAAACCTGAGCCACCATAAAATGTGACCACACTCTGCTGACTTACTAGCAGGCAGTGGTTTTGAGGAGTTTCTTCACCTCTCTGAAGACGTTCTATGACAAATGCTCGTCTTGGGTGGGAGAGCCCAGCAATCCTTGCCTGGCACACGGGAACCCAGCTCCCAGGCAATTTTACTTCTAGACAGGGATAGGTCCGGGCACACAAGCTGGATCCAAAGGCTGCAAATCCAGCATGGCAGAGGTGTAACATGTTAGGAAGAATAATATATCTGAATAATTTGAGCAGTTGATAGACAAGCAAGGTTGGACACTTATATAAACTGTTGAGTTAGCCTACAGATCATACTGGTCATTAAATATAGCTGTACTGTAAAGTGTGCGCACACAAATTCACTCTATATATTTAAAGTGCCCCAACAAAGGCTTTGGTTGCAGTATTTAGAGGAGAAAACTGTTTTCTTTCCCCTGAGATCAAACTGTTCCTGAGGAATAATTTGTCCAGTTCTAATGTATAATTAACATCTGAAGGTGGAGACTGCTGTCGCCTATAAACATTACCATATTTCCGTATTCCTACTCTGCAAGTTATCCATTTTAAATAGGAAACCGCACATGTACAGGAGTAAAGCAGGGCCTGTGACCTGGCAGCCGTGAGTGCTGCTGGTGGGGACGTGGTCACCAGAGTCCCTTGCCCTGTGGCCGTTCACCTTTGCAGCCTCCCCTGCCTGCCCTTTGCTACTCAATAACCCCCTTCACGGACTTTGTATGCTTTCCTCAAAGGCTTATTTAAAGGACGGGGCTTATGCCAAGCCATGGGTTATCACAGGTATAGGTTATAGGAAGGAAAAAGAGAGTGGTTATGTGCTGCCGTGGCTCTGCATCCCTGACATGGCTGTGTGGTGGGACAGGCTCGAAGGCAGCTGCTGATCTCTTTCCTGCACACTAATAATGAAAGCTTCTCAAGGATCCTTCCACAGAAACTATGGACAGGTTTTGGATCATCTGCAGAAACTTTGTTTGTTATTTGGGATTTAATTGTGAGTTTAGCACTTCTTTTCCTCCCCCTTTAATCTAGTTAACTGGCCCTAGGAACTTTTTTTCTTGACTTTTTTGACTTTTACCATCTGCTAGCATTGATCACTCAATGGTGAATTGTGCCTGTCATTCAGGAAGGAGCACATTACTCCTTCTCTAGAGCAGGACAAGAGATAAGATGGGTGATGCTCTACCTGGGCAGGGCAGTCGCACAGCAGCTGCCTGCTGGCTTGGCCATACTGAGGCCTGTACAGCTGTTAACCAGAGGCGAGGCAGGGGAATCAGTGCTCCTGGGAGTGGAGTCCTGTGCTGCTGATGCCAGCCTGACAAGAGATAAGACACAGCACTGTTCTGGGCCAATGGAGGAAATTATTAGTGCAGCATTGGCAGCCGAGCCATCCCAGCACACCTAGCAGAGGGGTCATTACAAAGGAATTCACCCGTATCACCCTGGGTCCCCTCTACTGCTATCAGAAGAGAGTCTTTTCATTGCCTTTTATCTTCAGAATTGTTTTAAGGAGGCAAGTGGCAGCATCCTCCCCAACAAGAACTTTGCAAGAGCAAAGGGTGCAATGGCTGGGGGCTGCAGCACTGCTTGCTGGAGCATTGCCCAGACACAGGGGTCTGCGTGGCCGCAGCCACAAGCCGTCCCACATTTCTGCACATGCATGGGGTGGAGTGGCCCACCAGCAGCTCCAGCCCACGTGCACCCAGACTGTGCCTTGCCTCCATCCTAGCATGTTGCCGAGGCTCTTGTTCAGCGCAGCCATCGGCCAGGGGTGTGGGGTCTCTGCGCTGTGTTGCAATGACTCTCTTTGCTCTGCGGCATGCAGCACATGGGAGCATATGGCTCTGTGTCTGGTTTGTTTGTTTGTTTTAGTTTTTTTGTTTCTTTCTATTTTGGTTTACTGTCACAAATAATTTAATTATCCCATGACTTGCCATTTCAGTTATGCATTGTCTCTGTTCCTGTTTGACTTGGGGGCAGCTGTTGAGCTCTCCAGATTTAGGGCTCAAATCTGCTCATCATTATGTGTGAGCACAACACAGCCCATCTTGTAAAATCAGCAACTCTGCACAAGGTAGGCATGTGTGAGGGCTGATGGGCTGGGATGCAGCGTACATCCCACACTGGGAGATGGGACCAGCCCTCGGCCACCACGAGTGCCCTGCGGGACCCAGAGAGGCCTGAGGACACGGTGGGTGTTTGATAGCAGCCAGCAAAAGGGAACCCACCAGAAGCACTCGTGGGTTGTGAGGTAGGCTACAAAAATCAGCTCAGATTTTTTTTCCTTTTCAACAAAATCAGCCACGAATCTTTCTTGATTTGGCTGCTTTTTTCTGTCCAGAGCCTTGACTTTACAGTCCCTCCTGTTCTTGAAGTTGTTCCTCATAGATGTGATACCAAACAGGTTAAAAGCAATTCCCCCCACGCCACCTGTACAACTGGAGAGGCCAATGAATGGGAGATAGAGATGTTCAAGGAATCCCTTGATTCCAGTAGCCTGGGGCTTGAAGAACCACGCCTTGTAATAAAATGCCAAAAGTGGGCTGTAATTAGCATTGTGCTGATGACTGATAAATTAGGTGCTGCAGCCCTCACTCAGAAAATTGAACCAATGTGTGTCGGTCCATCACTTCTTATCAAACAATCGGTGTTCGTATTTACATCCCCTAAATCCCAAAAAGTAGCTGTAAACAATCTGCTGGAAATGGATGGATGACTTGTGCCTACAAGCATGCGCCCAGAGGGGAACATTTGTTTGGCTTTTACCTATGTTTCTCTCTCATGCAGTGGATTTAGGAGGCATGTCCTGTGGGAAGATAGGGAAGCAAACAATTCAACAATATCTCGCCGGAGCTCTGCAGACGCTTATAAGACATACAGCTGTTTCTCTTTTTAATTTGGAGAAATACAGGCCTCACAAACAGGGTGGTTGGTTGTTCCTACAAATAAAAGCCCACAGCTCAAAGGCAAAATATTTTGAAGACAATGTACAATAAGAGCCTTTTTTTTAGCCATGTAAAAGCTGTTTTATGAAATTAAGCTGGAAATATCATAAGTGGGAAATGACCACAGAATAAATAGGAACCTTTTAGAAAGACAGCAAACATGTGTTATTTATTTTCCTAGTAAATGGAAGTGGCAGATTCAATCAGCAAGAAACATCAGATAGTTATGACCATTTTAATCACATAAAAAAAAGTTCATAAGTTTTGTTTATGGTACATTTAACAACATTTTCAGTTTAGTATAGGGGTAAGCAGATAACTTGTATTTACTAGTAAACTAGAGATAAGTTGGGACCATTTCTTCTAATATAGGCAGAAAGGGGGCAAGAGGTAGAACAGTGATGTGTCTGTGCCGTTACCTTTTGCACTCCGTGTACACATCTGGAAAGCATTACGATCCGTTGCATCAGAAATATTTTAAAACTATCAAACAGTTCCAAAGCATGCACTGTACCCCATGAAGAGAGACAGCCTTCATGCCTACCATTTCAGAAGGCTTGTCAACATGCCAAGGAAACCTATTTTATATGGGTCTATCTCTGCTTATATTTGCTTGAAAGCTTTAAAGTCACGTTCAAAAATGTTAATGCTAGATGTTAATTTTAGAGATGGGACAAACGAGGGTTATAAAATAGCCAGCTGAGATTAAATCCCTACATAATGACAAGCTGCTGATATGCCATCAGTAGCTGCAAGAGGAACATGGAAGGAGGGGACTGGACACGTGGCGTGTGTCTTGGCACTGGGGGTGCATGAATGCCAACACTGACCAAAGCCAGCACAGCTTTTAGTTCATCTTTCCCTCTATTTTGGAAGCTGTGCATCTCAAGTTGAAACCCGCCACATGGACTCGTACATTATGAAGAAAATAGTCATAAGCAGATGTGTTGAGATCTAGATCTTCCAAGTGTTGTTGTAGCTGTGTCATTTTGTCAACCTTTGCAGACCCCAGCGCCTTGTCCTCACTCAGTGCCTGTGTGTGGTCTGGAGACAGTGGGAGAGCTGGGCAACTCCAGTTGCTCAGGGAGAAAGGTTGATTTTCCTCTCAGCAAATGTTCCGTTACAGTAAGAGCGAAAGACTCATATTTGAGGGACATAGAAAGAAAATGTACAAGCAACATAAATACATGGGGTGTTAACTGTGTGCAGAATAGACTGATTTATGAGGAGATTGTGTGCTTTTGTGGATACCACATGTGGTATTAGTGTCATCTTGTTTTGGGTTGTAATATTGTAATAGTCATACTACAGATGAAAATTGTATGCTTGGGATGAAATGTGTGTACTGTAAGGGTTATCCATGACGTGCTAAATAAAAGGAAGCGGTGCTACAAGTATAAGTGTAATTTCTATTCTCATTCTGATATCTCTGCTTTTCTTGCACACATGAGTGTTCCTTAGAGACAGCAGTAGATAGAGAGTAAGCTCATATTCTTAAGATATCAGCTGTACTGACTTCTACAGAGCAGTGAACACAAAGAGGGGTAGCAGGCAAAAGCTCAGGGAAGTCTTTATCTGGGTGAAGAGAGAGGAGTTAGCAAGCAGTGGTTCCAGAAAATTAGCAGAAAAGAAATATAACCCTCAGGAAAGATATGGGTAGAAACATGCTCAGACTCAAGTAGCAGTGATGTTCCTCAAGTGCCTTAAGTATTCATGCAGCCAAGGCAGCGCAGCCTCTTCCATCTAGGTTGCTTTCAGCTGAAGATCAAAAACTTGTCAGATCTGGTCTGAGAGTCCAGGGACTGGCCTGCATTACAGGGCTTGACGATGCCTGGAGTACAACCGCCTTGTGCCTGGGGTGCCCTGAGGTTCTACTTCAGCTGCACAAGAAACTAGATGTCCTGGGAAACTGGCTGAGGACATGGCATAATGCTGCCTGTATCTCCTGATCTTGTTGACTTCCAGCAAGCGGAGATACACAGCATGTATATTAAAATAAGAGTTGATTGCTTCTAATGACAGGTCTTCAAAAATTAAAAATACCCTGTTTCTTAACTGCACCATGTCTATCAATGGAGTCAGCGTAGAACACAGGGAGCAAGTAGAGAGACTGATTTGAAGGTGACAGTAAAACTTGCCCTTCATGGGGAGGTGTTGATGGCAAAGAGCAATTCAAGGAGGAGATGCTTTCACCCATCTGCTGAAAACTGCCTGTCCCATAGCTTTGTTTCTGGGATATGAGCCGTCTTTCAGTGTTGGGTTAGCTTGAACAGCCTCTGGTAGCTGTTAAACCAGTTTGGCTTTGGCCAGTAGTGGGTTAAGGAACGTTCCCAGGATGCTTCCCACCAGCAGAGGAATGAGGCTCAGGTTGGAGACGAGTGCTTGGGTTGGAAGAGTGGTCCACAGCATGGGAAGACATCATTAGATCTGTCTAAGCACAGCAGTCATGGCATCTGGAAAATGCTGGTGTCTACCATTGAAAATGGGAGGGAAAAAATACTAGGAGTCATGGATTTTCTCAGATTCAATCCCATTATGAAACCCAAGTATCTTTGACAGAAATAAACATCTACGTAATGTAACTAGATCAGTGCACTCATGCCAGGGATTGTCTGGATGAATGGCGAATTCCAGCTAGTTTACAGCCAATGGTTTAGCAACGTCATACTTTGGGTAGTTGTCAAGCAAGCTGATTTAGAAAGAGACTTGGAGGGGGAATGGTACTAAGAACCACGGTTAGAAAGGTTCTAAGGAAAACCTTGTGTTGTTGGGTTTGGTCCCAGGCTGAAGGCAAGATAACGTTCCTGGGGAGCAAGTGCAAGAGCATGGCTTTACTGCCCATCCTGAAAAGAACTCCTGTAATAAGATTAAATGCAATTTCTTGGTTTCGCTTTCTAACTGAGCAAGGGGGAAGAGGTTACAAGATCCTCTGGTGCTCAAATCTTGGGAAGACCTTGGGGGTGGGAGGGATAAAGGAATTTTCTTGTGGTTAAAGTCCCCCGGTGCATGATGCTCAGATATACTTGTCTGAGGGCAAAATAAAGTCATGAGTCTGTCAAATAAATACAGAACGTACGCTTTGGCCTTTAGAAATCTGCAATTTCATACCACTCTATTTGAATTTGCTTTAAAATAGTGTCTGTGAACAAAGTCACAGAAGGTGCTAATAACAGAGTAAAACTAGAAAACCTCTTTCTATTGTTTGGGCTGTGTGTCCCTCAATGTGTATTTGTAATGTGGAAAAAAGCTATTGTCAAAAGCACAGTAGCTGTGCCTCAGGTTCAAGACGATTGCTTAAATTCTGACTGCCCCTTGATGAAGATAGTTTTTGGGTTATCAAACCTGGTGGATGGGCTTTCTTGCAGACTGAAGTCAGTTGATGACCTTTGGGGTTTTTCTGGTATATCTGATACTGGTTTTGTGTATACATGGTGCTATGTCAGTGAGTGATGATAGCCATGTTGCGTTAGCTCTGACATTCAGAAGGCAGATGTGTGATTAGCAAGTGAAGGAATATGGGGGAGCAGTGGCTGCTGCATCCCTGGGCTCCACCGCTGGTCTGTAGCATCAGCCTGCTCTGAGTGAAAGAGGTGTGAGGTCCTCTGCTTCACCTGCCACCTTGATTGCCCTTGGTGGGAAAGCATTGACAGGTAAACACAGGCATGGTTTCCTCTGGCCCCTCAGCAGCTTCAGAGCAGGATCTGTTGGAGGTCTGAGGGTGTCTGGGGTCCCCAGAAATTACTCTCATTCATCAGTAAAAAGAGCATGATACAGTTCTGTTGGAGGAAGCCTTGTGTCACCTAAGAAACATGACAGGCGTGTCATTCTAATTGTACCAAGCAAATACAGGGAACAGCTAAGTGACCACCGGGATTTGATGACTTGGCTTTGAAACAGGGGTGGGAAGGAGCCTGGGAAGGCATGAAACAGTTGAGTGAAACCAGCTCTGCACAGGGCTTGGGGAGCAAGTGCACAGCGTGTTGCTGCTGGGCCTTGTCCCCGATTGGAATTTCTTCAGTGTCCTTCAAAGCATGAGGTCTGAGAGGAGAGGTGGGAGATGACTCCTTTCCCAAAGGGCTGGTCTGGTGGGACAAACTTTCTCGGATGCTCGTGACTCTCACTGCTTTGGCAGGGACTCAGAGTCAGGCCCCAGAAGGAGATGGAGGGAAAGCAGAGCAAGATTTTGATATGGTAGGAAACTGTTTCCACTCTGCTGAAACATTTAAATGCTCAAACAGGGGTACGCCTTGGCCATGACACCAACAGCAGCTTCAGCATTGGTGCTTAGGATGTAGCTGCTGACTCTCCCAGGTCTCTCTCATGTGTGTGCTTGCTCTCTATATATATGTATGCATATATATATATATAGCTTAAAATAAACAATGCCACACAGCTGCTGAGTCAGATACTGGGCCCCAGTTGGGAGCCTGCAGCTTGGCATTACCTCTGTTCCCTTGGGGGATTTCCAGCATAATTTAGCCTTGAGCTTGATTAAGACCTTGGGTTGCAGCAGCCAAATAAAGGCTTATAATAATGTGGAAGATAAAAAAATAAAAAGTCATAATGCTGTGTATGAGAAAAGCAAAGAGCAAGGGTTATGTAGCAGAAAGAATAGGCGCCGTGACATTGCGGTATCGTCTTGCACATGGCGCTGTGGTGGATCCCGGGCACGATGCTGCCGCTTCCAGCGCAGCGAGCATGTAACAACAAAGTCATGCAACAGATGATGCCCTTTTCCTCTGACCCCTGATGTTTTGTAGAAAAAAGGAGCGTCCATGACACAACAAACATTATTAGTTCAAGTTATGCTATGGAAACATTGCACCACGCCAGTGAGCAACCTCAAGGCAGGCTGTGTTGCCTGCCAGCTGAGCCGTGCCACCCCAGCTGGGGAGCGCAGTCCTGCCCGGATGTGGAGCCCAGCCACAGGCTGGAGCTGGCCCTCGGAGGGTGCTTTTTCTGTTGACTTTTCATCAGGAAAATGGCACACTTAGCCTATGGAGAGATGAAAAATTGTCTGCTCCTGTCCCCCACACAGACAGTATTTCTGTATCGAAGCATAAGTGACACTACTCGGTTGGGACATGGTGGTAAGGTGCAAGCATGAGTGCACACCCAGGGGAAGAGCCCCTCGCTGCGGTTTGGTGATCAGCACTGGACTTGGCAGTGCAGAGTAATGTCTGTTCTGCATTTGGGTTTGCCTCTCTCTCTCTGCCCCGAACACACACACAACTGGGTAATTAAAGTCACTGAAATGTTCTAACACAGGAAGGTAGTCTGCATTTTGTCAGGAGGTGAAAAAAAACGTTGGCTGCTATGCAATGCTGTGGACAATAGCTGGAAGAAGCCAAGCTCTTTTCTCTCTTGGAAACAGATCTCCCGTGCTAAAATAGACCTTGCGTTCTTCATACAGGGTTGACAGACAATTTTTTTTAAAAAAAAAATTATATTCCAGGACATGATGCTAATTCCCCTTTGCATCTTAGGGGTCATTTATCCCAGCGCACTCTTGCCCTACTCCAACAGCATCTTTGGACAGTCATGGCCCCAGGGCCGGTGGCAGAGAGACAGGCACCATGCCGCAGGCTGTCCTCATGGGAGCAAAGCGGGATGCTTCACTGCTGAGTTGAGCTGGTGCCAGGTGCGGTGTCCATGGCAGCAATGGTACCTCTTCCCTTGTAAAACTAAGACCTGACCCTTGTACATGCGAGGGGTGACAGAGCCCCAGCGCAGGACTGGTTACCAGCTGCGGGGAGCAGGAGGGCTAATGGCAACTCTCCACCATGTGGGAGTGATTAAAGAAAGAATTGTGCTGGATAGATCCCAGATGAGTTAACTCAATAAAGTTGTGGCCTAATTAAACCACATCCCTTGCATCTTATCTGTCTTCCTGCATGTCCAGAGCAGTACCCAAAGACTGCGCTGCTACTGAGCGTTCGCCTCACACTGCTACCTGTGCCCCGGTCATTGGGCAGCGCACTAATGAAACTGTGAGGGGATATAATCTGATTTCAAATTCTTGCTATCTGGAGTCATTATGCACTGGTCAGGCGCTTGAGGGTTATCCCATCCTATAAATAGGGAGGCAGATGCATGTAACTCTTTCAAACATGGCTATTTCTATTAAATATATCCAATTAACCTTGAATAGTACAGAGATCTGAGAGTGGGAACAAAACTCATAATGTGAAAGGCACATGGAGTGTTCAATAACAAAGTAAAATGCCTGTGAGTTTAAAGGGTTCTTCCTGCTCACCCAGCACTGTGGAGGTTTATTACTGCCCAGTCTCTCAGTGGCCAGGCTGTAGATGTCACCTGTGAGTGACAAATCTGTGCCTGATGTCAGTTAAACAAAGGAGGAGGCGTTAGGGGTGACTCGCCAGGGTGGTTCTGTAAGTGAAAGATCACACCCATAGGCACTGCACAGCAAACGCGGAAGCTTCTGGTGTGGTTTGCTGTGAGTAGGCATGAATTTTAATGCGGATCTGCAAAAGCCGAAGCCAGAGGGTGCCTGGGGAAGCAGCCCAGGGGTCTCTCCCCAGCCCCACCAGAGGGGTCAAAGGGTTCCAGGTCAGGATCTGGCAGGGAACCAGCACAGACAGGGCGGGAGCAGTTGTCCTGGAGTGTCCACTGATACCTGCGTGTGCTGGCATGAGGAAGGGCTGCCCTCATGCTTCTCCGTGCTGAGCTGACACTGGAAGTCATGAGGGGCTGCTGGTATACAGACGTCAAAAAGAAGAGAAAAAGAAAAGAAAAAAATCTTTTGCCCTACTTGTTTTTTAGGGAAGCTAACAAATGGTGACCTGTGGAACACCACCACTAATACGCATGGAAATCCTCTTGTGGGAATTCGTTACTGACCTGTGAGAAAACAAATAAAAGCTTCTCTCGAGTGGGAGTGCAGGAGGTGTTTGTGGCTGGGACCAGGCAGGGTTGCTACCTCTCACTCAGTGCTGCAGTCACAGCTGCGTTTCTGATGCCTAGCTCACCACACAGCCAGAAAGCTGATCCCCCAAATGATGTTCTGTTAAATGACTTGGAAGGAAAAAAAAGTATACTAGTGAGTCCTAATAGGAAGGTTTATATTCCACATATCTGGTCTATGTCTTGCTGCAGAAATAAACAGCCCTTAACTGAGAAGTCTCTGTGGACAGGAGCATAATAGATGAAGGAGAGATGGTTGTGTCATTTTGCTCAGTTGGTCATTACATGGAATTATAACTGTATTATCAATAAGCCTCAATGTCATTACCTTGCTATACTTGGCAAATGCACACATGCACTCAAATAAACATTCTCCATTAGAAATATTGCGGCCCATTAGCTAACTCTAGCTGCCTGCAGCCCAGCCAGCAGCTCCCTGCTGCTCACCTGGCCGGGGGGATACTCTGTGCTGCTCCTGCAGCAGCACCAGGGCCCCCAGCATCACCCTCCCTGCACCCCACAGGCTCTGGGCACTCTTCACTGGGATGTGGCACCAGCAGCCAGTCTTGTCAAAATGTTTTGCTAGTCTAAAAGTCCTTCTTCAAAGGTAAAGAAATTTAAGCGCTGATGTAGCCATATCAGCATCTGCAGCCTGCGCGGTAAATCTTTTTGCAAGTTTCAGGATATTTATTTTTAAAGAGTGAATTAATAATAATTGTTTCCTCCTTAATGAAGATAAGTGTCACTAGAGACTTGAGCTATCGTGTATTTCATGTATATAGTCTCAAATTCTTCTGTAGCCCTCTGCAATTTATTTTCACTCAATTAATTTTATTTTATGATAAAGTAAATGGCCCACAGTGCTGATGGGCATTAGCTGTGGAGCTATCACATTATAATACAATCAGGTTAACTCCTAGCACTATGAGTTAACATTCCCATCTGCCACACATGCCCAAAAAAATTATTATCTTTCTGGAAAAGCATGTCTCTAAGTCTGCTAATAACCTGCAGCTGAGTTACCATCACAGGCCAAAGGAGCATGCACCCTGGGGGGGCCTGCAGTGCAGGACCTGTATTGCCCCTGAAAAGCACCAGAGTGGATTGGGTGGATTCGTTATTCTTCATGTGATTTTTTTTTTTTTTTTTAATTGTGCTGTTCTTGGTGTGTTAAACTTCTGGGGGTTTTGAGCTGCAGTAAGAAAAGCTGGGTTTCAAAATATTGCAGGCTTTCAAAACCAAAGGTGATATTTTCTAAAGTCACTTTGAAAAAAAGTAACAAACATTTCTAGAAGGGCCATTTGCTGGATTTGAGGGAGGAAAATGTGAGATAATTCTTTTCCCCTAAATACTATGTAATATATCCATAGTCAGTAGAAAACCCATTTTTGTTTCAGTCACAGGTGCATTTCCCACCCACAGCCCACCGCCAGGGTGCATTTCCCAGCCCCTCTGCCCAGTGCCCTTGTCACAGCAGTGCCACAGCCTGTGCAGTGCTCCCGTGGGGGCTCCCAGCATCCACGGGGAATCAGGGAGGTGTGCCCCTGAGACACTGATGCTGTTCTCTGGCTGTGCCCCATGGACTAAAGAGGCATCAACCACAGCTGAGACCTGCCTTACCCTTCACACTGGTATTGCATTAGGAAATGCCACCGTGTTTTTCTTTCAGAGGGCTTGAGTTTGAAGGAAATAGGCTTTGGCTGAGTCCTTGGTTTAAAGCTACGTTGAAGAAGGCTCAGAGTGAAACTTTATGGTCACGTTTGAAAATTCCCCCAAGCAGGGGTTTGTTGTGGAAATGCCACCGCAGCCTTTGCTGTAGCAGCAGCCCTGCTCTGCGATTAGTGCTCTCCTCTTGCAGGGGCTGCCAGATGGTGCGGGGACAGGCGCCCGAAAAGAGGCACCCCACGTTTGGTCAGGGTGAGGCAGGCATCACCCCACAGCTCCTCGCTCCCACCTCTGTTGGTGCTGCGCCTGGTGCCGAGGCACCCGCAGCATCCAGGCAGGGTGGGCAGGACTGTTTCGAGGCAGCGGGTGCTTCAGGCAGGTTGGTGGGTGGGAAGATGAGTTTTGGGTTGGAAGTAGGCAGTACTGAGCACATCAAGTACTCCAGAGTGATTAGACCGGGTTGAACACCATGAGGTCTTGCTAACTGGTGAGATTTGGAGGCATTTGTTTTCTCACCCCATATGTACCTGAAGATTTTGAGCCTTTCCTTGCAGTCAGTACAACTGGAAGCTTTTTTTCCCATAAAGTTGGCTCTAATGCCCTAGCTTTGGGAGGTGAAGCTTGAGGGAATAACTCCTTAATGATAGTAATAAAAATTATTTAGTCAATAATAACGTACTCCCAGAGTCTGTGCCGCTGGTTTTTCCTCCCAGAGGAAATCCCTGTGGGCTGGAGCAGTTTGTTGTGTAGAGAATGCACAATCTGCTGATTAAAAAAATAAATATATATTTTTTATTTTTTTTTTTTTAAATCTTCCCAAATTTAAAAAATCCACAGCAAAGGTTGGGTCTTTTTGGGTTTGCCTACTCAGACTGGGTCTTTCTGAGTGAGCAGCACCTCTCACATCATGGGGCTGTGGAGAACGTGGCCTCAGGGCAGGCTTGTGTGAGCTGAGGCTGGTTTTAGCTTGGGCTAAAGAGGAGAGACCTGCTTGAGCTGCAGTGCCAGGGCAGCTTTCTGCCTTCCCTCGGCAGTGATGCCCACGGCACTGGGGGACGCCGCAGCCACCCCGGGGGGGGCATGGGCCAGCAGGGACCTGTGCAGGGGGCTTCAGGCTGAGTGAAATGGCAGTTTTACTGCTTAAGTGCAAACAACTAAAAACACTTTCTCAACAAGCACCCAATAAAACTGTATTATTACATCCTGTGAACAGCTCCGAAATCCTTAACTTGGGGATATCAGCAGCTTCTCAGTGAAACTAAGCTAATAAACAAGTAGATAATTAACAAAGGCAAACATGAATCTCGGTACCAGTGACTTCATATTAAGAAACCTTCTGGTTTTAATATTTGGCATGTATGCATGAAATAATTTATTGCTGTTTCAAAGCAATTTCAACTGTTAAACATTCATTGGTTTGCTGAAGGAAATAGTAAAAAAAATTCTTTCATGTGAACATTAGTTCTTAATTTTAACATTTCCTTATTTTCTATAATGGGATTTGATGTGGCAATAAGCTTTAGGAACAGATCTAAGTGGAAAAATATTGTTAGCAGGTGAAGATTTTCTTACCGGATCCCTTAACTATCTGCTGAACAGGATAGTTCATCAGCGAGCACCCGCTGAAGCACGACGTTTGAGTGGCAGGGAGGATTGCCTCCCTCCCGTGCCAAAGCTGATAGCCTTAGGGATAGCTAAATAAACCCTCCGGTAAGAGGCATGCTCTGCATCCCTGTGCTGCTGCTGCCCAGATTTTGGGAAGTATCAATTTACTGAAGGCATATGTGAATAAAGCGTATCGGCTTGTGACTTCAGTGAGCAGCTGGGGGGACCTGTGGATAGAAAAGTGCCATTCAGTCATCACCGTGGCTCTGCCAACCCTTGGCAGCTCAAGCCCAGTAGCAGGCAGCCGGTGAGCCCCAGTTCACCGCCAGAGCTGGAAGAAAAGCTCTGTTTTGACCACGCTTGCAGCTAGTGGTAACTTTCAGTTTGTCGAAAATTAAGTTGTATGTAGAAATCAGGCATTTTTGCACACAAATTCTGTGCCCTGTTATATCTGGTCTATGTTTATGTACTGATTGCAGAAAGAAGATGTTTTGCTTGACAGCGCTGTGCAGCTGAGAGATAATATACAGAAATGTCTCCAAAATACTTCCAATCTATTTTTATTTTCATGCAGTCCTGAATAATGTCATGGCATGGCACACCTTTAACTCACTCTGGAAAAGAAAGCCCACGTGGGGAGGACCCATTGCCTGCCTGGTGCTGTGTGTCAGAGCGACCTTGCACTGCTCCTGCTCAGTGCTTGGGCTGGCACAAGGGCTGAAAGAAAAATCATTTGATTCTGGAATAATTTCTGTGCAGCTAATGCAATGAGAGCCACAACTGGGACAGGGTGTGCTGCGCTCTCAGTTTACAAATGCCTTGCCAAGTCCCAGTCCCTGCAAAGCACCAGCCCACGGCTGCCATTCCTTCGCACCCCAGGCACCCCCAAGCAATGTGCATGGTGCAAGTTCGCCATCCTCACCGCAGCTCTGTGCTGCCTGCATCAGGAAGGTTTTATTTAACAGAGGTATGGAAAAGTGATGATACGGTTTTCTTTCCCAACCTTATTTTACTATTAGTGCTGTGGGATATGGAGAGGTATGGATAGGCAGGAAAGCCACGGCATACTTTTGAATAGGAAATCTAGCAATTTCTTTGTGGTGAGTCTAATCTCCTGCATTTTTCCCAGCTTGGTTTTCACTATTATTAGGCACAATTAAAAATTAGTAAAGCTGAGGTAGGAATTAAAGTTTGTAATTAAATTTTCTCTCCCACCCGTGGTTAGCATGAGTGTGATGTCAATTTACAAGGAAGACTCCTTTTTGCGGCAATTAGCTTTCAAAGAAGTAGACAGTAATGGAAAGCATTTGCTAAACTGAAAAGACTATGGTAAACCATGGCTCTTTACAGTTAAGGGACACTTTCTGCTCAATGTGGGGCCAATGGCTGACTCCGTCACTCTCTGCCAGCTCCTGCACGGGCCCCGTGGCCGCTGAGTGATGCCCCATTGGACATCCATCTCGGCGTTTGGGTGAGCCCCTGCAGACAGCACCAGCCAGGGTCGTTGCGAGGAGCTGGCGAGCCCTGCACGCTTATCCAGCAGCCTTTGTATTGAAGTTGGAGGTGCTCTCGCTCTGCTCGCCGCCGCTCTTCCCCCGCGCTGTGAAACCAGGGAGGTGGGAGCTGCCCGCCTGCGCGGCGGCTGCCCTACATAAAGCGAGTTCCCAGGCTTGCATCTCATTTCAGTGCAAAAGTCAAACTGAATGACTCATGCCAAATCTTTTTATCTTGTCGCTGCGACTGTCAGCGTAGCTGAACTCCAATATGACTATACTTATTGGAAGGGTTATTTTTAAGTACTGAGCATATATTTATATGTGTGGCGATACTTCATCATTTTCAGCTGATTTGATCTACCGGAGCAGAATAGTCCCTCTTTATAATAATCTCCAACATGTTAACTCATTCATCTGGGTAAGGCAACAAGTTCAAGTGAGGCCTCCAATATGTTAATTATTCATGCATGAATCTTTTATTTCATCTAGCCTCATCCGCACCAGACTGCCTTTTCTAGGAAAGCTCTCTGTTGAGAAGAAAGCAACAAATACTGTACAGTGATTTGAGGGGAAAAAAATCAGCTGCATATTCCAAACTATAAATTGTCTACTCTCAGCCTTTTTTCTCTACTGCCATCTATTGTGCAGCAAAAAATGCATAGTTCACTGGCACAAAATCGTGAGTTCTGGGTTAAAGAAGAAGGGTGATTTGATGGTGGCTCCTGGGTGCTTGCTGTTTCTTCTGCTCATCAGAGAACCTATTAAGTTAATAAGGAAGTAAAAATGACCAGGAAGCAATAATTAGGAGGCCTTAGGAGCACCTAAGAATATAGACGGGATCTGGCGTTAGAAAGTACAAAATGGGCTGCCGGGGCTTTTCTTGTAAAAATTCCCCATAAAGGGGAAGCAGCCCCTGGCTCCCTGGACGGGGAGCACCTGGACAGTCCAGCGTGGGCCAGCCCTTGCACGGCCTCCGGCAGGGTAGATGTTGGCTCCTGGCCCCACACTCAGGGCTTGTCCCCCACCCCAGGGAGACAGGCAGGGGGTGGCACAGGGGCCCCTTGCTTACCTTTCTGGTCCCCCTCTATGTTTCTTGTCCCCCCTCTCACTGCACAGCTGCAGCCCCTCCAAAGGGCAACTGCAGTCAGTACCTGTGCGACAACAGGCGATGACCAAGATGTAAATGGGGTTTTTCTCCTCCCCTTGCTCACTGTTAGAGGCAACCTCCTCTCTCCAGAAAGGCACTGTATTTCTGCAGAATGGGCCGTGCCATTCCTGAAGAAGCTAAAAGACACTGTTTGTTGTCTGTAGTGACAGTAACTGAGAAAAATGCCTTCAGAAAGGCAAGTGCTATGGGCCAAGTAGTTCAGGTGTATCACATGTGTTTTGTCTCCTGCTCATACAGGTTTTACTCTAACCCTACTCAGTGGAACAGGGTTGCTCCTGGTTTACACTGATGTGATGGGAGAACTTGTGCCCAAGACATCCTCAGAGAGCCTGGGTTTTCAGAAACATAAGCTGGCTTCAAAACTAGGACTGTGTGAGTTTCCCTCACAGTCTTGCTCTCACCCTGGTGCCCAAACAAACAGGACTCATTGCGGCAGAAAGCAGCCCTTGCCATCTCTCATTGCAGTGCCAATGGGGTGCTGAGCTTGTGGCCCCCAGCGTTGTAGATTACTGGTGACCATTGGTTTTTAGGGATGCCTACTCCACATAGGCAAAGACAGACCTACCAGTAAAGGTGGGGTTAGTGTTACTGGAAACTCAGGGTGAGACCTTCATTGGTTCATGGGGGAACGCATGGCAGATGTTCCAGCAGCTGCCTGTCCTGATGCAGGCACAAGGTCCTTTCCTTTCCATGGCATAAAACCGCCCGACAATAAAGATAAAACTCGTTGAGCCCTCCTCCACTTGGGATGCCTCTCAGGACATCCCCGTGAAAATGCACCATCTCCCATCATCAGTGACACACAAAGGGTAACGTCTTAGCTACCAATTTAAATTAATTTGTATGTCATCGAAAGCAGTAAATTCACAAACTAGAGGGAATTCAGCAGCAACATCAAGTGCAGAATAACAACAGTGAAGATGCACTCTTAAAAAAAAATCCTAAAAGGTTATGACCAGAATATTTTCAGGGGAAAGAAAGGTTAAAATAATGAAAAATATGATCAAAGTAACAGAAAGCACATGAAAATTAACAACCATTCTTAACACATCTTGCATGAAAGACAGCTGAAAGCCAGTTACTAGTGGAGCAGATATGACAGAGTATTGAATTGGTTTTGAACATGTGAATGGTGTAATGCGCTGTGGCCCTAGGGCAGAAAGGAATACAGCTACGACGGCAAGTATTGCTCCTTTTGCTGAATGCCACGACAGTACCTGGTTTACAACTTTACAAATACTAAAAAGTCATCCATCTATATCTAAATCAAAATGACATTCCATATTTTCTCTGATTTATTAGTAAACTACTAAGTAGCAACATTAAGCTTTTAGGAAAAGATTAACAACACTGCAGTGGTAACCTGTCATCTTAATTTAAGGGAAAGCTGCTGAAAATGCTCGCTCTTTGTGAGGGAACATGCAAAATCCTTTGCCTAATGGATGTGGAAATGGTATTAGACCCCTTTCACATCAGGACATTAAAAGCATGTTATTTGTTTGTTTTTAAGTTTTGCTCTGGTTTGGGTTTGGTTTTATTTCAAAGGAGAAAGTATGCAGGCCCTTGCTCACCACGTGTGCGTTCCCCGCTCTCTCCCCTGGCCCCTTTGCCAACCGGGCAGAAACGCAACGTCCCGCTCCTCACCCAGGGCTTGGCTGAGCCACAGCCGAGGGTCCCAGGCACAGTGGCTGTGCTGGCATGTCAGGCGGGTGGCGTGTCCCCTGGCTCCCCCATGGCATGGCCGGCCTCTGATGGCTCCAGGGATGACCCTAAACCATGGCCTAGAGGCACCGCTGACAGCTGGGGGCAAGGGGCCACGCATCCCTCTCAAGCCTTTTAAATGGTAGCCACTCTGTCTAGGAGCTTATGACGGTGGTCCCAGCTCCCGCCGGCTGGGATGGTGCTGCACAGCAGCACTGACAGGACTCTGCCACCAAACCTGCTTTTCACAGGAATACACGGATTTGCCAGAGCCGATAGGTGACAGGTGGTTGTGCTGCATCTGTGCTGGCAAACCCGTCTGGGTCTGCCTGGTGCCTGACAGACCTGGAGATGCAGTGCCTGCAGCTTTGTCCCTGCCCTGCGAATCGTCTCACCCAGCCAGCCGGGACCCCCAAAAATGTACTGCCTGCCTGCGTGCTGCCCTGCTCAGGGCAGCCACCAGGCTCAGCTTCGCTTGGTATTGCCAGCTGAGACATGATGCTGGCTTTAAAAATGGTAAATTTGAACTTTAGCCCAGAATTAATTTATATTAATGTAGAAGATTGAAATGCTGCTGTTGTGACCTAGTAACACTGCTGCTTACTATGCTCTGGTGTAAATGAAATGGAAGATGCCGAACAATGACAAACCAAACCTGCAAAATTTGTAAAAGCTTTTAAGTCCACTTGAACACAGAGGCAGGCTGAACACAGAGGCAGGCTAAAGAGAAGTTTCCATATCAAGGCTGGACAAAAATTCCTGACTGCTTCCCAGACAAGCAATTGTTAATATGTGCTGGTGAAATCACATGAACTCAGACAACATATTTGGCACAAAACTCCAAGCCCCCTTGTCCTGCAATTTTTGCCCTAAAATGTCTTACAAACTAAGTAAGGGTTGCAAAAATCATGCTCAGGTTTCAACAATAAAACATAAAATAAGTATTGAATCAATATTGCATCCTGGTCCAAAGCTCACTCAGGTCAAAGCAAAATTCCAATAGATTGGGATATGAATTGGATCAGCCCTTAATGAGGTGTTGCAAAAGAAGTGCCAGTAAAATATACAGGCCAGCATATATTTTATGAGGAAGATAGTCTGAAGTCAACATTACAATTTACTAATTCAGTAGAACAGCTGGAAAAATAAATTTGTTTAGCTAGAATAGCACATCTATTTATTGAGCTTCCTTCCGAAGCTATGCACATATCAACAGTAGGATTGGTCTCTAAAACACGGGGGAGGAGAGGAGGGGGATGATGGTGAATTCAAATTGATGCGCTACTTATTCCACACTAGTAATTCAATTAATGATTTTATAGACCCTACGCTGTCTCACATTCTCAGTCGTTCTCAGGCAAATGAGATGGGGAATCAAGCAATTAGCTGGGGTTGGCAGTGTGACGGGTTTAGCCTGAGCAAAGTGCCACACAAAAGCCACCTCTGGCTGCCTCTGCTGGGGTGGGGGGCAATGGAGAGCTCGCCTTCAGTTTTTGCTTTCACACTCCTGTCACCAGAAACTTTGGTCCATTACTGTCACCAAGAGCAATGGACTGGCCAGTGCCAATGTAAAATGCTTTTATCTCATCACTCATTTCCATAACATTTTTGGCGGGGAAAAAACCCTAACTGAAGTTTTCCATTCTTGGTCTCTGCTGAGGGCTGATGACATAAGGAAATAGTTGTGTGTGATTTCTGAGTTATGACCAAGCTTTTGGCCAAAGCTACAGCAAAGCCAGTGCTTGAAACTTGAGATGAATGTAAACTTGATCCAGGAAATTGTTTAGGTACCTGCCTAATTTTAAGCAGTGAAATAGTCCTACTGCATTCACCTGAATTACTAAAGTGCTTGAAGATAAACATTTACTGACATCAGGCCCTGAGACCCCTTGATCCGTGCTTCTTCCAGACCTGGATGAAGTCAGGGCTGGGCAAACAAAGTGAGGGTCTTCTGTAAAATATGCTTTGAGCATTTCATTTTGTTCGGGTACTTCATAGCAGTATTTGCCGATCTGCATCAGGCCTCATACTGTACTGCCAGTGAGAAATTATTTTTGTATGCACGTGTACCTGAAAGGAAGCTGCAGAGAGCTGGGTCTGAGCCTCTTTAGCCTGGTAGAAAGCGAGAGGACAAAAGGGAATGGCCTCAAGCTGTGCCAGGGAAGGTTTAGACTGGATATTAGGAAGCATTTCCTTACAGAACGGGTTGTTGGGCGTTGGAATGGGCTGCCCAGGGAGGTGGTGGAGTCCCCATCCCTGGAGGTGTTCCAGAGTAGGGTCGATTTGGAGCTTAAGGATATGCTGTAGGTGGGAACTGTGCTAGGTGAACGGTTGGCCTAGATGATCTCCAGGGTTCTTTCCAACCAAGATGATTCTGTGATTCTGTGATTCTGTGTGCATGTACACTGCGGGCACCAGTTGCAACCATATCACTTAAGAGGGTGTCCCTTATGCTGCCGGAGGGAGGGTGTGCCGGTGGCAGGGCAGGTGGGTCCCTGGTAAACCCACGCCCTGGCTTAGTCTGGGGTAACAGCCTTCCTGGAAAGGCAGCAGGCACAGTGTCGAGGCATTCTTCTCTCAATCTTTTTTTCTCCAACATTCATCCCATTAGTCATTGTTTTGTTTACAATTGAACATCTCTCTGAAGACTTCAAGCTGCAGTTTTGCTGAGATATCTGACAACTGCCATCCTTGATCTCAAGGATGCTCTGCACCCGAGTGACTGGATGCAGGCAGGAGTGTCGGCTGGACGTGCTGCCAGCCGTGCCTCTGCTAGGCGAGAGGGTTCAGGGAGAGCTGTGCCTTAGTGCATGCAGGGCATGCCCTCGGCACGGGTGCCTGCTGCTAAGGCACACTTTTACTTTCTTCCTATGCAGCAAAACTACCTTTTTTTCAGGAGGCCAGTGGAGGTCTCTATATTTTATTCACATAATCCAGACCTTCAGTGTCAGTGCCTGAAACGAATTACTGTTTATATTAGAAACTTAGTTTAATAAATTAAGTCTGGTCTATGAACTGTCAAAGTTCCTATAGTCTGCAATTCATATAGAACAGATGCCTTTTCCATGACTCTTAACTAGAAGTGGCCAACTTGATTGCTTCCTTTTTGCCATTACTACATTCTGTAGGTTTAGTTATCTACTGCCTACAGAGAATTCAAAACAATTTAAAAGGGCATCTGGTATAAAGCACTCTCCAGGAAAAAAAAAAAAAATCTTTCCATATACAATAACTTTCTGTTTAGGTCAGAGAATTATTCAATAATTGGCACTTGTTTAACTAGACCATTCAGAATCAGTTTGGTTTGGGTTCTCCAATTGTAGGTAGAGTTACAGGGTTTTTTTCTTTCCAAACAATCAGGTTTGTGAGTCCTAATTTCCAACATATTTGTGGCACTGCTGTGATTAAGACCTAACAACTAATTTTTGTACAAGTAACAAACATATTTCAAAAGTGCCATAAATAATTCAGTGATTTTTTTTCCCCAGATTGTTTATAAATTATAAATTTTCATTTACTCTGTCCTAGTTTTATATAATACTGATAAAAATGAATAGCTAAAAGCAACGGTTTAATTGAAGAATAGAAAATGAGGGTGTGATGGTCAGAACAGACCTCTTTGACTTGCGTTCCAGTTTCCCAGTCACCATCATTTAAAAAGCTGGACCTGCTTATACAGACTGTCAGAAGTCCTCACTTCCAATATTTATGTTTTGTGAAGCACTTTTAATGCACAAACAGTTGTCACATGAAAAGTTAATAATGAAGCACATCTATGAAGATTAAAAGAGAGTGGGGCTGATGCTTGTTGCATCAGGAGTTATACGTCCAGGCATTTCCAGGTAATATTTTTTCCATGTTGCGCATTAAAACAATCCATTGCAGGACCTCGAGCCTGCTGGTGTGAGCAAGAGGGAGGCTGCAGGACCGGGACAAGTCCCCACAAGGACCACAGGGAACAGCTGCCTGATGAAATTTTCATCATGCTCCCTGCTAACATGTTAAGCTTTCAGGATGGGGTATAGCCTTGTTGTGGTTGGAAGTAAGAAACATTTTTCTGTGTTCCTGTGTTTGTCACAGCCTGTGAGACGAAGCAGCCCCAGGACAGCCCGAGCTGTAGCCACCACTGCTGCGGGCACAGTGTCCATTTGGCAGCGATTGTTTCATTAATGGCTGTGGCAGGGGCTGCTGGCAGCAGGGGCTGTGCAGAGACTCTGCACCCCTCGCTCTGACACAGCCAGGCTCTGCTCCGCTGCTGGCTATACCATGGATCTCTCAAAGCAGGCTTAGCCCCATTGCAAAGTTGCGTCCCAGGGCAGAGCCATAGTCCATGAGTTCCTCATCTATACCCGGAGGATATTTACTGAAAGTGGTTGTGTTTCATGCTTCCTTTGGTGATGATTTTCACAGCTCAGGCTAACTGTGATATGTCACTGAACACAGGTTGCTCTCATCTAAAGTGCCACCAGCGCTGCTGTGCCATTACATGCAGTGGCCCCCTGTCAATTGGACATCTGCCTGGGGTGCCAGTCAGGGGGGCAAGTTATTTGCTTTGGTGCTCTCCTCCTCTTCAAGCAGAAAACAAGAGTAAGGTCAGGTAGGAAGAGAGAAATTTCCAAGCTGGAGGGGCCTTCAGTCTGGTCTTGCAGCCTGCCCCTACCCATGGCAAGAGCAACCTGATTTTGGGGAAGGTGAGGGAAATCTTGTAATGCCAAGTTTGAAATAGGAGTTAGTGAACCTCTGCAAACAGGCCACTATCTCCTATCCAGAGGCATGAGAGGACCTTACCTGCAGAAACGCACTCTGCCTGCCACGGTTACGAACAAACGCTGTCTTGTCTTGTCTTTTCTCTACAAATCCTCTTTTTTTTTTTTTTTACTGTGAAGGTTAATACTACTGAATAAAAATCTTCTGATGGTGGCCGCAAAATGACAGGAAGGCTGGCATGAAGAAGAACATGCTGACATCCCCTTCTGCAATATCTGTGTCAGCCCGTGAGCAAAACCAACCTGCAAGACCCAAAGTTTACTTGAGATGTAGCAATGCTGCTCCATCCCAGTTCAGCTGTGTCAGTTTACAACTTGATCAGGCCCACAAGCCTTAAAAAAAGCAACCCAGTACAAGCACAGAGAAGGGAACATATTGGTGGCAGATCATAGGGGAGCGGGGGCTGCCAGGTCTCTGCAGGAAGCTGTATTTCATGTCAAATGACGACCAGCCTCGTGGACAGCCCACCCTGCTCAGGGCTGGGAGGATGTGGGGTTCGTTGAAAACACCACCCGCTCCTGCAGCCCCAGCCTCCTCCTTCAGCTCACAGAGCCAGGCAGCAGTCACAGGCTCAAAAGCTCTTCATCATCCCTGCTTTCGTAATTGATCGCAACAACGTGGATGATAACGTTACTCATTAGTCATGAAAGTTGCTTCCTCTGTGGTAAATGGAACTGCACAAGGATGCTATATATACATCTATGTGTTTATAGTAAGTATACATATAAATAATGTATACATGTGTAACTAATATGTAGAAGCAAAATTTTGCTTGTGCGGGAGAGAAACATCTCTGTTACTGTGTTTGCGTAGATGCTAACCATTATGCAAATACATTTTGTGGGATATTTAAACACAAACGGAATAGCAAGTTGAAATCGGGATTAAGGAACTAGAATGTAAATGGCAAACGTATACTAGAGCTGAGAGCAAACTGTGTATAGAAGTACAGTGTGGATGCATGGTTTGCTTTCATATGGGAGGACGAACAACTCTGGAGCTACAGAGCATTGGGAGAGTGTTGTCACATCTTAGTGCTCCATCTATTTTTTATAAAATAGATGCCCACAGAACTCATCCCAGTGTAGCTGCTGGCAAAATTCCTGTTGGATTGGGTCTTTTACATTGTATAGTGATCTCAGGTTTCCAGTAACAAGGCACATGGTACTAAGCAGGGCTCATAAACATGTAAATTGTAGGGGTTGATGGGTCTGCACCATGCAGACGTTTAGACGTAGATTCAAGCACCTGGCTGAATGGGGCTCAGACTTGCTAGTCACACATTGACTAAGGTGTGGCTACTTCAGTGAAAGACTTCTCAGTTTACATAACTGACTTTGTATTACCTGGCTTGTCCTACTCCCAGTCAGGCCAAACATGCAAGGATCAGTTCAAAACATTACTTCCAAAAGTAGCGACTTTCTTCTCTCAAGCTTCCTCTCTGATTTCTAATTTAAATACATTCAGAAACCCTGTGTAACTTCCAGCTGTGTTTTTCTTGGTGTTTTTAAATTCATTTATTAATCTCAAATTGTTGGGTGGTTGGTCTTTTTTTCACTTGGTGTGCTTGTCCTTTTCCTCCTGTACAAATGACACGACTCCAATCTGCTGGGTATGCCTTTCTCCTTCAATTACTCTGTTCCGAAACTTTATTCATGTCTTTAATCCTTTTTTTTATTGGCTTGTCTTTTTTTGTCTTCTACCCTTTATTTTACTGTCTCTCCTCTCCACAATGCTCTAATTATCTTGACTTTCCACAGCCATTTTGCAAGCCACTAGCCAAGGCAATTTCAACATATTTGAGCTTGCCAAAGTATTCTTGGATGGTCCTTGCAATGGAATTATACTGTACTGAACCTAAATCTGACCCGCTGCTGCTCTGATTATAGCCCTGCCTGGTCTGCATTGAAAAACCCCAGCACATTTAAAGAGACAGGTTTCATATTATCTTAAGAGGCAGCTGTCATTCTCCTGCATTCCTTCTTTTTCTAATTAGTTTAGTGAAATGGTGCCTGTCAAACCCACTCTTGACAGTGATCTTTGCACTCCGTTTCTTAAGCTGAAATGCCATTGTCCCATAAAACCTCAAGGACCATTGCCATCAAGGGCTCACTGTGAGTGACTCCGTTATACAGCGCTATGAAATAAAATATTTTTTCAGCCAAATCCACATGTGCCTGGTTCATAGACCACTGGAATTAGAGGGACTCTTTCCACTAGCTTCAGGGCTTTGGATCCTGCCCTATTTCTATTCACCCTAAAAAGCACAAGCTTTCGGCAAACGGCCCGTAGCATCACCCTCCGAGTCACAGCTTTACCTCTTGTATCTTCCAGTCCCAATAAGAAAAGCTTCTGCGTAGCCACTGACCCTAGATGACCTCCTGGGTTATTCTCTACTCCACTGTGGGACTTCTACATTTTTCAGTTGTTTTACCCCAGCTGGAATCTCATGTGCAGGGGGCTCAATAGCAGAAAGTTGGAGAAGTGGTTTTATTGGACAAACAGGAGCCCTAGAGGAAACGGGAAGCTTTCACAATGATGCTACAGGCCCAAACACAGCAGTTCCTATAGTTTATGTCTATATCCATATGGATACCGTGTGACCCAGTGATGCACATCACTCACAGCCTGAGTGTGAGAAACTGGCATGTGCAAATGCTAGCATCTGACCCACGCAGGGCCGAGGGCCATCCTTGTGGATATTCGCTGTCGTGGGCAAGCAGTGGCATGGCTCAGCGTTACACATGCCGGCCGAGGCAGGAGGCACACTGTGTGCTGTGCAGCACGAGGAGCTGTCAGCCAGTGCCTTGTAGCTCCAAACCCTGCTCAGCCTTCTCTTTCAAGACCCATGTCTTAGAACTGACAGAGCCATATTGATCTGCTGTTTTACTTCTTTTATTCCAAGTCATTTATTTCATGAAGAAAAAAAAAAAAATCCGAAATTGCAGTGAGCAATGGAAGTAAGTCTGCTTCCACCTTCTTTCTTTTTTTTTTTTCCTGTTACTGTTACTTCAATTTGCTTTCCTCTCAGCCTGGCTGTGTGTACCAGCAAGCTCAACATCATGTTTTGTCATCATGTACTTGTCCCCTGAGTTTTTTCCCATTTGTAAAGTTTGGTATGAGGACCAAATTTCGTGTCAGGAAAGATTAATCCAGTGATACCTGCTGAGGAACCCTGGCTGGGTTTGAGTGACTCTAAATATCTGAGGCATATCTGAAAGCCTTTGGCAATGAGCTGTGGGATTCCTGAGGCCATTTGCAATGGTGCTGTTAAATGTTGCCTAGCTGAATGTCTGTCAAGGTCAGTGGGAATGAATTTAGGGGCAAATGAGCAGCTTTGAGAGCCCACAGCCCGGGTGTGCTAGAAACAACCTGTATCATGATCAGAGATGGAGAGCTCATGGATTCAGAGTCTTGGGAGAGTTTGGTGTAGGCACCCATGTGTGCAGGCAGGCTGCAGGGGCAGCGGAGGCAGGAGTGGCTTTGGTTGTTTGTCTAGATGAAGGTCTCTGACAATTCATCTCTTGTTCCCTCTCACTCGGTAAACCTACTTAAGAACAATTTGATTAAAAAGTACAGCAAGTTTTTAGTGCATTGAGATGCAATCTCACACGGCTCTGACCACTGGCTGCGATCACGTGCCTGGGTCTCCTCCCTGCGCGCAGGTTCAGGGTCTCCGGGTACCTTCCCAGCCCTGCCTGTGATCTGGGGAGCAGCAGGACAGTGTCCACAGGCCTAGGGGCCCTGGGGCAACTTGGGTTGAAGATCCAATACCATGACGGTGTTTAAACACCACCAACTAAATAGTCACAGAAAGCTGAATTATTTTAGCACTACCTGTGTACATACCTGTCTGTCTTTAGGAACGCTAATTCCTTCAAACTTAAAAATCCTGTTGATCCCTTTTTGACACCCCCTTCCTCCTTTCTCTTGGGACAAACCTTTTTTTCTGAAGCTACCTCACTGACACCTCTCCTTTGCTCTCCTTTTTAGAAGTTCTAAGGATTAACCATGAGCCTCCCATCTATCTTTCTACAGGCTTAAATTATGCAGATCCACAAGCAATATTTGATCAGAGCTATCCAGTATACTCAATGAGCTCTGGACAGTCTTGAAGCTGTCTTCTTCCCATTGATTTCTCAACTGCTCTCCTCTGCCTCTGCTACAAGGACGGCAAGTAGCTGCTCTATGCTACGCATGGCTGGTGTCTGCTCTCCGTCTATTTTAGCTTGTCCTCAGCTCCTCACTGATGTACCCAAGGGCTGAAGCTGTAGGAGACCCCCCAGCCCTGCTCCAGCCCTGTGAGCTGGAAGGGACAGACCCCTCAGCGCCTCTCGATTATTTGCCACCCGCCGTAAAGCTTTTCCAGGCATTGTCTTAGCAATCAATGGAACCTCGGTGTTTTGCAAAAGGATTCTGTGTCCCCATCCCTTGCCAGTGTTGTTGAGTCCCTATGTATTTGTTTCAAGGTCTCCGGCGTTGGCGGAGCGGTGGCGTCAGCAGATCTCAGGTGGCTCGGGTCCTTGGGTCCTTTTCTTTATCCTTGGAAGCCTTGAAAGTTTTCCCCAGGCGGGAGGTGAAGAGTCTGTTAATTTCACACTTCAAAATAATCTTTGCCCTCTATTTCTCGTTCTTAAGTACGATTGTGTTATCCAGGGAGATGTTTTAGGGACTCGGTAACAATGTGGGGCTTCTCCAGCTTTCTCATCCAGTGTTCCCACAATGCTTTTATTTCCATTGACTCGAAGCACTTCTTGCCATTCACAAAAGCCAACCACAATGCCCCGCGGGCTGCTATCCCTCCGGCTCCGTGCTTGGAGGCAACCAGCCAGGCAAGCCGACAGTAAATATTTAAATCTTGGCAACACTAAAATAAGTTATTTTCCCCTGCACTGCAGAGGGCAGGGGCACAGAGCGCCTTGGCGTGTTTCTGGTGACCTGTGCTGCCAAACGCCAGGAAAGTGATGCGAAGGAGGCAGCCCCTGCTCCTGCCCACTGGGCACCAGTGCCCCGGCAGAGAGGCTGAGTGCCTGGGCATGAGACCAGTGAGGCATGACCCCCCCGCACCAGCTGGCATCCCTGCTTCCCACCCCAACCCTTCTAGCTGGAGAGGCAGAGAGAAACAGGTAGAAAGGCTGGAAAACCAGTGGGATTTACCTGCTGATCTTACAATTTGTCCTTCCTGCAGCCCTGTGCCATCAGTGCAGCCCTGTGCCTGCCCAGGGCTCCATGCCACTGGGCTGGTGCAGCCTCTGCACCATGATGGTCCTCCAGCACTGCTGTCCTTAGATGCAGGAAGGACCACATTTCACTTGGAGAGCCTGGTGATATGAAGAAATTGAAGTGTATGAGTATTTGTATCGTACTAGTCTAGTTAGATTTTCTCCTACAGATTTAGTTCAATTTCAGCCAATTAAAGCTCCTGCCCTCAGCTCATCTTATACCACAGGTCTTGTGCACAACAACTGGGAAAAAACCTGAACTCAATGAGTTCCAGCACATAGTCTGTGATGCGCATCGAATTTTCTGGAGTAGAATTTGAAAGATTTTAAAATCAGAATTTTTCTGCAGAAGGGCCCAAGAGGTGTTGTGGTGAGGTATCCATGTGTGAACAAGAAATAAGGACAAAATTGTAGGCTGAGCTTCGCTGGGAAATAACGAGGTGGGGGAAGTGCAGGGGTAACTGATGTGTTCATGCCACAGTGTTGCTACCTGTGGAGCACCTAAGCACAGCTTCTGGCTTATGCTGCCCCCATTTCCTTTCTACCAGAAAAAGAGTCAGTGTGTATCTGATCTCAAATGTGGCCCTTCCATCCTGCACTGTGCGCCCTGACCTCTCATGGCATGCTGGGGACCTCCACGTGGTCCCCAAACTGCTCCGAACTTAGGATGACTGAGGGGTCACCTGCTTCACCCTTCCTCTCCCAAATCCACAGCAGGAGCTCCAAGCATACCTCCCAGTACCGGTGGGGCATAACAGGCTCATTTGGGGAGGGAGCTTGCAGCAAGCTTAGGAAACAACAGGGTATTTTAATCTTTTCCTGCAAAGCTTTGCACAAGAACTCGTGTTATGTTTGGCCGCATAGAGGAGTTCTGTCTTAAAGAGTTGGTTTTCTTCTTGCCTGAGGGGGGGAGGAATGATATCAACCAGATTTGTTGAATGCTAGCAGTTTTATATGTTGGGATTGTAAACACTTTGGGTCATCAGCCCTCTCCTCTTCCAATGCCTTTGTCCAGGTGCCACACGAGGAGCCCCTTGTCCCTTTTTCAGCCATGGATGTTCCCAGGACACTGCTAAGAAATCACAGCAGCATTTCTCATCTTCCCCAAAGTGCTTGCAGCTTCAAAGGCTCCTCTGGCCCCAGGAGCACCTCTGACTATTGGGGCTACTCTCTTTCCAATTTCTGCTCTACCTGCTCATGTCCGGGTGCGTTGGCAGTGTGTTTTGGGGACGTATCTGGTGTGTGGGCTCTTCCATGACCTCCTCAGTGGTGGCCAGTCCTTGTCCCCGGGCTGCAGCAGCCATGCAAGGGCACGTGTCCCCACACAGACACCCATTTGTAGGAATGAATGTGTCTTCCCAAACACTCAGGCAGATAAAAACCATATGTGTTTTGGATTAGTTTCCCCCAGCTGTTTTTCAGCTTGCATTTTCCCTCGAGCTGAATAGGATTTTATTACACACTGCCCAGGTTTCCTGTTCCCATGGGCCCTGGCACTGTCCCCCTGAGATGCCCCCAGTGCCGCCTGTCCCCCAGGACAGCGGGTCCAGTCCCTGAGGGTCTTCATAAAGCACCACAGACTCAAGCACCTCATTGCTTTGGAAAGTCCTGGCCCCCATCGCCCCACAGCGCTGGCAGTGCCCTCCTGTTCCCAACGGGGCAATGCAGGAGTGGCCACATCCAGGTGCTCCAGTGGGGTTTTGTCTTCAGCTCTGCCTACTCCTTGCAGTCCCCCGCTGCTCTGCACCCCAAATGTCTGCGACCTGGTCGAGGCTGGTCCAGCATATGGGTTACCCCAGCACAGATCAAGCTGCATGTGCCAGAGCACATTTTTGGGGTGGTCTCTGCCTCCCTCCCGCCCCTCCCTGGCTGCTGGCAGGGCAGCAGCTGCCCACCCTCCTGCCCAGCTGTGGCCTTGCAAGGTTCGAGCTGGTCATTCCCAGCTATAGAAGTAACCCACGTGCTGTACAGAGAATCGCACAGGTCTAGATATCAGCTTGAAAACTGTTGATCTTGACATCAAAGGGAAGAAGGAGACTATGGCAAGAGTGTGGGTTTTCAAAAATGCACTGGCAGCAGGATTGGCCTGACCTGCAAACTCCCTCCAGTAGGAGCTACTTAGCAAATCAGGTCAGATCCCTGCCTTCAGACATCAAAACTTTCTCACAAGCCAATAACTCGGTTTGTATTCTGTATTTAAAATGTTTAATTGCCTCTATCTTCGTGAGATTCACTTTTGCAAAATTAAGTGACAGATCAGTGGAAATGTGGTATATTTGGATTGGTATCTTTGATTTGACTAATTAAATGAAGGCTGTGGTAAGTTCACAACGCCGTAATTTGTGCTACCTGGTGGCTTGGTGGCAACTTCATGAACAGGGGTACAGGCGACCCTTGCTGAAGAGCCTGCCTGGATCCACGCTGGCTTTGTTCAGGGGGAGGTTAAGTGCACTCCAGCGCTGACAATCGCGGCGTGAGAGGCTCTCAGGAGGCGGCAGCTGCGGCAGTGCCTGTGCGGGAGGGAGGGGAGCTGCTTCTCACGGGGGAGACAGCCAGCCTTTCGTAAAACTGAGCGCCAGAGAGATGATCGTCTCTGCTTGGGAAGCAATTGCTCATACTTGTGTCTCTCATCGTGCTTAGGGAAAGCCTCTCTCCTTTAGTCAGGGGGCCAGGCTGCCCCAAAGTCATGCTCTGACTGTAGGGGGCTTGGGAACAAAGCTTCCCACAGGTACAGGAATCCCTCCCTGATTCCTGGTGTGCGCTGGACCTGTGTTTGGGCAACACCGCTGCACCTTTTATGCTTTGATTCTATTAATTACAGGGTAAATATGTGCTTTTCTCTCTGCATTTCAAACAACTAGGGAGACAGCACTACTCTACCAACAGCACCAAGGGCTATCGGCCTTCAATTCCTGATTTGGTGTCCAAGCCCCTGGTCTCAGTTTTGGGGAAGAAGGGCCATCCCATGCAGCACACTGGTGTCAGGAGAGCTGATGCTCATAGTTTAACAGAGCTTATTAACAGAAAACCCGGATGTTTAGTCTCCTCTTCCCTGGGGTTTAAAAAAAAATGTTTTCCAAATATTGTTGCGTGCCATAAGGTCTTTCCCCCACTGCCAGTCGCTTCTCCGGTGCTTGGATGGGAGTCACGAATTTGCTGGCAGGCTGTGTGGCAAACCGACGCTTCTGTCTCCTGCCACCCATCAACCGGCCCCTATTAGAAGAGAAATGGCAAGTGGTTTATTTGCTGCCCGTATGGCAGCCCTTATGGGGCAGGCATCGGGGGGGAGAGAGTGCCTCCTGCCAGTGGGTCGGCCCCCCCAATCGGAGAGCAACGGGGGGGCGGGGGCCGACCCGCTGGCAGGAGGCACTCTCCCCCCTGACGCCCCCTCCCTGGCTGCAGCCTGCCTCTGCCGAGACCCCACTCCCTCCGCACCCCCCTGCCGGCATAAAAGTGGAGGCTGTGAGGTAAATCCCATCCCATCAAAACTGCAACATGCTGGGATTCTGCTCTCCTTCGGCCTTCCCCATCTGCAGAGCATCGCTGTTAACCTGCCACCAGCATAGTCCCTCCATAACCCCCTTCTCCTGCCTTGTTTTCTTTGGAAAGGCTGTTGCTCCTGCGGTTGCTGACAAAGTTTCTTTGTAAGCGTCCTGCGGGCTGTCAGTGCCTCCTTCCCCAGCCCGGCCAGCAAGGAGGGCTATCACTAATGTGTGTCATTCATCAAAGCAAAATTACATGTGTCCCAAAAAAAAGGACAGCATGCAGACAAATTACAGCATGCAACAAATTGCTTACTTGTAGAGGAAAAAAAAAATACAGCATGCTGTTTTCCTCCCCTCCCAGGGGTAGGTGTTTAGTTCAACGTATTAAGACTGAGAAATCTAATTATAGCCACGGGACGGGGGAAGCCCAATTGCAGTGAGGCACAGGTCTCGCCCCAGTCGGTGGGTGCGGTGCAGCCAAGCTGTGCCGTATTCCAGTGGGGTCAGCCCGTGGCCCGTGCTGGGGGGCTCCGGCAGCACCAGCCAGGCAAAGCCCCCCATGCTGCGCTGGGGGCATAGCATGGGAAGCAGCCCTGAGGCTGCTCTGCCTTGCACCAAAGCACCTGGGGCCACAGGGGAGAGGGGATGCCTGCACAGGGGGATATGGTCAGGGCAATTTTTATTCTTTTTTAAGGGTTAATGGTTTAGATTATATTTTTTAAGCACCTTCCTGTAGTGAGGGACACTTCATTTCTCTGTGGCTGCAGCCGTGCTGCTCTGGTGTGAGCCAGGGCTCAATCTGTGGAGAAGGGCTGGCCGTGTTGGTGAGTGGCTGGTGCTAGGGAAGGGGGGGGCTGGAAGGGGACCCCCCCAGCCAGGTGTCGGCCACCCGCTCTAGTAGCCAGCAGTCCTCCCGTGGCAAGGCGTGAGCCTGGCATGGCACCTGGCACAGCTCCTCTGTCCCCAGAGGGAAGGGCAAGAGCGGGCCTGGCCCCTGACCGCCCTTGGTTCCCACCTGGCTGCCCCACCAAGAGCACCCTGCTCTCCTGGTTTTATCTTTCAGACTGCAAAAGCCCTTCTTACATAGTTAATTCATTTTCATTAATCACAGTCTTCTCATCTACTTGTTTATGTTCTTCACTCTTTCACAAATCTAATCTGACATCCGATTTACAGATTTCAGAAATTAACCTTCCTCCAGTGTTTCTGTTTCAATGTATCTTTATTTATTTACGTTCCTGTCAAGTGCCTTTCAATGGGAATGATTTCTACTTTTGGCAAGCAGAGGAGCCTATTGTTTTCCACGGAAATGTAAAGTTTTGCCAATGGGGTAGAACCCAAATGGGTAATTGTGGGTCAAACTGTACCGCCCTTACTGCAGTTCTGTGGCACTCGTCTGTAAGGCGTCCCAGATAGCTGGGCTGTGGTGCAGCCCCTTCGCAGCCTGGGCATCCCAAATGCCTGCTGGGAAGAGGGAGCTAATGGTAGATCCCCCTGCCCCAGCTGGGGCTGGACGGGAGAAGGGCTGGCCCCCTCACCACTGGAGCTCTCTGGCAAAGCTGCAGCCCAGCGCTTTGATTTGCCACAGCAACCTGTGTGCTCCTCAATCAAACAGAGAACAACTGCCTCTAGGAACAGGGATTCTGTATTTCTGAAGCAACAGTTAACCTGGCAATGACATTATTTTCTTATTTGCAGAGGACAGTGTGTGCATTATTACTGAGGCACCGCAGAAATAAAGCTCTTTGGCTCACTCCACATTTGAGAGCTATTGTCTTTTACAGAGCATCATGCAAAGAGCAAGAGTAGCTTCTCCTGCAGCAGCTGCGGTAGACCTTGCAAAGGAAATGAAAACAAACCACAAACAATTGTTTATCAGAATGAAGAAGAAGAAAACAAAGGGGGGAAAAGTGAGGGCACAATGCACCAAGGATTAAAGGTAATTTTGGAGTGGCCCCAAAATAATTGCCTCCGTTTTCCCTGGAGATGGTGGTGCTGCAGGCAGGAGTGGAGGCAGGGAGTGAGAGCTAATGGGTGGCACCACGCAGATGCAGCTGTCTCCACATCCATGCTGGCATCAGCGACATGCACACCTTGCAGAGCTCAGCCTCTACGCTGGGCGTCAGAGGGCAAAAGAGCCGTGCCTGAATAACACAGATGTTTTTCCAGAAATAGTGTTGAAGGGTAAATGTAGATGCAATAAAATGTAGCATGGGTTTACCAAAGGCAGTTGGTATCAGACTAATCTCATTTCCTTATTTAGTGAATGATTTGTCCAAAGCAATGCCATCCACCCCCTTTCATACAGTGCCCTGTGGGAAATTACGAGATAAACAGGCGATGATGGAAACCAGTACAGGAGCTACAGGGTGGCAAAGGCAACAAGCATAGTAGAGATGACAACTTCATAAACTTCAAGGGGATGTGTTGCGTGAGAGGGTAGTTACTTGTCCAGTTTCTCAAGTATCCTTCTTGGGACAAGACCTCTTCCCTATTTTAACCATTTACCTTGACATCAGTGTGGTAATGTGCTGATGCAGTTTGCTGGAGAGGGCAGAGAGGGACGTGGTGCTGAGGCAACTGGATGACCACAGGCTGGGTGCTGCCTGGAAGGAAGAGTGACGGTCAGGCCCTTGGGAAATCATAATTACTTCTGTCATTAGCTGGGAGCACATTGGTTGGGAAGCACATAGGGGCTGAATTAATCAAGCCCTGGGTGAACCATAAGCCTCTGCTGGGAGGTGGCCATGAAAGTGGGAAGTCAGTGGCAGGGCCTATCGGTCCAGGCAGCCCCAGCAGAAGCAGGGCCAAGCACCATTCAGTTTGTCATCAAGGTGGCAGATAATTGTCCACCTTCCCAGGGAAATGGTGGGTGTGTCTACCACTGCGAATGAGCCTGACCCCAGAGTAACCCCACAGCCTTTCCTCACCGTCGGCTGCTCTCACTGTCAGACCACATTAGAGCCAAACGGTGGAAAGAGGAAGAAGCCATAACCTGCAATAACCAACCTGAAATAGCCCAGGGAACCGCTTCCTGACCTCATGGACTTCCTGTGAGTGTCTCTCGCCTGCTGTAGCACGGGTGGCAGCCGGTGCCAACAGCCCTGTGTGCAACCTGCACCCCTGGGTGCCCTGAGCCACCGCCTTGGTGGCAAAGCAGTGGGGAGCAGTGCACCCGAAATTCCCCCTGTGGCGGGGCGTTCGGGGAGGTGCCAGCCAAGCCTGCGTGCCCCTGAAGGCCGGGACACCATTTGGCTGCCCCGTGGTTACAAACCCAGCCCATGACCTTCCCTCCATCTGCTGTCCGGCCTCACGGTAATGGAGGGGTTTCTATTCTTGCTGTGCTGAGTCCACTGGCACTTACCCATCCTGTAAACAAAACCAGCCCTCTGGAAGCCAGTGGACATCAAGGATGTAATTTAGTTTCTTAATAGCCTTGCTGAGGCTATTTCAGCACTCACGCCGCAATGGTGGCGCGGCGCTCCCTACCCCCTCAGCCAGTGGTCAGGGCGAGGGACAGCAGGATGAGAGCCTGGCAGGACACGCTGATGGTTGAAGACATTCCGCTGTCGGAGGACTGCTCTGTCAGTCTTGCTTCATTACAATTATCTCGCTTGGATGATCTCCTTCCCTTCCTTAGCAGTTGCTATAAGGTTATTGTATCAAGCACAAACGTGTTGGTATTTCATTTCCCTCTGAAACTTGAGGGCAGGAGGTGGAAAGCCCAGTTTTCCCCTCAGCCAGGTGGTTCCCCACAGCAGGGTCCTGTTGGTGGTCTTACTCCAGCCCAAGCCCTAAATTTGTTTCTACTCTGGTGTACTTTTGCCACAGTGTTGCTACATGGCATACTCCTAGACTCAGTAATAGTGCACCATACATCACTATTTATAAACATAAAATAAAGTGCATCCGATTTGAAGGCATTTGCCTTCGTTTGGTTTTGGTCTATGGAGCAATGCGCGACTTTCAGAGCAGTGGGGCGGAAGGACGGAGTCAGAAATATATCCCTTTTGGGTACCTTTTAAAAGCAGCCGGGCGGCTGTAAAGGGAATCTTTCCCCTTCATAAAATATTAGAGGCAACAATATCTTGTCTGCATTTTGTATTTCAGTTGCTCCCCCTGCTTTCCAACGTCCATGAACTGCGCAGCTTAGTCACCTGCGGCCGCCAGGATTTTGGTGGTTCAGGCACCCTTCAGGAAAGCGTTCACTGCCGTAAATCAAATGGCTCTGACAAAGGGCTCATGTAACCAGCTGAAGTGCATCACCAGCATCCCAAGGCTACCGCATGCCACGCAGGCCTCGCCACGCCGAGGGCTTCGGCCAAGGCACGGGCAGCGTGCTCCTCAGCTCTCCTCCCCTTGCACTGAACGCAGCTTGCCGGCACTGGCCTCGCACCTGAAGGCGTGATCCAGCACCCATGTCTGAATCCCACTGAGCTGAGCATGGGCAGCCTACAGGAGTCTGACAGCTCAAAAATAAGGTAAAAATTTACTGTCCTCGCAGCAAGGCTTTCCTGAGAAATTGTTGCCTGGGCACTAATGTTAGCTTTGCCTTTGAACGCTTCTCCTTGCCGCATGCTATTAATGTAAACAGCAGGTATTGTTCATGCAGCCCTCTTTCCCCCGTTTCCTCCGCCAGCCCTGTATTTTCAGGGACAACTGTCACAACGTGGCATCAGGGTATGGGGACGTGGCAAGTGTGCCCCTATGGCAACCACAATCTCACCAGCAGCCAGGTACACCAAAACAATTTATTTAAACTCCGAAACGCTCGTTCATTAGAAACGAAACCATTTTCCTTGGCACTTGCAGCTCTCCGTACATGTGCAAATTCATTCAAAACCCAAATTCCTTCTCTGAATTAAATTGTCAGCCTCCCACTCAGGCAGATACATTAGCACTGACTGTGTAACATCAGCTCAGCTCTCTGTATAACATATGAATAAGCCTTTAAAATTGTATATTCTGCCCTGCAGCATTTGTCTCATATTTTGATCCTGATTTTTCTATGCTAAAATGCTTGCTGATCTATTCAAGTGCCTTGATGGTTTACGCGCTTCTAATTTAGGGTTCATTTGGGACTTACCAGTTCTGTGCTCGTTTGGTAACAGTTCGTTCACTTACTAATACATTCTGAAACCGTGGATTATAATGGATTTCTGAAACTGTTAAAAATAGTGACAAAAGATTTCTTCACATTTCATAATGTGTAGATGTAGCAGTTTATACTTCTGAAGGAGATCTTAATCACCATTTTAATTTTCTTTTAGAAAGAAAAAAAATGTTATTTATCTTTAGAAGTGAAGACAGGGTTCAGGGATAATTTTGAGAGTAGGTTATAATAAGACACTTCAATTAATTAAAATAAAAAGTCATATTGGCTAGAAAAAATTGTGTTGATACAATACCCCAAAATTAACAAATAAGTGATGCCTGCCACAGAGCCGTAGGTTGAAATGCAGTGGTTAAAAATAATACCTCTTATTTTCAGTAAATCACCAAATATATTGCCTTAATGAAATTTCTTATGAGCAGTTTGAGTTCCCAGCAAACCTTAAAGGCCAAGAAATAGCACCTTGGAGGCCAGGAGGGGAATAGAGCTCTGCTAGCCCCAGAGCCATGGCAGAGCCCTTGGCACGAGGCTGTGGTGGGCAGTGCTGCTGTATGGGGGTCGCTGGGATCTGCGTGTCTCCAGCTCTGTCAACGGACAGATCCTGCGAGATTAAAATAAATGGCAAACCTCCCATTGACTTCGAGCGAGAAAAATATCCTATCTTTTCATGTGCAGCGTGAGTAATAATTAAAAGAAACATATGGGTTTTCAGCTGATGTACAGCCACATAAGGATTATCAATGGTATCTTTCTCCCTGTCCGTGTCCCTGCCCCATGGATCGATTTGCTTATCCAACAGCATCGAAACTCAGACAAAAAAAAAAAAAAAAAAGGCACCCTGCTTCCATTGTGTGCTTACAACTGCGGTGCTACCTTTTTCTTTTCTCAGAAAGAAAATGCAGACCGCCCTGCAATTAGCAGCGAAACCATGAATACTTTCTTCGTTAACCACAAATGGTTCTTTTCGCGACGAGCGGGCTCACATATGTTCTAAATATGTTCAGTTTCATTAGGCGGCGAAGCGCTGTGGATCTGCTATTTTATTCAGGAAGGCAAACAAGAGCTGCATATGTGCAACATAAGTTGAGGAGAATGGGAAAAACTCAAGGCACTTGCCGAGTGCCCAAGATGCTCGGACGTGCTGATTTAACGTGGGATTGCTCCCAGCTTCTTTTTGTCAGCCTTGTCGCTAGTGGAGCTCAGCATGCTCAGGCAGGTGATGCTCCTGACCTCTGCCAGCCTGAAAGTCCTTCAGAAAGGTGGATTTGTGTGCTACAGGTGACCTGCTTTGAGAGGGTGGTTGGCCAAGTTGCTGGGGTTTGTCTCTGCTGCCCAACACTGCCCCTTGTGCTGAGGGGCCAACTGGTCCTCAGAAATCAGTGACCCTTTCTATGCAAGATTTACAAAAGGCAGATGCAGTGGGACGTGGCACTGATTCCTGGGGAGTGGGGGGGTGAAGCCACCCCAGGTCCAAGCCCCTGCATTGGGGGACAGCTGGATCTTGGGTGCTGTAGCAGTTCGCAGGCTGAGACAGGTGGCTGCGAGCTCCCCCAGATTTTCTCCCATTTGGAGAAAATTTGGAAAACTGGCTCCCAAATTTTTCTATTTGCAGTTTTTAGAGATCTCCTGTGCATTGCTTGAATGTTTCTCTAGTTAGCTGGTCAAAATTTTTCAAGTATTGGAAATGCATATTTTTTTAATAACTCAGGAGCACAAAAATTCACTTTTTCTTATTTTCTTCAAACCATATTGGACACTGGAAGCAAAGCAGCACAGCAAGCTGTGTGTGAGCAATGCCTCAGCACCCCCCCACTCAACACAGCTGCCCAGTGGACAGGCCACTAAACCACTAAACCACTAAACACTTCTCCTCTTAAGACTGGATCCCACACCCCACATCACTTAGACACCTGCAGTTTGTTCTGGTGAAGAAGCTGGTAGAAACCATTCTTCAGACCTCAGTGTCCCTTTTTTGTCTCTCCCCTGAAACCATGATGGACTGTTGTTAATACATGTAGGAAGTTTATCCCGCATAGAAAATGAAGATTTGTGTAAATCACATTTTTTATGTAAACACATACAGTGTTAAAAATATTCACACCCCTAAGTGTTTCCCATCATGTGTGTGCTAATGAGTGGATTATGAAATACGTTTTCTGTGTTTTACACTTGGGCCTTCTGATCAGCTTTCTCCCACCAGAAGGGACCCCAGAGGAGGCTGGACGTGCCTGCGATAATCACAGTGCTGTGAGAAGTTTTAAGAAAGTGCACTGTGCCCTTGATCCCTACTGAGAGCTGGAGGTACCGTGTTACTGATGCAATGTCCCGGGACTTTGCATTTGTCAAGGGGAAAGCTATCTCCTTGCGAAATTGCAACCCATTAGAGATATCTCAGGTGGTGCTACAGAAGGTGGTACTGCTTGAGTGTCTGTCCAGTGCCTGCAGCCAGGCAGTGCCCTCGCTTAAATTGTATATACAGAGAGACATTCCTCAGATGTAAAGACAGCAAAATATAAATAGAGAACAGATCTCAGAGGGCCCCAGAAAAGGAGTTGTAAGAAATTATTATTATTTGCTGATGGTATAAGAGGTATGGTTTAAATGCCTGATTTGTGGCAGAGAAGCAGTTGTAAACCACCAAATCAAATAAACTACTGAGAGCTGCCTTTGTAGGAACAGCCAGCGATCAATAAGTATCCCAATATCTGCGGCAACTCAATTCATTCTTCTTCCCCCTAAACCCAGGCATTATATTAATAACGTCTTTAGCTGTGCATGGGTTGCTCCGCGAGCTTTGTGCAGTGCTGCCAAGCGATCTTCACCTCAGCACACCCTGTGCCTGCTGCCAGGAGCTCAGGAAGCATGGAGTTAAATAAGTTTGCCTTCTCCTCCATCTGAACAATTGGAATCAGCAGTTTGCATTATTTTAAAAATGAATGCTCAGAATCAGCAATTTTCTTTTTCCTTTTTTTTTTTTTTTAAGATCTTGAGGGTTTTTTTTATTTAAAGTGGAAAACTACATTAAGTGCAAGGCACTCAACAAAGAAACAGTCATAAAGCCTAAGTATTCTTAGAGTTATAAAATATGTCCGTGGTGGCAATTCTACTGCCAACAATGAAGTTTTAAGCATTAATATGCCTTCATTGCAGTTTTAATGCCTTAATATTGACTCTATAGCTCTTTTGGGTAATTTTGCTTTCTCTGGTACTTGAAAGGTGATGATGTCAGCGTTCTTCGTACTGATTCATATGCAGGTTGATGAAGCTGAGTTATTTATTGAGTTCCATTATATTTTCTATAAACATTAGTTCTCAATAAACAGAGACATTTAGCCGAGGGTTTATTTATTAAATAGGTACTGTACAGATGGTTTTGCCACACATGATGTGCTGCAGAGGATATTACTCAGGAATAATCAGCTGTGTTATAGCTTGGCTAAATTAATAAGATGATAATGATGAAATTGATGCTTTTGAGCTAGGCTTGGTAAATGGTTTTTGCATAAACAAACTGATAAATTTGAGAAGCAATTACTTGCTTGTCAAAGATAAAAACACAACAGGGCCCATTTATAGTTAGGTCCTATTTATTTTTAAAGATTGTACCAGATTTTATGTTTAATACGCTGCAATTAAAAAATAATACTTAAATGAAGAATAATAAAAAACTAACTTTCTGAGCTCTCCTTCAAATTTGAAGATGCAGCATTGCTTGGTTAGACATCAAGTAAACTTTTTCAAGGCTTTCACTACATCTAGAAAAAATATAATTGTTTTATGAAAGATGCTGTCTGGAGTTGTGCAACGCAGACTCTGGCAGCGCTTTCTGTAGCAGTATTTGCTCTAAAATCAAGCTGGATTTCATATAGAGAAACACAGTCTCCAATTCCCTGTTTAATGTAGGTTTCACTGCAGTGATCACGCAAGCGAACAAAACACACGTGTACTCCCCACACACACACAACTTCACGTAACTCTCCGATAAAGTAATGAATTGTGTGTGTATGATGTATGTGTGTGTGTAATGAATTGTGTATGTATATGTGTGTACATGTACATACTTGTCTGCTAACAAAAATGTGGGTCTGTTATGTGGTTTTATAAGCCAGCCAGAGTAGCTTATTTATGTTTATTTAGAAAAAAAAAAATAGACGAGTGTTGTGTGGCCCTGCTGGAGAGGACCTCATGAGCTTCTGACACTATCTATGTTCTCAGAGTGATAGCAGTACTTTAGTGACTGTGGTTGGTCGTTTCCATCTGAGGGTTTGAAGGTACCTCGTGAACACGCATTCAGCTTTGCAGTGTCCCTGAGAGGTAGCGGTTATCAGACAGCTCACCGCTGTCTCCTCGGTGGGAACGGGCAGCTGCTGTGTGCACCAACAGGACAGTGATGCTCCTAACGATTGATTTTACCTTTTTGCGTGCTGAAGGAAGGGTTTAGGCCTTCAATTAATTCCTTCTTTCCCTGGAAATTGCCATGTCCCAAGGACACCCATGTCATCTACATTTAAATATTCCTGTGGGACTGTCCTAAGTGGATTATACCTGAAAATAGATATCGTATGGCCAAACGTAGCAAGCTGCATAGACGTGTCATAACTTAAAAGCATGTGTTTTCCACCATGACACAAAAGGCTTTTACTTGTAGGCTTAAAGAGAGCTTTTGCTTAATTACTTTGCTCCATAAGGACCTAAAGCCTGTAGTAATGCACAGGAGGAGCCCAGCCCTGGGTTGTAGCCCTGCAGTGGCATATGCCAGCAAGGCCATGGGCACAAGGTCCTGCTCACCCAGGAGAACATCCCACCGGGAAGTGGCGTGGCACCATCAGGAAGTTTTGCAAGGGGAGTGGGTGAGGAGTCCTTTCCCTTGCTATTTAAAATGTCCCACCATGAGCAAGAGCAGATTTCTAACAGTCCTTCTTGGCTGTTACTTTTTTTGTAGGAAATTTGATACTGAAGTATTAATGTATTCTATGACTTTGTTAGTGAGTCCTTCATACATTTTTCTTGCAGCCATTCAAATAGAATTTAAGGTTTTATGCTGACCTGAAACTCTCAGCCGAGACAAGCAGGAGAGTCAAGCTCTCAGACACAATGCCAACATTGACTATGTAAAGGAAACATCATAATGTGTTGCAACATCAGCAACATATATAGAACAATCCACAACCAGACAGTTTTTGCTGTCAGCTGTTGGTTCAGGTTTATTACCTGAATTATAACTATTAATTATAACAAAAAGAAACAAGGTCATTGGATTAGCCTTAAAAACCTGAAATAAAGGTGTCTACAGTGCTGTGTCAAAGGTATGAACCTCATTGATGAGTTTTGTGTTGGATTCAAGGCCATAGGGAGACACAGGGAGAGAAGCTTTGGTTTTCTGCTGGTTTCAGCAGGTTAAGCTACCTCAGGCAGAGCCTGGCTAAATATTTAGCGATCAATTTTAGCATGTGAATAATCCCCTTGACTCTTTCCATAGAAAACATAGGGGAGTGGAGCCATCGCCCACCAGCATGGGCTGGGAACACCATGGCTCCTGGCTGCAAACCGAACATGCAAACCAAGGTGGCAGCCACAGCCTCAGCCATGCCCGGCTCCTGCCACCCCACAGGGAGACAACCCCCCTTGAATGCTGCGGAGGGGAGGAAGGGCAGAAGCTGCCCTTTCCCAGTAAACATTGCCACATCAGCCTTTACAGTATCATCATGTAAATGGCTGTGCTTGCAGGATACAGGGGAGTAGGTCTGCATTCACAAAAATACTATTTATGTCCTTGTAACTATTTATAAGCTTTTGCAAACACCTGTAAAATGTGCTCGATGATCCGCAGGGAGATTTTAAATGATGTGACTTTGTGAAAATCTAAATCCAAAAATACGGTGCAGATCAATCTGCTCAGCTGGGACAGGTTTGCAGGAGACAGGGCCTTCCCTCCACTGGCTCTCCAGGAATGGCTTTAACTCAGACATCAGTGTGAATTGACATCCCTGCTGCTGAACATGTTTAATGAGAAGGTCTTGAGCAGGGAAAGGTGAAGCCATTTTCATGCTGTGGGGCCACACTTACCCAGGCTGGGGATCAGTATGAAATGGAGCTGATGCCTTTCAGCTGGATGGCACAGGGTGGCTTAAAAGTGGGTCTTGGCAAGAGATTTGGGTGAGACCTCTCTTGGAAAAAAAGAGTCTCTGTATTCTTTTGGGTATTGCCATGTTTCTTGTGCTGAGAAGGAAAAAAACTGAAAAAAGTCAAAGTCACGTCAGTGCTTTCAAAATAAAATTACTTTTTAAGTATTCCTGGGAATTTCATGTGAAAAATGATAAGGTTTTTTTTTAGAAAGTGCCATGTTCAAAGAAAATATTTACTTTTAAGTAAAACAAGATTGCTGTGAGAGAAGATTTTTTCCTCCTGCACAGATTTACAGTACCCAAAGATTGTTTGTCAATGAAAACCGAGACAGAATTTTCCCAGAATGTTGAAGTTTTTTCTTGCTTTAGACAAGGTCAGTACTGAACTTTGGTTTCAGTAGAAGGGTCAGCTCCAAACTGCTGTCATTAAAAAAATTTACTCTGAATAGAGAGAAATCTGGAGCTGCAGCTGCACAAGATGCCTGGGCTTAGGACTGCTGGCCACAAGTGTGCTGTGCCGTGCCATGCTGTGCTGGCGCAGCGCTGTGCCCGGCCTCTGCCAGCACGGCCAGTGCCTGTCAGGGATCACGGCCACGCTGGCAGCACTTTCTTGCATGTTTCTCACCGGACTGCAGGGATCAACCAAGCCACTTAGCACTGTTTGCTGTAACACTTAGGTCTGCCTTAAAATCCAGCGTATGGCAGCACTTTAAAATAGAATCATTCATTATTAATTAGGTCACAATAAAAAAATCCTATGGATGCATTCGTGACGTTAAATGAGCCGATCCCAAATAATGTGATTGTAATGAATTCCAAAGGAATAAATAATGACTGGGCCATTAGCATAAAGTGTCAGCCACAGCTCTGTGCTGCCCGCCGGCACCCGCCCGCCTGGCACCGCTTCCAAACCCACCCAGCCGGCCGCCGGCCCAGACGTGGGGTCCCTGGCCACAGGCTGGCGTGGGGGTGGCAAGGTCTGTCCCACCATGGGGAGCTGCTGCAGGGAGTCAGGGCACATCAGTGGCTCCTGCCAGGGCTTGCAGTGACATTGCCCCCAGGACAGCCACCCCAGAGCCCCTTTGCAGGCAAGAAGTAGGATAAGGTAGAAGCATGCAGGAAGATATTTTTGCACCTCTTGCTCTAATATATAATCAGAGATTTTGTTCCATGTCTTGCATAACCAAATTAATTAGAAATTTATCTGACCAGAAGTTCAGATCAGCGTGCATTTAAGGCAGAGGCCGTCCCCGTGCGCATATTTGCTCTTTTTGTTGTGGAACAATTATCTGCCCGTTTAGGAAATGCAAAATTTGTTTCTATTTTAATAGATGCTCTTAACCATAAAACAATTTCAGGCTGCTTGTGATTGTAGTGTGCTTAAAAACCTCTGAGAGGAAAACATCATTTGTAACCCCCCTCCTCCTATCCAGATCATGGCCCCAGGTGTTTCTGGGTGGCCGTGGGGCAGGCAGCAGTGCCAACCCGCACTGGCACAGACCAGCACAGAGCCGACGGTGATGGCACAGCCACCTGGGCGAGCAGAGGGCCGAGATGGCAGGGGAGGGTGACAGGATGAGGCCAGAGGGAGAGAGGTGCAGGGAAGGAAAGCAGGGATGGTGGGTTTCTGGGAAAGAGAGCTGTTTCCTTCCCCCAAGCCGTAAGGTCTGTGCCGGGGCAGAGCAGTGTCGTGAACACAGCAACAGGGCAGGGACTAGTGGCAATGGGGACACCAGCCCTGGGCAGAGCCCTCCATCAGCCTCACCGGGCACCTGGCAAATAAAATAAATAGGTAGAACAGGTAGCAGGGACGGCGGCCGGACCTTTTTTGTCAGCATCCCCTTCCCTCCCAGCAGCCGAGCAGACAGGCGCGTCAGGTGCCTGTGCCCCTCTTATGTCTGCTGTTAAAAAACCCAGCCAGGGAATGTCATTAGAAACAGCCACACCATCTGCCTTTTCCTCCCCTCCCCTTTAAATAAGGAAACACCTTGTCAAACACATCCCACTAAATATCCCTAACACCCTCCCGCGCGCTTCGCGCTCAGCGGTTCGCGGGATCGTGCACCATCTGGACCCTCGCGCTGCGTCTCAGCAGCGAGGCCCCGGCTCGGACCCCACCACGTGCCCCACGGCCGCCAGCGGGTCTGGCCTGTGCCGCCCGCATCCATGTGTGGCAGCAGGAGGTCACAGAGTTAAGCAAAAGCAATGAGTTCATGGGGGGAAAAAAAATGTCCAGCAACTCCGCTTCATATTGCTAAACCTAGAAAATTAACCAAGGAGGACCTTAAACACAGACATTTATTAACATGTAAATGGACTGAGTCAGCAATTAGTCAACAGTCAGCATAATCGACTAGAATATAGTAATTAAGTTGCCATTTAATTATTCCCAATTCATTTAAGGTAAATATTTACTACAGTCATGGGTTTTCCATTGTCGTTTGCATGTTCAGAGGGTCTGCATCAAAGTTTCTCAAGAACTTTAAAAAGTCAGGTTGCCTACTCCTGTCCTCACAATGCGGGTCCGGGCTGCCATGGGTGAGCGTGGCTGAGGAGCATCACCTGGTCTCCTGTGCTTGGAACGGGCTCCGCAGGACCCCACACCCAGAGCCTCCAGGCCCCGAGCCGCGCAAAGTGGTAGCTGCAGGGGGTTTGGGGGTCGCCCCGGCTCGTCTACCTCCTGCCCGCGCCCCTGCAAACCCAGGCAGTGTCTCAGGCACACACGTGTGCGCAGGCACACTCACACACACACCCCCTGCTCACTGACCGTGCAGATGAGTCTTTGTTCTTGGTGATTACTGTGCAGACAACACACTCACCCGGCTGCACCGAGACACTGCGTACGAACCAAGCAATGTGCTGATAAGTGAAATAGTGTTGAGAAGAGCCTTAGGAGATAGAAGAACATTATTTTAAATTATCTTGAACATAAAAAACAAAGTGAGGATTTGGCAACCTTGCAGCAAAAACCTCAAAACCAGTTATTCCTTTTAAATAAAAACAAAAATGAGAAACAGTAACTATTAGAAATCCCACCTGGTGCTTTCTCTGTGTTAATGATGCTTCTTAAATTGCATGTGGATAAATGGTAATTTTGTCTCACACCATTAAAAACTAATGGAACCCTTGATGATAAGAAATGCCATAGCTAGCTTGTTGGAAAACGTTTAATTAATAAAGTAATAAAATTATTGTAAACTAGTGCAGTTTCACAGAGGATTCAATGGGATATAAAACAGATAAAACATCCTTGAGAGTTGGTACAAGAAATAAATGCTCCTCTATAAAAAGCAGCACTATAAAGTTAAGCTGGTCTGTGTTATACCAAGTTAAGACAAGCTGTAGTGATAGTAAAGGTATTCAGATGAGCCTTTCATAAGAAGTGGTGGGAAAACCTCATGAGTGCAGGCAGGTGGTTTTTTTCCGGAGCAGAAAGCCGATGCACCTTCCCCTCACTGGTGTGAGGCCAAAGGTGGCTGCTGACGGGAACTGCAGCTCTGTGAGCCCATGGGAATATTTTGATGCTGTTACTGCTGTTATCGGCCTGTCCCAGAGCTCCCAGAGTCAGTGAGACAGTCTCCAATAGCCTGAGCAGGTTTGGGGTGAGGCACTATCCGACCTTGCTGCTACAGCTACTTCACTGCTTAATTTTTGCGAAGCAAGTGGCTGGCAGAGAGCAGGGAAGAGGGGTCAGACACTTCACCCCCACCCACCCTGGTGCCAGGGAATGAGCCCCTATGCAGCTCTGCGCAGCGGGTTTGCAGCTCCGTGCAGGTGGCCGGCCGGTGGCACGGGCAGTGGCCCCGCTGCCATGGCTGCGGTACCGAGCGCTCGCACATCAGGAGCTCGGTGCATGTACGTGGCATCTCGGCTGCTACATGAGCAAAAAAAGGGCTGGAGAAGCGCAAGCATGAGGAAAAACACACCAGTGGTTTAGGTTGGGTACTGCTCCTCGTCCTGCTGCTGACCCCAGTCTGTGCTTCATGTCCTCCTGGGGACATTTCCTTGCGGTTTTTAGGGATGAGTCTCCTGTAACTGGGAGACTGTAAAGAGGCTTTCCACATTGCATGAACTGTGCCAGGTACCACTGGTATGTACAGCTTAGTATCTACACAGAGCTGGTATGTTAATGCTTGTGGTCATTAGGCTCTTATGGCTTGGTTGTAACAATGGGATAGTCAGACCTTAGTCGTAAAAAGTCCACTCTCCTCACCAAGTCACTGCAGACATTGCTGTGCCCACTGATGCAATGACAACTTCTGATTAGTGTCTGCAGCACCATCTACTTTTAATTTGAGTGCCTTTAGTTTAATCTGCAGTCTCCACCTTGATTCTTAGTTAGAAGCCATGCTGCTTGATCTCTAGTTTTAAAATCAAGTGGGGGGTTTGTGTTTGGCTTGGTTTTTTTTTTTTTTTAAAGCACATCAGCATAATTAAAACTGCTGACAATAACAGTCACCCAGCCCCCCAGGTGTGACAGCACACTGAGGGGCTCCTTACTCACTTTGGCCTTGGTGCATGGACAGACTGGCAACGTGAGACCTTTTCCCCACCCAAAGCACCATCCGCCTCTGAGAAAAATACTGTGGTTTCCTCTTGTAGGCAGATTTATTTTTGAGGTAGCCTCAAAAATGTGGGCACAGGGAAAAGGCTGCTGCTCTTTACTGAGGCAGTGTGAAAATATTTATGGGGCTTCATAATTCAGCCCCACTGGCAATACCAGCAATGACTTTTTTATCTCCTTGGTGTGTGAGAAATGAAAACATGAGTGGGAGTTCAGTAAGACTAGTACGGCCAAGGCTGGGATATTTGTTCCCTGGCAAACTGTGGTTGCTCTTGATTTAGCCACAGTTTTCTCAGCTGATGTTTTGCAAACCCAGCAGAAGATTCAGCTTTCAAGGCTCTGAAAGTGAACACAGGGCTGGAAGCCATCCCTGCACTCACCGGCAGAGAGTCAGGCCAAGCCACCTCCTTTCTAAAGATGTTGCTGGTCCCAGGACCGCACAGCTGTGGGGACAGAGATTTAATCTTTTATTTGTCCCATATGTTGTAAGTATGTCATAAGATGATGACAAAATAATACAAGTCGGTGGCTGCTTGAAACCTTCTTTTTTTTAGCAGCTGTGTTTTTAGAATATTATAATTAACCATCCTTTTGCCTTAATCACTTTAAGATTTCTAAAATAACTAGGAGCTTACTGTACCTCCCCTCGACATGAAGCTTCCCCATGTGGGAACCATGACTTTATTTTCAGTAAGGGAGGGCAGAAGAAGCAGGGCAGAGCTAGAAACACAGTAGAAATTACAGCATAAATTACTGAAATTACTGTAATAATTTTAACTCATAGCCATTGTACTACAAGCAGGAAAATAGGTGACACTGTACTTAATCTACACAATGACTGAGTCACTTCACCCAGGCTCTTTTTGCAAAAATTTAAATTAAGTAAGCGTGGTTTTTGTCGGAAAAAATAAAGGGTGAACTGTGAGTAAAGGCAAAAATATTTGTCAGCTTGCCAGGGAGAAGCGTGATTAAAAGCTGACTGTTAATAAAGCATGTGGGTGACAGGGCTGTCTCACCACGCAGTGCCGGCGCCTGGCTCAGGTAAAAGCAGAGGGCTTTAGCTCAACAACGCACTCCTGTCTGTCAATGTTAGGTTGGTTTTTTTTAAAAAATGACATGTTTTCTTTTGGCAGATGGGAACAAGCCTTGAAGAATAAATTTTTTGGAGGCAGACAAATTGGCTGCCTGGAAATATATGTATTTAGGAACCTGTCGGGTGGCTGTGAGTGTCAGCACCATCCCAGCTGAGCTGCCCGGCACTGCTCTGCATCTCACACACTCCAATCTCCCTGCAGTTCCCCCAAATCCCCAGCCGGCCACTGCCAGGCCGGAGCAAAATGACAACTCTGATACAAGATTTGCTCTGGATATTGCTGATATTGCTTTGTGCCTGCCTTATAACACTTCCCCGTTGGCTATTTCTCCAGTCAGGGGATTTTACCCAGATGAATGTGCTTGCCTCCCTCTCACCAGCTGCCAAAATCCAACTTATGTGTAAGTGGAAATAACGCTGTGGCCCCCGGTCGATTGGAGCCACAATGCTCTTTACGAGAGGAGGCAAAATAAAACTGTTCCCCGTGTTAACAGCTGCGAAAGCCGACTGCTGAGAGGTTAAGTGATTTGCTGAGTGTGAAGGAGGACGGCACCCGGCTCTCAGGAGCCCCACTTCTGCAGTGGTGGGGGTGGCATGGGGTGGACAGGAAGCCCCGTGGGGGGACCACAGACCCTGGGCATCACCACCAACCCCAGCCCCTCATCACCTCCCATCCCCATCCCCACACGAGCAGCTGGTGGAGGGAACCACCTGCAACGTGTCTACCCCCAGACCAGGCGTAAAGAAAGTTTCGCCAGTGAAAAAATCCCCCCAAAATTAGCTACTAAAAGCAGGTGTTGGGTTTTGTGAGTCAATGCCAGAATAGGTGGCAGCTGGAAAGATTTTTGAACATCTCAGCAGCGCCTAATGTTGGTGGTAAGAGAAGGAAGAGGTAGATTAAGCTGAATCCAGATGCCTTGAAGCCCACATCAGTGTACATGGCCAGCACAGGCTCTTGTCTGTCTCGAGACATTTAGGCCTGCTTGCTTAACCAACAGAAACAGGCACCTTTTACGAGCAAGTCAGGATGCCCAGATCAGAGCCTAAGTATCTATATAGTCCTTCAATATAGGTGGTACAGCATATGTTAATACAGTAGAATAGTTAATTTCTAGAAATGTAATATTTATTGCTGCTTTGTTAGAGGAAAGTGCTAGACATGACATGAATGTATATATGCAGGTAGGTAATAAAAAACGTACAGTAAAAGGCACACTTAAAATTAGGCAGTGTTGTTCCCCAGTTTTGTAGGGTCGGTAAAACTGGTAGCAGCTCCCTAGCAGTGGCTTCATCTCCACACTCACAGTGTGTGTTCTTAACACCTTCCTTCACTGCAAAACTGAAGTATTTAACCCAAAACATACAAACAAATCTGTTATTCTCCTCCTTTATTAACCTTACGAGTCCTCTGAAATCTCACACGAGGAGAAAGCTCTTCCCTTTTCCTTTGTCTAAGCAAAGAGGTATAAACTTTACATACAAATAGACGCATGCATACATGTAAACCTACCCATGTAATCAGACGCATGCAGAGCACTCTTTCTTCTTTTCTATAAATATATATACACATATGTATATCCACAGATATACAGGCATGTGTGCGTATGTGTGTGTACAAAGAGAGAGAAAAAGACTCTTAGAAAATGAAAGACAAATGTTAGAGAATGATATTCCCAAGCCCTCAAATCCCTAATCATGAGTTTGATGCAATATTTGCCCTAATGGGAAATGATAACTGGCACTATTCCAAAGCAAACCTCGAAGAAAGGAGCAATAAAAAAGGAAAATGCTAGCTTGGCAGTTAAAGAAAGAGGAGCCGAAGCGAGAACTGCTGTCGGAGATAATAAAGAATTAACCACAAACCTCTTTTCTATTAAGCACAAAAAAGGATATTAAAATAACATGCCCCCTCCCTAAATGTTTCAAGGCTTGTGTCATGCTTTTCTGCGCAGCTTCCCTGGGACGTTCTGAGCCACAGGGCTGCAGCCCCGTGCAACCCGCCTCCCCAGCCTCCCCTCTCGTGCGAGGAAGGCTGCTCCTCTCCAACACACAGCAACTCACTTACAATCATGCTCCTATTTTTTTTTTTTAACTTACACATTATGTCCCAAATCTTGCCCTTTCCAAGAAGAGGGAATATGGTCACAGCCTGTGACCATGTGGACCTGCAGGAACTGGCTGTGATAGAGCAGTTCTGACAGGCTCTCTCTTCCCTTCTCTCCCCTTGGGAGCCTACGCACAGCAAAGCCCGCTGTACAGTGCAGATTTACTATATCATCCATACTGTCCATCGGCACAACGACATCTGTTAAGTATACAGTGAGTCTTAGAGCTCTGTTTTCTGGTTGTAGCGGAAAACATCAGTGCTTTTACCTGCACATTCTTACTATGATTTTTACATTCGGGGCATTTTCTCACTTCAAAAATTACATGTGATAAGTTACACAGAAAGCGCCACGGATCTGGGACAAAAAAAAATGGTGAAAAAAACCTGAATCAACAGCTGCTAGGTATAGGAGAGAAGAAAACAGAAGGGAGGGCTATGAGTCAGGAGGCACTTTTCCATACAGTATCCCCCTCGGGAGCTCACTGGGACATCCCATAACATTACCAACAAAGAGACACTGCTGTCTGCTGATTTTTGGATGACAGAAGTGGGGCTGACTCCCAGTGCATGTGTGCCTCGGCACTGGAGATGCCCTCATGCAGCGCTCTGCAGCCAGGGACACAGTGGAGGGTCCCAAATCAACACCCTTTCTGTCTGTTTTCATGACGTATAGGGTTTCAGTAACTGCTTTTCCCCATTTTGTGACTACCCAAACCATTCTAACAGCAAGATCCAACATAAACATCCCTTGAAATTTCCACCTCAACTAAACAGCAGATTTTACTACGGCGATTTTAAATTTGCAAAAGAAGTGGTATTCAGTGCGCTACAGACCCAACAGGTTGAAGTTACCTACCCCTTTACATCAAGTCAAAGAAACCCTCAATGATCTCATATTTCAAAGCCATTATGACCTAACTTTGATTCCTTAGCGCATAGGGAGGCATTAATCGCACAGTGTAATGAAATGTAACAACTGCTTTGGTACTTTCTTATTATCTGGGTCTTTAATATGCAGTTTAACAAGAGCTAGACTGTAGCACCTCGAACGGGATTTTGTAGAGCCAGTGCTCGCTTGTGCTGTAGGAGTGCCCTAAACCCAAAATGACACAAGCCAAAGCGATGAAGATGCAGTAAGGAATTGCTAAGAGTTTATAATACATGAACTTCATTGAATGAAGTACATCTGCCAGTAAGAGCTTATTTACAAAAACAATGTGTATCTTGCATTGATCATAGCCACTAAGAGGGTAAACTTTAAAAGGAGGAAAAAAAAAAAAAAGCCCACCTGTACAAGACATTCTTTAAACCTAAATGTCTTGCTCTTTTAGAATTCTAAAAACTCTTTGTGAAGGAGATATAATCCACAACTCAGGAAACTACTAATGCAATCTATCTTTCAGAGACAAAAATCAAAACTCCCTCCTGAGCTATGTCAGTGCAGAAAAGCAGAGTTAAACGTCAGCTGCTTTTATCTGAGTGCCCAAATTTAAAAATACATAACCAGAATTATACCAACTATTACATGGTTTAAAAGCTGATCGTTTGTATGCCAGTACCTGTCTAGGTGAATTTCTAAGCTGAGTTTAAAAAAAAGAGATCAATAAAGGTGTAGGTGGAGACGTTTAAAAAATAACTACTGGAAGTGGTGAGCCAAGATCTTCAGAACAACTTGTCTCTGCCTGAGGTACAGGCAGGCTGGTTTTTAGATCAGTCACCTACAACTGTGGTGTCATGAAGTGGAAAAATACCACTGAGAGTCATTTTTAGCAAAGAACACCAACAGCTCCTCTCACATTCGCATCCAGTGAAACTCCATTCCAGTTAGATTCATTGCCAAATTGTAAATTCTTATTTGATTTATCAATCACAATTTTATATTGTTAATTCATATGTTCATTAGACAAATCTATCCCTCCAAGGTAATCACTTAAGGTACTGCTGGCATGTGAACATGCACAAATGGATAATTCTTAATGACCTTCCAAGTTGACATATTTTTGGCATCAGTTTTCTGTATCCTAATTTCAAGCTGCCTCTCTGGTGTTATCGTAGGGCTGACTTCATTCAGCCCAGAAGGAGGACTTGCAATTGGAGGTTGCTAGTAGGATTGTTCCCATCAGTTATCAGCAGAACAATTAAAATTATCTCCTTGGATGAAACCCCCATGTCTCCAGCTGGGGAGACTGGTAAGCAGTCCCCTATTTCATCAGCCTTGGAGGAGAAAACTTTCCCATAGTACAATTTGACCAGCTTTGTGACTTTTTCAGTACTTCCACAGTTAAATAATTTTTGGCCTGAAGATGCTTGGTGCAAAAGATAATCATTTTCATAAACATAGGCCATCCAGGCTACTTTTCTGCCGGCTGGTCCACACATTGCCCTCCCACAGGGCCAGGACAATATCACAGTTCTTCTACTGCAGGTTAATGTAGTGCAGGTGAGTCACAGACCAATGCACATATGGCATAGCCATCTATTGCAGGTGTCCAGCGGACACTCTTTAGACCTGTAGATGGATCCATCGCTGGCTGCGGATGCCAGGTTTGCAGCATTACAGAGAGATTAGGCCAACTACCAGAAAATGCAAGAAAATTTTCCATATTCTTGATTTGATAGATGGGATTTTCCCAGCTGAATGACAGTTATTCACAGTGATACCCATACTCTACAAGACCAGCTCTCTCCATAGAGGCATCATCCCCGCTGGGGCTGTGTGGGGTCTCCATCCCCTGCCTCACACCATTACTGCTGCTCACCCAGTGCCATGAGAAGGGGAAAAAAAGGCAGTGTCCTACACACAAGGTTTCCAAGGCTGTCAGTGTTTCCACAGTGCTACCCAGAGGAGATGTGGGCAAGGAAAGAGCAATTCCTGGCATTTTCCAGAGGCTACAAGAGAAAGGAGGAAGAAATATTGGGGGGAAAGCTGGGAAAGGCAAAGTGCCGCCATCCACTGAGGTTTGGCAATTGGCTTTTATGGGTTGGGGACGGGAGTGAGATGGGACGGAAGAGAAAAGTGCCAGGAAAGAGCCTTTCCTCAGCTGATGGCCGATATGACCAGACCAGCCCCTCAAGAAGGAGCCACTGGGGCGAGAGGTGGTGGGTCGCAGGAGAAGCTGGCAGGGGCGTGCGTGCGACGTGAGTCCCCCACGCATGGCGGGCTGCCGGCAGCACCCAACTGCCTCTGAAAAGTTGAAGAAAAAGAGTTTGCATCCCTTCCTCAAAAGCACAGCTCGGGTTGCAAATCCAAATGTATGGACAAAATGTAAATGCATTGTGACAAGCTGTACGGAGAATCAAAACAAGGAACAAGGAGCGTATGTTTCTTTTAGAGAAATGTCCTTTATCTCGCAGGCAGAACGAAGCGTGTGGCATTCAAATGTTAAGAATTTTTACACACTTTCATGAAATACTAAAGAGAAAAAAAAAAAAAAAAAAAAGGGAAAAAAAAGGAAAAAAAAAAAACAACAAGAAAATAACCCAAGTCCGTGTCACTTCTCAGCTAGTTTGGTTATTGCTGCTCCTGAGTACTGTAACATATGCACTTTCCCTTTTGAAAATGTATCAAAGTTGTTATTTTGGGGGTGGGATAAACTCTTACCCATGCATATCTTATGTTTCGAAGCCAAGAATGCTTAAGAACCTGCTCTGGATCCGCACATCAGATGCATAAGTGATTAGTGACAAGTGACACAGAAACAGAGAATGTGCTGTGTTACGATGAATAATAAACGCGCAATTTATGCAGGCAGAGTGAGCGGGGAAATGGCATCCTGCACTTTTTCCATATAAATAATGTGAATCTCTCAGCAATGTAGCCAGGCCGACCGGGGAGTTTCTCTAGCCCGCCAGCCACACAAGCCGGCGGGGAGCAAAGCGAGGACGGGTGAGGAGGGGTCGCCCATGAACAGGGCTGCTTCTGGTTTCCTATGGGTCATTACAGAACAAACTGAGGGCAATTGTCTCTAAACTAGAATCAACACAGGAAAAAGATTCACCGCGGGCAAAAATTTTCACTATCTGGGAGAAAGAAGCTTTTGGATAAATGAGAAATATTCACTGAAAAATATTAGTATCATTTTCTCCTTCCTTGGCTTCTGGAGAGCATCACTACAGTGTCCAGTGTAATAAAATTGCCTTGAAATAGGATTGGGGGCATCTGTCTGAAAAAGCAAAAAAATAATTTTTGAATGAACAAACAGTTTTTAGATGAAGTTTCTCCAGGAAAGGTGAGCACACACCCCTGGGAGGCTGGTAGGGCTGAGGAGAGCTGGCAGCAGGGTTACTCGAAGGGCTGTGGTGTACCTGGTGGGCACCTGCTACTCTTGCAGTTTTCATTAGCAAAACCACATATAATCGCTAAAAAAAACCCAAATGCCAAAATCAGACATTTGTCCTTAGCCCAGCTCTTCTGTTTCTCCTCTTGTGTGTGTCTGCCACACACAAACACCAGAGTTGCGGGGCGATGCACACTCATCCTCCCTCAGCCCCGCATCCCTCAGACACACACTCAGCTGGGGGAGCCAGTCCCAGGCTGGCCATGGGGGCTCCTGCAATGTCCCTGCTTTGCTGCTTGCTTTCTTCTGCCCCTTACTGCCCTCCCACATATTTCCCATTATCCTCCAGGAAAAAGAGAAAGAATTTTTTTTTTTTTTTAATTAAAAAATATCCCAAATGCACCTGCTACTTAACTCTGCACATTTTTTCCTGGCTGTCCTGGCCTGCCAACTCCAAGCAAGCTTTTCTCTCTCATTTTTACACTCTCTCTACACTTCCAGAAATGTACGCACTTGGATAAAAGTAGAACTGAGAGGGGAAAATGCATATTCTGTTAAATAAAAAAAAAAAAAAGTTGAAAAAAGTGTCTAAAAGATGGATGCGTAAAGAATTCATACCCATACTTTAACTCTGCATTTGAGTTATATAAACTGAACTGTGGTAATTACCAAGCTCCTCCAGATTAATAAACAATTACCATAGTAACTACACCATCCTATGAAACCTATGCTCATGAATTTTTAAGGCATAAATGGAAATACACGCCAGTTGAAAAAGTCTCCTATTTATTTTGTTCCTGGAAGACAAGGGAGACAGATCCATTAAAGGATCTCGTCAAGTTATTTCTTCCTCTGCTGGTTCCTGCAGCCACACTTCGGACAAGTGCCATATATTATGTACCAACTAGGAAAGTCCATTACACGGCGTGGGACTGTGGGGTGGTGAGCGGCAGGGCTGGCCTCGCACCCTGCTCCCCCAGCAGCCCCTGTAGCATCACACCTCGTTTCCCCAGTTGGTTTTAGGTGACATGATGCACCTCTTTATATGCCAAAATTTAAGGGGTTAGTCGGCAGAGCAAGTTGCTCAATGGGGTCTTTATTTTTATTTTTTTTTTTTATGGATAACGTAAGAAAAGCTTTCAGGTTGATGTTGCATGACCGCACATGGGAAAGACATCTCTTTCATATACTTGTTAAGCAAACTACCATGAGACAATGCACACATCCAAATGTAGCCTTCCACAGCACGGTGTGATTGAGCCTTATTTCCAGCATATCCACCAGCATCCCACCAGGTTGACCCTACTTCAGGGCACACCACAGCCTACTTTCCATGAGCGGACAAATCCAGCGTGAGCCTCTCTCGTGCCAGAGCCTTGCACCTGGGGCCATGCCGGACACAGGCGTTCAGCCACCAGGAAGGAGCCCCGCGCTCCTCCTGCCTCTGAGCCACCCCTGCCCTCGCTTCCTCACAGGAGGCACCAATGATTAAACACAGTCTATGAGATGCATTCAAGGTCATTAAAAAAAGCGCTTCCTCCTCCAACAATGTCAACTCTTATATTTTACTATCATAGATGAAAATTTGATTTGAAAGCTTGCACCCCTATTTCAAAGCTTTAACAAAGCTGAGCCTGGCTTTACTGCACTTTGCAATTTGTTTGTAACATGTAAAAAGAAACGTATCAAAATGCCAAATAACAAGATTATATATCAACCTGTTGATAATTCTGACAGGAAAGCTGAAAAGCAGCAGTGAGTTAAAAAATACTGTTCGGCATTTGCAGTAATAGTCTAAAACATGAGGTGAGACCTCTACGCTTCAAGTTTGAGCAGCTTACTTTTGATAATTTTGATGAGCTGAAATAATATCCCCCTTTTGCAAGAAAGTATTTCTTCAGACACTCCGAGAGTTATGAAAGCCATTAAATCCTTGTGGATTGAAGGTAGAAAAATAAATTGTATGTATTTTAGACTTTGAATGATCTTCCTATAGCAATTTTCGGGAAAAAAACCTATGAAGAATTCTGCAATTTTAATCTCCTCAGTAGCTTCCCATTACTAAACAAGCAGAACGCCACAGTACAAATGTGGATGTTACATGTCATCTTGATCTGCTGCTTTTTTCTTTCATTAAAGCTTTAATGCAGCAATTATGGCTACGTTGCCCTATAAAAAAAGGAAAAGGCAGTTTACTTTAAAAAGTGAAATTGCATAGCCTACTATTTAATTATACACAAATGTAAATGGCCTATTTTTCCATAACTGGTTATTACAGCACTGTTTTACTTTCTGAGTTTTCACAATCTCTAAAACCTACAACGCTTCCTGCTATATAATTGTTTTGCTACATTATTGTTTTCATCTTATTTTTTCTTTTAATGCGAGTGCAGCAGGATAAATCTTGGTTTTAAGCCAGCCAGTACTTCATCTACTTAAGCTTTTATAGATGAAGATTGCTGTAATTATCAGAATACCCGCTTATTTCTGAAGTATTATCTTGGCAACCTGCTGGCATTTACAACCAATTAACAAGCTTTGCCCATTAGTTGCATAAGGGGTATCACAGAGTAAAGCCATTGTGTGCTAATTTTCTATTTTAGATAATCAGTTTGGCCATCCAAAATGGAAAGGGGAAGAAAAGAAAGGTTTGACACCCAGTGGCAGACATGTAAAAATGACTACATGCCTCCCAGAGACAAAGGTATCCAGCGCCTGCATGATTGCTTCACTGTCGTCACCACTGGGTTTTAAGTATTTATTCCCTTTGTCTCTTTTGGAAGAGAAAATAGAAAGTACAGCTTCGGCAAAGTAATCATGTCCTCTTTTTATTTTTTAAACAGACTGGCTTCTCCCTCTGTCCTCTCAGGCTTGTAATTTCACCAAATTGTACAAGTGTTAAACACGATTTCCAAAAAAAAAAAAAAAAAAAAAAAAAAAAAAGAGAGAGAAAGCAAGTGAGAGAAAGAAACCTGGCTGCCGGTAGAAATCACAGCTTTTCTCTCTAATCACAGGGGCCGAGCAGAGCCCTCGCCCTCACACCGAAGGCAGCCCCTCTCCCTCGCCTTGTCGGCACCGCACTTGGTTAAAGCCATGTGCCGGCCGGGGTTTTAACCAGGCACCTCTATTAGCACATGGGCTCCTGGACATCCTTCGGCTCCCGGCTGCTGAGCTGTGCACCAGTCCTGGCCATCTCCTCCCTGCCCTGGAGGGTTTGGGGCAGGGGGACCCCCGGCACAATGCTGGCTTGGATAGTAATGCTGGGCACTTCTTCTCCATGGGGAGAGGGGAATAAAAAACTGTGAGAGTTTAGGGGATGTTTTTTTAAGCATTAACCTTTGGTTAAGGCAGTGTTTTCTTTCCGCTTTGTCAGGTGCAAAGAAGGGAAGATGCAGCACCATGTGGGTGCCATGAGTGGGAGAATACTCCTGCCTGTGGCCACAGTGCTGCATCCTCACGGCATCCCCCCAAAGTGCTCAGCCCCACCAGAGCTATCTCCAGAGCTGCCCCATGAGCACCCCAGCCCTGCTCTGCTGCCCCATTCACACAGCCTTTAGTTGTGTCCTGCCTCGAGCACGGGCACCATACCCCAAAGTCGGCAGAGCAGGGATGCAGGCACAGTCTGCTACAGCACCCCAAACCAGCACTGCTCTGTCCCTGCCTGCCCATGCCAGCCCCTGTCTCTGCCCTCCCACCTTATCCACGCTGCCCACCTGGCACCAGGCACGAAGCTTGGTCTTCCTCAATCTGCTGGCCCCAGGCCTAGGCTTGGCCTTCCTCCACATCTCCATCCCATCCTGCCCGCGCCAGCCAGGACCATAAGGGCCCCCTCCATGCGGAGGCTTGTCCCGCACTGCATGTCAGTGGGCAAAATGGGGCTCTGATCCTGCCCAGGGAGCCTCTAGGTAAATAACAACGATGAAATGATTATGCTGCAGGCAGCCGGGCTTGCCCATTTAATTGTATATAAAATTAGATGTTAGACCTGGTATAGATGCCTGCGTTTTGTAATAAGGATAGAAAGTAATCAGTTTAAAGATGAGTGCAGTCCTTAAAGCATGGTTAGATCCCATTTACTCCATTGAACAGAACGGGTGGATGGTTCCTGTTGTAAAATGGTTTTATAAAATGTAGCGAACTGTACAATGACGTGTTTTATTTGCCTCCTGTGGTTTAGATTCATATTTTGCTTTAGCATAAGTTAAACAAAATTAAGACTATGATTATGCTAAGAGGATGCAGCCAGTAAAGATAGAAAATGTTGAATTCCTCAAAGTCATAAAGAATTATCAACTGTGCAATTAGTAAGACTGAACATATACACTGAAGTCTATTAAGTCATAAATGAATGTGAAAAATGTTGTGCTTGGCAATTTGATGTGTATATTTCTCTTAATTATTTTAAATTAATTGCTATTGGCTACAATAATTAGAAAATTTAAGATTTAAGTAAGGTACGGCATAACCCCCCTTCTATGAAATGAATCTAGTTATATAGCCAAACCCTGTTTTTAATTATTTAGGCTACTGAAAAGGAAGAAGTAAGAAGGGTCAATGAGCAGAGTGCTGGGAATGTCTCTGAGCTCCTCAAAGCCTGTCTGTTGCAATGCTGCCCCAGGCTTGAGCACCCTGAAGGCCCTCCACTGCTGGCAGGGAGCACAGAACCCCCCAGCAGCGCTCTCCCCTGCAAGCTCCAGCAGCATGAGAGCTCACAGATGACCATTTTCAGGCATCCCTGAATATTTCCCCCCCCCAGACCTGGCCTGGCTGCACGGCTGTTTGCAGTCCCCGCAGCGGGGCAGCACATCATCAGCCCCTGCACCACCAGCTGCTTGACATTTCTCCTCTGCATGGTCACAAGATGATGACTGTTGAAATGAGGAAAAAAAAAAGTGGATTTCTCCCAGTCCTTCACTCCTGAAGGACCCTTGAGAGATGAAGCTTATCCCAAGCTAAAGGAAAACATTTTTGGTTTGCCCTTATATACGTACCATACCAGCGTAGCAGTTTACCCCGAGGCAGCTAAGGCATTCTGCGTGCCTGGGCTCTACAGACAGCAGGGAGCAATGCTCCACAGAGGTGCCCCATGTCCTGCTGCAGGAGCCTGCCCCGGCTGCCTGTGGGGCCCAGCGTCCCAGCTCCTGGCACCAAAGGCCCCATGTCCTGCAGGGCACAGCATCCCAGCTCCTGGCACTGAAGAGCTGGCGGGCACAGTGGCAGGGCACTGGCAGGACAATGCTGCTGCCTGGTGTCAGGCACTGCACGGTCTTCTTGGGGTGGTTTCAAGATGCTACAACTAGCCAAGGGGAGGAACTGACTGAGACAACAGGTATTGACAAAAAATGAACATTTCAGAAAAGCCAACATGTTTTTTTCTGATGTTTTGTAAATTAAAATTTTATATTTTCTGTTCCAAAATGTGATTAGGAGATCACTTGTAGAAGGTATACCCTTTTCCCCACATTTTTCATTTTGTTAACAAAAAAAGAAAGCCTGTATTTTAGGGGAGTTTCTTTCAAAGTCTCAGGTGAAACAGCAGCTATTTGCCCAATCCTAATTAAGCCATTCCCAGCCAAGCTTAGTGTGTCCCGACAGCTTTACCAAGAAGATAACAGAGGCAACTGGAAAATAGGTGAGCAGAGAAATTACCAGGGAAATTAAACAGCACCCAAAAAAATCCCCATTACATGTTCTGCGTCTGCAAGGGAGGAGACGTGTTCCTCCAGGACTCTCATGTCTATCACTAATATTATTATTAAATATTTACATACTACCCTCAGTTTGCATGCCACTTTACAGAGATAAAAGATGCTCTCTTTGTTTATCTAATATAGTCTGTAAGATCTTCAGCGAAAAGAAAGTAAAGTTAGCAGAAAGAAAACATGATGAAGATTAAGAAATGGATCTAATGCTGGTGACTCAAAAGTATTTTTAAATTGTAACAGAGCATGGGACTAAGGCTGAGGGAAGCTAATGGCATCAGGGCCTGTTCTGCTTTGAGTAGCCAGCCACAGTGGTCATGTGGACCTATTCCCCTGCAGCTGTGACCCAAAGAAAATAATGGCATCCTGTAACCCCTAGGAAAATACCTTTTTTATGACTTGTCTAAGGAAAAGAGAAGTTGGGCTGCCACAGTTCAGCTGTATGTTTTCCCAGACTGCAAAAGTGGGAAAAGGACCAGTACACTGCACCACTGAGCCGAAAATAGAAATCAGAGTTGTTCAGTCCTTCAGCTTGGGTTTGCTGCATTTGACTTAGTTCCCTCACTTAATTTTCATTTCTGACAGTGCAACTAGAGAGTCCCGACAAATTCAGCCTTCCCTGTCAGACACGCGTGGCTGGGGAGGCTCTGGCCTTCAGCTGTGGGGTGAAGCACTGCAGCAGCAGAAAAACAAAGCAGCAAAGGTAGAGAAAAGGGAATGCTCAGTGCAACTCTATCTGCTTGGGGCATGGGTCGGACTCCTGTCCAGCAACGTACAGGGAATGCACCTCTGCAGAAATTATGATAAAAACCCCTCTTGTGGAGAATAACAATCTTTCTATAAAGTCTGTTAAATAATTTAACCTATTTTCATGTAGACATTGTCAACATCTTGGGTAGCCAAGCCAAGCCCAATGTTAAGCTGCTGTAGAAGGCCCCTCTGCTGCCTTTTCCCCTGGGCATGGAGGGGAGCTGTTGGGCCCAGCAGATGCCAAGCCTGTCCTGCAGGTCTCCCCACCATGCAGTGCCACAGGGCCTGTCCCCAAAACCCCCAGGGCTGGGGGGACTGTGGAGGTGGCAGCGGCAAAGGCAAGGCCATCGGGCTTGGGGACAGCAAGAGGGAGGTGAGGAGGGGAGATGCCCGCGCCTCCACCAGAGGAGGTCCAGGTGTCCCAGCTCAAGGGGCAAACATTCCTTCTGGGTCCCCACCACCCACCTATTATTTGCCTTCACAAACTTGGTGATCAAGAAAAAGAATATTTCTGCTTTTTAAATTTTCAGAAGCAATCCTAGCCTAATCAATGATGATGAGAGCTTTCTCCAGGTCTCCTAGAAGAGATACATTTGTAGATGGACATGAGCCATCATGCAGAGAGAAGCAGCAGCACTCATCACATCACCTGAGACAACAATGGGCAGGACATGCAGGGCAGATGAAGTGTACTCTAAGGCATATAGCAACATATAAATCTGCAGACACACGCATGCATGCACACACACATACATATGCACTCATATATATACACATATACATATACACGCTCTTAGCAATTCAGTTAAGATTAATTTGCTTTGGCTATTCCATTATTTTACTGTAGTCCTTGTATAGTACTTAAAGAATCAGGTTAAGCATTCTGCATTAGATACACAAACAATGCTTCTTTACCTCCACATGGGTGTTGTGAGACTTTAATTAATGTTTGTAAAGTGCTTTCAGATCCCCAGAAGAAAGGCACTATAGAAGTGTGAAGTCTGATTATTTCACAGTATACAAAAGTAGAGGTGAAAAGAAATATTCTCCTCCTTACACATAAAACTACTGATCTCAACTCCTGCATTTAAAAAACCAAGATATTAAGAAAGAAAAGAATTCTGACCATGAACCTACTTCAGGCTTCTCCTTTGCCTTTTTCATCTGATTTCTGGTTGAGTGAAATAATAAACTATTGTATTGCTGTAAACTCTTTGTAAGTAGATTTGACTAAGACAACAGAGTTCAGTGCCAGCAGCTACTCTGATCATTCTTTTAAATGGAAATTTACCGTCTGCTGCATCACATGGAAAAAATATAGAACTATTTTTCACAGCTTGTTCACTGAACAGATTATTGGAGGGAAGAAAAAAATAAAAAGGCTTCATTTTCTACAGTTCCCAAATCTCAGTGTAGAAAGTCTTGGCAATTTCCTTTTGAGAGGAGACAGATTTCACTTTCACATTGATTTAACAATGAGAAGTGCGTCCAAAATGAGGGCCTGATTCTGAACATTTAAATGGTTAGCCATGGTTGATTCAATAGCTTATCTATGGGAGCAAAATTACTCACATCCATAAGCCTATGTAGGATCTGGTCCTAATATAGAACCAGTTCTTGATGTCATAAAATCTTTTTTAACAGCATCTTGTGTTACATTTAATTTATTTCACATGGCCTCATAAAATAAGATAAAAGCTTGTAAGTCTAAAAGTCATATAAAGAGGATGGAAAAAAAAAAGGTCCTACAACGTATTCGTGTTTATTAAATATTATCTGCATGCAACTTATAGAGTTTTAACTCCAGAATTTCCAAATTTTTTCTAATCCTAATAGCAGTCAGCAAGAGCTGCCAGTGCATAATATAAACAGATTACAACACACATGCTTTTTGGAGAAGTCCTTCCCAAAGCTCTCTTCCAGACAGGTTCTCTCTTTTAGCTCGTGCTAGCAGCACCAAAGGTGCCTTACCAGCTTACCTCTTGGTTGGGCATGGCACAGGCAGTACAGCTGTGGAGTCTAAGCCCCAAATGTAGCTCAGGAAGCTCCATTGTGACAGGCGCAAGAAACACTAGCTTGTGTCAAATATGGTTCAATCTGACAGTGGCCTAAAGACTGCACAAGCAACTCTACAGTTCACCTATTTTTAAATATAAAGAAAGGCTCCAAACAGAAGACTTATAGCAGAAATATAAAATATAGACTTAGAGCAGAAAAACATCTTCGACGCGAAAGGCCTCACCCTTCTTAAGAGTACCTCCTCTCCACCACTGGAAAGTGTGCTTTCTGCTTAGGTCCCAGGAGGGGAAGGAAAGGACCACAGCCACATACGCCAGGATTTAGGGCGAGCTCACCTGCAGCTGGCAGGACACAGCCAGGAGGTCCCAGGAGGCATGCATAGTAGCCTCTGGGGTGTGAAAAGGAAAGCAGGTCCATGGATGCAGCTTGGCACCCACAAACTCCCCATGGAAAAGGGGCTTATTTTCCAATATTTGAGGGATGACATTCTGGATGCTGGGAGGTGAGCAGATTCAGGGACAAGTCAGGAGGTGAAACTTGGTCTGCCTTTAGAGCTCCCAAAGGTGTGTGTGCATCTGGGCAGTGGCACAGTCCTCCAAGGTTGGTGGTGGGGCAACCAAATGCCAAATGCAGCAACTTCCTGTTCACAGTATTGGTCCTTTACTTGTGCAGATGTATAATAGAGATAATTCTGAAAGTGCCTTCAGCATCTCAGAGCATGTCAGCAACTTCAGAGGGCTACTGGAATGAGTACTTGTTGGCCAACAAGAAAAAAAAAATTGTAAAAATAAAAAACCCCAGTGCTCTGGTTCTGATGCCCAGAAGTGGGCATCATAACAAGATAAGGGAATGTTACTTTTTTATAAAAAAAAACCAAAACAACAACAACAACAAAATCCAAAACAAAAAAAAACAGCTGCCCTTTTTTTCAGCTAGCATTCCTTTAGTTTATTAACAATAACCATTACCATAAGAAAATGATGAGGTCTTACCTGATGCTGCTATTAGTAAACTGGTTTCACTATCAGAAGGCCATCACAGACTGGCACTGTTTTAGGAACCAGCAGCAGACCCATCGCCTTTCCTCCAGGAAGCACAAGTCAGAGGCAAACCCAGGAGTAATGCAGTAAGCAAACACTACACTTCCAACCTAAGCCCTGGAAAAGAAAAGTTACTTTTGATGAAGTAAAAGGATTCCTGAGGACAAATTTCAGTAAAGATAAACTTTAACCATAATTTGACATGTCAATAAATAGCTTTAAGATAATCGCACGTACCTCTTTGGTAGGCAGCGGTCTAACCCAGGCAAAGATGCTTTTAGAACATGGATGTTCTCACCAGCCCTTGATATTTTTCTGCAATCCAGGCAACATCCACATTGAAAAACCTACGCCACAGCTGTCAGGGCTTCTCTCCAGCAGATAATTAAATTCCAACTTTATTGCCATTGTGACAAGTGAGCTCAAGTTTAGTGATACCATCCCTGCCAACCGAACAAGCATGAGAACCATCAGCTTTATAGTCATTAATCGCTTTGCTGAAAGAAGAGGTGCCTGCAGTACTTACCGGCATCCTCCCAGGGTAGGTGTTCAGCCTCCAGGAGATACCTGACAATAACATAAATACATCTCAAGGGATGACTGCCTTTGGATCAGTGTGCTTATGCAAGAAGGCCTGGCAAAAATGGGACAAGTCAACAAGTTTAAAAGATTTTCAAGATCTCTTCCAAACCAGAGAAAGAAAGGGTTTAGCTTGGGCAGTCCTATTTACCTCCCTAACAACTGCTTTCTCATAGTTATCTTGCTTCATATGTTATTTCTAGGATAGTTATTGAACTATTCACATTTAAGTACAGCTAGAGAAAAACTGGGGTTTTTTTCTCACAAGAACACGGCTTCACTGCTAGCATCCCAGACAGACTCTCCCAGTTAATAAAAGGTGACCAGGTCTCACGCTTAAGAACCGCACAAGCCATATCTGTTCCCTTGCTTTGCCCACTGCTTAAAGCTAGCGTTCCTGCTTCAGTAGCTCCATGGAGGCCGTAGTGGAGATCACAGTTACAGAGGCATACATCTGCCTCCGACATGCTGTGCCAGCCGAAGAACAACACAGACCCCACACAGCCTCCAAGCTCTCACCTGGAACACAGGAGGAGGTATCTATGGCCTCCAGGGAAGCACTCCAGGAGCCTACTGTTAAGCCAAGGGCCAGAAAATGCAGCGCATTTGAGCAGGACATTTGACCTGACTCTCCCATTGACTCAACAAATGGCTCAACCAGCCTGCTATAAAGTCAGTCTCTTGGAAGTCTCTCTATCCCCTCTTAAAACTGAACACTGGCACACACTTTCTGAATCAAACACCGCTGCCCCAGTCCATGGGACGTCAGCACTGGCAGCTGGGTGGGGAGGTCTGAGGCTTGATAGCACCTACATGCTGGGTGTAGAGACTTAAAATTGTGGCTGAATAGGTTGGCCCCTTCCTAGATCTCATCCTAGGCTCCCAAAGACTGAGTTTATTCATCACCCTATGTGCTTTGCTTGCAGCATTGGCTTCCCTGCTTGTCAACATGCCGATTTCTGAATTCTCAGTGCAAAGGAAGCCTTTCATGGTTTGGCATCCTCTTATATGTTTATGCTTCTCAAGATATATTCTCTAGCCAAGTCTTTAAGTTCTTACATTAGTCCCCAAGCCCAGACATCAATCTGTTGCTGATCAGGTCTTTTCACATCATGCTGCTTTTATCTGGAATGCTGTTTCTGATGCTTCCAGGGAAGCTCTGGCTGATGTTTTTAAGAATGTGGTTAATTTTTTTTTTCCTTTTTGTTTAAAATGACACTTGAGCACACTATTTCTTTTAACCTTTTGCTTTTACTGTAAGACTTTAGCAAGAAATTTGCCTTATAAATGCCTATTATGCCAGGGAGGTCCTGATTTGCATCTTTGTCCTTGGATAGTGTAGAGGCAGCACAGGGGTCCACACAGAGACTGATTTTTTCTTTTTTGTCTCTTTTATAGTCTACAATAAAAAGTTTCTTTAAAGGCAAAGAAAAGAGAGGCACATGCTTAATATTGAAGAAAAGCCTGCTTGTGCTTGGTACATTGGAGAAACAGTTCAAGAACACTTCATCCTCCTGCAACTATTTCCTGCACTTCTGCCAAGGTTAGGGAAACCTTGGGTTAGCTGCCGTCTGAATACCGCAGGCTGGTATCAGTCTGAACAAGTTCAGCTGACTGCTTAGATTTTTGTCTTTATTCTTCTTTCTGTTGTCTCCACACTTTGGCAAATAGAAATCACCTTCATCTTGGGGGAGGCCTCAGCCTGAAAGCGCCCAACAAAGAGAATTCCCCGAGAGATGCTGGCTGGGGGGTCAAGGTCCTTCCATTGAGTCCCCCAACTCGACTGTGTTGGTGATCAGCCAGCTGTCATGAAAATGAGACACTGTAGATCAGTGTGGTCTGGGACCAGGTGGGTCAGCAAACACAACAGCAGCCTGATAAATGACTGAAAAATTAGACCAAGAAAAAACCACAAGAAAGATACACACACTCCCCTTACATGTAAATTCCCTTTTTTTCACACCAGTGAAGAAAGAAACAAAGTGGAAGAAAGCAAAAATAGCAGGCAAGTATGACAGGCTTTACCTCATTTTTCATTTGACTTCACACGAAAAATACCACCGATCAAAACAATCCTTGGATGCTGTTTGTTTTTGCACACAGGTCCTCTGATGTACAACCCAGAAGAGGAGCAGCACTGGGACAGAGAACAGACTGACCAAGGGATCCCTGCTCTGAACAGCTGCAGGACACCCAGGTCAGCATGACTACAGGAGGATGCAGTCCTGCCACCATGCTCGCTTCAAGTTGCCCCTTACACTGGGAACTATCATCCTTTTACATGCTTTAGGTCTAAGTCTAGATCAACCAAGGGACTGAAAACATTATTTTGTGTCTATTGTACTGGATGATTACCCAGAGCCAAAACCTGAAGTATTAGCTTAAATTCACATTTAAACCTTTAATTTTTTTTTTTTTTTTAAACTAACAAGTATATCTGGAGCACCTCATACAGAAATGGCTTAGGTGAGATCATTACATCACAGAGTATAAGCTCAAATGGGCTTTGACACAGTGACAACTGTTCTTATCACCATGGAGCTGCCCCAGCGTTTGTGCAGAGACAACAATACTCTCCTGAACTCATTCTGTGTATCTTATAGTGAAAGCCACCTGGGTAAACCTGACCTGCTGGTTCATGGAAAATAAGACAAAAATACAGCAAATTCCTCCTCTAATGGTTGTCTTCTTTGTAATAAGGATCACGCTAATCGCTGCTTTCTCTCACAGGACCATGATCTGGGCCTAATTGTAAGAGCTGCAGACATTTAGCGGTGGGAAATGGAGAACACAGGGAGAGGGAAGAGCTTGAGCACTTCAGCAGATAAAGGAGAGCAACTCCTTCTTCTGTATGCTCCCTTGGGGAAACGGCTGAAGACACATTACCATGGCTACCTACTTCAGCAGACAATTCTTTTTTCATATATTTCATGGCATCGGAAGGGACCCCAGTGAAGGCTTTCTTCTTCTCTCTTCCATGAGGAGATGCCAGCAGCAGTTCCTGCTGGTCAGTGCACCTTCTCTCACTGTGCTTGCACTCACCAGTCCCTCAAAATCCTCTGTGGACCTAGGGCTGCCCTGCTCCTGCTCCCTGGGAGCTGCTCTCCACTGCACTGGCAAAGCCCCGAAGATGAGCTACTAAAAACCCTGCCATAGCCTTGTGAGGCTGCCAGGAAAAGGGCCTGGGCCCTTCCGTGCTGGGGAAAGCTTGGAGTTGGGAAACAGCAGGAGAAGGACCAGGGGGAACAGGGGAAGAGCACAGGTGTACTGTGGACGAGGTGTCCAGAGGGAACGGAGCGCACTTCATGACTGTCAAGACCTCTTTTTTTCCTTTCTGAACAACTGTGGCTAGAAATACCCTAATTGGCAGTAATGCAGTTAATGACCAGGAACTGGTTAACTACATGGGCAGCTGGCCAGGACAGTGACGGGCTGAGAAAGTCAAGGAGCCATGGCGGTGCTCCTGGCCCTGCCTGCCGCAGGGTGCACCCCATGCCGTGTGGTGGGTGGCTTTGCCCAAACGCCCCCTTCACTGGGCAGCAGCAGGGCCAAAACAGGGACCGGCCACCAACAGTTGCTGTTGCCCCATGGCCCCGTCCCAGGGCATCCCACCTCCAAACAGCGGCTCTGGGGTCCTCACAACACTGCCTAACTCCTCTGCTAGCAGCGTTCCCAAACCTGCGCTGTGTCCCCCCAAACGCGGGAGGAGAGCTCTGCCGCTTGCCTCCGCCCGCAGCCCCAGCCCTGCCATAGTCACACTCCACCCCACGAGCCAAGCAACTTCACTTAACACATACACATTAAGGATTGCTCTAACGTTGCTCATTTCTAGGTCAATTATTGACTTGAATCATGTTAAAGTTTAACGTAAATATGCTACTATATCACCTGTACATATATTACGATAATTATATTGGTTACAAAAGTCTTTTAAAATACTAGAGAAACTAGCTACTACCAGAAAATAAGGCTCACAGACGGAGCTGAAGCCCATGCAAAGAAATACAAAGATTCCCATTACCTTTGCATCAGCTTCACAAGGAATAATCAATTTAGATTATTAAACACACCTACAAATTAATTACTCTCCCGTTAAAATCTTTGCTTCCTAAAAATGTTTTGTCTAATGCTATTAGAGAGAAAAGGGTGGGGGGGGGAGAGCCAAGAAAGGAAAGGCATTTTATCATGAGCAGCTTGTAAAGCTACAAACAACACGAGAATATTTTTATTTAAAAAAAAAAAAAGCACTGCTAACTTTTTCACATTTTAGCAAACTTTTCAATTAGGATTTCTTCTTGGTTATTTAAATATGCTTAAAGTAATGATTTTCTGTAATTTGTCTTTTTCCTTTGGAAACATACCGTGCTATTGTCAGCTTTAAAAAAGAAGCAATTTTCTGACTTTTGAGATTGAGCAGGTCATGGAAAAATTACTACTGTGGGAACCTATAATTAAATAGAAAATGCAGCTGCACTTATAAAAAACTAAAATTAAGTTTATTCTATTAATACTTGATTCTAGAATCGTATTTGACTCTTCAGACACAGGTCTTAGCTGAAACTGTACCTTACCTGCAGAACATCACTAACTGCACAGCTACTTGCAAAAGCAGACATGATATGATGTGTACAAACATATTGCCAATTATTTGCTGTTCATCTGAATTAGATTCAGTATAGCACGATAGTCATTTACACATGTAGTCCCTTTCTCTCCTCTTTTCTTAGTATTGGCACTACATCTTTGGGTGTTGGTTTTTTTTAAGGAACTCAATTAAAATAAATCTATGTAAAATCAGTAATGTTGATTATAAATTTAACTAGAAAAAGAAGTACAGAAAGGGGCTTTTGAACAAAATTATGTTGTACATCTGAACTGAATAAAGATCTCTTCCCAGCATTTGACTAGTCATGAAATGGAGACAAGATTCTGCACAATACCATAATGCAAAACCAGGCTTTGTGTATAAATAAAGAAAATTTATCATCGTTCTCAACTGAGTATTTACACAGTACCCAATTCAGCCTCTGAATTAATTCTAAATAAAAATATTGATAAAAAATGTTGTGACCCACAATAGATTTTAAAACACCTAAAATATACAATATTAACAAAAGCCTCACCGAGAAAATAAGGCACAGACATGCTAACAATTCATGAGACTTGCTCTGATGTCTGATGATAAAAAATACTTGCAGAGAAATCTTAAAAGAACTATATAAAATCAGAAGCCCAAATCAGTCTGAAATAACAGTATTAATTTTATTTAATAATAGTAATGAAAATAGCAGTTTTAAAATAATTGTATTTAGCATGATCACCTTTTATGATTTTCTAGGGTAATAATAGGTGAGATTCCAGAACCTGTCCTTATTGCATGATAGTACAGAAATTACTAAATACAAATGTTCTTTTATATACTATACAATAATTCATAAAACTATATTTCCTTTAAACTTCTACTAATTCACTAAGTTTAAGGGTTGTTTTTTTCTTTTAATAAATAGGAAGGAAAATTTCCATCTTCTTTGCCTCAATCATTTTCATATATCCAGCTTTCTGTGCTATTATAAAGAATGCAACTAAACCCATGCAGTTTATATAAATATCTGTACCCTATTTATTATATGTAAGAAGCTGAAATCCTTTCTTCGTGTGCAAACTAAACTTCATTATTGTTAATACACTTATGTATTATATCTAATACAGCTATCTACAACTACTGTGCGATGAAAACAGCACATCAGAAACAGTAAAAAAAAAGATTTGAGAAGAAACATTATACACAACACAGGAAAGATTTTTCCCTTTCAGAAACAACATGTGAGCAACAGAGTCATCGCAGAGAAAGCCCACAAAACCTGTATCATCGTGTACACTGCTTGAATAAGATGCCCAGAAGTGATCCTAAGAACCAGCAGTATAATTATTTAGATTTCACATCTATGGCTTGCTTTCCCTCAGCTGCCTGTTTGGTCAGTGGCGTGATTTTTTTTTCGCTTCATGCCGTGGAGCTGGATTTCTATTTTCCAGCTGCATATATTCCACGGAGGAAAGGAAAACTGATCCATGAAGTTCCTATTTGCATAAAGCACAGAAACATCTGTCACAAGATTCTTGGTGGTGGATTGAAGCATCAGGAGATACTGCCGCTGATCATCTGCCCTTAATAATAGCGAATCCTTTTTCTGTCAATAGGAGCTCTGAGTGAGGGTGTTTAAGGAGTCAAAGAGAGAATTTGATCAGTGAAGACATATTCTTACTATTACTTGAAATGAGTGATCGGTTACGTGATGCTGTCTCACATAAACACTCAGAAATGAGCTCTGCCCCAGGATCAGCAAATGCCCCGTTCCATCTGATACCAGTTCCTTGCAAATACAGGTCTTATAAAGGTATACAATGAATTAATCAGCATCCTGCAGTTGCCTACAATGCACAGCAGCTTTTTTTTGTTAAACTTTATGCAATGAATGATCCGTGGTAGCAGGGCTAACATTAGAAAGTGCTCAATCTGCAGTGCTGTTTTGAGTTTTGATTTCAGTTTAGGGAATCAAATAAAAAATCTCGAGGAGGATTTATCTGTGTCTCAGATCCATAAAATTTTCATTCTGTTTCTGTATGTATATATAATGCACGTCTACAACCATAAATATCAGGTGGAGCAGCAAAATCGTTCATACAGAACACACAAATAGAATAGAATCTCGGTGAAATATAATAGCGACTATTTAAAAAATGGAATGAGTGTTAGGTCAAGTGTTATTTCCAAAATCACTAGAAGTACGTTTGGTAATATACAATATTCATATTTCTGTATTACATTTTGCTCTTTTTTATTACAGACTATTTTCAAAAATTGCTAGCTCTGTTGATATAATTGTACCAACAGATTTCAGGCTGGCCTCCTCTCTCACACCACTGAGAGTCAGAAATCAGTGTAGCCTACAGTATGCAGTGCAAACACAGTGCCCTTCTCAGCTCATGTGTTTTGTGGAGTTTAACAGCCAAACTGCGAGGAAAATAAAGTTTCTTCATATTTACTGTCTACTTATGTCAGAAGTAGCATGAAGGTGATCGATACAGCGCTATTCTCTCTGTTTTCTGCCACCAGCTCCAAGATAGCTGCCTTCCTGAGCTAGGTCAGCAGAGATTGATATCACATTAGTAACATCTCATTCATCATTGTCATTGCAAAACAAAAAGGCTTTAAACATTTCTTATTCATAGCTGATCTCTGTAACATGCATGCATGCTTTCCCCCCCTCCTCGATCCTTCACACATTCACAGATACCTCGATTCAACTGTAAATGTCTGGGTGCAGGAAATACCTGCTCGGGAGTGCAGCACAACAGGGTCACAGTATACTGTGAAACAAACAATCGTAAAAATAATACCAAAAAAACCTGCAGCGGGAGTGATCTTTGCTCCCATACACATATTTGTATAAAAAGTTTCTCTGGCAGTGGTTCACCAGCAGGCAGTAATCAGCTAAGATACTTCTTTGTAATTTTTCTGTTTCATAAATAATACAGGAGTTTACTAACAGGAAGTTTGTGGGAAGCAACAGTAAACAGTCTAGCAATCCATCTGTTATTGCGGAATGCAAGAAAGCTGAATCAGATTCTCTGCAAGTGGACTATTTTCGTTGTTTGTGCTAGCAAAGATGTGTGGGAAATGGGCATTTAGAGTCATTATTAACGTGAACTCTTGCAGACCTCCTTTCTCCCTCGCCTTGCGGAAAGGGATGGCTGGGTGCAATTTCAGCAAGAAGTGCGAGTGCTTCAGTGCCTACAGGGCAGTTTATTATAAACTTGAGCAAAAAAGACAAGGCAGTTGTATCATATGTGAAGTATTCAGGTGACAGTTACAAAGAGACTTTTACTTCCTCGAAATCAATCTCAGAAAGAATGAATTCTAAATTAAAACACACACAAACTCCTGTTAGCACCTTCCTCAGCATCAAGAGATTTATCAGGAAGAAGTTGAAGGGTTGGAGGGACCTGGAGTAGGAGGAAAGGAAATAAGGAAAAATAAGGTAACGACGGAGGTTGTACTGACAGCCTTTCTGTGCCAGCACAAGTAGAGAGTCAAGCAAGGGTGAAAAAAAAGCTAGTATCTTTCCCGAAGACAGGCTGTTCTGCTGGCAGTCATCCACCCTTGATATGTTGCTTATGAATAGAAGGCTAGAAAGAGAGTGGGGGCAGGCGTGTAAATTAGTCACTACTACTACAAAAGCAAGGTTTCTTTGCCAGCGGCAATGCAGTGTCTCACCTCAAAGATTAATTTGTAGCTCTGAAAGTGTGCATCCAAGATGAAAAGTTGTGCTGCCAAATAAATGAGAATCAGAAGCCTAAGTATAGGATTCTATCCTGTGCTAACTAGGAATCATTTCGTTTTAACAAGCTAACAAATTCTGCTTATTCACAATATGTCTGAATATTACACATAGCACTTGATTTAGAAGAGACAATAAATACACAGAAAATCTCTGTCCCGAGCAAAACCTAGTAAGCTGATATAGGAAGTTGTCAAGGAACAAAAATGTCAAATTCCTGGGCACGATATCAGCTAACTGTTGTGCGTTTAATAAGCTGGGGGCAGTGGCGCAGAACTGCCCTGCAGTAAGTACAGTTTTCAATAGGATGCTCTTAACGGCAGTTTTAATCTTTTTAAAGTCTTTACAATGGCAGTCTCGTGTGTTGTGGAGCCAGTGGAAACCTGGCATGTTGGCAGCGCGATAATGCCGCCGACAGAGGTGGGGCCATCGCTTCGGGCGCTGGGCTCGCCGAGGCCGGGGTTACCGCTCCGAAGCGGGAGAGCCGCCGGGGAGAGGCGCGGGCGCCCGCCGCCGCCTGGCGAGACTGCCATCTTCTGGCGTCCCTCTTCAAAGCCGCTCGGGCCAGCGGGGCAGGCGGCCTCGCACTAGGAGAACGTCATGCCTTGGCGAACTCGGCGGCACGTTTCGGCTGCGGGGCGCGATCCGAGCGGTGCAGTCTCACCGCACCCCACCCGGGCCTGCCCGAGCACCAGGAAATGGCGGAGCAGCCGTACCCCTACCCCTGCTCTCACCTTCCCCGGCCCGCGGCCTCAGCGCGGCTCCGTCCTGGCTAGCAAAGCCCAGGCACAAGCCCTTTCCCCAGTTAGGGTCTCGATAACAAAACAGCGGCGTTTGTTTTTTCTTTTTTTCCACCGGGGAAGGGAGGCCCTGGCTGCTGCCCGGCGTGCCCGGAGGGTGAGGGACATCCCCGGCGCAGGGCTTCGGGCCGAGGGGCTCGCTCCCCCGCACCCGCACGGTGTGAGCAGCTGAGGCAACGGGTCGGGGTGCTTCGGGAGCCGGGGGGGAGCACACGGCCGGAGCGCGGAGCTCCGGAGCCCGAGGGCTGGCGGAGCGCCTCGCACCCCGCGCCGCCGCCCGCCGCGCTCCCGAAGGGCTTTGGTGCCCCCTGCCGGGCGGCGGCGCGCACTGCGGCCCGCGGCCCGCCGCTGCCTCGGCGCTGGGCAGCGCGGTTTTCCAGAGAAAACACGAACTGCCCGGCCGCCTGCAGCCACCTGCTGAGCCGCCGCTACTCACACAACGCAGAGAAACTCAGCGGAGCGGCCCCCGCGGACAGCCTGGTCACTCTCACCGCTTTTACCAACCGCAGCTTGGGTATGAGGACAGGCTGAGAGAGTTGGGGGTGTTCGGCCCGGAGAAGAGAAGGCTCCGGGGAGACCTTATAGCGGCCTCCCAGTGCTGAAAGGGGCTACAGGAACGGTGGGGAGGGGCTCTGTGTCAGGGGTGTAGGGATAGGATGAGGGGTAATGGCTTTAAACTGAAAGAAGGCAGATTTAGATCAGATATGAGGAAGAAATTCTTCCCTGTGAGGGTGGTGAGGCCCTGGCACAGGTTGCCCAGAGCAGCTGTGGCTGCCCCCTCCCTGGCAGTGTTCCAGGCCAGGTTGGACGGGGCTGTGAGCAGCCTGGGCTGGTGGAAGGTGTCCCTGCCCGTGGCTGGGGGTGGGAACTACATGGTCTTTAAAGTCCCTTCCAACCCAAACAGTTCTATGATTCCATGATTCTATGAAATAGCAGGATAGTGACGTTTTCAAGGTTTCAGTGTCTGCATAAAACTATTGGTGTTCTCACATCCTTGGCAAACATACTTTTACAAGACAACATTGCACCATTGCCACTGCAAGCAGATACTGACAATTTCATCATGCCTCCAAGTAGTAAAAGACATTACCTAATAACTGCATAGTATAGTTAAAAATTCAGCATAATCTGCACCAATTACACCTGGAAAACTGGCAGAATTGCCAAAAAAAAAAAAAAAAAAGGACTAAGATTCTAATGATTTTCACTTAAACTGGTGGAAAAGCCCACAAATCCTTCTTTTGAAACGTCAGTATCTGAATCTGTAATGTCAATGACTGCACAGAACCGGTTCTTTCCTCACATAAACTCACCAGAATTGAATCACACAGCGCTGTGGGATTCCTATATGGGTACACAATGGGTTTGAATCACTGACACCGGCAGAAGAAGTGAAATTGTCAAAATCTGGTTTAGTAAAGCTGTGGCATTATGTCCTATGACTGTCTCAGGCTGTAGCTCAGCACTGGAAACATCGAGTCTTTGCAGCTTTTTTTTTTTTTTTAAAGTATGGTAAAATTTCCTACTGCTCCTGACTGGTCTAATGCCTGTTCCTACCTTATGAGCATTCACCTCCAAGTGACAAAGCACAGATGTATGATTTTATTGCTCTAACGACCATGAAGGATATCTTATGTCTTAGCATCTAAATCTCATCCACTTCTTCACAGTTCAAGAGATGTGTCACTGAGCCAGGACTACGGCAAAAAATATTGCACAGTAAGAATTGGCGTTGTTTTGTTACAATTTTTTTGTTCTGCCTTTCACTTTTTGGTTAGAGTAGAGCTTGAGGGCGTTTGTTTATTTTTGCATCACAATGGGGTTAATTTCAGTACTCACCAGTGTACTACCACAGCCCAGGTACGAAGAGTGAGGTAGTTATGATGGTGTGGGGCTCCACCTAGGCACAGACAGCCTCTCCTCAGGAGCAGCTCACTTGAACATGGCATGCACTGATGCTCATAGTTCTTCTATTTCTGTAATCAAAATGAGTCACAGGAATCTGTCACAAGAAACTGCCGTGATGAAGGGTCTTGATGGTACTTCTCCTGGGTATCCACTGATATGCATGCCTGGCTTTTCTGCTCTGGGTATCAACAAAAACTCATCAAGCAAGTGTTTGACGTTATGAACACCTGTGCACCACAGGAACTATAAATGTGAAGTAATTGCAGGCTGGCAAAACAGTCCCAACACTGCCCAGTCAGGACACAAAGCCTTCCTTTCTGGGAAGAGCATGACAAATGAACTTACATATGCATTGAAAAAAATCCCTTCCACAGGGAGCCTGAGTCACTTCAACGCTTTGTGAGTTTATCAGGTAGCACATCAACAGGTCAAATGCAAGACTCCACTCACCTTCACTGCTACAACCTAGCCAAGGCCCTGAAAATCAGAGCTCAAACACCACAGCACAAACTCTCTGAGCTGTGATCCCTGCCACACCTGTGAGGTACTGCTACCGCTGGAAGGATCTGAGCTGTTATGACCTTCCCACTGATTGCAGTTTGGAGGCAAGCTCTCTTTCACTTGCTCCTGACCAGCCTTGCCAGATATCTTGGCTTCAGCCTGCCAACAGAAGAGTCTAGCACTGAGTGCAACCTATACCACTACATATCTGGATTTCCTGGCAGAAGGCTGCTAGGAGTATTCTCCAGTGGATCCAACAGATCAAAACAGATCCAGCAGATCTCATCTCTTTCCCAAGGTGCTAAGGGGGAAAGTGATATCTCCACAGGCATGCCCAACCTTCACCTCCAAAATGCTGAGCCCTTGGTTCACACTGGCTCCAATGTTGTGTAACAATACAAAGGCTTACACTGTAGTAATTGGTAGGGAACTTGGATTCTGACCACTTTTGAGGAGCCTGCCTTAACTACCCTGTTGGGTCTTTCCCTAAGCCTCACCTCCAGGTAGTGAAAATAAGACTACTTCATGTCCTCCTTTGACATGCACAGATAGGTTTATACTCCTGTGGTGAGTTCTCAGGATGCTTCCTGTCTGCCTCTCACATCTTCATAGCAGTCAGTGCTCCTCTCAGCTATAATCCCTGCAGTACCTTCAGGGATAGCAGGAACTTTCCACAGGGGCCGGAGGCTGTATTCATTGATGGAGCCTCTGAGAGCTGGGTACCTCTCCTTAGGTGTTCAGAAAACACAAATGAAGCAGATTTGATTCCATGATGCAATGTCAGTCTGTCATCATAATTACAGAAATGAATGGTCAAACTGCTTCTCGCCAGTCTTCTTCCACCAAATGGAGCTACACTACAGGAGATGTCTTTTCTTACAGGGATGAAGTCTTTACAAAGTCCAGTTGCCCCAGCTGGATGAGTCAATCTGTATTTTATGCCACTCCTGTTCCTGCTATTTCTCTCATGTTTGGAGGTGAACTCGTGCTGAAAACCACCAACACCATTACATTAGCCCATCAACTAAAATGTCATATAGACAAGGACCTTAGAAATTGATCCCAGAATGGAACCTTTGCCCAGATTTATTGAGTCACGATGCTAAATTATTTCCTCTTTACCAGGGGAAATCCTGTCTCTATAGTTACCTTTTCTCTTTACTCCAGTTTTGTGCCCAGCTCAGTTACCTGATTCGTACTATTTTTTCTTCTCCTGTTCATGATGACCAAACCCACTTCATCTGTGGAAGAGTATTTCATGTGGGTTTGAAGATAGTGAGGCTAATTTAAAACACATGTGCACATGTACATGCATGCATGTGTGCATACGTGTGCATGCATCCACAACCACACGCGCGGTTGAAATTCAGTCCAGGAAGAAAAATGTGAACAGGAAAATACAATTGTTGCTAGGAATCATGACACTGTGCAGCAGGTAGCAAAGCAAAGCCGTACCATAAACACCCAGAAAAACAGATGTTGAGAGGGTGTGAGCTGGAGGTTGGGATTCACACAGTTCTGTGTCTTGCATAATCTACTTCTAGCCAACACCGGGCAAAACTGGCCATAGAAAGTCACAACATGGGGAGAAGCAGAAAAAATATACCATGATCTACCAGACAGACTGCAGGCTGGCTGGCTGAGAACTTCTCCCAGGAAGGGAGTTTCTCCCATTGTAATGGAAATTTGAGTTAATATCAAGTAAATGATAAAGGGAGATTGTCTCCCTGGTAATGTCCATGGAACAAATGCAGCAGCTTTTGTTGGCATGTGCTCTTGAAAAACACATGCTGCTTTGCTGTGAGAGTAACTGAGGAATCAGTGATCTCTTCAAATGAGGACTTCTGAGCCCCAACATTTCTGACAACCTGAAACTCTCAGAGATGCCAATAGAAATTGAAGGTGTGCAGCATATTATTAGAGATGCACAGAACCCCACATCACCAGGTTGAAAGACCTTTATCACTTGACATCAGAGCCTCTTGCACAGAGCAGAAAATGAGCAAAGTAAAGGAAACACAAACGCCTTTGTGCCTACAAAGGAAGAGCTGGAGAATGGTGCCAGTGGTTTGCAGGGTTAGGAGTGGAAAAGTCTTGGTGAAGTGTTCCAGGCCCTTGGACTCTTGCATGATGTTTCCACTTCAAGGTGCCCTGTGGAGTGAAGCCATGCCCTGGAGCCTTACAAACTCCAAGAGGCTGCCCAAACCTGCCTATGTTGTCAGATCTTCTATGAAAGCCACATTAGTGTAACACAGCCTGGATGATCCCAGCATGTACTGGCTCAAGCACAGTCCTGCTCTCCATCTCTTTTGTGCCCTGAGAGAAATCCGGGCACTTTAGAGTTTCTGATAATCTGTCCTCTTAAGTAAAGCATTAATTCAGAGAATTGGAATGCTTAAAAACAAACAGAAAATGTAACAAAGTTAGCTAAAATAGCTTAAAGTTGAGGTAAGTATCCAAACATCTAGTACACAGTAGCAAACAACAGAGACCAGCAAAACAGATTTTTCCCAGGCACTGATCATACATGATTCCTAAGGACACCAGGACCAGTTTGATGCTTCTGTGTTCCTTGTAAATTGAAGATCAGTACTGATTTAAAGGTCGTAGCGTAGCCGGACCTTAATCCCACCCACTAACCCTCCAGCTCTTGAGCTGTCACATGCCAAGGAGTATTAGCCGAAAGCACTCGGGTCCTCTGTGACAGTGTTTGGGAGACCAAAGCAAGGCCCCGTGGCCTAGAGATCAGCTCTTCCTCCCTTCACCCTTGTCTGCTCAGCTTGCTGTCACATCTTCTCCGAGGTCAGCTCTTCCCCAGCAGCTTTGCCCAAATCACTTTGCTAGAGTTTTAAAACCACTTGAAATTTTTAAGACATCCACGACAAACAGTCGGAGAAAAAGGAACTGGGAAGGGCAAACTATTGGCATACCTGCTGACAGAAACTACCTTTTCTTCAGAAAGAGAAATGTATGGCTTCCAGTTTGGTTACTCTCAGAAATTGCTGCTGGGAATATACCAGAAATACATACCTACACCTTCTTTGCTCTCAGATGACAACTAGCACTAGAGATGCTGAGCTCTGATGTGTATATTCTCTACTTTTCCTGTAAGGAAAAATCATGTTGAAAATCCAAGGCATCTGTATAGGTGGCGTGTATGCATAAAGCTCAGCGCTTAAAGAAAGACATCACATTTTATTAGCAACAAACAAATAGGCACATTCCTTAGGTCAAGAATGTAGTATCTCTATGTGTGGTCGTTATAATAAAGTTAACACAGGACAGGGTTAAGGACCTACAATGCGCACGCCCGGAATGTGTGTATCTATCTACAATCTACATGAAACATAGTCACCAAAACTGTGTGTTCTGAAATAAAGAAATAATTACCTGGAAAACTGAAACACATTAGAAATAGTTTTAAATGTTAATCTAAGCAATGTTTTAAATTAATTTTGTTTTAAAGTGTTCTGACATTTCCAATACAATAGTTCCATACGGAGCCTCAGCGCTTAAAAAAATAAAAATAAATTTTTTTCCAGATCTTCCCAGCTCTGCGTTCTACCAAAGGCCATCATAAGGTCAGTCTTTGTGATGTTCTCCCTGGAGATTTTTGTCTGCCCTAGCTCTCTGAATATCTTTTTCTGTCTTTGGTCAGTTTTTCTTCCCAGCTCCTCTCATTACATGCAATAGTACATCTTCTGTTTCAGTTTGGGGCTATTGTGTAATGTTCCCCAAGTCACATCTTGGAACCAAAGATTCTCAGCTTTCTCGTGCTCTTTTTTTTCCCCCCACCTTGTTTCGAAAATATCTCCCCCTGTCTGGAGTTGCAGACATGTTTACCAATAGTTCTGTTCTTTCTTGAAATATTTCTGGTTTCCACCTATTTCACATCTCCTTGGTCTACATGATAGCAGCAATACCCGCATTTCTGAGTGCTGCCCTTCTCAGTCCCGTTTTGTATGTTCCCAGTTCTTACCTCTGCCACTCTTACGCTTCTGTGAAGTACCACGTACCAGTTGGTGGAGATGTGGTGCTCCTGTGGGTAACACTGTGTGTCTTTGTAAAACAAAACATGTCAATAAAAGCACTTATGCTGACCTCGAAAGAATAGCAAACATATTCTTGCACTTGAGAAATGAGTCACTGGACTTTCCTACTCTCGTCCACCCTGAAACATGAGTGTCTCCATCAAGATCCCTGTAAGGTGTAACTTGCAAACCATTGCTGGGTTCCATCTCATCCAACTGCAGGTATCTGCAGCACAGACAACTCTATCCAAATCAGCCATCAACACTTTTTCCCTAGCTGCCAGAGGGCAAAGCCAATTCATCTCAGCCTTGGCATGCAGACGCACACACACATGCACACATGAAGCTCTAGGAATCCAGATCTGTGTAAGTCTCTCCCTCCACCCGTGGCAGAAGGGCGGGTATCTATCTGCAGTGCAGACATCACCTATTTGAGCCAGTTGCCTAAAGGTGGGCAGATGCTCCTGATGTGCTGTCACCCACGCTAGACAATAATCATGGAATCATGGACTGGTTTGGGTTGGAGGGGACCTTAAAGACCACGTAGTTCCCACCCCCCAGCCACGGGCAGGGACACCTTCCACTAGCCCAGGCTGCTCACAGCCCCGTCCAACCTGGCCTGGAACACTGCCAGGGAGGGGGCAGCCACAGCTGCTCTGGGCAACTTGTGCCAGGGCCTCACCACCCACACAGGGAAGAATTTCTTCCTCATATCTGATCTAAATCTGCGCTCTTTCAGTTTAAAACCGTTACCCCTCATCCTATCCCTACACCCCTGATGCAGAGTCCCTCCCCACCGTTCCTGTAGCCCCTTTCAGCACTGGGAGGCCGCTATAAGGTCTCCCCGGAGCCTTCTCTTCTCCGGGCTGAACACCCCCAACTCTCTCAGCCTGTCCTCACAGGGGAGGTGCTCCAGCCCCCCGATCACCCCCGTGGTCTCCTCTGGCCCCACATCACCGGCTGAAGGCATTTCCCCGTACGGAGGCAGGGAGAGCGCACGGAGCTGCCCCTGTAGCGGCAGCCGCTTGTCCCGGCGCGGCTGTGCGGACAAGGCTTGCCTGCTGGGGCAGCCGCCCGCCGACCCCCACACCGCGGGGCACCGGGGCGACCCCCAGCCCGGCGGCGGGGGCTCTGCCGCTCCGCGCCGCTCCGCCAGAGGGCAGCCGAGGCAAGCGGCCGCGCCCGGCCCCGCCCCGGCCCCGGCAGGACGCAGCCGCCCGGGCAAGGACGGAAGGGGTCCCCTGCGAACGGGGGTGAGCGCCTGGGGACACCCCGGGAAAGCACGCCGCGAAGGATGTGCAAGCGACCAGTGGAAGTAGAGGGGGGCTTCCTCCTCAGAACGAGCGCTTAGGAAACGCAGGGGAAAAAGAACAGATGAAAATGAGTGGACGAGCAGACGTGCTCCAGTTACTATTAAGAGGAAAGACGCACATTATGATGAACCTAAACTCTGCTAAGGCAGCTGTTATGCCTCCTGCAGAATCCAGTAGCAAGGCTACTTCTGCAGAACAGAAAGGCAGCATCCAGCGTGAGGGAGGCTGAAATCACCACACCCCAACTAGGTGTTTCGGGATTTCAACCAAAAGGTAGATTTAACAAGATGCCATTCTTCATCCCACACAATACTTGAAAATTCCTGCATTTTCAAGGGACTGATTGAAAAATTTCTCTCAAGAGGACGGCTCTTAAGTCAGCTCCGTTACTTGCAATCCCAAAACTTCCTTTTTAGTGTATATGTGGAATCTAAGTATATATTTTCTCATTGCTTCAACATAAAAAATGCACAAAACAATTGTTCCTGATTTCAGTATTAAAACTTTATTCATACCAGGACTTGGCAGTAACATATAAACCTCAAGTCAATAGCTGAAAGGGAACGGCATGTTTTTCTCACAGTGCATTTAATTAAGCTCTCAAAGGTTTTAATTTTAAAAGACTTTTTTAGAATTTTATCTTCTCCTGTTTCTTCAGTAAACTAGATCAGAAGAGTTCTTTGCATGGTCCAATGGGAATATCTACAAGAAAGCATTAGAAACTGGATTTCCAAGCACTTTCCCAGATCAGTTACCAAATGAATTTCCTTCACTGGTGCTCAACCATCTGCAAAGCCTGAGAAGTGTGTAACTGCATTTTCAGCATGAAAAGTGTCCTCTGCATGGATTTAAAAATTGTGTGTGCACAAAAATAAGAAAGTTCAGTGATAATTTGAGTCAACCTTGACAAGGGAAACTAGACAAGAATACAGCAGCTCATCAAGCCTCTCAACAATCCCACTAAGTCACTGTTCCCAAGGCTCAGTCATGCTACTGGGAACAGAGGAAACAAGTATACATGGCCTATACTGGTACCCAGCCCAACTCTGTCTAGTCCTATAATCTGGCAGACAGTCAGACAATGGTTACACCCATTTTTTTATGCGCAGCACATTTTCCTTCCCCAGGGAGCTCCTCAGCAGAGGGGACTGAAGCTGCTGCTACTCCCTCTTCAGAGCCATCAGGACCCAGGCTGAAGACAGGGCAAGTGAGAGAACCCCACCACTGGGTGTAATAAAAGCACAATGTTCCTCAGTGGGAAACTACTCCAGTCAGGAGATTTCAAAACAGTCACAAACATCCGCTACTTTCTTTAGGCTACATTTTCACAAGGTCAACATAATCGGGGTTTGCCTATTAGATTGAAATTTCTTCAGAAAATACATACTTTGCAAAAGGCCAAGTTAGCTGTTATTATTACAGCGACATACAGTGTCATTTACAAGCTCTAATTATTTTGGAATAATTTTTCTGTCAGTGTAAAGCAGCCAGAATGCACGGAATTTGGCTCCACTGATAAAAGTAGCAAACATTTGCTTTATGTTCCATGTTTGCGGGGTGGAGGTGGGGGGGGGAAGCTTATTTTGAAAAGGTCAAAATTTACAGGGGGAAAAGGTAGGCTTAAATCCCAAAAATACAGCAGGTTTAGCTCTGTCCCTTTTAATCATCTGGATTGTAGGAGCCTGGCTGACACCGAATTAAGGAAAACTGAAACCAGATGGTGTAATTGCAGTTTTCTATACTGATCTTTTAAAGCAGCGCTGACACACTTGAAGAGAGGTAAAACATAGTTATGTGAGGAAAGCACCAGCATACTGCAACCTGTAAGTGAGAAGTTTCAAAGCATTAAGATCTTTGATGGCTTTATGGTAACAGTAACTGGCAAACACAATGTGCAGTGAAAATACCTTCCTTTCTCCATTAAATTATCCTTGGACTTTTTCACTTTCTTCTCTTCCTCCTTCTACCAGCAGGAGTCCCACAGACATTAGGGCACAGTAAGAACTGATAAAAGACTTACAAATACATGGTAGGTTCTTTCTAATCCGAGTTAGTGAAAAGTCTTCCATTGCAAGACATCAGAAAGCTATTTTAGAGATATTCCTCTACCAATAGCAAGTCGGCCCTATTTAATGTAAGCTTGGAAAGTACACTGTCAACTTGAATTTGTACCCACATAAAAAAAGAGTTTAGAAACCCATAAAACTAGTAGGAATGTTTACACAATTTAAAAACTTTCCAGCAAGAACTGTAGCTATTAAACAAATCAGCATGTCCCAGAGTGTTTGCAGCCCAAACATTGAAACATTAAGTACCCAGGAATATAATTTGCCATCAAACACTTTTTTAAAGAAAGATGCTCTTTATTGTCACAAAAGTTCCAGTAAAAAAGGTAGGGACAAAGGAATCTCATGAGTGAGTACTGAGTGTGGTATAGACAGGGGGTTACAGGTTTGCAGGGCTAGATCCTAAGCAGGAGTGGTGCTGGTTGTCATGCCAACTGGGGACTGTGATTATGGTTTATAAATTTGCAGTAGTCCTTTTAAGGCCACTTTAGGCCTTCAGGATACGGATCTGGTGAAGAATCATGGCTCCAGTGAAGTCAATAGCAAAAATTCTTCAGTGCACACAAAGCAACCCTACTTCTTCTGTTTCAAAGACTGCCAGTACTCATATATAGAGACTCTAGTAAATTGCTTGTATAGTGCAGCCAGAATATGTTCTAATAGGTGATGAATTCTTCTCCTTTTTTGGCAAAGTCCCTTTTGAGGAGCATAGCAACTCAAAACTGGCCCATGTCAGTTCACAGCCAGCGCACCCCCTTTCTGAATGACACCACTAAGTATTCCTAGCTGCAGGCCACCAGACCCCTCAACACAGGTCTGAAAATGAGGTGCTGCTTTGAAAAGTGTCTCTTCACAGTGTCCCTTTTTTCCTAATGAAGGCAGCAAGTAGGATTCCTTCCTAATGGTCAGCCCACTGGAGACTGAAAGTCAAATCAGATCCTTTCTCAGCCCTACTGCAGATTTAGCTTTTTTACAGGGAAAACATGATACCAGTTAAATTAATGATTCACTAGTCAGTAGAGAATACACCTCAGCTTCTCTTAGTGTTGTTATTATATTTATGAATCTTTGAAAACTTGATTATCCATGTTACCACTTTAGTCAGCAACCAAGATTCAACATACACCAGAAGGTAAAGAGAGAGAACAAAATTGTTATCTTCAGAGGGGCTTTCAGCTATCATAATCACACTCTGCATAGCAGAAGTTTTCTTTATCATCTCTCCAATCACAGTGCAATCCAGAAGGAATGGAGGGAATTGCACTGTGTCCGTTGCTGTTACCAGCTCACATCAATGCAGTTATTAGATGTAATGATCTATTTTATGGCCCTTCACAACTGTGTTCTTCAGGGGACAGCCTTCCCATCCACTTGAATTTGATAAATACATGTGAAGTATGAATGACTCTCAGGTTTAGGTATGGAAAATTCTTTGCATTTGCCTCCTGGGAAAAAGGAGGATGAAAACATAACAATTAGTTTATTGTCTGATGATACTCTTCACTAAGTTCACTCCCCTTTGAGTCAAAAGTCAGTATGTTTATGCTGAAGACAGCATCATATAGCAGCTCCTTGTCCTTCTGTCCCTATATGCCTATTAAACTGTCCCTCCTGTTCCACCACATATAGGAAGAGCATCAGTAGAAATGTGAAGGTGCCCTGTAGTAATTTACTATTATAAGTGCCAGTGTATATGAAAAAATAAATACCACATATTGGTCTGATTAATGCATGCTTGTCATATTGATTTATTTTCCTAAAGGCCTGTGTGGGGCTCACACAAGGCCACTACTCACGGGTACCTAAGAGTAGCTCCAGAGGAGCCAGCATGTGGAGAATGTACTTGGGATGGACATGAAGGTCACGGGAGTGCACCTATTTCTAAAACCATGACAGAGATTGCAAACACCATGAATTTACCACACAAATCAAAATGTTCTCCTCCCCATGAGAATTCCAGAGCATACCTCTAGCCTGAAAGTCTGCACATGGGACTCATCCTGGTTGTATGTGATTATTCCCAAGAAGTAAATTCCTTCCTCTTCAGAAGCATCTTTCATACCCTTAAAAAAGAGAAGTGAGGAAGGATGACTTTTCCACCATTCTGGAGAGAAAAAACATGGCAACAGCCCCAGTGGCTTTTGCAGCCCCAGTCACAAGTCTCAGGACTGTCATTGGGCATACAAGCAAGAGGAACCAGCAGCCTAAGTAAAGAGGACCAAAAAAAGGAGCCTTTCAAAATGATTCACTACAATGATAAAAAAATGGAACTTGCATAGATAGCTAAGTTCTTTGGAGCACTCATGATCTCCTCTGTCTGCAGTTCTGCTTTAGAAATGTGAGCCAGCATCACAGCATGTGGGCAGATGACTCCGGATGTCTTTCTCGTGACATATCCCTGCAATCCATCCATGGCTCAGCAGTTTCCTTGGTCATCATCCATCTGAAACAGGGCACAACAGGGAACACTGAACCATGTTCCAAATGACAAGATCCAGACTGTACGCAAACTGCTCTTGTGGCATAGAAATCTCAAGATCCAAAGGCCACCAACAAAACAGAGGACAGACAGACTGACTGTTCGGCAAGCAGGTCTTGTGGATTTTTTTCATATGGAGGACAGAAATCAGACTAAACCCGTTCCAGTGCTGTTTAAGAGAGTTATGGAACAGTGCTAGAAATGCTGCTCAATGTCCACATAAGAACCTCCATCATGGATATATTTGACACCAGATTACCAACATGGGGATTTTTTCTAAGTAATTTTGCTCCTTAGTGGAGACAGAGCCAAATAGGGTGAGTCCACAGGTCTTTAACACTCTATACAGGTTCTCTCAGATCTCCCCAACATCTGGTGAGCGTAACAACCTCTACCTTTCTGACATGAGATCTCCTGGTGGAAGTAAAGCCACATACACAGCCTTGCAGGTATGAATGGAGACGAAGTAGCTGAGTTCAGCTCGAGTCTTCGCTCCAGCCTGCTCCTCTACCTTTGCAGCAGATGCATGCTTTTGTGGGCAACTCAAGTAAGTACCAAACATATATATCTCGTGCAATGTGAATGAAATCAAAAGGCCTGTGAAAGAGTTAATATTAGCTGGATCTCAACTGCTCAATAATAATCCATTTTAAAAGGAATGTTTTAATTTAAACATAAATAAAACATCAGCAAATGTTACTAAAAGACAAAAATATGATTTCTGTAGCTTCAGAAATCTCAAGCACTTAAAAGACATAAATGCATGTCTAAACACATCGGTTCTCACAAAAAAACCACAGATTTTTGAAAGCTATAAAAAGCACATATTTCATCACAACAGTAATGGTATTTGCACACAATTTTATCAAAACTCAACACTACATGCTTTCTTTGCTGTGAAATACAAGTAAACTCTTTCTCAAGAAGCAGAAATTATCAGCATTTTCTAAAAATCACTGGTCAGAGGATACCACATCTCTAAAAGCAACTTGTTGAATCCACTGGTGAGAACTGAAGTTGTAAGTCAACAGTAATGGTCTTATGTCTGAAGGATATGTTTAAACTTCATGAAGTCAGAGGTCCTGCACTTGATGTGCCATGTTTGTTTACTATAAGTGACATAATGGGGACCACACTGTCACTTTTTCAGCTATAGTTGTTTGGTTTGGAATTATTAACCTACCCCAACTTGGTTTCAGTTCAAAGCTGTTCTGGAATTTGTTTCAGCTTTCCTTTTTGACCCTCAAAAGAGCAAGATACTTCTTCTTTACACCTAGCTGCCAAGATCCAAATTTGTAGTTTCTGTGTTTCCCTGGTAACAGCTGGTGATGTCATAAATTTACTAAGTGGTACAGGGAGACACTATGCTCTCTGCAGCCGTGAAAGCCTGGAAGAGAACAGCTAGCTGGCTCTCTGCCTGGCTGCCAACACCATTCACCTTCTCTGCCTGCCCAGCAATGTTTCTAGATCAATTTGGAGAGTTCCCCAGAAAGCTTGAATCCTTCTTGGCAATGGGAGTGGAAGGTATACAAATACCTGCTCTTATTTATAGTGTCTCAATCTTGACTGTTTTGTGAGCTCAGTATGCTGAGAATTGTTTTCTAAGCAAGGTTTGTATCTGAAATGACACTCTGAGTTTTTTGTTTGTCATCGAAGTATCTGTCAACCTGCTCAGAACTGGCAGCATGCTCTGCTTCCACACACATCACTGTTGCTAACAGAGACTGGTGAGCTTCTCTGAAGGCCAATACCCATAGCAGAGGTCAGCAACAGGTTCCTGATCAACCTGAGTTACTCTGCCCAGCGCTGTGTCATACAGAAATACCTTGGGAAATGGGGGAACAAAGAGAGCAGGTGCAATGCCCTGATTTCTTACCTGGAGAATGGCATCCAGGAAACATTCATATTCCCAGCAGAATTCAAACACACACAAATGTACTACTCCACTGGAAGTTTCACTCTATTTCACAACAGTCACCTGCAAACATTACAGCACATGCATGAGAGAAAAAAAAGCTTTCCCGTTATTAAATACTAAGAGATAAAAGGAACAATCACAGAATTAGATGCATAAAAATTCTATCGTTTGTGTGCTGCAGTCACTTACTTTCTAGTACATACAGGCAATGGAACTGGTGTTCCAGTCCTGAGATGTGGCTCACAACTACACTGAAAAGAAACAGGTCTGCATATTATTCTTCTGGATTAAGCAAAAAGTTACTTATTCTAACTCAGGGCATTTCTCTTTGAGGAATAGGCCAAGAGAAGAGAAAGACTTAGGTTTGTTACAGAGCTATCAGCGTGATTTGAATCTGATTCATCTATTGATTTCAAAGCAAGATCCTCCTTGACACAGTCTCTTGTCATGCTTCCACTGGAAACTTTGAAGAAGATAGAAAGTAAGGGAATTCTGTACATAAAGAACTCAGGAGTCAGTTGGACACATATATTCCCCAGGACAGAGAGACAAAAGAGTTTTTATATTTTTCAAGGTCTGTACTCCTGATAGGCTAAAAGCAAGTCTACCAGAAGCAGATACAGAATTTCTGCAGAAGTTTCATCATCGCTCTACAGAAATAACTTGCCTCTCTAGTTTTATGCCTGCTTTGTACTTCTGATATATCTAGAATGAGGAAACACCTGTGCAGCACACTGCGGTGCCACATGGCTCAGAAACCATAAGCACATCCAGCTCAGGTGCCTGTACGTAGCTGTGTGACCTTTAAGTTATCTCTGTTATCCAGGGCTTTACTATGGGAGATCATCGCTTGGATAATTGTCCCTGATGTCCTTTTTAGAGTCAATGCAATTGACCACACCTTCCCATTGACCACTTCCAGACCAAGGACAGAAGTTTCACTGGTGACCCCAGCTCAGCTAGACCACAGGAGTTACAGGAAAAAGAAAGAAATGTAGATGAGCAACAAGATGATGAAAGATTTTCCCTCTCCATTTCATTGTTCAGATTCAGTTTTGACAACTAACAGCAGACTAGTTTCTCACAAACTCCTGTCATAGAGGACATCTCAGAAAAGATCAAAGAACTGCACCTACAGAGAAATACTGTTCTTGTCTACATTGGCTATTCCTTTAAGTTTGGTCTAAAGCTTTTTAAAAGACTCTCCATTTGACAGATGGTGCCTCTTCTTTACCGCTTCCTTCTTCCCCTCAACTGACCAAATAATGGATTTCCTTGGGATTCCATCAGCACCAAACATTAATAAAGTAAAATTACTTTGAGAGATAAGACCCCTGTAATTTCCCCCTTTTTTTTATATGGCTTTAGCCTAGAGCTAAGGTCTTGCATGAACTAAAAGAAAACCAAACCAAAACAAAAAACCCCACAAAACCCAAAGTCCCTAGACAAATAAGAGGAATTCAGAGCACAGTGATGAACTCTACAGCACTCCCTAGAAAAGATGCCTAGGAAGAATATTACTGCTAGAAAAGCAATCATCTTTGCTACTGGTGCACAGTGAGGAAAAGAAAGCCCTAGGCTGAAATTGGTATTAAGCTTATTTTATTAATTTCTGTTATTAAATCATAAAGCCCTTGAAATCATTAAGAGGCCAAACTGGGTGGCTAAGACCAATTATTCAGGAAAACACACTATGGGAAAGGAGACCACTCCTGAGTATTAGCAAGAAACATGAGGAACTGCCCAGCTTTGGTCTCACTGGGAATATGGAAGTACTGTCCGAATTTTAGCATTTTCAGCTGTAATGGCTGATGGACATCCCTAAACAGAAACCTTAAGGTTTTAAGGGCCCACAAAAATGTTTTTTTTAGCTTCTATAATAAACATCAGAGTACCTGGACCTTAGACCCAAGAGTCAAATAAATATATAATGATTTCATTTACTATAAGAAACAGTGAATTGTACCTGCTAATAGAGCATTAAGAGCAATAAAGTCCATCACTGTGTTACACTTAGAAATAGTAATGGCATATTTTAACATCAAGTGTCCTTACAAAAGGTTAATGAAATCAGGATGTCTTTTTCAAAATAATTGTCAAGTTAATCTTTAGCAGTCTGACACTGGTGACATTGAAATGCAAGAATAAGGGGTCACATAATATTAAATAGCTAACTAAGGCATATTAGTTGTATCATAAGATGTGTAAGCAGTGCATAAAATCTACAAATGCTTCTGTGTATTTATGTTTTAAAGATGATACTGGCATGCCTAATGGTTTACACAGAAGGCAAGCTATTTTTCTAAGATCTCTGTAACTAGTTTATTCTTCCTGCTTCCACCAAGCACAGGAGATTTTAATTATAAAACAGTTAAGAGTGTTATCCTTCAGAAGATGACCCAGAATACTTGCATTTTAGTATAAACTTAAACCCTGTGCCTTTTCTTGTGCAAACTACAAGATTTCCAATAATAATTGTAATTGGTGTCTTGTGACTTTTTAGGACAAGCCTATCTAAAAAACCCCACATATTAAACTGTGCTGTCTTCACCTTTATGTAACAAGTAACAGCTTGATAGATGGGGCTGAAAAACATGAGTCAATCTTCCTTATCAACTGCAACATTTGCAGGATGTGTCAACCCAAACCATTCTATGATTCTATGTTCTCCAGTGGCCACAGAGCTGCCCACAATATTTTTACCTTGGTGGCTTATTTTTTACTGTTCTGAATGAGAGAGATTTTAAAGCTTCATTGGTACACAATAAAAAGGAGAACATTCTTCTGTCCCAAATGATGGTGAGAAGTGGATGGAAGTCCACTGAAAAATACCATCTTAGAGAATTTCTGAATTGGTTTCTTGAGGTTTCTGAAGCTGAGAGATGTTAAAGGTATTCTCTAAATCAAGGGATAAGTGCCAGATGTATTTAAACTTTGAATTTCCGCATTTTTGTACTTTTCTTTAGTAAGCAGTGCCCCTATCTTTGTAATCTGGAATGTGACTCTCTAGTTTGCAAGCATAAACTGGTTTTCTTCATGTGCTGTGCCTGGCATGAAGACCGATATCAGCACAACATACCCTGCTCTCCAGAAGCAGCTATTCCATACAAGCAGGTCCTGTTAGCAGAGCCAAATGCTGAGACACGAATGAAAATCTTTTCCTGAAGGGCTAATGGTTGAAGTGATGCCATTCCTGTTGAGAGCCTCATATCATCATGAGATCTTACTCAAAAGAGACTTTGTTGTCACTCTTATATGGGCCTGTCTCCATTTTCCTTCTGCCCCATCTTTTATCTCTGTCATGTATCACAATTCTTGACACTTTGAGACTATTCCATCAGGCAGACAATTACCCCCTTGTCTATGGACATGCACTCGCATTCAACAGCTTAAAGAGCTTCAAAGCCCTTACCTTGCAAGGAACCCCAGGTCCCGCTGTTATGGAGATCAATAGCCAAGTTCACACAGGCAGGCAAGGTGAGACTCTCCATCCTTCAGTGATCTACAAAGAAGAAAGGACCTTTGCTGTAAATCTCATTCATTCTCTCTATCTTAAAATGGCTTTAGCCAGGGGCAACTCTAAGTGCATTGTAATGTTTTGGCCTCAAAAAAAGACTCATTACTGCAATGCCAGTCCACTCCTGAGCTCATGCAGCAACTGAGCAAGTTCTAGTTCATGATGTAGCTACAAACAGATGCTAACTAAAGACAGCATAATTCCTAACACAAACATTTCTTCTTTAGTAGATCTGGACAGGCTGGAGTTGGCTAAGGCCAACTGGAGGAGTTTCACTAAGGCCAAATGCCGAGGACTGCCCTTGGGCCACAACAACCCCCAGCAGGGCTACAGACTTGGGGAGGAGTGGCTGGAGAGCTGCCAGTCAGAGAGGGACCTGGAGGGGTTGATAGACAGCTGGCTGAACAGGAGCCAGCAGTGTGCCCAGGGGGGCAAGAAGGCCAATGGCATCCTGGCTTGTGTCAGCAATAGCGTGGCCAGCAGGGACAGGGAAGGGATCTCACCCCTGTACTCGGCACTGGTGAGGCCACACCTCGATGACTGGGTTCAGTTTTGGGCCCCTCACTACAAAAAGGCCATTGAATGACTCGAGCGTGTCCAGAGAAGGGCAACGGAGCTGGTGCAGGGTCTGGAGCACAGGTCGTACGGGGAGCAGCTGAGGGAACTGGGGGGGTTTAGTCTGGAGAAGAGGAGGCTGAGGGGAGACCTCATCGCCCTCTACAGCTCCCTGACAGGAGGGTGCAGAGAGCTGGGAATGAGCCTCTTTAACCAAGTAACAAGCGATAGGACAAGAGGGAATGGCCTCAAGTTGCACCAGGGAAGGTTTAGACTGGATATTAGGAAGCATTTCTTTACAGAACAGGTTGTTGGGCGTTGGAATGGGCTGCCCAGGGCGGTGGTGGAGTCCCCATCCCTGGAGGTGTTGACATAGCGCTGAGGGATCTGGTGTAGTTGGGAACTGTCAGTGTTAGGTTGATGGTTGGACTAGATGATCTTCAAGGTCTTTTCCAACTTAGATTCTATGATTCTGTGATTCTTTATTGTGCTCCCAGCGGTCGTATCCACACCTGGCAGAGAAGCTTTCAGAACGTTTGACAGCTGGATCTCCGAGTAAGCATACTTCTCACTTCTGTCAATATTGCATTTCAGTATAATCAGATTGTATAAACTCTGCTGAGATCTGAGATCAACCCTCAACACATTTTGGGGTAAACACCCCAAAATGAAACCGAGCCAATCACATTAAAAACCACATCTCATTTCTTATATACCTATCAATAAAAGCCACACAATTGCAGGTATCTGTGCTCCAAAGCAGATACACATTGAAGATGTGCAGGGTGTCTAGTCTAGAACCATCAGCACCAGTGAGCAGACTCAGTGGCTCTTGGTGCTGCGTTAACACAAGCTAACCTTGAAGAAGGGTGACCTTTAGCCAGGGAAAATTTTAAAAAACCAAACATCAAAATACAGTTAAACCTCACTAATTCCAATTTGTGTCTACAAAACTTGATTTTGTTAATTAGCAAATAACAACTGAGTTGAAATGGGAGCCTGTACTTTACCACGTACTAATAAATTATTTTTAAAAGGTCATATTACATCTTCCTATATCATCAACATTCACAGCTACAAGAACATTAATAAAAGATGAGTTTGTGTTTCTATGTGTATATCTATGTGTGTCTGTATTGATATACACACTAACATATATACATTTCTTTAAAACTCTGTGCTCTGAGCTTAGAAAAGCTCCACTCTGAAACCTCAAGAGTAAAAGTGGAAAAGCTTTTTGCACAGGGTAGAAGATAATAGCAATTGTCTGCTGTAGTGTCATTCAGATTCCAGAAGAGACACTTAACAAACCTGAATAGGTAAATGTCAGTAAAGACAAAGTAAAGCGGGGCATTGTTGCTGCTCGGGGAAGAGTGGCTTTCGCCACTACTTGTCACTAACTTCCAGCCTTAAGTCTCTGCAAGGAGGAACCAGCTCTCAACTATTCCATTCTTAAGTATTGGTATACATTTTCTCTGGGGTTCTTGCCCTTCTCTCATGCCTGCAACTATGAATCAGGATTTACTCCACGCAAGCAAAACCAGGGAGAAGAAACTCAGGCCTTCCATCTGTTTTTCATGAAAAACATTTGCAGTTACTCTTTACCCTTTTATGATGACAAAGCAATGTCAGAGTTTAACTTCATCAGCTCCTTCACCTTCTTCAAATAGTGACATTTGATGCAATCGCCATAAGGAAGTTTAAAAAAGAGTAACAGCAGCAATAACAGCCGTATTCTGAACTGACCTCTTCTGATTAGGAAAATGTCATGTAGCTGTCAACAGCTAAGAATATCATGTAGATTTAACACTTCTCTTAACTGGAGACTTCAAAAGGCCACATACATGACAAAATGAGACTCACATAGACTTCTGGTAGTGAGGGGCTGAGCAGACTGTGGGCAGAACTAGCACCAGTACTCTTGAGTCCAACAAAGTAACTAATAAATACCAATATTGTGCATCAAGAATATGACTGTGCTGACTGAGATGCAGTCAGGATCCTAAGGCTGTTTTGAAGCACACATAGTTTTGTAGAAAGAACGTTATTAAGTTCTGTTTTCCATTTTATCTTAAATATTATTGATATTATTTTTCTCACAGTGATCAAATATTACTGTGAGAAAGCTCTAATACTGGCTAAATGAAATAAAGAGATCATATATTCATTGTTAACCCTTGCATAACAACTTGCTTTATGTCGCTGGTACTACTGTACCAGTAAAAAAAAAAAGAAAAATAGCAGAGCAAAAGATTGCAAAGTGAAAGCTTTGATCAGATTGTCAGCAATTCGACATGAGTATATTCTGAACTATAATATAAAAAACCCTTATCACACACACACCAAAACATCTTATTGGAGACATGTCTATTTTTAACAGCATCCAGTGTCCGACAGATGCAGATTTCATCCTCACCTTTCACATACAATAAGGAAGAGGAGGGAAAAAATAAAAGGAAGAAAAAAGAAGTAAAGCAGCAGATACATTTAGTGTTCCCTTTACCAAAATAAAGCTTAGCTTATTTGTAGCTTTTGGCTTTCAGCCTTTCCTGCTAAGCTGATTGAATTCTTCAGGAAATGATGCATGAGGGGAGGTTTCCAGCCAGATCTGTTGAGGAACTGAAGAATCCCAGGAGGGTGATGATAAGCTGAAGTGATGGGTATGATAGGAGGCATTGCAGATATAGATAGGAAGAACAAACCAGTTTCAGCTAAACACATCCAAAATGCACAAGCCTGAAAGTGCATTTAGACACTATCAGCCTGGAAAGATGCCTGCTTCAGCAGAAATGACTCGTCAGGGGCAAGCACTTTAGGACTTTTTAATCAGTATTTCCCAACTGCTGCACTGTAGGCATTCCTCCTGGCAGCATTATTCACTTCACTGCCCGTATGCCCGATCATAATGGCTGTCTCTTGGTCATATTACTTATTACTTTTATAAGACAGCAGCCTTCCAGCTGCATGACATATGTAGCCCACAGGCATATACTTTTAACATATGCTGCATCTTGTCCTTTACACTGCTCCTATTAAGCTGACACAAAATGAGGAGATTGGCACTGCTCTGTCCTCTAAGCAGTCAGTATGTAGGTCCAGGAGCAAGAACAGAAAGCTCCCAGTGTTGCAAGCCTGACCTGAAGGATTAGGAACAGTAAGGATTAAACATTGCCATGTGTCTAACCATGCCCTCATGCTGAGTGTTCTTGCCTTTGCTTTTCCTTGTAAATTACCTTTCTTTTAACCTACTTTTTCCATTCAAATAGAGAAGTGCTCCAGAGTACTCTTGTAAAACTCGTTCTGAATAAATAGCCAATGACACTTTAAATTAGAGCACATCACTGTCAAACCCATGAGACTTACCAGAAGGCAAAGTACAGACGTAAGATTTACATGAGCTATTCTTGATTTTTACCCATTTAAGCGACAATTGAATCAGAGCAGCATTTTTACCACAGATCAAAGACTTGTTTTACCTGGCTGGCTAAAGAAATTTTATCGTTCCCTTGGTCATTCTTAGTCAGTTTTGTCTTTGCGGTTCAGCTAGGAGACTTGCATTCTACAATAAGCATACAGTTGTGCAAAAACTCTTTGTTACTTCTCCAATGGGTTGTGTAGAAAGCTCCTAATACCACCATCCAGTATTTACTGCATTCTTAGCATCACGTTAAACAACTATAAAGATCTCTAGTTTATAGAAATGAAACGTGGAAGCAGTTAGATAGTCAACCCTAACTCTTTCTCACTGATATATACACCACATACATATGTACCCACACAACAGAATCTGCTGTGTTCAAAACACAGATGACCCAGTGAGTCATAATCATGTACTGAAAGATTTAAAATAGAACTATCCTTTCCTGAAACAGCAGGTCATGAAGCATTACTTTGTGTTGGGCATTGAGAACTGAGCAACCTGACTTTCATGCTACAATGTGTTCCAAAACACTTTGGGCTCATGGAGTTGGTGGTTCTCCACTCAAATCTATGCATAGTCTGCACATAGAAGAAAGCAATATATAGAAGGGAAAATTAGGGATGACAGACTGCTCTAAAAAAACTTCAGAAGAAAATAAGAATTGGTCTTCTATCTCTCCAACTGTCTTCCCCACAAAGGTGTATGCTGTGGGTCTCCATTTCATGTTAAGCTGCAGCTTCATTCCTGACAGAGCACTGTGCAGAGGCTCAGCATTACTTACAAGAGTCAGTCTTGGCAAAAGGGGAGAAAAAAGAGACTTTCAATAACTGGCATTTTTTTTAGCAACTTCAGAAGTGCTGGGAACAAAAGAACCATCCTGACTGTACAGCTGTAAAACTGGAAAGCAGTTTATGAAAGTCTGCTCTCGTCAGGAGCTCTGAATCTGCTCTTGAAGGGCTAACATCCTCTAAGTGCTGCTGCTCTTTTTCCAATGTCTCTTTGCTTTCTATTTGACCCTGGGATTAATGCCAGGCTGTTCCTGAAGCTTTTAGACCTGCAGACCATTTGTCAAACCTCTAAACCAGAATATGGCCACAGTGCAGAGAAGCAGGATAAATTTAGCCCATGCTGGGTTCCACAGTTGGATTCCTCTGTGATGTCCAGTGCACTTCATTTAAAACTAGCTCAGGAACCTCTATACTCCGCTGCAACACAGACACACTCCCCAGGCTTTGTACCAAAGACACAACGCCTCTTTAAAAGGCAGTCTTGTGCTCTTGATGAAAAATCATAAAGCAGGAATCATAGAAGTGTTCCCTTTAGTCTAAGATTTTTGTGGGTTAATCTTTCACGGTGGCTGAAATGGTGAAAAGGGTCTTACAGGAGTGGTGTTTGGAAGACTGGACACCACATGTGTCAGGGCACTGCAAAGGCAGCGGGAGCTCCCCAGGGCTGGCAGGGGAGGGACTCACAGCCAGGGCCTGGCCTACGCCCGGCCGGCCTGAGGGCAGCCCCAGCCAGCAGGCACCTCCCTGGGCATGGGGACAAGGCCAGGCCAGGACGTGCCCCCGTGGCTGGGGGTCAGTTGAGGGCCAGGTGCAGGGAACCAGGATCAGACACAGCCCCAGGATGGCCAGGCAGGGCCTGGGGCTGGAAAGGGGCTGAGGCCAGGCCAGGCTGTCAGCGTGCAGATCAGGCCGGGCTTGGCAGAGCCATGGCTGGGCCAGGCAGGGCTTGGCAGAGCTGGAGATCAGCTTCCTATGGCATTGCTGGGGCAGGGGCTGAAGTGGGGTCCTCATCCATGGGCAGGGGTGAGAGGAGGCCCCAGGGGAGGCTGGGCAGGGACACCGAGGGCCCATGTTAGTGTCCCACGGTCCTGACACCATGAAGTAACAACGTATGCACTTGGGGCTGTCACGGAAGGACCATGCAGCTGCCTGACACTAGACTGTATCCATATTTGAAAGTTTTAAAACACGATGGAGAAAAAAGTATATATAACTCTCCAGCAGGAAATGAAGAGGCATTTTGGTTTGGTTTTTTTTGCATTTGGCATACAGAGGGCATACTCAGCCTAAACCTAAATATAGCCTTCTGTCTGCTTAGGGACTATTTATTCTTTCTGTCTCCTGACACCGGTACACACAAAATTTGTTTAACATTCAGCAGATGCAGCACTCATACAAAACCATACAATCTGTTCCAGAGAAATCAGCGGTAATTTTAAGAATCCATTAGCATGCTGAGGATGGAGGACCAGCCAGCAGCACCATCACAGCCATCCCTTTCCCAGCAAGGAACCACAGTTCTCCCCCAAACACCTGAAACTGGTACTGGGAGTTGGGAAGTAAGATAGTCAGAACCAGCTGAGGCAAGGCTAAGGTATGACTGATCAAGAGTTTTTCCACCTGACTAATTTTTCCAATAAAAAGTCACAGACTGTGCTCCCTTCCAAAAATCACTTTTTCTGTCAGCAAAGTCAGACCCACGGCTCTCTGCCCAGCCGCCTCTAAAGCTTTTGCAGTTTTGTTTCTGCCTCCAGGAAAATGGCCTTTTTTGGATCCCTGCATGTATAATAACCACATGGAAAAATTAGCAGCCATGAAAATTTCAATGCAAAAGCATTCTTTTCCATGCTTTTGGAAAATAATGACTCTGCTGTCAGTGATTAAATTAGCAGCCTTAATCTCAGATCACACATTCATCCAAAGAGTTTCATTATATATTAAATAGTGCAGTGCATATAGCCTCACTTAATTTAATAACTATTCATCTGATGGAAATCTGACAGATCTTTAACTATTAGAACTGAACTATTTTACACAGAAGATTTTGTCCATTTGCTGGCAAAATTTGTTATTGAATACAGTGAGTCAATTTAAATATATACTGTATGTGGCACACATAAACATTATTCAACTCAACAATTACTAATATCCCTTTTTCCTTTGCAGTATCAAGTTTTTCTATAAAAAGACACACTCTTAAAAATGAGCTGCATAATTGAGTCTCCAGGGGTGGGTTGGGGTGCGTGCCCCACATGACTGGGCCCCTGGGGTCCCCACAGGTCAGTAGGTCTTTCAGACACCTGTGTCTCTGTGGGTTGGGGGGTGCCCCAGATGGTAGGGTCCCTGGCATTCCCAAATGCCGTGGTCCTGGGAGTCTCCATGGGTCAGCAGTACCCCAGTTGCCAGGGTCCTCGGTCTTTCTGGACACTAGGGCCCTTGCCTCTAGGGTGTGGTGGTGATGCTGGAGGTGATGTCCCATCTGTGCCTGCATTCACTGCTGCGAGGTGAGCCCAGCCTCAACGTCACCTCTGCATGGCTGCTGTGGGCACAAGGACATGGTGGGGTTGGGGCAACCAGGTGATGTTGCAGCATTGGCTAGAGCATGCCAAGAAGGAGTAGTAGTCAGGGTGCAGGAAGAACTGGGACAGAAAGAAGGTCATGGCAGGACACTGGGGAGATGAGGAACAGGGACACAGGGACACATGGTGCCTATAGGATTCCTGGGTGCTTTGGTCCTTCACAAAACACCACAACTCTAAAAGCAGTGTTCCAGGATGGGTTGCTGAGTCAGTTGCCCAAAGGTTTCAAGGGCCTGCCAAATATTCACAGCAATGGAACAGAAGAAGAAAGATCAGCATGAGCACAGTTGCAGGAGAATGTACTAGGGACAGCTTGTTTGTTTTAACAGAAAATTATCTTTTGCAATGCTTGATGCTAAAGGAGTCATCATTCCAAATTAAAACAGACAAATCAGCCAGGCTCATCTGAAAACAGAGGCCAGCGCTCACAGCCAACAACCTCCAAAGCAAGGAGCAATCATTGCAACTTGGGGCATCTCAGAGGTGATATGGCACCCACCCACTGAAAAGCAGATCTCAGGAAAGTATTGAGGGTGGGCTTTCCAGACCAAGTGCCCCCAACTTTAAAGGCTGTACTAGGAAGCTGGGGCCAATCTATTAAAAAGAGCCTACCAGCTGCCACGGGATATTCCTGCCAGGTGTCACTGCTCATCCACAGGATGAGTTTGTAAATCCAGAGATAGAAAAGACACAACTGTTGTGACACGAAGTTGCATTTCTCTAGAAAAAACCTGCAGAGAAGATAGCCATATAAACCTGAAACCTTAAGTCGTGACAAGAGCTTGGGCCACTCAGAACTACACAACCTGTTTAACAAGCTGTCATTAACACAGCAGGGGTAAACCCCACTGTCACTGAAGACTGGAAGCCATTGCTGATTTTAGCAAAACGAGGATTTCTCACAGGACATCCAACACCATTGAAAGAAAAGAAAAAGAATACTGAAAATCCTCTGGAGATTTTGCTCTTCACAGAAGAAAAAAAAAAAAAGAGAGAGAGAAGTAATTGCTTCATTTAATGATTGGGAAGATTAAAAACCCCAAACCCTTAATCTCTCATTTTTAAGAACATGAATGTGAATCTAATTCTCATGAAACACCTATATCAATAACTTCCTCTGTATAAACCTGTTTTTCATGCAGAGATGTGTTCCCAGTTCAGAGCCCAAAGAGAATAGGCAAGGCAGGTACTTGGATAAAAAGCTAGACAAAGAAATGCGAATGCATTCTGTGGAGAAAACAGGAAAACTCTTAAACTCTTAGCACACCAATACACCTGTTAAGAAAAGAATCATGGCTATTTACTCAAGCACTTCAATGCCTGAAAACGTATCTAAAGATGTGCAGGTCTAACTCCTTAAAGAACATTTTTTATTCTAAGAACACCAACTATAAACACAGTTACAAAAGAGCACTATGCACTACAAAGTCTAGCGCTACTGTGAAAACTGTAGTAACGTATACACCTCTGATGGTCTAGCCAGCTGCACAAACTTCCTCCCAATCCAGTCTGCAGGCCCTTCTTCAAGAGTGCCAACTACCTATGTTGTCCCTCAGGTGGCTGCCTTTTGCCAGCGAAAAATTTAATTCCCAGATATTTTTAGTCCAGATCTACTTCCCACATCAGCACTTGAATCTGGAGATGGTTGGAAAGTGTACATGTACTTTTCTTATTCCACCCAGTAGTTTTAAGATGGTCCTCTTCCAGGAAAAATGTTCTGTCCCTCTGAACAGAATTATAAATAGGGAGAGAGAATTCAGATGTGCTGTTTCATTTTATATGCCTGTGCTCTCTGTTTCAGTAACAGCACATGCTGGGTGTGATTCAAGTCATTTGCCTGGGGTCTGCTCCCAGCACAGAACTGTTATGGAAGTAGCTTTGCATGTTGCTGCTGAGCAGCGGGTCCACTGACTCCTGATTCTTGAGCTGCATTCGCTGCCAGCTGGCACTCACACATCACGTTCAGGCAGTCCTTCTTTGCTGTTTGTCCAGGTTCTTCCTGTCCACTGAGTAGATGAGTCTGGACTTCACATAGCTGAGTTTGGGTCTAAGTGGCTACAACAGTCTGAAATGACTGATGCCTAAATGCACAGACTGCACCGTGGCACGTGCCTTCTCATCCACTTCCCCTTCCATTTAAGATCACAAGACATATCCATGGCAACTGCGGCTACTGCTTACAAGAAAACAGAGACATTAGGAAATGTCTAGAATCTCCTTCCACAGTTTGGCATCAAAACATAGGTTGTAGATCCAATGCCTCTCAGTTCCCTGGGAACCATCGACCATCTCCTTCCACAGTTTTCTCTAGGGACCCCAGGCCACTAGAGCACCATAGTTACCCTAAATACACAGCAGCAATCAAGCACAGCACTTGGCTTGAAGAGAGCCATTTCCTGCTTGAAGGATCACTGCAACACAGAAAAGACATGATGGTAGAAAAAAGACAGCATTGGAAAAAAATTAGTTCATTATACGGGAGCAAGATAGGAAATAGCAAGCAGCTTGCATTTCATATGGGCAGAAAGGTGAGGTCTAGGAGAAAAAAAATGGACGTGTTGGAACAGTCTGTTCCAGCAAAGCTCAAAGCTAAATGTGGCACAGAGACATGCTATTCACCCACAAACTCTAAACCTACAGAGGAAGCATACGCCTGTCAACATTTTGACTGATAATAGAATTAGCTTCACATTACAGCAAAACCAAAAAAGGCTTGAAAAGAGGACCCTGAAATGGAAGAGCAAAATGAAGGTAACGAAAGGGCTTGTTATACTCTGCTGATCCTGGCTGACAGGTACTGAGGACAAAGAGGTTAGAGGGGCTGTGTATTGTAAGAGAGTCTGCCACTCCCTGATATTTGTGTACATTTACAAACCCAACTGATCCTTTGGCGTGACAGCAGAATGAGATTAGAATGATGCATACCTGACAAGAGAGACTCTTCTGATTTGCTGTTTGACTAGCCAGCAAAATACTCACTGTGCCTTTTTTTTTTTTTTTTTTCCCAACTATTGCTCAGACATTCATCAATGATTAGTTTGTAAACGAAGGTCAGGCTTCTTCCTTACCAGGGATACTGCATATAAACAAAGGAACAGGAAATTCTAGTTCTGGAAAGAAATGCAAGAAGAGATGTTCCGAGACATCCTACTGGAATATGTGTCTTGTTCTGTAAAGTTGCAGTGATTATATTCAAGACAGAGGTTTTAGGTAAGTTATGCCTCTTATTAAACCAGCTGATATAATGGGAAGAAACAGAATTTTTCCAGCCTTCTTGTGTACTTGAGAGACTGTTTTCTTTTTCCCAAGACTATGCAATTCTGTCTTTTATTTTTATTACATTGTTCTACAAGGCTGACTAGATCATGCTAGTTATAAGAATGCTGCTAAATCATTGCAAATTCCCCTTGAAAAGACACCACAAGCATGAAATAAAGAAAAAGTTTTAAACAAAAATTTTATCCCTTCATGCTGATTTTGGATCAAGCCATAAAGGCTCAGCACAGATGCTGTTAAGTATAGCTGAGAAAAAGGAGTCAACAACAAAAGTGTAATCCTTAGGTGCGTGACTCCAGGTAGGAGACCAAAAAAATACCAGTTATATTCCACAGAGCTATAAAATGGTGTCTTGTCTTTTTCTTTTCTTTTTTTTTTTTCCCCCAGAATTGGAATATTCAGCTTTCGTATCCAAAGAATGAAATTATCACTCTTGTCAGATCTTAGCCTCACGCTAAAGAGTAAACAACACAAATAGCCCTTGACCTGGCGAGCTTCAAATTGCATTCTCCCCACTTTTGGGAGTTAGTTGTTACAGTAAGTCTTGTTATTTTGATCACAGGTAGATGTTCAGCAGTTACCGATATTCAGTGGATGTTGCATGTGCGTAACCATCAAAAAAGCAATTTATGAAAATATTTCTATTGATCGTAACCCACTCCTCCACGTTATCACTATTGCATAGGCTATCCCAATGGTTATCACTATTTCATACTGAATATGAAATACCAGCTGGGTGTGCTTTTCACTGCTGAAATCTTTCCCCTTCATAGAACATGAAAGTGGTATGTTCTGCTTGGTGATAGCTCTAAAGCCTTTTACTGATGGGGATTAAAAACTGCTGTACAAAGGAGTTAAAACTTTGTAGTGTTATATGTCACCACTGCATGTACAGAGGGAACAACAAAGAAGACTGTCAGCGAGGTTTACCAAGTTTTGATGGGGATGCACTCCACTTTAGCCCATGGTTAAGTCAGGGGAACCCCCAGTGTTCATTACCAGAAGCATGCACAGTACCAAAACAACTCTTGTATCATACCTTCCCATCATGGCTTCACATTTCAAGACAGTGAGCAATGCCCTTTCCTGGAGTCCACACAAGAGAGTCTCTGGTGGCTATTTTCAAACTCCATAGTAGCGGCTTAGGACTTGTGCTCATATAGATCCTAGAAACAAAGCTGAACAATCACATTTCAGCAAACACATTTAAAATGTTTGGTTTAACTGTGGTTTCCAGTAAGAACATTTATTGCTATCACAGTAGTGTCCCTGGGTCTAGGATCCCTTTGTGTTTAGTGAGGCATAAGCAGAACTAAAGACCCTTCCTGCTTGAAAGCACTTGCAATTTCAGCGTAAGTAAGAGACAGCAGGTGGGTGGAGACAAATGGGCAAGCAGAAAGAAATGTGTGCCTACAGAGACAGGGCAGTGCTATGGAGAAAGTGTCAGACCAGCTCCCAGTGAACTAGCTAAGGTGTCCTAAAAGGTGTCCAAACAAGGGCAGCCACTTGGTGTGATCAGTCCCCTGCTACAGCTTCTAATGCTTGAGCTGCTCTCCTCAGAGCTAGTCTGATGAGTATGATGCTAGTATGAGCTAGTATGATGAGTAATACTGGTCAGCAACAGTGCTTGTCTAATTATTGTCGGGCTAATTTGAGCTACAAGTCTCTCCCCTGCTTTTCCACCACACTTAGCAGCCAAGCTTACAATGAAATGGCAGGCCAGGCCCAGGAGATAACTGTGCCAGGAGCTTTAAATCTTCTCTGATCTCTGATGGGGTGGGCAGAGCTAAAGAACAGAAGTAATACAGTTTTAGTAATTAAACTGTTGTTCTGTTTCACAGTAAACCTTGCAATATTGATATTAGAGAGACAGAGATGAAACACTGGACTATAAGTGTGTGTATGTTTGTTTCTCAATCTGTTGTTGGGCAGTGGGTGTAAAGGAGAAAAAGCTGGTTTTCCTGCTTCTTGATTTCAAAATATGCATAGAAAATACATACAGAAGTGGCATACACAGATCTACCTAGAGGATTTCCTTGAACATCACATTTCCAAATGAGCAGATCAAAGATGCACAGGATCAAACTCTCTTGAGGAAAGCAAAGTGAATAGTCTCCAGTTTTCTCTTCTGGTAACAATTCTCTAGGCAAAGACATAAGGAGTCATTGGCCAGTTGTGTAATTTACACTTACATTCATGACCAGCTGGTCACAGACTCAAGTTACCCATCATCAGCTTGGCCCAGCTGGTGACTCCCCAAGCTGCACACTGCACAGCACAGGTAGCTCTGCCACTCCAGCACCTGCTTGCCAACAGGGTTCACTTGCCCAGCTGAACAGAAAGCCATGCAGAGCTGAGTTGTCCTGCTCTCACCCCAGCACCCCAGCACACCACACAGCTCTGTCCCTGCCGCATGCAACCCCTCAGCCAAATGCCAGTTTCCTTTTACTTGGGAGCATGCAAATATTTATTGGGCAGAGAACCAGTTCATGTGCGAATTCCATATAAGGTGTCTCCTCTCAGGCTGACAAAAAGAAAACAAGAATGTCTCCTAAAGTGAATTTTGAGAGTATTTAAATCATTGAACAGGGCTTTCTATCAAGGCCTCCGCTACACAACTCCAGAGTGATGCATTGCCATATCACACCTCAGCTTTATCTCCAACCGTGGGACTCTTTCTTACGAAGCCAATAATAACCAGGCAATAGCTGGCACAGCACAGCGATTGTGACATACACAGGAAGCAAGTATTTCTGCTAAACTTTGAGGGAAATGCAGAGCATAAACCCTTGGTATTAACCTTCAGATTGTGATTAAAGACACTGTCATGTAATTTTCCTTATAATTCTCTTCATGGAAATGAGAAACAGCAGGTAAGGGAGGCTCAGACATGGCTGCTTTTCCAAGAGCTATATCACTTTTGGAAGATTAAGAACAAAAATTCTCTTTAAGAAAAATGTATTACAGTACAAGTCAGAAAAGCATCTGGGACCATCCTGTCTCTAAAATTAGACATCTAGTGTTTATTAGATTGGCATGAAAGGTTGTTTGAAAACAGTTGATGGAAGAGCCAAGGACCAGGATTAGGAGGCCAAACACAAAGCAGGATGCACAAGGCTTCCTAGCAGCAGACTGCAAGAGTGTGAAGAGAGGAGGGAAGGAAAATACGGAGTGCTTGAAAGGTAGTAGAGGTACTGAGAGTTTTTCCACATCACCATATTGACACCGGCTGTTTGTAATGAGCAGTTCCCAGCTACAGTGCTGCTACAGCTAAGCCATCATTTCTGGCCCTGTTTTTCATTACCAAGGAAAGAGGCAGGACTCAGAAGAGCCAAGTGAGACTCAACTATACTAATCCCAAATGGAAAAATGAGCAACATTCTCCTTCCCATCTCCTCCCATTCTTTGGTATCTCTTTCTGTCTCTCTGAAAACATTTACATTTAATGAAGGTGGGCATTTTCTCATTTTTGCAGGGGACATTAAGAAATTGGAATCAGTTTTTAATAACGAATCACCACTGAAGTGCAGCAGGGCATTTCCAGTGGACCTTTCTGTTCCAAAGCTAGCTGAAGCTGTCAGGGAAGAGTGCCTTTTGCAGTGATGAGGCTCTGAAGAGACAAGGGCCTTGATTTTCAGACCAGAATTGGGAGGCAAAGAAGAAGAAATGTCAATGGTCCTCCAGGGTTTATAGACCTTCTGCTTCTATTGAGCACTGAGAGATGATTTTGCCCTTTACACATCTTGCTCTAACTTCTTCAGAGCCTAATGTAAATTTGTTGAGGGGTCTCTGTTTAACTTGGAATTCCTTCAAGTTAGTTTGGCTTTTTACCAACTACATTTGCCCATCAGATCTCCTCTGTGGGTGTGCCCTAGCACTGTGAAAGCACTATATGGCTGCTTTATAGCTTGTTTTTATTAGGCTTAAGGAAGAGAGGGGATCTGAGCAATGAAAATGTAGCTCTGATACACCAAGTTCTAAGATAACAAGAAAGTAGAGTGTACGTGAATAAGCAGTAACATGTGAACAATAGTATGACAAGGCTATAGATTTCCTCTTTTGTTTTCCAGACATAACAGAAGAACTCTTTAAATGCCTGGTAAAACGAAACATGTTTTCTTAGAAAGGAGCTACAGCCCATCTAATATACATCAGGAGTGGGGGGAAAGCGAGCAGTGTGAACCGCCATGGGAAGCTCTATACATGTCTGTGCAGACACACAAATTGCCTGTACAAAGTCTGCAAGCATGGTGGAAAACCACTGCAGAACTGCAAAGACTACACAGTTGTGTATGGCAGAATGTGCATGGCTCCATTTTAAGCCAAACAGAGACAATGTTCATTGTTTTATCTAGTTTCTTAGCACTTAGGAAATCATATGCCACACTGTTCTTCCCTTTATGGTTGGCATTTAGGAGGCTTGTGGTCATCGGACTGCTATCTGTTAGTAAACTTTAAAGGAGGTTCTTTTCTTAAAAAAAATTATCTTTTCCAGAAATAACTTCAATGATTTAGAATGTTGCTGTAAAAGTGTATCTATCTGCTTGATAAAAAAATTTGCAAAGTTGACTAAACCCTGGAAAGCTGACAAGCCCATGGAAGCCTTTACACTGGTTTCAGTGGAAAGGGGCTCTGATCCTACAGACACTGCCAGATTTCACACAAGACAGCTAGGACTGGATTGAAAAAACTTTTCAATTAAAATAATCAGCTGTTTGTAACATAGAGATGAAAATTGTTTAGACCCTTAATCTGCCATCACCCCTTTAAACTCTTAAATCACAGCTGAAACTACTGTCTTCTTCCCCATAGCCCTTCTACATGTCATTCAGGTCCTTTGACTCTGCTCTATTTATTTAAGCCTACTTTGGTGTGTCTATTCCCATGATACTGTTTTCACTGAGTGAGCCCAGCATAGTGAGAATTTTGATCTCCTCCTGACAGTTACATAACTCCTCCCCCTCTATCGAGAATTTGGGACACAGGCACACACTGCTGCAGATCCGCCCTACAAAGCAGCAGCTTAATTCCATATAGAAAGGTGAAAAAACCCCCAACTGTTTCATTGAAGATAAAACATGCAGATAGTTCTATTCTTCTGAGAATACTTGGCTGTCATACTTAGAGCCCCCTTATTTCACAACATATATTTAAAATAGACTGTTTGGAGGGGAGCAAGTTTCCTTCCTACCCACTCCCTTTCACCACCTCTGCTGATTTTGTGGTTAGACTTTCCTCAGGAAATTTTACCTAGAGAATTTGCATACAGCTTTGAGATACAGATAAGAAAAGCTGTCACCTCTGAAGAACCAGCCTCGTACTCAAATTCCAGTGGCCTCAAAACTCAAACTCCTCAGCTCTGCACCGAGTGGGGAGGCAGGTGCAGCATGCCCTTTGCAAATCCGGAGTGATGCCTTGAATATGCTCTGGGGTGAAGAGCAGTCTCAAGAGCATATTTCAGCTCACAGAGCCTTAGAGCCTGCCTGCTTTCTGCCCCCACCAACAACTAGTAGCCCAGCACTACCATGGCCACAAGGGCACACTCCATTTAGCAAGAGCTGAGCTGAGGATACTTGCTAGCAGATGAGGCTGCCCAGGACACATCTCTGCCCAGCTACAGACAAAAGCAAATACACTCAGGCCTCCAGAGGGGTCTACACCTCAGAACAAATCCTCCCTCTGCTCTAGAAAGGCAGTGAGCAAGCCTGCCTGAGAGGGCAGGCTTAGATGTTGTGGTGACACAACCAACAGCATGGCAATGCCTAATAACAGGAAGATTCTACGGATCATTGTAATTAAAGAAGGTTTATTTCTAGGTACCTCACTGCAATATTCCACTAGAAACTGTGGTAACCCTAAGACCTCAGGTTTTGGTGCTAGGTCACACCTCAAGGTCACCAACACCTTGCCTCGTGGCCTTCTCCTGGGAAAAAAGCACTGAGCAGATTTCCCAAAACAGCACTAAAATCTGTACTCATGTGATGAACATCCAGTTTCTGGGTGCACAGAGTGCCCAGGAAAACCTTGTTTCTAACTCAGTGGTCTCAAAAGAAGGAAAATTTTAAGTAATTACATCTAAAAGATGTATTTGATCCCACTTCTTGTTCAATATTTTTGTTGCAGAAGACATATTATTGTTACAATCAGCATCTGAATACACTCTTTCTTGGGGCATAAAACATTGGGTACACAGGGTGCATTTAACATCAGTGCTGAGCCTTGCACATGCCATCACACAAACCCTTCTACTCACCAGATAATCCCTTTGAACTTTGTGGGACCCTTCATGAAACAGAACCACCACAGCCTTTGTGCACAAAGGCAGCACAGCTCAGGTTACTGCTTGAGGTATGGCCCAGTCTTTATTAAAGATAGTTCAGTGAGGCTCCTATGGAGTTACTGTAAAGCAGGCTTTTACCATATAGCTTGAATACAACAGCCCATGAGATCTGGCAGCAAGTTCAGAGGAAGTACAGCATCCAAGTTCTTTTCCAGTTTGTCTGCAAAACGTGATACATTAAATGTTTTGCTTGTGATGATCTGCTGTATTTGGCAGGCAAGACAAAAGGATTTTGTCATTGTCCAGTAAAGCTTTCAAGCAGGAATTGCCAGCAAATCAGTGCAAGAAGAAACAAGCAAACAAACAGACAAGAAAACCCCCAGGATTCTCCAACCCTAAAGCAAGGTAGGGTTTATGCTCAAAACACAATTTTTTAAAAAATTTTTTTTTGCAAAGAATATCTTGGCAAGAAGAAGTGGAAATTTAAAAGCACCTTTGGCTTCACTCAGATGATTTCCATCGAGGCCATCGTCTTCTTCCTTTGTATACTTGACTACTGATGATGTATTAATATGGGCCATATTCATTTTGTTGGTTCTCTGAACTGTCTCTGGAAGAAGCAGACACTGTACGTACTCATCCAGCCAGGGCAGCGGTACCACAGACAGCTGTGCTGGGCCATACCCATAAGCCCCTCAAGGTGGGGGCAATGAAGACACCACAGGAACAAATAACCGGTTAACCTGCAAAGGCAAGGTCACTGCAAGTTTCTCAACACAAGCCTTCAATAAGCTGGCACTCAGGCTGCCCCGGACACTTGCCTAGAGCTCACTGTGAGCCAGGCGAGCAGGCAGCCCCTCTGGCTCAGTGGCATGAAAAAGAAGTGAAAAATTAAGTGTCTGCTTCAGATACAGATGCGCACAGACTTTTATGTGTTTAGAATAGTTTTCCCCTTAGGACTGGGGCTGTGTTGGAGCTGCTGGCCACCTGTGTCCCTTGCTGCTGCCCTGAAGCTTTTTTCAGAATACTCTGGGAGAAGAAATGCAAATATATTTCTGGAAACTATGTAGTGATCAGTACAGCTGGAACATCCTTTACCCAGCCAGCAGAACCATTGACTTCAGCCACTGCAGTTTTATTTCAGCTGCAGCAGCACTGTTCAGCAGAGCCGTAACAGTATTAAGCCTGTCCCTCCCTACCCTGGTAGCAGCCAGCACACCGGGTGCCAGACAGGCTGCTTGAGTCAACGGCTGCTCCCACTGGGTAACAGGTTGGCTGTGCTGGATGGGACGTGCACACATACAGCTGTTGCAATCATAAACAGACGCAAGGCTACAGTTCTGGGGGAAACATATCCGCATCTGTGTTATCTCAAAGCTGTTATCTGTTTAATCTATTTTCTCAAGTCAGCATGGAGAGAAAGTTAACGTACAACTTATTTCATAGTTATAATCCCAGTGGCTCAGAAGTGCTGCTGGGACTGTTTTGAGGCCTAAATCACTCAATCAGCCACAGCACAAGCAGCAATCTTCAAAAGCAGTAAAAACCTGAGATTCAGAGGTAGTGACAGTGGGCACATGGCTGAATAACCCTGGCCCACAATCCACTGTACTGGAGAGTAATCTGATGACAGAAGATGTTTTTATATGAACTAGTTTTATACTTTCCACATCCTGCATTTTGATTTTTATAGCTATCCTTCAGTAGGAGCAAAAAATCTCCAGACAAGATCAGTATCCTGTGGTGGCAGGACCTCAAACATACAGTATTGTCACTGTCAGGAAAAGCTTGTGACAATAACAGCCCAGCCTCGCTAAGAAACTATCAGTCATACTTTAAGGAGGTGTACAAGGATTAGGCACTTGCCCGAAACAACTTGGGATGTCTCAAACTCAGCTTTAGGCATCAGAAGGCCAAGTCAGCACTTTCTCTACGGGCAATTCTTCCTCTCTTGAATGACAGAGGCAGATTTTACAAAGTTGCTGCGAAATTTTCTTTGGATTCTGCCTGATTGGTAAAATTGCCCTGCTAGTGGCTGCTCGGCAGGAAACCAAACACTGCGAGTGGGCTGCTCTCCATCCCCTCAGATCTTTTAACATTTTAGTAGTGGTGTCAGTAGGGAGCAGAAAATCTTAGAAGTATTGAAAATAAAACCCCACAACTCCTTTATTGCAATGCACAACTCTGAGACATCAGCAGAGTTTGTCCTCAGCTCAGGGTTTTCCCATTAAAATAAGCCCACTGAAACCAGCTGTGATCAGAAGGTCTTTGTCCTGCATCTAATTTCCCTGCCAAAGCATCTCTTCCATCTGAGTCTCTGCAGGGAAGACAGTCAGCTCTCTGTGATTCTACCTCTAGTCAAATCCCCTGTGCCCTACTGAAGGTGACAAAGATAATATTTTCTGTAACGTCCAACAAATAACTGGTACTGCACATTAGAAGTATCTCCCTCTTTTACTCCAGTTTAGGTGTGAGCAGGACAGGTCTTATCCTGCAGTACTTGAGAAACTCTGTTCAAATACACTCCCTTGTCTGAACTTTTCAAAGTTCTCTGCTGTTCTGTTCATTTTTGCCATAAAAAGACATAATATTTCCTCTAAATGTCTGCAAATGTGGGAGGAAAATACAGGCTCTTCAAGCACCTCTGTCTGCATCTGATCAAATGTAGTCTCAGAGTTCAGAGTGGTTGTGTTGCTATTTCTACTGCACTTCAAAAGAACAAAGCTTCTCTTCTGTCAGAAATTCTTAGAAAAGTGTAAAGCAAAATTAATATTTTGCATACTGCATTCCCAGCAGCCAAGCTTTGAACAGTAAAAAGTCTAAGTTTTCTGAATAGTCCGACTGCTCAAATGACTTCTATTAATAATTTGTCAGAAGAATTTAGGACAAGCTTCTTGAAGGCATATTGATCATTTTGAGTCAACATTCAAGATAATAGCTCTGAAACAGCATGCACAAAGCGGCCAAGTAAAAGTCATCTTTTCAGATAATTGTATTCATGAGGTCAGCAGAGGACACTAACTCTCAGCACTTCGCTCAGTTTCCACATGATCTCTTCCCCCTGGGGTGTGAGATTAGATCTGGAGGAAAAACAGTTACCTCTCATCTCCCAACCAGTCATCAGCACTGAATCTCACAGTACTGCTACTGAGTCAACTACAAATTGCAGCAACCTGTAGTCATGGCCAGGGCCCACAGGGAGGGAAATGAAAGGGCCAACCATGGTGAAGTCTCTTACCCCTTCTTTGTTCATCTGCCTCTCTCCTGCACATCCCACTCAGGCGAGCAAGAGTTCATAGCACCGCAGTGTTCACGGGCACTGACACTCTCACATTCTGGCCATTGTACCCAAGGAAGACCAGAGTCCCTGGCAGCTTGAAAGTAGAAGGTGGATTTAGGGGCACAGAGCTGGGAAGGGCAGGCAGGATCATCCAGTGAAGTCACACCACGGGGCTACTTGGAGATTCAGTGTCCTCCATTCCTGTGCACAGATCAGTGCAGATCTTACTGAGAGCCTCAAGTACAATATAATAGCTAAGCTGCCCATCCCAGGTCAGGGTACACAACTGGTCAGTCTGGAGGACAGCCTGCTTATGTGGCAGGGAGCAGGGCAGGCTGGCACATTTGGGATGATGCAGCTGGCTCAGCCAGCCAAGCTACAGAGGGGCAGGAGCACCTTTCACAAAGGGAGAGAAAAGCAGAGGTAGAGATAAGGCTCTGTTATCTCTATGGCAACTGCCAGGGACCTACACTTTGCTCACTGGAGAACGGAAGAAAGGGAGAAGGGGGAATAAATCCAGAAAGCCTGGCCAAGAAAATGCCTAGCAGGGAAAAACAGAGGTGGGAGAGAAGCGTGGCCCAGCACTGCTGAAGGGGAAAAGCAAAGGGCTCACGGTTGGTGTCCAAGGAGGAGACTCTCGAGCTCACAGCATGGGAGCAGCTTCGCCAGCCTCCCCATCCACACCCTGAGGCACACGATCTGCTGCAGCCAGGCAGTGCTCTCCAGCAGTCCAGCAAAAGTTCGCTGTCATTTTCTAGGAGACAACAACAAATTTGTGAGACTCGGATAACGGCACAAAAGGTCTTTAAGCCTGAGATGTGAGCAGTGCTGCAGTGCATACATAATTTAAGGACTGAAATATTTGTTTTACTCAGGCCACAGATGACTATTAAGCGCAGATAAAGACACCAAATGGATAGTGAATAAATTATATTCATTGAAAACCGTCTGAAACAATGTAAAATAAATACTGAAAAACATCAGTCTGAGGATCATGCCAAAGCTGTACCACTTGTTTCATGTTTGCATCAGAGTACAACAAAAAGGCAGTTTTGATTCAAAGTAGCCACATTTGTTCAGCTTTCCCTCATCCAAGAAAGCTTCATTCTGTACAGTCTGGAAGTCAAGGTGAAAAATGCACTCCTTGCTTCCCACACAGTCACAGCACAAGAAGTTACTTGCCCAAAATGGAAACATACTGTGCTTGCTCCAGGCCTCTAGGAGACTCCTGTCCCTGCTCATCTCCCCTCTGTTAGCCAGCAGTCATTCATATGCCCTAATGATCTGAGAGAAAGAGTGCAAGATGATTCCTAGGAACTTCTCTCTACACAGGTAATAGAACGAGCCCATTTAAAAATCTGTGTCTGTGGCATGGGCTGTCTAGCTTGCCTGAGTTTCAGTTGTAGTGACAGAGTGGTTTGCACCACTGAACTTTGTGATTCGGAAGAAAACACAAGTGCAGAAGCCTTGCCAAGCAGAGGAATTAACAGCACAGCCCCTTCCAAGCTGGGAGGACATTCACTTAGCACAGAAAATCTCTCAGCTGCTCGTGCAAACAGAGGACAAGCTGCCAGCTCAGCAGTGGGTCAGAGACTTACTCCAGGCTGAACAATGCACGAAACCTCGAAACTCTAGGCTGAACGACGTATTTCCCCATGAAACCTAGAGCGAGGCTTCCCAGGCTGAGGTGCATCTATACTAACCACAACCTTGCTCCAAGAAAAAGGCAAGAAAAGCTTTTCCCCAGAGGTGAAGCAGTCAGGTTCACCTGACACAGTCATGGGAGATACTGGCCTCACCTTGTGGCCAGAGGAGATGGAGCGGCCGAGGTAGTGATATCCCTCAACATGACCATGGGCTGGCTCAGTTCCCCAGGCTGTGTCCTTGCTGCTGCAACCTCCTCATTTGTGAGGGAGAGATGCTGCCCTTCAATGAGGGCCAGGCTTGGGCAGGGTCTCCTCAGCTCTTCCACAGGACAGGCACAGGGAAGATGGTGGGTGGCGACTGCCGAGAGTGCCCTGACCACCAGCCAGCACCTCTGCGCTCCTCTCTTCCTTTTGGCAAGACAAGAGCAATGAAAACACAGTACCACATTGACTGTTGGGGAGTAACTGTGCAATAATCTGCTGCAGCTCACATTGCTGTCTAATTTATCAATGCACCAGCTAATTTACAAGCGGGAGATTGGCATTCCCTGTGCCCTAGGGATGAGCTATGAAAGGAACTACTGCCATACGGCTCAGGCAAAGCACGAGGGATTATAATGACAAAACATGGCCTCACACACTGGGGTTTCTTTACCACAGAGCTTTTTGGTTAATTGCCCTGTTCTCTCACCTTGCTGCCAGTTTTCAGTCACTGGGCAGCAGCCATGAATTAACCTGCTGGGAGCTGCCCCATATCCATGGGTAGTTCTCCAGCTCAGCACTTGTCAAACAAGACATTTAGTTTCCATTAACTAAAGGTCTGAATTTAAGGTGAATGTGTTAAACTGCATCAAATGCTGTTGGGGATACTCACATTCACAGATATTTAGCCTTAATTAGGTTGATCTTAATTAACTTTCAAATCTAGGCCATTTTAGCTGTCCACGTATGTTTAACACCATTCAGCCACTGGGAAACCGAATTCCGTTTTTTTCTTGGGGTACAAACAGACAACCAAGTTACAGCATACCACCTCAGTCACAGTAGTCACTCATGCTCACACTGTAGCCCTTCACAAACATGACATCTGACATGTTAACACAAATATCTCTCCTTGAGGTTTAAATGAAGGTTTTGCCTCACAGCTGCAGTGGGGCAGGGGCACCCGCAGCATTAGCTGAGCTCTTGGAAATAGGACAATTTGATCAAGCCTGTAGGATGAATAGAGAAGTGGCCCCAGTAAATGCGTACATGATGAAATGACATGTATGCTCTGTGGAAAGGACATACTTATCTCAGTCAAGCAAAGTCAGCCGGGGATCATTTTATCTACTTGAAACAAGCCTCTCCTCCATGAAGTGAGTATCCACAAGGCATCCAGCTTTGGCTCACCTCCTTCCCCTGGGAAGGGGAACACGATCATGAAGGCCGCTTTGCAGTACCCCCACAGGCTCACACATGGGACCTCACACATTTGTCACATAGAGACATTCTCAGCCTCAGCGTGACACTGGTTAACTGCAGCTGTGGCAGCTTGTAATTGGTCTCACACATACATACTCAGGGGTGCCCCAAGCATTAGGGGAAAAGTCTTCATCATTTTCTCAGGCACACTGGCCCTGCCTGCAAGGATGGACATAGCCTCCCCATCCTCTGCTCCCACTGTACAGCCTAAGGGAGCAGGTTTAGCACAAACTTGCATGAAAAGGGCAGACCCGAAAAGCAGGGGCTTTGAGGCAATTATTCTCTAAACAATTCAGCTGTCCTTCTGCTGCAGCACCTGAAGTTGCTACAGAAAAAGCTTTGTTTTCCCCTTCATACAGCATTTTAAAGGATTTTTAACCCAGTGACCTGGTGCACTGCAGTGTCTGAAGTTAATGATAACACAGAAGAGACTTCAAGTGGCTTTGGCTCTTCAAGTGCAAGCAGGGATTGAAAAGCCTTCTGAAGAGACCTGACATGCCCATTGGAAACCCTCCCATGATCACTTCTCTCAGCGTTTGCTGATGTCCCGGGTGCTTCCGGAAGCACGCAGCTTAGTGGGATCCTTTCACCAGCAGAGCCAGAGACAAGGTGGAGGACTGTGGCACAGCAGTAACAAGTGTGAGGCTCCTTGGGAAGGCCTCTGCTCATCCTTGCCAAAAGAAACAGCTGAGGATGAGCCTGCAGCAACATGGCCAAAAATGGTTTGTTTGCTCAAAAACCATTGCAAACCATGAGCTGAAGAAGGTCGATAAAAAAAAAAAAAATCATCAGGGATGGTGAGGTTCAGCCTCATAGAAAGGACTGTGCTGTACATCTTGCAGCCAGGCACAGCATGGGGACCTCCCAGCCTGCACCAAGGTGCAAATAAAGCTGGTGTAGCCCAGCTTGTGGCACACCACTGCCAGCGCAGAGCCCTTCGTAAGGGTGTCCTACCCGTGGTGGGAGAGGGAAAGTGCTTTGGCTGTAGGAAACCTTGGGTTTTCTGTGTTCCTCTTCAGCACAAAACTCTCACCATCAGTGTGATACATGGGTAGTTTCACTGAAGCAAAGGGGTTTGCTTGGCCCCCATAGATTTTGCTGAATTGCAGCCTGTGTTCATGCTATGCAGACCAGTGTTTCCAGGTAGAACAATCTCTGGGGAAAAACATACCCATGATCTCTTGTCCTAAATAATGGGCTCAGATACCATTATAGGAAGTGACCAGTAAAATTCTGTATCTGAAGAGTTTTGGGCACCTCTCCATATGAGCACCAGCATAGCACAAGAGAAGATGTCTTTGGGGCTTCCTCTGAGAGGACTGTATTGGCTCCCCTAAATGATGGAAGCAGTTCAGGTGCTGGAAACAGCTTTAAATCTCTTTCACATGAAACCCCTGAATGACCTTGTATAACCTATAATTTTTTTCTTCTTACAAGAAGATTCATTGACCTGAAAGAAGGATTAGTAACTGAAAGACATCAGATTTAGGCTACCAGGCAGAAATCCTTACTAATCTTGGCTAATCTTATGCCTGCTTAAACTCTGCTTTCAAAAATTCCTGTTCAATCACTTACAAAACAACCTATATTCAAAAGACAGACTGTTGTCATTAATTGCCTTTATCCCTCATCATCTCTCTCTCTCTCATCTGTCTTAAAGAAAAGCTTAACTCCCCAGTTAAAAGTTTTCCTTGGACTTAATGGTTCACAGAGGACAGGGAGTTGTGGCCTGCATGGGGATGGTGAGGGCTGCATTGCATTCCCAGGGAGAAGTTTGGTTCCCTGCTCTGCTACAGACCTTGGGTCCCCCATTTGCTGATCCCCTGCGCTTTCTGTCTCCATGTCCCTCGTTTGTCCAGTGAGGGCATGCCGCCTCACCTGATGGATGTGGTAAGCAGAAATATTGCAGGGTGCAACAGCATTAAAATAATAACAGTCCCAGACCTGGGAGTCCCAAAGTCCCATGGGACCCCTTCCAGGAGAAGAGGACAAAGCACGCCCTGTATGGGCATTACAAAAAATGATTTCATGGCCTATTTCCCTGCCATCTGGCAAAACCAACCACTCAGCAGGGACCTCACAGGACTGAGGCACCTTCTCCAAGAGGAAGACCTTCACTTGCTAAAATATATATAGCATGAGACCAGAGGCTGCACACCTTCCCCCTTGCCACCCTGCACCCTTGCAGCCGTCCCGCAGCGCTGCACAGGGTGCGTGCCAGGTCCCAGGGCCCTGCTCTGCCCACACACAAGGCCTGACCTCTGCCGTGGCAGGAGGCAGAGGCACGGCTGTGCTTTGCACCGCATCTCTCTAGCAGACGTGACCACACAGGCAATGGCACTAAATCCCCGTCTGACATCTCAGCCATTCTGGATGCCATTAGAGGCAATTTTCTGTCCAGCCGCCCATTTTAATGGAATGTGCAGTTAAACAGATTCACCCTTTCAGCTTCACTCTACAGAGCCTTCACTCTCTAGTCACCACTGCTCCCATCCCAGGGAATTACAGTGCGCTCTGTGATTCTCTCTTGCAGGCAGACACTCAGAGAAGTAGCTCTTGACAGGAAAAGTGTATAATCTAGAAAGCCACCTGCTCAGCTTTCATTCTTTGAACTCCCTACAATCAATTTGCCTTTCCCAGGAGAAAGTGCAACTGTTTTCAGTGCAGGAGGAAAGAGAGAATTCATGATGTGCTGTAAGAGCACAGCCAGTCCCAGGTAAAAGGACTGAAACCTGTTATGTGGGAGCAGCAGAGACACACTAGGATCTCTGATGCTGACCTTCCAAATTTCACGCCACTGTCCTTGTGCCTGCTTTGGTCTCTTAAAGATTATCTTCATGCTCCCATCAGGCCAGGTTGCAATGTTAATACTATACAAAAAGAAATGTGGCACATCACCTTCCTGACAGGTCTCCATTTTCTCCCTGCGGCCAGAAATGTCGCTCTGCTACAGGGGATTCTGTTGGCTCAACATCCCATGGCAAGGCAACAGTCCACCTCGGGCCCCAATGCCTGAGGCTAGGAGCACAAGGCCTGTGGAGCTGAAAGCTGCCCCTTCTCCGCATCCTTTGATTTTTGCAGATGTGAGGGTTTAAACCATTTAACATCACCAAACTGTTCTTAGCAAACAAAGGCAGTCTCTGCCCCTATGTCTTTAACCTGAATCCCCACAACTCTGCCATCATATTTCTTGGATTTTCTTGGTTAAAGAATGCAAAAGATGAGCAAAGAGATACATCACTTGGCCTTGTACAAGTGTACACCTTGTGACAAGCTGTCACAGGTAGCTGTCCTTTATGCAGATAAAGGCTTGGCTTCTCTTCAAGGATTTCTACTACCATTTCTTGTAAGATATGGCACGAAGCAGGCACTGTTAGGGTAAAACTACTCCTCTCCTAAAGTGGGCAGCTAAAACAGATGGGACAAAACGTGGCCTAAAAATACCTGTTTCAGCACTGACAATAGAGAGGGTTTATCTGCTCAGAAAGACCTGACTAGCGTGAGATGGCTGGCAGCCCCATGCACAGAGTTGGTGCTACAGGCAGTGGCCGGCACCACTGTCCCCAGGAGCCCACGCTGGTCTCCCCATCAGGCTGAGATGCTGCTAACTGTGTAGCTTCTCTGAGTGGAAACCCCTCTAGGGGAGCTCCCAGTGGTTGGAGGGCACCACACAGGGATGCACTGAGCCTCTTGCAGCACGGAGTTTCTCCAGGGTACAGCTCAGAGCACCATCTGTGTCCCGCCTGCCTTCTAGCAAAAGGCAGGTCTTACCACTACCTGCTCCCTTGGGTACTAGGGACACATGAGTTCTTTTTCCTCGCTGGATAGCTGGTATCTAAAGGCCCCAGCATGTAAGCCTACCCAATAAAAATTCCTCACCAGGCCTAAGGCTCTTTCCCATGTGCATCATTACTAAATACTGTTTAGTCAATTTTCACATCCAGTTCACATAAATAATGGGAGAAATCAAAACTGGTGCCATTCTGTCTTCATTAATGCTGTTGTCTGACTCCACATCGGAGACTTTCGTCTGTCCTTATTTGATGCCTGGTAGAAACATTTTTCCTGTGGACATTTGTGTTCATTTGATGTTAATTATGACCTTTAAGCATTAACAAAAAAAATCCCCTGGCAACAGCCTCTAGGCACAAAGAGAGTGTGACAGACCACGGTGTCAGTTTTCGCATAACACATCTCCTCAAGACCTGGGAGGGACAATTCCAACTGAATCACAATTACAGGTTTATTTCAATCACCTTGCTAGGAAACAACAAGTTAGAATCAATAACAACAACAACAAAAAGTAATCCTCTTCTATGGAACTGACACACCCTTGCACAAACAGAAGTATCATATCTGGTACTGTCATTCAATGGTATTAATTCTCTGCACGCATTGTAGCTCTTCTTACACATCCTGCGATGGCAGAACACTGCTGAAATAAAAGTTCACAGTGTTTTCAAAGCACCCAGTGGCAGGGGCCAAGAGGCCACAATGAGAAATGCAAGTATCAAATGCAAACAATTTAGATGCAAGTTGATGTGTGGTTTTCCGTATCTCAGCGAAGAGGTCAGCTGTGCCAATAGACTCACTGACAAGTAGCTCAAGGTAACACCTCCATCCCAGCATGCTGTCTTGCAGATGGAGCAGAGCTCTCCCTGCTCCTGGAGGGCGCTCCCTGCTCAGCCCTGCTGCGCTGCCCCAGGGACTGAGCTCTGCAGATGACCTCAGCCCATGGAAAAGCTTTCCTTTGCAAAATGGTTAATATGGCACATGTCTGAACCACCACAGAGAGCAGAGCATGGCAATGCTAGAAGTTTTCACAGCTCCTGACCCAAGATACACCTGGGTTTGCTGATGTCCCAGCCTGCTGGATTGCAGGTGGTCACTCACACACATCCTGCTTCCACTTGGACCCTAAATACTGCAGCAGGCTTTCCAGAAACACAGGATCAGCTTCTGCTTGCTGTAAGGGGTATGTGCCTCACATCAAGTCCTAGCCAACCTCAAACACAGTTTGCGAACCTGAGCCAATCTCATGGAGCTGGTGTTTTGGGTTTACTCTCATGACAGCTCTTCAACTCTGCACTCAATCACCTCCAAAATGTTTTGGCTGATCTGACAAGAGGGTACCCTACCATGGCATCAGCTGCCCATTGCTGTACACCTCTAGACTGTTTCCTTGGCCAATACATCAAACACCTCAGAATAACTGCCTGCCACCCTCCCACTCAAGAGTTGGGACAATGTACCGCTTGCCTTGGTGAGGCAGCGAGCACCAGGAGGCTGGGATGGGCCTCAGCAGGAATCAACAGACTGCTTTGCGTGGGTGCCCAGCTACTCACAGACAAGATTCAGGTGAAATGTAGTCACAGCATTAGCAGGTAAAATTACAGTTTGGCTTTGGCGGGAGCTGAGCCTGCTCATGCTGCAGTTGGTCTGAGCCTCCTAAAACCAGCCTCACCAGGTGGTCTCTTGAGTGAGCAGCCCCACAGCGAGTGCTGCCAGCCCAGGGCAGCCCTACACATCCCAGTGAAGGCTCCCTGAGGCCCTGGGCTGGGTGCCTGCTGGTCCCACACGAAAGCATTGCACAAATCATTTCCTTCTCACTGCTTGGACTCCATAAAACCTAGAGACCATCGAGGAGCACAAAGGAAAGGAGCAAATCAGACATTCTCTGGTGCTGAGGGAAAGGCGGTGGCACAGCTCAGCTGTAGCTTAGTTGCCCTGGCTTTGGAAACACCTTGTGCATGAAAGCTGCTGCAAACCAGCAGAGCACGGCTGAGTCAGGGCCCATGAATCCTGATGGCGAAGGCAGGAAGGACAGTGTGCCAACAACAGCAAGTAATGGATTTGCCAATATCAATACATTCTTCAATACTTTGTTTCAGCCTCTCCAGGAGGCTCAGTTTCTTCATTTTTCACTTTGGGAGAACCCAGCTACAAATGCAGCAGCAACTGATCCTTTGGCCTATTTGCTATGTGCAGGAGAGAGCAGCAGCACCACTTGCCCTCTCCCCTGTGCATGGCACGCTAATGCTGTAACTGCAGAGCTGCGAAACTCCTGCTGTGCTTTGCTGCCAGTACCCTTCTCCATCTATCAGCATAATAAATAATCATAGCAGCTCCTGCTGTCTGAATCATAATTTGTATCTCGTTTCTAATTGTATTATGTGTAGCTGGTCCACCAGGCCCTATCTGAGGAAGCATACAAATAATTCATCTGTATTCCTCCATTCTCCTCATACGTGCTCCCTGACAAACCAGATTAATACCTGTCTTTATCTACTTCTAGTCTGATCTCCATCCTCTATACCTAGTATCTTATTTAGATGAATTTTCAGCTGCCATCTGAAATTAATGCTTCACCTGACATATTCAATCTCTTCCTGTATTCTAAACTCTTGATTAAATACACTTCAGAGACTGCGGATGAACTATAGGCATTCAGTCAGGTTGACTTTGAGGACCCATACTTTTGGGTCAAAAAAGATCATCAGTTTTGTTTTACGAAAAATAACACTCGGTACGTTACAGCAAGCAGAAATAGCTGTGATGCTCTTGGTAGCACATTATATCACTGAAGCACACCAATTTTATGATTTTGCATGCCAGAGTCAAATGAGGCGATTTAATGAGATGTCACTTAAAAATGACTGACACCCACAACTGCGTTGAACAGCACTCCTACCCACCGGGCCACAGCGACAACCTGCTCACAGCCAGTGTCATCAGTGCCACAGCCCCAGCTCTGGGAGGGCTCCGGTGGTGGGAATGCCACTAAGTCCCAGGGTCGTGGCCGCAGACTCTCCTGTCCCCTGAGGATTTCTCCCACAGCCACACTAATCCATGGGCCAGGGATGGGACTGATTGCCACGGCTGCCATGCCCCCAGCCCTCGCAGAGATCTGTACAAACTTCTGCTTGTGGAAAACAACCCACCAGTTATCAACCCGTGCCCTGCCCAAACCACCACCGCAGGGAGGGCGACGGCTCCTCCTGGGGGCTCTCGGTCAGCACTCACCCACACAGACCCCACAGCCCAGCATCCCTCCACACGTGCGACCTGCTGACATGCCACCTCCTCTCCATGCTCACTTACTTTTGGCCTCAACTATCACATTTACTTCCCAACCCTTATTATCTTCATGTCTTAATAAATGAATGAGACCCTGCTGTGCAGTTTAACAGGGAAAACACTTCTAACACCACCAATAACTCAAACTTGCCTTTGCATTCATTTTTCTTCCAGTTTCCAGAGTAGTGTAGTGTGGACTGTGCACAGCAAACAGCTGTCAAATGTAACGCTGCCTCCTGCTCATGCGCTGTCTGCCGAGATTTTGATTTCTGCACGTTTTCTTGAAATTACTCCATGAATATTTTCTGCAAAAGCAATTTATTCACAAACTGTTTCAAATCATCAAAGAAAGTAGAAAATCCTCATTTAAAACATGACCTCTTTGACCAGGAGCATGTTCATGCAATACTCTATTGCAGAGGAACACCCTGTGGGACAGCACTTGCATCGCATTTCTGGCCTGGTTGCTCACATCTCAGTTACTGAACTCACATATTCTTCAACACTATTTTAAAAAGGAAACGTTTTGTCAGGAACATGCTGTGGAACTCAAATGCAAGGCTGCTCAGCCTGAGTCTGTGCAAAGGGAAGAAGGGACCACGGCAGAATAGTCTCAAACAGCACTCATGCCTCGGATCCAGGAAACGCATCCCAGCAGTACTCACCAGTTGCCCAGGGAAGCATACTGCCTTGTGTGCTGTATGGCAATTTGGAGACAAATTTACCAGGAACAATATTATGAAAGCCTTTGGATTTTCATGCCTGCCCAGGGAGGTGAGAGGGGCTGACAAGGGAGGGCGTTTGGGTGCCTGGTGTTTGCTCCATTCCTGAGCGCACATTCACTGTGCCCAGATGTTTTCAGCCTTCACAATCACCTTTCCCCTTCTAAGCACTGCACCTTACAAGACCTAAATCTCAGACTTATTGAACACGTACATCATCTACTGCTGCTGTGATATGAGCCAAGGCCACCACTCTCAGTCCCACAGCAAGTTGTGGAGGCAAGAAGAGATTGCTCCTGCGACCCCCTCACCTTTCTTTTCTGAAGCTTCCAGAGTTAGTCCCCTCCGTGAGGCTGCTGTCTGTCACTAAAGGAGTGGGACAAAGGCCAAGGAGGCTACGACCTAATGTTTTAGTCTGAACAGAGAGATGGAAGAGATGGATTATTATACAGGCAAGCTCCCTCTGTGCATGCAATTATCTGATAACAATCTATTTTGGGAGATGAATCTCAGAAGGAAGAACATGCAAAACTCTCACCTTGTGTGCACTGGGAAGCTGCATTATGCTTTTAAAAACAGGGAATAAAATGCATGAAAAATTATATAGAAAGCAGGAGAACAGCATGATGCTTTAACTCGTGTTGAGCTCAGGGAAGGGAGGGGGAAGGGGTCAGCCCTGCCGGTCATGCCAGCACATGAAATTTGGGAAAAACTATTCCTGCTGATTTAAGACTAATCAGGCCTGTGAACAGATGGACTACTTCAGCCTCTTTCCATGCCTCATGGCTGGATTCTTTCATGCACATAAGAAGCAAAATCCAAGTGAAACCTCTGCATCCACCTTTCTCTCGTGGACCCCGGTGCCTAACACACATAGAGGTCATGCTGTAGCTTTGTGCCCCAGGGAAGGTGCTGCTGGGGCCCCTCTGAGCCACCCACCCTATCTTGGCTTGGGAAATCTGTGGGAACTTAACACCTTTCAGGTGTCTGCCCCTTTGCCATGCTTCACCAAAGGTGCAGGTTGGTAGGGGTCAGAGACACAATCACGTGGGCAATGTACCCCTGCGCACTGGAGGAAGCGATGCCCTCAGGAGAGGGGAGCAGCTCATGGCCCAGACCTCCTCACACATGCTGGCTCCCTGGCACTCACCAGTGGTGGGAGGACTCGGCAGATACTGGGGTTACAGGACAGGCCAAACACAGTGCCCGGATATTCTCCTGAGAGCACCAGCACACTCAAGGGGCCTTCAGAAACGTGTAATCTAATCTGTGCCTGGGAAGTAAAGTATCATCAATCTTTTCTTACAGATGAGAGAATGACACAGGAAAAATAAGTAGTGTAGTAGTGTAGAGATGCAAGATTTGGTGGCAGAACTGAAATGAGAACCCAGGTAGATTTGTACTTCTGTACTCCCTCTGGCAGACACCTCCCCACACCAGTCCCTGAGAGCTTCTCTGATTTCTAGTTGCTAAAACACACTGTAAACAACTGCAGATACGTGTAACCCTTTCCTGACATCACTTCCGCAGAAGCGATACAGATAATATCCACCCATTCAGGTGGGACATCAGGCAAACTGTACCAGCACAGGGCCCAGAGAAGGTTGTTGTGCCACTGCAAGAAGTCAGGCATGTCATGAAACACTTCCTGAAAGGCCAGGCAGTCAGTCCCCTGTGTGTTGTTGCTGTTGATGTTGGATATGAATTTTCCATGTGTTCTCCTTCAAGGCTGAATTTTTATTATTCCAACTGCCACTTACCATACACTTCCACTCCCAGTGACTTCAAAGGGGGGCAGCTTTTGCTGCCAGCCCTCTCTTCGTGCAGGAGGAAGAGTGGAGCTGCTCCGGCTGCGAGGCTGTGGGCGCCAGGGCCAGGAGCACCCAAGGTTTTCTACTCCCTGTATTTTGACACAGAAAGCCACACAGCATGACTTTGGCACAGGACACAACATGAATGTGAAACACGGCATGGAAGCTGTGTGTGTGCATGCTATGGGATTTCTCTCCAGCCACTGTATTCTGGTTCTGCAGATACATACAGAGCGAGAGCTATGTGGTACCCCTTTCCATGTGAGAACAGAAAGCAAGCTCTTCTCTATGTAATTTTATGTTCATTTGTTCATAACATCAGAGGAGGAAGGAGGACTAGAAGGTATTTTGCCAGCAGTTCCTGTACAGACATTAGGATAGTCTTTTAAATTGAGAAAATCAAAGCTATTTCTAGGTTTAAATGAAGCACCACACGGCAAGCCACTCACCCTTCCTAAAGCTACTTCTCCCTTCCGAGGGAGAGGTGCTTTCTGAAGGCTGATCCTTCACAACTGGTGGTGCTAGGTTAACAGTTTCCATCCTCCCTAACTGTAAATACTGAAGGCCAAGTGTTGTTTTTTGTACAAACACAAGCCATGATGAAATCAGGAAGGTAATTCAGGAGGTCAAAACATGAATGTACACGCTGACACCGCCAGTCCGGGCTTCATGTCTTGCCTGAAACACAGAAGACACCCCCTCTCCAGAGCTCAGTGAAGGCTCCTCTAATGGAGGATTTAGGGCTGGATCTGAACAAGTATGGCAAGCTGAAATGGTATTGAAGGCATCTGAGTTATAATCTCTGCAGGACCTTCTCTCAAGCAACTTACGCGCTCTAACCCACCTTTATCCAAGTTTCACTGGTTACCTTCTGTGTTAAATCACTTTAAAAACATGGGTCAAAGTTGTTTCATAGCTTTACTCTCTCAGTAATGTGCAACATGAACATAATAGTGTTATTAAGAAGTCAAAAATAACTTAACACAATAGTTATATAAGATTCTCCAATGGTCAAACTTTCAGCAATTACTTTTTGTTAAGTTCAGAAAATTAGCATATTTGTTAATCAAATTAATTTAAAAAGTAGCTTTTCAAAATAAAAGCAATGCTTTAAATAAATATAGTCTTTTTTATAACCATAAAACACTTAGTCCTGTTAAAGGTAACACAAATACTACACTCAAGCACAGTACTTAAACGATTGAAATGAATGTTGTGAGCATACATGAGTTGGACACTGGGAGGGACGAGGATGCATTGCTTCGTGACGTTCTCTGTTTCTTTTCTACAGCAACACAAAGAGCATCCAATTCTCAGAACTACCCTAAACATATGACATGTGTCAAGATATTTGTAACTGCTGCACAAAAATGCTGGTACCCTGTTTTTTCCCCAAGCTATTTCTCTACACTACATCTGTAGCCGTTCTGCAGCCTTGCTTCAAATTTCTAGCTGAGTGTAATTCTTAATCACAACAACGATTAAGACCAGATCCTGCTTGCTTCATCCAACTGATTTCAACATCTAAGCAGAAGGTGGCAAGCAAGATCTGACCTCTCATACCTCTTGCAGTAAAGCTCAGAGTTTGTGAAATCTGTAAAACCTCCCTTCCAATACTGGCACCTCTGGGTGTTTCAGAATGGCCTGAAGCTCACCTTCAGAGTTCATGATCACTGAAGGATATTCACAGCTTTCCTCGTAACTATGGGGCTGACTAGCTATGTTCATTACTACACGAGTTAATGCCTATCAGCAAGGACTGTAGCTGTCCTGCAGATCTACAAGGTAGCAATGACTTACTGGAATAAAATAAACCAGCTAGTTCTTAGATTAGTACGCACTATCTGGGTGTATCCTGAAGAACAGTTTGCTAAAATTCTGTGAAATATACACCTCAAATCTAATCATAATCTATTCAGCAACTCTGACCATTTAATATCTCTTTTACTTGGTTTGAATTGTTCACTAAAAATCACGTTCAGGATCTGCAGCAAACCGCTGGTTTTGCCCTCACAAAAACAGCTGTTGGTAACATTCATTGTTGGTTTTTGTTTGTTTGTTTAAACAACGTAACACTAATGTAACCTATAAGTTAAATGATAAAAGCTGGAGAGTAAAATAAAGCACAAAACTGATACAAATACTCTATTTGTTTTGATCTTCAGAATGAACTGCCTATTCAAAGATGACAAAGGAATAAATTAGCAAATGGCTAATGTAATGCGTGAAAGGGCGTCTACAGGATTTGCATGTGCACACACACACACACACGCACTTGCATACAGACATCTTGGCTTCATTAGAAATCTCACTACCAGAGTTTAACTTAGATAAATTAACTGCATTAAAATACTGACATTGTGAGGATTTTAATACTATCAACACCCTGTAGAGGGCATTCCTGTGTGAATTTTTAAATGCTTTAAAAAAATAGTTTAGAGTTATTGAAATCTGTGACAAATGCGACAGCCCTGCCTCCCCTCACAGCCTCCCGTTCTCATCTCCGGTATCCTTCTCCTGTATTGCCTCCAGGGACCGTTTTGACTTGGCGTCTGCATGCCCGCTTCCAGTTTTGCTCAGTCCGCACGACAGGCACGCCAGCTGGATCTGCTTCATGTTCTCCAGGGCTTCGTTCTTGGCGTTCTTCAGGAGATCTCCTTGGCCCTGAGGATGCACAGACAGACACACAGGAGAGAGTCAGGGATCGCACACGTTGCTCGGGACCCCAAGCGGCAATACCACTCTTGTGTCTTGGCCATATTGTTTGGTGCTGTGGAACGCATCCCAGGCCCGGTCTCAAATCCCCTCTGCCCCCTGTGAATGCCAGCCCCTGGGGAAGGGACCGAAGGCCCTTCTGAAGCCCGGCACCCAGCTCAGTGAGTAAGGCAGCAGCCAGCACAGTGCGCAGGGTGAGGGGGATAGGGACCAGACTCCCCCCACTTCCAGGTCACCCCTTGGGAAATAATTTGGGCCTGGCCTTAAGGAGCCCCTGGGCAAAGGCATTTGCTCTTCCACAGTAAACAGCAAGGACCTGCCAGGGACAGGGCAGCAATGGGACGTGGTACCCCCTTCCCGTGCCACTGCTCCACCCTTGTGCCCTGGCATCAGCTCGCACGTGGCAATGGCCGCCTGTCCCCAGCCAGGGGTCCCCTGCGAGCTGCGAGAACCTGGTTACCCACCCCTCCTTGCACCCGAATTTGCTGCCCAGCCTCAGGCCCTCCACTGGCAGAGGCAAGCCAAGCTCTGCACCTGTATGAAACACAACATCCTGTAGTGCTACAGTGAATCCATCAGAACCATTTTATGTGGGACCTTCGAGCAGGTGAAAGGGAATGAGAGACTTCAGGAGCAAAGGCCTGCTTCTGGATCTTCTCAGAGCATGTAGAAGTGAGGTGACTAACAGGATGTCAATCCAATTTGTAACTATCAGGAAAAATGTGCCATCAGAAATGCCAAAATGAGTATTTATGCAATACTGACATCTGAAGTGCCACGAAGCTACAAGATTCTGGTGCTAGAGGATACAAATAAATAAAAGCCAGGAGATGCATCTGGTTATTAAAATTCAGTATCACTAAGAACTTGAGCTGCTCTTCTCCTAATGTCACCCAAAGTACAGTTTAAAGTACACCACCCACTGCAGCTGGTTATACACATATTCAGAAGGAAGACCTATGCTGACTGAAATGTCACATTCACACCCCTGCACCCTGAGCTGAGCTCCTGCAAACCACAGTCACTTTCGGGGGTGTCAGGGGAGACAACAGATATTACAGCAGGACCTGGGGCACACTCAAGGGGCAACGGATCACCGACCCTCCTAACCGGATGTGTTAGACAAGTCACAGCACACCACCTTCCAGTAGTGGGAGCATCTCTCTGCTCTTCTTTTCCCCAGAGCTAAGACGAAGGATTTATCCCACACCACTTAGCACAGTTGCCTATTCGCCAGTGCCTGGCACCGCACTTGCACTGCCTGAGCCTCTGTAAACAATGCTCACAACGAAGAAACAATGGTGGCTTGCAAGTCCTGCTGCACTGGTAAACACCATGTGGGAACCCACGTCATCCAGGGATGGCAGCCCGCACCCGAGAACGTGATTGCCTCATCTGCCGGTGACATGAATTTGTCCCTGCTGAACAATGCAAATAACTACCCAGATGCTGGGAATCCAACTCAATGTGAGAATTACAGAAGGTACTGGGACTGTGTGAGCGGCTCTGTGCTATTTGGTATGAAGCTCTTTTGAAGAGATTTGTATCTCAGCAGCATGACAGTTATGGGAATACACAGACAAATAGCTTGGGATTCAGCAAGCAGACATGGTTTGAAAAAACAAAACAAGGATAATTTACCTAGCTCATATTTCACATAGCTGTGATCCTGCTTTTAGGACAGAGGTTGATCTTATGGTTAAAGGCAGTGGGCAGGACTCCAGGAGCCCCGTAGCTGCCTTGAGCACCTGGCACACCCGAGTCTTCCTCCCTGTCTGCAAATGGCACAGGAATCATGACGGTGCTGTAGTGACGGGGACAACACACTGCAGCATGAGCAAAGAGATCCAACAGCAGTATCATTATCGACATGATAATGTTATCAAAAAGGGTGATAGATTCTTCAATACACAAATCCAGTTTTAAATAGTTTGGGATTAGGATGAAATAGACCCAGCTGCAGTGAGGCTGGTGCTTTTTCTTATCATGCACACAGGACTGAAGACACCAAAGGCTGCAACAATGAGCAGACAAAATCGGTGTGATGATGCTTTGCAGCCTTAACTTCTCTAATTCAAAACCTGGTGCTATCTATTCATGCACAAGAACAGAAAAATTCCCTTAGCACAAGAAGCAACTCAAAAGTAGGCATCCCTACAGAACCAAGAACAACTAAGCCCAAAACCTGGGAGAGCCAGTGAAACAGAGAGGTAAAATGATGACAGTGAAAGCTCAGTACCCTGAGGCACCTGGTGTCCCCTTAGTTGGGGTATCTGGGGAAAGACTTCTAGAAGCCTGTCCCCTGCTGCAGCAAGGCCAGCGTTTCCCCGGACAGTGGGAGCACTCAGTCGTACCATGCGTGGAGCAGGTGCAGCAGCACAACATGGATACAACTCCATAAGATGACACAAAAAGAGCTTCAGCAGAGTCTGTGTCACCTTCTTCATATCTCCTCCTCCTTCTTGGGGTGAGGGCAAAGCATAGAACTCTTTCTCAGGGTGGTCCACAAACCATGTCTTTTCCTAGGGACTCTCTGAGATGCTCGTTTAAGGGAGGCTACTTGGGACTTGATACACCCCTGCTTGGAGGATGACAGCCGGAGTCCACCCTGCCAAGACTCATATCTGAAGTCCCCAGAAGCCAAGGGACTTCACACCCCATGTGAGGGTGCGGAGCCACCCGCTCTCCCTTATGCATATTCTGATTTCACATTTAAGTAACCAGGCAATTCAGATTACAGATTTTGTCTGAGGCAATGCACAACATGTCTTCAGGTTCCAAGAAGAAAAACACTCCTCCTGAGCATACTTCCAATATTTTGAAGACATTCTTATTTTACAGTGATCTAAAAACAGAAATGGACTTATCAAAATAGTGCCATCCCATTCATGTATAGACCAACTGATTTATGTCTTAGTCTCCTTGTATCTTTTAAACAGCTGGTTCATTTGAGCAAGCTGAAGGAGCAAAAATGATTTTGAATAATCTGTCACAAGAAAATTAACGACAAACCAGCCCCTTCTGACAGAGCTGTCATAATTCTAGAAACACCATAAAAAAAAAAAAATCTGTGGGCATGCTCTGTTTGAAAAGCCATCTGTTTGCTTTGAAAAACTGGCTGTGAGCATAATCCACTTAAGAAAAATGTCAGCAAAATTGTGTCAACACCTTAACAAACTAAATACTGAATAGAAGCTAGAGTAAACTTTACAAGTATAATTGCATTGAAATAACCTTCATAAATCAGTCATTGTGATCATCTCTGTCCACAGAACAATCCTCTTTGCCCTTACAAACAAAGCATCTCTCTTCCAGACAAAGAGAGATCACAATGGTCCACTTCAACATCCATCCATCTATCCATCTCTCTCTCTCTCCCCCTTTGGCTACTGATATCATCAGCCTCCCTGAAAATAAATACTTGTGAGAAAGGTTAAACTCAGTATTCAGCACGATGTGAAATTAAACCAGAATAGATTGAGTGTTCTACTTGAAAAACTGATCAAGGGGTCCATTTTTATTTAGAGTTAGGGAACATTAAACGTCAGGTTTCATACACCTAACTACAACTAACTACGGAGCCTCAGCACAAATTAACATTATAGCACAAATAATGCAGCTTGTCAAGCAACTGTAAGATTATAAGCCTTTACCTTGACAGGTTCATGCTACTTAGAAAATATTGATAATCTGACCTGGCTTTAAATATTGCTCACTTTCAGTGTCAACCCATGAAAGGCTTTAAGAAGCAGAAGTAGTTCTAGACAGACACTGGCAAGGGCCACAGATGGGACAAATTCTCTATGTTTTTAAAAATTATTTATTTCTTTTGTCAAATCAAACTCGTAAGTTTTTATGCGTCAAGATGACAGTTCAATATATCTAACAACAACCCAGACTCTGAGGTTGGCTAAATGAGAGAAGGTGGGTTAGGCAAGTAGCACCATTTTGTGTTCGACTCCACAATATTATTTTTTTTAATATGCTGCATGTATATTGCTACATAAATATAAAACTATGGACACGGGTATGTACATTAATAATTCCTATTTCTATTCTTGTGCTTTCTAGGAAACACCCTGTGAGATGTAGGTCACGATGCACTGCTAGTTTTGGGCACCCACCAGCACTGGGGACCGTGGCTATCGCACAGGCAGGACCTGAAGCCCCACGTTGGCAGCTGCCCGCCCCGGCACTGGGGGGCTGCAGGAGGGCCCTGAGGCCACCACTCACCCGTGCAGAAGTGACCTGCACTGACAGGCTGCCCCATGCGAGCACCTTGCTCTACCACTGGTGAAGTGGAAAAGCCCATGTTGAGCAACAGGGCCTTCCCGCTGTTCAAAACTGGCCGTGTTTTCAGGGAGGCTGAAACCCGGGCTGCGAAGGCCATTTTGTAATCTGCTGCTTGCTAAAGCAGACGGTTGCTTATCTCCTGGCAGACACATTCTCTGACAGCACGTTAGGGGAGCTTTCCTCTCTGCTCCTCCAGGGCTGAGTAAACAAACAATAAATATCAGAGGTCTTACTGCCCATGCTTACTGCTCATGATATTACTGCTATTTTTTAACATTTTCTCAAAGAAACAAGCTCTTACATTATTATTTAATGAAAAAATAAAATCTCCAGAGTCTACCAGTTTGGCTGAAAAAGCCAGACATAGCCAAATAAAAAAACCCACAAGCATTGTGTCGCTCCACATTTCAAAGGTAACACAAGTAAGTTAATGGCAGCAATAGTCTGTGCCAAAGGACTTGTAAAGCAGAAATGCTGTAGCTCTACTGTGATACTGGGATACTCTGTGTGGAGGCAGCATTTACCATAAGAGGTGCATTTTCCAAGTGTCATAGTGGGACTCTGATTGTGTTTAATATTAATAAGGAGACACAAAATTAAATGATCATACATGGCTTTGAAAATGTAATCCTGAGGAGGAAATAATTAATGAAATGATTAGGCTGCTACGTTAAACTTATTACAAAAAGCAGATATTTTTCCATGTCTCCTTCAAAGTTAAATGTGGGAACAATTGATACGAATTTGATTATGATACATCCACATTTCAGAACAGAGTACTCAAAAAACATACAGAATTTCTGTATCAGTGCAGACTTTAAAAACCCACCCTTTTCATTATTACCATGTTTAGCTTGTCAAGAGCTTTGCTTTATTCTCTGTGACAAAGATTATAATGCACACGTTGGCAAGAAAAATTACTGTACACAAAGATTACACACAAAGCTTATAATCACTTCTTGCGCACTGAAAAATAAAAGAACTGCAAAAATTAGTTACCTCACAGGAAAAGCAGAGGCCAAACATTACTTGTTTTAAACCCTTGTATAGCAGAAATTCACTTCCCGTCATGAAAATAAAAAGGCCACAGATTTAAACGATGCATTTAAATAGCACTCCTTATGCTTCTGGTGTATCATTTAAGGTCTGCGTTTTGGGGGTAGTTTCCCACACACTCAATTCTGAACCAAACGCAAGAGCTTGTCTCTACCTGGCTGAAACCAGCAACAGCTTCTCCAACAAGCAAATTGCGCGATTTGACTGAGCCCTCACTGAGGCCTGAGTCACCGCGTTTCTCGGTATTTGCTAGTAATTTCAGACGTCAAACTGAGCATCTCATTTTGGTGTATCAGCATGTTACTGACAGCCAGAGACCTTCTCTCCCATTTCCCAAAGCAGGATCTAGCAAAGATTTGCAAGAAGGAAATAGAGCTGAGAATCAATTATATCACATAGAGAACAGATCTGAGATGTATGAAAAAGAAAATATTCACCCAGGGAAAGGCAGTCACCCCTATATGAAGTCTTAAATCTCTATAAGCATGAGCAGGAAAGAAATTATTGTGGAATAGACTGTCATGAGCAGCTTTGGCAGAAGGTTACATGATAAAAACAAGATGAACACAAGTTTTTAAATGAGCACTAAAATTGAATCAAAGGTTGTGCCAAGGTCAGAAGCTCTAGGGCTGATCTGCTCAACACGTAGCCAGCAGCTGGGACACCTAGGTCAGCAAGGATGAGGAAGACGACAGAGAGGAGGAATAGTTAACAGAAACAATCTCCTAGTATTTATTTCTGTATCTAACCCTGATTACTCCTCACTTCATCCTTTCTCTGTTTATTTCATCAACCAGCTGTATGGATGCTGGCTCCAGGCTTTCCCACCTGTCTCGTTACACAGGGGGCTCAGCAGGTTCAGAGAGCTGAAAGAAACTCAAGCTTGTTTCTCCAGGAAAAGCACCAGGAGCGCAGAACCAGCCTTGGCTGCACTGTATTTCCCAACTGTCTTACTACTTAGGAAAAAAAAATCCTGTTCGCACCCGATATTTGCACGAGTCTCAGAAATGAAACCAGACCTGCAAGCAACATGGGCAGCCTTGAGGGCACCCACCTGCTCGCTGAGACACACAGCCCTCAGACGATAGGACCCAGCCAGCAGCCTCCTGCCAGCAAGCACCTACCTTAAGGACAAATGCTGGGTGAAGAGCTAAGGGGTAACCATCTCTGCAAATACTATTTACAAAGCATAGTCTCTTTTACAGTGGAGTCAGTTTTAAGAGCAAGAGAATAATAAGGTGGTTGGTAAAATTCTCATGGCAACTCCAAAGCAACCTGGCCAGGAGCTCCCTGTACAAAAGCTGAAGGGGTTCTCAGCAGTTCAAGGGAAAGCGGGCAGTAATCTCGACTATGGCCCCTCCACAGAGCCCATTTGGCCTTGGCTTGCCCCAAGCACCCAGCAGGTTCCAGTGTCCATCCTTCAAGGCACAGATCTCTGCAACCATAGCAGGTGTTCAGATACCGTAGCAAAGGGACACGGAAGAGGTTAATTAGAATGAATAAATAAATGATAATAAATAGAATACATAAATAAGAATAAAGTAAAGTAGGATTCAGAATGGCCCTAACTTAACATCACCTGTGGCTCTAGTGGGACTACTCATCACAGCCACGAGCTGAACTACTCTTTTAACACACCCAGTGGATTCGTGACTGCAGACGGGGGTACTCTGGCCCAGGGATGGAGCCTGATGCTAAAACTGTAAACGTGGTGTGTTAAGATCAATACCCAGGTCACCTGAAAACCAGCTCTATCTGATTTTTACTACTTATATTTAAACTCCCAAACTAGACCAATCCCCATTAGTTGCCAGTTGTCCCGTGCAAACTGTTTGTAAAGAGGATGTCTCAGACAACCCGAGTGGGTCGCCCTGTGGGGGGGGAGCAGAGCGAGCTCTGCAGAGGCGGGGCAGTGGGCTGTTGGCTGTTTTTCTCCCCCTCCCGCCTGCTGTTGCCCAGAGACAGAACTTGCCTAACTGCGCAGGTACAAGCCAGAGAAAATAAGAACTTTCTGGAACAACCTATTGCGCATGTGCAAGAAAGACTATATGAAGGCAATATCCCACGTATGTCTTTGTCAACTTGACACCTATAGACCACGCTGTGGCTACTCTGTGACAGTGTGGGATCCAAGGGTGGCGATTCTCCTTTTCCTATCCCCTCCTCCTCTCTTTTCTGCTTCCTCTTTCTGCTCTCTCTCTCTCTCTCTCTCTTCCTTATTCATGTGTATAAGTTTTGTAGGAGTTGAATTGGGATAGGTTGTTCATTGACAGATTATTAGGAAAATGGTCTCATCACCAAAGTGCCTTTATTCGTTCTCCTGACAGTTATCAGTTGATTGTTGCCAAATTGTCTCCATTCACTTACTAAAGTGGTCAGCTAATAAAGTCACCAACACAATTGTTCCTCTGAGTCACTGTGGTCACTCGGCCGGCCCTGCGGCTCTGCCGAGCAGAGACTGGCTCTTCCACCAGCACACAGGCTCTCAGGGAATTCAAAAGATTCACCCCCCTTGTAACCCACTGTGTGGGACGAGACACAAACACCAAAACTTTTAAACCGACTTCATTTCCACTTGGGTCTCACCCCAAAGGTCTGCATTGGAGAGGATGATTAAACCTACAGAGGTGACTTGTAGATTAGATTAAACCTAAATCTAAATCTAAATCTAAACCTAATTAGATTAAACCTAAATCTACAGAGGGGTTCTGCATTAGCCTGGTTAGTTTCTAGGAGGCTAGGAACAGTTCATTGCACAGCTAAGCCCAGAGCTCAAGGCAGTGACGTGAGGGGTTGGGAAGAGGGAACGGCAGCTGCCTCTACTGGTGAGGAACTCCCCTGAAAAACACCCATGGCATTTTTCACCTTCTTTTCCAGCTGTTGCAAAGGTGCAGTTAAAATCTAAATGGCGTGCTGGATACCAAGAGATGGTCCCCTTGGCATCGCACCAGACAAGGCTCCCTGGTTTATTACAAAACTGCCAGCCCACCACTTGTATATCCCCAAATCACGCAACACAGCCAAACGCAGACCTTGAGGGCAGCCTGGGAGGTGGAAATGAACAAAACACTTCTGTCATACAAGGAGAACATCCAAAGCAGTCATGCAATTAGCAAAGAAGCAAATACTCAGAGAAGCTTCTGATTCTGGCTGCTGGCCTTGCCAGCATGAGTATATCACTGCCTTGGGCAGCCATGGCAACTTAGGAAAGAGGGTCTGTATTTGTAATTCTTTTAGGGGATTTGCCTAATGAAATAAAGGCAAAGGACATACACGGACAGCTTGCTCTCTGAAACACAGTCAAGTGCCCTCCCAAACCCTACTGGTCCCAGACTAGAGCCTGAGAAGGAATTAATGTCAAGCATTTGCTTGAATACCTAAGTGGCAAAAGCACTCATGCTGTAGCATTCCTTATTGATCTTTAAACAGAGTTCTCCACTGAATCCATGGGCTCTGGCAAATCAATTGCACTGTATGGCTACTAATCTATTCCTTCAAGCAGGCGTTTTATGTATAAAAAGAGTGGGCTTTTATTTTCATTTTTTAAAAAAATGTCTTTTCCTTCTCTCTCATCTGGGTGTTTAAATTAAATTACCTTATATCAGGCTGTCAAAAGCAATGAATGTGAACATTGACTGTCTGTAACTGTGCTGCAGCAGGAATTTGCTTTCAGAAATAATGTCATTAATTTGATGTTAGCCATGTGCTGAACCGTTCAGCTGCTTGTGCGTCTCTCAGGCACTACATCTAGTAGACAGTTTGCAAGCACAGCCACAAATGTACGGACTCTCACTGTCAACCCCTCCATGCCTATAAGCCTGCCTTTTTCTGGTGCTAAGTTTGAAATCAAAGGGTAGGCTGGGAGCCCAGGAGTGCACAATCAATGCTAAGAAAACCCCACATTATTGAAGAAATTTATTTTTGATACACAGCCATGAGATGGAAATCAAAGCTGTATGTCTAGGCATTTATTTCTTAGTCCTCCTTTGGTCACAAAACCAAATTCCCCACATGTACCAACACCAGCTGGTAACTCCAGTAAAGTCCAGAGAGTCCAAAAAAACCAAAACAAGGTGAAGAAAAATAAAGCAGAAAGCATAGAATTTTCTTGCATTTCATTTTTCTGAGTAAAAGGACCAGCTGCAGGAAAAGATATGTTTTGTAGCTAACAAAATAATTGTGCAAATCAACCCCCGAGCAAAACAGGTGACTGGGAATAGCTGCCACCCTACCACATCCCTGCTCCCTGGTGCCCTCTGTGCTGACTCACAGACACCCAGGCTGCAAGCCACACAGTTAACATCAAAATCATGTCCTTCATCACAAGTGTGGACAGCAAAATGTCCCTTAAGTTCGTCAGAACCTGAAAAGGATTTACTAATCTCTGAACTGATTCTGTTTTGACTGAAGACAATGGGAATGTGTGCTGGTTTGGGGGTTTTTTTTGATGCAGGGAGTGTTACAGGAGATGTACTACACTTACTGCTCTCCTTAGACTGCTGTTTAGGACAACAGCTTAAAACACCATACCTGAAGCTATGCTTAATGCTAACTGAAATAATCTAATTAAGATGAAATGAAATTATGCCTGTTAGAGCACAGCGTTTCTGGACAGGTAACGGCATACTTGTGCAGTGCATGTTCCTATGTGCAGCTGTGCAGCTCCCTATGCTCTCCTTGTCTCTGAGTAACTGCCTGGCACAAACCCTAATTTCTTAGCAACTATATGGTTTGCAAATCCTCGTGCTGCAGTGGTGACTGGCAAACATCACCAGCTGGCTGGGGTGCAGGAATCTGCAGAAGCCACCCGAGCTCCCCATTCCTACTCACCCAGATGGAACATGATGCCCCTGTGGTTTGGCTGCTCTCCTCCCTTCGTGTGAAGTGCTGCGGGCAGTCAGTTTCTAACCTGTTCACAAGTAGCACAGACCATAACTTTATGCTGAAGCAGAAAGCTTTAAGCTGTGACCAAAAACTCCAAATGCTGTGAAACGTTAAGTGAAGAAAGAGAAAGATAACACCAAACGCTGTCTAACTGCTAGGAGGGAACAGGTTTTTTGAAGATCCCTAAGCAAATGCTCTGATCCACCTTGTCCGTCGGCTGGGACATTCCCTGTAGAGGGACCAGCCCTGTCATTCTGGTCCCCTGCAGTCAGAAGCAGGTTTGCTGGTGAGAATGACAACGAGCTCAGTAAAAGCAGAGCCGAGCCACCTTCTCTGCTCACATTCCCCCAGCCAGAGGTCAAAGAGGCTCCCCATGGGCACAGCGGCTGTGGGCCCCATGCACTAACAGGGTTTGCTTCCCTTGCGAAAACCCCAGCCTCCCTTTCCCAGTGTAGATGTGAAACCAAGTACCAACGGGAGCTGGTGTGGTTATTTTTGTAAGCAGCACACTATCCCAGCAGGCAGAGAGCTACCAAAACAAAGTGACTGGGAGGGGAGGAGAAAATCAGGAGAAGTCAAAAGCAGGCATGGCTGGACATGACAACCCTCCATGAAAGATGGGAATGGAAATACAAAGCAAACTGGGTGAGCCAAGCACAAAAATAAGTGGTGCACGATGGGGAATGTAGTTTTCATTTACACATTCATTGCCCCAAAATGTCAACAAGGGAAACTGAACAAGCATAATTTCCAACTCATTTTAATGCCATGCCACAGAAAATAAGAGGCTTTTTGACAAAATTGAACTCAATTTTTAAGCCTGATACAGAGGGCTGTAGTAATACCTCCACAGTTACTGGTGAGGGTTGAAGAGGATGAATTTAGACTACTCAGCTTCAGATCACCGAGCCACCTTCTGAAGGAAACGGTCCTTCTCCTGATGCTGCCAGCAGCCTTGTGTCTCAGCCCATTCATCCCAGACTGCTAAATTTGGCCCCTCAGGCTGAGTTCTGCAACCGCTACCACCTCTGTCAGTGCTTGAAAACATAAAGTTTCAGGTGCTTTTCTGTGCCTTCATGTGGCTCATCTCCTTCCTGCTGCTAGGTACACCAGCATCGCCAGGTCACTGGTGCGATGGAGCAGGAACGCAAGCGACACTGAGTGAGAAAACACAGAGCACTTAACTGAGATTATCACCAATCCCTGCTCTGCCAATTTAGAGCTATCACAGCGGATCAGTAAGGCTCCTCCTGCCAATACAGGACCGTAATACAGACAGTGCTGGAGAAAAAAACTACTATATGGGCCTTTTTAATTTACTCCTCTAAGTCTGACTGTTGTGTCTTTTTAGTCTGCTCTCTCATGTACATAGCCTATCTGACATAAGCAATGCCATCTTTTCCTTTTCATGATCTAAAAATAAACAGCAGCTGCCACAGCAAGAGAATCACTGGTCTCTTTCTCAGCTTTTCTCCCCAGATGGATCCCATCTGTACCTAGGGAAATGACCCATAAGAAAGGGTCTTTTAGCTCCTGTAGGGTTCATCACCTTGCACTTGATTTCATCTGACCCAGGTAAATGAAGACTGTAGCTGTCAAGGACACAACACACAAGACTGCAGTTTCCCAGTCCACTGTTTATACAGTAAAGCTTACCTCCACCTGCATGCACTTGGGCCTCTCATCGCCCTAGCTCCCATGAAAGTTTTTGGGAACATCTGCCACATTTAGGGCTTATGTGATCTACCTGGGTTGCTGGGGAAGAATAACTGCAAAGCAAATGCCTGGTCTCACTGAACACCTACAGCCTTCACTTAACTGAGTTTACGGCTTTTGATTAACTGTCCAGGCCCTCCCTGTGGATCCATATTGACAATAATCATATATGTTAACACAGAAGTCTCTACTCCACAGTCCTCTACTGCTGGTGGATCCAGACTACAAAATGGATCAATACCACCATTGAGTTAAATAGTGTTTTACTTTAACCACAGCCCTCAGAATAGTGGTGGGGATGAACATTTTATCTTTTCAAAGTCAGGAGGGAGTAATGGAAGCTGGACTGGCACAATGAAATGGGGAAGGTCATGCCAGCAAATCTCTGCCTGCTGGATTCAGAGTTCAGTTTCCCTGACTCGTGTACTCACGCAAGTGCAGAAGTTGTCAAAGGTCCTGGCAAGCAATTGTATTATGCACATCCTAGCACATGGAGAGAGGATTCCTATCTATGCTTGGGAGGGAGAGGGGGAGAACTCAGCATTCATACAGAGACATGCTAGCTCCTAGCTCCAGCAATGCACAAGGGCCAGGTATCACTCTGTTATAAAGTGAGAGTACGTTACCGGATTTGACTGAGGCCACTGACAGTGCCAGGGAAAAACCAACCACCATCTTAGCAACTGCAGGGGAGGAAATTGGAAGATGGAGCAACCCTCAGCTTTCATCACCTCCTGAGCTCCCCCAGGGAATTAGCTTAAATTAGACACCTGTTCCCCCACAGGGAGAAGGGTTTTGTAGATGGTGGCATGTAATTCACATAACAAAAGGAGCAGTCAACTTTCCATCATTTATAAGTGCTGGGAAACTGTTATGTGATCTGCTGACAGTAGCTGTAATGAGCTCAAAATATACCACAAAGGTAATTTTTAGAAGATGTTAAACCTCTTGGCACACACCAAAGTTTACATTCAAACGTATTTCAGGCTAGCACCAGTTTACAGCTCCCAGAGAAAGGCTCAATTCAGATTTCACAATAAGCAAATGCTGCAGAAAAAAAAAAAATGTACAAGCAATCCTCTCTTAATGTTTTCACCATGTACAAATCAGTGCCCTGCTCTCTCCCTGATACTCAACAGCCCTACGCAAATTCAGAAAAAAAGACTGGGGGTGGAGGTTTCAGACAACAACTCCCTCTTGCTCTGTCCCACCACGGACCACCTAGAAATGGAGTCCTTCACTCAGAGAAATGCTCCTTCATACGACAGCAATGAACACACAGGTTGTGGGATGGAGAAGCTCCCCGGTGGCACAAAGACCCATGCCTAATGAACCAGGGAATTTGTCAGTGTAGGAACAGAACAGCTTTGGGTAAAAATCCCCCCAGAGCCCGTGGATTACCCAGGCAGGGTGCCGAGCTGACACAAACATGCTCCACGTCTGGAGGAAGACAAAGGGAGTTTTCTCTACCCATATTTCACTAGCCCTGAAGCAATCACAGCTCTGCCAGACCTTCACCAAGACACAGGATGCTGATTCACAATGGCATTCTACGGTTTAAAACATGAGGAAGACAAAACACCTGGCAGGCACCATCAGTGTCATCTCTAAGTTGTAAAGTGAATTCGCTAAATGATGGACATTAAAATACAACTGAAATTATTTTAAAATGTACCGTGTCTTTTCAATAATAAATAACCACGTGACTGAATCTCTCTTCTCATATACTATTACATTTAAGGGACAACAGGAATCCTCCAAGTTACATAAAGAGATAACTGGAGTTTTCTAAGCCATAGTCAGTCCCCAAGTCCAAGTGAAAACCCATTTTGTGTGTCTCGGCATAAGAAATACCATGCTGCTTAACTGACCACCCTGAAGCAGTATCAGCAGTGAATGTAAGGGAGCAAAGGCTATCCCGGTCTTCAGGGCCATGAATAACCACCCAGATGAAGCCCCAGGGGACAGAGCCAGCGGTGGGGGAAGGAAGAAGGGCTCTCCGAGCCCCTCAGGAGTGCCAGGCACTGGGGCAGGAGCACTGCCTGGGCACAGGCCCAGTGCCACCCCACAGGCCAGGAGAGGACCCCAAGGAAAGGCTCCCACCCAGCCAGCACGCTGCCTCGCTGCTTGAGCTGCGTGTGGCAGGGCTGACGGCCTGGCTTGGGTTATAATGCAATTTTTAATACCTTGCAGAGGCAGCTGCTCATTTTCTTTCTTTGTTAAGTGCAGTCATTGACAGATAAAAGCAAGAAATGTGTGAATTTCTCCTGAAACTTATACTTTTATTAGAGCCCTTTTAATTCCTCAAAATGAGGTCATGCTGTCATATTGGCAAAAACGAGATTCCCAACTTTCACGTCTTCCAGGTTGCGTTAATTAACTCCACTGCCGGGTACGGCAGTCTTTGATATCTGTGTCTTAGATGAAAATGTCACCGTTGCAGGGGAGAGGATGGTGGCAGAAGTTGTTAAAGTTCCTATGCCACTTCCATTTCCTGCCTTCACTGTCCTCCTCCAAGGGATGGGAGGCAACACTGACCCAGTTTTTACACCAAAGCCATCCTCCTTTAGTGGGGAACCATCTACAAACATTATTCCATCCAGTTATCCTTCTGCCCCCACCTCTCCCCTTTGTACTACCCATTTTCCAGCTCAGTTCTGCTCAGGCACACATACATGCAGGAGTAGCTCCTTTTCCTCAAAAGATTAATACCTTCAAGGAACTTGCAATCCCACCTGCTGATTTTTCAAATAGCCTCCTCATACCTGATAATCTCGTTACTGTTCAAAGCAGCATTCAGAGAACAAAATCTCTTTGTTTTCACACACTACCACCTGAACAGTATTAATTACTTTTCCAGTTGCACAGTCTTTGGACCAGATGACACACTCCCTTGAAAGAATCTGGCGTTCGCACCCAGGTGCCAAAATCCCTTCCAGGTTGGTAGAGATGAGAGACAAGAGCAGTGCAGCTGGGGTGCAGGCTGTGATGGGGTCTGTCCCACTGATGGGAGCCGAGCAGTGCCAGATCCCACACAGCTACTCCAGCGTGAAGTCAGCATGAACATGGAGTCATACACTTGTACAAACTGCATCAGAGTGAGACACAGCTTTTGAGTTGTGAGAAGTTTAGTTCAGATCAAGGATGGGGAAGAACCAGACATGTGGTGGTTCTCCTGCTGCTGTAGCATGATTTAGATGATACACACAACTGGGACGATGCAGAGGAAGGGGCTGTGTGAGTCTGGGACGGAGAGACAGAAAAGACCGAGACACCGTGAGGCACAGAGGTGTAACTGAGGCAGGACGGCCAACCAAGCACGGGGTTTCACTGCACTGCCAGCCTACACAAGGAGAGAGCTAGACATCTATTTTGGCAGACTAGTGCTATTTAAACATCTTGACAAGCCTCCATTTGTGAAGAGACACTAAAATTGGTTTTCTACACACAGCACCTCAGCGTGCCAACCCTCTGCTGGGCTCAAAGCCCATGCTGCCAAGGTGGCCTTGGCACAAGGGGTGCCGGGCACAGGGACCCCGCATGCTCCTGGCCCTGCCTCCCACCACCATCACTGCAAGGCAATGCACCTCGCCCAGCAGGCACAGCCAGGGGCTTGGCATTAGGTCCAGGGCTTTTGGCAATTTGTCACATCACTCAAAATAAAGGCACATCACAAGATTGCTTGCCATCTATCTCTGGCTTATTTTAGTCAAATACAAGGAAAAGGGGCTAAGCAAGATATCAGCCAAGGCTTTTCATACAATCTTTCATTTCTCTAATCTGTTCTTTTTGTCCCAAAGTTACTGTTGTTCTGCATATATATTTGATGGCCTGTCCCACCTCCTATGTGCATACATGCACATGTGTTTGCACACATACAAACCCATCTCAGTGGAACTGAAGGAATAATATTTACATTTGAAATGCAGAACTTTGGATTCCAGTCAAAAATAATAATAATAATAAACAAAAGAAAAGGTTTACATCAAAGGAAGGCGGCTCACAGCACTTGTTTTCTGGATGAACTTTGGTGACCCTCCATTTTTGGTCTGTCCTGCACTTGGGTCCCACACAGATTGCAAGAGGGTCCTGTCCCTAAACCTACTGTTGTGGAACACCTACAGGAGCAGAGCCCTGGTGCTGAAGGAGGAAAAGGGAAATGAGAAAAATGGTAGAGACCCACATTTATCCTCAGATGACTCTGGCCATCAGCTCCTTCCTCAAGCACCAAGTGACTCTGGGTCCCTGGGTGCTCCAGACACTGGGTGTCACCATGGAGAACACCATAGCCTCATATCAAGCACCTTCCATGCCAAGCATTTAAGCAGGGCTTAGATCCACAGCAACTAAATCTTTATTTTGATTCTGCATTGGGGCAGCAGGAGAAACTATACAGCCTCTCACAGGCCCTTCCAGTCCTATTTTATATGCACTCAAATAGCTGTTAAAGGCTGGAAAAAGACAGAACACAGTGTGTGCTCCCTGAATGAGCAAAACTGTTAACTGGGCTTGGTCCTGTGGGGGCCACGTGAGGTGGAGAGGTGAGTGCTGCTCACCACAAGCACCAGCGCTGCAGGCAGGCGAGTGCAGATGCACATGGATCCCTGTGCCTGGGCAGTTAAGCACCGACTCCACCTGATCCAAATGCCTGGACAGTCGCTTCTTGCCAGTCAGCGAAACACTCCTGCTGTGACATTATTCAACAAAACCCCAGGAATAACTGACTAATATGGGACAAAGTCTCTCTGCTTTGTCAAGACCTCCTGGGACTTCATGCCCTAACGCTTCTCTTCAGAAACTCACATATCGTGAAGGAGCACGAGCTGTGAACCCTGGCGATTGTTGCTCTCCCTTCCCCCATTAGTCCCTGCTGTTGCCAGCATTTGGTACTTGCAGATTTAAGATCACTTGGGTGGCCTCCATGTATATTTTAAACACATGTGAATATTTAATTTGCTCTAAACCCAATTCATGTCTTGAAATTTTCCTTGGCCAAGAAAACAGAGACCTTGTCAGAAACACCATTAGGGCTTCAAAAGCTCGCAGGGAGCAGCCAGGTACCCAGAGAAGCCGTGCTGTACTTGTGTGAGACTGCTCACTACATCCTCCCCGGAGCAATCCTCAGCAGCATGGCTGATGGCCAAGGAGAACAGCATATTCCAGTTCATTAACTAGTACCGCTGAGAGACTGGGATTACACTCCTTTTACCCTGATACATACTGTTGGAAGTAACTTTAGAAGTTTCCATCATGAGATACAACTGACAAAATCCACTGAGACCAAGAGTCTTTTAAAGAGCTCTGGTTCCTGCCTTTGGCCACGGGCAAGTAAGTCAAAAGCCAGCGCTGTGAGCAGTGTCAGGGAGAGCTCGAGGAGGCATTTACCAACCGAATCAGAGAGAACTGCACTCTGCTACGTACAGGAAGGATCTGCTAACCTAACAATTACACAATTTGGTTCTGTCTAAACAGCTTTGCACATGAATCACACACTTTCACCTCCTTAACTTGTAACTCACTATCTTTTAAAGGACTCTCAAACTCCCTACACCAGAAAGATCTTGAAATACCTCCCCACAGACAGACGAGCCCTGCAGCACAGCCCAAGCACCAAGAGCACAAGCTTTGCCCTCTGAATGAGCTCCCAAGCTGGGAGCCTCTGAAACACTCACCACCGCATTCTGAGTACGCAGAGGGCTGGGGAACAAGTTACACCCATGCAGCTCCTCCAGACTCTTCACATGCCGAAGAGGAACAAACTAAACCTATCTTCTTCCTCACCTTTCCCTCTACTTTTAAATAAACTGCTTCTAGCTAAGCAGGTTGGCATTTACAATAAATGGATGTTGACCATGCTGGACCTTTTCCCCTTCTCTTTAGCACTCTCTCAGAAATCCAGCTGTTTCACTTTTTTCTTTTTTGTCCTTCACTTCATGTGGAAGAGACCAACCTGATCTAGTAACTACACGAATAATTAGAGCAGCTCTGCATTTCCTCATATGCTTGTAAAACCTGTCGTCCCATCAAAGACTGACTGGCTCAGTCAATCTCAGCTGCAGCTAAGCTGGTCTAGGAGTAAGACACCAGATCACTCAAAAGTAGCCAGGACTCATAGTCTGGAGAGGTTTAAGAGTTAGAAACAGCACTCCGAACTGCATCAACAAAGGAAATGCAAACAACATGGGGACTAGACGGCAGGAAAGGCATTTAACTTCTCCAGAAAAAGAGCCTGTGGGGTAACCACATTCAAAACATATTTATCTAGGGAGATCTGGAGACAAGTAGACATGGAATAATACAATAAGCCCTGCATTTAAAGGCAAGCATGAAGACTCTGTGCCGCACAAACCACTCCTGCCTACTGCTCTTGCTGGACTATCACTGTCACAAGATGACAGCAAATCACAAGAATTTGCTGCTAAGCCACTATGGCTTGTATTTCATCTATTTTTGCAGTTTCACAAATTGAGCACCGGTGCACTTACGTCCACAGAGATATGCTGGGGAAAGGAGAGACATCAGATATGAGGAATTTGGCGGGGGGGAAGCCTAACTGACACTTATGGGGAAAGAAATACATGGCACATGGAATACAGCAGCTTTATGGGGGGCTGGTGAATTCACCATCCTCTCACTTTACACCTAGATGGTGTAAACTGTCGTGTAAATTCTTTGTCAGCAATTATACGACATGTGGTAGAATATATTGTTACTACTGTGCTTAATTACAGGAAATGTCCCTAAGATTCTGCCATGCTGCTCTGTTGTTCACTCTGTAGCACGCCTAGGAGAAAAGCCATGGTTCCTTCCTAACTGCAGGAAAAAGGACTGCTGTGAAAAGGCCCAAATAAATCTTACTTACAAGATGGTTTTGAGAGTACTGTAGAGTATCCATTAAAAAACAGTTCCATAGTGACCTATAATTATCCTTAAATTAAGGCTATGAATGGACCTAGTTCTTCCAAAGATCATCAACAGCTCTGTGCTGATCTTGTGCACATTGTGCATAAGGCGCTTCAGAATAATATTCACTGTCCGATATGTTGCTTTTCTTCCTAAAGAAAATGGATAGTGATGTAAATTCATCTCAGGTTAAGTGAAGCCAGATAGTCTGTGAGTACATCTTTCAGAAATCTGGCTTTTATCTCTCTAAGTAGCCTCAAAGTGCACATTTGGGGCTCTACTACCCAAGTGAGAAGTCTGGTTGCTGCAGGTCTCCCAAGCAACTGAAGGCTGATTGTCACAAATGACTGTGATGAAGAAACAGGCCATTTGTGGACATCATCCTCCAAAAGTGCTATTTGTGCACTGTTTTGCTGCATAAAGCCACTTACACCAGAGCTAACATTGATCACGACTACATCATAAAATTGTGGATTTCTCCCCCAAAGAGTGAACTGCATTAGCAGTTTAGTGATTGTACACCTTCTGCATTCAGCAACCTCCCTTTATACATCTAATCAGCATTAATTTCAATGCAGGATAATTAGCAGAGATACTCGTGGATGGATGCTGAAATGATCCCTGAAAATTTAACCACTTGATGTCTTGTAGCATGTGCTAGCATTTGGAGTCCTAGTAAGAAAGAACACACGGCAACAGAGGTGAAATCTTACCATGGGCAGCAAAAAAGATTTAAAAACCCGCACATTTCAGAGCAGAGACTAGATTCAAACATTTGGGTGTCTTCCCCTTCAGTAAAAGACAAAAACAGTAAATGCCACTTTACCTTTGTGCTCCCATGTTTTGTCTATAAATAAGCCAGTATGTTGGTATATTAACTATCTAGATATTTACCCTCAACATGCAGTCAATTATCTGGTGGTGGTGTTCCTAGACTTTGTGCTGATCCACCAAAGCACAGATAGCTCAGCAAAATAAATCTGCAGAGAGCAATGCGTGTCCACGTGAGAGCAGTAAATCTGAACCACAGTCAGCACACTCAAACTTTGCTTGGCTTACTCGCCAGACTTTTGGGACTCCGGCAGATCCCAACTTCTTTGCCCAAGTAAACACCTCCTGGCAGTCTGTTGCAGTCGTGCTTCAGCAAGGCCAGCAGTTTTGCAGGCTACACGTTTTTTTTTCCCCCAACATTCTCAAAAACTCATAGAGCAGTCATTAATTCAGCAGTTTACAGATGTGACAGATGCAGAGTGCCTCAGCTACTGGAAAAGGCTTGAGACAAGATCCCACAGGAGAGGCAGACGGCGTGGGCAGAAGGGCCCCAGCAGTGGGGGAAGCCAAGAGGGCTGGGAGCATCCCCGAGCTGGCCCTGCACACACACCACCTGAACATACCCGAGCATTCCTGACCTGCAAGCTGTCTAGTGCTCTACAGCCACACCAAGTGGTTAATGTCCCTGCTCTCAGAAGGACTCATTAGCTCATGGCCAGAACTGCCCTCACGAGGCTTCTCAGCTTCTGCCTTCTAGGGCCAGGTGCCCGGTTCCCTCCAGGCACAGGCAGGTGGGAGCTCTTGCCCTTGGCAGAACAGCCATGGGCACCAGGGAGGGGGTGACCTTGCCAAGGCCAGGCGGGAAGAACACCGGCAGCTGGGGAGAAACAGGCACCAGCCCACGCACCCCTGGGAACCCCTTCACTCCATGAAATGAACGGTTGCCTGTTTTAAAAAAGGGCAAAATGAATTGTGAACTTTTGATGCAAAAGAGAGGGTCGGCCAAGCCAAGCAGTTTTGCATGCTCATTAGGATGAAACGAACTGTTCCTAGCACCATGGTCCCCATGAGGTGCTAAACACAAAATTTCTTTTGCTACCTTTGCATTTCACTGGCACTTAATTAACTACAGAAAGGAACACAGAGGCACAGAGACAGCGGTGTATGGAAATAAAAAAGAAAGTGAGACTAAATGTGGGATCATAACCATTCCTGCAAAGTCGCTGTGAGAACACGATTCTTCTGTCTAGTGTACTGGTGTCGTGCCTCTCAATATTATGAACTGCAAGACTGATAATATTTTACACAACATGGGACCAAGTAAGATGTGACATTTAAAAAATAGGCATATATGACAAAGTTGACTGTCACTGAGTTCTAACGTCCCTGTTCTTACTATCTTTTTTCTGTTCTGGCAAACAGTTTGTCCTTTTAGTGGGTATTACTAATATGTAATTAGGTTTATACAAACTAAGGAAGAAAATTACATTATTTAGATTCATTCTTATTAGGTACCTCGTAGAAGTACCTCGGGGCATTTTTAAACAAGAACAATGCCCACAGTTATGATTTTTATAAAATATACTTTAATCTTGCACTTTGTAACTATTTAATGATTTTGCCAGAAGCAATTTCTTATTGCATCCCCTCTTTGTATTCAAAGCTTACCTATTGCAATAAGTCTTTATAAAGGAATACATTAATTAAATATGCCTTAGCTTCACTAGCCTAGGAAAAGACTATTAATCATCTCACAGGCATAAGCACAACATAATACTTGCTGCTGCTCATGGGCACCTCACACAAACTGACTACTGCTGCACGATATAATTGCCTCCAACAGCCCCGAGCACACAAAGAGGCTTTCTCCCATCAGTGTTGTGCCATTCACTCACCTCATCTAGCGTAAAACAGCTGATGCATTTGTGAGACGTTACGGGCTAATCTTTTCTTTTCTTACATCGCTATACCAACATATAGTGAATTATACTTGTAGTGACCACCCTGACACTAGACATATGGAGAACACCGATGGCTTGAGTGGGTCAGGGTTGTTGTCCTCTCCTCACCAAATCCTCCCAGGGAGCTCTCACCAACACAGAGGGGAGAGTCAGTGCCAAACACAAGATGCAACTGTAACCAGCAAATAGGTTTGCTATGGGCAGGGTCTCTGAAATGCAGTATTCTTCAAGGAAACAAAAAGTTGAAGAATAATGACTGATAGTCTCATATCAGACACCTGAGGTACAACCACACTTCTAGTCATCTTATGTCATTGCTGAGTTGGATTTCAGTCAGAATGAAAAGGTGTTTCATGTGCATTTATACCCATGGGTAGTTGCCACAAACTCTGTTAATATTTTATTATATGAGGAGGTAAAAAGAAGCTGTGGCTTAGAAATTAAACATGTCAATTATTCCTTGACCTTGACTAGATGTTTGAAATGCTCTTCAATATGTTGACAATGTGTGCTAGACAGCAATTATTTTTCATGGACAGTGTTTCTCTGATACCCTACTTGTACCTTCGTTAACCACAGGTCACCCTCAGAGGTTCAAACTTCTCATTTAAAAGAACATCTAAAAATGGAAAAGTTTAGAGTAACCCTGACTGTGTTTAGAGTGACTCTGAGCATGACGCATTTATTTTACCTAACACAGCTAAAGATATGTCAGAATTCAGGTATTCAGAACTGCTGAGTGCTTTTTTTTTTTTTTTGTCCTTTTTAGCTACTTGCCTCAATTATGCTGTGGGGAAAAGGTCAGCTCCTTCCACCATGTTTGAACTGGTTGCCTTTTCTCTTCATCAGAGGTCCTATTAACTGAGCCTACACTGACTCACTTCCCCTCTCTCTCATGGTCAGTCAACATAGGCAAGAAACCACAGGTGTCCCTCAGTTCTTCTCTAACCCTTCGCTACTACCAACAGTTCTCCCAACCATTTTTGCCCCTCAGCCTCTCTGTTCCTAACTCCTTTTTCCCCCTCGCCTGCTCAGGACATGTTAGTGCTCTTTCCGACTCCACAATGCTGAAGCATGCATCTCCTACTACTCTTGCTACCACTGTTGCATGCTACATTTAGGTATATATTTGATGAGGAACTTTGTAAAAATTCCCTCTCATCAGCTGGCTCGCCCTGGGATGCCAGCAAAGGGAAAGGCACTGCGTGGTCACAGGGAGATGCTGTCAGACAGGGCAACTGCTTAACGGGAGCTGAAGGGAGGAAGTGGCAGGGAGAAAGCGAGAAGAAATCAAAGTGTGATCTATCAGAGCAAAGTGGGAAATGAGGCTGTGAAAGAAGGCGCGAGCTGAATGCTAACAACCTGAATGCTTGGCTCAGGTCCTCTCCTTGCCGTCTGCTGTGGCTGCAGCAGATCGTCTCCTCCTTCCATCTTCGGCTGTCCCTGGGTAACTTCACCCAGGCTCAGACATCCAGCTACCGTGACAATTTGTGGCTGGTTGGTGCTGAACTGGTAGCTGAAGCCTGTCGAGTAATGTGATCACCGTGCCATGTGTCACTGTGCAGCCAGGATGGAGGGATGAAAATCCTTTTTTTAGCTGTTTGGATAGTGCTCCCCTTCTGAAACATAACCCTGACGTTTCTGCAGGATCTACAATATTCCTTTCATGAGAGGCCCCCACCCCCACCCTGTCCCTTCCTAAAGAGATGCTCTAGTTCTCATTTTATAAAATAACTATCTGACACACAGAGACCTCAGACAGGTCATGTTCAGGGTGTGTGGGTTAGAACAGACAACCAAAACCAGGTCCCTGAGCATACAAACCAGAAGCTATCTTTCCTCTTTAGTTCAGGCTTAGATAAATTCCCTTCCACAGATTCCAAACCAGAGATACAATTAGACATATTTGACAAATCTCAATAATTGGGGTAATTTATACATCCCATTAAAAAAAAAAAAAAAAGTTGCTTCAGTATTAGTAAGACAGTATAAATAGATCAGCTAAAAGACCAAAGGTTTGCTTATAAAGTTAAGAGAAGACACAAAGTGGTGCTTTCTGTGCTTACCTTCAGCACTGTGATATTCCATGCAAAACTCTCAATGGCTTTGCTTAATTTTCTTCCTTTCAAACCTTCCTTTGTCCCGAGATTATGAAGTTCCTCATGGAATTCCATTCCTAAAAACACAGATTGCTACATCACCCAGTGCATGATTGATTTTCACTATAACATGTTCAGGGAGCATTTTCAGCCTCGCAGCTGGTACTTCCTATAACCTCTTTCTGTGTTTCCCCCCCTTCCCTGTTATGACTCCATCCTGAAGAGCATCTTCCATAATAAAAGGGCCATGTGCAGTCTTGAGATTGTGCTTTGTATGTAACAGTGTTCTCCAGTGCTGGGGTCCCACAGAGGCATGTGCCTGGTCCCCACACAAACACTCCTCCAGCACTTCTGCTTGCAGTCTGCGTTGCTGGCAATATTGCGACAAAAGGCAATCTCTTGTCACTCTCCTTGAACAGATGATTTTGTACCTTGGAAGGCAGTCTGACACACATGGAAGATACCTATTCAGCACAGCAAATACAGACTCACATGCAAAGCTCCTCGTTAATCTTAAACACAGTCATAAAGAAAAGCCCTTGTACTTCACAGTGATAGATTATGTCAGAAATGCATACTGCTAATCACAGGATTGCTATTCCTGCAGCCTGGGGAACTGAGACTTCCAACCACAGCCCTGGGAATTGTTGCATTTCATTGCTAGATTCTGTGGCAAATGTCTGCACATCTGTCACTGAGTACAAGAATTCAGGAAATTTGGGAGCAGATTAAAAATCTTAATGAGTCCAATTAGCTCACCAATTCCACAAGATTTGCACAGTGTATGCAAACATTCCTCTGAGTCTGGTGTGGATTAAGAGACAAAATGGAGAGAGAGCTGCTTGTGTTCCCCTAACTTGTAGCTTACAAAGGCCAAATTGGCACTAAATCACTCCAAAATGTCTGAAGCTGAGCAAACCATGTTCCATCTCCAGTTGTTTCATAGCTCTCCCTCCCCTAACGTTTTCAGGCAAATGTCACTTGCAAATTCAAGCTTCATTGAAATTACATCAAAGAAATGCCCATCGAGAGAACACCTGCATGGAGCAAACACAGAGTGCTGTTTAGTGGGTTGCTGAAGGAGTCAGTCCTTTGACAGCCCAAGGCAGGCTTGCACTTGGCATTAGCTTGCCCAAAGCATTCCTGGAAGACTACCAACAGATTTCTTCTTGCCTTGCAATGACTCCAGGAGCTTGAGAACACTGAGGCAGTTCAACCCCACACAATGGAAGATTTCTCTACTGCTTATTTTCCAAAGCTTTGCCCACTCATAGGTTTTGCTTGTGAAGGGCAACAAAGCCCCTGCAGCACTTCCTTTGGAAAACAGTCTAAATAATTGCATTTTGAGCAAGATTCCCCTGCAGGTGTGCCTTGTGCCAACTGACTTACAAATCATTTCATTTCAGTAAGTGACCTTCAAATGACTCAAAAAAATATAAAACATATGAAAGCTAATGGTGCTCAGCTCCATGTGGACAGCCCTGCCTTTATGCAGCATCCTTTTAGTTACTTTTCCCTCAGGACCTCACTTCCCCACCTGTAGCTTGGAAATAGTGCTGCCTGGGAGAGAGGGAGCCACAAACTGTGGCTGTGGGCAGGACCACCAACAAAAACATTGAGCAGTTCAGCCCTCCAGGCTGCTGCTGACCACTGTGCATTGGGCTGAGACTGCACATGAAAAAATAATAACAAAACCAGCCGCTTGAGAAGCCATCTGGGGGAGCGGGCAAGACCCTGGGGCACAGGGAAGCCAGACCAAAACAGGCTAGGATGTGAAGCAGAGATATGGTGGGAACCCATGTTCAAAGGGACCGGGTGAACAAGAAGGTCATAGGCAACTGTAGTTCCACACATCTTAATTTTGTGTGCTTCATCTTGACACACTGAAAATGTTATTTAACAATTTGCCTGCCTAACATTTGCAACTAACTAACTGGCAATTGAGCATGGTGAGGAATCCTCTCTCTCCTACCCCTTTCCTCTGTCTAAATCCTGAGGCTTCAGAAGAGCGTATCTCCCCAGCCACCTTCTTAACCAGAAGTGATATTTTAAGGCTAACAAAGCAAAACAAATTAAAACAACAAGTAGATACAGCAAAAAGAACAAACTTGAGAAATCCATATTTTTACTGGGGAAGGAGAGGAGAACTGCATGAAACTCTGACCATCAGCGTGGTGGCCTGGTCCTGATTGTGTTCTCTGCTCACAAAGACACCAGTGCCCTGCCAAGTGTCATGGGTTGTCCTCCGTGCACAGCACAGGGTGAGAAGAAAGCTAGCTGATACTGCTGAGAGTCTGTAAAATTTAGTGCAAAGTATTGCTTTTAAATTATACCATTTAGAAAGACCCCCTGGTCCTGCGTTTTCCTGTCACTGTCCCACTCCTAAACCCTCAGCACCTGATGAATGCTTTGGGCTGAGGATGTTTATGCTGCTTATGCAGATACACAGAAGCTGAGACATGACACAAGATGAGGCCCATGAAATCCAGCAAGAAACAGCTGCTTGCCTCTCCTCCCTTTGCTACCACAGCACCAGCATGGATCCAGAGCTCTGAATTTCCAGGAGAAAGGACTAGGTTCCACCCTGCTTTTGCATCACATGAAAATCAGTTAAATGGTATTGTTGAAACTGTTTCCAAATTTCCTCTAATTAAAAAGATGAATTAAAGGATTTACTACAAAACACCACTTTCATTATGTATATTTAATAGAAGCAAATGGCTGTAGCCTGTGTCACTTGCCAAATCCAAAAATGCACATCAGAAACAATGGTACTTATGATTGTTGAAGTCCCAGAAGACTACACCCAAGAACACAAATTAAATGCACTAGCAAGTGTTTGCATTACTGACCTTCAGGGCTTGCTACAGGTTAGGAAATGTGCAGCTGTACAACTGAGTGAACTGACACCAGATTTAATTTCTGCAGTGTGAACCCCAAATAGAAATACACTGCATATATTTTTTCAGTATGGTTTCTGATACATGAAAGCTCATGGATTTAGTTGTAGAGGATTACCAGGGCCAAACTGGACTCTTATCTCTCTAGCAGGGCTTATTCTTGTGTATCATTGGAAACTACAGGAGACATATCCCAGTCTAGCCTGCTATCCTGAGCAGGTGATGAAGAGAGGTTGGCATGAATAAGCTGAACTGTGAATCACAGACTCTTCGGTGATTTCTACTACCCTGAAAAATGAGTGTGAACCTGTGGCAGCACAGACAGCACACAGGTGGCCACTTCCAAAACCACCTCTTCCCTTTCTACTGGTGCACACGAGGCAGAGCTCTAGTTCATCTGAAGACATCCAGTACAATAAACCAGCAACATATGACCTACTTTAAGCCTACTTTCAGTGGTTTGCACCCACATACCTGATGTACATAATGCATAGCTACACAGGTTCACTGTGATAACATGGAATTATGTCAGCATAAGTTTCCAAGGTCTAAACCAAACCTAAAGAGCAAAAGTAAGTAAAGGTAGGCAACAGAGCTTGGTCCTGTGGGTTTCATAATCTCTTGCCCCCTCTGTGTTTAAGGGAACAATTGTGGTAAAGAATGGAGCTCAGTAAAGGCAGCACACATCTTCTCACTCCCTCTTTGTAACTGAATGACTTTCTAGTTCATTTGACTAATTTAAATGCTGTCAGACATTTCAGAGCTGTAGAGCAGATGGAGAAATAGCTTTTAAGGTGATAGCTGAAAATTCTTCCACAAACCCACTGCACTGCTACTGGAGGATGAGCCTTTAGGCAGGTGATCTGCCAAGGAGAGACCAGGATGCTCCTTAAATACCAGGTGAAAGATGCCGCATTAGTCACAAACTGTAAGTAAATTATGGCACATCGTTCTCCATTTCCCATCCAGAACTGCACAATAAAGAAGGATTACCTGCTTTCTGGCACTGAACAATCTTGTCATGAGTGATGTCTGCCGTCTCAATGAGAACCCTGCTCTCTTGAATCATCTGTCAGAAAATAAACAGGAAAAAAGCAGCATTACTAGGGCTTCCTGCAACATCTAGTCCACAAAAAAGTACAAAGGTTCAAACTTAAAAGGAGCGCTGCTCTGCAAGCAACAGTAGAGAGATTGGAACATTCCTTTATATCAAGGCTCCCAGATCTGTATCAAGCTAAGTGACAGGTGACAGTTGCTCAGAAAATGTTTTTTGCTCCAGAAGTTAAAGAACTGCTGTTTTACATCAGTGAGACACCACTGCAAATAACATGAAGGAAACACCAGTGATTTCAGAAGAAAGCAGAGTCAGCAGACAAACAAAATTTATTCTATGTGAAACTGAGCCCTTTCTAATTAGTATTTTTCTTGAAACAAAAAGAGAAGTATAGTCCTTGACATAAGTGATTATCAAAAATGTTACCAAGTCATGAATAGCGCTGATTTCCAGAGGTACTTAAACCTGTGCTGAACTTTATGCACTACAGCGGTTCAGACAGTTATAGTATTTCTTGAGTTTCTTTTTGGAGATATGCAGATCCAAATCCTATCCTATCCTATCCTCAACATTTCTGTTGAAGTTTAAAAGGAAAAAACCCAAAACAAAACAAAAGAGACAGTCAGTTTCAACAAGCCTACTCACAAGTTTCAAGAGATATCCATATTTATACATCTTCCTAAAGTAGCCCATTAACAGCAAACAGATGAAGTGGCCATTATGTGACAAGTTTCCTGAGCCTCCCTTCTTGCAAACGCTATTCTCCTTTGACAGTAACAAACCTTCCAAAACCCTTCAGAAGCCCAGGCAAGCAAGCAAATTGTTCCAATGTTATATTCTGTGAAACTGCAAAAGGTGGCACATACATCTGTTACAGAAGGCAAGAACATGCTGTATCACAAACTATGCCTGAGAACAATCACACTCTCCCGGGACATACACCACAAACCCCAATCAAATCCAAGCAGCATGAGAGCCGTGCCAATTAAAAATGAAGCAAACTGAATTCTGCCTAATGTTACATCCTGAAATTACAGAAGCCACCACTGAAAGCTTTGCCAAAACGCTACAACTGCTAAAAGCCTTCCTACTTTCAAACACACTAAATATGAAAACACAACCAGTAGGTTTTGATGATTTTAGTGGAAGACAGTATAACAGTATTAAATTAACATTTGCAAGTTAGCATGTCTTACTGTTTTAATTTATTTAACAAGGGAGGAGAGATGCTTCCACTTGTCACACCCAAATTCCAAGTTCTGGAGAAACTCAGATCCAAATTTTGCTCCTCATGTCATTTTCATTTCTAATTCAATGAAGACAGGCTGCACTTAATACAAATACCTATGCCTTTGCTTTGATATAACAAGAACATCAGAAAAACAAAATCCATTACCAGCTCCACAGGCAGAGAGAAAAAGTCCTGATACATCTGCAGAATGTAAAATTGTTTTTTAACAGAACATGCCCAGTGGATATGCCTGAAATTGAAATTACTTTTGATAGTATCCTTTGCCTTTCATTCTTATTACTTGCTTGTTCATGCATCATGTTGATTTTTTCCTCTTTGATATTTTTTCTTGTTATCTAGAAAGAAATGACAGTTTCTACCCACCCTCTGGCTTTTCCGTACCACAGCAGATAGTCATTTTGTGCTGAAAGAGCCATTCAGCTGCCAACTACAAATGCCGAAGTTGGTCTGAGCAGTAAAGACACGGAGAATCCTGAAAAAACCTGCAAGTCACTACAGAGGCAGACAGAAGCCAAACGTGCATCTCTTGCACATGCAGACCCTGAGCCCATGAGCCAGCACCCAACGCTGCCCGGGCCAGCCAGGTGCTGCCAGCATCACCACGGCTGCTGTGCCCTGAGCACCCACCACCCTGAGCCTGGACCCCAGGGGTATGTGCCTGTACTTCCGACCCAGCAGCAAGGTTTTGCCCAGCAATGTCAATGCGTCTTAAGCTGGGACAGTAAATCCAAAGCATCCAACTCTCCTGTGCTCAGATCTCTGAAATGGAACTTGACTTATGAGAGTTTCATACATATATATATACACACACGTACATATATATATGGCCACAGGAAATTATCCTACCATGCACAAAAAAAAGCAGGCTTGAGAATCATGCAATTTGGTAATCTAAGTTTGACTGTATCTTCCTCCAAATACTGGATCGGCTCCCAGGAGTTTCTGGTATGCCTGTTCTAGGATTCTCAGACACGAAGTTATTACATTCATTTTTTAAGAGAAAAGTGGCAGTAAGATGTCAATTTTCCCATACTGCAGAGTAGGTAGAGCAGTCCTCTACTCCTTTGATGCTGACATCAAAGACTCACTGCTCTCAGCTCAGCAAGAACAAACAATTAAAAACAGATCATATAGCAGAATTTAACCGGTTCCTGTCTTCCTGCTTGGCAGCAATTTTGACAAAAATAAGCAGCTTTTGACCCATGACAAATCTTCTGATTCTGAGCTCCTTAGGTCAGTGTCTGGGGTTAGGGGATGCCCTTGGTGCACCACCTGCCATCCTCCCTCACAGGTTCCTCTAGGAAATAATGCACTAGGTAGAAATAACACACACTGGGCCAGTTACGATACGTGATTTTGGCCAGCCTATGGTGTCTTTGTCACCTGTGATAACACAGCGTGTGGGACCCGGTATCCTACGTGACAGGCCAGACTCTGCTCCCAACAAGAACTGCGTGTGCAGCTTCAGCAGGCATGGAATCCTGGTTCCTAACGCTGCAGTACAAGATCATAACAACAGGCTAATGCAAGGATGAAGCCTGGGTGTTCACTTTGAAGAACCAAAGACTGATTCATACAGATAAAAGTACAACAGGCAAGTAACTGCTATCCAGGGTGTGGGGTTTTTTCCCTTTGGTTTGGTTTGGGTGTTTTTTGTTTCTTCTTAAAGCACATCACAATAGATAGTCTTAACAGGATTCTGTGGAAAACCTGGCAACAGAACTGATACAACTCTCACAAAATAGCCAAACTAATCTGAAAACCCACTTTTTCTTTTCTTTTTTTTTGATTTTCCCCTTTCATATGTTTTCACTTACACACAAGGTAGTACCTTGGGATATTTATTAAGTAAACATTGTAAAGATCACCTAAAAAGCTAAGTTATTAGTGACTGTTTACTGGAATTAATGTCAACAATGGTCAATATTCAATCTAAAGCAGGTAAAAGCAGGTGAGAGAGCCTCAGCTTGAAACTGCACATCCTTTCATGCACAGGACAGCAGGCAGAAGTTTTGGCAGGGTTCCTGGCTGCAGTGGAGGATGCTGGCCAGGGATGCAGCAGTTTGGACACCTCCACCTGGTCCTGTTCCTCAGCCCCTGAGAGACACTGTTACCATGGGTCTGCTCATCAACAGCTCCTGATCACAGTCCTGTGTCATGGCATCTAGATACACTTTTTTGGCATTAGTCTTGAAATGAGGCCATGGTCTCCCAGTCTGAATGGTCCCCTGCTTTCCCAGCTGGCATCACATCCAAAACCCTGCTTGGGGATGTCACCTGTTTCCCGCAGTGCCAAGACAAGAACCAGGAGCCCTAAACACAACATGGAAGGCTGTGAGATTTTCTGCTGGGAGGGTAACCCCACAAATCACACGATAGCCTGATTTTCAAGCCCAGTTTTGACAGTAACATTTCAGAAACCACCAATCTGTCTCAAATGTGAAGAGTGAGTTTTCTGATGTTCACAGCATGAATTTCCATGCACCTTTACTCTGCTCAGACCTGTGCTGAGCAGCGCTCTCGGGCAGCTGGGTAAGCCCCAGCTATGTGCCTGAAGCCCATCAGGATGCTGTTTAATGTCAGGTCCCAAACGGCAACTCGCTTCAGTGAGTGACTCTCAGAGTGAGAGACATCCTGCTCCCTCAGGAAACTCATGTTTCTACAGTGTTAACTCCTGAATGCTGAGCTTCAAGGAATTAACCTCCAAGCAACATACACTGAAAGGCAACCTTTACAAGATGGATGCTGATATCTGGGTCCACTTGGGAGTCAGTGAGGAAATTTTTAGCAGTTGCTGAAGCTGGCAAGATTGCTCAGGACAACTTGCATTTCCCATGTCAGAAAGAAGATGGTAAACTTTACTGAGTGATATGTTTAACATAACTACAGGAGAAAAAAAGTGGACAAGAATAGGAATGAAAGCACACAAAACCGGACCTCAGTATAGGGACTTAAAAAGCTACCTTGCTGACCAACCTTATTCCTATTATTCTTATTAAAGTAAGCAGAAGGGGAGAAGGCTGAATGAGAGAAACTACCACACACCTTGACATCATTTGGGATCCTGCTAACTTCAGTACTGGGCCCTGTGTCCTGAGGGCTGAGACCTGCGGAGAGGGCATGGGGTTCCTTCTGCGCTTGCTCGTCAGCAGAGCCAGAGCTCTGCGGGAACCAAGGACAGCCCTGCTCCTCCTCTCATCAGGAACCCCTGCCACGTTTCCATGGGAGCAGGGACACATGGATTTTTCTGAGTCCTAGAGATGCTAACCCTCCTGGTGAGGCTGCAGCACTAGAAATGTTCTCACAAGAAGTGAATATGGGGTTGTTCAATTGACAAAAGATGCACGTGGCAAGAGTCCCAGAAGTACAAGTCACATTTAATAAATTAATGGGAATGAAGAATACAAAGCCTCATCTGCATAGGTCAGGTATTTTCTGCAAAATAGCTCATTTAATTTAAATAATTCTTATGCAATGCTGAAAGCAAGAAACTTAAACCTGATTCATCTCCACCTACCTGAAGCACCCTGTTACAATCATGCTGGTTTCTCACAAAAGCATGGGAAGCAAAAGCTGGCACAAACCCAGGAATTTCTCTCTTGTCTGGTATATAAGACCCAGGAGGTGGAAGAGACCACAGGCTGAAAATATACTCGACTTGTCTCACTTAAGTGTCTAAATAGAACGTGCAATATCAATTTTAAAATCCCATTGCTTCATGGAAAGAATGATGCTTTACTTTGTCACTTCTGTTGGGTTAATTATGAAGATAAATACATTTGAAGTGAAATTTTAAAAATCTTAACACTAAGGGCATCATATTTTTACTTACAAGAAATTAACAGGCTTATTTATTGTCTGTACTAAAGGCAGTTTAATCACAGGATCAGTACAAACTGAACAAAAAATATTATTTCTTTTTACTGTAATGAACTCCTGTGCTAGAGGCCAATTCTTTTTCTCATTACAAACTATTCTACAAACTGAAAAGGAAAGAGAAAATTAACACAGCAGAAGCTCACCAAAAAAGACAAAAAAAAGACAGGAAAAGCTCCTGGTGGTAAATTAAAGCACTGTTCCTGCTGGGAAGATAAATGATACAAAAGGGAAAGTTCAAAGAATCCTCTTATAAATATTCCAAAGTTCAGAACAGAAATTGACTGAACATCAAACTAAAAAGCAGCTTTCTCTCAAGTGTCTCCTCATGGCCGTTGTCCCAATCTCCTATGTCTTTCATTGACAATGAAGAGTTTTGCCTGGGTAAGAAGTATCATATTGTGCCTCTATTGCTTAAAAAAATCCAAACCAAACAAGCCAACAAACCTCATACACACCCACACCCCCAGCCCACCATCAGACAAAAATTAAAAAGGCTACAAAAACACAACCAATTTGGAAAAATAGCTGAAGCACAAATTGAGCTCACGAAAATTTGAACACGATTCCCTCTTTAGCACTGAGTATTTCTTGCAGACATCTGGGACAAGAAACAGCCAGGCAATCAATCGTGTGCCAGCAAGTCTTGCAAAAGAGGAAGGATGTGCACGTGGTGCCAGGACGTTAGAAGGAACGCTGGCCACCAGTCTGCCTTGTCCCTGTCCCAATATGCTTCAAGCCAGGTTTCTGTATGTGAGCCTTTTCCTGCAACAGCCCAGTAAGAGGAACAGTTATCAGGGATGGTTACATCAATGGGAAACATCTGAAATAACTTATCTGTCGGTAAACTGCCAAAGGAACTGAATGAAATTCACCTTAAATGAATTTTTGCTTACAAATATTTTTTTTTAAATATGGTGTCAAGAGTGTTGCAGGATGTGATCTGGTGTATGACCAGTCCTCCAAAAAATAACAGGAGCAGCGGAGGAGCAGCAGGAGGGGTCAGATTTCAATATGCTTATGCTAAAACAGAGTAACTGAAGTATCCAAATGGAACTTCATTTTGTAATAAAAGTTCTGATCTGACCGTTTTCAGGTCCTATTTAAAAAGGGACTAAGGGTCATGGGCTATCAGACAGAGAAACTGCGAGAGTGGTGTGTAAAAAAGAAAGTTAATTATAAGAAGTGGAGAAAGAAACAGGATAATTGCTTTCCCAGTCTATGACCAATTTTGGATGGAAATATCTTCATCTTTAAAATAGATACAAATTCAAGACAATGTCCATGTACTGGACTGGGTTTGACGTCAGTGCTTCATGACACTTCCTTGGCAGTGGACACTCTGCTCTGCAATATCCCTTGTCTTCGGCTGCTCAGAGAATTGTGAAAAACATTCCTTTGGGGATGACACTGTCCCCGGCAAAATATGAATTTTAGTGCAAAAGCTCACAAAAATCTATTTAGTCATTTTACATTGACATAAACTGGGAAAACAGACTTTCTTCTTGGGAATAAAGAGATGTCACGTCTGCATCAAGACAAAGAAACCCAAAAAGACTGAATCTGAAAGAACAGAAGATTAAGTTCCCTTCCACACACACCTCAGCAGATTTCTGCTAGAATGCACAGCCCAATACCTGTGTCAACAAAAACACTGCCATTAAATACATCAAACTAATTCCCAGCAGCACCATAGATATTACCTCTCTTCTGAAAAATCCCAAATCCTTCTCCATGTTGACTGAGACATTCTTAACTAACTTGCCATCTCTCAACAGTACCTACAGACATACTGTTCTTCTTTACCTGTCTGATCCAAAATAACAAGATCAGTTCCAGTAAAGAGGCTTGAATACAGAGAAAAACATTAATGTCAACATGAGTCTACAGAACGAATAGCTTCTCTGTTCAACCTTTTTTACACCTTCTGTTGTTTATGATTCAAAACTATGTAAAGATACTTGGGGAGCTTCTTTTATTTTTCTAGAAAAATTCCTGTATGCACACGAGCCAGGAAATCGGGTGAAACCAAGAACATTTATTATAACTTGTTTATTGCTTTTGATTTGCAAATGATTCAATCATTTGATCTTGGAGGAAAAAATAATGTCGAACCAATAACTGAAATGCAAAGTGCACAAGTGTCCCTCAGTTCATGCATGCTTGCATCAGCACATGAATACATCGTGCAGAGAAACCACAATCTGTTTCTGAACAATTCTCAACCAAAAAAAATCCTAACTTCACGGGATAACGGTTTGCAATGAATAATTCCACCATCTGTCAAGTCCAGCTGGGCCCCATCCCTTCTCTTCACATTGAGTATCTCCTTTTTTAAGGTGTGATCAAATGAACCATCAATTTGACAGGTTGTAAGGCACACTGCACGTGCTGCCCACCTGAACAAGCATCTTGCCATGGGGAGAAAGACAGTCCTTCCTTGTAGGAAAGGAAAGGTCTGAAGAACAGCTTTGTAAGTCACACGCTACGCTATCCTAGGACGTATGTGTAGGAATCAATGACATTACTGGAATCCATTCATCATGCTCTATGTATGGTATCAACCAAAGCTGTAAGTTGAAATAAACCATTCTAAACTGTATTGCTGGTAGCTGACACACTTTCAAAAATATTGTATGTGTATTATCAACTGTTACCCTTATTTTCTTGGTTTTGGCAAATCCCATTCCCTGCTCTCCTCTGCAGAAACTCTCATACAACCCAACATCATCAATGAAGTCTCTTCCTCCACAAGACATGGCAACTGTTGAGTTCCACTAAACCATTGCAATGGAACCATTTTTTTAAAAAAAAGAGAGTTCTGAACAATCATTCCAGTTCCTTAAACAAAGCACATTAAATTTTATTCTAATAAGGCTTCTCTCAAAAGAAAAAATTTAATGTGGAACACAATGGTAAAATTAATTGCCCAGGAAAAAACAAACAAACTGCACAAACCAGTCTTTGTCTATCCTGCCTGCTGACAAAGGCCAAGTAGGAAAGAACAGACAGTTAATTGTTTTCCAGATCATTGTGGCAGGTCTGTGAGCATTTGTACCTCCATTTGCCTGGACTGTCAGCCCTGTCTATGCCCCATTAAACACATAGGCAGAGTTTATCATTTCCACAGGGGGAAAAAGGAAAAAAGTATGTTCAGTTGGCAATTTCCTGTAGGGGGAAAAAATTCTAACACATTAGGGTTGTCTTTATCTGACTATTTTCAAAGCAGACTTTTTAAAGAATGTGAAATATGTCATGTTTCTGGAGGTGGTGAGTGCCCAGCACTCAAGCTACCTGGGCTGTGGAGCCCAGTAAGTGAGGCAGACCTACAATCACAGCTTCCCACTATGAGATTTAGGGTCAAATTTTTTCAGTTTTACTGTAAAAGGAATTAAGAGGTACAGCCCATTCATACAAGAGGGAGGCCAACATAAATAGCTTTTATTTTACGCATTTAAAATTGCTCTCAGGCCTATTCCCCCAAAAAGTGCTTTGAAGTGAAGAGACAGTTCTGGGGAATTAGAGACATGCAGCAAACATCTGTGGATCCAGTTTCTTGAAGCCATATTTATTAACAACTTAAAATGCTGAACTGTAGTATAACTTGAATAAAAGTCAATCAGTAAATAACAAGCTAAAATATTTTATACTTCTTTCCACTAACATCTCCTTGTGCTCTCATTTGCACAAAAAAAGGTGGAAAAAAAGAAAAAGAAATTATTGTTATTAAGAAGAAATACACCCTGGATTATACCAGGTCATTCTGAACACCATAGCAAGGAAAAGCCCTCTCTCAATATTAAACTGAAAATCCCTCCCCACACTGTATTTTCAAATATCAAGATTGATAGACCCAGTTCATTTTTTTTAAACATAGAAAAGGATAAATAGATTTCAATAATCTGCTGCTGGCATTGCCTTAAAAGGCAAATATCCAAAATATAGCAAAAATATTTATTAAATCTGACTTCTGCTTTTTCAGAAGCAAACAGTTTTAGCAAAGTAAAAGGCAGTCCCAGACAAAGTGGGTTAAAATAATTTAGTATTGTGTACTCATTAGCTAGAATTACATCTCAAATCAACCCTTATACAGGCACAGAAAAATTCCCTTCTCTCTTGCAGCCCTCTGATTTTATACTCCTTGCACTGTCTTGACATTCAAGGTACATCTTCCTCCATCAGAGACAAATGTGAGAGCAAACATTACTTACAACAGTTATACAAGTGTTTTTATCTGTATCTGAAACAGGCCTTTCAACTATTTAAATTGAAAAACTGTTTCCAAAGCACAAGGAGGCCTTGAAATGTCCCATGTGTACTCTTCAGTATATAATTATAAAGATAAGAGGTGACACTTTCATTCTGGTAAAACTCCATTAAGCAGGCCTCCAAAGACAGAAAAATCTCTTATTTATGTGGTATTTGTTCTTTCAGACAGACATCACACCATGTAACAAATCTATCCAAAGAAAGTCTAATCTAAAATATGGCAATCAGCTGGATTTGCAAATCCTTGTTCTGGTATTGTTACAGCTGGTATTTTATTACCTCACCTTAAACACCTTCAAGTAATATAAACTACTCTGGGAGGAACCCAAGGGTTACTTCAGAGTATTTTTAGTCATTCTCTTTTAACCAACATCAGTGTCTCCCGCTTCCTTCAAGCTAATTTTCTCCTGAAAAGTGTGTTAAAACAGCAAAAAATGAGAAGAAAAGGAGGTGACCATTTGACACGTTGAATAACTGGTCAAAACTTGCGATCCCTCTTCACAACGCTTCAGGGTCGAAAGCAATCTGATACCCCCACAGTTATTCACCATTTTATTAATTACGAACATAAGCTGCAGAAATAACTGCCGTGCACTGAATATGCATCGTGATTTAGTCTGGTTGCCGCTGCGTAATATCTAAGTCAGGGTTTGTAAAACCATGTGGTTTGCTACTGGTTGCTGCAGACAATCTACTAAGGATGGGAAGCAATGGGGCAGTCTCGGAGCCCGAGAGGCACAACATGACCACAACTTCTGCTGCTGGAAGACACCCACAGCTGTTGCTCAGTCACCCACAGCAGTGACATATGTCATACAAGGCTGAGCAGTGGCACTCACCTGGAATTACTGCAGTTCATCTCTCTACCTTTTTATAAGTATTTCTGTACCATATTGACCTCTCTTTCCCCATGCAAATGGGCATTTTTAAAACTTCCCTTCCAACTTTGCCATGCCCTCCCCAAGAGCAACACTGGCAGCGACGTGGGTGCTGCCCATGTGTCAGGGGATGTACAGCTGACATGCCCGCATCGTTCAGCTTCCTCAGTCATACAATGAGTGACCTACAGTGCTGCTGAAAGATGTGGGGAAGGGGACGGTGCAGCTTTTCCTGGCAACTCCCATGCTGCAGCTCCCTGCCTAATGGTCTTGCCCACTGCTGCGGGGAGGCCAGCAAAGGGCAGTGCACAAATCTTACTACTTCCAAGGACAACTAACAGCCGGCAGTACATGCCAAATTGCTGCTCTTTTTGTAAACAAAGTCCTCTTCAAGTGCCAACCTGTGCTAGCCACAACCGTGTTTAAAAAAAGAAACAACAAAAAGGCCAGTGTGGCATTTTGGTGATGAAAGAACAATTTTGCATAGCCTAAGTCATTTGAAGAGCCTTGTTCATTTAACTGCAATATGTGGGCATGTGAAAGCCAGCGGGCATTGCCTGCCACCTTCAAATGGTGGGGAATGGCAGAGGGAGCAGTGGTAAGCACCTACCAGGTCATACGCCGCCAGGACCTTTTTCTGCACGTCGGGCATGGTCCCCAGAGGCTCTAGGTAAGGAAATGCGTCCTTCATGCAGAGGGTAACGGAGGGGGTGTTGTCACTGCTCACGAGGCGTGAGGACAGCGTCAGGATGCACTGCTTCAGGCTCGCGATGGGCGGCAGCCCGCACAGCTCCTTGACGGACACCATGGCATTCTGGGGGAGGGAAAAGAAATATTTGAGACATGTTGCTGCTTGCCACTTAGTCCCCCCCCGTCTGCCAGTACCTCACTGGCGCCTGCCTGCTTCCATCTCCTGATGTGAGGCTGTGCTCCCCTGCTGCCCGCCATCCCTGGGTCCCCCATGGACCCCGGGGTGCTGGCACACACAGGAATTCCCAGCCAGCCCCGCTCTCAGCTCCCTGAGCCTACTGCCAGCTGCAGCTTTCCCCCAGGCCCAGGTATCCCAGCTGCCAGTTCTGCAGCTATTTTGCATTGCAAATCCAGCCCCAACAGGGACAAGCTCTGGTCCCCAGCATATTAAACCATCAGCCTAAAATGCTATTTCTCTTCCCAACTGTTCAGACTCCAATTGCTTTTGATGCTCTAATCGCCTCATTCTCCCGTCATTATCATCCTCCAGCAAGAACAAGTTCGACAGACCTCATATTTCCCATGGGAAAGGCAAGCAGGAAAAAACTACTTTGTTTTCAGTCTTGCATTACCACATCATAAAGAAACACAAACACTCTTTCCCCTTCATGGGTCACATGTAAGAAAATCAATACTGGATATACAGGTCAAACCAAACTAACATGCCAGGATTTATTTATTTATCAAGTCAGTGGACGTACAGCTGACATGCCCTCATCATTTAGCTTCCTGGGTCACACAATGAGTGACCAAGATGCACAAAATCTAGGAGTATTATAACAAACCATACCTTCTAAATGTTCCCCCCCACATCTTGCTGAAAAAAGTCATCAGAAAATGCCCAGCTAATTAATAGAGGCTTTTCTTATTAATCAACTACATTAGCATGCAGTTAAAACTAACAACTGTGTCTTTATGAAGTATTCCCCAGAACAAGATCTTGTACTGAATTTCACTTGGAAGGAACATTAATGCTGTTTCTGAGTCAGATTCAGAGTATTTTCTTTTATATAGTTCACATATAGTGCCTGACCTAGACAGAAGGTGGAGTCAGGGGTTCAAACTAGTTACTTTCAAGGCCTGCAGCAAAGGAAAGGCTGGGAAGAGTTTCCCATTCTTAAAAATATGCTTAGACTATTCCTATGGGAGTGATTTAAAACTTATGTCATTTTGTAAACTTTTCCAGCTGCCAACATTTAATTTGCTTTAGACTCTGTCCAGAAGAGTGGGGTCAATGAAGTGCCATGCGTTTTTCTCCTGTTTTCAAGAAAGAAAAATGTATTGTTTCTGTATCTTTACCAAGGAGACAGCTATGGCTGATTTCAACTATTTATTAAGGAAAACTCGTTGTTTAATACTATTCAGTTTTGTTTCTAGGCAGCGCCTGGACCTCTGAATTGAGCTGCCCCTTAATCAACCCGCAGAGTCCCCCCTGCTCCAGAGAAGAGTACAGGGTAGGCTGGTTCTTGTCTGGCTTCACTGCCACTTCGCCTCCCGCCAGCCACAAAGGTCTAACCCAAGCAGCTGTGATGGTGCTGTGCACCTGGACCCCGATGCCCCCAGCCGCAGCAGGCTCTGGCTGCTCTCGGAGCAGCACGGGCCAGCGGACTCCGTGCCAGGAGACCCTCTGAGCCAGGACGCAGCACCAGTGTCTGTGCTGGCACTCAGCCAGCCAAGCCAGCACAGCCATTTAGCAGGGAGTAAATTGCATCCAAGTGGCATTCAGTGCCTATGTTGAACATCTGCAGCCCTTGGGCAAACGGTGGAAACACACGTTCAGGGAAATGTGCTGTTCTTTGCACAGTGGATTTCTCTGGTGTACATAAGACCTTAATGGCAAATCCACTGTTTCTTATACTTACCCAGACAAAGAAAATTAAGAGCATAATCCTCACACAGTTAGCAAAACGAAAGCTTGCTGGTTTTTTCCAGGACCAGCAAGGAAATTACGTTTTTGAGACCTGAGGCCTGGAGACACAAATGTACCCTTAGTTCTGCTTTCTCAAACAAAAACAACCAGTAAAGCACGTGTTTGGAGAGGGCGTATTGATTTTTAGAACACTTTTGCCTAATCCCACACTTGCTTGTTAGTGAATGCCTGTTACGGTCAGTCTTCCAATGTCCAGTTAAAGGCTGACAACAGTTGTAGGTCTGAAGCTTCACCAACTTCCACCAGCTTCAGTAAATTTGCCCTACCAGCAGCTCACACCAGGATGTCCACTTCCACATTCAGGACACACCAACACACATGACCGAAGTGTCATACCTGCATATTTTCTCTCATGTCAGTCGCCTCTCGTAGTGGATGCACTGCCAGCTTAAAGATGTCATCGATAGTTTTGAGACCAGTGTTCCTCAGCATGGTGTACTCCCTTGCTTTCTTTCCTATCCTCACTGACAGGCTGCGCTTTTGGGCCTTCCCACCTCCACTTCGGTTGGTTATTGCAATGTGAACAAAGAGAGTAACGTGCTCCATGATATCACCCACAAAAGACCGCAGTGGTATGTGCCTGTATCCAGGCTGTAAGCACTCCAGCGGGACGGTGTACTGCCCTATGAACTCATCCCCAATGTAGTCATCATCCAAAACAACAAAACGGATCATGGCCAGCTCCGGCAGATTGATCTGGAATTCAAAGCTTTCATCAAAAATGGGGTTATCACTGTTTTGCTGAACAGTTTTAGTTCTTTGTTCGGTGCAGTCTGCAGGAATTCCATGTATTTCTATGCAGACATAGGGGTCTATGACATCCCCTTTTGCACATGCACCCTTGGGCTTTGGAAAGTTCTGACCACTGATTATTTTGACATGTAGAACTTGGGGAGAGACCCCCGGAACAATGCCCTTGGTATTTGCACTGAAGTAAGACACTTCATCACGCATGACTGAAGGCCTGAGAACGTACCCGCACCCCCCGTTCTGTAGAAACCAGCCAGTGTGTAAGTCCATCATGGGCCCTGGGGTCTGATAGTTCATGGCCACTATCTGGCAACCACAATTCCAAAAATCTTGAGGATTTAAGTTACTGGAATCTATCCTCATAGCACTTGGGTACACCCGGGACAGAAATTTTTTGTTGTAGTTGACAAAATCTTCAGGGTATTCATTTGCAATTCGACTGGCTTCTGCCTCACTGAAGGAGCACATTTCCCAATAGTTTTGAGCTTTCATGGATGTCTCAAAATCTTTGTATTGGACAGATTTGCATAGGGATACCAAGTCAGACAATTCCTTGCAGAGCCAGATCAGCTTCGGTTCCCTTGAGAAGTCCTCTGACAGCCTCCGGGATATTTCAGCCTCTTCATCTTCATCCGTGACTTCTCCTTCTAATATATCCTGGTCACAGGGCAGCTTCTTCCCCTTCACAATGATCTTCATTTTCAGTTTCTCGGGGGATGGGAGGTAGACTTCTGAGGATAAAGGTGCCTCTGTGTACAGTTTGTTTCCAAAGATCCTTCTCATGTGTTGTGCCATTACCTTCTGCTGTTGTACCGAGCAGTGGTTCCCCAAGCAGAGAATAAGGGGGTATTCTGAAGCAAAGAAGGCCAATTTGTTTATTACCTCAATAACATTTCGAAAGGCAAGTGGCGATGTCATGTTGTTACGGTTACAAATAATGGGTTCATTATCTGGGCCGTCACAGACGTCTAGTTCAATACTCCGACAACTCATCTTTAAAGCTCTGACATAACCATTGATATCAGCTGGCCCTCTGAGCTGGTCTTCTATTAGATATGTATTGTGGGATGCATTGATGTAGTAGTGTGACAAAGGCTGTGTCATGTCTTGGACAATTTTTTTGTGCTCTGGGTCAAAAATATCACATTCTGGGGACAACAGGTATTGAGTAAATCCATCAATTGCAAGAAAACCTTTTAACCGCCCTTCTTGAGAAAGCTCGTACCTGCGTATAATATCTAGACACATTTCTTCTGTTATGTGGGTCACTCCTTGCTCAGCCTCTAAAAACAGCATGAGGTCATTGGCATCTAGATACTCTTTGTTTTTAGATATCTGCACGAGTAAGAAATAAACCTCAGGTCTTGTGCAAAGTTCGCTGAATGCTTCACAAAATTCCTCTTTCGTTACTCGTGTTGTCAGTTTCTCCTTGCTCTTCTGGATTTCCTTAAATTTTAATCTAATCTTTGATTCCTTTAAGGTTGGGTTAAGCTTCTTTATTAGCTCCACAGACGTATCTTCTAACATTATGCCATTACCATCAACATCTGCTGCTTCGAATACAGTTTTTAGCCAGGCAAACCGTGGGGTATTATGGCTGCTTTCCATCAAATCTAGTGGTTGTTTGCTACGAGAAACCAAGTACCTTAATCCTGATACCCAAATATTGGCCACATCAGCTGAATTGGCAACCAAGTCAAGGGACTCATAATTCTCACCGTGAATTACTGACAGCGCACAGTCCTCAGAAATTTGGTCTGCAAGTCCATTATTCCTGAATGTTTCTGTGTTCTTCCCTAGTCTGATTTCTTTTATAGCAGAAATATCAAGTTTGGCTTTGTCAAGGTCCTTCTTGGAAGGCTCCCAACGAAGAGCCTGCAGGTCAGGGTCCAGAGTAAAAAAACGGTTATAAATCCGGGAATTTGGACGAACTTTCTTCAATTCACACCCAGCCTGCATAAAGCTGATACAGTCGCTGGCACTGCTTATTTTCTTCTCTGATGGCATGCTGCTGAAGGACACTGTTTTCTTTCTTCCACATTTTTGGTTTGAAGGATCCTGTGGAATACATTAAGAAAAAGAACGAGTAAGTTTTCTTTGGCCATTCCACAAGTGCATAAATAATAGAGAAGATATGTTTATGTAAAGATAATTCATGTTCTTCTGAACCTCAAAACACAACATATTATCTCTTCCCACAATTCAGTTCCCAACTGAGCTATAAAATATACTGAGCTATACAGCGACTTGATTGATTGCAGCATTAGAGATACCATGTTTGCATGAGTGACATTTGCAGCTATTAAGCTGCCTTCCAGATTTCAACAACTCGCTACAGCTATGAGGAGGTAGTATCTGGTTGTGTCCAATACATTTTCAAAACAGCAATACATGGGAAGAGAGGTTTCATGGGAAGCTCCAGCACCTGGTTAAGGTCTGCATAACCAGAACTGGGGTGGATCTCACCAGGATTTAAGGGATATCATGAATAAATGAGGAACTTTGCAATAAAAAGCATGAGAAAAGAGTCACAGCCTATGTGGGAGGAGAAGGGGAAGAAGTCTCCAAAGCAGTGTTAGGAGGAGAGCCTGGGATGGGTCACCATGCCTGTGGGGCACACATGACAGCTTGGTGCTCAGCAGATGAGCATCCTTCCTCAATTCTGCCTCTTTTCTGCAAACTTGGACACCTCAAGCAAAACTAAAACAAAATCAAACAACAGCCATGAGACAGAGCCCTGAAATACAGGCCCAGGAGAGTCTGGGCTTTCTTGCTGGTATGTTTTAATGTCCTTTGGCCAAAGACATTTTCACTAGGCTGAGAAGGCCATCTCTGCTGCATGCACAACTGCATGGCTCTCACAGCTGCTCTCATGGGAGCCCCATGTACCCCTGCAGCCCTCATCTACTTCAGACTCTCTTGTGTTGTCCATTTGCTCTGAAAAGTGGCCATTCTGGTAATTCCTGTGTACCAGGACCATAAAATGCTGTGGAAAAATGGACAACCAGGCAAGAAACCCACAGCCTTTTTCTTTAGGGCATATATTCTAACTCTTCTTGAGAAAATATTTAGCCAGACATGATGTGTGATTGTCATTTCAGTATCAACTACCTACTTACTACTGCATGTAAACCTAGCTGCCTGCAAAGCTTTGTGCAATTTTAATGCAGCAACTAAATTTAAATCATTTCCCACACATCATCAATTCAAAACGTTTCACAATAATTATAAATTGCAAATAATTCTTTTTTCTCTCCATGATTTCCATCTATTCTATTAGTATATAAACTATCCAACAGCTACCAAAAATATTTCAAAAACATCATTCAAGGCTGTAATTAATAGTGAAACATTTGTTAAAATTGCTTTCCCTCCTATTTCCCGAGCCACCTGCCACACTTTCCCAGTCCTCTATCTCCTGCTGTTGAAGGGATTTTTGTTGCCTGGATTTTGAGTAGAAAAGGAGCCCCAAAGTGAGGAAATGTTGGTGATGGGTATAGGCACACAGCCCTCTACACCACAGCCCTCAGGTTCAGTCAGAAGATATGCACCAGGGACCAGCTTCCTAACAGCCCCTGGACACCTGCTTCGAGACACCAAACCCTCTGACTGTCAAACCCTTTGCAGCATGGACTACCCACCCCTACCCCAGGAGCTGGTGCCCTGCAGTACCCATTTATCTGCTGTGTCATTCACCCTTCCTCAAGTCATACTCCCCTGCAAATCCTAAATGTAACCCTGCTCTAGCAGAGCCCTCCATCCACCTGTGTCCTGCCGTTGGGCGCTGTCTGCGCCCGAGCAGAACCCAGTAGGGTAGCTCTCCCAGCCACGGAGCATCAGTCTTGGTGCTTGCAAGAACATCTCCACTCACTGTCTGCATGTCTGTATAGATACTTTCAGCAAATTAATCACTATAAATGTTTCTACAAATTGCTATTGTTATTCACTCACTTCATTCAATAACATCTGAAATATTTCCAAAACCTCAGCAACCCAACAACTGGATTTAAAGGCGTGGGATCTGCTGGGAACAAAATCAAAGCCTCTAAACTTCTAATGCTCAAGATTTCTCAATAAACCGATACAGCAACTTCTACTGATGAGAATAATTACTCTGTTGTAGTACTTTTATGAGAATTGATCTTAAAAAATAGGAAGAAAGTCAATGAAGCGAGTGCCTTGGGTCAGCTACTTTTTTTAATTACAGTTTTCTGCTAAAAAATTCTGTTTCTGCATTAACATACTGCATTTTAATACACAGCTATGGCTACGAAAATCTTCAAGCAATAGATACTAATGAATACAAATGTGGGTTCTAAAAGAGCTTTTCTTTCCTATTTCTTTAGGTTTATAGGAGCAATATTTAGATTTATGATTAATTAAGATTATTTTTCTCATATAGGAAGATGTATTAATGGCCTTTGAATCTGCAGTGATTCAGTGCTTGATGGTGCGTGGCTCCTCAGGGCCATACCTCAAAAATTCATCAGAGCAGCATAACTGATATAGCTACAGGTCTGCCATTTTGTCTTTGCTAGAGAGGCAGAATTGTTAAGTGACTAATTTTTTTCTGCAGAAGAATAAAAGCCATTTATTTTTAGTTTCAAGATACCTGTGCTCTTTGATGAAAATAAGACATGGAATTAATCAGCTATTTTTCATGTATTAAGGTGGGAAAAAACCTAATTAGCCTCACAGAAAATCAACAAAAGTTGCCTTTTAACATTCAGTTTTAACCTCTCAGGGATTTTGGAGGGAATTATATTATCCTCTGTGTTCTCTTTCCCTGCTTTTATTCTTGATGGATACTTCTGGTTTCATACTTGGTGATACGATGTACAGAACACCAGAATTGTACAACAGCAGTTCTTCATCTCTGAGTAGGACTTCCCCATATCTTTTAATCAATTGAATAGAATTCAAGTCTCATCCATGAACTAATCACCTAAAATTACAATATTTGAGTTTTATTGACATTGACAGGATTATTTTAACTGATGCTAACAATCTCCTCAATATACTGTATAATATACACAAACCCTGCAAAACTGCAATTGCTAACTGAGCTTATTACTGCTTCAGCTATTCCCCTCTCGGTCTCTACAGAATAGGAATATACTCAAGTCTTTCAAAGTGAGAGCTGCTAATTAAGATTTAATGTGAAAGTTTTCATTCATAGTGATGAAAAAGTTATTCATTCTAGTGTTACAAAAACTCAAAATGTGTTTCTGTAAACTCAAATGCTGCCTTCTCAGCCTGACAAGTCAGGCAGGCACTCCCCTTTGTTCTACCACATTCACACTGCTTGAACAAGCATCTCCAGATCCTGACACCATGGTTTAGTCAGGCCACACACCTCCAGATTCAAGGGATCACCCTGGGGAGCAGAGGAGTGTTTTCTTCAAGAAGTGTCCTCCCTCTACTGAGTTTCACTCATATCAGAGCCTGAGGAAGACATTTTAAATATACTTTGCCTCCCCACTGATCTTATGCTGAGTTTAGTTGAACTGAGCCTACAGAATTACGTTGCTAATTTTAGTTTAGCTATTGTCTTTAAGTCTTTACCTTAAGCCAGTTTTGACACATTGCTCTTCTAAGACAAGACATCCAGCTAAGAATATTTCTGTGCTGCAGTGTCTCCAGTGGCTAAATTCCTGCTCCATTTTACCATTCACTGGAACAGTAACAAGCACAGCCCCCTGACAAACTAAAAGCTACCAACATCTATGTGAATAAATAGCAAACCTGCTCTCTCATGCTCTTGTGCTACCTGCCACACTGCACATTACCAGAAAAAGCCTCTGTACAGTATTTACCCACACAAGAGCACTTGTTCCCCTTCATTAATCAAAGTAATCAGAAAGCACAGTGAGATGTATACCTGAATCTTGGAGGTGAAAAGTCTATCTTTCTCCAAGATGGTCCATCAAAATTGATCTTACCACACAGTAACTGGCCTAGGACTGCCCTTTATCCTCAGTCACTTGTACTGATGACACTGAATTTGTTGTGACAATGAAAGAAGGAAAGGATGACATTTGCCAAAAAAAAGAACATGAGTGTGAAAACAAGCAACTAGCTTGTAGGTTTTTTCACCCTAAGACCTTCTCTACCAGAGATAACCTAGCTCTTTACAAAACACTGCTACTGGAAACACAAAGTTTGCATGCACGTAACACATACAAAAAAGAAACCCCCTACTTATATGGGTCACTTTGTGCTTTCCAAAGCAAGACACTTATTTCAAAAGTGACTTATACTATGGTTTCTTTCAGTTCTTTGGACACCCCCTATAAAGTGACCTCAGTGGCTGACTCCATCTCCTGCTCCTGAGCCTAAAGACCTCAACCACAAGACCAGTTCAACATGTGCTTAGCTCTCAGTGTACACACAGATGCTCTGAAATCAGTTAACACCAAGAAGACATAGCTGAGTGCTGGCCTCACTGCATCTAAAATTTTCTAAACGATTCTAGAGGGATTCAGAGCTCCAGTCTAAGCACGCTCCTAAAATAGGAGCTCTCCTGTTGAACACATCATCCTCGTCAGAGGGACTGGATGTGTAAACAACGGGATCACTAAGCCATCAGCAGTTGTGGGAAAACTCCACCCCATCCACCCTGACCTTTGATCACTCAATCTTCTTCTGTTTAAATCAAAGAGCTAACAGAAATAAATAAGTGGGATTAAAAAAATATGAATAAACATGCTCTCCACCTCATCCCACCCACTTTGTCAAAATTTTAGGACATAAATCGTTGATCTGAATTTAAGAAAAGGGGCAGCAATAAGAGCTGTATAGCAACCCTGCACACAGAGGTCAAGCTCATGAATTATTATTTGTCTGAAATTAAGTTACCTGAAAAGCCTCTAAAGCATGGACAGTCTTCCAGGATTCTGCTAAGGGCAATAGGAAGACACCAAAAGTCCTCAAAGAGCTGCAGGGCTTCTGTGAAAGGATGTGAAATTCAGTAATGATGCTGAGAACTAAACCTGTTAAGTGTGGTTAAGAGCCATTTCCCCAAAAAAACAATTCACATTTTCACCAGTGAGTATCACAGTTGCTAAAAGAGAAGCTTTATAGCTTTATACTGATTTTTGCCATCCCCCATGAACCTAGCACTAAGAAACCGATAACAGTCAGCTTAGTGTGCCCTCACAAATAGATTGTGATAGTGCATCTTAAAAGTTATCTGCTCTAGAAACTCCAGATGATCCACTTAATTGGCCAACTGCTTACCTGATTTTTTTATTATTTTTTTTTTCCCCAGGAGAAACTAATTAGCTCTAAAGGGTGAGGTTTTTAGGAATGTTTCTATGTATTTCAGTTATACATAGACAGAATCCCAGACCCTGAAAATCTTAAAAGATTTACAGTAGTTGTGGTGGGAAAATCTATAATTCAAAGCTTGAACCCACAGTACCAGAATGTAATTACTACAAGTAGCAACAATCATTGGAAACTGGTATTCAATATTAGCACACAAGGCTTTCTTCTGTGAATCTCAGTCTTGTTCTGGCCATCCCCAGAAAGCATCCCAGGACTGACCATTTTGCAGATTTTATCAGTTCTCCTCACAGCCTCTGCTATTACAACAAATTAATGAGCTGAACTCCCTCTAATCTTTCTTGGCAAAGCCCGTAGGATGTAAGTATCAGATATCCACTGTGACAACTTACAGGACAACAAAGAAAATGTTACCTACTCAAAATTCACCCAGGCTGACACCTCATGGCACAAAGCAGCTACCTTTGCACGGGGGCTGTACAACCAAACAACCTCATCACTGGCACAGGCAGCCGCAGGGATGCTGCCAGTCACGCTTGGGCTAACTGCACAGCTCAACAGATTGCATGAGCAGATGTTAATGCTGTGGGATAGACCTCAGTAGCCTCTTCAAGGCAAAATTCCTGCTAATTCAGGGAGTTGAGCACATGTGGAATAAAGACTGCATCAAAAGTTTAACACATGCGTTCTTAAAAGCTGGGATACACACGTAATGGAATAAACGGAAAATATAAGACAGAACAAAAACACAACATGGACAGATACATGAGAACACAGCATCCAGCAATTTTCCAAATACCAAAATAGTCACGACAGTAACAACTAACTGGATTTGCAGATGTACCAACTAGCAGTTTAAGTCCAGCTCAAGCTGCAAGCAGAAGCCTAAGCACTATCATCATTCATGAGAAAGCAACAACTAAGGGACCTCAGACACAGAGGAAAGAAAAGTGTCACGGGGAACAGCAATATCAGCATTTACAGTAGGCTTTTCTCAACTCCTCAGGGTTACCCAGACATCAGGTGTGGGTAGTGCACTGTCACCAAGACCTACAATAATGACTTTACAGTCAGCTTCTCATCAAAACAGGAGGAAACATCACCCTGCAAAATGGGCATTCTGGGGACAGGAAAACAGAGTGAAGACAATAGCTTAACTATTCTGGGATGCTGAATAGTCCTCACTGGAGAAGTTCAACAGTAGGCATCATTATAATGACTTGTCTGCTCTCCTCTTAAAGGACCTGCCTTGCAGAGCTCCTCCCTCCACGCAAAGCAGGCCACAGCTCCTATCAGCCCCCCTCTGCAGATAAGTAAACTGAACTGAGCAGTCTGCATCAGAGTCCCAACAGATAGTGCTGTTTCAGACCGGGGAGGAGAGGTGAGTAATCAAACCAGGGGTCCTTATTTGAGCTGATCACCACTGTTACTAGGTGGCACAGCAAAAGAGTCTCTCAGGTTGGAAGGTTCGAAGTTACTTAGATCAAATGCATGCCTTATATTCAATCTGGAGGCAGCCAGCATCAGGAGTAACTGATAAGAGTTCAGGCAACGTGAATTCCTCTCATTTATACCTACTTAAAACTTCTGCATTGATTTCAGGTTTACAGAGGTGACTGCAGCTACAGGGCCTTGTACTGAACAAAACCTGAATCACAGTAGGAAGAGCTACATCTGGAGAAAATGGCCAGATGCTCCACATAAGGGACAAACGGGAAGCTATGCTCCATCCACTCTTTACACAGACATGGAGCAAAAGCATTACAAGTGCACATGGCATGTAACCAGCCTGAACCTGCAGTAGAAAAAAAAACAAAATGAAGAAGATCCAAGATCAACAACTGGGAAACACCAAAGATCTGGTGCCTCAACATCTTCCCAACAGCTTGGAGCACCATGACCAGGACTCTAAAATATTGCTATCAAACACTGTGCAGGCTCACTGAATTACAGCATTACCCTGACATAAGGGCTGCTGTGGCCCCAGGGAATAGGAAAACGAGTACTGCAGTATCTGCACATCTTGGCACAGCGTTAATGTTCATCTCTTTTGCTAGTCAGAGATACAATGGCTCCACAGTGAGTGCAGAGGACACTACCACAATGTCCTTCCAAAACAACTTTCTGCTGTCCCTAGTTGAAACAAGATTTAGAAGCTGCTCTGTACATTAGCACAGGAGTGGGTGCAGTCACTCCTACACCTGCGAGCTAATGCAGAGATACCTGACCCAGCTTCAGGGTCCTCACCCATGGTCCTGCTAGCAGGGAAGCCACAGCTCGCTTTGCATGCTGCCATGGCCACCACCCTCATAGTGTCCACATCTCAGTATCACTGCACAGGCTGCACTCCCTGTGCAGAATAAACTGTGGCAGTAATCCCAGCGATCCACAGGACTCAGAGTGCCAGGATTCAAACCAGAAAGAACCTACTGGGCTTGAAGCCTTTGGAACTATAGAAGATGGACTCTTGATTTCCACATCACCTGGGCACCAGAGAGAACAACATCATGCACCACACCCCACGATGCAAAAATTCAAACATGAACACAATAGACTATGCACACACCTTCCTGCAGGCTTTTAGCTGCAATGATTTAATATATTTCTGCATCTTTTCGAAACACAACATATATTTTAAGTATTTTGAAAAAATTACTTATTCAGACACAGACATAAAATCAGAGCAAGACCTTCTCTGCATCTGCTGTTTAAAGGAAAAAAACCCAAAAAAAGAGACAATTGCTAGAATCTGACCTGTCGGAACTTGAAAGACTTTTTTTTAAAAGAAAGTTCTCCTTAAAATCTGACAGAAAAGGATGACCTGTAGACAAGCCATGTAAATTTTCTTCAGTGATTTCATGGAAAACATTACCTGAGCCAGGTTATGCTGGTTAAAAACATTGTCTCTTAAACAGGAAAGAAAACCAGCTACAAGAAAGCAGTACATTACAAACTGAAAATAAGAGAAGTTTTTGGTGTGGGCTATAAAGTAAGGAAAATAATGAAATTAGTGAAGGAAAAAAATAGACAAAAGAAGAAATTACAACAGTGGAGTTGATACAAGCAGGAGAAAGGTTTGGCGGCGGGTGGCAGTTACAGCAGAGAAGGTCCATGTTCATTTGAAAATATTAGGAAAAGGCTGAATCCCACCAGTAGTCTATCACTGAGCAGGAACACCGGTGGTGTTAATAGTAAAAAAGAACATTTATTCACTGAACAACAGTAAATGATTCCAGTAGTAACTCAGGAGGAAAAGTCAAATCAATTTAGAAAGGCTAAGGAAAAACTTGCCCCACTGGTACTCCCCTTATTACACCTCTGAATGCTGGATTTGCAGCATATCCACAAGTGGGTATTTTTCATAGCCAAAATAATGGAAAAGCTGAAAAAAGATTTGATTAAGAATAAAAAGATGATTATCATTAACTATTTCCAACATTATGGAAAACAGAGCTTGTCAGACTAACCTGATATCTCTTCTTTTATGAGATTAAAGGTTTGCTTGATATGCATAATAAAGTCTTTGTAATATACTTAGACTTTGTAATATATTATGGTTTCTGTAATGTATTTGACTTGGTACTGAATGACATTTTGATTAATAAGATATAGCAATAAAAATAAACTCAGAAGACATTAAATGGATCAAACACAAGATAAACGATATGTCTCAAATGCAACAGTAAATGTGAAACACTCATCACGCAGATATGCTTCAAATGGGATCCTGCAGGGACCCATTCTTAGCCCAGTGCCATTTAGCATTTTCAGAGTGACCTAGAAGAAAGCATAAAATCAATATACATGGAGTCTGAAGATGATACAAAGCCAAGATTTGAACAACGATGAATAACAAAGAATATGGGTCAGTCATCAAAAGCCAAAAGACTGATTGACAAGCAATGCATTAAAAAAAAGCAACATGTTCCAATAAGGACCAAAATATGAGGTCATAAATCTAGAAACACAAGGGACAGGCCTTATGTACAGGAAATGGTAATTTTGGAAAAAACCCCAACTTTGTAATCCAGAATATGAGGTCATAAATCTAGAAACACAAGGGACAGGCCTTATGTACAGGAAACGGTAATTTTGGAAAAAAAACCAACTTTGTCATCAGAGATGATTAACACAGATTATAACAAAAAGATCACAATGGTATACTTGGTTGTATGGTATCTACTCAGGATAGAAAAGTTCTATCTTTGTATTTGTCCATCGTGATAGCCTCAGTTTAGAAATTACCTTGAAATCTAGAGAGAATTCACAAGAGCCACAAGAATCAGGAAGATTTTGGAAAACATATTTGAGTAAGAGATTCCAGATTCTTTTAGTTCAATACACACATCATCAGGTCATGAGCAATTGCAGAAGCCCAAATCAATATAAGGAATCACTTTAAAGTCACTTCTTATACTCTAAGAAAGGCATATTTGGGCATTTTATTCAGAATGTAATGGTTTCAGTTGAGTAGTTTAATGAAACAGTGAATCAATGTATTTTAAGAAGTCCTTCAAATTACGTTTCCTTACATACCCTGTAGGAACTCAAGATGTAGACTGTCATTGTCACAGATTGTAGATGATTATATAAGATCAGTGCTGTTAGGTGATATATCCCTTCAACACCTGGAAGTTGACACATTCAGAGTAAAGCTAAGACTTAAAAGCAAAACCAAAAACCTCACCAAAAACAACTCCAAAAACAACCTGCAGTGAGGACAGCTGATGATGTTCTCTACCTCCTGAGGATGGCAAGAGAGTCTCCATCACTCAAAAGGCACTCATCAGCACCTGATTCCTTCCTAAAGGATGTCCCATGAGATCCAAGGTGATCATTTAAAGGAGATCATTTAAACCTTATATGATGGAGAGTGATTCAGATTTCAGTGGTATCTTCTGGCCTGATGATTTAGGTATTAGCTCAAAAATTCAACCCCTTATTTTTCCAGAGAAAACCACTGAACGTGACTATACCTTCTGGTGTGGTATCATGGCACTAGAGATTACCAGGCACTAGGGGCCCAAAATAGGATGACCAATTTAATTTCATTCTGAATCTTACAACAACCCTCTGGGAATAAAATGTGTAATCCAATAAGCCACCCAAATCTCCATAGTCTAATCACATTATTTTAAGCCCTTTTTAATCAACTTAAATTATTTCTTCATTAATCACATTTACGCTGATTCAGATTAACCCCAATCCTTAAATTTATCAATGAAGATACAAAAAAAAATATTAAAAAAGGTAATAAAACTGGTTTAATGGTAATATTTTTTTAAAATTCTGATTGTCATTCATAATTGAATTATTAAATAGGTTGAGACAGAATACATAAAGCTAAATATGAACTATGTGGGCAAGATAGCAATATCATTTTAGCTGATCTATAATGCACAGGGGGTGAAATTTTGCCTCGAGCACGCTGTCTAAAGGCTCCAGCATTCTGTGAGAGCAAAAAGCAACTTTCAGCATACCCAACAAATGCATTAGCTCCTCTGAGGAAACTGTTTATCAATTTCGGAAAGCATCCTTGCGGTGTAGGAGTCTGTACAGCTGGTGTGCAGGCCCTCGCAGGGGTACGCACACCACCTCCACAGGAACCCACAAGACAGATCCCTGCAGCAGTCCCGGCGCTCCCCAGCTCGCCCAGCGTGGGTGGGTGTGTGGTCCACCTCCCCGTGCACGTGGCATGCCCGTGAACTTGGGTTGTCCTATTTGTGCTTTACTATCCTTTGTCAACAAGCTTCATCACAAAACTAGGGTTAGGGAAAACGTTCTGATTGCTCCTCTACAAAGCGTACATATGGGCATCAAGGCATGTCTGTACACATACTCAAAAATTTCTGAAGTATTTTACTCTCATCTGCAGTTTTCTAGCTTTGCAACTATGTGCATAGTGCATTCAATATATTCACCTTCAACATCCTCAAGCTGAAAAGCTAGGTTGTAGGAATAAATTATGCATGTTGATATAAAAGCAGACTGCGTCAAGCCATGAAACATGCTGCTACACTGATAAAGGAGTTGACAGGGCTAAAACCAACATACAAGTGAAACAATTATTTCAATGGTCTACTTAGCAACAGTAAAACAAATTAAATGTCTCCCTTAAAAGCAAAACACAGATTTCCCCATTAATACAACAGAAATAAGTACTCGAGAGACAGCTGTGGTAGCCTCATTAAATCATATTATGTGAATCTAATAAGTAGGCATATTCCAAATTTTTACCAATGCAGACACTGAACGTTTGCATCACTCAGTAAAATCAAGAGTAAATGATGCAGGTTACAAGCACTTTGATAAGCCTTCACAGCAACTGTAGCATCATAAACATCCAATTTATTTTAAGAATAAATGATTTGCTATGGTGATGTGCTACAATTTTTATCACATTTCTTCAAAAATATCCACCTTCAAGGGCAGAGATCTCCTGCTTCCTGGAGCTCAAGTCTTAGGAAAAGAAAAAACAGTCGCTTGGGTTTTTTAATAAATACAGGACTGTAATTATAATGTAATTTTATTCTGGTCATATATTTTACTAAATAATTACAATTCTTTTTTCTCACAAGTAAATTAGCTGCATTGTCTGATTATTATGGTCCCTTGGGTTTCACATGGCACATACATTTTTACAGTTTATCACCAACCTGGCATAATTGCTTCCATCCAGCTAATATTTAAATATTATGAATTAGTGGCAATAGGGGTATTAAAATAAATAATCTAACCACAGTACAATTATACTGTAACTGTGACATAACTTAGTACTTTATGAGAATAAAATAACACCTGAAATCTCCAATAGTTTTGTACACTTGCAATGTTTAGAAAATGTTGAGCAAGAAGACTGGTTTGCAACCAGAGAAGTGGGAACCCCTGGCTTCCAGTTCTTCTTATGACTCCAGGAATACTACTTAGGAAACACTATCTTCTCTGGATTTAGATTCTCATAAGACTCATAAATGTCTCTAAAGCACAAATCTCAGTATCTTCAGAGACAAGGCAGTCTCTGACAGCGTCTCCATCCTTCCACTCACCTGGGGGTCATATTCAGGCAGAAAAGGGGGTGTCTAACAGCAGGGATGGGAGCAGCTGGGCCAGTGGTTTCAGGCAACTTTTTGGTTTTGGAAGTCCAAGTTTTCTATCTGCATTCTTGAGCATGGAAAGCCACTGGCCCCATTGCTAAACCACAAGCTTCCCTTACCATCTTGCACAATTGTCATTACCACCAACAGGCACACTCCCAAAGCAATTTGAGAAGGGCCTAAAAGACATCTGCTAAATATTGGCATTGTGTAGTTTTGCAAGTGTGCGCAAATGATGGCAGGAGCATAGCGTGAAAGAGCTATGGTTCAAAAGCTGGGACAAAAATGCGTGACTTATAATTATGCTGCAGAGAATTAAGCAAAGGCCATGTCTGCCAAGCAAACATAACACTTTCTACATTACTTCAGAGTCATGTTGGGAATGGAAGCTATTTACAAGAAGCATAAAAAACCTGAATCACGGAATTGTCTAGGTTGGAAAAGACCTTGAAGATCATCTAGTCCAACCATCAACCCAACATTAACAGTTCCCAACTACACCACGTCCCTCAGTGCTATGTTGACCCTACTATTAAACACCTCCAAGGATGGGGACTCCACCACTGCCCTGGGCAGCCCATTCCAACACCTAAAAACTTGTTCTATAAAGAAATGCTTCCTAATATCTTGTCCAAACCTTCCCTGGCGCAACTTGAGGCCATTCCCTCTTGTTCTATCGCTTGTTACTTGGTTAAAGAGACTCATGCCCAGCTCTCTGCACCCTCCTTTCAGGAGCTGTAGAGGGCGATGAGGTCTCCCCTCAGCCTCCTCTTCTCCAGACTAAACCCCCCCAGTTCCCTCAGCCGCTCCCCGTACGACCTGTGCTCCAGACCCTGCACCAGCTCCGTTGCCCTTCTCTGGACACGCTCGAGTCATTCAATGGCCTTTTTGTAGTGAGGGGCCCAAAACTGAACCCAGTCATCGAGGTGCGGCCTCACCAGTGCCGAGTACAGGGGTAAGATCCCTTCCCTGTCCCTGCTGGCCACGCTATTGCTGACACAAGCCAGGATGCCATTGGCCTTCTTGGCCCCCTGGGCACACTGCTGGCTCCTGTTCAGCCAGCTGTCTATCAACCCCTCCAGGTCCCTCTCTGACTGGCAGCTCTCCAGCCACTCCTCCCCAAGTCTGTAGCCCTGCTGGGGGTTGTTGTGGCCCAAGGGCAGTCCTCGGCATTTGGCCTTATTGAAACTCCTCCAGTTGGCCTCAGCCCATGGCTCCAGCCTGTCCAGGTCTCTCTGCAGAGCCTCCCTGCCCTCGAGCAGATCAACACTCCTGCCCAACTTGGTGTCATCTGCAAACTGACTGAGGGTGCACTCGATCCCTCGTCTAGATCATCAGTAAAGATGTTAAACAGGAGTGGCCACAACACCGAGCCCTGGGGGACACCACTCGTGACCGGCCGCCAGCTGAATTTAACTCCATTCACCACAACTCTTTGGGCCCGGCCATCCAGACAGTTTTTTACCCAGAAAAGCGTGTGCCCATCCAAGCCACGAGCAGCCAGTTTTGCCAGGAGAATGCTGTGGGAAATGGTGTCAAAGGCCTTACTGAAGTCAAGGTAAACTACAAACACAGCCTTTCCCTCATCCAATAAGCAGGTCGCCCTGTCGCAGAAGGAGATCAGGTTTGACAAGCAGGACCTGCCTTTCATAAACCCATGCTGACTGCGCCTGAGCATCTGGTTGTCCCGCTTGTGTTGTGTGATGTTACTCAGGATGAGCTGCTCCATCAGCTTCCCGGGCACCAAAGTCAAGCTGACAGGCCTGTAATTTCCCAGATAATCCTTCCAACCCTTCTTATAGATGGGCGTCACATTGGCCAACTTCCAATCAGTCGGGACCTCCCCGCTCAGCCAGGACTGCTGGGAAATGATGGAAAGCAGCTGGGTGATCACCCCAGCCAGCTCCTTCAGCACCCTCGGGTGTATCCCATCTGGTCCCATAGACTTGTGTGTCTATGTGATGTAGTAGGTCACTGACTGTCTCCTCCTGGAATGCAAGGGGCTCGTTCTCCCAGTCTATGTCTTCTGGCTGAGGAGGCTGGATGCCCTCAGTACAACTAGTCTTGCTATTAAAGACTGAGGCAAAGAAGGCATTAAGCACCTCAGCCTTTTCCTCATCACTTGTTGCCATGTTTCCTCCTGCGTCTAGCAGGGGATGGAGGTTCTCCCTGGTCTTTCTTTTGCTGCTCACATACTTATAGAAACTGAAGGAAAAGTATTCACAGGAAAATGCTGCTAACCACTAGGAACCACTTTTCCACAGACAAAAAATCAGCTAAGCAGATACAGTGGAAAGATAAATTTTAAGGAAGCGCCTTTTTATTGCTCTAAAATAATTGGTTGCCTCTTTTCTTCTTTCTTGTTATTTCCCATCAGTTCCTTTAGGTGGGTGTATGAGCAATGATCACTCCACAACACATTGCTCCTAGGTAAATAAAGGGTAAAAGAACACACCTCCATGTAGCTGCAGGACTTGTTAGCTCTTGGAAAAAGAGACCAGAGGTGGACAAGAAAGCGCCCTGTCAGGGAGCCAGCAGCAGCAAGTGCCCCACATGCCAGGGGGCAGGGGACACACACTCATTCTCAGAATGGACTGCTCCTAACCCAGCATACTTGGGGGAAGTCAACTTTGGAGCTATGTTTTTACCACATGACACTGTATATTTCTTTTCTAGTTGGTGGCTGCAGGAAAATCATATCGCTGCAAATATGCCATTTAGATACTTTTTAAAATGTGTCTGTCTTTTAATGGAAGACTAAAAAGGACAATAATTAAAAAATTATACAGTTTTCAGAAAATTATAGAATTCATTTGCTTTGCCTGTCAGCTTTAATTTTTAAAGCTCTTCATGAAATTTCCAGTCTTAACCCTAAAGCAAAGCTTTATGCAATGAAGGGCAGACATATTTTATGTCTGTTTAATTATAATAATGAAGACTTTGGTAATGCATTTAAAAGAACTACAGTATAATCAAGGCTGCATCCAGAGAACTGCTTTGTTGTACCCAGGAGAATTTGTCCATCTTAATTAAGTCTCCTCTCTCAGAACATCGTGACTCTTTCATCTGAAATACCTTATGTAAGCACAACAGCTCTAATTTTTGTATATAGCATACACTGGTTTTCCGTGCAGTTTCTAACACTATCCTCATGCTTCTTAGAGCAAAAATACAGAAAACATAGAAAACAGTCTGGACAACGTCTTTGTATAATGTTGCTTCAGGTTTGTAGTTCAGCAAGGGGGGCAGCAGTAAAATATAAATGCCCTAATGCTATCATTAATCCGATTCAGATTAAATTCTCCTAGCTCACACAAAGCAATTGTTCTTTACTTACCTGGATGTAATGAAAGCAGAATCTAGCCCACGGGAGCAATGTACGAAGTTCATGGAAATCCCGTTCTTAATTATACCATATTTTCTGGCTATATTATTTTTAAGATATATTTGGAGTCAGGATAACAGAACAAAACACTGTAGTAGAACCAGGTAATTTACAGGTAGATTTAAAAAAAAAAAATCCATTAGAACTACCATAGACAGTAAACTCCATAGCTCATTAATTTCAGTGGGTTTTCTCTCTGCTGTTTTCCAATTTTGAATCAATATTGAAGCTTATGGAAAATATTTTCCTCCTTCTGCCTACACAAGAACAAAATGAATTAGAGGGTTTTTCTGCAGACAATGTTTTCAGCTGGGATCATTATTAACTGAGAGAAGAAAAATAATCAACTCTTTGTACGCAGTAAAGTGGCAAACATTTTTTAATTATGTACTTTGGAAAGTAGCACGTTTCTAACTCATCTTCCAAAGCCAATTAAATTATCTGTCAATGAGTTCTTCAGCTACGAGGTAAATTGAGGCATGTCAGATACTCTGTAATTGCTGAATGTTCTCTATTGATCAAAGCACACTGTTGTAGCTCAGCAAACTGAAGTGGCATTACTGCCCTCATGAAAAATGAATGCTTCATCCTGCAACTATTTGCCAGTATCTGAAAATACAAACACCAGTCTAAGTGCTCCAAGTGAAGCGCGGTCATTCGGTGAGCACTGTGCACAACCAAACCAACACAGATGTGTTTCGGTTGTGCTGTTTCTGTGTTAAAAGGCTGGCACAACCCAACCTCAATCGCTGGTTCCTTCCTAAACCCTGACAGAAAACATGACTTCTTCCTATCAGTAACAATATGCCCCAGAATAAACTCGCATGCAACATTAGAAAAGTGTGGTGTATGAAACTACAAAAACCACACCATCCAGAAATTAGCTATAATACTAAATTACAAAGGATAAATCTGGAAGGAGTCTAAATAGATCCTTTGATTTCAGGGTTAACATGGCCATCTGAAGTGACAGAAGGGAAGAACTGAAGGGTAGAACATTTTCAGAGTAGTCACTAAGGCTGGGCTGTTACCTTCCAGGGTTTATAGCTTGCTTTTGGTGGCACACTCATTCTGGATTCCTTAATGATAAACTTGGAGAGCTTTCTCTTTCTCTGCTTCCTGAAAACACATGGCTTGAAATTGAATTCTGAAATTCAAGTAGAAGAACATACAAGACTGGGTATGAAGCAGGTTTTCCTTGCAGCCCATTTCTGAAAAGCTCAAGTACAGATGTCACATATCATTGTATATCAAGTTAAAGGTACTTCTGTATCAACCACTGAAGCAACAGATCTGACTCCAGAGTAACATTCACTCAAGCACAAGTTCAGTTACTTTGCTTTGCATGAAGCACAGAGCTGTTGATACATCCTCAGCTCTTGTCAAGTCAATGAAATGTTTAAATACAGATCTACTACACTGAGTGAAACTTAAAAGATATTTTAGTGCTTTGCTGATCTCAGAGAGTCACCCACAGTCGTGTAGGAAGTAGAGGGCTGAGGAGCCGTGAACGCTGCTGACACGCTGTTATATTGAGCCACAAAACCACCCCTCTGTTTTCACAAAACCACCCCTCTGTTTCTGTTCTAACTCTGTTATCAAACCGACATGTTTTGTGAATCACATCGTCATGGTAGGAATGTATCAGCATGCAGTAAAAAAAAGTCAAACACTTGTCTTAGTAAAATAAGGCATTCCTCTGCAAGTACAGAAAAGACACTGCACACCATTCCTGAATGTTTTTTTAACTAGGCTGCTTGGGATATCTTCAGAAAAATCAGACTACATATCTGAAAGATAAGCTTTTTCATTTCTGACCAAAAACATGATCTGGGGGCAGGTAGAGAAATGGGCTTGAAACCTCTTAACCTAAACGATATCCCTTTGACCATGAGTTCCCCATTGAGCAAAATGTAATAAACAGTTCAGTTTGGATAATACCAAATGTTGTTTTCTTACTTAAAAGTTTCAGTGTAATTTTTTTTCCTTTTTGTATTTGAGTGGTTTTGTTCATGCGATACCAGAAAAGATACACAGAAGTGTCCCGTTACTTCTGCCATTTCCTTTTCATATGCTTGAACAGTGATGGCATGAAAAATGTTTATTCAGCAGAGTTTGGTGCAGAGCTGGCCCAATGCAAAAGCAAACCCAACAGTCCATATGCATAGCCTCGCTAAGAAAATGATATGCTGCCCATAGTTCAACCAGAATTTTCAGAGACAGAAAATGTCTCTTAGATCTACAAGATGCAAGTGTTTATGCTACAGGGAAGAATGGGATTAAAAGGTCTGGAAAATCTTTTCTTATTTTTCTATTTAAGCCTGTGCAGAATGACAGACAATGTCTGGGAAATAAATGTATTTTAAATACACATCCTGGATGTGTTTATACTCCATTTGTGACTAACATAGGGAATTGAAAATAAAGCTGCATTAAGTCCTGTGGCTTTAGACAGGACACATGGGGGTGAGCACACACGCAGGAGCACGGGCATGCAGCAGTGTGAGCATCATCACACACAGCTAAGATGGAGCCATGAAGGGATTTCACCACCTCCTTTCCAAGTGCAACCTGTAAAATTATAAAAAACTTGGTACATCCTGAGCCATTTCAAGAGCAAACATTTTCTCCCACATAAGTATCTCCTTGAAGTCCAGAGAGCAATCATGTCTTGCCAGGATGGTTACACAGCATCCAGAAGGGGAAAAGGAGGCAGAATGAGAAAGGAAGAACTCTAGCAGTGAGAAACTGGGAAAACCAGCGCAAAACTTCCCTCCTCATAATTACCTTGGTAGAATAATGGCAGAATCATCCAAAAGGAGCAACCAGAGCCCCTTCCAGCATACACTGCTACTGCTTGCATTAATGAGAGCTGTTCTTGAAAACAATACATAAATTGACATTAGTTCAGTCTGCATGTATAATTTCAATTCACTCTCATTTTTCACGTCAAATTATGTCAGATTTTAATTAAAAATCTTTTGACTGAAAATTAAAATGTCAGTGGTGATGCACAGATGCTGCTGAACAGATTTATCTTCTCCCTAACATAAACAAAAAAGAGGAAATACCTAAGAGTTTCAGGCAATAGTCTGCTCAGCCAGCATCAGGGACTGAGCACCACTGAATTAAGTCCCAAGGTTGTATTTTCTTTCTAAAGATATCTCTTGCTGCCAGCTACATGCTTGCAGGATCAGGGACTACCCAGCTAAACTCTATTATTCAAATAGCAGGGGAATGTAAAAGCAAATAGCTTCTAAATGCAGTATATCAGTACAGGGTGTGCCTAATGCATGACTTGGGAAACTCCAAACAGCTCCTCCACACATCAGACAAAAGATGGTCCCTTAGCAAAACTGAAGCCTTCAACTCCACCACTGGTATGTCACCCCACGCAGACACCCACAGCTGCGCGCTCACCCACCTCAGCTTCCCTCCAGCTGAGGCACTGCAGTCCCACACATGGATGGGACTCAAATGCAAGGGCTGAAACTACCTTCTACCTCTCCAGAAACATTCACTAGGAGAAGCGGTGATGGAAGAGCCACGCAGTGCAACACCCATTTTCCAGAGCTGCTGCTCTAATGAAGCCTAACTCCACTTCTTCCTGGTCTAACACACCAGCACTCAGTTATCTATAGCTTCCAAGGGTCTCTTCCCCAAGGTCCCTTTTGGCCCTGCTACTACCAGCTAACTTACAACTATTTTAATCAACAGACTGTTCAATCTACATCCAAGGTCCACAGGATCACTAGCATGAAGCGAGACCTTCTTTCTCCATATCTGCTGTTTCTTGATGTTTCCAGAGGCTCTTCTGTTTGGTTCAAAGAAGTCAGAGTTCTAAACTTTGTTTATCCACCACAAACTAGCTATCAGCTTCAGCCTGTGTTTCAGAGTTCATGCATGGTTAGGCTGGGCCCATCATCATATTCAACCAGGCCCTACTGATGCTGCTGGCCATTTGTGGGAACACCTTCTCTTATTCCACAAATAAAGCCCATTCCCACAGCTTAACTTTGTTTTCTGTCTACAAATTAAATAAGAAAGACAATAAAATTCTGCATATTGCAATGTACTCTTACAGTGAATGGGGAGCCCTTAAGCAGAGTGGGAACATAAACAAAAATTAAGACATGAGTCATACAGAGCAAGTCAAAGAAAAAAAAAAAAGAAAAAGAATACTGATACACAAAGGGGGTGAAGAAATTATCGGTTCAAGAGAAAAGTCATAAGCGGAAGCTCATGCAGAAGGGGCACCGGCAGCACACTGGAGAACTGGACAAGCTAAAGAGCTTTCGACACCTTGCTCAGTCCAACTTTCCCTCCTCATTAAAAGAGCACCAGAAATAGGAAACCTGTTCTCCAGGGAGTACATTTACTTCTCAACAAATGTTACCGAGAGTTGCACTACTAACGTTGATAAAAGGAGGGCAGTTTAATCACTAGAGCTAGTTTCGGGTTGCTACTGATTTGATGAGGATCTGCTGCTCAAGTTACTAATGGTTTGAGCCTAATTTTCTGAAAATTTGCTTCCGCGTTCTCAGTGACTGCATTTATCACCCCGTCCTCACTCCTGAGGTATCTAACATCACTGCACCTGTCAGGTGCTGGGAACAGAAAATTATTTCTTTGCAGTATTAAAAAGGCTGAAAAAAGAAAATGGCTATTACTAATATGCAGCTACAGTGCTGGAGGTTTGTACAGGACACGGCAGTTCCAGAGAGCTGAATTACATTACATATTTGCACATGGCAATTTGCGCTGTACAGGAAATACTCTTCCCCTTAACTAAGTCCCACTGTTAAAACAGATCAGCCAGAAAAAAAAGAATTAACAGAGGTTGGAATGAAAGAAAAGCCAGCCTGATCTTTTCAGCTGTCTGCAGAGCACAGGCACGTCCCTGCTAACCCCTCCAGCCCGTGCGCTGTGGTACGCAGCTGCGCGTGGCAAGGATGAGGGATGCAGAAGGCAATCAGCAGTTCTCATCCTTGAGGCCAAATGTCGAACTCAAGGAGCCCCTCTGGCAGCAGCAGAGGCACGTGGCCCCAGCAGACCCCAAAGGCAGAGACCTGCCAGGGCAGCCAGGCAGCACAGTGACACCCAACATGCCACCGCTTCCCCAATGGCTCTGCCCTAACCTGTCAACAAACCCAAGCATTTTGTGCACAACTGCTGTCCAGGGTTGGCTCTCGGACGGCTCATCCCTTGCAGACCTGATGCAGAGTGTCGGCCAGGTGGGGGGCGGCAGCGGGCACAGCCTGGCTGGCCTGTGCTGAACGGCGAAAGCCTGAGACATCCAAGACATTCCGCACTCAGGCATGAACACAGTGATTCACAGTATCCATTTCAGTTGCCAAAACTATTTAATAAGCCACTAGTAGACTTCAGGCTTGAAATTTCACAGGGATGTTTAGACTGAGAGCTCATACAGTGACAAACTTCTGGCTTTGAAAAAGACTGTTAAAAACCTATCTTCGGTCGTTTACACATCCTCTTTTTTAGTGTGAGACCTGCCATCTGCCTACTGCAATTTGCCAGTTACGCTGCCGTATCACCAGCCACCATGCTGCCGCCACCGCGCTACTATAACGCAGACAGAAACCTCTCTTGGCGCTTTCACACCCACACACGGCTTTTGGACTCTTGCCCTAGGAAGAACGAGTGGCTTAGGTGCAGAGGGCAGGAGGACTTGGTCATTTATATCGCAAGCACTGCCATATAGGTAGGCTCTTCCTCTCCGGGAGCAACAAGGAGCACCAACACTCCTAAAGTCCAAGCGAGGAATCCCAGTGAGCTGCCACCCCTCTGCTGGCACTACAGAGTGACTGCCTGGCACCCACTCCTCCATCACAACTGCATCCACTCCTGCATCTCCTCCATCCGTTTTCTGGACACTAAGCAAGGCTCCCGAGAGCAAATTAAAATGTCAGCCCTCCCACAGACCCTTCATTTGACCTTTGACACAGTCAAATTCTCCCTCCTTGCATCAGTTCATCACCCACAAGATCAAAACCACTCGTGTGATTTTCCTTCCCTGCCTTGCCCTGTAGAAGCCCAGCTGTGGGAGCAGCACATGAAACAGCTGCAACTGTGTGTTCAAACACAGGGCTGATGCACCTGGCACACAGTAAGTTCATGTCCCCTGCTCCCTTCCTCACCTGCCTGAACCAAAATGCATACAGCGGACTGTTTAAACACAGAGGTAATTTGAATTAAATCGTCGTAATGCATTACTGGAACATTCCTGAAAACCAAGCGTTTGGATTAGTTTTATTCAAAAGCCTCTGAACAAACACCCAGCTCTGCTGTAACACCACTGCTCTTGCTTTGCCTTTGTAATTCAGTTCCCTCTGTGAGGGACTATTTATCTCATTCCACTTGCAACATAAAACCTGTTTCTCCAATCAAACCTCTACATTATAGATGGTTATATTCTCCTTTATCATAAGCCCTCTAACAGTCTATTTCATGTGAAGGCAAAGCACACAGCTGAATGATGAAGGCGGCAGCAGAGAAGCAATCCTGCTTGTGCAAAGGACCTCTCCCAGGATTTTAGGCTGTTTGCAAAGGCCTGGCTCCAGTGCCACACTGGCTGTGATTACACTTGACTAGGTTATTCTGATTTACTGCGGATAGAGACGGCGAGGCAGGAAATTGGCTCAGCAATGATGTACTAATGTATACTCCTCTCCAGAAGCTCAGTCCCTCTAAATATGAAAATGTTAAAACCATGTTTTTGATAAGCATGAAAAATCATGTAAAGTCATTACAATTTTATTAGAGGAAACATTTTCAAATGCACTGATTAAATTAGGACTAATGACTTGGACCTGAAGTTATAAACCTCTAATCTCATCAGCACTAATGACCTCCTGAAATAGAAGGGAGGAAGTCAGAACCTTCAAGGCTGAGACAAAGAGCACACAGCGTACACCACCAGCCCTTTATTGGGCCATACTGCAATGGATAAAACTGGGCGAGAAGACAAAGACTGTGGAGAGCCAAATCACAATCCACACATTACAATAGCTTCGGCTAACGGTGATTTTAACCACTGTTTAAAATCACTCAGTTCTTCAGCTCCAATAAACATTGAGACACTGTAATCAAATAGCAGCCTATAAAAAGCAGTAAGTGTTATTCTGTGTATATTCACAATGAAACATATGGAAAAGAACGTGTTCAACCTGCAGTTGTCTCCCCAATGCAAATGGCTTCTGATGTGCACCTCCCAGTGCACAAGTTGCATGCAAACATCCCACAGACCAAACTGCTAACTCCAAACAAAGAATGTGCAGCAAGGAGCTAGTCATAAGGTGGCATTCACCTTCCCACTCTGCTGTAATACCACCACTCTTCTCTCACAAAAAGCTCCACTTCTTCCTGATATAGACACTGGTCTCCCCGCACGCACCTACTCAGAGGAGGAGCACAGGAGAAGGTGTGGACCCTTCCCTGCACACAGAGCCTAAGGATGGATCCAATTGCCCCTTACCTCCCTGATGCTGACTGACAAGGAAAAAAAATATCATAACTGAGTGGGCCTAACCTGTAACCTGTATTTTGAGGTGCCATTGTCAAGATGAGGGAGACCTGAGCTTGATAAAGAGAAGAAAATGAGCAAAAATGATTATGCATCATCTTAAATGTTCTCCTGTGTCCTGGAGGTGATCAGGGCTTGATCTCATCCCTGCTATGGTTGAAACAATCTCAGGGACACATGCAACGTAAACTCATCTCCAAACATCTGCACGCACTCAGCAGACCGGGTGGAAAGCTGATGGTCCTCACATCCTGCTGCCCAGGCCCTGAGGACTGGGATGTGACTGCTGCCTTCTCCCTGTAAAACCGGAGAAGTTTCTTCATGCTGAAGGTACCTCCTGGTGGAAACAATCAACTAAAACTAAATTGCTTGTACAACAGTGCATACCTGATCGGGACCTTTTATACGGAATCCTCCTTTTCTTCTCCCCCAACAGCAGACATTATAAAGGATATTTTATCCTATTTTCTTTTTGCCCCTCTCTTGTTTAGCATTTCCCCTCTTGCTCTGTGAAAATCCTAAGTAAGAAGGAAGAGTGAAATGAAGGTATGCTATGTCTCTCAAAATACAAACAATAAACTGGGAGAAAGTAAACTGCTCTTCCCTAAATTCAACAATTATCATTATCTTACATGCTTTCTGAAACACCAGCAAAAATAAAACCTGCTGATGGAGTAGGACCTGTTTTAACAAAGGTTGTATCTCTGAATTTAGCATTACGAGAGAAGAATAAAATAGCAAATAGTGGAAAACCAGCAGAATTATCCAAGTGCTTTCCCTCCCCTTCCCTCTTTTATGCAGTTTGTAGATTTATGCACTTCTCTTTCTCACAAGAACTACATCACAGGATAATGTATGATTCATTCATTCGTTCATTAAACTTCACCAGCATAGCTTCATCTGTCAGGTAAATGGGAAACACATACTGACAATATACAGCTATGCATTAACACTATTTCTGCCTGTCTCACCATGAGCTCAAATCCAAAAAACCAAGACCCAAAACTCATGCAACACACTGGGCTCCTACATCACAGTACCCAGTATAGTGAAAAAAAATGAGTTTCAGAGCTTCAGCTCTGAATCTCTGAGACACATGAGAAGCAAGGAGCTTCCTGGCTACAGACACCTTGCTGCATGCTAGAAGCTGGAAAGATGCTCTTCTGGTGCAACCCCCATAATTTCCAGTAATACAATACAGAAATTCTCATGTGTGTATCCAGGAACAAGAGTGAATAATTCACCTTCACATTTTATGCAGATTTTGTCTAAAAGTCAGACAACTAATTACTTGAAGTGGATTGCTATTATAAGATTTTTTTTTTCCTTTTTAAACTGTCATTCCAGATTTGGTGTGAGTTTGTTTGCTTTTTCTTTCCTTTCCTTTATTACAGAAATAAACTTTCTATTATTAGTCTGTATTTGTCATTAAATATGTAGCGTGTGAAAACACTGGTGGGTGGTTTTTTGCTCTATCAATCTCTGTTCTGTTGTAACAACTGGGAACTACATCTTAGAGTGCATTACACGTGAAGTATTTAGAACAAACAAAAAGAGAACACTGGCTACCCACATACATTAAATATCTGGTAGCAAAGTGGAAATAATACATGTGGCAATGCAGCTGCACAATATTATGTTAATTGAGTCTGTCCTCCACCTCCCAAGCCGCTGAGTTTCAGCCTTTTTCAGTATTCTTGAGTTATCTTTTCTTTCATTGTAAATAAAGAGACTTCATTTCCAAACTCTTCCTATCTTTATTTTTTCCCTTGAACTCACCTCTGAGAGACTTAATGAGGACAGAAAATTGATCAGCGAGTACATTTTATGCCTTATTTGAAAGCACATAAAGTTTCTCATAAGTCTTCTTTCTAGGGAAGATGTTTGCAGCAAGTTCTTCTCTTTTATAAAAATATTAAGAAGAAAGATGGAAGAGATAGACGTGGCAGCCTAGGACTTGGGCACGGGTCCGTGCCGTTCAACTTCCCAAGAAGATTCACTCCAGGTGTACAGGTACAGGGTTGGGTGAACCACTGTAACATCAGACCGTTGTAGCTGCCACTGCTAGAAACTATGGTCCATCCGTTGTTCCCCTGGGGACCACAGCTGGACTGCCATTGTCTCCCAGGCACAGCAAGTGCTCACGCAGTAGATGGCGTGATGGTAATCAACAGATCGCCACCAAAAAAGTCTGTGCTCACAGCGGAGCTGGCATGGACTGCTGCAGCACTCCTCTGCAACTTTCATGATACACGTTATCTTGGCTGTTTACATGTGGCAATATGGGAAAGCCACCTACCAAAGAAACTCCCAAATCAGCTACACCAGCACATGAACGTCCTCTTTGTATTGTGTAAGTAAAGCTGATGTTGGACAGGTCACATGCAAATCTCATCTTTATGTTAACTGAAGCCTCAAGGGATTTTGGGGGGGAGGAGGTGGGAGGGTGCTGTATGGGGAGTGAGTATTCTATTTTCAATGAGCCCTTGGCTCCTACAAAAATTGGCAGTAACAAAAGTTAATGACTAAACCTTCACTGATTTCAATGTGTGAATTCATCACTCTAAGTAGAAAGGGGAGGGGAAGAGTGGCAGAAATTGCATACGCCAGATTCCAGCCCAGGGTGAGCCCTAACCGCTGCATGTGAACCTGCCAGCCAGCGTCTGGGTGCAAAAGCTGACAAAACCACAGAAGTCCCTCCTGTCAGTGCACAACTCAGCACACCGTTGTGAGGATCAACTGCCAAACTCCTGATATGACAAAACACAATGATTTGATTAGCACAGATGTGCTCTTTAGATACCAAGACTGAATATCTCCTCAGCTGTGCACTGCCAACCCTCCCCAAGGGGTAGCCCAGTGAGTTTTAGGATTAATCCGAGAGATTTTGCTGAGGTCATGAACATCCCGTGTCCCAAGTAACTAACCTGTGCTGAAACTTGGCTCCCCTTCAAGAACCATAAGGCTCAATCCTGTTCTCTTTTGGTTTTATTAAATTAAAAACAAAACCACAAACAAATAATGTTTGAGTTCAAACCCAAATCTTCATCTGCTTATGGATCACTATTTACACGTGGGGTTTTTGCCTCCTAGAGCTGTCCAATTCCAAACGCATTTATAATCCCGTCATCAGAAACATAACATGCACCATAGAGTGACCAAACATCAGCATGGCAGAAATAAACAACCTTTGGCAGAACACACTGGGGTGCAAGTTAGATAACATGCATCTACAGGAGTAGTAGGAAACAAAAACAGCTCATCACCCTTAAAAATACCAACACAGTATGCTTAAAATTTTCTGTTGCTTACTGCTATAATTAGTGGTTAGCAAATACTTATATGATGGCAACATCCAAATGTTGCAACAGGATGTTGGACAGCACTGGGTAGGTACCGTATGAATAAAAAGAGGCAACAGTTGGCTTACAGGGTTGACTGTTAATATTGCTTGCATTTATTCCCATTTCTGGGGAAAAAAAAATCTTACTCCAAAGGAAAATTTAAAGGGCACTCAGTATATACATTGGCTCCTCAGGCTATTAACACAGAATAACTGTGTTAATAATAATTTAAAATAAATACTGTGTTAATAATAAATACAAATTACTCAGAGCAGTAACAGGAAATGATGTAGTTTGATAAAAATCCTAATAACAGCAGTGGTTTTCTTGTCCATATTACTACATGCACTGTTTGTTGAAAGGGGCAGAGGGTTTAATAGATTTCCCATGTTATCCCAGAGTAATTTTTAAATTGAACTGGAAAACAGTTTGTGAAAAATGAAAGCATGTTTAACTGCAAAGTGGACTCAAGACATGCATTAAATCAACAAATCTTATTAGGCTCCGTTCATCTATAATTCTCACCGGGTACAAAAATGGAAAGTGGGTGGGAAGCTGTTTCAAGTGTCTTTGAGCTTCCCACTGATGTACTCTAAACAAAAAGTTCAAGGTTTCTGCGGGAAGAGTAACAAACCCACCAGGACTTCACGAAGGGTGCATGTCCTCAGTTTTCCCATGAACCCCTCTCCGCTCCCAGCGCAGGGGCTGTGGGAGCGAGGTGCCCTGTCTCACCCGTGGCAGGGGCTGGCAGGGGCTCTGCAGCCTAGACCCTCTCACTGCAGGCAGCTTGTCTGAGGAGGAGTGTGTTTAACATGACTGTTCTCAACAGTCTCCCTACACACTATTTGTGCTAAATTTGTCATTTGTACTAGATTGTTCAAGATCTTCTTTTAAACCATTTGTTACTTGTAAATTTTCACATCCATTTGCAAGAAACAAACAAAAAAAAGGGTTTAAACCATGAATTTGGCTATGATCATTAACCTGTAATTGATTTTCCATTACATTATTTTAATCTTTTCATACACCCATTATAATATAGACTAAAACTCAGTCTCTTTAGCAAGCCAAATGTGCTCACAGTCAGGCTCTCGGGCAGACAGAGAGTCTTCACCCAGCCACATGTGGAGGTCAAACAGCACAGCTTAGGCACACCCTATAAATAAGTGGTTATAGTCAAGTATGATAAGGTCAATATTTTAATAAAAGACATCCAGGCCTCTTCCCATGCCTTGAAGAGACAAGGGAAGGAGCAGGAAGCCTATCAATCCAGTGAGGCTAAGAAAGGGAAGGACCTTGCCAGCTGGTTGTGCTACAGCAGGAACACCCATCAGACTGATGGCGAAGTCCCAGCTGCAGTTCAACGGCGATGAGGGAGCAACTGCAGGAGGACCGAGGGCGGTGAAAGGTAGACAAGGATGCACCATTTCCCTTCGGATGGGATTAAACTCAGCTCACACGCAAAGCAGAGTTTCACCAGGCGTATCGCCAGGGCGCAGCAAGGGGAAGGCAGCGCTTGGCCAGCGGAAGGGCCTGCAGGATTGCACCTTTGGGAACCACGGGCATCGCTCCCACCCATCTGCCGTGGAGCGCACACGGCCTTCAAAGACCAGAAAGAGAAGCAGGAGCCCAGCCCGCTGCTGTGCAGCACTCAGGCAGCAGCTGCGGCCGGGCTTCCAGGGGCTGCATCCAGCTGCACACACCAAGACACCCTGCTCCAGGTTCTGCTCACAGGGAGATTTGCCAAGGGGAAGGCAGCTGGCAAAAGCCAGTAAATCCTTCAGCTCAAGCTAGCAGAGATCCTGCTGGGCCCCTGCCAGCTCTGATGGTGGGTCAGATAAAGAGCTCTGCGCTCCAGGTAGCTCATAAAAAGAGATTAAAGTTTCCTTCTCTTTGCCCACTCAGGCAGAACAATTTCCCCTCCAGATTATTTCTGCCTTCCTCCACTCAGTAGAGGAGGCTGCAAACTGGCTGTGATTGGGGTGCCCAGGTGGGAGGCATGGGAAAGCTACAGTCAGAAGGGAGAGGGGCATAGTCAAGGAGGCCCCGCATGTCCCCCCCGTGCTCACCCTCCTGGCCCTGGACCATTAATAGGGCATGATTGTGCTTCCTGCTGTGGCACAGAGCCATAGGCTGCAACACAAACGTAACCGAGTTGTTATAAATATAATTTTATAAGCATTTAGTTGTCACACAACTAAACAATCATTTCCACGGCACTTAAGTCCATCCAAACCGACTGTGGAGGTCCATCAGACTGGGAGATTTTCTCTGCTCCTTGCAACGTGGCTTTGACTGATGAGGGAGCATGAGACAAGCATTAGCCATCTGCCTTGTTAAACTTTGTTAATAATGCAACAAGCAGGACAGAAGAGGCAGCTAAAACAGATGGAAACTCTGACAAGACAATGCTGCTTCCCTCCAAGGACAGCCATGACCTACCCAAGCTCCAGGACAGTCATCTATACATCAGCATATCCATCTTCCCCAAGAAACACAAAGCTAGCTCCCCAAGGCTTGATATCCCTTAAGCCTCTCCACCAGAAGGGATACAAGAGAAAAAAGAAGTGATAGAGCAACACTGTGTATCAGCCATGCAATTACTGGTTGTACATGAAGACCATACCAGCTATGCTTCTCCTTAAAATTTGCAGAGCACCTCCCAGCTGAAGTTTACACCAACAAAAAATACTTGTCCACCTGGCAAAGGGAATCCACTGACCAGGCCTCAGGTATGGATTTGCACATTTTTAAAAGATGGAGGTCTGAGAAGGAACATACACACCTACTCTCACATCCATGTGCCTTCATATCAGGTAATTGATTATAGCAGAACAGAAACACAAACACCCAGGTTAACCAACTACTCAATAAATCAAGATTTTGTGGGTATTAGTTGACATTTCTAGGGAAATGTAGTATAATAATGAAAAACGGTGTTACAAGATTCTCTTCAAAAGCATTCAGTTTATTTTTCCAAGCTCAGTAACTAATGTTAGTATCTCTAATGCACTGAATATATTTGCTGTATAGTCCCCGAGAACCCCTACTCCCTTTAGCACAGTCTGAGATTTCTGTTACTGCACCAAGAATCTCAAAGGAACAGCAAGATAATCTACTTTCTCCTATCTACAGCATCTCTACTGTAACTGCTGCTTACTATACCCCTGCGTGGTGCCTCAACATATTTACACCTGGTTTTGCATTTACTGTAAGTTCTTTACAGATCGTAATTCTGAACTTTGTTCCCTGTAGAGAAACTTTCATCTCTCAGTGTGATTCAGGTTTCTACCACATGACAGTTAAGTACAACATCTGAGCCCTGAGGTCAGATTATTAAAATTTATTTCAAGATCGTGCATAACAGAAAGCATCCGCTCACAGCAGGAGCCTATGTGAACAATTAAAAACACAACAAAGGTACCTTTCTCAGCTGTCAAGTGGCCATTCATGTTTTATTTGGGCTGTTACGCTTGTTGCTGCTGGTTTGAAATGAAGATCAACACCGTTTGTGGACAAACATTCTTATAAAACGTAACTCCTGTTGAACTGCGCAGGTGTGACACAGTAGGTATGGCCTCACCTCACAATAATAACCAGCTGGTTTACCCTCACATCTGCCACACACTCCACTTTCAGTTGCACCTTCTTGGAAGAGTTATAGTGTTATTAATATACTTACTATACTTCAGATCCACTGAAACCAGCCGGAGCAACTCCTGAATCCTGCATCTTTTAGCACTACGTTCCTGTGAGAGCCAAAAGCAGAGATTTTCCCCTAAGGTGTCTCTGCCCCATCCCTATCTGGTGCTGCTGCAGTGCTCCCACAGCCGTAAAACATTCTGTGTAGAAGAAGGTTACTTTAATTAGCGGATGACACCGAGATTGTTTCGGAAATGGAGAAGTCTTCCTCTCCCATTTTCTGTTTCACAGCCTGTCCCCAAGTCTCTAATTATATATATTCACACCTCCACACAGAATTTAATGGGAATGGAAAGAGACTGTTCATCTGCAGGCAACACATCATTTTTCTCTAAAATGTGGAAAGTTGTTAAGTAAAATGTCACTAGGAAAGGAATTCCAGGTGACTTTAGATTATTTAACTGCCCACACAATGTCTTTGCATACACCTTGAAATGAAAGGTTCCTTCCCATTAAAAAAAGTACACATGATTTTAGGAGTTTGCAATTAAAAATGCATTGAGAAAGTGTTCTGCCTCCAAGCTGGTGCAAATTTTCACAGCTCTACTGATTTAAACAGGCCAATGGAAAAAAGTCAGTTCAAAATACCTCTTCAAGTCCTTCATTCATTTCAGACTTTGTGAGAGAATCACTCTTCTCGCACCCAACTCTCAGGAGTTTTGCTAAAAGATACCCTCAAGATGTGAGGGCAGCAGCAGCCTCAGAAAGGCCAAGACAGTCAAAACTCAGCAGAATTATTTGGTTTGCTTCTAGCAAAATAAAATCCAACACTCACATTCTTCTAACAAGTAATTCCTGTCAGGTGACTTACTAATATTTTTACAACTTTGTACAAATTTATATTTTCATCTGGAAACATTTAAGGAAAAGGGCACTCAATAAATATCTCAATGAACTACACATCCATTTCTTGATAATCTGCTGAAGAGATAATTCCTACCAGTTACAGAAACCTAAAGTCCACTCTCGGATTGGCTGGTTTTTGCACCTCTGACAAGTGTGGAGGGAATAGGAGACCCAGGAAGATGACATCAAGCAAAACAGGGTGTTTTCTTTACCACAAAGCTACTTTCTGACACAGCATGTTCAAAAAGGAAAAGCTATGAAGTAGGAGGACTTCACTGACAATTTTCATTAGGATTTCACTGAAAGAGAAGGAAATGCAAGGAGCTAACATCAAATGAGAGCCTCCTACCTCAAGCTCCCCCCAGGGCTGGGGCAAGGGAGGCCTGAGGGCACTCTGAACTAGGGGTCATGGCCAGAGTGTTTATCCCCCAGCTGGCACACCGCTTGCTGGCCATTGGGAGCCACCAGTACCCCACAGGTGACTGGTACCTCCACATGGGCCAACCCCCACCCTGCCAAAGGCTCTGCTTTGGTGAGCATGACCATAAGCTTCTCCCCCTCACAGGCCACATCCGCAAACTCCACTGGGACACAGCTGACACTATCTATAAACATAGTTTTTACCATCCAAGGCAGGACCACCACCGCAGAGGCAGCACATCTTGTCAAGGACCTTACTCTAGTTCCTGATTTTGCAAAGGGGCAAGACGCAATATGATGGCTGCCTGCCTCCACCCCACTGCGTTTCCTTGGAAAGGGCCACTACAGCCCGGTGAGAAGCAGGGTGGTCTCAGCCCATGGCTGAGAGCTGTAGATCCCAGACACCTGCACACAGGCTAACAGGAGAATGCAAAACTGACATCTGCCTCCAACCACTTCAACATTGGGACACTCAGGTTTGAGGCATAACCTTTGCAAGTAACAGTTTGCTGTCTTTTTGGTTGGGTTTCTTCTTGCGATAGCAGGTTCTGTACACCAGCTTCCCTCAAAAACCCTTCTTAAAAGAGCATGTCTACTGCAAGGTGAAAAACAACAGCTATTACTACGACTCTTAGGGTACTCAAGTGACTGCATGTTATAATAAATGGGTCATCCTGAACTTTACAAGCCAGAAATATATTTCCAGTGTTTTTAGTTTATTCAAAAAAGGTCGATTCCAGTTCTGTAAACAGAAACTACCTCCAGCACCAAGGGTCTAAAAGTCACAAAGTGAGCTGGAATATGCATCTCCTAACTGCAAATCCCTTAGTCATCTGAAAAACAGGAAGTGAAACAAAAGCCCACAAATAAATTGTATTTCAGTCACTGGTCAAAACACTGGACATTTCTTCCCAGAACCTCTGACCTTTACTCAATATCTCACAGAAAATAAAGTTTTGAGGGATTTTTGCTCAGGATCACATTTGCCTCTCCTATGCATATCTTCAACCCTCATGTCAAAGAAACCCTCCTAAGAGCCAGAAATATAAACTGCAGTTCCCTCCAGAGCTCAGCTCTCTCATGTTCTCCTCCAGCCGCCTGGAATCAGGCCCCTTCTCCCATCCTCTCACCTGGGAAGCACCATGTCCTGGCCTCGGGGGCTTCCACCCAGGCAGGGACCTGCTGCTCCCCCTCCTCTCGTGATGCTGCCGTGGCAGGATGAAGGCAAAGGTCACTCAGATACCTGAATCTTCTATCATGTTCATGCCCTGCTACTCCACATCCATATGGCAGACAACAAAGATACCAAATGAATCAGGGCTTTCTCCTTCCAAGTAGCACTATCTTTTAGAATCATTTTACCCAGTTCTTGCCAATATCTACACTGCAAGATGTCATCATACTACCCTTAAACTATCTATTCATAGGATCATTTTCCAGATGTTCAGTGATTAAAATGAACTTGCTCCACTCCTTCTCAAAGACAGGAATAAAGTACTAAATTATCATTGACAAAACTTAAGAAATTGAAAACTAATTTCTTTCTTTTTTTTTTTTTTTGTGGGAACACTTCAGTTAAATGTAGTGTGAGCTTTTTCATCCCTCCTCCCATGGCATATTCTCCATCAATTTTTACTTTTACAGGAAAGAATGACAACTTAGTGTTTGCTCGCAGTCTCCCTCTGTGCTATTAATGCTGCAGCTTCCTCTTGTTCACAGCAAGCACCCTGCAGGATGTGTCTGTAGGAGAGAGAGAAGCTTTTCTTTATGCTAACGGGGTTGGCATGCATTCCTCGTGTCACCACTTGCTCAGAACTACACTTCACAGATTCATCTCTCTTGCTCTTTTATTCCTTCTCACCACTGCTGACTCTGCAATACGTTCACCTACTTAAAGTCTGCTTGAGCTCAAGTTGTGAGGCATTAAAGAGGTTTTAATTTCCAAGGAAAGGGAGATTTAGAAAGACTGTTCTCACTTTTCTGAAGAACATGCACACACAGAGCTTCCCCTGGTTAGTACATCATTAGTATTTCCTTCCAAGAATTCCACTGCTTGCAAATAGATTATTTTCAGGGAAATGTGCTCAGTGTAAAATCTTGCATGGAGGTGTTGATAAGCTAAATGCCTCTCATTTTGCATAGTCTTTTTTTCTAGTTTGGTCTGTAGGAACTTCCTGGGAGGTTGTGTAAAACGCGCCATGTTTGCTAGGAAAGACACGCAAATGGTTGTAAGCACCAGTCACCATGGAGGGCTTAAAGGCAAATGTGGACATGGCGGTGCACAGAATAAACACAAGGTAAGTGCTGCTCTCGGCACAAGTAACGGGTGTCTTCAGGGTCACTGGTATCCAGCCAGCCACGGTGATGGATAGGCTGCCAGTGGCACCAGGCTCCCCACCATGGCTGGGATGGATGGGACCTCCTGGACTGCTGCAACTTGTATCTTGAGCAGATGAGAAGGAAAAGGGTCTGTTTGTGGGCTTCTTCTAAAGCAGATTAACAGGAAAAAAGGAAGACCAGAAAAAGCCTGTTCTCCCATGCTCATTCCTGTGACCTTCTGACAAGAGATTAATCTCTTGACCCCATCCATTTAGAAACAGGAAGGAATAAAAACCATGTTTCAGTTAACAAGGAACACCACAGTGTTGACCAGAAATACTTGCCTCTCTTTCTTACATATAGGTAAACTAGGTAGTTCATTACATAGAATATTGCAGCTTTGGGGAGGGGAAAAAACCCAAAGCCAACACAAAAATTAGTATTAGTTGAGGTTTGTTTTGGTTTGTTTTTACATAAAGGTGGAAAAAAAAGTAAAGATGGACATTTTCACATTTGGAAAGTCAGAGCCATGCATCTTAGTCCATGTTATATGTCCATACTAAAACTACAGTCTACAGCTGGAGCTACAAATACTCACAGCCTTAAGAAATTGGGTCACTTATTCACAGAGCCAAATTTTCACATTTTCATGTTCCAAAATCCCTTTTAAGTGGTTTACTAAAGTTGCACAATGCTTTAGAATTTCTTTTAAAAAACTGTTCCAGCTAAGATTAGATTTGCCTTCTGACTCTGCTCACATACCTAAGACTACAGAATTATTCAAAATTTGTCCATTCCATGGTCAATTCGTCCAGAAGCATGAAATGATTACACTGGCATAAAACATTTCTTCTAATTTATAAGCCTTATCTGAGGTAGCATTGTGATTGATGCTCAAGTGAAGAATTTCTTCCACATTTCATTTTAGGTTAAGTATCTAATATTCCACATATGCAAAGAAAAAAAAAAAAAAAAAGTATTCTGGTTGCAACATGAAGCTGACACATCTGAGATGCCAGTGGACTGGTTTCTGATTTTTGCTGTAAGAAAGACTGCCAATATTTCTTTGCTTCTTTCAGCATTTCTAAATTTTCCCCTGTCATCATCCTGAAATAGTGGGAGTCATCCCTCACAGCACAGCAACCCCCAAGCCTCTCCGATACCAAAACCGATTGCAACATAACAGAAGCCATGAAAACCGTTTTCTCTCTGTCAGGTTGAAAGCAGAGCATAGATGCCTTAAAACAGGGGGGAAATCTAGAGAGATATAAAGGTGTTTTCAGCCTCTTGAAAAACACCTGAACCAAACCTTGAGAACAACCAAGAAACACTGAGTGTATAAGTGATGCTGAAAATTGAACTTTACCTAGAAATCCTCTGGAAAATGAATGGCTACTGCACTTTGTATTCACAGTCAGCAGCAGCAAGACCCCCCTGAAATAAAGCTGGCTGCAGAGGCACACAGTTTGGTGCATGGGGACATGCCAGGCTAGTATCTCTTGCTCCATGTTCACTGTTCTCCCAGCTTATTGTATGGTTTAAGCTCACCATATAATGAACACCTCTATTCCTCCACACAGCTACACACACAAACCCTCACCTATTAGGGCCTCACAGAGGCTTTATAGGAGTCTTAATACTTTTGGCTAAAGGAGTGATACATAAGGCAAAAAAAAGGGGAGTTAATGTTGCCGATTTCCTTTACCCCCTGCACACCAACAGAAAGGTATCATGCCCCAGCAAACCTCTCCACCCTCAGGATGTTGCTCTCGTGTGTCCCCTTGCCCTCTCTCAGTGGAACCCTTTTAAACCACTTTTAATAACCCACTAAAGCCATGCATCTGCCTACAAACCAATACAGCACCTCGCCTATTCACGTTAAGGAGGCTTCTTTGAGTATCCTCTCCCAATAGCAACCCACAAAGCCAGTTCTTACTTGAATGGCACGAAGATAATTGAAACTTGCAGTTCTAACCAGACATTGAGGCTGAGCATCCAGCCTCTGCTTGGGCTGCTGCTGGAAGGAAACAAAAGCCCATGTCAACAGAGAGGAATGATTTAAAATGTTTTCACTTTTTATAGTGATGCACTCTATAGCACCACTTGGTAAACAAAAAAGTGCCATTAAATAGCTACCGGTAAGCAATTCTGCAGTTGACAGGTACCCAATTCTTTCTTCTGGCCTAAAGGAAAAAGATTTTTTTGTTACGTCAGAAAGGCAAATAAGTTGGAAACATAGCAATTATCTGAATCTATAGAGCTCAGTTCTGCTCCAGTCACCCTCTGCAACCACAACAAAGGCAAAAAGGGTGAAGAAAGCTAAGATTGGGCCTTGAGTGTTTAAAGATGACTCACAAATCACATGCCTGTTTATGACAAAAATTTCCATTAGCACTGAGGGTACAGCTCTGACCTCACTGAAACCAGTGGAAGATTCACAGTGGATTTCAGGATGTCCAGGAAGTATCTCTCCAATGGGACCTGTGCAGCAGCAGTGGCAGCACTAAGTTTATTTCTGATGTGGTTTCTTGAAAAGGTGAAATCTCATTATCTGCATCTCTTCTAAAAACCTCTGTTTATCACTGAGTCTTTATTACCAGGGGCATAATGAGGCTCCTGTTCACTGACCATCACGTCCCCCTGCTAAAGACACCGCAAAAACGGAGAATAAATAATGAAAGTATTACCACTGAAGGCCCATTACAACATCAGGTGCCTGAGCAATGCTGATTAAAAGATCCCCTAGCCATGGTGAGAGTAAGTGACAATGGAAGGGATGGCCACACTTTCTTATGGTGTATTCGACATTTCAAAAGTACAGTAGCAGACCTTTTAAAATGTATTCTGTTAAAACCAACATGAAATAAATATGCATTACTAATTCTGCATACATTGTACATTGAAATTGCTGCAGGAAAATGCTTAGCAATATGAAAGTACCAAGGTTATTTCTGAGGTGTAACCTCCACATTTAGCATCCATCACCTACGATGTTCCTATTACTCTTCAGCAGAATTAAAGCCACACAATGTCCCCTTCCCTCCACCACCCATAACACAGAAAAAGAAAGGGTGTAAAATGGCAAGGAAGCCACTGTTCTCCTCTTGCTGGTCCACCTTCCTTCACTGATCCACCTCTCTTCACTGTCAGCAACCTTAATTTTCATTTGATACACATGAAAAATCAAAGACACCAAACACAGAAAGGACCAAATCTCTTCCTCAATCAACCTGCAACGCCCTGATGTCGGTGGCTATGCACTGAAAGCAAACCTTGCCCAGGCAGAGGATCAGCGCTGGTTCAGCAATCAAATGTCAAACCTCATTTTGGCCAAGCTGCTGCTGACCTCGGTCTCAGCAGTGAAGGTGACAGAAGGACAAAGGCCGCTCACAGCCCATGCAGCCAGGCAGGCATCACCCCTCTGCTCTCCCTGCTGCAGCAGCAAAGTTGGCTCATTATGGTTAAGCACTGCTGCATGGACAACACGGTTTGCAGTCAAGTTCTCTGTGAATCAGAAATCCCTTCCCTGATGTCAGAATCAGCACAGGGATGGCTCTTGCCCCCATGGATGACGACACTGCAGAGAGACAGCAGCACCGAGGAGGCAGGTGAGCAGAAGAGGTACAGCAGAGGTACGAACTCACACACACCTTCACAAACCAGGACAAGTTTGATGCTGTACCGAAAGGCAAGGGAAGCCCTCCATGGAGCACAGAGAGTCAATGTGATCTATCTTTTCAGTTTACCCAGCTGACAAGAAGTAAGGGCAATCTGTACATCTCCTGCAGAAATTAAGTGAAATTGCAGTGTTCAAAAATAGTCATGTTGGATAAAAAGTAACTGAATGAAGCTGGCGGACTGAGTTGCATTAAGCACTGAGGTATTTAAGTGAAGATTAGGAAAGAGCACAGGTGTTTCAGCTGGGAGAGCCAAAATAATTAAACAGCACTAGTCCCATTGTGTGGTGCAGCACTGATGACAGTACTGGAACATCAGGCCACAAATGGAGACTGTACTAGGACTAACCTGTACCACACATCACAGAGCTACTTTCCAGTCAACGTAATGTAGCTTAGGTTTTTCTGAAAAAAAACCACCCCAGGTTAACAGATACTGCATACAGGCCTAAGAAATTAATCTTTAGGGCATTTTCTTGAGCATTTCTCCCCACATACTGGGTAAAGTTAGGAACAGTGGACAGGTGCCCTTGGGTCATGAAATCCCATTCCCTGCTGCAGCACATAAGCATGTCAGGTATGTAAGGCAACACCTCCGTCCTCTCACATCCACCCCAGCAGCACCCAAGTCCTAGAGTGGTGAGAGGGAGGTAAGGGAGCAGCAGTGAGAGAAGAGAAGGCAGAACTGGAAGGGTGGAAGGAGAATCACAACAGCACTAGAGGACAAAGCTGGCCACCAAGGGCTGCAGTAAAAGAGAGCAAGCAAGGGGAAAGAACAACCACCAACTGGGTGAAAATACACAAGAATTTCCCTGTTACCAAAAAATAAACCACAGGTGAGGGGACAATGCTGTGGAGGTCCCTCCCATAGCTCCTTCTGGGGCTGTCACCTGGGGTAGCCTGGCACTTTTCTCTGGCTCAAAGGCATGGGAAACACCAAGTGGTTGGAAGACAGCAGTTTATTCTTAAAAAAATCTCAAAATTTATGGGATTTCCATTAATTTGCCTCACAAAAATTTCTCCTTTGATCCCAACTCCCATACGGAAAAGAAGGGAAAACTGAATATGGAAAGGAAGGAAGATTTCTTTAAAAAAAAATTATAGGAGATGGGGGAAACCTTCATTAAATTTACCTTACATAGAAAGGAGTTTAATTTGTAAAAACAATAGAAGGGTTCTTCCCTATGACTCAAAGCGCATTCACAAAAGATCTCTCCCATAGATGCACTGAAGCAACAGCATTTTTTTTAGCATGGGAGCAGAGCAGCTGCCAAGTCTATTCTGACACTGTAATCACTCTGTTAATCACAAATCCCTACAACATCTCTTAGCTACATAACTTTTTTTTTTTTTTTTTTTTTTTAAGAAGCTTTAGAAATAAAGACCTTTTCCATTTGGTCTGCATGGTATTTTAGTTCAACTGATGAGCCTGGTATTGTAATTCCTATATTCATTAATGCAGCCTACATTCAAAAACAAAACCTGTTCTGGAAGCCATGGTTCCTGTATATCTAGGAGCTGTGTTTACCACAAGAATGCTGGAAATAAGAATAAATTTAAACTTTGCTCTGTTCATTAAAACACCTAATGAGAAAATTGCCACCTAGAGCAGTAAATGGTAACTTGTGATTGCTGATGAAGTCAGCAAAGCTCCTTTGTAAATACAATAAGTGCTATTTCAGCTACTCTGGCCCTGACTCAAAGAACCAGCATGTTGTTCATTCACAAAGAAAAACGATAGGATTTGTACAGTCTGCAAGTGCCTAAACGTATTTATCCTACTGAAGTGCAAAGCTGTACAGAACAGGATCCTCATCTCACTGAGATCAGGACATCTTTTGACGCAAATTGAGGCAAATTAAACTCCGGCACCTCTAAGCTGTAGACCAGTCATGAGGATCTATTGTGTCCAGAACTTTAGGAGCAAAAATAAAGCAACCTGGCTTGAAAAAGCACGAGTGAAGCACTATGTTGTTTAATAGCTGTGTGTCTCTTCAGAAAGGAGGTGTGTTCTACCATGGCTGGAAAGCACAGCTATTCATATTCAGTCAGTCTTACACCCTAGCACCATTTTTATTGGTCTCAACTCTTTGAGACAACCAAACCTCAGAGGCAACATGAAAGTCATGCAGATTTCAACCACAGTTATTTCTGGAACTGCCAAAACTGGAAGGGAATAACCTCTCCCCCATGTTTTTAATCAGTTTAGAAACAAAACACGTGAGTATTTTCTCACCATCTCATATCACTGACCAAACTAACACTTCCATCCCAAAACACGTGATGCTACAGGAAACTATTCAGTCACCAGGGCAATGGGAGGAAATTATCACCAAGCTGCTCCTTAGTTTGTCAGCAGAGCCTGTAGCTTCATGTTTGAGCTCCACCACACCAGGGCCTCAGGCACAGACTCATCGCATACACCTGACACTATGCCAGTACCCCTCTTAGACAAACTGCTCAATATTGCATGATGGTTCTTTGTAATGTATGCATGCTGATATATCTACTGCCGTTACTGCCATCCAGACCACTACAGGGAGTAACTGGAACCACCGAGCTCTAACCAGGACTTTGATCTGCTATTCCTTTTGTACGGGAACTTTTGAAGCAAAATCTGTTATAACCAATATGGTACAAACTGGCAGGTGAGAGCAGAGTGAGCTCTGAAGAACATTCGTGTGAACCTGAACTAAGACAATGTCATTTATGTCACCATGCTGAGTTTAACATGTTGCCTTTCACCTATTAAATTAAGCAAGGGCAAGGCACTTTCCTGTACTCATAGCAGCAGAGTTAAATTATGCATTCAGAGCTAATTATCTGATATGCTGTTTAAACCCTGTCATTATACGTGTTGAATAAGGAGAATGCAAAAGTAGCTCCCAGGCCAATAAGACAGACACAGGGTGAGCATGAAAGACACAAACTTCCTCTAAAGGACTGCGACACTCTAGATACCAGCTGTCCACCTCCAGCATCTGGACAAAACTCTGGTGTATGGCATGGACAGTGCAATGATGATCATTTTGGTCTCCCGGCTGGGGCTAAGTTGTGTTGACAGATGTGGGTGCCTGTCCTCTCCAGTTCCAGGTGCTCTTTTAACATGACTGATGAACCATCTTGCAAGATAGCATGGTGGGCAGCTATTATTATTCCTCTGGTTTTCTTCATCATGCACATTTTCTGTAGTCCGGAGGAACCACAACATTTTGAAAGCCAAGGAAACCATGCAGCCCCAAACGTGCAGAGGGAATTACTGTGGCACATACCAGAAACCACCAGCAGAGACCAATTTGGTTCCCAGTCTGCCTCCCGCTCCCCCATGGCAGCAGGAGCATCCCCACAACCTCCAGAAGTGGCACAGAGAGCCTGGCTGGAAGCCTGCCAGTGGCTGCCTCTCCCCTTTTGCAAAAGGCTGGCAGAGCTGCAGAGAGCTTTGCTGGGGAGAGCAGGGAAGGAGGAAAAATGCTTTCTCCTAGCACAAATACAGCTGTTTCCACAGATGCACGCCTGCAAAAATGCTGCTTTTGTTTCAGGCAGGAGTGCAAAATCTGACTGGTCCTCCACATGCTGCAGCTGCTTTTGGTAACGAAGGCCAGAAGTCCTGAGAAAAGAGTGATTCTTTTATGACCTGGAAAATTTTGTCAAGAAATGATGGTAAAACCAGGTTTCATCTGTACTTAACAGCCACAACTGGCAAATACTAAATGAAAACAATGAAACTTAGGAAAGCCCCACAACTGGGCAGGGATGTGAAAGCGTGGGACCACCCCATCATCATTACTGGGAAATCCCTATTCCCCAGAAAAATAAATTTCTGCAGATGACATCGCCCCGGTTCCTGCTGATGGCTGGTCCCATGAGGCTCCCTGCTGATCCATCCCAAGCCTCCCCAGCCAGTGCTACTCCTTCCCTTCTAGAAGCAAGGATAGGCACGTCCTGCGGCACAGCGAGCCTGCGCCATCCCCACAGCCCAGCCAAGATTTTAGGCCCCCACAAGTTTTCTTGGTGCTTTCTGCCTGCACCCAGGCCATGATCCCCAGCCAGCCAGAATGCTCCTCCAGCCACAGCCACGACAAGCACCCCAGTGCCTCACACATCCTGCTGCAGACTTCTTCAAAATGCTTCCCTGGAGGTTTCGCCAACTTGAATGAAGCCCTTGCAGTTCCCCTCATTTACATCAGGACTGACACCAGGCGCAAAATTGAGGCAAGATTCATGATAACAATAAATAAATAAATGCTGTCCTTCAGGGCAATGAAGTTGAACTCCAAAACTAATTTCATCCAAGATAATGACAGTGATTAATGACAGTCCAAAAGGATTCTGTCCCTCCAAAAAGATGCATTTTCAAATCAGAAAAAAAAAAAAACAAAAAACAAAAAACCAAAACTGAAAATGTCTGCTGATTTGTCACAGCAAATATGTACTTGATGTAAAAGTTGACCAACCAGCGGGACACCAGAATTGTTTGCTGTCCTGGTTTGTGCTCTGAGTCCAAATGGCTACAGGCCGTGTGATTATAGATCGTCCACAGGGTAACAGGCACCACATAGAGGTAAAACGGCCAAACAGCAGAAGTAGCCAAGTTCCATTAATCACTGACAAAGCATCCTGATGCTAAATGCTTCACATTCATCCTTTCCTGAGCTTTTCACTTTGCAGTTTATTATAAACAGAGCTTGGCTCCAGAACCTCAGTAAACCCCCCCACAAAGCCACATTTTTCAAACTGTCATCCCTAGCAGTCCTGCGCTCTCCTGATCATGCACAAATGTTCCTCCTTATTTACATTATGTACCTTAAGAATATTTTTAATTATTCTTCTAGCCCAACAAACGAGCACTCACAATAATTCGGATGCTGGCACTGTCTGTCTGTGGCAGGCAGACGCTACTGTGCTCAGAAGAAGGAGCTATTTTTATTTTAGCATGTGAGCAGGCAAAGCTTTTCAGAATAAGCAGACATTAGAGAAACTCTTACTCCATTTTTTTGCTGCTCCCTGCCCCTTGCTCCTTGGGGGAACAGCACTGCCTCATTCATGGCAGGGAGCCCACCTGAGGAGATACAATGCCAAAAGACAGCTGCCTTTCAATGGTCCCCACATGTTTATACAAAAATTACATATTCCTTATTACAGCTGGAAAGCTGGCCAGACTGTACAAGTTGTACATTCCAATGTATTGGAAAGCAGGATTTTTAAAGGATGGCAGGTTCCTGTGCTAATATTAAAACATCAGCTACCCTGCAGATCAGCTGCAACTAACTTATGACTCACCTTCCAGTGGTGGCATGAATTTTGAACTAAGTAAAAAGATAAGAAACCTTTGGTTTTCCACAGAACACTATCATCCTAACAAAGGCTTGATGAGCTTTTGTATCTTCCCTTGCCTCCCCATCACATTTCTTGTCCCACCCTTTTCCTTAAATCTTACACACATTAGGAAATAGTCACCATAAAGCACTTAATTCTCTTTGTTCCTCTATCCACCCCACTAGATACTCTGCCTTTCCCACGTCCATTGGCCTACAGTTACACAGCCTGGCTCTCCCAGATTTCGACAGAAGCGGCTGCAGCTTAACATACAAAATAGCCTGTGGGCCCTTCTCAACCTCAACTTACGAATGCTTGGACCATTCCCCCTCACCTACTCGAGTTTTTCACATCTGCAAAATGCTCAGCAAGTGCTTATGTGTAAAAGCACTGCACAGGAGAACATTTTGCAAAGTTTTAAGCTGCCACCATAATGAGATGGAGCTGGAAAGACTCATGGATGGGATACAAACACCCCACAGCCCGGATCCCTGAGGCAGATACAGGATGCATTCAGCAGCTGCTCCTTAAAGGGTATGAAGACAATTCAAGTGGTTTATACAAAAAAAAAAAAAAAAAAAAGCCCCTGTATCTACAGCACTGCTCTATCAGCTGAGCCGTGCAGAGATGGTTCTTCAAAAGCCACTTGGGTTCCCCAGCACCACGCCATCCCTCAGTTCCACACACAAGTTTTTCTGTATTACGGCTACTGAAATAACTGGCAGAGCCCAACAACAGCCAAAGATGGTAGATATCCAAGTTGCCAGGTAAAGGTGAAACTGCAGCCCAGATGTATCTCTGTTCACTGGAAGTGCCTGCACCATTCATGACAGATATATATGGCAAAAATGGTCCCTGACAGGAAAAGCTTCTTGTTGATATTAGGTAGATCAGGCCAGATTCTTCCTTAGGGTAACTGATCTGCAAAATGGAATTGAAATAGAGATTGACTTAGTGTTATCGTCAAATTGTCATCATTTTTAGATACACTTCTGCTTATCCTCTTCCCAGGACTTCAGGTCCTGGGTGGAGAAGGCCATGACAGCTGGGAGAACATGAGGTACCTTATGACACATCTGTCTGTACATTTTCCTGGTGAGAAAGGCTTAAATGATGGTGGTAACATCAAAAAAATTACCAGGGACTTAGCATAGGGCAGTTCAAAAGAAAAGACATATTTCTGTGTCGGTGTTCAGAGGTTGATAGGATGCTGAAAGCTCTCGCAATTTTCTTGCCATTCAAATGAAAACCTCAGCTGCAAATTCAAAATCACCAGACTGCAGCAACTGTAGATAAGAGAGTCAATGTACCTTGCTTTCCAAGTCAGGGCTATTTAAGCCCTAACTCAGTAAAGTACTTGTGCACTCAGCATCCTGTGACTCATTAGGCTGCTTGCTCTCCTAAAAGTCTTCCTCAGAAACAGACTCTAACTTCCAGAGAGAAGGGGGAGCAAATCTCCTGTTTGCTCAGCTCCACAGAGACCAAAAACTTCCTGGTTTTGCCAGGGCAAGATTCTCCAATAAAGACACTAAAACAGGCAACAAAACTTCCATTTTGAGGATGATTTCTCAACCCCTGGTGCAGAAGTCACCATCCTGGCAGAACAGCCCCCTGCAAAGTATGCCTAAGTCCACAGGGACTTAGGTTGTTCTAGTTCAGAGTGGTTTCTGTACTCAGCCCAGGATGAGAAAAGCACAAAAACCTCTTAAAATAATCACATTTTTGTAAGTCTTTTTCAAGGCTAAAATTCAATATAAGACCTTTTAATTGTTCTCAAAACAAACACTGCAGGTCACAGTCCAGTGGTCCTCTGCTAAAACTCCAACTGCAGACCAAGGGCATCTTGCATCAGACAAATGAACCATTCTGTTGGGCTCTAAAGAGGCACTTCATGTACTAAACGCCCGTGCATTCACGATGCTAAGTATCTATCCAGGCTCAGGCTTCAGTGCATGTAGTAACAAGCTGTAAAAACATGTCAGCAGGATTTGAGCTGAAGTTGCCAAGTGTCAAAATAGGATAGCATTTAAAACATTTGCAAATTTTGCTTATGATACAGCAGCACAAGGCAAATATACCACCATTAGCATTTCAAAAATATTTTCTGAAGGAAAGGAAGCTTTAAAAATAACGTTGTTTTCTCTGGCATCCCTATGCTAATAGATTCTACTTTTAATTTTTAAAGTCTCTTGTATCCAGGCACAAGGCGTCACCATCTCCTTGTGCAACTGAAACTCCACTGGCAAAGCAAACGAGACCATGATCCACCTCTCAATTTTCCCCCAAAAAATCTTGAAAGTTTTGTGCACAGGCTGGTGTCTCACGCCACTTTGGATGTCAAAATTCCATTCACAGGTGACAGTAAGCTTGTGGCAATCCCTCCAAGAGAGCTCTTTCAAGTAAACTACATCACATCACTGAGAAACATAATTAACTTCCCTTATAGATAAAACAACTAAGCCAGAGTGAAATTAAATTATCCAAAGTCATCAGATTACTGCGTCTACCATCATTAACCACAGCAGACAGGAAAGTATTAAAGCAACAGGAATGAACATAAAACTATAAGGTAGGGAAAAGGAAAAGCGAGATTCCTACTGAAAAAAGAGTGTAACTGCAATAAATGACAGTACTATAATGTATAATTGAAGAGGTGGTGAATTCTAGTCACACTGGCCCTCCCTACCCATTGGATGCTTTGCTGTACAGCACCAACATTTTTCCAGACTATTTTATGCATGTGTTTCAAATACACTGAGCTGTTTAATCTATCTTTCAGTACATTGGTTTTTTTTTTCCTTTTCCTCTCATCTTGTCAGGTATCCAATCCAGGTCTGCGAGTTTTAAACACTGCTAAATAATTCAAGAATTATCTACCCAGAAATCTCATTAGCTAAGGTAGAGAAAGCATAGCTAAAATAGGTAAAGATGATTCATTTTGTTTCTATTAGCTGAAAGGACACAACAAACAGCTGAGAAGATCTAAAGTTACACACTTAACATGAAACAACACTAAATCTTGAGTACAGCACTGAAACAAAAACCCTGGACAAGCAAGAATTCTGTAAGTAAGGTCCTCCAGAAGGCAAGTTATTAACGTGACTTTCAATCTGTTTGGCTCAGTAAACCTTCAATGATAAATATAGTCTGTCACTGTTTCAATTCAGGATTTCTATACACTTCATTACTCATTTTCCCTAACATCTACTTGCTATATTTCAAATTATTCCATTTTACCGTATAGCCCCCTTTATTTCCCAGCTGAAAAAAGACAGACAGAAGCACTGTGTTGGCCACTGGTAGTGAAGAAACTACAAAGTTTCAAAGTATTTTGGAGCTGGTTATTTTACAGGATTTCTATGTAACAGAGGTGATTACATAGTGTGGTGGTGCTAACAGTGCCACAAGGAACCAGTTAGGAGAACTTCAGCATTTCTGCCCATGTTCACATCATGACGGGCCAAATGCTGTTAACAGTGCTTAGCACCTCCAAGCCCCTCTGCAAGCTCCAGGCAGCTCCAAGACCTAATTCACACCCAAAAGAGGCATACCTTGAGCTTGACCTCAAATCCATCAGACTGCAGCATCAGATGGGAGAAGGAAGTATTTTTTCCCCACCATCTGAAGAAAGTAAGGTGACCAGCACAAATGGGAGGAGACTCTGCTGTAAAACCAGAATTAAGATGTGCCATGGTGACAAGACACAGCCCTTCCATGTTACTATTCACCAATTAGCACTACAAAACTTTGTACCTAGTTTTAGCTTTAAGGCTTCTCATAACAATGTATTTATGCACATGCTTACACATTTTAAGAAGTGGGGCCAAATGAATATAAAATGATTAAGTTCCTTAACTTCAAAAGTGATGGGCAAGTTTGGGCTTTTTATTTTAAAATACTCTCCCTGCCACACCCCGGAGAGGCCTGATTTTCACGAAGTACCACTCGCCCTCTCTCCAGGAGATCCCTTCCCTGCCATGACTCAAAAGCAGCCAGCCAGAACTGCGGGTCACACTGGAGAGCACAGGCTGCACTATGCCAAACACCATGTGTATCCAATGCTCATCTTCAAATCCTGACCAGCTCGTTCCCTTCCCAAGTGTGTGTTTCTGAGCACGGAAGCTGGCTTGCCGTAACATACAACATGCCTACCTTGTGCTCCCAAGTGTGGCATTCAGAGAGCTCTCCTCCTCTTTTTTTCTGGAGCACAGATACTAAATCCTCAGCGTTCACAAGAGGACAGTTTCCAGGCTGCAGCCTTTCACAGCATACACCTGGTAGGAAAGCTATGCCCTGACACACAGCATCTCCAGGTGTCAGAGCCCAAAGACCACTCACCCTGCCAAAGCTGCATTTCTCACCACTGCTAAAGGAATTGACTGTATAGTCAATCCTGAAGTTTTAATGCTATATCATCTGCCTAAAAACAAACAAAAAACCCCCTCAAAACAGTCCTAAGACAAAAAAGAAATTTAAGCAGGAAGACATGAATTTTAGTCAAACCATGTGCACAGACACAGAGGGATAAGGAAAACTTATATTCTGTGTACACTAGGGGAATACCTCTGGGTAGGGGCACCATTAAAGCAGTGTTGACTGGAGATACAGTGTAGAACTGCAAACCAGTAGCTTCTATCAGTTCAGGTAATGAAGAAAGCTATGCCAGGAATAAGACAACTTTTCTTTGGAAGTGTAGTTCCATTCTAGCTAAACTCTTTTTTTTTGACAGTTTTGCCAGTCAAAAAATGTCAAAAGAAAACAGAAAATAATCACATATGCAACCAACAGCTGCAACACAGCAAGGGTTTGTACATCTTCATCTGGTATAACCAGACTCATATAGCCAAAATCTTGTTAAAAATGCATCAGCACATACTGTTAGTTTTCTATTTCTAACCCAGGAGAGTGTCAATTCATTTCAGAAGCTCTTCAGCTCAGAGCTTCCTTAGACTTCAGAGACTCAGAAATGTTGGAGAGCAGGGAAAAGCTTTATTCTCCCCAGGATCTGAACAGCTGGTGGCGCTCACAAGAGGGGTTACACCATAGAGGCAGAGGGTGAAATTCTACGTGTGGCTTAAACTGGATCCAAGCCCAAACTCCTGCACAGAGTGTTCTCATGCTCGTGTCTCCCCGGCTCCAAACCAAACATTTCCACACACTCTCCTGTGTCAGCAGTGCAATCCTACAGCAACACAGTAAAGCAGAAAATTGATCCAGGTGAAAGCTCATCTTTGGCCGTTTAGTGTGTGCTAAAACATACGTTATTATTGACGGGGCAAACTTGTACCTAAGAGTCTTCAACATTCCTGAAGGAGTATCAGGGGACACTTTACCCCACAGAATCAGCAGAACTTCTCTAGGAGTTTCAGAAACTGTTCATGTGTATTTAACTTATCTTCCTACTTACTAATACTCACAAAACAGATTACCAGTATTTATCAACAGATCAGATGACAGTCCTTCCCTAAAGCTGTCAAATATTGTTATTGTCATAATTTAGGAACCAGTACTAAGGAATATAAAAGTAATTCCGCACAGCACTCTGAGCTCTGGCCCTCATTTCAGCTAAGCCAGTAGGCAAAGTGCAGGAAGAAGGACCTACAATGTTACGCAGAACATGTGTAACGCTATGCAGTATTTATGTCATGTTGCACAACTATACATGGCTTAGATAATTATAAATATTGCTATAAAGTGTTATAAAGAAACACTAAATGGTACCCTCAAAAACAGACTGGGGAAGAAGGCAGTGAATACCATCCATAAAGGGAGAACCTGCTCTGAATTAAATGTAAAACTGATCTCTTTCCTCCTCTCTCCTGCCCAGGAACTGGCCCTGCTGGTCAGATCTACCACCATCCGCCCAACAAGACACCCAGCCAGCTCAGGAGAAGCCCCGGAGGCTGAAGCGCTGAGCCCTGCCAGCCCGGCGGCATTTGGAAAGACCCACTGTCCCGATGTCTTTAGCTGCAGGTCCTGGGCACCGTGCTCGGAGCACCGGCCAAAGAGGGGGCTGCAATCCTGGTTGGTGTCTCACACACCAGCTTGCCCTGTTCAGCCTCTAGCCTTCCCCACCACTGCAGCCTCTCCGCTGGATGAGTGTCCAGCACAACCCACCAGCCCTAAGCCCCAGGCAACCCACCAAACAGAGCACAAGCTCCCTCCCTCCAGGAGCACAAGGCAAAGGAGGCTGCTCGGATCCCTTGCCCACCCAGCCCTCTGCACAGCAGTGGATGTGCTGCGCTGAGAGACACAGCCCAGTACAACAGATGAGATTCAATGCGAGGATTACAGCACTGCTTCCGTGTCTGGCCTTTAAAGGTCCCCAGACAACACCCATACCAGGGCTGAGCTGAGCCTCAGAAACCTAACTGCTGAATGCATTTTATGGACATAATTCCCAGGGTCTTTGAAAACAATGCATTCTGTCAAAATAGCATCCGATCGAAATGGGCTCTTTAACCACCCAACAAAGCCCTGTTTGATGTGCCACATTCCAGGAAGCACAGCTCAGTATGATTTTATCTGTGTGTTGTCAGGCCCCTTGTGCCTTTTGTTGAAAAACTAATACATCTCCACAACAGGGGAGAAAATACTCCCCTCAAAGTATGCTGCCAGAAAAAGAACCACCATACCAAGTCTCTCTGGTGGCACGTTTTCTGTTTTCTTCCTTCAATGATCTACATGCCCACCTCCTAGAATTAGGGTCTTTTTTTCAGGCCACCTGTAGTGACAAAAACATTTGTACTAATCCAGCCACTGAGACAAAAACAGAATGTGCTTCATTCAGGTGCATCCTCTTGAACCTCCAATATCTGTGCATTGCCTAGTTTGCTTTTAAGTCATTAGTCATGATGATCATCTCACTGAAGTCAGTGGGAGACCTCAGAAGAGAAAAGGATGCTTCCTTTCTCCTGAGGGCAGGATGATTACACCTTGGCATAAATTTCATTTTTCACATCCATGCAGACCCACACAAGCAAATGGAGTGCGTTCTTCTCTAATGGCAGTGCATAACCCAGAGGGAAAAGACAATACCGAAGAAAAAGAAGTCCTGCCCAAGCTTCTCAAATGCATGATCACAATACAGTGGCCCAAGCAGGCTAAACAAAAGGCCCATCTATCTGCCATGCTTTCTTGGACAGCTGTTAATGCGGGGGACTTATAGGAGAGCATTAGTGCTGACCAGTGACACTCTCCTGGTACAGGCTCTCTGGACGACTTCTAGATATCTATGACTGAGAAACTTCCTGGGCCAGCAATAGCATTTTTGTGTTTAATAGCTCCCAAACAAATTTTATATCATGATTTTGCTTTTTTGGAATCAGCTCTGCTTCAAGACATTCCTATCAAAATATATTTGGCAAAGTATTTAATCTGAATGACTTCTTGTATGAAAAAATGTATACTCTTTGGTCCCAAAACTGCCACCTGACAGTTTCATTTGAAGTACCTTAGCTTTATTATGAGCAAAAATAAGCAGTTGTTTCCAATCGATTTAATTAATGTTGCTCATAGTTTGTAGAGCTCTGCATTCTTCTTTCTGTAGTTTCTTTTCTGGGATGAAGAAACTTCACCCTAGAAGTCTATAGTTGTTTAGAATTTGTCCCATACCTAGGACCGTTCCTGTCACCCACACTGTGCCCTTCCAGTACCACTAAGACAAGTCCAACCTGGCTAAGATGGCCAGATATGGCCATAGACTGAGTCACTGCTTAGAAGATTGTAAAGCACAGTGAGAGCTGATAACTCACTTCACATCCCTATGGGCATTACTAATAGCTGGAGGCAATAAGCATCCACCACCACCCGAGTGCCACATTCTCTCCCAACCGCAAGTTCCAGCTCAATTAATAAAATGACACCCGTGACAGTCTGGCTTGTTCTGTTTAATGATTTTCTTGGAAGGGTATTGACTAAACCTTCATTCCTGCAAAGAGTGCGCAGAGTCAGAGCATTTGCACATCTTAGTACTTTGGTGCCCAATGCAGCTGTCATGACAGGGTGGAATTACCACTTTTTTATTCTCTATCTCTCTCTTTCTCTCTTTTTTTTTAAATTTTGATCAGTGCTGAGCCCAGGAATGGAAGAATTCTTTTGCCAACACAGGCACCCACTGAGCTGCAACTGCATCCATGGCAGCCCACCAAATACTGGGCTCTGTGCTCTGTTAAACTGGCTTCCCACAACTGAAATCCCATTGCTACCCATGATGCCATACAGCCACCGAACCAGGCGGGTGGGATGGGAAGAGCCAGCCCAACACCTTCCTGTTGCCCCGTTAACTGGCACACACACATGGCTGTTCTGGAGCAGACCCTGACATACACTCTTCACAGATGTTGACTGGCCCACAGTCAACGAGGCCAGCAGATTTACAAAAAGAAGCCAAGAAAGTTGTGACCATTTTGCTCCATGGCAGCAAGCTGAAACTCCCTTGCATAAGAAGTGAGAAAGGAAATGGGGGAAGAGGTGTTTTCTAAACACCTTCCTCAGAGTTTACGCACAAAGAGAAGTGTTTCAGCCTATGAAAGCTGGATCTGTTGAGCTAAAGAACAATGTATTTTGCACTCCCTCACAGCTGTTTTATTCACAGAACACACACCTGTTGGTCAGCATGCCTTTGGAGAAATGGTGGAGAGGTGAAGCAATCCTGACCTTGTCAGCTACTACTGCACTGCCAACCATTAGCTTCCACGCGCTGTGAGTCCATGCTGCCTGTGCTTCTGTGGTCTTTGCAATTCAGTTGCTGCTCTGAGGAGAGTGTAAAATTAAACCACTTGCACACTAGGATTGACTTGCATAGTTCTCTATACTATTGCATTTCCATATGGCACAGATGTGATTCCTTTTCTACCTCAGCACCCGTCTCCCTGCATTTTGGCTTGTAGTTCTGGCTTCACTTGCTGCACTGCTTGGAGCAGATGTTTTTATAATAGCTCAAGATTGACCTAAAACCTGCTTGGTGAATATTAATGTATAACAATTACAGAATTTCTGACCTTATTTATGTAAGTGAGGCTCTTAGTTCCTTGTTATATTACCTTACTTTTGGCTGAATGAAAACAAAAGTTATTTACATCATGCTGTTAGCTGACATCCTCATTACTTGCTTGCACTTCCATATGCAAACTCTACCAACAAAACCCTGCACTATCAACAATAGCTATGGGAAGACAGGAATGGGCCTTGTTCATATGTACATGTTAACAAAATCATTTAAAAATCTCAGGTTTTAAATCCACTTAGCAGGTTGATTCAATACAATGTGAGTTTTCTGGATTTTGTTTTTAATCAAAAAGACACATATTACTTGTTTGAATGATTTAGAGAAATCTAAGCATATTATATAATCGCTGGTTTTTATTAATCGTGACAGCATACAACCCTATCAAAAGAAAAAAAACAAGTTGACAAATCTACCAGTGATTAAACCATACTAAGTAGGAATTATATTTTTAGCCTTTAATACTTTGGAGTATTAAATTAATACAGAGTCCCAAACAAACCGTGCCCTGTCAGCCTGTAGCTAACATGAAACCAACCTGACCTACTAAACAGGGTTATGCTTCTGGGCCCTTTTTCACCAGAAGGGCCTGAGAGTCCCGCAGGCCTTTGGAATTTCTCCAGTTATCCATGGTTTGTTAAAAATCCACATTATTGCTTCAGAAAGTGCTGCAGCCAGCTTCCTGAGCCATGCTGGGTGTTAGACTTCTCAGCACCAAAGTATTTCATCTTGAGCAGACACCATCCCACCACCTCTGCTCTGACACTGGACCACCTTCCCCTTCCATGCACCCCACCGCACAAGGGGAAGCAACCTGCCCTTCAACAGGAGTGCCTGAACATCTCTGCTGCTTCTGTATCACAGCTTACAATTATCCAAAGCATCTCCCCTTACACATTAATTCGCTCTCCAGAAAGTGTCATTGAGCCTGTTCTCTCCTGAGATTGAGCGGCCTATAACAAATCCCCATCTCAATCTTGTGTTTACTTAAAATATACATCAGACAAAATAGTTTTTCAGTGTGTAATATTTATAAATACTACGTCACAGATACAGCTACTTGGTGCCGGAACATCATCTTTTTGTGTAGGCACATAAATCTATGAATGTATATATAGTCCTGTGAATATATGAACAGGAAATTGTGGCTTCTCACATATGGCTATGGAAGTGACATTAACCAAACGCTCATTAAATAGGTGACTGCTTTGAAGTACTTCATAAACATACTTAGCATAATGCATTTTGCATCCTGACTGGGGCTTCCAGAAACTACCAGAATCTAAACAAATTAGAAAGACAATGTTTCTAGAAATAATTGCAAGACTCATGTTTTCTGCTTTACACAGCACCAGTATTTTAACTCAATGACCTGGCATTTAATTTTTCTGAAACGTGACATTTAATTAACCTTGATTCCCTGCATCACTTCCTCTTGCCATCACACCAGAAAGCTGCTCTCTAGACAAGATAGCTTTAATCTCTAAGCGCATGTACGTGTGTGTATGCTCACACATCCTACAGAAGAATTTGCATGCATTATCAGGTAACTTGATTAAGAACATTAAGCCACTGCACTGCAGTAGCTGCACCTTTTACGGGTCTGTTTGTGCTGGCTCACCAGGCACTTGGCCGGGGTATCACCGAGCAGAGCTGACCCAGCACGGGGCTGGGGACTGATCTCCCCTGGGGTGATGGGGGACCTTGCCCAGCTCCAGTGGGAGCTACCTGCTCAACTATTCTGAGTTGATTGTGCCTCCTCCCCTGCATATAGCTGCACTGGCTACTGCTATATATGCTCACAGATGTTGTTGTCTGATGCCTTTAATGGTCACTTGTGGTCTAAAAAAATTTTAAAGGCAACTAGAAGGGGCAACAGATGCCCTTCTGTTAGTTTTACAGAGACACAGGAATGAATATAGTAAATAATGTATCATATTTCAGACCCATCTTTTGCATTGTGTAAGCAACAAGACTCCTTTCTTGTTCTAGAAAACTTCCAGTCTCTCTTCCATGCTCCAAAATAGCGAGGAGTATACAATTATATTTGAAGAGTTGCAGCACAAACTTTCTAAATCTTTGCTCTCGCCTACAAACTTAGGGATATTTGTATCTGTCACTTCAAAGACGGTAAGCAGCCTGCACCTATGGCTATCATTAGCTAAATCTGTGCCTTCTGATACTCACTTTCCACTCTCATATTTTATTTTCATTCCTCTCACTTGGAAGAGCACAAACTCCTTTATGTGCTGGAGTAAAGCTGAGAAACAGTATTTAATAAGCAAAACTGTGCCTGTTTTATTTATTTAGGCAGTTTCTCTGAACTCACTGAGCGTATTTGCATGAGTGCTCCTCATCTGGACTAGCTGTATACTACAGAAAAAAACCCCTCATAAATAATTGATACATCATAAAAACATATACTTTGGGAGCTATTCTGCTCCCCAAGACCTTTCCTCTGTTTCTGTTCTCTTCTTTATTACTGAGGACATTTGTAGACAACAGGATCATTGCTTCTTAAGTGAACATCTGCTATTAAAAGCTATCTCCCAAGTGAGCCAAATCTTGCTTGCCTTGGTCACACGAATAGTTTTATTGACTTCAGCAGAACTATTTGTGCGAAGCAGACAGGACTTGACCTCTGCCAATAACTGCTGCCATGTCCCTGCAGGTTGCTTTTGATACTTTGGTGATCTCAAACACCGAAGTTTTAAAGTACTAGTAGTTTAAACAGAAAGACACTAAAGAAAACAAGTTCCTGCGATCATATGCAACTCTAGAGAGTCAGAAAAGAAAGTAGACAATAAAGCACAAAACCTTATTCCTACCAAAATGTTTCTACCACATTTCAGTGCCTGTTTTGTATAGATAAATCTCTCCCAATATTGTTTTTCTTCCCAGTGCTTAAAATCAGAGAATGCTACAAACTCAAGCATCCCATGTGGGGTACCTGACATCAGTTTGGGGCTAGTGAATAGAAGTCATTGCTGTGCTTGGATAAGGGGTGGGAAGTTACGGCAAAAGGGCAACTGTAAGGTGAGCCCAATCACACCAGCTGGCAGATCTGCAGGCCTTAAGGGGTGTTACAAAAGCCAGGTTTTACATCAAACCTTCATGCCACTGTGTCTTGCACAGATGCATGACTTCTTACATAAGAGTAACATCTGGCAGTTTTTCAGACGTCTTAGTTCAAAACTACATACACACAACATCTGCCAGCTCAGACTGCCGCAATGCACACATTACATCGGGTAATATTCTTACTGCTTCCTTTACATTTGTACATTGCTAAGTGATAAATCCACTCCTTACAAGCAAAGAGATTAATCACACAGGAGGCATTGCTGAACTCCTCCATTCAGCCATAGCCACAGCCGCCCCTCATTAACAATTCAGCCACAGTGCCACATCCTGTCAGAGCTGGACTTCCCTTCTATGTATATTTTAGTCCAGGCCTGCCTTTTTTGTTTAAGCAAATATTGGAAAACAGTCCACTGCTGCACAGACGGGTACATACAATATGGGTATACTCCACCTCTTAAAGAGCTGTCCTCAAATGTCCAATTCATTCAGAAATTATCCAAGGATTCAAATGCACTCCAGTCACAACAAGAGCTGGCTAATTCCTCGGAAAGTGACAGCAAATCTACTAAACAGCACAGTCTCCCTGCTCAGCCCTCCTGTGAAGGAGTGAATTTGCTGCTAATCCTTTTAAGACCATCTACCACATGTTGGCTAGTAAGGACCAGTGCCATTACAGTGAAAAATGTTGTAATTTGCAAAATATTAGTTGCTTTCCTTCTGATGATAATGGCTGTTTTCATACACATGACACACAAAATAGACTTTAATTTATCTAGGCTTTTAAACAGTTTGGTGTTTTAGTTTAACTACAGAAGGCAATATTTACTCTAGAGGCTTTTTTCTGGTAGTTAAAGCACTTGCAATTTAATTTCCTTACTTTATGAACTGTGTCAGAAACAGCTATTCAGGACACATGCTTTACATTAGGACCTTCATTCAGTTGTGTTCTTCCTGAGGACTATGGCACTGACACTACCTACACAACACCGCAGCACAGATCTTCCACTCTCCTACATTTCCAGCAATCCACCTACAACTACTCCTTGGAACAGGGAAGGCCCTTTCATTCCTAGGAAGAGAAGCCCTATGTGTAAAATCACCACGATAACTGAGCTGGGCTATAGCGGGGCTGCCAAGCTTCCTGTACCCCCAGCACCCTGAGCTCAGCGGGGCCTGGACTGAATTCCCCGGATAAGGGGGGGCAGCGGGGGTGCCTGGCTTTCTGCAAGCAGGTGGCTGCTGTCCATGCCCTGCCTGCGCTGCCAGCAGACTGATGGCAGAGGCACCTAATGAGGGGAGGGTGGTAAGGGAATGTGATAGGCAGGCTGAGAGACAGAGGCGATGGTGTGTTTGCAGGAGTCCCAATTATCTCACGGAGTCAGCTGACTACATCTCTCCCAGCTCCTTTTACGGTATTCTACTGTCCAACTGGTACCAAAAACAGAAAATGAAATGGAAATAACTGGAACACAAGAAATGATGCAACTAGTGGGAAATTACCAACTCCCTGACTTGAATTCCCTGTAGATCTTTAAGGGGATTACTGACAGCTCTTCTGAAGTCTAAAAGAACTGACAGGCATTTGGCTTAGAAAACACATATTTCCTTGGAAAAGAGAATAATTATGTACCACTTTCTCATTATCCATCCACCTCCTTTTTTCCATGTTAGTAGGACAGGGAGGAAACATTGCTGTCTGACAATTCGTTTGCTCTAGTTTATTGATTTCTCATATGAAGCCATGTTCCACAGGCAGTGATGTCATTTATTTCCATAGCAACTGTATAACATCAGAGGACTGTACCTAAGCAGGTGGAAGAAAACCTTGAGGGAACAAAAATATCTTATGTTCCTTCAAATATGCCTGCATCAGAAAATGTCTGAAAGCTAGCTCTGAATGGTCTTATAAAAGACGGAGCAATGACAGTATTATTAACCATTTTTCAGGCAGTGGTCAAATCTAATTCAGATGTGCAATGCCTACTCCGCTCTGCAGAGCACTACTCTTTATGTGCCACATTCAGAGAAGCAGCAGCAGGACACAGCTTTTCATCAGACCTCCAACCACCAAAGTTCCCCCTTGGCCACCCCAAGAGCAGCGCTCACCAAGCTACCAATGAACCCAGGGTGGTTATCAGCTTTACAGAAGCAAAATTTACCCTTCCACATCAATACTTAAAACGTAAGTCATGCCATCAATGCCAGCCATCTCTATTCTCTGCATGATGAACTTGTGCAGCAGCTGGCTTCAGCCGACAGTGGGCTCTTAAATTTCTCATTCTGCAGAAGAGATGGCATGGAAGTGGTCCAGGAATAGGATTATCTGATTTACTGATTACACTCATTACCTCTCTCAGAAGGTAATTTTTACCCAAAGTACCAGAAGTTCAGGTCATCAAAGCCTCCACGGCTCAGCAAAGTCCTACATGTGGTATTTGCTCCTCTTCAGCAGTATTTGAGCCGAATCTGATCTTTTTTCCCACTTAACTGGCCCATTTCTTTTTCTCCCCAAAAGGTGCAGCAGTCTCACAACCACAGGAAAACGACCCTGCTAGAGCCCCTTTTTCACTACCTACTGAAGTGTGCTGATGTCAAGGAGAGGGACACACCCCAAGGTCAGCCCTCGGGGACAGACAGGCAGGCAGACTCACGCCTGAAGCACTCGACCCCTGACTCACTGCCTCTTGATTTAGCAGCGTCTAAATGGAAAACAAGACACAAAGGTGCTCAGCGATTATCAGCAGCTGACAGCAGCTGTGTAATGCAGAGTCTTCTTAGCACCGCCGGACTGTGTACAGACCTGCTCCCTTCCAGTTCTCCCATAGGCATACACAGTATTTATTACACCCCTCCAGATGACCAGATGCAATCAGCTCTTCCTACCATCAGTAAATATCAAGTAAGCAACTCTACTTCCATCACTGTAAAATACTTTCAGAATCTATACTGATCAAGTATTCCAGGCTGATTTCTGTTTTGTCTAAAAAGAGAAAGGTGAAGTAAGGTGCTTTACACAGCAAACAAAAACAAATGAAAAAGTAAAAAAATAATTGTTGTGACTTTCACAGAAGAAAAAAGATTTAAAGATATAACCTTAAAGGAGGTTCAGCTAATGAATCTCTTGTGCAACAAAAGCACTAGATGGTAAATGGTTGCCTATGCAGCAGGTTGCTAAATCCATTATCATGAATTCCTGATTCAGTTCATTTTAGCAAAGCATAAACGGAGGCTTTTGCTTTGAAAAACTTCAAATTGCAACAAGAAGCTGGTCTCCTGTTTTCCTAGTAGCAAAGGATATAAACTGAGAAGGTATGCTTTGGGTAAATTAAAGACTTTAATTATTCATTCGCTTGACTAATTAATCTGTAGTTTCAGTAGAGGTAATATTTTCTTTAAAGTAACCTCAGTACTCATGGAGATAAGAGCAACAATGGACAGTGCAAATGTATTTTTCTTTCATCCTATTACCACCACATTAGGCTGTGCATAAAACTTTCTTTTGATATGTGAGTACTTTCCCACTGAGGTAGCACAATATGGGTTCACATTATTGCTGCCAATAACCAATATTTTCCATTTTTATGGTCTGTGTACCTTCAGAGGCTTTCCCCTGATTTGTAATTCTATTTCCCATCCATTTTCAGTTCTCTCCCGCATTTGCAACCTATTGTCAACCATGATTTGATTGACTTTGCCAGTAATGCCCCTTCTTGTGCCCTCAGTCTGTGCTTAAACATAAATTATATTGACAGCTAGAGAGACTTGACTGATAGCTCTCCATGTTTCCCTTTCTGGGTTTAGCCTGTAAATGTTGGTATGTATAGTCTCATGAAGGCATTCAGATGAGGAGCTACATCACTAAAGATGCTTCAGTGGCAGGCAGCCTCCCTGAAACACTCTGCATCTATTCCCACACTTCCAGATGCACCCTAAAGACAACATCAGTATTACTCAGCCAATGGACCCTGCATAGTTGCACTGGAGAACACGTAACACATTTAAATAGACTAGTAACTAGTTAAACCATAAAATGCTGCTATTACTACAGAACAATAGATAATTCTCCAGTTGTAGCCCTGGATCAGTTTAATGAGTTGACTAACATTTTTCTACATTAACTTGTTTTGTATTCAAATTGTACATTGGGGTGTTTGGCCTGCGTTGTATTGCCCTATTGCTATTATACAGATACTGCTAGAAGGTACTTCCCTCAGTGGAAAAGCCTGCAGGGCTGCATCCCCTTCTTCCTTTTGCCAGGTAGCCCAAGAAGTGACTGTTCAGCTGGGAGCAGAGACCAAAAGAACATCTTCCTCTTCTGGCTGAGGAAGATCTGTTACAGAAAGACACTGAGGGCTGTTCCTCCCACACCTGCAGCTGCAGAAAAAGACATTGAAGAGATCTGTGCCAGATAGGCAGGGCAGATGCAGCGAGGGGAATATCTTCCCAGCATCCAGAGGAGGCCAGGTGTCCAGACACGATGCCTGGGGACCGACACAGAGGCTCAGCCCCAGCTCGCAGGGCCAGCCCACAGCAGGACGTCCTGGGACTGGCCAGGAAATATGCTCTGAGGGGTAAGAGTTCCCCTCCACCAGGAACACATCTGCAATGGGATCACTGAAGATGTCTGCAGTGATGATACTCAGATGCACTCAAAGACTGTTATTTTCCAAAACAGAAACCCACACCTAGACAGGGAGTTAGTTATCTGGCCAGATTTTCAAACTCAGTTTCCATTAGCCCTATTGACTTGAAGCTTAACCTGACAAAGTCTTTGCTACTCCAGTGGCCACCCAGCACAGATCCCAGCCCTGTGCTCCAACGCTGCAGTACCTCTCTGATCAGGGGACGAGAGTGACAGGGGTGCCTGCCCTCCGCTCTCCTGTGGCACCTGGCATTTATTGAGACCCATGTGGTGAAAAATCTCGGTTCACATTAACAAATCATTATTTAACAGATTATTCCATATGAAATATCAGAAATTAACTTCAACTAAGTCTTGCTTGTAATTCAATTAAAATTTAATTAGATGTAATTATTTTGGAATGCAAGAACATACTGCCTTTTCCCAGCTACTCACTCTCTCTTACATATCACATAAATATCAAAACAATCTGGAACCTCATTCTAACCCCAACTGACATTGGTATACATCACTATTACCTCTACCACGGTAATACAGTCTGCCCAGGTGTTCCAAGAGCATATTGAATTTTGCAGTCTTTAAGACCATGCTGGTATTACCTAGAACAGGAAAGAGGAGCATTTCAAAAGTATTTTCAGTTCTCCATTTGAATTTAACATGTGGAAAACTATTTTCGTTTGTGCAATTAGCTACAACCCTAAAAATATTTTCCTACTGTATTCACTGAGCAACAGCAAGAGCTCAGACAAAACAGGAGCAAAAACAAAGCAAGCTGAAGCAAGTCCATTTATGTCTAGTTCTGTTACTTCGTCTTTTGTGAGCTGAAGGACCACATATGACGGACAGCTACCAGCCTCTTGAAATCAAATCAGTTTCTGTCAAAGAACATTTGTATTTTGTAAACCAATTAAACCACATGAATAGTACAAGCATGAATAGGCTTTTGTTTTATTCAAATTAAGATAGTTTGAGTTTGTGAAGATGCAAATAGATATGACAAAAAAGGTAACAAGGGTACAATAGAAAATTACAAAGCAGGGAGAAATTTAATTACATGCCTGTTTGATTGAAAGTTCAAGGTTCTTTTTATATTGCTTCAAATTTAAAAATTCACAGATCCCTTTCCTCTGTTTTCCAAATATGTTAAGGAAAATAAGTTGGTTGAATTTATCCTTCCATGGTTTTTCATTTCAGTTGCATGCTATTTGAATCCTTTTATTTCTATGGAAATGCAAGACCAGTTCCAAGTCATGAACTAACACACTTTCTTTTAATGAAGACTGGATCAAAAACTGAAGTCCTCCCACGACAGAAAAATCCTGCAGAATTTAAGTGCACGATAACCCTTCTAATAAAAATTTAAAGAAAACCTAAGCCAGCCAGCAGAGCTCTACAACACTGTACTTGACGGATGAAAGAGCAATGCTCTCCATCAAATACAGGAAGTTTTTTAAGCAGTTTTTCAGAACACTGTTTCATTCCCCAAAGCAAAACCCTTCCACTAGATTGAAATCAGAAACTCCTACTGACACAAGCAATAGGTTCTGCTCACAGCCTGGCTGCAGCCTGACCCTGTGGAGCCCACTATCTTCATCCCTATCGCCACCTCAGGGCACTACCCCAGCCTCCTGCAGCACCACCCCCTAATTCCCCTTCACTTGAATTCACTGGGATTTTTTGCTGGATTAAAGAATAAATAAGTAAATAAATATCAAGAGAGTAATTTACAAAAATGTATGCACAACAATAGCCTTCCTCATTCCAGAAATCATATTCAGGCTGAGGAGAGTGGCCCAAATAGATGACATTCTGCTGTATGAGTCTTGAATGAGGACTTCAAGCATCTGGATCTAATCATATTCCCATGAAAATCAAGAGAAGTTTTGTCAGTTTCACTCGCAGCTGCATGATGTGCACGACACTGCTGGGAGGACAAGTGACCTATGGAAAAGGGCACTGACCTGGGTCTTTTATCAACTTCTAGGTGAGAACTCACTACAGTGAAATAAATGCACGTGGTCATCACTGAGCCCTGTGGGGCAAGTGAGAATAAGCATTAGGAACATGATTCCAAGTAATAACCTAGTGTGACAGAAAACTGCTCCTTTCTTGCACTAAAGAAAACCAAACCTTAGCCTTTAGGAATATCTATTTTTACTCTGCCATGCTTTTTAATGCAATTTGTTGGCCTTTATGGTCCCAGTTATATAGACAAGCTGCCTGATGACCTAAAGGGATCTGCACAAGTAGCTCTATCTGTAAAGAGCCAAAATATACAGTTTGTGCTGTGTAAAAGATAAAGAAATATAGACCCCATCCAGTTCCTGATGTTTTCCTACCACCTGTCTGTTACGGGACAGAACAAAAGCTAATAGTGCAAGGTGCCAAGTATCTCCTGTAAATTAACCTCCTATGTTTTCAGTCCTAAAAGGGGATACATGAATACAGGCTCATGTTACTGGAAGGATACTCACATAGGTCTTCACACATTTTTTTTACCCCTTCACACAACAGAAAGAAACTGTACAATGACTTACAGCAAAGAAAACAAGCCAACTGCAAAAATTGTGCTGAATATAGCTAGAAGAACTTAACACATACTTTATCTTCCTCCATGAGACTGGCTCCACGGCTGCTCTGGCCCCGACAGCACAATCCAAGTGCCACCCCTTGGAGCAGCTCGTCCATGGCTAACAAGGCTGGCTGCAACATGGGCAACTGCTCACCAGAGCCAGCCTCTGCCTCCTGCCATGCTGAGGGCACAGGTCAGCAAGGGCTGGCTGAATCTCTGTTACTGCTGAAAATGGCCAAGTCAGCTGAAAACAAGAAGATTTTTTAAAAAAAAAAGAAAAAAAAAAAAAAGGATGAGGGCAGACAATGACATGAATCTTGTCTGACTTAGACTTCTGCAGAGGTTGCAGGTGACCTGTCTGTACAGTGCCAGCTGGCAGCAAGGACACAGCCCTGGCATGCCACCATGTCATTTCTACATAGAGAGTTTCCAGAGAGGAGCTGCACTTGAAGCAAACTAAACCAAAAGAAACGTGAGAGCGCTGGGAAGTTAACTAGCCTGTTGGCCTGCACAGTGCAGTAGCTTTATAATAGCTTGTGAAGGGTACTAAATGTGCTGCAATTAATACCAATGAACCTTGGAGTATATTAAAGCACATTTTGAATGAATTAAAGCTGGCAGCACCCATACAGAAGGAAAGGTTCTGGTTTTAGACAACCTTCTTTAAAATTTAAACAACAGCTGAGGATTTGGCCCAGCAAGCATAAAGAAAACTCAAGCAAATCCATCATCTTGGGCTTCACAACAGACATATGTGTGGTGGAATAACTGCAGTTCTTAGTTTTCCTTTGGAGTTTCCACCGGATAAAACAGATCTAACAATTATAATGGGATAAATGCAAGGCTGTGATGAGGTGTCATGCCAGAAAAACTGCAGCTGGCCAAGGAAACTATTCAGAAATCACTCAGTGTGCAGTTCTCCATTACAGGACCTGTGGATAGTGGACGACTGTTTCAAAACAAGAAGTTGTACATTCAAGCATAAGACACCAACGGTCCTTGAATAAGCTCCTTCAGTACTCCCAATCCACCTGAGCTTCATTTACATCACTTCTATTTATCCCAGCAGAAAACATTCACATGACAACTTGCGAGACATGGGGCTACCACCAATACTTCTACAAGAGTATCCACCATCAAAAAATCAGTCTAGTTATCTTCCACTAGGCACTGACACTGACAAATAAAACTGCCATTTCAAAACCAAAATTAAATCATGCCCTCCACAGCAAAGACGAACCACTTAAAATGTAAATTTCTCTAGGGTTTTAGCATTAGTTTTTGCTTTTAAATAAAATGACATCCTGGGAAAACAGGCCACTGCTTAGTATGTTCATGCACTATGAACGTAACTTTGTCACCAGACTATTTCCTCTTTTATAGTCAGGTTATATAAGGCTATTACTCATCTTTCAAAATAATGTTTTCCTATTCAAATTACAAATATTAGAGTGGCATTTACACTTCAGTTACTTGATGGCATTCTAAGACTGCTAAATCATGTATACATTGAGTAACATACATGTCCAATTTAGGGGATTATTTAAACAGTTTCCTGCTTGCACAAATGAAGGGAAACCTGAATTTAGGAATTGCATGGAAATAATTTACAACTCTGTCTCAAAAGGGACAATGCTAACATAATTTTCCCCTTCTTTATTGAGCTTTGGTGTTTGTAGGCTTTGGACTACAGCATGTCTGACAATGCGTTTCAGGGGCATGCTCGGCACACGAGAGAGTAGCTGTGGAAGCCTGGTGTCCTTCTCCATGCGTGCTCTGCAGACCTCAGGGACTACTTCCAGTGAGCCCACAAGCGGTTAGTAAGAAAAGTAAACCTGATGCAGGAAGCTCTCCATCAACTATTCACATCTGCCTCTCCACTGGAGAGCCATTACAGGTCAGCAAAATGAAAAGGACTGAAAACATATTCCATATTTTACTGTGTCTTCATGAAGTCATCCAGAGCTGAAGCACATAATATGGCCAAGTACAGAGTCACGAGCATTATCTGGGAAGAGGTAGGTCCTGCTGCATAAAAAAAAAGAAACAGCAAGAAAAAAACCTCCATTACAGTTACATCTACTAGTAATACAGACTTCCTGCACACAGAAAAGGTGGGTATTACTATCTTCCATGCAGTACAACTTCCTATTTATAAGCACTGCTCCCTCCTTTCTTCCTTCCTACATTTCCCTGTAGAAATTTCCAAGTACCTCTCCAATCGCCAAGGGCAAAATCTTGCCTCCACCAGTGGGAAACTGCTGATGGGAAATCTGCCACTGATGTCTATGGGATCATTATTTCAGCCTGCTGTGGGAGGGATCTCTGCCTGAGTGAATCCTGCAGGACTTGGTCCAGGAAGAGTTAGTGCTCTCTTGCCAGCAGCACGACTCCTCCCCTTACCTAATTTCCATAATAACTGGGAGACAGCAAGACTTCCCCCCTCCCCCTATTAATTCTAGCTATGATGGATGCTCTGTGGAAGCTGAGCATTACTTCCGCAAAATGATCTCTGGTGTAATCGCAGAATTTAATGGCCTTACACGACCCAAATAGGCTGTGTATACAGGCAGTGCTGCCTGCCCAGAACGTGACAATATTTCTTTAAAGTTGCTAGTATTAGGCTTCTGTGGATATATAGTCCAGTTCTCTTCACTTTTCCCAGTTAAAACCTTCCCTTTGGATAAAGGAGCAGATCATCAAAAAGGACAGTTCTAGTCAACAGTCTTATTAATAACAACAACCCTAATAACACAGTCACTTCCACACAGTTTCCACCTCAGTGACTTCATACACATTCACTCAATAAACATTCTTATACCTGGGTAGCCAGCAAAATATTGATTATCTTCCTCTACTTCACTTTGTCTTTTATAAGCTAGGAAGTTCCAGTGAAATTACATGACTTGCCTGCAACAGAGTCCAGAACTCAAATATTTTCACCTTTCAAACTGCTCAGGCCCCTTCCAATTTCTAGTCACACACAGAGCTGCTTCTCTCATTTAAACCATCTTTTGATTTAGTTTAAAAAGAGACCATAATTTAGGTGAAATATAATTCAGGAACACTTACAATAAGCATCTCCATCAGTACTAACACCAGCTGAAGAAATTTTACAAAGCAATTGCAGCCTAGTAATCGCAATGCTGTAAGGGAACTTCAGATCTTCAAATTGTTTACTTGCTCAGTTTGCCTGCTAAATTTATTAGGAAAATGTTAATCACTGTTGGTTGTCAAATTCAGACAATTAAAGGCACATCTTCTACACCAGCTCCAGTAGACCATTCAAACATCATTTGTACAGAGGATGGCAACTTTAATTATTACAACAATGACCTTTCCAAGCTCAGCATGACATAAGTCATTCTGATACCTCTGGCATTTTATAGCCATTCCCATTTTTAAATGGATGCAACTCTCTTCCTACAGCCTCCAATGTGCTTGTCTTTTAAGCAACTAGATGTGACAGTCAGATATGCCAATATCCTGCCTTACCTCTGTTAAACGTAAGTTACTCTGGCACCATAAATTTCAAAATCCACAGCCCTCATTAAGAATAAAAACAAAATACGCACACAGTAAGAGAGTAGAGTATCTCCAGGAAGATACTATACTCTACCAGCTTTACCAGAGAAATTCACAAATAAAACATTTAAGCCACTCTGCAGAGGACTCATAATAGAGAGCTACAGCATAAAAAGAAGCATCAACTGACACCACACTGCATTTCAACAGAATCCCAAAATGCTAGGCTGGTTTAATTGGACAGTAAATGCTATTGCACACTTCATAGGATGAAACGACCTTCCAAAGCTTCTTTTTCAAAAGCTCTGTCTGACAAATACTGTTTTGGAGACTAACGATGAGCAAAAACCAGTTCATGCTTCTCTGGAATCAACGGATAGGCTTTGCAGAAGGTGTTGCAGAAGCCCTGGGTACTGCGTGCACAGAGATAAATACCTAACACCTTCCACCAGAAAAAGCTGAAGACTCTTTGAGAAAGCACCTACCCATAACTATCTTTCCCCCGTTACCTCACACCAACCTGCAAGACCTGCTGAACAAACAGCAGATGTTCGTGGGCCATCAGTGTTTCAGAAGGTGGCAGAGGAGTGTGAAGGGTCCTGCCAGAGCTCACTCTGCCCAGCAGAGTCTCCAATGCTGAAATCCAGCATCCAGTTAGATAAAAGGTTTTCTGCCTTGCCTGTGATTAGAGCAGACACTCTTTTGGTTCCTTTATTTCCCACAAGACAAAACTTGAGACATGTTGACCAAAAATACCATGAAAGAATATTTGCACTCAAGAGAACAAAATCAATTGCTTCTTCAATGAAAGATGCCAAGTAATCCAATTTACCTCTCTGCAGTCATGATCTAATTTGTTGTACAAACACACATACACACCCACTTTCCCTCCTCTGCTTTTGCTGTACAGACCAACCCGAATATACAAAAGAGCCTGCACACCTGAACATAAACCTTTGACACTACCTGTGCACTCTACATGGACACGTGAACTTTCAACTCTGCAGCTGGAATCAACCAGAAAGTCTAAGGCGTCACACATTTTGTGAAGATGATAAATTGTGATGATTTTTCAGCGTTTTCAGCCAGCAACTGCATAACCCTTAACAATGAAGGTGCCAAAAGGAATGGCTCAGAGGCAGAGGAAAAACTGCCATCATTCTTTACAATTTTCAGATTCGGCGCATAGATTTTGTCACATTATTAAAAAAGGGCCAAAGGCTCTATAGAGACAAAGCCCCTCTTATTCTGTGCTGTGCTGTATATCATGCTGTTAGACAGGAATGTTGAAAGGCCATTTTACATGTTTACATTATAGAGCAGACCAAGGTCTTGAATCTTACGGAATTACATTATGGGAGAGAAGGAAAACTGTGGTTTTAGTAACCTCAAGACGAGATGTATATTGTCCCTCCCTGTAGAAAAACAACATGAGAATGCATAGGCATGTGCATGGGCAGGTTCCACTACATCTTAGCTCAAATATGGTTCCTCATCATGGTTTAGGAACAGCTTACTGAGCACCCTGAGGAAGCATGGGTACTGCAGCCAAGTTTAACAATGGAGCAGAGACTTCCCCAAAATAGGGAAGAAAACCGGAGCTCATCAGTTGGTAAGGGATTTTTGAAACACTTGCCAAAACTTTACATGTTTCTAGTGCTTTAAGATTAATTCATTAGCAGCAAATATACATGAGTTGTCAGAAAAATGGGAAAAGGAGATCAGCTGACACTGAAGGAGACTTCCTGAAGGACATAAAAGGATAGGGGTAAGACTGCTTTTTCCTCTTCTGAACCTTTCAACACAAGAGGGATATTGTCCTCTGATTTGTAGATGTTAAAGAAAGTCAGAGCCTTCAAAGTAGATGTTGGTCATATGTTACCTGCTGGGAATAAGACATCACATACACACAAATATCACATCTACATAAACAGAGCACAAATAATTGTGCAATAATGTTGAAAAAATCTGCTATATTTTTTAAAAAAAAAAAAAAAAAAGAAAAAAAGAGATGAGTAACACTTTCAGTACTGGCCTAAAAACAGCCCACAGTATTTCACTTCAACACATTCATTATGGCTCACAGATACTTTTTAAGCTTTCATATAAGCAAAATTAATGGATATTGCTGAAACAATAGTATAATTTGATCTTTACAATAATAACTAAAAAGCCTCATAAAGCACAAGAGCAAGCAGCAATGAGGCTGGGAACTAGAAAGCATCAGGCTTCCTATTACACTCAATTTAATTGTTAATCATGTCATGTACTCACTTTTTAATCTCTTTAAACCAATAGAGCAGTATGATAAGTAATAAATTTGTTTTTATGAGAAAGCTTCTCATGTATCCTTGGTTGCCAGGAATGAAAACTGTTTATGAAAAAGTAATTTACAGCAAAGTTTATATGAAGCATAGAGCATCATGGGTATCAAGACATATGAACAACAATTCAGAACAGACAGAAACATAAATATGCTAAAGTTTAATATTAATTCCTCTTATTTCTGGGATCTTTAATCTACAGTTTGTAAAGCTTATATTTATATTACAGTTTCTACTGTTTCATAGTAGCTTATATCTTTTCAATTCTTCTAAGACTGGGGAAATCCTGTTCACAACGTGCAATGAACATTGCTGTTGGTATGTTTTCAAAATTGGGACTTCATTGTGGACTCTTGCCTTTTCATTAAATAGGTGAAACAAAACCTGCAGCAAAGTTAATTATGATCCACATGTCTTTGACAACAAAAAGTGTTTTTCCTAATCCTACAGCCCAACAGAATTCAACAAGAACACGAGCACTTCCATCTCTCTTTTCCTAGATTTTAATCCCCATCCCAGTGAGACCTGCACCAGGCTTAATCCCAACTCCATTGCCTCCTCAGGACCTTGTGTTCAACCCCTCTTTTCATACAATTTTCTCCTAATCCTTACCTGTTTTTTCATACCATCTTCTCCTAATCCTGAGCCTAAACCTAACCCCAGCTGTCCCTACACACTGCAGATCTCACATCAGCATCAGGTCTGAGCACAAGCAAATTCACCACTACCAACAGCAACAGCACCCCTAAACATGGCCCTGCAAACCATTAAAATTCCTCCAAACCCACAAACTTCACCTCACTTCTTTTATCACAGCTTTTCTCTTACTTGAATATGAATCCGACTTAAATCACAAACACCTTTGCAAAATGATATACAAGGTATTTGTCTCTGATGTCATCAGCATTCACATTACCAACGGGATCCATGCAGGATTCAAAACTGTACTGAACTGCTTATCCCTCTATACCGCACAAGTCCTCATCTTCTCAACCACAACTCCAAATTTTGTCTGGAGCAAGACAACAAAAGTCCTTCACATATAAATGTGACATTCATGGCTGCCAGCCATCTCACCCACCTTAACATACAACGTTAAGACTCCAACAGGAACCGAACAATTCTCTCACTCAAAATCATACAAAAATTTTTCTAACGTTAAATGCAATCAAGTGATTATTACCTGCAAAAAAATGAAAAAAAACTTATTTGAACATGCCAAAGCCAGCCCACACCACAGCTCCAAGACCTGTGACTTTCACAATTGCTCATCCTCTTTTAATAAGCCCTAACAACAATGCCAATGTAATAAATGTCAAAATCACTAATTGTGGCTGACTTCACTAACAAACTTTAGCACAACTCTTCTTAGCAATTCAACCTGTATCCTAAAGCTGCAGACCACAGAAGATGAGCCAAGAAACACAAAGTCTTGCTCTTGTGACCTCAAAACTTAACCTTCACAAACCCTAATCCTAGCCTTAAGGTACTCACATCACCAGAAGCTATGCTGAAGATAAGTTGGCACATTCACCCTCAGCACCAGCTGTCACCCCACCATACAACACATACATACAACAAACCTGAATACCCTGTAGTCCCTCCTGCCAAAACTAGCTCTTGTGTCACACTAACTGCTCCTGGAAGGGATTCAGCAAGAAATCGATTGTCTTCTCAAGGGGAGAAAAGGTGGCAGCTCTGACACCAGCCTAGAAGGAAAAACGAGGCCAGAGAAAGAACACACAGAGACTTTGATGAATTTGTCATTACCTCAGACCTAAAGCAGGGAGCAACTGTCAGAGCCTGCCGTGTTGACTGTTTAGAAGCTATGGTATTTCTCCGTGCATTTCCAATGCTCCCAGGCCTTAGGCAGGATGATTAATAGCCCTCTCTCACAGCTCTGTACGAACGGGAAGATAACAACAATGACACATCACTGTGGCTGAGACTCTCCTAGTTGCTGCCAGCCTTTGGAAAGTTATAAATGCTGTGAGTTCTTTAAGCCTCAGGTAAGGTGTGTCAGGAGCCCTGGTTCTAGTTAGAACTTCATGCAAGTAACTCTCGGCTAAGCAAAGATCCTTTAACAGTCTGGCAAAGCACTGATCAGAGTGACAGCTAAAAGGTCAATCACCAACTAAGCCATAAATGTTTATTTAAATTTTAAAATATATAAATATATATATTTTTAAATTCTTTTGGTTTTTTTTTTTCAAACTGGGAGCGTGTAAGGCAGACCTGCCCTTTCAGAAAGGACTAAGAGTCGGTCACTTTGTTCCTGGCACATCTCCTGATCCTAAAAACCTCTGAACTCTACTAAATCTAAATTCCTAGAGGCATCCTGATAACTAACGCAGGCAAGTACTATCCTCTAGAAAAATCAAGGCCTGCTTTCAGATGTCTTCCCTACTCCGAAATCCTTGCAAATTCAATTTGCGTGCTTAATTAGCATCTCTGCCCTCATGCCGCACTGTTTACAAGAAGCAATCCTCATTACAGTTATGCATCTATATTTCCTCTGCTTCTGAGTATACATTGTGCATTTTAATTCTTGAATCTGTTTCACTTGCTGGTTTGGGTGTGAGACGCACACATCAACACTTTGAAGAGCCAACCTACCACCTTCGTGTCTATTTTGCTCAGTTATATTTATAATCTAGTTCTTGAAATTCCTTTCCATAAAGCTTTTCTGAAATACCCGGAATCTACCTGTGCAGCTGTAAAAAGCCTTTTGATCTTAGAAGTAGAAATGACCCTGGAAGCTCATGCAAACTTGAAAGGTAACACATTGAGGGATGGAGGGCACGGAAGATGAAATCAGAGAGCTGTATCAAAAGAATTATTTTTTTAATGAGCACTTGTACCTGTTTTCTACCCTTTCTCTTCCTGCATGGATTTAGAGCACCTGTCTATGTGCAGCTCTGCTCAGCCTCCAGCACCCTCTCTCACACACACACGGTTCAGGCATGCAAGGGAAGTGCCACCTTGCAGATGGGGAATGGGGCAGACGCTCAGGAAGACGCTGGAAGAATTAAAAATATCACACAAGTAATGCAGCAATGTATTGCAAGAGGCAATTAAGAGTACCATTAACATATTCTCCTAGGTATATATTAGCTGGCCATTTGTGTCCATAATGGATCAGCAAAAGTTGTTTGGGAAACAAATCTAACACAGTGTGCAAATAGCCCAGATGCTGTATGATGCTGCTGATGAAACAGCGCTGGAAAAGCTTGTATAGCAAAATCATCTGAGCAAGACTGGCAAACTAAGAAGTAAACCTATCCCTTTTATATCCTAAGCTTAATACCTAACAATTTAATTTGCCTCTTCTTCATTTGCTTACTCTTTGCATCTTCCTCACACAACAAATTTTTACTTGGGCACGTCTGTATGCCAAGCCAGCACCGTGGCGTGCCAAGGAACACCGCATTTGTCTGGTGACCAAGAAACACACGTGCAAAGAGGCTGCCAAAACTCCCAGGTGCTTTCTTTGAGGCACTACCCATGCCTCATTATGGATACCTCCATGGGGGGTGGTCAGAGGGCCTCAAACTTTTCTGTTTTGTGACAAAACACCATCTTTGGACCTCTCCAAACCTACAGTAAAGGCAGGCCCAGAACATCACTTCATGTCTTGTTGTGGCTTCTGTCCTCCAGCTTCTGCACTTTCTATGTTCATCCCAACTTGAAAACCCAGTGCGACCAAATGCATTTTTTACTGTTATGTGTAAAAACTGACCTAGAACCACCTGCACTGATAGCCTACTATTTCTTTTTACATGACGTACATTTTAAATTTTCTTGTTTGATTTATTATTTGTTTTGATGGATGCTTGATCATTTTGATATGCTTCAGCTGCTAACAAGAAACGGTATAATTTTAAGACTGGGTACAGCAGGTTCAGGTTCCACCATGGTCCAGCCCCTCGGTAATAAAAGCTGGGAAAAAAATGTGTTAAACTGTATTAAAAAGATACTAATTTTTCATCTTCCAATAAGCAAAGCCAGATTGTATTGGTATTTGTGCACTGGAGTGCAAGGTGCATGTCACTACAGTAAGGGTGAGATCCATCAGAAGTGACCAGCCTCTAAATTCCTCGGTGATCAAGCCGAAGTCATGGAGCTGTTCAATAAATACTACGATACAACACGAAGTGTGCACTGAACATTGTGTAATCACTAATGAAGTCACTGATGTCCCATGGAAGGAGGAGGTTATCTAGCATTTCCCTCACCCAGGAGGGACACGAGCTCTAATGGGGTTGCTCTGATGATGTGACACAGCACAAAGGCAATGGATGGATCAGACTCAACACCCATCCAGACCAGACATCAGACAGTCAGCAGCACAACAGCTCAGTCTCAGTACAGCCTGAACCCTTCTCTAGCATACACCTTCAGTTTTTAGAAATCATGGGGTTATAGGCTCCCATCCAGATTGGGAAAAATGCACCTTTGCAGAGACAAAGAATTTTGCACGGCCCTGTTATTGATGCTCTCTGTTCCTCCAGCAATCAACAAAATAGTAGCACAAGTAGTAGCACTTTATAGACAAATAAAAGGCATGACCCCTGCCCCAAGCAGTTTACAGTGGAATAAGAAAACATGGTAAAAGGCAAGGTAGTGGAACAAGAGAATTGATACAGCATAATGTCAGGAGGGTGCCTGCTTTCATGGCCCAAGCATCCTGCTGTTTCTATTTTACAAAACAATGGCACAAGCCTCCAGGACCATGTCTGCCCTATTATCACTAAATGTGCCAGCACGGCAAGCCTAAATTTCACATGAATGATTCCCTTCTCTAAATCCCTCTTTTCCTTTGCTTGCAATGCTATTGTTTCTGTAAGATCTCATTACATATTAATAACCATTCACCCATTCAGTCTGATTCCAGATGGGAAATACCAGCTATATAGGGGCTGACAGAACAAGATTTTATTCACAGGTCTTAAAATTTCAATGATGTTTCCAACTTTACCACGGTTTTCAAAGCCAGGAGAAAAGAAACAGCTTGGCACTCAGCCATGCTAACAATCTACTTGACTTCTTCCAGGACTACAAGCTAATTCTGTGCCTGTTTAGATTAACCAAGAGTTTCACTCTTCAATTGTCACCTCATCCGTCTGCCAGCTACATTTTCCAGACAACTATCCTTTCTTGCTGTTTTGTCTCCTCCGGTTTCAAGCAGGAGAGCTATTCACAACCATTGCAGTGGGCTTAATCACGATGCAGCCTCCTGTGATTAACAGTCATGAAGCTCAAATAAGGATACTGATGATAAGCACATTAACCACCAGAAGAGAATTTTAATCATTTCATAGTCTTCTGCACTGGAGCTCTACTTGGCATCTCTCTGTAAAAAATAATGGCCACATATACTGCAGCTTTACAGCCCTGTTCACTTCAACTGCGTACATTAAATACAAACATACTTCACTGCAATTCTATGTATTGTCTTATTCTTTATTCCTCTTTCTCTACCATGATCCTGCATACTGACCTTGGTAATCACTCTGAAAACAAACAATATTCACAGTTCAAACTCTTTGACTTGAGCCTTTTATTATCCTGTTGTAGATTCCCCCTACTGTCTGATCTCTCTGCTCTTTTTACTGTTCTCTCTTTGGAAAAGGATCAATAATATATTTTCAACAACATGGAACATAAGTCTGTGGAAAAACAAATACCTATCTTTGTATCACAACGTAATTATGTCAATTTAGTGCCTCAGGTCCCCAGGCAAGTTTCCTATCTGATAATAAGAAGAGTTAATGACTAGCCAAGGTTTGAGCATACTTATACCTTAGCTGTGCAAAATGATAATTCTGAATCAAGATGTTCTATTAAAAGAAAAAAAACCCTTAAACTTGAAAAAAGTAGTTACTTGAACAAAAGGGTTATTTAGGTAGTGAATCACATCTTGTTTTTTAAATTGTATATTGCTGTGATCGTAAACAGCACAAGGTGTGCATGCAAACAGACCATACTTATCAGTATGTGAGATGCACGCATGTGGAAACATACACATAATAGAAAGAAAATTCAGTTACAGATAGTAATATTTTCCATATATAATTAACTTTCATTAGCATCTCTTAAAATTAAAGCTTGATTAGAACTACTTTCTTGCATATATTTGTAAGTAAAGGTTAGCACATCCTTTACAACTGTTTTGCATCCTTCAGTGGCCTGCAAGGTTTATTTTACAGTACATTACTAAGGCAACCACAAAAGCCACCTTTATTCTCACATGCACTGAACTCACACAATTTTTTTCCAGAGCTGGGGCTGTTAAGTTGCCTCTCGCACACTCCACCTCCAGTCCCACCAAACATACCATTCATCCCCCATCTCTTAAAGGGCTTACCAATTTCTTTGACTTGATACCCAAAGGTCCACTTGTAAACCTGTGGGACCAATTCCATCCCATCTGGGAGTCACCGAGCATTTAAAATTTCCCCTTCTGCATTCAAAGCACTTAATTAACTTCCCACAAATAGCATACTACACTACCTGCCCTGTTGATTTTTCCTGAAGTCTTTTCATCCTCTTTGCTCCAAACGAGACTGCTTTTCTGCAACAAGAAGACAAAAATCTCTCTACCACTGTTCCCAGTTTCCTCTGTGTATATGTCTGTCTTGAACTACAAGGATATGAGAGAATACTGGAAATGCTATACAGAAACCAAATTGCCTACATGCTCATACATGCATAGAACAACTTGACAATAACCAAACACGTCTGTAGAGAATATCAGTATTTGCAGTTCTAAGGAAATTATTTTCTATATTTAGACACCATTAGATCATGCTTTCATGCCTCAGTTCATGAAGATGCCCAGCAAGACAGGGCTGAAATGTCTTCTTTAAGTTTCTGACAGGTGATTTCAATTACAGTAACTTTCACTGTCAAGCATCAGTTTGCAATTAAACTGTAAATATATCTCACACTGAAAAAAACCATAAAGTGAACTACAAAGAATGGGCACGTGTTTGAGAAGCTTCCCTTTCAACAGGAGCATTCCTTAAGAATGAAAAACCTCAACTTTCTCAATTTCCTATGCCTGGGAAGCTTCCTTTAGCAAGATCATATTTTTTTGTTTATTTCTGCAGAATTTAAACTCTCTCTGCAAAACATGAGTTAATAATCTTGGTGACTAAATGACAGGCAATTTCCAAATGTCAATGAATGCTGGGATTCTTCCAGAGACTGCTGGTATCTCTGGTACCTCCAGTGCTGCCTGTCACCTTGTCAATAGAGTAGAATTGGGATGTCTACAATTCAGATCCAGCAAGACCGAGCAACACTGTGGGGGGACATGAAATGCAGAAAAAAAACCCAAAAAACACATCAATTTCACCCATGGCTTGTGAGAACACCGAGCAGTAGGTGAGGGCAGCCACAGGAAACACTGCAAAAGAAAAAGCAGGAAGAGTAGCACCTTTTCACAAACTCTAGGACTCTAAAGCAACTCCCACGGAAGCTGGTACTGCTGTCAGGAGGGGGAGAAGGAAAGGACCACTGCTTTGCCCCCTGCCTTCTAGCAGCACATTCCCACCCCTTGCACTCTTCCAGCACAGGCATTTACGTAACTGTGCAATGAGCTAGAAATAACCCAAATACACATTACAATGGATGGAGTCTCCAAGGCCGATGAGTGAGAGCAGAGAAAATAGGGATCATTTCCTCCTCCTCTCCAGTAGCTGGAGGAGGAAGTTATAATGCCTAAATTGCAACCCCAGGGCACCGACACTTTCCTAACACGTCATTCCTCCCTGTAGCTGTAACTTCACAGCATCCTAACCACTGTCACTCACGGACAGAAGTAATTCATTAACCGTAAGGGTGCCAAAAATACTGACTAGCCCTTTATATTTAAAGGTTCAGAGCCCATCTTCAGTGTTTTGCATGCAAACATACTGTTTCAGCTAAGTTTTCAGCCAAGATATCTTTGCATTAGACCACAGATACTGCATTTTAAATGGAGCTGTAAGCACCTGGAATTGAAGACACCCTCCCTCTCTCCCTGCGACAGCTGAGCAGTTGCCACCAATGGAAATAAAAAAGAAGTGAAAAATTAAAGTGTAATAACTTATGTTGATGTGAGGCGAGCTCTTTAACCTCTTTCTGCCCAGTCCGCTCCTCCTGACATTTAGAAGACAGCCAAAGCTTATAATGGAGGATTAATGGAGACCTGCTTTTCAGCAGGTATTGACTGCCAGGGTTTGGGTACATCGACTTTTCATCACTTGCTCACAAGATAGACAGTAGCTAATAGTACTTCATATCATCTGTTCAAACACTTGTATGTGTAAAAAGTAATAGGTAGAAGCAATTTGTATCTGCTAGACTCAACAGTAGCTTCAAGATTTCTTTTTAAATATTTCCTACTCAACCAACATTTGCTTTTCTCCCCTGATATGTTACGCTTTTCAGAAACCCGAGTCCAGTCATTTACAAGCTTCTACTAAAAATCCACTTTAAGACTAAAATCCACTTTATCTACTAAAAAAAAAATAATCCAGCTTTAGTGTCGTGTGCCCAGTCTTCTGTATACTCATGACAACTTAAAAAAACTGAAGCTATTTAATACTTAGGTCCACTGGGACTTGTATACAAATAAATCCATCAGAAAGAATCATCCTTATTTTCCTTCCTCCTTATGGTAGGCCATCTGTGCAACCCCCTGCACAGCTAGAGAAAAAAGCAGAAAGGACACACGCTAACTTTAAAGCAATACAGTTATAGGAGAGAGGAGCATTTTGCTGGTGGTAGCATCATCATCAGACAACCCTTTTGAATCAAAGGAACAAGTAACAAGGGAGCCTCAAAGGAGGTTTGCCTTTATCCACATCCTGATGGAAACCTCCAGCACACAATCATAGCTTCAAAATTTTTCGACTACATTCAACTCTTAACCACACTAACAGATGTTTAGACCATTACCTTGTATAGAGAGGTTACACCATGGTCTTGCATGTATGTAAGGACAGAAGTCAGTCAGTTCTTTGAACCAGTCTCTTTGTTTCTCCTGCTCATAACCATATTATCACGGGGGGAAAAAGAGGCTGGTTTTAAGCCCTTTAGTTTTGTTCCATCATCTTAACAGAAAAGCCCGAGCACTTGCTGCTCACCTTAAAATGGGGTGGGGGGAATCATCCCTATTCCAAATGGCAGTTTTCACATCTGAAATTTAGCCACATACCAAGCGCTTTCTTGAACAACAGCCAGGTCCCACAGCAACAGCAGGTATCCCAGTAGTCCTCATGTTCCTGATGGCAGAAGCATCTACACGTAAACACCAGCAACTAGAGGGAAATCCAGCCTCAGTGCTTGTAAAATTGCCAGATTTTGAAAGATGCACTGAGACCAGTCAAAGCCTAAAACAGTAGGGTTTTACTCACCAGGGTCAATTTAATGATATCTTTCACGTCATCTGTACTGAGACTGATGAATATATTCACACCACTAATTTATTATTCTTTCTTCTACCTGTACTTTCCCATTTCTCTTACTTGAAAGATATATCAACCTACCCAGAAGACAGCATGTTTAAGAAGGGTTGACCAATCTTAGAGGATTGTGAATTAAGAAAGATTAATTGGACACAAATGTTTAAGTCATAATTTTTTCCCCACTAAAATATGATTTTTTACTAAAACAATGTTTAGTCCAGTTCAAGGGGTTTTGTTTTCCCAGAAACCAGCTTTTAAAAATGTATCACTTTAATCAGCCATTTACTCACCCCACCCCCGTTTTTCATTTGAAACAACACATCATTTTTCATATACTTTTTTTAATTGCCTCAAGGACTACATCACAGTAAGGACAACCCAAGCAAGCCATCCCCATTTACAGCTTGTTCCCTCAAAGGAGCACTAGTCACACAGTGCCTTCTCTGCACACAGAGTGCTTTCTTCTACCGAGCACAAGATTTCACCGCACAGCTCACCACTGTAAATCAGCTCCCCATTACTCCTCACTCTCAGCTGAAAATGCAGTAAATTAAGAGACCATCTTTTCACTCTCTGTTAATACTAAATCCAGTTGTTGAGAGACAGCACAGAGCATTAGGCTTTAAAATGGTTAGTGAGTAATTTCTACAAAGGCAGTTTGGGTCCCTCTTTCCTCAAATAATTTTTTCTGGATAATTCTGTTTCAGAAGGAAAATAACATTCTTTAAAATCTTAGCAAATGCGCTACTGGAGACAGTCTGGTTACACCATCTCAGACCAGCACAAAGCAGACTTTTGCTCCTAGAGGCACAACCCTTCCTTCAAGGATTAAAACTGGCATTAATCTGTCCCTCACCCTTACTAAGTAGTGAAGTTAGCCAGCACTCCAGCTCCCTCTCCCTTCAGCTCCCCAGCCAGGCCGTGGGAGAGGCATACAAGGAGCCCAGACCCCCCAGCCCTGCCTGTTTTTCAGGGAGGGATGGGGTGGAGGAAGAGCCAGATCCATTTCCAAGGCTGCCAGCCTTGGCTGATAAAAGTGCTCCCCAAAGATGTGATGCCTTATTACAGAGTCGGGGTGGGATGTATACAGCTGAACTGCCAAATAACCTGATCAGTACTTGCTCATTCTTCTCTTCTTGTTACATACAGAAAATAAATATACTGGAAGCCTTATGTGAAACTCTTAATGGAATAGACTCCTTAATGAAGTGCTTGTTACATCTACATTGTACCTAAATCACTACCTGTGGTATTACAAATAAATTAAATGTAAGAGTAATGCAAAGAAGATGGTCCAGCAGTTTAAGCCCCTGCTTCCACTTGCAAGCAAAACTGTGACTCTTCCTCTAGACAGCAGTTGTGCAAGAATATAAATTGCCACTGCAGAGGCAGTGAATATTTTTTCTATATAAAACAAACCAACCTTATTATATGCATAAAATATTCCAAGTTTCCACATTGTGTCACATTTGTGAAAGCTTTCATCGAACAGATCTTCATTTCAGTAAGGCCACAGAAAATTTGGAAATTGCTCTACATTATCCAAAAAACAAAAATACGGATGTTCCTTTAGTCTGTAATTAAAGTGGAATCAGTTTCCACTGCTGTCATCATATTAAATTGTGGGTTTTATTGGGAGCTAGCCTCTACCTTATTGGCCTATTTCAATTGTTCTGGGTGTAATAAAGATAGATTTGAATTTCCCCACAGTCCAGTCTAACAGGGATCTTGCCCTACTAATACAAGGTAATGGATGGACAAGCTAAATGGAGAGGACCTAAGGTGATGGAAAAATCTGCTTGTCAATCTTTATAACCATTTAATTATAAGATGATCACTGTTATTTCTGTGTTGTCTCTTTTTTCCACAGGAGACTCCTACAGCAGGAGATGGGCAGCACCATGGCCTAAATATGGCCACAAGTTCTCCACATGCTCTGCTGTGATCCAGCCCTAAACCAGGTTGAATTGCCATGCAGCCCAACAGGGGAGTCACCTGCACAGATCCGCAGGCTCTCCTCATTGACTCTCTTCAACCTTTGTTTGCTACTGTGCTTTGTTTTCTCCCTCACAGCTTGTCAGCTCAGGAAGGCATACCGAGTTTCACACCATATGCAGATTATGAGCAATTATTATGGGATCTGTAATCCAGAAGCATTTGATACGGTTTACACTACCTACAGTAAGATGAATGTCTGAAGGATCCCACAAGGTGACCTGAATCCAGCTCTTCCACTAACATGATAAACAAATCCTGTAAATGAAGGTCAGAGCGGCAAACAATTTTGCATATAGGAAGCTCTGGCACCACTGTTTTCTTTCTATCTGCTGCAATCTCCTTTATTTTTAAAAGAAAATGGAAAACAAATGTTAAAACTTGCTTTTAAGAGTTACGGGCAACAGAACCATGCTAAACAGTTCCACATTTCAACCCTAACTTAAAGTCCAAAGCAAAGCAGTTAGTTTAAGACCCTTACTCTACACCACAACATGCAGAGGGCCCAGAGAAGGAAGCTTGGGGGGCTCTTCCCAGCCCCCTGCTTACGGCTTCCACTGAAGGGTCCTCTCCCAGCAACTCTCCCTAGCAGATAAAGCACTCCTCAGGATCATACATGTTATTACATGCTCATACCTAGACACAGCTGGACATCCGCTGTAATCTACTAGGCATCCACTACTGAGTAGCAAATTTCAAAAAATCTGAAAATGAAGCTTTTATGTTAAATGCTTGCTAGGCAGAATCACTCAGATCTTAATGGATAAAGTGTTTCAGCTTTGGTGACCAAATGCTGAACAGTCTGGTTCTTAGACTAAGAAAAACATAAAGCGTTCAAATTTTAATTTCTTTGAAATAAATGGGGGGGGGAACTCCAAAAAACATTCCCATATTTTCTCACAGATGGAAACTTTCTCCCAAGAACATCTACTCAGGCAAAAAGTTACTTTTCTTCTGAAGATGTTCACCCAAAGACTGCCAACCATCTTCCCTACCCCGTGGCCCCAGGCAGTTTTCCACAGTTTTATGATGACAGTGGTTTCTTGAGTCAAAACCAGATGTCTACTGAGTTTGAAAAGCTTATTAGAAAGGTTTGTTTGCTTTTTTCATCATAATTTTTTTACAGTTTCGTTGTATCCTCTGCCTAAGTAATCTTCTAATTTACTGTGCTCTATTATCTGAAACTCTTTCAGTAAATATCCACCAGCCAGACCTATGAGTGCTCCACATGGGAAGACTGAAACATTTACTGACTACCCTATAATTATTCCCTAAGTTTGGATGGGTTTCTTAATGCAGGCTCACCAGTCATGATCAGCCTCCTTAGAAACAGCTTTCGAGTTCACACTTCTCAGTACCACTCAAAAGAAACAAACAAGCAAACAAATTTACAATGTATAAACAACATGCAACCTTTTGCAGTTTTGATTCTAAATAACAATTATTTTAAGGCATTCCAAAACCAAGCACTCTCTTCTGTATAGAAAAATGGAAAAAGGAGCAGCGGAGACCTATGCTTTGGCCCGTATTATTTTTCAAACCATGCCAACCATATGGACATCATTTATAAAAACTGGAGTCATACGGTCGCACACTAATCAGCATGACCTACCATTACAAATGAAAATCACTTTCAAATGAACATGTATTATGTCTTTTGTTCCAAAAAGTGAGACACAAGAAATCGCTTGCTCTTAAAATTACATTACCCAAACATCTTCTAGATTAAAATATAGCTATTCCCACATCTCATCATTACCTAGTAACACAAACCAATTATGAAGTAATTTTAATTCAGATCTAAATGCTGCAGGAACAGTAAATAGTAAATAAAAATACCATATCTGAATAAATACAGGAAATACATAGGTTGTGCAATTATTTCAGCAATTGCAGACTAAACACTGAGTGAACATCTGTGCTTTTGTATAGCCTGCCGACCGAGGAGGATATATAGGCTCAAATAAGGCTACCGAACAAGGACTGTCAACCTTGGAATCTTAAAATGTGAATTTAAAACAACTTCAAAGGGAACCAGACTCAGGTTTGACTTTCAAGAACATAGTTCTCCACTCAAGTTGGAGCTACATTCATTCCCCGTCTGTGAGAATACTTCTACTGGATCCTCAAGAGCAGCCACATTCCCATGAATGACCTTGCATAGAACAACTGCCTGCAAATCCATCACAGTCACTCCTTCCACAAACACCCAATTTCAAAGATGTAAGCAGTTAACCAGACAGCAGCATCTGTGGGATTAACACACATGTAAAATGTTTACGACCATTAACCAGGTTCTGCAACACTTCCACAGAATTTTATTGTGTGCCCTTTACTAGCTGAACACCGCATTCATCTGTCTAAACATTTCTTTTCCCTTAATTCTCTTAGTATCAGGAAGGAAGAGGAAGGAATATATATGCATATAGAGAAGGAAAATATATGCATATCCTGATAAAATGGGTTTCAAACATGAAAAAGAGAGTCTTGTTTTCTTATCAAAGAAAATAAGTCCCCACGTCCTTGTCAGCTGTACAACTGGCTAGAACATCTCAGTCCTGAGGTAGCTGGAAAGTAAAAATACGGGTGAAAATGGTCTCACTCTACATTAATAAGAGGTCCAAGGGACAGAAATTCAGCACAGCCATACTCAGCTTTCATCAGGAGGTATCTTAGGCACTGCAGTATTTTTAGTCACTAGGAGCAACATAATTATGATATGCCAGACATTGCAGTGTACTCTCTGCTGACACGGTAAATATGCCCTTTTCAAACAGTCTGAGGTTATTCAGTCCATTTTACTACTAGTGCTGGATTGCTCTTGACAGTTTTTTTTCCAGTACTTCCTCTAGTTTAGTTTCAGATGCCCCTGGATGGAAGGTGATTATTTTAGTTGGGAGATAATCCCCAAACTGAAGGGGTCTTGGCGTCTAAGGAGAAATTAAGCCCTGTGAACCCTAAGAGAAATTCAACCTGGCCTTCTGCTTTTTTTAATTTCACCTAATCAGTCTTAGTCGGAGCCTCTTGTAAGTATAAACTGATTGTACCCAATGCTTTCATGATAAAGCCTGTAATCCATTAGAAAGTCATCGGCGATCACAAAACTCAATTTACGTATGACCTTTTAAGCCATCCAATCAAAATTATTCCAAATCACTTTGGTTAATGTCAGGTCTGACCTGCAGACTAAGGAAGCTCATTAAGTGACATACTCAACTATACATGTTGATGTTTCTCTCTGAAGAGGGAGTGTATTTCTCAGAGGTTCCTCTTTCATTCCCCCACGTGAATCATATGCTGTGTCATACATTTTATTTGCAGCTGTCATCTGCTTTTGAATTGTAGCATCAGAAGAGACAGTCAAGGATACAGCCACAGATGCATTAAAACATTCCCATAAGCCAATTTGTGGGAAGATCTAACTCCTCTGTGATAACTAGCACTTTATGGCATATTGTGAAAAGTAAGAAAATTATGTGAGGGCAGGGTATTGCAAACCAAGTATGGCATTAGAAATGCAGAAGGGATTCACTGGACCAGTTTATAACCATCACTGTAAAATGACATATCATCCTACTTAACATCTTTACTTACTGAACTTTACATCAAATACATCAGAGCAATCAATTGCCTAACAGTGTTTCTAAATTAGTCTCCCTGAAAGATGCAACTGATTTTCTGAGAGCTGTGGCTAACAGCATACTGGTTTGTACTTTTTTTTTTTTTTCCCCTCAGATAAGATCCCAAAGCAAACTGCCTGCATTCAGCCCAGTTACATAACTGCCTAAAATGTTGTTAGCAAGTTAAGTGTTTATAAGGGCCATAGGATTCACAATACAAAACCAATCTGCTCAGAGCTGGCCACTGTATCGCCTGGAAAGAAAGAGTTACTGTCACTCCGCTTCATTTGCTAAGAAGGGTTCTTCTGCTTGGTTAAACCCTGAATGGACTCAATTTAACCGTCTGGGCAGTTTCTTACCTCATCTAGCCACGTGCAAGGGACTTCATAATTTCCCAAAGCAAAAAAAGGACAGCCAATTAACTAGTGTGAGGGACATCAAAATATCTTCCCAACTGAAGTAAGGAATAAGAAATTCCTGAGGGAAGGTTCTGTGCCTGAAAAAAACCCACAGTTGGGTTGGAAGCCTACAAGGGAGCCAAGACTCCCCAGATCAAGGTCATCTTCTGCAAGCACAACACCTGGGTGAAAATAAACAACATAAAAGCCTCCACCAGAAAGCCCTGAACATGCTGCAAGGAGAGAGGAGCCCCTGAAGCTAACCCAAACAGACAGGTAACAGGATTATTGTGCAACTGTTTAACTTCTGTTTAACCCTGCCTTTGTAAAAGTATTGTCCCCTTTAAACTTCATAAATAAGTATCTGTATTTCCTTCTAGCTACTCTGAGGTACAGTTGATTTCTGCTTACCGCCAAGGACTTCAGCCATTAAAACCAGGGCTGAAATAGCCTCTAGGTGCCCAGTGCTCTTCTTGGAAGTGCTGTGCTCACCCTCAACTAAGCTGTGTTTGCCAGCATGGGACACACCGACTCCTGCTGTATACTGAAGAGGTCTCAGGTGAGCTGTATTGGCTGGGCACACTCCTGGGCAACAGCACAGAAGCAAGGTGAGTGCTTGCACCCTGAACAGCCAGGCAGTTTATAATAGGCAGACTGGAATAGGAAACCGGTTATGTAGATGAGGAATTTCCAACCTGTTCAGCAAGAGCACAAAGGAAAAGCCTACATCGAACACCATGCAAAAATACTTGTTAGCAGAGCTTGCCACACCTGGAATGAAACATTACAATCACACAGAGCTGCTGATAAAAGTCCACTTGACAGCTAGGAACCTAGTAAAGTAATAGCAAAACACAAAACCAGCTGGCTAGAGTGGACTTTGCACATTTCTACTAAACACAAAAGGAGTCTGCACCATATTCACAGTTTTCAAAGAATTGTAAGTGTTAATACACAACAGAACACTTATTTGTAGCTTGTTGTTAAACAAAAAAACATCTTAAACACAATCTATTTACATCTTATCCTGAGACAAGAATACAGTAGTGTTGAAGCCGGCCAAGAGGTTAGTTAGGTGTCAATCTGGATAAAGCACAAGAGGATGCTTTTGAAGTTCCCTGGTGTTTGTGGCATTCCCTTCCTGCAGTCCCACCAAAACAGTCTTCCTGCCATTTGTAACTACCTCTGCCTATTTCTGGGCTACTAGGTCAGTCAAAGCACTGGCCTAAAAAGCAAGATGTCACCATGGCCTTCTCCTTCCCAGGCTTACTTGTCCACAGCCTCTCCACATCCAAGGATGACTTTTCTGTGGCTGAGGAGGTGAAGATGAGATAGCCAGGCCCATTGTCCTCCCTGAGCCCAGCACAGCAACTAGTTTAAGGCAGCTCATCCTTTGGTGCTTGTTAAGCAACAGCTTTCCCTCCCTGTCTCCCTACCCCATGCAGCTCTGTGGAGCGATCTCCCACCTCCTCCAGTCACAGGAGAAGACAACCTGTTTCAAAAGCCAGAGCCAGCCCACGAGCTTGCAGCTGAACCACCCTGAAACACAGCTATCGCAGCCCAAGCGGCAATAAAGGTCACTTGATCCTCTGTGTCCCCAGGCAGCTGAGGCCACGCTCTGGGAAATAAAAGCCAGGAAGAAATCGGTGTTTCCGAGTGACTGTCAATACACAGGGTTGTAGATTAACAATAACAAACTAACACCTAATAAAAGCACATGAAATGAAAATAGGAAGAGAGGAGAATGAGGGACATGTAAAAGTCAGAAAGAGACAGACAGAAACTACAAGGACAGAAGATAGGAGGTGCATTTGCTTAATTAGCAACAGTCAGAAAAGCAGGACTATGCAAAGTCTAACAACAGCCCTTCAACATGGGAACAATCCCTCTCTAACCTGTCTAGGAAGCACCTCCCCTCTCACTGCAGCATTCACAGTACTCGTTTCTTTTATCTAATTACCACCAAGAGGCATCTGCTGCTGTTTGCATCCTCGCTCTAATGAGAAAAAGCAGCAGCCAGATCTGGCTGGAGCTGGGAAGGAGGAGCATGACTGCAGAGATTATTTTTCCTGAAGTTCATCAGAAGCACCGGCTCTTCAAGGAGATCCAGAACTGTTCCAGATTGGGAAAGGGGGCAGGGGGGATGAGCATCAAACAGATTAATATAAAAAGAGTTTTAAAAGGAGTCAGTGAAGGAGAAAGTGCAACATCAACAGGTACATCCAGGGCTAAATGCTAACCCTCACTGCTCAGCTGAGAGAGCTATTGTGGTAGGGACCAAAAGCAACTGCTGCTTTTTTTAAGACTGCCAAATTCAACCAAGGGTAACTTCACACACAACACAATCTGAAGTTGTGTTTTCTAGTACACCACAAGGGAGCTGTATCCTATTTCTGATGTAAACATGGGACATGGTGCTCTAATTAAAGGTGTCTCTAGCCCATAGTATAACTTGTAAGTGACATTTCTGGTTTACCAGCTTTAACAAAGTCTATTTAAGAAAGGCTCACAATACACAAGGTGCGTTCTGGGAATAATCTCTCTCAGCACACAAGCAAAGAAAAGATGGTTAGAGTCACTCATTAAAAAAACCCCTATTTTTTAACTTCTTTGCAAAGACAGAAAAAAAGTAAACCTGCCTTTTAAAAAATGCAGCAACTACCCCATAATTTTGTTCAAAATGTACATTGGCACATGTATTAAGGTCATTCACCTCGCAGGGAAAAGAGAGACCTCTAACAAAAATATATGCTAGGAAAAGCTATTACTGACCCTGACAAAAAGGCACAGATGGTGAATTCAGTTCCAATAAGTTGATAAAATGCCGCACAGAGTCAATAGATGGAATTACTCTTTTTCCATTTCACGTCATTTAGACCGGCAGCCCTAGATGACAGATGTAAAACATTTGCCTCAAAAGACAATCATTGTAATACATGCTAGTACGAAAACACAGACTAATGTTTTAGGATAAAAAAAGCATGGGATTTTATTTTTTATTTTATTGGAAGTATAAACCTGAATAACCTGAGGTATTTCCTCCATATTTTGAGAAGCTCCTATAGGCCTTGCCTTAGCAGGAGTTTAATTTGTGTTGTTCAGTTACCTCAGGTAGGATTATTCCCATGTTTATGGGAATTTTCAATCTCCCTCTCAATATTATAAACATTTTTCATGTAGTACTTACCAAGTCCATCATCATTAATTTCTTCGTGCAAGAGAAGTTTGACCACAAGTACCAATCTGAAATGCTTTGCCTGTATTTAACCCCTTCTTCTAATCACATTGTCTAGTGGCACTAGGGTCCACTGACTATGCCAAGGCAAAGCCCTTTCAGCACCCAAGCAGACACCAGGGATCTAAACTCTGCAGGTATAAAACAGGAGGAGCTGCAGGGCTCTAAACAGCATATGTGTCACTACAAAACCTGTGTGAGCCAAATACACAAATACTGAAGGACAGCTCTGGATGTCCCCCATCCTGCAATTTTCTCAAAACTCTTTTCTCTAATGCAGTTTAAGACAGCAAACAAACTGCAGTAGTACCTGCACTGTGGGTACAGTCTAATTCCACAAAGAGTTACATGTGTCTGCAGCTTCAGTACCCTGGAGCAAAGCTACAACACGTTTCTAGCATCAGCATACTGGCCGGCAAAACTATCCTTCAGCAACAGTTTAAGGCAACTTCCTTCTTCTCAACAAGTTGAAGTAAAAGCAGTTGAAACACCTCCGTCAGAACACAGCAACCCCCATCCTACTGTACTGCAGTGCTGTTGGTTGGGTTTTTTAAACTTAGGTGACTGCTCACACTGATAATAGACTTTCCTGTTGTCTCCTCAAACACCCCCCCCCCCAAAAAAAAAAAAAAAAAGCTTTTGTTTATTGCCATGTCTAAAAATCTAGCTTGAAGATGTTTTATATCTTGACTTGAGTGTTTGCATAACGTTCCTCTAAAAATGCTCTCAAACTGCATACACACTCATGAAAGCTGTCAGAAAATGATGAAACTGTTCTAAGTGACAATCCGAAAAAATGTAGGGAGACTATCCTGCTTGGACTGAACCAATTTATTTCCAAAAGCAGATCATGGGCAGAAGACAGAGTCCTTCCTGTGAGAAAGCAACGGGGGGGGGGGGGAGGCAGATTATGTGTCCCTCTCTATTCCCAAATGAGTGTGCTCAGCAAGAGCTGCCTCTGTGAGGTTATACCCAGCAGTGGCATTCCCCAATTTGCATGCGGAAGACCCTCCACTCTCCCAGCAGAAAGAACAGAGGGCAGCTACTGGTGCAAATATTTGGCTTTGAGCTGCTGAATAGAAGCCCTCATCACTAACAACTTCAAACCTGAAACAATCGTACCAGTATGTTGAGAAGGAAATCTACTACACTGGGAATCCCCCCAAATACTATCAAAATTATGAATGAAGTACAGGTATTTGCCATTCTACACTGACGTGACTTGCTTCATGAAGTTAACTAGAATTTAGGGGACCACTGAGGCAGAATCCTGGTTTTGGCACAGAGATGCTAGGAGTACATCAGCACCACTCCTGCCTCCTGCTGCTAAGTGCCTGATCCTTGGAAATGCATGTGCACGGGTTGCTTAACACTGGGTAGTATCTAAAATTACCTACATATTGAGGTGTTCATTAGAGAGCTTAGTTCACTAAAATAATCCTTCTCTGAACAGTAAATGCATTCTCTGCTTCCCAATGGCAACAGTTGTGACTGCTGAATATATGAAACATTTGCAATTACAGCTGGATTGCAGCCATGCCCTTTGGATATGTTCTTCTCTGTGAAGGACAAGTCTGCTAATTAGAATTGCTATAGCTCTAAAATAACAAAAGTCTTTCAAGCAGAAGCTTCTGATGTTTTTAACTACTTCATGCTTTTATTTTAATGCTTGTTTCACACTAACCACGTAGTATGCAATTTGGATGCGAAACCACTAGTATCCGCCTTTTTTTGCTATACTTAACATAGCTGAGACCCTTTCCTCAAAGACAGTCCCACACTGTAGACCAGACATTTCTCTGAAAGGAATAAGACCTATTATAAAAAATAAAAACTTAGAAAGTGTTCTTTACTTAGTTTGCAAATGTATCAGTATCTGAACTCTGAAGACCTTACCCACAAAGCTGCTCAGACATACCAAATTACTTACGCATGGTAAGGTTTGACTGGCAGGCACCAACCACAGTACCTAAGAGTTACCTTAAGACTTCTATATTTTCAGTTGCCTCAGTTAGCCTAGTTTTAGAGCAAAAGATGTCTCCTCCATTCCTGATGTTCTGATTCTACAATCCGGAAGCTGTCACTAAAAAAAAAAAAAAACAAACAACCCAACAACAACACACAACACATTTTTTATTTTAAAAAGTGTTTTTAACCGAGCAAGTAGAAATTTTTCTACCAACATCCCACTCACTAAAAAGTATTTTGAAATATGGAAAATCCTTATTTTAAAATCATACTTCCTTGCTAATCTTGGGAAAAGTGCCTGGCTTACAGCAGAGTTGTCCAGAGTCCTGTAGGCTATCTGAGAGATGCTGGCTTGTCTTTCTTGTCGCACACCAAACTCTATTGATCTCCCTCCCATGACCAACTCCAGGTTGTTTCCAGCACTACTTCTTTCCAAGGCTCTCCTCCTTTCATGGAATATCTCAATTTTTAATTATTTCACCCCAAATGTGCCAGCTTGTATTTTTCCCCTTTGAATCTCGTTTTATTTCTCAAGTGTGTTTTTAAGCTCTCTAGAAACTTCCTCACTTTTACATTATTTCTCTGACTTGCCAAGCAGTGTGAACAAATTAATTCCACTGCTGAGTTTAACCACCTCTGCAGCTCACCTCTGCCTTCACAGAGGAACAGTATTAAACAGCATATTGTATTTTCTGAAATCATGATCAGTCCAGGTCAGGACCCTGCACACAACACAGGCTAGTCAGTCAGGGAAGGAAGATCCCGAGTCTACATGTCTGACAGCCTCAGTACAGAATCAGCTTTTATTTTCCTCAGCTGAGCCCCTAGGCAAAACCTGATGCCTGGATACTCGTGCATATTGCTCCTCCTCACTCCTTCCCCTGAGCCCTGTTCACCCCACAGCTCGGGGCAGTACATACCCACATACCAGCCAACCTGAAGGCTACAGCGCGAAGCTTCTGTCAGACTATCCCTTCATTACAATGCAGTTTCATCCCCTCCTAGATAGAGCAAACACTTCATCGCCTACTTGTGTAATTTGATCTAAAGTTTTGATCAAATCTGCCTGGCAGAATTTGTCCTTTATAAACTGATGCTGTTTATTGCTCCTTGATCTTCTCCATACTTCCCCTCCCAGCTCAGAGCCAAGAAACCCTCTGACTGCTACAGAGCTATACATTATTTCATGACTCTAAGCTCTGTTGATTTTATTTCCTCCCCCCTCCAAGATCCTCCTTACTGAGCACCTCTTCCTTCTTTTCACCCACTTCTCATCTGGCTCTGCACATTAAGTGTGGTTTAACACCCGTTTCTAAGATGTGGCCGCATAAGGCAATTTTTTTATCATGTTTTGAAAGGAAGGGTTCTCCAGTCTGTTAATATTATTAGGTGATAGATCATTCAAGGACCTGTTAATAGCTACTTTGAGGCTCCTGCATTTAAGGGACAAAACTGCCCTGGCCTGTGTGAAGAAGCAAGGGAATAACAGGTTACCCCTAGCTCCTTCAAGCGAGCTCTGCCAAGCCATTGCCAGGCCGAGCCCCACTCCCAGGACTGCCCTTCAGGCCCAGCCCAGCAGTAGGAAATGGGGGCTCATGAAAGATGCCTGCACTCCCCCTACTCCCTGCAGGGTGCAGGATAGGGGGCACCCCTACCCGGCCACCCAGGAGGAGGCAGTGCCCCTGGCCACGACTCCCCCAGCCATCCTGGTCCCTCCAGGCAGGGCACCACTGGGAGCTGCTGCTGGCCCACGTGGGAGCTAGTGATTTTTGTAGGTATTTTTCTATAGGTGGGTCAAATTCCCGTAGAATCACAGGTGAAATAGCCCAGAGCCTTCTTCCCAAATAGCATGCATTGCTTAAAAACTGGCCCATTTGCCACACTGCTGGCAAAAGGGGATTTTCTGGTACAGATAGAGTTTTTCCTAGTTTTTCTCTGAGATCAGTTCATGGTGTAACTACATTGGGAGACAGTGAAAACTTTTACTACTTTCCACTGTACTGAGGATTTTTTTATTTATTTTTTTTTAAAAGTTGGGTAAAACTTACTTTGTGTGTGGGAAGGACTCTAAAATGTAAACTTTTACACTCTACAAAGTCTGTTCTCACTGTGCACATAAATCGCCCTGATGACAATGAGTGTTATTGTTCACATATTTAAAGGAAAAATGACCTTGTTTAGAGGGTTAAAAGTGCCCCTAAAAAAAAAAAAAGTATGCTAAGCCAATAGCAAAATTACAAACACTGCAAAGGACAAATCCAGGAGTAATGTCACAAAATATTCACATGACTTTCATACTAATTAAGCGTGTCTCAATTCTGAGTTGCACGTTAGTATGATACCTATGTCACATTTTAATTTTTCTTATTAACAAGATCATTAAAGACTGTTTAATGCCAGTAACGGGCTTTGTGTTAACCGCAGGGAGCACCACTGTTCTTTCCTTGCCGGTCATGGCTCTGCTGAAAACAAGAACCATTTGCATGTGTCTGAGCTCAGCCCTGAAAATCTCCTCTTGCCAAGACTCATTTATCAGTTTAAGCAAACGATAATGTAATTTCAAACAAAAGTTTTTCAAACTAGTAGCTGGAGTATTTCAACAAATAGCTGGACTATTTTCTGCTGTTATCTTGTAGCACCTTTAAAGACCAAAAATAGTACAAAATACATATTTTTCTTCACAAAATAGTCATCTTTAGGGAGTTCTACTTTTTTTCTGGGAAGATTACTGGCCACATACTCGAGTGTCGAAAGTTGGCATATCCCCAGTAAAAACCAATGGAGCTACACGCCTTTACTCCAACTAAAATCCCTCATTAGCTGTGCTATATATTTTATTGGTTACTGTGTATAGCTTTGGATTAATCACACCAAAACAGCATGAAGAAATGCATTATCACTGAAAGAACGCATATGAAAAGAATCATGTCCTAAACATCTCCTCATTCCTCTCACATAGCTCTGCTGATCATATAGCCTTCTCAGAGTTAACTCACAGCATCTGTTACGGTCATTTTCTTCTAAAAATGTCTGAAAACTACATTTGATAGCTTATGCTACACAGTGAAGTGGATCACATGAAATGTTGTGGTTTCCATATAAATACAGTTGTTCCATCTTTTACTTCTTCTAATCCACATTTACCTAAATCACAAGATTCAAAATTTAACTGCTGATAGCAGTTACTTGGAAAGGAATTACTTCAGCAAAGCCAGTATAATTACTAATGATCTTATGACTAGTTGCTCTCTTCAGATGTTCAGTAAATCATCCATAAATTCATTCCACCTACTATCTGTTTATCATGTCAGGCAAGCTTTCTGACAGCGAGTAGAAACAGCTTTTAAAAGGAAGGAACCAAACCAGTACATACACCTTTGCCCCAAGCGATAAATGCAGCATTTGAGGCAAGCCAGAAAAAATCTTGTAATCCAATGGTTGTTGTAAATGCCTGTACCGATATCAAACATCGCTCCTAATAAGTGTGTGGCGACGTGCAACGTCCACAGGCAAAGTAGCTTCAGTCAGTGGATTTTTTTAATTTTTTTTTTTTTTTCAAACTCAACTCTTTCCCCAGTCTTCTGCCTCTGAGACACTCCTTGCCCTGCACAACCTCTTTTTTCCTTTTCCTTGGCTCAGAAGAGCTGGCAGCAGCTCAGTTCCTCCAGAGCAGGGAACCAGAAGCCACCTGCATTTACAAGCTGCAAGTGCAGCTACTCCCCAGCTCCTACCAGACAGAGCAGATGAAGCCAATAAATAACAATCTGCTCTTTCCTGATCCATTTAAACACTTCGTGAACTTTAAACTTTCCCACAGCTCTGCTAGAGGATACAACCCACTTTGACAAATGCAAGCCTGAGGCAATATTTCTGTCCATTCAGAAAGCAAGCTGAAACGCACAGCACTGCAAGGTGGCAGAGCAAAACCCACGCTTCTTCTGCAATCGTTTGCTTACAGGTTCTCCCCTTCTGTCTTGCTCCCGAAGCACTCAGTGCTGTTGCTCTTTCAAACACAAGCTGACATATGATCTAAATTCATCTTCATAGAAGCACCAGTGTTCTGGTAGGAAACAGCTCCTGAAGAAGTTAAAGGCGTTGTTCAGCTGAGCTGGTTGAAGATGAGGAAGATAAAAGCTCTTCTCCACCTCAAAACCAATCCCATAGCAATCATGTTTGATTTTAAATAGATTTAAGCCTAATCTTGTATATACTCTTCTCAGCGGAGCTACAACCATCACTCTTCCAATTACTCTATACACCTGCAGGCTGCTTGAGTTTTACATAAGCTATCAAAAGCCCCCTTACTCTTTTATTTGTTTGGATTCCACATTCTTTTGTGTTTATTTTCTAATAATTCAAAGGAAAGTTCTATGGGGTTGGTTTTTTGTTTTGTGGTATGTCTTTTTTTAATAACTGATGCTCTCGCTCCAAGAGTTAGTTACAATGGACTGTTCATTTTTTGGCACGTCTTCCAAGTATTTTGCAGCACATTCTCAATGGCATTATGCAATCATTTCATTAGTCTCAACTGTTTCACTTGGCAGTAAGATGCATTATAAAATGATGTCATCTCTTGGAAAAGTATGGAAGCCTGAGGAGGTGACAGTTTCAGGGATACACAAACCCTAAACCAACAGTCACTTGGAATTCAGAAATCCCTATCTCTGTATCTGTTACCTTTTTTTTTTTTTCACCAATAAGCCACAAAATCATATTGCAGTTAAAAAACACATACAGAGCTACAAAGCTGCTCCCACCACCACCACCTCCCCAAAAAAGGGAACATTTTGATCTTGGACCCATTTTTAAAGAACCTTTTGGACTACCAAAGGTAATTCACATTCAGTTCAGTACACAAGGCAAAACAATGACATACAGCATGCCCCTCCGCGATCTTCACTATTGCAGTATGACATGATATGCATGACCTAAGTCACCTCATGGTAACAAAGCATAATTTTTCATCACCTTGCCACCCGATAACCCTACTGAGTGATTTTTACTCCAGAAATAATGGCCTAATTAGATCTTCCAGATGCCTGAATACAGGTAGTCTTTCGCAGAGGACACACATTATGTTCATAAGTCACCCAGTGGCTCCCGGAAAGCCAAATGTTTCCAGAGCAAACAAAAACTAGCATGGAAATTTTCCTGACAGGAAGAGCTGGTTCTTGATCCGGGGATCTCCTTCCCCCCCATCTCCCACCACACTGTATGCCAGGTAGGATCCTCCCTTCAGGGGCTAGGAAAAAGTGGCAAACCTTTTTAATTTTGACATTTGCAGTTCTAATTTCTCAGACTGCCTCTATCACCTTGACAAACCACATTTCTGAGAGATCACGTAGCCAGAACAGCCAATGCACTGAACTGCAGCTTGTGAGGAAACTTAACTCTGCCTCTAGTTTCAGTATGGCCTCAAAAAAGTAATTTATCTTCATTCTGCTCAACTTCCCCTCTCTGCAAAACATCACAGAGTCCGCAACCGCAAAATGCTTTAAAGAAAGGCACAAAGATAGTATTTTTTAATAACAGCAGCAGGATATAGATTGGACCACACAGACAAATTATAACTAACTGGTCAATATATACAATATGAAAATCAAACCAAATACTATCAGTAAGCAGTAATAGTGGAAGATGGTTATGTGTAACCTTCCCTTTCCCTGTTTCTCCACTGAGATGGTCACTTGCCTGTTACCATGTGATAGACACTACACAATCTAGGATTCTAACCTGTGTGCCGCTCTGGGAATATTTCTGATCATGCAAACAATCTCAGTGAACACAGTCCCCTGATTTTCAGCAAATTCTATAGTAGTTTTCCATTAACCACACCACAGTCGTCACCGACACATGAGCACAGCATGTCAGCATGCCAGCCTGCTGTCCTCTTACTTTGGATGCTGCCGTTTCATGCCTCTGGATGACAGTCCCATGTGATTCTGGGAGGAATTGGAGAACCGGTCTGACACTACAGAAGGCTGCATTTTGAATAAACAACCTGCAGTTCTGAGGTGCCCCAAATTATAAATTGAAATGTGGAAAACTTAATTTTACTCATGTCCAGTTATCTTAAGATCACCTGCCACATTCAAGCAACTGCTGACAAGCAAGAGAGATGGGAATGGACATGTTGGTCCTCTTATCTCTAGACATCTAAGATTAAACTAGCAACAGAGTAGAGCCTACATCGCATACAGAGCCCAAAACAATCCAATACTACTGCTGTTGTTGCAAAACAGGCTGCTCTGAGCAACTGGATCTTTTCCCAACACCAAAGCAGCTGGCATTGCAGTCTGGGGATCACATTGCTCCTGTCAGCATCAGGGCTTGTCATTAGCTGTTAGCACACCAGAGGTGACAGAGTAATCTTCACAGGAGGTAAGGGAAAAAAGAAAGGGCCACATGGGTGGGGGAGAACTTCTCACCCACAGTTTAGCCTTTCCAACACTGCCTGCCAGAATGTGGCAAAGAGAGGATGAGGAAAAATCCTATTGTCAGGGGAACAGCCACAAATTGGCAGACCCCAGAAATGCATCACGCCTTCTGATAGAGCAGAGCATGCAATTTTATAGGCAAGAAGTAATTAGAACAATGCGTAATAGCCAGTGGAGCAAAGAAGTGCTGACAAAAGCTATTTCACCTATATACGTCAATATTTTCTGACAAATATCCACAGAAGTTTCTGTAAACTCCTGTCAGAATGAAATATGCCATAAACAAGAAGTCACATTTTTAAACAATGTCACTGAAATGAAATACCATACATCAAGTGGATAAATAATTATTCAGGGAGTCTCACAAGTAAAATTTGTAGGGTGAAGTCAAAGCAACCAAAATCAATGCCTCATTTTTGTAGCCAGAAGAAACTATTGTTGTTTTTTCAATGGCTGCATTCCATTTTTAACACATGGTAGACTTAAACAAAAAATGATCCTGAAAGCCTTTAAAAATATAACTGAGCTAATATTTGTACTTTTCATCTAAGCCAAGCTCTGCCAGCACTAGCATAAGTATTTAATTGCAGTTTCATGCATAAATCAAAATCACTGGGAGCGCAGAGAAGAACTCAACAAGTATCTGCAAGGACCACAAATCAGAAAGTAACAAAAATGTAAATAGGCTTAGTTTCAAATGCACCTTTAAATACTGCCAATATGAATTCAAAATTTTACAAAAAGCAGACTGTATGAAAAGCCAAGAGAAGATTTAGAAGTTATTTATGGCACTGCAACAGCATTCTTTTATCCTTTTTTAAATACAGAAACAGCACTAGATGAATAGTCTATGCTTACAGTGTCTATTGTACCATAGAAGTCACCACCAAATCTGCTGTAGTGATGCATTCACCACACATATGCTGACCTGGATTTTCTTCTTCAAACTTTATCATTTTGCTTTCAGGGCATTTCAATTCAAACACTGTTCAGAAAACCACTACTCAGGTAAACATCTTTCCTTGTGTTTTATGTGTTTTCCTTGTGTTTTCCTTGTGTTTCATGTAATAAAGGAGAGCAAAGTAAGCTCGAGCAGGAATAGCCAAGTACTTTTACGTGCTTAGAGAACCTCAGCAAAGAACCATGACTTTGTGCTGACAGGAAGAATTTCAGTGATCGCTATTGCATTAACCCATGCTTTCCTAGTTTAGACGCACTCACAGAGTAAGCCTACAGGGGATGATCAGAGACTCAAGCCAGATAGTCCACATGGTGCAGTGCTAAATTCATGATACCACTCTGAGCTGGTCATCATGGTATCTGGGGCTCTGTGATGGGCCTCCCAGAAATGCCACAGCCAGCTGGCATGCTGGCAGAGCCCTCTCCTTGCAGGAAGGGGAGGCAACCATCAGAAATGGGAGCAACAGGATGATACGGGGTAAGGCAGAAATAGGGGAAGATGACAACCCCAAAGCACTTCTCAGAGACCTTGTTCCTCAGAGGTTTCTGTTCTAGGATTCATCTAAATGGAGCCAGCAGACACTTCTTTGCACCCACAGCTTTGATAAGCTCTCACAGTCTGGTAGCTTCAATAAAGCAGAGAAACAAAGAGTGAGCTTGCCTTTATTATGACACTATGTGGTATGCCATAAATAACTGCTTAGGAAGAATAACTAGACAAACACTTCAAACTGTATTTGTCAGATAAACTGGATAGAATACATCCAGTGATCACATCAGCCTTCCTATTGTATTTATTAATTTGATTTTTAATCCAGCAAGCAATAGCACTGACAGCAGGTCTCTCAGTCATTAATGAAGTCTAATTTTTCTTTTCACTCCTCATCCCCCCAGAGGGCCTACTGAAAAGAATGGGGCATTAGAGAGAGGAAGCCTCGCTAACCCTACCAAATCCAGTGAACACAGCCCAACCCGTGGGACACATGGTGCTGCACGAGACCTGGGACTGATCTCTGGGCCAGGGTAGCAGCGTGATCGGGTTTTCAGCACACGTGTACATCCCGGGCCTGGCACAGTGAAGAGGAGACGCCTCCACTCGACACTCTGCAACTCCTCTGCAGTCACCGTGAGGCAATCCTGGGGGCTGCAGGGACAGTGACCACAGGACGACTTGAACCCAGTTCTAATTTAAGACCTGTTCAGGATTCATGATATAGTAACAACAGTTTCAGCTTAGCTCATATGAACTTCCTCAAACAGAACTACCTGGACATAGCTGCTTAGCTGTTTAAAATTATCTAAAAACGTGCAGAAAAAGACTTTTCAATAATCAGGTCTGCAGAGCTGGGAGTTTATAGGGAAAATCCTATGAACAAGACAGTTGTAAACATATGTAAAGCTTCTTAAACTGAATAAGCTGTTTGAACTACAGGCAGCATCACAGTACCTTTGTGCTTCAGTATGAAATTCAGTTTACATTGATTTTAAATATTCTTTAACTTTCTGAAAACCACATTTTAAACTTATGTCTTTTTAAAAGAAGTTCAAGAAGCCTAAAAGTAAGCACCGTCACTTTTTCTAGCAGATACCTTTGTGTACCTGTGCTGTGCTGCCCTGTTTGGGGGGTGGGGGAAGAAAGAAAAAATAAAGTATTTTTCCTAAAATCTGATCCAGTACCCTTGAAAGAGTAGACATAACCTTGGAAATGTGAAGGATTATTATTAATAAGGTAACATTCTACCTTTTGCCCGAGCATCCTAGAAACTTTCTCTTTTCCAAAAGAAAAACATAAGCAAATTCACCTAATACCCTGTATTTCTGAGGTCTCATCTCTGATGGGTTTAAGCATTACCTCCTTCCCTTTGGTAGACTTCCATTTTTCACTCATTCATATCACAGAACGAAAACATCCTCACAGATTGATTGTTGCCAGTCAGTGGCATTGTTTCTTATGACTACCTCCTCTTGTTCACAAGTCACTTGAAAAGCAAGAGTCAGCTCCTCTCTCTCACTGCTCTTCAGTAATACTGCCTGATGCTTTAGATCCCTAAACATAAAAGGGTTCACAAGCGATCAGTCAAGATCATGGAAGAAATGTCTGTCAAAAAATATCAAACATGATGGGGAAGACACAGCATTTAGCTTAGAATCACAGTGCTGCAAGAAGACAGAAACATGTACTATCTTATACTTTTTTTAACCTATAAGAGTTGCTGCTATTCCTCATACCCAGTATCTTCTGGGTAATGTGCGTCATTGTTTTCACCCTGGTTGAGTTGCCACATAAGAGGGTTGTGCCATCAGCAAAACAGAAATCTTCTAGTACCATTTTTAAGCTATGTGACAAATGTGCTGTGTCTGTCTAGGGTTTTCTATGATAGAGTCAAAAGCAGTATTAAATAGAAGGGTGAAAGGATGCTTCTTTTTTTTTTCATCACCAGTGTTTATGTTAAAGTAAACACAGATTTGAGTGACTTATTTAAATGTGGAAGTTGCAACCTGATTTAAAGCCTCAGTGTTGTTAATTATTTTTTTATTGGCATACCCTAACACTTTGAAATGTGCCAGAGCAAATTGCAATAGAAACTGTCAAATGCTTTCTCAAACCTATGCAGCTAGGAAAAATTACTCTCTTTCATGCTAATTTTGGGGGTGAAAAACTGGCTAACACATCATCTTCTAGGCTGAAACCAATTCAGACCCTCTGTCAGCTTTGCCTCAACTGGATTTTCTCTACCTAAGAGAGCAGGGAACACCCAGAGGCCAAGCAGCAGTTGCAGCCACCCAGCACTCCCAGGGTGCAGCACTGCAGCTCCCCTGCACAACTTCAGCAACAAAACTGCAGCTCCCACATGGGTTCAGCTGCATCATTTCCCACTTTGGAGCGTCTACTCCATCACCATATGATAGCCATGGCCTGGCTTGGAGTTGCAAGCCAGGCTAGAAAAATTATTAAACCTTTTCCTACAAGGCTGAAATTTCTCCAAGACGGAGGATTTAATTTTAATGAGGGCATTAACAAAGTAACATCTTCCCATAGCATTGCCTTGGACAAAAAGGGACTTTTGTTCACCAAGTTATGAGGGAGGAAGCTGAGGGAGTAAAGACTTCTGTGCAGTTTTCAACCAGAGTAACTATTTACTTAGCACCAATCCTTTATGTGATTGAAGTCACTCAGGTTTCCTTTTGAAACAATAATTTTGTATTAGCAGTCTTGTGGAATCTGCTATCTGACCAAGTTTTAAGCTCTAATGCTTGGAACTGCTTTACTATCCCCTGCCTAGCCTTCTCAAGGTTCAACCAAAGAAGAGCATCTCTAAACTATCCCAGAGACATACATTTCAGTCACTCAAATCTTTTTAAAGGCTCATCAGTGGTAATGAGCACCTCATTATTACATTTTCCAGCAGTAACTGAAGCAATGGCTTGCAGTTAACTAATTATATGCTCACCTATAAAGTAACATTTAAGTTATCAGTAGCCTGATAGTGATAACTTTAATATTACACTTTAAACAAACAAACAAAAAAAAAAGGTAATATAGATTGTAAGGGAAGAACTGCCTGTTTAAAGGTTCTGGTGACTTCCCTCTTTTAAAAGGACTCAAGGGAAATCCTATGCACCCCTATGAATTCCTACAACTAGAAAATTTTATTGCTTCAGGAAGAGGAAAAAAAACATCACTCATGAAGTTAAACAGCCACCATTTCTGCTTGACATTTTCAAAGCAACAAATAAACAAGGTAACTGCTCCTGCCTTCAGGCCACTGAGCTCTGACTTGATACCACTAATTAAAACAAACCTACATCATAAGAAACATCTCAGCAACAAACATAATTTGAATTATTCAAATTCAAAATGTGAACTAATAAATTCCCTTTATTAAAGAATAGCAATAAGTGCTAATAAATTATCCTTTCCAACCTGACACTTCAAGCAAGAGATTTGCTGTGATTTTTAATGGTAACAGCCTTAGCTGAAGGATGGGAAGGGCTAATCCTTGAGCAAGCTTTAGAGTTGTTCTGGCTGCCTCCAACAGCCCCGGAGCATTTAGTCACAGTGAACAACCCTGAGAGTGTGCATGTACTTGGACCCTGCAAATGCCTCAGCAAACTTGTTCTTATTAGAGAGTCTTCAGACTTTTGGGGGGTCTGTGCCCTCATATGAAAGGATTTGCATTGTGGGTCCCCCTAGACAGATGAAGAGCAGTGGGTGGGCTGCACTCCATGTGGCCTCCTTCAATACTCTGTGTTTGCAGAAATCTCCAGTCCAGCAGATTCCTTCAGTATACACATAATTTTAAAACACTCTACAACAGTTTTTAAACTATGCATATGCTTAGTTTATTGGATCAAGGGATGAGTATCTATGCCTGTGCCTCAACGCAGATGGAATATTTTCTGTGGGACTTGCTTTGGGCAAATTTCCTAAGCTTTTGCATTGAGGTTTTTTCTTGCGCTGTCCAGTAACAGTAAAAGTGACTGTAAAATAGAGTACATAAACTATGTCTTCCTCCTTCCCCTCAATCACCTTGCAAATCCAAAAAAGGCCTGAATGCAGTCTGTTCCAACAGGCACAAGTTTTTTTTCCACTGCAAATATTTGTTTAGGCAGCCAATCCAGATTTGATATAATTTTGATGTGATACAACCCTGCTCACGTCTGGTCTCTGCCAACATTATCCTCCTTTGCTATTTTGCTTCCACTGAAGAAAGTATTTAAATGAAAAGCACACTTATCTTTTTATGCTCTGAAATACACACATCTGTTATAAATACCTAACCTTTCTGGAACACACACCCTCCAAATACACATTTCACAGACTCCAACATCCCTAGATTTCTCCTTGGCAATACGCAGCAAAGCAAATTGAACAAAGCTGATCCTAACATGGGAAGTTACAGTAAACAAAAATGTTCAAGATCTTGAGTTTATTCTTGGCAGTTTCATCAGTTTGAACTTTTTACACCCACTAAACAAGTTAGAGCTTGCCAAATAGCAACACACATTTGGAAGTCTCAGCAGAGTCTTTCAGGGTGAAACAACATCCTGAGGTCATGTAACTGCTCCATTTTTGAGGAATGTGAAGAAAATGTATGAACAAACAGCAGGAGTACCTCCTGTATAGCACACATATGCTACTTGTCTTAAAAATAAAAAAGTGGAGGGGAAAAAAAACTAACCCAAAAGAATGGTAACTAGCAACATAAACTCTTTTAAGCCCAAGTCATTAATGATGCATCATTTATCAGCATAAATGATACAAAGTTCTGCAAGCTCCCCCTTGTTGAACCTCTATGTACATAATCATTACAGCAAAGAAACCTGAAGTGTTAGTTCTGGAGGTCAGAAAAACAGGAAAAGTCCAAATGCATCCTGCTGTACGCACAAATACTTCAGTGAACTAGTGGATCCACATGTTGTGTTACAATCAAGAGTCATGCTCGTTTATAAGCCATAAGGACCTGATTCAACCTAACTCAGAACTGCTGGCTTTCTTGTGAATCACTAGATAGTGGCAGCAAATACCACATTCTTAAGATTTTGTCAATCCTTCTACAAGTACATTGAGGTGCTTGAAATTTACAGCAGCTGTGTCCCTATGTCCTCAAGGTGTCCTTCCCCTCACTCTTACCCTGTCACTCACTGTACTCATCACAGACACAGAAGACATCCACGGGTTATCTAGAGGTGGTTTCCTACCAAACAACCTCCAGATCCAAAACACACACACAACTGTCCCCAGTGGTTAACAGCATTTAAAACAATGCAGCTTTCTCAGGGCAGACCCATTTTTATCATCTGAAGGGGGAGCATTAGGTTGTGACATTCACTGTGAAGCCTTCCCAGGAGGGTGGATGTTGAGGCACCATCAGTTTTAAAGATCCCATTAATGCTGTCCTCAGATTAATCCCCAAAACACTGTTAACCCTAAGACATATTTTCAGTGGTACCACTACTACTTCAGTTTGTGTAGGTCAGGTTCCCACAAGACCAGAATAACCAGCATCTCCTTTACAGCCTCAGCAAAGGGACACATGATTGATCGAAGTCACTAACTCTGACCTTTATTCCACCCAATCAAGTACCCAGGGAAGGTCAGGTAGTGGTGGATTGCATTACTTTTAGTTGAACTGGTAAACATACAGTATTAAGTCTCATTTCTACGTATCTGACAGCAGGTACGTACAGAATCTCAGGCTGTCCAGCTGAGACATGGGTCATACTCAATGTGGGTGTTCAGATTCATGCAGTGTTTCTCTCTGGTTTTCCAAAGTGCTTGTCTTTATTCTGTTTCCCTTTATTCTTTATTGATGCCAACGGTGCAGGGGCTGTGGCAGACAGACAGACAGATGTGCCAGTTTGCTCCAAAAATGGACAGGCTTTGACTCAATCTTACCTTTTATGGTAGCTCAGTCCAGTGCCTTTGGTAGGAAATCACACTTCAAGCCCTGCTTTCAGCAGCTCCATTCCAGCCTAGGACCACAGCTGTCCTAAAAGATGTTTTTCAATCACACAAGCAGCCTATTGTCTTGACTTCAACCACAGGCAAGAGGCGAGTTTCTCTGAGGTTTGCATATCCTTCCGGGGAGCAGAGCTGGGATCACAGGAGCCTACAGGTGAGGCAGCGTTACTCAAGCCCTGTAGAGTATCACCAGACCAAAGATTATTGCACTGGTTTCGTTTCTCTTCAAAATCAAATAATACGTAAGAGCAGGGTGGCACCAACCGTGCATATGATAAAACACCACAGGTTATCTGAAGATCAGGGAGGAGATCTTGCTTCCTCTTTCTCCTACTGAAGCTGTGGGTGCCTTGCCATGTGGGTATAATGTTATGGACTGTGCCAGCCCCGTGCCTTGCAGGACGGAGGTATGATGTGACCGCAACCCACAGCGCGATGAAAGGCAGGCGTCTGCAGGCAGGCTCTGGAGACAGCTGGCTGTTGGCTGGGTAGGCGCAAGGCAGGATGCCGTAGGATTCCCCAGGCGCAGCACAGGGAGCCCTTGGCTCTACCCTAGATAGGCATCAGTGCAGCCAACACACGTCTTTTGAGCTGGCAGAAAAACTTGTTTTCTCTGGAGTTGGATTTTTAATTTCTTTGTTTTGTTAGGAAACAAGTAAAAACCTTACTAGTGGCAAACATTATGCAAAACAGAGAAAACCTCTTGGACTGCCTCAAGGCTCACAGTCTCCACAGCAGAGTTTTAACATCAAGATTACTTACATTGCTAATTTCAGTCAAGATTTACTATAATATAATAGTTTTAAAAAGCAGATTTAAATCACTGTGCTATTTTATCAAGTCGGCTTCTTTCCTTAATTACTTTCCTAAGGAAAAGCCCATTTAATCTGTGGGAGCACATCTCATTTCAGTAATGAAATTGCAGCTCTGTACATTCAATCTAGCTCTGTCCACTTTCCAGCTTGTAAACAAACAAAAACAAAAGAAACAAACAAAAAATAAAGTAAAAAACCCTCCAAAAAATGAAAACACCCTCAAGTAACAGTTCCTATAGTGCCATGGGCATATCTGAAAAGGCCTCCATGCAGAAGAGCAAAAAGAAAGGCTACAGTCCATCTGCATTTCCTAGCTTCTACTACTTTTTTTTTTTTTAATCCTTATCCCCTCCACATGATTCTTCTCAATATTTGGTATGTTATCATGCTTCCTCTAGCCTAATTCTAAGCTAAACCATTTCTAAACAGTGGAATTACTCTCATTTCACTCTCTAGCAGCTGGCATCCCCTGAGCTTTGCATCTTGTTAGATTTTATGATTGTCCATGCTCTTGCTTCACATAGGCCCTGCTCCTGCAGTCTCACCCTTCTAGGCAGAGCCATGTAGACCCCTGCAGACCCAGGCCTACAGTTTCATCATACCCAATAACCAGAAGAATCTGCTCACATGTACTCAACCGCAGTGCTGTATTTCCTTCCTTGCTCTTACTCTCAAAGGGGTATAGATTTATAGCTTTCCGTAGTCTACACTTTGCCAAACAATCTGTACTCGCTTCTTTCTTCAGACTCCCCTCCAGCATTTTAAATATTTATCGCTCTCATAGACTCCTTCCAGTTAGTCTATGTCATTCTGACACTAAAAAGTCACAGAAATAAAATGGCATTTTAAACGCAGGCACTGCAGCTTTACAAAGTAGGTCTTCAACCTACAGGCAGACTCTCGTTTAATTTTCACCTAAGACTCCTTTGCCATTATTGCTTGCCAAGTGTATTGCCCCAATTAAATGTCTGCTTTGGTTTACTTATTCTGAATACACTTGCTTACATACAAGGCTGAATTTCATTGTTTCTTATTCACATTCCTCATGTCTAGAGCTGCCATATTTTGCTGTTTACCCCATCTTTAAAGGCATTTGCAATTCCAGTCAGTATGCTACAGTCTGCAAGTCATCTTGTTTCTGATGCACCAGCCTGGAAGACAGGTCTCTGTGCTTGCTTGAGACTTTATGGGGAAACCTCCAGACTGAGGACCTGAAGATGGTACACAACAGCTTCCTCCCACTTGAATGTCTGAATTTCCCCCTGAAATGCTGGGGTTTCAACCCCAAGCCCCAAATTAAGGTTGACATGTGGGTGATTCCCACAGCCCTTCACAAAGAGTGGGTGAGTTTGCCTTTAGGCTTCCCTCCAGGGTGCGGCGGCCTGGCAGGGAGTAAGCAAAGATCAGGTGTCCCACTGAGGGATAAAAGCTGGGACCCCTTGCAGGAGGGGCAGTGTCTGTGTGTGAGGTGGATGCCCTGTGCAGAGTTCCCTGTTGGGGAAGGATCTCCTGCCTCCCTGGGACTGGGCTCCAGTCAGGTCTGGCTGTTGTAAATGTGGGCTGTGTAGAGATTCAGTGTGTGGCTTCCTTGGTCTTATCTATTTGGCTTGTTGACTCGGTTGTCTCCCATCCCTTCTACGGGAGACTAGACTCCATGTCACCATTTATTCCACCCATTGTTGGTCATGTGGTGTCGTTGTTGGGGTCAGTGGGATTGATGTCAATTATGTATAATCTGATTGACTTGTTTGTACCCCCAGCGCTCACCCATGTACTGACCTTTTGTATCAAATACAGTTTGGTTATTGGTTCATCTTTATGCTGGCTGTGTCCTTTATGCTAGGCCTAGTAATTGGCAAAACACCCTCCAACACAGATCAAGAATCACATGTGGAGACTGGCAGTCATTCTCAATTTAAAACACTTCTCTTGCTGTCCCCACCAGCAGGTCACCTCTGCTCCAGACTGACTGATTTAACAGAAGCCCTGTACAGTGAGAACACCTCCTCAATGATGTCTGTATCATATAACCCAAGTGACAGTAGTATTCCAACATTCTGAATTCCCCTGCCCTCCCCATAAAGCACTTGTATTACTACAGTGAGCTTCGCCCAAGTGCAAGCAAAGGAATTCTTCACAACACTATTACCCAGAAAACATTAAATTCTCCACAGTCATTTTGCTGTGTTTTCCCAGACTTCCTCATTTACCAATATTGTGAGTCTCAGCCCACATTAGCAGCACCCATCACTCTGTGTAGCTCTTCCAGTGCAGGTGAGCACCAGGGAAAATCGGATGCCTGGGTTTCATTGCTGCTCCCAACCAGACTCTTGTATGTTCTAAACAATTAGAACTCCAGTGAATGGAGCAGCTGAGGATCTGCCCCTCAAAATGGTAATAGTTTGGTAAAGCAATTGATTAGTCCAGCCCAGCTGCATATGCACCTGAGCCATGCCTCTTGCATTATATCCAGAAATGCTTAGCAATCCATGTGTCACACAATACAACCTGCATTACCTTTTCTACAGTCACTCCTTACTGCAGTAGCTGAGTATCTTCTTGTAAAAAATCAATGCTAGGAAAGTCCCTGATGCATTTGTGGAAGCCTCTAGTGCCTTTTTTTTTTTTTTTTTTTTTTGAGAATAATTACTTACCAATGTAGGATACAAAGCATTTATGTTTTAATAACAGCAGTTTCTCATATCTTGGCTACATTATATGTATTCATTTTTTTGCTTCTAATCTCCACAACATACTTTCTTAATAAACTTAATGGCAATATTGTGATTTTAATTTCAGCTGGAATATATCCAAACCACTAAATCTACTCTGGAGACCTACTGATTTATGGTCATCTTTTAATAACTTCCTATTGGTTTTATTAAAGCACCTCTGGGTGCTATTGCAGTGGAGCTATTTGCAATTGCAAATGAACAATGAAGCAGATTTTCTAAGAAAAAAAAATCCAGAGGCCTGTGAAAAATACACACAAGAGAAACAGCTTCACCTACATGATTGCATATCATTCAGTGAAATGCCCAATTGCTATGTGCTGTGTTTAAACTAGACTAGAACAGCTCTTAAGAAGAAATGTGGTTTTCTGATTGCTTCCATAGACAAATCTGGACAAACCTGTGTCAGAGATGCATTATTCAGAAGATGCATAGCATAATAATAATACAGGAATATTTTAAGGCCTTAAGGTATTTCTAAACAAAAAGGAGTTTTAATACAGCATGTGAAATGAAATCAGCAGTGCCAGGAAAGGACACAGACCTCCAAAAGCCAAGGGCTATTATACTAACACAGAGCTGTTTGTTACTGAGTTTGTGTGAAGTATACCACAAGTGCCGGCCACACTGTATTTACAACTGCCTTGGCAACAACTCGGAAGAGGCTATTAAATAGACCTCTGTCAAAATTGGATCCTTCCCATCCTAGCATCTTCCGTCAGACCACAAGGAGAAAATAATAAAGAGGAAATAAACCTAGAAAAAATTAGTAAAGAGAAACCATACCATGAATTGATGAGGCCTATTGTGTACTCCAGGGCTTTTGTTTCTGCCTTCTTTTTGTCATGATTAATTCTTCTGCAGACACTCTGTTGCATATTATGGTACAACGGGGATTTTAGAATGAAAGACAAACTGTTTTTATAACCAAGTAAACACTGAATGGGATCATTCTAGTTTACTGTATTTTCAAACTGGAAAATCAAAACAAAACCGGCAAGACAATTAGGAATTCAGACAAATAAGTAGAAAGTAAAAGCTGGAAGTTGTACTATAAACTAAATACTTAAATTAATTTTGATCCTTCTCCGAAAAGGCTTTGCTTCTCCACCTCCCAAAAAACCCCAAACCCCAACAAACAAAAGACAAAACTGCTGGTCATCTACGGATGCCTTTGGCTCTTCTGTTACAGCACAGAGAACGTACTGGAGGAAATTCAACTTCACCCCATGATTCAATAAGATTATTTAGGATGAAGAGAGGCTATTTCAAAAACTTAAGGTAGGATCCCAGACAAACAACCTGTTTTGCAGGAACACTGCACACTCAAGAGCTCCAGGGTGATTTCTGCCTGCCAGTGTGAGGATCCAGGCACCACCTCTGATGGGAGGAGCTGTGCCAGGATATGTCTCAGGAGGATCAGGGCAGAGCCCTGAGTGCTGCCACATTCTGACTTCAGTTCACCTGCTTCTTCCTGGTCTGAATAAAGGTAGTTTGTAAATAATTATGAATTCTAGCAAAACTGGAATCTCAAAAGGCACAGAATGTGGCAGGGGGAAATCTATCCGGAATCAAAGTTCAGGCCTCTTCTCAATATTTGCTTTAGCATTTGAATGCCCTCTCAGCTGAGGGAACTGGGGGGGTTTAGTCTGGAGAAGAGGAGGCTGAGGGGAGACCTCATCGCCCTCTACAGCTCCTGAAAGGAGGGTGCAGAGAGCTGGGCATGAGTCTCTTTAACGAAGTAACAAGCAATAGGACAAGAGGGAATGGCCTCAGATTGCGCCAGGGAAGGTTTAGACTGGATATGAGGAATCATTTATTTCTAGAACGGGTTGCTGGGTGTTGGAATGGGCTGCCCAGGGCAGTGGTGGAGTCCCCATCCCTGGAGGTGTTTAAGAGTAGGATCAACATAGCGCTGAGGGATGTGGTGTAGTTGGGAACTGTCAGTGTTAGGTTAATGGTTGGACTGGATGATCTTCAAGGTCCTTTCCAACCTAGATGCTGTGATTCTGTGTTCTGCAGGGAAGCAATGGAAGTGCCAGCAGCCACCATATCTACAATCCAGTCATTCTTAGCCTGTGGAACAAGTTAGTGTTTGACATAGGTGTTCAAAAGTATCTTAAATGTTAAATTAAGCAGCACAGAAATCAAGTCTAAATATGAGCTATCACATTGCTTAGAGCATGAACCAGATGCCGGGGGGGGGGGGGGGGGTGGTGGTGGGGGGGGGTGGAGAGAGCAAGCACATAATTAGAAATAAAAATGCTGAGTCAGATTAATCTTTTATTCCCATGAAGCAAAACCTGATTGCATCTTGGCATGTGCCCCACTCAGCCCCTCGGCAAGAGGAACAGATTTATTCAGATGACAAGCAGCAGGGAGCACACAGAAATGGCATATCCACAGATGCCTGTCTCATTGAAGTGGAAAAGGAAACTTTTTGGATGTTGAGAGGAAAGCACCAAATGAAGCAGCTGTGTATAAACAGTTGTTTTCAAACTTTTTTCAACATCTAGACTCCTATACTTTTTCTAGTGGCAGTATGAAGTGCTCAGACACTTGTCTGACTAGGAAACTTGCTTTTCCTTTCAACAGATCCCTCAGAAGTAGCCCATGGACTGCGTGTTTGTGGTCCACATGCTACCTTGGCCTTTGGGTCTTTGGTCTAAGCAACTCATTCACCTAGAGCAGCAAAAAGAAAAAGCAGAGAGAAGGAGGAGGCAACAAGAAGGTGATCCATCCCTCACCCCATATTTGTTCTGTGCTTCTGGGAAAGCTGGAGGTAGCTCTTGGCCTGCCACTCTCTCTCCAACTCCCTGCCCTGCTCAGCTCTGATCACTGCCAGCCCCTCAGCCCTCTTCATCCCACAGGGCTACTGCCATTACAACTTGCAGGCCAGGTTACTCTGGATGTGGTGAAGCCAGAAAGACTTGCTTCTGAAACAGTTTATCCTAAATGGACACTGCTTGGACTGCTGCTTTACTGAAATACATTCACAATGTTTTTAAACAGTCAAATCTTACAAGCACCCACTCCCCACAGCAGTTTCAGGCCATTCATTCCTGACTTCCATCAGGCCCTGCTCTACCCCTTCTTGTCACAGCAGGCAAGACAACCATTACTCAGGGCAAAATAAACTAACACAGCTCAGTGACAGAGAGAGACATTTGAAAGGTCCGTTTCCATCTCCACCTAGTGAGTATGTGCTCTACTCACTCTGGGACAACATTTAGAAGCCTGTTCTACGTATTTTTCATGCATTATATAGGATGTATAGTACTGAGAGTACTGCATCACAAAATTGACCCGTTCAGACTCTTCCAAATTCACAGCACCTCACCATGAACAACAAATGCTGACAGTCATCACTCATTTCCTTATTTAAAGGAATTACTTCAGTGGATGCAGAGCATTACATAAAAGACTTTCAATTTTATAGAAAGGCTTTGGATAACTGTTGCCTCCTAATCTCTCTAATCTTTAGTTTTTGTTTCATAGCAGACTGTTTCATGGTGACTGGTGGAGGTGGAAGGAGGATGAATAGGAACAGGGAGTAACTCAAAATCAAACTGGAAAAGGGATGCACCACCAAATCCGACTCTTTCCTATTAGTATTGCAGAAGTATTTAAACGGCAACAGAGCTTCCCTTCAGAAAGGGCAAACAATGTTATTAGCTGACAAGAAAATAAAGTGACAGAATAAGATTGTTAAGAAACCCTTTAAGGAAGGGAACAGTTGTGTCTTCCTCCAGCCTTTGAGCTAAGGCCAGATGAAGCCATGGCAAGCCTTCCTTGAATGCAGATCAGACCAAACACTGTACCCTTCCTGCAGATTGGGAGACACTCAGACTATATTCTCATTCAATGCTAGACATAGTCTTTATCATGCACAGGGTGGGTGACTGAGGAGCCCCACAGAAGTACGATGTATACATAGGACTCCTTGTCAATCTGTCTTACCATCAGCAGTATTTCTCTGAAGTCAAACTGGCTGGTTGCTATCACAACCACCATACAGCACCTCCTTTGAACACTTGCTAGATCCCAGGTCCATTTCTACTGCAGATGTCTAAGTACAAGTCGTGGCTTAGTATTAACACATATTTAGTCTGTGACATGAAATAGAATTTTTTGAATGATCTTAAGATAGTTTTGCTGTCCACAAAATACTTATGAGCTCCATTTGGAAGATCACATGATCCAAGCACAGACCATCATGCATTCAGTGTTACCAGTCAAGATGCACAAGGTCCATCTGACATGACCACCTGAAGTCTGTGCAGTACCACATAACCCTGTCTACCTGATTTTATCCTAAGAAAAGAGAGTTTTGCAGTAAAACATTAAGTGTCTAATTCTTCAGCTCATGGTTTTTGTTATATGAAGTCCTGAAGAGATAAAGATGAAATAACAGCACAGACAAAAGCAGCAGCATCTTTACCATAAACTCACTCTAGAACACCCTTGGTAACATAAATTTTTAATGCTTTTTTTCTTGCTTTCAGGTAGTTCAGGTTCTGACTGCAACCACAAATCACATTAGGGGACTGAATCCTTTCTAAGAGTAACTCAGTTCCAGGCACTGAGCTGAATTTGGGCATGCGCTTTTTTAAAAATGAGATTATTCATTTCTAATCAAGAAAAAGAATGTAATTTGAATATCCAAGATGCTCCAGAGATGTAAAGCCAGAATGAGATGTGCAGATTTTTCCTCCCTCTCACAGACTAGATGGATTCTAGGTTATGGCTCAACATTTATAAGCAAATTCACAGATGCCCCAAGACCCTAGGAAAGACTTAAAATACACAGGCCTCCACAGCCTGAGCATAATGGTGATTACAATTTGCACCTTGATTTATGATGAAAAGTCAGATCTTTCTTACTTCACACTGATTTCTTACACATCAAGTTCCATGCAGTAAATATGCTAATTAACTTTTTTTTTTTAAGCAAAACAAGTGCTATGTTTATTTTGGAGTCTATTTGTTTTCATAACATTATCTTAACTTGGAGATAACTGTCATTTCTAGAATACACGTATAGAGGCAATGTTCCAGTAAGGTGCTCTGGAAAACAGACATAATTTCTTTTGTTGCTCCCAAGAGAGAAGCCCAAACAAGCCCTTATACCCAGTGGGAATCCTGGTCTGACAAGCAGGGATAAGTATAAAAATCATGCAGTGCCTGAGGTTATAAACACAGTGTGCAACTGCTGCTTGCAAAGCTTCAGATACAAGACACTGACCATTATCACTGTCTTTTATTTCCCCCATATGCCATCTGTGAAGCAAGATAAAACAGTACCAGGCAAAGAGAGGTGTGATGTCTTTAAGGACAGGTTAAATCAAACCGTGCCATGAAAACACTCTTTTCACAAATGTATTTTTAGTATAATTCCAAGGCTATAATTTTATCTTGCTCCCACACAGTGTTTTCTTATCAAGACCTGCAGTCTCTGTTATAATTCAGGGCAAAGAGCCCTGACTGCTGCATTCTGCTGTTGCAAATAAAAACCAGTACTATTTACTGGCTTTTAAGTACCACATACAAAATGAACTGCATTGCTTGTACAAAAGATGTTAGCAAAAATATTCTTAGACCATTTGACTTTTATCCCAAATAGGAGAGAAATCACTTCAAAGAACTATAAATTGAGACTAGGAGGACCAAATCTAATCACAGCTCATTAAGTGATGTGATGACTTTAAAAAAAAAAATCTCAGTTTTTAGTTATAAAAATTACACTGTAGCCCTCAAAATGGTGAATTTGAAAGTGTGACCTGTGTATAATCCCTATAGCAATATTTGCCTGAGTCCGTGGCCAGTCCAAAGTGGTTCCAAGTAGAGTGAAGGGCACTGTGTACTTATCTGTCAGTATTTCTTAGAGTCAGTAGTCTGGGTGGCAGCAGAGGATTCTCACAAAACATTAGCCTCTTGAGGATTTTACTGGGTTAGATGGCAGCTCCTTCTCCAGATGGGCTGATTTCTACAGAACCCACTTAGTGTTTGTATTGAAACAGTAATTAGATTTCACTTTGGTGGTCTGGTTTCCAGAATTGTTTATAAAATTGGGTCCCTGCGCTAAACTGTTTGTGTAAATCCTTATACATTGCAAATATTTCAAAACTACACTGCAAGTGTGGTTTATGGTGGATCCAGGAAACAAATCACTGTAGCAGGGGACATGAATAACAACATTGCCCCCTTCTTTTTAACTGTACATGGGGAACCCGGATATTTCCATAGTTGTTCTCTCTTAGTGTGGGAAAGTCTCCACCATAGACAAAATAAATACAAATTGTAACATTTTACAATGAGGTACTGTAATGTACGATCTTAAGGTTAAGACCTTGGAGAAGAACAGAATGTAAGATGAGGCTTCCCTGTTACAAGTGACAGCTATAGCGCCACGATTCTCTAGGAAAAACCTAGAGTTCATTATCTTATTACCTGAGTAAGTTCTATTGCTCCAGAGTAACCAACAGCATCACAGCGTTTTTATTACTGATTAAAGGTAAAACAGTGTTCCCCCTTAAAACATTAAATAAAAAAAGCAATTAATAATTGCATGCATGGGAATAAAAATGACTGGTACATCTGGAGATCAAAGAAGAAAGCAACAGCAATGCAACTTCAAAGCGTTTTCTAACTGCTTGAGTTTTTTCAAGGACACTTCCTTACTCTTCTAATCCCCGATTAAATGTGTGCCAATTGGTCTGGCAGAAACTCCATCACCAAACGTGGAAAAACCACTTGATGCAGGTCTCTATACACAAGTGAGTGCACACACATTTCTAAGAAATTTCTCAGTTTTATCTTCTCCCAGAAGCAGCAGGGCCAGTCCTACTCAAGACAGGTTTGCAGATAAAGTGCAGCAGTAGGATTACTTGCAACATTGCTGTTTTATCTAAAGCCCTCTTCTAGATGTGGTTTATACCAGTTTCAAAGTGCTGGGCCAGTGTCAGTACAGCATAGACCTTCACCAAAAGAGGTAGCTTGTGGGACAAGACAGCTGTAGGCACAAAAGCAAGGCTGTCATCCTCCAAAGTAGACTTGACTGCCTTGGTCTTCACTTACTTCCTTTCAAATGGGTAAACGAATTCTTAAAAACAATACTTCCTTTTTTTTTTTTTGTTACAACAGACATCTAAGGGATGCTGATGAGCTATCTTCATCCACAAAACAAAAGTATTATTAATCTACTAGTATTGAGAAATGCAAAAATACTTAACAGCAAAACCATCCAAGTGCTTAGTGATCTTTGAAAATGTTTCTTTCTCCACAGCAGAGCTCAAATACCACACCGGTGCTCAAATACCCATCAAGGCCAATGCGGTCCCTTCGGTTTCTCTAGAATACACATGCAGCTGTCAAATCTGCAATCCCAAACTTGCTGTCCAAGTTCATAGACATGGTGAGGACAAATACCAATTCCTCTGCCAAGTCTGACAACCTGAGCCCTATGCCAGAGTTAACTGCCCTTCAAGGGGCAGTCCACATGCTGCTGCAGCCCAGGCCCATTGCTGTGTTTTGAATAATTTGGGCTGGGTGGGGCGACTGACTGGGCTGAGCACTGCTAGGCACTGGGACAGCTTGCGTGGGCTCTGCTTCGAGAGACAGAGGCCCCTTCAGCTCATCAGCATGGCAATACATTAAAAAGCAAGTGAACGCTTATTTGATGTCTGTGAAAAGTCAATAAACCTTCCATTGCAAAATCAGCAGTAGGTAAAACCCTTTTATCTCAACACTACCATTTTTCAGCTCTAAAAGAAGGAAAGCCATAGAGCTTTTCTGCTTAGCAGGCCTTTTGATCTGTGTAAATCCCTGCCTTCTTGGTTCTCAGTTATTTTAAGTCAGACAACCCTACAAACTGCGTGCACGGCTCAAGCCACTTTTTCCCACTAATCTATTTTCAAAATGCATGTCAAGATGTCAAGACTAACATTTTCATTTCATATTCAAGATATGGGTCATCTTAGATGTGTTAACAGCTGCTTTCCTTTTCTCTGTCTCCACCTGCAAGCAGCAGTAGTCTCCAGAAAGTCTTCAAAAGGTTTGGGGTTTTTTGTTCAGTTGGGGGGCATTGTTTGGTTGGGGTTTGTTTGTCTTAAGAGCTGAGTGAATGTTTTAGCCCACTTCCTTGCCTACTTCCTACAAAAGCAGAACAAGAAGAATGAAGAAAACACATTCTATCATAATCTGGCACTTCACGTTTTTAAAGTTTATTTTAGATAAAATTATAATGCATTTGCCTTTTTAAAACTTAAATTATTGGGGTTTGGGTCTTAATTTTAAGGCAACTGTACTTCTAACATAGAAATCCTTGTTAAAATCAGGTGTGCTAGATGTACAACGATGTGAACCCATTAACACACACAGCATCACATTCATAAAGCATGCATGAATGGAAACCAGTATGTGTTGTATATATAAAATACTAAGAATTGAATTAATGCATTACTACATTTCAAACTGATAGTGAAGTGGCACAAGATATGATTGCACTGGCACCCCAGCATTACTTTTATTAGGTTTTATTTTAAAGGCGCTAATTTGCAATGCAAAGGGAAAAAAAAGAGACCTAATCCTGTAATCACAAGTGTATTGCCAAATTTTTGATGGCTGTTTTACAAGAAGACCTAGAGATTAAAATCTAGCAGATGGTGAATCAGTCTGAGTAATAACAAGGCCTTTTCTTGACGAGTGGTTAAGGTCTGAATGCTGTAGTCTTCTCTACTGCTTGATACTGCTAGAAGTTTTATCTAGTTGTAACTGGAAGAAAATTGTTTATTTCAACAAAGCCTATTTTAATTATTAACCAGAAGATTAATACTAAACACTTTGTGCCACCTCTCAGTATATTCTTTGACTTATATAAAACTGATTAAAAAAACCCCAACAACAACAACAAGAGTGTGACTACCTCACACACCAAAAAAAAAAAAAAAAAAAGCCTTATCTGGGAAAAAACTAAAAGCATCATGCATAGACACAGCATTCAGACAACTTACCTGAAGAGGGAGGCCCTTAAAAGGAGGTTTAATATTCAGACTTCACTGGAGAAGTGCTTTTAAAATTTAAAACTAATCTGCAGGCTGGAAGGTAGAGCAGTTGCAACTGGAAAGGCAACCCCCACCTTCAGTTATAGTTAAAATACTACATTGCTAGTGTATCAAAACAAGGATTGTGTGAATGTGATCACAGTTAGAGTCTCCCTTTCTCCTCCAGCTGCTGGGCTCTGACTGGGCTGATAACCAAGACACAGTGCTACAGCAGTGGGAGTTGTTCAAAATACTGGCCCAGTCTCCACTCGAAAGCAATATACCCCAAGTAAATAGAGGAGCAAAGTGTTCAGTGCCCTAGCCATCCTCAGCTCGCTCTCAGATGCTGGGAACCCTGCTGGAAGTTTAAGCATTAGCCATATGAGAGCATTATCTAGTTTAACATATGGTAAATCAGTCTTCCAAACTGGGTTGAATTTGAACTTTCAACCTAGAGATAAAAGGTCCACTTCTGAGCCACATTGTCCCTGGGGTTTTCCTCTTGTAAGTAACTCAGTCGTGCATATCTTAAGTGGATCATCACGCATATCTTAAGTGGATCATGAAAAGGACAATAAAAATACATGTCATTTAACAGTGTGTTTAAACTAGAAGAACAAGCAGTTGTGGTTATTTTTATACTTTGCCCAAACAAGGACCTGTTGCCACCTCCTGTCCGTGACCCAAGAAAACAGAAAAAAACCTATCAGTTACACTTACCACTTTCAGAAAATGTGAGAGGGATATGAATAATTTTTCTCACTCTCAAATTCATGGTAGCACCGGTATAATAGAAACTGACTGCCACCTTTCACTAACAGTGAAGGTACATTTTCCTGCAAGGTGATGTTTGTGGAGATGAGTCATGTTAGTTCTATTTCAAGGTAAACTAACTAAAGAGAGTGTTCAGGACTAACTTAGTAGCTGCCTTCAATGGTGATATAAATGGTTTTCCTTCATGGTGGTACCTGTCATTGCATTTCTTACCTTGTTAGAGGAACCTCCCCCAGGGTTTTAAAGAAAATCAACTTTTCCCAGCTATTATACATCAGAAGCCAAAAGGGGTTATAAATTCACAAGCTAAAAAGGACTCTCTTTGTCGCTCGCCCCTCCAGGCATTCCCATCGTAGTAGAAGTGTCCTGGGATAGCTGGAAGGATCTTTCTCATGGAGTGATATGCAGCTGTTACCTCTCAGACATTCTCACAAGATTGAGCTATTTTAGTTGGGACTTTCAGTAAAATCTTTTCTTAAACATCTCTGGCCAGAAGTATGAGCCCAGCAAGAAGCAGCTGAACCCAAGAGGTTAAAGTCCAGGAAGAAAAAAAAAAAAAAAGTGTGTGAGTAAAGCACAAGAATGCAGTGAACTTTCAGACAAACTTATCTCCTGGCTGAGCCAGCTTTGCCTGCCTCGGTACAGTGAACAGACTACTCATATGAAAACCAGTTTAAACCACTGTATAACAACAGGACCAAAGGCACCCTGCACTAGTCAGAAGTTATGATACAAGCTAGCACTGGCAGCTTTGAGTGTGCAGGTTCAGCTGAAGTGACCCCATTCCTTTTTAAAGGAAATGTAGTACCATGTGCCTTAAAAAAAGGAGTCATGGCTTTAGAATAGACAAATAAACAACAGCCTTAAACAGTCGTAACCTTTATTAATCTAAAATTTGATTACAATCTCCCCATGAAAATAAAAGTCTGGTTTTTGTTAGGAGACCTCTCATCTGTACATGTTTCCTGCCAGGAAGAATGGTTATGATATTGCCTATCAAGAACTTGATCTACTTTCTCTTCCTGCTGTCAAAAAATTAAGTCATTTTACTATTTTACAAAGATTAGTATCATCACTGCGACAACAACCCTATGACCTGGAGAATACCATAAAATAATGTGGCAAGAAAAAGCAACAAAAGGAAACAAAGAATTAAGAACAATTCTGGAAGCATTCCTCTCTGGAAATACTCCTTTTTCAGGAAGCTCAATTCAGGTAATCTGTAGGTCAATTTAACAAGGAAACCAAGATGAGTGACTTCTTTAAAGTTTATAGAGAGACTCCAACTACAGACCAAGATTTCACCCCAGACCAGGCTTCCACTTCTCACCAGTGTTGAGAAACCTCTGAAGGGGCACTTCTGATTCTTCCAAAACAGCGTGGGAAGCCACGGAGACAGATAAGCCGCCAAAGGAAGCTCACGCTGAAGCTACTTTGTTTTGCTGCTCAGACCAAGGGACCCATCAGGTAAGACAGAATGGTAGTCAGAATGTCCCCCTCCTCTAAAATAGGGAAAGCATTGCTTCATGCTATCTCCCCGGAGATTACACACTTCTGGAATGCTGTCGGTATTGAAAACACAGTAAGAAGGTTAAATACTATTATTCTTCCCTTAGTGTTCCTTCTTGCTTTTATCTTTTCTCATGGCCTAAGACATTTATGCTTACACGACTCATACACTGGGATTATTCTGCACACAAAAATGATTAAAGACACACAAGTAACTCAGCTTAACATTTCTTAAATGCTCTTAGGTCCTCTTTTGGCAGCCCATTAGTGGTAGCAAGCATCTGATTCACTCTTATTCATTAAACAAAATAGTATCACTTACTATGTAGCCTACCTTATAGTGAGAACTGTTAACAGCAATACAAATAACCAGCAGTTTTGACTGCATACTACAGCATCCACCATAGACCAAAAGCAACAGGCTAGAAAACCTCTGAGTCATTCTGGTCCCTCAGTTAAGACATTTTTATGTGTGCTACAGCAAAACAAAGCCTGCACTTTGCACACGGGCATTTTCAAACTCAGGGCAACAATGCCTTGAAGACGTGACAAATTTAGAAAGAAATTAAGTTGCATTCCTTTTTCATTCAGAACAGGCTTTGAGTCCATTTATGTAAATGTAGAAAAGAATCTGGTCCTAGTTTATATACTCAAAACCCCAATTAACTTCACGTTCAACCCTCTTTTACTTTTCATAACTTAAAACCTTTCCATATCTTTTTCATACTTTTTTTTTTTAAATGGCAGACAGAACTATTTCCTAAGGCTATCCAGATGTAATAAAGCATCTTTATCATCTTGAATAATTCCACTTATTAAATCCTAAACCAATGTCAAATTAATATTTATGAAAGAAGTGGATTTCCATGAGTATTTCACAGCCAACACTATAAATGTCATTCCCACTCTGTATTTCCAGCTCTTCAGTGTCAACTACTTTGTGAATGATAATCACTTCTGTTACTGTTCAATGACTGTGCTGTGCATACTACAATCAAGGAAATGCAATGGAGATGAAAAGTTTTTTTATATTATCACAAAGCTTTATGCTAACAGACAGTCTTAGTTTTAATTCATGTAACTACTGAATTAATTTATAAAATGCATAGCTGGTAGAAAAGACAGTTGGCATTTGTCTGTAAGATGAGAATCAGACTGAATATTTTTCATCTTGTTTTAGACAACTCATTTGGTCAGAATTGGTACTGCAGGGTAACCAAAACAACAGGTATATCACAGGTAAATTTTGCCAAATGCTCTGGCTGCAACAAAAGAAAAAATGTTTTCAAACTGCTGGGTTTATTTGGCTCAGGTTCAGTAAAACATACCAGAAAAAAAAAAGGAAAAAAAATAATCTCTTAATAGTTTATTCCAGCAGTTCCAGAATAAACTTACGTTTCCACAACATTAAGTTTTCAAGCTCGTATAATAAACACCTGCCCACCCCAAAATTAATGTTAGATTTGCAAACAACTGTTCCCTTTTACCCAACAACCCCGGCCTCTCCCAGGCTGCAGAGGATCCACATTGTCCTGTTTGCACTGCTCTCATCCCCCACGTGAGAAATCTTGGAAATCCTGATTTAAATTCCTGCTCTGAACCAGGTAAAGGATGGTGACTGCTCAGTGGCCTGCCATTTGAGCACTGGGAGCTGGCTTCACAGCTCCTCCGACATGAATGAAAAGCCTGCACGATGCCCTCAGTTCAAGCGAACTTAGAGCTTGCACAAAGGGGAACACAGCTCCTGGACCTGTTTTGAGAACTTTACTTTCCCTCACAAAAGGAAACCAACACATTTTTGCAGATGTCAACACAGTTAGATTCAGATACATCAGCACAAACTGTTCTGACACATCAGAAACACTGCATTTGACACAAAATGAAAAATTCATTTTTCCTTCATTTCAGTAAGTAAACATTTTTTAATATTAATCAGACTAGCCCAACGTCACTTTTTCTTTTTTCTTTCTCCCATCCCCCCAGTTTGATCAACAATTGGAAGTATCAGTACTTTATCTGCATAAAGTGGATGCTTTCTGATCCAAAATAAAGATAAAAAGCCCAAAAGAGGAATGCTAGTAGTTAAAAAAGTAATAAGGAAAACAAAAGAACACTAGTGCCTTTCATGATCTATCTTCTACAATCAAAGAGGAAAAAAAATCCTATTTGGCATTAAGATAATACTTTCTTGACCAATCTAAAATGAGCTTTCCATTGTGCTCAGTAAAAGATACCATCCCAAGTAAACAAACAACAAGGGCAAGAGAGGAAACAAAAGCATGAAGATACTAAGCAACTTACCTGAGGTCACCTGAACTTATTGGAAGAGCCCAAGATAAAGCCTATGCATTTTGTTGCCCATGCACTAGCCCACACTGAGCCTAAAAGCCTTCCGTGGAAAGCGGTTCCGGAAGAAACATGCCAGATGTGAAGACTATATCCAAGAAATCGAGAGAAAAAAAGTCAACTGTCCCCTTCCACTCACACTGCTACAATGCAACATCCACCTCCCAACCAGGGGGAACCATGCAGAGAACCACTGCCTGGCTGCCTTACAAAGCTCAGAAGAATAATTACAACTAAGGGCAGTCTCTATACCTACAGCAGCTTCCTATACCATCTCAAACCCATCACAGCACTCAAGTCGTAGAGATTGTGAAACCTTGCTTAAACTCTTAAACCTCAAGAAAAAGGTGATCTGTCTGTCCAGTTTTCAGAGTGCCTGTAATATAAACCCTGACCTTCCAAGCTAAACTAGGCAGACATGTCTGGAAACACTACTTTTGTCTGGGATGAAAGCATGGATTGAAAAGCTAAACAAATATGTAAACACAATATTGCTTTCACCATGGCACCTTGTTCTCTAGCATAGTGTTGTACTTCTTAGGTATTTTCATTTAAACAAGTCTCAGGGTCTCTTGGATAGCAATACAACTTTGATTATTGAAATGACAGCTTTGAAAAATCAGCTCAAAATGTATGATTACATTCATTTTGTGTTGCACAATCAAAGAATAATCCTTAAGTGAATAAAGTAAAGAATCTAAGAGTAGTAGATCTACAGTTTAAGTTACATGAAAGAAATTAATATGCAATTGCATGGGCCGAGAAAGCACAGATCAAAGTGTTTGTCCTTCTTCACTACAGATGAGCAAAACATTTGGAGCGTTTGACTTAAAAGCAGTTTTCCCTCTTACTGAAATTTTTAATGTTCATTTTCATTGAGTAATGATAAGGATGAGAAAAACATTAATACAAAAATAAGTTCACTTACAGATATTGAGAGAGACAATACAAAAATTTCATGTTCTCTCTCAGCTCTATTTATCTAGCTTTAATTTTGTGAAATGTGTTTATGGCAACTTGTCAAAGTTATGCTGATTTTACAAGTAAACAATGCTGCCTACTTACAAATATATCTCTGACAAAAGGAGCATTAACTTGATATTTAACAGGAAGCAACCAATTTTCTCCTCAGCCAGTAAATTGTTCTACAGCCATTAACTTCTTTTATAAATATACATTGATGCTGCTATTAATCATTAAATACAGCTTCTAACACAATAAAACATTAATCATTAATGACATTAATTGCCAGTTTGTTACAGCCTTAGTAGTATCTTAAGTGAGCAAAAGCCTCATTTATTGTAGTCTCTAGGCACTGATTCCCTGAATGATGAATACATAGTTTTCCTATTACACTAGTGAGAGCATTATCAAGGTCTTCAGTGACAACTGTCTTCTCTGAAGATTATAAACTAAATGCATCTTGCATTTTTTTCCTCTGAAAAGAAAATGCTTTAGAGTGTGATGTGCATTTATTCGTGCTCTTCATTAGAAGTCAATTTGCCTCTGGACTTCCCTGTTGCAAGACTTGTAGAACTTAAAGGAACATGAGGTAAAAGTTTGTGAATCAGTAAATCCAACTTAGTCCCTTTGTTGTGCCTTCATTCACCCCCTACATACCAAATCTCTGAGAGCCCTCATGTTAGCTGTCTCCCATGTTAGTTCCATCTCTCAAGACTATCCTTGCCACATATCTTCCTGTATACGCCTTCCTTGCTTCTTCTCTTCTTTGGACAATAGCTGCTAAACTTATTTTCCAGGATATCTGCCTTTTTAACTTAGTACACAGATCTCCCTCCAAAGCTCCTCTATGACACTGACTCCATATTGCAAGCAGTTCTCCCCTTCCAGCACCCAGCTGAGCACCTCCTTATTTCAAATGACAGGACCCCTACGGTAAGACACTGAGTTCTCCACCCTCACCAAAAGCCACCTGTGCCACTCTGACAGAGCTTCTCAGTACATTAACAAAGTCAGTTTGCTCTCACTCCCCCGCTTTTCCAACACCCTCTGACCTCTTCCCTTCTTTTTCTTGACCCTTCTTCTGAAAAATAAAAACAATAAGAAATAAAAATTAAACATAAGGGTGCTTAAAATCTATGAGGACAGTTTCCTTCTGCCCACACATCATGCCTGGGTGGGTGACAGCAGCAGAGCAAAACACACTGTTTATCCTCATTGCTCTCCCACACTGGAAATACGACACACGGCAACAGGAGTCTCAGGAACTCTCAACTTCTGCACCAGTGTGTAGCTTTTGCGATTCAGGTATTTGAGTCTAAAATAAAACGGGCACTGTGCAAAAACAAGGCAGCAAAATCCAGCCAGATATGTACGTTGATCAAAATGTGAGCAACTGCACAGCAATCGCTTACCTGTATGCAACATCTTCAAAACCTAACAGCAATGAATAGTAACAGATGATGTAGCTACAGGCTTTTGGTTCACTTGGTTGGGTGCAAAACACATTAAGAAGCTCTGAGGTATGTTATTTCTTATTAAAAAAAAAAAAAAAAAAAAGCAGAACAGTCTGCAGATTTACTGCATAAACAATAACTTTGGAAGAGAAAAATTATTGCAAATACTACTCTCTTCATTTAAAAAACCCAGACCAAACCAGAACAGCTAGAAGCACCAGAAAGCATTTGCAACAGGACCAACTGTTAACCCACCTAAATTAACACCCAGTTATTTGGGAGCCAGTTGGTACAACAGAACATCCTTCCTGTTTACCAATAGAGAACATGTTTTAAAAGAATAATCTATCTTAAACTGCACTGGAAACCAAGGGTCTCACTTCACAGAGGGCTTCTGTTTAAATCAGAAAACCAGTCAGAAGAGCTAGTGACTTGAATACTAACAGGGCACAGGGGGTGTGAAGGAAGCAGGAGATAGTGATCTTGGCCTACAGCTGTCCCCCTGAAGGGACAGCAGCCCTGAGGAGCTTGGCAGGGGGGAGCAAAGCCTGGCTGAGGTGCATGGCAGGTGTGGGGCAGCAGCTCCTGCTGCCCAGCTCCCCGGGGCACTGACCCAGCCAGCCCTGCTGCCTCCCACCCATGTCCAGGCTGGCGCATTCCAGAAGGGAGCTCTTGGGAGAATGACAAAGCACACTCATCCGCATGTGGGTTTTTTTAGCGTTATAACCTCTGCCCGGGTACTCTTATCAACACCATAAGTAGTAACAAGTTAAAATAGGGAAATGAAAAATATAGCCTTCTTGTCAAAGGTTACTTTTTTCTCTTTTTATACAACAAAATGTTAGATGAGGTTTAAAGGAATATTTTTCTCCCCACACAGTTACCTAATCAGGCTTCAATTTAAAAAGCATCCATATTCAGAACAGAAGAGGACATGCTAAAGTTCAAACAGGGGATTAAGTCCAGTTCTCATGAGGTTTAACGCTAGGAAAATATTAAAAGGCTTGTCTTGAATAACAATATCCTTAAGACCAATATTTAACTGCTTTCTTGAACTGGGGCCAATGAGGGAACCATAACCCCGAGGACTAGGTGGGTAGAGGGAATTTAAGAAAAAAATCAATTGTAAATTACTGTTAAGATCAGTGGCTGCAGGAGTGTATTAGCATATTTTATTTCATTTTGGTACTGATATTTGCAATTTATGTGTCTTTTGTGATGACCAAGAGGAGATACATTCATGCAAATGAGCAACCTGACTCAGTGAAGAGTTTTAATCTTGCCTGCAAAAAGAAGATAGACCATGCAGTGAGCGATGGCAAGCAGCACCATAAGGAAAGGCACCAAACTGGTCCCCTCAAATGCTTCACAGCAAGGTGCCTGTGACTTCAGAAGCACCACTCTTACAAAGGTTCAGTACCTTAAAAATTCAGTGATTCAGTGAGAGGTCCCCCGAGTGTAAAGGCAGAGAGGAGTGCCTCAGACTCTCAGACAGCTCCTCAGGCAGAGAAGGTGGTTTAACCTCCCACAAGTGTCCTTAGGAAGGCGGGGGAAACACAGCCCTTGGTGACACAGCAGCAGCCTTCCAGCTCCCAGGTCACTGCATGCCAAAAGCAAACACACTCAGGACAGAGGCAGCTCAAACCCAGTGATTTTGCCCATTTGCCTCACAATTAAGTCTTCCAGTCCTCTCAATAACTTCTTTTTTCAACCACTTTCAGTCTGCTTCTTGTTTAAATCATGCTGCACAAAATGGTACAGCTCTCTGGTGAGGCTACATCAATGCTACACACAGAGTTACACCTGAATCTTACATACGCAACTCCTGCTAATAACCAGAGCAAAATTTTCCTTCTTTCAAGCCCCACTAGCACAGCGCAGTTGACTCATTCATGATCGCTTAAAATCTCTGGATTTATTTAATATACCTGTCAGGCCAGAGAGGCTACATTTTGCATTCACACGTTTTGTACTTCTTTCCTTAGGTTTCCTTGTCAAAGTTAGCATGGCTTTTGGAACACTGAATAGAAATGCCCATTACAGAGCACAGAAATGCTTAAAGGAAACACATGACAGTCATACTTGAATGCACCCATATGTCACCCTCTCGTAGCACTTCAAAAATATTTTTTTGTATTAAAGAATCATGCATTTGCAGCAAATACTATGTTTTGCTGACTTGAAAATCTGTAGGTAGGCAGTACATGTCTTTCTCGCTTTCTGCCATGTGAAATAGCTTGTGACTGTGTCCCAACAACACTTTTCCTCTACACACCAACTTCAGTATCCTCTACTCAAAGATGTCACAGAGGTACCCATGCAGGAAGGGGCAGAATAACAGAACAACAAATCTAAATTCATGGTATTAAAAGACTACATAATAAATACAATGTTAAATTTACTATTTAACCTGTCAGAAAACATTTTAATGCACCTGCTGGAGGACTGCTTAAATTGTTTTCAGAAAAAAAAAAATAAATTAAAAGTTCCCAGCAGGAGACCCATGTTCTAACCTTAGATGAGACTGACTGCAAAAGCATCAGTCTAATCAACTACCAGAAGGACAAAGCCAGTCCTCGCCAGCAGCAGTGCCTGCCACTATACACGCTTCCTATGCTGTTGTCCCAGACAAAACGGACCACTACAGAAACACATTCCTCCACCAGGAACTGCATCTCTGCCACCACCCATACAGTGCTGCTTTTTTTGCCCTGGGATCCATAATGAAATAGCTTTGAAGTCCAAAACAAAATACTTCCTCAGATTCTATCAGGTCCAGCCTTGCCACTGACAACAAAACAAGATATATTAAATTCACACTTCTCAAACAGTGGATAGACCATAGCAAATAGAGTGTACTGAAAAAACACCACCCCCTTTCCCACTGTTTCATCTCCGATGGACATTTTACTTAAGACTCTCTTTTCTTTGAATTTTGTACTTTTTCTTGATATTTGTGGTCTTCTCAATTTATTTCTTTTTCTGTATTCATTGCTTTAAAAGGAATAGAAAGAACAAATGTCAGTGAGTTACAAAAGCTGGCACCAGATAAAGAGATGGTAAGTATACATCAAACACATTTGCACAGGCAGAGGTGCTGGGAAATCTCGACAAGATACAAATCAAGGATATAAGCAAGGAAACTGATGGAACAAGACACATATCCTTAATTTGGTTTGCCCTGCAAAGAGCCTTCCTGACCTGCTCAATCTACATGAAAGATTAAATGTATTAATACATACAAAAATCATTCCTTATGTCACTGCGATACACATCCCAATTTACTCACGAGGACATATGCTAATACAGTCACATGATATCCACTGGCCTTCACAACACAGCTCCCTGAGGAGACCTATGATTTATGTTTCTGCATTGGATGGGTATTATATCGTAGTCAGAAAGCATTTACAACCAGGCAAACTAGATCACTCTGGCCACGGCTCTCCTTACACTAAGCCCTTTACATTTTTCTGGCAGCAAAAAGAAAAACTAACGCAACTGTAAATCTAACTGGTCCCCATTTAACTCCTTTATATCCATATGCAAACATCCATTTTCACACTGTCACAGTCACAAGGCTGGACTGAGACACTCTACCCTGCGACCAAGTCCTTATGTCCTCTAAAAAACACCCCAAAACTTTGCAAGGAAAAAACCTATAGCCAAATGTAATTATTACCATTTTACTTTAGGACCCAGGGAAACAACGCAAAAATACTAAGACTGGTTGACTGAACTGAAAAGTTAGTACAAGATCCCATGGAACAAGACGGTAATACAATTCCTCCCGCGATGCGGCTCAAAGGAACACCAGGCCATGGTGCCATCCTGGGTCACACTCTGGGACTCCCAGGCTGCCCAAGAGGTGCCCTGGGCACCCACTCCCACACCATGGGCTAGCCAGCCTTGCTTGGTGCCATGCATCCAAAGAGCCCCAGAACCTCCAACAAACAATGTTCAGAGGAGGGAAAGGTGGGAAGCATCTTGATGCCACCTCTTAGACTTCACTGCTGCAAGGATTGTAAGTCTGGCCTGGGTTAGGACGGAGAAGGTAGCAACCATCTCTTTCCACAGCCACAATTGAGTGTGCAGAACATGACTAGCTCAGAGCAGACAAACAGCAGAGAAAGAGCAGACATCTTCCTGATAAAACAAAAGACTTAACTGTTGGTGAGACCGATTACTTTTAGGGTCACTTAATACTCTCCACTATGTGACCTTGCTTAAATTAAATGTCATCTTTCACCAGCTGAATTCCATTTACAAGAATGACATTAGAGGGGAAAAAAAACCCTAGACTTACTTTCTCGTCTTCCTGTGTCAAAAAAAAGTGATTGACCCTTTCTTTGATCCATTCCTGAAGATATGTAACACTAAGGACTCTTCAAAATAAAAGCCTTTTAAATCAGACATTCCAAGTAACCCTTTTTTCTCCATGTCTCAGTTACTTTGTCTATAAAATTAAAGATACACCCTCAGTTTGCAGGTGAGGAAGGCAAAGTAATTATTGTCTGAGCAACACTAAGCTATTATAGTACTGACAACCAAGGGAAAGCTCATGAGTTAGTTAATCTTATCCTGAAAGCATCACTTCAACAGCATGTAGTAAACATAGCCTGGGGTACACACACAACAATGACAAAAACAAAATACTGAAGAGCTGATCATTAGGTAAAAGAGCCCCTCTTATGTGCTGGATAAAGAGGAGCCTCAGAGAAAACACTGTATGTGGCCAATGTGACCATAAAGGAGAGCATTATAATGTACCCACATGGTAAGCCATAGTTTGACTACCTGGGCAATCTTAAATCTGCCATTTCCTTCCTTCTGAGAGCTGACTTCACCACCCCACTGATGGCCTTTTAATGTAGGGAAAGCTGTATGTTTATGGGAGATGAAGAAAAATACATCCATCCTCAATTCTCAAGGAAAGTTTTAAAGAAAAAAACCACACATGTCAAAACTTGCTAGGTCCAAGCCCACCACGAGGCTGAGAACTGCCTCCTCGAGCAAACACAAACAATGGTCAGTCATGCTTACTCCATAGCCACACACCAGCCCTGGACAACCCTGCTCGCACAGCATCCCCCCAACCAGGCCAAGGAGTGGACCTACTCATGGGGTGGATGAAGCAGTAGCAGCACTTCCCTGGCTCCCATAAAACAAACGGAGATTAAATGGAAACAGGAAGGGGAGAAACATCCAGCATGTTCTTCCAACTCACAAGGGAGGGAGAAGAGTCAGAGAGAGTGCATTGTGGAGAGCTGTAAAAAACAATGCAAAACAGATCTGGCACAGGCTTCCAGCACTTCAAGACAGCACTCTGAGCACTGCTCTCGGTAAATAGAAAAATGCCTCAATACTGTATGGTATGATGTTGGGGCACAGCCTCAGACAGCTTCACTACATAGCTAAAATACTGCTTTGCTTTAATTAGTATAACAGGAATGATGGAATATAATCAGCAACCCAAACCTGTTTTGAAAGATTTAACAGTATGCAATATAGAACAGAGTAATTTTTTCAATGGATTAACCCTCACCTCTAAAGCGGGTCAGACAAAGCTTAGGCAATCAATGAAATTAATTTGAGCCTCTGGTAATCCTCATCAGGCAAAAGTAAGCCCTAAGCAGCAATATTAACTTTAATTTTAGCTTTCCCAAAACATTGATTTTAATTCCTCTTTCTAAAAGCTTCGAAGAAAGTTATTTTAAATACGTATAAATGCAAGGAAAAGAATCCATGTTTACCTGTTCCTTCCTGAGAATCAAAATTACTTAAGTATAGATTCTCACAGTTTATATTAATTAGTGGTTAAGATACATATCTGAGTCTGTTTTGCCTCAGCCATATAAAACCACTATGCAATCATGTTCATGAACCATCCAAGGAAAAGCGATCCACACCTTATGATAGAAATTTAAGGCAAAGTACCTTGGAAGAAGAAATTCCTTCAAATTCCAGCCCAAATTAATTACGATAAGATTCTTCTGATTGACTTAAATGGACTTTGGATCCAAAATTTACGAGCTGTGCTCTTAGAAACCAACAGTGAACATCAAATAACAAATGTGGTTTGATTTAGAGTACTCTCATTTTCAGTGTACTGTTCAGCTCTGTTGCACTGTTCCCCCACGAGTACTTAAAACCAATTTTACACTTGAACTCACCAACAATCAGTGCTTTCCTACTTACAGAATTTCAAACCAGTCTTTCAGTAAGTTAAATATTTTAAATCCTAAGAGGGGAAAAAAAAAAAAAAAAAAGCAGATGTCATTAGGAAGCATACAGTATTCAAACAGTCCTTCCAATTTCAAGAAGCAAACAAAGCAATCACAGAAGGATTCTCAGTTTCCCATACGTCTCCCTCACCACCAAGAACAGTCCAGGTCAGTTCCTGCTGCCTGCCTCCACAGTAATCTATAGAGCAATACAGATTTGAATATTGTCCTTTGTATGTATGGGATGAAGTCACAAGGACTGCAGAGGTGACAGTGCCATGCTACTTCTTTCTTTTCCGTAGCTTTTAATGAAACAAAAAAATGTTTACAAACCCTATTTCCTTTATCCAAGATTAAAAAGAAAATCACAAAACCCAAGCAAAAACACACCCCTGCCACCCCCCACCCCCCGCCCCCAAAAACCCAACCCACCAAACCCCCGAGCAAAAAAGCTTTGTCCTTCACAGTTCAATTTAATTTGGAGAAGGAAACAGCACCTGATAAGGTATACAGTGATTGTTCCTTAGGAATATATGCATGACAGCTGCAGATGCTTCTTCTTTAGAAGAGGTTGTATCTCAAGAGTTTCTTTAAGAGATATTTTCAGTAAACAACTTGACTATGACCATACAGGTTTGCATAGTGGGCACATCAGTATAATGCTGTGGATCTTTATTTGGCAGTGCTTCTACATATCTAAATGCTGTGATGCTTCCACCATCAGCCCAGATAGACAAGCTTCATCCCAGAGTTAATCTTTGTGCTACAGCCCATACGGAGCCTGGGGTACAGAGCCAGGTAGGCAGAAGTACAGAAGAAGCCAGGATCTCAAAACTGCCTCGCTTCCCAAGCCCCAATGGCTCCAGGGTACTTATACAAATAACCATTTGGTCAGTGTATCTTCACTGCCAAATGACCCAAGGAAGACAACAGCAGTCCCAGGGAAGGACTGTTCATCACTCACCTTTGCTATGTTTGCTGCTCTCAAGGAAGGAAGAAAAACTAGAACTGAAAGGAAACAGAACTAATTTAACAAACAAAGCTGGAAATGCTTTCTATGGATCTTTGACTGGGTTTATCCATGGTCTTACCTCAGACATCCTGAACAGTGCCACAAAAAATATTAAGGATAGTACTGCACTCAGGTTTGGAAAGAGCCCTAAACCACCAGACTTTAATATATATGCCAGGCTGCAAACAGAATACTAATACTTCAGCCTCTGCAGCTGAGAAGAATCCAAAAATCAAACCCCAGCAGGTATGCTGCTGTGCCAGGAGGCTCTCACCAGGTCCAGAAAGCTGGCAGAGCTGGCAGCAGGCAGAGGAACACATTTGCACAGATCTCTGGTGGCCTGTCCACAACTCCACATTGCTGTAAGGATGGACCGAAGATCCCTTCCTCCCTTCAGTAGGATTAAGAGTCTTTTTCCACCCCAGAAAGAGAAAACACGAAAAGAAAAAAAAAAACCAAACTCATTCTCTGAAGTCTGGCTACATAACGTTTTAGATCCCAGGTCTACACCCAGCCTTCTAACCACAACCAAATCCTTATGGAGGATTTCAAATCCTTATGGAGGATTTCTTCTTACAAGAAAGCGAATGGTAAATCAGGTAGGAAGAGCTGAACTCCACTGTCGACAGGGAAAAGGAGCCCCACTTCCCAAGTAAATTCTTCCAGGTCATGCTGCATCCTACTGACCTTAAAACATCCAAGGTGGGGGCTGGAAGAGTAAGAAAGTAAGAGACAGGATGCTAGTGCAGCACTGATAGGAGATAATGCTGTACTAGCTTTAAAGTCCAGCCTCTTTTGGGAAATCTCTCATTGCTATTATCACAGGTTTTCTTCCAATATTACCATCATAGAAGGATTAGGCAGGTGGAAATCTTAAATTTTCAGTTTGTTTACATTCTACATTTGACAACAGTTTGTTCATAACCAGAACTACTCCCCTGAGGAGCATTAATCAATTTCCTTTGCTGTATATGGATTTTTCACACAGCTTGCAGGTATAAAAAAATATTTTCAAATGAGATCAAGTGATTGCAAGAAAACCCACAAAAATCAGAGAGAAGAACAGAACACAGATGTTCTACCTCTTTTTTTTTTTTTTTTGCCTAGTATTTGGAAAGAAACCGTCAACAATACATTACTATATACTGACTTGCTTCAATCCCAGCACTTTTAAAGGATAAGAAAGTAGTAAGACAAACCAAGAATAGTAAAAGTAACCAAGTCTCTTAAAGGCTTTCTTTCCATCAAGGACACTCAGAAAGGACTTGACTACACAGCTTTCTTGCCCATGTGGTACCATACAAGTAACTCAGCAGAATGAACGTTACCAAAACACAGACTTAATGCCACATTATTGCTTAAACCACTATAACAAAGTTTTTTCTAAATTCTAGTGTGATTGTGAAGCAATGCAGAACAAATAAAAGTATATAATAGACCCTCTGGTATCTGCACCAAAGCAGTTAGCTACATTCGCCCTTACACACAAGAAAATCAAGTTCTCTTCATTTAGATTTTTAGGATAATTTTGCTCATTTCACCATCTACCTCTCCTCTTTTCCTTTGGCAGATGGACTTAAGGTACATGCAGGAGTTAAGAGTTCTCTGACAATGAAAATTTATTCCTTACACATCAGAAAATAGACTGCTGCAGCCACCCCATGAATACCCTCATCAGTTAGCTAGTCACTACCCAAGAAACAGTCTGAAAGACATGGCAGGGAGCGGAGGAGGGAGTTCAACTAAGTTTTGAAAGAAAGAGCAGCAGAAGAATGGAATTCTATGTTGATTGGGTTTTTTTCCCTCTTATGAGGAAAGACAAGGCCAGAGGAGAAGGAACATATCCATGCAAGGCAACACTGTGATACCCTACTACTCTTTCTGTCTTCAGGGCTTGATGGGGTGGGCAGACCTACAGTCTGCAAAAAGGGAGGCTCCCAGTGCTCCCAACTGCCTTGTAAGGCAGAACACAGGGGCAGAATTGATGCTGAAACGCTGTCTCAGCACCTCTTTGAAGCCAGCTGCCCAGCCTCAGTTGCAGCAAGACAGCCTGATTTTGACACAACTGACCATGCAAAATCCTACCATGTCTGAGGAGAGGAGATGGTGGCATGTATTTCCCCAGAGCTCCTGCAGTGAGTACAGTAAACAAGATTATGCCTCTGATGTGTAAGTGCTCAGAGTCAAACTAAGCTCACCTAATTGCTCAAATTCAGACTCTGGTGACTGCCCGGGACCCAGGGATCAAGTCCCAAACCAGGAAAGTTCAACACATGATTATCCTTTCCCGACTGACCTTAAGCACAGAGTAAAGCTCTTGTTATTTTGTCTTTGCTGGTCTTGCTTCTTTTCAAGACACTACAGCACAACAGCCATAACCTGCAAAGCACTGAAGTCCCCAGGGTACCCTTAACTTTAACACATGGCTTGTCTAAGATCTCCCCAAGTCCTAGTGCACTCCAGGATAGCTTTGTGTTCTATGTTAGCAGCCTAATAACAGTCTAATTAGTTGCATTAAGCCAAAGAGAGCAAGCAAATCTATTAATAAACACCATTTTAAAACAGAACTGTTCATAACTCAGGCTTCTTAATAAAACCTCTACATAGCTGAAGAAGAAATAGCTACATTACACTCAAATGACTAAGTCTGAAAAATGAGCTGTTCAGCAGTACTCGGGAAAAATTACCTCAGATTATTACTAGTGAAAAGTGCGATTTCATTTTTTAAAATGCCAGTGATTCTTACAAAGTATCTATGCTGAAAAATAAAAATAGTTTCTTGGAAATAATTATGCACATGAGATCCAAACACTACCACAAACATCATTTGAAGGTTTTACTTTATGTATTATACTACACTAGTCTCTCTTAGCTCTGCCCATCTTTAAAACCCTTTTGACATGCAAGCACAAGCAAAGCGGCATGGCCGACCTGGAATGGCTTTGTGGAGCAGAACAGTTGGCTTTAAGGCCTCAGTCCCCTGCCCCACAAACACACACCAAGGGCTTTGCTGGGACTAGCTCTAACCTGGCCCCAGGCTGGACACTCAAGAGGGAGCAGAGCATCCTCGTGCCCCCCCTGCTCTCCCCAGAGTGTGGCTGTGCTCCCTCCCCTAAACCACCCCACAGTGAGTAGCAGGCAACAGTCAGGGGGCTTGATTCAAGAGCACACTCGCTCTCGCTCTGAGCTGAAATGCTGAAACAGATGCACCCAGAGGAAGCTGTTAAATCGTATCCCCAGAGTGCAACAAACTAAGGACAACATTTATCTGTGTGAAGAAATATTGACCAGTTGTGTAGTTCTCTTAACCAAACCATTAGGGCTTCGAGAAGGGGGAAAAGTGAATGCATTTTCCCTTATTTTTTAATCTGATCACTTAAATTTGTAAAAACATGTTAGTGCTAAGATGTATTGTCTCTGTGTTAGTTATCTTTGCTATAGATTCTGAAAATTCTATAAGAACTTTACAAATACCTCTATTTCACCTAAATATATATGCTTGTGAAAATACACTACCCTTGGGGTATGCTGAGTGGGTAGTGACAAGATACTGTCTAAAAGTCTTACTTTTGCTCCCAAACCATTAAAAAGAAACAGCTCTATCCTTAAGGGGAAGACAGCTCCATTTACAGGGCAACATTCTCTGTTGTGAATAAAGAACTGAGCTGTGCCTATGTATCATGCTGATTCTCAATACACTGCCACCTTCGAACCACAGAGCTTATCTTCGGGACACTGCCTTTGAGGGCCTACATCCATTTGACCCAGTAAACCAAAGCTTGTTGGTGACAGAGCCGTGGTTCCCAGAAAAGGTCTGGAAGATCAAGACGACTTTACAAGCTCGACAGCACATCTTCTTTGCATTTTTCACACTGATAAATTTTCTCCAGTTTTCTACCTATAGAATAGGAATCAAATAGCAAAGTCATGTGTGCATATAAGCAAAATTACTACCCTGCTCATGCCTAAAACCTCAGTAGAAAACAGAATTTTTCAGAAATTATAGGATCAAACAGGGTCATAAGTACTCTCCTAATGAGGAGATGATGGAAGGGCTTTTTGCAGTTGTGTTTACATGCTTTTTATTTCATATTCTTTTCATCATGCGAAAGCTTTACAATGTTAATGCAAATACATTACTCATGAAAGTGAGAATCCAAGAGTATTAGCCTGACCTACATAGGCTGTGAACAAATTGAAAAACGGATGCTGACTTTCTTGAGACTGTTATCAAGAGTTTTTCAGCAGGTTAGACTGCTCTTAGGTAAATGCTGACTAAATACAGAGTGTTGAGGCAATGTTTCCAGCTCTCTTTGAACTGTGTGTTCAGAAGTCATGCACACTAAAGGCCAAACCGATGAAACCATCTATTGCTAATTTTACTCATTAGCAAGAGCTTGCCTTTTTTTTCAGTTGCTTATACACTCGTCAGCTTTCAGCTCTTTGAGCGGAAATTTTCCATATCAGGTGCCTCCCTTTAAAGAAAAAAAAAAAAATAAAATTCAGCAGTTCCAGGAGCAAAGCTAAGGAAAAATAAGTTGCCTTGCCAACATTTGAAGAGAGGTCAGAAGAATGTTTAAAAAACAGAATTGCACACAAGGACCCTACACTTTGAGTACCTGACTTTGCGACACTACCCAAAGTATATCTGAAAGAGCTTTTTGTGTGTAACATACTATTAGATGGGGAAATATGTATCAGTTTCACCTCAGCTTGTAGTTTAAATGTGAAAAATACATGCTGCTGTTCTTGCAAGTTGTCTTTTCCCACAGAAGTCGATGGGGGGCAATCACCTGTAGAACGCTTGTAAGAATCAGGCCCTGAAGCATTTGTCTTTTCTTTCCGGAATCTGTTTCTATTGAAAAAAATATATTACACATAACTCCCTAGTTATTCATGTTACAGAGAGGATACCTACCCACAATCAGAAAACTCAAAGCAGAGAGTCCATCTCTGATGTCCACCCCTCCCTGAAGTCTTCCAAGATCATTAACATGAAATGATATTGTTGCCAAGCATGAACAGCAACACAGGGGACAAGGAAGTGAAGAATCAGCTCTCCCAATCTTTGTGCTGTAGCAAAACCAGCAAACTGAGAAGAAGCTGAGTGTGTCAAGAAACAGAATGAGTAAGCAATAAGTGGGTGGTTCAGTATGTTCATTTTCCTCCACTATTTCCATTTCAAGTGTCAGCTTCCCAAAATGTATTTAATTTGTACTATAAATTTTGATTCCAAAACTCTTGCCATGCTGTTCAAGGAAACAGTCTGCCCATACACATGTAAAAGGAAATACTGCAGAAAATCCTAATGACAGCAAGGGCCCTTGTATGAAATCTGTTGCAGCTACATTTGCTTCCAGATCTGAAATAAAATGGTAAATGTTTTTTTGGCTGGATGGATCTAGTGACAAATGAGAAGCAATCCCCTCATCATTTTTCCTTCACTACGCAGTCCATACCAAGCTTTCATCCAGCAACAGCAGCAGACTGCTGACAGGGTTATCAAAGAGGTTTCTATGGGCTTTTAATTACGGTTGCAGCCTCTATTATAATAATAGCCTTCTGACTCCTCACTAAAGCCCAGTGTTGTGTTGGAATAACCACATTTCACCACTCCTGTTATTTAATCTTTGGTATCTGCTGTAAAAGCAACAGAATTAATGAAAATGCTTTTCTGGAGATAGCCTTCATCATAACATGCAGAACTCAAAGACAGGTTCCTTGTTATAAACGCCAGATGAAAATTGCCTCCCATAGCCCCAGAAGGAATGATGGCATCTGTAAAAGCTCTCTCTTCTCTGTTCCCTGCCATGGCAGGGTCTCACCAGCCCCATTGCTGGCTACATTGGCAATACGCATCAACTAGTTTAATCAGAGAAAAAATGGTCAAGTGTGGGAAAGCATCTGTACCTGGGTGAGCAGGAAAAAAAAAAAAAGCAAAGAGGAGGGCAGAACATGGCATGGCATACCCAGTAAAAGAACATAGCAGGACACTTTGGCAAACACTGACTGCCCCTGCACGCATCGTGCCTATCTTGGCACATTTCCCACAGGGTCAGGCAGCACCACAAGCAGTCCCCTCTGCAGTCAAGGGGGCCTTCTCCAATACGGTCCTGCAGCTCTGAACCACCGGTATCTGCCAACAGGAACAGATGCACACCCAGTGCAATAGGATCTCTGTAAAAAGCCAATACATTAGGCATTTTCCTCAACTTAAGCTTCAAGAGATTCAGGTTGGTATGGCAGCCACTGAACTCTTCCTTTCATCTAACAGTAAATAAAGATACAGTTTCCTAATACTTCAGGATGAAGCACTGAACAGATTGTCCATGGCTGTGCACCACCTGCACTGACTGATCCAGAGGGAGAGCAAAGCACCCTCAGAGGCTGTAACTTTGAACTGGTTGCTATGCCCATGACAGCAAAAAGCATCTCTACAAGTCAGACAAGGGAAACAAAGCCCTTACAATAGGTAATTAATAACATTAAACAGAGGGGCCATGACTCCTGTAATTAATGCCATAAAAAAGCAGGGTCTCATAAGTAAAAATTGTAACTAATGGTAAAGCAATATTTAGCGAAAGGGAGGAAAACTTACTGATCCAAGATCAGAACACACCCCTACAGTGATAGTAAAGGGGGAAAAAAATCTGTAATGATATATTACACACCCATCAAAACCCATTAGTCACTCTAGCTGAGTGGGAGTGTGGAATTTTGCAAGCTTGTCATAGAACAGGATTTACTGTGTCAGCTCTAATTTTAATTGTCACTTTGTTCTGGAAATGTGATTAAAATGGAAAAAAAAATACTAAATAATGGATTGCAGACTTAAAACTGCTTTAATTGCAAAAATTATTAAAGTCCTTGTACTTATGTTGTTAAAAACATATAGCCTCTGTTTGCACCCATCCAAATACTGCTGCAGATGTTAATTATTTGAAAATGTACATGGAGCAGGCAGGCAAAGCCTGGAATTATTACTTACTGCCAATACTGTGGTCAGTCCTTCAGGTCTTACTCCAGATCAAGTTTGTACCGCGGCAGAAACTGTGCATGCATAACACCCCCTGCATTAGGAGAGCTGCAGGCTCACCTCCTGAGCTGGGAAGTCCAGTAAAAAGAGCAGGAGGGGTGATGCAGAAACTGCATTAACAAAGCCAGAGATTTTTCTCAAATTCAGACATGGCTTTTTGAGCAGTCTTCAGCTCCACTGACTTTTCTCTTTTGGAGCATCGCAGACCAACTGGAGGGTAACAGAAAGTAAAGTCACTATTTTTCTCCCCGGCTCTCCTCCCTGACCATCAAGAGACAAGGATGATTTGCTTCCCTGCTGATACAGCTGGAGCACAGCCTGAGGATAAGAACTATTTTGATTAACTGGGTGTTCCATAATTAAGAGTTTTATGGGCATCCCTCCTTAGTTTTGCAACATACATAAAACCTTGAGCTCTCCTGAGAGCTACTGGCAGTTAGTTTCTAGCAGGTCTTCCTGCTACCACTACAATAAGTTTTCTGCCGAACCATAAGTCTTGCATACAAACCAGTTTATTTTTACAATGCCCACAAATGGAGATAAGTCTACAAATCCTGTTTACCAATAGCTGCTGCTAAACTCTAGTCAACATCCCATTACTATACCTTAATCGTTAATTTTGATTAAAATTATTTTCTCTAAGTATTTGTAACATCCTTATCAGCAGTGCATCTGCTATGGTGGTTTACTATTCGGGTTTTAACATCTATGCTAGTCAGTGGCCTCAGCAATGTTGCAGGTCACATATCAGCTGAAGCATGCACCCAGGTACAACTTCTGTATGTGATGCACCCCCTGATTTGAGACTGGAAAAAAATTCTACTTTGTGAAGACATTGCCATCTGCCTAGTACTCTATTTTCCCATGAGCTGCAAAACTGCTTCTCTTGAAGTACTTCACCCTTCTTATCCTGTTTGTATGAAAATTGGACAAAGATATAATGGCAGCTGGTATGGAGACGAGCCAAACAGTTCAGTCCTAAAATAGATTTTGCTTTAATTCAAATTCTAACCTGCTGCTTATTCCTGAAGGTGATGCCACTTCTTCTCAAAATTAAGTTCTTGCCCACAGAGCCACAAAAATTACACTCCTTACCACAACTGACCCTGAATTTTTCAAATGCAATACTAAATTGTAAGCTTAAAAGCTGTCCACAGGCTCCAGAGTGTGACGTGAAACTAATTAAGAAACTTTTTCTTTTTAAAGAGCAAATTAACTTTTCAGAAGCCTGAATTTCCATACCAAGCCTATTCCACATTTAACATCACCAACTCATTAAAAGTTTAAGGATAACACACCCTCCTACAGAGGGTGTCACTCCAAATGACACTGAACATCTTTCGCTTGTCTTTTCATTCAGTGGAAGAGAGAGAGGCCCAAGTACAACTTGGAAGCTGGGCCAATGGTAGTTATGTGTATCCACTTATTTCTGTAGTGCTGATCAAGTCTGTACTCTTCACACTCATTCATTCAGTCTCATACTGAGCCATTCGACTTTGAATGTGTGAAGAATCATAAACAGATGATCTGCTACATATGGACTCACAATGCAGAGGCTCCAAGCAAAGTCCTGACCCAAGTGATGTCAAAGACACTTTTAGATCATACAACATTTCACATTCCTATTTTCTGTAAAATCTCTTGTTTGTGTCGATATCAGAAAAGGGGTAAACAAATGCAGCTGCTTGGGTTTAGATCTAAATACATTGGGTTTTAAATGAATGTTTGTGTAAGGCAGATCAATCTCGCATCCTTTCTTTACTTACTGTACATCTCAAATAGTCATCATCCATAAGGAACAGCTTCACTGCTGAATGTGTGCTATATGTAGATGAATTCACACAAAGTGTTTTGGTTTTTATCCTGAGAGTATTAACTCGACTACAATCAAATCAGTTTTGACTGGAGCTATTATAATGTACTTTCTAACCTCTAGAAAAACGGGCTTCTTGCCAAATATGTGCAAGATCAGGATAATAAAGCTGCATAATAAAGGCATGTATATTTTTATCCTTTACATGTCATCTTCTGTATATATTTGTCCACATACAGTCACTTTTTTGACCAATCAAGAAAATTGTTAACTCAGAAAATTAGTTTCACAAAGATAGGTCTAAAAAGAATCGTAGAATCATTTAGGTTGGAAAAGGCCTTTAAGATCATTGACTCCAACTGTAATAATATATTGGGATCACAATATAAATGTTTATGGTTGTTTTATAAAATTATTCCCACTATGACAAACAGAAAAGAAGTTATCCCATCTCTGCTAATTCCCCTTTCTGAAAGCAACTGCACACAGCAGGCATGGGGTGGGTGTCCTTTTACTTCTTGTTTATATATACACAAAGGCTTTAGGTCACAGGGAACACTCCTATGGGTCAGCAACAAACCAGCTTTCCTGAATCCATAGAGTGTTGCTGACGGCATACATCAGAGTTGACTTTACTATACTTTCTAGCAATAATAAGTGAAACAAGATTTTACAAAAGGACCTATTGAAAAGAGAGTCTTTGTACACATTAACAGAAAATGCAGCAAGCACACAAGGATAAAATCTGTATTCAAACAACGTTGAGTATGTAGACTCTACATCCAAGACATACCTTCTTTTTCAAACATTCACTAGGCCAGAGAAAAGACTCTCCTTTTAACATGAGCAATCATGACACTAGAGCCACAGACTTACCAAATGTTTCTAATCCAACATCAGAATTGATCAGTAAAATTGCCCAAAGATAGTTAAGATATAAGCAACCTAAGTATAACATTGAGTATCCATGTGGACAAACTGTTTAAAATAAGAGTGAGGCAGGGCATTGAAAAACTGCCTCCATTAATATCTGTGAATCTCCACCCACAAGCTTGCAGTGGATAAAGGAAGGCTCAGTCTACTTTTGTAGGGATTTACATCACAAATTCAGTGGGAGGTTGTCTGGTTGACACTGAGGGCAAAGAATGGACTCACGCGTACAAAAGTGATGCTTTAAAAGTCCAATGCCATGATTAGAATGAATAATCCAAGAGATAAGCCTCTCATTTCTCAAAGTACCTTAGCCCATATTGTATCACTCCATAGCAGAACATACTAAGCTTCTGCTTACATTACACAAATTGCTTGAGTAGGAATAAAAACAAAATAAAATAAAAAAAAAAAAATGAGCTATGTTTGTATTTACAGACTAACACTTCTCTGTCTTAGTGACAATGTTTTCTTCTTTGCATATCCCTGATGCACATCTGTGACAAATTCTGGGTCTATGTGGTACCAATATTTTTCAGCAGAGAAGTGTAACTGGGGTGGATGGTACCACCTTCTTTTGATAACACAGTTGCCTCCCCAAAAAGGTTCATCTAGTCCAAATTTACCCTTTAAACTGACTTTTATAGAAACTTATGTAATAGCAACACAATTTAATACCCCGGCTTAGCTTTCTTTCCAAGGCTAGATACTGCTACTAACGTAGAGCCTACAATCATCTGCCAATGCCATGAGATCTTTGCTACCTTATATTATCTTGTTTCACACATTTTTAAAACTGTTAGTGTTACTATTAATGAGAGAGTGATAAGGAGACTAAAAGTCAATCAGAAGCATATTACAATGAGTGGATCCAGCAGTTTCTTCGCAGCTAATTATCCCGAGGTTGCTTCAGCACAGTAGCAGTTATTCTTCACTGATGCCAGAAAAACTCATCCTTTTAACCCCAATCTCTAATTCGTCTCGATCAAAGTACATAAACATTTTGTTAAAGCACTCTCATAAGGCCCAAGTAATCATTTAAACATCTTTCTTGGATTAACAGCCCAAAACAAAGGTTTTGCTAAATGAGGGTATTTTAATACAAACAACATCCATGAAAAGCTTGAAGGATTTAATTTGCAACCAAGCCTGCTGTTATCTCTACTTCCTACTTTCACAACAAAATTGAGAAAATGAAGACAGAAAGAGGAAATAATAATTCATCCATCAGCTTTAAGACCTCTCTAGACCTTGGAAGAATCACCAAGACAGTATTTAGAGGAAGGTCCCACCCAGCAGAAGAAAAGTTGGCCTCTTCAACCCCTCTAAAAACAGAGCTAGAGAAAAGGAAGCAATCAGTGTCCACTGATAATTACAAGATAAACAGAAATAAAACATTTTCTTTGTTTTTTTCAGTTAATTGGATTTTTAAAATATCTTAATATGAAATAATAAGCTAAAATACATCTTATCCAAATTCTAGCTGTGTAAGAGAACTATTCATTGTATCTAAACTTAATTTGACCCAATGGTTTCTACTGGACAGGAAAGGAATTACCAGTAAACTAACCCAAGGGATGGTGTTTGTTCTAAACCATCACACTATGTTAAATTTATGGCCACACTAGTCAGGAAAGCAGTGCATTGTTTTACAATACTGCTTAGCAGCAAGAAGTCCATTTGACATCTAAAATTTTGTAGCTTCCAGGGAAAGAGGGAAAGCATGTTAACTTTAATTTGGAATTGGAAGACTGTCATAAAATATTCTGCAGTAGTGTGTTTCTTAAAAAAGATGCAATAAAAATATTTAGAGATTCAACCATTACAATGCTTGGATCATCAGAAAATAGCTATCATAAAAAAAGCATCTGGAGGGACAGTGAGCAAAAGGACACTTCAGTACATAAACTCTGTGGTGAGGGCAAACATAGAAACTCTACAGCAAGAAGAAAATCAAGGCAATTGGGATGGCCATTTTAAGTCATGCAAAAATAAATTAGCGTAAGAAAGATAAGAAATGACACTTTTGAATAAACATCCTCTGAAAATTAGAGGTGGAAGTCATTTAAGTCATTGTGCAGAACAAAAAGTTTTGAGGAATGAATACAACCAAGTGTCCTATATGCCTTGCCCTGTATCTCCACAGCAACATCCTCTGCCTTCATGTCCTCCTTTACTTACAACAGCAAGTCCCTACCTCTGAGATACTGAAGTTGCTCCTCAAATACCCTCAACAACCCACCACGTCCCCTCACGCTCAGCAGGACTGGCCACCCCACTGCAGGAGGGAGAGCACGGACACACAGCTCCCTAGGCAGCCTCCCCACCCAAGTGGGGAGCCACAGGAACTCTGCCAGAATCTATGAACTCCACAGCACCCGCCTCTCTATCAGCATCAGCAGTGAGTTCAAAAGGACACTCACAGAGTTAGCAACCAGACCTTGGCAAGAAAATCATGCTTAGAATATTACGCAATATGCATCTTGCACAGCTTTTCCTTACATGATCCAAGTATGATAATCAGAAACGACAAAACACAGTTCCCACAACGAAACCCTGCAAAAAACATGTCCCCTTGATTACCTGAATTGTTGTAACGGCCACTAAACAAACAAACAAAAATAAATAAATTAACTGGTAACTAGAAATTGCAGATAGGACTTGAAAATTTCTTGGCCTTAAATAACGTGCCACTGTCAAAAATTAGTAATAGGAAGTTAGTTATGAATAATTCACCTTCATAAGAAGCACCACAGTTACAGCCCTGTCACTCAAATTAAAGTAGCAATTAAAACATTTCTATGTGCTTTAACCTCGTACCTACACCATTTACTTCTTCAAATGAAAAAAGACCCAAGAAATCTACTTTTATTTTTACTAGTTATATGTCACTAATGGAATAGACTTGGGAAAGTGTTCTGGGAAGGGGCTTGCTTTAGTTGATATTTCCTCACCTTTTAAAAAAATAAATGAATTTATATGCAAAAACACTCAGGATAATAAGCGTCAGGAAGAAATTAAACCCAAGCTCAAATTGCAGAATTTTCAATTCTCACTACTACTGACACTAAACTATAACCTCTAGACCTAGGTTTTGATTTATGTTAGAAGAACAGGCATTGCAAATGCACGTAGGCTTAAACATCTCTGCGTGCTGGCCTACTGTGTACATACAGAGGATGACTTGCTATTGAAGGCCATCTATACCTTTAATAAACATGCAAAGCAAGGTGATGAGTACAGAGAACTAGGTTGTTACAATAAAAATATTTCAGCGCTTGGTTTTACAGGCCCTGGTCAATGTTTCTGTCAAGCAAGCTCTGCTCCAAACAAGTCCAGAGATGAGAAAATAAAACAAGAGCAGTACACTGTGTGTGACACTTCACTCCCACTTTTGTACATCTCCGTCGCTTCAGGCAAAGTAGCCAGACTGTGTACTTCTCCTGCATATGCTGTGGGAAGCAGTGATACAAGGGAAAACAGAGCACTGAATCCTTCCTTCTCTCCAGGAGACCCAGGCAGGATCTGGCTCACAGCAATGTTCAACCACAATCCTGCAATTAGTTACATGTACATTTAGCTTGCCATTATTAAGGATCTTGCTGATACATGGCAGGAAAACGATGGGCTCACAGGATCACAGTGTTAACGTGCCTAAAGAAAACTTACAACCGAGAAAGAATACAATTTATGGTTATTTCTTTCATCAACCAGTTCATGCTATGGAAGTACCACTTCAACATTCAAAACCCACTGAAACCTGGACTACACTAATTGAGTCCTCCCAGTGCTTTCCTGTATCTTTTAATTACACCTTTTAATGACACTATTTTTCAGCAAAATCTTATTTAGATGTGATAACCCACTAAAATAAAGATTTTAGTCTCATAGATAAAAGAATCTTTGAAGAATAAAACAGGTTACCAATTCACAATCTGTATATTCTGGCAATATATACATTTATATCTGATACATAATATGCAATATCCAGAATAAAGGCTGCTTGGTGCTCAACACCAAGCTTATTTCTCTTGGTGGTCTCTCTTGTGGGAGGTTTTACCACCCTGAAAGTAATCCACCTTTTCTATAGAAACACATATGTCAAAGTATTTTGCAAAAGCAGCAGGAATAGCTATTTCGTAGACAGCAGATTTCCGTTCCCATGGTTGTAACCTTATAAAACAATATATATTTGAAAAATAAAACAGAGCTACACAGATTTTAAGTGTACTTGCTGACTTTGGGTAATAGTAGCCTCTAAGGAATAATACTTTTGCCTGGCTGCAGAAGGATCATTCTGATATCCCTTTCAATTTGTATCCAAAGTAAACCTCCTAAGAAAGTTTATTTCTCCTCCTAAAAACTTCAGGTTGAGATTTCTTTATCACTTGTCAAACACATTATTCAAATAACTCATTACATTGTTCAATCACTGCAGCTCTTGCCACTGGTTTCTATAAAGCTGATTAGCATAATACAACCTGTATCCTTCAGTTATTTTTGTCATCCATTTAAGGATGGATAATTTATATCTAAAAATATTTTTGGCCTAATATTTTTCTTTATAGTCAAAAATTATAATTTATAGGACCCATAAAATATAACACAATTTGAAGGATTCTTTCCAAAATAATGGAGTATTAACAGTGCTGGCAAATTCCAAAAGGGATACAGGAAGACAACTAAATTAATCTTTGACACAAGTCTACATGCCCTGTAGAGGAAAAGAGCAGGAAAGAATGAAACAATGGGCAGTTCTGATTCCCTACACTGCACCAGGAGGTCTCAATTTCAGGAACTGGCAATCAAGAGTGTGTCTGTGAAATGCCTTTTCCCCTCGGTTCCATCCTTTTCTTGGTGGTTTTCAGCACATCCACAGAAGCCTTCTTCCTCACAGAGGGAGGGATTTTACATTGACATCATAATCCTTCAAAGGAAAAAAAAAAAAAAAAGTGAAAGAAGGGGAGGCCCTTCCTTTCAAAGCAACAAAATGAGTAGTTAAGACTTGAGAAATAGAATTAGAGACCATGAGACAGGAAGAGTACTGGCTCTCTGAGTGAAGGATTCCCGAAAAGCCAAGAAATTCAGTTTCTTCCAAGTCCTCTGTCAAGAGTTATTTATGACCTGCCTGGATTGTCACACTGCCACACTGTATATAAGCTCCAGGAGGGGAGAGGAAGCACAAAGGGAAGGTACCCAAACTGACAAGAGCATACAGAATCCAGCAGAGCAGACCAAAACCCAAGGTGAAATTTCTTCAGTTTTGCCAAAAAAATGAAAAAAAAAAAAAAAAAAAGGATGTATTTCCAGTAACTGACTTCAGTAAAATGGTAGAGAGCAATGAAGATAAGAAAGTGCCATTATTCCACTGAAAAAGGAAAATTCTGGGGCTAAAGGGTTTCCATCAGTCTGGAAAAATAAGAAACCTAAATACCTTCAGGACACAGTCCAGCAAAACATGAGTACTGAATACTAACTAGGATCAGCATCCAAGACTCTTCAGTTTTTTGTGTTAGTTGGGAAAGTAATGTATATATAATCTCCATCCTTATATTCAAAAAGGAAGAATCATTGGCAGAAAGATAACAAGACATAAATATACTAAGATTTAAAACCAACTGTTGTTATAAGAGTAACTAGCAACTTGTCACACAAGCAATATTTATCATATTTATGACAAAGGTGTTAACATCAATTTCAGTAAAAGCTATTCTGAAGGGAGCAATGCTTCTCCCCTGCTGGGTGCCACAGATTGGGCAGCCGTGGCCAGCAGGGAGACTGGCTATCCAGGCTGGGGCTGCAGCCAAGCAGCCCAGCAGAAGAAACATTGCATCCTCTTTAACCTCACTGTTAGCAAACACAAGAGAGAAAAACCTCACATCCTCAAAGCTGGATGGAAAAGTAAAGAAGAATTTAACTTCTGTTTTAATGCAGTGGTTTAAAAGTCTCATCCTTCTGGAGAGTGATGCTCCTCCATCACAAAGACTCTCTTCCTCATTCAGTAAAAGAATCTCTTTGCTGTCTTTTCTGTGCTTTCTCCCTTCTTTCTCCAACCCTCAATTTTTCATCAGTATTGTAACCATACTGCTTTTAGGGAAGACGCTTATAAAAAACCCCTTAACTTTTATTGTACTGCATAGTGTCCTTATAAATATTAAAATTAGAGAGTGTCTGCCTGTCTTTCTCTTATCATCAATCTTAAATGCACACAAAACATTTTGAGAAGGAATACAAGGTATTATATAAAAAGACAAAGCGTGGGGTTTTCATCTGTGAAATTATTGTTACACACTTGAACTAAAGACTCACCACTACATTAACATGGCAACAAAACCAGTATTGCTTTAAACAGTACTATGGGATAAAAGAAACACCGTAACCCCTACATGATCCAAAGTTGGTTTTCGTGCAGAAACTATCATTCCATATTCTGACATCTTGGGAAACTGTTAGAGACTACTACAGAAAGAGTAATCATAGCTCCATACTTTTGCCAAGTATAACAAGTATTTACAAAAAAAAACAACCAAACAAACAAAACAAAAAAAAAAACCTCACAGAACACATGAATACTCAAAAAGTCTGTTGACAACACGATATTGTCACTCTTACTAGTCCACTGTTAGTGCCACAGCAAATAGATCCCACAAGTTTTGGGATATTGTAACAGTGGTACATGGTGATCTCAGGCACAACCCTGAAAACACCAAGAACTGGTTCGATACTTTTGAACCATTTAGGGACAGCACAGAAAACTGACTTACCATCTGAATGCACGAAGTCAAAACATATGTTACTGAGAGTTGAACCTGCACTAGCAGGGAATCACAATGACGGTAAACTAAAAGCACTATTTTTACGGACAGTCATCAAATGGGATTTAATCTGGACTTTTATGTGTGGTTTTTGTATCTGTAGTCAAGTTGTCTTCCATTTCCTAAGAATTCTGCAGTGTAGGCAAGGCCACAGATCAAAATCAGGGGGTGGACTCTGAGTTGGCAGTAACAAGGTTATGGTAGATAGTGAATAAAAAAACTAAGAAATAAGAGTCAAAATTCACAGGTTGATCAACACGGCTGTGGCTTGATCAGCCATTTGGAAAACAGTGAGCACATTCTCAATAGTTTCAAAGCAGGAGAGATTTAATTCCAACATTCAGGGAAAAAAAAACCATTACTATGTGGACAAAAGGTTGCAAATGTACATTTTTTAACTTGACAGTGTAGTTAATGATCTTCACCATTAACTGATGACCATATGCTTTGCAATAAAATAAAATGTTCTATTTTTAAGTGGCAAGATAAGATTGAAAAAACAGGAAAGAGCAGAAGTTTGGCCATAAAATGAGGTAAAGCAGCTATTTAAAAATGGCTCACAGACTCTGACAAAGGTTAGAAATAATTAGTCAAGGCCTCATTAAGTCACACTGCAAGCTTTCTGCACTGCTCCCGTGCTCTATACATCCAGCTTATTCTCCCTAGCTGGCAGACACATTCAATGCTGCCAGCCTCCTCTGTTCACAGCTTTTATCACCAGATGTTGGCTTCACAGAATGGACAAAGTATAGATAAACAGGATGAAGCTTTCACTTACAAATTACCCTTACTCACAGAAAAAAAAAAAAAAAAAAAAAATCATAGGAGAAATGTTAGCCAAAAATTTGAACTGGACTCATGACCAACTTCACCTTCCCTATCAGTCCAAGGGAAGGATTTTGCAGGTCCATCACAACCTTTGTAGTCTATATGATAGATACTCCAATACCATCCTGTATCTCCCTGCATTCTGGCAATAATAGATACTCCAATACCATTCTGAATCCCCCTGTTTTGGCTCCAAGTATACACTACAGTAACAGAAGCAGCATATTTTTACAGGTTTACATGGGAAAGGTCCCTGCACGTAACTGTACAAGCTCTGCTTTCTCTTCTGGCAAAATAGTGATTACCCTACAAGCACACTATGGCCCACCCCACAACATAGTCTAAAGTGAGCAGGAGAAGGGAATTATTTCCTAGGCTAGTGTCCTCCAACTCTCTGAATGCTTCTAGCTGCAGTTATTTGGCAGTTAAACTTTTCTTCTTGCTTTTCACACCTCCCAGAACAAAGTACAGTGGTGTCCTCAGGGAAGAAGGCACTCAGACAGATCTGTAAAACCAGATAGGAATCCATCGCTGTAACAAGTCAATTAATTAAGCAGCTAGGCATGGCTGGAAGTGACCTGCTGGGAGACACAGTGGTAAACTTCTCAGGTAGTATACAAACGATGAAGGAAAAAAAACCTAGAGCAGTCAAGAGCAAAGGAAGCATTAATCATACTGGAAACACCATGAAGCTTATCTTAAATGTTAAACAACCACTTGGGAAGAGCAGCAATTCTCCCTAGTGCATTGCCTGGATTATTTTGCTGCTATTGATCACTAAATCATCACAGGAAGAGAGAAAAGCTTCATATTCTTTGGTTGTTAGTGGCTCATCTGATATCATTAGAAGCTCATTTAACAGATCCCTGAAGTGTCCAGCTGTCTCAGGTCCTTCCAGAAGGATGCTTAATACCTCCCTGATGCCTGATGTCTGGAGTTTTAAATGCTAGTCAAGTTAGCTTCTCCAGCCTTTTCTAGAAGGGGTTTAAAATTATAATTACAGTAGAACTGCCATTATCAATACAACTGAGTGTGACAGGTGCCCAAAATACTTTCTTGACATAGTAAAATCTGTTATAAAGTAATGTCAAAACACGAAAAAAAAAAGGAAAAAACAAAAACAAAAACAACCTCCAACAACAACAACAAAAAAGAAACAAACAAAACCATAGTATTTTCAAAAACACATAAGAGGGAGGAAATCTTCAAGTTTTGCAACAGAGCAAAATCCAGTGGACAGATTGATGAGTAGCCAAGACCACTAACTGAAAAATAACTGGTGATATCAAGTTACATAAACATTCAGCGTGTTTACATCTGTTCTACAATATTATTTACCTCCATATTTGCATTCATGCATTAATTACTTTATTGGAGCATAATAAACCCAAAGGGGTAATGCAATGTTACACCCAAACACTGCCTATGGATTTAGATATCAACCATAACTGGAAATGTACAAAGTTCCCAAAGAGAATCACAGAATCATTAAGGTTGGAAAGCCCCTTGGGATCATCGAGTCCAACCATCAGCCCTACTCTACAAGTTCTCCCCTACACCACATCCCCCAGCATCTCATCTAAATGACCCCTAAACACATCCAGGGATGGTGACTCCACCTCCTCCCCCGGCAGCCTATTCCAGTGTCTGACCACTTTTTCTGTGAAAAATTTGTTCCTAATGTCCAGTCTAAACCTCCCCTGTTGCAGTTTAAAGCCATTCCCTCTTGTTCTATCGCTAATTACCTGTAAGAGGAGACCAGCACCAGCCTCTCTACAAAGTCCTTTCAGGGAGCTGTACAGAGTGATGAGGTCTCCCCTCAGCCTTCTCCTCCTCAAGCTAATCAGTCCCAGCTCCTTCAATCCCTTCTCATAGGATTCGTTCTCCGGGCCCTTCCCCAGCTTCTTTGCCCTCCTCTGCACTCGCTCCAGCACCTCGATATCTCTCTCGTATTGAGGTGCCCAAGACTGGACACAACACTCCAGGTGTGGCCTCACCAGTGCAGAGCACAGGGGGACTGTCACCTCCCTGCTTCTGCTGGTCACACTATTGCTGATGCAAGCCAGGATGCCGTTGGCTTTCTTGGCCACCTGGGCACACTGCCAGCTCATGTTCAGCTGCTTGTCAATGAGAACCCCCAGATCCTTTTCTTACAGACAGCTCTCCAGCCACACCTGCCCAAGACTGTAGCGATGCAGGGGGTTGTTGTGGCCCAAGTGCAAGATCTTTTCATTCCATTAATGTTGGCCCACCGATCCAATCTATCCAGGTCTCTCTGCAGAGCCTCCCTGTCCTCATGCAGATCAACACTCCCACTTAACTTGGTGTCATCTGCAAACTGACTGATGATACACTCTATGTCCTTATCAAGATCATCAGTAAAGATGTTAAACAGAAATGGTCCCAACACCAAGCCCTGAAGTCACCACTTGACCGGCCGCCAGCTGGATTTAGTTCCATTGACCACCACGCTCTGGCACCAGCCAGCCAGTGCTTGATCCAGCAGACCATATGCTCATCCAGGCCATGAGCAGCCAGGTTTTTTAAGATAATTTTATGGGGAACTGTGTCGAATGCTGTTTGAAAACCCAGGTAGACAATATCCAGTGTGAACAACCACTAAAAATACAGATAGGCATGACAACCAACCACACACACAAAAAACTCCACCAAAACCCCCCAATTCATGTACTGTTTTAATAATTCAACAGTATAGTTGACATTTTCTATACACAGTCAGGAAAATTAAAGAACAATTTCCACTATCCAAACTGCAAGTAACTGGTGTTTTCCCACAGAGGGCATTCATTGCTCCTATCCCGAGAGATATCGTTCATTTACAACAGCCAGTATTCAGCACTCACGAAGGTAACATTCACTTCTGATACCAAGAGTTTTGCCAATGACCCCTGAATAGTCTTTCCTACCTAAATACAGTATGGATCAAATCCTATTTCAGTGCCACAGGCCTAAGTATAATTGAATACTAGGATAAATGAAATGTCAGGCCTGCAACACCTCTGTGTAGGCAATTCTGTTGGCACGAGGGAGTGCTCTCCATTGCAGTTTGCCACAACAGCACAAGATAGTCTGCGCCTCTCTTCCTCCTCAGAGAGCATCACAAACAGCGGCTTTTTACGGAAACCACCAGCTCAGTGAAGGTAAGCACATCAGTTTTCCAGCAAACACACCACCCCATGGATGCAATGTTTGCTGTTTTGCATTCACTGATCATTCTGACACTTTTGTTTATCTCCATCTTTCCAGAAAAGGGCCCTTGGACTTTGTCCACACAGAAAACTTATTTTAATTAAGAATTAATGCAAACTGCTATATAGACAACCTAGTACCAGCATTAGTTTTAGCTAAATCCTGATGACTGTCAGTTTAAATTTAAGACTTGTCTACATGCAACTTTTTAAAAAAATCCTTCTGAATAAACCATTGTAATTTGTATTTACAGTAGGGCAAAAAGAAGGAGATAACTAAAAAAAAAAAGTACTTTCAGTATAGGCAAATTACTTGTATCTCTGCTGCAATGCTGACTTAAAAGTCCTTTTTTCCTTTTTAAAAGAAGTTGTATTTTGCAATAATTACCAAGTTTAGCTCTTGGGTTCACTAAAGTAAACATTACCCTTTCTCACTGCTAAAATTGTGTAATAATGCAAAATTTAGCTTAAAAAGTCAATTTAACATGTTCTGTGAAATTCTACTAGCATGCAAAGTATTTGTAATAGGTACATAGGTAGATGGATGGAAAGATAACAAACTGAGCAAGTAGAACTATATTCTTTAGAACATAGAGATATCCCGACATGTAAACACTTCAGTGTTTTCCTTGAATGATATTTGGAGAACTGTGCAATATGTGCTCCTGGCTGCAATATGCCACAACACAAGTTAGAGACATTCTGTGATCCCTGAGTAGGTGTACAGATAGGTAAACAAAGTAAATGGCATTTAAAATAAATTTAAAAGTTCTGTATTATACCACATCTACACCATATAAATGGCGCATGTCAGCAGGGTCATGTCTTTTGCCTCACAACAGTTCAAACAATACAGAAAATGCTGCAACCTTTCTACGTTAGAAAGCCCATCTTTTCACTCCTTGCTCAGTGAATGGAACACTGTGCCCACACTGTTCCTTTCAAATCCTCAAATTTCTAAAAATGATGCCAAATGCACTTGCAGTAGGATATAGCTCAGTTGACTCAAGCTGAGTATCTCTGAAGAAGTTAAAAGCTGGTCTGAAGGAAATATGCAGTTCCCTCTGAAGAGAAGGAGTATGTGGAAGCCAGGCACCAGCTATATGCCAATTTGTTTAAGAAAACTAAGAAAAATATATGGTCCTCTCCTATTTGGAAGGCAAGGTACTGCTATAGAATCTGAGCATACTCTTAAGCTTTGGGGTTTGTACTTCACAAAATATGCGGCCTGATTCTTTGAAAAGCAACAAAACTGATCTTCTCCAGACGCCATTAGGCACAGCCACCAGTGGGCACCAACAAGGTACAGCTTCCCAGCATCTCAGTTCTCTGCACTGCTCTGCAGTTCCTCTCTGTTTCTCTTCCAGTCTCATCTCTGCTTGGTAAATGGCATCATCCATCCAGCATCAGCTCACATCTAGAGATGAGTCTGGGCATGAGCCCTCAGAAAGGTGAGTTATTCGGGCAAAGGGGCAGTCCTCTTAATGACTCTCCAGCAGTCAGGAGATTTCATCACAAGTGCTTGTGTCAGCATTTCACAGCACATGGGACATTGTTACAGTGTAAGACAGCCTTTACACAGATCAAAGCAAATAAGGATTTTAATCCCATTTCATTAAATCAACTTTTTTTCCTATCACTTAAACTTTATCTGCTCCCCACACCCACACCCTCACAGCAAGGCTACTGAGCCAAAGCAAAGCATGCTGCTTAACACAGTCACATTTCACTTTTCCCAAGCCAAAAAAATTTACTTATCCTCCCCCTCTACTGCTGCAACCCAGCTGCTTCTGCAGAAAGACACCACAGTCCTTGGACTGGTCTATGTAATCTATGCTCAGGATAAAAATATAACATAATTTAATTAATTATAATGGTTAAAAGACCACAAGCCTTCAAAGTCGGGAGGTATTGCTTGCAGGGAACACTCCTCTGTGGTGACCAAGGGTACCAGGAGAATGACCTGAAGTCTATGAATAGGCTCTGATTTGATCTCAATGAGATTTGGATCAGTCCATTTAAATTAATTACATTTAAGCAACATTCCTGTCCATCAGACTTGTGGCTCTCACCGCTGTGTATGAGGTGCCTCCCTCTCATCCATAAAGATGTAGAAAAAAAAGTATTGAATAGGAGCAGAATTGTTAATATGCATTCCACAGACCCCACAGCAGCACTACCAAGCACATAACTCACAGCAAGTGCATTTGTTTATTAAGTCATTTTTTTCTCAGCTCTAACAGCAACTTAATCTTTTTTTGTGTTTCTAATGAAAGCAACTGTTAATTGAAAACAATGCCCTGAAATTCATTCTTCAACAGTAATGTTGTTCCAGTTTAACGTAATAGTTTTGCCAAACCTCACCTAGCTCAAAGCAGGATCAGCATAACAAAATTAACAAGATTTTAAATCTTTAGGAGCCTGAAAAAGAACATTTCAAAGTAAAATGACAGATTTTAGTGATTGGGTATTTGTGTTCAACCCAATCCTTCCTCCATTGATGGCAATGGGAAAATTGCCACTGATTTCAGAGACTGCAGAAACTATGTTTATACTCAAAATCTGCATTGCTTTAGGGAGCAGCTGCCACTGTGAATCATAACACTGAGAAAGAAATACACAAGCTCTATATACTATGACTTGCATTTCCAAATCATACACAAGTACAACCAATTTTACATAACACTGGAAGACGAGACTTCTTTCAGAATACATCCATACATATTTCCCAGAACAAACCTGTCTTTACCCCAGCACCAAGACTCAGGTGTTACCTGCTGAGCGAGGCCAGCCCCAGCAGACCTCATGCACAGCATTCCCCCTGAAGGCTGCACAGCCTGCCAGCAGTCTCTGGGACTGGGCTCCGTCTACCACAGAACACAAAACATTTGCAGAAAGTCTTTCTTCATACATTTATCAAATTCCAACGTCTATATTTTAGCCAGTGCTCACAGAATTTTTTATTAAAGTATTTATATGAGGTAGCCTGGAGGTGTGTCATACTCCAATGGTATATAATTCCTACTATTACATTTGTTAAATTAATAAATTGATATTTAATTTTAATATTTAACTTTAATAAATTAATTTCATTAATTTAATAAGATCCTATATAATATCATTTGGAAAAAGAAAAGAGATCTTACAGTAATTCATTCATAGTGCTCTCTCCTGATAGCTCTGGCTTGAAGAGATCAGCCGTCACTTTAGCTGAGCAAAATGCAACTTCTTATCAGGTATTTATGAAAATTGTTATAAAATTAAAATAACATCATCAACAACAACAATGAAAAACAAATCACATGGCTCTTCCAAAGTACAGCTTATAAAAAAATCTAACGCCAGAACCCAGAACTCATCTACATTGACAATGAGTTGTCTATGCTGTATTTTACAAGTGTCTTAAGAGAAAACCTAATGTTAAGTAAAACATAATGCTTCTTATTCTTCTATGCAAATAGCAACAGTAGACTAAAACTGACAGAACCCGCCAAGAATCTCTCTCAAAATATTTTCCTGACAACAAAAATGAAATTAAAACCCCACTGTGATATTAACTGACAATGGTAAAACTTGCCTAAGCGCTACATGGATGTGGAAAGCTTAATAGGAGATGCCCGAACGGCTTTGGAGTTGCCCCAGAACAGGTGGTGAAAGAAGAGAGGGATGCAAGGAATTAGATTCAACCACAGAGCTGGCAAGAGCAGGACCAAGGCAGCCCTTGCTCATCCTCCTCTTGTTCCCTCCACCAGAGCTGCCGTAAGTGCTTGTGGCAAAAAAGACCCTCTGGCCTCCTTACAGCTACCTTGCACCCTCTTGCAGGCCCACCACTCTACCCCAAAACTGTACATCATTCAGCTGCTACTCCCCTGAAATACCTACACACCTCTAGCTCTGTACATGCCCAAGACACCTCTACACCAAAGCAACTCAACTCAGGCAACAAAACCGTTACTTTTCCACCCTGCACAACTTTCCCTGCAGATGAGCTCAGCACTGAATCTGCAAATGGGATCCCTGTGGCTGTGCTCCAAGCTCCTGCTTGAGCCCTGGTCACTGCCCTTTGCCTTGTCCCTACCCTGCTTGTGCACCCTTGGCTGGCTCCTGACTCCACTGCCCACGCTCCCAGCCAGGCTCTCCAGTTTCATTTCAGTCTTGCCTGCTCCCTGTGACAGCATCCCCTCCCAGCAGCATATAATCCAGTTTTCTGCATTTCACTGGAGTTTCTAGACATGCTCTCACCCTGCTCTGTCCCATGGCTTTCCCAATTACTTGAGCACTAGCATCTGATTACTGATTGAGGAATTGGACTTCCTATTGCTATTTACTTCCTTTTTCTCGCAAACATGGCGTAGCCAACACTCTCGTGCGGTCACTACAGCACACTTACTCCTCAAAATGTAAGGACTTTGCAGTAGGATCCAACAGTTCAGAATTTCTTACATTCATGAGGTCTTTTTCATCAATACTCCTGGCAGAAGTTTTTATTTGGTTGGTTGTTCTTTTGATTTGTTTGGGTTTTTTAAGCACATACACTTTCTAGGAGATACATCAACCCAAAACACAGAGAAAGGTACACCAGCATACACAAAAGATGCAAGATGGATAGAGCCATGTTGGCGTAAGCAGTGGGCCTCTCTCAAACTGCAAATGCACCTTACCTTCTATTTAAGCAACTTCTTTTTTTGTTGTGTTTTCCCCATACTATCTGAAAGAGCTAAATAAGATATAAAATTTTTGTAGTTTACAATCAAAACATATTAACAATCCATCAAAACTGTCTAATGAGTTAAAAACATGCTATGCCTACCTATAATACAATACAGGTAATTAGATCCAAATTACGCTGGGAGTATCAATGCTCAACATAGCTTGACAGAATTTGGGTCCATAAAATACTAAGCCATGAGCACTATGCTTTATCTGATTCTAGACTTATTTGAAAGGTATATAATTAATCAACCAGCTTCATACTGAATAGATATCAAGAGATTGTTACTGCCCATTCAGAAGTTGTATCCAAGTTTAAAACAAATTTACAGTAAAGAATGATTTTAGAGTCCTAATTATCCACCACCCTGCTTCTTCTGTAGTCATTTGCACCCATGCAAATTAATAAAATTAATACATGACAACTTTGCAGTACTAAAACTAATTTCCACTTTGTATGAATCGCTGAACAAGGCACTGGGCAGCAAAGACATGCTCCTTTTGCCCCTCAAAGAAGTACCAAAGCAGCACAACATAGGTCAACCAAGAGGGGTGAGATCCAGCAGGATGGAGAACCTCGGGGGGGATAGTCAATATGAACATAATAACCATTTTCTGTAGCCGTTTTTGCTAAGATTATCCAAGACATGGTGTGAGTGTTAGTACTCCCCTGAGCATGCAACTCTGGAGGAGAATCAAGCTTTCATGGTATACATTTACAACTAGAATATTTTTTAAAATATTCCCAGTACAGTAGCAAACAGTAACAGTAGCAAACAGTAACCGTGGTGTCGGTTACCTTTTAGACTTTGATACACCTTTAAATAGGCATGTCACAATAACATTACTTGATGCATGCTGCCCAAAATAATCCCAAACCTAATTTTGTTGACATAAGTGGCTCTGGAACAGGAATATTTTATCTCAGTCTGATGCCAGTTAATCAATTAAATTAGGACCTGTACACAGTCTTAATGGTCGGAGACTTTCAGCTTAATAAATACACGTTTTAACAATGAACCACAACAAAATGAAGTCATGACAATCATCTCATTAATTTAAACATGTTTCAGAAAGGGTCTCAATAATCGCTAAAACTGAAAATTTCTGACATAAAGAGATTCCCCCAGAAGACAGTATTCTACATAAGTAAGCTTCAAAACCAAAAATGTTTAGAGTACAGAAAGATTTAAGAACAATGCATTTGACTGTAAATACACTTCTGCACCAATACATACAAAGATATCAGTCATTTGTTAGTATTTGGTGAAGGTATTTAGCATTTTGCAGAACTTAACGTTTTAATTAAGTATGAGTAGTTCCTAAACTGTCATGCATGTTAAAACCTCCAATTCATATTGGCTAAAAGAAAAAAAAAAAAAAAAAAGCGCTAGAATACATGTGCAATTAATCATCATTCCCCATTTCTTAGAAAAATCACCAAGGTATTACCAAAATTACACCTACCAGGTGCATCCTGGAAAGAAAAAGATATGTTGATTATGTCTACAAGCATGATCAGCTAAATGTTTCACCACAGAGGGTGCATTATTGCATCTACAGTAACTGCCTGCATTTGCACATCTACTGTGGGGAAGGACAGAAAAAAAATATACCATTAATTCAAATAAAAGATTCTTGTTACAGATGGAGTTGATCTCAGTGGAACCACAATATGAATAAAATATTATCATAAGAAACAGGATTTGCATCTCTGCAGATACGAATGCTTAGTTTTATTAACAGCTGCTTAACATATTTGGAAAACAGTAGAAAGCATGCCTCTGCCACTGCTCTACTCACCAGCACCATTACTCCAACAGAACATTATTTTTAATCATTACTTATGTACTTCTGCACATTAGTCTCTGTGTCACATAACATACTTGAAAAACAAATCAACAAGTATCACCAACTTCACCTCTCATTCCTGACCATAATAGCTCCTACCTCTTACCTAGAAAACCTATCAAACAACTTCCTGAAAAGACCTGCCACAACTTGTATTTGCAAATCACCAGACTTGCTGGTGGTATCCTACAGAAAGGACATTGTTCCACCAGTTTGAAAAAAGTCCCCTTTCGGTAATCAGTGGAAGACATTCAAATAACCTTGACTATTATGATCCTGTATGGAAAGATACCACAAACACAATGCTATCATCCATCTCTACCCACATGTTTAATGAGATCACTAGTCGTGGTACATTATGTGATATAGGGAACCAACTGACAAGAAGACTACTCCAGAGTATAGCCGTCAGCATAACGGACAAATTTGCTATAAACTTTAATAGAAGTAATTTGCCCTGGATGTAGGTTGCTGCGGTTTGGTTGGGGGTTTTAGATTTTTTTTTTAAAGTACTACTAAAGTTTATACAAGTCAGTGTAAAGGCTCCCATTGATTTTTAAGAGATTTCTAGCCAGGTATCAAGTTCTCCTTGAGTAGAAGTTAACTTAAATAACTTTTTACTTGAGTACAGAAATGGCTGGAAGTAACCACCTTTCTTAAAAAGGCAAAAAGGTCAGTCTCACCTCTGTGCCTGGCAAGATCATAGAGGGGATCCTCCTGGATACTACACTAGGGCACATGGAAAATAAGGAGGCGATTGTGGCAGCCAGCATGCTTCACTAAGGGCAAATCATGCCTAATGAATTTGGTGGCCTTCTACGATGGGATTACAATGCTGGTGGCTAAGGGAAGAGCAACTGACATCATCTACCTGGACTTGTGCAAAGCTTTCGGCACTGTCCTGCAGGACATCCTTGTCTCTAAACTGGAGAGATACAGGTCTGACACATGGACCACTCAGTGGATAAGGAATTACCTGGATGGTCACACTCAAAGGTCAACAGCTCAATGTCCAAATGGAGAGCAGTGACAAGTGCCATTCCTCAGGGGTCGGTGCTGGAACCAGTGCTGTTTAACATCTTTGTTGATGACAGGGACAGTGGGATTAAGTGCACCCTCAGCAAGTTCACCGACAACCCCAAGCTGCGTGGTGCGGTTGACACACTGGAGGGAAGGGATGTGCCATCCAGAGAGACCTGGAGAGGTGGGACCGTGAAAACCTCATGAAGTTCAACAAGGCCAAGTTCAAGGTCCCGCACACGGGTCAGGGCAATCCCAAGCACAAACACAGGCTGGGCCATGAGTGGGCTGAGAGCAGCCCTGAGGAGAAGGACTCGGAGGTATTAGTGGGTGGAAAACTGACTGTGAGCCAGCAATGTGCGCTCACAGCCCAGAAAGCCAACCGTGTGCTGGGCTGCACCAAGAGAAGTGTGGCCAGCAGGGCGAGGGAGGGGATTCTCCCCCTCTACTCTGCTCTCATGAGACCCCACCTGCCAGTACTGTGTCCAGCTCTGGGGCCCCCAACACAAGAGGGTCATGGACCTGCTTGAGCAGGTCCAGAGGAGGCCACAAAGATGACCAGGGAGCTGGAGCACCTCCCCTGTGAGGACTGAGAGAGTTGGGGGTGTTCAGCCTGGAGAAGAGAAGGCTCCAGGGAGACCTTATAGCGGCCTTCCAGTGCTGAAAGGGGCTACAGGAATGGTGGGGAGGGGCTCTGCATCGGTGAGGGTAGAGATAGGACCAGGGGTAACAATTTTAAACTGAAAAAGAGTAGATTTAGATCAGATATAAGGAAGAAATTCTTCCCTGTGAGGGTGGTGAGGCCCTGGCACAGGTTGCCCAGAGCAGCTGTGGCTGCCCCCTCCCTGGCAGTGTTCCAGGCCAGGTTGGACGGGGCTGTGAGCAGCCTGGGCTAGTGGAAGGTGCCCCTGCCCGTGGCAGGGGGGTGGGAACTACATGGTCTTTAAGGTCCCCTCCAACCCAAACCAGTCTATGAATTCAAAATTATTGTATTTTGTGGCAAATCCAATCATCAGAAACAGCCTAAATTAAACATGAAAAACTCCAATAAATTGAATGGAAAGAAACTTTTGCATATTATTCATAGATTGGCTTGGGTACAAGGTATATATTAAAATGGTCGGTAGCAAGTATAAGTGACTGTAGGCCTGCATAAGAGAAAAATCTCTAAGAAACTTTTCTGGCAAAACTTGGATCCCTAAAGGCCTCAGAAGCTAAGTGAGCCTTCAGGACAGCTTCATAGGACCAATATGCATAAATCCTGAACCTGAATCCCATTTTATACACTTAAGTCTTCGGTGGACTGTAGCAACGCAGACCACAAATAATTATTATTGATAACTTGACACACAAAAAATTGCACAAGACCTAATTCCTTTTCACTACAATGTTATCATCTTAGGCACAGCCATGTTGCTTTGTTTTCAGGGAAGAGGTGGAGATTAAACCCCAGTCTGAACTGCCTACCACCCTCAATGAGAAAGTATCCTAGTGATAAATGCAACAGTTCTATAGAAAAACTGTCCATTTTCTGTGATACTATCTACTGGATATAATTCATTTGACAAAAGCAGGTCTACAACCAGTACAAGTTCTGTTCAAACCTGTCTTGAGTACATGCTTATGAAAAAACAGTGGTGTATGGAATACTGGTGCAGTGTTATAAAAATACACAGGCTACAAACAGCTGTGCCACAGCAATCCAAAAAAATCTCCAAAATGCTTCTCTCTGTAAAGCTGGCCAAAAAAATCCCCCAAAAAACTTCTAATTAACAGAGAAAATTTTTTCATTTCCAAAAAATTTTCACACTAGCAATAATGGAAAACAGTCTTCTGTGACTCTTAAGAGTGTATTTAAGTTTTTCTTAACAAATAGATACCGGGTTAGATAAAGGTCAATCTAGGCTGGTATCCCAGCTACAGGAATACATGCATGGGGAGACATTTAAGAAGCAGGAAAGTACAAAGTAATCAATCCTCTGCTGTAGCTTCCCAGTGTTCAACCACTTGCAGTTTGGGGGACTTTCTAAGCCAGATGCTTTTGGTGCATTGTGAAGCTCTCCTCCATCAGTCGTCATTTTGAACCTGCTTGAACCCATTTACATTTCTGACTGTCACAGCTTTCTGTGGCTAAGTGTAGATTTAATCACATGCTGCATTAGAAAATACTTTCATTTATTTTAAACCTACTGCTATATATAACTATCACGGGGTTTCCCCTGCTTCACGTTCTGTGAATATGTGTTCCCTGTTTCCCCTCTCCAGAGTGTTTGGAAATTTACATACATTAAAATATCACCTGCCAGTTACCTTTTTCCAGACCAGCCTGATGGATTTCTCATTTTGTGGCAGTTGTTCCATGGCTAGGCATGTCATTCTTGCCCTTGCTCTATACCTCTTTAGGCTCTACTGTAGTCTTTAATGTATTCTCTACCTAAGTATTTTCCTCCTTTTCTAGGGTACTTATGAATATGCCAAGAATGCAGTTGTGGTAAAAAAAAAATCACCACTGGGCTACCAACTAATTAATCAGCTTTAATGAATCTTAATAATCTACAACTATGACTATGTAAGTAGCAAGTATCTAAATATAAGCTTTCCCAGGAAAACGCTAAGAGTTACTGGAGAATCACTACAGTCCTGAAAAACTCTACTGTCTTCTGAAAAAAAGTCTTAAATAGTCATTTTGCATAGACAGGTGTATCATGTATTTAAAACACTGAAATTCTGTCACTGCACTTCAGAGCACAACCTGAAAAAAACTAAGCCTCATTCTTTTTTATTGTAAGTTTGGGGGGTTTTTAAACTAAAAATGTCACTAGGATAAATACAACTTCTTGAAACAAGACAGCTGGCTATCTTGATACACTTCCACTGATTAATTCAATTGCAAACCCCTAATCCTTGCAGTTCTTAGACTAGTAGTATATGACAGGCAAGGAGAGCTCAACTGGCTTTCAAAGAAAAAAAAAAATCTGTGCATGGAACAGAGGCAAAAAGTCTCTGGAAGAACTTCACTGAAAGGTCTCATAGCTCTACTGCAACTGAAGTTAAAGTCTGACTCTGCAGTTCCTACTTCAAGTTCATGTCATGGGCATATTCTGCTGTTACTAATACCGAGCTGTGTTATCTGCTCCAGCATCTTGACACAAAGATCCAGGAAGAAAAAAAAAAACACACGGTCCCAGAAGTTTGTATTGCATGCAAACAAAGCAGAGAGAGAAGCCTGATAAGAACTGACAGGGAAATATTTTGGTAAAAAGTTACAAAATATTTCAGTAGGCATTACATAACAAATTACACAGCCTTCCTATCCTTTTATTTAAATGCTTGTATGTGGCAATGTCAGAAGGAACATGCCAGAAGGAAAACAACATCAGTCAACTCTGTTTAGAACCCCACACAGGAAGGCTTCTAAACCATTACATGTAAAGAAGAAAACCAGTTCTTTGAGCACTGTCTTCCGTTCTCCTGAACTTAGAGTGGTTGCACTTAACATTTTATTTGCCCACAACTGGCCCTGGATTATGCACAAGACAAAAAAATAGGAAACACTTGGCAAATAATTTAGCCAATGCATGGTCCATCTTTGGGCTTCTTTGAAAATGGGTGAAATCCTGTGCACTCTTGCCCTTTCTCCATCTCCCAACCATTATACTCTGCTGACTGCAGGCTCCTCACAGCAAAAACCCTTTCTTGCTCCAGTTCTGTAGTAAGACCATTTACTTCTCCCTTGAATTAAAGGAAAAAAAACAAACAAACAAAAAAAACCCCACAAACCCCAAAACCCCAACACCTAATGCACATACATTAGGGAAATTTTCTAAAGCACAAGAGCGGCTACAACTGCTTCTTATGAATGTGATTTCAAATTTACCTCACTCTACAAAGCTGTGAACATCAGCAAAGCAAAATGGGAATAAAAACATCCCAGCTACATTTTGTTCTTTTTATAAAATAAATGAGTTGTCTTGTTTCTGAAGCCAAATATAGAGCAATGAATGCACTGAAGATTATCTAGAAGGGTTCATATTTTACTTGCTGTAGATGCCAAATGTAATTTGCTGCAGGAAAGGTTTTTGCAAGTCCCTGTTCAGTCCTTTATACTTCACAGTTATACTGTGGATGCCAAAACACTCCAATGTAAACAAGTCTGGCTTCCACTGGAATTGCACTCTCAGAGGCTAACCTTGAAACTTGCGGAGTTCTAAAAGATAGATGGGGAAAAAAATGCTGCTTAAAGTACTTTGATCAGCCAAATCTAAAGAATTTTAACTTTTTGCTTAATTCACCAAGACCACTCATGCTTAAAGTACACCTTTAAATAACTGGGAGAGAAATGGGAAAACAGGGCAAGACTGTTCAACTCATGCAGAATAAGAGCTTGCCCTTACCGTACAACTTACTTTGCTTTCTTAAACCCCCTTTTTCAGCTGGTAAGATCAGCTTAAAGTGATGGAATACTATTCTGACTATAGATTTATATGAACATACAGACTTTTTAGAGTAAAATAAATATAACATTGTAAAATTAATTTCCCTGCAAAACATACAGTGCTTAAGAAGAACTCCTGCATGTTCAAGTCCTGAAAAAGCAGAAAAGGTAAAATGAATTTGGGGAGTTTTATCTTAATGTCCCCTAAAATTTGCCTTCAACATCTGATGAACATTTCCTAGGACATCAGAAAGTCCTGGAAGATGCAGACAAATAAATGATTTCATTCCTATCCCACGTTAAAAGTATTTCCCATTCACTAGTATAATGCCAGAGGAAAACTGTGATTCAAAACACTTTTATACACCACTGAGACAACCTTGTGGGAATATAAACATAATGCTCTGTATGGTGTCCCAACAGTACGCCTTAGAGATGCATTGCCTGCCTATTCTCAAGTTCAGATAACTGCTATCAGACACAAACATGTTATCTAATTTAACAACTACATTTATGATGAATTATGGCATTTTAATTTCCATTTCTATCATAAGACCATTTCCAGACCCTGACAATGATTGGAATAATTTTCTGGTTTCCAGACAGGATCTATGCATAGGCATCCTTTGTTCTGAAGGCAATGCTGTCCTAGAAATCAAATTCTTCCTCATACAGTGTTCAACCCATTGACCTTATCGGCCGATCCTAGTTGTCCTTTGCAGGTGCTAAGTTTGAATGCACCGTTCCTAAACTCAGGAAGCTGAGTTTACCCAGTATTTCAGATGAGGCCTTACCAATTCCTTTTATAACAACATTAATACTTTCTTATCTCTATCAGAAATCTCTCTGCTGATAAACACCATCCCAGGATGTATCTCAAGAAATTTCCTCCACTTGGAACACAGATCATTATCACTCTCAGTAGTATTGCTAAATATCAACCTGTAACGAAAATGCTATTAAAACTTATCCACCATTTGTGACATTAAAACATATCCACCATATAGAACTGGTGTAGTCTGTAAGAACAATGTGTTAATTTAAATCCAAGATTGTGTATTTTTGAAACCTTTAACCAACTCCAACAGAAAATACCATTTCCATACCAGAACACTCACACAACTCTGGTCCCGGGTTAGTAAAGCATTTACGCAACTTCAGACTGGAAGCATTCCCGTTACATTCAGTGGATGCCTTTAGAAGGCTAAAACCACACTTCAATGTATGGTTGGATTTAATGGGTTAATATTTCAAGGTGGAACTTTCAAAGGATCCTCGAGGCTTTTTTTGCACTTAACTACCTCGGTCTCCTCTGAACGTTAAAGGTTTAAAATGAAAAAAGCAAGTATTCTGTTTCCATTCACAGGATGAATGGATATACCAAGCTCTAAGAGCTAAGCGTGCGTTCTTTGCTTCTTGCCTTGAGCTAGAGCTCTGCCCAGTGCCTTCACACATTTACAGAAGTCTCGTTTTCCACCGTTCTCCCGATGCCTTCCAAGTGCAAATCACTACAAGAGGCTCACTCGTGACCATATGCTAAATTAAGTTAGCCCCGGAGACTTCATTCATCGTTTCCCCAGAAACTAGCGATTAGCCTACGTACTTGCAAGGAGATACCATTTAATTTGAAACCACATCGCTTATTCTTAAAAACTAAACTGGGAAAAAAACGCCGATAAACATAATCATAAGGCCCTTTTCCTTACCAGCTTATAACAAAGGCGGAGGCTGTTAAGATCGCGCCTGACCTGTTAATCTCACATCAAGGGTGTTAAACACCCGGTGCTGCTCCGCACCGATCTGTCCCACTCTCCGTCTCCAAACACGCCTTCTGTTCATTTGTGACACTGCATATTTTGCTACTCAAGAGCAAAGAAAACCATCGCTGCAGAAGCTATTTATTCTGCCTCCAGGTGCTTCATAAATATTAAATAAGAACGGATACGGGCTGCCACACAAAAACTTTACAACTCCGCGGGAGGCGGCCCCGCTGCGAAATTCCCGGGGCGCGCAGGAGCGCGGGCGGGACCCCGACCCCTCTCCCTGGAGCAGCACCCCACGGGGGGCCCTCTCCGGAGCCCGCTCCCCCGGGGCCGGCCGGCCGGGCCCCCGCCGCACGGCGGCTTCAGCCCGGGCAGCCCGGCGGCGGCGGGACCCGCGGCAACTCCCCGGCCGAGCCGGCCCGCCCTTACCTTAATGATGCTGCTCCTCCGCGGGGTGGCCTTGGCCGCCTCCAGCAGGCAGGCGTCGGGGTCGGGCGCTGCCGCCGGCCCCAGGCTGCCGCTGGGGAAGCGCTCGGCGGCGCCGGCGGCCGAGACGCCGCTGCGGCGCTCCCGCCGCCTGCCCGCGGCCGCCGCCGGGGCGTCCAGCGAAGCCGGCTCGGGCTCCTCCTCGGCACGGTGAGCGGCGTCGGGAGGGGCACGGCCCGCCGCCGGCGGCTCTCGGCTGCCGGCAGCCTCTGCCATCGCCCCGCCGCGCGGTGTCAACTTCTCCGGGGCGCTGAGAGGGCGGCGGGGCACGGGACGGGCACAGAGGGACGGACGGACGGCGTCCCGCGGCGCTCCCCTCACGGCGCGGCAGCGCCAACTTTGCCCCGAGGAGCCATCCCCGTCCCCCGCAGCTGAGGGTGCCTCGGCGGCCCCCGCGGTGCCGGGGAGCGGGGCGGGGCGGGGCGGGGCGGGGCGGGGCGGGGGGAGCGGGGCCGTGCGCCCGGCGGGGCGGCCGCGGGGAGCGCGCGCAGGAAGTGCCGCCGCCGCCGCACCGCTCTGTTGTGACAGGAGCCGGGCGTGTTTTGACAGAAGGCGTTGACGGACGGGGCGCCGGACCACTCAGCGCTGCGGCGGCCCCTCGGGGGGCGCCGCGGCGGCCAATAGCTTTGGCGAGGGGCGTGCCCGCGGGACGCCTGGATGGGCGTGCGGGGCGGCGCGGTGCGCGGCCGAGGGGCAGGTAGCGCCGCGGGTGGGTCCGCGGCGTGGGGAGCTGCCAAACCCAGCCGCCCGCACCGCAGCTCCGGGCACAGGGCGCGGGAGGGGCCGCTCCGTTCCCTCCGCCCGTGGAGAGCGGGCGGCGGGGCAGCCGCGTGAGCGCTTCCCGGCCGCGTTCCAGGAGGGGTCGGGCTGTGAGCAGGGCGGGTGGAGGTCAGGCGCCCTTCGGCCCGCAGCCCGCGCAGCTGCGGCGGCCCTCTGTTAGGAGCGCGGCCGGGGAGAGGCAGGGACGGGCAGCGGGGGAGCGCTGCCGCCGCCAGCCGCAGCGCCGGCGTCGTGGAGGGAAACGCGGCGCTCGGGCCCCGGTTGCTGAGGGCGGGCCGGCAGAGCGGATGCGAGGCGTGAGCGGCGGTGGGTCTCGCAAAAGACGGCGAAGACTCGCGTCGGGACCCTCCGTCGCTTGCAGACGAGCCCGAAACGCGTTAAGTCGCGCGGGGCAGCGACTTGGCCGCCTCTCGCTCCCCTCGGCTCGCTCCTCTCGCCGCCGGGGCCGCAGCTCGCACCCGCCGCGCCCCTCGCAGCCCCGGGCCCCTCACGGCCGCCGGCGCGCGGCGCCCGCCGTGGCAGGGCCAAGAGCGCCCCCTGGCGGCGCGGAGCTGCCGCCGAACAAGCCGCGGCCGGTCCCCGCGGCCGGTCCCGGGTGCGGCGCTGGGCTCAGCGCGGGGCGGGAAGAGGAGCCGCCCGGCAGAGGCTCTGCCCTGGCAGCCGGGCCGGGAGCCGGGCCAGCCACGAGGCGAGTGGCTAGTGCGAGCGCGGTGCTGTCCTTCGCAGCTCCCCGGGTGGTGTTTAGCGGCAGTGAGGTTATCTGCAGGGAGGCCTCGGGAAGGATGGGGTGAGGGGGCGTGCAGCAAGGCTAAAAGCCTGGGAGAGAGGAAGGCACGACGGACACTTGAGAAAGAGGTAATACAGAAATGTGGAAAATAGGGGAGGGGTAGGGCTGGGCAAGCTGATAGTCACCGGAGATGTAAGACTATCCAAAATTACAGTTGTTGGCTTTAAAGGCGGTAAGACGCAGCGGAAAATTTAATCTCTCTGGTTTCTAAAGTAATTTCCTAATGAATGTGTTGGGCACCTGTTGGCAGTCAATGATTAAGAGTAAGAGGTAACCTCCCTGCCCCAGCCGGTCATTAACTACTAACAAATGCCTAACTACTGGATATAATTGCCACTTAAAGGAGGTTAAATTTTTCTGTATATATACAGTATATAACATTTATAATTCCACGTAAAAAAACCAAGTTCTGCCAAGGTTACTGAACCATTTACCATGTTCAACACAGAGGGACAGATCTAAATACCACTGAACTTTTTTTCATGAGCTTCCATCTAAATTTGATGTTAAAAAATGTCATAATACATGTATATAATAGTTGTTTTGTTTTTTTCATGGAGAAAGGCCACAAAATAAGTAACCCTAAAAGAAGATACAAAATAATCACATTGAAGAAACATTTATCTTAAAAAAATACTGGAGAGAAAAGAGGGATAACGGAGTGGAGGACTCAACCCCAGCCTGCATTGTACAAGAGAGTGAACGTGATCCCAAGTCATTGCAACAAAGAGCAAGAAAAAAGAATAAGCTTATGGTTACATATCCACATACTGTCACGCAGACTGACCTAAGGAGACTAATTTAAAGACAATGTGAAAGGTAATTACCATGCAGTGTGTTGTTATAGGAAATTATTATTTCACGTAGAAATGTGTTGCAGCTTTTTTATAGATTTTGTGAAATTATATTAAGTTTAACCACGGGTTTAATTGGGAACAGCAAAGTACTGTCATAGCTGGAACCTGCTGCATCCACCAGAAACTGCCTGTAGCATGTTGCACAGCGACATGCATATAACATATTAAAGAACTTTATCCTTTCTAGGATATGTCTTACATATTTCAACTTAGAGAGATATTTATGGTCAAATGCATTTGTCTTCTGAGATCAAAAGTTTAAAATAATTCGATTCTCACCTTAAATTACAACCTTTGACGCCTGAAGTCTTTAACTGAAAACCTACAGATTTTCATAAACATCAAGCCTATGGGAACACAAAACAAATCATACTTGTTTTGTCCACAGGGTGCAGAGCTTTTAGAATTATGTATGGGGCAGCTAAGAGAGCATTTAGTTAAACTTGTCTTCAGAAGAGAATAAAAGTTTGACTTTTTTTTAGTACTATATTTCTGACTATGCATCTCTGGATGCTTTTGAGGCATCTGTATCTATCTCCTTCTGTTTGTAAATGTGAAGGACCATGAATTATGAAGGAAAAGAGCAATTAATTTTTATATCTCATTTTAATATCCAATTTAAAAAATAATTAACAAAAGGAAGCTTTACACTAAAAGTGCTTGGATAGAAAGTAAGAAAGTTCAAGACTGCTTGGTAATAAATATATTTAACAGGTTTCCATATTCAGTTTGAAGATGATCTGATGCAGCTCACTGTACAAAAACACTGTGGTGTTGTCTACAATTACTTGAGATTGCGACAGATTTTCAAGAACAGTCAAGGAATTCACTCAAGCTAAGAAAGGCAAGATGATAGATTTTTAAAAAATCTTATTTGTGTTTGCCTGAAGACATGAGTCAGCAAGTGCCTGCAGTGTCTATTTTAATGTGTTTTTTGGTACACTCAACTTACTCCATGCTCAAGGCACACAACTGTTCCTTAGTGGGTGTATTTTGTATGATAAACCGTCTGAAAATACAGTTGTCTTGGAGCTATGCTGGATTATAGTTTATATAAGCCAGTAGTTTCCACCCAGAGAGTGCATTTTGGGAAGCTCTTAAAATTAAAGTGTTCTTCTGGGAGCTGAAAGTGGTGCTCCTGTACCAACTGACCATTGCTGATGAAGTGTGAAAACTGACATATTTTCCTGTGTCAGGAACATCTCATTTGCAAGACCAGGAAAGAGCAATAGGGAACAAGTATGTATTCAAGTATGCATACTCGTATTCTTCAAGTATGCATTCACGATGATAGCAAATCATAATTCGTTGTAGAATTGATGAGACTTATGCAAAGTTATTGATGAGAAAATGTGTTGCAAGGTATTTCTTAGTGAATTTTTTAAGTCTCAGTAGTTACTGTGTCTGTACTGTTATATCCTGAATACAATATTATAAAACAAAGAAGCGTGTTAATGATATCATTTATTTCTACCAAAATGTACTTGTTGCTAAGCTTTGCTCAGGTTTTGGCAAGATAAATTCAAGTCATATTTTGCCGATAAAACTATTATCAAGTTTTTAGGCTGGGGGGAAAACGAAAAGGCAAATTCAGGTCAAAAGATGATCATCTTTAATTTAAAATGTACTGTGTACGTTTTCAATTTTTGTGAAGTTTAAAAAAATATTTACACTATTTGATTCAATGCCTCCTCATTTTTTTGTTTATTCTTATTTTGTCTTACCTACTACTTCGTTGAAAAAGCCTCCCAATACTTATACATCTTTATTTTCTAGGTAGTATAAATCTTGTGTCCTCTCTAACTTAGCAAGAAGTTCTTTTGTGATATGCCTCTATCTTAATGATGTTCTTGTTCCAGTTGAAGTCACTGATGAATTCTTTTCCTTGTCTGATCTGATAGTACTTTCAGAACTAATCCAGTGGTTTTAATAATTAGAATACTGTGGTTATGGAAGATTCCTGCCAGTTCTTAGCTCTGAGGAATAATCCTTTATTTTAGCAGTATTATTTGCCCAAACAGATACACCAATTAAATATGAGAAAGGGTAAAATCAGGACCTCAATTAGGTGATGTCTAATCCTATTTTACTGCCGCTGCTTACTATATAGACACAGGCCCAAGCCCTTGGTGTGGAACATATTCATTTTTATATGGAGATCAGTGCATATGAAAAGATCATTACCACTGTGAAGAGCCCCCCAAAAGTTAGCAAACACCAAAGTTAAGGTTAGTGGTCCCCGTGCAGTTTAGTATCCCTTGGTGAGAACGTTGCAATCATGCTCTAGGACTGCGGCTCCTCTCACCACATGGGATAATCCCTGTGGATGAGACTGGTTTCCTCACCTTGAGCCCTATTCCAGTTATTCTCACCTTTCTCCAGACACAAATTTTACTGTCATCCACCTCCTTCTCCTCCAAGCTGTATCAAGGTATTCTAGCACACAGCATCTCCTCCCTCCTTCCCCTCTCTGGATCCTCCCAGTTAGTGCTACCATCATTTGCTCACCAGCTGCCATGGACCACTCAGCACAGGAGACCTGAGAGACCTACTGGACATCCTTGCCAGAGTGGTTGTGGCATTTTTTGCCACTGTTGCGGGTACTTCTTTCATTGCTCCTGCTATGGACTTGCTTTACCCATTTGCCCCCTTTCCTGCAGGCTCAGCTCTTACCACTCTGCGTTCAACAGACATATTTTCCTTCACCCCCAACCTGGGTGTGGTGATGAGTCACTGCAAGCAGGAGGGAGAATGTCACTGCTCGTGGCTCTGCTGGTTGACTTTGACTGTGATACAGCTCAACTGCTCCACAGCCCCAGAGAAGATGGAAAGGAGCCCGGGTTAGATAATGCCTAGCATGAACAGAGGAGTAAAATCTGAGAAACAGAGATTCTGTAAACAAATTTTTCAGAGGCAGGTAGCAACATTTGAACAAAATCCCTGATAAGGAAGTGATTCTCCTACCGAATTTAGAATCAGTTGCAAAAGAAGGTGATATAATTTTTCCAAGGGAGGATGGTCAAATGTCACATGGTGGTTTGTTTTCGTAAATACTTACAAACACTTTTTTTCCTATTATGATTTTCAAGGGTAGATGTTTGACAAGAATCCATTTCCCTTACATAAACAATCACAACATGAGTCATACATACACCCATTGTCACATTTTTGACTAAAGTGATTGAAGTTTGTGAAGTTAACAAGTAATTGAAAATAAGGTTTTTAATGGACAGTATCAGATAATCCCCAAAGTGGTGCTGCAACCCAGGCAAAACACAGGAAGCATTTATTCATTTGTGCAATTAGTGAAGCTTTCTCAAGTTCCCCATGTTTAGCTGCTAGTTGCTTAAGTTTGGGGAACAGAAGGCATGTTGTATACATTCTAACAGAAATTATCTTGAGGATTTGGAGGAGTCTTAAAGACAAATTCTTATTCAAGTCTAATGATACTTAATAATAACAGCTCTTGTTTAAGGTAGGTGATAATTCCACTTCATGAGAACATTTACCCAATGACTGTCTTTTTCACAGAGCTCTTTTTAACTCCTCTCATCATTGCTTTTAGTATTTCTTTGGCTGTGACACATGCATAGAAATCTAATTGTAGTTGTTGCTGCCTTTCAGGCCATGTGAACTTGTTAACTGCTATGATCCAATAGGTGTATGCCATGTCCCCCTTTCTTTGGTAATTACCTATCAGCAGGTGCAATAGCATGCCAGCCAGTGTACTGTGTTGCAGCCTTTCACCTCCTTTCTAGCTCAGTGGGTATATTCAGTGTTAGAAATACACGTGGCACCATGGTTCCCATCCACTTAGATGCAATTTTGGGGGAACATTTGGATTATCATGAACTGTGCAGCTGCTGGGGAAGCAGCATTAGTGTTAAATGATACCTACTAGCTAGGAATTATTCCTACTGAGGATAGAAAGCATTCTAGTAATGTCCCAGTTAAAAAGCTACTGTTACGGTCTCTGATCTTGCCACCTCAGAAGAAGATTGCTAGCAATGTCAGCAGTGGCTGTATTCTCATTCACTTTGTAGTTAAAGACTTCAGAGGTAATTTGGTCAGTATACCAAGCATGGAATTTAGGCTGTTCTTCTGCCTGTTACTCAGACACACAACTTTCCTCTTAACATGAGCTCTCTGAAAGATTTTGCATTGTTCAACTAGGTTTGGTCATAAACAAGTTAATCATGTGCAGCCTGGACCACTGAGGGGATATGGACTAGCCCAACCATCAGGAGAAAAGACTACTCATTTGAATTCTTTCTGGGGGGTCCTGACAGCGATGGAAGGAAAAGTATCATATAAATTAATAGGAGTGGATCTGTACAGGGAGAGCATTGGTGCCGAGAGCCTGCTATCCAGACCACAGGCATTTTGAGTGGGGGTTACTTAGGAAAAGTCCTAGTCCAGTCCCATGGAGAGAATAGCTGCACATTAGAGTACAGTAGTGGTAGTCCTGTGGCAGTGTCTCTTTTCATTTCAACTGAGAAGTCATCAGGTTGCACACTCAGAAACTGCTCTGTGATGTGAACCAAGTAGGTAAGTTAGGATGGAGATTTGCTTCAAAACTGCACCCTTGATCCAAATAAAAATGCTAAACCAGATACACCCAAGATGCGTCAGCGTTAGAAGTACCTCGCTATCTTTAGATCACCTGTGCCTGAATGTCTACCTAAGGAAAGAGTGTAAAGAGCTATACCCATATCTGCCTCATTTCAAAGCAAGCTGGTTTCCTATAGAAAAAGTCAAGGCAGTGCTTCCCAGCAGTATTTTTGACAGCTTTTATGCTGTCTTGAAGTGGTAGTAGATGCGAGCAGAGAACAGGTACCCTGTACCGTCTATTTTTATACTGGAGCTCAAGTTATAGGCAGACTTTGGCCTAGTCCTTGATACCACTTCCAAATACAAGCTTACATGGAACTAGATAAATGGATTTGAAAACTTGCTAAAAACATTTATGTCTTGTTTCTCATGCATGCAAATCTGGCCCATCTTTCTTAATTCACTAGAAAAAGTAATCTCAAAAAAGCATGCTAGGTAATTATGATCAAACTGTAATCCTCAAAATAATGTAAATTCCTCCGGTATTAATTGAACAGGATTTTAAGAAGATTCAAAATACTTTCCATCATAGATGAAGTATATTTAATCTTTTATTGCAAAATCTCTTGTTTCTTAATGTCAGGTTAGAAGATACTCTAAGGACATTGAAAAGAAAGGCTAATGACTAATCTATGTAGGCTTATTTTCCTGAAATTTGCCATTGTGGGAGTACTAATATGTATAAACTGGAAGCATTGTTAACCACTGTTTATCTCTTTTCTAGGTAGTGTTAAATAAGCTGGTAATTAAAATCCATAGCCTATATTCCCACTGCAGTTTACATGAGGATTAGCAAAAGTGAAGCATTCTGCAAATAAAAAGCCAGGGCACTTTTACTCCCAAATGCAGAGATTTACAGACGAATCCACAGTAAAACTAGAAAATTATACCCGTGTTGGGCAAACTTGACACCTGTTTACACTGTGGTTTGGAAGAATCCTGTAATTCTAACCAGTTACCTTTTCTCTTAAGAAATAGAGAACCAGTTCTCTTTATTTAATCTCAGATATACAAGCAGACTCAGTAGCAAGATTTGGGAAGATTAAAAACTGAAGTGTATTAACTCTTCAGGTTATGCTGCTGTCAGAAGACAGCAGGACTTTTCCTGTCCTCCGCGTATGTGAAGTCCAAAGATGCCAAGAAGTGTTATTATGAGCAGATATATTATGAGCAGATATACACAATGAAGCTCAGTGAACCATACTTGAGCAGGACTTCTCAAAGGTTTGTGATTTTGGGGAGGATAGGAAAAACAAAAGGAAGAATAATGTCTCTTGTTTTGTAAATCCCCTGCTCCATAGTGGTGGGCCAAAATTTATACTGAATTATTTCCTATAAGCCACTACAAATGAAAGTAATTTAAATTACCTACTGGTCCAAATACTTATAAACCCTTGATTTGAATTGAAGGCAAAAGGTAAAAACCATTTCAGAGCCCACAAATGCTCTGAGATTGTATTCTATAAAATGCAAAAAAAAAGAGGGAATTGCAAATTTAGCAAAATTAAAAACAAAGAAAATCTCCTAATCACTCACACAGGCAAGATAAGTGTTCTTACACAGCTTGATTCTAACTGAAACATGAATATGGAAAAATCTCTTCATCTTACAAAAAAACAAATCAAATTTAGTGTTAAATCAAGTAGGGAAAGATTAGTAATCCTTTTTAAAAATCAGTGCTTTGAGTTCTTGTTCTTCCTACATATCTAATAAATTTTTTTTAAATAATAGAAATTTTCAGAGGAAGGGACCTTCTTTGTATAGTTATTTGAGATCTCCAGATAAAATACTCTATTTCATTATACAAGTAGATTATGATGAAGTGTTGCCCATTAAAGTTTGCCAGGCTTATTTCCCTAAAATTGATTAATAAATATCAGAAACCAAGTATTTAAAAAAGGATATAAAAGTCCAAGGTTGTAAAACATACTCCTTCCATCTCTGCAACTGTTATTTTACAGTTGCAATTCTCCTTTTCACCATTAAATTTCATATTTGTTTCAATCAACTGACATGGAAAGTGAATCAAATCATAATGCATAGAATGAGCCCAAGCATAAACTTTTCTTCCTGTACTCAGATGTATTCCTCCCATTTCTGTTCTCTTTTGACTCCTATTAGGTACTTAACTCACGTGAGGGAGGAAAGAAAATACTGGAAAAGACAACACTTCTTTGTTTCATATCTTCATAACCATCCTGAATTAATGCCAGTTGGGACTGCAACTACAGAAGCTCTTCATTCACAGGAGAAAGGTTGGTACATATTTCATTCCATATAGTTCTATACAGCATAGTGTGGGAAAGATCAAGACAAAAAGAAGTAGAGGTTGATTATTTTACTGCTGTGTTCAACCATTCAGAATAGTGTTTCCAATTATGTTGTATTTTTCTTTCACTTTTACATGTAGAAGTTTTGAATAACAGATAGTACAAAAAAAGCAACAGAAATGTGTAGGGATATATGCAAGTATTCCCCCATAAATGAGGCACCTCCTAAAACAGAGGCAGCTGTCTTATCTGAAGCTGAAAAACTGCATGTATGGAGTACATTACCCTGTGCACGAAAAAGAAACAAAAAAATACCATATTGGGCAACAATAAAATATCTTGACTCTTTTGCTGTGTTTATGCGTACCATTCTACTTCACATCACTGAAGTCAATAGAGAGAAAAGCTCCTGGCCTTTTGGACTACTGATCTAAATAAAGAAAATTACAACATGATTCTTAAAAATGTCCCCAAGTATGTGGGTTAGATTAGCAACATCCTATCTACAGTGAGATTCGTCTTTGCTTCCTTTTATTTGGGATTGATACCTAAACATACAATGACATTTGAAGACTCAAGTCGTAAAAGGTAGGATTAGAACCCAGAGCCATTTTCTCAGATGGCAGTCAAATGAATTGGGAAAGGAAGAACCTTTTTACCTTATAAGAACCCTTTAACATCATGGCAGCATATAGGTGTTATTAAATTGCACTTACATCCATGTAGCTTTACGCTTCCAGAGCAAGCAAAGCCTGTTACTTTATCTTTCTTGCCAGTATTTTTTCCCACCTGTGTTTCATAATACATATCAATTGTTTATAGTCTTTTCTATTCATTTATTTCTGCTGCAGAATTTTATATTCAGTTCAGTGAAACATGTAAAATATATTATGACAACTGCAAAAGAGTATTAAAAACCTGAAATTTATCAATCTCTGGATAAGTATTCAATTTTTATTTGACTAAGGGAAACACAGTAGGGAAAAAATGAGAGGAAAGGCAATCAAGGCTGTCACACTCAGTTAAAGTAAATGAGGAGTCTGATAATTTTCTCTTCACTCACCTAACTGGGATCTATTAATGTTTCCGTGTGACACACAGCTATGGTGTTTAGTTGGAGGACTATGCTTTTATATTGCATAAAGGAATCAGATTTCTCAGTAGACCTATTCAGTACTTCCTATTAATAAACACATTATCAGATTTAACAAAGGTTTGTAATGTAATTCTTCCATTTGCTAGGGGTATTTATTAAAGTACTGATAAGCTTTACAATTTCACTCAGATATATTCTATTTTTAAGTACTTTTCCAGATGTGGCACTTGTAACAGTATCTTTCATATATTAATTGTGACAAGTTCCATCAGCAATGGAGCTTTTACGCAGCAGTTTCCAGTAAGTTCTTCCCACTTGAGGACATGTAAAATAAAATGCACACAAATGCCTTTATAAATAAAGCATATACACTCTAAACTCTGAAGTGAGACAGGAAACAAGCCAGCCTTACGTAGTGACTTCATTCCAATAATCTATGTCATGCTGACCGTTGCTTTTGGGAAATAAGGCATTGTTAAACTAAGTTATAATATCTAATTATGTCTCCAAATTTGAAAGAAATCACTCATTGCCCTGATAGATTTTGAACTAGAAATCATCCACAATAATGTCAATACTCTGCAAGGATGGATGGCTTTTGTTATGTAGTAAAATCTACCAGCCTGGGAAAATAGTATCAGGAGAGCAGTCCGGTGTACTGACCATTCGTGTCTCCTGTTCCTCTGGATCATCCATTGCTGAGGGTGGGGAAAGTGAAACAGGAAGCAAATGAGCAACTCAGATAAGAGCAGCACAGCTGAGTTTGATGGAGCCATAGAAAACAGTGTGTGAACCCCACTCACCCACCCCAGTACGCAGACACGCAGCCCACCAAGCCAACAGAGCCCCCAAGTACCCTGCAGTGCTCCTAACAGACTCCTGAGTGATGCAGTACCTCCCTAGTGAACCTAGTACCCCCTAAAGCCCCCTTATACTCTCCCAGTGCCCCCAGTAGCTCTGAGAGCCCTCCCAATAGTATCTAGAGTCCTGCACTACCCTGAGTACCCAGTATCCTGCCAGAGCCCCCCAGTACCCACCCTGTGATGGCTGCAGGGATTAAAGGCATAGTGGATACCAGTGCAGCCATTATGAGGAGGAAAGGGGGACCGAGACAAGAGGAAGCAAGCAACAGTATTGTTAGGGCAACCAGAAACACAATAGAAGGTAGCAACAAAGGGCAGAGAGAATGGTGGAAATAGGGATGGGGTGAGGAGTTGCAGCTCAGCTAGAAGGAAGACATGCTCAACTAATCCAGTGTCGTGGTTTAAACCCAGCCAGCAGCCCAACAGCACACAGCCACTCACTCACCCTCCACCACTCCAGGGAATGGGGGGAAACTGGAGGGGTAAAGGTAGGGAGACTTGTAGGTTAGGATAAAAACAATTTAATAGTTGAAATAAAAAATAATGATGATAACAGTAGTAATAATAGAAAATACAGACAAGTAATACACAGTGTGATTGCTCACCACTTGCTGACTGATGACCAGCCCACTCCCAGCTAGCGATCCTGGAGAAGAGAAAATCCTGGGACTGCAGCTGTAGAAGGAGAATGAGCTTCCTGATCAGCCCTCACCTATATACTGACCATGACCTTGTATGATATGGAATATTCCATTGGCTAGTTTGGGTCTGTTGCTTTGGCTCCGTTCTCTCCCAGCTTCTTGTGTACCTGCACACTAACAGGACATGGGAAGTTGAAAAGTCCTTGATTTCTTAGTTTCCTGGTTTGAGCCCAGAGGGCAACTGAGCACCACACAGCCACTTGCTCCCCGCTTCACCTTCAGGAATGGGAATGAGAAAATAAAGAAAAAGGCTCCGGAATTGAGACAAGGACAGGGAGGGGTGATCCACCCATTTCAGTCACGGGCGAAAGACAGACTCCTTAAGCAAAGAAAACATCAGTTTAATTCAAACAGTAACAACACCACCACTTAGCAGACAGAGTAGGACAGTGAGAAGCATTATCACATCTTAAAAACACCTTCCCCCCACCCCTCCCTTTTTCCCAGGCATGGCTTTGCTCCCCATTTCTCTACCTTCTTTCCCTCAGTGGAGCAGGGTGGCAGGGGATAGGGGTTGCAGTCAGTCCACTGCTCCTTCCTCCTCAGGGGGAGGACTCCTTGCATTCTTCCCCTCCTCCAGCATGGGGTCCCTCTCACAGAAGACAGTCCTCCATGAAGCTGCTCCAACATGAGTCCTTTCATGGGATGCAACTCTTCCCAATATGCTCCAGCACAGGTCCATTCTGCATGTTGCATCCTCCCAGCACCAAATTACAACAGTGGGGGCTTCCCACAGAGTCCCAGCCCTCTTCAGGCGCAGCCACCTGCTCCGGCGTGGGGTCTTCCACGGGCTGTAGGTCAGCATCTGCTCCACTGTGGACCTCCACAGGCTGCAGGGCACATCCTGCCCTCACCACGGGCTGCAGAGGGTCTCTTCTCTGGAACACCTGCCCTCCTCCTCCTCCTTTCTTCCACTGACCTTGGTGTTTGCAGAGGTGTCTCCTTCACAACTCCTCCCAGGTTCCCCTTTTTACATATGTTATCACAGAGGTGCAGCCACCATCACAAATTCTCTCACCGTTGGCCAGAGGTGGGTCCAACTTGGAGCTGGGGGATCTTCAAGAAGCTTCTCAGAGGGGCAAACCCTGTAGCTCCTTCCCCTGCTACCAAAACTCCCTGCCACACACACAAACTCGAAACGCTTAGCAACAACTAAAAACATTGGTACGTTTTTAACATGCTTCTCATATCATATCTCATACTGAATCCAAAACTATTCTAGCTACTACGAAGGAAAAAAAAAAAAATTAGCTCTATCCCAGCTGAAACCAGGACACCCAAAAAAGGGAATGGTGTGGGAAAAAGGCCAGTAAGATGAAAATCTCATCTCAGAATACACACAACCGTTTCAATAAATGGAAATCTTCCCAGAAACGAGTCATTTCCTTCCATATTTTTCACATGGCACTGACCATAAATTTTTTATTCAGTGGCACTCCTTAGGTGACCACCATAATACACTTCAAAGCACTGTTAACTCTCTTAGACGGTCTACTCGAAGTCCTTGAATACCTAAGAGCTCTTGGCTTTTTGATTGTTCTGGTTAAGGCTGAAGGTGTAGAGAATCCATTCACAAGCTCATAAGAGAAATCACTGTGCACATCTTAATAAATTACAGATAATTTTTTTTTAATACAGTTGTAGTCTATGCAACAGAGACAGAAGTTAATCTTTAGTAACAACCCAAAAGACATTTTTATGAAATTGAGAGCAGGAAGTAAGTCATCTTTCATCAGGTACATTCTGGCTCTCCCTGTCTGACAGCGATATATTGATGCTTGTATTTCCATGAAAGGATCTTAAGATGCTAGTAGGAAAGCCAGCATTATTATCTGCAGATAAGTAACAGAAGCAAAAAAGGTAGCATGTCTTTTCCAAGCTCAGGGAATCAACCAGTGAAATAGCAGTCTGTTGCCAGGCCCTTGTATTACTCATAAAATCATTCTTGTCTTTTTGTGCCCAGAGAATTATTTTCCTTTCTCCTCCCAAGTATTTTTTCTCCCTATTTTTCACTCCTGCATTTTTCAGTTTCTCTTTCCTCACTTAACCTCTGACTTTTTCTGATGCTATAAAAAAGGACAAAAGGCAAGAGCCTACAAGAACCAGCACATTCAAACTCTTGTCTTTGTCCAGCACTGCGTTTTAATTTGTGGGAGAGAGCAGCAGGAGAGATCATCTCATGCTGTGTCTATCACTGACATGCAAAGTCAGAAAAAACAGACACATTCCTGACTTCCTTGAGAGTGACTCCCTCACCCAGGATACGATTCCCTTAATGAAGCAGCCCCACAGTGCTAGGGATCCCAGTAACTTTTGTTGTAATATTTAAATTGTGTATGCATGGCAACATTTTTTTGCCAGCTCTGCTAGTAGTCATATTTATAGATGTGTTGGATTTTCAGGTTTTCAGTTTTTAAATTATCAGAATAAGAAAGACTTCAATCTTATTTATTTGTAAAAGTCCTATTTTTGTCACAGTTGCCTCATTTTAGATTTAGGTTTTTTAACTTGAGAAGGAGGTATAATGTAGGAGATCCAACAATTAAAACTATGTAAAATACACTTCCATGTCTCTGAATGTTTCTGTACTCTTTCAGCTGTCCTGACTTCAGTTCCCCAAATCAAGATACAAAGCACATGAAAGGCTTGGCCTATTCTGCCTTTCACATCACTAAAATATAGTGCCATTCTTAGGATAAGCTTTGATGATGTCTGATAAATATTCAGAAAAGTCAATGAATGCAATTCAGCAAAATTCTGTAATCTTGCAATATAACTATTTCTAAAACATCTAGTCAGCTCTGTTAAAATGGCCTTTTATGCAGTTTTCTCAGATAAAAAGAATCACTACTAAGGGTTAAGCATTATATTGTTATATGTGACAGGCACAGAATAATTAGAAACTTTCCATTTATTTTTTTTACTCCCTGTGGTAACAATAATGTTGCAGAAGCTGGTAGATGTAGAAGGAACACCAGAAAAGTAAGGAGCAGTGTAGGGTCCTGTAAAGACTGCGAGGTCTGTGCCCTGCCTATACTCAGTGAGAGTTAAATGATGTAATTTATATGGAAAATGCTCCTGGGTTTCAGCTGGATCAGTATAATTTGCATAAAGCAAACTTAAGCAAGACACAAAGATTTGAATTCAGCTGAATTATATTTTATGGCAGACATTATCAAGATAATCTTTAAGTTTTTATTTTAAAGCACCCAAAAAAAGTAAAATAGGAAATTAGCCACTAATAAACTGACCCTATGGTGAATCCTGACATTGTCTTTCAGCTGCCATGACTTAGCCTATGAACATCTTATCACTTTGAAAACCAGGTTTCCCACTGGGGTGGTTCTCGCGGCATGCCTGCACACCAGCTCTTGCTGTCATCAAATCAAGGATTTCTGTCAGGCTGTACCGTGTAACTACATTGATTATGAGCTTGACATTTGAATCACACTTTTTTTTCCCAGACCTGTTTTGCAGCAGAGCTATTTTCAGGGCAATCTACATTTGCAAACAGGACGGAATGGCGGAACAGGGGAACAGGTTGTAGTGCTGTTTGTTAAATGACCAGAGAAGAACACCTGACACAAGTATTACTGTTGGTCCTCCTCCTCCCATTCCGTAAGGCTGAAAAAAAGCCTTGGAATATTTTGAAGAGTAGTCATGAAGGTCAGTGTCATATTCTAGTCTCCTCTGCTAGCACACCCCAAATCACATCACTAAGGTCATCCCAGGCCCCCTGCGGCGCAGCCTGCCTACTTGGAGCTGAAGCAAGGACAGCTGTAAAGTCTGAACCACGTTTTTGCCTCTGTCAAGTATGGCCTGGTGAGCCAGACCCCAAGAACAGCCTCACTGGGCACTTCTGTATTTCTCCCGCGGAGGCCAGAGGACAGGTCAAACACGTGCCCTTATTTTCCTCCCCGTTTCACTCCCTGCTTGAGGGGAAACCCCCAGCTGCGGGTTGCCGGCAGTGTCCTCAGGTGGCAGGCCTGGAGAGAGGTTCCCGGGCTGCCCCGGGGCCTGGCAGCGCCGCTCCCAGGCCGCTACCGGCAACCGCAACCCCCTTCTCGGAGCTGCCGCCCGAAGCAGGCGGGACGCCCGCCCCGGGCGCTGTTCCTGCGTGGGGGCCCGCCGCTGGCACGGTACCCGCGGGGAGGGCAGGGCACACGGGCACAAGCCCCGGGCAGCCCGGCGGGATGCGGGCAGCGGCGGGGAGCAGCAGCGCCGGTCCGCCGGCGGGCAGCGGGCGGGGGCGCGGCCGCAGCCCCCAGGGTCCTGCGGCGGGCGGGCGGTGAGTGAGGGCGCCAGCAGGTGCCGGGGGAGGGGCGGGGGCGGCAGCCGCCCGCTCGCCGCAGGTGGGGCGGGGGAGCCCGGCCCAGCCCAGGCGCCGGGGGAGGGGGCGACTGCCCCCGGGGAAGGAGGCCTGAGGGGCAGCGCGGGGCGTCTGCCTTCTGGGTGGGGGCGAGGAAGGGCTGCTCCGGCCCGGCCCGCCTCCCCCTCAGTGCCCGCCGCCGGGCTGTGCCCTCCCCCGCCTCTTGCAGGCCTCGCTGCTGCTCGCCGGCCGCGCCCGAGGCGCACCTGAGGAGCGCGACGCGTGCCCGCAACGTGACGGGCTCAGGCGGCGGCGACGGAGAGATGGAGCCCGACGGCGCGGTGAGGGGCCGGGCGGGGTGATGAGGCCGCCTACCCGGGTGGCCGGGGAGCCGCGCCGGAGAGAGGGCGGCGAGCGGCGGCAGGGCTGGGAGCGCGGCCTTCCCGCCACAGCGGCCTTCGCAGGCGGCCCTGGCACTGTCCCCGCCCGGGGGGCGGCCGCCATTTCCTCTGGGGTGGCCTCGAGGTGTGGTGAATCGCGCCCTTCGCCTTGAGGGTGCAGCACTGCCTGTGTGCCCCATTTCTGGCGGTCTAGGATATGGGCTGTAAAAGAGAGTTGTTTAGGGAGCAGGGTGGGATTAGTCACCAGGCCTTTGTAGCGTTTGGTTGCCTGACTGTGGGTGTGTTCAACATAAAAGAAAGGTTATCAATTTTGGTAAAGAGCAGTTGTCAAACATTAAATAACCCATAAAAATACCAATCAATATGCATGTCTGTACTGTTTGGAAGAAAAAAATTATAAAAAGTGAGTTTACAAGCTTATAGAAACATGATTAGGCAAGTGACATGCTGTTAGCACACTTTTTTTTTTTTTTAAATGCTGTTTTCTTGCAGCTACGCTGGCACTGAAGAAACGGTGTCTGAGATAGCTATCAGAATACAGATTTTAACACCTTAAAATTCATTGGGATTTAGTGTGGTGGGAGTTAACAAGTGATATGTTTAATTCTTCGTTTCTTCCATTTGGAGTTTGGGTGTTTTGGTTTTTTTAATAAGAATTGAAACTCTTAAAACTTCTATGGAGAAAATTAAATTTGAGATCTATGAGGTAAGGAATACATTTTGGCTGAGATGTCAACCATTAATTGTTACTTTATAGTTAAATTTTAATATTTTAGTGCTGTACACAATTGCCAGATGATTATACAAGTAGAATATTGTATTTGGTGTGAGAGATGAAGAAAGTAACCTAGTTCTTCAGAAGTTGTTCTTAAATGAAAACATTCATCCTTTGGCACTGTAGCAATTATGAATGTTCCTTGCTTGCAAGTGGTGGGTTGGGGGTTTTTTTCAGGTTAGACACTACTCTAGGGTAGTATTCCCAGTAAGAGGAATGCATACTTTCTCCTGAATAGATTAGGTTAAAGACTTGGGTTTTTCCTCTGCCCCAAATAAATGTGCTTTCATAAATTTGGAAAGGATTTCTGTCTTCCCTAAAGCTAAAAAGGCATGGACTGAGATGGATTTATTGTCTTTATAGTATCCAGAACAATAGCATTAACCCATTGCTCGGAATTAATAGGACTAATTCTCAGCTAAGGAAATAGCAAATAATCCTGGAAGTGCTTGTAGAGCAAACTAAAAGATCACTTTTTTCCAAACATTCTTCTCAGTATCTCACCACACTTTAACTGTTAGCCTTCATTTTTTGTGTGTTCTGACAAAGTGATTTGTTTTTATCCGGAAATCCTTAAAGGCAGAGATAAGAAAATGCTGTTCTGTTGAGTGAGAGACGCAACATCAGGAAGCAAAACAGTGTAAATAAAAGGGACCTTCTGTGAGGAGAACCATTTAAGAGCATTTCACTTTCTGCTATAGTTTTTGAAAGGCCAAGATACGGGCACCACAAGAAGTGAAAGAACTTTGTAACAGATGCAGTAGCTTGATGTTTTTAAAATATGCCTGTATGTGTTTTGTCAGTCCACAGTACTAATGTTAAGGGTTGCACAGTAGTAAGAAAAAAAATATTTTTCTTGAAATCCTTTAAAAAGAAAGGTTGGGGGATGAGAACCCTAGATTCCTACTTCTAGTTTTCAGTACTCTGCTTACTGTTAGTCTTGTTATCTGCAGCTTGCAGCAACTGCTCATCTTTCACTTTGGAGTCCTTCCTTAGTGGTACTGTCAGGGTACTATAGCCCAGGAGTGGTTTTAGTAAACTTCAGTTGTGGGGGAAACAAAACCACAGCAAAAATGGTCTTGAAGCCTACTGCAGTTCCTATTAGAGAAGTTATTGATAATATATGTGGCTGCTTTACAGCTATCGTCTCACAGTTAGGGTGGACTATGTATGGTGGTATCAGTTTGTTCTGAAAAGGAACATGAATGAATTTCTGAATGAAATGGAAATCTGTGTAGTTTAATAATTCACAGGTCTAAGAAGGGTGGAAGTTCAAACATCAGGCAGACTTCGCTAAATACTGGTTTCCATGAAGCTCCCACCAGAGTGTGTTCCTTTCCTTTACAAGGGCAAGAGCAGTCTGGTTCCTCTTCTGGAGAGAGAATTTCTGTTCGGATTACTGTGCACTGTATTGTAGGCCAAGAGTGTGTAGAAGCCTAGTCTTCCAAATTCTGTTCTCATAAGTTACAATGAGCTTGTTAATTTTTATGTGGTGGAATTATGGGTGCTTGGCACTTGGAAAATCAAGCAGAAACTGTTGCAAAGAGCGGAGTTCTGTAGATGTGTGTGAGAACACGAGTTGAAAAGGTCCTTTCTATATAGGCTTAAACTAAGAGGCTTCTAATAAGTTATACTTAATTGATATCTGAAGTAGAATTCATAACTTGGATCCATACAGCAGGTGCTGTGCAAACATAAAAATTTAAGATTGGGGCATTAGGTAATTCAGAAAGGTGTTTGTCAAACTTGAGACCATAGTGTATTCACGAAATTACTACATTGGTTAAATCTAAGCTTATGTTTAAACAGTCTGCTGAGCTGCATTCTGATTAAAAATGTGCTTAATGTTCAGTTTTCCAGCATTTCCTGTGTCTCCCAAAAAGTTCTGTATGTATTTTGTTGAGAATTTTTTTCATTTTATAGCTTATAACATTTGAGATATTGAAAATACTTTCTTTCTATCAGCAGACCACAAATCAGACGCAAACAGAATCTTTATCTTCATGTCCCAACACTGTGTCACCAGTGGTATTAAATGATCTGACCAATGCTCCAAGGCTTGGAACAGTTACTCCAAATCGTGTCTTTGTAGGAGGAATTGATTTTAAGGTATTCTTCTCCCATTTTTATTACTAAACTATGATTTATAACCCTATAAAAATCAATAGGAAAAAATGTGAGATATGATCATGTGTATATTTGCTTAGGTGGTAAGCACCCTTCATTATAATGTTCAAATCAACAGTAGAGAATAGCTTTAAGCCTTGATTTACATAACTGCTACAAAGTTGACTCCTTGTACACCTAGCTGCTAGAAGCTTTTGACATACTGGTTCGTCAGAATTTCCTCTTTTCAAAGATGATGGCTTTTGTCATCAGCAGACCTTATGGTAGAAAAGTATGTAGCAACAGTTAGTGTAATTTAATAAACTGTAAACATAATGTTATAGATTGCAAACAGAGCAAATGTCCGTAGCTTCAGTTCCGCTAGCACTTTTTTCCAGTTCATAGAAAGAAGGAGCTATAGTGTGTGTGTTCTTCACTAACCATACCGTCCTGGTTTCAGCTGGGATAGGGTTAATTTTTCTTCTTAATAGCTAGAATAGTGCTGTGTTTTAGGTTCAGTATGGGATTTCTGTTACTACTGTTACTGTTTTTATTTCAACCTGTGAGTCTCCCTACCTTGACTGGGGGCAGGTGAGTGAGCAGCTGTGGTGTTGGCCTGCCAGCTGGGTTAAAACCGTGACAGTCTCGCTAATTTTCTTAAAAGTGTTTGTTTTAAAACAAATAATAAAGCTTCAGTGGGCAATTTGCACTACTGATCTTAGAACGTTTGTGCCTTTTCATATGCCCTAAACCCATCAAATAACAGTGAATATTGAGCCACTCTTACATTGTTCAGTTGCTTTCAGTATTTGTGACAAGAGGTGCACCAGACCTTTATACCAGCTACTCTCATTTTTTTCTTTCTTACCACTTTAGATAATAAGTTAAGTCATTGACTTTTGCAAAACATTCTTGATCTGCTTAGCTGTTTCTTTGTTCCCACCAAGAGTCTCTTCTCTGTCTTAATCCTCCTGGGCTGAGGACCTTTTGAGCGCTGACTCACATGAAGAGGAGGAAGAATGACAATTTGCTCGGTCTATTTTGCATAATAAATACAAGAAATTCCAGGATCTTCTGGCTCATTTGGCTGAGATAATTCAGAGGCATTCATAATTCAAGAGACGTTATACAAGGTCTTTAGTATATTTGGGCCTTAGCAAAGAGGCACAGTAGCTTTTTGCATTAATAGTAAGCAAATTGCCAGAGCTGTAAAAAAGCCTGTTTCACTCTGTTCTTTCTTCACTGCAATTTCAAAGGTTAAAACACTTTTCTGCATAACATGTATTCTTAATTGTCATATTGTTCATTTTGAAGTGTCTTTTGACATCTTGGTTCAGTCACTGATATAGTCAAAATCTATTGTGAATCTTAATTTCAACAGCAGAGGAGAAAGAGTGTATGTGTGCCTGTAAATATAAAGATGATGGATTTTGTTGGGAGAGGAAACAGAAGGGAGGAAACCTTTGTAGACATTTTAGCTACTCTTCCATTTACTATGACTCTTGATATCAAGTAGAGTCTTAAATTTCTGTTCAAATCGTAGGATAAATGTGTCAGTCTTATATTGCTTACTATTTGGAATCCTATGGCAAAAAGGATTGGGTTTTGTTGTTTTTTTAACCCCTATGGTCTCATTTAAGTCAGCTGGGAAGGTGTAGGTGTAAAAAGCTGTTAATTGAGACAATCAACAAAAATTTATTTGCTTTCCAGCAAGCTCTTTTATCATTTTGTCAGGCACTCACATTTGGTCTATCACCATAGCAATGATTCCTATTTGTAAGAGGAAACATCTGGCCTCTTAAATTTGAGAGAAACAATTCAGTAAGAGAAGTTACACTTGGGTGCATTTTCATCTTGGTCTAAGGAGCTCTTTCTTCAGTGGTGTATCTTTGAACTAAGTGAAGACTTAACAGCCTTTCTTAAGAATCTGGCAAGTGCCTTTGTCCTGTTATGAGCAGGAAGAGGCAAGTCCTGAATGTGTTTCTGGCAAGCTTCTAGATATGATGTTTGTCCAGATACTTGCACATGGCACTGAATCTTAGAACAGTGTTTCTTTCTTACTCCCCCTTGAATACACTGCTTTGAAGAGAAACCTTTGGCTTTCCAAGTTTATAGTCTTGTGCAGCCATCCCTCATGTCCTTGAGGTATTGAATGACACTTGCAGCACTCAACAATCTTAAGGACTCTTTGGTTGTTTCTTTGTGTATTTCAGCTTTCAACTCTTTTGTCATAGGTTCTTTTTCTCAGCTTTGTGAAGCAGCCGAGCTACATGAAACATACGGAGCTTAAAAAACCCGTCTCTTAGAAATGGGAAATTTTATCTAAAGGCCTTTCATTTTTAAACAGATACGTTTTGGTGTTCATTGGAGAAAAGGGAAAGAAAAATCTCCACTGCGAGTCTTTTGTACTTTGTGTGTGCTTTGCATTGCTTGAGAATGTGCAAACACTTTGGCATATGCTATAGAATTGTTTTATAGAAGCTATCAGTTGCTTGGCTGAATCTGTTTTCCTTTATACACAGGCTTTCACACTTCTGTTTAGGTGCAAAGCATGATCATCTATTCAAGAGAGTGGTTCTGGATTCCAGAATTTTTTTTTAGCGTGTTCACGGTGGGTAGTTTCTCAAGAAGCAGTGCAGACAGCTTTCAAGGAGAAGACACAGTTACTGAACTTTAATAAAATATTGCGGTGTTTTGTGTCTGTTCAGTGCACTTACAGGTGTTGTTACTCCTCACATTTTCAGAGCAACTGAGTATTTTCTAATGTTTTCATGCCTGAATACTTGGATTAGTGAGGGAGACAAAGCAGTCTTCAACCATTGTTGCTCTCTGCTTACAGGTTGTAGCAAGCATGCTGCATTATTTCTTTTTGTAAAATGTGTCTTGAGGGTAGAATTACTCAAAAAGAGCATTAACTTCATATTCTTTCCAGCTATGAAAGTTGTTTAAATTGGGTTTTGTTTCTTTTAAGATCTTCTTGCTTCTCAACCTTGAATGAGGCAGATAAGCCTTTGATGTGCAGGATAGGATTTAATAGATATACATACAGTTAAAAGCAGTAAAAGTAATTCACTTAAAGGTGAAATAGTACTTCTAATATATTTCCTTAAAATAACAAAAAATATAGAGGAGTATGGAAATTGCTCAAAGCATATAAAGATCCATGCATATAAGCATATTTCTTCCAGCATTGGGTATAGTATTAACTAAGGCCTCTGTAGAACAAAACTTCAAAATCTGAAATGCAGTGTTTACGGCACAATATTTGAGATGTGCTTACATTATAAAAGAAAAGTGGTTCATAGAAGGTAGACGAGTGTTCCCATAGCTTAGGTGTGCCTTTACTTCAGGAACTTGTCTTACTCCATGCATACTCAGAAAAGAACAGTTTCTTCCAAGTGAATTTAGGCCATTATCCATTAAAAGGACCTTTTCTTAATTTATAATAGGGAGTTCCTGAGGTGTGCTTGTACATATTTTCAGAGCCTTACATTAAATATACTTTATATAGAGGGATTGTAGTATATTAGATGAATTTGATTACTAAGTCAGTGGTTTAGTGGGGATTTTTTTCATATGTGACCTATGCATATCCTTTATGGACACCTACATAGTCTGATCTTTTGACGTTTGAAAACATTACAGTAATGTTTCATATTGTAAACAGCACTCTAGTATGTAATTTACAGAAAAAAGAATTCAGATCTAGTAAAACTGCTTCAGTGGTCTTTACCTGTAAAAGGACAGTTGTCACATAAATCCACTAAAAGAGGAGTTTTAATATTTTAGTGGCTTTCTAGCATTATTGCTGAGTATGAAAATGCAGTAATCAAACAGGAGCTGTGAAGTTCATACATGCTCATTCTTTTCCTATCCAGTGTTATAGTTTGTAGCAAACTTTATCCAAAGTATAGCCATTAAAAGTCTTATGGTAAATGTTAATGGAAAAACTATGCAAACCAACTTTTATTTTTGTTTTTTTTTCCCCCCTCTTGAATTGTTGTGCTAGACTAATGAAAATGATCTGAGGAAGTTTTTTGCTCAGTATGGCAGTGTGAAAGAAGTGAAGATAGTAAATGACAGAGCTGGAATATCAAAGGGGTTGGTATAGTAGAATAATTATTGCATGTCGTAGAAATTGAAAATCTAACAGAAAGCTGACTAGAGTAAATTTGATTATGCTTTTCATAGCTTGAAATATTACTAATTTTCTGTTATTGACTTTCCCAGTTATTCTATGTATGCAAAAATCTCTTCTTGCCCTTTTAACATCTACATATAAATGTCTTTATAATTTGCATAATTGTAGAACTCTGTGTTGTTACAAGATGAAGCTGTGCACAACTAGGACAAAATCAGTAGTCCTTTCAGATTTTTTTGTGACAATAATAAGTTGATAATACTAAAAAGGTAATTTAGTTATTAAACGTATATACTTCTACTACTGAAAGCCAGTGTGGAATGGAGCCTAAGAATGCAAGAAGAGGTGATACTCCTGATTGTGCTGAAGTGCATGGCAGTAACAGGTTTTGTGTGAAGATTTTTTTGGAACAAGAACATAGGAGACAGCTGACAATGAATCATGATTGCAGAAAAGGGGGCTAAGACTGGAAGTCAACAATAAGAGAAATGCCAAAGGGCAAATCTGGAGGAAGATTAAGACTGGGTAGTAAACTTATTGCTAGAACCCAAAGGATGGTAAAGGAAACAAGGTGGGGAACTGTACTGCCACAGAAGGGTAGGGATGGGGCTGAAGCAAAAAGGCATGTACCTGTAAAATTCACTTTTATCAGAAGTTCTCTTCTGAGCAGTAAGCCTGTGGTGTCTGAATCTCAGAGTTTTATTGGTTTCAGCACTTAACATGTATCAGTGAATTACACCCTAAACTGCAGGTTTTACCAGCACGTTGGACTAGATCCTGGTCCCAGATCTGTCACCAAGCCTCTCTTTCTTTTACTAAATTCCAAGAAATACCTGCAATTTGCAGTACATGTGTCCATACAGTACAATAACTCAAGAATACCCAGTTATTATGCAGTTGTGATTACCAACATATGTCTCTCAGTAAATATGCTGGAAAATAATTACTTTAAATGGTGTTGGGATTTCTATTTAAATCCAAGCATGGCCTTCATTGCTTCTTGTTAACAACTGATTTAAGAAACTTAAAGGTTGTGTCATTGATTATGTCTATTAGTTTCTTGTCCAGATAGCACATAGAATGCAAGTCTGTGTAGGTAAGGTCCCAACCTAGGCAAACAGTTCCTCTGTTCTTTGAACGTGGAAGTGTTTCCAGATTTATTTAGAGAAGACAATACAGGAAAAGCCCACAGATTTAAATGTATAGCTGATCAGAGACTTAAATAAGTATGGAAACGCTTACAAAGAATGATACGTTGTATTGCAAAATTTGATCTGCTGACTGGAGTGGCAGAGACCTTCTTGGTATCTTCTAAAATCTGACCCAGAGAAGTAAGCCAAGAACGCAACAAATTACGCATACAAAACTACTGAAAGATTTCAAAAAAAAGATTTGTTGAAATTCAGAAAGTTGAAGCTAATTTGGGGGGGGAACCAATTTTTTTTGCGTGCTTACATGTTGTGGTACATACTTCAATTACAACATCAGATACTTTTGCACAGACAGTGCCACATTTAGTGGCCAGGGTTTCTTTGGAAATGAATCGAGGAGTTTTGGTACAGCAGGAATTCTGTGTAGAAAGCCTCTTTGATTTGTTGGAGCAGTTAGAAGTATGGTGAAAGACATACTGTGTCGTGAAGTATGAGAATACCTCATCCCTGATCACCACAGAACTCCTGTTCAGTGCTGGTCATGTCAAAAATTACAAGAATAATTTCTAGATAAACACTATCTGTTCATTGCTGCTTTTTTGAGAATTGAATTTAATGTAGTGAATAGTGATTGTGGGAGTGTAGAGCTTTCACAGTTGTTGCTGAAGTAGGTGAGAGCTGTGCTATGAAGAACAGTATAATAAAAAATAACATCCGAAGTGCCTCCTCTTGGGCACCCATAACAAGTAAGAGCTTTGAATCAAAATCTCTAATAAAAGTGAAGGAACTAAAGATGTACACTGAATAACAAGGACAATACAGAGATTTTTGCATAGAAATGGTAATATACCACCACATACTTAAATATATTAGTAAATAGACTGTAATGAAGATGTTAATTTAAGATTACAGTTGCTACAGCAGTCTTTATTTCAACAATTAAATTTTTTCCCATTAGTTTACCTTTTAATGTCACTTGTAGTATATATCAAGTAGTAATGTACAATGTATATAAATATTAATTTCAGAGTCTTAGCTTCTTCAATTTTTATTTAGGTATGGCTTCATTACTTTTGAAACCCAAGAAGATGCACAAAAGATTTTACAAGAGGTAAGTGGTAGTTCCCATTATGATCATCTCTTGAATGAAATACTTCTTATTAGACACTCAGTAGCCCTGGTTGTCTAGTTGTCTTCGGTTTGCCAGCTTGCATTTGAAGATCTGTAAGTTTTTGGTCTGTGTAGTTAAGAACATGTTCTAGAGAGCTCTAAGATAAGACTTATACTGAGAACTTCTGGAACTTGGGAGGGGACTTGCCAGTGCATAGTACAGTCCTTGACTTTGACGTACAGTCTTTACTTCCTTAGTCTACATGTGGCCTGTAGTACATACAGAACTTTGCAGATGTTATACTGCACAACTGCTTTCATTTGCTTCACTAGAAAACCCATTGCTGTCAAGATTTAGAGGGGAATTGGGAAAGGTAACTTCTGTTTTATCCTGACATGTTGGAGTGTCAGAGCTGATGTAATTCTTTTCAGGAATAATTAGATTCACTTGAAGTCTTAAACAGTGAAGCTCATTTTATGTCATGTAGGTTTTGCTTCTCAGCTACATTATTGTCTTGATGCCCCTTGTAAAACCTCCCTTGAGACATGGTTAGCTCTTCAGCTTTATGTTAGCCCTTCAGTTTTTGGTTGGTCTTTTTTTTTTTTTGTTTTTTTGACTGTGTGCTCCATGTTCTGGTTGGAATGTATTGGAGGTCTGTCGGTCAGGATCTATTCATACACATTAAAGGTGTCTGGTTGCAGAGGAAAAAAAACCCAGAAAATAGTCTCCAAGGCTTGCAAATTGCCTTCTCCCAAGTATGAAGCTGGTTAAAATGTTGAAACACCAAACCTTTGGAATTTCATGTATTAAAATTCAAAATAAGAGCTGGGACATTTTCAAATAAATTCTCAAGAGTGTTTTCAAAAAATAGTTACATAGAGTCAAAAGAGTATACAGACAGGAACTCCTTAAGTAAGCTACTTTTCATGGATTTTTAATTGTTTTATTTCTGTGAACTAGAAGAATACCAATGATACTGAGTATCATGATGAAAATAGTTTAGGATTTTTTTCCTTTGTTATAACTGAAAGGCTGCTCCATGTGAAGTCTTACTGGTGTTTTATTCAATGATACTAATACTTTTTTCTCTACTATAAGTGCTTTCATTTAGATGTTCTACAATTCTATCACATTTTCCATCTTTGCATGATGCTACTATCTCATATTCATCTTAAGATCAATTAGCATCTAGGTATTTCTCAGATGTCTTAAGCTGAGAGTTTCTAGGCATTAGTAATTTATGTATGAAATTAATTTTTTTCATTTTGTACTCTTGCATTTTTATATGTTCAGTTTATGTGATGTTTTGATTTGCACTGATTTTTTTGCATCCTACTTTTCTATCATGAGTAATGTTTTCAGAAATTTCTTTTTCTATGTTGCAGTCTTTGATAGTATTAAATTGCCTTAGTATCAGGAACAGACCTTGAGGAGTTTCACCAGGATCCTCTTTACAGTCATGCACTATTACTACTAATGCTACCTTTTCCCATCTTTCTGAAGTAATTTTTTATTCATTATAGTTTTTCCTATTAGTCTTCACTTTCTGTATCAATGTGTAATTTTCATGCAGTGCTGTATTGAATGCTTTGAAGAAGTCCGTACAGATTAGGTATTTCTCTTAACTGTGAAAGCTGTGTATGAAAAAGTCTAAATTCTGATGGATCACATCAATGAAATACATTTCATTGGGAAGAACCAGTTCAATTGTCTGTGTCGGAATGCAGTTTGACTGAAATGTGCATCTGTTTTCTAGGAGTTGCTCTGTGTTTAACAGGCTAGCTAGGTATGTTTGTCATAATTAAGACTTGTTTATGAAGTCCCAGATTCAGCAAAATAGCTTAGCCTCCTCCTAACTTTAAATCTGATAGTTGGACATTTCGGTACAGGTGTTCAAGTATTTTGCTAAATTTGACTCAAATGAAGAAAATGTATTCATTACCTAACTGTTTGAATTTGACTTAGAACTATTTCTTTCTATGTTCCTCTCTAAGAATTAATTATCACCTTACTGGAGAAGTTGGAGCTCTGAAAACTTTCTGGTGTCATGTGGTAGTGTTTAGTGCACATTCTCCCTTGCATAGCTGTTCAGGGAAGCAGGCCTTCAGAACCCTTCTAGGTTTTGCAAAGCAGTATTAAAGAGATGCTGATAACTAAAAAAAAAAAGCTGCTTGATTTACCCTATTCCTTTTCATATATGAAGTAGTGAGTTCAATGTCAATTTAACAACAGAGGCAAGGTTTTAAGTTACTCTGGACTTGATGCTTACTTGCTATTGTAAACAAAACAATCGGAAGAGAATGTAGCTTTACTTGTGTGTACCTAGCACTTATTTCTTAAATTCTTCTGCAGTAGTTTAGCCTTACTAGGATATCTGTTTTAGTGTGCTTTTACATTTTGTTAGCCTGAATGTAAGGAAGTTCTAAGGCAACCCTGAGTGAATATGAGATATTTTTTTTAGATTCAGTTCTTATAATCTGACCACTTTCATCTTTTGTAAAATAATGTCATTATCGTAGGAAAAAAAATTTATCTTTATACTTGAACTTATCAGTTTGTGCACACATGTGCTTTTATTAAAGCAGTAAATACATGAGAGGTAAAACTAAAAAAATCTTCTGGCAATTATAGTTACCAGTTGTTGGTCAAGAGGCTCCATGAGGAGTAAATAATACTTGAAATTACTAATGATTTATTTTGTGTATGTGAAGTCTATGGTTAGGATAGAAAAGAGATTAGTACAGCTTTTGGGCTTGGATTTTTTTTGAGATGCACTGTAAATAAAACTTGGGGGAGGGTGAAAGCTACTAAGTGCCTTGTCTACTTGTGACTTTTGTTTCTTGGATGCCTAGATATATGTAGAAAATAACATTATTTTTCTTGAATTCTAGGCTAAAAAACTTAATTATAAGGATAAGAAATTGAATATTGGTCCAGCAATAAGAAAACAACAAACAAGGAGCCCCCGTATGTATTTTTACTTGCATTTGTATATTATGTAAGTCATTATGAATGTAAGTTTTTAATCAAGCTGTGCCTGGTCTTGCACTGTGTTAGTGCTGTGCATGGAATGTGCTCAGAATGGTTCACAGCGGAAGCAAGTGCATGCCAGTAGAAACGTCCAAATAAACAGATTGATCTTTTGGTTCTTTTCTCTTTTTTAATATATTACTTTCTTTCTTAGAAAAGATCATCTATCTAGGAACGAACTGAATGGAATTTTCTTTCAGCTGCCAGGCAGAATCTCAGATCTAAACACTTAGATTGTCCTCACAGATTCTACAGGATAAAGCAGGCTGTGCTGGTTGGTAGGGTTGTTACTGATTTACTTTATTTATACTGGCAGAATCTGTCAGGACTCTTGCATCTTGCTTTCTTCAGTAGAAACCATAAGGAATGGGTGGTTGCAGTCACCATTCAGTTCTTAAGAATTCTTTGCTGTAAGATAATGGAATGGATGTTGTATTTTCCTTGTGTGGCAAAGAACCATTTAGATTGAACACTTACATAAAAGAAGTATTGATACGTTTTATCACGTGTCTTGAGAAAGTATGCTGTTAAGATGTTCTTTTGAGGGGGACAGGAGACATGGCCTCTCTATCTGCCGGGGCCGTTTTGTTTCTATAATACACTACTGGAAATGTAGGATATGAATCACCAACTACTAAAACAAGATCCATCAGTTTTTTGCATTGCAGAGCATGCTGGTTTTTTATTCCTCAGTAAGGGCTATGTGTCAGATGTAAAACATGTTCCTGTTAAAAGTGCAGCAGGGAAGGAAGTGTACTTTTGTAGCTTTCCTTCAGTATGTGTCCTATGGTACCTTTTGGAAGATAAACCAAAGCTTTTTCTCATCTTCAGTCTGAGGACAATTCAGAAGAATTTTAGTTTCATTCTAAAGCTTTCTTTAGTTGTTGCCATCACGTTATCAATTAGAAGTAGTCCATATGTACACTACCACTGTTGGTGTAGACATGCTTTCTGCAGACAGGAAGTTTCTCTCTCTTCCTCCCCTCATGCATAGGTATGCCCTCCTCCCTTGTAAGTATATAGGATAATGTTTGCACAGGGAAATGGAATACTTCGTTCCAGCTGTATAGTTTCTGTGCTCTAGAAAATATTCAGCATAATCTTTGCTCAGTCATCATCAAGGGATTATATGCCTTTTTTTTCCTGTGCTTTATTTCCCTGTCGATCTTTGACTTGGGCTTTCACAGCTGTGAAAGTCCCTGACTTGCTGTGCTTCCTTCCTCTGACTCTTGTGCTGAATGTATTGGTAGAAGAGGGGCATATTTCTGACTCTGTGTTTTTATTCTGGATCTGGCAGAACAGAAGGGAAAAAAAAAATCCCTCAAACATTTTTTGGAAGAAGACTGGTGTGCCCTTTTGAGATCTCCATGTTTGTGTCCCTGTTTGACTTTGCCACTTCTTCCTCAAGCCTAGGATAGATCTGTGATACAAGATCATATTGGCATCTAGGGACATATCCTAGGATCTGATTTTAGGGTGTCTGCCCTTGTGCTCAGCCTATCTAATCTTAGTCGCTGGGATACTTTGTCCTGCTGCAGCTCATCTTGAGGTTCATGAAGCCATAAAACCTAGACTCTCAGTATCACTGGAGGGCTGTGGTTCTATTTAGCTGAATTGAAAAGACAAACCATTTATTGCTGTCCCCTCCAGCCCACCTGTAATGTAGGATCTGTCTTCCCTACTATTAAGCAAAACAATTTTTAGGTCCTCTGTCATCATAGAACCTTTTGTGCTAAGAACTTGGAACATACTGGGGGGAACAACCAGATTGCTTTTCCCCAGCTCCAAGTATTGTGAAAGTGGGCATTCTAAAAGCTGAAAAGTAGAAACTGAACAGCTGGAAGAAGAATGATGAATTGTTGTGGTTTGGAAGAATTTCAGATAGCTATACCTTTCCCCAAGTTGTTTTATTTTCCTGTCACAGTGAGTTTGCTGGGTTTGGTGGAGAATGTTTCCTTTTCCTTTGAAAGAGACTTTCAACAGCAGAAAGTTCTGTGCAAGGTCCTTGGTGGTTAGCAAAGTGGACGGGATTGTTGGCTGTGGAATTCTGTTGGTGTCCGCACTTGAGATATCAGTAAGTGCTATCCTACATTGCTTAGTGGAGCTAAAGTAGCCTTTAACTTTTTTTTAATTTGTGTTTAACACTGTGCCAACAACCATCTTAGCCTGACCTGTCTATGGCTAATATTTCAGCTTTATTGTATCCAAATGGCTTTCAGAATTCTCTAGCAATTAGTCAAACTCTTACTATTGATAAAAACTCTTGAGTCATTGTGGGACCCTTCTTGATCCTCCACTTAGCATTCTAGTAACCTCTTTGGTGTTGTGTCTGTCCATAAAATGGCCTTCCTCGTGGCACTCACCTTTGCAAGGGAGATGAAAAACTAAAACTTTTCAGTGTTCTTTATATTGTGTTCTTCCTGAGTTTTTTCAATGCTATGTTACTACTTAATCTGATTTTAAGATTTCTATTTCAGTTACAGAATAAATTTCCCTTTTTTTTTTCCTGAAGAAGTCTCTTTATATTTGGAACTGAAACTTGTCTTCATGTTTGACATGAAGTTCTAGAAAAATAGGAAGTTCTGTCCCATCCCCCCCTCCAAAGAAAATGCAGACAAAAATAGTCTAGGTGATCTCAAAGGCAGTTTGAAAAAGATAAACAACCTCTGCATATGGGATAGATATCTCTTTATTTGAATAATGTTTGCTGTCAGTACTACCAGTTGGAGGGCTGTTTAGATGGGTCTCTGCTTTGGGATCGGACTGTGTTGACTTACAGCCTCCACCATAGCAGTAGCATAGCTGAGAAATGTTCCTTTTGCTGACATCGAGATACCAGTTTTTACTTTTGCCAGGCTTTGTGTCATCAGAGCAACACAGTCTTTGTATCTTGAGAAACCAGGCTGCACCCTGTAATTAAGTCATTCTGTTGGTTTTAGTGGTTGGATCCCATTTCAGCTAAATACGAATATGTGGACGTTACCAGTTGATCTCCTACAATGTGAAGTCACCTGTGGACATTTGAAGATTAAAAATATATTTGCTATTAACTGGAGTTATCTGTGTTTAGTAATTTATACGCATGTCATCTTCTGCACCCTTTCCCATCTACCTCTGGAGACATCCTGTGACCGTCTGCTTTCACGGTTTTGTGTTTGAGAGGGAATTAAATGGCACTAGGCACACTGCCTCATGTTCTCTCCTTTGAGTGTGTTGCTTTTCTGAAGATCAGAAGTGATCTTATTTTTATGACCTACGCATCTAAAAGAATAAAATCTACTACTAAGTAAACTTTTAAAATATTAATTCCAGATTCAGCTGTAATACCAGAAGCTAGTACAATGTACTTTACTTCAAGCGGATATCCTTATATTTACCATAACGGAGTGGCTTATTTTCATACGTCTGAAGTTGCTTCTGTTCTGCAGCCATGGCCAGTAAGTGATTTATTTTTGTAGATATGCTTTTCTGTGGACCAGGATGAGTGCAGTGTTTTCAAGTCCCTCCTGCTTCCAGTTTCTTTGGCAGTGCCTTGTGTTTGATGTTTAAATGGCTTCCTTATACTAGTCTGTTTATTTTGTGGGTTTTTTTTTAAAATATTACTTAAGTTTATTGTTCTTCTGCAGGGGACTTTTGCTTTGATGTGACCTATTGGACAGGGTAGTTCAGAGTCAGTGTGGGCCATACTCCAGGAGAAGCTTTGGTTTACTAAGTAGTTGCTGGTGCTTATGACCCTTGATTGACTCCATTTATTATTCCTCCATGAGTGAGGTGTTCTTGGCTGCAAACTATTATGCTGAGAATGAAAAGAGAACATAATACTAGATCAACAAAGCAAAATTGAAATTGGGTAATTTTATACTCATTCACATATTCTTTTTCAAGAATACGGCTTGTTTTAGGAGGAAGATAATTCAATAGATTAATTTTTTGGCTTCGGTAGGCTTGGGCAACTTGGACAGAATTTCTTGGGAAGTATAGGAAGGAGTTGTCAGTCCTTTTTTTTTTTTTTTTTTTTTTTTTTTACAAGAGGGAAGGATTGAAAGACTGATAGGGTCTGCATGAGGCACAGAGGACCTACATAGGGGATGTATCCTTACCAATTTCTGTGAAAGCAGCATTCACAGAGGCTGTACATAACCATCTCTCTATTTGAGTGGAAAATTCCTTTATGTATTGGGAGAAAAACTCAATAGAATTGATAATAAATATAAACAAACTTTCCCAAAACAGATGAGGGCAATAATAGATTATGTTGTTTATTTTGGCACTCTAGAATCTTTTTCTCGATATTTAATCTCTGTTTTAATCACGTCTCTTCTAAGATGTCTGGTCCTCTAGTAGAGGCATGATTTAGTGCCTCAAATCTTACTTGTTGGAAAAAAAAAAAGAGTATTTTTTTGTGTCCTAGTACTGAACTTTGGTTCTGGTGCCCTGGCTTATATCCACTGTGTTTCAAACAGATAGCACTTAGTCTTTCCAGTTACAAATAGCATTGCCTCTTTTGGCTTCAGTTGTTTACGTATTCTTAGTTTTTATCATTAGGTAGCTATATAAAGAAGTTAAGGAAAAAAACCTGCAAATTTGATGTTACAGAAAACATTAATCATATCAAAGGTATTAATACTTTTGGGGTGTATTGTGAGTATATTACAGTGCAGATTGGAGTTTTTTTCCATTTTGCATTCTGCATTTTCATGTAGTGTAGAATGAATTAAAGCTGTTCCTTCCTAAATATTTGCAGAAATGAGGGAATTGCATGACACAGGAGTTGTACACACTAGCTTTGAAAAATCAGAACTAGAGGTTCACAGTGCTATGTTGTCCTCTACAGTAGCCATATATTTCTGCCCCCCCTTTCTTTCACTAGTGTTTCTCTGATCCTAAACTGGACCCCCAGAAAACCCAGGCAGATTTGTATGTGGTTTACCTACCTAAACCGGCTCACTGTCAAATGGGATGAATGCTGTGGCTGGTGTGAGGTAGGGAATGGAAAAGGGAAGACTGGGTTGGGGCTGTGGAGAGGGTAGGAATACATCAGTGACAGTTTAGCTTGCCCTAAGTGTTTACAAAAATGTGCCTGTAGTCAGGGTAGTGGGATGGCCTTAACATTTCTCAGTGGTGATGGCCTAGTGCTTTCTGGAAAGAACTAAGTAAATAATCCAGAGACTTTTGTTTCCTCTCTAATGTAGACCCTTGGAACAACAGTGGTTTTGAAAAACCTAAGTGCGAATTAAAACTTGGTAATTCCATTTTCAAAAGGGAGGGGAGGTGGTTCAGCATTATAGTGCTCCAGAAATGTTTTTGACAGTTTATAAAATTGCTGCATTAAGACTTGTAACTTTTTTTCTTTTTAAGACTCGTTCTGTTTCCAGTTCACCTGTGATGGTGGCTCAACCAGTTTATCAGTCTCCTACATACCATTATCAGGTATCTGTTTGAAAACGGGTTTCAGACCATCAGTGTTCCTTCCAGCCTGCAGTTTTATTTACAGCACTGTCTTGGGTCTGTTTATTCTTAGGAAATAAAAAGACTGTTAAAAAGCGTCATATAAAACAGATTTTAATTTCATCAGAGGCTTTCTTTTCACTAGAATACAATTTATTCTGCCTATGTAACTACATGGAAATGTAATAAATTAAAATTTTCTTTGGTGTTGCGAGACAACCAGCTTAGTACCATCCTTAATTTTTATCATCTAAGCCAAACTCCTGCTCAGAGCAGGGATAGTTAGATCAGATTTGTTGGGAACTTGTTCAGTTGAATTTTAGATAGTGATGGAGATGCTGCAACCTTTGTGGACAGCCTCTTGCAATACTTGAACCTTTTTACAGTAAAAGACTTTTCTTTATAACGTTAAAATTTTCAGTATTCCAGCCTATGTCCCTTGACTCCTGTGCTCTGAACATCTCTGAGAATCTGGCTCACTCCTATTTATGCCCCCCCATTAGGTAGTTGTAGCCAGCAATAATTATCCCTTCCCACCATTTTCCTTCTTAAGGCTGGACAAACCCAATTCTCTCAGCATCTCGATATATCTATTCTCCAGTCTATCCACCATCTTGGTGGCCCACATCTGAACTTACATAGTATGTCCATCTTCTTAATGTGTATTAGAAAGTTAACTGCATTTTGTACCTTCTGTTTTCCTGATTAAGCGTACTTCTTAGATGCTTCAGTATTGTAGAATCTTATGAAATGCCCAAGTCAGAGGCTGAGTGAAAGCAGACAAAACTGTTCCTGAATTATTTGAGGGCTTAATGAAAATCATATTTCTTCTTTTTAGTTAAGATCTGTTATAGATTTGAGAGAGTTTTGATTCTAGTATGTTGGGAATTCTAGTATGTGTATGCATATGTTCTTAACCACATAATTAATATTTTTGTTGTTTGTCTTTAGGCACCAACACAGTGTCTTCCAAGTCAGTGGCAGTGGTCTGTTCCACAGGTAAATACAGTTCATCGTTGCAGCATTTTACTGTAGGTTTGCATCTAGTTTAAAGCTGTAGTGTGGTTATGTAACAGTGAAGTTTCCCACTATTCACAACACACTTGAAAGAAATATTAATTGCTGTATTTTAATAATGCATTTGTAACACTGACTGATACAGTAGAAGGCATAAAATAGTGTTTATTGAAGCATCAAATATAAATCTGACTTAAAGCAACTTCCCCTCCTCTCTCTCTGACAAAAAGTTTGTATTAAATTATCTAATAAGTTCTCAGAAGTAGGTAGAAACTGCTGTATTTTGCCTGATAGGAGAAATTAGTATTAACTAGTTTATTAACTAATTGTGATGTTTCGTTGAAGTATTGCTGGCAGAAACATGTAGATACGCAGTTATGGTGAAATTAGATCCAGATTCTTGCAATTGGACTTGAAATAGCTAATTTGGTAATTTTGGGGGAAGGCTTAATCAGTTTTGTGATCTCTGTAGCAGAGGAGCTTAATATAAAATCCTGACACTCAAGGAACTTGGAAAAGTTTGAAGCTGAAAGGAGGACCAAGTCCCTTAAGTTTGAACTGTTCCAGTGTGTCTTCATTACTTTAATAGCAGACAACATTGGCCAGTTATTGCCAGTTCCACTCTATTAACAGATGGCAGTCTGCTGACATGAAATCTGGGTGCTGAATTACAGAAGTACTGTGGGGTTTATTTAAAAAAAAAAAATACTCGTTTTTTAATGAAAAATTTCTGCAAGAGAAAATTAAACTGTATTATGTTTCTGTGATCTTGAGAGTAAGTTTTCATAATTTTTATAAACTTTAGGATTTCTCTAACATGCTTTCCAAAATGTAAATAAAATCTGAATAACACATAGAAGTGATTAAAGGGCATCTTTGTTTTATCCTACTACCTGACCTTTCTACCTGCTTCCCCCTCACTTAGTTTCTTTAGGTTATCAAAGACAAATTTGTCACTGTAAAAACTTTATCTGTGTTTATACATAGCAAAGACGACTGTAAAATAAGTTTTGGTAGTTATAGTGCATAAATCATAATTTATTAAAATAATGTGTTTATTTCAGTCTCCTTCGTCTTCACCTCCATTCTTGTATCTGCAACCATCTGAAGTCGTTTATCAGCCAATAGGGATTACCCAGGAAAATGGATGTATACCTCCACCTCTCCTAGTGGAAGCTACAGTTCCTGAGGTATTTTTTTATAAAAAATTGTACTTACCATTGAAGCCTTTATCTGCAACTGAAAAACAGAATCTTTTAGTTTAAGCACAAGCAGTTCAGTGCACTTACATCAACTGTTTCTTATTCTTACACCCATGTTCTGCTGTTAAATCATTTAAATTGTCCTTGTTAGAGTATCTCTTCCAGTTTTCTAGGAGGATGCTTTGATAGTGAGATATTTTAGAAGGTCACAAGTGTATGACAGACAGCAGTGTAAAGACTAGTCAATTTGTTTTGTTTGAAAATAACATTTAATTAAAATAGGAGTCAGACTCTTCAGAATGCTGGTTTAGTCTACCCAAGTCATAAGTTTCCTGAAGTAATTCTTTTTCTGCGTGAGTAGAAACTGACTTCTAAATATTCTGAAGATCAGAATGAATTAAGAGTAGTTGAATGACTAAGTAATTTTTTCTTAAATTACAATATTTTTTTTGTTTCTATATCAAATAGCATTTCTAAAGTTTCTTAAGACACATTAATGTACAACAAGGCTATTTGGCCATTTCTTTATAACTGGATACTAAAAGTCACAGTAAATAATTGCCTACAGACAAACTTACTATAAAATTTGAAAATGTGTTATGATTAATTGGTACTCTCCCTCTTTGATAATTCATGCCTCATTAACAGGGATACCAAAGTAAATGGTAAAGTAGGACAGTAATCAAGTATTTTTACAAAAGTTGAAGAGTATTTTATTGCTACAAGAGAAGTTCCATAACGGGTATTTCAGATATCTTAAGTGGGAAATCCTGATGTACCCAAGTAATTTAATTTCTCTACAAAGGTCTTGAATAATGTAAGACTTTGGTTGTTGGGGTTTTTCTTCTATTTTATTTTTTTGTATAATCATAAATCTTACTAGCAGTGTTGTTTTTTTTACCTTTTGTATTTCATAAGTCAGATATCAACTTATATAGACAAATTTAAAATCTGTGAGCACTAAAAAATCAGTTAAGGAGTATTTGGATGTGGCGTGCTCTCAGTTCGCAGGTACATAATTTGTTGATGTTGAAGGAAGCAGTATGTGGAAATTCAGAAGATGGTTTAAAATTTGAAGAAAAGCCTGTGTATTATTTGTATATAAATATCTTGTAAGTGTGATAATGCTGGGAATTATATTTCAATATGCTAATCTACACATCTAAACACCGTTCCAATTAGAGCTGAGTGAAATGGATTTGTAGTAGAGAAGTGTGCTACTTCTGTCAAGGAAGGTGTTTTTGGACACTGATCTAGATAAAGTGAATTTACCAAACTTTGGTACAGTAGGGAAAACAGATTTAAATACTATTTTGTTTTTTAAAAAGTCAGTAGTTTAGATAAACATAGCCCACCACTTGAAGTTTTGAGGAATCTAAATTCATGTGAAGGGTTTGCAAAAACAAAACTGTGAAACAAGATTTTTGCTCACTTTTTGTAATTTTTTTTTATACCAGTTGTATTCTGATCATGGACTTCAAGCACCACATCACCAGCCTTATGCTCAGAGTGCCATAGCAATGACTGCACCTGTGAGTATCAAACGAAGACAGTCAAGGCAAGCATGGTAGTATTACTGTCCCCTTTCATGAAAGGGGATGGTAAGAGAACAGGGACAGGGATGAAAAAAATTTTATTAATGAATTGATAAGAAAAACAGAAATGTTGCGGAGAAACAGATTTTTCTTCACTTGAGGCTTTGTTACAGACTACGTAGGTATTGGAACTATTTAGGGAAACTAAGAAAAACCCAACATGACTAGTTATTTTAAAACTTGAGGTACAGAGAAAACTGCGAGTGAAAAACGTATCTTGAGAAAACAGTGAACCTTGTTCAGTTCTTTGAAAACGATGAAAAAGGCTTGTGGCCTTAGACAAGCACCTCATGTTATGGAGAGGTGGGGTTTGGGAACACGGAGCATGAAAAGCTGTCCCAGTTGGCCACCTGTGGAGTTTTTTTTTTCTGATTTTTGAGTGGCCATTCTAAAACTTATTCTTTCATGTCACCCAGCACAAGTTGTTGGGGTTTTTAGGTCCCAGTTTAAGGTCCTTTTGCATAAATGAGTAAGGTTGTTAACATAACATATGAAATAATGCCTAAATTAGACTTGGTCTAGGTTTGCCTAGTGAAGGACTAAAGTTATCAGTGTTCTTACTTGATATTACAGCGCTTACTCAACTACAAATGACAGATTAAATATGAATGGATCGAAGTCATGTTACAGACTGTCTTCTATAGGTATTATTTCATTTACTTTACATTTGTTTTAAGAGAATCTCTTTTTCCAGACCATTGTGTAACGATATCTACTAAATATTTCCAGTAGAGGGGGCTGTAACATTAAGTGTTGTCTTGGAATAAAATGCAAGTACTCCATCAAACTAAATAGAAGCAGAGTATGATTTTGAGAATGCTAATCCAGTGTGATTCATATTTTTAAGAAATACATAAAAGGGAGTTGGTTTAACACAGTGATCACAATATCCACTTTATATTCCATTTTCTAAGTGTATGAAAACACTTTTTTAAAAAAAATGGCAATAGTAGTCTCAGAATCAAACACGAGTGCATACTTAACTGTATCAAATAGAGAAACATGCTTTTTCATCTTGAAACTTGACTTTTATTATCTTTCCTAGGGCCAAGGCTATATGAACACAGTAGTGTGAAGTAAGTTACAAGGTAGATCGGGAGCACAATAGCTCTTCCTCTTCTACAGTAATTGTCACAGTACCATGCTTTACTTTATAGCAAAGACAAAGTAGTTTGTGATAAGCAATAATGTGTTAATTTACAGTAGAGTATGTGCATGCATGGTAGAACTATGTTTGGTTACTGTGGCATAGGAAATGAGATGCAAATTCAGACTGCTTGTTTCCTGATCTAATATTTTCTGTGTTTGAAATCACTTCCAAAGGTATGAATACAGACAGTCAAAGCTGGCATAACCCAGAAATTGATTCCATTTTCCACACCCATTTCCTGTGCTGGTAGTGGTTTTTATGAGGCAATACGATAAACCTGGTCAGGCAACTGATGTAGTTAAAGATGAAGCCTCACTCCCACCACCCAGAAAGAGTTAGCTTAAAGCTTGGATCAGTTCCTCAGACTGGTTTGTCATGAAACTGCACAAACTCTTGTACCTGTACAAGAAGCTTGGGATAGGATAGAAGAAGTAAGACTTGTGTTAGGAGTGCAGATTTAAACTTGATGAAACTGGACGTGAAATTGCTAATCCTGTCCCTTCCTTCACTATATTTCTTGTTCATTCTTACCCATTTTCTTAGAAGTCTTGTTAGCCATAATTGAAACTGCTCTGTTCAGGTCTCAAGTAGATTCACAGATACAGTTACAAAGACTTGCTGAATTCTGATTACTTTATTCATTACCAGATGATGCCAAATAGTTTGACAGGTTTTAAAATTTATTTATTTATTTAGCTTTGTTTAGTAGTTCTGGAATATAATTCTTCCTTTCACATTTCACCTTGCCTTTTCACATACCCACTTAAAGTTTTGAATATGTTCCACGTGTAATGAATATGATCAGCTCGTGTTGTATCCAGCACTCTGGCTGAGCGCTCAACAATGATTGGGGGCAAAAAAAAAAGAGCAAATGTTGACAGCACACTGCTATGTGTTAAGCAAGTGGTTGTGTCATTACCACCTGCTCCCCAGCTGCATTAAAATACTGCCTGCTGGCTTAGTCTTGTTAAAATAGCCCAACAAATGTTATCTGTTGCTTGAAACGGCCAAGTAGTGGCTATGTAAGAGAGAGCAGAGGCCTAGAGTAACGCCCTTACATTGAAGATAATCTGCTAATCACCTCCACTGCATGAGGAGTTGCATTAGGAATAAATACATGCTTTGTACTAGGAGCTATAAGTCATATGGTGAGTGTAGGATGGGTACAGCCAGTATCCAGGTAATTTTGGCAGTTGTAGACTTCTTAAAGCTTTCAAATGCAGTTCAAAACAGAATGCATTGCAGTCATATTTTAAGAGTCATAAGGGTGAGCAAGCAAAACAGATGAAATCTTTTTTTGAAGAAAAAAATCAAAAATTTCTAAGCCAGTGTTTCTGTTGCTGTTGTGGATGTATAAATAGATAACTCAGTTCATTAATCATGTAACCATGTAGCAGTTAACAAAGGAAGCTTCAGTTCTGGCAATTCTCTAATTTTATTCTCTCAATGCTACCACTTAGCATTTTGTTGATGTAACTTTCAGTGCAAAATTTCTGATAATCTCCAGTGAAAATTAGAATAAAACATTCCCCAACTTAAACTATTTTTTAGATCCAATTTTGGTATTTAAGATCAGGCTTGAATCAAAAATACTAATGCCCTCCCTTTGATCATATGTTTGCTAATTATCCTTTGTATATAAGATGTTTTCATTTGGGGATTATGGCATGTTTTGTTCATGAGTACATGAAAGTGATTTCATCTTTACGTTTATATGAATGGATAAGGTTGACATTTTCACTCTCAAAGGTTTTTTAGGAAGTGTCAAATTTTTTTCATCTCTAGTGGACCATGCGCAGTGTTTCAGATCATAAATCATTCTCTAATAAGGAGATTAATGTTTGGATGCTCCTGGAGGACATGTATGAGACTGTGGCTGGTAGTAAGATCTGTGTAGTCTACAGTAACAGCAGAAACTTGAGGGAAGATTGAAATCAGTGTTCTCTGGTTTCAGACCAGGGAGAAATAGCTGTGAGTTAAATTTTTGTTTTACTGGATGGTTATCTTGAGTTCTGGAGCACTGGCCTGGTAAATGTTTATTGGATATTGTGTGTGTGTATGAGGAAGACCCGTGAGGCCTGGGGAGCTGAGCAACAGAATTGTAGTCTATATAAACTGAACAAAGGTGTAAAAGGTTCTGGCATGTGGAGGTGGATAGGTGGGTGGCATTGGTTTGGGTTTTTTATTCTTCTCAGTCATCTTTTCCAGTAGTAGTATACCTGTCAGGGTAGGCATGGTGAACACTATGGGATCATACAGTGTCTTTTCCTATAGGAGACCTTTTAGGTCCTTGGGGGAGGAGAGGAAGTGTTCTCTTCTATTCAAGTTTGGACATTTAGCTGCAGGAGGAAGAAAAAAAAAAAAGATCAGTCTTATGTTATCTGAACTTTTCACTCCTGTCCCCACAATAGACTAGTTTTAGCTGACAAAATATGACAGTATTTCTTAATTCAATTCTTGGAACCTAAAAGTGCTATACGCTGGATTGACGTGCTGAGCTATAGTACTTCTTTTAAGCTTACTCTTTTATTTAGAAAATGTTCTGAAAAGGCACGGAAGAGTACAAAGGTAGTAAGTATTTTTAATTTTTCTGAAAAACCAATGAAATGAGTTCTCTAACGAGAACCTATCAATGACAAAAATATATCCCAATTTTCAGATTTGGTTGGTTGGTATTTGTCACTACTTTGTTTTCTATTCCCCACAGTCTTTTTTGATAGCTTTAGAATTAAATTTTCTACTTATTAGAAGAAAATACTCTTTCGATGGATCAAAGACTTTTTTTTTGCTTGAGCATTTCCAGTCTACAGTATGTTGGCAGTAATAATGTTGCCTCTAACTGAAAAGGCATCTTGCAGTATTGGAACAGAATTTAGGGTTTTCATTTGCAATATGGTTCATGTATATATGCATTCAGATCGTAATGGTGCATGATGCTAACACCTTGGCCTTTTGGTAGTGAGTGTTCTGTAAATTTAACTTAACCTAGAGCACTCCATTTTTCTCTACAATTAAGAGTAATAAGGTAAAATTGTGTTCTGTGTGTATAATATACATAAATACACATATGCTTATACGTGTTTGTATACATACACATGCATGTATACATAAATTATGGTTTTTGTAAGAGGAAGTCATGATGTAATGTTGGGAGAGGTGTATTAATTTTATATTAGTACTCTGTGCTATTGTATGATATTCCATCTGGAATAAAAAAATCTACAATGTATTTTCTCTACAGGTATTTTTTTCATTTATACATGTTTTGAAATTGAGAGAGAGTAAACCTTTTGTTTAAAGTTACCTTAGTCTAGGAAACATGAATTTAAACTTCTGGTTGTCATCATCTGTGATTTAACAAGAGGCTTGTCACCAGCTGTAGCAAGGTCTGTTGCCTGTAAAAGGGGCATTTTAAACTCCACCAGAAACATATTTGTTAATTTTATAACATCAAAAGGTGCAGATGGCATGATTTTTCTCGCATTGTTTCATTATATGTTTTCCTTACATTCTCCTCTCTAATAGTTTGTTCTCATTCCAGTTTAGGGGGATTTTTTGTTTTTTTTTTTTTTTTATCCATATGTTTCTCTCTTTCCTTGACAGACACTATGGAGCATTCACTATTAAGCCATTTGGGCAGCTCTAGTCTACCTGTACTGATTTTTCTTGTCCAGTCCTTCCCATGTGGTAGAGATCTATCACCAACATACCAGCTAGCAGCTGCCTGTTGTGCAACTTGGGGTCAGTTGTTTCATTGCAATGCTTTCTGTTTACAAATTCATAAATAATGAAACATGCTCAGATAGGATTTAGCATAGCCTGCAATATTATGTAGCGGCTTCCTGCATTTTTGTAAATATCCTAATAATTCTCTTACATAAAATAAACTTTATGTAATTCATATATATTCATTCCATCATTATTTTCTTCCTAGTTCAACTGCCTAATTTCTGTGTGTTTGGATTATTTCCCTTCATCAGGGAGGGAAGTTTTCCATACTTCAGTGTATGATTTCTGTTTTTGAAAACTGTTTTAATTCCTTTATTGACAGCTCGACTCTCTCCCCTTTTCTCTCTATTTTGTGTGATTTACAGTGGTTTATATTAATGAATCTATTCTCTGGCAGGTGCTTAACCATGCTTTCATTGTGAATAAGGTGCTGCTTTTAGGTGCTTACAGTTCTTAAAAAATTAGGATTTTAGTAAAAGGAAGCTAGGGAAAAATACATGTTTTGCACATGTTAAAATTTGTGTCCATTTTTTACTTGATACCTTTAAACAGCCCAGTGATTTGTAGCAGAGGCTTGCTATTTGTTAAGGTGTGACTTCTTGTCAGTGTATGTGTCTCTGTGATTTATCCTCAGACGTGGCTTTTAAAAAGTACTAGAAGTTTGCTAGCATGCAGCTGAGTGTAGTTCATTGGGACCAGGCAGTAGAGAAGAGAAGAGAAAATGTTGGTTTTGTCCTCCATATTCTAATAGTAATCAAAACTAAAAAAAGAGTAAGAGAAATAGATTGGGACTGAAGTCCTTTAAGGTTGATGTAATGAAAGCTACAGTGGGCAGGAAAACTGGTACTAGATGGTCATGGAACCTAGTGAATCAGGAAAGCAATATCCAACATGATGTGGAGCTTGTAGATGAGGTGGAAAAAAACCTGAAATCTTGAGGTTGAAGTGGGTTGAATATCCTGATAGGGATGTAGAAACTACAGCTTGTATTAGGAAACTTGGCAGAGCCAGGAGGGAGGGTGAAAAGATGAGTAAGTTCAACAAAACAAAAAAAAGTTAGTGCTGAAAAGGCCTGGGCTAAGGAGATAAGGTTAGAAAACAAAGATAGCCTGAGTCTATAGTGTGGCATAGTAAGAATGGGAAGAAAGGACTCAGATTACTTAAGTAAAAAGAATAAAACAGATAGGAGTCCTGCAAATGGGATACAGAGCAACTGAGATACAAAGGTAATAGAATTTCATCTTAGGAAGAATAAACAGAATAGGACATATATTCGGAAAACTGTTGTTGCCAGCACCTGAAATGGTAGCCCTGTCTTCTGTATCTTGCCATCCTTTTGTCGGCAGCTAGTGGCATCCACTGACAAATTGCTTAATCGCAGTCCATTGTCTATTTGTGAGTTTACAAATAGGTGGCTGTCAGTCTTTGAGTTCTAGCTACTAAAAAATTATGTAAGCATTATTATAAATTCCCATACTAATGCATTGCTCTAGGCTACATCATAGCGAATGCAAAAGTAAACAAAAGTTAAATAGTTATGCACTGTAACATACTATAAAGATATATTTTCCCTGTCCAGTTAGGAAGAGGATACAATTGCCTTAACTTTGACATCCTTTACTAAGACTATATAATCAACTAACAAAACTTGATTTTTTTTTTTTTTTCCCCAAGTAAATTTATTCTGAACTCGTTCTAAGATTCCATACTTGTAAATAGAGGAAGGTATTTCTTGCCATTATTGACTTCACCTGTGTACATAATTGAAATCTGCTTTTCCTTTTTAAACTGTCTAGCAATATCAAAATGAACTGTAACTTTTCATTGAAGCATTATTAATGTAGTAAATAGGACAAACTTTGAAATAGAAGAAACAACACAGCATTTTTTCCTCCCTTTAGGAATTGAGGTCGCATTCTGTAAGAAGAAATTTTTCACATCATTCATCTGTGAGTCTGAAACCTCGATATATATGAAGTCTCCATTTTCATCTTAGAAAAGATTACAGAATGGAAGATAAAATTCTGACACCGCCTTCTTCTACACGTTCTGTAAAACAGATCTTTAGCTATCTACTCTGCTAACCTACCTATCACACGAAGGATATGTTCTTCCTGACTTCTAACATATGCCTGAAAATGGTTAAGTTAAAATACCACTCCTTTTTGTAAAGTAATAAAATGAAATGTAGTTTGGACAGGTAAAAACACATGAAACCATGATTTTATCCTGCATTTCCTTTCTTATTAAAAAGACTGTTACAGGATAAAATGATGATTTCTGATACACAGCCTACTGTATAAACTCTGGTTACTAACATAAATTGAAAGCCAGCATACTTTTATTAAAGGAAAAATTTATAATTTCTGGATTACATAAATTTAAAAGATCAATTAGTTGCAGAGTAAAATCCATTTTCCCACATGCTGACAGCACTTAAGTGCTGTGGGTTAAAATCTGGTTATTTAAATCTACGTGCATTTTGTTTCAATTCCAAAAGAGTTTACTTTTAGGTTTTTTGCAATCGGTACTCTCTACTTTTATAAGGCATTTTACTTATGTGTCATTTTAGTGCTTGAGGATAATAACTTTAAAATAAAATTTGGACCAGTAGTTTCATAATTATTTATGGCTGACATTTTTCTTGCATATAGTAAGCAATAAGTTTGGGTTTACAGTGCGTTTTTACCTATAGAAAAAGGCAAGAATTGACCTTTTATCATTACAAGGCCATTGCAAGCTTCTTCCTTCTTTGACTTTCTGTTATCTGTGCAAAATCTAGGAACTCCCTGGCAGTATCACCAATTGAGATGAAACACTACTTTCTCCTCAGCTGCAGGGAGATGAATTTTTTTTTTCTCCTTGCTTCTCTCACCACCCTAGGACTCCTCCCATGTTTTATAAAAGACAGGTTCCTCAAAGGTTAAAATACAGCCTCTGTAGTTAATAGGAGTGCAACCTTTTTAACTTTATTAATAATTTTATTAATAAGCTCATTGCTTATGTAGCACAGAGGTCTTTATGTAAAATATCCTTGAGCTTTTCCTTTTTTTTAATCTGCTCTTAGTAATTTGAGGGTTTCCTTTTTGTGGTTTCAATGGTGTCTTAATCATTTTAATCACCTTTTTAATCATTTAGGGATTATGGAGTGGGCATTGTAGTCAGTAAATAATCCATATGTAATATGTAAGTATATTTAAAGATTATTCTGGCAGTCAATTACATTCTTTCATGTTGTGCAGGAAGAGAGGTGGAGTCTGGTTCTGTTCTTACACTGTTTTGAAATTGTGAAAGGAGATGCCATGTACTATGTTTTGGATGCAGGTTTCCTCATATGACTTTCTCCTTCTTGCTAGGTAGAAGAATCTACACAAATAAATAGTTTCTGTTTTTAAAAACTTGTCACCATAGCAGCTGTGGGGAATTGTTTTGCCAATAAGTATCAAAAAAGATAGACGATCTGTTGGATACGTGGGGATCTCAGCCTATTCTTGAGGGGGAAAGCGCTCATTTGCTGTAGATCGTCATGTGTCTGAGCCAGTCTACCACTAAAAACATCTGTCTGTTTCTCTGATTTTCATATTGTAGAATTCATCAGTATAAATTTATTACAGAAATCTTGGCATGTAGTCACAGTAATTGATTGCCATGGAAGAATTTTTACATAGTAAATATTTTTTTAATGAAGTGCTGTCTCTGGAGGTGCCAAAGAGAGGTGGTATGTTCTGTTAGAGCTGTATTTCTTGTATCTTGGAACAAAGGCGCATTTGACCCAGGCTTCAGAAGGTTTAGTCCCAAGTCTTTGTTTTTGGAATTCACAATTTGTTTACCAAAAATGGCTGTTGTGTTTTTAAAATGCTTTAGAGATCCAAGAAGTAAATTTTACAGCGAGTACTATCTTAAAAACATGCTTACAGGGAAGTCTTTAGAACTAATTGCTTGACAGTGTACAAATACTGTGTAGTCATTCACATGTCATCAGATCGTGGCTCTAGTCCAGATACTCATAAAATGTAGTTTATTTTCTGTTAATTGGTACAGATGTTAGATTGTTGATAATGAGTTGATCCCATGGCCCTTGCTTTGAAGATGATTTACTTTGTTTTACTTGCATGTGAACTCGAACATTTGGAATGACATTCAGTGTTGGGCACAGAAGTACACCTGCAGTGTTCTACTGTGGGGCCTGTAACATCAGTCTGGAGGCGCTTGGTTAGGATTGTGTCACTAGGTCTTAACAATGTTTCATTTTGATTTGAGAGACCTAGAAGAGACCAAGACAAAGCTCTGGATATTGGCTTTCCTCCAGGAACCACAGGTCACTGTTGAAATACTGAGAGCTCTCAGTTGGTACTGTAGCTCATCTTCAAAATGCATGCCAAGAATGATGGCATAACATCAGTCAGTACCAACTGAACCTTTAAGCTTTCAGTAGTTGAATCCTTCCTTCGGCACAGTAACTGACTTTGTAATTCTGTTACAGGGATACACAAATGAAACGTGCTGAGAAAGAGCTAAATAATTTCCTCAAGTAGTCCCTCCAATTGCATTATCTTGACATTTTAGCATTCACGACATTTTTTAATCTCTTACACTACACAGTGTTATTTTCCTGCCACTTAAAATTTCTGTACACATAGAGATGCCTGTGCTTTTATACAGAAGTCATTTAGTTAACTGCAGCTGTTAAGATCCTGATCCTTCTCTGATTTCAGGGTTGGAGAAGGGTGGTGTTCTCTCTGGTCTTCTGCAGTTTTTCATGGATAGTTGTAAGGCCTTACTTGTGCTAGGAGAGAGCACAGCAGATTAGGACTGTGCCCTGTGGAGATTCAGTAGCTAATGGCAAATAATCATCTCCGTCTTTGTGCACTGCTTGTCACATTGACATATTAGCAAACTAAATTAATTTTCTGGCTTCCACACCCTAGAATTGAGAGACCCTGCCAGTGTCTTTTGTTTTCTACTGAGCTAGCTGTTACAGTATTCCTAGCAACCATTGCCTATTTAATGTTATATTTATATGGCAAAACATTAGTTCTAACCTTCTTTAATAGGTAACACTGGATAAAAACCTGTAGACAGGCAGAAAAGTTACTGAAGTTATTGCTGTCTTGTATTTTTGTGTTTAAGGACTGTTTTTCTTGCATTAAGTAGAATTCTCTAGTCCACTAACATTTTTGGTTCCTGCTACTTCTGATCTTAAGTATCAGAAGTCCATTCATCATCCCTAAAAAGCTGTTCACGCATTTCATATTAAATTGGCAATTCTTTATATTCTGAAATCCATTTTTCAAAATAGCTAATATTAAGTCAATGAGCAAACTGCATTCCAGTAGTATCTGAGCAGAAACTAGCAGAACACATGGCACTCTTTTTAAAATGTTTTTGTCTGTTTAACATAGTTCTGAAATGTGAGTTGTATGGTTGTAAAAGTTTTTACAGTAAAAATTACAGTAAAATAGATTTGTGGCTTTATAGTGTTGAAGTAGTTTTAATTCACCTGGTATAAAAGTTTCTTATGTTTCATATTTAAGTAAAAAATACACAGTTTAAATCATTATTTTAAGGATCCAAAATATAATGCCAGTGTCTTGATACACATGTGCAGTCCTGTATAGAAAACCTTATAAGTTGTTATGCAGAAAAAACAAACAGAGATATAGAAAGCAGAACAGTAATATATACCTCTCATTTTAACAGTGTTTAATAATGTAGCTAAGACATGATGGGAAAGCATAGGTCTTGTAAGGCCACCTTCGAGTTTGAGTCACAAATAATTTAAGGAAGTATTGAAACGGTAATTTTGAGGGCCTTGCGTGGTCATTCTGTACCTCTCAGTGGAGCTGTCATCTACGTAAGTGTGTACATGTACATTATAGGTAAACAGAATACTGTTCATAATATTTCCAACTTGATTTTAATCAGATAAACTAGAACATCCAGTTTCATTCTAGAATGCGTGGTTTTTAGTTGATCACATAGCTGTGTAGTTTGATACTGTATTGCAGATACAGATGATATAGTTACTGCAGCCTTGGTGAGTGAGATACTGTGGATGTGCATAGGTAAAAGCTTAATAAATTTGATGATCTCATCTTAGAGAACTTTTAGCAATTTTATATATCAAAAGCTCTTTCTGCTGAAACTACCTGTAATACAGCAATAATAAACAAGTTTCTGTAGTTTATAACTTCTAGTAATGTTCTGGGTTGGTAACTAAAGTTCAGTTTGGTCCTATCTACTGTTTGGATTGTAACTTTTGTTTGTTTAATTCTAATGTTGATGAGTAGGTTAAATATGGATTTAGAAAAGTATCAAAAATGGAATTAAGTTATCATTAAACTATGCTTTTACAGTCTTAAAGTACTGTTGTCATCTCTGTTAATTATTTTTAGAACATTACGTTAAAATATTATTGTGGAAAAGCTGGCATTTCTGCTGAGGTTAACATGTTTAACAAGACTATGTTCCTATTACATTCACAAAAAATATTTCTTCAAAGGAAAAAAAAAATCTAAAAAGTTTCAAAACCAAGGAGTCTTCAGAATGGAGCACTGCTACTTTCTTCACAGCTTTAAATAAATTAGGGACTAAACCAGTTTTAATCAAGTCATTCTACAGAAAAAAAACCTAAATGTCAGTGTTCTGTTTTAGTTAAAGTAATAGTTCTTGGGCATGTGAAAAATATTTGATAATTGAATTGCAGAATTTTTCTGATGGAATTTTTTTTCTTTTTCTGTCATTATCCTGTCCCAAGCAAAAACTCTGTTTTACAACTCCAGGCAAATATAAAGGAAGTAAGCCTAAGAAGTTCTGAGAGGAACTGTGAAGTTCAAAAGTGTTGCAATTTGAGATGATTAATATTTAGGGGGTTTTTAATGCATTGTTTTTGAGTCCTTTAGTGTTCAGATAGCCTCATGTTCTGGGGAAATCTGTCTGACTTAGCTTGTCTTTGTAATTTGCCTTTTTATATTATTAATGTGTCTTCTCTTAAAAACATTCTGTGTCAGTGATGAGTGATCTATAATAAATAATAATGTTGATTTTTAAATTTAAAGTGATCATTTTACATGCCTTTGTAAGTTGCACATATGGGTGTTTTATGACCCAAAGTTGAAACATGTTTGGTCCAAATATTATGACAAGTTTTGACTTTGTCAGAGGAACTAAGTTATCCTTTCTGTTTCTTGTTAGTTGAGCCAGTTTGGGTCCTAGTGAAATCTTTACAAATGGCAATAACTTATTCTTTAGGTAATTGGTAGTTTTAAGGTATGTGTATTTCTGATGCATGCTACTCTTTAACCTCAAGCGTAGGAATGGATCTTTAAAGGCTGTGCAGCTAGTATTTGTGAATGTGTTCCATGTAAGCTCATTAGTTAAAACGTTTTGAGTGAATAACCTTCTCTCCAATGTACCACCAGTGATGGTATTGTCCCAGTGGTGGCCTAGCAGGCTGGGAAGTGTGATGTGCTCCTCAGAATCTTCAGTCAGTTCTAAGTCATGGGATTGAGCAGGAGTCATTTGTCATGATTGCAATACTGCTTACAAATTTTATAGCCCTTCTTATGAAGTCCTATATATATATTTTTTTTTTTTAAATAAAATGCTGCTTCTTTTGAAGCTTTTTGACGTTAATGTAGCATTAAAGCAGTATGATTCCTTTTGCTTTAAACATACTAGCCCATAGCCTAATCAGAAGGAGAGAAGGGTGTCTTTAAGGAAATGTTTGCTCAGGATTCCGGTACAGCTTACTCTCTGAATTGCAGTTTCAGTATCTTGCGATCTTTCTTGAATTTTGGCATCCATTAAAAATTAAATGCTTATAAGTCAATTTCCCTGAACTTCTATTTATTATTTTTAGCTTTATTTTGACATTGTGCATACACAGAAAAGGAAAATCTGTAACTGCACTGTTTTAAGATTTCAATCAACAGAAAGATGACTTGAAAAAATAGCACACAACTGTCAAGTACTGCCTCCCATTCTTGATCTTTTAAGATACTGGGGGAGGCAAAGTTTAAACTGTATTATTTTATTAAATAATTTATGCAGATCATATTTGGGTTTGGAGAAGGCATTCTTGTAAATAGGCTTTGTATTCAGGTCAGTTTATCACAGATGTTCAGAAATCAAAGTGTCATCTTTGTAGCAAGAGACATTTTCTCAGAAAGGGGTGTGCTAGTGCCACTTTTATTTGGCACCAGTGCCGCATATGGAGAGCCTACCTGGATGTCAGTAATGTTAATAGTGAGCAGCTCAGCATGGAATCAGGAGCAGAGGAGCATGTATTTCAAAACATCAGTTTCAAGCATCAGATGATGTCCTTACATTCAGTGAGTTTAGTAATGCAACAAGAAAGATAAAAATGCCTCCCACACAAATGTTTTCAAATGTCCCATGACACTGACAACAGGGAACAAAGTATATCATGAGCAAGGGACAGGAACAGCCCTGAGGTGTGGGTGGACAAGAAGGCTTGTTGGCTCCCTTTCTGGTCAAAATTACTCTCCAGAACTGCTGCTGCTGAAAGACAGTCAATAGTTCAGCAGTGGGCCCATGCTCCTCTTGGTGTGCTAGCATTCTGCATCTTTGTATCCTTTTTCTATTTCATCAGAATCAAAACCATAGGGGGATCCTGGAAGCCTTCCACAGATGTGTGGTTCCTTTGGATTAGTTGGTCCATTGTTTGGTTGTCTTTGTTTGCCTTTGTAAAAGTCTAAAAATTATATCAAGCTTCAATGAATAAGCCTCATGCTCTTTCAGTGGGGGTTGCTGTGGCTACCACACCTCAGTGAATCACAGTATAGTTCTAGGGTTCTGTTCTTTGATACCAATTCCCAGAGCCTTCGCATTTTGGGTCACTGGAAATGGACTGTGTTGTAGTTTATATCCACTTTGCAACAGGATACTGTAGCTATTCAGGCAGCTCTTGAATCCAGGAATCTTATGATCCTGTTCCTCTCTGGCACTTTTGATGCAGTTTTGAACTCCTATGAGGGATGCTGCTAGTTCTTTGTTGGTTTTGTTTTTTCTTTATTCTGACATGTGGGATCTTTGGTTTCATTGGTTCAGTCTAGTGACTTCTGAGACAAGTCTGCAATGACAACCGTGACTGACTTCCAGCTTGGAAGCTTATAACTACTTAACTGATCTAGGGTGACCCAAAATAAGGATGGTTGGTTTTATCTGTAACAGTGTTTTTGTGTTGGTGTCATAAGTTTGTTTATACTATGAAAAATCCTGTCTTGGTGAGAGGGTTGAAATACGGATTAAGCCTTGTCATTAAATATTCAAAATACAGTATTCTGGCCTTGTCAAAAATGTACCTATCTTTAGTTAAATAAAATAAAAATAAAGCAACTAGCTGGCAACTGAATTAGGGCTGTAAAAAGTTTTACTTGCACCTGCCTTAGTCATGACATGGCTTTATACAAATGGTTACAGTGGATCCTGAGCACTGTGTGGAATGAAGCAGCAGGATTCTCAAGGTTGAGTGGACGGTTTACATGTATGTCTGGTATAGCAACAATTCAGGGATGACCTTTACTGAAAAAAAGAAAAGTTTCAAAAACTGTAAAGCTTTTTTAAGTTCAAATGTACAATTCCTATCATCCAAAATGGTATTATGAATCTCTGGTTTCCTTAAATGACTTCTCTAGATGCAGTCTAAAAATTAAATTTCTCTAGTTTTTGGGAGCAATTTCTGGGTAAGCAGACATGCGGGAAGCTGAAGAATTCTGCTTTATTTGGTATATTTTCCTAGGTTTTAATCAAGAAGGCAACACTTGAGGGATTTCCTCTTGGTTTCAGTACCTGGGAGCTTGTTTTAAAGACTGTGTGGTAATCGTGACTTCAGTCCTAAGCTCTGCCCTCAGTGATACTTAAATTCTTCCAAAGTTAAGTGACTTTAAACTATAATGTGGATTTCGAAGGGGATATAGTCTGCAGATTCACCATTCTCAGTAAGCTACTTAAATAAAAGATCGTTTTGTTTGTGTAGAACAGGAAGAAAACCACAAATGGTTAGTGCCTAATTTGCAGTGATATAGAACATGTGGGCAGTTTTTATAAGATTAATATTTTTCAGTGGAAAAAAAACCTTTTAAAGTTCAGATGTACAGTTCCTAGCATCCAAAATGGTATTATGAATCTCTAGATGACTTAATTTCTCTAGATGCAGTCTAAAACTAAAAAGGTACATTTTCTGACCACCCATCCTGGCAGCAAGAGGGCCTTATAAAATCATTCACTGTTCCTTTTTTTCCCATGCATTATCATGGTCTGCGTCAGGTGTAGTACAGTTAAGTGTCTTGCAGTAGGTAATGTAAGAGTAATGAGAGCCCTTAAAGTTACACTGAATTTTCATGACTTTAAAGACAAATTTGCTTAGGAAGCAGTATTGAGAGTCTACAGCTGTACCAACTGAGATCAGGCTGGCAGAGGAGGATTTCAGTTGTTCGTTACCCATGAAAAATGGGGGACAAAGTCTTGTAACTATATTCATATATAACATTGAAAAAGTCTTTCTGATTTGAAATGAGGGATATTTCAGTGTCGGTTTTTTGGTGTTGATCAAAACCAATTAGGTAAGTGGATTTTAGCAATGTAGATTCTTACTGATTTCTTGACAAGAAATTTCTTTACTACGTATTTTTACATTATTACAATATATTACACTATGTTCATGGGGGTTTTTTCCCCTCTGGAAGAAAGTTCCTGTGGAAAGGAAATAGGAATCAAACTTTGAAATCTAAAATAAGGACTAAACTGCTTTTCATTTACTTTTCTACCCTTTGAGATGCCAGAAGCAATTTCCTCTTGAAGCTGACTTCCTTTCTGGAAATGATTTTTGTCTCCAACCATGTTGAGGCTCTTTTCTCATTCTTTCATTCTGACTAACTTGCTTTTTCCCCTCTGACTTTCTACTGCAGTTGAGAACTTCTGGAGGTAAGTAATTACAGACAAGTTTCTCTCTAACTTTCTCTTCCAGTTCTTCTCTCCCCCCTACTGCCCCCCCTCACCCAGTCAGTCTAGAAGGACAAACAAAGCGCTATTGGTGTCCTCTGCAAGAGAGCACTGATAGGGGGCTGGCTGTAAATTGACGTGGCATGGAAAATCTCTGCTGGTTTGTAGCAGCTCTAAGATTGCTGCGGAATCAAGCCTACTCTTACCAAGTTTGTAGCTTTGAAATCATCATGGGCTTACTGTTTCTATATAAAAAATGAATGGAAAGTACCTCCGCTTTTTGATTTGGGAACCGGACTTTTTCTCTATTTGGATTTACAGCTAATAGAAAACAAAACCAAAGGGAATTACTTGGTTACTTTTTCTGCTTTCTTGTAGTGAGAGCGACAGATCTTGCTGCTCCCCCCACCTTTTCCTGTGATTTAATCATTTGCAGATCTTGCCATGGGGTGCGGACTAAGAAAGCTGGAGGACCCAGATGATAGCAGCCCTGGAAAAATCTTTTCTACATTGAAGAGACCGCAAGTTGAAACAAAGACGGATTCTGCTTATGAATATGTATTGCTGGATTTTACTGTAGAAGGTATCTTTTTATATCTTTACTATTCTGAGAAGGCAATGAATAGGATTTAACTTTGTTCTGTCTTGTTTGACTTACAGTAATTCTTAGATACTTTTATCAAAGCCGGCCAAAACGTAAGACTTTTATTTTGAAACACAAATCGTGATGAGGTCCTCACTTATATAAAATTACAATGAAAGCTACTGAAGTATTTTTAACAACCAAACCCTCCAAATTACACAACTGTCCTTGTTAAGGAAGCTGGCTAAAAACTGTTAGAGGTTTTCCTAGTTTCCTGTGAGTCAGATACTGCCATCCATACTCACTCTGAATAATGGTTTTCTGAATTCAGCGTGATGGTTCAGAAAATACACTGTGCCTGAGCCTTAACTGAATAACAATTTTAAAAAATGCACTCAACTTCTGAAAACAGGCTGTCATTGTCCTTGTTACTTTATGCAGAAGTAAGTGTTTCTTAGTTGTATATCAGGAGTAGCTTCTTCTCTTATGCTCACCCTAGCTTCTGGGTAGATATTTTAGTAAGAGTCTTACAGTTTCATCTTACTGTTTTTTTTCAAAATGCTTTACTTGTAGTTGCTGAATAGTCTTTTGAAATCGTGACCAAAATGAAACAAAATTTGTATGCGTAGCAAGAGACAGACAGTGCTCTGTGGGATACTTCCTTCCCGAGGGTGTCCCGTCTCTAACAGAGCAACTCCCTGTTCCACAAAGTTGAAAACATAAACAAGCCCAGATGGCTGCCCTCTGAGAACAGACAGCTCAGTTTTGCAGTCACTTTGTAGTAACTTCATTTTCTAACAACCCAATCTACTGGAAATTCCTAATAACAAGTATTTTAAGTAAATGCAATTGTTAGAAGGCTTTGATAAAGGGAGAAAGTGTAAGTGCAGGTCTGGTTACATTTTCAGGAACATTTTCATAAACAAAACTTGGCCTCTGCTTAGTTTTAGATCTAAATTAAAGGACTGTAGTAATAATTTAAAATATATCAGTCTGTTCATTGAAAAACTGCAAGATACTAACAGAAGCCACATTCTACTAATTTCTGGTACTTGACATCCAACTGTATTTGTTCCGTTTATTTACACAAATAAGGAGTTTTTCACTGGTTTGTTCTTTTTGAAGAAACAAAACTTTGAGTAAGTAGTACTGGAAATGAAGCCAGGTTGCCTAATGCATACATGAATTACTTAACTACTGATAATAGAAAGGATAGTAAAACATTAGTTTTTGCAGAGGAACTGAAGAACATTTAGTGTTCTTAAATAGTCTGTGTTCTGGATAGTTTTGCTGTCTTTTAAAGTAACAAGTTTCTAGAAGCGTTGTGTGAAGAATTTGGTGTGAAGGTGGTTGTGACTTTTTTAAAAAATCAAACAAGTGCAAATAAAGGTGCATCTCTGTATTATTCAAATAACCTAGCAGTAAAGCAGTAAAGATTCATTTTTGCCTGTTTAGTCTGATATTCAAAAGTGCTTAACTTCATTGACTTACTTAGCATTTGTAATTCCACAGTGAGAACAGCTTCAGATAGTTGTGTAACTTTTTTAGATGTCTAACTATAAGCAGGTGGATTTGTGAACACAGGTATCTTTCTGTTGAATGGTTCCATCTGTGTGTGTGTTTGACCTTAAATATTTTTCTTTGGGATCTCTACTTTTTAGAGCTAAGATAACACAGAAAAAAACGGTGTATATATTGTCTTGGAGGCATTTCTGAATTGTTTGCTTATGAAATACAGGGATTGGCTAAAGTACTGTGGGGATATGTTGGGCTTTTGGGTTTATTTTTTTCCTTCTACCCCAATCAGCTAGCTCACATACTTGTTGCTACTTGAATATCCTTTGGCTGAATGAAACTTAAGGGAGAGCTTTTTATCACTTTACACCAAAGTTAGTTTTCACTCTTCTGTCAAGTTGTCATGGCACTCTGCTGATTTTCATAGCAAGATCTTCCCCAACATCTGATATTTCTGTTTGCCTGAGTGACTTGTTACCACTGGATCTTACACCAAGTAAAACAGAAAATCTACACTTAGCTTGCTGTAGAATCCTATAAAGGATACTATGTCCTGCATTAAGATAAAAATATAGCAAGCATAAATGTGTTATTTCAATGTAATACGCCTTATTCTCTGCTTCATCAGATTTATGCTATGTGAAGTCAAAATGAGCCTGCTGGGGAGACGTTTAGGACCCCCTGATCTTCTCCCAGGTTGTGATATAGATTAGGACAACCATGCCACAGTCTAAATTTGCTGGCTGGAGTCCCTGTGTGTTTTAACTAGTTATCAGCAGTGTAGTGTACCTTGGTTTCTCCCCTCCTGGTCCCCTAAATACTCCCATCCCTACTATAAAATCGCTTTGAGTTCTGTGTAGGTGGTTATGCATCAGGAGAATCTCAAACAAGAAAATTACAGCCAGTCTCTTAGTTTGATGAGCTTGAATAGTACAAAGGAGAGGGAGTAGTGGACTCTGAAGTGTAGTTTTAAATGCCTGTCAAGGACTGTAAATTCTGCAGTCTCAGTCATGAGGCGTATCTCAGTTACAAAAACAGCTATTATTTTTTGAGGTTAGTTTAACCAAAAACTAGGGATAGTTTAAATACTCCTACTCAAGCAGAATGTTTATGCATTTTTCCACAACCCTCCTATTAGGGAAAAGAAGGAATATTGATGCAGCTCACAGATGACATGCTGCGAAGGTCTTGTCACTCTGAATAACAATTTGAATATATGTATGAAGTAGCTGTTTAGTTGTAATCTTCAATATCATGCGTCTGAAGTTTACTATACAGCCAGCAAGGTAGCCGTTACTTGTGAAAGTATTTTGGCTACCTGTTGACAGCACGTCAGGAAGGAAATTTTCGTAATGAAAAATAGTTAAGACATTTGCAAAATCAGTGAAGTGATGATCATGCTGTACACATTCCTGCTTTTTTGGCTTGTGGGCTGTCGAGCAGTTATTTCTTCAATACATATTTCATATCTCCTAGATTTACTATGAGTGGAATCACGGAATGGATGTTACTAAGTGTTACTAAGGGCAAAATGTCATCTGTCTATGAAAGGGAAGGCTGTGATCTATTGTCTGTTTAAAAAAGAGAAGGCAAGGTAGCACAAGAAAGTGCAACAGCCCGGTCTCTGACTGAGAATGGCAGAATTTACATTAATAGGTTGAGTTTGCTAGTTATCAGCAATAAACCATGAATATACATGTTGGTGATACTTTTTCGTGGTGTGCATCTCCCATGGTACATGTTACTCTGGTTTCTCTTGAGCTGTTAAGGCTCTTAAAGTGACAAGCAAAGCAGGCCTCCGCTCCTTTTCCCTTTAGTAAGAGTTGGTATGTAAAAGCATTTGGCTGTTGTGAAACATTAGTTTCTGGTGTGTTTTGGTTTGTTGTGGCTTTTTTTAAAAATTAAAAAAAAAAGCCCTCCATAGTGTATATATATCATTATTACCCTCATTTTATGGTGGGAAAGCAGTATACAGGTTGACGTTTTACAGAACATATCACTCATGAACCAGCAGAATTCTAATTCAGTTTATTAGAATAAAATATTGAGGTCAACTAAAGATTCATATGCCTGGTTTATGATACTTTAAACCAGTAGGATAGGTGGACTTTGTGACTTGCTGTGTCTTTGATAAAAGTCCTTAGATTCCCTTGCTGCTGCCCACTTACAATAGATGGAGATAGATAAGGGGATGTAAGAACATGAAATTAACTCTTAGTGAATACACTTACAAAGTGATGAGTAAGTTTTATGTCATTGCATTTACCTGTTCTTTTTTTATACGTAATTTTTTAAAAATCACAGAATAAAAGGAAAATTAATATACTTAATAGTTTTCAGTTTATTGTATGGTTTAAAAGGGAATGTTTAAAGCAACATGTTAAATTGTTTGTATCTCAAAAAGTGTTGTGAGGTCACTTAATTCCAGTTGAGGCATCCTTTAATACTGGTCTTAATATTCTGAAAGTCTTGTCGAGAGGGACCCATCAGAACACAAAAAAGTACCTCACTTGCAGCAAGGGTCACTGATAGAGACTGTCAAATTCCAAGCCAAGCTGTCTTGTCATAAGGGTTTGTATCTGCAGAGGATGAAAATTTTGATGATGGCAGATATATGCCGCCATAATTACTCTTAGTGTCTGTATATGAGTATTGATTTTTTCCTCTCTGAGAGCATCTACACTTCCAGTTGGAGTTGAGGGGAACAGGAAATATGAACCATCAGACTGACTGTGGCAAAATAATATCATCTATTACCAGTGTGGAATCATTTATCTGTGCAAAAGCTGTGGACCAGACCATTCAAAAAAGTTTTCCCTTATCAATTTCCCCAATAACTGTGTAGTACCTAGCTGTTGCCTGCTGATTGGAAATGCTTGCACACACTCAGAGGGATCCTCCTTAGCAATTACTGACACCACACAGCTTACTTAAGTGACAGGTACTTAGGTGTACTGGAAAAAGGAGTTGGGACTATGTTAAAATTTCAACCTTCACTCAACAGATAACTTCCACGGGATCAAAAAAAAATAATTTAAGAACAAACCAGTTGTACTAGGCTTAAATTCATTCTATGGGAATTTACCTCACAACTAAGGTTGAAGGATTTTAAGGCTTTGACTAGACAAAATAGTTGCCTTGTTAAGTTCAGACCTGTTGTGTGTTTAGATGTTGATGCAGCTCTTAAATTAGCTTGACATAACTAGATCCAACAGAAAGTGTTGCCAAATAGATTAAAAATAGATCATATTAACTTGTAAAAATATGTACTTCAACTAACTGAATACTGTTGCATCAGCTCTGAATCTGCTTTTCTTGTATAAATAGAACTAGCTTTTTAGTAAATGCCTTGGGATAGACTTTTGTGTGGTTTATATAAAAGGAACTCACCCGAAAAGTACATGGACATACACAGTATAATGTGTTTCTCTTCTGCTTTCAATGCTTTTAGCTTCCTCAAATCCAGAAGTTATCAAGATCGGTTCTGTGTTGGATATAGCATCTAAGGTGGAAGAATATTACAGCAAAGGATATGTTGTAGGAGCTGTTCATCCTATTATACTGCCAATTGGACGTAGAAGGAATTTCCCTGCAAGTCACATGTATCGAGTGGTACTTTCACGATTAAAATTAAGGTAACAGTGAAGTAATTTGAATACATTGATCCTAATTTGAATACATTGATTACTTAAGCCATTTGTAAGTGGATTGCTCGACATGCATAATTTATTATCAAGTTGAAATGAGCACCTCAGAAAATCAAATAACTGTTAATTGTCTAGAAGGGTGAGCAAGTTAGTAATGTTTTTTTAATTAACACTAAGCACATAGTAGGCTAATGTTTACCTTGCCTTAGTAAATGTCCAAACAAAAATCTAAAGTTGCTCATCATGATTTTATTTTTAATACACTTTTATAATAAAGTATCAACTGTTTTAGCACTTGCAGCAAATACAAGATTAAACAAAACACTAGAAGAGTAATAAGCTGCTTTAAATGCTCTCAAGTCTGTTTTTTCTTCTTCATTTTCATGTTTCACTTTTCCCATAGGAGCATTATTTATAAAGCATGAATTAGCATGTCAGAGTTTATGTTTCCTTCTTAATAAGAAGGAAATAATCTGTGATTGGAGGTCATACAAGAGCTTGGTTTTGACACTGAAGGAGAGTCAAGTGTTTGTGTTTTTGCTCCAGCTCTATAGTCTTGTTTATTACACCTGTTTTCACTGCATTGTAATCACTATGTGATCATTACAGAAAATGTACAAATCTTACCATTGGTTGCTTTGAATGCAGAGATGATAACCTTTTGTTCTTATTTTGAATAACTAGAAAAGTGGATTTCTTATTGCATTAAGAGCTGTAATGCTTCCCCTTGTCTCCTGAGTCCTAGCACGGTGCACAAAGATTCTTTCATTTGTGTTTGGAGGACTGGAAGGGTGTGAGTTGCCAGGTGCCCCCTGCCACTCCAGTAATGCTTCTGTAAAATATGGTTCATTTGAGGGAGCTTCTCAAACACTTCGCTTGAACCAGCATTGTCTGTGGTATTTGCTGTTCAGACAACTTCCCTTTGTAAATTCATCTGCAAACCAGGTGAATGTTGTCCATGTGGGCAGATGCTTGAGTGAGAGAAAACAGAATACTTGCTCTCTGGAGCTGAGGCTTCTAAGAGCTGACACTGCCAGCGCACAGCTCCCACAACTCACCTTATGGCTGTAGATGTGAGATCCTTACAAAGTTGTGGCTTGAACCTTTAGGCCCCTGAGTAGGTGAAGGATGAGACCCTGCAGCCTACATGTGAAACTGTTGGGTGTAGGTTCCCAGTTTCTTTCCTGTGCAGGTGGCATATGTACCTATGTTGGTTTTCCTATAGGCAAATACACCTTCTCCAACTACCATCTGGAAAGTAACCTTTTATGTTTGAGTGTGTCTCATTGATAGTTCATTCTAAAGCAAAAGAATGTGTGAAGGAAACATTGAATAAAGCCCCATTATATTCTTGATATACACCAAATACTGTTGTCTGAATAACAACCTAACTGGCTTCAGATAAAAAATTATGAGTACTATTCTTTACCTGTAAATGGAAGTTAAAGCTTGTCAGATACTCAAATCTGAGTGATTTAAACATTACCTAACCCGAAGCAATTTAGTGTTATATTTCTAGTCTTTGCCTACACTGTATTTCATACAATAGCTGCGATTCTGCTTTAGTTATAAAAAATAAACAGCAGCGTGTTAACAGTGTAAAAGTACCATTTCTATTCATACTGTCTCCTATAAAACAGGACCCGGTTTGTGCTTGTTACACTTAGAGCTTAGATCTGTGTTTCTTGCATTATCAGAGATTTTTGTGTTTATTACAAAAGCGGGACTGTTTGTCAATAAAGCTGAGTTTCTAGAAGATGTCTTAACAGTCTTCAGATTAAATTCCTGTTAAATATTTAATATTCTTAACCTGACATTGTAATACACAGTACCTGCCACTTTGTGTAAGGAACAGAACAAAACACAAAACCAGCTGAGTTCTAAATAAAAGTACGAAGAAGCATTGCCAGGATTTCATTCATAACTATTCCAAAAGAAACGAAGGCTATATACAAGCATTTGCCTAAGTTAGTGGCAAACTCCTGACAAAGGCTGCTTTCTTTCTGTGTTCTAGCCAGAAGCATGCAGCACCCAGAGGACAAAGGCACCCCAGGCTGGTGATTGAGGAATGTCCTTTAATGTATGAAACACTGACAAATGAGGTCGTGAAAGAACTGTTAGAAAAGGTAATGAAGATTTTTTTCAAACTTCTCAGATTTTTATTTCTACCATGCATGTAAGTTATATTTAGTGCTTGATGGTTTTTTTAGTTTTGAGTTTTATCCTTGGTTTATTTTACAGATGCTACAAAGTCTTTTCTTGATGCAAAAGGAATTCTTTTTCTTCACCAGTTGCTTTTTCTAATTTAGGACTGTAAAGCTTTGAGAGACTGACTGCTTACACTACTGAAAGCAGAATCAGGCCCAACTCTATCAGGCTTTACAAAATGCTAATATGATCACTTTCTTTGGAATTGGCATTTTTCAGAAGTTTTATGTTATTCTGGATTAAGTAAGGTATTACTAATGAACATTAATATATTCAATTTCAAAGACAGATTTTTTTCATTCTTTAACAAATACAAAATACACAGTAACAGTATTAAATATTTACTTGGCACAGCGTTCAAAATATTGTGTAGTTAAAGAAAACTAAGCTTCCACTGGAATGTAAGCTCTAGTTCTTTTTGTGGTTAACTTTCTCTACAAAATTGAAGACTTGCTGAAACAGGAAACTATTGTTATTACAAGAGTTAAGAGTAATATCTTTTACATTAGTTGCCAAGGAAAGAAGTAGAGGAAAAAGCATATTGGAGATCTTTAATGATCTTTGAAATTACTGAGTTGTTTAAAATTTCTAAATGGCTTGTTTGGAAATTTTCAGGTGTTTTGAATTTAAAATGGGTTTCTATTACAGACTTAACACTACACAGGTATTGCCAGGTTGGTTGTGTAGCATAGCAGACAAACATTTAAGGGAAAAGTGCACTTGAAATTAGCAGTGATTCAGTTTTGCAAGTGAATCTGGCACAGACGTAGTATGTGAAAATAATTTGCTTTGAAAATGCTTAAAAAGTCTGAGCCAGTAATCCAGTAAAAAGTTAAGGTTTTTAAGATCTTAAACAAGACTTTGTGGCATTTCAGGAAAACATTGTCATATTACCTGTTTTTCTGCATGTTTCTTCTCACATTTAAAATTATTTTGGCTGTCTTAGAAGCAGCAGCTCTGTATTATCACAGTGACTGGCATATCATACATCATTGCTGTACATACATAATGGCGGTAGATAGTAACACTTCAGTCTACTGTGGTACTAAAAAAGGATTTTAGTACCATGAGCTATCTGAATATTATTCAGCCCACTGATTAACAGTTTATGTGAGTTAACTGGATAGAGATCCTTCCCTCTGCCATCACTTAATCGTGTACTTCTCAGGTGATTTCTTCTTTCTGAGCTGGGGTTTTTGTATATTTCTGGAAAGACTTTATTGCATGGGAGAGCTTGTAGCACAAGATGATAGAGGGATCACCTTCCTAAATGGCAGCACTCCTTATCCCAGAAAAAACCCCTCTCCCTCCAAGAACAGACACGTGCCACAGGTGGCACATATTCTGCAGTTGTGTTTTGAAACTTCAGTGCAGAGAAGACCCACCACTGACTGAAAGCAATTAAGGGGGTTTAAATTTGCCTCTAGCTCCCTTCATTCTCTGCTCCTTCACTGTTCTCAGTAATAGTGAAGCTGAGTAGCCTCTAAGGGAACCAGGGGATAATGAATCATGACACGTGACAAACATATTTCTGTAGTATTAGTGGTCAGTAATTTTAATACAACTGGTATTACATGTTTAGAGAAACAGTACAGTTTGTTGCACCAGTATACTACTTATCACTATGTAAAAAACTTTGGATTTGTTCTAAATTAAGGACTTTGTGTACACTGAAGTCAGTACCAGTGTTGGCCACCTTTCCTGGCCTGAGCCCAAAGATATGCTGGAAGACTTCTGTTTACTTTGAAGCATGGGCAACATAGAAACATGAGCAGCCCTTCTGTAGTAGTGTTGTATTATGTCCTTGAACATCAGCAGTTTAAACAGAATATGTATATAGAAGGTTTTTTTTTAAGTTACATGCAATTCTAAAATCACTTTGCAGATAAATGTCTGTTGTAAACACAGGTTAACGAAGCTGCTAAAAGAGGAAAGAAGTTTGTGGGATTTGTAACACAACATTTTCCTCAACCGAAAGCCTGTAATGGTACAAGCACAGATGGAAGTGCAGAGCTGGAATCAACACTGGGCAGAAGAAATAGGGAACACAGAAGAAGAAATTCTGATGAGAACTATAAAAACTGGAATGAAGGGACATTGAGCGGTCACTCATCTGAGAGTGGGATAGAGGAGGAGGTGCAAGGAGAAAGCAGTCTGTTACAGGATGCAGATTTCCAGTTTGGAAAAGAAGTCAGCCCTGTTAAACTACGAAAAGGAGATGGTAATAAAAGCTGGTTTTTTTAAATTGCAGAACTAAAGTATTTTATTGAGCTGTTGCTTTAAAAAGATGTTTGGAGAAAACGCAAACCAAAACAGCATGTTCTGTTGTGTCAAATACAACATTTGGAAGGTACATCTTCCTTAAATGCATACGTATTCATAAAAAAGTTGCCAGTTGAAGAAACAGAAGAAATATTTACCTCCTGCTCTGTGTATGTGTGAACTGTGGTAATGTATTAAAATGATATTTCAGTTTTCATATAGAATACTATAAATGTACTGTCAAAATCTACATTTGTAACTTAAAGAAAAGAAAAAACCCAAACAAACCCCCCAAAATTGCCCACAGTGTAATTCTGATTTTAAATGTGGTGCAAACAGATAGCTTGCCTGCTTGATATATGTATAACAAATATGTGGCACTAAAAAACTTTTCTTTTAGAAGGATGCAATTGTTTTAAAACATTCTCCTAAATGCATCTAGCTTTCACTTACTCTTAATGTTAAATCATAAACATGTGAAGGATTTCCAATAATATGTTATGATTCCAGTTCTTCCTGTTTCAAAACTGACAACAAGGAGAGCCCCTTCCAGCTAGAGCTGTAATTTTATGTGGGTCTAGCCAACGCACATCATGTACAGCAAACAAATCCGTTCATAATGGATTCTTTCTGGTTAACATGCCTTCAAGAAGTGTCCTGAAAGAGATCACTTAAGTTAATGCACTGACCATGAAATCAAAGAGTATAATTGTTACAAAATGAATTTACACTAAAGAAAATTAAGCATTAAAAAGGAAATGTATAGGAAGGAAAAGTATCATTGAAGAATGTTGGTGCTGTGGTAGAAAACTTAGTTGAAGAATCTGATACTGCCTGAAACAGTGACTTCTGATACTGAAGCACTAAGGCCTCCTGACTTGCTAGGAAGAAAAGGTGAAAAGGAAGAAGTAATCTATAGCATGAGAACTAATGCAAGATAGTATTGTGTAGAAAGCAGGCAGCATGAAACTTCCATGTCAGATTGCATTTTGACATAATGGGTTCTTTCTGATGGGCCAGACATGTTTTAATTGCTCTCAAAAGGAACGTTTTCACTTTCCTGTTAAAGAGTTAAGCACCCTCTCTACTCTGTAGACTGGCAGGATAATGACTCTAAGCACTGAGATAATCAATGTTCCTCTTATTTTTAACACTTGAATTAAAGCAGTTCTTGTACAACTGAGCCTTTATAGCATGATCTGTTAAAGCTTAACTCTTTCATTACAGCTTGAAATAGTGGGATTGCTATATGTATCAGAATAGAAATCCTTTAAGTAAAAAACATAAAACTCTTGGTTCTGTTCAGGAGCTTTGTTCATGCAGGTTGGTGTGACCAGGTAGATTAGCAACCCGTGCATCGCCTACATGCAGTGTTCTCAGGAAATTCTTCAAAAAGCTTTGGCAAGAATATGCTGGGCTTCTCTATACTAGTCAAACACTTAGTAAAGTTATTGGAGTTCATAACTTTCTATATTGGAGTTCAGACTTCTAAAAACTTAAATACCTTTCTTTGCAAATATTGTAAGTAACCATTGTTTTTAAAAATACTGATGTGAATTTTCAAAGAAAGCCTTACATACATGTAGGTGTGTACTGTCACTTCAGTATGTCATTTCTATTTAGGTCTGTCCAAAAGATGCAAAACTGAGTGCTAGATGTGGGGGTTGTAACATTAAAATTTTGACTGTTTATAAATACACTGCTTGCAGAGGCAAATTTCTGATACACATGAGCAACTGAATAGTTGTATTGGGAAAATTGATTTTTTTTTTTCTGAAGAACAAATATAAAAGTGATCTCACTTCAGTATATGGGAAAGGAAATATAGATTTGTCAGAGTAAACACATTTATGCTGATACAACCATCTGTGGAGGTGATAAAATACAACTGTATAGGAAGGAGAGTCATCTCTTACTGATAGTTAAAAATTTTGTCCTGAATTAACTCTACCTTATTCCAGGCACCTGATGTCATTTGCAGTGGGTGTGGTAACTCTTCTCAAAACAGACAGGGGTTCTCCCAGAGATTGGATTTACTGTCCAAATCCTACTTTGGAAATCTCCCTCTATTTATGGAGCCTAGAGAGACTAGCATCTTAAGCGGGGTCATTTAAACCAAGTTCCTTTGTTTGACAATGTGAATACTTCTGCTTTCTAGGGGTTGGTTTGTGTTGATTTAGGCAGTGCAGATGTTTAAGTATTAGACAGTCTGAGAGCTTTTTTTGGCAACTGCTTTGTGTTATTTCTCCACAATGGTGATGTACATGTGAGTGTATTTGTATAATATATTTGTATAGTTAGGACTTCATAATTTGTCACCAGTCATTTCCTTAAATGCTATGGATTTGTAAATTTTAATTTTTGATGAATGCTTGTTTATGATTCTAACAGCACTGTATTAATGTCTAGATACAAAATGCATTTGAGGATATGCAGGTTTTGTATGCTTAACTCACACACTCATCACTTACTGTGTGGGAAACCCCCGTAGGCAACTAATTGTACTGGTACTTAAGTAATCTGCAGAAAATAATGAGTAAAAGCAACACTGTGCAAGGCATTCCTAATATTAAACATTTAGAAAACTGTCTTTAGTCTTCAGTTATAGTCATTTCAAATATTTGTTTTCAGAAGTTCCACAAATAACAGAAACGAAGCCTGTTTCCACTGCACTTTTCTTATCAAAACCCATCTCCTTAAGAGGTCCAGTGACAACCTAACTGTAATAAGTTCAAATTCTTCTCATATCCCAGAATGTACCCCCCCACCTCATCCTGAGTGTGTTTAGGGTTGAAACTGAGTACAGTCACACCAGGAAACAATTCTTAAAACTGTTGCTTAGAATTAGAAAACTATGTTCAAATGTGATATTATTAATGTTTTTATTTTGGAGCTTTCCAAATGGCTATTCCAGAGACTCATTCTTCTTCCTTTTCTCTTCTTAGACAAGCTATATACAGTCTTCAATGTTTTTGATGATGATTCTACCTGCTGGACCTATCATGAAGGTGCTTTGTCCATGAAAGTAACAAGAAAGGGGCCTGTTATTAGTACACTGGAAGCAGACTGGCTAGAATTAACCACATTTTATTATAAACAAGGATTGTCCTTAATTGATTCTTTTGTACACTGGGAAACTTCTAAAGGTGAGTACTGTCCCACAGTGTCATGAAGCTTTTACTTGTTTATGCAGAACTACATAATTTGCAAGAATAGATCGTGTTTTGTTGCTTGGTGTGGCGGGCAATATGTAAAAAAGTTCAGATAGTCATTGCGAATCTCTAGAATCTGATATGTGAAAAAGTAACAGCTTGTTTTGTGGGTGGTTCTAGTGCTGAATAATTGAAATGTTGGATGCTTTTTTATCAAACTGAGGATTTCCAAAGCAGGAAAGCAAGTGTAGCATTATAATAAAATAAACCTTTTGCACTAGTTCTTTGGTTTGTTTTATTTTTAAAGGAAAAGATAATGGGAAAAAATCATGTTTTCCTGATGTTCATATTCTGCTGCTCACTGTAGATACTGTGCTGTCCTCTGAATACTTCTAATGAGACAAAAGAGCACCTTGAGTTCTCATTGTGCTTACTGTGCCATTAAATCTAACTCCATGCTTCCTGCTTTCTCCATCTCTTTGGGCTTAAAAATTCTTTCCACAGCACCAAATTGCATTAACATTTGACTGTTAACCCTGAATTTTCGGACATGTCTGCAGGTTTTTCTGGTCAGATGTGGACATATGCAGAGAGTATTTTTTTTTTTTGTCCTGACTCTCAACTGTAGGCAGGTGTTCCAGGACCTTTTCACACAGCTGGGAGAGAGGTCTTCCCTGATCCCTCCTGCTTCCTGCGCTCTTCTGCAGGAATCTACCCGTTCAGTTAACACCCAGGTTGTTGCAAGGATAGAGCTTCAGGCCACAGGATTTTCAAGTTTTCTTCATTCTGGCAGTTTCAATTCGATCTCGGTTTTTATTCTGGAGAGGTCCTACTATCTCTTCCAGAGTTCCTAGCCTTTTCCCTGATGAACAGACCCAAGGCTGATGCCAGTAGTGCTCCTGCTGGCCCAGGCCCATCACTGCACACCCTGCTGAGCCCAAAACCCTGAGCTTTGGCCAAGCTGTGAGACAGCATCATAACCACTGTTGACAACAGCAGAAGCTCTTTGTTGGCTGAAATATTTTGAACTTTAAAACTCTGTTGTTGGTAAAATAACGTAATTAAGAGATTCATTTCCATTTGGACTGAATTTGTCTGAAAGCCAGCAATTAGAAGTGTGGCAAAAAATAGTATGTAGCTACTGTTGTGCAATTACTTGAAAATAATATGAAGATAATGGTATTACTCTGGTGTTAGGAGAACACGCCAAGAGAGTCTGACATAGTTAATAATTTCAGAATTTATTAATTATTGTAATAAATGTTGTTTGATAGCAAACTTAGAATTTACACTTGTGATATTTTGGTTGGATTTGTTCATGTCTTGTACTAAGTTCTGATTTGTTGGTGTTTGTTTAGAGTTGTTTGGTAGTTCAGTGTAAGCAAGCAAAACAGAACTGCAGTGCAGAGAAGTCTTGTAAAAAGTTGTTGAAAAGGATTCAGAGACAAACAATTTCTGCAGTACTCTAATAATTTAAGTAAATTAATATATTAATAATGTATTACAGTGGATTTCATAAGTAATTTTACATCTGCTTCTTAGATGAAGTAAGGAGGGTAGAATTACTGGGGTTTTGAGTGGTTTTCATATTTGCTATATGTCTTAATGCATTTTTTTCTGATACCCTGTTTCAACATAACATGCACTCACTATCCCCTTTTGCAAGGCTTGGGTTAGTGAAGGGCTTACATTTAAAAAAAAAAAAGTCTAAAACACAAAATCTTTGGAAGTTAGATGATGTGGGTTCTTCAAAAACCAAACCCTGAAAATAATTCTCCAGTTTTTATTCTTCTCAGTAGTTTAGTTTTGAGTGTGAATCACGGCATTTCTGGAGCTCTGCAGTAAAGTAAATTTAGCGATTGTCGGAGGAACACAGATGCATCAACATAACTATATTCAGATTGAATTTGGTAGCTATTCCCTCTCAAACTGCATATTTTGTGCACATAAGCAGCCTAATGGCACAGTTTGTATTGGTCATCTTTTTTGCTCTTAAATTCTAATTCCTATCTGTTGAAGTCAGTGGAAGACTAAAGTTTCATTTGGGGGAGGAGAGGTGAGAAATCAGACTCCTACTTTTCAAGTCAGATTTTTTGTAGAGCTGGAAAATAACTCTCTGGAGATGTGTTAGAATTTACTGAGGGGTGTTTTTGGCAGCTGTTGAAATTAATCTTTGCAGCTGTTGTCCAACAACAGTTTTACAGTCTTCTCATTCTCTTGTAGCTGTCTGCTATTCTCTATATGAATAACTATCCCATCTTTAATACCCAGGTTATGACTTATTTAGGGGTTTCATGCTGCCTCTTTGAAGCAGTTGGTCTGCTTCAGCCCCACTTGGCTGGTATGTGTTTCAGTTAGACTCATGGGTGGGACACAGCTGAATTAAACTGGATATATTCAGAGGCACAGCTCACTATGTGGATGGAATTCTGCAGCTGATCAAGTGTCCATAACCACCGTTAAGAAATTAATTTAGCTACTGAGTTCTTAAGCTAAAGTGTTTGTTCTTGAGGTGAACATAAAAGAATTTTATAACCAGATAAAAGTTTTACACCCAACAGAGGGAAACCTAAAATGTGTATTTGAGGAAAGTATTTAAGCACTTGCACTCATTACTTCTTGTATGTCTGCATGTACATCTAATTGTCATCTTCACCTCACCTTTGTATTCTTTTAGACTGTGAGGTGTCTTTAGCAGTAGTTGTCCTTTTATACAACTTTAGCAAAATGAGAAAAATTTAGCTATTTTGACAAAAATAAAAACACTGGATACAAGTCAGGCAGCTGCAAAATCTTTCTCTGAGTTGGACTCTACAGATGTTCTACAGAGTCAGTAGAATTCTGTCGCTACCAGGATCAAAATGCAATACCCAATTTAAGGTAGGAGGAAGTTTTGGTTTTCTTTAAATAATTTTCTTAGTTAAACTATTGTCAATTCTTAATAATTACAAACTTCTGTGTTCTGCTGCCAAAAGAAGATGTAGTCATACTAAGTAACTTTTCTTTCAGCAGGCATTTGGATGAATGTAGTGTTGCCTTCATTTGCAGCACTGTCTTTTTGAGTACTGATATTAACAAAGATAAACTATTGCAATTGACAGAATGGGCAGATGAACCAGTTAGCCACACATGTAGCTTTTTCAATATAGGTGATTTTTGACATGGTATACTTAATGAATTACCAGTTTTGTCTCAAAATACCACCAAGTGGAGTTTTCGTGTCAATAACTCTTTAAAACTTAGAGTTATTCTATTATGTTTGAAAAATGGTAGAAAAATAAATATTCTAACATGTTGTAGGTAGACTGCCTGAACACTGAAGAAAGCTCAAAGTCCTTGAATTTATCAGATGGAGAATTTATGAATTATTAGGAGCTGTGCAGATATCCGTATGTTTGTGCCTGAAGCCATATATATTCAGTTCCATATACAACCACATTATATTTATGGGTAATCTAAAAATAAAATAACATTTCCAATATATCTACAAATGTGTGGCAGAGATAAATATGCAAGTATCTAAATAATCATAACTCAAACTACATACATATGCTACATATAGTAAAAAATAGTATGACTAAATAGTTGGTATTTTATGTTACATTAACAAGCATGCTCAAAATGGGAATTCCTGGTTTATGTCACACAACTTCTGTGCCATCAGTTTCTAAAACCAGAGCAGTTGTGTTCCATAAGTTTTCTTTGTTTGCTAGGGTTTTTTCTTTATCTGCTTTCCCTGAAGCTGTGGCAAAACCGCTGATCTCTTTACATGTCTTCGTGCAATATTGGAGAGGATTTAAATCTAATATTCTGAGAATTATGTAATTTATTGTTCAAATTTAAGATAGTCAGCTGTCAAGGTATAACTGAACAAAAGGCTTCCCAATGGCTCTTAGGAGAAGGAAAACCAGAAAATGAACTAGTATTTGATGCACAGCTTTAGTTTGGGCCAACCGGATACTGTCAGGCTTTGACAAGTGAGTCAGGGAGTTGTGCTGTGGAACTTCCTTCCCATCAGGAATCTTCCTACAATTACTTCTGTTTCAGGCTCTTCCTGTGGCCGTTTACATATTTATTTAAGTAACAGTAGCTAGGCTTTGCACTTTATGCTTCATTTATCTTTGTGCTCTCTCCCACCACCCCAAAAGCCACACTTACTGTCAGGCGTACAGTATTAAAGTTGAATAAAGAGGGTTTGGGCCCATCTGCTGCGGAGGATATGAATATAGGAAATTGGAATTCAGAGTCAAGCATGGAAGTGGCTAATCCTTTTGAGAAAATGGTTCGTAGTGTTGTGTAGAAAAAAGTATTTTCAGTATTGGCTTGCATGCTTCATCAAGTTGTAACTAGATGCAGAAATAACCTCAAATTTGACTTATATGCTGTCTCAGTTTTTAGAGGACTGTTCAATGAGGAAAAAACAAGCCTGCGTGTACATCTTGATATCAACCTAAAACTTTATATTTCAGTTTATGTTTGTCTTTATGTTCACAGGGGACTATTTGCCCAAATCTTTAGAAGGATTGTTTATCTATGAAGAAGAAGGTGCTGGGGTTCCAGGTTCTAACAGGAAAGGAAATGATGCAATAGTTGTTGAACAATGGACAGTCATTGAGGTAAGTTGTTGATTATTTAGCAACACTATTTCCTACTTAAGTTTTTCTTTTCTTTTTTTTTCCTTAGAATGCTTGTACCGGTGTTTGATAATCAGACGTTCAGGATGGTTTCTTGAAGCCACCTGCATAAGCTAAACTGAAGCCCTGAATCATCAAAATGAAGTCAGGCCTGTGGCCATTGGTCAATATGTATAAAAGAAATAGTCCATGGGAGTTCTGGACTGACATTTACAAAATTCATACTAACACATACAACCACCAAAGAAAATGTGGGATTTTTAAATGTATGTGTTTCAGACCAATTTAGATATAATTTCAACAAGTGCAATTCCACTGACAGTGTGCTGAAGTGTTTTTAAATAAAAAGGGGAAGAAAATAGGAAAAACTGGAAACAGAACAAGAAAAAATTGTTGGTGAATTAATTGAGTGTGGTTCTCAGATGTATATTCTTAGTAAAATTTTACTGTTAAATATGAAAGACTTCATTTTTTCCAAATAAATTTACATGTACTGCTGTAGCATGGTACAGCAATAAAATTATTTAATGTTTTTAGTATTTTTAATATTGTCAGATTACTGGTGTGAATTAATGACATCTGAAAGTAATTGTTGTTGGGAGGATACTAAGGGCTTTTGAGATATTCCATGATAAATACGTTTACCAATGTGAAAAGAAACAGCATAAAACTAAGACCTTGGATATTAAAAAAAAAAAAAAAAAGGCAGCACATGCACACATACAGAACCCCAAAACAAAATACCACCAACCCCCAGAAACTTAAGTATACAGCTAGGTGTGATGCTTGTTGTTCAGATGTGAAGTGAAAACCTAAATACATGAAGACACCTATTCTGGTGTTTAAATTCAGGCATTAATTTAGCAACATGACAAGTTTAACAAGTGAAATGTACTTTGAATGTCTTCATGAATCAGGCTCATGTGTAAAGTTTTATGTTCTGTCTGTTTTCCTAGTCTTCTGTAGTCTCAAACTTTTCATATTGTTTTCGGTTTGGAATAGTGAATCTCCACCAGACAACACAGTTTGATGTCACCTCAAAGGATTATCCCATTATAAATAGGGAGAATTGTTGTAATTTGTGTAGAAGTGTGAGTAAAACCTGTACAGAGTCTCCTTACTACTTTTTATGATTATTAATGTAGGGGTGTGAAATTAAAACAGATTATGGACCTTTACTGCACACTCTGGCTGAGTTTGGATGGCTCCTGACCTGTGTCCTGCCTACACCTATTGTCCGACATGACAGGTACCCCAATAATAAATGACAGCATTTTTGGTGTATATCTCTCAAGTGATTACTTGTGTACTTAAATGTAAAAGGAAGGAAAATGCTAATTAATGTTAACAGCATATAAAACATGAGATGTAAGTAGCATTATGGTGGAATTCTTTTTGCCACACTCTTTTAGGACTTCAGTGAGTTTCAGACTAGATCAACAATCCTAAATTTAAAATACACCGTTTATATCTAAACATTAAAGATTTTGTTTAGGAAACTTTTTATCACATACCCAGTCCCTGGCAGTGGGGCAGCAAATCTCGTACACCTCAAGTTTAAACAAGTGTTGAAATGTTTTACTAATTTAGGACCTTAGTGAATGACTGGTTTAGACTATGTAAGAAGTCACATTGTCACAAGACAGTCATGCAGTACTTACTGCAAATTAGGGAGGAGAATGTGCTAATCCAGCAAGTTATTGGGCTGTTTCTCTTCTTTAATGTAGACATTATGTTTCATTTCAAATATAGTACTAGACTACTGGATTTCAGTTCTCTTACTGTAATATTTATTTAGATGACTGAAGGGGGCTCTGTATATGTAAGAAGAGCTAAACAGCAGACATGGATCCAGTGTAAGGTTTCAGGGAATTTTTGGGGTGTTTTGGTTGTTTTTTTTTGTTTTTTTTAGCCAAAACAAGGTACTGTGTGCTTCATGGAATCAAGCTAAAAAATGGCAAATGAAACACTGGATTAAGCATATATCTCTTTTCTCCCTCTTTTTTTTTGGTTGGTTTTTTTTTTTTTTTAATTTTCATCCTATTAGATTGCCAGGGTTTGAAAACAAGCAAATAAATGTACTGAGGCATGGCTTAGGGCTCATTAAGGACAGTGGAAAGAGTGGGTAACTTGAGTGATCTTTGGATCCAGACCTCACTGTATTAAATCAATACAGCATGAAAAAGGATGAAAGGTTCTAAGAGAACTGCTCCAAGAAAGTGGAATTTTGTTCAAGTGATTTTACATAATTAAATCAGCTCACCCGTGTGAGAAGGAGGTTTTTCTGTTGAGGAACTAGACGTTGAGTTTTTTCTTGGCTATTTTTGTAATAGTTGTTTTTAACCAACTGGTTAAATGCAAAGACAGAAGAAATTGTGGTTAAAAAAAAAAAAAAGCATATACTGCTAGGGTTTTTTTTAAAGGTCTCTGTGTGGTTTGTTTTCTTGGAAATTTATCAAATTCTGAACTTGATCCTACTCCAGAGAAAATCAGTTTCCAGAATATGAAACAAAATGGTTATCTTTTAATATATTTCTTCAAACAAAATTTCGTAATCTAAATGTCTTAGCTTTGAACATGGTGACTTGTAAAGGTGTGTGAACTGCTGAACCTGGTTTTCATAAACAGCTGAGATTTTTGGCCAAATCTGAAGAGCTTTAGAGTAAGCCTTTAAGATCTGGATCTACTTTGAAGTACATGAGTGGATAATGGGAGAGAAAGATTTTAGTAGTCAAGGTGCACTGCGGGTCATAGGATGAGAGAGAAGTTTTAACCTCAAACCTCTTCTATCCCACAAGCAGTGTAACTGTACCCATCCCTGTGCTGTAGGGTTTGGACAGCAGGGTCAAGGTTGTCCTGAGCAGCTGCTGGTCAACCACTCTGAGTATCCACCTGTGCTCACAGCAGGCAAAATTGTGCTATTTTGTACCTCATGGAACACAGAGCAAAGGCAGGCCTTTTAAAAGATGCTAAGTGCTATAAGAAAAAAAATAGGAAGAAGTGCTAACAGATTCATCAGCCTGGAGCTGTTCCTTGAACTAGTAAGAAGGTAATACCCCAGCAAGATACTGAAGTTGCACTAGATGTCTGAAGTAGTGTTGCTTCCCAGATGTGAACAACCAGCCCATTAAGAGATGTAATCATGCAAAAGGGAGTTGTAGGCTGGCTAAATCTGAAGTTGGATTCATTTTGTATCAATGCTAGGATAACTCAGACTAACAAAAAGCATTTGTTTTCTGGCCTAAATGGTTGGGTAGGTGTCTGCATGAAGTGTCTGGATGAATTGTCTAATACTTGTTGTCCTAGTGTGGCTCGTGAGATACTTTTGGGAGAAATATGATAAATCATGTTTCATGTGCCGGTAGTGTGTCTCATATACAGCTATTCAGTTTTCTTTGTAAAAGGAAAGAGAGCCTGTGAACAAGAAATCCTAATTGGGAATTAAGAATGCTTAATAGTCCAAAAAAGAGTGTGGTTCTGTTGCGATAGGCTGTGTTGATTGATAAATACTATTTTTAGGCACTGATGTTAGTATTTAAAGAGGAGAAGAAATTCCAGGATGGTTACTGTGTGTCTGATGTGAAGATGACATTACTGTGGTGGTGGATTATCCTAGGAATGCAAGTTAAATGTCTTAATAAAGAAGGACACTTTGTGCTGTCAAGCAGCTGGTCTCTTCCCAGACTTGGAACTCTGACCTCAGAACCCAGCCTGAGTATTAACAGGCCTCAGAAACACTGAAAAAACAAATGAGCAACGTTTTGGAATGATCTGGCAAATTCATCTTTTTATATTTATTTTTTTCAAAATAATTTTTACAAAGTATATAAAGAAGATTCTAACAATAAAATCCTAGGAGGGCAGCCTACTCCCCATTTTTATTCACCATAATATCTTGCTCCTATTCTCTGTCTTTTTCTCCTAACTTATTGCAAAACTTTCCCTCATCTCAGATTATCTGTGATCTGTTCCTATCCATTATGCTGCCCACTACTCATCTGCAAATGAAGAGTGTGACCAACAGGCGAATACATTCTGGGGTGTGACAGGATTGTCATGCAGTGATGTGTTCCTCTTTTGGTTTTTAAATGGTTAGGATTTGAAACAGTTTAAAAAACACACCAGGCTGACATGTCTGTTTCTGTGTGGTTTGGTAATTGCTTGAAGTTTTTCTTTTTATTTTGTGGAGATGTTCCTCTCCATAAAATAAAATGTCCTGCTGCGTGGAGTGTTATGTCACATGATAGCTGAATGTCCTGGATCACTGTCCTGTTTCAGGCAGAGGCAGCAGTCTATAGGCCTGTTTAGTCCTTTAACTCCACTTCAATGTCTTGATCATGTTGGATGCAGGAAACATTTCCTTGAGAAATGTTATCTTTGCTGTTACAAATAGAGCAAAGGTAGACCTTATAACAGCCTTCCAGTACTTCAAGGGGGCTGCAGGAAAGAAGGGGAGGGACTTTTTATCAGGGAGGGTAGGGATAGGATGAGGGGTAACAGTTTTAAACTGACAGAGGGCAGATTTAGATTAGATGTAAGGAAGAATTTCTTCCCTGTGAGGGTGGTGAGGCCCTGGCACAGGTTGCCCAGAGCAGCTGTGGCTGCCCCCTCCCTGGCAGTGTTCCAGGCCAGGTTGGACGGGGCTGTGAGCAACCTGGTCTGCAGTCAATAAAGAATTTTTTTGACACAAAAAGAATATAAGACAGATCCACAATAACCTTAGTGACCTAAAGAGCCTCCTGTATTATATACAACTCTTACTACATAAATGTCTTCAGTACCAGAATTTGACAGTAATTGTGTGAATTTCAGAAGCAAGGACAAAAAACAATAGTCCTTTTAAGAGTTAAATCTAGTGAGTGGAAAAAATGTTAGAAGATACTTTTCTGGTAACTTACTGCTACTGCAGTTAATTTAATAGTATTATCAGTTTGTAGCATTTCATACATGTTTGTAGTCTAGAATTAGATTTCTAAGGTTTTTAAAATTTTTCATTAAACAAGCCACTTACTGTCACAGGCTAGTGTCTGTCTCATAACTGAAAGTCTAAATTCTGTGCAATTCCAGAGGAGTGCAAAACTGTATTTTGGGAAATGCAAAACAACCTTAATGGGTTAAAAGGATTTATTATCTTCCTCCTTTTGTTCATTTTTCAGAAAACTTTTGTCTAACCTAATTCTAAGTGCATTGTATATAAAATGTTCATGCATAAAAAAAAATCTGTAAAAATCAGTCATTGGCAGTACTGCTTAGCTTCTAGCTTGGTGATTGTTTTGGGGGACTTGTTAAATATATATATGTAAGAGGAAAAATTTACTGCACATACAGCATAAGCAGACAAGCAAACTGCTGGTGTTTTAACAAGAGAGTCCCTGTTGCCCTTCATCCCTCTTAAAAGAAGAGACGGGAAAAATGCTTCAGCAGCCTTACTCTGCAGTGACCTTTATTTCCCCTCACTGATTACTGTAGTCCCTGAAAATGCTCAAGGCAGACCGTCTACTGGCGCCACAAAGCAGGCAGGCAAATGCAGTGCAAAAACACTGACTTTGTGAATATTAATTTATCATGACAATCTACTTAATCTAAGTTTTCAAAATGGCCCTGACTTACAAGGCAAAGAGGAAATGTGGAGGTGTGAGGGAAGCCATGGAGTGGCTTGCTCTAAGCACTTTTACTCATTTAAATTCTGTGGAAATCCCACTGTCATTGAGTGCTTTGTGAATTAAGCTCATAGCCACTTTGTCGTGTGTGGCATTTTAATAAGGTCAGACTTAGAAAATTGTTAATTTACTTATTGTCTACTCACCATCGTGTCCTTTTTCTGTTCTAGTAGAATTTGTACAAGCTGTAGCTTAATGTTTGGAATTTTTTCTTTTCTCTGAAGAAATGCAGACACTGTTACAAAATAAGCCGTAGGCTCTTCCCCATGTCAGAGACTGTGTTCAGCTTTCTTGCTTAGAAGAGAGATTTCCCAATTGATATTATCGAAACAGACATAACTGAGGCAGGGAGAGATACCTAGCCAAGTGGAATAAGGTTGCAGGATTGCTGATTTCCTTGTTGTGACATAAAATTGTAACACATTTTCTTTTAGTGAATGCAAAGAGTGAGGTAGGCACACTCAGAGCAACAAACCTTGTTGACTTAGGGAAACTAATAAGTTTGTTCTCCTGCCTCCTTGTTTTCCCCACAAACTGGAGTTTAAGATAGTTTTCTGTTCTCATCCAAGGAAGACATGCAAAGATATTCCATGACCTGAGTTCAGCTGGACAGAAAGGAAGACTGTGAGGGGCCAAACACAGTCACAAAACCATCATCACTGACTAATGATCAGATGTTGCTGAGTTTGCTGGGAATGGCGCTGTTTTGTATACTTTCTCAGAACTTACTTCCAGAAGCTCTACTGTTAACAAGCAGGCTGTTAACAAGCTCTTCCTGATCTCATAGGAACAGTTTTAATCCCTGTTTTTTTTCTCTTGGAGCAAGTCCCTAATGTTAAACTCAGATCAGTTCTATCAGTCCTAGCTCTGACATAAAACATTAATCAGTTATCTCAGCTCTATGTGTGCAGTTGTTAAGATTGTGACATACCCATACTGAATTACAAGCTTACATTATTTTACTAGTTCTTTCTGTAATGTTATGCATAATACTGTTTTAGGGTTGATAGAATAGGTAGAATAATGGATACTTCACATGAACTCACTACGTCTCTTTTTTGTTTCGCTACTTTAGCACACTCTTAATTAAATCTTCAGTCACTCTTCTGCCAAGATATTTCAGTGTCTTTCCTTTAGATGCGTGAAGATCTCTCTGAATACTGCCCAGAAGTTGGAGTTGGGGTGAGAAGGAGAGTTTATCAAAATGTAGTATCTGATACTTAAAAGAGCACAGGAACCCTCCCATCCTAGAGCTCTGGTCTTGAAATTCTTGCACTCTTCCAGTGACATGGAGCTGGGCTTTGTAGTACATATGCAATCAGTGTGCTGACATGTATTTCTGATGCAAAGGTGATGAAAATATACACATAAAAGCTTCAAGAGGATGTACCACCACTACTGAAAGTGTAACACTTCTGAAACATCTATCAGTAACATCTAGGTTGGTCTTGAGCAACAACTTTTCTCATTTATTTTTCTGAAAATATTTCCTTTAAAAAAAATTAAGTGTTCCTTTAAATTATATCTACCACAGCAGTATCCATATCTGTAAAAGTTCCAGGACTAAAAACTTCAATTCCTTTTTTTTTCCCTTTATTTACCTTTCTACTATATTCTCTTCTCGTTTCTACGCATGTACCTCTCATGTACAAAATGGCCAGTGTCATTTATCTCACTGTGGATGTAGAGCTGAAAAACGCAACACCTTAACCCAGCTCTACGCTTCTATATTTTTTTTTTCCTTTAATGTGATTACAGAACTGTTCAAGAATTAATTAAAACAGTTATTGGTAGTCTATCCTCACTCATGGACTTATGTACACACAGCTTACAGTTGACTCTGAAAGGTATGAACATGTTACAGTAACTATTACTGCCTTTAAGTTATTGAAACAATTTTCTTTAAATTTTAGTGAAGGAAATCTGGCCACAAAGCAAGTAATTTTTCTTCAGAGACCTGTTATGTGGAATTCTGCTGTCCAGACACCAGAGGTAATGTATTTATGGTATTAATATAAAAACAAATTAGTACTTCACGTAATAATTAGGTACAGAAACAAATGAGACTTCAAAATTAATGGGAAAAAAAGTGACAGAAGAGTGTTTTACTTCTTTCAACTTCAAGTTTGTGGAGAGCTTTTTGCAGCTGAACTTACATGTTCTTTTTTTCTCAGTCATATACCTTTTAAATTAAGCCATAGAGAAAAGCATAAGCTTGCTAAAAACCTGGTTTGTGCTAAGAAATTACTGTCTTGGGTGGATGAGGTTGGCTGTGCTGTTCAGGAAGTCTTCTGATTCAAATCCTGGATCTGTTGCACATGAAAGGAAACATTTTATTTTGACCTCCAAAATGGCTACTTTCACACTTGAAGAAGAACACAAGTGTCATGTTGTGCAAGGGCTACTGTGATCTGAAGGGGGTGGGGGGGGGTGTGTGTGTGCTGTGTTGCTGCATGAAAATATGTGACAGAAATGGAGGATTTAAAACTCCTGCAGCTGGACCTGAACAACTCTTTGTCCCTTTCGAGTGAGGCTCTCATAATAGCAGTTGTATGAAAGTGCTTTGAGGATTAAGTGACTGGCACTCACTGTGTTCTGCTCAGTCAAGGTCACAGCAGTTATGCACCTGTATAGTGCTATAGTGAACCGTGCTGTGGCCAGAGAAGGATGAACTACTGATGGGCTCTTTGTGAAGTCTTTCAACATTCTGTGATGGATTTTCATTTTTGTTATTTCTGGGTTTTGATGGCCATTCCACCTTTCTCTAAACAACGGTGACTTTCCTGTGATAGTCTTCAGCAGCTATGAAAACTATGGACGTACTCAGTCATGTCCAGCACCAGCATAGTAACTTTACAAACCTTGTCACTCATGGTGTTGTATACTATCGTAAGGCAATGATACCTAGTCTCTTTCCATCTGTATAAATAGTTCCACGAGTCTCTATAAAAGTTCTTGCATTCATACCAGATCTCTCTCCCTCCTTTTTACCTTCTGTCCTGTCTGTTACTATCATCTACATATTCCTCTACTTAGTGTTTCTAAAATATACTCTCTCCTTTTTTTTTTTTTTGTTCCTGTCCAGACTTTCGCTTATCTCCAGTCTAACTTCCTTTTCACTGTGTACCCTGATAATTACTGCTTCTATGCCTGGAATAACTGTGTTCAAAATGCACAATTAAAGTCCTGTTTTATTTTTTGTATCTATTGCTATCTGTAATTTATTTCCTCATTTACAAAATTCGAGCTTCTGCTTTTTTCTCTTCTGTGTAGTCTCCCTCGCCAGTGTGTTAATCTCCCCTTCCATTCATACCCTGTTCTAAATTCTGCCAGTACCTCATAAAATCTTTTTCCTTTAATTTCCCCCTGTGTGCCAAGCATCTGCACCTTTTAGCTTTCAAAGCTTCTGACCCTTATTCTCATGCCTGACTTTGTAGTCTTTACACTCTTTACTAAGACTTTTCTGAAAGTATGTTTTGGAACATAATTTTGATATCAGTACTGTACAGACCTTATTATGTTACTTATTATCAAAGTCGTACTTGTCCTGATGCTTCCCTACCTTTTTAATACTCTGTATAATAAGGGCATTTACTCCTGAGATGAATACCCTTTCCTTGGTAAAGTATGTTATTTCTAACTAAAAGCATCTCTTAAAAGGCAGTGTAACTACATGACACAAGTTAGAATAGTTAAGACTGGATTCTGCCAGGAAACGTAATACAAACCAGTTCTGTAAAAACATTTAGTACAAGGAACTGATGAATATTCGCAACTTGGTTTAAATTAGAAATAGGAAGCGTTATGCTCACAGTTTTAAGCCAAGTTGTTAGGTGATCAGCAGCTTTGGTTTATACAAATAAAATAGTGTGCTTTGTGGTTATTGTTTTCGTTGTTGTAATGGGAAACCTTTGACTTAAGTATTAACATACTGGAAGTAAACAAGAAATAGCTGATTTGTAGCCATTTACACCAGGATTACTGCGTTCAAAATCCGAACAAAGGTAGTATCTAAATGTGCTCTTTAAGTACCAGTGAAATGCTTTACTTCTCTACCAGGAAATTTCAATATGCTGAGGTCATTTTAGCATGGGATAAATGGGTAGTTGAGGCTGAAGCTGAAATGTTTAGCAGAGCAACATTTTCCTTCTGGTTTTCCAGTTATGTTGGTTCCCCATGAATTTTAATCTTTTTACTTCATTGCTTTTTTACCAAAATGTCTGAATTGTCAAACAGCATATTACCTTCATCACAATTTCAGTTCAATGGTTTAGAATGTCATGCTAGCTTTGCACTGAGTAGCTAGATTTCAAAAAACAAGCTGCTGAAATTCGAAAGCATTAACTTTTGCTCTAGAAACTTTAATATGTTTATTTAAAATGTCCTCTGGACATTGATGACATAGCCATACAACTTTATCAAATCCTTGCAAAGGTTTTAGTAAAAACATCTAATTCCTCTCATTTTCATTTGTACTGCCCATCTTTTCATGGATGTTCAAATTGCATTAAAGCTGTTGTTAAAAAAAATTTCATGTCCACAACTTAGGATGTTTTTGAAACAAGGAGATACTTCAAATATCTAAAATGTTTAAGTTAAAAAAAAAAAAAAGGCATTACAATTCATGTTTGTTTAAGCATACCCTTAGCATGTTTACAACTCGGGTACATTGAGAAGAATGCTACCTATGAGACAGTCAAAATACAAAACCAGCAAGGCTCTTTCATTCCTGAAATAAGAAAGCAGCCTGATACAGGCCTTCTCAAACACTTAAACTGTCAAGCCCCTAGAGCCCTGATCACCTCACTTCCCAGCTCTCCACAGTGCAGCAGGGTCTGGCCGCGGCAGGAGCTTTGCCACACAGGCAGATCAGCTGCTGGACCTCTGTGACTCATGTTCTGGAGAATGGCTACATGGGGTACAGGTTGCTTTGTGTACTCAGGACTATCTTTTTTTTAATTGTTGGGTTAAAGTTAGGCATTGCCATTTCTAAAGGAAGCTTTTTGTCAGTAAGAATTAAGGAGAAAACCCCAATTACCTGGTCTCTTATTCCCACGGGTACCTCAGAGGAGGGTATATTTTATGTCCTCACAGCTCATCTCTCTGCCCTCTTGTATATTCATGGGATAGTGCATGATGACCTGACTTACGCTTTGCGTAATGGTTCAAAGGCCTCTTGGATTAGAAGGCTATGCTGGCTCAGTGGGCTCTTTGTTTATCACATTCCACTTGCTTTACTAAGAAAATGGTTCAGAGGAGGAGATCCAAGATTGAACCACACAGTGCTTGAGGGTTTTCTGGGTTTTTTTCTTCTTTCCTTTATTTCCCTTAAGCAGACTTCATCCTCTTACTGTGGCATCCAGGCGAAGCCTATTTCCTTCTGTTTCTCCTGAGGCAACACTGTTTCCCCTTAGTCTAATTTCCCAATGCCGCGTGTAACAGCTTCCCTAAATGCATTTCCTTTAGCCACAAGGGCCATTGTTTTTACTGTTTTAAAAGGGTTTGAGAAAAAAACTTAGCAATGTATAGAAGGGGGGCACAGAACTTGCCAGAGCATGAGAGACAGAGTTGTGGAGTGATTTTGTTTTTAAAGTGATAGCATTTATGCAAATCCTCCTGCAAGAGCACATGTGTCCTTTACCCACCAACATGCCGCTCCATGCTGGGGCTGCGTTCCAGCTTAGCTGGGTGTGCTCCTGCTGTGGACAGGGCTGTGTCCCCTGGCAAAGCATCTCCTGGTTTAGCAGTGCTCATGCTGACAGCCAGGCTCCAGGCAGGCAGGCAGGGCCCTTCTGCCTGTCTGACCATGCTGCTCTGGTGTGTCTCAGGGCACTGACACTGCCTCTGGGGGTGCTGCATCATCGCAGAGCTGAGTACCTCAGGTAGATCCTGATGCTAAAATGAAATAAACGTTTTATTTATTTGTAATACCTAAGAGGACTCTTAGCATAGTCTGATAGGGTTTTGTTTGCATAAATCAAAATCTGCTTGCTTTTCTTTTTGATGTTGGCAACCATCACTTCAAGAAGCATGTCAGGAGATCCCAGTACTAATGTCAGACTGTATTTATACCCAGTTCTTCATCTGCAAGGTCTCTTTAGACCCCCTCTCAAATTACTGTACAGGACAGCTGCTGACTTCTGTCTGTGTAGATCCACCATGTGGATTGAATGCTATTCTCAATAAACTTGCCATTACCTGGAAAGGCTTTGAAGGTTTTTATAGGGAGAACTGGAAAGATGGGAAAACATAGCAGTCTCACCATGAGATGGATCAGTGGGAAATCTTTCGGTCCTATTAAGGGGTCAGATCACATTAAAAGAGTTCGGTGTCAGTGGAGTTCAACTCACACCTTCATCAAATGCTGCACTCTCGTTGAAGCTTCAAGGCAGAACTGTGTTTGTGGAAGTGATCAACATCCACTGACTCAGAGCAGCTTGCAGATGAGGGCACTAGCCAGACAATGTACGTGGTGGCATGCAGATCTGTGAGTGAAGGAGAGTGGACGTGTGCCTGCAGCGGTAGCTGGAGATGGCGGAGCTGTGTCAGCTGCTGCCTGCCACTGCCTGGCCCTCCCGCCCCTCGGGGCAGGAGGGACCTCTGCAGCTGAGAGGAAGCTGATAGCAGGAGCAGGGCCACCCTCGAGCATCATGGCTGCAGAGCATGAGAAAGGGCAGCGCACGCGTGTGCCGCATGGCAGTGTCAGAGCTGGGGTACGTTAGACGTGTTAGGCACAGAAATCATGCTTTCTTCAAATGGCTGATTTTAGCGTGGGTAAAGACTTGTAAATCATTCTGGATCTGCCAGGGACTGTGTAACAATTGAGTATTGTTGAAGCACCTTTTTTAGCATTTGTTTGTGCTTTCTTGAATCTCAGCCATGTCTTGTATCTCCTTTGTCTGTCTTGAGGTTTTTTCTCCAGAGGAGTTCATAGTTTAAACCGTCGCATTAAATGCTTCCTTATGTTAAAATACAGCTCACGTTAAATCCGTGCATACCTCATTGCAAAGTGTTTGGCTTACACCCACACCCCCCCTCCCCCAAATAAGCCAACATTTAAACATCTTGTATTTCAGAGGAAATCCTTAAGACAAGTTATTGGAGAGGAAAAAGGCAAAGTCTCTAGCAGGAGTGTTGGATTAGACACAGCTACTTCTCGCCCTGTAGAAATTGGACAGCCACCAGATGAGTTTCACCTGTCTCCTTCTAAACAATGTTGGACGAAGGAGGGATCCTCCCAGTATGGGGGCTTTTCAGGCTTCAGTAGCAGTGATGGAGTATTAAGGGAACTGGATGATGGACAATTTGACCAGGAAGATGGAGTCACTCAGGTCACATGTATGTGATAAAGTAAGTAGCTGCATCAGATGGACATGTACATAATTCACACAAACGTTTTTTTAAAAAAAAAATACTACTTTAAATGCATTGGTATAATCCTATGACTTTTCCCAGACTCATTTTGTATTTTTGTCTGTTTCTTTGTTGTGTTAATCCTACTGTAGTAATAATACTACTGCAAAATAATTTGGTTTTCTGTCTCTCTTTAATAGAATAACTACATGACTGGGTGCTCTGCTAACTTGTTAATGCTTTTGACAAACAAGGAAGCAAATTCTGCAAAACAGTGACAGTTTAAATTTGTGTAAGAGAGAAAGGAATGAGGATGTTTAGTATTTTCCACAAGCTGGAGGAATGTTTGCTTTTTGGTTTTCTTTTTCTAAGGGTGTTGTAAATATTGATGGGGAAAATGAACTGCCTAGCTGTTATTTTAATGTAATTTTCATTTTGCTTGCCTTGCATAAATTCAAATGCCTAGAGAAATGTTAAGTCTTATGCTAGAGTGTTAATAATTTAAGCTACATTCAGACTTGGTATGTACAGAAAACCTCTGGAGGTTCCAGCCAGACACTTGCTCCTATAATATAACTTCATGTATGCAGGTTTTACCAGGGTTCCTTGTACATCTAAGCCAAAAGCTATCCAAGCATATAGCTTGTATGACATACTCATCATTTAATCATGAGTGGAAATTAAGAACCATTCACCCCCTGAAAGATAACTTGCAGCCTATGAAAAAGTAGTTAGAGAAACTCACAAAGAAGCATGGACAGCAAGGTGCACAATGATGCTGATAGTACACAGGAGGAAGTAAGCTAAACTTGATGGCCAATATTAGACCATAGACTATATACAAATGTGCTGATGTATATATAAAAAAATTCTCAGCTAAATGTATCTCACACTGGGTATACTGTATTCAACTGCATCAAATACCAGAAAGTGTTCAGAGGCAAGGACAAAGTTGCTGTGCTTTTGTCCTCACCGTGGGGAGGAGCTGCTTACATTAAGGGAGGTTAACACGGGCAGGGCACCCTGGGGACAGGCGTGAGCAACGTACTGCTGTCTGGAGATGACATTTTACAGAGGAGAAGATGAATAAAAATGCATCTCCAGAACAGAACTGAGCAAATGTATTCACAGCATTTCTCTGTGTTAGCAGTACATCACACACATCACCTCAGGATTTTTGATACCTGTCTGGGCGTGCTGTACTGCAAACACGGAAAGAAACGCTGTAAATGTATTTAACTGGACCACCCTGCTCCCCTGGGCTGGCGTCCTGCCGACTGCTGTGGGAGTCACCCTGTCCACAGTGGCAGGCGCTGGCACTAAACACAGTGGGCAAGTGAGTGCAGTGACAGGAAGACCAATAACCAACTCCAGGTGAGCCCCCAGGAGATGGCCAGGAGGGTGGAAGTCAGACTGTGATCTCAGTGGTGGGGACCTGTGCAGAAAGAACACTGGCAGAAGTTGCTTATTTCAATAACCAAAAAGTAACTCATGAAAGAAAAAACCCCACAGTTGCTACAATAAGCAAAAGTAGTACAAAGCCTTAGTGCTATTTCAATTTACTTTATAAGGCAAGGGGGCAGGGGAAGAAACCCTTTCTACTTGCATGATTGTCATAGTGGCGGCTTGAAATGATTACTGCTTTGGAGCTGCTTCCCAATTTCGTGATAAAATTGTTTGTTTTTCACTTCGGAAGAGCAACTCTAACAACTGTTTGTAGCAGGTTTGGGTTTTTTTCTGAAAAAATCCACTGCCCTGGAGCTGGAGACATTCCTTCCAACTTTTTTTTCCTATTGCATGTTGTTGAAAAGGTCAGCTTCTATTTTTCTCACTTGAATTTCTTAAGAAAAATGCTGGCAGTCTGGCAAAATAGTTCTGAATCGTGATTCTTAAGAGCCAGATACACGTCAGAAATTACCTTCTATAAAGCAGTATCCCTGCTTAAGATGGTTAACAGTAATGAATCCTAAACCAAAACTGAACTACACCTATTTAAATAAGTTACACTGTATAAAGTAATAAATTGAATGCAGTTGATCTGTCTAGAATACATTCACTGGATAAAACAAATCATGTCACTGAGATATTTTCATATCACCTGTTGAGAATGCAGAAAATTCAGATAAATTAGTATCTTTTTAAAGAACTTTTCCCCCTTACAATTAATGGGATGTATTCAAGAGAGATCCTGTTTTGGAACAAAGGTAGAAAATTGAGTATGCTCTGGATGTAGGTACTTCACAGGTACACTAGAGTATCCCCACTTTTAGCAAGAAAGGCTTTTCTTCTTAAAATGAAATAAAGCCATATTCCTTTCTAGCAGCCTACAGTTTTAACTTGAGTCCTTGCTCTTGAATCTCACAGGTGTTGACTGTGCTGCAAAGCTCAGAATTTCTTTCTAGTCTTTTTAATTCAGTGTAAATACACTAAATTGTTTGCGCTGAACCCACTTAGCAATTCCTATATAATTAAGGATGGCTTTTTTAAAATGACATTTGTCTGACAGTATGTAAAGTTGCCTCTGCCATAGAAACACTAATCTAGATTGTTTTCCTAGCTCTCTATTGTCTTTCAGCTCACAGGGCTACATTTAGGCTCACTATTGGAAAAAAAAAAAAAAATACAATTCTTCATCTCAAAAAAAAAAAAAGTCAACCTCACAGGAGCCAAGATAGGTATCTGTGAAGTGAGTGTAATGGAGAGCATAGTAAAGGAATAAATTCCTCAGCATTCTTTTTTTGGTACAAGAACTCAAGGGGATCATGGCAGAGGTAAGTATCAGGTTTGAGACAAATCACGGTATCTGTTCAGCCAGCTGCAGAGCACCTTGCTGCAGGGTGCTGTGCTGTCCCAGTCTGCTTATTTTGGTATCTGGAAGGTCCTCTTCTCAGTCACCCTTACAAAAGTAAGCGTAGAAACAGCATTTTCTGTTTTGAGAGATGTATGAATTTGAGGTCTGACTTCAACGTGCTCATGAGTATTGTATTTCTTTACTTCTGAAAGAAGAAATACAACTCCACTTCAGCACACCTGGTAGCAGAGAGGGGAGAGCACCCAACCTTCTCTTGGAAGTATGCAGTTGCCTGCATTCTTGGACGACAAAAAATGAGAATAACTTGCCAAAATATAGCGGTATGGATAAAGAAACAGTTTAATTTTATCCTTTTTTTTTTTTTTTACAATATAATTCAGACAGTCTCAGTTTCCCTATTATGTAGAGTCTAATCTACATGGATTTAAAAGGTGACTGAAAAATTCCTGAAAGGAAAACCGTCACCTTATTCTCTCTGAAGTCACCAAACCAGAAACTGTTGGGAGACTCTGAGAGTTTGTCTGACTGACTATGTGCTTATCCTGTTCTTTATTGTAAGCACCCACGCTTCATCCCTGGTGGGCATGGAGCCGAGAGCGTTCTCCTGCAGCAAGGCTTTCTTTCAAAAATCAGGGAAGAGAGGAAGAGAGTAAGTTGCTTGCTCTGTCTGTGTGAAGACTGTGCAAGAATTACCTGACTTCATGCACTAGTTGAACACAGAATAAACCACACATCTTCCTAGAGCATGAATGCTGAAACCGGAAATAATGGAAAATGCTTCTAAAATTATAGAAAATCTTCTGGTTTGCTCTTTGTACTTAAATTCTGAAAGCCAACTATATTTTACTTGGAAAAGTGAGAAGGGGAGGGTGAATTTTGGGTATAGGAGATTGTAATTTAAACTACTTACTTCATCACCTGGTCTTACACAAACTAGAACGTTAAGGTATGCCTTCATTAGTGTTGTGACTGGCACGACAAACTAAGTTTATAAAATTGGAAAAGCTGTCAGAGTAACTCTGGCAAGGGCTTTTTTTTTTTGTATGCTCTATTTTTATATATATATATATACACACACACAAACACTTTTAAGTTTTCATTTTACCAGAATGTATTTTACATACTCATTTTTTTTATTGAAAGAACTGCAAATCAAAGCATGGATGCAATCTCTGACAAAAAATATAACTACACTTATTTATTCAATAACAGGCCACAATTAGAAGCCTGTGTGTCTCAAATGTAATAGAAAAGTCCCTTACCTGTGTGTGACAGTAGAAGTGGCCCTGAAACTATTGGAACAAAAAGAGAAGGCAACCAGTGCTGGTCATGAACCTCTGCAAAAGACTGTTTATACTTTCTGATGCTTAAATTGTTTGGAGAGGAAATACTTTTCTAGTGTTTACAAGCAGGAAGAAACTATCCACTGTAACAAAAAAAAAAAGTGCCCTGCTCATAATTGTCAGAACAGTTTATTTACATACTTGGTCAACTGCAATAAACTGCTGCTTAACTTCTGTGTTTCTGGTCTGTAAAATACTATTTTAAGCTAAGATCCCTTCTACAGTTCTGATAGGAAGCTTCTCACCATTAAAAACACTTACCAAATCAGCCACCAGTTTTGTGATGTTTGTCTCACGCTGATGTGGAATGGGTTAGGTCAATGTAAGCCTTTCCTCAAGCTAGAATTACTTTTTTGCAGTCTTGTCTGTACATCCACACAGCTCACAAGGCAAAGCTTGTTAGATTTACAGCCAACTGTTAAAAGCTGATTAGGTTTTCCTTGTTCTTAGTATATTCATCTTTGGAGGGTAAAAAGTGCAGGTTGCTGTCTTGACAATTTCCTATGGCTTAATTTAGAGAACAGTCTTAGTTAGGATTTAGATATTTTCAAAGCCAGATTTCTCTATCAGAATTTAGACTACTGCTATGAATGAAAGATGTGAACGTTCCTGACTTCAGGTATGTGTAACTTGAAAGAGACAAAGTGGTTTAGAGGAACAGGTCTGGTGACATACTCTGATCTGTTTAAGCAGATAAACTTTGACAACACCTGGGAGAATTAAAATCTTAAAAGGAAAGTAGCCAAATCATTGTGGCTGACTTGTTGCAAGATATGTTAAGACCAACATCAGGAAAAACCTCAGTGACTTAAGGGAAAAGTAATTTGGAAGTTGTGCTTTGCTTACAGTATGCCCTTGCATCTGTGATGTGCTGTCCCAGTCTGCTTATTTTGGTATCTGGAAGGTCCTCTTCTCAGTCACCCTTACAAAAGTAAGCGTAGAAACAGCATTTTCTGTTTTGAGAGATGTATGAATTTGAGGTCTGACTTCAACGTGCTCATGAGTATTGTATTTCTTTACTTCTGAAAGAAGAAATACAACTTCACTTCAGCACACCTGGTAGCAGAGAGGGGAGAGCACCCAACCTTCTCTTGGAAGCATGCAGTTGCCTGCATTCTTGGACGACATAAAAAATGAGAATAACTTGCCAAAATATAGCGGTATGGATAAAGAAACAGTTTAATTTTATCCTTTTTTTTTTTTTACAATATAATTCAAAGACAGTCTCAGTTTCCCTATTATGTAGAGTCTAAATTAAACCTGTTAATATTTATTAGACAAATCAATGGTTTGCTTAGGCTAACTGAAGTTTTACGGTACCATTCAGGCACATGTGTGTACACAGTACTCATGTAAACAATAGCAAGGGAAAATACAAGCAGTGTTTCACTTAGGCCTTATATAAAATCAGCTTAGTATAGCAAGTCAACTTTACAGTGCAAACCTGAATGAGAATAAACAGGATTAAAACTTCCCGAGTTTTGTTTTGAAGTGAAACTTTTAAAGCATAAGAGGAAGAAAAGAGGTTTAAAATTATAATGCAGTCCTGAGCACCACATCATTTTCTTTAATTTTGCAGAGGAAATGTAATTAGCAACACCAGTGACACGTTTTTGCCTATCTCAGTCACCGCGGCCACAGAAGCATGCAGAGTGACTGTACAGAACCACACCGTGGATGGTCCTACAGCAGCTTGTAACAGAACTAAACACATTTTACGACCTCCAGAATACACTCCTCCTACCTGCAGTACAAATGTCAAGATACCTCTCAAAATCAAGTAACCTGGTCCATACAAGGCAAGTTAGAACTAAGTGTATAGACAGTAACTGAAGCTGCTTTCGCTCAGACAACATCTCATGCAATTACCCCACTGACAATTAAATACAGTGATAAACATGAGACAGAAAGAGCTGCTGAAGAATACAGCTGCTGAAGTACCTAAGCTTGGTCTCTATTTTCTCATTGTTTACATTCCCTTTACATCCAGGTGGTACAGTTGCTTGAGGTGTGCTTGATTCATATAAAGAAAAACAGAATTTAAGGCATGTTTAGTATATTATGAAAAAAGACTTATTAAAAATAGGTGGACTCCCTTCTTTCCAAGTAAGTATAATGTAGAAAACAAAAGTGTAGATCACAGAAAGTAGCTGAGTTAGCCCATTCTGACCTGCTTAAAGAAATAAAAAGAGGGCCCCTGGCAACCTCAGAGAGGAACAACCAGCTAACTTCTTAAACAGCTAAGAAAAATTAATTTAACATACGAACACTGCTAGTGCTTTTAGACCCTGCATTCATGTACGTTTAGCAGTATGCCTGCTATATTAATCTCTAAAACATTTAATTCTATCATTCTAGACATAACACAATTAAGCAGCACTCATGGAAATTGTCAGTTATTGCAAATCTGCAAACACAACTTGAAATAAACATCTTAGAAGGGAACAGAAGCATGAATCCAAATCTTTCTGTCAAAGCATACAATTCAGGTGAATGAAGAAAATAAAGTAAATGTTGAAAACATGATTAACTTTTGAAAAGAATCGGGTTCGATATTTCAGGTACTTAGACTGTTTTTACTAGGAATACAAGCAAAGACCGTGCTAGTGTGTTATGTAGTGTAACATGAATATTTATGAGGTATAATCTGTAAGCAGTTGCCATAAATATGCACAGGTAGAAGCCATTGACTTTTCTGCCACAGTTGTTCTTTAGAGAAGTTGTGGACTGGAGCAGAGCAGAAGCCTGCCTTAACGGGACAGAACCTCTTCCCTGCTGCACACAAACCTCCACGGTTAACAAAAAACAAGTCCACAAAGTAGGTTAGATGTGTATCAAGAATATATATGTTCAATAGCATAGTGAAATTGTCCTTTTGGTATTACTCATACTATAGATCCTATTAGTATTTGGATATACGCATACAAGCAATATGCACATCCAAAAGTAAATCTTCAAAGCCATCTTAAAAAAATAAAAGCTAAATTAGGAATAAGCTACACTGCAGGAAGCCTCCCGCAGAATTATATATTTAAGGTGATAATCTTTGAACTAAGACTTAATATAGCTACTGCATTAAAAAATGGCTTACTGTGAAATCTTAATCTCACTTTTTTCCCACCCAATCAGACACATCTTCAGGATTGTGATTCAATGATTGTTTAGCAGCAATTTTAGAGAACTGTAAATTCTTTTATTAACAGGCATTATAAACAGATACTACTTTTATTTAAAAACCATGAGTGCCACACTGATGAATATACAGCTCATGAATAACTTAAAGTATTTCCCATATTAAAAGGCAATGCACACAGCATACAAAAAGTATACTAAACAAAGCTATGAGGATACGTGATTGAAGTGTCTAAAATGATATATATACAGTACATCATTAATGTCTTGTTTATAGTCAGTACAAGCTTCTGTACTGCCATTCCCATCATGCCTCACTCTCCCCTGACACTGAATTTTGCACTTCTTCTTCCAAAATTGGTACAATCAGGTTATCCTTAGACATCAGGTTATACTTCATCACAAACTTAGTGAACCGGTGACACAAGAAAGTTTCATTCTGGAGATGAAAAAAGGGGAAAAAACAATGTATGTAGAAGGAATATTTTAAACAATTGAGAAGAAAATACTAAAAGAAACTGCTTATATGTAAATCTAATGACGCAATTACAAGTCTTAGAAAGAAATAGTAATGCTTAAATGGTAAATGTATTACTTCTTTTAAATCTTTCCTTTACTGCTTGCTTATAGTTACTGCAATTAACAACAAGCTCTACTGGACCTCAGGCTTAAGTCCCAGCACTTAGACAAGAATATATTCAAGTATCAATGCAGTCCTGATCCACACTCCAGAAGAGATTTTTAAGGTATTATGAAACTTCTCCTACACACACTATCCCCAACACAACGGGGCACAACCACTCCACAGCTGCTCCAGCAACCCTAAGTGGGATTTGATACAGGTCTTTTACATCCAACCATACCCCTTTATCTCCTTTCTATCTGTTAATTTCTTTAAAAGGTGGAATTTACTGGAGCTGCACAAGCTGCCACCAATTACTGTTTCTTTGCAGTTTTACAATTAGAATTCCTTAACTGCTGTGTAACCGGGTACAAACAGGAAACAGACATAAGCAGTACTAACTGTACCAAGTGCTTGAATACATTCAGGAGTCTACAACAAGATGAGTTTGAGTTGTTTGTACAAAACCTCAAATTCTGACCTTTTTTCCAAATGAAGGAAATCATAACTGGGTAAACTAATTATATAAATTAATGTTCATTTATGTATAACATAGCATTTCAGTTCTAAAACTGTAATCTAATCAATACTTCACTTGAATGTAGATCTGGCAGGACTAAAATAAAACATGTAATTGTATTACAACTCAGCTGCAACTTCAGCAAATGCCCTTCTTTCAAGATGTAATTCGATACTACTTACTTCATATTCATCAAATATCTGCCGGTGATGAAAATAAGCATGTGAAAATATTCTGTAAATCCTTCGGCACACTGATCCTAATTTGGCTACAGAGGATTCCTTTATGCTAACCCTGTAAGGAGAAAGGTTACAGAAACAGGTCTTCCAAAATGACTACCGAGAGAGATGCTGACATGAACTCGTACTATATAAATTACATATGAAATTTAGACTTAAGCAGTGCAAATATATGTGTCTGAAATTGATTATTTTTGGAAGGAAAATAAAAATGTTGATGAATATTCCACATTTTAAAACTACTCTCACTACAAAAAAAGTTTTGCCTGTAGATAAACATCATTAGTTATTCTGGTAAGGGATGGATTTCTGGTTTCTAGCATTGATGGGCAAAGGGAAAACATCTTCCAGTTGTACCTCCTTGCCAATACCAGATTCCTAGAGAAGCACAATTTTGACTTCTCCAGTTAGATTCCCGTGATTCAACATGTGTGCTGCCCCTTCAGTACATTCCGTCTCTGTCTTCTGTGGTCACTGATGTACCACAGTAGATGGGTGTTGGCTTCTGGAGGCTTTCAGGGCCGTAGTGTTTAAGTCCTTTGAGTCACTGCATCTCTCTAAAGGCCATCCTGTTGTTTAGGTTGGCACTACTCCAATGGAAGCCCCATAACATCAACTGGTATTAGTAAGACAGTTTCCACCTAAAAAACACCCTTCAGCTCCAGTAAATGGCAAACTGTTTGAACAGGCAGGAATTCTTCCTTAGCTTAAAAGTGGCAATAGGCCTACCAACAAGTGGCACTTCTGATACTTTCAGTAGTAAACCATGAAAAACATGTTACACCTCTCAACATGCTTTCTAAGTGTTTATGTGCCACCTGCTCCCTCCCTCCTCCCAAAAGAAAGCATTTTTACCTGCTGGGGAAATATTTATTGCTATTCAGAAGACATGCAGCTCCATCAAGTGTGTGTCTGGTGTAGTCTATAGCAGGACACTACAAAAACAGTAAGTGAGCACATGTATGAGTGCATGCACAACATTGTCATGTAACTTGTTTAAAAAGAAACATTTAAATTATGCTTCCCGATGCTTTTGACTACACTGGTCATTTTTATTGCCAGGAGTTTCACATAGCTTCTCTGAAGATCTACATTTCCTCTTTAAGTGAGCCATTTCTTTTCTCTGTTTCACAACCCATGTTAAGTTATTTCAAGAAAAAAGTTACTATGGAAATGTGATAATGCACAAGCAGTGAATTTTATGCATCTCCTTAAGTAAAGCTGGATAATAAGGATACATACTGGGAGTACACTCAAAGGAAAGACGGTTGTTACCTCACAGTTCACCTATTTCCCACACAGTCAAGCTGCCAGACTCTTTATTTCACAGCCTAAATTAATACCTGATCAAAAAAAATCAACCAAAACAAAACCCAAACCTGCACCCAAGTATATCAATGTTTTTGACCTTAGCAAAGAAAACCAAGATCATTAGTGTTGCTAATGGGATGGCTCCTACTGTTGGAGTGTTGGAATGGAAGGAGACAGGCTCTCGAGGAAGGACAGGCAGGGGAGATGATGAGGGAGGTTGTCCTCTACGTCAGTGACCAGCTGGAGTGCACAGAGACGTGCCTGGGGATGGATGAGGAGCTGACTGAGACCTTACGGGTCAGGGTTAAAGGGGGCACAGGGACAGGAGATGCTATAGTGGGGTCTGTTACAGGCCACCCGACCAGAAGACCGAGTGGGTGAGGCCCTCTACAGACAGGTAGGAGCAACCTCATGTTCACAAGCCCTGGTCCTCATGGGAGACTTCAACCACCAATACCTTCTAGAGTCCATAAGCAATCCAGGAGGTTCCTGGAATGCGTTGATGGTAACTTCCTTCTCCAAGTGATAGGGGAGCCAACAAGGAGAGGTGCTCTGCTGGACCTTGTTCTCACCAACAAGGAGGGGCTGGTGGGGAGTGTGAAGCTCAGGGGCAGCTTGGGCTGCAGTGACCACAAAATGGTGGAGTTCAAGATCCTTAGGGCAGCGAGGAGGGCGCTCAGCAAGCTCGCTGCTCTGGACTACAGAAGAGCAGACTTTGGCCTCTTCAGGGATCTGCTTGGCAGAGTAAAATGGGATAAAGGCCTGGAGGGAAGAGGGGCCCAAAAAATCTCATTAATATTCAACAATCACCTCCTCCAAGCTCAGGAGCGATGCATCCCAACAAAGGGGAAGTCAGGAGGCCTGCAGGGAGGAACAAGGAGCTCCTGGACAAGCTCACACATAAAAAGGAAGCCTACAGAGGGTGGAAGCATGGACAGATAGCCTGGGAGGAGTACAGAGAAGCTGTCTGGGTAGCCAGGGATCAGGTTAGGAAGGGCAAAGCCCTCACAGAATTCAGTCTGGCCAGGGACGTCAAGGGCAGCAAGAACAGCTTCTATAGGTATGTCGGTGATAACAGGAAGACTAGGGAAAATGTGGGCCCTCTCCAGAAGGACACGGGAGACTGATTACCTGGGATATGGAGAAGGCGGAGGTACTCAGTGACTTTATTGCCTGACTCTTCATCAGCAAGGGCTCCAGCCACACTACCCAAGACACAGAAGGTAAAGGCAGGGACTGGGAGAAGGAGAAACTGTCCACTGTACAAGATCAGGTTTGAGACCATCTAAGGAACTTGAAGGTGCACACGTCCATGGGACCTGATGAGATGCATCTGTGGGTCTTGGGGAAACTGGTGGATGAAGTGGCTAAGCCACTATTCATATTTGAGAAGTTGTGGCAGTCCAGTGAAGTTCCCACTGACTGGAAACGGAGAAACACAACCCCATTTTTAAAAAGAGAAAGAAGGAAGACCTGGGGAACTACAGGCCAGTCAGTGTCCAGCAAGATCATGGAGCAGATCCTCCTGGAAAGATGTGCTAGGGGACACAGAAAATAAAGAGGTGATTGGTGACACCCAACATGGCTTCACTAAGGGCAAATTGTACCTGACAAAGTTGGTAGCCTTCTAAGATGGGGTTACAGCGCTGGTGGCTAAGGGAGGAGCGACTGATATCATCTACCTGGACTTGTGCAAAGCTTTTGATACTGTCCTGCACGACATCTTTCTCTTGAAATTAGAGAGACATGGATTTGATGGATGGACCACTCAGTGGATAAGGAATTGGCTGGATGGTCACACTCAAAAGAGTTGCGGTCAACAGCTCAATGTCCAAGTGAAGAGCGCTGACAAGTGCCATTCCTCAGGGGTCGGTGCTGGGACCAGTGCTGTTTAACACCTTTGTTGGTGACACGGACAGTAAGATTGAGGGTACCCTCAGCAAGTCTTGCTGACAACCCCAAGCTGTGTGATGCGGTCAATACGCTGGAGGGAAGGGATGTGCCATCCAGAGGGACCTGGACAGGCTGGAGAGGTGGGACCAGGCAAACCTCATGGAGTTCAACAAGGCCAAGGGCAAGGTCCTGCACATGGGTCGGGGCAATCCCAAGCACAAACACAGGCTAGGCGAGGAGTGGGTTGGGAGCAGCCCTGCGGAGAAGGACCTGGGGGTACTGGTGGATGGAAAACTGTGACCCAGAAAGCCAGCCGTGTGCTGGGCTGCACCAAGAGAAGCGTGGCCAGCAGGGCGAGGGAGGGGATTCTCCCCCTCTACTCTGCTCTTGTGAGACCCCCCTGCAGTGCTGTGTCCAGCTCTGGGGGCACCAACACAAGAAGGACATGGACCTGTTGGAGCAGGTCCAGAGGAGGCCACGAAGATGCTCAGGGGCTGGAGCACCTCCCCTGTGAGGACAGGCTGAGAGAGTTGGGGGTGTTCAGCCCGGAGAAGAGAAGGCTCCAGGGAGACCTTATAGCGGCCTTCCAGTGCTGAAAGGGGCTACAGGAACGGTGGGGAGGCACTCTGCATCAGGGGTGTCAGGATAGGACATGGGGTAATGGTATTTAAACTGAAAGAGGGTAGATTTAGATTAGGTGGAAGGAAGAAATTCTTCCCTGTGAGGGTGGTGAGGCCCTGGCACAGGTTGCCCAGAGCAGCTGTGGCTGCCCCCTCCCTGGCAGTGTTCCAGGCCAGGTTGGACGGGGCTGTGAGCAGCCTGGGCTAGTGGAAGGTGTCCCTGCCCGTGGCTGGGGGTGGGAACTACATGGTCTTTAAGGTCCCCTCCAACCCAAAACATCCTATGATTCTAGCTACGTGTATAACAAGCGAAGCCCTCACTCTGCAATCAGGTACATGTAGAAGAGAGGGAAGAAAGTAAAGATTAACTGAGACAGGCTGAGAGAGCAGGAACATCTGTCCATTTTGCCATTCTCCAGTTTCAGGAAAAAGACTTCTCAGTAGTACATTCTGGTCAGTAGTTCAAGGCTGCATCACTCACTATCTGACCATTAGTTGATAGCTATTATCAACATGGAAAAAGGTAGATGAATGATGTGTATTCAGAGATAAAAAGCAGCCTGAAATTCTCCAGTCTAGCGAACAGACTTCCTGCATGCTAATATATGGAGTGGGGATGAGAGTTAAAGGTTGCAGTGGGAAAGAAGTTGGCCTCCAGAGCTAAATCAAGGCATCTCAGGAAATTAAAATAAAAAGCTTACAGGACAAAAAGGATAAGGTTAAGAAGAACCAACACCTTATTCTGAAAGGTGAAACACAAAGATAAATATGACAGAGTGCACTATCACAGAGAAAGGCCTTCTGAAGCAAAAAAAAAAAAAAAGTATCAAGTGGTTCAACAGGAGTGCTGAACAAAGTTTACAGTAGTTGGACACTCAGGGAGACAAGCTACTGCCATGCTGATAACCCACTCGACATAAAGCATTCTTATGACTCCACTACCTTTTAGGAACAGCTTCCCTAAGCACGTGCACAGGCTGTCACTTGCAGAGCGTCAGGCTTACATGCCTAGTGCTATGGATCGAGGCCAAAGTTTGAAGAGGACAGCCTATTCCCAGCATGTGCTCTTCTTTCAATTAAACAAAGACCTTTATCCACTGAGTCTCAGGCTGTCTCAACACAAATTAAGAGAGAAGAGGGCTATGTGCAAAGTCTCTAATACTGCTGTAGAAAGCAGTTGCTTCTTACCTCATCCCGTTCTTTTGTAAACCACTACACAATAGGAAAGAGGGAAACTTCAAGTGATATTCTAACCCACACAAGCTCTCAGTTTGAATAAGAAGCCAGCTATAATGGTCTCCCCATGAACATATGAACTGTGAAAGAAAATCCTACCTCAGTGGGGTCAGTTTTCCAAAATACCATACCTCTTTGGGAGTTTTATGAGCTGCACAAAGAAAAATCCATTGTTCAGTAGCTGTCATCTGAGTACAAGTGTCTGGGTGACATTCACTCTGTTAAAACAATCGTTCAGTTATGAAAACCGCCCAACAGCAAAAATGAGCTGATCTTTTCAAACCACTTTCTTGCCCCATCCCCCCCCCAAAAAAAGGTTTTTTTACCAGAAGTTTTCAAAACCCTAAAAAACCCCTTACCTCAAACCACTGCTTAAGTCTATGTGTATAAATTTAGAAGAAATCTCTGAAAATTCTGCATCTTACAATACAAAAAAAGTCTCCTCCCTGATACAATATAAAAATATCAAGAAAAGAATTACCTGAAGCTTGACAGCTAGTCCATTGAGCTCAAGGCAGAATTGTCTAGAAATAAGAACACAGCAGCATCAAAATCAACAATTTGTTTACCCACTGGAAACTTCTAATAAAAAACAAGGTTATAAATTCTGATCTTCTTCACAGATCTCTAACATTTTTGGAAATTTTTCTTGTAAAGTGGAAAAAATACATCAGAACATGAAAAAAATCATACTTCAAGAATACCATCAAATAATTTCAGCTGATATCACACCTCAAAAGGCAACAGGCTAGGAATTAAAACACAAGGACCTACAAGTTGAGAGAAACAGAATTCACCCCAGCATTTTTTTTTTACTCAGCAACACAATTATATCTTAATTCTTACGTGACAGTAGAGGCTGAACTTAGCCAATAATTAGTAGAAGTGTTTAAGATACCAACTTCGTTTTGAAAGAAAGTGCTATTTCACAAATACAGATTAAAAAAATTAAAGAACGCTTCAAGAAAATTGATTTCTTAAGAGTGTAAGTTTTGAATTCATACAGCTGGACCATTCCATCCTTCTAAGATATACTTCCTTCAGATCAGTTAAGTGGCTGAAGACCCACCACAAATCATTAACAGAGTAGGACAGAATTCTAGAAATACTGCTTTCACTAGAATGTACCTGAGAGTGAATTCTTTAACGTTAGAGAATTCACTCCTCCATCTTACAAGACAAATCTGAATAAATTTTCCAAAAGAGACAATATTTAGTGACAAGTCACTTCTATGAATCTACAATGATTTTTGGTGTACACGAAACGACAGGGGAAATCCTTAAAATGTGTCTTCTCCAATTGTGTGTATACACTTTTTCCTCTTGTGAGGATTCCCTGTGTCTATTGGAACTATTCCAGACCAGAGGAGAAAACAAGAAAACGGGAGGCAAAAGTTCAGGATATAGAAATCTACGTATAGCTTAGATCTGAAAGTATATTTGGTAAAATTAGAAGACACACTTGTAACAACAAAAAAAAAAAAAAGGACACTAAGGTATGTAAGTAAGGGATACTAAGGTAATGCCAGGAAAAAAGGATTACTACATATCTATTAACAGGGTGTAAACCTACACTACAAAGGAAAAATACTTTCAGGCGCAAACTACCTAGGCTGAACATACTGATTATACTGAATAATAAAAATCAAGAGAAGGACAAAAAGTTCTGAGTTTCCTTACAGCTACAAAAAGAACTCTAAGACACAGGTATTCATGCTTTCCCAGCTAAAGCCTGTATTCCTGCAAGTTTCAGAGGAAGCCCTGGGAGCATCTAGAAATCCCATTTCCAATTAGTGGAGATGAAGAAGTGACGATAGTAGGAGAAAGTGCTATGGAAATTTATGACCACATTTTCATATTCAAAACATGCTAGTAGAACTTTTGAAGAGAGGTACAAATGTTTTCTCAAAACACATCTACAACACTAGATCAGAGTGCATCATAAATCTTTAGAAAGAACAAGGAATTCAGAAAATAATTAATACCAAAATATACGCATATTTAATAGTAGAAGTATCGAGTTTCATTTAAGTTACTTTTGGTCTGTCATATTCAAAAAGACTCACTACCACTATCAATGAACAACACTTAGAATCAGCACACTATACGGACAAAAGATGGATTCTTACCTTAAATGTTCATACTTCCATACACCTTCATCCTGGCCTTCAGGAGGTTCAAGGATCTTATCAATGTTGGAACAGTCCGCCCTTATGTTTTGCTGAATATACTAGGAGAGGGGGAAAAAGTAAATCTAGATCTTCTTGTAGTTATCGTAGGACAATGTATTTAGGACAGTACATCTCTGAGGGACTTTGAGAGAAAAACTCTTTACCTGAGAAGTGACTGACAGACTAAGAAGTTAAAAAGTAGACAGGCAGGGTAAGTAAATTGGTATAAAAAAGGCCAGTCTTAAAAATACCTTTCCTCATTTAGAAAAGGTAAAAGAATGGGTAAATTTTACAGCTTTTTTACAACATCGATCTCAAAACAAAAGAACCCCAGAGGAAAACCCACCATTTTCTTAAATCTATTTTGTTTAAGCCACACATGGAAATTCTAGTTATTTCTGCATACACAATTAATAATTACAATTTTTTTAATATACGTAGGGTGCTTAGGAAATTCGTTCCTGTGCAGCAACATTCTAAGCAGATAAATAGAACGCCCTGTTCCCTATTTTTTCCAACAAAATACAAAACTCAGGAAACTGAATTTATGAACAACATTTCACGTAAGTAAGAATACCTGCTGAACAGCTAAGGTACTATCCATTTCTTCAAAGGATTCATCAGGCCAATTGTAGAAGTCCTGTTAAAAAAAGTTTAAACCAGTTTAACAAAAATAGAGGGCGAGGAAGAAAAGCACGCAACCTACAGTAAGCTCGAACATGCAGGAAAATAGATGTAGTTTATACAATTCCAGGAAGCAACATCTTAACCAAAGCAGCACAGTCTTGGCAAGAACAGGGTGAAATGGAACTTATGCTCCTGATGTTACAGTAGTAGAACATCCCCAAATCAAAGTTCTGTCTGACTTGGCATACTATAAACATCGTCTCTCCCCCACATCTTGCTGTAACACCTATATAGCCTGCATTTTTAAAATTAAATATTTTCATAGAGTGCCCATTTCACATATTAATCATGTAAGAATAGGGAAGAGGTCTGCAGAGAGTAGCATTATACGATGGCTATAAAACTAAAAATCCCAGTACGTTCTAGTAGGAACACACCCTGAAAATATCTTCTCTAAACTGAGATAACACAGTGTTATCTCAGTCCCTAACTTGGAACTATATTCTCTCGGTATGGTCAGCATGCTGCACAACCGGATGGTTACCAGCTCTGCTAACCTGCCGTGTTTAATATCAGTAATGATAGAACCCTCCTGAAGTTTCACCTCGGATCCAGCTGTACGTTGGTGTTCCGCAGCAATTCACACCTGTTGCAACTGTGATCATCCCTGACATATGCATTTTCTTACTTCGCATTTTTCACATCTAAAATGTAGTGCTACTCTCCCTTATTATCCAGAGATACTGCACATCAGCCTCCCATAGCTGTCCTAGTAGACGCAGTGACTCAATGAAAATGTTCCCACTGTGAAGCTTAGCAATCTGTTCTTGGGGGAACACTGTCATCTCCAGAGCAAATACCTAGAGTGAATATCCAGTGTTGAAATATCATTAATTGTATTTACATACTGAATAGCTATACCACAGTGTCAACCAAAATTAAAAATTAAATACAGCCACAAAAAAACCCACGATTGCATCACTATACACAAAATTCTTCATGAAGAAACGTACATGAACTTTATAATATACTTTTGTCATATGTTAGCCCAAATTTACCAAACAGAAGGCACAAAACATTCAGTTTCCTTCATAGATTAAACATGTATAGAATGATTTACAGGGTTGTGTAACAATTTTACTCCTGCACATGATGACAAAGAATAGGAGGAGAAACGAGATGCATTTTTCCTTCAACACTGTGTCATATACTGCTGTTTCTGACTGTGAGCTCTCCTCACAGAAGCAGAGTAAGAAAGTCTTGCATAAAGGCCTCACAGATCACATCTCTGAAATAATCTTTTAAAATGTCGCTTGCGTGTTTGAGATGCGCCTTTTCAAGATGACCTTGAAAGACCAGAAATAAGTCGGTTCCATTTCGATTAAAAGAAACGATCTGCCAGCGGCCCCGGTTCACTCCGCGCGGCGCGAGGTGACGCGAGGGAGGGATGGATGACTCGTCCCTCCGGACGCACAGGCCGGCTACCGCCCGCCGGGCCACGCCGAACTCCCCGCCCCAGTCCGGCCGTCGGAGCCCAAAGCGACCTCACTCAGCCCATGACGTATTTAGTCATTTAGCAGCAACACCGGTAGTACGCTGACAGCACTGAAAAGCCAGCGCTGCCTGAAGGAAGCCCGAGATCCGGGGACCGGCGCTTCGCCCCGGCCCGTGCCCGGTGATTTCACAAGCGCCGGCAGCGCTGCTGCCGCCCCCGGACCCGGAGGGCACCGCCGATGACAGCCGCCGCGCTCCGGGACGCGGACCGGACGCCACAGACTTTCGCTCCCCAGCGGAGCCCGCAGAGCCCCGGGCGGCGCGGCGCTGGCCCGCCGGAAAGCCGCCGAGCCCCGCGGGGAAGGCAGCCGCCACGGCCCGCTCCCCCCGCCCCGGCCGGGTCTCGCCCAGGCCGCAGCCCGGCTGCGGGGAACAAAGCGATCCCGCGGCGCGGGGCTCGCCGCCCGCAGCCCGCCCGCCCCGGCGGCCCGCGCTAGGCCCCGGGAGGCCCGGCGAGGCCCGCGGCTACGCCCCGACCGGGCCCGGCGCCTCGGCGGCGGCGCTGCCCGTCCCCACGCGCGGCGGCGGCGCTGCCTCACCTGGGCCTTGGTGCCCGGCCTGTTCCGCCTCAGCACTGCCGTCCCCTCCGCCATGACCATAGTGACAGCGGCGCCAGGACCCGGATGCGGCAGCGGCGGGCGGGGCGGCGGGCGAGGGGGAGGAACGGGCGCTGCGGCTGCCGCGGCCCCGCGGAGGGCGGGAGGGAGGCGGGAGGCAGGCAGGGAGGGAGGGAGGGGCGGAGCAGAGCAGCCCGCGCGCGAGCCACGGCCGCCGCGCGGCGGGGAGCGGGAACAGCCGCGTGGCGAGGCGCCTCTCGCGAGAGCGGCCGGGAGGCGGCGGGAGGCGGCGGGAGGCGGGCGGCCTGCCGCCCCTTCCGTCCCCGGCCCCTTCCCGGTGCCCCGCTGTGCCTTCCCCTGGCCGCGGGGGTGCGCCGAAGAGCCGTCCCCCGCGCGGGGCTGGAGGCCCGGGGCGGGCGCGGCCGCTTCCCCGGCCGCTCGGGCCTCTCTGTGGGGAGCTCCGGCAGCGGGGCCTTCCTGTGAGCCTTGTGTCCGCGAGGGACAGCACCCCCCGCACACGGCCCCGGCGGCGGGCGCGGTGCTACCGGCGGTTCCTGCCGCGGTCTGTCGGTCGGTGCCCGCCCGAGGGAGCACGAGCTGCGCGGTGAGGCCGGTGTCACGACGACAAGGCTGTAGCGGCGAGCGGAGCTGTTGGTTTTGTGAGATGAAGTCTCCAGAGATTAACGAGCTGACTGTTTGTTGAGATCGTGCGTTCTTCAGATTTCATCCCGTTTCATCAGTTCCCCTCTGTCAGCATCTGACCGCGCGTGCTCTGCCGCAAGGTCAGTCCTCACTCGCTCCAGACAAGTCTCCGTACAACACAGCGGAGCCTGTGAAATTTTGTACGACATGAACCGTAAGGGCGTGAATTTTTAAAAATTCCTTTATTAAAGATAGTTGTTAATACTAAGAATAATGAATTAAAAAAAAAAAAAAAAAACACAAAAACAACACAACAGGGTTTTGAAGCAAAGTACTTCAAAGCAGGTAGGAAGCCTTCAAAGGCAGGATCAACAGACGTGGGAGTTTGGTGTGCAGAGGTCACAGGCTAGTGTGCTGATGGAAAATAGAATTTGCTGCTGTTTCAAGCTTTACTAAGTCGGGTGTTACACGTGTTGACTGTTTGGGGGAAGAAAACATAAAAAAGGCATATAGTTAGCATACAGCCAGCTGATAAATAGGTCCCTGTTAAAGGCAAGTAGACGTTTTGGAAGACAAGAGTGGCTCTTATTATTTCTTCAGTATAAGCAAGAAGAAAGTTACTTGGAAGCTGCTCAGTTTCTAAGGAATAGAGGGTAGGAAGGAATAAAAAATAGGTCAATAAGGGTGGAGTGCTTCTGTCTGTAAGCAAAAATGATGAGACCTCAAGGTAGAGACAAGATACTCCCCCTTATACAATCAGTACATAAATGGTTGCAGTTGCGTGTTGTTTCCTGAAAAATGGGGAACACTGGTGCCTGATGCTGCCCCTACATACACTGCATTAGAGTGAATGCTTGCTGGGGGGCTGTATGTCCCCAGTGCTCTAAATAACACGTGCTTCCCCATGTTAAAACATCCTTCTACCCAGTGAGAGCTAAGAGTATGTGAAACATTTCTAGACTGAAAACATTGAAAAATCTTTAATTGGGTTTTGCCATCAGAATGCACAGTGCATTTTGAATAGTTATTTTGCTTGGGCAATGCCATGACCAGGATCCTGCCTTGTTCTGGAGGCCAGATTAAATCTGAATGCTGGGCAGTGTGTGAACGATGAGAAATAGCTGACAGGGTGATCTCCTGCCCGGGTAGACACACCCAGGTAACCAGCAATGGCAGCTCCATTCACATTACACTGTAACTCAAAGGTGCCATTCCTAACTTTAGGCACCGGAATTCAGATTCCATTAGTTACTTTTTTACTCCTGGCCAGCATTCCTGCCCCAGGGATGTTAGCTCTTTGAGTCACATGGTGAAACTCTGCACTTCTTATCAATTTGTGTAAAAAAACATGGAAATGTTGGGAGAAATAAGTGCATTAGAATGAAGGGTACAAATGACCTATTACCTCATTAGATCATCTGTAATCCAACATTAATTTTTATGAGATTGATGTTATAATCAGCCAGTCCCAAAATAAAAGAAATTCTAACTGTTTAAGTACTTTCAAATTCAGCAGCTTGTTTGGAGGTTTTTTAGTTTTGTTTTGTTTTGTTTTCCTTTTTCTATCATCGTATTCAAGGTTTTACTGATATCTTAAGCACAGAAGAGTTGCGGATTTGACATTTCCATTTGTCCCTGACTTTTATTTCATGGACATCTTGCTTCTAAAATGGAAATAAATCGGGCTATGAAGAAATACCTCTCAGATAGAAATATGTATCTGTTCATATCAATCTGCAACTGCCTCGTGGGTTTGCAGAAAAAGGAAAGAAATCTGCAGTGTTTCTTCATGAAGACGTTAAAGTCTGCAGGTCTCTCGTGTTGCCCCTCAACAATACAGATTAACTCTGTATTCCTGGAAGCTGGTCATTATTTTTGTTTTATTGGATTTCAAACTGGTTCTAAACAAAATCTGAACAGCAGCAATTTCACTTTTTGGTTTTCACCTGGTCCTCATTGCCTTATGACCTTCAAGAGTAAAAAACCGGAATATTTGGCCAAAATCTGATTGACTATTCCTGTGCTGGTATGTAAAAGTTTCATCCTTTTCTTACTATGGCAGTATAAAAGAACCAGGATGATAAAGGTTTTCTGAAAACAGTATAACTGCTGCTAATGAAAGCTGTTCTGAAATGTTGAGAGAGGAAAGTAGCAAAATAGATGGAGTCCATCTTGTTTCCTTATGATTCAGACAGTCTAAGGAAAGGCTGGGGAGGACTGTATCCCCCCAAAAAGCAGGCAGGGCAGTATGTAACATTTTTGCCAAAACTGAAGCTTTGAAATAGTCTAGAAAACAGTGGGACAAGGAAGTGAATGATTGTAAATGATTCTGTCCTCCTCTACAGAACTTGAGGGATATGGAAATTGGCATGCTGTCATGGACCAAGAAACAGGAACCGCAGACGGCTCACCTTGGCTATGTAATAGTTACCTTGTCCTTGCTTGCAGTGATAGCCTCATGGTGCAAGAATAAAATGTTCTCTGTCCATCAATCCAGCAGATGTTCAAGGGTGTCCTCCCTTTGATTAGGCCTAGGAATGCTTCCCCTCCCCATCCATAAATTACTTCTTCCCATGAAAGTTTTCAGGAGAATGCGACTTTTGCTTTCAGTCAGTTCTGTAAACACCAGCAGATACAGCCACACTAAATATTTTATTAAATAAGCATGATAGCAAGCTGCTGAATATCTGCTGGGGCTGAAAGCATGGGTCAGAGGTAGAGTTGGGGAGAGACAGACTTGTGTGGCGCGTGCTGGGCAGCACCGCAGCGCGAGTGCAGCGTGATCCTGCTGGGGAGCGGGCTGGTACGGCGGCGCTGCCTTGGCCGAGGAGGGCAGCGCCTGGGGAGGGAGGTGAGCACCACCGGTAGTCAGGGGCATGTGCTACCTCTGCGTCACCTGCCCTCAGATCACACCCCACAGGTTGTAGTGGCTCCAAGAACCGTAAACATCGTGAAGTCATTTGCTGAGCGGGGATCCCATGGAATTCACGTCTCTAAAAGATGTTGTGGAAAGAAATGCTGAAATGTTAGGCCTAAACATTTCTGCATCTTTTTCCCATTGAGATGGGGTCTGGTTTCCATAAGTAGTTTGTAAATATGTTGACTACCTCCCTCTCTTTGGTATGTGACTACACTAGAATAGCTACCTTATCATGGAAGATAAAGGTGTCCTTGCTCTGGGGGAAGATAATGCTTCTCGGTGAGTTTTGTGTTCTATTACACAATCAGTGGTCTTTCAAGATACTTATAGTGTGATAATCTTAAATTTCAGCTGTAAAGTGCGCTGCTGTAACTACAGAAGTTAAAACTGCAGTAGGGCAGATTTCAAGAAGTAGACCTTTTATACTAAAATGTATTTCTAATTTAGCATCTTCCCTGCTAGCACATAGTTCAGTGGATGTTTAACTACCTGAACGGTGTAACTTTTGCCTGGTTTGCGTACAGCTCCAAAGTAGGTAGTGGTAAGCAGCACACACCACAGCTACGGTGAGCAAAGGGTGTTACAGCCATGACTGTCAAATGTCACTCCTACCAGAATAGCTGGGTGGTAACTGGCACCAAGGTAAAAAGTGGCTCCAGCCCACCTTTGTGCTGAAGTTTAGCTGCTGCGGGAAGGGACCCAAAACTGCCCTGGCAAAAAATAACCTCGTGCTCCAGAGTGCATCAAAGCTCAAGTCCCCAACTGCAGCCACTGAAGTTCTGAAAAATATTTTTCATTGCAGTCCTTTCCTATAATCTCTGGAATAAGGCTGATAGTGTCTAGCAATCTTAATTCCCTAACAGCACAAAGGGGATGAGAAAGTACCATTTAACTACTACTAAAATTTCAGTAAGTCATATACTGATTTATTTCACTTAAGACTACATCAAAACATTTTAAGGCAGTGTGTTCTTAGGCTGCACTGGATCCACGTACACATACCAACTCTGAAAGCAGTGCTAGGAACACAGTGTATAAAGAGCAACTTGCTTACACCCGCATGAACAACCTTGAATCCTTTTCCAAGGCAAGACAGGGTGGTTAGAAACATACAAATTTGATGGCTTCAGCATTAAGTAAATCTCTTGCTTTGAAGACTGTTGCATTAAAGATAAAGGAAACACAATTTCTCAAATCGGGTCTCTACTAAGTTATGGCAAAGCTGGAGATCTGGCCTGAGATAGCATAGTAATCGGTAAAGATATTTGCTTAAAGATCAGTATCAGCCCCAACTGTGCCTGATTAACTGCTGGAGGGAAGTTATATTTTATATCTACTGGCAAAATTGAATGAGAGATAGGTAAGAAAAACTGTTGTAATTGTTATCTGCTTCATCTATGAACTGGATGATTTTGTTTAGCAGAGGTACGAGTAGTACCAAGCTCCTCTGAGCTGTGGGACAGGCTGGTTGCAGCAGGGTGGTTGGTGTCTTCCAGTGCACAAGCGTCTCAGCCAGTGCCGAGACAGAAGCTGTTAAAAACACCTGTTATCTTAAGTTCAATGTGCAAGGGAGCTAGCTGCGAGTCCCCTTCATCACTGCAGCAGCGTGATAACCGTTTTAAACTCATCTCCCAACTTCAGCCAAGTTTAGGGAAAATAATATACGACTAATATTGAATACTTTCACCCAGATTAGTTCATTACACAATTGAGACTCTGTTTCACTAAGCAATAGCAGAAACTGAGACAGAGACAGAATAGTTTTATATGTTTATTGTAAAGACCATTACAATCTCAGTACAGAGATAAGGATACAAAATGATGTTGTTTGGAATAATTAAGGCTGGTTGGTGGACATCCGAATTTCACTGTTCAGTGGAACTCAAGCAAGAACGACTGATTTCTGACTGTACATATTTTTATTTGTGTTCCATCATTACAGTGGGATCACAAGTTACTTCAGAGACTCAATGCCTGCTTATTATAAAACAAAGGACATTATTTACATGATGAAAGAAAAATTTCAGCATTTTAGTGGAATGGATGACTGATACTGCGACTGAAAAGTTTAGTCCACGTACTTCCCAAGAATGTCACCATCTCTAAACAAGTAGTAGTCCTGCAAAGAAAAGAAACATTAGGAGCTGTCATACCATTTTTTTCCAGTTGTTCTGCAAATACTGTCTTGTTATGAAGTCAGGGCTACCACAGTCATAAAGTACAAAACCAGAAGTGAGCTAACAGAGTTCTACAGCTGAGTTCTTTAAAAGACTTTTTTTGTTCACAAGATACTCTCTGGGAAAGCTACCATGTTACTGGTTTTAGCAGTAGAAGTGCAAGGACAGTTAGAAGATAACTCTGCAAGCTTTCCCTGTCAAAAGCAAGTAGACCCCCAATAATTTCAAAGCCTTTTAGGGTTCCCTCTAATATAGATTTGGCATATGGAGCCACTTCATCCACCCAGAAAAGGTCAGGCCAGAGGTTTTCTCGGTTACTTCCTTTTCAGCCGGGGTGTAAGTAGAAAGTACTACAGGTACCACAAGCTGGCCGGATTCAGTTGCTCCCATTTGAATACCAACAACTGCATTTCTTGAATGCTTCCAGCACTATTAAATAGTTACAGTATTTATCACTGGCAATATGACATTTTGGGAACCAGCTACATCTGCATTCACAAAGTTGGGAAACGTACCTTATCTTCTAGTACAATCTTAGTACCACCGTATTCTGGTAGCAAAACCTTTTCGCCAACTTTTACACTCACTGGCTGAATCTCACCGTTCTGAAAGAAAAAATAAATCCTTAGTTTTCCACAGTATAGACAGATGTCATAGAATTCCTCCAAACTACAATGACCCACCTACATATAAAATATTAGGGAAATCGCAACAACTCTGTATTTTCATTGTACAGCGAAACTAGAGCATACAGGCTTACTAGGAAGAAAAGCACACCAGTGAATTCTCAAGCATTGGAGTCCTGCAACACTTAGGCAGTAGAACTGCAGTGATTTTCTGATTACAATTAATTTTAATTTAGTTTGGAGTGTAAATATAGCTGTGAGGTCTTTGCTTGACATACTGAATAGGACTTAAGAAAAAAAGCCACCCCAGGAACCTGAGCAATTAAGTGACAGACCATGAAATCCCCTTCTAAAATGAAAAGAGAACATCCATTGCCATATTCTATAGCTCAGGCTAATTTCTCCGAGTGCCAGTTAAAAGTACCCTCCCATCTTTGTTACTTTGATCAACTTGTCACTCTTCCTGGCAGATCAGTTGTTCAGAAACACCTGATAAAGTTTAATTGTGTTTTTGTATTATAAGTAAAATATTAGCATGTTAGTTAAATATTAGCACCATTTCACAATTTAGCTTTGAAAATCAGATACTGACACAAACCAGCATGATTGGTATGGAGGGACTCATGGTAAAGAAAGACTGAGTCAACATGCCCAGGTTGAAATTTAACCTGTTTTCCACTACTGCTACTAACTGACACTACTTTGGTGGGGAAAAAAACCATGCTGATGCTGAAGTCCATAGCCACTGGCATCTTTGTGAAGCAAAGACTGTCTTTTTTTGATGATCCCAGATGCGTATTCAACACGCAAAATGAACAAAAAATTATTTAACACTTATTTCTTTTGATTTCTTTTGTCCAGCAGTAAGCCTAGCCCTTACTGCTATTATATTTGCACAGCACAAGACAGTGAATGCCACATTCTGGGATTCCACCCTGCTCACAAGCCACAGAAAATCAGGCATGTCATAATTTTAACTAAGGCAGCTGCTGGTCCTTCAAGGTTTGGCTGGGAAGAGATGAAAACAAGATATCCCCCAAAACACTGTTTATGTATTTAAAACTAAAAAAGACAAAACCAAAACAACACCAACAAACCTAACCAAAACCACAAAATGCAAAGAAGCCCCAAAACCCAAATTGAGGCTGCTTATAAATATCAATAAATACTTATTTTTAAAAGGCAAGTATCTTCCATTTTACAAACGATGAAAGGAATGCTGGAGTTCCATGTCAGTGTCAGTCAGGAGAACCTGGAAGAGTTCTACCTCCTGTTTGAATCTGTACTTCCAACTTCAGTCATTGCTGTCATCCATTTTTGTGAGCTATCACTACATGTATGCTGCCACCACCCCTTCCTTAGGATAATACTCCACCTACCAGCACACCATTACTAACTGCACCCAAATATAATGAATGCTTCAGGATATTTACCTTTCCTCTGCCTCCAGACCCAACTGCCACTACTGTTGCTTGTAGCACTTTCCCTTGAGCTTTTTCTGGAATCATGATGCCTCCTTTGGTTACTGTCTCAGCTGCACATCGTTCAACCAGAACACGATCAAAGAGGGGAAGAAATTTCCTGAATGCTTTTCCTGCCTGTGGAAGTAATTGTACAAGAAGAACATACAACAAAATTGCAATTAAAAAGCGGTTTTTTTAAAAAAAATTCCAAACCAAAGTGGTTTCTCCTTAGAGAAATTGTTAGTTTGAAAAAACTGCTGAGCATTTATTTGTAATACTAGTGAACATATGCCATCTTTGATTGCATCAGAACTCACTACGGAGACAAGCAGATGCTGGGCAAGGCGGACAGCTGAGCCACAGGAAGAGCTACCCCAGCGCGGGGAGGGGGGGCGCATAAACCACCACCACACAGGGCAACCGCTGCCTCCGGCTGAAAAGCTCCGCAGGCTTTTAATCCCAAACCCCGAGTTACTGTAGTTTGGTCAGCATAATTATTGATTATATGAACTGTATTTATGCGGTTCACAGCTAGATTTAATGATAAGGATCTCTTGGGACAGCTGCATTTTTATCCATTAGTGGAGTCTTTTGTAGTAAAGAAGCAAAAGTCTCGCCGGGCACCCCCATCAGTTTTACAGGTACTTCCAAGCCTTGGCATTTCACATAAAGATCCGCAGCCTCCAAAACCTGAAATGAGTGCTGTTACTTGTATGGACTTCTAGGCTGCAACTTTACAAAAAACTTCAGGTTTAAGCCCCTAAAAACAGGAAAGCTGGCACACTTCTACCTTGACTGCTTCACTGTCTGCCTCTGCTTAAGCAGAGTTAGGGCGGGTTTTTTGTTGAGGTTTTTTTGCAACTACTTACTGCTACTGGCCTGCACTTCAGGAACAGCAGTCTAACTCCCAAGTACTGGATAAATGCAAGCACCGAATCCCGACGAGCAGGGGTCAGGGAGAAGGAGCTTGCTGTCATCAGAAGAGAAGATACAGCACCTTGCCATGGCACCCAGAGACAGTGCTGTGCCAGAAGGGCACCCGGAGACACTCACAGAAACAACTGGAAACAAGGCCTGGCGTTCCCTGCCCTTCCCTGCCCCTCTACCATATACACACATTTAAAAAAAAATTACGGGCAGAGCACGAGCAAGACAACACATGAAAGATGCGTGTCCAATTAATGTTACTACCACAATGATTAGAAACAACGGAGGAAGAGTCTGCCGATTATAATCGGTTTCATTCTGTAAGGGTAACAGCTCCGACCCTTTTTTTAAAACGTTTTTCTGTGTTTAACAGACATAAGCGGCCAGACATACGAACAGAAGCATTTTAAGAAACGCTACCTCCTGACGTTAGTACCATCATAAAGTTTCGCTGCAAGAACAAGGGCAGCTCTGCCCTTATCCCATTCTCCTTCAAGGTGAGATCTCTGTAAAAAAGCTTAGAAACCCCAGAGAAGGAGCCATCAAGGTCACAGCGCGGAAGGGTTCGGCTTTACCTCCAGGCTCGGCCCCATCACTCCGCGCCGCGCGGAGCCCTGCCCGGCCCAGCGCAGCGCACCGCCCGCTGCCAGGGCACTCCCGGTACCGCACGCCTGCCAGATCCAAGTACCGGGAAGCCCGGGGCAACCCCGGCCCCCAGCCCCGCGCCCGCCGCTCTAACAGCTTTAACCCCAAGGACTGCGTGACCTTGCGGCGTTACCGCACCACCGCGGACCCCACCCCCCCTGCGGGGAGCCGCGCGCTGCTAACGCCCGCCGAACCGGCCCCCGCCGCGCCTTCGGTGCTGCTGCACCTCCCGCCCGCGGCTCAGCCCGGCCCCGCGGGCACGGCAGGCCCCGCCGCTGCCGCCCGCCGGCCGGCTGCGGGCTGCTCAGGGACCCCGGCGGCGACCCCCGCCCGCGGCGGATAAGCGGGCCTAGCAGCAGGCCCTACGGGGCTCGCCGCACTCGCGCCGCGGGGCAGAGGCAGCCCCGGGGCGGCGGGCGCTCACTCACCATGACGGCCCCCGCACTGCCCGCCACCGACTGGAACTGACCGGGCCGCCGCAGGCGCACGTGAGGAAAGGTCACCGCCTGCGCATGCGCGCCCGGCGCCCCGCCCCGGGACGAAGGCCGGCCCGGCCCCGGCCCAGGTCACCTTGAATTCCACCGATTATTTTTCGCCGCCGGGGCTGCGCTCCGGTTGCGGCGGCGGCGGGCACCCCGTGGGCGCCCCGGGTCGCGCTGCCCAGCGCCCGCAGGCTGCCGGGGTCAGACACCCGCCCGGAAGTGAGGTCGGCTCAACTTTGACCTCCGGCGAGCATGAGCGTTCCAGAAGGTTCTGGAATTGGCGGGCCCCGGAACCTGCATGGTTCGTGCTGGAGTTTGCTGCGCATGCGCGCAGGGCGGCGGGCGCCCCGGCCCTCCGAGGGCGCTGGGGCGGGGCCGGGGCGGCTATGCTGGTTCCCGGGCCGGGCGGCGCGGAGCCCCACATGGGTCGGCGGCTGGCGGGGGGCGGGGCCGAGGCGGGCGGTGCTCAGCGCCTCCCCGCTCCTGCCCGCAGACCTGCCTGTTCCGCTGCGAGTCCGGACGGCGGAGGCGCCTGCTGCTCCCCCGCGCTGCCCGCAGGTGAGGCCTGGCCCGGGCAGGGGGTGCCGGTGGCCCCCGGCCCCTTCCCCTGTGCCCGGTCCCTTCCCCTGCGGCAGCCGTTGCCGTTGTGGGCCGAGGAGCGCCCGCGCGGGTGCCGGCCCGGCCCGGCCCGCTCTGAGCACGCGGCCCTGGCGGCCGCCCGCGCGCGGTGGGGGCCCGGGCGGTGCGGAGCGCTGGGAGCGCGGCCCGCGCACCCCCCCTTCCCGCGCGGGGGTGATGCCGTAGCGGCGGGGCCCCGGCGGTGCAGCGCGGCCGGGCTGGCGGCAGGGGGCGAGCGGCCCTTGACCTTGCTGCGCGTGTCCCGCGGGAAGGGGACATGTGGCCTCAGGCCCTGGCCCAACCCGGGGGGCCCGGCAGCGCCCCCGGACCCCTTCCCGCCGCGGCGCCGGCCTGGCAGCCTCGACCGGGCGCCCCTCGGAGCGGCGCCGCCGCTGCTGGGGGGAGGCGCGGGGCGAGCGGAGCCGCTGGGGTCCCGCCGGGCCCTCACGGTTTCCCGCCCCAGCGCCGGGGGAGGCCGGGCGCGGGGAGCTCGGGGCTGCCGGAGGCTGCTCGGTGAGGAGCTGCTGGAGCCCGGGTCTCGCCTTGAGGCTCGGGGCTCCCCAGCCCTGTTACTGGACGTCGCTTGCACGTCTCTATTTTAGCCAGGGACAAAACTAGAAGTTCATGGTCACTTGCTTTGCTTACTGAATCCTTTTCCCCCTTTTTTATTCCAGAAGCAGCTGTGCAAAAACATAATGCTTGTATTTTCCTCTGGATTTAATTTTTCAGACATGCTCCGTTTATCTACAGTACTCCGTCAGATAAGGCCGGTGTCCAGAGCACTCGCGCCGCATCTAACACGAGCGTACGCAAAAGATGTGAAGTTTGGGGCAGATGCTAGAGCTCTTATGCTTCAAGGAGTAGATCTGCTAGCAGATGCTGTAGCTGTCACCATGGGGCCAAAGGTAATGGAAGTTTTTGCATTTATTTCATGTTGACCTGGTTGAAAACACCATAGTAGAAGACAGTTGTTAGTTCCCCCTCTGCAGAGCCACATGATTGCCATCTGCAGATCTGTAACCCAAAGCTGTGGGGGTATGGGCAGACTGCTGCAAGCAGCCATGTTCTCGTTTTTGTCACCTGAACTATGATAATAGCGCATGTGCTTTTCATAGTAACAAAGTAATAAGTAATTGGATCAATGCGAAAGGAGCAGGACATTTCTTTGAACAGTTTGAAGGTTAAGGGGATGTGCATAATAGCTTACCATGGCTCGCCTGACAGCCTGTAACGATGCAGTAGATAATTTAGTTAGCTATAGCATGAGGTGGGTTAATTAACATGTGGCGTTTATTTTTTTTAATAAATTACGGGTTTGTATCACTTTACTTTTTAGTATTAACAAGGTGAATGAAACAATCAAAGCGTAATGCTGAATTTTCAGTTGGCTGGTAAATGTTATCAGGTTAATTGAAATTCTGTGGCAGTGGCGTTTATGTTGGTTATAGGATAGAATATAGTGTCTGGTTCGCTGGAGTTGTAGGTCTTTTGAAAAACTAGCCACTGTATTCTGCATAGTCATGCAACATGCAGTAAGGCTCGAAGTAAGATTCCTTTTTAAAAAAGAGACACTGATTTTCTTGGGCCTCATATAAATATCTGTTCTTTACAGTAACAGCATATGCATGGTAGTTCTTCTCAAAACTGCTTGGCCTCTGTAAAATTCATTTGTGTATTTCTTTAACTTTGGTGCTCTGTTAGCTTTATTCAAAGGCAAAAATGTTGTGAGATGAACAGGTAAAGGTTAAGGAACAGCAATTTCGGCAAGCTGTGGCTGTTTTCCATAAAGGAACAAAGTTTAAGTCTAGTCAGTTAATTTAACTCTTGTTGTTTTGGATCAGGCTACTTCGTGAATGCCTAAGCATAGTTCTAATGCACTGGTTAAAGGGCAGTTCCTGATGCAACTTACTGTAACCTGGTGGGGTTTTTGTTCTAGAGTTCTCACTTGGTCTGCTGTTCTCCATGTATCTGTAGAAATTTAGGGATTGTACTGTAATGCCTGATTCTGCTTCCCACATTTTTAAGAAATACCACTCTGGTGGAGAAACTTCCCTTTGGTATTGTTCTGTACTTAAAGAAATGCGGTTTGCAGTCTCACGCAATCTTCTGATACTGCTGTCAGTTTGTTGATTACTTTGTCAGAACTAGTTTATGCGAGTGCTTGGATTCTTGATATGCAGGACCATTCAAAATGCGTCTGTATTTACTGGTGGTGGACCTTTTTTCACAAACACAGATAAAAAGTGTTTGCTGAGTGTAAGTCCCTTAATGTGGTCAGATAGAAGTAGATTTTGTTGGGCTGCTCTCCTCATAGCTACCAAACAAACATTTGGAGTAAGACCGTGTCAAAGTATAGAATAAAATAAGCAAAACAAGGAGAGGCTACATGAAGATCTTATCGGTAGCAGCATCCTCCAGAGGGTTTCTTAGTCTTGAACCACTTTTAGATTTAGAAGTGCAGGTCAGATAATGCAGCGGTAATAAGTCAGGTTACGCATTATTTTGGCATAATTGTTTCATGGCACAAAGTTAGAATTATGTAAGCTCTTTCACAAGTTCAACATCAGTAATCAAAGCTTAGCATTTCTTTTGCAGCTTCTAGGGCTGGTTGTACTTCAGCAGCAGTGTAGCCTCGTGCGTGGCAGGAATCCAAAGTTCGTGCAGCGGTTGAGGCCGAGTGAGCGGGCTCTGCGAGGGAGGAGCACGGCGCAGCGTGCTGTGTGGGAATCCTGAGCTAGCTTGCTGGGCACGTGACCCACACCCTGGCTGGGGTGCGATGGGCTTTCAGCGTGTCTCACAGGAGCCAGCACGGCCAGCTCTGAGCTGGACCTGACAGGCCGGCCGAGGGGACTTATGCAGCTCCCCTGGGAGCGGCAGTGCTGAGCTGGGGCTGTTGCTCTCCCTTCCCCTCCACCGGCAGCTCCAGCTGTCAGGATAGTTGAAGTTTCAGGGCGGCAGTGGACCAGAGGTGGCTCCTCACATTTCTGCTGCCTCCAGCTCAAACTGGAACAAGATTGATGGGGGCAGCTATTCAAGCAGTTGAATTCATCTGGGAATGAGCCACCCTCCTGTGCAGGTGCTTCTGCCCTGTGTTCCCTGTATGGGCCATAGTTTCCCAAATTAACTGTGTTTGTGTATCTTGCACAGGATAGTCCAGCCCAGCTTTTTAGTTGTCTCGGGTACATGCTGGGAGAAGAAAGGCTTGTTAACATGCACCATTGGACAAATTATTGCAGTATGTTAGCACAAATTTGTTAAGTATTCTCAGCTCTCTTTTCTAATCACTGATTAGGTTTGCAAGTCTCTGCCTTGTTTTTTTTTTTCCAGAATGTGCATTGAATTGAACTTTGTGTTACTGCTTTTCAGTCATACAGGCTTTTTACTGTGACTTGATGGAAATCTTGCAAATTTAGTTTGTTATGTTGCTACATTACATTTTTAGAGGAAAATATCAGTGTTAGAGGGAATCTCCCATTATTTTTCACTGTAAGGCCAGTCATATTTTAGTTGCAGACTCCTGAGTCTGGGTTATTAAGCATTATGGCTGGGGAATGAAGCCTCATTCTGTGAAAGTATAAAACCTTTGAGCCATTTTTCTAGTTTTGCAGAACCACGGCAGTGTGCGTGCTTGAAAAAGCTGAAAGCTCTGTGCAAGATGAAGTTTCTGTTCAGCTGTGGCTGTTCAGAAGGATCTTCACCTTCAGCTGAACTCTTAGAGTAACATGCTGTGCATTTTGTGGTTTTGATTTAATATTTGTTCTCTCTCGCCCTAGGGAAGAACAGTTATTCTTGAACAAAGCTGGGGAAGTCCCAAAGTGACAAAAGATGGTGTGACAGTGGCAAAGGCAATTGACTTAAAAGACAAATACAAAAATATCGGAGCCAGGTTAGTTCAAGATGTTGCCAACAATACAAATGAAGAAGCAGGAGATGGTACCACCACTGCAACAGTGCTTGCGCGTGCTATTGCCAAGGAAGGCTTTGAGAAGATCAGCAAAGGAGCAAATCCAGTAGAAATCAGGAGGGGTAACTTTTTTCCATTGCTTTTAATGTTTTATCACTGTCTTCTCATATCCCAAATTTGGCTGGCTTCCTGAATAAGCTGCCTTCTTTTTGGAGTGCCACATAAAGCCTTATATGAAGAACAAAACATAGAGAAGCCATTTTTTTCTGTTACATTACTTACTCTGACCATTTTTTTGGTTTTCTAATAATTTTACTATTTTGTATACAGTTACCTTGTTTAATTTGTCATAGGTAATCTCCACTTAAAGCCATTTCTGCATTTAATGAATTTCTGTTAAGCATATAAAATTAGTGGTGCCGTGTACGTAGATGTGTTATAAATTTTAGTCGTGACCGAAGATTCCACCGATTCCAAAGAACAATCACTAGGTGTACAAATGGCAATGTGGGACTAGAACTGCCAGTTGCTTGTTTCTGAATGTGTAAACTCCATGCCTTTTTGCAGAGTAGACCGAACCTGTGATTTGTTTGTTTGGGTGTTTCTTTTCTTCTCTGCTGTATGCCATGTTTTGTTCACTCACAAGCATTCCGTTCATCTTTAGGGGTGATGCTTGCAGTTGATGCTATCATAGCTGAACTGAAGAAGCTGTCTAAGCCTGTTACAACTCCAGAAGAAATTGCACAGGTAAACCAAGTTTACTTAGCTATTCAAAAAAAGTCTTGTGGTCAGGTTTAATGGAGTTAGGTTATGCATATGTGACACCTGAGTATTTTTCTTTATATATCAAGATTCAGAGTGTGTTTCATTGAATGATCTTCACGGTAACATTCTCATTTTCTTGAGTTGCTTAAAATTCCCAGTATTCTCCCTTCAGTCACAGTGCTAGAAGTTAGTTCAGAAGGAGGTAGTTTTTCTCATCTTCAAGCTTCATTCCAAAATGTGGTCTTAAAACAGAAATTTATGTGCTTGGGAAGAAGTGACAAGAGTGAAGATGCGTTTGTGATGGGAGGTGGTGGCTAACTTGTGGGGATGCGGCAGATCTGCTGTGAGAGGTCCAGGTGGAGGTGGGTGCCCAGCTGGGTCTCAGGCAGCGGGTGTGCTGGCCTCTCCCCATGGCTGTGGATTCAGGTGGCCCGTGTGTGCTCCGTGAGGTCGGTGCGTGGGATCTGGGCCTGTGCTTGAGCTGCCCAAGAGCCGCCAGCCCTTCTAAGGGAGTTCTTGGCCCTGGCGTGGGTGTGCTGCAGGCGGCTGCCCTGTCTTGTCAGGAAACCTGCAAACTGAAGACGGTTATTCTGATTTTCTTTATAGCGAGGAAACAAATCACTTGCATTGTGAAATGAGATTAAATGGTTTATGGTTTCAGGTTGCCACAATATCAGCAAATGGAGATCAGGAAATCGGCAATATAATCTCTGATGCAATGAAGAAAGTTGGACGAAAGGGTGTGATCACTGTCAAGGTAAGAACTGGCCAACATATGGACTGAGTGCAAAGCAACTGTCTCTTCTCCAACTAGGGCTGGCTTTTGTGGCGTGTGCTGCTCCTGTATGGTATCCCACTGTCATTCCTCCCTCCCCAGCTCCTTTAGATTGGGACTTGATTGCTGTTCCCTCTTAGAATCCTTTTATTTTGAAGGGAAGCACATCAAACTGATGTGTGGTGCAGAGCCTTTTGTTCTGTTGTGCACAGTTTGCTAAAACTGTACTTGTGCTCTTGGTAGTTAATAAGGGATCTTTAATGTAGACTTTTTTGCACCTGAACAGGATGGAAAAACTCTGAACGATGAATTGGAAATCATTGAGGGTATGAAATTTGACAGAGGCTACATCTCTCCATATTTTATTAATACAACCAAAGGTAAGTTAACAATAACACCTGTCAAATACTTTACAGTGGCTCTTGTAAGTTAGAAATAATGGTACCTGATGTAAAGACTTCAGTCTGTTACACTGTGTACCACAGCAAATAGGATGGGGGGGAGTCCTTCCCCATCAGAAACTTCTAACTCTAGGTAAAAGCTTGCGCTCTTTAGGGTTTTTTTCCTTCTCTGAAGTGTGGACAGCATCCGTGCTAATATCAAGCTGGCCCAGCAATACTCCAGAACAATGTAGAATTAAAGGTGGACTCTTGGAGAAAACAATTTGTGTTTCTTTTCTCTAATGCGGTTGGAAATTGCAACAGCAGCTCCAAAGTAGCTCCTTAAGTTTAAGAGAATGCTTGATACGTTTTTACAATTGCATTGTTCAGACCACACATGTTGTTCCTGCAGGGCAGAAATGTGAATTCCAGGATGCTTATGTTTTAATCAGTGAAAAGAAAATTTCTAGTGTACAGTCCATAGTTCCAGCTCTTGAAATTGCCAATGCTCACCGCAAACCTTTGGTCATCATTGCTGAAGATGTTGATGGAGAAGCCCTCAGCACTCTAGTCTTGAACAGGTGAGGCTCAAAATCCATACTTTTAGACAAATACTGCTTTTTTTTTTTTTTATCCTTTTAAAGGCATGCATAAAAAGCATGTATTTGAATATGTTAAGGTGTAGTGCTGTTGTCTGTTCTCCTGTTAGTACCCGACAAACAGCAGCTTTTGTACGTAGCCATATTGCGCATCAATTCGAACAGAACTTCAGGCGTTTCCTAACTGCTTGTCTGGGCAAAACCAGCTCAGTTCATGAAGGTCTCTTCTTGCTTAATTGTTAGAGTTGTACTGAATTAATTGGTTTTAGTAATTGGACTTGTTCTCTGAATACATGTGGAGTGTTGCTCTCTGAATTCTTCTCTTCAGACTAAAGGTTGGTCTTCAGGTTGTTGCTGTAAAAGCACCAGGTTTTGGTGACAACAGGAAAAACCAGCTTAAGGATATGGCAATTGCTACTGGCGGTGCTGTAAGTAATGATGTTTTAACTGGCTTTTTGCTCTAAGAAATGCTAATGGTATTTAAGAAGGAAAAGAATGTATATTTTTAGGTCAGTGGCTTGTATTTGCTTTGTAGCAGGCTGTGTCCTCTTCTTTCAAAAATGTAACAGTTAACTAATTTGTGAAATACTTTTTTTTTTTTTTTTTTTAATGTGGATATTGATAATTGCTGTGTGATTACCCTGAGTAATACGTCCTTTGAAGTTACACACAATTTCCTTGCAGTATTTATGTTGTTAAAGGGGAAGGAGGAACTGCAAGGAAATCTCTTTAGAAATAGCAAAGCTTTCTTGCAGCCTTATAAAATGGATTGTCTCACGATTGCCCAGACTGGAGTATGGCAAATATAATTGTTACATGTTGGGAAGAGACTGGTTAATTTTCCTTCGTATTCAACTTCTCAAATAGTTGATGTGCTAATTAGTGTCCCTTTTTGCTGCTTTTTTTTATACACGCTTCAAAATCATAGCATGATACTGGAATCTAAAGGTGGTTATTGAAATTAAACTTCATGTTTAAGCTAACTGGAGCACAGAGTAACAAACCAGCAAACTCTGAGTTTAGTGCCAACGTTTACAACTCCTTGAAATACCAGGAGGAGGCTGTAACACAACTCTGCTTTCCAGGCACTGTGGATGGGTGAGGTACATTAGTCACGGCAATAATTGGGCATTAGAATGGGCTGCCCAGGGCAGTGATGGAGTCCCCATCCCTGGAGGGGTTTAAGAGTCACGTTGACATAGCGCTGAGGGATCTGGTGTAGTTGGGAACTGTCAGGTTAATGGTTGGACTGAATGATCTTCAAGGTCTTTTCCAACCTTGATGATTCTGTGATTCGGTGAATGAGAAGCTGGCAGCTCCCTGCCCCATGAGGGCCAGTTGGAGCTACCTATGTGCCTGGACTCGTTAGGAGAAGAGTTATGTTCAACTTGGCTGCAGTGGTGTGCTTGTTTGACACTGCAAGCCTGCTGTGTGTGTCCATTGTCTGTAAATAAGAAACTCACATGTGAAGGAGCTGTGAATTCTGACTTTTCATGTAATTTGTTTCAGGTGTTTGGAGAAGAGGGTTTGAGCCTAAATGTAGAAGATATTCAGGCTCATGACTTTGGTAAAGTTGGAGAGGTCATTGTGACAAAAGATGACACTATGCTTCTGAAGGGGAAGGGTGAAAAGGCTCAAATTGAAAAACGTATTCAAGAAATTATTGAACAGCTAGAAGTTACCACAAGTGAATATGAAAAAGAAAAACTGAATGAGCGATTGGCCAAACTCTCTGATGGAGTAGCAGTGTTGAAGGTGAGAAGTTAAACTTATCAACTAAAACTGTGTGTTTGGGCCTCTTGAGTGCTGAGGTACAGAAGACCGCTGCCAGGATGGGGGAGCACAGGTTTGCTTTCTGGCCCGAGCTGCCTGTTTCCGTGTTGCGGCAGCAGTTCCGTAGCCAGCGGTGCTCTCCCAGCCCGGCTCCTTGTGCAGACCCTGACGTGTGCCTTGCTGCTTGTAGGTTGGTGGAACAAGTGATGTTGAAGTGAACGAGAAGAAAGACAGAGTTACTGACGCCCTGAACGCGACCCGCGCTGCCGTAGAAGAAGGCATCGTTCCGGGCGGTGGCTGTGCATTGCTCCGCTGCATTCCAGCACTAGATGCCTTAGCTCCAGCCAACGAAGATCAGAAAATTGGTAAGTAAATTACCTGAATGTGTGTGTGTAAGTGTAAAGAATGGGTTTTCTCTGGCCTGAGGCTTTACCAGGTTAAATACAGGTTGCTTTGCTTTCAGTGAGTTTTGAGTTACTTGATCTGTAGAATCTCCTTGGTACAGCCAGCAGTCTCTGCTTTACAGTGGGAAGGAGCTTTCACTGTGTCCCTGACTGGGATGTGAAGGAACCAGTAAAAATAAAGCAGCAGGACCCCTGCAAAGAATTGTAAATCATTACAGGAAGGGTGGAGTTGGCTGTTACAGCTGTTGCAGGCAGACAACGAAATCTGAGAATGCTTAATGCAGCAAATTGAATGGGAAAAGGCTTTGTGCCATGTTACAGTAATAATGCTCCTTACTGCTTTTTGCAGAAGTAAAACTGAAATGGGTGTGAAGGTCCTGCAAAGATTTCATTTGTTGACAGATGTCAGGCAGCAGAGAACTTCAGCTGTTTTTATCAGTGCCAGGGAAAGAAGCTCTTGCTCAGAGGGTTCTCGGTTTGTATTGGCCCCAGCAGATGAGCGCATGCCTTGGCACAGGAGGCAGCAGTGTGAGTAATATGTAATTTTAAACATCCTTTTTCTTACAGGCATTGAAATAATAAAGAGAACACTGAAAATCCCAGCAATGACTATTGCAAAGAACGCAGGTGTTGAAGGATCACTAATAGTTGAAAAAATCCTGCAGAGTCCAGCAGAAGTTGGCTACGATGCAATGCTTGGGGATTTTGTAAACATGGTAGAAAAAGGAATCATAGACCCAACGAAGGTAACCTAAAATAGTCTTAATTCTCAGCTTTCCTTCCTCCCACCTCATGTGATGGTCAGAAGGTATTAAGTTATTTCTTTCCTATTTTTAGGTTGTGAGAACGGCTCTGATGGATGCTGCAGGTGTTGCGTCCCTCTTGTCCACAGCAGAAGCGGTGGTGACCGAGATTCCTAAGGAAGAGAAGGAGCCTGCGATGGGCGGGATGGGTGGGATGGGCGGAGGAATGGGAGGTGGCATGTTCTGATTCCCGGGCCAGGGCTGTGTCATGAGCTGTGCTGTTTTAAGACTGACAGTTCTGACTTCAAAAACTACCGATGTCGGTGCAAGAGGGTGGATAGTGACTGAAGTGAGGCTGGTGTTTAAAAGAATCACTGTAACCATCAGTTACTGGATTTCATTTAACACATATAATTGTTTACAGTCATTGTCCATGCCTACAGATAATTTATTTTGTATTTTTTGAATAAAGACATTTGTACATTCCTGATAACTGGGTGCAAGATCCATCTCCCAAGGTCCTGATTTAAACTTAATTAAGGCACTTGATATTCTGTTTCAGAATTTATTGGTGCTTGCCAGTACTAGGAAGAACTTGGAAGCCACTGTGCGTGAGACTAAGACAACTGTGTACAAAGTAGGCAAATATGGTTATGTGACCTTTATGTAATAAAACAAACTGCTCAAAAGTGATGAAATGTATCACCTTCTTCCTCTGCACCCAAAGCCACAGCCTGTTGCTGCTTCTAAGATTTAGTAGAAATCAGACACTTATGTTTGGAAATGACAGGGCCTTGCCTGCCAGGACAGGGTCCTTTGTCTAGAATGTTTCTCAGAAATACAAGGGACTTTAATTTTGCAAAGAACTCTGTGCTGAGCGGGCAGTACAGTTCCCTGCACTATTAAATAATGCTGTGAAACTAAGGCACGTGCACTGACGTTATTTTGCCCGTCTGTGCTGGACCAGGCTGGTGCAGCTCGCAGGACCTGGGAGGGAAAGCGCCCTGGGCCCAGGAGAGGGAGTTGTCTTTGCTGAGGAAAGGGCCTGCCTGGGTTTTTAAAGACTTCCCTGCTCAGGGGTAGCAGGTGGTTACCTCCTTGCCTGGAGCCTCCCACTCTTCTAGCATGTAGCTTGAATTATGTTGCACTAGATGCTGCTTTAACCTTAAAAATGATGGCTTGGTTTGCCACCTACTGTTTGTCTTTGCTGCGTGCTTTTGGACTCTGCTTTCCAAATGTCAGAACCACACCGTTCCAGACTTGGGTGTGCTGCTCTGATTGTCTCAACATAGGAAACTGCTTTACAACTCCTCAGTGCTTTAAAACTGACCTCTTAACCCAGCTATCACTTCCCCCAGCTTCCTACCCTTAATGAGAACTACCCTTCCCAGATAGGGGGTGTGAAATTCCAATTGCTCTTTCTGGAAAAGTATCTTCCTATACTATTTCATACCCTCTGCTCTACCAACCAGGCACTTTGGAGAAAGGATCTGCTTCAACACCTGACCTGAAGCTTCCCCTCGTTTCAGTAAGGAAATTTGCTAATGCAAGGCAGCACAGAGACAGGATTTTAAAACGTGTTCAAACAGATTTTAACATGTTTCTTCAGAGACTGGAAAGAATATTGTCAGGACTAGAACTACTGACAATGAATTCAATTGACAGCTGGTACTGGTGTAACAGGCCAGTGGTAGTACAGTACGGGAAAGACCCCCAAGAAGGAAGGTTTAGCTCTGCAAGGTGTGTTTGTTAACGGCAGCCAGCCTTGGGCATGCTTGGCTGCAATAAGCAGAGATCACCTTGTTCCTCTCCTGCCCTGCCACGAGGGCAGCGCTGTGCTACAGCCCCTTGTGCATCCCTGCCCTCCCTCCCAAAGAGGTAACGCTCACGTGGGTTACAGCTGTGTGGGAACTGGGACCTGTCTGCGTTCCGGGAGACGCTTCTACCCTACCCCGACGGCAGCCTGGGACAGCCGGAGGCGGGCAGGCAAAAACGGCTGGCTAGAGCCAAAACTCCTGCACTCAAATTCTATTACTCCGCACATGACATGTACCCCCCGTGTTTAACCTCTGAAAATTGAAGAGTGTTCAGGCTGTGTTCCTTTTTCTATTGCAGTTGCTGGTCAGAATTCAACAGCAGCTGGTGATTCCTGACTTACCCTTGTCCTTTACTTGGATTAAAAGCACCTGCTACCCAATGCCTGACAAACTGTTCGTGCTCGGCAAAGCCAGAATGCCCGTTTCCCTTCGCTTCGCCGGACCGTTAAGTTACATTCACACTACTAATAACTTAAACTTGAGTTAATACATTACAATGCTGAAAAAAACCATAAGCTTGGATAAGGCAGAACTTACGCTGTGACTACACAAACCCTTTGGCAAGTTAACAAATGGCAGCCTGAGACACCTTGTGTTACAGTAGCTGCCAACTCTCTGTTCCTGATAACACTTTTAAGTTGCACTTGATTGCAGCTTGAACATTCTATATACATCTGGCTGAACAGGTGTGTTTTGTACAGTATAAAATCACACCCAAAGCTCAGATAGGAAATAGACGCCCCAAAGGAGGAGCGTGGCACCTCTCGTATAAATGAAGTGTACAAACGAGTTTATAATGGAGGTGGTTACAATTCTCCTTTATGTGTGATGAACTTCATGAAGCATTAGCTCCCGAGGTATGCTTGTTTCTGGGCCGTGGAGTTTGGATGCTCTTCTTTCAAAGGCAGCTACCATCTGCTTTACCACTTCATCAAAAAACAGCGTAGCGAGTTTTGAGTGTAGAAGTGAACGAAATTCAAAAGAAACCTGTTTAAGACAATAGAGAAGAAATGTTTTTCCTGTATCTACTGTTGTAGTAAAATGCTGTTATAAATAAACAACTCAAAGAATCTCCAGCTAGTCTGCAAGCAAGTCAGAGGACTGTCTCCCTGGGCTTTTCAATTAGAAGAATAATTCTGGTTAGTTTTTCTGAAGTAATCATTTCCATTTATCTAAGCTAACTGTATTTTACTTAACAAATGCCACATCACAAAACATAAGTAAAAGATTTGGGATGATGAAAAAGCTATTGACAAACAATAACTTAGTTGCTTTGCACACAGAACTCCCTTGGAGGACAAAAGTCAGCTGAAGACAATCCTGCGTGGCATGACAGACAAGACAGCAGACTTACAGGTAAGCTGGAGCAAACCCAAGAAAAAGCTGCATTTAGAAGCAGCTTGAAATAGCTACCTATTAAATACCAAGATTTTAAATCAGTCTTTCCATCTAGGTAGCTGTAGTTACAGTATGGTCAAAGAGCAGTTTACTGACTAAAGCTACAGATTTGGTTTTGTGTGCCATATCTCCTACCTGAACCCCTCCCACCCTGGCCTGTCGCTGTCGTGACTCGGGCAGTCACTTCCAGAGTACAGACAGGCTGGTGAAGTCCTCTGTACCACCTCGGGCCTCCCACTGCCGTGCTCAGAACTTCAGCATTTTTTTTTCAGCTGCTTAATCTTGCCATTAAACTGAAGCTACTGCAGCAGTTAACAGTTATGGCAGGGGCACAGAGAGTTCACTTTCTTTCTCCACCCTCAAAAGAAAAGGTCACTTTTACATCAACTAGCCTTAGTTATGTTTTTGTGCTCTGCTGGCCTTCAGTCTAGTTAAACAACATTCCCCTAAGGCTATGGAATCGCATTGTTTTGGAATACGCAGCTTCCTGAAATGATTACGAAACAAAAATTTGCTCTTCTGCAATTTTATCATCGCTTCTGCTATAATGTGTCTTTTGGATTGAGATTTAAGTATTTTTGCCACTCCTGAGAAATCTGCAGATTAAATGCTAAATGGCATATCTCAAACTGCTTATAAGTAATGCACGTTAACTGCGAAACAGTAGCACAGAAGTCTTTAAACTACTTGGCTTGCGAGCCAAGTGAAGCTTCATTTACATTTACTTGACCTCAAGCGCCAGTAAAATTAATGTGCCTTTTGCAAGTCTGAGAGTTGTCACTGAGAGCATGTAGAGTTCTGCAGAGCAGGGATAATGTGTCTGGCATCATGTTCAGTACCTGTGAAAACCTGAGGTATGGTATAGATTTACAAAGTTTGCAGGTGGTAAAAATGGTGTTACGCTTCAGTCTGTATACCAAATCATTCAAAAGCTGAAACCAAACTAGAAAAGCTCCCTGCTGTATGTATGTGTCTCCTGGAAACAAGCTGGTAAAAGAGGACACATTAGCTTGTGGGAACCAGCATAACCCAAAACTCAATTTACATTTTTGAAAGAAAACAAGAATTCTTGAAATCAAAGTTGTCTCTGGAATATCTGTACTTGCACAGTATGTGCTGAGAAGGGCTTATCGTCCCTATCTGCACAGGCCCAGAGGCAAGCAACAAAGCAGGTCAAGGACTAGCGAGTCCTTGCGGACTTGCCTCTGCGAGGCAACCCCCTGCTCAGCTAGCTACATTTGCTTCTGCCACCTCAAAAGGGGGTAGCCACTAAGAAGTGTCAATAGTGTTTCCCCAAGAAAGTGAAAACACCCACTTTGAGTCCAGTCTTGACTCCCTTTGACATTTCAGGTCAATAACTAGTTAAAAGCTGGCTTTGGTGTGGCAGGGGGGGAATTTTCCTCACAGACTCAGCATTTAGACTATAGCCTTTAGACACTCGCTTAATTCAGGTTCTCTCAACTGATTTCTGGCTTCAGTTAAAAGCTAGTTTATGTACTGGTTAGTAGCAGGAACTGGCACTCACCTGCCTGGAGAAATTCAAATACCATGAGCAAATAACATGCAAATCCCATAAGAAATGTATTTTTTTTAATGCCTACAGATTCAATTTTACCATTGAACTCCATGAAGTGCAATACAGCAATGAGCTGAAAGTTACTAACCCAAGGAGACTTACGTGCTAGTTTACAAATACTCAAAAGCTTTTTCTTATTTACAGACGATAAGTTTTAAAGCATAGTACCCCAGTAGATGGCAGCAGGATCAACCCATTTCTGTGTACTTGTGTAGCCTGTTCTAAACCCCACCTTAGTTACGGGCTCAATGCAACACCTACTCTTAACACTATAAAATTTAAGAAAAAAATGTGGTGACAGACTAAATAGACAAAATGGAAAAGCTGTAGTTTGAGTGGAAAACAACTTGTCTAGGAGTAACAGGCTAAATCAGATACTAGATTTAAAGGGCAATCGTTCTGAGCTGCAGTGATAGCCCATCATATTCTAGAAAGACAGCAAAAATCTATTATACCTGTATTACAGAAGGAAGGAGTAAGACTCAAAATACATGGAAGAGTAAAATTGGAAGCCAGAAAATTAAACTGACCAAACTGCAGGCCAAACAGGACAGATGGGAGAATACCTACTTACTGGGCCCAAGAGCACTTCAGTTGCAGAGTAATTAAAGGAAATAGCAAAGTATGTTTAATATTTCTCCCTCTGCATTTAACTGTCTAAAAACTTGAGCACTTTTAGAATTGTACAGTAAGAGATACCAATCCCTAGACTGTTTCATGATATGCACACACCTCACAGAAGACGCTGTCTCTGAAGAACACTAATGGCTTCCACGTGGTAAAGCCTGCAAAAATTTTTTGGATAGTAGTGACTAAAACTAACTTGTTTTCCATGTGTATGGAAAATTAGTTGCAGGCATTAAAAAAAAGAAAGCACAGTTGAAGATACTGTTTCTATGCCCTGTTCCTAGCATGTGGTAGTCTTAATTAATTATAATACTTACTGAAAAATCCAGTGTACATGTCCTTGGATAACCAGGGATACCTGGGCTGAAACGCCACACTGTTTCCAAGTGATTAAATAGTTTTCCATCTGTGCAGGATGCCTAAAATGAAGTTTAAAAAGTCAAACTACAATTAAATTTTTATAGATGTGACAAATTGGTGTTACTGAAGTTTGCATTTGCATTTTGTTAGACAGTGAAGGATCTCAGGGCAGAGTTAAAATTAGAGTGCAGCCAGTGCAAGATCCCATTTGTACAGTGTCCCTTGCAGCAAAATAATTGAATTCCTTTTAAGGGAGAGGAAAAATTTTGTGTCTTGAGAGTCATAAAACAGATCTCTAGCATGACGCATAGAATGCTAAAATAATGCTAATGCTATATACCAGAATTATGAACAACACTGCTTTAAGCAAAGGATATGGATATTCACTGTGTTTGGGTTTGTCTGGGTTTTTTTTTCATTACATGTATGTAATGTAATGAAAGGCCAGGTTGGACGGGGCTGTGAGCTGGGCTAGTGGAAGGTGTCCCTGCCCGTGGCAGGGAGGTGGGAACTAGATGATCTTTATGGTCCCTTCCAACCCAAACCAGTCTGTGATTCTACATACAGAATTATTTATATACTGACATTCAGACCAGTAGTCTTAGGCTATAGGAATACTTAGCAACAAAACATACCTGACTGAAGACAAACTCCAAACATCTTTTGTCGTCACAAGATACTATTGTGATCAAGAGCTACAGTAAAACCATACACTCAGGTTTGTAATCAGCTTCTACGTTGGCTTTTAGTTACTGGCAAGCCATATTTAACTAATGTTTCAGGAGTGTTTGCACATGCTTCCTTAAAACAACACAGTATTTGGAGTAGTTGGCTTCATACTTTTCATGACAACAGGGTCCTTATTTTCACTCATTTTGCTTTTAGTACATATAGCTAATTTTCTGTGCCCATATTTATAATAGAGAAAGACTGAAAGACATACACTTCAAAATCATCCAAATACATAATCTCACTTGTTTTGGAACTTCTAGAGAGAATTTCTATAGTTTTTTAATTCTTTTTTTACAAGTTCTTACTGTTATCACAAGCAGATCTGATCCAACAAGACTAGCCATGATGAATAGGTGTTGCTTGTGGTTTGAAAGCCATGGTAAGGTAAGCCATCTCAAAGACTAATCAGCAGCACAAAAATACCTACATTTTTCTGCCCAGGAATGAGATGCAGTACCTTACTACTTCTACAGCCAGGGGAGGAGTAGAGGCAAGGTTAGACATGAAGAGCTGGGCTTGCTTTTCCTGCTGCTGCCAAAAGGGCAGGAAACATGGGAAAATTGCCAGTGTCCCCCCCCCTTGCTTCCAACCTTGTAAGTAGCAAACTCACTCCGTGCTTTCCTCTGTGGCACTAGCTGCTGCTACCACCAGTCCGATTTTTCCATTGCTCAAGCACTGCTGCCATAAGCAACAAATCCGTGCTCGTTTTGTTGCCACCAGCAGCCCACTATGCTAGACCACCAGGCAAGCTGCCTTTGCTCAGAGTTGTTCCTGTGGACAATGAAGCAGTTCAAACACGGTTGCTCCTCTAGAAATGTTCCTACATGCACAGAATGTAAGCTAGAAAAAATAATCCCAGCAGAGAAAGTGCTAGTAAGTCTAGGAGGAGGACATCTGAAGAAACAGTTCTCACAACTTTCACGGTCTTTTCTGCGACAAGAAATTATCTTTTGAGTGAATTAGGAGGAAAAAGAGCTGGCAAGTCCATCTGATAGCTATGTGAAAGGAAAAAGCCAGTCTCGTCAGGGAGGAGGAGAAAGGGAAAGCAGTCAGCATGTAAAATGCACATCTTCCATTGGAGCTGTTCAACTTTAAGAAAGGGAGAAATACACTTTTTTTTTCTTTCCAGAATCATTAAGTACAAAGTAAAGCACTTTGCATATTCACTTTCCAGTTGACCTCTCCCTTGTACTTAAACCCAGTTTCTGTTTAGAGCAGTGTCTCTTAAAGAGGAAGTCTAGGGAAGAACAGTGAAAGAGTATATCCAAACAATTATCTCAAACAGCTATCAACTGTTGTAATTCCACTAGTTACGCCAAGTTGAGATGTGTCACATGAAGGGAGAGGCAGTTTTGCTGTAAGGAATCTGTTTTGAGCTGTTCCTAACCAAAACAAATTTGAACATGTAAGGCAAACTAATCAGAAGATTCAGGCTTCATTTAATATTTCTGCCCTGACATTTTTAATAATTGCTCTTAAAAAGCTGAAAACGGGAGAAATACAATTGCTTCTCTTCTGAACAAAGGGGCTTTGGATCCACTCTTCTATCTTCTTATCAACACACTGAATAACAAGTTCTTCTTAAGACTTCTCATATTAGCTAGGGAAAATTCTCAGAAGAAAAGTAATGACAGGTATCAATTTTTCTAAGGCATCAGAAGCTACAGTTGTCAAAGATAACTTCTAAGTTGTGTTAATTTTGCATTTAGAGGGGCTTGGACAAAATTTTAACAAAAATGGTGTATCTTCATTAATGGAGGCTAGTTTCTCTAGCAAAAGGAAATTAAAAAGCAGTTCCTCCCCCACCTCACCACACAGCTTATGTTTTAAAAGTACATTCAAATTCTCTCCAGTTAACCTAAGTCTTTAAACAAAAGCAACACAAGTTTTGAGCCACACAAAGCACTTTGAGCATCAATTTTGTTTCAAAATACGAGTGAGTTATTTGAATTTCAACAAACAAAAGTTATGGAAAGTTACAGCTAAGAAAAAAAAAAAGTTACCTTAACTAAATGCGGTCTCACTAGGGTAACAACTGATGTGTACCTCTCTACTACAGGAGGGAATCCTATTTCTAGCTGTGCTTTGCAGTATCCAGAGCGCTTCGATAATATGTCTGACTTTTTACACCAAGGAACAAATAGTTTGTAATTCTCCACAACGGCAACAACTTCATACATTTCCTGCATAGAATACCTGGAATCAGAAATACAAACATTAGTTACAAGGTTTTTTAACCTCAAATTCAGATTAAAAAGTTTCAAAGATTATATAAATGGCAGTCACTCGAAAACACTACCACTGGTTTGGGAAAGTAAAAAAGAGAACAAAAAAAAGTAATAAACTGGTAAAAGTCTTTGCATAAAGATGCAAAACACCACACAACATCCAACAGTAAAGCTAGCAAACAGTGAACGTGGTGTCTGCTACTTCCTGCAGTATCGGGTAAATATACATACATTTCAAATGGAAAAATAGTTTTTCCAGCATGGTTGTGTCTTCATTTAGGTAGATCTTAAGATATTCCACATAAAGAATACACGTCATGGCTACCCAGAAAAGCTGTATCAAAACTACTTTATTTCATAAGGTTTAAATAGAGGAACACTACTTTCCTTATTTTATCCCAAATAAAAAAACTTAATTAAAAAATACATGCAATGGAAAAACCTCACAGCATCACAGAATGGCTGAGGTTGGAAGGGAGCTCAGGAGGTCATTTTGTTCAACCCCTCTGCTCAAGCAGGATATTGAGTTGTATGAAGGAGTATGATGGCAACGTTGTAATGTGGCATAGTATTACATAGCTATGGCTTTTAATTTTTAGTTCTGACTCAGGAAAGAACTAAAGCACATGCTTAATTCCATCTGTGCTTAAAATGAAGCATATGTTCAACAGTACTCAACAGTGAGTACTATTGGACCAAGGTTCTTTATAAGTGCCTAGGCAAAATCTGTTGCAGTTCAAGAACTATAACATAACTGAGTATTAAGCACAGTAAAAAAAAATATGCTAATGAACAAATAGTTCATGCCATTGTGGACCAGAGACTGGGGGTGGATTCCCAGTCTTGTCAAATTAACTGGAATTTTCCCACTAGCTTTAAGGCAAACAGGATTTCAAAATCTTCTTCTATGTGCCTAAGGTTCTTTATCACATAAATAAGTATTTTCCTCCTTTTAAAGACAGAAGAAAATCTCAAGAAGTGGGAAGCAAAACATAATGTAAGTGCAGATGTTATCACGTATTTGGGACAGAAAGGAACAAATTGACAGTTTTCACACCTGTGGGTTTATTCCTATTTCACCAGATGAAATTAATAGTGTATTCTTCCCTTTCAGGGTTGTTTTTGTTTTGTCATAGAATAGAAATATTATTTTCCAGCACTTCCTTCTATGGGGCAAGAGTTTTGTCTTCCTACACTTTTTATACTCAATTTCAGGCTGGAAAAGTCCAATCTCTACAAATTCTGAAAGTCCTTCCTAGGAATCCTTCCTAGTCTCCAGCTGGGCAGAGCCATAGGGACATGTGTCTTCAGGGCTGCTCAGCCCTTGAACTTCTAGTGTTTTGGATTAATCACAGCAAACACAACATCAACAGGCATATAAAGTGTCTTTCCACACATTTATACAAACCCTATAATTCTTCTTTCAGAATATTCTTTTCTTTTATTTACTAGTGGTGCAGCAATGTTGAAGAAAGTTCTTGAAAAGGTATGGCTCATTACAGGTACTTGCAAAGGAGAAATTCTGGTCATCAGAATACCACAAGAAGCCAAGTGCCTGCAACAGTGAAAATGCTTTTAGATGTCTTTCAGCAAAATAAATAACACCACATTCAAGTGAGACAAACAATCTGTTGTATAACATTCCTGAAAATGACAGATTCAGATGGAAAAGCAAAGGCTCACACAGTATACAAACTGTTAAAAAACCACAAGTTGGTTGGTTGGGGTTTTTTTTCCCTTTAGGAGAAACTAAAAATAGCTCCCAGTCACGAGAAAAGTAATTGGCAGAGTAAAATACAAAGGCATGTTAAATGTTGACTTCATGGCAGTCTGAGTTCATGTACAAGCCTCATATGCACTTAATTTGCAGAACGGGCTTTCTCAATAGCAAAATCAAGGAAGAGAAGGTTCCACTTGGAGATACAAAGCTGAACTCTGCTATAATCCCCCTGGCTGCCATCCTTCTCTCAGGACAGTTTCATTTTGAAAGTCCTTTCAAGAAGTGCATTGCTTAGCCAGCTTCCAAAATTTCCTTCAGAAAAAAATCATGCAAAACCTTGGACACAGTGTTTTTCATAAATAAAACTTAACTACCTTTAAAAATACTAGTAATTTTAAGATTACACTGCAGTGTTCTCTGTCTGTGAACACCTACACTAAAATCTAACAAATATTCATCGTGATTAATAGGTCTGTTGTGCTAAATTATTGATTTTGCCTAGATTGAGTCAATTAAGATGCAAAATGCTACTTCAACAGCTCCAATTTTTGGCACCAGGAAGTTAAAAATGCCACTGTTGCTGTCAGCGATTCTACAAACATAAGCTAAAGGGCAACCTGGGTCTTTTACTGTCCTTTCTCTAATTAAACAATCAGGACTATACTTCTGGATTCACACAGACAAAAATGGAACCAACCTTCCCCACTTAGCATTAGCCTTGTTTGGTGGCTTATTTGGTTGTTCTGGTGGGTGTTTTTAAACACAATGAACAGATAAATGCATTTTTTTTACTAACCATCAAAGTAGTCTAGCAAATTACAGTTACCAATTTTAAACAATTAAAATTATTATTAACATGTTCTTTAAAAATCAACATAACTTTTAATTCTAAAGAAAGACAGTAATAACCTGGGACTGACCACCCTAGTTTATACAGTCAGTGTATTAGGAGACAGGCAAACAGTAAATTGATATTGAGTTCAGAGGAACATCATCATCATCTGATTAGAAACATTCTCTACAGTCTTTTAAAAAAGAAATAAACAACTGTGATACAAAGCAAGATGACTGACAACACAAACTATAACCACTGCAGCTGAAAAGGAATCACTTAAGATGGGACAGAAGTATTGTGTCAGAATTAAGAACAGGTTGACTTTAAAAGCCTTTAGACAACAGACTCTGCAAATATTTGCAACTGTATCTCAAGGGATGTGGACACGGTTTGGGGTTTTTTTTTCCACACAGACTGGTCAGGACTGTTAAGGAAAAGCACTGCTTTGACAGAAACGCTGGAAGGGTGCCAGGAACATTGTAGCTGCCTCAAGCAGATTCATAGAAAGTGTTCAAATGTTTGGACCAGACCTCCTCCTCCTGGTGAGCAAATTGAAATTACTTTCTCCATCTGGGGCTAGGTATAGTACACAGTCCAAACTAGCTGCCAGGTTTCTTCTGGTTTTTACTGTAATGCTATGCCAGTATATTGTTTCATACACTTTTATCTAGACTTGTTTCAGCTACAAGACTGAAAAACAATCTCTACAAATAATCTTTTAATGGCTGTAAGACAATGTCCTTTTCACAGTTATATTGCCATGCAAGGAAGGCAAAGTTAAGAGAGGTTATAATGCTAACAAACATGGTGAGATTTCATCTCTCTCCCAATTTTTTCTGAAGAAAACCAGATGCTCTAAGAATGTGCTGGGCTCGGTCCCAGTTGAGGAAAGCATACTTCTTCAAGAAATCACGAAAGCACAGATTTCAAAGGATGTCACACATGTTTTTGTGAGCCTGATCAAGGCCACAGAAGAAAAGCCAAGTCCATACCAGCATTTAGACACACCTACCACCTCTGTGTTTACCCTCTGACAGTAACGCAACCATATCCACTCACACTGGCATCATTCAACCCCTGTCACTCGCTGCTTTCTCTCTAAACTCTTGGCCACTGAGCACAGTATCACCTGACCTCTATGACCTGAAAAGGAAACATTTACTGGTGTATCGTATACATATGTAAGTGATCTATACTCAGTGATTACTTTTGATAGCTATGAAATTTTCTAAGCCTAAAGATTAACAAATTTTTGAAAAAAGGAATCTCAAACTCGTAACCATAAAGGCTGATATTATAGATAACTGCGTGCCAGGGCATTTGTATTTACTGTTATCCCAGCTGTTACTTTCATAAGGTTAGTGATATGTGATGGCCATTTTATGGTCTGTGAGACATGAGTTGATCTCATTCAAATTCCTTCTCAACAGCTGTTCACATCCCCAAAAACGTGTTGCCAGCAAGTGTCCTCATTAGCATCTCAGTCTGAATAAGTACAAGAGGCTAATTTACCACCTGAGTCCTTGAACCCGAGTCCAGCAGAGTAAAGGGTCTGCCGAGTTCACAACAGGTACAGAATATACACCGATGACAACTGCAGGACGTGAAAGCATATCCAGCTTCAAGGCTACAAATAATACAGCACCATTTTGGATTCAGCTTGCACTTGCTTAAAACCAGCTGCTAAGATACCTGCAGCTTACACTAGAAACATTTTCAAACTTAGGTTGCAACCAGTTACTTAATGGCTTGCTTTATACCAAACACCCTTCCCATAATCGGTATTGCCCTCAGGGCTCCAAGAAATGACTTTTTAAAACAGTGATTTTGTTTGCCAGAGTTATTTTAATATTGCAAACATATCCTAAAGATTAAACATGGATATACATTAAGAAATGTGGTCCAAGATGACATTACACCACTGCACAGTAACAATTACGTCAAATGATTGCTTGAAATTTGACATCATGAACTATTCTTCTTCACCATTTATATGACAGTAAGACATTGAATTTATCAAAGAAACACAGCAGCATTGCCATAACAGAAGCAACAGGTGAACCTTTTTTTCTCCTAAGATTTTCAAATCATATTCCCTCTCTCATCTGCTGTTCTTCTTCCAGTTAAGAGATCAACTCTTATCCCAAAGCATGTTTTGTTTCTCAAGTTGTTCCAGCCAGCCTTCCATGTGATCAGGGTATAAGAAACTTGTTGCATTATCTGAAGTGGAAAACATCTGGGCGTTTTACACAGCTTTTCACTTATTTTACGGATTGCTCAGTTATGCAACTGGCTCAAGCAGAGGAGAGGCAAGTTGATAATCTGAAAATCGTTTGTTCTTCCGTTGACCCTGGCCGCTGAAAGCGGCCAACAGCTGCCGAAGTCGAGGGCACCTCAGCCGCCCCCGCGGGACGCGGAGCCGGAGCGGACCCGGGGGGACCTTCCCTCTCCCCTTCCCCAAAGCCAGGAGCTTCTCTGCGGGGCGGCTCCGGGCCGTGCCACGAGCCCCCGGGCGGGCAAAGCCGAGCAGGGGCTCGCCCGGCACCGCCCCGCGGGCTACAGCGCGCCTGAGGCGGCCCCACCCCACCTCCCCCCGGCCCGGCCCGGCCCCGGCCGCGGCGCCCCGGGCGGGCGGAGGGAGGGAGGGAAGCCGGGGGCGGCGCGACGGCGGGGCCCCGGGACGGCACACGGCTACCCGCCGGGGCCCTGCCTGCCACCCCCGCGACCGTACCTGACGGCGGCCGCGCGCGGCGGCGGGGGTGCGGCGGCGAGCCCACCGGCCAGGGCCCTGCCGAGCGCCCGGCCGCTCCGCGCCATCTCGGGCCCCGCTCCTCGCCGGCTGCCCCGCCCGCCCCCGCGCGCTGCCTAACGACGGCCGCGGAGAGCCGCGCCCCCGCCGCGCGCCCCAACCGCCCTATCGCCGCGCGGCGGCCGGCGTCACGCGCCGCGGGCCAGCCCGCCGGCCGGCGCTGGCGGAGCCGGGGGCGCGCGCCCAGTCACGAGACAGCTCGGGCTCGCGCGGGGCGGGGGGGGAAGCCCTGCGCCTGATTGGCCCGGCGGCGCGCGAGCCCCGCGCGCGGCTATAATTGGGCTTGTGCGCGCGGGGGGCGCCTCACGGAGCGGCGGCGGGAGCGACCGCCATCGTCATCACCACCGCCACCACCACCCCCGGCGTCGTCAGGAGCCCTCCGCGGCGTGGGCGCCCTGGAGGGGCCCCTTGGCGGAGCGCTTTCCCCCCGGGCGAGGCACCCGCTTATCCCGCGCGTCGCCGCCGCTTCCCTCAGCAGAGCGCTGCTCAAACGGCTGCGCAGCGATCCGGTGCTTAACCTGCCTCTGCTCGACGCCGGCTAAAGTTTAGAGCAATCAACGCCATTAAAACTTACTGGTACCTCCATAGGCCTGCCTACAGTCACAGAGCATGGCTTTACTACACATTGAGACAAAAAACTCGTTACTCGTGGTTTCTCATAATTCACCTTGCAAATACAGCCTCCTTCAACAAAAGCGCATTTTACAACTATCCTGCAATTGAACTATTGCTTAAACATAATCTGCCTCGTGATAGATATCATATTACATGTAAAACCGTGTTACACAGAAGTTATTTAAAAGTAAGTCTGCAAAATCTATTTCCATAAAGTAGTACCTTGCTAAAATTCAGTTCCTGGTGTGTTATTCAACTCCTGAACTGAGAGGTAATACTTACGCTTCATAATATTTACAAATCCTTAACTTGAACGTGTACCTGGGCTGTATCACAGTAGAAAGTAAACACACAATGTCAACAATGTCTCCCAACTACATGACAAACCCTTTCCCACCAATTAAATGCAACTAGAATTTCACATCTGATGTGAGTTAAATTGTATTTTAGTTAAAGTAGTTAAGTTAAAGCAGTTTAGTTAAAGCTAGTCCACATATACATCATCTTCAGAAAAGTCCTCCTCATAATTATCTCAGTGTCCTTGCCATTAGCAAAATCACTATTAAATAAGAATACCACCAATTTGGGTAACTGAAACTAATTGGAGCAGCTCTTTAATCATGTCTGGGTATGGTGCTTTGCTGATAGGCTGTCCTATAGCATGTTCTTCATATTGAAGTTGATAGAAACCAGACACATGTAAAAAACCATGTTCTCCGATGTAGGTGAAGAACAAACAGCAAAGCCAGAAATACAAAAAAGCCCCAGTCCCAGCCTGCCTGCACCACCAGCCCCCGGCTCCAGTCCTTATTACTAGCTTCATCCGGGGGTTTTGCTACTTCCATCAGTCGCTCTTATTTGCTGGATTCCATATTTTGCCATGGGAGTGTGTTCTGCCTCTGTTCTAGCTTGCTCCTGTGGGTCAGGAAATACCTCTTAGAGAGTCTGATGTCTTTTAGTGTTTAGAATAACCGGAGGATCAAGTATTGAGAAGTACAAGAACACAGATGTCTGAGGGCACTTTGAAGGTTTCTTGCCTTTTTTTCTCTTGTTAGACTCAAAATTGCAGTTCTTACACCTTGCTTAATACCTGCTGTTGGAAGAGAGATTTGCATTTACTAACTTTGACAGGAAAAATGGCCCAAATTAACACGGCCAGAGAGATGCAAGACATTTCTGATACACCAGAAGGAGCTGTACTGTATGACCACAAAGAATTTTTTTTTCTAAGTGCTATTTTTGTAATACCACCACCATGAAAAAAAGGCTAAGTTTAAACTCTGATTATGAGGCTTATGTTATTTAAAAAACACTTAAGAGTTTTAAGGACCCTTTTAAGTGGACAGAGAGACAGAGTCAATCTTAGATGAGACAAGCATATCCCTGTTTAAAAGCAGGCTATTTTTTACCTAACACATTCAGCTCTATTCCCATAGATGACTGAGTAGGGCAGCTAGTTCAGTATGTTCCTTTGGCAGCCAAAGATATGCTGAGTAAAGCAAAACTATGGCCATTGTATTCCTATTTATAAATGAGGTTTGAATAATATTTGCCTTTGAAATATCTCAAAATCTCTCACAATCATACATTTACAAGCATGAGTGATGATTAAGTTGCTAGTTACATGATCTGAAAATGATGCAGATAGGAATTAAGAGCAGATTTTTTGTTTCACACTTAAGTGGATTAATCAGGACGTACAATATAAAATCAAGGTAATTTTCTTATATTTCATTTAGCACCAGTGAACTGGGTGTTTCTGGCATAGCAAGAATTAAAGCATTTGACTGTAAACTTGTTGTGAAAAGACTTAGACTTTTTAGACCTTCATATGATCTTGGTAAATCCAAAAGAGGTTGAAACCTCAGTGCATACTCACTAGCCAGTTTTGAAATCCAGCTGCTCTGTTCGTATCCTCTCCCACTTCCAGAACAACACAGGCTGTATGGATTTAACTGTTAAGGAAGAACACGATCAGCAGTAAACCACGCAGACACCAGCCTCAGCTTCTCACGGACTGGGGAAGGATTGCTGCTCGAGGAAGGCTGTGTCTTTTGCTTCTCTGCAGGGCCGGTGAAGTCCTTACCCAAGCACCCTCACCCTGCCAGCCCTGGGGTGCTGTGCCAGTGGTGACACAGGCCTCCTGTGGGCCTGAAGCCTCCTTCCTCTTGAGATAAAACCTACAAAAGGGCCCTCAGACTCCCCCGAGGGACCCCACACTACTGTAGGAGCATAGGTGACTGCACCGTCCCCTCTTTCATTTACGTCCATCAGCCTGTCTGTACCAGCAGTGACAGACAAAGCGAGGCTCTTTTGTGTTCAGGTTACACACATACCTACTATGCTGCAAAACACAAAGTAGTTAATGATAACAAAAAGTTTATCATCCAAAGTGTGGTTTTGTAACTCACTGGCTTCTCAGTGAGAAGAAGGATCCTTTCTACCTTGCTACCTTTTGGCACCAGAAGCAAAAACGGGACTGTAAGAGATTTTGTTTCATATTTCTTGCTCATATTGTGTGGAGCTGAAACAGCTGCTGTTGTTAAGTATTTCCTCTCTTTAAGAATTTTTGCCCTTATCTGTAATAGGCACAGCAATGTCAATAAACTGTCCGTGGCATACGAAGTTAAGCACAGACCTGGGGTGAATTGAAGGACTGGGAGTTTAGACCAGGTTTGTGGCTTTTTGCATAATATCAGCTTATTGTGCAATTCTTTAAAGCATTGGGTGTGGGGAAAAAAGAACACAAATAAGAAGTTCTTTTTGGAAGAATCATCAGGAGGGTGTAATCAGAAGTATGGCTTCTTTGAGTGAACCAGCGCCAGAAACTTATACTGGCACAATAGATGGGGTCAACCAAGGACAGGCAAAGTGGCTGGATATTTCTTCCAGCCATGGTGCCAGCTAGTGACAGCTTAAGCTGGCCATGAAATTGGACCTGAATCTGTTACATAAAGCAGGACCTCATGGGTCTGTAACTCAGGTATGATTCCAGATCTGCAAAGCTTCTGGGCTCTTAAATCCAATCTGTACAGGGATCTCCATGAAGTTTATATACAGGTGTATGTGGGGGAAAGGGATGGGAACTTGGGCAGGTGAAATAGGACTGGTAAACCACTAAGCTACTACCTTGTCCATATCCTGTGGAAGCTATGCAATAGAGATACTGTTCAGGAGGCAAAAGTATACATATGTCAGGATTCAGGGCTTCGACAGCCAGACACAAATTAAAGAACCTGGGACAGCATACAGAATTTGGCAGGGGAGGGGGAAGAGCACTTTACAGTGCTTCATCATAGCATAATTCCCCTCACAGCACAGCACTCCCTCTTCTGCAGGAAGTAGCATACCTCAGAACTACTACTTAGAAGTGTTCCTCAGGCTCACCACCCCTGAGCTCAGTTCTGTTTAATAGCAGAGGAAATGCAGTATCGCAACTGTTCTGCATAAGTTGGAAGTCAGGCTGAAGAAACAAGAGAAAGTTACTGCAAATTGATCTTCATCGTGAACCTGAGCATGTGACATTTACTTAAAATAGTTACATGCATTAAATTCTTGCAGTAGGGAATTACTGTCTGCCTCGACCTTACTCTCACATGTCCCTGGGCAGCTCAGTAAATATCTCCTCTTGTGGCCTATGAGTATGTGCAAGTGCATCTTCCTAGAAATGCAAAACTGAGTTTAATAACACTAAAAGAAGAACCAGAAGACCCTCTGCACCTTCAAATGACAGTTACTCTTAGGAACATTTGAATAGCTGTAGTTATATAAAATATTACAAGCAGAACTGTTCAGCAAACTTCTGCAAGCTAAGCAATACAATGCAAAGACAGCCAGACCTATAGATCAGTTGATCAGTCAAACACACATATTTCACAGAAAACACACAACCTTGGCTTTATTTTCTTTAAGACAATCTTCAAAAAGTTGTAATGTGAACTACCAACTTTCATAAGGGGATTGATTAGTGAGTAGTGAATATAAGTTTTACCATCATGTATTTATCTCCCTTTTTGTAAGTAATTTATACAATTTATGCTACTGGAAATTCTCAAGCTGACTCAACTTTGCTTGCTGCAGACAATTCTGAGGAGATTAGAAATTTAGAAGTTGTACAAGAAAACTGCACGATAGTAAATAAGATGCATAAGATCACATATTACGCTGTGTTATGAAATATCATTAATGTGTTGAACTTAAGTGATGTGGCCAGCCTTGGTGGTGTACTTAGGTTTGTGATTAACCACTACTAAAAGCTGAGAGAAGAAAAAATTATCTCATTCACAACACTTTACTATAAGGGAGGGTTTCCAGGTCTTTGCATGTGGACAGAATCAACCCCATTCAGTTATGATGTATACTGTAGACTGTGATGTTGGAATATGTATATATTACATCAACAGAACTGGGGAAAAAAAGGTCATATTTTCCAAATGAAATGAGGATGCTGCATAAGCACAGTTATTGCAGAACAACTAAACAACTTCTGTTTACATTTCCACGTATGTCATGTTCCATAAACCCCTGGTCATTCCCCCTGCTGTCTTCTAGGCTAGTCACGTTTGTCCATGTCTTTGTTGAACTGCAGTCCTAAAATGAACTCCATCATCATGTGCTCCATCAGTGCCTTTGACTGTGCCAAGTAAAGTGTAATGATTGCTTTTCAGGTTTTATATGCAATGCCACATTTAATGGCTTACAATCAGGTTTACTTTCTCTGCAGCAGCATGTTGATACTGATAGACATTTCACTTTGATTTGCTATCCACATGTGATCACTTTCTGATTATTTCAGCTATTTTGAATTTACATACTTGATTTCAAATTCCAGTATGTAGTATATTTTGCTTTTTGTTATTAAAGTTCACCTTGTTGTAGGTGAACACCTGTTCACAGCTTGTCTTAGATTATTTCTTGTATGGATCAATACACGATGGTTCTGAATTCCTTCTACCTGCTAGCTGTTTTGGCCAGTTTAGTGTCATCTGCTGATTTTAGAAACATAGCTTCTATTCCCTCTTTCAAGCCTTTACTAAAATATGAATCTGCCTCAAGTGTTGTCATCCAGTAATGCCTCCATCTTGTGGCAAGTACACATTTATATGCTTTATTCTGATACCTAGCAACTCATCTGTTGGTACGGGGCCAGTTACCCTGGTAAGATGAAACAAAGGTCAAGCAATTTGGCAAACATAGCAGAGCATCCAAATTCCAGTGGCACCAGCTGTCAGGAAGAGACCAGTATCGTGAGAAGCAAGTTTTGAGGAAACAGTAAGATGTCTGATGATTGCCTTTTGACTGTCTACACCGTATACTGGAAGCGTCATCATCTTTTGGTGTCTCAAATGGGAAAAAGACAGCTTGTAGCCAGATAAGGGAAGAATGACATTAATTCTCTAGCCCGGAGATAAGAGAGAAGCGCTGAAGCGCTTGTCCCTTCGTACACAGAAAAGCTTCTTACTCTTGCGTGAAGGTCACTAGAAGACACTGCCCCTGATGAGCTAGCCTGCAACCCACGGAGGGAGGGCACCACTACATTACACAGATAAACCCAGACTGCGTGACAAGATATCCGTCACCATGGGGACCACGCTTCGGGGGGAGTGGAGTCGGCTGCACCCCACCCAGCTCACACGCCCGGGCACCGCTCAGTCCCCTGCCGAGCCCCGTCCCGCTCCCCGACACCCGACGGCCGCTCCTCCTGAGGCCGGCGCCGTGGGCAAGGCTGCCGGCGCCTGCTCGGGCAGCACCCCCCTGCTGTCAGCCGTCCCCCGGGCAGTCACCCCGGGCAGTCACCCCGGGCCTCTCCCCGCCTCCCCTCAGCAGGGCGCAGCCCGAGCGGCGCTCGCTGCCGCCTCACCCTGTCCCGGACGGACAGTTACCGGGCAGCTCAACACCCGCCCCAACCCCTACCGCGCCCGCCTCCCTGCCGATCAGTCGCGCTGTCATTCGCTGGACGTGCCATCCGTCACGGGGTGGGCGGGGCTTGGGCCCCGGCTCGCGGGACTGCCCGAGCGGCAGAGCGGCGTCCGCTTGCCGTCGGTACTGCGCCTGCGCAGGGCGCCAGCGCCCGGAGAGGGGGTGCGGCCGCGCCTGCGCACTGAGCTCTCGGCCTTCCCCGTCGTAGCGGAAGTGGCGGGGCCGCGCTAGTTCCGCCTCGGCGTTGTTCGCTCTCGACAAAATGGCGAAGATCGCCAAGACTCACGAAGGTAAAAAACCCGGAGATCGCTCGCAGCGGCGCGTCTTGTAGCTGCGCGCCCGGCTGTTATTTTTCGGTTGTTTCTCCCCGGCTCTGGGCAGCGTCAGGCCCGGCTACTTGGGTGTGGGCCGAGCGGGCTCGCCCCGCGGCGGGCGGGCCGGGCCTGTTTGTAATGGCGTCGTCGCTTGTGTCACCGCCATGCCCGGGCCGCCGCCCTGCGCTCGGGGGCTGCGGGGGTGGGGCTGCGGGAGGGAGCCTGACTTGGGGGGGGTGGGGTGGGGGGGGTGCTCTTGCTGTGCACGCAGGGGAGGAGGACGGATGGCGGTTGCCAGGCCGGGGGGGCGGGGACGGTGTATCTTAGCTCTGGCTTTGCTGCCGGAGCACGGGTCCCTGCCGGGCTCCCGCTTGCCAGCACGAAGCCGAGGCTGAGCGCCGTTCCCACGAAAGGCCGCCCGTGGTGTGCGCCTCGCCTCCGCTCCCCATCGCTACGCGCAGCTCCCCGCCCCCGCGGCCCCGGCGCTCGCCTTGAGCCCTCGATAGGTTCTCGGTAAAAATCGCTCGGTACGCCTCCTCAGTTTTGCATCGTAAATGTCAATAACACACGTTTATTCCCTTGACCGAGCCCCTTGGCCTGGGTCCGCAGTAAACAGGAGGCCAGAAAGGGAGGGTGAGCGGGTGTTGCCCGCTGAAAGCCAACATGGCCTGAGCTGTTACTAAGCGTTGTGTCGACGTGGTGCTCACTGAGAGAAATGCCCCGAAGGAAGGGAAAAAAAAGTGTGAGGTCTCAAGCATTTCAACTGCCATTTTAGCGCGGAGGCTTCCTGCCGGCTGGGTGTTTATGTAAGAAAACTGCTCTCTGAGAGGTTTAATGAGTGAGGGCTTTCATAGGCAGATTGTTATTCTCAGAGGTGCTGTGTGCCTGTGTTCACTACTGCTTCCAGCTCTATACCATGAATCAAAGCTTTCTTCTTGGACAATGTTTGCGGCTTGCCCTGCTTGTAAATATTTTCAGGCAAAGGAGAATAATTTTTAGAATTGTACTGCTTCTGTGTTCTTGCTTTTGGGTTTTTACTCATGTTTCTGTGTATGATGGGTGATCTGCTCCGTTTTATGTTAATTTACAACTGTAATTCAGTAATCAAAACCTTCTTGTTCACAAGTGGTTGTACACTGAGAGGTAGGCAGGGTGCTCAGGTATTCATCGCCTTTGGGGCGGCAAGTTTTGTGCTGAAAAAACTTTTCAAATGGAGAGGCATCATCTCCTGTGGAAGTGAGGTTAATGTAGTCTCTAACTGTAAACCTAATTTGAGTTTGTAGATGATGAAAAGCTTAAACTAATGTATTCACTTCTTTTAAAAAACAATTTGATTTTTTTTAGCATTTTAAACATTTTTTGTAGAATTACAGAAATTGTCTTGTTTATATGCTGTCACATGCTTAAGAGTTGTGTGAGGTACTAACCAAGGAAATATTACCCATCACAGTGTTCTGCCTCTCATATTACCTAAAGAGCTTTTAATAATAAAATAGTAGAATTGCTGTTGTTTTGTTTTGTTGTGTGGGTTTATTTTTTTAACTTAAATTGCTTGTTTATTGAAGCAAGTGGTCGTCTATAGACTTTAATGAAAACATTGGCATGCTTCCGGTTGCTGGTGTTTTGATTAGTGTATCAGAACAGATTTTAAGGGGGGGGGCAGGTAGTTAAATACAGAATTATGTATACCTGGGTATGGTCGTTTAATGCTGTCTTTCCCAACATGGAGGTATTAGCTGAACAGCTTGATTAGTTATCTACTGAGTTCTAGCCTATCTTTTTTTCAGGTCCTGACCGATTTTCCAAATTCAGTTGTTACTAAATTGTGTTAGAATTTTCACATCTTCATGCTGTTTATTAAATACTCGTTGATCGATGTGTTCAAGACACAACTTGAAAGAGGTCTCAAAACAGTTTGAGTTTCAGTTACGTAGCTTAAGGGGGAACTCTTTGTTTTAGGCTGAAAAGTAAAGTTTTAAATGGCAGTTTATAAGGCCTCATTAAATGCTTGAGCTTTGAATGCTGTGAAGGTAGCATTTAATTTGCATAATTTTTTTCTTGCTCAGAAAAGAACAAAGAGATTTCCAAACATAATAGACCTAACATGTATGAGAGGGCTAACGTAGCTAGAAATAAAGCTGCACTGGGCAAGCTAAATGTGCAAAAATATGATAAGGCATGAAAACATGGAAAGTACTTACACTGTAAAGAATTACTTCAGTACAAGGTCTGATTCTTCTTTCTTTTTTAATGCTGAATAATGTCTTGCACTCCAGGCATTGTAAATAGAACTGCATGCATGGTAACGGGAGTATGTATTTTGAGAAGGTCTGTCATGATCTGGCTGCAAGCTAGATTTTCAGTGACTTTGAATTCAAATGTGTCGACTTTAATAATATTCAGCATTTATGGTATGTTTCAAAGCAACTGCCTGTTAGTTCTTTTAAAATACCAAAATAGATTAAAGAGGGTAAAATACAGAAAAAGGAATGATCAGTATGATACTATCCCCCCCCTTTTTATTTTCCAGTTCCCACTCCCTTTACTGGTTCTCTGTCCTTGACTGAAGTTTCTGTTTATGTCCTAGTTGACTCAATCATCAAACAAGTACTTTGCTTTGCAATATGTATTTTTAAGCTTTATGATTACTGTTTCTTAATTTGATTTGCATTTAAGTGCTTCGTTAAATAGGATGTGAGCCTTTTCAAGAAAGTTCCACTTAGATCAAGGAATGAAAACACATTTTTAATGTCAGAATAGTCTTTCCCAGCTAAATACACAACGTTTTTTAAACTGGCAATCAGACCTAAACTGGCAGCAGACCTTTTAGACCTGGTTAAAAGGGTTTTCTGGCTTGGGTGTTCTCTTCAGTGTGCTTAATTCAAACTAGCACTTAGAGACTGCATGACATAAGTTGAAAATCATGGTGGCCATGAGTGGGGGTTTGTTAACCCTATAGACCCTATCCAGACTTTTTTTTATAGTGCAGATGATCCAGCATGTTTTGCTGTAAGAAAGTGAGAATGGTGCTTAGTCTGCAAACACCTGTACCCATGTAATTTAAAGGAGAAGGCAAATAATTGAGATCTGTACTCTCTTCAGTAAATACAGCTATTTTAAAAATAAGAGAAGGCAGCCTTAGTATGCAAAGAGTTGGTAAGAACTATTAATAGGAAAATATTTTTGTGTTATGCTTTTCCTGCAGAAATCCCATAATTGTTTTTATAGACTGTTGATGGTAGCAGTGGTGGGAGCCCATGCACAGGCAAATGTCTGTGGCCCATGGTGTGTGGCAGGGTGCTTTATTTGGCTGACCATAGGTCAGGTTGATTCCGTGGACAGATGATGGAAAGGTTTTTGTATGGTAGGCAAGATCTGTAGGGTTTTTCTTGTGTTGAAGTTGGTTACAGCTATGGGTGCAGTATTAGGACTTAATATACAACTAAAGAGGCAATGTGTGATTGTAGAACTGCTCTTTAGAAATAAGAAACAATGTCATTGTACTCAAAATGCACTCTGTGCTAGTAGTGTTGTCCTTGGTAGCAATGGAAGCTTCAGGTATTCCCTTTCAGCCCAGTGCTGCATTGCACCAGGCCACAAAAGGAATCAGGAACTTGATCTGCTCTTTGGAAGAAACAGAAACAACTAAAAGATCAATGAGGAAAGTATTTGAATTGTATCAGTTCCATAACCATGCCATAGGATGGCTTCACAAAAATGGAATACCTTCAGATGACACTGGTAAACAGCATACGTGTGATATGCCTCTGAAGATGGTAAGAGTACTCTGTGGGCAACGCAGGGATCCCTCATTCAGCGGTAGTTTCTTCTGCTGCTTCTCCAGAAGCATGTATTACGGAGCAGTGTGTCTCAAGTTCCGGACTCATGGGAATCCCCTGTGCTGTGCAGGATTTCATGGGAAGCTGGATGCACCTGGGGGCAGGGTTCAGCAGATGATCATGGTCAGTGGTATAAGGCTTCTGTCAGGTTTCAGCTTCTCATGAGTTTTCTGTAATACACAGGTGACTGTCCAAGTTGCCCTGTTCTAGATAGCTGCACAAGGTTGAGGGAAGCCCTTAACTGGCAGGAGCAGGATTCTCCTTATCAGCTGCTATGAGCTGCTATGATGTATCTTCTGTGCATGGGACTCTTGATGTGTTTGGAAGCATACTTCTGCTGGTGTCTTTCTTTCCCCACTAGACCACTGCAGGAATTGCAGATTTGCTGTCAGGTTTACTGTGTTTAAAGTGAAGTCAGTGTTTTGCACTGCCAGTCCTGCAGGCAGTACATGAACAGTTAATCCTGCTGTTCTCTCTTATAGCTGTATAGCAAAGATTTGTCAGGTAAAACTGTGCGTTCAGTTACCTCAGTAGAAAACATGCCCTTGTACAGGAGGCATGATGTGGCTTGCTGTTGTGGGTTTGTGTGGGGGGGGTTTTTTGTTGTGTGTGTTTGTTTGTTTTGGATTTTGGGGGGTTTTTTAATTAGTGGCAGTTTGTGATAAGGACCCAGCTTTGACTTTGTCTTGAAGTTTATAGGGCTGACAGTTTAAACTTTTAAACTAAGCAATTCTGATGCTGCAGTCTTTCAATCACTAAAAAAAACCCCCAGTCGCTAGAGCCAACCCCCCTTCTCCCCCATTTATGTCTCAGGTTCAATAATTTGGACTAGCAATAATCTTACCTTTTAAAAAAAAAATCTGATCTTAATTTTTGGCAGGTTTGTTAGCAGATGTTGTACTATAGAGTTTTTTGCAAGATATCTTGGTGGGAAAACCTTGTGAAATTTCTTTGTCCTGAAAAAGAGAAATGAGGAAAAATAGTAAAAAAAAATAAGTGACTAGACTAGATTTAAGATTATTTGTGAATAGAACTTCCTGTAGCTTTTGTAAATTGGCAGATTTCTCTCAAGTTAATTTAGCAGGCAGTACTGCTTCATGTGGAAGAGGGCAAATCACAGAATTGTTGAGGTTGGAAGGGACTTTTGAGACTGCACAGTCCAACCCTCCTGCTCAAGCATGATCCTTGGTATTCTTTCAGCCATGAGATGCAACTCTTGGGTATTATTTTGGCCATAGTTGTTTGATCTACTGAAATTCACACTGTATGGATAATTGTCTTTACATGGCTATTGAATCAAATAAAATTCAGATGGAAACAGTAATAATTGTTATGGAGTTAGCTGTGCCTTAATATACCTACAACACAGTTGCATTTGTTGAAGACAGTTGGATTACTGTAATTTATTTCTTGTTGCATTACAGCAGGTAGGAGGAAAGCATGATTTAATTTGGTTCCTTGTTTTCTGGGTTAACAAGTTAATGTTGTTTCTGAGAGTAACAAGTTTTTAAGATCAGAGATGACCACCAGAGTTGATTAGTCAGACCCTGAATCGTTAAAAGAATGTTAAAGCTCCCATTTGTCCTGTTTGAAGGGTAAGCTTTTTGTTTTCGGGAAAAATAGTACACTCTTCAAGGAGTAAATAATATTTGAGCTGCCAGAGTGAAAAGAAACTGGTCCTGACGACTTTTTTTTTTTTTTTTTTTTGACTAACTTGGTATCCAGTGGCACATGAGAGGATTTTGAGTTTGTTCAAAGGCAATACAGCTTTGCAGTATATTAGATAACAGAATACAGTGTTATATTAAATGTTCTTAGATTTAACAGTAGCTCTTTTGAACAGATTGGTTAAAATTGGCAAAATTGGTTTGTTAATATGTGATAAACTTTTGAAAGGCTTTTTTTAATGAGAGGATTACATTTGTTGAGGAAGTGTTGTGTTAGTGCGGTGTTGAGAAGTGTTACTGCAGTGTAAATTATCTTCCATGCTATTTCTGTTGGAAGATGAGATACATTAACAGTGGGTTTGAATAGTTTGCTTTTGGCCATACAGTTGAAGTATTCTGTGCTGAAAAATAATATTACAACTTAAGGAAAAGTTGCTTATATACATCGTGATTTTTATTGTTTAATGCATCATATCTGTTTATTTTCTTAGAGATCATCTTTGAAATTGTGTGAAAAACTAATTTTGCTGTACATAGTAACACGGGTATTATATTTTGTGTGTATGTGTAAAAAGACCTGTGGGTTTTTTTGTCTTTACCCTAGATATTGAAGCACAAATTCGAGAAATACAAGGAAAAAAGCCTGCTCTTGATGAAGCACAAGGAGTAGGCCTTGATTCCACGGGATATTATGATCAGGAAATTTATGGTGGTAGTGACAGCAGGTTTGCTGGATACGTCACTTCTATTGCCGCAACTGAATTGGAAGATGTAAGTGATTTTGTGTACTTGTTTAGGGCATGCACTCTAAGTATTTTGGAATTAATTTTGAATAATTTTCAATAGCAGTTGCTGAAGTAAAAGCTGTTGCTGTTAAAGCCCTACTAGACCAAATACATCTTAGCTGGGAAGCCTGTAAGTTCTAAGTCTGTCTTGTACTTCATGATCTGTGCTTTGAAAGTCAGGTGGGCCCAAGTAGAAGGCAAAAACTTGTGGCCTGGTATTCGTTGACTGGAATAATTAACTTTGTTCTGTTGTCGCTGCCAAGATGAAAAATGATGGTGGGGAAAAAAACCCTAATAACTTGGGCCAACCAACTTAAGTGGCTATTTTAAGATTACTATTTCTACTTTATTTCAAGTTTCAGAGTAGTTTTTGAGAATTGGCTTTTTCACTGTATTATGTTCTCTTTATGTACCCTGTTTGTAAGATTACTTTCTGTTAATTTCTAATATTAAATATTTGACCATTTTTTCAGTTGCAGGAGCAGTCAGAAACTACAGTTCTGACCAAAAATACATAGGCAATTACATATGATACTGAGTGAATTATATTTTTAAGAGAAGGGAAGACTGTTATGTGCAGTTTAGTATTAGTTGATGTATTTTTTTTAATGATGTACTATGTGTCGTTTGTAGCCGCCCAGAAGTTCCTTAATTAAAAATTTTCATGACAGGGTCTCACTGAAATCAGTTCATAGTTTTAAGAGAAGTCTTTCTTTTGTGTTGCTGTAAATTATTGCACAGAAACTGGCTACTAATATAAGGAAATAGATAGCGAAAGCATCTTACACATTCTGAGTACTTGTTTTTGCCATTGTGACTGAGAAGGTGTAAATAAATTAACATTATTTCTGTATTTTTCACTGTTTCGGAAGCTTTTTTTAAGGGTTATTTACTAAAGTTTTATTCTATACCTAGATGGCTTTTAAGAAAAAGTGGTTTGGATTTCTGTACACCAGTTTTCACATGCCAACTGGGGAACTATATCAATAATGCTAATATGAAATGGAGACTTTTTGTCTAACTAGTGTAAGCAGCGTACTTGATTAAATGTAGCATATTGGAGAATACTTCAGTCTTATAGAGATAAAGTTATCTTTTTAGTGATGTGGGTAAGTTTATCTGATTAAGCAGTTTGGGAGTAATAAAACAAGCTATATGAAAAAGCTTGCTAAAAGTCAGAATTAACTATTCTAATTGTTGATTTTGATCTTTTCTATGACTACAGTATGTTTATTTGACATTATTTTATCTAAATATAATATCAACATCACAAAATTGCCGTGCGTTTTTATTGGCAGGATGATGATGACTACCCTTCTACAAGTTTGCTTGGCCAGAAGAAGCCAGGGTACCATGCTCCAGTGGCATTGCTTAATGACATACCACAGTCTACTGAACAGGTACATCTTAATTAAAGGCACAATAAAATACTCTTGTAGGTATTAAGAGAAAGAAGTGTTAAAGTTTTTCAATGCCAGGTGTTGTCTTCTGAACGTACAAGATATATGTAAAGAAATACGGTATTCTGATTTTGCTGTAAGCTTGTTACTGCTTTAGCTTAGAATTCCACAGGGTAATGAAAACTGGCACTTCTGCATGTAAAGGCAATGTGGGCATATACACTAAACTATTAACAATTACTTTTTGATAGGTTGGATACTTCAAAAATGAAAGTAACTGGAAAACTTCATGTCCTTTATACTTCTGTTTTTGTAAAGAAAATGTTAATTGCTTACGTTTTATATTCCTGGACTATTTTTCTGTAAAACTTAAAAGCATATGAAGTAGTGTCAAGTACCCCTGCAAAAAGAAGGGGAAAAGTTGACAGCATGAAATGCTTTGGTAACGAGTGAATAAACTTTTTAAAATAGCAAATTTTTGTCAGAAGTTACTTCATAAGAAATTCTGTGGTTAAAAAAAAAATCCAGGTACAGAAGTAAAATTTATATTAATGTAGTGGTTTGACATTCCTGCATAATTGAGATTAAAAAGAAGGTAGACCTTTTTAGTAATACTGCAAATAAATACAGGCTTATGGTCACCAGACATTTTTCATATTGTGCTTCATACATACGTGACTAACAAGCTGTTCTTTTGTTTTTTAGTATGATCCTTTTGCAGAACACCGTCCCCAAAAGATTGCAGATCGGGAAGATGAGTACAAAAAGCACAGGCGGATGATGATAATTTCCCCTGAGCGTCTTGATCCTTTTGCAGATGGTAATTTATTTTGACTTTTCTATACCCTTTATGAGATTTATTGTCTTTAATTGTCTTTAGCCCTTTGATTTCTGTTGGCATGCTTATAAACTTAGTTTTGTTTTAAACATCCCCTTTTCATAGAGATTTGGTTGAAAACCTAGATGCCATATTCTTCATCTTTATAATACGAGTTTTCTTTCCAGGTAGAAGGACAAGAAAATAATGAGCCATTGCCATAGAAACACAAAGGGTTAAAGGTTTCTCTTTTCATTTTGTTTTGGGTTGTGCATTATACTTTGTGTATTGAGTGCTCAAATTCTTTCAGTACCTTGAAAGTTTTCATTCCAAGTCATAGATTTACAGGGTTACTGCTTTTGAAATGCTAGTTCTCAAAATAGAGCACCTAATTCTTACCATCCTATGTAACCTTAGGTGGTATAGCTAAAAGAAACAAAAGCGTATATAAGACTTTGATACTATTAATAGTTCAAGTCTGTTCTGATAATTTTAGAATGCAAGTCAGGAAAAGGGGTATTAGTGGGTCTGACAGAAACTTTCTTCAGGTGAATGAGTTTCACGTGTGGCAATAAGGTGCCTGTTGGCTTAAAATTAGTAGCTATTTTGCAGGTTTTACAAATGAGAATTTCAGCCTGCATGAATTAATAGGGATATTAATTATTTTACTTGCTTAATTGTAATTGATATAAACATGTATTGTCAGAATTCACAGGCCCATACTAACTGTCCTTAATTTCTTTCCTACAGCAGTACTGCTATATGCCAGTCCTGTCTGCATTCTTAAGGGTGCAGTTCAACACATCCTGTGTAGATTATGGTGAAAAAGTATTCCAAAGGAAAGTCCTATCAAAGCTAGTGTCAGAATGACACAGCCAATTGGGCAATGATCTTCAGCATAGAAATGTTTAAGAAGTTTATTTTTTTCCCTAAATTATAATGCTGTACCACTTGTATAGCAAACCTGCACATTTTTCTTAAAGAAAAGTGTTTTTCTTGACAAGTCTAATTTTTATAAAGTTGGGCTTCTTGTAAAGTACTTAAAAGTGTAATTAACGCAAGATACACAGCATAAAACAACTTATGGTATACAAAACCCATTACCTGTGAGTATCATTGTGGTGGTATATGTACTGTATTTCATTCAGCTCCCAATCACAATTGTACCTTGAGAAGAGGAGAGGGGGAAAGTGTCATCAAAGAGTGTTTTGGGGTTTTTTGTTTTGTTTTGATTTTTTTTTTTAATGAAGCCCTTTTACAATATGACACTAGAAGATCTGGGAGACGTCTCCAGATTTGTCAAACTTATAAATGGGTCTTTATGATAAAACATTTTAAACAGTACTTAGGTATGCAATAGTTAGTTATAGTCAGATAACAACTAGGATTTAACAGCTTACACAAGGTAATGTTTTGAATATAAATATCTTTCCAAAGTGTTACTAATGGTAAAGAGATAATTTTCTAGGCTTCTATTCTGCTGCTTGAAGTCAGAACTGCTGATGGAGACAAAGGCACGAAAGTGTACGTATTCCGGATTAGCAACCCAGGAACCCATCACTTCTGAAGACTCTTAACTGTGTTGTCATTTTATCATTTATATTGGCTTTAAAATATTTGTTTGAAACTGCAGTAGTTATGTTTGTGTTCAAACAGGTTAAATTGATCAGCAAACTGAATAAACGTAAGATACATGTAATTTTTAAAATTTTCAATCAAAAAGTAAAATTAAATGATCATGCAATAATATAATATTAAAGCAGGACAATAGAAAAAGTCAGTATTTTCGGCTTATCACGTACTCATTGTGCTCCATTCCTGTTGCTGTTCTCTTCCGCAGGAGGGAAGACACCAGATCCTAAAATGAATGCCAGAACATACATGGATGTTATGCGTGAACAGCATTTAACAAAAGAAGAGGTGTGTGGCGGGGAGGCTTTTTCACTTGAGCTTAGTTTCATTTTACAGCCTTTGAAAGCATGTTAAGAAAGTGGAAATGGAAATGCTGCTGACATTTTGTCTTGACTTAAAAGTCCTTTCCTTTGGAAAATCCTGTTCTCCACATGTTGAAAGTCAGAATTTAAAGATGGAAGTTTTGAAAAACATCTGTTCTATATAATATCTAAACAATGGAGGGAGAAATAGTCTCAGTCTATTTTAATCTGGATATTTTTATAGCACTTGGACTTCTTGTTTATTTTCTTCCATAGGATGAGAGACAAAAACTAGTGGTCACTGAGGGGTATTCAGTGTCAGAGATATTTGTTTTTGAGGTCTGTGTAAAGGGAATCCAGGGAGGTTTTAAAAGGCTTTTCTTGAAGCACTTAAAACAGATGTTGCAGTACTAAGAGGAGCGTTGACATTTGGTTTTAAATATTAAAAAAAAAGAGAAGAAAAACCTAAAAGTACATGCTTTATTGATGGCTATTAAAAATTCATTTTAATAAGTAAGAAGATATTGGTAACATAATACATTGTTTTCTGTAATATCTACAGTGCAGTCTTGTTAATTAGAGCAAGATCTTCTAGTTCCAGTGACCTCTGTAGATTGATTTACCCTACTTGATTTACCTTAATTGAGCAATTAGTTCCTCAGTTTTGACAATATTACTATTTAGAGATCCATTGATAAGTGAAAAACAGTTTATGTGCTGTTTTAACAATGTCATCTCAGAATTTTAGAAAACAGTTTCAGACCTTTTTTATGTCGTGAGAAATAACTCACACAAACACATTTTCTTACTCATCCACCTTTAATTTCCTGAAGTGGAACTTGTTTGAAACATATGTGTAGTGATTTTTAAGGCATACATATAGACGACAGAAACTGATAGCACTCCAAATTCTCTGTACTTTTGGATTTGTTGTATAATCGTTTCTATAAGAAATCAGTTTAAAAACATCCCTTCAAACAAATAGCTGCTCTGTCAGTATAGAGGAATTTGAAAAGAGGTTGAACCTGAAATGAAAATAGTACCTACTTGCATGTTATTTGAGCAAAACATTAAAAAAAAGCATAAAAAGATAAGATACAGCTGAAAAACTCTTATAAAGGTCTAATTTGAAGAGGCCTTCTTAAGAAATCTGTTTCTAATTGTTGTGTTCTTGTACCCTTGAATAGAGGGAAATTAGGCAACAACTAGCTGAAAAAGCTAAAGCCGGAGAGCTCAAAGTCGTCAATGGAGCCGCATCTCAGCCACCTTCAAAACGCAAACGGCGTTGGGATCAGACAGCTGATCAGACTCCTGGTGCCACACCTAAAAAATTATCCAGTTGGGATCAAGCAGAGGTAGTAATCCTAGTGTTCATCAGAAGACATTGTTAATGCTAATCCTCTTGAATTTCCGAAGTTTCTTCCTCTATAACTAGCAGTCTTTTACTGTATAGTATGAGAGGTATTAATACTTCGACTTTTATCTTGTATAGACGCCTGGACATACACCATCTCTGCGATGGGATGAAACTCCAGGCCGTGCAAAGGGTAGCGAAACTCCTGGTGCCACCCCAGGCTCAAAAATATGGGATCCGACTCCCAGTCATACACCAGCAGGAGCTGCGACACCTGGACGGGACACACCCGGCCATGCAACACCAGGCCACGGAGGTGCCACTTCCAGTGCACGTAAAAACCGATGGGATGAAACACCTAAAACAGAAAGAGGTATTTACGGTGAACTGGAAAGTGCATATTAAGTTTTAAATGGTTAATTGTATAGGGTTTTTTCAGCTTAAGTAAAGTAGATTTGGACGTTTGGCAAGCAGTAATTCTGACATCTAGTGGTTGATGTGAAGTGATGTTTTTGTTGGAGTTTGTAGCACTGAGTTCTGCCTGTTGGTTTAACTCGCATCTGGAAAAGCACCTCGCCTCAAAAATGGAATCAAAATTTTGTGGTATATCTAGTGACTGCTGCAGGTTGAGATTTTAATGTGTGAAGGACATAGTAAAAGAACTCATGTTGAATTGTGATGAGTTTGTGTTGTCTTTTTGTGATACATTTGTATATGTTGTTTTTTTGTATGTGTATGTTTAATTTTTTTGAAGAGGTTAGTATTAAAAGAAGTTTTGGAAACATTTTCTCACCTGCCTAATTTGAATGAGGCTCGTGTCAGAGAACAGTGAAACACCATTGTTCCTTAATGCTTTTACCAAGGGAGTACGTGGAGTAGTTTGTTCAATTTCTACAATATCTGAGGAGGTCTTTTGTAATTTTTAGAATTTCATCTATTTATGCTAAGATTCAGCATAAGAAGGTGATGTGCTTTTTTCATAAATTGAAGTTTGCTGTTGGATGATTTTAGTGTAATGCCTGTGTTTTTTCAATATTTACCAAAGCAGTCTTTATTTTTTGTCTAGTATATTTGTTTATTTGATACTTGTTGATTTGTATAGACAGGAGGATGAGATAATGAAAATGGGTTTGGATGTTGATACTGTAGTTGAAGTATATCCTGTTTAGCCTCCTGCAAAGGTTGTTTTGTTTTTCCTTAGATACTCCGGGACATGGCAGTGGGTGGGCTGAGACGCCTCGTACAGACAGAGGTGGCGACTCCATCGGTGAGACACCAACCCCTGGAGCAAGTAAAAGGAAGTCACGATGGGATGAAACACCTGCTAGCCAGATGGGTGGAAGCACTCCTGTTCTCACCCCTGGCAAAACACCCATTGGTACACCAGCTATGAACATGGCAACTCCTACACCAGGTAAGCCCAGACCATTCTCTAAGGCTGTGCTTTCTTTTGTGGAAATGAAGGATTTACCTTTATATTGTATTTTGAAGTAGACTTCTGCATATCTGAACATGTTAATGTTCTCCTGCCTGTATGAAAGCAGTTAGTATATGCTCAGTTTACCATTTTTAATGCCCACAGCAGCTCAGTTCTGGAAGGTAATCGAGACTAAGCTTTTATGTCTGTTCTCGTTCAATTTAGTTAGTAAAAAATCAATAAAAGACTGGCTACAGATTTCAAGTGCTATGGAAACTTTGGCTCAAGAGAGTGCTTAAAGGTTAAGTAAACAAGTCATATTTTCTCATACAGAAGGGTTTTTTTAATCCTTTTTTTGGTAATTTTTAAAAAATTTGAATATAGGTCATATCATGAGCATGACTCCTGAACAGCTGCAGGCTTGGCGTTGGGAAAGAGAAATTGATGAGAGAAACAGGCCACTTTCTGATGAAGAATTGGATGCTATGTTTCCAGAAGGATACAAGGTAATTCATCTGGATTAAAATGCAGCAGACCATGATGTTTGGGTTTTTTTTTTCTGCCAGGGATATTGATTTTTTTTTTTTTAAACGAAGTTGTCCCAGAAGTACAACGTTTCACATGAAGTATTGATTATTGATTGTAGATGTTTGTTTGATTCAGTTACTAATATAATTTATTGTAAATCCATTAGAAAGGGAGAACTAAAGGGGATCTCTGCTTCTTCATGGTGAGAATGCCTGTCAAGGCCAGAAGTGAGCTCTGAATGGACTGATAAAAATACTAAGTCTGGATTTAGAAAAACATAGAAGAGAGTCACAAATTTGAAGTCAGCGAGTACACTGTGTTGATACAGATATTGAAGTGCCTCTTTAATACTTTGTAAAGAGACTTCAAAGTTTATTATCCAAGCTCTCAGCAGTGGAAGTGAGCTTCCTTCTGAAATGCTGTCAATACAGGATAAACACAAATACCGTCATGGTGAATTTGTATTGCTGCAAACATGGGATCTAACGTATGCAGTAACACTTGCACAAATCCTCAAACAAATAGAAGTATAGTAGTGCTTTGTATTTGATGCCTTCCTCTTTTCATATCTGTTGTGCTAAGATACATTTTGTTCTTCTGTAGGTTCTTCCCCCACCAGCTGGTTATGTACCTATTCGCACTCCAGCTCGTAAGCTTACAGCCACTCCAACACCTTTGGGTGGTATGACTGGATTCCACATGCAGACAGAAGACCGGACTATGAAGAGTGTTAATGACCAGCCATCTGGCAATCTTCCATTCCTAAAACCAGATGATATCCAATACTTCGATAAACTGCTGGTAAATGAGATTTCAGTCATGCTGATTAAAGTTTCCTGATTTCTTTTGAATATGTAGCAATGCCTATTTATTTGTCTGGAATTATTTGTAGGTTGATGTTGATGAATCAACTCTAAGTCCTGAAGAACAGAAGGAGAGAAAAATAATGAAATTACTTCTGAAAATAAAGAATGGCACACCTCCCATGAGAAAGGTAAGATGAATTGTCAGATGCATTTATGTAATTTCATTTTTCAAAAATCTGTGTTTCTTTTCAGGCTTAGTTTCAGTTGTCCCTGGGATTCTCTTTAAAATAATCTCCTAAATTTTGATACTTGTTTAGTGCTTTCTTCCTCTTCTGCATCTGTTTAGCTTTTTGTTTGTCATTCAGTGTAATTTAGTATTGCTGCTCTTTGTACAGTAATGTCAGCCACTAAATAATATATGGCTTATCTTTATATATTTTTTACAGTTGTGAAAAACTAGATTTATAGTGCTTTTTGCTTGCAGGGCTTCCTAATTTTCTGGATTTTGCTTCTTGCAGTTAAATTAGCAGTGTTGCTCTTAATTGAGTTTCAGCCTTGCACATTAGGTAACACGTTAGCAGTCTTGTCTGCAGTTTTTCTCTAAACTGACCATAGCACCAAGCTGTCTAGATGCAAGTAAGTGCTGTATAAGCAACTTTTCAGATGGAGCCCTTCTTAATCTTAGACCGTGAGCATGCTTTTCTTGAAAATTGAACATCTGTGAGCTAACGTCAGGGTGTTTCTCTTCATGCATTTGTTTTTAAGCAGATCAGCGTAAGATTGTTTTGAGTTTTGCAGTGGTGGGAACAAGTATTTTGAAGCCTGTGGTTGCAATGAATTACATTTTAACTTGATTAATATCTACCTGTTTTGTAATTGTTCACTGTTGTTTCCTTAGTTTAACATAGGCTGTTTGGTTTTGTTTAGGCTGCATTGCGACAAATTACTGATAAAGCTCGGGAATTTGGAGCAGGGCCGTTGTTTAATCAGATTCTGCCACTGCTGATGTCACCAACACTTGAAGATCAGGAGCGTCACTTGCTTGTCAAAGTCATTGACAGAATTCTCTACAAACTGGATGATTTGGTCCGACCTTATGTACACAAGGTTGTTGCAATTTACTGTTTCATCTTTGAATTGCTTTTTCTGATCGTTGATGGGAGAAGTGTGTATTTTATTTGTGTATCAGAAGATGATGATACCTTTTTTTTTTTTTTTTAACACAGTTGGATTTCATATTTCTTCTGAAGCTAAACTTTAAGTTTTTGTAGTGTGACCAAAATGTGGGCTTCATGGTATTAAGGCATGATGTAAAAATGTTGTATGCACACTTGAGGATGGGAAAGGGGATCTTATATGATTTAGGTAGTATATCCAGGCCAGGTCCTTTAGAGACAGAGAGCTGTAAAAAGAGCATAATAGATCAAAATTTTTTCTGGTTGTCATAAAGCTTTAAGCTTGGACCCATGGAATGATCTCTGTTCCACGGAATCAAGTAGGGTCAGAAATACTACTAAAAGTATTAATGAAAGGAAATACTAATTTGTTCATCTTTTTCAGATCCTTGTTGTCATTGAACCACTGCTGATTGATGAAGACTACTATGCTAGAGTGGAAGGCAGAGAAATTATTTCAAACTTGGCTAAGGTAAAGTTCTGTCCTTCATTAAGACACTGAGTGGGCTTATGTATAGCTGCATGTTTATAGGCATGGCAGAAGAATTAAATGTGCTGTTCATAAATCCAATTGGTATGTTTTGTATGTTTTTCCTTCAGGCTGCTGGTTTGGCAACAATGATCTCCACAATGCGACCTGATATTGATAATATGGATGAATATGTCCGAAATACAACAGCTCGAGCCTTTGCTGTTGTGGCCTCTGCTTTGGGCATTCCTTCTCTGTTACCATTCTTGAAAGCTGTCTGTAAAAGCAAAAAATCCTGGCAGGCTAGACATACTGGCATCAAGATCGTACAGCAGATTGCTATTCTTATGGGTTGTGCTATCTTGCCTCATCTCAGGAGCCTGGTTGAAATTATTGAACATGGTAAGTTCTGCCTTCCCAGAGTTTTTTATTCACTTTATATTGGGAAAATTTTTCATACCCCTGTGAGGCACAGTGATAGTAAGGTTCTTGTTTTGTGTGTTCGTTTAACACTGAGATACAGTTCAGCTGACTCTGAAAGAGGAATAGTTGTTCAGTTTTCCTGAAAATAAGCTAACCTTTTTTATACTACCCCTCTATTTTTGCTATTTTGAACTTAAGTCACAAGAAATGCAAGAAGTGGTACTATACACTATTCTCTTGCAGGTCTGGTGGATGAGCAGCAGAAAGTTCGCACCATCAGTGCTTTGGCTATTGCTGCTTTGGCTGAAGCAGCTACCCCCTATGGTATTGAGTCATTTGATTCTGTCCTGAAGCCTTTATGGAAGGGTATACGACAACACAGAGGAAAGGTATATCTAAAATACTTTCTTGAGTTTGAACTGAAATGGATATATTTCTTCTGTAACTCATTAGGGACATATTTCTGCATTTAAATAGGGCTTGGCTGCCTTTTTGAAGGCTATTGGTTACCTGATTCCACTCATGGATGCTGAGTATGCAAACTATTATACCAGGGAAGTCATGCTAATCCTTATCAGAGAGTTCCAGTCTCCTGATGAAGAGATGAAAAAAATTGTGTTGAAGGTAGGTGAGAAAGATTGTTTCGCATTAATATCAAATATGTATGCTTTTCCTAAACCCCCCCCCCCCCGAACCCTACGCAGAATTAAAACTGTTGGATTTTTATTTCCTGTCAGGTGGTAAAGCAGTGTTGTGGCACGGATGGTGTTGAAGCAAACTACATTAAAACAGAAATCTTGCCACCTTTTTTCAAACACTTCTGGCAGCACAGAATGGCATTGGACAGAAGAAATTACAGACAGGTATTTTGTTTTTTTTAGTTGGAAAATTGTTTACAGTAGAACAAAATTCATGTTAGAATGTTCATTCAGGCTAGATGTCTTGTATGTCCTGAAACTGAATTTTGTTTGGATTGGCGATTCAGAAGTTACATGACTAGAAGATTCACGGATTCTTAGGAAGCTGTCAAGACATTCTACATCTGTGAATAGGAATCTAAATAGTTTTAAGGTGGGGTAGTTCACCCCATTTGTGATGTTTAAAACATTGGCTGTTTTCTAAAGGTAAAACCAGTTGTTTGTAATGCACTTAGCACGCATGATGTTCCTTCTCCTCTTCAGACTGGAGAAGTTTATTTTCAAGATGTAGAAAGTAGATTTTAACAATTCTTGCTTACTTAATGATTCTGTATTTCAGTTGGTTGATACAACTGTGGAGCTGGCAAATAAAGTTGGAGCAGCAGAAATTATTTCCAGAATTGTGGATGATCTGAAGGATGAGGCTGAGCAGTACAGAAAAATGGTCATGGAAACAATTGAGAAGATAATGGGAAATCTGGGGGCAGCAGACATTGATCATAAACTGGAAGAACAACTTATTGATGGTATCTTGTACGCCTTTCAGGAACAGACCACAGAGGTATGGGCAAGGACATTTAGTATTTGATTCACTTTAACAGCGAGACAGCTTACAATTAGTAATGCTAACTCATGCTGTTAGTTAGTTATGTTAGTTATGTATGCTTCTAAGTCAGATTTTTAGAATCCTTCTTCAGATGTTGGTGCTTTATTCAGTGAAATCCAGAAACAAACGCTGGATTGTTAGCATTTTAATATCAATTTTAGATAATGTCAGCTTTAATTAAAATGTAGTATTGCTGTTGGTCTGATTTTTCCTTTGTTGTTTTTGCACTCAGGATTCTGTGATGCTGAATGGTTTTGGGACAGTGGTTAATGCTCTAGGCAAAAGAGTTAAACCCTACTTGCCACAAATCTGCGGTACAGTTTTGTGGCGTTTGAACAACAAATCGGCTAAAGTTAGGCAGCAGGCTGCTGACCTGATCTCTCGTACTGCAGTTGTCATGAAGACGTGTCAGGAGGTATTGTATTGACTTCTACTGCTAAATGTGCTGTAATATTTCATAGCAACGAGAGGGGAAGAAAAACCTCCACCTCTAAATCTTCTTACTTTGTTGTAGGAAAAACTGATGGGACACTTGGGTGTTGTGCTGTATGAGTACCTGGGTGAAGAATATCCTGAAGTACTGGGTAGCATACTTGGAGCACTTAAGGCTATTGTGAATGTTATAGGTATGTTTCTGTATCAATTACATGCCTGTTCAAAAGCAAAATGAAAAGGCCTTATAAAACTAAATATGCCTCTTTGAATTCAATAGGTATGCACAAGATGACCCCGCCAATCAAAGATCTGCTGCCACGACTTACACCTATTTTGAAGAACAGACATGAGAAAGTACAGGAAAATTGTATTGATCTTGTTGGGCGCATTGCAGACCGGTAAGCTGACTAATGATGAAATAGTTGACCCTCTCTGTGGGCAATTACTGTAGCAGAAGCTGAAGTTGAGTGTCAGGTTTAGCATCTGGGAATATACTGTCATATCTCTTGATATTTCTTAAGTTGAGCATAAAACTAAAGATGGGATATTTAGCAGGCAGTCTGTTGAACATATTTTGTAATTATATTATTTTGCAAACACTTTGTAAGAAGTATGTTATCCATTTATGCAAACTTAGAATGTATGCAGTATAATAAATTTTGGGTGCACTGTTAACCAGTGAATGTTAACAGATACCCGATGAAGGAAATTGCTTAAGCAGCATTCCTCTGCTACTAGCAGATGAATAGGTGCTGCAATTTTTGTGGTTTCATTAAAAAACTTCTAACGTCACTGAAGCAGTAACTCACTTTATTCTATTTCAGAGGTGCAGAATATGTTTCTGCAAGAGAATGGATGAGGATCTGCTTTGAACTGCTTGAATTATTAAAAGCTCACAAGAAAGCTATCCGAAGAGCCACAGTGAACACTTTTGGTTATATTGCAAAAGCTATTGGGTAAGTTGGTTTAATGCTTATCTCCTCCTACACACAGTTACCTAACATAGTGATGATTGTGAATTTTATGGTGAGAAAAATTCAAACTTACCTACATTTAACATGTTAAATGCATAGACTTCATATGACTTATTTTGTAGAAGGAGAATACAGTCACCTGTTCTTTGATAATACAGGGTGCTGCACTTTTGAAGTAAATTTGTAGACCAGCAAGGTTAGAGTCTAATTTGGTAGCAAGAGTTGTTTGTCTCATTAATTTTTGATACTGTGATATGTGTTCAGACCTTCTCTGTATTCTTTATGAAAGAATACTCTGATTTAAATACTCAATCTCCCTTCTCTTATTTTTCCCCAAATCAGCTTTTATTGATTTGAAAAGTATTTTTTGCCACTAAGGTCATACGGCAAGTCAGCATATTGTAGAATGAAGCACAATTCCTATCTTTATGCTTATTTGTAAATTAGTCACCAATTACTGACTTAATGCAGATACAGCAAGCAACCAAGGAATGTCATAACTGTGCTTATCTATACAGGACACGGCTTATCTGTGTCAGTGTGCATGGTTTTATATAAGTTTGTCATTACCTGTGGAATCAGAGTAATAGTGTGGAGACTACTGCTATCCTCCAGAGTTCACAAGAGGCAGAACAGAAGGCAGGAAAAAAGCGAAGTCTAGAGAAAGTAAAAAATGTTGGGTATGAAAATCAGATTATGCAGTTGCTTAAGCTGCTTTACAGTTTTGTGGTTTATGTTGTTTGCCCTTTATCTAAACTTCTTTTAAGGGCTAAGCTGTGCTTTTCTGCCACTTGCTATTTGAAACTCCTCTAATTTATCCAAATGCTCACTGAATCTATTGACATGGACATGCGTGTTATCTCTTCCAGGCCTCACGATGTGTTGGCTACACTGCTGAATAACTTGAAAGTACAGGAAAGGCAGAACAGAGTATGTACTACAGTAGCAATTGCTATCGTAGCTGAAACATGCTCACCTTTCACAGTGCTGCCTGCACTCATGAATGAATACAGAGTTCCAGAACTGAATGTCCAGAATGGTGTGTTAAAATCTCTTTCTTTCCTGTTTGAATACATTGGAGAGATGGGAAAAGATTACATTTACGCTGTCACACCATTGCTTGAAGATGCTTTAATGGACAGGTGAGTGCGCTTCTTTCTGTCGATGGTACAGTTAGCCAGTTATATATTTTAAGTATGGAGCTGGGTCTTAAGGATAGCAAATAGGCATATTGTCCTTGTTTGCTAAAGATTTTCAGTGACCAGCGTGATTTGGAAGCCATTGTCTGCAAATAATTCAGATTATATATTCTTATTTTACTAATACTTTTGAAGATTAAAATGATACAGATATATTAAATAAGTTCTTATGTTCAAACTGGTTTTGATAATTTCTATTGTTAATACTTTTACTGTGGAATCAGAACACAGTAATTTCAATTTACTGATTTTTTTTGTTAATCTGCCCTTTGCTGTCAGTAGATATGGGTAACAAGTATATATTAGTGCTTTCAAAAAAGGTGTTATTGAAAAGAAGTATTATGCTTGTCCACACATGTTGCTTCTGAGTATAATTCATTAACAGACTGTTGTTCTCTTTCAGGGATCTTGTACACAGACAAACAGCCAGTGCCGTGGTACAACATATGTCTCTTGGTGTTTATGGTTTTGGCTGTGAAGATTCTCTTAATCATTTGTTAAATTATGTATGGCCTAATGTGTTTGAAACCTCTCCTCACGTCATTCAGGCAGTTATGGGGGCTCTGGAGGGCCTCAGAGTTGCTATTGGTCCCTGCAGAATGTTGCAGTATTGTTTACAGGTATGTCCTTGTGTATGCTGGGATGGCAGAGACAGCAATTACTAGGCAAGGCTTCTTTCCAGGAGACAGAAAAGTCAACTGAAGAGGATTTCTAGGAAAGGAGAACAGTGTGGCTTTTGCTCTCTTTTAAAGTATTCTTTAAACAGGGCATTCTGTACCAAGGACTTCAGTAATTGAAATATGCAATAAACGGGGATTTTGGTACAGTGAGATAGCTGATTGCACTGAGTTGCAGGTAATGTAGAATATAAATAGGCTAAAATAGCCTGGCACTTGTAACTTGAAAAATTGAAGTATCTCACAAATTTTGAGGATGCTGATGTCTGGGGAGTAAATTAATAGTGTAAGGGGTTATGAGAACAAGCAACAAGTGAGAAAAATAAATGAGAGGATAGGCTTAATATTAAATCAACATTGTTTGTCGTTAGCCAAGAAAAACAGTAAGACATTTCAAGCTGCGTAAGAGTGAACCACTAGGAAACAGTGCTGCTTTGATCAAAATTTACACCATCACATCAACACCAGTCAGTTCAGCTTCTGTAAATGTGTATGTGGTGGTAAAATCTGAAGGCTCCTTTTCTGTGTGATTGCACGTAACAGTTCTTGCTGTGTTGGCTATAGAATCTAAACTTTGTGCCAGTTGGGAAGCAAGGATGAGTGTAATGCAGATCAGTGTGGAGAAGATGTGACAATATTTGATTAATTCTTTGTACATATGGAATTTCACTTTTTTTTTTAATGTGGGGGCCCTCAGCATAAAGATACTGACATCAGTAGGAAGGTGAAAGAATTCTCTTGCACAGTGTATTTTATTGCAAATACTACTTGTGTATTCTTCTTATATAGAAATGTCTTTTCTGGAGCTTTCACATTCTGCTCGGTTTTTTTTAGGTTTAATAATAGTTTATCTCATGTATTCCTATCTGTGTGCTCTGCACAAATCATAGTTAGCAAAGGCAAAGATGAGACTCGGTTCCAACCAAATATACTGCACCAGGTTTTAATTTTTATTTAAAAGAATACAAAACTAGAAATACATTCAGTGGAATTTCTCCCTGCAGAAAAAAGATAAGAAAATCTGTCTCTAAATAATACTTTGTTACTACTTGCTGATGTAGGTAGTCACAAAAATTGGGAATGACACATTTCATGTGCTGCCTTTGTTACAAGTGATGTTAGTTACTGTTGCTTTCTAAAATGCTTATTGTGCAAAACTTTGATTAAAATCAGTAACAGATGTTTAGATCGTAAGCTTTTAATAAATTTTGTTCTGTTCTGTTTTCTAGGGTTTGTTTCACCCTGCCAGGAAAGTCAGAGATGTTTATTGGAAGATTTATAATTCAATCTACATCGGATCACAGGATGCTCTGATAGCACATTATCCAAGAATCTATAACGATGAAAAGAACACCTATATTCGTTATGAACTTGATTACATCTTATAATCTTCTTGTGCAGTTGTTTGTGTTTAATGCACAGCTGTTCTTCAATTAAACGCTTCAGATTTGATGATGTAAAATTTTAAAATACTGGAGATCAGTATAGAAGAGCTGGTCAGAGGCAGAGCTAGGAATCCAGTAGCATGATTTTTTAAATATGTCCTTGTTTTTTGATGTTAAACAGTTAAAGCCAGTAGTGACCAAGAAAACAGTGATTACAATGTACTGGAGGGATTTCATTTTGGATTCATCTTTATGAAGATTTAGATTTCATTCCTTGTGTTTAAAGGGGAAGTTTATTTGAGAAATAAACATTTGTGTATAAAAACTAATTTGTGTGTGGTTTTTGGACAGAGGGGCTTGTAAAGCCCCTTTGGATTAAGTATTTGTTCATGTAATAAATAGGTGACATAAAACATTTTAACCTTTTTGTCATCCCCTAGCTTTTGAATAAATAAGAAAAATGTACAAACTGTAGTTAATGTGTGTATCTTTGTCATGTAGTAATGTAGCTGTAGTCTGTCTGATGGCTGTAGTAGTGGCAGTTTATTTTCATGGAAACAGTAGTGTTCGGTTGCTTGCCATTGTTATTGTTTCATCTGCAGTATCCTTGTGGGGATGGATTAGCTTGTTAAATTTTCAGAAGTTAAACACTTCGTTGTAAACGGTTTGTGTAAAATCAGTTGTGCAAATCATGCATATTGTTCACATTTAGCAAGTCTTTCAGCATGTGTGGCTGTATAAAAAGCCAAATAATATTTACAGGCTGTGCTGTAATTCCTATAAAGAGCTAGGAAAGTAACGTCCCCAGCACCTGAGATGAGGCAATTTCTAAGTGTGTGTGTGACATAAGAAATGCTTCAGCTTGATAGAAGAAAAGCATTCTATCCTTATTAGCTTTTTTCTTTCTGTGCGTGTACTAAAAAGAAAAAGGTCTTGATATCTGACAGTAAACCGCATAAAACACAAGGTTGAATCATTCTGTTAGTACTGTACATTATCATATGTTTGCAAGAAAACAAAAGGTAGTAGCTGGCTACCAGGCATGTTGTTCTGAGAGTCCTTGATTCACGTGGAGTGTTTAAGTTCCATCTTATGCAGTTCAATGCAGTGTTGTTAGCTGGCTTCTCTCTGCTGTTATACATAAATGTGAGATTCTTTGGCTGTTTAGCATCTGAGAAAATTCTACTCTACCTTTTAAGGCCTAAGTTGGGGCATGGGGTGGTACGACAACAACTTGGGAGCTTTCTGTTCATGAAGGTGCTAATTAGGAAATGAAAAAGTGACTTTTTCCAGCAGTGTGCTTTATTCTAAAATGTGTTAGGTGAAATAGCTGAAACTTCTCCAAGTTTTTAGTCCTCAACCATTCCCTTGGAGAGTAACGGGTATTCTAGTCTACATCTAGTGCTTTCTCATTTAATAATATTGTTTGTATTACAGATGGCCTGCCATTTCATTGCTTCAGTAGTTCTGCAAGATAGAACCAAGCAAGTGCCAATAGAGAGGGTGGAGGGCTGAAAAAAAACCCCTGAGTTTTGAGAGAGTAGCCAAAAGAGAGCTCTGAAACAGGTAGGAATGGGTGTTCGCTCCTGACTTCTAGATGTGGCTTAGCAAAATAGTTATTTTATAAACAAGTCAGATTGTAAAAATTTTCTAGTAAGATGGAGGGGAAGAACTTCAGCTAGTTCTCATTTTTATCTTTCAAGCTCGTAATTTTAATTCTCAAAGGTATTTTCATATATCGTTTTGAGGAAGACAAACTTTCTTCTTTCATGAGAAAGGGAAAGTGGAAGTTCTGTTTGAAACAGAATTGTGTGTAAAACTGTGATGTTCATCTTTTGGGTTATTTTGCTATCCTGAGTATTTGGTATGAAATGGGTTTGAAACAGCAGTTTTGAAGCACACTTCTTTATATGAAGTATCACCAGCAGGCCTTTTTTTCCTTCCTGAGACTTTTGTGGGATTTGTGGATCTCTTACCTATAAAGTCCATCTCTGGGTCATACACTGGTTGATGGGACTTCAGCAGCCCACAGCAGCTCTTAAAGAATTTTGCCTGTGTTGTTTAGCAACCAGACCCAAGTTTTATTTAGCACAGGCAGATTAAGGAGATGATATGTAAGGATACTGACTTCCTTTTTTGTTCTGCCCAAGGGCAAAAAGTTTTGGGGAAGGAAGTAAAGTAACTATCTAGATATACTAGTATGACATCTGTCCATCTGTAGACAAACATGTTTCTTTTCCAGTGCAAATTAAGATCATTAATGAATGGGAAAGTTTTACTCTGAGGCGGTGGCTGGTGCTCACCTGCAGATTTCTGATTCTGGACCACACAGGGCAAAGCATTTAAATGAATTGGGTCACTGCTATTTAAATAACATTAATGAATAATAAATTGTGCCATTAATATAAAAAAATATACTAGGCTAAGTGAACAAAAGATGTACTTCTGCTGTTTCGGTGCTTGTTTCTAAAATGGGAGACATGCCATGGCTTGGCAACTGAGAAGTTTACCTTGGTACAGAATTACTGTGTGGTGTTTGGTAAATATGGGTACAAGCATAAAATCTGAATGTCCAGAGTTTCTCAACATCCTTATTTAGGTTTCTTTGTAAAGGGAACCAACTGTTCCTTCCCAGCTCCCCCACTGTCCCCCACCCTTCTGGATTTACATACAGCTCTTTCTCAGTGAATTGCAGAAGAAATTCTGTGGGAAAAAGCCTTCACTGAGAGCTTGGATTCTTCTGGACAGGCTCATCCAGTGTGCAGAATGAGGTGGTGGGACCTATAGGGAAAACAAAGGTATGTATTTTTTGTATTTATTTTTTTTAATCAATTACAATTGATGCCTTTAGAAAGGGGTAGTGAATTAAGAGAGTATAAGCTGTACTGCGATAAACCAGAGTGCAATAAGCCATACTGCAATAAGCAATACTACCTTGGGCTTTTCCTAGTTTAGAATTTGTGATTTTACAACTTAATGTGGTTTTTGATTGTAACCAATTTTTTTTTTGATTTATCCTTTAAAAAGGATGCAACAGCTGTATATACACCTACATTTCTTACAGTCTAAACTTCCCCATCAAAGCATGCCCCTTTACAGCTTGAGCTGGTAGGGCTAAAATTGGCCAAGGCTAGCAGTTATCCTTAAGGTATGCTAATCTTAAAAGATTGGGAGAAATTTTTTTCTGTTTTTTGTCTGAGATACTTTCTGAGAGCAGCAAAAGATAATGATCTAATGTTTCCTCGATTTTACAGTCATTTACATTCATTTTGTCGTTGAATTCTCTTGCTTCTGTACCTCTGCCTCTTCTGCTATAATTTCACACACATACACCCCCTTCACTCCTACTCTTTTAATTCAGTTGTGCCCACTTTGCTTATACCTCATTTTTCTATGGTATCTATCTAATCTGCATCTGTCCCTGCTCATTCTCTGCACCAAAACCTGTCCACCTCCCCCTGTGTCTGTATCCGACTTCTTTTCACCCCTGCATTTCTTGGCACAGTAGCTGTGGTGGCAGAGCACTTAGGAGAGATGCCTCTTTTTGTTGCACTTAACAACTGCAGCAGTTCCTGGATGCATGAATCATCCGTCACTGCTGGAAAACTCTCGCTCTGCTTCTGCTGCTCAGGCTGCTCAGGCTGGAGTGTGCCAGAGACAGGTGAGTCTTGAAGAAATATAGCAGCCAAGCTCTAAATTGTTTTGGAAAATACTAGGAAGTACAGTGTACGTGTATATCTGTACTGGCGAGGTTGATGCTGGTCTTCCTTGCCCAGAGAGAGCTATGTGGGCTGCTCCTCTGCCAAGTGGAGATGGAGCCTGCTCAGTGGCTTTTTACGTTTGGTTTCTTGATCCTATAGTAGAGTCACTGTAGGAGTCAGATGGAGCTTGTCAGGATGTTCCTGTCAAGATAAGGAAACATGATGCCAGAAGGTTACTGAAATGCTAGATTTCATGTGATGCTGTTTTGTGTGTATCTCCAGAGGGAACATTGGAAAGCCTATTCCAAAGCACAGCAGAACTTCAAGCCAGAGTTCCTGCTCAAGGCAAAGTTGAGGAGTTTAAGTTAGTAAACTAGGGTTTGCAAATAACCCTGAAATGTATTGGCAATTGTCATTACAGACATAAGGTAAATTTTAATTATCTTTTTTTCAGAGACCCTGAAATTGCTCAAGAAGTGGCAGTTTTTCCACAGAAGTTTAATTCTCAGCATAAGGTTTTAAGGTTTTTTGGATAGAATTTGAAGGAATTGTGCATCAGAGTATGGATCTGATGGTTCTTAAGTAAAATTGCATGTAAGAGTCCTTAAGAATTAGCAAAAAAGACCTCCAACATTTTTTTCTTGTCAGTGAAGCAATTATGCTCTCTGAAAAATGGTTCATTATGAAGTAGCTTCTAACATGTTAAGAAAGGTTGAAGCTTGATATGGTTTTAATAAACAGAATGGTCTTAACAATAAATACGAAGAAGCCTTAGGAATGTTTGTTATCACTGTGGCATATGTTCTGTTCACTAGCTTTACTGACAAACCAAACCAAAGCGTTTTCCTTCCCAATTTTACATCCATGTGACTCCCAGAGATTACATGGTACAACTTTTTTCTTGGTTATTTTTCACGAGCTTGTCTCTTGAGGCCACCTTCTTAAACCTTTTGGTGCAATGACTGTTGTGAAATCAAGTTTCAGACAGCATTGTATGACACTGATTATTCTCCTACACATTTTTCTCCAAGATAAGCAACATATTTTCCCTCTATTTAAGCTGCTATAATGAATACCCTCGTTACTAATAGACCGGGGTGGGATGGGAAACAGCTTTCAAATTTGTCGTTCTTCACTAAATGTGGGAAGTGTTGATGTCTGAGTAAAGTGCTTGCCTGTTATTTAATGTACATCTGCGAAGCAACTGCAGAATCTCACTCTTCGCCAGTTGATTAAAAAGGGAGGAGGTAAATGTGACTCTCTCTCTGATCTGGAGGATAAATCTGTACATCAGTGTGATGCTACATGCTGGAGAGCCTTGAGTCTCACCGGTAGTAGCTGAAAGAGATTTTTGCTGCCCTCAGCTTCCAGTGCTGGTTTTCAGATCTGGCCCACATGGCTTAAACTACAGCCTTCCCTGTGCCCTGCTCCCAGCTCTGCCCCCTGGAACTGTTGTGGGGCTTGTTAAGGCCTCCCAGAAGCCAGGTTAATGGATCCAGTGCACCACTGGGTGAGGAGTGCATCTTCCTTACCCAGTTATCCATAGTCACTCTGAATGCAAGCCCCAGACCTAATGTTCTGGAGGTTACAAATATGATGCTTTGTTTGCAGTCAAAACAGCAACAAATGTTTTATGAATTGTGAATAAATGAGGGAGTAAATTAATGGACTTGATCTGTTTATCCCAAGACTGATGGGTCTCAAGTCAGTTAATGTGTCCCCTCTTGATAGTGATCATAATTAAGAGTTTCAGGTTTTCTGAAAGCTTGCTTTCTTGATGAAAAGAGATTGTTTGTTTGTTTTCTTGTTCTTAAGATCTTCTCTAGGGTCTACATCCATTTGTTTATTCACTCTGAATCTCCTGTTCCTTTCAGAAGTAGGAGACAGTTTGGTCACCTTAGTATCTAAGTGTTCCTTTCCACTGATAGGTAAATATTTCTTTGCTTTATTAGCAACCCTCTTCTGCACCAAGCTGGCTAATAAACTGATTCAATGAGCTGTACAAGTTGTCTCCCCAGTGCCCCATTTCCTCTGAGAGCTTGTGTTTTTCGCTGGAGAATGCCATCTTTCACTGCTCCTTGTGCTCTGTACCAGATTTTTATGTCAAAACCATACATGATACAAGCCTCTGAGTAGGCTAGCAGTCATTCATTACTGGCTTTTGATTGAGACCAGATGTGATGCCTGTTAACCACAGTAGGGTGACAAGGGTCTGAGGTGACTTATTTCCAGCCTTTTCTTAGGTAACTTTAGAAATATTGACCTTCAATCCCTGCCTGTCATCCAAAACAGTAGAACAGAACTGTGTTCAAACACAGTGATTTTGCTTTGAAAGCTGTGCGTTTCTGTCTCTGTCAAAGTCTAAGTCTCCAAGGATCTGCAAATCTTGAGCCCAGCTGATAAAAGGAATGGAGCTGGCCATTTATTATTTTAGCTAATAAAAGAGGATATTGTATATTAGCTTTTTCACATTCCAAGGCACTAGCAACAGAATGAGGGTTAAAGGTGTCTGATATTCACAATTAAAGAATGGAGCCTTTGTTTTTAACACAGTATGCAGCTGAGACAGAAGGAATATGCCAGGAAATGAAAACCAGGTGGCTTGGGTTTGAATTTTTAAGACCAAAGAAATGACCTTCAAAAAAGGCTATTTTCTCACTTAATAAAAGTAAGTTAAATGTATACAAAATCATGTAATTACTCTCTACATTGGTTTGCAGATGTTTCTGTATGTGTCTTGTTTTTCCACAGAACAAATACGATGCTGAATAGATTTGTCTTAAAAACCCTGTTGAGATACAGCTAGAGATTTCTGTAACACTAGATTCTAAATTCATTTTGACAAGATTGGAAGGTGCATAATATCCAGTGAGAGGGGGCAGAAATTTTTATCTTGCTGCAATATATAGTAGACATTCAGCTGCATATAAACATTACTGTTAATATTGCAGTAATAATACTACCAGTTACATGATACTACCAGTCTTGTGTCAGTACCTTAAAAACCTCCCCTACCCTGACATTTTAAAAAAAAAAAAAGGCAAAATCAAGGGCATAATTTTTTTTTGTTCCCTTCTGTTTATTGTTATATTTATTTTAGAAGATGTAACCACGATAACTTAAACTTCACGTAAGATATCTGTAAAATAAAATGACAAGTTATCATTTAACACAATTACAGGTTTTTTTCGGGTACAGCTTTCATTTAAAGCTTAGAAAACTAGAGACAACACACTTCACAAATCAGCTCGGTTTTGTTCTCCTGAAAATGGTGAACATGACTTCGTGGTGACAAGCTATAGGGTCATTCTGTTTCCCACGCAGCAGTACAGTTGTGATTGCCGTTTGAGCTCTGCGGAACTGCGTGCTGCAGCTGCTGTCCCCTGCAGTGGCAGGCTGTATCACGGGCACTGCTGCTCGCCCAGATGATGCTAGAGAAGTGTACTGGACTGCAGGTGTAAAGCCACTTCTTCAGCTGACAGGTCTGCAGCACAGCACCTATTGCCACATGCTTTTCTGAGGCAAGAGATGCATTCACACATTGTGACTCTCAGGTGGTGGCTGAGAAGCTTCTCTTGCAGCACTCCTAGAAACCAGGCTTCCTGCTGAGTAGCTAAATTAAGGCTAGAGGTGTTTATTGATGGGGTGGTTTTGGCTGTGCAACCTAACTCATTGTTAAACATGTTCTACAACTTGTTGGTGTTAAGGCAAAGTGTATTTTTTTACAAGTAGCTATTGAAAGCCTGGTTTATCTTAATTAGATAGTATGTTTCCAAGATGTGTTTTTCTTGCCTGCGCTTATACTGTGCTTCAGGACGTTGTCTGAAATTTTCTGCCGCCTGTACACACAGTACGACAGGCCTAGGACAGCAGCTCACCAAGATTCATATTAAGACTCAACCTTACTTTTCATAAGCTCTTTGTTGACTCTAATCAGGTATTCTACTGAAGATGTGAATGGGCTTCTTGACTTGCTAAGTTTAATGAACAAGCTTATCTTTGTCCAAAGTGCTTCCCTGCTAGTCATCACCACCCTGTGGTTCTTTGATTTTGTTGGTTTGTGTGTAAGATTTTAGTGGAACGTTCCTGCAGAGTTTACAAGACAAAGACATTTAATTACCAAATGCTGTCATGCACCTATCGTATGCTCATTATTTGTAGGAACTTACAATTAGTAATTGCATCAGCCTTTGCATGGCATATATTTTAAGATCTTTCTTTGAATCACTGTCTGAAGATGGGAGAATAACTTCCCAGTATTAATATGCTTTTCCTTGCTCATGTGTAAGTGAAAAATGCATATGTGTGCAGCTTGCTGTTTCTCTTATGACCAGTTAGCTTCTTTCTGTACCTCTTTGTGTTGAGGTAGCTCTTGGGCACTTCAGTCATTGGAGATGGGCCTGCAGTACAAACATTTTGGAGTTATTACATTTTCATATGCTGGTTATTCTCTCAGTGTTAGAAATGCAAGTCTGCTGTTCATGACAGCTTGTCAGCTGCCAGCTCTACATCCTTTGTGCTGAAGTAATGCTATGTACTGCAGTTGTTCACCCTTTAAAAATCGTATTTTTCGTGTAGTGTAGGATATGCAGTGATTTAAAAACAAAAACCCACAAAAAACCCCAAACAAATAACTCGCCAAAACAAACACAAAATTCAACCACCATTTGCATTTTAGCTTGTATCGCTAGCTGCTTGGATTGTATCCATTTTGATTGGGTTAAAGCTCTCTCCAGTGTCAGAGAAGAGGCCTTCATAGGGGTCTTTGCTGGCACTGCTGTGAGGGATGCTTATGTGATACAGATACTGCCATTTGGGAGGTGTTTTGAGACTTCCTATGCAGTTCAGCTATCAAAGAACTTCCTGACACATCTGTTAAAGGTTTTACTTCTGTTCTTGCTTCCTTTGGATTTCTTGGGGCCTCCTTATTACCTACCTCTGGAGTTTTGCTGCTATGGATTGTAATACAGAGGAATTACCATGCATCTGATTGTAATACTCCTGTTACCACTGTTTGCAAATCATCTCTCTGTAAACACGTGCGGTCCTTTTATTTATTCTTTCCTTTTCCAAGATTGTGTGCTCCTTCCATTGACAAAAGTTGTAACCCTTGACTCCAATTCTGCTTTTAACCATTCCAACTGATGAGCAATTATTTTTATTTCACACATGTTCCATTTTTATATTGTTTTACTGATATGTTTTTCCTCTTTAACTGGATCATTTTCTTGTTATGTCATATCCATTTGATATGGCTTAAAGTCAAAACTAAACTCCAGGTATCCTAATCAAGATAGTAGTCCTGGAATTTGCTTAAAGTACCTGCTACCACTGTGTTTAGCTCAAATGCTTTCCCACTTACTCTAGAATATACTTTCTGATGATGGAGAGTTAAGGTCTGGGTCCTTGGTCCAGTGTTACATAGAATAAGGGTCTTATCAAGCAAACAGCTTTGCCTTGCTGTTTTAATTTAGGGTTAAAATGTGAAACTGTCCAGCACACCTTGTGTATTGTCTTGTCAAAAGTTTGATTTACATGCTTGAAATTGGGCAAGTGGGGGTGTAAAGAAGGGGCAGTGCATTGCGATTAAAGCATGGTACTGGATACTGGGACTTCTGCTCCGATAAAGGGTTTGGTCAGTGACTCCATGGCTAAACTTTTCTGGAAAACAGAAATTGTGACACTAGTTCTTGGAAACCAGTCTGAGGGAAGTCAACGGGATGTCACAGTAGTTGTTACCTTCTTCTGAGAGGTGCTGTCAGAATAGAAGAGGCACTGTGTAAAGCATTGATCCCAGAAGGAGGAGGAAAACATACTTGGCATGCAAATTAATTTTATCTGCACTTCCCTTGTACTTTATCTGTGTACACTTCTTATGTAGTTACTTTGTGAAGTTCTCTGTTTCACCATGTATCCTTGAAAGTTGACACTTTTAACCCCAGTTGCTACAAGGATGTATCTATGGGGAGAAGACATTTGTACTGGGGAAACAGTGTACTTAGCGCTAGTTTTAGGGCCTGCAGGAATGAGTGCCAGGGTCCGACCTCTGAGGAGACCAGGAGATCTAGGTCTGCAAGGCATAACTGAGCTGGTAAATCCACTCTAAATCCCATGAGAGTTGTTTGAGGCCACTCAGCTCCCTGGGCTTGAGCCCCTGGGCTGTGTGCAGGGGGGGCATGCTGTGCCAGCAAGGCTAGTCCATACCGCCCCTGCCCCCCCCCCCCCTCCCCCTTCTACCAGTGATATTGAAGTGGATCGATCTGTTTTATTCTCCTTCATATTCAAGCAATCTAAAAAATACTGCAGTTTAGTAGCTGTTGAAAATTTAAACATCTACTTGCCTCTGGGGTAAATTATTGCAAGGCATGTTTAGAGAGGATTCTCCGCAGCAGTCTAGCCCACAGGAAGACATCTGAGAGCCCAGCTGGTGCTATTTACTATGGCAGAACAATGCTGCCCATCCTTCAAGAGGCAGGTTCCTTTTCCTTTCCAGGGCTTGGCTGTGTCTCATTGCTACGATATGAATGCTGCTTAGTGTTTCTTTTTTCATATCAGCTAAGCTGAGTTGCTGGAGTGAACTCAGGCCATCTGTCCTGATGCTGGAAAGGAAGAGTACAGCCTGTTGTCAGCTATCTTAAGCTGCTAGCAAATCAGCAGTGTGACATGAAGGACTTAGTAAGGAGTCTCACACTGAATTACAGACCATCGTGATTAAAACCAGTCTGCCCTACTTGGCATACTGGTTCAAGATGTTACTCTTTAGTGGGGAGCATTCTAGTAATACAGGCGTAGCTTTTCCTGCCTCTCTGACTGTGTCCCCCTCCCCACTTCCACATAAGTGGGTTTGAATCCGTAACATACTGTTTGGGAAATTAGTTTCCTGCATAGTCAACACCAAAAGTCATGGAATCTCTGCAGTGTTGTACTGAAATATGTTTCCTGCACTAAAGGAACTGCAAAACCTGCCAGGAAGTGCTGCATGATAGGATTGTGATTTGTAAAATGTTATTTATTGTAAGTACTAGCTACTTCTGCCGTGGCTGGACAGCAGTGTTAAGGTGTTAATGCATTATTAAATCATTAGTTCTAGTATACAAGCATAAATTTGTTTTTAATGTGGAGTAAACAATAAAAAATGTTATATCCTGATACATTCACAAGTTTTGTTTTTGAGAGATAACGGAATGAGCTCTCTCCTTGCCATTCACTAAAGATGCATGTTTGATGTTTCTGAACTCCAAATGTTCATCTGCCGTATCTGGACGCTGGCTGCTTCATGGTGCTGTTCTTCTACCAGCAAGGTATTTTTTCATTCTCACTGTGCTCTGGGATTTGGGGAATTAGAGGGGAGTAAGGCAGCTGAACTGTAAGCCTAGAAGCTCAATTCTGACCTTCTTTATTCTTGTAGCTGTATCTGTGATTATGTCTGGAGATGTTAATAGTGACATTATCTGGAGCACAGCCATTGATCCAGTATTCTGATCTTGCAAGGGGATCAGAGGAGACATTTGCACTCATGCAGAATCTTACAAATGTCCTTGAGGCATCATGCAAGTGCAGGACCTATCTGTAGGGGCTGAATCCATAGATTTTTATCTTGGGACTAGGCATGTGTGCTGAACATTATTTATTCCATCCATTGCTAAGTCAAAATATTGTGCAAAATGCATGTTTGAGTATACAATGCCAAAATAACTTTTAACTGTTGTATTCTGCATATGTAAAAGGTACTTCACAGAATTTTAAAAAAACATTTAGCAGATATTCACTTTGTATGAACTCTAAAGGGCTTATACAGTGAAAGACAAATCCATTTTAAAAGGATTTGAACAGACTGCAACAGTCTCAGTCTTGGAGTCCTGACTTTCCTCTCAGACACCTTGTTCCAAGTCACATAAATAGAGGGCGGGCTCGTCATTTCTTAGAGGGAAAGTAGGGTTTAGTTGGAAATGCTTCATATTTTAGTCTGTTGGATCTTTTTCGTTTGTTTATTGAAGACTTTCAGCAGTTCTTACCCGCGGAGGGTGGGTTTTGGTAAAGAATGTGCCAGATGAACTGATGTTGATGTTTCTAAGTCAGAGCAAGGTCATATGCTATCCAAAAATCCAGTACAAATAAAACCAGTCAACCACAGGATCTTCCTATTCATGGCACTTTCTGCACGGTCTTCACCAGTGTCAGTACGTGCTGTAGGCTTTCCCAAGATGCATTGTGGAGGCAGTATGGCCATCAGGCAGGTCATTATAATTTCACCAACGTCATTGCGGTTAAGGACTGATTCCTGCCTCTCTACCCTGTTTCTCTCCAGTCACTACAGGACTTCAAGAGACACTCCTGATCGAAAGAAATTACAATTTTTTTTTTCTCTCCCAGGAGCACAATAAGCCCATATCAAAACAATCAATTGTTTATTCTGATGAATGTATGTAATTATTAAAAACAGAACAACCTCTTGGACAAATGGAACTTTCATTAAAATCTTACAAAGTTCTCCTTCCATTACCTTGTTTGGAAAAGAAAAGGGATTGGGGTAGAGAATGCTTTGTTTTCTTTTTCTTTGGAAACATCCTTATTTGGCATCTGTAAAGCATTTACATTCCCTAGTTCTGGATCAAAGTCCTTTCATGGCTCATGTTACTTATTTCCTTCTTTAACTGAAGAACAGAAAGAAAAATGGATTTTTCCTCCCTCAGGCTTACAGTATAAACCATTGTAAAAATCAAATCCCAGTTTTGAGCAAGGAAGTAGTGAGAATGAGGAATAAAATATCTCAAAATATATAATCTGAAGACCCACTGCCACCCACTTCAGAATGAATGCTGTCAGTAACTGCAACTCTCTGTAACAGTTATGAAGCATGGAAGGTAAAATTTAGTAAAACTAAACTAAGATAACTGTGCTGCTGGATTTCATCCATTCCTCATATTCCAAAGGTTTATGCTCTTCAGGGGAGGAACTTTGTCCTCTTCAGCCCGTGTGGCGGCTAGTACAGTTGGCCAAGTATTGGGATACAAACTGCAGTTGGACTAAGCACTAGAAACATCAGAAGCAAAACACTGCTTTCTTTTATGGCATGAATGGCAGGATGAAATTTGGGGTTGGCAGAATTATTTTCTGATAGAAGAACAAGAAACTCCCGTGAATCAACTATGACACATGATCTTGTTTTAAATTTGAAGGAGAGTGTAGAATGTTTTGTTTCTGAATGCAGAACAAATTCTTTCCAAGTCTGCCCCTCCCATTGATTCCGTGCCCCAAAGAGCTTGGTGTTTCTGCTTATTTTCAGAGCTGTGCTGGCTATACTTCTGGCTTTCTGCCTTTTGTAGACACATGGAGCTGAGTCCCATCACCCCCTCCAGTTTGCAGACAGGCTTCTAGGCTGTGGCCTGTGACTGTGAATATTGGCTCTCTGCTGTTTCCAAGTATTGCTACAGCAAAAGGTTATATAATGGCTGTTTTTGATTTATCTTCCAGGAAGAATTTGGACATCTGTCAGTTTTAGCATGGCCTGTGATGATTCAACTAGCTTGAGGTAAGCCAGTGCCATAATATGCGTTACCTTTGTTCCCCCAGCTTTGTTCTCCTGCAAACAAATGTAAATTCTCATCTATATTTTAGTGTATGCAGATATTTTAATTGGTTTACTTCACAGACTTTCTTTCTGCAAAGTTCTAGTCCCTTTTTGTAAGGGAATATATAGTACTGCATAGCAAGTTTTATATCTAACTGTAAAGCAACATCAACTGCCTGTTAGGCCGATTTGTTTCCATTATCTTTCATGCAGCAGATCTGAACTTAATCCAGACTTCCAGCATTTCTCCAAAATGTTACTGACACCCTTTGTCACATCATTCTCCCTACAGGGCTCTTGGCCACAAAGCTCCTTTTGGATTATGAGCTAAACCCTAAAATCAGAGAGAAAACTACCAGAGTGCTGCTCCTTCCTTGGTCGCAACCGCATGGTAGTCACTGTGTACTTCCACACTCCTTCTAATTAAATGCAACTCCAGGGGTGATAATTTCGTTCTTCGTGTGACTTGAAAAATTAAATCTTTTGCTGGCTCTGGGTACTGTGAAAAATATAGTTGAGTTTGAAGAAGGAATTTGCTAGCAGAACAGTCCCAAGTCTTACCTGGGTCTTAGAGCTGGTGTTGGACTCCTTAAGTCTTGACGGAGGCTCAGGCGTAGGCTCTTTCTTCCTCTCTGCACACTGAGACTAGATTGGTATGGATTCCTGCCTAATTTAGCTCGTAGAATGCTCCTCACTTCTAAGACTGTGACCTTGGACAGCCAACCTGGTTGTTTCTTTCCAAAATTATTCTGTTTTGGCTGATAGATTTCAACATAGCTGGCATGCATCCATCAGTGTCCCATTGGCTGTACTTACTACCAGTCACTTCAGTACCAGACACAAGTGAAGATTATGCAGGTACTGAGAAGTGAAAAGACCAAGAACGTGAAATCTTCTTACATTAAAATAATGATGATGTCCTGGTGCAACTGAGATTAAAATTTGGTATTTTATATTAGTGTGAAAGTTCAATGAATTTGATCTTGAGGATGAAGGTAAAAAAGAGACTTTAAAGATTACAAATACCTAATTTCAGTAGGTTATTTAGCTGAAGTGAGTGTATAAAGAGAGGCTGGTGTAGTGTCCATTTGAACGATCAATCATACTTTTCTAATGAGAATGACTCAGTAGATAAATACAACTTGTACAATTACCTGATGTTGCACTCAGGGGTACACAAGATGTTTCAGTGTTACAGGAATCCTACCCTCTGGAGACCATTTGCTGAATTCTTTAAAGGTCAGGCATACTTTGAAATGTAAGTCAGTGGAAAATGAGGATTTAGGTTAAAAAAGAATACTTCAAAGCTGGTGAATCACTTCAGACTATGAGTACTGGAAGATACTGTTTTTAAAGTCCAAAGTCGGTTGTCCTGAGTTGGGGGTGTGGGTAGAATTGGAATACTTTAAACTCATGTATACTTACACTATGCACAAGGAAGCCCTAAACATACCTTCCTTATGTCTTCTATTTTCTCTCCATGTTTCCCCTAGAAGATTAATGACACAGGAGATTTAAGATACTGTATATACCCATAAATGGAATAAGGTTGAGAACAGAAAATTCAAATACTGAACTTTCCTCTTGATAACTTGGTTTTGCTCACTCTTTTTTTTTTTTTTTTTCCCCTCATTTATTTTTCTTCCTGTTTAACTGCAGTACCTTAGCACCAGTTAGTGTAGAGTGTTTCTTTTGGTACAGAGTCCAGACTCCAGAGCCAGGCCAACAGTTTGGTAGTGGGGTGACATGTCCAATGTGGTTTTTTTTTTTTTTGCTTGTATGTTGGGGTTTTTGTTTTGTTTCTTTTGTCTGTGGGAAAACAAAGCAGAATCAGATAACTTAGTGTTTCCAGGTAAGAAGGACAGGAGATAAAAGTAAAAATCCCAAACAGCAAAATAACCAAGATCTCTGTGGCCTTCTTTATGTGATACAAGACAGCAAAAAGCATAGGCTTTTTTCCCCCCTTTGTCCTGTCCTCACAGCATCATGTGAAACCTTGTCCAAAACCTGTGAAAATCAATGTGTCTTTACACTGGTTTCTAGAATGAGCACTGGGCTACGTGACAAGTTGCTGAAAATTTTGTGGTGGTCTCTTGTCAGGAATGGTAAAGATAGATATGTATTTACACAGGCCACTAACACATTGTTTTAAGAACTGAAGTGAACCTAATGCTCACCATTGTCAGTGAAATCTTCCTTTCTTGCAGAGATGCATTTCTAGACTGGTGTAACCAGAAAGGAATTGACCCAGCTTAGCCTGTCTATTTGTCATCTGCTTTAATTCCTCCCCTGTTTTCAGTGCCTAGTACTAGTTACGTGGACATCTGCAGGAGAGGTGCTAGCTAAGGCCAACTGTAAGTACACCTTAACATATGGGGGAGTGTTTATTCCTTTTTTTATAACACAGCAGAAGGCTGCGGTAGTTATGATTTCAGCTTCAAATTCACAGTTTCCAATTGTATCATATGTCTAAGCCTCTCTGTGCATTAACTATATGGCTGCAGAAGGATAATCAAAAAGTATTTGAAATGAGAGGAGACCTGTGCCTGGATAAGAGAAGGGGCTGCTACTGTCTCCTCTTCTCCCCTCTCTACCCTTAGCAGTGGATTGATTCATTTTGTTTGATCGTCCCCTGCCTGCTGCCCCCCAGTATTAAACAAGTAGATCTAGGAGGAAAAATAATGAGATAAAAAGAATCTCTCTTGGGGGAAAAATAATAAAATAAATTCCACCTTGTGGAAATAAATTAAAGCAGAAGGGAGAATACTTCAAGAGGGCAATGACAGGCAGCTTGAAGCATCCTCTGAGGTGACTGCCCCCCTCCTACCCCCCAGTCACCCTGTATGCTGTAGTGGTGCAGGAGGGGGAGATGGTGACAGCAATAATTAGTTCCTGTCTCTGGTGTTTTGCCCAGTTTCCTGCTGTGACCTGTGTTTGCCCTTCTATTTCAGATTTGCACTGCTCTGTGTGTTTTGCTTGTTTCCACCATTGCAGTCTCATAATGAAATTTATACATCACTCTAAACAGACTCCCACCGAGTCTGTAAGGGGGAAGAAAGCACAGCAGGATTTATGTGCTGCTGTTAGAGGATCGGCAACAGGTAGAGACTGGAGGCACGCTAGATATCTGAAGTTATCAGAAGTGGTTAGAGATAACAAATGTATCTTTTGCCATCAGCCCTGTCTTTCATCCATGCCCAACAGTGGCAAATAAACACTGCTAAGGAATATGCTGACTGTATTTACTTTAGCTTCCTTCACGAGGCAGGAGCCAAACACACATCTAGGAACAACTGCACCCTCCATCTGTGAGTGATCATCTTGCTTAAATACAGCAGCAGACCTGACTTTGGAGAGCAAAACAGAGCCGAGCCCTTCCCCTGCCTCTGCTGCTCAGCTGTGCAGGCAGAGCAGGAGCAGGGAGGGGAGGGTGGTGGTGCAGACTTTTGGCTGCCTTAAAGTGACCACATCCTGTTAGGCTGCGGAAACATCAGACTAATGCAGAGATATGTCTGTCTGAGATGTAGGAGCGCTTGTGAGGATCCAGCAGATAATTTGCAGACATGCTTGTATTGCTGCAGGAGTAGTAGTGGTGCACGGAGAACTCCTGACCTTGCTCCTGTGCTCGGTCTGTTCACCCACTTCCCACCCACATCAGGTTCTCTGTAGCGTTTAAGTACACTGCAACTGGATTTATTTCAACGAAGTTACTTTCTTTTCTTTTCCTCTGGTGCAGCTCCCAGATACTGTTTTCCTGGTGCTGCATGGGAACACTAGTACTGAGTGTGTGATGGCAGAGTAATGCTCAGAGCAGCAGCTGGTGGCTGTTACCTGAGATCCTTCTCCAGCTGTGCCAGAGTGCCACACTTTGCAAGGTGGTAGACTTTCCTTGTACAAGCAGGAAGCCAGGCACTGTGAGACTGGGTTGCTCATGCAGGAACACTGGGGCACAAGAGAATAGTGAGTCTCCCAAGTCCTAAGTCAGTGCCCAAACCAAGACTTGCAATATTATACCACATGAAAGTGGCATGTGAGATTCTAACGAAAGGCAGATTGTTTATGATGATGCTTAATTTCTGTTGAAGTCACATGCTTAAATCTAAGTGTGCCTGGGAGTTTTGCTAAGCTCAAGAGGGTATAAGAATGATAAGTGACACAAAATCTGAATGAGGAAGTGGCTTGTGCACATATGACTGCTAATAGCAAATGGCATTCATCCAGTTTCAGATGGAATTGGAGGAACTTGGGTTTCACTGGAGAAAAAAAAAAAAAAAAAAGAGGGGGGGGAAAGACAGAGGCCTCTTATAGTGGGCCATTATCCTACAGAGCCCTGTTGTGTTGTGGCCAGAAGATCAAGAAATCTCAGTATGGCAACTGCAAAATATTTGGGGCAGTTCTGTTCTTCCTTGCTGTTGGCCAGATACTGATTAAGTGCTAAAGCTCAAGGCTTTGTGTTCCTATTTTGTTTTTTTAAAATATGTAAAGGGGTGGTGGTGTTTGTGTTTCATCGCAGAGTTGAACTGGATGCACAGAGTCCTCTTGGGATCGGGCACGGGTCAGTAAGGATCAAATGCACCAACCATTCTTAGAGGGTTTCTTTTCACTTCCCTGTCAGTGTACCCCCTGGGGCTTTTTCCTTTCCAAATACAGTTTTAATCCAGGATTACAGTATCTGGCAAGCTCGGGCATATTCTCATTAAGGCTGTTGCACACCTGTTTTGATGATACTTGTTAATGCCTCAGTATGGAAAGTCAACATAATGCTGCAGGTTTGAGAGTTGCAGGTATTACCATTAATTGAAAAATTGTCTCTGGATACTAATATTTTTGTGCCTTTCCTTCCCAAAAAAGAACTATCTGCATCATATTAAGACCATACTGCATCATTTCACATGAAAATGTGCTATGAAATCAGTGTTATGTACCAACTAGGGCTAAGAAGTTACTGAGTAAAATAGCACAGAAAAGAGAGTTGATTCTGCATCGTAAGTAGAAGCCTGTAATGTAGCTGTTTGTGCTGTTTTGTGAACAGGAGAGGAGGAGGACATTGTACTTTCAGAGAAATCTTGGATTCCTTTACTGTGATAGCAATGATTGTAGCACTGTGACTAATCTGGGCGGTTCAGGCAAATGACACTTTAAATGGGTAGTGTCATTGTAATTGTAAGGCCCTCTCTAAACTGAGGGCTGCCCTGTTAGCAGGGGATGAAACACTTGCTGCTGTCCCGCATGCTTCAGGGGAACCTTCCCAAGGAGCCACATCTTAGGTGGTTGGTCCTCCCAGACACCACCCTGTGGGGCCTGGGAAAGAGGAGCTGGCATGAGACTGTGCTTGTTGGGAACAAAAAACTTCAGAAAAATATTTTAACACTAGCTTGCATCTAGCCCAGTTATTTACACCCAAGGGACTGGGCAGCTCCTGCATCAGCAGATTCCCATTCAGATGGCATGTCATCAGCTTAGCTCCCTGACAAGAGATTGTTAGGGGTCTCAAAGAAGGTACCAGGGTTAATACCAGATTCTTAGATGGGAAAGCGAGGGGAGCACGGAGCAAACCCAAAAAATAATTTTCCTTATGTATCCACTAAGTTCAACTTCAGGGAAAATGCTATGGTGAATGCTGAGTCCTTGGAAATAGGCCTTTACAATGCAAAATACCAAACCAGACCTTTACTTCTAATGCTGGAAGTTCTCTCCATTCTCCCTCTTCCTTTTTTTGCTTGCTCTCAGATGGAAGCAAACTTCTGCTTACTTCTGACCTCTGTGTGGTGAGCATGTGTTTCAACAGAGCCTGGGAGCAGACTGTCAAAGCAGAATTTCTGGACTGAATCAGCAGGACAGAGAAAGGCTCCAGTCCACGGTGCATGGCGGCGCTGGGCTGCCAACTGCCCTTCTTAGCGCGTGGTTTGACACAGGGCAAATCTGCTGATGCAAGCATAATGCTTCTAGGTGTTCTGGCATGATGAAGACCATAAGGAGTGAAGATATTAAAAAAGAAAAACTGCCTGAGTCCATACGTTCTTAACAGGTACTGGATTCTCTCTTGTGGCTGCTTTTTTCTTATTTTCTTTTATTAACACTGTTTTCCCATTAAGACCCCTTTAAAATAGAGGGAGAGAAAATGTGTTGTAGCTTGTATGTTATTTTTAATCCCCATTTATAATGATGCCTCAGAAGCCTGAAACCAACATCTGTTTCCTTCTTGGATAGGTTTTCTTCCATAGAGGACACTTCCCTTTTTTTTTTAACTACTTAAAGTCACCCTGTTCTGTAATCAGGGGCTGAAAAGTCATAATCACAGTCATATCAGATGTGTTGTGGGGTGTAGGAGCTCACTACTGCAGAATCTAACTTGTTGGGAAATACCTGGCCTCTGTGCAACACGGAGGGAGGAAAGAGGGAATCTTCAATCCTTTGCTCGTCAGTTACTTGCCCTTGGAAGAATGTCATTACCCGCTTTACCTTCAGCATGTTTGTAACTCCTGGTGCTGTGCATAGTGCTAACGATTTTAATCAAATCACATGCTTCAGGGATTCAGCTTGTTGCTGAGGGGTAAGGAAGGATTCACCCCTTTATGTTTGGTTTTTTTTTTGTTTTGTTTTGTTTTTTTCCCTTCCCCTTATGTGCTTGGCTGTGCAGTTTTACTCTGGTGCTCCTGTCACACTCACAGCCAGATCTGAGGGTGGAACTGAAGTTTCCCTCCCGCAGGTCAGCTCAGCAGGAACGCTGGATGATGCTCATTTTCCTCTGCAGCACGGGGCCGGGACGGCGCAGCTTCTTTGCTTGCTTGTTTAAAAAGAAGTATGGTTTATCTGATGTGCGAGTCCTCGAAAAGCGAAGTAATGCGTCGAGTATGGAAAGACTTGGACTCATCAGCAGTCACCCTGCAAGGCAGCTGCTAAAACCGTATAATCTAAGAAGAGGTGAAAAACGCACGGCAGTGACCCTTGACAGTTGTGCCTGTTGGATGGGATCGGACAAACAGTTTCTCTGCGTATGCGTGCACACACGAGCACCCGCAGGGAAAGTGAGAGGCCTCGGCTTCCCCTTTTCCAGGGCTTTGCGCAGCACCTCCCCTGCGGCCCCCTGACACGACCCCTGCGCCGGTACCGCTGGGCTCCCTGCGGGCGCTGGGGGCTCCGGGCCGGCAGCAGCCAGCCCCTGGGTGTCCCGCGGGCCGCAGGTGCCCCCGGGGACCGCCGGGCCGGGCCGGGCCGGGCCGCCCCCAGGAGCGCGGGGCGGGTCCGGGCGGCCGGGTCCGGCGGGGCCGCCCCTCGCCTCGGCCGGCGGGGCGGGGGCACCGGGAGCCCCCGGGGCGGCCCCGCGCTCCGCTCCGCTCGGCGCAGGCACCGGCCGCCGGCGCGAACAAAGGCGGCGGCGGCAGGCGGCGGTGGCGGCGCGGCCCGTGCGAGGCCGCCCGCCCGCCCCTGCTTCCTGGGCCGGGCCGGGCCGGGCCGGGCTGGGCTGGGCGAGGCGGCCCCCGCGCCCCCGCCCCGCCCCGCCGCCGCGGAGCCGCCGCCGCAGCAGCAGCGCCGGTCGCGGGGCGCGCTCGCCGCCCGTCGCAGGAGCTGCATGTGCGCGGGAGGAGCGGCGGAGGATGGCAGTGCTCAAGCTCGCCGACCAGGTGGGCGCCGCGGGGCGGCCGGGAGCGGGGCGGGCGGCTCTCCCTCAGCCTCAGCGCGCCGCGGCAGCGCGCCCCGGCCCGGCTCCGCGTTGCGGCGGGGCGGCCGAACCGCCGGGGGAGGCCCCTTCTCCTCAGCCGGGGGACTCGGCGGGGCGCCGAGGCGGCGGCGGCGCTGTCACCCCTTCCCCGGCCGCTCGCCGTGGGGCGCCGGCCCCCGCTGCCCCCCGCTCGCCGAGCCGCCGCAGATGCGCTCCTCTTCCCCTCCCGGCGGACATTGTCTCTGCCCGCTCAGGCGGCGTGTGCGGGCCGGGGGCCGGGGCCGGGGCCGGGCAGGGCGCTGCTCGCCGGGCGGCGCCAGCCGGGTGCTGGCCGCAGGCGCTCGCCCGTCCCCCGCCGCGCAGCCGATCGTCTTCGGTGAAACCCTGGCATCTCCCGTTGGCGCGGTGGGGATGGAAGTGGATGTTGGCTCCTTTCGAAAGGCCTCTCGGCAATGCTTGTCCTTCTTTCGGATTTCTCCCTCGTTTCATTGCCGTGCCACACGGTAGAAATTATTTTTCCTGTCGCCTTTTTACTTAGGAAATGCCTTTTCGGTTTAGTTGTCTCTGTTGTTCACAAGCTACCAGGAAAAGCCATAGTATTAAAGCCTTAGGTGGTGTTAAATTTAGCAATGGTCAGACAGCTGTAATCAGTATTAAAGTATTTCTTATCGGTGGTAGTTAAAAGCTTTTAAAAATATTTAGTAAATTGATAGTATAGCTCCCACATCCTGATTAATCCACATACTCTACCAACTGTTAGCGTGCTTTAATCTGCTATTTTTAATTTAACGTGGTCTGCCTGTGATCAGCAGCGTGGGTGTCCTGCAAGCCTCAGACCTTCCTGTTGGGTTCAGGACTGTCTGCAGCCATCGCCTCTCCAAATACCCCTTACTTAAACACCGCAAGCCTCGCTCACAGTCTATTTATGCTTTTCTAAGAAAATCTTCCACACGCACAAAGCCGCTACGTAGCTTGTTGAGAAGAGTTTGAAAGGAAAAAAAGGGTAAAGCTGTTTCTAAAGTAAAAGCGGCACTGTGTGACCAAGCACAGTCTATAACACATTTTCGTGTGTAAGAGAAGGCTTTTGTGGACTGTCTCCTGACATGTCCCTCGAACATCCTCATCTTTAGATGTGGTGCTTATGACTGGTGAAGAAAATGTTTCACACCATGAGGCTTCACTACCCTGTGGTGCACAGACCGAGTCTCATAAATGAGGAGATTCAGGTAGGACCTGTGTATTAAAAGTCCAAACAGCAAGCATTAAAAATACATATAAAATAATTATAGCATTTCAGTGCTTTTTACATGTTTAACGAGGCTCTTGTACTTATTGCCTTTAGAGTTTTTAAACCTTTGCTGGAGTCTTGCAGCAAGGATTTTGCTTCAGCAGCAGTAGAAGTCAAAACAGATTTAAGCCAAGTGGATCACGTCTTGATGAAGTCTGTATTGCTATAAAAAACCGATAGTCTGTTGTCCTAGAGTTCTCCCTTCTCTTCTGAGAGCCCCCAAAGCTGAGGGATGAGACTCCTTAGAGCTGCCATTATGCCCCTGCAGTGCACCTGCTTTGGGGACGCTCAAAATGTTGGTGGATGCTCATGGTAGTTCCTGGTCAGACTGTAGCTTGGGACATGATGTGACGGGCTGATAGTTTTTCTTTGTTGGTATGTGCCTCCTGTTATTTATAAAGGGATATGTTGGTCTACCTGTACTCATCCTATGGGATCTCTTGATTTTCTTCAGTTTCTTCACCAGATCTTTTTCCTTCACTTTTGCGAGACTGGAGGAGGGGGAGGATATGTTCAAAGCTGGCTGCGGTGCTTCCTCTTAAACTGAGTGCAGAAGTTTGTATGCCTGTTCCTGTGTATTTGGAGCCGTTGCTGGTGGCGTCTTTCCAACATGCATCCCGAGCAGTTGTAACCAAGGCATGAGGGCTGCGCAGCCTGCAGCAGCAGCTCTGTGTCTATCAGGCCAAGCTGTACTTTTCATCTACATAAGGTTTGAAGAACACCATCCCCAGGCTGGCCCACCTTTAACTAAAAGAGACATGGTAGCAGCAGCCCCACATGTTTGTAGATAGACCCAGGCAAAAGAGGGGTGAGGTTGGGATGAATAATGACGTGCCTGGGAAGATTTGCATTCCTGTAATAACTCCTGCCCGTGCTCAGACTTGCTGAGGCTCCTTCTGTGTTTCTTCCGGCTCTTGAGGATCGAGGCAATTGTGGCAGTAATAACTGCAGCGATTCAGGAAACCATTTCCTTTTGCTTAAACACCAGAGGCCACAGCAGTCCGTGTGCTTGCAGTGTCCTGCAATGAGAATTACTGTACGTAGGACACTGTGTACTGTGCATACTGCAGTGGTCAGGACCTGGGGTGCTGGGAGTGTGGGCTGCTTTTAGTGCACCAAGCGTGTAGTCTGGTTCAGGTCTTAGTTGCAATGCTCAGGGGAGTTTGACTCTGAAACTTGAGAGCTCTCTTCTCAGCCTGTCATTGTGATTTCTGTAACACATGCTTTCCTCTGGATCCATGACTTTCTTGACCAGCAAGGAGAGCTTTGTGTAGGAGAAGGCTGGAGAACCCCCATGCTGGGAGTTTAAGTGCATGTTTCTCTAAGTAACCTGTTTCCTCCTCACCTCAGTTCCTGATTTCTCTCACCAACAACATCTAGCAGCACATGGAGCATTCAGACAGATGAGAAACTAATCACACCATTTCTCATACTGACTTTGAAGATAGGCTTTCATATTGCTTGTTTTTTCGTATAGCTGAAAGGTGCTAAAGTATTGTTATGCTTAATCCTTCAAAGAGATTATTGGTACTTTTGGTGCATTCACTCCTCAGACAGGAGAGTTTAGCGTTAGTGTAGGTTACTTGAATTTGCTTCCAGTGATAGTAATTGCTAGCTTGTCAGTCAGGCCACGAGAAACCCTGAAATCATTTAACCACAGGAAGTGTGTTCTACCATTATTAATTTCTGCATGAATTTCTTCCAGGCCTTCCTTTCTTCAGTAACCCCCCATTAGCCATTTTTGAGTGACTAAATGTTAAGCTGAAAACCTAAAATAATTAATAAAACTTAAACTGAATGCCTGGGATTGTAATCTTTGTCTATAGTGGTGTGTCTCTGCAGTTGTAAATGTTCTGATGTTCTGAATATTTCAACTGTCATATAGAAATATTGAAAAACTTACTCTAAATCTTAAAACTTTTATCTAGTCCTTTTTTTTTTTTACCATCTCTGCAGGGAATGTTGGTTACAGCAAGCATACAAATTGCTTTAAGGACTGAAAAAAATTTTTTTTTCTCCATTTTAAGAGTCATTGCTGTGTTGTTCCCCATCCAGTTTATTGGCTGTACCTTTTCCATTTTGATAAGTGTTAATATTTTATATTATGTGAGGGTGAAGTTGTATGCGGTGAAAACCTTTGCATTTAAGCTAGAGTTCAAAAGGAGCAGAACACAAGTGCTTCAAGTGGGTGGCCAAAGGCTTTCAGGTGTGAGTTGCACTGACACAACCTGAGCCTGGCTGTGCATGTGTGACAGGGCATGAAAACCCTTGTTGTGCCCCTCAGGTACTGTTTTGAGGAAACCTGCTTGCTGCAGCTCTTCATTCCTTCCTGTATTTTGAGTTGCCATTCCCTCCTCCTCGTAAGTCTCCTTTCCCCTTCGACAAAGCTCTCTAAGAGTGGAAGTATCGGTTGTTTTTTGACTTTCATGGCTGCTTTTAGAGCAGTAGCCGTTGCCTGGACCCACCTCTCTCCTGTCCTCTGAGTAACCAGCATATGCAGGGTGCTTCCTGCTGTTGCTCTCCCTGCCTGCTGCTTGCAGTTCTTTGCGTGGCTTTTTCTTCATACTTGCACTGAGTAACTTGGTTTCTTGAGAACTCTGTTTGCCACCTGCAGACTTTTCAAGAGAAAAGCCTTTTAGGCAAAGTCATGCTGAGTGTACTTTCAAACTTCAGGGTTTCCATTGATGGTCCTGGGCAGCAACCACAGACAATTGCTTTTGTCAGCACTCTGTTGAGAGGGTAAAATATCTTAAAATATTTTTCTATGTAAACTTCTGTGAGTTAGCTTTTGGAACATTATTTTGGAAGAATCTAAGTTTCTGTAGTGTCTCCATCTCATTTCCAGGCTTGCCTTGCCAGCTGAGGCCCTTCTTGCAGGACTACCAGCTGTGCCCACAGGCCTGCGGGTTGTCTGTAGCTCACTCCATCCTCTTCCTCCTGTTTAAAGCCAACGAAGTCGGTCTGTGCGTGGCTGTGTTTGATTTGGGATGCCGGCACTCCGCCTGCGCAGACCAGGTTGCCTTCACGTGCCTCGGCACACATGTGCCCATCGTGCCATGTGGGAGGCAGCAGTGGTCGAGTGGCTCATGCGTGGGGAGGTCCTGCTTGGTGATGACTGTCAGAGACTGGTGCAAGCTCTCCCCTGCCTCATTGTTGATTATAGTTATGCATGTTTATGGAGGGAATGTGTCATTCTGCCTTTGAAAGACAGGGAGAATGTTTACTAGAAACAAAAATAAAATGGGAAGTTACCTAGAGGTGAAGCCGGCATAGCTACTTTTAAGAGATGTAGTGCTTAGTGTTTTTATGCCTGTGCTGCCAAATTTGGTGCGAAGCTTGCTGTAAATCCAAGACAGACACGGGCGCTGTCTAGCCTTGAGTCAATGCGCTTGGGGGGTTCAAAATTTACCATGACTTCAGTGTCACCCGCTCAGGCCCTGTATGTACAAAACAATTACTTTTAGACTACCTTTACAAGCATGCATATGCACGCATAAGGGTAATGAAGCCTAGATAAATGGTTAGTGTGTGCTCTTAGGCTGCTATTAACTGCAAAACCTCATCCTGTCTCCTGGTATTTTGCCTGTTGTCCTCGATTGCTGAGAGTAATACAGTGTGACTAGAACCAGAAGGACCATTTCTCTCCCTCCCTTTTCCAAATGTTTTCCTGTGTTTGACAGTTCTCCACTGACCATCAGAGTCCTTTTTGTTATGGTCACAGAGAAACAGCATTAAACAGATGTTTAAATAATTTTAAACAGACGTCAAAGATCATAAAAGTTGACAAAGGCTGGACTTGTGTCTCTATACACTTAAAACCAAAATGAATACAAGAGTAACAAATGATCTCCTAATAAAACTGGTTACATTTCCAAATGGTCGTGTGTCTTTAACTTATTTCAGAATCATTCAATTGACAAGGCCATCTTTCTGCTTATCCTTTTTTCTATGACAAGTAAAAGCATCTGAGAAGATGGCCCAGAATCTGCTGTACAAAATAGGAGTAATGAACCTGTGCCCCGTGGCCACACCCAGCCCGTAGTTTAATTTTATGTGGCATGAGGTCCGACAGTTCCTCCACTCCTCATGTTATTGCTAGATAATAGTAGGGTGCATATTAATTTGCAAGCTGCCAAGTGTTTTTGAAAGGGCTCCCAGCAAGGGATAATCCATTTAGTACAAAATACCCAAGTAGCCACAAAACAAAGGTAACTATGGGGCAGGAAGAAGAAGGAATTTACCCACAAAAGTGTTTCTCTCTTATTTCTTGTGAAATAAAAATGTGGTTGGACCTAAATAACCCCACCACTGCAGCCATCGGCTTTCTAGAGCCGTGATGTTCGTAGGCATGCAATACATGCTGTGAGAAATGTCTCTGTGCCTTTGAAAATAAAATAAAAACTTTGGAAAAAATGGGATGTACCAACATTCCTGCCCTTGTTCAGACCTGTAGGAATGATGGTCTCTGCCATCTGGTAGGGATGGCACCTGAGCTCTGAGACATAGAAGCATAGACTCATTTAGGTTGGATCATCAAGTCCAGCTGTAGACCTTACACTGTCCACCTAAGTCCACCACTAAAAACCTAAATCCACTGCTAAACCATGTCCCTACACATCTTTTAAATGCCCCCAGGGAGGTGGGGGCGGAAAGCTTTGAGTTGCTAAAGAGAGCAAGATACAGGCTTGAAGAGGAAGGTGCTTGCTTTTTTTTTTTTTTTTTTTTTTTTTTTTTTTAATCATGACTGCTGCAATAAGTATCACTAGTTTTGGTATCAGTTTTGTAGCTTGTTTCAAGGTAAACAAGAAGCACTTCAATCAGGAGAAATTCTGGAGTGGTGTAGTGTGCTCAGGTCTATGATAAGTATTTCTTTAGCAGAGAAATCCGTCAGAAGTTTGCTGTTTGGTAATACTGTAAGGGTTTTGGAGTGGTTGCACTTAGATGCCTGTGCTGTTTTGAGAGGATGTGTGCCTGTCATGTTAGGATGCTAGTTTTCTTGAATTGCAGATGGTATCCAGCAAAACTTACCTTTCTGTGTGCACTTGAGGTGTGGTATTTTATCTCTGCATGACAAGTGCCTCATGACCTCTTCCTGCTCATCTCTTAAATGAAGATGTGGTTGTCATGACTACGTTTAGTAGAGAAATAAATGTTCCTCCCAGCTTGGGCGCTTGTGTAACAGCTTGGTTTGGGCAAGGTGGTGTTTTTATCTGGATTCTTGCTCAAGGGTGGGCAGATAATTTCTGAGACGCAAAAATAAAAGTGCCCAAGCTGGAGCTAGCTAGTCACTGGATGTGGTGGTTGCTTGCACTACGGCTCTCCTGGGCAGGGTTTTGAGCTGGTGCCACTCCATCAGCAGCACCACGGCAGTGCTGTCGGTCACACGCTGGTCTTTGGGCAAATCCCTGAAAGCCAGCAGAGAAAACTTTTAAGGGTTGTTTCTAGAGATCTGGGTGTCGCTGATCCTGCTTGTTTGTTGCCAGAGAGGCAGAGACTCTGGGATGTGGTGCTGATGGGAAGGGTTTCCCCATGCTGGCCCAGCACTCTGTGGTATGTTCACCCAGAGGAGCCGGGCCAAGCGCCTTCTCTTCCTAAAGCTGTCTGTCTGATCAGCAGATCTCTGACTGTTTGCTTGAGAAATGAGCAGCGTACTCTTTAGGAGTTACTGTTTCAGGCTGTCTGCAGGCTTGGGCAATATTTATACAAAATATTTAATGCTTCAGCATGTTATGTTTTTAGGCTTCTTTTTACTCTGTTTTCTATATATATATAGTTTTTTTCTTTCAGTGGTACTAATACAAGTTCTAGTGTCATTAGTTGCCTACAGGAGCGTGTGTTGTAGGTATAATCCTATTAGGCAAATGTTTCAGAGTATATTCTGATAACATTGACCATTTTATTCCTGCTTTTCTTCTTGAATGCCGTTTCACATATTGCTGCCTGTGTATGTTGCAGAACAGACAGGTGAGCTAAACTTGCTAGCAGAATACCTCTGTATTTTAACCGTTTAGTTTGAATGCTTATTAGCTGAAAAATGTTGCATTTTCAGCTGTTTCCATTTTTAAATTAACAGGTTTTTTCCAGAAGTACATATCTGACATTTGTCACTTTTTTGTTAGCTGGAAAGCAGGGACTGGAAAGTTCCCACAGCTGCTGGCTGTGGCCTCAGCTTTGTTCTAATTGCTGCGCTAGAAACATGTAGCAGCATGCTGTTGGAGCCCTTCATCCTGGTGATGGGTGGGAATCCAAGCATTACAAAATTACATTTAAAGGGGAGAAATTACTTGGCAGTTTTATCCAAGGGTTTGAGGTCATTACTGAAGTTTTCAAGGAGTTGGTCAACAAATTACAACATTTAGTTGTGGCTAGGTAATTGTGACATTCTGAAAGAGTACGTGCTTTTTGATGACGGACATTTGCATGTGTTTTGCTTTGGGGGGAAGAAAAAGTCTTTCCTGGCTGCGGAGGTGCAACCGAAAATGGAGACTGCTTAATACATTTCTGCCATGCAGCGCAGAACCTCCTAGCCAAACGTAGGCTCGTCTGCTTGATGTTTGTGCTTGGTGTTATGAGCTGGTTTTATGTGCGGCCGTGCATTTTTGTGCTAGAATTATTTGTAATGGCTTGCTTTCTTATTAAAAAAGATTACTTGGGGAAAATGCCCTGACAAAGTCCCCGCTTCCTCCTTGCAGCTGCATGCTACTGCATCTTTATGAGGAAGTAAGCAAAACCATAACGGTTGACTTCTGCACGCAGTTTTAACAGATATACCTGACGGCGTCTATTTACTGAGCTAAGGCTTTGGCTTTTTTGCATGAAGGAGTTGGTTCCTCATGAAAAACCCTTGTGCTCTTGAATTATGTATGTGCAGGATTGCTCCAAGGGCCACATGTTGATATTCTTAATGACACAGAAGGTCTGCAAATAATTGCTAGTGATGAATAATTTGCTGTTTAAGCGTTACCATTTCTATTCTGGCATATTTTGTGATCTCATTATATGACCTGTTTTCTCCCCATCTTGCACCCTTTGTAATTTTACAGACTTGTTGCTTGATCAATGTCTTTTGTCCATGAAAAAGCTTTAGCAAAATAGTTGTTTGGTACCTACAGAATTGCATAACTCTGGTGTCCCTGTAGAAAGTATTACCAGCAATAGAGAGCTTGTAACTTGAAGAAATTCAATGGTAAAAATGTAAAAATCAGGTATTGCTATCTGCAGTATATAAACTGAAGAGAAGACAGCAGTCAGCTGCACTGTTAGATGCACAAGCTTTCACATCCTAAATAATTTCAGGGAAAGGAAACTAGTGTGAACATTAATAAGCTTTTTTTATATGCATTTAATCATTAATAATGTAGGCAGTACCATTCAGATGGAGAACATAACCCATTTTATCATAGCATCATTTTAACATGATAGGCTCCTTGCCTTTCCAAGGTGAAAGGGCCACAGATTGCCTTCTGAAATCTCATCCTTGGATGAAGTTTTGCTTTCAGCTGCATTGAATCTGACCAGTTTTGCAGGAATATGGGGAAGCTGCTTCGTATTTATAGTAACACGCTGGTAGCAGCACCTGCCTTTCTGTGTTTCTGTGTATAAAGTTCATTTTTTCCATACTTAGAAGAAGGTGGACAACATGTCATTTTCACTAGTGTTTTCATTCTTGCCTTCCTAGGTGCTTTTTTTAAAATAAAGGTTATTTCTTTTGTCTGGTGTGCCACAAGGCAGCAGAGCAAAGCTTGTGCCTTGTGCTGTTGGAGGCAGCCTCCAACTTGCAGGCAGTAGGAGGCTGGGTCACAGGCCACCAAGTTGTGCTGGTGTCTCTGCCTGAGCCAGCTCTCTAGCCATGTGAGCTGGTGCCAGCAGGGAGCTGTGGATTTTGAAGCTAGAAGCCTGCAGTATTATCTGGTAAAACACTGATTTGCTCACTGTAGTCTTTAGTTGTTTAACATGCCAAGGGTAAAAAATGAGAGAACAAAGACCTGAAATATCCCATATTGTCTTTGTGCTTCCAGCTGCTTTAATGTGCTTGCACGCAGCATTTATCTCCAATTTAAAATCAAGAGAGGGACTTATTTAGTCATTGACTCTAGGAACATTTCCAAAGTGTTCTCCCAATCAAGTGTGCCAGATCCTGCAACCATTGCCTCTGTTTGAGAGGAGTGTGCTTAGGTGAGTGATCCTGCTGCATCCCACTTGGTGTAATTCAAGTCTAGTTTGAGGAAATTTCTCCCTTCTAATGTAAACAAGCCCTGATCCTTTAGGCATATGTGTAATCCTGCTACTCCATTAGGAGATGTGGCCCTGCTTCTGGTGGGGTTTTCTGCAGATGGAGCCCGTGGCTTGGATACCCTTGGCTGGAGGCAAATGTGAGATTTTTTAAAAAGCTGCCAAGGTGGCTTCAGAGGTGGAAGAGAGGGAGGAGGAGCGGGAAGAGCTGCCCTGTGGAGCCGAGGCAGAGAGCGCAAGGGATGCTAGGGGGAGGCAGGCAGCGTGTAGCTGGAGGCACAGTGCTGCTGCCTCATGGCACTGTCAAGAGAAGGTGGCCGTTACCCAAATTTGCAGTGGGAAAACTGGGGTGCAGAGAAACTCTGTGGCCAAGATCAGGCTGAGAAGGGAGCAGGTGACAGAGCAAGAGCCAGATTATGATTTGCCTCTTTCAGTGGCTGATTCATAGTGGTGCCCTTCTTCCCTGCAAGTTGTTTTAACACTTTACTGTGTGGGCTGATGCCAGTCTTGTGATGTTGCAAGATGAGAAATGAATGGTGGCATACAGTTTCATAGCACAGTGTTAAATTCAACGAACATCTAGTTTATTTAGATATTTGTTCTATAAAGTGTAAAATCAGCATTGGTGCTGCTTGAGAGAAAGTGCTCTGTTTGGAAATGGTCTAGGTCATCTGGTAGGTAAAGGTTTATTCTGGCCAATTGCAGTGGGTGGCTGTCTTTGGTCACTAATCCTGTGTCATAGGTTTAGTGTTGTATTCTGGCAGTGCAGGCGGTAAGCCTGAGATCAGTGTGTTGTGTATCAATGCCACTTGCTTAGACTAAATGTTCTAATAATCCAGGACTGTATGGCTCTTGGCCACAGAGCACACACCCAAAGCTGGGTGGGTTCAGAGAAACGGAGAAAGCCTTTCACATATGAAGACACTGTTAGTGGATCAGGTGGTGCCCTTTGGGTCTGTTCACATGAGGTCCATTTCAGTCAGGCTGAAACTGAGCAATCTTCTCACTAAGTTTTGTTCATTACATGTAAATATTTATAGCCATATAGTCTAGTTTCTAGTTAGAAACTAGATGCTCCTTTTAGAAGCATTTTCATGAAGACTGGCTAATTTGTGCATCACCCTTGCTACCCAGAGAAGTGTTATTTCTTCTCAGCAAACGGGAGCAAATGGAGCTGAACAGATCTGTCCTCCTCCACAGAGAAAGGTAAGATTAGCTCACACAGTCTTGTAGCCTGTGTAGCTCAGCGTGAACTGTACAGACCCGAGTCTCTGAGGAGGCACCGGCCATTTGTTGGGAGATCTCACAGCCCAGGAGCACCCGTGTGCCCTGGCTTTGCGGGTGCAGTTACCTGGGGTAGGTGGTTACAACAAGCCTCGCTGTTAGCCTCTTCCTACGGGCACACGCACAGCTTTCACATTCATCAGGCACTGCATTTAGGAACTCCTGGTTCCTGTTCCTGGGTAGAGTTTGCATCTCTTTAATGGGTTTTTATGACTGCTTTATGCCCTCCAAGGCAGGTATGTGATTTACCAGAGAGCTGCCTGGAAAAGAAGACACAAATGATGGCAAGCCACAGAGCAGGCACGTGATTTTCAGCACTTCTTGTTCCCGGAGGGCCTGCTGAAGACAACTCCAGACAACTGTCTGAAAACCCTTGTGCGACTACTTAGAGATGACTCTGGGCAGACACATGGTCTCCAGGCTTTAAAAGAGGTCTTTAGAGACCTGCACACTTTTGGACAGATGTCTGGAGAATTCTTTGGTTGATTCTGTTGTAGGGACAAAAACTAAAAGGAGGGTGGATGAGGAGGCGTAACTCAGGTGCCTTAACTTTGCTCCTTTATATTCTGCCTCCAAAAAGCTCTAGCATGGAGCAAGTTTTCACCTGGTGCCTGTTTACAGCTGCCTCTCCAGTACCCAGCAAAAAGGGAAGGCTCTGATCCACAAAAGTAACAGAAATGTCTTCATATATTACCTGGCTCTTTGAGATTATTGAACTGTTCAGTCTGCTGGATTGAATTGCACTGCTGCTTGCTGGGATATTGGAGCATCAAAAATAAGTGCTGTGTAAATAACTGTGCTTCAGCTGTGTGGATGCAATCCCAGGAATAACGTTGCATTTGAAAAAGAGTGATTGTTTCATTCCTGCTTCTGTTGGTGTATTTTGTTTGCTTTCAGGCAGTCGGCTTGGAGAGAAAACAGTCTAGATTTTTGCCTGTTTTTAACAAAGTGTTAAGCTAACATGTTAATTGAACCTCGAACACAGGCACTAATAACTTGAAGCCATGGTAGATGTTTCACCAATAAGGTAATTCTCTCTACAGAGGGATAAACAGTTTGCTCAGCAAGGGGAGAGCTTGGTTACTCGTGTCTTAACTGCATAAGTTCATTTGTGTTGTATTCCACTTACAGTTGTGCTGATCCCTGGTGTTCATAGCATGACAAGTGGAATCAACGTAAAAGCCATCTCTGTTGAGGTCTGCCTTAAATGAGTTTAAAAGCCAGTCAGACCTAGTTTAATCTGCTTGTGCCCCTTTTTTTTGGAAACAAAAGTGGTTGAAGAAAAGGTTTGCATTACTGACAAGCCCTTAGAGGGTAGTTAAAACTGCTTGCGGAAATATAAATAGGAGGGGCTTTACTTGATGGGGGCACAGGTGAGGCTGCAGGAGCAAGGGTCTGTTCCCTGGTGGACTCCTGGGCCCCTATGCTCTCCCTACCCGCGTGGCTGAGCCAGGCTTGGGATGCTCTCCCTGGTTTCTCCACCTGCTGCCAGGCAGGCCTGTGCACTGGTTTGCTTCGGGATCCAGGGATCTGCTGCAGGTTGGTTAAAGCTGGTGTAGCTCTGCTGGCAGTGACTGCCCAGGTCCTTGCTGCTGGGAAGGGGGCACATCGTGCAAAGCATTTGCTTCCTCATCATTAGGATCAGGGATCCAGCGTGTAGGCTGCTCTGTTTCACCCTGGAGATCTGCTTTGTTATGCTGCCAGCCGTTTCTCTAAACAGAGGCTAACCCTGGATTTAACGATCCCAGAAGGGACAAAGGAGTTCAAGTGTGGTTTTGATCTTTGTTGCTACCCTGAGGCGAAGTTAGATGATTTGCTGTGAGCTGATCTCAGTTGTGCTTGGAAATTTACTGAAGCAGCTACTCCAGAATAATTACTCTGAATAGATAGTTTGGTGTGGGCACTCATATTCTTGCATAAGAAGGGCTTTTGCTAGTCTGTCTTAATGCACCATGGAAGTAGAATAACTGCTGACTAATTATTCGAGAATAGCTCTTTCAGTAAACGCCTGAGCACAGAAAAACCCCACTACAGAGAACAAATACACTCTTCATCCCACCCCGATTCAAAAGAGGAGGTTCTTCCCAAGGTATTATAATAGTTCTGTTCATTCATGGCTGTTTAGAAAAGAGCATACCAGCGGTAAGTTTTATGGTGCATGACTTAAAATATTTCATATTAATTAACAAACAAGTACCAATTAATTTTACATTATGATGCTTAAAGAGAAGACTGCAAGGAATGTTATTTAGCTGTGGCTGTTTGGCAATTATGACCTTGTATATAATAACAGACTCAATAAATTCTTGATGTGAGAGCGCACCATTAATCAACACAGAGTTAATTAACTGTGCTGCTTACACAGGAAGCAATGCGCAGAACTGTCTGGATGTCTGTAGTGCTGCAAGGCTGAAAATGTTTGATTTGATACCTGGCTCGTTCCCACAGAATTTTCCCTCAGAACTGATGCTGAAGGGGGAGCAACGTTTCCTGTAGGTGTGTGGGCTCTGCACTCCTGTCCCACAGGTCGTTTCCTTCTGCGGCACTGACGTTCTGGCAGACCTTGCCTGTGTCACTTAGGCTTTCTGTCACCTTCATGGAAAAGGTGGAAGCAAGCCCTTGAAGGAGTGCTGGAGTACTGGAAATAAAAAGGGCTCTTGCAACAACGATTTTGGTCAGGTTAATCCTTATAGGACTGCCCAGGAAATTAGGAATTGATGTGATAAGAGTTATACTCATCAGCTCTCATTCAAGCTTTATACAGGATTTTTTTTTTTTTATTGTGCATTTTTTTTTAATAGTTTGAAAGGTAGCTCAAAAAGGGGAAAATTAACAAGATTCAGCACACCTTCAGGGAGAAGAGCATTCCGTCTCTGTACCACTCGCCCCTCCACACTCCAAACAGATCTTCTAATTTTCCTGAATATGTGATGCTTAAAAGTATGAAGTTGGCTTGGCCATTGAGAGTGACCCTAGCCATCATTTTGTTGGTTTATTGTTGGCTCAGTGTGCATATTAATGTGAGGAAGGGATTTCTAACCTGGGATCATAAATTTTTAATCATCTGGCTTACCTGCTTTTTTATGTCCTTTGAACCACTTTCATATCTGCAGTCACCGTAGACTGTGTCACGGAGGAATTCAAAGGTCTGAGCTGTGGGAGTGCTTTAAGCTTTGTAACAATAATGCTCAGTTACAGCCGGTTTGGAGAGTTTGAGCAGCTCCATATGAGAGAGAGAAAGCAACTGGGTCTTGTTTTCTTACTGCTGGTATGTACAGCCTCCAGAGTTAAAGACTTCATATGACCTGTTTTTATTTTTGAGGTTAATTTAGCTTAGAGGTCTAGTACAAACACTCTTCTTTTTTAATTTTTTATTTTTAAATAAGTGTGGTTAAGTGTAATCCTTCCTCTTCTTCCCTCTTTCTGCCACCTGGGCTATTAGTCTTAATTACAGAGTCCCATTTAGTAAATCACTAATACAAGTATAGCTTTGTCCATTGCCACAAGATACAGTGACCAAATACGTCCAGAAATAGATGAGCAAAAAATGTATAGTTTCAGTCTTACTCTTCCTTCTGTCTTGCTGTGGTCAAAAATGTACTGCCTATTAATAACTGCTTTTATTGGTATAATGTTTTTAGAGCTAGGTGACTTCAAAGATTTTAAATGCTCTTTATGTTTTTATGTAATGGTCTCTTGCTTTGAGTAGCGAAGGAGGTGTTTTACTTGCCTCCTCTGTATACCAAGACAAATGGTTTCTCCATATTCACCCTCATCTATAAAGTGTAATGAAATACTCTGAACAGTTTATAACGATGAACTAATTATGGGGGCCTGGGATTTGGGAAGGGAGGGAGAGAAGAAGAGGTTTCACTTTAGATCTCAAGAGAGAGGATAGTGACGATTCAGCTAATCTCTCCTGCAAATGAGGTTTTTCTGCCGCAGCCACGCAGCTTCTGTATTTGATACAGAAGGAGGCAATAATTTCTAAATGATGGAAAAACAGCTGTTCTTTTTTTTTTTCCTCCCCAGTCTGGGAAACAGAAGTCAACTGACACCTCTTCTTATTAACCCCAAAGTGTAGCTAGTGGTTATGGCCTGGCGTTCCTACTTTTTCCGCTCTCCCATCCAGCTACCTCTTTGACCGGCTGGCATGACTCTTACCGACTCTGGCGGCTCATCCTGTACTCCAGCTGCCGTCCAGACAGCGCATTCAGAAATGCTGCTTCAATTAGGTACTTAACACTTTCTCAAATTCAGACTTGTGCCTAGTTTTTCACAAGCCACAGGGGATAAATCTGATGAATGGGCAATACTGTATTAAGGTAATATTAATGACAACTATTCTGTTTTAGTACTGTGGCCGATGGTCCCACATATATTTGTTAGAACATACGCACTACATAATGCATATATAGATTCTTAACATATATTTTTTTGATTTCTGAGTGGCGTCAACCATGGTTTTCTTTAGAGCCATGTTTATTATTCCTTGTTTTGAGGAACCCTTTCTCTCTTGCCTATATGCCAGCACAATTTGTCCTTCCTCACACCTCTTGTGTTTTCTGAGCCTGACAGAAGATGGTCTGTGCTTTCCCCTGTCCCCAGCTTGTGTCACAGAGGATTTTAAAATGTTGGACTTTACTCCTCCATTTCCCATGTCTTTTATGTTTTCAGCACAGTCTCTCTTTTCTGTTCTTGACACTGCCACAGTCTCTGCAGGGCTGTGGAGTCAGATGAAAGGTAGCGGTTAAAACTCCCTTTGCAGCAGCCCTTCCTTTGGGTGTGCTGGTAGAAATCCCTTGGATCTCTGCTGAAGTTTCATCATCCCCTTCATTCTTAGCTTCAGAAGAACTAGGATCTTTTTCTCCTAACAGCTCCAAAAGGCTGGAGCTGGGGGCAGTACAAGCAAGAGTCATTATTTCTCACATAGTTTTAGGTATCATATGTCATTTGTGATTCATCATTTTATACATTTCTGAAGAGACTTTCCTTCATTCATTCTGGCCTTATAAACAGGCCATACTTTTTCTCTTTAAACAAAATGGAAATGATTTTATAAATATGTTAGATGTAAGTTGAAGACTATGATAAATGATATTAAAGGTCTGTTATGTGATGTGGAAAGTATGTAAATAATGGATGCAATCAGAAAAGACTGAAAAAATAAAATGTAAAATAGACATAGCAATGTGAAGTTTTATATAGATTATTTTTGAGTATGTGAAGGATGGGGAAAATATGACTGGAGACAGGAAAATGTTATGCCTTTTTTAAAAGGAGGGAAGTGAGGAGCCAGGGAATTAGTCAATGTAATGCCAACATTGTGAAGTATACAAAGCAAATTGTTGGACAGCAGATTTATAGGCATCTAGAGAATGTTAAGGTAATTAAAAAAAGAAAACCACAAAAAAAGCATGGAAACATATGTTAATCCTAATTAAGGGCCTGTATCTTTAATTTTCTTCTGCAAAGATTCAGAGAGATGAGAAGTCTGTTATTTCAGATTTTGAAACTACAATACCATTTGTTGTAGCTGGTTCACAGTTTAAAAGCTGTAAGTACAGTGGGCTGCATCCTGGTCCCCCAAATTTCAGCAACATTTGAACTTCCCTGCATTTAATGGCATCCAGTCTTTTTGATGGTATAAGAGAAGGAGGAGGATCTCAATGTTGAAAAGTCATAAAATGTCTTGTTCCCAGAAGTCTCTGGGGTGGCAGAGGTCAGGATTTCTGAGAAATGAAGTCGCTGTGTTGATTTTTCTATTCTGTTCAGGGAAATGGGACTCAGTGCACTCTTTCTGAAACTTGCATTCACAACGCCCGCAGAAACAACCCCGTAAAGGCCCTGGACTTTTGCGAACTGCTCTACCCACAAGGGGACTAATAAGGAACAGTAAGTGCTAGGCTTGTTCCTCATAGAAGTGTGATGAGATAGGCTGACACCTGGGCAATTTTCAGCTGTTTCTAAATAGGGAAGCTGATAGAAGAACCCTCTGTCTCTTCACCACTTGCTTTCCATGACTTGTTTTCTTTGCAGACCCTCAGAAGGGTGCTCTTAACTTTCTGCCAGTGATGCAGCTTTCTGATCAAGCTTTTGCCATAGCTGCAGCAAACTTGGTCAGTGATACAGGGAGAAAGACACTTTTGGCATGAATAGAAATTACAGGATTTTGTTGCCAAGGCAAGCAATTCCAGTTTCAGCATGCAAAGGGGGGAAAAAATATGCCGTTGTTTAGTTTAATGAAAGCTGTAAAACTGAGGGAATATAAACGTGCTCTAAAGTATCCTTTTAAATATGTAAGGAATTTAACAGTGTCTGAACCTACCCAGCATTATAAGGTAGCAATGGCTTGTAGATACTGACTCTTCTATTTGGAAGCATTTTTAATCCTTAAATGGTGCACTATAGTTGCTTTCTTGCATACCAGTACAAGTACTTCCAGCACATTACAAGACAGATGAATGAAGAACGGAAAGGAGAGAGATAAAGTGATGTTTTCTGATCAGGAGTTTTCTTTTTAATAGGCCTAGAAGGGCTGTCCAGGGCATTTTGGTTGTGTTGGTATAGCTGAAGGATGACTGAACGGAAATTTTAATGTTAGGAGGGTCACATGGATCAGATAGTACCAGAACTCTTGCTTGAAAAAGGCTTTTCTGCTTAATAGCTTTCCAGGTGCAGAAGTTAACATCTTACAATATTTGTTAAGTATTCAGAATTTTGAATACTTTATTCTTTTGGCTGCAACTGGACAAACCAGAATTTCTGCTGCTTGTATGGATTTTAAAGGTTTGATATATTTAGCTTCTTTTAACCTTTCTAATAAATTCCAGCTGAAAGGAATAGTGATTTAAGAGAGTTAAGAGCAGATATCTATACACAGCAGATCTGAGAGTACATTTAACTGTTTCTCACGACTGCAGAACATATGCTGTAATTGCTTGAGAAGCCTTCAAGGTGAAATGAATTAAATCAAATCTTGAAAACAAATGGACAAGTTAGATGAGTAGAGTAACAGTAGGGAACGTGATTTCCGCGTGCCTTAAATACCTGGGACAGGTTGTTTTGTGATTTGTGAAGCCTTTGTGATAAGACAGGAGCTCTCTGTGGCTGATGCCAGTTCTTTCTTTGAAGTCTCTGCTCTCAAACCACATTGTAAACATATTACTTTTACTGTAGCAGGTTGGCTGGGTCTCACAGCTATATTTAATGCATTCTTGAAAGCATTTGAGCTTGTTGATCTCTTTCCCATTTCAGTCAGTTCCTGATGAAACCGCTGCAGGTTCTTGTTCCAAATAGAGGGAACCCTCTGGGCGGGACCAGAGTGGAGAACAGGAATGATGCACTGCTGTGCTTCCATTGGGAAGGACCAATAATGGGCATCATGCTTTTAGCATTTCCTTTTGCAAATGTTAAGAATTGTCTTATAACTGACTGTGTTGCCCCAGCATGGAGGCTTCAGCATTCCTTTTCCTCCTTCCCATGAATGTAAAAGGAACGTCCCATCTGGTTTTGTAAAGGTGTAGGTCTGCACATAACCAACTAGCTTCTCTAATGTTCAGAGAGGCTCTGGCCCCACTGCGAGCTTACATTGCAACTGGGTTTTTTGTGTTTGTCGTTCTGCTGCTGGATAGCTTAGGTGAACCCGATATTCAAAAAAGAATGGTGCTGGTTTTTCCTCTTTTACTGTACCGCCTCCAGAGCTTGTGAAAGTCAGTATACAGCACTTGGAGCTATTGTCTTTCTGTTGCCAAAGCTTGCATCTTTCATAAAAACTTAACGCTTTCTTTCCCACCTCATCCTGGCTCCAAATGGTTATTAAATTCAGCGTGTTGATCCCCTGTAACATTTCTCTCCTTGTTATCAGAATAGCTGAGACCCTTTGGCTGTCTGCTTTTCCCTTCTTGAACTTTGTCTTGCTTCCTTTTAAGCCACCCAAAGCCTGTCTTTGAAATTGTTTTATAATTATTTTCATCTGTTCACTGTCTTTGATTTTTCCTCCTGCTTTATTCTTGTCTTCTGAAATTATTTTATGCTATGTGTTCTGCCAGCTGTGATTTTGCTTGACATGCTCTTGGCAACATTGCTGCCTTGTAGGGTTTCTGTAGAGAGAGGAGGCCTCTGCAGATGGCCTGTGGGCAGGTTGCTGTGACCACAGAGATCGGCTCAACATGTGTCCTTAAAACTAGGACTCAGACGGGAATCCTGGTGAGGCAAATCCAGGTATTTCTTGTTAACTAAAGAATGCTTTCCATGACTACACATGCATGCGCCAGTAATTATTTTACACCAAAGTACCTTGTGAACATTGAACCTTCCAGATAAGTTTCACTGTTTCCTGGTTGAATCGATGTCAGTCAAAAATTCCTCTTTTAAAAGTAATTCTTTAGCATAGGGCCATAAAATACTGGGCCTCATATTTTGTATTCTGTCCGATTTTGAACTGTCTGGTGCTAAAATATGTGTGTGAAGCACTCAGTCATGGTATTAGAAGGCACCTACTTTGTAGCTGCTGTGGGTTTCTAAAAAGGTTGACTTTTTTATTAGAAATAATTTCTTCTGCTGTGTGACTCCATGTAGCTTTATGCTTAAAATAGGAATAAAACCATACCCTGTCTCTAAAAGGTAAGAAGTGTTATCAAATGTTCAGGAGTATGTTCAACAGACAGATATAAATTAAAAATTCGGTCCCTGAATAGTGTAATAAAAAGATTAGGACTAAAATAACAGTAGGCCTGTAGGTTTTATTATGTCATGGCAGGATTTTCTGTGAACAGTGCATAGGAGACCTGGATTCTCTGAAACTGGCTACCCAAAACCAGCCAGGACCCCTGGTCCCTGGGAGCCGGGGCAATGGCCATCAGTTCCCTCTGCTCGCCCAAGCACTGGCTGCCAAATGAGCTCCCAAAACTGAGAGATGCTCCAACATAGCCAAGGAAGTGAAGTAAGGTTTATTATACCAAAATAAAAAAAGTGTGCTGTAACCTAGCCTCATGAAATCTTCCTTTAAAAAAAGCCTAAACCAAAAAATAACAAACCAAAAACCCCACCCAAAAGAACAGTCACTAGATACTTCTTTTTGAAGGCTTAGTAGAGCGAGGATGTTGTGGCACATCATGGTGTTACACCCAGTAACCCACTGATTTCTCTCCTCTGTACTTACGCTGCTTTAGCAAGATGCCTTACAGCTGTGTAATTTCTCCTTTATTGGTCCTACCTTATTTATTTTTGATGCATGTCTTCCTTCTCCTTTAAATCACGATAATTTTCTCCCTGAAGATTGTGTGAGAAGGATGACAGTAGTTTGCACAGTTTCTCTTGCAACCTTTGAGTGCTTGTACGTAAAACGTCAGCTTGATTGTGAACCTAACAGCCAGCACGCCAACATGCAATGTCAAGATGCAGCTTGTGGAGCAGCATGAGTCCCTTGCTGCCAGTCCCTCTCCCCAGGCTGTGCCCACCTGAGCAGCCGTGCTGCATCCTGTATTGCTTATGAGCACCTTGGTCTAAATGACCCCACTGAAAAATTTCTGCCTTAACATGTGCTGTTCTGGCGCTGGCCTGAGATTTTTGAGACCAGCCCGTCTGGCACGCTATCAGGGCATGCAGAGGCTCCTTTCTATGGAAGAACAAATTATGGAGAATATTGATCTTCTGAAAGGCATTCATTCCTGCTTGCCTTTTGTTCCTGCTTCACCTTTCAAGGTGAAGATGGTATGGCAAGACAAAGGAGTCACTTGGAGAGTTGTCTGTGGCTTGTGGGGCCATCTATTTTGCAGGCCTGTTATAAGCTCCCTGCATATGTGTTGTTACTCTACAGTATGTTTATAAAGTGTGTGCAGGTTCAGGCTAACAAGAGAAATGCATTTATCTTTTGCTGGCAGAGACAGCAGTCCCGTGGCACTAACATAAAATATAGTTTGCTTGTGGGATAAATAGAAATCTCTCTTCTCTGTTAACCAAGTGTCACTTACTTTTTAAAAGTAACCTCTCATAAAATACCCTAACAAAACCTCTCCGGTATTTTTCTCCCCCAGCACAGCCTTCTGGATTTATGTCAGTGGTCTATAACAATAATGGTAAATTCTACCATTTGGGAACTACCTTTTAGATGTGCCGACAAAAGCTTGGCTTCACCGAAATTTCTGGGCGTGTTGCCATTACCTTGGGCAGAACTAGTGTCTCCCCCTTGGGTGCTGGCTCCTGGTGCTGGGAGTGCTCGAGAGACAGTCTTGTGTGCATTTCTTCTGTGTCCGAAGGCATGAGCTCCTTGGGCTGGAGTTGCAGTCCTTGTGCAGCACCTGCTGAAGTGTTTGTACATCCCTAATTTCTAGTTTTTGTCCTTAATTTAGTTGTTAATGTTAGAATCATTGAAACTGACTGTTGAAACTGACTATTCAGCCCTTGAGCCTTCACCCTGATAGCACAGATCTTGCTCTTAATTTACCCCTCTTAATTTGCTTATGTTAGCAAAGTTAACATAAGGAAGCACCCTGATGCTGGCAGGTGGCCATGTGAGGCACCTTGGAGGGCTCAGTGAAGGTTTGACAAAGGGTGGGCTTTCAGATTTCACCCCCTGAGAAGACCAGGGTGCCTTTTGGGATAGGCATCAGTAAATCTTTTGCTTAGTGCGTAATTTTGAAAACAGGTAGAAAAACAAGTTGGGTAGAAAATAGTACTATAGTGGCACATAAAACATTGGTCTGCTTTTCAGTTAGCTTCTCAAGTGCTTCTCAGGCGCTTCAGTCACAGAGGTTGTGCTTGGCCTCCACCTGTAAGTGGGCACATAGTGCCGACATGGGATGGCCGAGTACGCCTGTGGCCCTGGCTCAGCCCAGTGACCAGCCTCAAGTGCAGCCCTGCCCTGGTGGCTGCCATATGTTGTGGGACCTTCAGGAGATCCCCCCTCCTCTGGAGGTGTCTGGCACCTGCTCTGTGGCTCTTGGCCAGAGGCAGGTTTTGGCACAGCACTCACAGGTGCTGCCTTCACTTGTTCCCCTGCGCTTATGTACCGATCGGGTATCTCTCCTTCCCAAGCCACAGGCATTTTGCTGCTTGTGTGCTAGGTATTTCCACTGTGGTGCCGTGGCTATAATCAAGGTGTCCTCCATCTCTGTGCCAAACGTCTCCTGCTGGACCATGACACCAGCTTTTTGCTTTGCCAGAAGGAAAAGATGAAGTCTGAACATTATCTTTCACTTGTGGTTGAGTCTGTCTTTCTTGTGGCTGCTGAAACAGCCTGCCACTGGAGTGGTTTTTGGGATGTTGCTGGAAGGAATGGAATGGAAAATCATGGGGGTGTATTGGATGGCATGGGCTCAGGAATTCTGTCTGACATCTCTTGCTTTAAAGTGATGAGCTTTGCTGCATTCATCATCCTCCTGGGGACTTGATGCATTGGGTGATGAGCAGTTGGGAGGACATGAGGAAAGGGTGTTATTTTGGTAGATGATGTGTGTGTGAAATACACTTCTTTTTGGTCTAATCTTTTGTGGGGATGGCAGTGCTGTTAGTTTCTGAATTGTTACTTTGGCTTTTCTTGATATACCATTACTCACTTTCCGCTCTAATCTTTAGTGGTGTTTTCAACTGTTACACATTTGTCTTTTTGCATCTGACCGTGCATGTAATTGTTTATATCCCTTTAAAATGACTGTGAATTATTTTATTCTGGTACCGGTATATTTGACAGTCATCACAAACAAATGTCAGTCATTCCTGAGGTTAAAGAAGACAGAACGGAACTGACATACACTGTCCTCTCCCTTCTGTACATCTGGTAAAATCTAGGAAATATTTCTTTTTGTATATGATAATAAGCTCCAGTTTAATTTGTTGTTAATGACTAAGTTGAGGGTTCTCTTTTCCTCCCAATGAATCTTGAACCCTCAAGAATCTGCTCCAGTTATTTGAGGATAGAATTATTTATGTCTTAACATTATAAGAACGGAGAGAACATGATGTAGCTGTGAAGTAGTTACTTGTTAACCATATTATTTTAGACACTAAAGAGTGTTTTACTGAATTTTTAATTAGTAAAAATACTAATTCTGCATGCCTTGTTGTTCATTATATTAACTGTAAGTTTAAATGAATCTCTGCTGTCTTCGGTAAAGTGTAAACTATATCTCAGTTTGCTGCAGTTACCGGCAACAGTGTTCTGTAATTGCCGTATTCTGCATCGTGACAGACAATTTTATATGCATAGTTTTTTCTGCCATAATTTCTAGTGTCTAAGGATCAGTGGACCGTGAAATCGGATCTATGTGACTATTCCTCGTGTATTAGCATTACCTAATTTTCTGTGGCAAACTTTGGTAATGCAATATGCTGGAAGTTTTTGGTTGCCTTTGTTCAGCTGGAAATGACCTTAGTTGTATGTTAAATTGACACGCTGCTGACATTCTGGCCTGGATGCCTAGGTATACAAATAAACTGCTTGATGAAATGACAGCCACCTGTTTTCTAGATGGACAGGTACTGACTAATTCAGTCCAGGTAGATTGAGAGAAGAGTGAGTTAAGATTGTGAAGAGTGAGGAAACAGACTGAATCATAAAATCTGCCTCTTGGCCTGACAACTTCCTTTTTGTATAGGCCTTGCAATATTATAATATGGATGCATGTGTTTGTGCTGGTGTATTTGTGGTTTGGGTAGCTGACTTGGGGCTCCTAGATTCTTGTATACGCAAACTGTGATGAAGGCAATGCCAGATGAAGACAGGGGAGCAGAAATGCAAGAAAAGAAGGGTCTAATCCTTGAAACCTTCTCTGATGTCATCCTGCTTTGCGAGTCACAGCTTCACTTTTTGTGATCGCAGCAAATATAAAGCTACTCTATATGAGTATGGCTGAAAACTGAGGTTCAGCCTGGAAATTGGCATGCATTTAAAAATGAAAAGGAGTCCTAGAGTCTGTAGATACAAGGGAAGATTCAGTGGATAAACCTCCATGGCCCAACATGGCAGACATGGGATTAAGGGAGATTGTGGAACATCCCCAGGCTTTTAATGTTTGGATCAGTAGTAGTTTAGGTCCATCCTCTATGGCTCATCACTTGTTTAGAACTGCAATTTTGCTGAAAACTCTGGGAGCCTTTAGAAAAATGCAACTATTTTGTTTCTTTGAACTGGATGACCCATCTCTTGTGCATAGTTAATAAATACAGAATTTCCTTTTAAAATAAAAGCAGGTTGCTTTTTAAAATAAAATCAATAATTAGATCTTTAAAATTCAGTTAATTGCATATTTACCTCTCATGATATTCAGGAGATATCAGTGTGTGTGTGTGTGGGGGGGGGGCATTTGTTGTCGGATGCTGATACCCTGTATTGAATAAAGAGAAGTCCAGGGTTTAGCAGGAACAGTGAAAATTCATGTCTACTTACTTCCACATTAAATAAATGAAAAGATATCTGTTTAGACTGTGTCAGCAAGTTAGTTTTAAAAGAACCGGAGGCTTTCTGTCTCCAGTAGTGCGTTTGTGTATATACTGACCAATAATTTTACTTTTAGTAGTACTCTGTAAAATTAAGATATATCACATAAAGACGAGTACCTGATGTAATAGCTAATGTTAGCTCTACGAATGAGGAGTACTGTGAGAAGCGTGTGCACTTCCATGAAATATTATTAAGGTGAGAGTAAGCTTTTTCCAAACAAGTTTAGTTTGTGAGGTATGAAAATGTAATGTTGTGTTGTGCTTCATCGGGCAATGGAAAGCTTCTGAAGCTGTTTACAAAATGCAGTGTTTAATATGACACTACACTGTATGTGAAAATACAGCTGGAGTAAAGCCAGGACTAGTACAACAAAAGACAAAACAAAAACAGAGGCTGGAAATTTTCTAGAGAGAACAATAGTGTGAGCAAGTTGTCACATATCAAAGTATGCATAGAAGCTTAAGCTTGGCTTCTTTCGAAGGTTGTGTTTTATTTCTGACTTGGAAGACAATATTACAACATCTTAAATCAGCTCTTATCTGATCTGTCTCAGTAGTTCTTGTTTCTGTGCCTGTTGGTATAACCTCTCTGTTTCTTCCCTAAACCATCGCAGTGGAAAGGTTTTGCTGCTTTCTCTACATCCCAGCAAAACTCAATGGAAAGTCTTACACTGACTTGGTGGAATGCGTTCATCACTAAACTGCTGATCAGGAGCGGGTCAGGGCACTGCCACCAATTCTACCTGCTGCCACCAATTCTCCCCGCCTTCTCCTGCTAAGAAACATCATGTTATTTCTAGTCAGTGGGACGTTCCTGCCAGAAGCCCAAGAAGCTCAAGGGTGGAACAGACCTTGCTGGTCACACACTGAAATAACTATGCGTGATGAAAAAAGCTACAAAAGCTTATTCTCAAACATGCCATTAGTTTAAAGTAAGCTCGCAGAGTTGAGAAGGCAGAAAGGGGCTGTGTTCATGGTGCAGGGCTGACTTCTGTGCTTTCTCACAAGATAGCTTACATGGGTAGGTTTTGGAAATTTTCCATACAAAGGCAAACAAACCATGAGGGCAGCAGTCATGGCCCAAAAGATAAGGCAGTGTAGCAGTGTTTGTGTTAAATTGCTGGTCACTGCTCCAGCAAGCTCCTACTAAGAGGCAGTTTCTGTGTCTTGTACTTTAAAATCTGTGTTAGTCAGATGTAGACCTGGTGTTGCCATGATTTCTTTTGCTGTGCCTCATTAATAATGAAAGAACTGAATAATATATTATGGGCTAATGTCTGGCAGTAGAAGCAGTGGCCTAGATTTGACATGTAGTTGGTAAAAGTGAGTAAGGCTGCTTTTCCCCCCCCCCATTGTTATTCCAGTTGAATTGAAAACCACTTTTACTGTCTCCTGCTGTCTCCTCTTCTGTCAGTCAGATGGGGAGTCTCAAACTAAGCTGCATGAGTTGAGACTTTTTATCTGGAAAAAAACTTACTGATTCAGAGAAATTCATGAATGTCCCAGGTTCAAGTGTTGAGCTTTTCTGTTGTGTCCTTCTCTGTTCTTAAGTGTTGTAAGATCCCGCCTTTGATCTGAGTGATCTCTGACATGATGGTGTGATTCATCTTCCCAGGTAGAAGCTGACCTCTGTCTTCTGAATCGAGGGTGGAAGTCAGTCTAGGCTTCAGACAGCATTACAGAATTGCAATTCTTGAAACTAATTTAGCCCGTAGCAAATTTCAGATGTGTTCTCTGTGTTCTGTGCATTTTCTTTCCTGAAACTTCTCAGCTTTCTCTTTTTCTTCCCCTCGTTCCATATCATGTTCCAGAGGATGCTTACAATATGGGCTTTGGAAAATGGGTGATGACTTTTCTCTGTGTGAAGACAGTTCAGCCATAGCTGTCCTGTTCATTGAGTCTGTATTTTCTGTATGCACTTGCAGATTGAATTATTCAAGGTTTGCAAAGTGATGAAATCTTAAACTCAGGTAAAATGAATTGGATGCTATAAACATCCTACTTCCCTCCTTCCATGCCTTAGTGATGATCTCATTCCCCTATGCAGTGAAATTTAGGATTGTTATAAACAGGAAATATTATCAAAACAAATTGGCTGCACCCACCCTTAGAGCTTCAATTATATTTCAAGATCTTGCTTGAACCAAATAGGCTGTATTTGTGCAAAAGCATAGAGCTCTGATTATATCACTATATTAAAAAAAGGGTTTGTAATAACATGGGAGAAAATCACAAGTTTCACAAGAAAAACTGGAAGAGATCCAGTTCTAAACTTGGCGGGTTTAGTTATATAATTGAAGGTCTGGGAGGTCAATCTGTTCCATGCCATGGTCTAACTTAATTTCTATAATTAAAGCTGCTTCCGCCTCCTTTCCCCCAAATAAATTTGACAAAATGCTGTTCTCTCTTTAGCATGGGGAATAATGAAAATTATGGACTTGTGACTATGTATTACCTGGTGAACTCTGCAGAAGTAAGGGAGATACTGTCTTTGTAAGTCTCTTATCCAGATTTATTAGGGCTCATTAAATAACAATGATACTGGCCAATTATTGTTTATACTGAACTGTGCTTATGGGTTCGTTTCCAGGAGGAACAGAAATAAAAAACACCACACAAAAACTGACAAAAAAATCCCCAGCCACCTTCCAGTAGCTTTTTAAAAGAGAAATTTAGGCTAAGTTGTAACTGCAAATTTTTTTTTTAATTTTCTATAGCAGTTTGCATGTCTACAGTGGCTCCAGCTGACTCCTCCAGCGGCTGGCCCTTCTGTACCTGGGCGGTCTGCACGCCTGCACGGCCACCTGGCTTCACTGGGCTCACGGGGCTGGTGATTGCAGCCTTGTACTTTACTGTTCCTTTTTTATTTTGCGCCTGTGTGGTAGGTCGTGAGGAAAACCTGTTGTTGTTGTTGCCACCTATTTTGAATGACACTTCACCCATGCACTTCTGTACATACCTATCTGTCTGGTCCTTTTGGGGCTAAACGAAAGCACAACTAGTACAAGCAGGTAGTTTTCAGTTTGGGATCTGGGTGCTGCCCTGAGCAGAGTCCGGCATGAGCGGTTAGATGTGATGACGCCGAAAGGAGATGTTGAGTCATGACGAGGAAAGGTGGCGGCTGCTGACCAAAAGTATAGTCAGGGTCTGCTGCAGGAGTCCAAGCTGTTTATTTTCTTTTGTGTTGCTTGTTTAGCATTTGCTGTTGTTAAGCTGCCTGACTGTTGTGGCTGGAAGCTCTGCTACTTTTAGTTTCCCAGGATAAGCAAGAAGCTTGTAGGTAGACCAGAAGCCTCAAAGCAATGATCTTGGTTTTCTCCACTTCCTAATAAATTTTATTCCTTTGCTCAACCTTGTGCTAAAGAGACTTTTTGGGTTACCTGAGGGGAAAGGTAGAGGAGCAGGATTGATCTGCTGTAGCTAGTGGATACACACAGGGTGGCTGGTGCTGAGCGAGGCGCTGGCAGGCCCTGTCCTGCAGCTCGTCTAGGTCCTAATTACAGCGGGAGATGTGTCTTGGCAGAGGAAGTTGTTTGTAACCCCGCTGCTGTGTGTCAGTGCTGTTTGGTCGTTACTCATCCAGGCTGTTGCTGGAGATCCAGTGTAACAGGGAGCTCAGGAAGTCCCCAGGTCAAGTGCCCTTCAGTGCAGGCATCCGGCCAAACCAGGTGGTTTACATTTCTGTCGCTTCTTTTCAGAGTGAGCTGTGTGGAGATGGTTATTAAAGTTATCACAGACAAAATAGCGCTGTTCCCCTTTCTCTCCTATGTTCATCTCAATGAATGTATTCATTCATGTTAGTCATCCCAACCTCTTAAATCTTTATACATGCATAAGCAAGACTTGACTTGTCATTGAAGTTCAGCAGGTGCATAGATGTTAAAAGTGCTGTCTCTTCTGTAATTTTCCTGATGTGGTGATTTGGCCTTTACCAAAAGCCTTAGGTTTAAATGACACCAGATATATAAAAATGAGTTAGTTATGTTGCTATGTTTATTTTAATAATAATCACAAGACGTGTCTTCGGTTTTCTGGGGATGTACACTAGCAGAAGTTGTGTTTCAGTGGCCTTGCGTGGTGCTTGGCTTCTGCAATGGCTCAGCTTCTGTTCTCAGAAATAAAAACCTTTGTGGGAGATTTATGGAAATACAGTGGATTTTCCTAGGGTTTGGACTTCCCCACATCAGCTTCAGGGGAGTCTGGTGCTGGGTGTCTGCAAAAAGAATACCGGTCAGGGAGCCTTCACATCTTCAAAAAGGTGTAAAACCTGAGTCTGCTTTTAGGGGAGGGCAGCCCTAAGGACAGGTCTGTGGCTCTTGCTCTGTAGCCAGTGAGGGCAGGAAGCATCTGGTGCAGAACTGGCTGCTCGTGACCGAGGAGGGAGCCTGAGTGCCTGAAGTGCCCACAGAGCTGCTCCTCCCTGCCAGTTAAACAGCACTGGTACACTCGGAAGCAGCCGGAGCTAGTTTTTCTGGCATGGTCATGGTATGTTGCGCCAGTGATGTAGTGAAACTCATATATAATTGCCCCTTGAATACTATATACTGTACTGTATATACTGCACTATACTATCCTTGCTCTGTTGTGATGCAGTAGCCATGAGGAATGATGGGATCCCTAAATCCATTCCTAGATGTTACAGTAGAGCAAAAGAGTTATTTTGGGTACTTGTAAAAAGGTACTATGTTTACACAGAAGAAGGGTGTATATGATTTTATTTTACCATAAGGTATTTATTAAGAATAGTTGACTGCAGCTGTTTTTTCCAATGCAGCTAGATATGATACTCAGAAGGATGTGATACTCAGTTGAAATGTACATCTCGCCTATTGGCTGATCAAATTTTGAATACTGGAGAGTTCTTGTTTTAATAGAGCCTCTAACAATGGCATATGTGTGGTAAACATAGCAGTTTGCTTATTTTCTGGTTCAGTTGCCTTCATCTACCACTTAGGACACAACAGTGCTTATACCTTGTGTTATACCTCAGACTCTCCCTTCAGCCATCCTTACCCCTTCTATGTGACACAAAGTCCCAGAAGAGACTTGGCAGAAGAAACCCCAAATAGCCTGCCCCCAGCAAACTGCCCGTGCTCCTCCCTGCAAAAACCCTCATTGGTGAAAGAGCATGAGAAGCAGCTGATGGAGTTGGATCCCCTTCTAATCCATTGTCCCATTCCCAGTTGTGGCCAGCTTCTGAAACCACAAGGAAGTTACAATGATGCGTAAGGAACTCAGGTGGAGGCTGATCTCCACATCCACAAAGGTTTTCTCATATGCCCCAGTTGTTTGAGTTGGATTAAGTCTTGAATTCAGACTTTGTAGATCTTTTTCAAAATATGTTTGTAGTATACATAGTATATACATGTGTATATATAATATACGTGTATGTATAAAATATTGCATTTTTTACTTACAAAGTTTTGACTTCTACATACAACAAATTTCTTGACCTTAGGAAGCACAGTGAAAGGATCCCAGTAATTCTTGGCAATCTTCAAAACTCTCTGCCTCTGTCCATGTTGAAAGAGAAGATGAATCGTCCATTCCACCAGAAAGTTACAGGGTAAATTCTGCTTGGCATAATGCCTTAGTGACTAAGAAACTCATAATTGGCTCAGTGTGGGCAGAGGATCTGTCTGTGGTGAGCTGGGAGCTGCACAGCAGACACGGAAAGTGTGTCTGAGGGACTAGGTAGGATATGGCATTTATATGTATGCTTCATGCTCTGGTGTGTTAATTGTTGCTCTTCAGAAGTCCTGTCCAGTTTGGGAAGGGCTGCTTGTTTCTTCCCACCCACCCCCATCCCCTTCCTTGTCTTAAGAGGAGGAGGGCCATACTGTGGATGTTAAAGGTTAACATACTTGCTGAGAGACAGATACTTCATTGTTTCTTTCCTATATGAATTCAATTGACAATGAACCTTAAGCAACATTCAGTAGCCTTGGCTAGTTGCGAATGCCTTCAAAATAGTTGGCCAAAGCTGAAATAAATAATGATTTGAAAACCCATAATAAATAAACCAACTCCAAATTTTGCAGTTAAAACTTCTTAGTGATGATTACCTGATATTATCATTCTTGAAGCTACTTTGTTGTTAATTACTACTTTGATACTGTTTTACTTATGTATCTTAAGCCTAGATGCTGCCCTCCTACACCAGCCTTGCAGCTATTTGGCTTAAACACAAGAAAATGACAAACAAGTTCTGCCCATTCTCGTTTAAATGCCAACTAACTCCATTAATGTCGTCATTGTTGTTGTGAGCCTAGTGTTGCAGGACTTATGTGAGCATTTATTCATATTTCAAAAAATATTGATCCTTTTTAAGTTACAAAAGGGAAAAGGCATGACTTCTGGAATAAAACTTGACTTCTTTATGCATGTTTACTTTCCTTTAATTCTGGAAAACTCATGCCTTTTATTTGAGACTTTGAGGATGTTTTCCATCTGCATTGTAAACTCAGTGCTTGCTTCAAAGCATGCATGCAATTTGTAGACTTGTACTGCCTAGTGAATTGTTGGGACTCCTTGTCTGCTGTGTTGAGATGAATGCATACAGAAGTTCAAGTCCTTTATTTTTTTCTTTCACCAGAACTGAGCTTTTTTTGCCACAAACAGAACCTGAGCTCTTTCTTCTCCAACCCTTTCTTTCCTCTCTTCTCCCCTCTGTGTCAGGCTTGATTCTTATTTCTCTTTAAATTGCTATTGGGTAAAAACATAGGGGTAAATAAATGGCTGTTACAGTTGCAATGACATTATCCTTTCATCAGGTAAAAACTCCTCATCCTCTCCATCATGGTGAATGTGCCACTGGCTCTCCCCAGGCTGTGGTGCCGATGGCCGGAGCTGGCCTCCTCAGGCCAGGGCTGTCGGTGTCCTTCCCCTGCCCTCCGCACGGAGCTGGCTATAGCCTGCATGGAAACAGGCAGTAATGCTAAGCTGTTATCAAACATTTCTTCTAGATGTTAATGAAAACCAGTTCAACCAGCAAGGTATTAGATACATTATTCATTTTATAAGTAATTCCATCTTCAGTTTAACAGGCAAGTGCTTATTAGTTAAAATCTTTGCCAATGCCTGAAGGAATGTCTGAGCAAGCAGATTTTAAGGTGCTGAATGAAGCCCAGTTCCCAGCGATTGACTAAATGAAGCTACCTAAGGACTTGAGGTGAAGGAAGAGGGCTGTGGGGAAGTATTTGTTTCAATAAGCAAGGGATAAAACCCAAACCGCCAAAACCTGTGCCGTTTTTTGTTTTCTGCCTGCCTCCTGGAAGAGAGCGCCTTCTGGTCTTTCTTTTGCTCTCCTGTGTTTTTTCATGTCATTTGGGAGAACTGAAACCCAGACCACCATCATTGGATTACCACGTTGCCCAGATCTCAGCAGACCTACCAGCTTGTCATCACATGTGTCCTGGCATTGCTTCTCACACTGGAGTTGTTCTGGGATGGAGGCAATGCTGAACGTGAATGTGCACATGTACTTCCCCCAGCCAGCATCAGCCATGGTGAAAGGGGGAGGAAGTGGAAAAAGCAACCCATCAGTATGTTTGCAATCCTCGATTTGAAATATCTATCCCATTAGATAACACTCTATTACTTGCAGGGAGCTGGGGGCTGTCTCTTCTTGTGGGGACGTCTCAGTGAAATGTAGAATTATTTTTGGCCCTGCCATATAATGGCTAACAGTCTCACAGTTCAGCTCTTCACAGTCCTCTTGGTGACACGCAGTTGTCCTTCAGGTCCTCGGTTTGCTGCTGTGCATTAGGAATAGGAGTGAGCGTGTGTTAGATGTCATAGAGACAGTCTGTGGAGAGTGTTTGGAACAGAGACTGATGGAAACTTTCCATAGCATGAGCTTTTGCTATGGAAAAACTTAAACTTCATGAAGAATTTAAATGAACATAGTTATATCTTGACACGTTATTTGTTATTAGATTAAAACTTCACCATATATGCTGAAACACATTGAAGCACAACAAAAAGCCATTTTAAAGCTTTATTTTGAAATTGCTGCTGGGATGTAAAGCTCATGTGTGTTGGGAGAGGGGGTAGACCAAAGTGCAAACCCAAGCACATGCATCTGCAGAGGCTACAAAGCTGCATTTTTTTAAAATAAGTCTTTCTAGATTTAACTTAAACCAGTCATTATTTAACACAGGAATTGAAGGATTTACAAACTTTAGAGTAATGATTTTTTTCCCCCCAAGATTTTGTCTTGAAAAAATGTCAAACAGAGGTTTGTTATGTGAAGAGTTCATAGATGACTTCGGGATTTGCTTTAAAGAAAATTAGTCAGTCTTTCTCCAGACAGCTTCAATCTGTTAAGTATCATCTTCGTGTAGGCTGTGATAGTATCAAAGGGCGCTTTGTTTTTGCCTCCTTCATGACGTCCAAAGGGAAGAAACAGAATAACATTAACCTTTTCATATGTACATGTTTGAAGTTATAAACTTAAAAATCCATGAATGTACTTCTGAAAAAATCTCTTCCCAACTGGGTTCCTGTATTCCAACTCATTTCACTGTTGTCTTTTGGTAGTGAAAAACACTCAGTATTTACTATGCATTTTTTGGCTAGTTGCCATTGCTTGCTGTTTATCAGCATGCTGATGTTTTTGGTGGAGGAAATACCCATGCTATTTTGCTACATATAATCAAGTTAAGCGTAGCTTAATTTACTACTTTCTTGCTTTGTTTTGGTTTTGGTGGTGGACACCTGCAGACATTCGTTTGGTATGTCAGCTCTGCAGGGGGAATTTATGAACATTTCTTTTGTATTCCCTGCTTACTGTCTACTGAGCTGGAATCTACCCTGGCATTAATGAATAAAATTTTAAAATTTAACAGCAGTTCTTTTTTTCTTCATGTGTATAAACTGAGAGAAATACAGAGATTGAAATTCTCCTATGATTTCTGTTTCTGAAGGAAAACAGAGCAAAGATATGTGAGAAAGTGGTAGGGCTCAATTTCTTAAAAAATCGATTTAGTAAGCTTTCAGGAATAGGGTATTTGGTCTGTAACATAATTTATATCCTCAAAATTGTTGTGGAAGGTGGCAAAGCGGAGCTACATGAGCACGTGGATCACACCCGAATGAGATGTAAACAGCACGTGGCAATAATGGGGTAAGACTGTGAGGCTATAGTAGCACAGGGATGTGTATAAAGGATAGAGGCTGTTAATATGTTTTGGACGGCTTTAAAGACTTGGTTTAGCTGCTTAAAAGTAGTTGTTCATGATAAAGCAGAACTCATAGTTTGCTTAATGCTTTTGCTTAACATCAATTACTAGGGAAGGGGAGGCAGGTAATAAAATAGTGTTTCCTATGTGGTGATTGTTAACTTTTTAAAAAACTTAGTTCATCTGGCAGAATGAAGGATAGTTTTTCACCTGTCTGAAGTGGGTTTAGAGATTCAAACAGCAAATGGTGGCCACTGTAAAGTAATTTGCATGACTTTCTTTTCTTGATGAATAGGGCAGTGTCTCTCATCCTTAAGTATCTTATGGTGAGCTAATCTTTGAGTCAAATCATCTATTTGTTCTCCTTAGAGCTCAGAATTTAACCAGAGCATCTATCAGTGCAAAAATTTATTTAGGAAACTGCTTTATACCTTTCCCCAGTCCATTTCTGTAGTTGGGACTGAAAGTAAGTGCTTATGACATGTGAAAATATTTGCTAAATATGCTTCCAATGTCTGAAGAAAGCTCTGATCCAAACTTTTGTCCAAGCTGGGCTGAAATGCAAGGGTCACTTGTAAGAATTTTTGGAGCTTATAGTGTTCATGCAAGTTTTGGATATAAGCTGCACTAAAATAATGTGAATATTACTCTTTGACATACACAAACCATGATCTTTTCTCACATCCTAGTACAGCATCATGACTTTTTTGGGGTGGGACTACCTAACATGTAGTTTGTAATGGAAATTCTCATCCTCCTCTTGCCACCTCTTAAATGATTTGTCACCTCCTTCCTCCACCCAAGATGCTTTGAAGAAGCTAATATTTTGAGGCAAACACATAATTGCAAGTAAATGCCACTATATTGCAGCATATCCTTCCTTTTATGCCAGCCAAGCCGCACAGGCAGGAAGCAACTTTAAGGCCTTCAGAAGAAACTATAAATCCTTGCTGTAGCACATCTAATTCTGTTTCAGGTCTGAAATGGCTGCCTATGAAAAGTCATTCTGTGGTGTCAAGTAAAAAGAGGTGGCAAAACATTTAGAAATGACTACATCTTTCCTATTGCTGTTTTCCAGCATAATGAAGTGATAGAGCCACTCATGAACCTGACTTTGAACATTGGCGTGTTTTCTTCATGTAGCTGAAGCTTGCTGAGCAACTGAACTTCTGGACACCCATATTCCCTTGGAGATTTGTTGCTTGAATTCTTACCTGACACTAATATACTGCTCTTCCCTGTGTTTTTCTGCCCTTTCACAGAAGATTTCTGTTGTCCTCCAAGTCCTCCCTGTCTTATCGCCTCAGAATTAACAAGAAATTATCTTGTATTGCGACAAGAACTTTTGTTGTATTTTTAAAGGAAATAAGTGAAACAGCTGTCTAAAGAGTCTATATCAGTGATTTTGTCTTTCTTTTGGAATAATAGTCCAGCTAATTGTTCCTGCACAAAAAGTCTGTGTAAACATAGAGTTGTTGCTCACTTTTCATGTTATTTTGTAGAGGAAATAATAGATTTTTCTTTCTTTTTAAAGAGAACAGAGAAATAATTATGGACAGTTTGTTGTGTCACCCAGGGAGCCCTCATTTTATGAATTAGACTGTTATTGTGCCAGCTGACATTCAGATACAAAAGAGCTTCTCCCAGCAGGACACACTGCTATTTCCCGGCGAGGAGCCGCTGTGGTGAGGGACGGGCAGGGTATGTGCAGCCCTGGGAGCCCTCGCTCTGTTCTCTGCCGTTAGACGTGCCTCCGCCCTCAGGCAGGTCCCTCTGCCTGCCTCGGGGGAGGATGATGTAAACATCTGCGACAGCACTGCTCCTCCGCCGCCCTCCCTGAGGAAGCGATTAACTTGGATCTGGGCTGGGCTGTAGCTGACTGCACAGTGCCTCTTTTTGTCCCCTGTAGCTGCAATCACGTGAGGGTGGTCTGGCTGAAATCACTTGCCTGTGGGATGGGAAACATCTTTCCTTTTCCCCTTTTTACGTGAAAAAAAAATAATCATAATTCATTCATGTGCTGATCTCCACGTCTTGGAAGCACTGGTTGCAATAATCCTGGGTTGCACAGGCAGTGCAGGTCCTGCTGCTAATGGTGGGCTCTGCCCTTGCCCCTCCTGGGACACGGCTTCGTCCTCGTCTCTCCATTTCCCTTCATGCAAAAAGGGGGCAAAACACTTGGACCTTTGGTATTTGTAACGGCTGTACTGAATGGCAGTGCTACGGTGTGGTCTCCGCTTCCCTTCTCCCCATCCATTGTTTATGCTGAGCCTTAGATAAGATGAGTATCTTTTGGTTTTCCTGTAGATAATAATAACAGCCTGTCTCTACCAATACAGGATTAGGTTCTTCTTTCAGGAAGACGTGGGAAGGAAAAAATGAATGTGGGTTTTGTAAAGTATGCATGACAGAAAAGGTTTGAGGGCAGGGAAACAGCAGGCTGCACTCTGGATGGGAGTGCAAAGGGTCTCTACTGAGCACTGATGCCCTTGGAGAACCCCTCTGCCTCAGCTGCGTCAACTGTGGCCTGTTTGCTGGTCACCCAGCAAGATCTCCTCAATGTTGGCATTTTCCCTTTGTGAAAATACCATCTTGCTGCTCAGTGGCAAAAAGCAGTTGTCACATTGCTGTGACGAACAACAGAAATATAGGAGTTGCTGTATGGGTTGGTGGGTTTCCATCACTGATCTCGTCAGTCGTTGGCCTCCTATCGCTTTTCTTTTCAAAATAAGTGTTGGCCCTTCCTTATGCCTGTTCAGATTCTGTGCCTCTGTCTATATGGAAAACTGATCTGCTTGTTCTGATAATGGTAGTAGCCTGGATTCAGTTTCAGGTCTAAAAGTGGGAAGTGCCATTGATATCTTGTTGGCCACAGTTAACGAGGCAAAAGCTTTGTTTTTGACACTGTGTTTATGAGAGTGTTCACATGTCAGTCTATCGCTCCGGATATTCTTGGATATTTGTAGGAATGCAGGTGGGTGGATTCACAGATCAACACCTGAAAGGAATTTGGAATCTTCAGACTTGCCGTGTGTTAATTGGACTGTAAGCTAGGACAGAACCCTCTTGTCTTTTCCCTGATCTACGCTGAAACGTGGCTGCTGTAAAGTAATTGGGAAGCATGTGCAGAGTGGAAACTCCCTGGAGGGTATTCGCATTTTTCTGTGTTAATTCTTCTGTTGCAGGGGGAAACACGGTTTGTTCTCTTTTTTTGTTCTTTTTTTTTTGCCTCTCACTAATTCATTCACCAGCTTTAGGTAAATCAATCTTGTAGATCTGATTTTGTCAGCAGAGACTATATAATTGGACTCATGGCTGTTCACATGATTCCTGTCTGCAATGTGTCTTTGTTATTGTATGGCTTTGCTGTAATGCAAAGGCTGTGAGGCTGTAAGGATGTATCGGTTCCGTTCTGCCCCTACCTAACTGTGTCCATGACATTTGGAAGCAAGACCAAAATTTTCTGTGACCTCCTTTATCTCTTGCTGTTCTGTCTCATGGAGGGTTCATCCTTTTCTTTTATATTTGTATATATTTTGTCCGTCTTATCCCATGAAATGTGCTGGCATTTAGTTGTAACCTGTAGTTACTCATATGATTTATTCCCTTCTTGCCTTCAGAGTTTAGTCTTGCTTTAAATGGGACTTATTTGGATGGCAGCCTTTCACACGGCAGCTCCCTTCCAGAGGATAGATTTCTAGATTTGTACTTACCCATCAAAACAGGACTTTGGAGCAAAGTGTATGGGTTGTCACTTAATACTACTTTCTGTCTTTTAGTATGGTTATATTCATTTAACTTCTGTTTTCAGCTGCTTTCTATGATTCTTGATAGCACAAACGTCCATAATGTAATCCTTTATAGTTCATTTTACTGCTCTGGAGGAGACACTAATCTGGCTTAGTGGACGCATTTTCATTAACTTGCCAATAACATGCCAGGGAGAAACTTTGGGCTGGCACACCGTGGCACAGCATGAGTTGTTCATGACAGCAAATGTAATTTACAGCAGGAATTTTCTATTGTCAAAATGTCAAAATCAAGGCTTTAATATTGCTGTCTTCTGAAAGAGGCATCTGCACGAATGGAAGACTCCTGATGGCCTTACACTGAAAATGAAATTGCTGATGATTTTGAGACATAGTTTAACAACCAGAATATCTTTTCTTATAAGAGATTCATTAAAAAAAAAGGACAAGTGCCAGACCTGTAGGCTAAGGTTCACCTTGCTAATTCTTCAGATGTTGTGTTTTAATAATTTCTTGCTATGTATTTGGAAGAGGTTTTGTCTTTTATTCTCTAAAGACTACATGACAATTAAGCATCTTGTGTGCCCCAATACTTTTCTCTTCTGCTTACATTTATTAATTTTTTTTACTGATGAGAGTCTTTGTGGGTATTTTGCAATGCCAAAATGTCAAGGCTCCAAGTGTGCTAAATGGTAGAAAGTGCTTATCTTCTTTCTCTGTGCAACTTAGAGATGTGTTTATTCTTCTGATCTGTAAAGTTGAGGCCCACTGTATTGCTGTGTGTTCTCGGCAGCACTCCTACATAGGGGTAAGGTTTTCCAAACTCTCTGTGTGGATTTCTGTTTGGGTCCTGACCCTACAAACACACTTGCCCTAGTTGTGCTGTTTGTCTTGACTGAAAGGTTATCTAGTGCAAAGGATACTGGAGCTGGCTGGGCTGTAACAGACACCTGTCTTCAGTAATACACCGTCCCCTATGCTCATTTTGTTCTAATGTCATCTGAGACATTGTGATACTGTGTTTGAAATGAGGGGGGGAAAAAAGAACCCTCTTGGGACCTTTGTTTTGGATAGACATAAGGAAAAGCTGTAGGAGACCTTACTTTTTTAAGATCTGGATGCAGTTGCCTAGAAGTTGACTGTGTCTTTAAGAAAAAATGAAGTATTTATATCTGAAATCATGTTTACCCTGCAGTGTTTATTAAACCTGAGTTAATTTTCCTCCTCATTCTATGGCTGCAGGAGCTTTGCCAGTAATGCATTATAATAATTGATAGTCTAAGCCCGTGCTGCTCCTGCTCTTGCTGCTCTTGGAGCTGTGGCTGGCTGAGCCCTGGCTCCAGCGATCTCTGCTGCAGGAGCCCGAGCTGCTGTGGAGAGGCTCAGCCTTGCAACTGAGTTCTCTTTTGTGTAAAAATAATAATTATAAAGCCTTAATTACACTCTCTCTCTCTCTCTCTCTCTCTCCTCTCTCCCTCCTGTCCATTACTCTGAGGGGTTCTTGAAATAGAACAATTAGCATCACACTGTCACATGGCAGTCTTGCGCTGTTTTAAAAAAATAAGATCTCTGTGTCTGTTACTTTTTATTTTGCATGATGATTGAGGATTACTTGCTCTTTTTAGTCATGTGATATTTTTGTCAGGTCTGTCTTGGCTGAGGTGAGTGCTATGAGTCACGCAGCTCTGTTGGCATTGGCTTTTCATCTGGTCTTCCTCAGTCACAAACACTTCCAGCCTGAAGCCCAGGGAGCTGATGGGCTAATTGTCACGATGCTTTCAGAGGCAGAATCTGCTGTTGGTTCAGGTCTGAAATCTTGCTTGGCTTGGGTATTCACAAATGTAATTTTCAGAGAAACTTCTACATCTGGCATGCATATCTTGGGAAAGTTTGGAAGAGGTTGCTGCAGTCTGAGCTGCCCACAGAGATGGATTACCTGAGGGAGACTCAGGGGGATGGACGCCTGACATACCCAGCATGGGCAAACAGTAGAAGGATGCTCGGTAAGTCTGTGTGACTGTCTGAGCAACACAGAGATTATCTATATTGATGTAGCTTGTTTCTGTTGCACACCTTCTGGTACCCTTGCATTTTATTGGTGTTCCTGGGCCCAGCCCCTTTGTCTCACTTGTTTTTTCCACCACTTGTCCCAGGGGTTCTCTTCCGGCTCTGAAAAGCACTCAGATAAAACATGAAAGAGCTGAGGATCTGGAGGGTATGAGAGTTTTTCTTGGCCCAACGGTAAATCATGGATCTGGGCTGTGAAGCCGCAGGTTTTTGAGTAGGAATGCCATGTTTCTGGAAGAGTAGAAGTGAAGATTTTTCTAGTAGATTAATTGTACTCTGTTAGTGTCTTTAGGTTGGCTGTCAGGGGCAGAGCTACTTCTGTGGAATGGGGTGAACATGCACAGTGCATGTATCCACATATGCACATATACACATCTGCTTTACAATATTTACATAATATCCTGCTTACACTAGAAATTTGTGTTAACATGTCTGTACCCATGCAAGGCATGTGGGGGTTTTCTGATTTTTAGGATTTTTTTTTTTTTGCCTCTTAGTATAGACAAAGTTATACCAGTTATACCAAATCATACCAGATTTAGTGTCGCTGTATTTTAGTTTGTTCAATTAACTGCATAGACTAAAGTTAAACGTGAAATCCCACAAAAACATTTAAAATTCTTCTAACCCTTCTGGTCTTCACTAAGAGGTTTTTGTTATGTGAGCACATCAGCAAAACTAAATGTGGAATAGCATTTTACTTGTCTTTCAGCTGGGTGGTTCATGCATAAGAGATTATTGTCTTGAGTATCTTACAGCATTCTAATGCTCAGCAGAACATATTCTCAGACTTTTTTTAAGGGATGAGTAAATAAGAACCATCTTTTCTGTAGATAAGAACTTATTTCTTCTTGTTCTGTTGCCCTCTGCTGATGTTATTTATTTAGTTATTTCGTGTTGGAAAAATCTGTTTAAATTCCTTTACCACCTAAGATCATTGCACTAGTGCGTAGCAGTAATTGTGATTTCTTGCAAATGAGATTAATGCTTCGGACTAATGCCAGCTATGTGGTCTTGGGCTATAAAGCCACCTAAGCATAAGATGCTTGCTTCTAAACATGATGTACGTTGGTCGTAGGCATGCAGAAACAGCATCACTGTTGTTTCTTATTTTCCACATTTTCCTTTTCTAATGAATTAAGCTCTGTTTTGGGTTGAATTTTCTATGAAGAGACATTCTTTTCAGGAATATGGATGCTGAACTAGTTCACTGGGTAACCTTCATGTGACAGGTTTCCCTGTCATTGATATGGGCTGGGTGCAAGCTGGTGTTCTGAAACGGAAGAACTCAGTGTCCAGTTACATCTCTCTTGTGTCTTCCCAGTTACTTTGGGAAAATGAATTTCCACTACTTACAAAAATGCATTTTATGTGGCTTATTTTGTCCAGACTCTATGCCTAGATGAAGAAGAGAACATAAACTGCCACTCAGGGTTTTTTGTTGTGATTCATGCAGTATATGCTGTGCATTTTCCCTTTGGGGTTAAACTGTGAAGTCTGTTGAAGCTCAAATGTAGTGGAGGGGGGGCTTTTACTTTCATGAGATGAAAGTAATTTCATATCATGTCATTTGAAGGTACTGCTGCTGTCTGGTCTTTTGGGATGCTTTCTTTTTATTTTGTTTGCATATCTTTGCCCCAGCCTCTTTCCCTTGGACCTTTTCAGAGATCTCTAGAAAAGTTCAGGGAGTTGATGACGCTGAAGAAAACAGGATAATCACAAGAAAAGTGATGTTGTCCCAAAGTGCAGACAGCCCTGAGCAAGGTTAGCAGTCATCTTTAGGGCTTTTACTCCTCCAGATATTTGAGGAAATCTTTACAAGAAATCTGTACGTCGTTTGGATCCGTAGATGGCAGGTTTGTTTTTTTTTTTTTTTTTTTTTTAAGTAAAGGAACAAAATGTTGTTGTTAAAGTGTTTGCTATGAAAGCTGAGATCTTAAATCTACTTTCTGTTGGACCTCAGTCCTTGAAAATATTTTATATTCCTGGCCAAAGGGTGTTTTGCCTTTTGCAGAGCTAAGTTCCAAATGCAAAGTTGAATCACTTTACCTTTATGTTGATTTTCAAAGCATTAACATCAATCCAGCATGGGACATTTGAAGCATTCTATGTTCTTCAGTTTTTCTCAGCACTCATTTTAACTGGGTTGAACCCTTGCAGGAGAGGAATTTTTTGCCCCATGTAAGGGCTCTGGTGGACAAGTTCTGGCAGATTTGATTGCACTGTAAGGAATTCCTCCCTCTCTGCTATAGGTTTATGGCTATTAGACTTGTCTTAAACGTTTTTCTGCTGGTTTTTGTCCCAAGATCAGTGAGAACAGAACGGATGTCTTGCTGCTGCTGTTGTTGCACTAGCAACAGCTTGTCCCTGCTGACACAGTCGGACTGAAGTGCCAGCAAGGTTTCATGTTAGCAGTGAACTGATGAGCTGGCTGGCTGGCAGGGATGGTCCTGGAACCCGTTTGCTCCTTGCCATGCACTCCTGTCTCGTCCTGTGCACTAGCGCTAGTGTTTGCTGGGCTGTTCATTGAGCTTCTGAGACTCTCAAACCAGCAGGAGAATACTTGTTGCCTCTCGGAGAGTAGGATTCAGCTCCCCAGAATTGTTTGCTATGGACCGCATGAGGAGTCTGTCGGGGAGCTGGTGGCTAGAGCAGGGTTGAGGGGGAGCAGCACTGGCCCTTATCCCTGGACAGCCAGCTGTGCCCTGGACAGCCAGCTGTGCCCTGGACAGCCAGCTGTGCCCTGGACAGCCAGCTGTGCCCTGGACAGCCAGCTGTGCCCTGGACAGCCAGCTGTGCCGTGCTGCTGGTGACTGAGAGACTGCAGATGTGGCACATGCCTTGTTCTATCATCTCTGCTACCAGAGGGGTGCCGAGTGGGTGCCTGAGGACATTAGCACCTTAGGCTGTTAGAGCTCACCCCTACCTCTGGCTTGCCAGAGCCCTAAGGCAAAGTGAGTGTTTTGAACTGGAAAACAAAGTGCCAAAACGCTCTGGCAGTTCAGATCTCCAGAACAGAGGCAGTGCCCAGATTGGAGGTTTCAGTCTTTATCTCTTCAAGTCCATGAAAGCTAAGGTGACTGAACTTTCGGAACAGCCTCAGTAGTGTGTGTGTGTCTGTCTCCCGATGTCTCCCAGTTTAGGGTGGTGGTCAGCAGGCTCCCTGCATTAAGCTCCAGGAGGCACAGAACATAAGCAGAAAGAACTGAAGCCATGCATTCTTCAAGCTACTAAATGGAGGATGTTGATGTATAAGAAAAACCTATCAGAGTTTCCTAAAGAAGGCTTGTCTAAAGATCCAGCTAATGCTATATATTTTCAGAATATTTATGTGACCGCATCAGGTTAAAATGTCAAAGAGCTATTTGATAGTAAATGAAAAAAAAAAGCTGAAAAATTGAAGTAATAATTCATGCTTTATGAAATAAAGCAAACTACCTCCTGCCTAGTTTAGAAAGAAACTTCCTCTGTAGATAGGGTTTGATGAACAACATGTCTTTACACAATTTAGAAAAAAGAAGAGTTAGAAGTTTAATCTGCTCACAATAAGCAAAGACAGTAACACAAGACTGGTGTTGCTCATTAAAAATGAGTAATTTCTGCAGGAAGAAGTGGCGTCATCAGTGACTACAACAAAGAAGAAAAAGGTACACAAAACAGGGCTGCAAACCAGGCAAAACTAGGGGAGAGAATATATCTATTACTCAGTCATAGCCAGGAAGAACTACCTGGAAATATGTAGGAAATAGGTAATTTTTTATGCAGCAGATTTTACAGTAAATTTTCCTATTTTCTAGTAACTGGAATGTTTGGTCCATAGTAAGTTTTATTTTGGATAATCATGGAAAACAAAGTGATTCATTGTGGGCGAAGACAAAGTGAAAAATGGGAACAGCAATGACAGCAGTCACATTGCACATAGACATTGTCAAAAATAAGCATTAGCCTTTCCTTGCGCTCTCGTGAAATGGGAGGGTTTGGGCTCACAAGGAATTTGTCTTGGGACACATAGGTTTTTTTATTGAAATAATAAAGACTAGACTTCTAGTTTCTGACCTGGTGTGCAAGGGATAAACCAGGTAATGGTTTTGATAATGCTGTTATGTGGATTGCTGATTCTGCCTCCAAACCTGGCACATTGCTTGGATAGATAAACCCATACTGCATTTTTGGCAATGGGATTGTTGTCACTGGTATCTTATGGGTGAAATTAGGTTGCATCGAACTTAAATTTATATTTTGCTTTTATTGCATCTTACTGAGGCATTAATGGGTCCCTGATACTCTATAAAAGATATGATGGTTTCATATTCTGGTGGTTAATTTTTACCACTACTTAGCTCATTTTCTCCTTGAGGGCTTATTAGCAGGTTCTTCATTGGGTGACATCGTTGTGCTTTTTTAATCAACCTTCTAGAATTTAACATACAATGTATAAGGATGAGAACATTATTAACTTCATTTCTTTTCACTCTAGTAATTTTTATATTACAGTGAACACCCTGATTAAACATTTATCTGGAAAAGGCCATGATGAAAAGAAAATGTAATTAAATATAGGAACTAAATATTGAACTCCTGACTTGAGGCTGAACTGATAAATGAAATTAAATTTACACGGGGGAAAAAAAGTACTGTAAAACTCATCCAGTATTGTGTTTTAATGTTTTATTCAACTAGACCTACAAAGCAAGCTGCATATATCAACTACAGGAACTGATAATTTCTGAACATCTTATTTAGAATCCACTTATTTTAACTGTGTTATACTAGAGTTGCTTGGTCTTTGGAAAAAGAAGAAGAAGAAAAAAATCATCTGCGTTTGAAATTCAAGCAGCACTGGTGCAGGAGAGTTGTGTATGGCACAGTTTGGGTTTCCTAGTTAGATTTTAAAAACAAAGCAAACAAAAAACAGGAAAGCATTATATTTCATAGACAAGATTGCTCAAGAGAAATTGGCCTGTGTGTCTCATAAATTCAGGTGTCAGAGCAGGAAGGCAAACATGGTGCTTGGTTACATCGAAGGTAGCAAGGCTGGACCAGGGCTTTACTTTTGAAGGCTGCGTGTATCTGCCCTCCCCGCATGTGCGTTCAGGCTTCTTGGCACTCACTGTCGCTGAATCAGGAAGACAGAATTGACTTTTCTGTTGGACTAATTGTAGGTTTTTTAAGACATTAATTAACCCTTTTTTTCCTACAAAGGGACTTTATCAGTGAATCCCATGTCAGAGGGAGGCTGCAGAGGGTTACCTGCTGCTTGGGATTGCTTTCAGGGATCAGCAGTGCCAGTGCAATGATGCTTGCAGCCAGAGTCTCCTGCTGGGCAGATGTGTGGGTGACCAAACCGCGTGTACGATGTAGTGCTTCCAGAACTACACTATGAGTGTGGAAATACTGCTGAGTCCATGGTTGGCAACGGATTTAGACAACTCTGTAAGATACAGGTGCAAAAAACAACCTACAGTTAAACATTTCAGGAAATTAAAATCAACATATATTTTGCTTGCTTTCTGTTTTATACTTTTGAGGAAGTGCATTTTATCTTCTGTATCTATAGCACAGTAAAATTACTCCCTCCCTCCCTCCCGGGGTTATTTCTATGACATGATGCTGTCTGGTTAGATACAGGATGTGTTTTGTCCTCTGGGAGTATTGGGCAGCTGACAGCCGTGGTAATTGGTACCTAAGTGATAGACCCTGTGAAGTGTGGATGTTGGGGATGCAGACCTTCTCACTGCTCTGCTTTGATTTCTGAACCAGTCCCATGGGAAGAAGGGGTGGGGGGGATAATTTTTGCCCTAGCAGTACATTAATTATTGTGCCATCTGTGTGACTGAGGGCATTGGTGTGATTTTTGGTGTGATACGAGACAGCAGTGTGCTAAAAGTGAACAATCACTAATCTAGTTCCTTTCCTTGGGTCTAATTCATGCCTAACAGCCGGCTGCTTGGGAAGGAAGGGAAGACAAGTCCCTGGGCTGCTCAGCTCTCCCTCTGGCTGGGTTTTCAAAGCACAGGCCAGCGTGGGAATGAGCACTGGTGTCTACGGAGTCCAGCTGAGGGTAATAGAAATAAAATGTTATCTTGGCAGTAGGAACCAAGTGTGCAAAAAGATTCCCTAAAGCGATTAATCTTTACATCTCCTCAGTGCACGGATCTTCTCTCCTGGCTTTTGATTAGCTGTGATTAACACAGCTGGGCACTCGACTCCCACGAGCTCCTCTGACGTAATCAGGATGCTCTGCATCTGTGGAGGATGAGAGGCCTGAGCAGCTTGGTGCTCTCTGTGTCCCTTATCCGCCTGCTCCACTGTGTCTGCAGTGCCCGAGCTGTGAAACTCCCCTATATAGGGTTCTGCCTCATTGATATGAATGTGGTTTTCAGTCACTTGATGCAGTTTCCCTCTGGAAATCTTTGTGGCCAATTAATGTTCTGATGGATGGCCTTTAAGGAGAAATGTTTTAAATATGTATCTATGCTTCTTTGTTTTTACAACCAGATTCAGAGCTAGGTGGCATTTTTCATACAGCCCTGACTTGATTTCCTGGCACCTACCTTGGAAAGGGTTTGGGACTGACATTAACAGCCTAACCCCTTGCATCCATAGGGGAAAGCAGGCAGCTGGGAGTGAGAATGAACAGTCATGGCAGAGAGTAAGCATGAGCAGAGCAATTTTGAAATTTGGCCTTTTGAATGAAGTGCTTTGTTTAGTTTGGAGGCAATGGCACACACGTTTACTGCCATCGATATGACTTTTGGCACTTTCAAAATGTATAGTGGAAACAAGTAAGAGCAGTATGTATCTGTGCCTTGGTGAGCCAAGCCCTGGGGATGGACAGCTCAGGGGAGGTGCTCCCTGACTCCTCTGCTCAACCCATGTAGTGCACACTGTGTGTAAAACATGGCCTGAGATACCTGCAATGGATTTGGCAGAACAAAACAGCAGAAGCATTAATCTTTCAATTTCTTCTTATTTATGGGTTTCACTGTAGCTGTCAGTGACATCTTAGTGGAGGTTTGTAGATGCAGCATTTCATTTACCTGTAAATTTTAATCTATTTTAGATAACACAGTTCTGATTTGCTATAACTTGCAAAATTATCCCCTTACAGGCTTCAGGAACCTTCAGCTTGTCAGTCTGTGTTTTTTTTCCCCCTCCCATCATGCAAACAGACTTGTCTCTTGTTCATTTATCTAGAACATCTTAATTACATTTTGCACATACAATAGTGTTTGAGCAGCAGTATTTGTGAGAAATGATTAGGAGAAATGAATGTGAAAAGTGGTTTTTTGACTGTGAGAATAAAGTTTCTTACCACCTACTTTTAAAAATTAGAGATGTTAAACCCTGGGCAGAGGTGTGCAAAGGCATCACTGTCATAGGATAAGCTTCAGGCTTTACTTCAGGGTATAATTCTTGACTTTTTAGAGCCACAGACTTTTCAAATAGTGGAGTATGTGGTGGTTTGAACTGAAGTAATCATTCTAGGTGCTGGATAACATTGTAGTTTTCATAAATCCATCTTGGATAGCTCTAAAGGTTTGCTCTTGTTTTAAAGCTGTATGACCCAGAATACATGAATTTCTTAATATCCTTTTCATGACATTTCTAAATTTCCAGTTGAGGCTTGTGAGGAAAGCACTGTGAATTGTACTCATGCAAGGAAAACTGCTTCAACTTCATGACAAGTCATGTAAATTTGTTTTTAAGATGAGGTATGTGACAGTTCTTCATGAAGGCTTGAAAACAGAGTCATGTTTCATGGTAACAGCAAGAGAGCATCTCGCTGTCTGCCCTGAGTCACAGTGCACTGGTGCTGCTGGCACATGTAAAACTGATAATAAACGGGGACACATTCAGTAAGCAAGACAGGTCTGAGTTCAGTCTGTATGCATGGTGAACTTCCCTTAGACTTTGCATGTCAGGACTTGGTTTTAAGTGGTAGCCCAAATCTGGCTATTCTACTTTTGTCCTTTTTTAAAACAAAATGTAATTTAAAAAATCTAACTTGTTGCAGCGGGCAGGTAGTCTGCCTTTTATTTCTCTGGTTACTTCTGCTGTATAATATACAAAGGATGAATGTTTTTCAAGTGATGTTGCTCTGGAAAGGTACAGTCTGTATCTCTGAGATTGCCACAAGGAGGGAAGCTGCAGAGGACACAGGTGGTAGGTAGTCATCAGCTGTACGTATCAGATGAATGCATGTATGTTTGAAAATCTACAAGCTCTCATGCTCGTAGCAAATGAGGGAGAACACAGTTTTTACAACTCTCTGCTTGCCAGTATTTGTCGCTGATTTGACTTTAGTAATCATGATTCTTCCCTGCAGAATCCTAGCTCCCCAGTTCTTGCATGCTGTCCTAGCCTTCAGGAAGCTTAGCAGGAAGGATCAGTTTGACATTAACCATCAGGAGAGAAGGTGGAAGGCACTGAACTCTGTCAATAAGAGATAACGTAGCAGGTTGCAAAAATAGAAAGATGTAGGATTCGCACAGCAGAGGATACTTTGGTTTGGGATTGAGTGTAACTGCTCATATCCAGCCTGAGTCGAGTGTGGCTGGAGGCTGACTAGTGATGTCCAACTGTGATTTACTTCCCTGCCTTATCTCTGCTAGACACTGCCTTGCAAACTTGGAGTGCATTGCAGCCAACTTTTGCTCTCTTAAATACAGCAAGCTGAATGAAAGCTGGAGTCAGATAGCCCTCCAGTGAAAAACTGCAAAAAGACTGGCATGTTATCAGTTGTTACTTCCTACAAGAGCAAGCTGCGTTGTGTAGTACTTCCATTATCTGAAACAGAGCGGGCTGGTGGGGTTGGGTGCAGCCATTTAGAAATGTGATTTGTGTTTTTCTTTGTTCACAGAAACCTGCCTAAAGTATTTCCTGAGGCTTTTCTCAGAATCTGTGTCAGCACAGCAAGTTAACTAGTGGCAGCTGTGTCTCAAAGAGTAGAAATTCAGCATGGTGACACTAATGTCTTTATAAGATAACCTAGATTAGAAATGTCTTGTTCTTGGTTTGCAAAAATCTGTTCAAATATTTAATATGACTCAAAGCTTGTATTTTTTTTTTTCTTTTTCTTTTCTTCTGTAGAGACAGAAAAAAAAATCAAGTGAGAAATACTTAAAATGTGTCTAGGGCCCAAACAGTTTTGGGGAACTAGGGAACTGGAGTTATAGAATACATCAGAAACATGCAGTCAGCCCCCGTGGTCTATGTACTAAGCTATGGCATGGAAAGGGGCAAGAGATTTCCTGTGTTTCACTGTGCTGCTTATCGCTGTATGGATTTCACCTTCCACATTTTAAAAGATGTCCAGTTTACAAGTTAGAAAACTGAAATAGGTTATAAATGAGACCACTGAAAATCCAGATTGCGTTACTCGAAGCATGTGGCAGGATAGCTCCTTCCTCTTGAGGCCTGGAAGTGCAGGACCAGTACAGTCCCAGTTTTGGTCCAGTCAGATCTGAAGTCCAGACCGCAGAGCTGCCTAGTCCAAGGCAGGAGGGCAGGGTGCTGTGGGTAACTTGTCTTCACCAGGAAGACTTTGATGCTTTTTCCTCCCCTCTCTCTAGTTACTGCCTCAAGGTTCTACCTGTGTTTAAACAGCCTGAAATCATCTGTACAGGCATCTCACTGGAATGGACAAGGGTACATCCACCTTTTGGCTAACGTTGCTATATTCCCATGGCTAAAGCTCTCTGCCAAACATTGTTTTAGCTCAGTGTGTTGGGACTGAATTCCCCTTGGACAAGTCCCATTTTCAGTGCAGTTTCAGTTGGTTGATGAGACTTTGCAGATAGCATAGAGAAACTGTCATCCTACTCGCCTTACACCAGAGGAAAAGGGAATCTGGAGCCTGCACGAAGTAGCTGCAAGCAGAAGAGTACTGTACTTCCCCATGCAAAACTCAGTGAAAGCAGTTTGACAGACTTCTGGGAACAGGCTGCTTCCTTTTTTTCTTTCTTTTTAAAATTTTTTTTAAAGTTTTTGCAGTCATGGTGAATTAAGATGGTGAGATGGCACCACCTTTCCCACCCATATGAAACCTTGGCCATGCCTCCAAAAGATCATGCAGCTTCATATGTTGAGGGAGAGGTTTTTAAAAGCACCAAGCATTGCTTTCAGTCTCTTGGTGTAGTTTGAAAGTTTTTGCTATCAACTTAAGTGTAGACAGTGGTGTTAGGTGGCCCTTAAATGCATTTTGTTTGTCCTGTACTGAAAATCTGAGGTCTGTGACATAGCAAGATTGTGCTTTCCTACGTACTCTTCTGATGTGTTGGTCAGTTGGTGAGTGGTGAGCTACATATACCAGTGTAAACAAGACATCAGAGAGGGAGACATACAGGTTTTAACTTACAATTGTCACCATAGAAAGCAGGCAAGAGCTTCGCGAGGACTAAGAGGGAGGAGGCTGTAAGATGCAGAGATATTTGCTTTGTTTAGCAGATCAGAGTGGCAGGGTGACCTGAGAATGGACAAACCAGATACCAAAATAGGACAGTGGTTTACCAAACGAGTTCCTTGAAAAAGAGTTGAGCAAGTGAAGAGCTAAGCCTGGGCCTAGCTTAGATGCTCTCAGATCTCACTAGCTTCTGATGCTTTACTTGAGTTATGAAAATGAATGGAGATGATTACTGATTTAGTTCCACAGACTCTGATTTGTCATTTACATGGGATTTAGAAGGCAAACTGTAAGGTCAACACCTGCTGCTTCTTGAGTTCATAGAGGAGGTTCATCTCCCATCGCATGATCCCAGAAAGACATCTCCTTTTTAAAGACGGTATCTGGGGTAACTAGTGGCAGTGCAGACGTGTTCCCTGGGCTCTTCCTCAAACATCCTCTTCTCTGATCAACAGAACAACTTGAAAGAGCTCCCTGTTAAAAGGAATGTTCAAATACCACAGGCATCCACAGTGGTGTGGCCAAGGAATCATAAAAGAATGGTAAACTCAGACTGGATTGGGAAATCCTCTGGTTTGTTTTGGTTTTATCATTTAGCTAGATTACTGTAACTCAGCTTTCCTGATCTCGTCTCATTAAGCAGTTGATCAAGCTGTCACCAGCTCTTTCTACTGTTGTCATTAGAGAGGGGTTGAGAATAATACCCCGCTTAACACCACAGACAAAAATGAATGTAAAGCACATTGCCACTGCCTTGACAACAAGCAGTTACATGTGCTAGCTGATTAAGTGGTGGTGGGTTGCCTTCTGTTTTGTAGTAAGGTCACACATTTCCTGGGCTAAATTTGACAAAACTAATACAGGAATATTTACAAAAGATTTGGAGAGGAGATCATGATTTTTAGAGATTTAAGATACAGATTTGTTGGTTTTTTTTCATATAAAACCTGTTTTTTTAAAAAAAACCCAACACTATTTTTTTTCAAGATTTAAAGTATTCCTTTCTGCAAGTGTTCCTTTTGGCATCAGACTCATGATGCATGACAGAACAACACAGAATAATAAGTTTTTAACTTCTGAAGTGGAATGGTTCACAAAAAACCAAATGAGAGCCTGAAGTGCTAAGCTATGCAAATCTTAACTTTCAGCTTTAATAAGCTATGGCCTCTCTAGCAAAATAAAAAATGGGGTTTGGAGTACAAATGGCACCTCCACTTCTGGTTTAAAAAAGGTTTTGTAAAAACTTTTTTTTTCCCTCTTTCTTGGTAGCCTGAGCACTTTGTGTTGCAGAAGGGCATCTGGACCGCACTCTTTCCCTCTCTTGTGTTCCCTTTTGTTTGTTTGATGATTCTTTGCCCTCCTTTGTTGCAAAGCAGGCATTTATGAGACTCTTCGGAAATGAGTGGTGTTTGTCTTGACTTTGCTGGAACAGTCCCCCTGTGGCTGAGCACCCCCACACCGAGCCTTTGTCTCCATTAAAAAAAATAGCTCTGTTTGGGCAATGATTATTTCAGACTAGAGGGGATCAATGTGTCTAGATGCGATAGGGACGAAGAGCGGGTCTCTAGCATAGCTGGGCTGTGTCTGACCACAAACCTTACTGCTTGGCTTGTATGACAGGAACTGCAAGTGATGGTGGAGAGCTGGGTGTACAAAATGAATTAGCTGTGTTGGGAGCTGGGGCGCTGAGCCCCTTTCTTGCTTTGCGTCTCAGTGCTGAATGGTTTCAGCAAGAGATTGTGGCCATGGCTGGAAGCTCCTTGAGAAGTAGGAGGAAGATATGTATCCTACTTCCTCAGCTGATGAGAATGCACACACTTATACTTCTGGCTGATGCTTCTCATTCAGGATTATTTTTTGTTGGATATGGAGATGTATTTAATGCATGGGATTGTGTGTGATGAAGGGAAGGCTGATACTTGTTCTCTAAACTGTGACAGTAGTCTCAGAGACACCTTGCAGCCTTTCCAGACAAAAGTGTTCCTAACTTGTGATGGTAACTTGTTGGAAGAAGGAGTATAATAGCACATTACAGCTCTCAGGCTCATCTTCGGGTGTAATTTGAGTCTGTACAAAGTAATTTTGAAGCTGCTGGATTTGTCACAGACAGATGCATCCTACTTGGAAGATTGTGAACTGGTTTCTGAAGTGAAACGTTTTTAAATTTCCATTTAATTTCTTCGGCCTAGCTACCTGATATTGCATTTGTCAGCAAAGCTTCTTTTTTTTTTTTTTCCCCCCCTGTCAGCTTCAATAGTTAGGTTGATGATGAGTACAAGGATATTATCAGGATATGTTGAATCAAGCTAACTTTGCTAATCTGTTCCAGATTCAAAATAGAGGTAAAACATCTGCTTTGGTTGTTGAGTGGAGCTCCATGCCAACTGTAGCATGCCTAATGCAAAGAAAGAGATGAAAATCTGCATGTTTGCACATAGTTACTCTGCTATTAATGGAAATAACACTGTCATCAGCCCCAGTAATTAAACATTTTTAATCTGAGTTTTATACTAGCTATGCAGAAGGCAAATGCCAATGACTAAAATCTGCAAAGATTTTACTATTTTATGACAACAGTAATAACTGACCATGGTGCTCTTCAAGAGCACTGTGAGCTCCATGACCCTCTAAGAGAAATCAGAAAACATACGTGTTTCATGTCTTTTAAAGTGTATTAGACACTGACTATATATGAGAAAGTAAGTTGGGAGATTTTCTGAGTTTTTCTGGAGCTGCCAGGAGGATGGCTATGGTGATGGCACTCATTCACGAGAGGAATGAGCTTCATTACAGTGCTTAGGAGACAGGTGGTGGTGAGGCTTTGTGTGTGATGTGCAACGCAAGGGGAAGAGCAAGATCCACCTGTAATATAATGGTGAGACCAAACAAATCAGATGTTTCAGATTTTGCTCAAGTCCCTAAAATGTCTTGTCCTTCCCTTATGACATTTTCATGACCTCAGAGGTTTGCTGTTGTCTGGGGCTTGATTTAGACACCCGTGACAGCAGGACCTTGAAGGTGTTGCAGATCAGTGCTAAGAGGAAGATGAGATTCGGGAATATGTGAGACCGTGACTGCAAAATATATCTGTCCTGAACAGAAACTCAGCTTGTGAACTCATGTGAAGAAAACCATAGCTGTAATTACCTTCTAACAAGTGAACGAAACAGGGCCTGAAAGTTCTGTTGGGGTCATGCCACACATTACTGTGATCCTACCCAAAGGCACTAGACTCCCCTTGAACTTCTGGAAATATATATATATATATATATATATTTATTGATTTATCTAGAAATTTCTCTAGCACCATGTGTCACATGCTAGAAAATGCATGTTCTGTGCATTTTATTGGAAGTACAGTCTGCTGTAGCTTATATTTTTTGCATTAAGCTTTGTATTTATGTAAGTGTGGTGTGAATTTTGTTTGGGCTCTTCTGCTTTCGTGTGTTCAATCCCTTGCCTACAGAAGCCTTTGACTTTCACTGATCACTGGACTAGATCTGTTTTTGAAGTTATGGTGTTCTGCAGTCCACTGTTTGTATAACTCAGTCAAATTGGTAACTAACGTCCTGGTTTGTGTTGCCTTCAATGGAGCAGAAATGCATCCTCCTTGTGTGCAGCAAACTCTGTATGTCTTAGATGTGGAAAACTTGATTTCTTTTAGTAGCAACCTTTTATGTATTGCAAATTGCTTTTATGTTTCCCTTTAAATTTTTTTCTGTGTAGGCTGAATAGCTCCAATCTGTTTAGATATTCTCTGTAAATCATGTTTTAGAGCTCTGTTTTGCTCTTCAAGTCAAGTGGTGCCGCAAACTAAATGTCTCACTCCAGTTGCAGCCCAAGCAGTACTGAGCAGTGTGGAAGGACTACTGTGTGTTTTGCAAGCCGTATTCCTATTTTAAGGTCTCTTCCTCTTTCATGACATTGTTCGGTTACGTTCAGTTAGTAAACTGCAGCCCCAAATTCTTTCTTGTACAGAACTGCCATGTAACAACTCCAGATTTCTTGCTAACAGGCATGCTGTGTTCTCCTCCATACTGGACAGTGTCCTCCTCTTCCTCCAGCCCAATTGTTTGTATAATTTGTTGAGGTGGTTGTAAATTTTGATCCTGCCCTCCAACATCCTGTAGTTGTTTGTAGTTCAGAAGTATCTGCAAATTTATTAGGTCACTCTCTGTTTCATAGTTGCCTTCTTTGTGTGTACATTAATATAAACCAGACCCTGTTAACCAGCAGACGTTCTAATCTTACCAAGTAAGATCTTACAGAATCAGATGCTGCTTTATAGTTCTCTAAATCAGGATCAGTTTTCTAAAAATGAAAGGATTTTCATTAGAGTGTATGATGAGTATCAATGCATGCTGCATATATCAGATATAGCACTTAATTACAGTACAGATAGAGATTCACTGGACTATTACTCTTGTACTGTTGAGTGTCCAGGATGCCAGATGAAAGGCCAAGTCTCGCTGTGCTGCTGCACTGAAGGAGGAATAGGAAGAAGTTTCTTAAACCAGCTGCAGTGTGTGTAAAGGTCCTTGCTCATGCTTACCTTGGCAAGGAAGAGAGCGGTAAGTCATGGTTTCATAAGTGATAAACTGAAGGAAGATAAACTTGCAACATTTCCGTTTCTCTCCTTTTTTTCTTTTTTTTTTTTTTTTTTCTTTTCTACTTGGTTACCATTGCTGCTGGTTGGGTGAAGGCAGGATGTCAGCAGTCTCCAGAGGATGTGGGGCTACTGAACGGAGGAGATGTTGTCACTTTAGGTGGACAGCTGCAGCCACCATAAACCTGTTTGTTCCCCAGAGCATTCCCCCGCTGTGCACAGAATTGGTTTTAATCCTTTTTTTATTTTGTGGACTTCGACATCTATGCAATTGGTCAAAAAAAAAATAAAAATTTGCTGGTGTGCTTGAAATGTGTTTGAAGACAAGTGAGCAGGAAATGAAGCTTTCAGTAGGGTTGATGGTTTTCAAGTGAGCTTCTCCACTAACTACTTTGTTCTTAAATCTCTAGTGAGGATCAGACCTGTCACCAGGGTTGCTGTTGCTCTGCCCTGTTACTGGCCATTTTACTTCTCTTGAGGTTCGTAACCTCATGTTGCCTGAACTGCTCTCAGCCATGCTTATGGTGGGGAGAAAACTCTTCTGAAATCAGGTGGTGTAACATGGCACAGTGCCTCTCACTTGGGAGTTCACTTAAACTGATTTACACCAGCTGGAATTTATGCCCCCAGAGATTTTGCTCTCTGCTATGCTCTTGTTCAGAAACACTGCCTTTGTGCCAGGCCTTCTTCCCTACTCCTGTCTAGATGATAGATGGATTATGGGGGAGGGAAATTAAAAAAAAAAGGCAAAAGCACTGGGAGTCAAAATACTGATGTGACAAGGAGTACTCAGATGGATTAGTAGTGCAGCACTCACTGCTGGGGATGTATAAAATGAATTGGATTTTTAAATTTTTTTAATTTTTTTTTTTTTGGTAGTGCCATTACAATCTGATGACTGTTATTTAATGGTATCGCTGATATGTCTGTTGTGAGCTATTGCACAACACACACTTTGTATTGAGATAAAACCCCAAGGAACTTTGAACAAACAAATTCAAGAGGACAAGAAAAATTCAGGATACCATTAGGTCGATTCTCCTCAATCTTTGTAGATATTCCAACAAACCTTATTATGCTGTCTGTGACAGACTTTTCTCCACTAAAATGGATAAAAATGCTGGTGAATATAAAAAAATGTTATGATACTATGTTTATTTTTGTCTCCTCTAAAAATGCTTTCTTATTTTAACTAGTCTGCAGCGTGCTGAGTCTTTGTCTCCACTTGATTAATGTAACTTCAAGACAGTATGTATTAATTAATTTTCCGATATGATCTGCAGGCACTTAAAACCCCCAACCCTTCCCCCCAAGCCCAAATGCCAAAACCAAACCAAAACCCCACCACTTAAATTGAGACAGCCTCCAGGAATGAGAATGAAGGGAAGGACACAGGGCAAATTGAATTAAACATGCTTAAGCACTTTTCCTTTTTAGAAGTGATCTAAATTTAACATGTCGTGAGTTATTTCGGTGCCTTTAACTGATAAGTATAACAAAACATAGGCCACTCATGGTGTGTTTGGTGTGTACAGGAATTTCAGGATTCCAGGAATGGCAGGATGTAACCTTCATTTCACCTGGAAACATAAGCAATTCTTGGGGCAGTGGATAGGCTTCATAATGAAAAATGGGAGGCAGCCAAAATCTGGAGCCAAGCTAACATCCAGAAATAGATCTGCCGAGAGGCTTGTTTTGCACCGTCCGGAATGGCATATCAGAAATTGTGTGAACAGAAATACTGCGCTTGATCCAGCATTGCACAAGCAGAGTCAATCCTGACAATTTTCCTTTTTAAGTATCATGAAAGCTTGACTAAATAAAAATTGTGTTAAAGTTTCAGCTGTCTTAATATGTTGTAATATTTTTTTCCCGAGATGGTTTTGATTTTGCTTACGGTTTTCTTTCTTTTTCACTTGCCTGAAATGCAAGTGTGTGCTTGATAGTGTGTATTTGCAATTCAAAGTGTTCAGGTGTGTATCACCCGAGAACTCCAGCTCCCCTGGTCCAGCAATGGGGTAGCAGAGAGAGAGGCAAAGGTTTAAATCTCTTGGAGAAGGCGAGTAGATGAGAGGAAGGGGCCAGTACAGGGAGGACCAGAACGGGAGGGTGCAGGGGTTGGCAGGGAGGCAGGGGTGTGAAGCAGGTTTATTCTCGTTACTTCACAAGCAGTGTGCTTACGGGAAGGTGAACTGGAGTATATTTTGGTTTGCACATCACTTAATAAATGATTAATTGTGATTGTGTTTAATTATAGAATCAGTCCTGTTGTTTTCATCTGGTGGGAGACATGGAGTTTTGCAGGTGGGGTGTAAGCAAAATCTGTTGGGGTCCTGTTGACGGGGATCAGAGAGCCAGAAGCCTGTGGGTTTCCAGTCCCGAGCCCCGTTTGCCATTGCATTGCATGGGATGGAGGGGAAAGCAGGTGATGCAGCATGTGTTACGATGGCTCTCTCCCTTTTCGGGTGTCCTTTTGCAAACATAGCATAAGCAACGTTCAAAGCCAGAGCCTGAATGGAAGGTGTTTTTCAGATTGTCATCTGACAGTCTTGTTTCAGGCACCTTTACTGCAAACTACTTCAACCCTGTGTCAGTGAGCATGCTTTTTTTTCCCCCCTTTCTTTCATGATGTACGATAGCAGTAATGAAGGAGAACTTGTAGCTTTGGAAAATACACTTGGTGGCCTAAAGGTGATTACTTGGTATTTCCATCCTCAGGAAGCAGAGGCGTGTTTGTTAGGCCTGCATTTCCAGACTCCAAACCTGATCAGCCGAATTCAGCTGGAGGGTGGGAGTGCTGCTGGGATGCAGGCCCTCCCCTGGCCATGCTGCCCAGAGGCTGCACAGCCTGCACAAGCCACCCGGCTGTCCCGGGGAGTGTGGCTGGAGCTGCTCTATTGCTGTAGCTGTTCAGTACCTTGCCAGGTAGCAATGCGTACCAGTGATTAAACTCAGGTTTTATTAATGTCACCAGCAATGGCAATATCTAATGATCATGTTAGAATCACTGTATTCCAACTATTTCTGCACCAAGTATTTATGGAAATATTCAAGTCTTGATTTGTGAAGCCGTTATGGGAAAGGCTGAGTGCATGCCTAAGTGGAAACTACCTACAGACTGTATTAGTATGACGTGAATTATTCAGACATTTGTGAACAATTACTTAAAATCCGGAACCACTTATGTGTTACTGAGCTTTTAATCATTGGGAGGGTGGAGAAGTCACTGAATACAGAACTAGCATTGTTTCTAACACGCTGGACATCTTTGCAGACATCCTTGCCTGATGCAGTTGATGCTGTTCAGTACCAGATAGCTGTACCGATAGCTGTAGGTGTGCACTAGGGTGTTTTTGCGTTTGGACACTGAGCATTTGTGTTTTGATGAAGTTGTTATTCACCTTTGAATAGACAGATCGGAGGGACAGGCTCTCGGGCACCAAGGCAGCAGGCAGCTTCAGGAGATGCTGGGTTGTCCAGGCACATGCAGACACCCCTCTCCAGCTCCTCTTTCTTTAAAAAGTTTAGGTACAGTGTTACTCTTGAAACTAAACCTATGCTCTAGTTACAGTTTATATTTACATTTTTTTCCTACTCTCAGGCGAAAGTAACAGCAAATGAAGCACTGATTGATTCTCCGCTGCTCCCAGAGTATGTTTCCTGTGTGCCCTGTGCCATCAACGCTAAGGTCTTTTTTATGGTCTGAAGGATGAATGCAGCCTGAGTTTTTGGAGAAGCTAAATAGAAAGTGACTGTTATAAATGACATGAAGAGAAAAGAGGAGCCATTACAGGAAAAACTACCACTTCTTGCAATTAAACTTAAATGCCCAGCACATCCCTCTAAGCAATTTACAGCACAGCGTGGCAGCGAGTTTTAAAGTCATTGGTCTGGGGAAAGTGTCAGAGCACAGTTGTTCTGTGTCCTTTAAGCAGTAGCTTTAAAACAACACGAAGATCTGAAGTTTGCAAGGGCCATCTACTCAGAGTTTTTCTTACTTTCAGGAGCATTCTGTTGTGTTGTGTTGAATACTTCTGTGTGTCATTTAAAGTTTGCTGGTCCTTGAGCATGGAAACTCAGTGGACAAATTGCAATGAGTAGCAGCGGGTAGGCATATATGCTGTCCTTTCTGCAGCGGATTATGTGCAATCCCTATAAATAATTGGGCTAGCCTGCAAAAAATGGAAGGATGTAAGAAGATAGAATTAAATTAATTGAAAACCTTTTTCCTGACGTATTTGAAATATTTCAGTGTACAGGGTATCTATTGACCTGGTCAGTATAAATGTCCTAGGTATGTACATTTGCTCACTTAACAATGCTGTCAGCTTGCCGTAGTGCTTCCAGAGGTTCAGTACACCCTATTTACAGATTTTATTTTCTCCACTGGCCTTTCAGTAGCTCGGACAAATATTCCTTAGAAGTTGCTCAGTAAAAACCTGTAATTGCTCTGAAACACCCCTTAGCAACCATCCAAGGACATTCTTCTCCAAATACCAGCTCTGTGAAAGTACTTTGCTGTCAGAAACTAGTATATGGAAATTCTAATAACAGAAATGCAATATTTGAAATGATAACAAATTAAGAGTAAACTTCTTTTTTGTATTTACCCAGCAATTAATTCCTAAAACACAGTAAAAGGCTAACCCCTGATGCAAGTGAAACAGACTTTTTAAGGCCTGTTAAAAAACTATTAGTGTTGAATAATTTTTGTACATGGAACTGTATGAGTACTAAACAGCAGGAAAATGCATTCTAAGAATTAAGAGAAATCCAGTTAATGACTGTTCGTTTAAAAAGACTTGTAAGTTAAAACAGCATTTCAGATATCCATGTTTTGTACGCTTGAAGGGATAAAGTCCTAAATTAAAACTAGGAAGAGGAGCAGGCTTTGTGCTATGACCAGTGGAAGGCAATAGATGTATGTGATGTGACATTGCAGACAACCTTGTAATCTTGATTAATGGGAGTACCTGCAGAAAAAAAGAGGGGTTTGGCAAAACACTGACAAAATCAATACCCCTTTGAAATTATTATGTGTCTTGCTACATTCTCTTACTAGTTATAGAGAAATGAGTACATGTATCCAAGTGTTTAGCCCAGCACCTTGATGTAATGCTATTAAAATATTAAAAGGATCGGTATATAGCTTCTTTTACCTCACAAGACCTAATGATTGTATTTTATATCAAATGGTCTTGGGAATCTGTCATTCTTTCCTCATCTGCCTTCAGGTCCTGCAAAATGAAAATCTGGATTAAATAAGTCCTTGTTAGTGAGTTGGGATATCTAAAATCAAGACAAAGTATTTAATATATGTTACAGTTACTCAGTGAAAATACTAACTAGTTTTCTAGGAGCTTCAGCACCCGCTTTAGACGTAGTAATTAAGTGAACTGTCTCAAGTTTCATGTTAAGTACTTCATCTCATCTGGTGTTGAGAGACCTGCCAGGGGTGGTTGGTAATAGTCTTGCCTTTCCTCTGTACTGTCAGGTTTACAGAAGAGAATTTCCCAGTGCTGAATTTCTTCCGCCAGTGTGGCTTGTTGGCTTTGTGGATGCCAGCTGACCTATAGGACATTCTTCCATGTGGGTTTAAGCTCTCAGTTGCCAAAATAATCATTGTGTGCCTTCAGTTCAACAAGCTAATTTTACCTGGTGGATTGAAGTTCAGCTTGCAATTGCCCTGTATGCAGTAAAGATAGAGATATATTCCAACAATGGAAGATGTCTGCAGATAAAATTTATTTTTACTGTAATGCTAATTACAACACAAAATAAAGAACACTGTAATAAAACTTGTTGATGAGCTTCGTGCTTATAATAGTAACTCTGTAGCAAAAGTGACATGGAGAGGTTTTTGTTAACTGTGGGTGTATATTTTCAGGAAAAAATGTGAACACTCCCAACTGAAATTCTCTTTAAGAATTTGGAAGCTCTGGAGAGCCGAGATGATGAAACAGCTGTTCATCATTCCAAAACCTGCAGCCTTGCTTAATTCTAATAATAGTTATATATAACCTCCTCTGAGTTTTCTTTTTTTTTTTTTTAAAGTTCATTCTGAGTACTTAACAACTTCTGAATTTGAAGAATTTTAAAGCAAAATATTTCTGTCAGTGAAATAACCCGTTAATGATGTTGTCACAGGTTTTAGAAATTATTTCCAAAAATATACTGTATCCTGTGTAGATGAACATGGTTATCACTGAAGATCAAGGAAGTAATCTGTTCAGATCATTGGACATCCATTATCAACCTGTATGTAACTGCACAAGCTCCATTTAACCACTGTCAGCTGAGTGGAGCAATACTTTTTCCATTGTGCTGATGGATGCACATGCTCATTCTTAGCTCTGACCTCAATTTGTTACAGCACTGCAACACACTTCTGACATTTTTCTGAACACATTATACATGACTGTGCGTCTTACACAGAAACGTGCTCTAATATGTAATAAGAATTCCTTTACAGTAATGTCTTTCTCACTTCAAAACTAATACCTTTGAAAATGAAGCAAAATCATGAAATAGTGAATTAGAAAAAAGGCCAATTGGAAAAAGCTGCACAGCAGTGACTCAGGACGGTTATCAACCTGTAGTGGTTTTATCTGTTCTTTCCAATTCGCAGGCTCTGATCGTTCTCTGTGATCTCTGGCTCTTGATGTTACCGTTTGCAGTGACAGATTCTACTGTAATTAATTTATAGAAAGTATATCCCACAAGGAAAAAGGGCTGAGGGACTAAGGCCTTTGCAAATGGGTATATGGCATCTGTCAGCAAAGGTTATGTATATCAGCACGGTGAGACTTAGAACATGCTTCAGAGGCACAATAAAGATGGGGTTATGATATAAGGAACTGAATATAGATATGACTGTGGCATGCTGGACAGAAATTGAGGTGAGGATCTTGTATATGTTACAGGTCTAAAGAATACAATGTTTTTCTCAATCTGTTTTCTGTGTTATGCAGCTGATGTTAATTAAAAAGGTCAATCATTTCCTATAAAACCAGGTGTCTGATTCAGATTTCTGGCAGAGGAAAGAAGGCTCAAGCTGATTTATTATAGACTTTCCTCTTTTTTTAATGTGATGATGCACAGTAGTTTACCCTCTCCCGATTAAAAGAAAACTGTCACCTGTAACAACAGCATTTGTACTTAAAAAAAAAAAATCAATAGATTTGAAGTTTGTTGAATTTTTGTTTTGGTGATGGTACCTCTGTCTGAAATGTCAGCTTGCCTGTCATCAGAGCCTGACTGATGTCTTGCGTTGGGTGCCGGGTGTACCTGCAAGTGAGTTTAGTGCGTCCAAGTTGCTGGGGATATTTGGGGCTTGGCCACTGGGTTGTGTTGCCATTCAGCTGGAAGTTGAGGAGTTCTCTGCTTTCTTGTTTATTTTGTTATTATGTTTTGATGTGAGCATTCTAATTTCTTAAACATTAGCTGATTCTTTATAGCTGTTAGATTTGCACTAAGTGTAGGAATTACTGATTTTTATTAGAGCACTAGTTGAGCGCAAGATCACAGAATCAGTTTAACTGATTTCTTCTGGTAGAGAAAAATGCAGAAATGAGACTGTCTCACTCTTAGCTAAATTTTGATTTGTTTCAGTTTGGCAGATGAGAGAGAATGGATCTGGCTCCAAGGTCTGGTGTTTGCATCCTCTGGTGGGGGTCTGTGACTGTCCTGACACGGGCTGGGAAGGAAGCATTGCTAGATGGTTCAAGTGAAATGCAATTTAAAAAAATTTTTTTTTCAAACATCCCCTGCAACTTGTAAAACTTCAGACATTTGTGATAGAAGATGCTACTTTAGTCTTTTTTCCATTGGAAGAGTGGCAAGAATTAAATTCCAGTGTGAATCTTTGTTATGGACATAAGGGATTAATATGTCTTAAAATAGACACCATCAGCTTAGAAATGTATTTTCCATGTTTGAATATGTTGAATTTTGCAGTGAAAAGATTGGGGAAAAAAAGCTATTTTCTCTGTTCTTCCAGCTTGTTTGTGGATTTGGAGATAGCCTGTAAACACGATAGTTAAATTCTTCAGAATCATAAGAACTGTTGCGGTTTTGTGTGTTTAAGAGGCATGCATGCTTCCATTTTGCAGGGTTATTTTAAATTCTGTTGATTGCGTGGCACCACAAACTTTTTTGCTAGCAGGACCATGAGGCAATCTGGAGGTGGGGTGTGAGCTCGGGGGGCACATGCTGCCTTCAGGACGGGTAACAGTGGAAGTGGGGCCATTGCCTGTTTCAGCTGTGTGCTTCAGAGGATAGGTACCTTTGTAATCTCTCCCCTTCTTTTTCTGAGTCTCCAGCAGCAAGGATTTTGTTCTTTTAATTCAGCAGATTATGTTCTGCCAGCTTGGTTAATAACTCGGATATTTGCTGCTGGGCGTCCAGAGCAATCCTGGGCAGAAGGACTGAAATTGCCAGCTCTGGACATGTAACAGAGCGGTTGAGCATATGCAGCGCTCCCTCCTGCTGATGGGCAGTGATGCCAGCATTGCCAGAGGAATGAGCATGGCATATTGTTTCTCCTGTATGCCTGATTATTTATTTATGCATTCCGATTCATAATAGCATAATAACAGACTTGAAACAATAAGATAATTATTTTGCTTCTTGGGTGGTTAAAATTAACTGTGCTCATTGCATATTTATTCAGTAAAAAGATACAAGATGTTTAGTAATTGCCCAGAAATTCATTATCTGCATAATGTTCTGTTTCTAAATGTGTATTGCATGACCGTTAATCTGTGCCAACAGCAAGCATGCAGCAATATCTGATGTAATTAGTTTTCCCCTTACATGCCAAGGAGAACATCTGGGCTAATTGCGTGTTGTTGACAAAAGTTGCCATTCTAATGGGGGTCCCTGTTTGTGCACACACCCGCTCATTATACGTACAAACATACTCATGATTTCAGTTTATCCTCAAGCAAACTGATAGTTCTTACTGATGAGATATTCTTGGTGATTTGTTACTGGGGTCATTCGGTGTCTGTGGGCAGCATTAGTAAACGTTCGCAGGAAGAATATACTCTCCTTTTAAACAGAAAAGAAACAAAACTGTAATGCTGCTTCTTCTGTTTTATTTTTCCAGCCACCACTGGTCCAAGCGATTTTCAGTGGAGATCCGGAAGAGATACGGATGTTGATCTACAAAACTGAGGATGTCAACGCCTTGGTATGTGACTTGGCATGTTATGTGCCTGTGATACCTAAGCACCATGCTTATGAACTGTTGCAATGACAGTATTAAACATGTCCTTAGTAATTAACACGTAACAGGATGGAAAATACTTGTAACTTAGAGACTTGGAGCTTCAGTGGATTCCTAATTAGTAGTCTGAAATATAATTATCTCCATCAGGTGACTTTAAATTTTTTAAGTGTATGGTAATTATTCTAAATGTGCCGGTCAGTCAGGGATGTTGTTTTCTCTCTTACTGAGAAAATGAATAAAACCGGCTGAAAGCTACATATCTTTACTCTCTGTAGAGTTTTCTTTTATGAAGAGTTTTTGCAGATCAGGAGCTGCTAGTCAACATTTGACTGTACTTGAAATAAAGCTTCACTATAGGTCTCAGCTGTGAGAGTAAGGAAGCAGTATCTTGGCTGCCATTTGCCCACAAAGGAATTATTGTTCTGCAGATTGGTTTATTCTAGCCAGAACAAGGGTAAGCAGCTAAAACAAGTAAACAAGTAGTAGTAAAGTGTTTTGGCAGTGAAAAAAAAATAATTTCCATTTGAAGTTGGTCTTTTTGTTGGGGCTTCTTTTTCCCCTCTTTGATTTTAACTTAGAAATGATCCTGCCAGTCCTGACTATAATCTGTGGCCTCTGCAAGTGGTGAGAATATAAAGCAGAAGCAGAATGGTGATTTCCAGGTGTTTTCTGGACTTCTGAATCAGCTTTTTTTCATATCATTTCTCTGACGTAAAGCCATCAGCTAACTCCAGCAGTTTGTCTGGCATAGTCTTGGCACTGCCGTTTTTACAGGCAGTAGGGTCCAGCCATCTGGTTCAGAGCTGCAGAAGGGAACTGGAGAAGTGATCCTACAGATCTGGTTAACTGGGGCTCTCCTTCATTTGCTGTCAAGTGGAAGGAAAGGCTTGCTATGGTTTGAAATGGGGAATCTGATCAAAGACACCTTGATGTTAGGCTTTCCCTGTGATTATCAGTGCCTGGTTGTTTTCTTGAAATAAGTTCCTAAAGGTGTTTCCTTAAAACATCATATCCCTTGAGTTTCCTCCTTATTTGTTTTCCCGGATGGTATTAAAAAAAACAAAGAAAAAACCCAAAACCAACCAATCAACCAAAAAAACCCCCAACCTAGATGAACATGACAGTCCTAAAATTTCCTCTGTATTTCATGTTGTTTTTTCAAAATAGCATTTTCTGTACAAGGGTATTGTTGGCTTCTCAAATGTTTTTATATTCTTTGGCTGCAAGTGTGGTAGTGATGTTGCTGGGGAGATGCTCTCAACTGTCAGGTGTAATATTAAATGAAGAATATGTATTTTGCAGATGAGTACTATAGTACTTAATAGAAAAAGTCATTGAACTTGAATGGTCTTGCCCCAAATCCCGTTGAAGATGCTAAAAGTCCATCCAAAAGTGCTCTGCCTGAACAGCTGTTTTGTCAGGAGCAAAACCCAAAGCTATTCTTTGGAATAATTAGAAGAATACTGGTCAACACAAATTCTGAAGATTGCGTTCTGGATAGTCATTGCAGACAAGTGTCAAATGCTTAAAATGTCACTAAAGAAAGATCAAAAGATAGCATTTTTCCCCTTTGTGCTATGAGTTGGCAATTTGCAATGCATACTTATGTTTCTATTTTAAGGCTGTTTTAAATGACTTCCATGTTAGTGTTTCTCTAGTGCTTTGTTGCTCACATGAGAGGAAACTCTGACACTGTTTGGCAGTGATTTGTCCTTTGTTGATAGTTTTAGTTAGTTAATATTGGAATAATTCACATATAGGTAGGACAGGGAAACAAAATAAACTGTTTTTGCAGCAAGCTTTGGGGATTTCTGAAGTTTTTAAAATTGTTTTTTGGAATCTGCAAGAAGAGAGGCATTTGGAAGCTGGAATTAAAAAGCACATGGAGAAACCATGCAAAATTGATGATATATATACATTCTTCCTAAGAGAAAATGAATCTCAGAAGAAAGAGTTTAGAGCAAATCAGAAGCTACTTGTTTTTTTCCCTTGTAAAATAATTAATATCTTTCCAAGACAGAAGTGTATGTTGAGGGGAATGGCTACATTCTGGATGCTATGGTAATTGTGATACTGTGGTAACTGTTTGGTTTAGAAGCATGGGTTGAGTTCATTGTGCCACCCTAACGGTTGCTTTGACCTCTCCAGTCCTGAGCTCTGCTTTGGGGGAATATGAGGCTACTTTTGCACCCTCAAGGCATGGACAGCATTATACTTGGCTGGTGGTGAGTGATTCCCTACCACTGAGTACCAAACACACGCTGTTTCAGTGGGAACTGTGGTCTGCCTGTGGGGAGCGTTCAGCAGCCTGTTTTCCCAGGGCATTTGGGATATTGGGTTGGACCATCCAGACCACCAGATTAGTTTCAGGCAGACATCTTCTATGCTTGCTGCTTGGTACACTTAGGAATGTCAGGGTGATCGTGCTATGTGTGTGTAGGTGGAGACTTTTTGGGGTGACATTTTTACTTTGAGAAAAATGTGATGGAATGGTGCAGACCCTTGAGTTTGTCTAGGAATTATTTTGGATCCAGTGGTAATCCCTGGTTAGATGGGATTTGTAATATATGCAGCTGTGAAACACCCTATGTATGCAGAGTCCAGTTCTTACGTTCAATGTAATGATTTTCTACTAAACTGAAATTCTTCCTGTAAAATATCTATTTTCATCTCAGACTTCTAGTTCAGTTTCCTTTCAAAATATTTGAAGTCCAAACAAAAAAGACAAAACAACCTTCCAGTATTCTTCCCCATAACTGATGAGATGCTTGCAAGCCAATCAGATATTTCTTTCCCTGTGTTTTTTCTCTTTATTCCCTAAGCTTACTTTTTCACTTGGATAAAACCTTAAACCCCAACATTTATGCAAAACTTTGATTTCCCCAGAATATCTTCTATTTCATTCATAATTTTTTTTGGAAAATAAATAATACACCCCCTCACTGCTGCAGTGAGACTCTTGAAGGCAACATCTGCTTTCTCAAAACTTGGTTACTTCTGTGTCTGATGTTGAGGTATGAGTGCTAATTCTGCCTTCTCAGCTTGATCCATGTAGCCTCTTTGCTGGAGAAGCTGCAGCTTCTCACTGCTCAGTGGTGTCAAGAGCTGCTTGAGCAAATGCTTCCCCACCCACTTCCACCCAAATGAGATAGGTTAGGAGGAGGTGATGGTTTAGCTGAATTTGGCTTGTTTTCATTAAAGGAGAGCTGCAGAGCCAGCAAATCTAGGTGGCTGCAGTAACTCCTGATGGGCCAGGCTGGGGCTGGGTTGGAGCCACGCTGAGGTTGGTGACCCTGGGCACTGCCTGCGAGTTTAGAGCTGCACAGCGGTTCTGCAGAGGAAGGGGCAGTGGCACCACCAGAGATTGCAAGGCCTTACACGCAGGAGCAAATATTTAGAGCGTGGTCTATTACAGGATAAGGAGGGCAAGAAGGAAGTCCTTATGCAGAGACATGGATGTATGCTTTTTTAAATTTCTTTTTCCCATTATCCTAACTTGTAAGGCACAGATTTGCAGGACTGCCTTTGTTAAGAGGATTCAGGCTTCACCAGGTCCTCACAAACACAAGTTATATATCTTTCTCTAATATTGCTAAGCGTGCTTTTTGAGGTGGTACAAGTGCTTGAGGGTACAAATGTGCACACATTTAAGATTGTGAGTCTGAAAGACTTTGCATGCTTGGGATAGCTAATGTGAAAAACAGCTTGTCATTCGGTTTGGAGTGACATGTTTGATTTAGGACTAAGAGAGACACTGATGTGGTATTTCAGTAATCTTGGGAACCAGATACTTGTCTCTGCTCTTGTCCAAGGAATGATGATTTTCTTTTTGACACTGCAGTCTCATAGGAGAATAAAGTTATCCTGGAAGTAAATGTGCTTCTTCTAGATGTAGTTCTGCTGTGCTGGAAAGTCTTCCGGAGGATTTGTTCAAGAATTTTGGAAGCCGCCTGCTTTGACACAGTATGACAGTTTGGTGCTGGCTAATAGCTGTGTTTTCAGTGGGTATTTAGCCTTTAGTATGTCAATTTAAGTGGGAAGTGCTGGAGAGTATTTTTTTTTCTACAGAATGAAATTATGAACAATTCTCAGGAATGTATGAAAACTGAATACTAACATTGCATTGATGCTTGTGATGCAAGACAACTAGTATGAATTTAGTTTAGAAGAAATATTTTTTCTTTTAGAAATTAAATAGAATTTAAAATATTTTATAAAGAAGGTGTTTGAACTGTGAAGAAGATTCTGCTGGAGTCTCCTGAGTGTCTGAAATACTGGGAGTTGTTTGTGCAGCATGCTAGTATAGTAGTGGGTACTAAGTTTTATATATCTATACCTCCTTCTTCCTCCCTCCCTCCCTGCTGGTGACTCATGTTATTGTTGTCCTCAAAAGGTTTGAGATAGTTAAGGATGTACAGGCCATTAAAAGCTCATGGCAGGGTTTGGCTGTAGCTGCATTATTTTCTCCAAAGGCAGCAACGTCAGCCTGAAATACCTGAGTTTTCTAAATCTCCCTTTCCCTTCAACTCACAAGTGATGTATGCTCCCTTGTCATCAATGCCCCCCCCCCAGTCAATATTGCATTATTTATAAAAATAGGAGAGTTACTTAACTCTAGCTTTTGAGCCTTACACTGGAAAACTCACTGATATAAACATTAAAATATTTCCATTAGTTTAGGATAACAGTTTCTATAGTCTCAATCTAGAATTAGTAATTCATTTTAAGTTATCTTTTTCTAGCATGAAAGCTACTGTCAACCTCACGGAAGAAAAGGGTTAGATGGGGGAGGAGGGGGAAGATAATTTTTCTTGTCTCTAGAAGATCAAAGTATTTGCTTCTTCCACCTCATGGCAATTAGTCTTCAGACTCAGTCCAGAAAAATCTTTGTTTCTGAGGCTAAACTGAAGATGGGGGGGATGAGAGGTGCTGGAACCAGGATCTGCAGTTTGAGATGAGAACCTATGTGCTTGGTAATACAGAAGAAAGAGCACCAGGCATAAGTTACACAGCTTGACTTTCACCTCCCAGCTGGCGCTCGCAGTTAAGCATTTCAATTTGCTTTGTGAATTACAGGCTTTAATAAAAGAATCTGTGAGAGGGAGGAAATCCTGAAGCGCCAGAGATTTTCTTTGCACAGCATCAACTTTTGGTTCTAAATGGTTGTAAATAGCTCAAGAAGTAGCTGCTTGTTTACTTTTAGCTTTTTCAGTTGTTCCCAACTATTTCCCAGTATTTAATTTTTATGGAGTCAAGTTGCATCTGAATATTTGGGGTTTTTTTAATGGTACCAGCTACTTTGGGCTATTTAATTAAGATATGCTCAGGTCTAAAGGTAGTTAAGAAGCAGGAGGTTTGTTTCTGCTGTTGTCTTGTTTAACCTTGTATCAATGGAAGTTGTAGCCATTCATATGCCTCTGATACATTTTTGTTTATTCTGCCACCCAGGCAGATGGCTGGCTGCTTGGAAGTGCTGGGAATCCAAACACTTCTTACTAGTGAAACTTCATTAACTCTGTTTCTGTGGTGCTTCCTTCTGTGCTGAACTAGTCCCGTTGGCTGCTTAGTCACTTCGGTGACAAAAAGAGGATACAGGCATTTGTTTTCTGTAGCAGTTGCACTTACATTTTAATAACAAATAACTGTTCCAAACATCAGATCTGAACAGCTGCAATTGATACAAAAGTTCAAATCCATTATGTACTTTGAGATGTAGGCTGTGTTGAGTAGAAACTGTTGGCTTTTTTCTTAATGTGCCTGAATATTTTACATCTGCTGATATGATCCATCCAAGCCACCATTCTGCTCATCTTTGTGTACTTGGGAGCCTCTGTTCCAGTAAAGCACTTAGACTAGCCTATCTTTAAGCTTCAGAAATGCCTTATCAGTGTCACTGTGATCACTTGAACAGTTTAAGCATGTGTTGAGTGTTTTTTCTTGCTGAGGCCTTCTGTCCTTGGTTGCCTGTTTGTTAAATTCTTAATTTCCTTTATCGGTACTTTAAAAAAAATTAATGTGTACAGATAATGTTAAAATGCAGAATCATCTTTTCTGTGAACTAATGTAAGTCATTAATACAGTTTTGGGGAGAGAGTGTTTATCTCATCTCAGCATGATTTTCTGGCCATTGTTTAGCTTATTTACTGTCTCATACGGAACTTTGTTCCTCTGAGAACTGCACTTAAAGCAGATCTGATCATTTGTCTTAATGCTATTTGTAATCCTGTTATTCTTGCTCCCACCTCCTTTCCTTGATAATATATGTTCAGGTTTGGGGTACTGCCAGACCTTTCCCTGAAATGACAAATTTTCTTTTTATTCCTCTCTCTGTAGCCTTTAGATCATTATTGATTTACTTGTACTCCTTTTACTACCATCATGCCACAAGGACATCTATAGCTGAATAGATGTTAGTGCATGGGCCAGACACAAAGCCAGTGAGCTATTTAAGTCTTGCTAAAGCAGTACACAGCTTTAAGGAGAACACAAGGTTGGGCAGATTGGCAGATGCCTCAGTTCCTCCATTTCTGTGTCAGCCTTGTGTAGAGTGTAAACAGGAACTTGAGGATGTTCCTCCGCTCAGTTGCTCAACCACACGCTCAGCTGCAGGTGTTGTGTGTGGACTTCTCTTGGCCAGACTCCTGAACACATTGCCTGTAGGGCTCTTCTGTGGGTTTTTAATTTTCTATACCACACATTGGGTTTTGTCATCTCATGTGAGGGTGAACTCTGATTTGTGCCTGGTTGTGATAAATGGAAAAAAATTAGGGTTTATTTCCTCTTTGTTTTGCCAGTTATCAGGCCTAGCATAAAGGACACAGCCAGCATAAAGATGAACCAATAACCAAATTGTATTTGATACAAAGGGTCAGTACATGGGTGAGCGCTGGGGGTACAAACAAGTCAGTCAGGTTATACATAAACGACATCAATCCCACTGACCCCAACAACAACACCCCACGACCAACAATGGGTGGAATAAATGGTGACATGCAGTCTCCCATAGAAGGGATGGGAGACAACCGAGTCAACAAGCCAAACACATAAAACCAAGGAAGCCACACACTGAATCTCTACACAGCCCACACTTACAACAGCCAGACCTGACTGGAGCCCAGTCCCAGGGAGGCGGGAGGTCCTTCCCCAACAGGGAACTCTACACAGGGCATCCACCTCACACACAGACACTGCCCCTGCCTGCAAGTGGTCCCAGCTTTTATCCCTCAGTGGGACACCTGACCTTGGGTTACTGACTGTGGGACCCCTGGGGCTCATTCACCCAATGGCTCTGTCTGCCAGGCCGGCCCCACCCTGGAGGGAAGCCTAAAGGCAAACTCACCCCCCTCTTTGGGAAGGGCTGTGGGAATCACCCACATGTCAACCTTAATTTGGGGCTTGGGGTTGAAACCCCAGCATTTCACTCTTGGAGAAATTAATCTTAAATTCAGTTACGTGACTAAACCCATCTTTCTCTGAAGACCTGATTCTCACTTAGTTTGATAGAATTTTGCATTGATTTTAAAAAGTGAAAGAGAATTCTTACAGAGTTATTCCCATTACAGAAGGATAAAAATTGTACTTTTCTGTTTCATGTCCTTTCCTCCCTCAATTATCAATTTTCTATCAGATTTGCAGTTTAGTATAAAACATTGCTTATAATCAGTAAAACACTGAATAGGCTTGGTTCCTCAATGTAGAAAACTGCTTGATCTTGTATTGTTAGCATTCAACTTCAGACTACTCTGTTCTGTTGCCAAACTTGGCTGTGTTGCAAGAAGCTGCCCCAAAATTTATCACTGACAGGTACAATAGGTATTACAAATACTACACTGTGCTAAAGAGAGATTTGTGTATTAAAATGAACAAGCTAAAAAAAACCCGAAAAACCCACCAAATCTATTTCTGTACAAATGTTTGATCAGTCTTAGTGTATTTTTTGCCATGGGTTGCCTTAGGACAAGTAATACGAATCAATACTTATGAAAGGTCTTGTATGCACTCATGTAGCCTGTAAAAGTTAGTCTGTGGTGGATTATGTCTTAGGATCTGAGCATATGAGACCTCGAGCTTGTGATTTTGACATTGCTGGATGGACACTGCTTAATATTGTTTTAATTTGCCTACCATGTGAGGAGGTGAAGTGCTGTAAGATATCTTTCCCTTTGACCTGTGACAACCAGGGTGTCGCATAATCTGTCTTTTGAGTGTTTTATGTGCATGCCCAGTATGTAACATCAAAACCCACTGCAGCAGAATTTGAGGACTACATACATCGTGTGTGTTTGAAAAGACCCAAAAATATAAAAATTAAATGTGATTTATTCTGGTGACCAGTGGCTCTGTCTCTCACGGTGCTGGAAAACAATTTTCAGCATTCACATGACAGATGGTTCTGTTGCACTGATTTTTCCACATTTATAGCATATTTTGAAGACAGTCCAAAACAGCTTGCGGTTGGTGACCTCTTGGACATGTTGAGATGTTTTACTTGACAAGCTCAGAGACATGTTTCAGGGAGAGAGTGTAAATACCACTAGGGTTTCTGTGTTGGTATAATTTGCAGGAACTGTTGAATCTATTACCTGCTTACAGTGTTTAATGTTGATAGGTTTTAATTCACTAAGTTTGATGGATATGTCTTTTAGAACTTGTTTTGTATTAGTGGATAAGAAACTGAAACGAAATACATTTAAGACTGGAAACAAAGGTCAAATAGCACGATTAGCAGTATTAGCAGTTCTTGTGACTTTTGTTGCCCGTATTACAATGTTTAGCAGTTTGTTTTAAAGGCCTATGTTCTGGAATCATCTGAATAAAGCAACAAAAGAAAGAGTTTTTTGTAAACGCTGTATTTACACCCTTTGAAGATAGAAAAGAAAATCTTAAAATGTCACTCCCTAAGGCTGAAGATTACAGAAATTAAATAAAAGTAGATGTACTTCAGAAATTGTATATATGATTATTAGCAATTCTTTTAAGTTTAAATTTTTATTTGTGTTTAAAGGTCAATCAAGGTGTACAAACCCATTTTGGACTGCTGTAGACAGCCAGGCTAAATGGTGTACAAGAACCTTCGTAGATTTAGAGGATTGCATCTGGTCCTTGTGTGTGGTTCCAAAGCATTCCCAAGGGTATGGTTCCAGAGCCTTCTGAAGAGTCTGGTGTCACGGTGTCATATTGCTGATGCAAACTGCGTTACAAAGTCTAACGTCCAGAAGCATCTGAATTATGTCACTGCAGTATTTAGAGTGGAAACTGTTTCCGAAAGAGACCCAGGGATGATGTCTTCCCTCATTTTGGAGTTGATTTGATGTACCTGTGAACAGGATATCAAGTAAAGACAGTGTCTGCAAGATCTGGTGGAACCAAGTGATAAAAAAGTTGAGAGTTACTGGGAGGAAGTGTGTTGTTCAGACCTTGAATTTTGTTCTTTCATTAGTTTAGATTAAGTTTCTAATTCTAAACAGAAATACACATAGAAAAATAAACCCTATATACAAATTCATTGCTCTCGAACATTAACACTGCAGTTATTTACTATGCTTTATAACTGGGCAATGTATGGTTTTGTAGGATGCTGAGAAACGAACTCCTCTTCATGTCGCATCGTTCCTGGGGGATGCAGACATCATTGAGCTTCTCATTTTGTCAGGTAAGGTAGTGTCCCTCACTGTTACTAACTATAAATTAGCTAATTTTAAAGCTACAGTGAATACCCAGCAAAGCATATGTGTGAGCTTCGAGTAGTGCCTATTTCTGAGTTTCACAGAGCTGGTTGCAGTTGTTGCAAGCTTAAAAAATACTTTTAAATTTGGTGAAACAATTATAAAACATGCACTGTGACTGAGCGGAATTAATAAACAAATCAATTAGTTTTTAAAAACTTCTAAAGTGTTCAAACTGACAGTATCTGTGAATTCAGAAACTTGCTGAAGTACATATTTGAAATGTGGGCTCATGTCCTGGAGTACAAGCTAAGAATTCCTGTTAAGCAAAAATTATTATGGAATAATAGCAAAAAAGTTATGAAAGAGTTGGAATTGTAAGTGGTATTTACATTAGAAACATGATTCTAAGAGTCGGGAAGTTGATTTGGAGAATAGAAACTGTGCAGCAGGATGTATCTAAAGAAAAAAAAAAATTTCCAACTGTTTTAGTGACAAAAAACATGATCAAAATATGTCAGAATAAAGCATGAAGCAGACATCTCTCAAGAAGTACACATAATTCATGGAAAACTCCTGGATGTGCTTGCAAATTTCAAAGGGAGTGTTTTTCTAAACTGGAGAAATGTACTTATGGAGGTTTAAGAATGTGGAATTGAAGGGAACTTTATGGTACAATCTAACCCCTTTCAAGCAACCTTGCTATATGATTGGTTTTGCAAATTATTAGACTGCTTCTTCAAATGAGCTGCATTATTTTTAGAAAGTTATTTCAGAACTATCAGTCCTGTGATTGCGAGGCACCTTCTCATTTCCAATCTCGAATCCCGCAATAATTCCGTCTGGAAAGGATTTCTAGAGGTTACCTGATCCAGCCTCCTGCTTAGAGGACCAACATAATGATTTAAATGAATGTTCCTCTGCTGACAGGTTATGCTTGGGTGGGTTTTCAATATGCTAAATGCAAACATCGTTTTCTTCACTGGGAGATAAGAGTTAATAAACTTCATCTGTGCATGTGTTTTTGCAGTGTGTTGGTGTTTGTTGCATACTGTTCCATTCTAGTGTGAAAAGATTGCAGGAACAATGTCTTTTTTCAAGTTTTGCAAGTAACAGCACAGTCAGTATCCACATAAAGAGGAAGATGAAGCTGTTCTGCTCATTTCTCCTCTGAATACCCATAACATCAAAAAATGTCCTGGTGAACATTCTTGGTTTCTATCACATTCCTAATGAGGGGAGGAGACTATCTAATGTTCTTCTGGGATGCTTAGTTCCATCACCTCGCTGCCAAAATGTCATCCACGGGCTATAGGGTCTGTCTGGTCAACAGCATAAAATGCAGGTGATATGTCTTGGCTGTTTTACTATATCCGAGTGAGTGTGAAAAACTTATATTGTGGGCTTTTAAAAATTGGACTTTGTGTCAATGGGACTGTGCTGGGGTTCAGTCTGCAGGACCTGTGTGGATCTTTCCCAACTAGCTCACATGAGTCGAAATTAATCTTGTGTTGCGTATTCTACCTGTTCCTTTAATCTCTGAAGTATCATTACTCATGATGAGTATCAGTACTTGTATCCAAGAGCAGGTTTGGAGATTTATGAGGTTTGGAGGAGCAGAATTATGAGTTACTCTGAACACCTCTTCGTTATTACGATCTCTCTGTGAACTAGGCTCCAAAGACAACAGCAGCATCTTCCCTTTGCTTCACCTCTTCATTCAGTAAACTTTATTTGTAAAAGAGTATCTTGAAAGACTAATCTGATCATAACATTTAGTTGTATAAGCAGAAAAACTTTGTTGTCTGACTTAAATTGAGATGGTGTTTTCATGGAGAGAAAGCACAAAAATGCTTGCTGTTGATGTCAAACAACCATATTCTCATCATTAGTAGAAGCTAGGAGGAGTGGCAAACCACTGCATTTTGTACAGGGCTGAGGAGAGAAATTAAATGAAATATGCACACTCTGAGATTTGTGGCCCCTGAACTGGTGGCAGCACAAATAAATGTAGTGTCTGTTGAATAAAACTTCTGCCCAGGTGGTTGGAGACAGACCAGAAATGGCTTTCTAGGTAGCCACTGAAATGGAGTCTGGAATTGATACAGGAGAGAGAGTGCCAGATCCCTTGACTGGTATGAATCACCCCATTCCATTAAGTGTCAGAGCTAGGTAGATTTACACCAGCTCGAAGGTATGATCCATAATCATATGGTTCAAACTGGAGAAATGTGCTGTGTGGTTTTGTTTTTCCAGGCTACATGAAAGCAGGGAGCTTTGAGCATCTCTTCATCTTCTTTCCTTCAAGAAGGAGAAGGAACAGGGTAACCATCTCACATAAATGAAGTTCTGTATGATGACACAGTCATGGATGTGCAAGAAGAACTGTCTGGGCAAATACAAGCTCTGTTCTCATTTGTGCTGGTACCTTTCCCGCTCCTGGGTTTTGAGTGGTGCCCGAGGGCATAATGTTTGAGCTCAGTCACCAAGGAGCTTGTGATGTTGGCCATATTACTATGCCTTACTATTTCAGACGGCTCTGAGCTTCTTGGCAAGAAAATTACACACTGGGAGTGTGCGTGCAGTATTGACATCCATTCTTCATAAACTGCACAATAGCTGAGGAAAAGGACAAACCCTGGCATGCTTTGGAAGGGTTCCTGGTAAGCTCTGCCACATAGATTTTGAAAACGAGACTGTCACATGCGCATCAGGTTCTGGGCCACCCCTGTTGTATAGGCAGCAGGGGAAAGTGCTGTGTAACCTGAACACACAGTCAGGGTTGCTTCTTTTATGGCAGGCTAAAGAATAGGCAGATTTGAGAGGCAGCCTTCTCCCTGCCTTCCCTGTGGCTTTGACACCCCTGTCCTTGGGGATTAGGAGTATCCCCTTTGGGTGAAAGTTTACAGGCTGTCCCAGTACTGTCTCCTCACTCCTTCAAGAGTGACCCAGGACTTGTGCGCTCTCCCCTGGTGGGATCCCCAGGCCGCCTCCAAGGAGATCCTGCCTGACCTCCTGTTTCTGACATGTAGGTGTTCAGTTCCTGTGTTCACATCTAGCCACAGTGCTGTGCTGCTCTCATGTTGTGGGTCCCAGTTCCATCTATTGGGTGGTGCCACTCTGTTGTTATATTTTATTTGTACTGATCTTTGCATTGTGTCTGGAGGTGTGTATGAGGTGGGGGTCATTCCTTTGACTTTTGTGTGCCTATTGCTGTGTCTCATAGCAGGAGTTGGAAAGGTGCACATTAATAATGTCATTAATAGGTTAAAGAATAGAGTTTCCTTCCTCCATTGTCCATCTCTGATTTCAGAGATTTAGACTACAGAATCTAGATTTATTAGAGACCTGTGGATTTGGCAGATGTGCTGGACAGAAAATTGTACTTTGGTTAGGATAAAGAGATGTTAACTGTATTCCTGAAAGCCAGCATCAGGTTGTTTATTTCATATCTCAAAAGAACAGAGGCAGTTGCAGATTTATTTCCTCTTTTGGCAGAAAAATTTAAGAGTGAAAGATGGCAAAGATTACAAAACAGCCATATTAAAGAAGAGTGGATTACAGAAAGTTTCCTCTCTGTTGATTTTGTCTGTAATATTATATGTTACGTTGTCCACTTCAGCCTCACAGAGCAAATCCAAGAGCCAAGCCTTTCCTTCAGGCCCTGGTACAAGCCCTCTGAAGGGCAGAGTGCCGAGGAAGGGGCTGAGAAAAGGCTTTTCTCTGGAGAGGGTTTTTTTTTTAAGTGTCTATTTTATGGGTTGAGTCAGTGCTGTGGCTACCTTAAAGGATGTTAAGGAAAATCTTTAAAGCAGCTTATCTTTTAGCTGTCTGAACAGGAGCCAGCAGTGTGCCCAGGGGGCCAAGAAGGCCAATGGCATCCTGGCTTGTGTCAGCAATAGCGTGGCCAGCAGGGACAGGGAAGGGATCTCACCCCTGTACTCGGCACTGGTGAGGCCGCACCTTGATGACTGGGTTCAGTTTTGGGCCCCTCACTACAAAAAGGACATTGAGTGACTCGAGAGTGTCCAGAGAAGGGCAACGGAGCTGGTGCAGGGTCTGGAGCACAGGTCGTACGGGGAGCGGCTGAGGGAACTGGGGGGGTTTAGTCTGGAGAAGAGGAGGCTGAGGGGAGACCTCATCGCCCTCTACAGCTCCCTGAAAGGAGGGTGCAGAGAGCTGGGGATGAGTCTCTTTAACCAAGTAACAAGGGATAGGACAAGAGGTAATGGCCTCAAGTTGCGCCAGGGAAGGTTTGGACAAGATATTAGGAAGCATTTCTTTCCAGAACAAGTTGTTAGGCGTTGGAATGGGCTGCCCAGGGAGGTGGTGGAGTCCCCATCCCTGGAGGGGTTTAAGAGACGCATTGACGTAGCGCTGAGGGATCTGGTGTAGTTGGGAACTGTCAGTGTTAGGTTAATGGTTGGACTGGATTATCTTCAAGGTCTTTTCCAACCTTGATGATTCTGTGATCTTTTCAAGGAAGATTGTACTATGAAGGACACCGTATTCACCATTTTGAGTGAATTATCAGCCCTCTTTGGCCTTATGAATACAGGTTAATTCAGAGCGTGTTGTAGGAGGTGCACTAAAACATGGTTAACATACTTGGTCCGGAGTGAAGGGAGCGACATTGAATTTCTGGGTGACTTTGAGGAAGTGTTGTGGGATGGATTTGAAAATTTAAGCTTCTGATTTTTAGACACAGCTCATTTTACATGTCTTAGCATGTTGTAGCACACTTAGTCTTTAGAGTTGGATTTCTGTGTGCCTCAGTGCTTTCAAAGAGCTGTCCCCTGGGCTGTCACAGGATGGACATTCAAGTTTGTGAAGTGTCGAGGACACCTTTGAAAACATGAGCATTGCTCTCTGACTGCCTCCACTTGATCTCCTTTAAAATGACAGATATTTTCCGTCCTTGAAAGTGAGCATCAGTGCTGATGAAGTTTTTTCATTATTGTTATCCATTGCATGAAAGGAACTGCTGGGAACCTAAAAGCTGAATTTTGGTGAAGGAAATGAGCAGTACAGAGGGAAACATTTTGAAGTCTCTTCAGAAAATGTGCACCTCACTAAATAAACAACAGTGGCTCCTGTAACAGATGACAACTGAATTGTGCAGCTCTTTAAAAACAGAATCACAAATATATTCAGCAGATGCATTGAAATAGATATGTAAGAGGAATTTCACTTTGTCACATAAAGAGTCCCAAAGCACATAGGTAAAGGGATGTGGAAAACAGCTGAGGAAGAAAAGGCTGATAGCATGCTGTGTATTATTTTATTTACACTGGTATTGTTTTGCTGTTATTATTTTCTTTAGCTGTTTTCTTGGCAACTATTTCAGTTTCTCAGAGTTTAAGTGGATCAGTGAAAGGCATGAATAGCTACTGACAGAGACACTTCGCTAGGTTTTCTAATCATGTTCATGTTCACCAATGCCACTGGAGTTGTTGAATACTGAGGAATGATATGTTTGTCACACTTCGCTATTCCACACATAAGCCTTTCTGATTTGCGACCATCTGCTTGTAGGAGTTAGTGAATGGGTAGAAATAAACCAAAAGAAACCTTAGTTAAGAACATAAGGCAAAAAACCAAGGCAAACACAAAATAAATTGCTAAACCTGAAAAGAGGTATTTGGTGGGAAACATTAGGAATTCGTCTAGGCAAATTGCATCACCAAGACCCTTACCAGGCCAAATCAGTATAAGGTAAGGTGCCTTGGAGTCCCGTCTGTCAGCTTGCTGATGGTGGAGGAGTTTGTTTGTCTTAGTCCCTCTAGAGCCTTGGGCAGTGGAGGCAAAGGGCAGGATACTAACATGTATCAACTGTAATGGCCTTTTCATGAAGGCAACAGGAGCTAACAGCTTCCTCACTTAGATTCAGTGGTTTTCTTTTCCTTACAGCCAAAAAAGTTACATCCCAACTTGTGGAAATATGAAAGAACTTGTTTCTTGTCTGATTATCTAGCATAATTCCCAGTAACCGCTGTGATTCAGAGGCAAGCACCTTAATATTCCTGAGAAATGGCTCTCAGAAAGTACTTCTGATTCAGAGAGTGTGATTTATTAATTACAGGGTTTTGCATGCATTTAAGTTACGGTGCAAAATGAAGCTTAAGAATCCCTTTGTTCATGAAGTTCAGAGGCTCATCCAGGCTATGTGTATGATGGCTGTGCTTCTCTGAAATTTTTCTGCGTGTGCTGGTCTTCTCAGACTAGTACTGCTACCAGCAGACCTGAGAGATAGAACGTTTTCAGGTTAAGCATTTTTAAAAATTAGTTTCTCTAGCCCTTCTCACTAGATTGTCTTTCTGGGGTATCACATTAGTGCATAGCTTTAACGTTTCTTTCAAATAAATGTTTTATCTCACAAATGTACAAGATTCTTTTTCTTGTCTGCAGTCAGCCAGCACTGCTGTAGTTGTTAAATATTATTCCTTTATTCTGGCAAACCACCCCAAGCCCATCCTCTTGCACAGCTGTCTTTGCTGGAGTGCACATTAGCGCTGAACCGCACAGGAGGCGAACAGATAGTCTTCTTCATCCCTCTTCTCCTGAGATTGCTGAGTAACACCCATAGAAGCTGAGGTGTACTAAGTGCCCAGTTCTTTCCTCAACCTGAGCTTTTACCAGTCCTGTTTTCTTGGTGTTGGCAAGGTTTGCGAAGCAGGGAAGCAGTTATATCTTTTAGTGGTCTGCCTGATGGAGCTGGAAACCAGAAGCGGTTGTTAACGCTCATTCCTTTCATTATGTCTGCAGACAGCAGCAGAGCTCTGAGCAAAGGGTTGCTTTTTTTCCCCCCAACTGTATCAGTTGATCTAAAAAAAATGCATATACATAGACATATGTGCACATACATACATACATACATATGTCATCCCCTACCACAAATATTCCTTCTTTTGTGCCCTGTAAACAAAGCTACTCCTGATAGTAGTCCAACCTATCCAGTTCCTTTCCTTCCAAATCACGCTTCAGCTCCTGTCTGTCCTGGATCTGGAAGTGCATTTCCAAGGTGAACAGGGTGCCAGGAGAGTCCTGGGGAGCACTGAGAGTACCACATCCAGCTCAGCTCTTGTTACTAGGAAGCAGTTGAGCAAGGCTTTCGGCGGTGCAACCAGGGCATGGATGTAACCTCTGCTGTTTACTTGCAGGCGCTCGTGTTAATGCCAAGGACAATATGTGGCTGACTCCTCTCCATCGAGCAGTTGCTTCAAGAAGTGAAGTGAGTAAGATTTGATTACCCTGCTTTTGCACATAAACTACATGCTGGTGGAAAAACCAAACCATTGAGAGCCCTAGTAGGTAGCACGACGACGCAAACAGGGAAAGCGTTTTCTGTGTGCAGGGCCTTTAGCATTGCAGCTGGAGGCCAGCTTTTACAAGTTATTAAGCCTTACTCTGCTTGGTTTTCACCTTGTGGAATGCTTTATGTTACCATAGCAAGTCATATTGATCAACCATCAGCTGGAGTGGGTGACTGGGACTGAAGCGGGATAGAGTCCACAGTGCTCTACAGTGGTCACGTCACCTTCAAGCGGTGAAATAAAGAGGAATAAGTCCACATGGATGTATGCATGCTGTGCGTGTGCCAGAAGGGAGTGGATGTGTATGTGATCCAACATGCATTACCGCATAGTTTGTTTTGGTTAATTGCATTTCAAGGCATCCGTTAGGTTTTCTGTTAATACATTTGATTCATGCATAAAGGAGGCTTAGCTCATATTTTTTCTACCTGACAATCAGAAATCTTCTGGCATCTTGTTGTACTTCTTCCGTTGCTATCTCAAAAAGGAGCAGCAATAACTATCAGGAATGCAGCTCAGGCATGACTGTGTTTTCAACTGCACCATTATTCTTGGCTTTCCATTTTGGACCTCCCTGTTTACTTTTATCCTCCTAATACTTAGTTAACACTGAGCTCAACCGAACTGGCTGCTGGGGACGAGGGGAGGGGTTGTAAAAGAGACAGAGGGTGGCTGTCTTCCAGAGATTGATGGACTTGAATCACCTCCGTAACAGTCCCAGTGCTTGCCAAGCCTGGAGGCAGGAATCCTGGGCTCGCTTCTGAACTCGGGCATTGTTTGGCTGCTGGCTGAGCTTCCCAGCTGCTGGCATCCGCTGAAACCCTCTGAAAGGAATATCTGATAGAGTATGAATGCTGTAATGAGGCAAAATACAAAAAGCCATGTTGGAAAACAAAGATCAGACTTAAACCTTAAAAAACAGCCACAATCTTTCTGGTGCGGGAATTGCAGTGTGCTTGGTTTCTTTTTTTGGATGTGTCAGAGTACATGATTTTTATTGTCAGTGACAGTCCTAACAGAAAGTGTACGTCTTTCTGTGGGTTTGTGTCTCATCTTTAACTCTTCGTCAGCTGAAGGCCAATTGCACAATAAGAAACCGTCTTCTGTTGTGTCAGCAGTTATGGTACCTCAAAGTGAGTGCCCAGGTGCAATAGTGAGGCAGCAGGGGAAGGCACCAGTCTTTGATGCCTTTTTGTGGTCTGGTATATATTTCATAAACACACAGAGCTTTCTTCTCCTGATCTTTTTTTTTTTTTTTTTTTGGTTGTTATTTATATGATCATTGCTACTTTAGTAACTTTAGTAACAACTTTGAAACAAGAGTCAGCATTTTGAGGCTCTTTTGGTGCTGCTTTTACTTTATTACGCAACCTAACAAATGTGCAGCTTCAATATAATAGGACAAAACTGATGGTGATAGTAGTAGGTAGCAGTAGGTGAATTCATAGTTCATATTGATTGTAGGAGATGAACTCATGGTCCAAAAGTTGACCGGTAGGACTTGATGTTGCTTTTGAAGTTCCTGTGAACACAAATGCTTTTAGAATGACTATCTATGAGTTTTAGGTTTTATTATCAATCTTTTACCATGAAGCTTTCACAGGATTTAGAAGCTGTCTCCTTGCACCCTTCTATAGATTTATTAAAAGCACAAACACATTTTTACTTAAGTCTTATTGATTTTTCAAGTGGGCTTTAGGGATTTAAATGTTTATTTACAAATCAACAGCCCTCAGGTGTGTTTGTGCAGGATTGTTGATGGATGTATCAGCTTTCAGCCGTATACAGTCTGAAAAAGAGATTTGATTCTGATAACTTGGGATAGCTACAGACACTGAACACAAAGGCTTACACCATGGCATGGACTGCATGCACATGTAGAGATTATGTTAATAAAAAGGGATACCTCATGCTCTCAAAAACAATAAAATTAAAACTTCTTCATAAATATTTTAACATCTTGATCCCAAATCTGTTAGAGCAGCAGATTTGCAGATGTAAACAAAAATGTGCAAATGTTTTTTTAAAAAAAGTCTAAATATTTTTAGCTTAGACTTTTCAGTCCTTACTATTTACTTTTAAACATTCTCCTGTAACATTTTCTTTCCTTCATTAAGAGTCAAAGTGCATGAATTTTCCTGTTGATTTCATGTCCCAGCTGGGGAGGTCTCCAGTGAATTACATTTAAATGACTTTTAAAAATAGTAGGCCTGTAATTTGAAAAACAAAATCTTGTTGAGACATCAACAGTGATATTACTGGTGTTCCTAAGGGATGCAATGTCACTAAATGAACAAATCTGTAGAGGACAGTTTGTGAGATGGCTGTAGAAAATGAAGACAAAGAACTAAAACTCCTAGTAATGGACGTATTGTCGATACAGACTGCAGGCACTCTCCCGGGCCATTCTAGATATAAAAGTGCTATTTCAAGACACTGTATGGGTGTGTTACTAATTAATAACATTTTGGCTGGGCTTACCAGAAAACTTTTCAGTTTATGGAGAAAGAATAAGGTACTATGTAGGACTAGGGCTCTCCCACTTACCAGCTGTGTGTTGTAATTAGCAGACAAGGCTACTTGAATGCTACTGTGTCCCAGTGGTTCCTTTGTATTTTGTTTGTTGGTGGGGAAAAAAGGAAGAAGAAACAAAATGTAATTTTGAGACTTGTTTTTTCATCTGAGTTGCTTAATGGCAGATGCATGAGTAGAATCAGAAAAGAAGTGATTTTTAATTCTCCAGTGAGGCAAGTCTCTTAAGAGAGAACAGAACATTTTTTCACTGGGAAATATTCACTTTTAACCAAGAAAATTAACCTTAAAAGATGTTGTTTGATCTCAAGCTGACAGAATGGATGTTGCAGTGAAGACCCTTGGCCTGGCATAGCCCTTGGGGAGGGAAGGAATGCTAATGCTAACGTGGGGACACCGGCATCAACCCTTGCCTGTGATTCTCATGTTTTTGCAAAGCTAAAATTTTGTTTTCACATATTCAGTTTTATTTTCTCCCTTTTCCTGTTTATAAATAAAACTTACACAATTTGCTATGATTTTACTGTCCAACATTATGATGTGGTTTTCATTTTGTAAATAATTTCTGTAGCAGTGAGCTCAAATAAGTACATTCATTTCTTCAATGAGAGCACAGTTGTGATGACTGAGGTACTGAAGATTAATCGATGAAGCAGGTTGGGCTCTCTGCACAGGCAACTTTGTACATACTAAAATCAAACTGGGAAATTTTGATTGTGAGGACACTGCTCTAAATGGCAGCAGAGGTGACGTGTACTCTGGCATCTGAATCAATGATGCCGTTTCACTAGCCTGAGAGGTTGTTTTGATTGATTGGTCTCTCTCCCTCCTCCTGGCCATGTCTGATATGCAGAAGTAATATGCATAGGTAATATGTGCGAGCTGTCAAGGAGGTGGGCCATGTATTTACCAAGTGCTTGGTTATTAATATTACTGTGTTGCCGTTGCAGGAAGCAGTGCAGGTATTGATTAAGCATTCAGCTGATGTCAATGCTCGAGACAAGAACTGGCAGACACCATTGCACGTGGCGGCTGCAAACAAGGCAGTGAAGTGTGCAGAAGTCATCATCCCCATGCTGAGCAGCGTCAACGTCTCTGACCGAGGAGGGCGGACGGCATTGCACCATGCAGCTCTCAATGGCCACATTGAGGCGAGTTGTTTAAGAGTGTAATTGATTGTTTGTTTGCTTGTTTATTTTCTCAGTTCAAACAGTTGACCAGCTGTGGCTGGGTCTAGACTGAACCCTGAATCCCTGACTCCCATGATTTCTGTCATTCAGCTGCTTTCCAAAATGTGTAACAGGTTTCCTACCTGCAGAAACAAGACAGTGGCTGGAAAGTACCTGTGCAGAGCCAGCATGCAAGTGAGATGTGCATGCAGACTTGGAGAGCTGGCTGTGCCACCAGCTCCAGCAACTCAAGTGTGTCCTTGGCTTTTTTGATCTTGACTGCCTGTGAAAATAAGAGTGGTAGAATGGATAGAAGGGAAAAGTGGTGGATTCATTGTGGATTCATTTCATACTGAAGAAATGTTCAGCTGTGTGAGATCCAGTCAGTCTGCTTTTCTAATAAGTCTTCTAGAAAATGTGTTTCTGGATTTTCTACTTATCTTATACAAGCAAACCCTTCTACTCTAATTACTGTTTCTATATGAAGAAAGCATACTTTTGTAAATAAAGCACCTACGCAAAGGGTTTTGCTGGCATCTTTAGATCTGGGTGCAAGGATCCTCTTTTGCCCATTCCACACCTGAAGATTTAGATATGGAATAACAACTCAGACTGGAACAGTAGGTTTCTGTCAAAAAAAGTTGATCAGTTGTACTGTAATTAAAAGAAGGAAGAGGAATGGTAGTTCCTGTAAAACACGTGGCATTTGGACTTTAAAATGCTGCATTGTAGGAAAGAGATAGTAATGCTTGAGTCTAGCAGTCATGATCTAAAGCTCCTGAATTTTTGGATAGATTGTGTCAGAAATGTTAACTGTGAATATATGCTGTTATTAACCGATCTCTGTGGCACAGCAGTGTACAAGAGGAAGACAATCATCCAGCTCTGCAATTTATTATTTTAAAATGTTGTGCTGAAAAAGGCATTTGTTGAATGTGTTTTCCATTCAGTTTTCTTTATTTTTTTCCCTGATTTTCTTATGTTTAATGTTGGATGACTGTCACTGGGGAAAGCAGCTTTTCACCTCTTAGCCATGCTGTCTAAAAGGCCAGCGTCACATGCAAAGCAGCCTGACGCCTGTCTACACTGCCATGGGCACACGAAAACCACTGTGGTGTGGCAAAAAGTAGACACTCCTTGTTGAAAGATCAAGCAGATTTTAAGGTTTGTTACTCCACAGTCTGGAGGAATCTTGTCCCAGTCCACAAGAAAGCCCCTTAAATTGGTCTTCATTAAAAACCTAAGAGCAATGTTTCAGGCCCGTTTATCTTCCAGGTGGTTTACCAAGTTGAATTTGAAGCACACTGAAGTAGCAGCACCCTGCATGCTCACAGCCCCCTCTGTGGACACAGAACTTGGCCTGGTTACTTATGGCCATCACTGGTCCATGTCATTACTGCACACTGCTTTGAACATTCTTTGTGTAATTCCCAAATTTATCATTCAAAGGCAGGATTTTGTGGTCCCAGATTTATTGCTAGAATGACTTGTTATAAACTGTTGAGTGTGATCTACAAGGCTGGTTTACTTGCTGTTGTTGCTTCTAGATGGTGAACCTGCTCTTAGCCAAAGGGGCAAACATCAATGCTTTTGACAAAAAGGACAGAAGAGCTCTTCACTGGGCAGCGTACATGGGTAAGGCTTGGGCTGTTGCTCCTTCTTTTTAATTTCCTATTCACAAACCAACAGCATGTTTTAAAATGGGCAAGAGCAGCCCTGGCTGTGGAAAGTGAGCATTGTATTCACTCTGAAGAGTGAAAGGTTCAGCTGATGTAAATACACACTGCCCATTTATGGTTTGGCACCAGGTGAGAACTTGGCTGTGATCTCCTTTTTTAACACAGTCAGTTGTGGGCTTTTTGTGTTGTTTTTTTCATTTTGGTCTTTTTATCCTGATTGTAATTCTAGCCTGAAGTATATTTGGGCTTGAAAAAGTACAGATTGTATTTCTGTCAGTTTTTGCTAAAAACTATTTAGTGCAAAATGCAGATCAATACAATAATAAATTTTGCCATCTATCTATGTTTATAAGTAGCTAAGTTATGATATTGTTAGGAAGCACTTCACAGACTTTCTTCCCGTTAGGAGCAAATTGTTGTCCTTTTTTTCCTGAGTGGACAAGAGCAACTGATTGGTCTATTCAAAACATCACTGGTGTTACCAAATACCGCTTAATTAAATCAAATGACCTTATCATTCCTTTAAAGTTAAAGGAAGATTTCTTATAGTGGGGCATTATAATTTAAAAATACTAGGACAAGATTGCCTGTGATAGTGGTCACACTTGTTCAAGATCTTTTGTTGGCCTTGCAGTATATTCCAGATTACAATTTGTGAGGTGGTGTGTGCTCTTGGCCAGGAACTCTTTCATCTGACTAGTCAAAATCTTGATTTTATTCTTGGCACTTTTGGAAATGAGATAATAGGAGATTTTAAACTATGAGAAAAGCATATTGTGCATTTTTTGGGTATACACAGACAGATGGAAAGACTCTTGCCAATGAATGTGATTTGGCTGTTGAGCTAGCAAGCCTTGAACTCCACTCTGTAGAGGTGAAAGGTTTTTATGTTGTGCTGTGCAATTCCACATCTCTTTTGCTTAATTATTTTCAGAAATTCATGATGTACTTTTCAAAATATTTAGATAGCCTTTAAGGCGTAAATTAGCAATGAGATTGTATGTGTAATTTGGACAGAATTTAGATAATGAGACCTGAGCTTCTTGTGTAAGCTTTCACATAGTTTCTCAAATGCTTAAATGTCTTCAGGCACTTTGGACTTTGTCTATGAAGTTTCCTAGTACCTGCCCATGACCAGAGTTGCCTCTGTCATGCCGGTGCTGTACAACTCAGATGGTGCACAGCTTTATATGGTGTTTGACATAATACATTTTTAATGCTAAGAAAGACAGCTCTGCTTCAACATGAAGCAGTGAGGACTATTCCTCAGCCTTGATTTAATTTTTGTGGCTAGGGCACTATCTGGGAAGGTAGACCAGATGGTTTGAGACCTTCAGAAAGAGGAGGAAACTGAAGATACACATGGGTTATAAGTTGCATTTTGAGATGCTCAGCTCTTCCCCTGTATTCTGTAGGGAGATCCTAATTCAGGGGTAGGCGTTTTGCTCCCGAAGACAGATGTCCCATTGATCTGGCAGTCAGCTCTCAATCTGTGTGAATGTTGAGGCTATTGCAGTTATTTTAGTTTGCAGACTAAGTATGTGCGTATAGACTATGAGTTCAGATTCAAATATTTTTAGACCTGTATTCGGGATTTTTTGCGCAGTTTTGTGTTAATGATACAGTTTTGGAGATTCAAAAACCTGATCCGCGGGTCAGTGGATTCAGTAGAAAACCTTGTGTTTGTATTGGTAAGCTTTGGATCAAATTCTGCACTCATTTAAAATTTAGATTTCTGTGTCCTCAATAGTGCTAGAAAAGAGGATACCTTCATTTTATCATTTATTAAAGTTATTTTGTACTACTAACAAAAAAACAGTGTTAGCAGTTGTGTTTGCAGATAACATCAATAGGATGTTGTTTTGGGAGACTTGTATTATTATGGTCCTGTGCTCACTGTTCTTTCTGTAACAGGGAGAATAAAATATAAACTGTTATTTTTAGAGAAATAAATTGGAAAGAGGTGTGGTTTTGTTCTTTTAATAACTGGATAACTAATTCAGTAAAAAGAAATTTGACACATCTGGTGAAGGTGAATGCATGGATTTCTTGACATGGCTTGGAGCCAGGATTATGAACATTTACGAAATAGCTTTTTTTTCCTTTGTAAAACTGTGGGAGCATTGTGAAACAGCAATGAAAGGGGCAGTGCATTAGCAAGAAAGCAGTGCTCTGGGAGAAGTGATGCTGTAGGATGGTATACTCATTGATTACTATCTTTCATCTTCTGAAGGTCACCTGGAAGTTGTTGCCTTACTGATTAATCATGGTGCAGAAGTGACTTGTAAAGACAAGAAGGGTTATACCCCACTTCATGCAGCTGCGTCCAATGGGCAGATTAACATTGTGAAACACCTCCTTAACCTGGGTGTAGAGGTATGTGGTAATGGGCTCTTTGTGGCTTCCATGTTTCTCCATAATTGGAGATATTCTTTTCTTCTTTCGTATGGATGCTGCTACAGACATTGGCAGAACTTCTAAAGAAAATAGTTCCCATTTTCTGGACCACCTTGTGCTCCATGTGGCTTATTGGTTGAAGAGCCAGGAAACATTCTGGAATAAAAAATGTCTGATATGGACAGTAAATTCCAGGCCGCCTTGCTGAAGAAATCAGGAAATATATGCCGTCCCCTCAGAAGAAGATGGAATAATGAAATTTACCTTGGCTCAGCATTCCTTTTGATATGATGAGTGGTTGTTCTCAACATATATACTGCATACTTTACTAAACAGCAGTCCAGGCTGTTTATGTTTAGGGACCTGTATTTCTTCTGTAGCTGATGGAGGGAAGGAGAAGGATTATTTTCACTCTGGAAAATAATTTTTTTTTAGGGCACAGACTTCTCTTAGTGTAATATTGTCAACTCAGTGGTTCAAGCAGCAGTGAGATGACCAGAAGGACCTGCATGAGTTAATCAGAGATGTCAAATAAAGCCATTGCATTTTCAGCTGACTTGACCTGTCAAAAAAATGTCAGAAGTCCGTGTTCACAGGCTGTTGACTGTGAAGTTGAAGGGGAATAGGTGTTTCATGTTATTAGCAGTACTGTGCTAATAACTGCCTTTAACTTCCACATTCTCCACCACTGGGGATATGATTTTTGAGACACCTGTATTTCATGGAAGGGTATTCTCAGTCCCTGAGTCTTTTGTACAATCTGCCTAGTCCTGTTTTACAGAACTGCAGCTGAATAATAAACCAGTCATCAAGAAGAAACATAATCTTAATTTAATCTTCATAATAATGAGCTACTGAAAGTGGTTTCTTATTGAAGTGTAAATGGCTGTGCAGTTTCACCTCCCCTTCACTCAGACACCTTCATTCCCTTTCCAAAACAAATCTGTGGAAAGAGTTCTCAAGCGTGATTCTGTTCACAAAAATTCAGTAGTTGGTGTTTTAATTTTTTTTAAATAAAGATTGTGAGCTTTTTAATTATCCTACTTTCTCACTTATATGTAAAAGCTTTTCAGCTGTTAGGATTTTTGTCATCATCATCATTACACAGTCCTGCTATCAGCTTTAAGCTTTATACAGGCTTTAAGAAATTGCCTGTAGGATAAAAAGTTAATAATAGTAAAGGTAAAGCATTCCAAATTAAGGTCTCTGGGAGTATATTTTTGTCAATGAAATTTACTGGTGAGAAATATACCCTGTGACAGTTCAAGCCTCCAGCTATTTCCATTTGCAGTATGTGATGCATTATGAAAAATGGTAAGCCTATGTCTGTAATTTTAACTATGTCTCCTTGTCTCATTTTAGATTGATGAAATGAACATCTATGGAAATACTGCACTTCACATTGCCTGTTACAATGGTCAGGATTCTGTTGTTAATGAGCTGATTGACTATGGTGCTAATGTAAATCAGCCTAATAATAATGGATTCACTCCCTTGCATTTTGCTGCTGCCTCCACTCATGGAGCACTGTGTCTTGAACTGCTAGTGAATAATGGGGCAGATGTTAACATTCAGGTAAAACTTGCATTGCAGCTCTTCAGTTTTACTTTATCCTATTTTGCATACCTCGGGAGACTGGAAACTGTAATAACGAGTACAGCATGGCTTTAAATCTTTGATGGAAGTAGAGTGATGCTGAGAATGTTGATCATTAAACTGTTTGGATGAGATTACTTCCCAGCAGAGGAGCTCTCAGTGCCTTGATAAATATAATGACAGATTTAAACTCTAGGCCAGCCACTCTCCTGAAGGCATGAACCACTACTAAAATATAGTCCCAGGAGCTATGTCAAAACGTTATCTCAGGGAGTGGTGGTAAGTTTTCCTTCCCCCTGCAATATGGATTTAATTAAAACTGAATCTAAAAAGTTCTTTTTGACTTTCCCGGGGAAGTAAGAACTGAAGGTTTTTTGTTTATCTGTTTTAGAGCCTGAGTTTACAAAGTATGGTTGTTTAGAATATCTGAATGCTCTTGAGATAAATCGATACATCTTGATGAAGCTGAAAGGGACTTGCTGTTACCCAACAGAGGGTACTGGTATAGGTACCAGAAGACTTGAGATCTCTGAGTTCATAAAAGATTTTATCTGCTTTACTTTAAACTCTGCATGTTTCAGTTTACTACCTCTAAAACTGGTCTCTGAGCATTTAACACCTCTTGCAAGTCCCCTGAGATCAGTGAATAGTCAGTGCACTATTTAAACTCAGAATTATTAAAATGAAATTGAGGATTGTGCTTGCCAATGAATGTGAAACCCCATGCCAATAAACGTGAAGTGATGTGAGTAGTGTGGTTGGTACTCTTCCATTGCTATTTTCTCAGCTCCTCGGCTTCCCCAGTTTCAGTTTCTTTCTCTAGAACCCAAAACATTGATCTCTACTCATTGTACCTTTCCTTTCATATGCCTTCCTTGTTTTCTAATTGTCTTTTGTAGACATCCTGTTTTTGACTGCGTAGAAATTTATTAACCAAAACTTTTTAATATAGTGGCTTTTATTCTGGGATGTGTGTGTAAAATGCAGATTGAGAAACAGGATATAGTTCTTGAATCTCTCAGAGACTACTTCTACTCAGCTTTATTGTTCCTTCACTTTTCTTTATTCCCCTTGTTGCAAGGGTTAGGAAAAATAATGACTGAATGGGAAATATTACTTAAAACTAATATTCAGGGATAATATGTCATATACCTGTAGGTTTCTAACAGGTATTGTTACAGCCAGGCTGTAAGGACAGTCTCCTCTCCAGCCCATTTCCTACTCATTGCTAAGGAACTGTTAAACTTGTACACTTATAGCTTCTGCACTTACCATCATGCATAGATTCAGTCCTACTATGGCAGAGGTTTTATCTGAAGAACAGCTGTAGGATGTTGAGCTGCGAGACTTCAAATTGTTTCCACTGCTTTACATGCAAAATGGTTGGGTTTATGTTTTGTTTCTGTTAGAGTAAGGATGGGAAGAGCCCGCTGCACATGACAGCTGTCCATGGGAGGTTCACACGGTCGCAGACCCTCATTCAGAATGGTGAGTTTCTGGGCCTATTTAATGACTCTCCAAAAGATTAGGCATTTCTAAGGTTTCAATTTTCAGTTGTTGTGACTCAAAGTGCCAAAGAACTGCTCTGAGAGTCGCTTAGCTCTCCATCAGCTTCTGGCTTTGAGCTGCACTGACAGGTCTCATTCCAGCATGTCATCACAAATTGAGATTTTGGTTGTTAACAAAATCCTGTATTTCTCCAGCTGACAGTGGTCCAGCTGATCTGTTGTGATTCTTAACCTGAAAATAAGAGTTCAAATCTCTATTTAGGTCTTTTGGCAAAAGTTTCCTTCTCAAATTATTTAAAAACTAAAAAAAGAAAAGTTTCTAATTGTCCTCCCTTGGGAAGCCTGGTGTTGTTACAACTCTTGATCATTTTCTCTACCCTGCACTCAGCAGCTGTACTTTTTTCACTGCCCTTAGGTCCACCCCTCACCACTGTCTTCATTAAGTGTTGAATAAATACTCGGGGGGGGTGGACCAGTGCCACCTGGTTTATTTTAGTATAGCCAGGATTCCTGATTATCAGTCATTTATCAGGTAATTCCTTTGTACAAAAATACTACAGAGCATGACAGACATTATTGTTGGAGATCTGGTAAAAGTCTGTTTCTGTTTGATAGAGTTTGCTGTTACTGATTATTTACTTATGCCTCCCAGCCTTGGCCAGTATACCAGACAGGATAGTCTGGGGTTTGTTGGTTGTTTTTTTTGTTTGTTTTCCAAAATCCCAAACTTGGAACTTGGGTGTGAGATGTTGAAGATGACTGAACAGTTGCACTGTGAATGTAATGACACATTTACACAGTATTGTATTTTAAAATGCAGGTCTTCAGTACCTCATGCTTATTTCGGGTCATCGTGCAAATTGTTGTCACGTGTCTCCCTGGATAAATAAAATAGTAATAATAAAAGGAGTTTGGGCAAACTGGAAGAACTGTGCTTTAATGCAATTTTTATTTGTTTAGTCAAATATGCTCTCTGACTTACAGCTGTTGTGTGTTGTATTTGTGTGTGAAAGGACTGGCAGTTCTTCATCTGTCCTTCACGCCTCTCTACTCTTCTTCAATATGCTTGGGTTTTGCTTCTTTCTTTCCTTGTTTGCTGCCCCTCTGATTTTACTATTGTACACAGATTTGATTGCAAGTGACTTTATGCCTCATTGCCATGGGATGTTGTGGAAGAGAGAAATGTCAATGATTTAACGAAAAGGAGTTTCATTCTGCAGTACTTAACTGCAGTACTTAATGAGTTGGCTAGAGAGTCTCAATTTCTGGCTGCTGTCTCTAGCGACTTGTAGAGGACAAATGGATTACTTTAAAACTGGAAAAGTGCAAAAGCAATACCTATCTTTAAAAATGGGGAAAAAGAAAAGCTGGAGAATTTTACATAGGTCAGCCAAAAATTCTGAAATGAGTGAATGAATAAACAGTTTGTAAACACTGAGGGAGGAGTGGGCAATATTTGGCATAGATTTTTCAAGAGCAAGAGATACTGAACACATAATTCTCTTCTACACAAGGGTAATAGGCTTTGCAAACACAGAATACTCCTCTGACTTCTTTGTGAGCAGGTAATGTTTGGGGAGACCTATGCTGGTGGAGGCTCCACCCCAGGGAACCTGTTTCAGCATTTCACTGACCTTAATTAACTGTTAGAAAACATTGTATAGTGTTTTACTAGGACTTTTCTTGTCACAGTTATGGCATTATCTCCTGTGAATAGTGGACATGCAGTAAATATTGCCACGATGTTAGCAAGACTTTTTACATGCTTTCATTTTCTCACAGCAAACTAACGAAGTATTAAAATATCACAGTGTTGGTGCATAACTAGTTGAAAAACTACATTCAGAGATCAGTAATAAATGGATTGTTGTTGAAACGGAAGGTGTAGAGAGGGGTTTTCAGTTTCCCTCCTGGGTCTGGAACTATCCAGTATTTTCATTAACAAGTTGGATAGTGGAGTAGAAAATGTGCTTTTAACATTTGGAGAAAACATGAAGTTGGGAGAGACTGTTAGTTTGGCAGAAGGTAGAGTCAGAATGGAAAATGATCCTGTAAAATTGGAGACAGAAGTTAAATGCAAGTGAAGCAAAGGAAAGATCCCACACACAGGCAGGAGTATCAGTTGGACAAGTTCAGAATGGCAACAGCTGGGTGGGTGGATGGTGGTTCCTCGAGAAGGGATCTGGGGCTTGTGGAGGATTAGAAGCTTGTTGACCATAAGTCGACAGTGTCATGGTGCTTAAAACAAATGATCAACAATGTAGATGGTACTGTACAGTGTACAGGAGTATATAGATAGGAGTGTAGCCAGCAGGCATGAAGTAATCCTTTTGCTCAGCTCAGCGTTGGGAGATGTCAGCTGTAGTACTGTTCCTGGGCTTTTGACATTTTACTTCCAGAAGGATGTGGGCCAGCTGGAGAGGACTGGGGGAAGGGCAAGAATAGTTGGGAGTGCAACAAACCTGACTTACAAGGAGAGACTGAAAAAATTATGGTCCCTTGGTCCAAAAAGAAAACAAGGACTTGATAGCAGTCTTTGCATGGATCAAAAGTCGCAGCATAGAAGAAAGAAATAATCTACTTTTCCTACGTGAGGATAAAACACAAGAAGATAGGCTTCAATTATAACAGGAAAAGTTCTACTTAAGCGCTGTTCAGCTGTTCTTTGGTGAGACACAGAGAAGGCACACAACACACTTGTTTGCAGTATGTTCTGGCTGGACTTGAACAAACTATTTAATGTTGCTTTCTTACAGGTGAGGTTGAGTGGCAGTGCCTTTATGAATGAGGGCATAGTTTCAGCAGTTTATTTGGTTAGTTTAATTCAAGATATCCATTTGTACCTGTAGATGAGCAGCACGTCTGAATCATATACTTGACTGTTGTGTATCATCCTGTTCACCTGTTTCCCACCATTTTTCCCCACCACTACAGCTGGAGAGGGAGGTGAAAATACTGCTGCCAGACCACGTTCAGTACCAGTGGCTGACAGCTTGCTGTGTGTTGGTTCTTGGTCTCTGAAATGTAGTGTTTCTGTGGCTAGACTGATTATGCTGCATTTGCTAGAGAGAAATAATGATTGTGGCCACTGGTTCATGCTTAATCTTTCAGTGTTAAACTGTATGAAAATATCTTTTGCAGGAGGGGAAATTGACTGTGTTGATAAGGATGGTAACACCCCTCTGCACGTGGCTGCAAGATATGGACATGAGCTTTTGATTAATACCCTCATAACCAGCGGAGCTGATACTGCCAAGTAGGTGCCTGAAGCGGAGCTGTTTCTAATGACCAAGTGTTCTGTCTGATGCCTGGAAACACAGTTACTCCTCGGGTTCTGAAGTGTGAAGGTTAAAATGGATAAACGTGATTGTACAGTACTTCAGCAGGTGACATGGGTTTAAAATATGAACACTTGGCAAGTGTGGAGGGGAAGGAAGCCCTACTAAGTTCCTACTACGACCAGTTAAGCGGTTACAAGTAGTACAAGTGCTGCTGCTTTTTCCTAAAGCGTTGATGTGGCACAGTGGTATATAGTGTACATGAAGTACGTATGTATATAAAGTGCATCTTGATCACAGTTATTTCAGAAAGTCCGTAGCAGTGTTTGTATAGGAAATGTAATTGAAAAAAATTCAGATGCCTTTCAAGGGAATTGTGTGCACATTCCTTAGTATCTGAGTTAGCCTAATGTTTAGTGGCCTGTCATACATGTTGATTATTCTTTTGTCTTGTATCTTTAGATATGAAATAAGATAATCAATAGAAATGCAGTATTGCATAGCAGATGTTACTAAGTATTTCTGATAACTACAGCCTGTCTTGATGTTGCATGGTTTCTGATACTTAGGTGGCTGAAATAATAGGACTGCTTTTGTCTGATTTGTGAGTTTGGGAGTATTTTTGAACAGAAAGACAAGCAGTTGAAATTAGACACATTTCTAAGCGTTAGTGCTTTCTGCTTCAACTCAATTTGTTTTGTTTTTTTTTCTCTTGCACATGTGTCAAGACTGCACCCACAATATACATATTGTCAACTCAAACATTGACAGGTGCTTGATTTTTAAGAGTACTTGAGTATTGGTGAATTATGTTAGGTTCTTATGGTCTGTTAAAAGAAAATAGCAAACCCAAAGGTAAGCAAAGGTGTATAAGGCCAGAGTAATGCCTTGCCGTGAAGGATATCTGTACCATGTGTTTAATAGCAGCATCTGATTTCATGAAGGGAAGTTTTCAGTGATTACTTTCATGTCTCCAAAATATAATTTTAGAGTCTTCTACTTAGAACCTATCATGGAAGTCAATGACTATTCTTGACTTACATAGTTAGGAAAACCTACTTTCAGATGCAAATGGGCTGGTTTTAATTTTGAAGATACTTGCAGCTCTCAGTATTCTGTTTGTTTGCTTGATGATGTTTAAAAAGGGTCACATTTTTGCCCATATTACTTTATCAAGTACAACTGTCACTATGCAAACTCAGAAGGTGGAACAGATCTTCAGTTGGCATGGATAATGAAATTCCACAGGCTTCAACTTACGTCACTGGATTTTATTAACGTAGCCAGCATCAAGATCTTGGTGTCTCAGTAGACATGTATTTTTCCTAGCTCTTTCTCCAGTACAGCAGGTCTCAGTCTGTCTCTTATCTTGAGGCTTTAAAGGGAAAATGAGATGCAGTTGGATAGCCCACTCTTAGAATCAGGGTTATCCAGTTAGAAATTTCTATTTCACACATGGGCAACTGGAACATTGATTGAATAAAATACTTTTTCCAGCAGCAGAAATAAGTGAAATAAGAAGTTGGCTCAGAGACACCAGGCAGATCCAAATGATGCTACTGTCTGTGCTAAACAAGGAGCATTGAAATGCTGGGAATGGGCTTTCATATGTGCTGCATGTAAATAACTCTGGCTGAGCTCCCTGAACTGGCTTTGAAAAGAAAATTCTGCAGTGTTGGTAGAAACAACTGCAGGCAGCTCAGTCAGTCTTTGAGGCAACTGCATTTAAAGGGGAAAGTGTGTAAGGGGTGGGAGGAACCAGTGTGAACAGAGCTATAGAAGTGTGATGCTGGTTAGCAGATGTGCAGATAGTGTATTTCGATGGAAACCAGCCAAAGCGCGCTGGTGGAAAACTTGACGTGAAAGAAGAAAAGTATTGCTTTAGATAACTAGGTGGAGGAGGAGGTAGAGGGAAATGGGTGTAGGAAGATGCACGGTGATACAGAATGTCCTATATTAGCTTAAATAAATGAATGCACAGCTAAAAAAGGCAACCTGTTCATACAGATGCAGCAGCTTGGTGGAGCTTGTGCCTTTTCCTTCAAAGAATAGGGTGTCAGATCATCTTTTAATAGATTTACTCTAAGATGTAGATGCTGACACTAGCTAGCAAAATTAAAATTTGTACAGCACCACAAGTCACTCCTAAGTGTAGTGAAGCATCAAGGAGGACACATTTATTGTGAAGACACAGGAAGGATGAGCCTGTGGTTCTGGTAAGAGTAAGTTTTTCAAAATTAATTAAATACATACGTGTATAAAACATTGGAGAGAGCAAGATATCTTTATAAATATCCACATTAATTTTTGTCTAAAGCTTCAATAGTAATTAAGATTTATGGTGAGCCTTGCAGAAAAACAAGTTTCTTCATCTTTGGGTCCATATCTGAAATCCTCTTCCATGAGGTGATCATACACTCCCATCCACCAATTGTCTTACAGAAATGAAGGGCAGATATGAATCCATCTGCTATTGTTCAAGAGTGTGTAATTTTTCTAAAATATATCTGTTGAACCAGGCAGTAGATGATAATCTTGTCAAGATAGTTGGTTTCCGAAGCTCCGTGTTTATGTGCACTTGGAGGACTGCCGGTAGGATATTTCTAGAATAACAAGGTGCTTTTCACAAAACAATGCTAAATGACAGAAGCCAAGATGTCCAAACCCAAAAGTCTTCCAAGACACTAAGCAGTGGCATGCTTAGGGAGTGAACTGAGCTGATTTGATTTGCTGATACTAATAAAAGCTGCTGAGTGCTCAGCTTGTTTAAAAACTGTGTGGTTGCCTGATACAGATTTAGCCTAATGATAGGTGTCTACCTTTTTTTTTTTACCCAGCATGTCCACTCTGAGAAGCTTGTAGTGTAACTGAAGAAAAGGCCCTGTGTTAAAGGGGGAAAAAGTGAAAGGGACTGTGAGGAGTGTAGCTGGAGCAAATAGGAAAATTGGGTGTTTAGTTCTTAGGATGTGGGAAGAAAAACCTAAGTGTCACGGCAGCCTAAAGGAAAGAGTGAAGAAGAGCCATCAGCTACCCCAGCCCCAGGGAAGAGACAGAGAGAGGGAAGAAGGGGAGGCTTTGAAAACCCATGAGAGGTATCTAAAGGATGTTAACTGCAGGAAAAATGGGTTTCAGAAATACTATCAAGAAGATTTCTGCATTTACAGATGCAGAAATTTGTGCATCTCGTGCCGGGAAATTGAATCGAAGCAGTATTTGCTCTCCCACTTCCTCCCTTACCTTGGCTTTAGCCTTGAATTTTTACAAACCTTCCTGCCCCATTCTGTTCAAAGCATAATGCCAAAATGTTGCTGTATCAGAATATTTTTAACTCCCAAGAAGGCTGGTAAGGAAATACAGATAAAAATAGCATGGCAGGAAGAATCTTCCTCAAAAAAGATAAAAAATGCTGCCTTTGTGGAAGGAGCTTTTGATGTGTTGTGTCTGTACGCAACCTGCATTTTCACATGACTCTGTGTAATGCGGCTGTTGTGCCTTTCAGGTGTGGGATCCACAACATGTTCCCTTTACACTTAGCAGCGCTGAATGCACACTCAGACTGCTGCAGGAAATTGTTGTCATCGGGTAAGTAAATCCCGCCAGTGTCTGTGGAGCTCAAGTAGTGTCTGTCTCTGCTGCTTTCGGCCCCCTTATACTCATTGTTGTGAATTGTTCAAATGAAAGACTTCCTGTGCTGCTGTGTTCGGCTGTGTGGTGTAGTGTACAGGAGCGTGCGAGGCTTTCCTAATGGCATCCTGTATTGTTCATGCCTGAAGCTCTTTTCTCCTGGCAGGTTCAGAGAGTTTATAATAATTCAGCAGGAGGAGGGAGGAAATTTAGGACCCTTTTCCAAACTGTAGGAGTGTGAGATGCTGTTTTGATTTGGATTTTTTTCCCCCTGAAGGAATAATTCAGGAAATTATCTCCTTGGTGCCTGAATTGATGCAGGTATTTATATCTCACTGGTGATGATGTATTTTAGATACAGCTGAAGTATGTTTCTAAATCCAGGCAGAGTAAAGGAGTTAGGCTGGCCAAAGCTCTGTGGGCATGAGAGGGGAAACGAGTGAAAGTGTAGTGTCGAGAGACCATTCTCAGGATCCTCATGAGAGCCCAAAGCAAAAGAAGCAGGAGTTTGCTGATGCAACCGTTTCAAAAGAGGCAGTGATCAGGTGCCAAATTCCAAATTTTTTTTTTCCAGGTAAGAGTTCCCATGAGTTAAAAAGTCATAATGCAGATCATATGCTTTTTCTATAAAACGGCTTCATTACTTAACACGTAAAATCTCCTACAACTACTTTTTCCCCTAAACTTGAGTTCTGTAGGATATAAAAAAAGTGTGAAAAATGGTGAGTACATATCCCATTACATTAAACATTGGTGCACTCTGGCCTTGACCACTCGATCAAGAAAGGAAAGAAAAAAGCTCTGGGTGACCCGAGTTAATACTGCTAGGCGTATATCATCGGCCTTGTGCATTGTGATGAATCTCCCTGCGTGCTCCTGGAAGCCTCTTTCCAACCTAAAAACCACACCTAACAAAAATGGCCCCATTTCATGTTCAGACTGACTCTGTGTTTTTTTCTCATTTCTTCATGTTTTCTGTCTTCATGTCCTGCTGTTGCAGTCCTCTTGATAAGTATCTGCCTTATAAATGCCTGTCACATGGTTTTAAATAGGGTTGGGGCACAGAGCTGGATGCAGAAATATAATAGATGCTCGTCGACTTTGCAGCTCTTTTTATAGAGCTGCCAAACTGGAGCAGCCGCTCGCCGTTCCCGTGACAACCTCTTTCTGACTGTAGTTGCTTGCGTTCTGTTTTTTTCCAACTAACTGATTTTTCTGTCTCTGCAATGTTTCTTGTGGTTTAACTAGGACAAAAGTATAGCATAGTGTCCTTGTTTAGTAATGAGCACGTGCTGTCTGCAGGCTTTGAAATAGACACCCCTGATAGTTTTGGAAGAACGTGCCTCCACGCTGCCGCTGCAGGAGGGTGAGTAGCTGTGACTGTAGCTGTTGTAAGTTATTCAGTGGCTTCGTTGCAGATTTGGTGCCAGCCAACTTGACTGTGCCATCCACAGAGGAATTTATTGTGGCGCAAGAGAAGCAAAGTGGTCTGATGTCAGATCTGGGTCACTTGAGGCTGTCTGTTGCCACTGCCCTCGTGTAGGGGTTTCTTGCAAAGTAAAGGGGATGGTCTGGTTCCCTCTACCGCAGAGAGCTGGGTTGTGATTTGAAGCATGGATTTCAGCATAGGGTAAAGCTCTTCCTTTTCATGCCCCTGTGAAGACTGCTTCAGCTTTGGGTGGGGGTACTGCATACTCACCCAGGTCTGTCTGTTGGCCACAACGGTTGCTGAAGGCCTGTGGTCAGCAGGAAATCAGTTCCTAGAGCAAAGCGAATGAGGAGGAGGAGCTGTAGCTCCCGGGATGCTGCTGGCAGGGAAGTTACTGCTTTGAACTGTGTCCTTGTCTAAAAATTCAACTGCGCAACAGTGGCCATCAGATTGCAGCCCTGGAGTCCAAATGCAGCTCATCTCCCTCTTTCCCATTTTTCAGGTGCGAGTTCAAAAGTTTCTGGATGAAAAACCAATAATCTAAAACGGCAACAACAAACCAACTCCAAACCAAGCAAACAACCCCCCCATCTCCAAATTAGAAAGTCAAAAGACTGTTGTTCTCTCAGGGTAATACATTTCTGATGAGTGCTGGGAGGCCAGAAGTGGAAACAAATGAAAACTGAAATACATAATTTAGGTTGTAAATGTAGCATCCGGTTCGCTTAAATATTTCCAAATAATTGTCAGTGGAGTGCTGTGAAGTTAACCTAGCAAAAGGACAAAACATTTGTCAAGGATTGAGTTTTGACTCTTTTGCTGAGTACTTCATGGCTCAGAAAACAGCTGAAATGGAGCATTGGCTAGAACCCAGCTTGGATTCTCTGTGGTTACAGCAAGCAGAAATGGTCATCCACAGCAAATACGTGTCAGTCTCTCTGGAAGCTGTTTTTACTTCTCAGTGGACCAAAATGTATATAGCCTTTTTTTTGTTATTACAAAAAACGAATGAAATTGATCCAAGTACTGTTTTTATTATTCTTATGGTGTTACTCTTCTTGATACTCGTCTCACATTAATAGAGGAGGTGTGACTGTTGCTTGGATGGAGTTTATCATAGTATAGTTCAGATGCTACCTCTTGGATAAGGCTGCACCCCAAAAGAATAATACAAACAACATGGCTGTCCTAAAGAGGAGAGGCTTCATAAGAAGCAAAAGTGGCTCATGAAAATAAACCGTATTTTTCCAGTGGTTTACTACAGTTGTCATCACTAACAACTGTTTTTATTTTTAGTACATTGCGGTGAGTGTGCTGTAGCTATTTTATGCAATAGCAGTTTAGGGATGAACATATGCCAACATACTGCATCCAGTCTTTTTTTTTTTTTTTTTTTTTTTTCCTGGAGCTATACAGAAGGCATTCATTTCTTTCCTGACACATGCTTGTTATTCCCATTACATTAATGGGAGTTGCATGGGTACGGTGAGGAGAACATATTTCAAAGGCCTGCTCATCTGATTGTGAACACAAATGATCTATTGCCCCTGTAAATGACAAGGAGTCTTGGAAAGTGCTGTGCTTCTTTATGTCATTTTCTGGCTTAGAATCATACATTTATTGGCTTGAATTGCAGAACGTGAGGATTCAGCTGTTTTATTTTCTATTAAAAATCACCTGGCTTTAAACAAGATGAAGAAGCAGCTATGCTGTGGTAAATTCTTTTGATAGATACAAAGCAATGGAATCTAACTAATCCACCTATATAAATGCAGTATTGTTGTGACAGTCACTTCAAATAGCTGTGCCCCTTAAATCTATCAATAGTCAACAAATCATATGAGAATAAACCTAAAAGTTACTCTTGTGATTAAATCTTACTAAGTAAACAGGATTTGAGCAAAGTCCTTACTGTTGAATACTTTGCCGAACAGGGGTGAGGGGTGGATTTCGTTAAATGTCACCTCTTCATTATTAGACTGGCATTTTATAAGCTAGCAACAACTTTCTTTTGAAGTTCTCTTACAAAATACCAGTTCAGTGTGGGAAGTATTAAAGTACAGCTTGCGTTGAAAATCTACAAACACACTGAATTCAAATTGCATTTACTGTGCTGTCTTTGGAAAATTTTTTTTTTTTCTTCCACAGAAGAGAAGTTTGAGGTTTTCTAGAAAGAAAGGAGATAGTTTTTTAAAGCTTCATTTTCTATTTAATTGAATTTCATGTTGTATTTCTCTGTACCTTGTTTTTGCATGGCAAATAATACAAAAATAGAGTAACATTTTTCTTTTTTGGGGGAGGGGGCAACACAGACATAAACTTCTGTTTTGTTCATGTTTTCTTTTCTTTACTTCTCTTTCCAGTAATGTTGAATGTATAAAACTCTTGCAAAGCAGTGGAGCAGATTTTAATAAGAAGGACAAATGTGGGAGGTAGGTAAATTATGAAGCTTGTTTAAAAAAGAAAAGAAAAAAAAAGAATCTAGCAGGCAAGGAAGAAAGACCACCCCAGTCTGGAAATCATATGTTCTATGAAAAATTACAGTAAAATAAAGTAGGAGTTTGTCCTTCTCTGCAGAACTCTTGCTGCTGCAGTGATATGGCCAGGCAGACAGGTGCAGGCTTCATCAAATACATAAAAACCATCCCGCCCTCTTGAGTTTTCTGTTTTAAAAATATCACGGGGTTGTTTTTTTGTTTTTTTTTTTTTCCTTGTTGCTTCTCTTATTGCCTAAATTCTTGTGCTTTTGTGCCCAAGACAACACCTGGGTTATGATGGTGATATTTGACGTGCTTCCTAGACGTTTTTTTCCCCCCTGTGAACTGTTGCTATGAGTGTTGCTATGCCGGCTACATAAGATGCTGCAAGGGACACTGAGCTTTCTGCTTCCCCACTGGAAGAAAGTAGTGTGTATGCAGAGCAACAGCAGAGGCTGTCACTGGCAATAGGTCATTTACAAGCCACAGATTGATGATCTGTATCCTATTAGGCTTTGTAGGAGAACTAAAACTTCCTATTAACACAGTATTTTGTTAAATTCCTGTAACTTTGCATTTCATCAGAGGAACATAAGGCGCTGATATTGACTGCTTGAAATCTGTAGGAATGCAGCAGTTAAGATTTATTGTTATCCTTGGTGGTGCATACTGGAATATGAGGTAATAGATTGTCACTTATGTTCCAGGACACCTTTGCACTATGCAGCTGCAAATTGTCATTTCCACTGTATTGAGACACTGGTGACAACAGGAGCCAATATTAATGAAACGGATGACTGGGGACGCACCCCTTTGCACTACGCTGCTGCTTCTGACATGGATCGAAAGTAAGAAGGACTCTTTGTATTCCTTGTTTAAAGTGTTTTGCTAAACCAATGTCATTCTATTCTCTTCATGATGCTATGTCATTTGAGCCAAAATAGTGATCCCACTAGCAAACGTATTTCTCTCAGATGGATGCATAACTCCACACCGAGTTGCTTTGACTATAAGCCACATCCCCAGATGATGTGGCGTTTCAGCTCTATGGTTCACCTTTGATGTAACGCACCGTTTTGCAGCCACCCTGTCCTAGTGAACTATTTTCACAACATTTTGTCTTCTGTTTTCTTCTGTTTGGTTTCCTCACAAGAGTAAGCTCAGAGAATTTTCTACATCTGCTTTTCAAGTCCATCAGAAGGGGTGGAGCAAGAGACAGCAGAAGGTCAGGTTTTCCTAGACGGGCTGTAGTGACAGTCAGACATCTGGAAAAGATGGGATAGATCTACCCAGAAGTCTCTCTCCGCTGTCAGATCTGATAAAATTGCTCACCCTGTCCAAACAGGTTGCTTTTTAGAGACTAAAAAGAGAGAGGCCTGGGGAATATGCTTTGGCAGAATGCAGTGCTGTTCTTTTGAGAAAGGGGGAAGACAGCTGCAAAACATAGAAATCCTGTGGTTAGTGACTGTAGTTCCTAATTCTCAGATAGTTGCATATTTTGGCAGTCTCTTCCTTATAACATACTGTATACAACAGGCTCACAGTTATCCTGTTAGTTCTCTCTTAAAACTGTTAGCAACCTGTATTTATTTTAGGTCATCCCATGTTTCTCTGTCTCATTCGTCTAAACAGTAAGGAACTATTTTTTTGTTTTCTTGTATAGTGAAGTCTGGTAAAAATTCATCTGGCTCATTCCCAGCAGAATACCACCTCAAAGCCACTGCAGGAAAACTTTGGCTTAACTTTATGGTAGAGGTTTGCATACCATGCCAGAGCCGTGGTAGCTTCTTCATCATTTGCTGTGATAAAACTGACATAAAAAATGTCTTTCCTATCACCCTCAAACGTGAACAGTGCTGGGAAGAAGGCAGCAGAACCTTCAAAGGTCTGTGTTCAGCATTACAGTCAGAGCAGGCTTGTAGAAAGGCTTTCACTGCTGACTGTTTAATTCTGTCTTGCCAGGGTGAGGCATTATTTGGGGTGTTGAGAATGGTTGTGCATTTTTCAGCTTTTGGCTCTTTGTAGGTGAAGTTCCTGCATTTAAACAAGCTCCTGGTAAACTTCAGGATGCATCTACTTCCATCACTATTTTTTTTCTTTACTTCAGTCACATCTTGAACATTGGCAGGAATATGTGGCCTTTATTTGCCCCTATAGTCCAAACAAATTGATTCTGATATGATGATGCTGTCTTCTCATTAAATTTTCCAGTTTGAGATGTTCTGGAAGAAGCCTTGTTGCGTACATGAAATGGTATTTGCAGTCCATGATTTTATAGGTCAGCATATTTTTTTTCCTAATGAATGGCAAAAACCTCCCAAGGTCACGCAACCTCAGTCCAAAGACTATTCATAATTATTTAACTTTGGATGTGGGCAGTTAATGAGCAGGGAGAAGTCTTGGTGCAGTGAGGTTGCCCTGTTGTTTCAACTCTGGTAAATGTGTTTCTGGTCCCTTTCCTGCAATGGAAATCACAACAGCATTTTCATTAAATAGATGGTTGCAGTTTCTGAGTACGTACTGTTTCTCAAGATCATCACTTATTCTCTTCAGGGAATCTTATTTTGGGGTCTCACTGATTTGTAGTTAACTGAAAGCAGATGCAGGTAGGACTTCAGCATAGCATGTGAGTACTGTCTATGACAATGTTAATATTCAGGGGAGTTATTTTATTAATAAGTAATTTTTTTACTGAGTCAGTGGACATCAGACAGACCCTGGGTTTGTAGAACAGCCCATTATTTCTAGCACCCACAGGAAGAATGTCAAATCTTGACAGTTACAAATGGAAAATTGCATATTAAAGAAAGAATGTACTGTTCTGCATTGTGCAGAACCCAGTCAGGAATTTGCATGTTATATTGGGAGTGAAATTATCAACCGTCCTTCTACAAACCTTTCAAGCTACTAATCCATGATGATGGCAGTTTGTAAACAACTATGTTAGCCTTGGTGGCCAAGAAAGATTATAATCACAAGCTCACGATTGTAAGATCACAGATCATAGTCTTCTGTCTGCCATCCATCCAGCTGGGAAGCAGAGGTGCCAAAAATGATCTGGGTGTGCAGGAATATGAAGACATGTTGAGCATTTTGAAGAATCCAGATGAACTGACCAGGAGATCCACACAGTGTTGGCCAGATATTTCACAGAAAGTGATGAGAGTCAGCAACCCAGATTCAATATAGACCGATTTAGTATCAGTGATTAAAGTTTCTCTAAATCCTAAATTCTAGAGAAGAACTAGCAGGTTACTGAAGGAAGAAGCAAGCTGTGGTAATCCTGAGTTCCTCTCTGCAAAGGAAACAAAATGCATAGCATTGCTGTGGGAGAAATGGAGTGATTCTAGAAAGTGATGATCAAACTGTTTCTGATAGAAACCAGAATTTTCTGTGGGTTTTTTTCTGGCATTGACTGGTGGGACGATAAACTACCATGCTGTCTTTTTTTTTTTTTTTCTTTTTTGCAAAACTTATTAGCTGCAGACCTATGAAGGACACACATTTAACTTGTATAATTCTTATTGTTGGCTGGAGGAGGTCAACTCCTTGAAAAGGAGATTGGGGATGGGTGGCAGATTGCGTCAAAATCACTGGTATAATATTTTGAAAAAAAGTTGCATTTTTCTGTCCTCTGTGCTAAGAAGAAAGAATATTTTAGGTAACTCCCATGAAAATGCTGAAGAACTTGAAAGAGCCAGTGAGATGAAGGAAAAAGAAGCTGCATTGTAAGTTTGGTGTCAATAAAGCAGTTAGACTCCATTTCTGGAGAATGCCACTGCTTTGGGCTGCAATCTACCCTCTGCTTTTGCTCATTCATTGCTCTGCTGAACAAATGCTTGGCTTTAATGAGGGCTAACGCAAAGAAAAAAGCTCTATGCTCTTCTCCGTGCATATATTACCTAATATTTCTGTTTCTGTGCTTGTTACTGTTTCTTAAATGAAAATGTACTGCTTCAGTAATTTAATAATTCTTTAGTATCATGCACTGTCTTATTTTAATTCTTTTCACTGAGCATGTATGTTGCAAAAAGAAGTAGCCAATGGATTCCTCTATTTACTTAGATTGATATTTTCGTCTAGCTGTGTAATGATTTTTTTGTTTTAAAAATCCCCTTTTTCATATGACAGCCTTACATTCACTACAGATTACAAGCTATGGAAGAAAGTACTAATAACAAAATGATGATTTCTTGATGGTATAAGAAAAAGTGGTAGGCACTATAAAGAGCATAAGGGATCCTTTGAAAAACAGCTGATTTAAAAAAAATATTAGCCAACAAAGAAGAAAATGTATTTATGTACATACATGCCAGGAAATTAACTCAGTTAAGTTTTTATTTTTCAGCTTGCCATTGTGCATGTTTAGAGGCCAGTGGTTTGATCTAAGAGTTTTTACGTACAGTAGTAACAATTCTAGGCTGTTTACATCATGGTACAGAGTGTGTAGGGTTTTTTCAGGCTTTGTAATAGAAAATGATGTTGTGATCTAGAGTAGCAAAGGTTGGCTTGAAGATTGTTGTTTATGAAGAAGATCTTCAAAGATGAGTAGGAATTTTCTGTTTTAAAAATGGTGAATTTGGGGAGCTCTTGGTTAAAAAGAGAGAAACTTGTAAGCGATTTGAGGTGCCGCTAGAAATACAGAATTAACTGCCAGTTTTCAGCACTGCTCCTAGTTCCAGTGAGAGATGTCTGTTAAATACTGTGAGATCTCATTTAAACAAGTGAATTGTCCACAGGTGTCTAGAGTTCCTTCTACAAAATGATGCCAATCCGTCCATCCAAGACAAAGAGGGGTACAACACTGTGCATTATGCTGCTGCCTATGGGCACCGGCAGTGTTTGGAACTGGTGAGTGCTCAGACAGTTTGGAGAACTCTTAACTGCTGATATATGTATATATGTATATGTATATATGCTAGTATTATGAAATGCCCTGACGGTTACTATTGGAATTCTTTGGATATTCACAAATCTGTGAAAACCTGCAATACAGTGCAGTTAACTGAAATATATGTAACCAGCTGTATCTTAAAAACATGTTAATCTTGATAATCCAGTCCTTGTTCAGTAAGTTGGTGGTTAAATGTTGTCTTTGAGTGGAGTCCATGTGTGCTCAAATTGTTTTTAACTGTGATCAGAATATTCTTCGTGTGTGTGTACGTGCCAGTAGTAAGGAATAGTTCCCAGTACATGATGGTGTATGTGCCTTCTGCAGCTGGCACATTATCTGACTTGCAAACTGAGAGAGTAAATGGCTTTTGTCAGCTGCATACCTGCAGTGCCTGTCTTTTCTCTGATGAAACAATAGCAGCATTGATAAAGTTACCATAGTCAAGATTAACCTTGTATGCAATGTCACTGGAGTTTTTATTGTCGTTGTTGGTTTTTAATATCCTGCCCTTGAATGATTAGAAATTGTATCTCATAAAAAGCCAAACATTTTTAGCTGAAACTTGGATTTGGGAGATGTATAAGTACAGATTTATAGAAGTTTGTGACTTGTAAAAATAAGTGTCATGAAGATGGATGTTAACTGATCTGCTTTATATACAGGGCGATCCATCATTATTGTGTCACATATATGTAGGCTCTAATTGATTTTTAAAAAAGCTGTAGTAAGAAAATTGCATAGATATTCAGGCTTTAGTAAGAACACTGTGTGCTGTTTAGTGTTTGATGTTGTTTGGTTCTTTCTTTCTTTGTTGAAGAGTCAAAGTACTTAATTATTGAAAAGGAGCTCTGCACAGCACATGCTGCTTTCACACCACGTTTACCAGCGCTGTCAGTTGCTGCCGCCACAGGAGAAATATTGCAGCTGGCCTACGTCAGGGTCACAACAGCTAGGAAACCGTGACCTGTAATAACACAGGGCAGCCCTGGGCCAGAATTTCAGGTGGGATGTTAAGCCTTTTTAGCTCCCACCTGCAAGCATGTGTATCTAGGACAGTTAAATATTATTGCTCCTTTGTTGCTTGTGGCAGCGAGTTTGGCCTTTCCTTGTGTTGAGCCTTTTCCTAGAGCTGATCTCTTGTGGCTCTGCACGTGGGGATGGAGCGGTCTTCTGCTGAGCCTGCAGCCCTTTTGGAACAAAAGCAAATGTGCTTGGTATTTGAAGGGTGTATATATAGAGTAGACTCCTCTGTGATGTGTACAAGCCTACGCTTGTATGGCCGCAGCAATGTGTATTGCAACCTTACCCGTGTCTTATCACCAGATTCTTGCATGACTTGCCCGAGCAGAGATTTCTACAATGGCATCTTCACTGGGGAATTGTCTTTCAGCTTTCATATCATAGTCCCTGTGCACCACTAGCACGCAGCAAGGTCCCCTGTCTTTTCTTTTGCTTGTTGCTGTGCATGTTTTCTGGCAACATATCAGTTGCAGACAGCAAGCTGCTATTAAGTCCTAGTGTTGCTTAGGCTTGCCAGACAAAAGGAAGAGCTGGGAATGCATATCAGAGGTGTTGGATTTTATTTTAATTTTGGAGGGTGAAATGCAAACTGTGGGCTAGAGACAGCTGTGCAGCAAGTGTTCTATATTTGGACAGAGAAATTCAATGTTTTTCCATGTCAGTCTTCCCATATTTGTGACTAGCTGGAGTATACAAACCTAAGGTCAAGCATCATTTGCAGAGTTGTAGTCATGCAGCTGTTCTATGTGCAGCAGTCAAAGAAAACTGCTACAAATTTCAGCCTATTGCATGCAAAGGGCCACTGTTGTGTGCTAAGGAGTCTACCCTGAAAGTTTTGTGAGGAATGGAATTTTTCCATTGGTTTTCAGGGGTTGACAGACGTCTTGTTTCCTCTCTGAAATACAAAAGCTAAATGTTCCAGAAAGTATGTGTGCTCAGTCAGCAGAAGGACCAGGACTTGTCATCTTTGCACCTACTGTCAGGAGAAGGAGATTCTGGTTTTTTCATGTGAGCACTTGTCCCTTAGCTGTAAGGAGTTACTGAGGCTGGAGTGTAATAACTTATATTTCATAACAGTGACTAGTAGATGTGAGCACCACCTTTACGATGATTTTTTTTTCATTGCTTGGATTCAGGATGGCAAAATGGTCAGGACTTGAGTGGCTGAAAGGTAATTGCGCTGTGGGCATAAAATCAAAATAATTCTTGCGCCTAGGTTTATTCACATATTCCAATATGAGACTCCCAGGTGTTAAGACAATTGTTGATTCCTGTGCTTCATTTGGTATATTAGTGTCATCTATAGACATCACTATCCTGTAATGCAATCAAGTTGTTTTTGGTAGAGTTGTGGTTCATGGCTCTCTGTAGGCTGTGTGTAAAAGCTGCCATAAGAATTAATCTGGTGGAGATGGAAAGGAGCCTCACTGCTTTGTGAGGCTGACCGTTAGCTTGGTCACAGTTTGTTGTGTTCTCTGTGGTGGACCTATGACAAGGACTTTGTCATGAACCATGATCTTTATTTCTGGTAGCTATTAACCACAGTACATTGACTGCTCTAGTGATTCATAGTTGAATGAAGCATCCACTAAGGTTTAATTGCTTCTAGGCATGACTTTTATCTAGAGACCTTCTTTTCGACACAGCATAGCAAAGAGAACAGTAAGTCGTCAAATGCCATCTTAGTCCTCAAGCCACTGTTTATCTAATGGAAGCCAGAAAATCAGCAACGCCATGTGCCTCATTTCTCTCCTCTGAGCCGCCCTGGGCTCTCCTCAGTAACAGCGGAGGCAGCTGCTGATTCCAGTTAATGCTGGAGGCTCCCTTGGTGGATTAGTGTAGAGTAGGTATGCAAGGACAGCTGGCTGTGTCTGAGGAGTACTTGGATAGTTTTGTTGGTGTATCTTGGAAATACATTTTTTTCATTTTTCTTGTCTTCAGTTCAAATGAAAAGGAAAAGTAAGATTCATAACACTTTTGTTTGCTCTTACTCAAGGAGCAGTGGGAGCCCAGCAGCCCTAATTCCAATGTAATTATGTCTGTAGATAGGCAAGGAGATTTTTAATTTTGGTTTCACATGTGCAATAACAAAGATAGATTGATGTCTTTCTTAAAAGTGCTAACTTTGAACCGCTAATTTGTATCCTAGGAACTCTGACATAATACTCTTAAAATATTTCCAATCCCTTCCGTCCTGAAGAATAGACTTTCAGTCAGGATTATTGAAATAACAACATCATTTTTCAGTGCCAGATTAACTCTTATTTTACTGTTTTATCCCTTGGGTAAATATGTTTGGTTTATTATTGATAGTTCATAGATGAATGTATCTAGGAATTATCTTCCCTAGAAGAAGACAGTTCTTTATGGGCATAAAACTGTTAGAGGAAATAGTACATATACAATATGAAGCTTTAATTCTGATCAAAAGTAAGGCAAAGTGGGTGCAACAATAAGATTGATTTTATGAGTAATGGTTACTAATATTTCTCTACATGCCTAATACCGAACTTCGACAAAATGTTAGGGAATTTTTTTCAGTGTTCCAGAATATGTCAAGTTTATAAAAGACCTTGCAAGATTAATTTTTTCTTCTCCTCTCCCTCCTAGTTTTTATAGCAGGTATCTGAAATAGCTTATTTCTAAATAGATGGTCACTTTAAAAAAACAACTTTGGAAGAAGAAAATGCAGTATCCAGTAGAGTTTCCTTCCCTGAGGGATCTGATCTGTGCTTCAAGCACCATAGGTCCTCAGCATTACAAAATATTTACACATTTGAGTACAGTTTAGGAAAGTCTGGTTTATCTATGAAAATATAGTTTCATTTTTTGACTTTCGTGTTTACTGTGAGCCTAATACCTTGACCAGAATTTAGCTAAATTGCTCTGTGGGTGGAGGAAAGATATTAGGAGAAATAAGGATTAAGAGTGAAAATGTCATATCCTTTGAGCCAAACAAATAGAATGTGTGTTTATGTGTTCAACCACAGAGCTCAATGACAGAAGCTTTTTTCCTGGAGGACCTTTAGGTTGTCTGGGATATTAGTGGGGTAGTTGCCCTGCAATGGATGATGTGATGTTGCTAAAAAGAGGAGAGTGGAAGCAGATTCTTGAATTCTTTCTCCATCTGTAAGAAGCCATTCATAAAGGCTGAATGGTGGGCATGTGTGCTCGCAAGCAACTGAAACTCCCATCTGCTTCCCTACTTCTAAAAATAACCTCACGTTTGTTAAGATTGGGACTGACTTCTTTGGTGTTCCGTAGTCAGGGATATCGGTCACGATCGCTGGCTGGTATTTTAGAGCTGATCACATCACCAAACTGCTTTGAAAAAAAAGAAAAATATGGTGGGTTTTTTTCATTGAAATGATCTCTTATCTCAAAATCCTTAGTGATGTGAAAAGAGTGAAATTGAAATTGTAATTTCACATTAAAATTCTATCTGGAGAGCCAGTCAAGCACTTTGTGCTGGTAAAAATAGGTTTCTGTGCAGTGTTAGGGCAAACAGAATTAAACGCCTGTCTCCTGTAGTGAAATCTCTTCCTCTGACTGTAAGCCTTGATGGATATTTTTTTTTGTTTACTCTGTTCTTCTCTTTATTCCATCAGCAAATGAAATTCAGTCTTTGGCTAATAGAAATTGAGGCTGGGAAGAAGTATGGTTTAACCGAAAACAGCATCCAAAAGGAAAGGCAGATCTCGGTCTGCCTGCCTGCAACAAGGCAATGTGCACAGCTGTCTGTGTCAGGGAGAAGGGGCAGAGGGAGATTTCTTGCTAGCAGGAGGCCAAAATGGCCATGCCGTGAAAGGAGAGGCTGGGTTTAAAGAGAAAGAAAATGCCTTTAATTACAGAGGCTGTTGCCACTGGAAAATAGTTAAGCCTTAAGCTGTGCCTTCCAACGTTTGGTTCCTTAACCTGTGGAAAAACTGAAATCAGAGACCACATAAATCTTTGATGTGGCTGCTACTAATTATATGTGTCTCTTATCAACAAGAATTTGTTCATTCATCCATCTGAGAGCAGGACATTGGTAATTAGTGATGAGTGAATCACAAATGTGGTTAGGATAGGTGTTCAAAAGCCTTTTGCCACATGGGGATCTGGCTTGGGTGCTTGTCCAGCAGCAGCCCCTAGGCCTCCTTCTGACTCGAATCTTTACTTTCTGGGTTTTCTCCTTATAAATGCCTGTCCCTCTCCACGACCAATGCCCTCTTTCTTAAAGGGAGTGTTTTGTCTGAAACCAGTTGTGATAGTGTTCCGTGTGGTCATAGCATTTCGTGTGGTGAATGACTTTGTATCTATGTCTGAGTGCTTTTCCTACATGGAAGCTCATCTTTTGGTGGAGAAGTGCAAAGTCATTAACTCAAGTGGTTCTAAAAAGGAAAAGAATTTAGGAACTTAATGCTTGAAGATAACTTTAATAAACCTAATTTGTCTGTCAGTCCTAGAAGTCCCCAAATCATGGCAAATCGATTTAATTACTTAAGTTTTGATGTCAGCATTAGTGTGATAGGCACCCAGTGATTAAATGATCAATAGGAGCCTATATATCCTAGATATACTGGTATATGTTAGCTTATAGCAGTGCATTTTGGCTTTGATTTTGTGTTTTGGAAACTAGATAATTTTAATCCTAAAAAATGTTTTCTAGAAAGCTAATGCTACTTGTGAACTCAACGAGGGCAGGAATTTACCATGTGCTCTGGCACCCTGCTGGCACTTTGGCTTGTAGGGATAGGAGTATTGCCTAGCATCTCTGAGGTTTATTTTCTGTCTCTCTGACAGATTTTCTTTTTTTAGTTTATATTTTTATTTTCCTTGAGTGGAGAAGCAAGGCACTTACTTCTGCTGACTTCTGACAGAGAATAACAAGGCCATTGCAGAACTGAAAGAGACATTTTTTCTTCAGTTTGGAAAGAGGTCACGGACTTCTGCTGTTGCCTTAAATACCTGTCTGTGTAGCTGTGTGTGTGGTGTTTAAATGTGTGAAGTATATCTGGCTCCCTCAAATCTACTGAATCCAATGAAAAAGAGCATTTGACTATGGCATATGGCATTGCATTAGACCGTATAGCTCAGAGTGAGCTGTGGCCACTGGAATTTTAGGAGTGTAATCAGGCTTATTTATACAAGGCAAGATGTTTGCCTGCATGAACACTTTGAAAAAGAAACTATCACTGGTTTGTTGGTTTTTGTAGACATTCAAAGCAATCTAATTTCATTAGGCAAAGTCTCCCACAGCGTGTGTATTTTGTGTCTGTATATCTGTATTTTGTCAATGGAGTAGATTGATCTAAACATTCTCATTATTTTGCTCTCCCCATCATCCCTTACGAAGCAATGCAACTGGTGTCTATTCACAGGAGCTGTCTGACAGCAGGCAGTAGTCATATTGCTTCAGGAGCGTTTCATCCCTAGGTGAACGGTGCAGAGATGGGTGCACGCAGGATCAGGTCTTGGTTTATGATTCTGTTCATGCACTGCTTGCAATGCAGTTTATTCTACAGGAAAAAACAAACGAAAAACCAAGAAACACTTGCAGATTACCATTACTTGAATACTTATGTCTTTAATTATTCTAATTGACATTTTTAATTAGATTGGAAGCAAAACTCCATTGGATATAGTGAGTAAATGAAAAATGATTGCATGTTGTGTATTTTCATTTTTATTTAAACTTCTCAGTATTTTGCAAATCCTTGTATTCACTCTGATAAAGCCTGAGGAAGAAGAATCACAACCCTTAACTAGCATGCCATGTACTTCAAACAACTGCATGTGTGCTGCTTTCATTTCCATTGGATTTCCTTCTTGCTGTTGCTTACAGGCTCAAGCTTTGCTAGGAAGTCTGTTGCTTTTCCTCAGTCAGTCTTAGGAGCTGTGAGTCAAGTGCACGTACCCGACTAGCATGACGTTTTTCTGGATGTTAAAGTAACTTTGCATTTGGTAATGTGAAATGGAACCAACACTTGTCTGTTTTCTGGAAGTTTGTGGCTAATTTCAAAGTGGTTCAGAGAAGAAATGTAAATTCCACACCTTCAAGTGAGTCTGGATTTAAAAAGCACTTGTGTGTATTTTACAGTAGAGGCCCAAATGAGAGGAGAGTAGCAAAAATACAATTGAAATGCACATTTTTTAAATTGACTGTCACTGTTTTTCACCAGTGCTCAAATTTTCTAGCTAAAGTGGAAAGCTTTTAAGGATAATAATTTCTCTAACAAAAAGCCTTCCTATACCTTTTACACAAGTATAGGAAATTTTGTGAAACTTTTACTGGGTAAGAGGGTCCTTAAATCAAGTATGAGGCTTTACAGTACCTTTGACATAGAATTTCTCGCCAGAAAGATGATATACATGATTGGAGTGTGAAAGTTCCGGGTTCAAATCTCTGCCCTGACTGACAAAGAAATTGGATTTCTACATCTTGGGAAGTGTCCAACATATTATGCTGACTGGTACTGGGTAGGATCTCTCACTCTCATTTGGAGCTGTCCTGCTTCATATAGTACTCGCTGGGTGAGAATCTTCTGCATAACCCACTGAGTGTGGCACCTGTATGGCTTAATATGAAATGATTTTGTATGAAGTTGAAGAGCTCCAACAGAAGATTAGTGACCTACATGAGAACAGCCAGTGGCCTGGAGGTCTGCTTGAATTTTGAGATTTAGATTTGTTTAAAGACTTGAACGTTGTTCTCTTATATGCCAGGTAAGTGTCCTGTTTGCATGGCAGTGACTGTTCTGGTAGGTATTGGATATTTAAACTTCGTACTGGAAGAGTTGCATGGACCTACTAATAAATTTCTTCAGACTCAGTCTACTTAAACTCTTGTGAAACAGCTTCTTGCTTATGTTATTTTAACTTCACCCATAATCTGTGCACATGAGTGAAACTGATGTAAATAGTGATTAATACGATTTTTAAAGCCTGATTTTGGGAAACATATCAGACATTGGGTTAAGGATGTATATTGGTTTTGACCTGATCAAACTGAAATAATTTGATCATTTGTATTTACAAATATGGAAAAATCTTATAGGATTGCTTGTCCCCCTCAAGGATATGTTTGTACCTCTTCACCTTTGAATTATTCAATCAAGAATAATTCTCAGATTTAAAAATGTGTTTCCTTGGTATAAAGTAGTACAGAGGTTATTCTGTTACTCTTTTCTATGTAATCTGAAAAAACTGCTGAGACTCTTCAATCTTGTGCTTGCTACTTGCTGGAAAAGCCTTTATTTAAAAGAAGCTGCTGCTGGTATGTTTTCTCCCAGTAGAGACAAATATCTATTGAAATTTATCAGGAAAGATGATATTAAAAATGACATCCTAGCTGATATACTTTTATTTAGTTATGAAAGTGACATTAAAAATTGTTAGTAATTGCCGCTTCTTCTGAATGACCTTGTAAGTGATAAGCTACATTGTTATGTAATTATGGCAGAAGAGCAATGTTCAACCCTTTTCTTTTGTCTTAATTGCCTATTGATCAGCTCTTCACCTGTGTGAAAATTTCTGAACGCTGTTTGCTTAAGAACCTTTCAGAGTAAAGGCCATTTATAGATTTTACACATGAAATCTAATGTTTTGCCATTTTACGATTAATATTAATAGCGTCAAACGGAAGAAGTTCATTAACAGTGCTGGAAGTATGCGTGTTGGAATGTACAAGTTGCCTTACTCATTAAAATAGTAAAACTCTCAAAGAAAAGCCACTTTAACTTCAGGGGTAGTTAGCTCAAACCTTTGACATAACTACCAGTAGTGTGCTTAAATGGCTGTGCCTAGAGGTGTGTGGGTGCATGATGGCTTTTACAGAATCAAGCGTTCTGTTCATTTTTAGGATTTGAGATAGCACCCATTGTTACAGTGTCTATGGTTTGAAATTTCTTCTGACATCTTCCTTTTAGAAGGGTAGCTTAAACCTTTTATGCATGATGAAAGTGTTATCTCCTTTTCTGCCTAATGGTAATTTTAAATTACCGAGATGCTCCATGAAGCGGCTTTTTTTTTTTTTTTTTAGAAAAAAAACCAGAGCTGATTTTTGAAATATATTACAGTCTATAAGGACAATCATATAAAGTATCCTGACTCATTAACTGGCATATCTGAGTCAGAAAAAAAAATGGAGGGGGAAAAAAACCCCTCACACCATATCCTGCCGTATAATCCTTTATTATAATGACAGAATAAAATCAAGCAGTAAATCTTCTTATGCCTGTAAATACCCTTACTGTACAAATAAAATAGTGAGAACTGTAAAAGTTATTCATCTTCATACAGAGCTGGGGGAGAGAAGACAGTTTATAATAGCAGCCTTGTAGTGCTGTTAGTTTGTAACAATAGAACTGAATAATTGACATGTTTTATCTTAATTTGTCTGCATCTCAGTCCCAAAGCATTCAAGTTCCTGTTTCAGAGCATGAAGAAGACTTTATAAACGAAAGTATTAAATAGAACTGTTATGGGAAGTGATGGAGTCATGCTGGGAATTTCCAAGAGGCAGAAGGAGGAGACTATGGGTATCCTTACCTTCTAAAAGGTTGTGGCCTAACCAGAGAGAAGGGTGCCATCAATTTCACTTGCAGTGTCTCTGCACAATTCTGACATCTGCTTAAAATCTGCAATCAATATATAGAAATGCAATCAGCTAAAAGACATCATTTCAATGGCACAAGAAATTAGAAATGAGATATGATGGGACATTCTCCAGTCAGCCACCAGTAACCATAAACTGTTAGTAATTGATGCTTACTTGTCTGTCTTCAGTGAAAAGCACTGGCCAGGTTCTGGCAGGCAGGTATGTGTCACAGCACAGCAGACACGCTTGGATTGCTCTGCGGTTTGAGCGATTCACCTTTTTAAAAACAGAGGCAGCTGTGGGTAGCTTCTTAAAGTACGCTCTAAGATGGAAGCATTATGGAGCTAGAGCCCCCCAAGGACACACTGGTTTATGTGTTCTTATTAGAAATGCATGGAATTTACTATCAACACATTCTTAAAACCATAGAAACACTGGTGAAACTGGAGAATTGCATGGTAACTTGGACCTGGCACTTTCTGTCTCTTTGCATATGATGTTTATCCTTCAGGTGACTTAGTTTTAATTGTTATAAAGCGGTGCTTGACAAGGCATATTAAAAAATTATTAGCACTGTGTCTTTAATCTTCCTCTTCCTGCTCTCCTTTATAATTTTTCTTCTTGCACTGTATGGCTATGTATTTGAACACTACCAGTTTTACCATCAAATTCTTGTTTATGCTTGACTTTATGATGGAGATGTTCAGCCTAAGGAGTAATAAGCTCATTAAGTCTAGTCTGCATCAGCCAAAGCTGCTTTAACTCTAAGCCACAGAGATGCCTTTTGTGAGGTGCTCTCCAATCCCACAATTTGTTCCTTTAGAGCCTTAATTTTGTCAATTTTCTGTGTGATTTTTTTCATCTACTGGAAAGGCAATTATGTGCCTTGTGCCAGGAGACTTTTGGAGCCTTCTGACAGGTTAAGGGAAGTATTTCTTTGTTAAGATTTTGATTGTGGCATTTCAACAGATGATGATAAATGTAATTAAAAGTGATTAAATTAGTCTGCTGTGCTGGCCTTATGGACTCAGAGTACAGGCCAGTATTAGGCAAACAGAGAAACAGTCTTAGTGCTTGGGTTTGTTTGGTGGAATCTTTTAGTTTGTTTACTCAGTAGAGAAAATCAGAATGTATTCATGTATTCAGAGCTGGCTACTGCTTCATCCTGTTTATAGCTATCTTTTACATAAGAGAAGAACAATATTTTAAACTGGAGGTGGCTCCACATGGCAAGACCAAATGTGTTTCCTAACTCTGCCCCAAACCTACTGAAAAACTGGTGTGGGACTTGATTTTTTTTTTTCTCCGCCTTACTTCAGGGAAGTGTTAAAATCTGTATTACCAGTTAATACACACACCCACTTGCTTATAAGTGGTATTTGATTCAACACACTTTTCTTTCCCAGTCCTGACGTTTTACTAGGCACAAAATATACAACTAAACAAAATTACTGCTTAATTTTCTAGCTTCTTCATAGGATTCAGATTAGTGTCCTGGTTTAATAAGAGATTTGTGACACCTTATGCATTATTAATTCTAGCTTGTATTTCAATTTTATTTTTTGTATAAATTTATCCTTGATATAGCTCTATTAAAGTCTAATTTGTTACACCAAAAGTTCAGGCATATGTCAGAGTTTAGGATGTGCCATCCATCATCTTGCAGCGTAGGCAAGCCTACTGTAGGCTTTCAGTGGTCTCTTTGGAGAGTCTTCCATGTTTTCATACGCTAGAATTGTCCAGATTGTCACAAAAACTTCCACTTTTTCAGTCTTTTCATTAATTCCTTACTCAAAAAATCCCAAACAAACAACCAAACAAAAACCCTCAAAAAAACTGTGTGAAAAATTGACTTGTAACCTTAGAAGCATTACAAGTCAGTTGTAGTTACCTGTCATGCTTTTCTTTCATTTTTATGGTTTCCTACTACTAATTTTCTGTAATATTCTATTTTCCAGTCACAAAAGTATTTGGAGAGTAACTCTCTGAGTAGTTATTAAGTAAAAGGCCATGCACATGAACAGTGCTACACAAGAAATGTTGAATTGTCAATATTGTTGTTAAGACACCGTATGATTTTCTTTGCAGTCTCAGTTGGATAAGTTGTCAGGGTTCATGTGCTATTGCAGAGTGGTGCTAATCCATAGTTACTTCTTCTGCTTGGACAGAAATTTCAAATGGTTTTGAAGCCTTAAAATGCTTTGGGATCCCTTGAAGAGGATCATATAAAAGTGCAATGCATGTTATTAGATGTTTGTAAGAGTTCAAGGATGTGATGCATTTCGGAAGACCGTCATTATAGGAGCAGGTTCTACTTTGATAAATTATAAAAATGACTGTGAATGACTCATAGCTCAGTTATAATTACTCGCAGCACTAATTATGTGTCAGAATTATCCGAAGCACTGTATCAGACATGGCTTGCCTATGCGTTACCTGTGTAACCATGAAACTGCACTTTTTCCAATGTAAGCTTACTCAGGGCTCTACTCCACAAGTCCTTCCTTCTGAGGGTTCCTTTCTCACCCAAGTAGGCCCTATGATTTCAGGGAAACTAATTAATCAGGATAAGGATGTTCATAACAAGCTTTTAAATTAGTTTTATAACTTTACCCTGTGGGAAAAAACTTGAAAATACTTTACAGAAAAGGTTGTGAAATATTTATTCCTCACAGTCCTTCAGTATACACTGCGGACATCTGAGGACAAAATATATCTTTGTCTGCTGATGTCCATGAGAACTTATCCTGTCTCATTCAAAGATGTTTTAAGACTCTTTTTTGTTTTGTTTTGGTTTGATTTTCAGCTTCTGGAAAAAACTAACAACATGTTTGAGGAATCTGATTCTGCGGCTACGAAAAGTCCTTTACATTTAGCTGTAAGTATGAGATGTGTAAAGTCTTTGATCATATCTCCTAGAATAATTCCTTAATCTCTGTGCTTGAAGCAAGTTGAATCATAGACTTGTTTTGAAAAAGCTGGGAAGGGATGTAGGCCTAACAAAACCAGGGTCTGGGCTGGAATAATTAATTAAGTTTTTGGCAGTTGAAGCTCTTGGTTCTTACTGATGACACAGACACTGAAGTGAAATTAAATGGAAAGTTGCAACTTTTATTTCTAACTAGCTTATAAATTTGGGGCTGGAACTTGTGCCTATGGATTTGATCATGGAATGGGATACTCTGAGGTTCTCCTGGAGATGTGCAGAGTGCCAGAAACTAACTGGTACACAGCAAGGTGTGGGAAAGCGTGATTAAACCCCAGCAGAGCCCTGGGAGCGTGCCATGGAAGCTGCACTATCAGGACGGGATCCAGCACATGTGGCCTCATAGATCACAATAGCTTCCCTCTCCCAAGAGCTCAAGATTCATGATCTCTCTTCCCAGTTTTCATGTGGGAATCACAGAATAGTAGAGTCTGACATGGAACTCTGTAGAACACTTAGTCCCACCTCCGTGCTAAAAGCAGAGTCAGCTAGAGCAGGTTTTCTCAGGGCTGTGCCCCATCACATTTTGAGGATCTCCAAGCATGGAGAGCTCACAGCCTCCAGGAAATCTATTCCAATGTCTGATCACCATCACAGTAAAAATGTTTTGTTTTGTTTTTGTTTTTTTCATTAAATGTTTAAATTTGGGCCCATTGCCTCTTGTCTTGTCACTGAGCACCCCTGAGAGGAGTTTGGCTCTGTCTTCTTTGCTCCCCCATCAGGCATTTATATACATTGGTTAGACCCTCCCTGAGCCATTTCTTTTTGAGGCTGAACCATTCCAGCTCACTTAGCCTCTCCTCAGGCATCTTTCACAGACTGGCTCTTCCCTGAATATCCAACCTCACTATGATGTCCTCCCCTGGAAAGGAAAACAACTTGTTTACTCAAAAATAGGGGCAAGTTTTAATTCTGTATTGATCATGTATCTCTGCTTACCAGTCAGCCAGAACAGCTCTTGGCCTGATGTTTGAATTATCCATGAGTAATCTGAGGGAACAAGAGCCAAAGCAGTTGGGTTAAAAGGCTAGGTTTGTCACTGAACTCTTCTTCCCATCTTTTCTTTCTGCAATTTGAATATTGCAGGAAGGAGAGTGTTACTCTTAAGCCCAGAGAGGAGTTACAGCCAGCATGATCACCAACATAAATTGCTGTGCTGGGAAGGGCCTTGCCCTGCAGCTGGCCAAACAGCAAACTCATTTCTTCTCTGGTCCCTCTTGGGCAGAATCCTTGCATGGACACTGCCAGCGGCTCTCCCTCTTGTATCTGTTGCTGCTTAACATCAATTCATTCACTGTGGACACCCCAAACCCACGGCCTAAAAATTAAAAACCTTACCTAAAACATCACTATTTCACACTTCAATTGCAGCTATCCAGGAGTGCCTCTGACATTTGTTTCAAACCCTCCCGTGTACTGGGGTGCCTGTGGCCATCCTTTTCCAGGTCTAGCAGTGTCCACACGAATCTCTCCACATGTGGATCCAGAAAGCCAGCAACCTACACCAAACCATGAAGCCTTGTTAAATGGCTGATAATGGCACAGGGGCCAAGGCCTCTGCACACTGACATTTGACCCTACAATGTAAACAGGATTTAGGAACAAGGGGTGGATTAACAGCCAACAAAATACTGACCTGCCATTCGCTGAGGCTTTAGTGCATGATTATGGTCATGGTGGATTAAATGACTGCACAAGCAGACCGATGGGAAGAAAAAGTCAACTTTATTATCCTGTCAAGGAGAAGATGGGGTATACAGTCTGCAAGGCCCCTTCAGCATAGATACCTCATATTGTGTCAAAGATCAGGTTGTTGCTAGTTGTTTTCGAAGTAAAATTGCCTTGAAGAAAAGCTGACAAGTGCATCAGAGTATTTTCTGAGATATGGTTTCCCTGTGCCCTAATGTCTCTTTGCTTTTTTTTCTCTGCCTTTGCCTTTCTGCTTTCCTTAAGTAGTCTTCTTGGTCTAACAGGGAAGCAACTGTTATCTGCACTCTCCTGTTCTTTTGAACTTTTAATGGTTACTAGGAGCAAGCTGCTGCCACCATTACTTAACCTTGAAATTCAGTGGCTCATTGGTTCCTTCATGTTTGCATTTCTTTTCCATTTTCATTAATTGCTTCAACTCTGGTAATACTAATTATGTGTTCACCTCTAAATAAAAAGGATGTTTTCTGTGAGTCTGACAGTAAGGAGAGGAGGGCAGTCTGTGCAAAGCTGAATGAAATGTTTCTGGTTTCTGGAGCTATCCACTGGGTTTTTGCAGTGTCATCTGTGTTTGTGCTGTTGGCCCAAATGTAGGTCTGGAAGCGCATCTACTTGTCCACTATAGTTGTTCCACCAAATGATCCTACTGGCAAGAATACTTCATGAAGCAGCAGCTATAAACAGCAGGTCAAATTTGTGTTTGTATTTGCACAAAAATGTGTTTTGAGAATTGCTTTCATTTAGTTGGAGACCAGCAGATATCATTAATTTAGCACCCAGTTAGGTGATAGTCCATGTGACCTCCGACCAGCATCACTGTAGTGAATCTAGTTTTTGAAGCAAACATTTCCCTTGAAGATACTGTAGAATGTGAAAAATGAATCGTTGATTTGCCTGTGCTGAATTGGCAAATTATTGCCTGAAATTCCTCACCTTGGGTTGTATTAGAAGGTTAAACCAAATCAACAACCAAATCAATAATTTTTTAGTTTCTTGGCTACAGTGTAATTTGGGAAAACCCTTTTAAGTTGAAGAGAGTCCTAAGGAATCAAGAAAACTGTGTGATTTCTACTGTGTTTAGGAGACTCTGACAATGTTGGATTTTATTCACGTTTTATGTGAAAATCTTTGAAAGAAAAAGGTTGTGTTCCTTACATGACACTTTTCATGTTTCAAGGCCTATAATGGTCATCACCAAGCCCTGGAGGTACTTCTCCAGTCTCTGGTAGATCTGGACATTAAGGATGAGAAGGGACGTACAGCTTTGGACCTGGCTGCGTTTAAAGGACATGCGGAGTGCGTGGAAGCTCTCATCAGCCAGGGTGCTTCTGTCACTGTAAAAGACAATGTCACCAAAAGGACCCCCCTCCACGCTTCAGGTGAGTGTGCGCTTATATTGCACTTGTGGTACACACCCTACAACACAGCAGCAGTTACCTTTATCCCTATGCACATTTCTTCTGAACAGCAGGAGATTTTGACTTGTATTGAGGACTGCTGCTTGTTAGCTGAGGTCCTACAGTTAACCCTTTCTCTTTCATTTCCTTGGTCTTTTTTCCTCTGTCCCTGTGGTTCAGTCCTCCCTCATACAGAATCCCATATTTTTCCACAGCACTACTGCTCTGCCCTTCCCTGCTTGCCTCCACTTTAACATACCTCTCTATTGCCACCTATTCTTTAAGTTACCTGGTGTTTCCCCTATGACATCTTCTCTTAATGGTTCCTCAGCCAAAAAATCAGGGGAAGAGAGAACACTTGCCTCACTGTTTCTCCAATGGAAGAAAGGTTGAAAATACAGGTAGGCTCTGATTGGTGTTGAAATTTTCCTGGTGTTCAAAACTTTCAACCTTCTGCACTGGCAACACTACAGAAATTCACCCCCTTTCAGACATTATCCATCTTCTGAGCTAGCTTGTGAACTTGCTCTTGCTGGGAGTCTCCTCCATTCCTTGTGTGTTGAGTGCTAATTATGCAAAGTTCATAATTAACTGGAATGTGTAGAATTTGCCATTTATTTAAAGGTTATTATTTAATATGTACCTGTCAGATAAATACACGGAGGTGCCAAAGGGAACGTTGCTCCTCTGGCTGTTCATCGAGGGGTTCAGTACAGCATAGCAGTGACCTCTAGTGGGAAGTGAAATTAATACCTCACTGGATAATTATTTTCAGGGCCAGATTTAATTGTCTTTCTGTTTATCTTTTAATCTTGCTTAGATTAAAATGCATATACATCCTCTAATACCAGTTTATTCTCTGCGTGTGATCATGCAAGTGCAACCTAGAAACATAAGGTCAAATAGACTATTACAAGTTTGTTTGCAGTACTGAAGAAAATGCATGTAATAGATCTTCACAGCATACTAGAAAATGCTTTCTGCCTTCTTAAATTTTGCAGCAGAACTGAGAACATTACTCCCAACAATAAATTAATCGTATAGAGATGTGCTGCCAGAGTTTACATATCACAAGTTTGAGACCATAATTCAGTGAGAGGGGGTTTTAGTTGTTTTTGATAAAAACACAAAATATTAAGTCCAGCTGATCCTCAACCTGTTAAAACTGTTGGCTTAATTTAAATAAAGATCAGTGCCACCACAAAACTGGACTTGTGTTGATCAAGAGCTTTCCTGTAGTCACTTCAAAGATAGCTGGAGGTCTGATGACAAACAAGGTGTGACTTTGGTACATCATCACTATAGCAATGATTTTGCTTTAATTTAAAAATTTGGTTGTAGTGACGTAGCAATATTTTTGTTAGTGGCTCTGACTTAAGAAATGAATTTGTTGAATAAATCTGTTGAGTAGAACTTAGTAGTTTGTTCAGTAGAATTATTTTAATACATACATTTTGTACCTTCGTACAAATTCTGATTGTATTGTGGGTTTTTTTTCCCTGTTTTAACTTATTTTTTAATTTCCCCCATCGCTGTAGTATGAGTGCCTTCCATGTAAAACGAGTAGGAAGATTCGTTGTAGCCTTTTCTGATCTGTGATACTTTTTTGCTTCTCATATTAAAAAAAAAATACATTCCAGGGATACAAGCAAAATGTTCTTTAATCTGCAGTGAAGCAAAATAAGTTAGGTATGTATTTAAAAAAAAAAAGGCAAGAAAATCCTACACACAGGAATGAGACCCTGAAGAGAACATGTACCTTAAGCAGAAGGGAAAATACCGCACAGACGAACTGAATATCTGAATTCTTAGTAAAGGAAATTTATCACTGTCACGAATTTGGAGGCTTTCAATTGTGAGATAAGTGCACTTTGGGTAAATATCCATTAAGACACTCAAGAGCTGTGCAGAGTTCTGTGGAAATTACCTCTGGAGTAAAGCTTCGGTCTCCAATTATTATAAAAAGCCACTTGTCATCTGATGATTTTTATTATGGTGTTTCATAACAATACGTTTTGCTTAGGAGGGTTTTAGCAAAGAATGATGTCACCTATCGGCAACTCTGCGTGGTGCCACTGCAGTATTCAGCGGTTTTTTCTTGCAGTGCAAGTGTAAGAGGTAAATTGGCATATTTCGAGAAATCAAACAGAATTTTTGCTGATTTAATCCCTTGAGTGACAATGCGAGTTTGCACACACAAAAGTGACTACTTGCATATGCAATACTGTGCACTGGAAAGGAACCAAAAGGCATGTGTGCCCATCCCCTTAAACGTGTTTGCCTTCATTCCTTCTAATTACACAAGCCCAGTTCTGAACACAACAGTTAAGGAGACCTCAAGTGGGGGGTTAGATTGCAGGATTCTGCAGAGCTCCCTTCAGTAAAGGGATTTGTAACTTTAGCAGAGAAATCACCTGACGAAGTATTTCTTTTTTCTGCCTGTCCCCCTCAGGGAATAGACTTCCTCTGGCCTCATAATATGGAGAATTTCCTTAGCCGAAATCATATGTTCCCTGTATAATTTTATTACCACCAGTCTTTCCTCTGGCTAGTTTAGGGAATCTGTTGCAAATGTTCCCCTAGTGTTAGTGTTGTAGCTCTGCTGGCAAAACTAATGTTCCCTGCAGGGTCTGCGAGATGCCTCGCAATCGCTGGGTCAGCTCCTAAGAGTTTCTGGGAGTATCTGTTCTAAAACTCATTTACCAAAATCCTTTTCAGATGTCGTTGTGAACAAGTTATGATTTCTCTTCCTCCTTCTGGGAGGAAGAACAGATTATTTTTTTTTTTTTCCCTGAGCCAGTGACTCATCAGCCCTGCAGAACTGTTTACATGTTATGTATAAGGCATTAGTTAGTGGTAAATAACTAAAAATGTATTTTATTTTTCTGGGTAGAGCAACTAAGAGTATTTTTGGATGAGTGATTTAAATGTGATGATGTGTGCCTGTTTCTCTGCCAGAATGATGTGACATAGGTGGTGTCCAAGGGTTTTGCCTCAGCCCACAGGGTGTAGGCTGTGTGAATGCATGACTTGCTGTAATAAGAACACAATCTATAGCTACCGAGTACAGGAATTATTGTTTTTCAAATAAGAAAATATTGTTCTCTTCATCCCATGAAAGGCTGAATCCTTTAAACCAGCTGACACACAGATGAGTTTCCAGTGTCAGTCCATGCAAAATGTAGTGACTCAGAGCTGTTTTCCAACAGCCGTGGTTACAGTTTAAAAAGCAAACGCTGTTTTTGAGAACTAGCTGCGGCTTCCAATAATGTTAAAAGAGAAAAAATGGAGAAACCCAAAGGGAACTTTAGTCTCTGGTGTTATGTGCTGTTATGCGTATGACATTTGTATCATTGGTCATTCTTTGCAGATGCTTCTCTTTTCATAGCAGCACTGAAGAACTTGCTTGTACAGTGCACACAAAATTAATGAGCCTTGCCAATGTACTGCCTACTGTGTTCCAAATGTGATCGCAGAAAGCCTTGTCTGCCTGCTTGGACTGAGGGGTTTTGAAATGCTGTCTGGTTTAGTAGAAATCATCTCAGTAGTGAAAATCACGATTTCTGTTTTATTCATTTGGGATTTTTGTATGTGAGAGAATTAATCCTTGTCTTACTGAGGTCAGGGAAAGAACAGCTCACCATTTCATCAGCACAAGTTAAATGAAAATTGTGGGAATATTCTTTTTTTAAACTGTGGAATATTTTCCTTGTTTGTAAGGAAATTTCTTGTCCGTAAGCATTACAATGGAAAGGTATCTGAAATTAAACATGTTTTGATTAAACATACTTTTTTTCTTTGTAGTCATTAATGGCCATACACCTTGTTTACGGTTGTTGCTAGAAGTTGCAGACAACCCTGATGTGACAGATGCCAAAGGACAGTAAGTTTTCTTCACAAATTTTTTTTCAGCTCTGTGATTCAAATAACATCTCAGATTTCTCACCAAAAAAAATTATTTGAAATACCGTATTTCCTGCACTTCACCTCATAGAATTTGGCAGAGGTTATAAAGTACACATTCAGTTGATCTAAGCCATGTGTAAAGGATTATTCATTAATCTTAGCCTCTGCTTCATACTTTAAACAGTTCTTCATAGATGCTAAGGGCCAGATTCAGTAAAAACTAACAAGCTTCTGAGATGTTTCTATAGAGAGTCTTTTTCTTTCTAAACATTGCTATTTCAGGGTTTACTTGGTGTATTAGACTGGTGCAGTGAAACGGTATGTTTATTTGAGGTGACACATGCATCTGAGATGTTCCTACAAAAATTTTACTTCTCGTTAAATGAGTTATAGAGGGAGAATAAAGGACATTTTTGAAGTGAAAATGTGAATGGTTTAAAAAGTTCATTTGGGGTGCCTGGAACATATCTGACTACATATAATTTTAAATGGTATTAGCCTTATCTAAGAGTAGAAGGAGAATAGATCACTTTCAGAAAAAAATGGAAGATATGTTAGTCTAGATTTTGGCTTGAATAGTTTCCTTATGTCGCTTCATCCCCTTTAAATAACTGCCAGCATTTGCAAAAGAAATTTGGGTGATTGTCATCTTGGTAAGTAGCAGGGACGTTCATTCACACGTGGGTATTGTAAAGCTGATGTGTGGCTGGAGGTGACAATAATTGTAGGTGGTTGTCTTGAATGATGTTGCTCTGTAAACTGCTTACAAATGAGCTTGTTTCCGTTTCAGTCCTGGTAGTTGGTTGTTAAACATCTTAATAATTTCATATAAGAGGTCTTCACTTGGGTGTTATATAGATGAGTATGGTGGGTAGGAACAAAGAGAAATGGAGGGCTTCCTGATTTCTCTATTCTTGTAAGTTAGCAGTGGCAAGTCATACGTAGTTTTATAGCTGTGACCAGTTTGTTTTTGTTTTTTTCTAGAACCCCACTAATGCTTGCAGTGGCATATGGGCACATTGATGCTGTTTCTTTATTACTTGAAAAAGAAGCGTCTGTAGATGCAGCTGATCTCCTGGGATGCACAGCTTTACATCGAGGGGTGACTTAATTTTCATAATTCTTAATTATTTGTTTTACTATGACTACAACTGACAAACACAGGGATATTGAATGTAGGAAATATTGTAAATGATTGGAAACATGACCAAGCACTGTCAATAAGGTAAAAAGCAGGACAGATCTGCTCTCAGTAATGCTCTGCTTTTGACTTTATTTCACATTTTCTTTAATTAATTAGCGCTAAAATACTCATTAGACCATTTTTTTCTTGGCTCTAGACACTTTACAATAGCAGTCATTATTATTATAACTGAACACTTTATGAATTCTGAATATAATTTATTTAAAAGAACTGCCTAGCAGTTATTTTCATTTTTCTTGGGGAAGATGGTGTAAATAAGTAAGCCTTAAGTTTTTTCTAGAGGTAGTGAAACTTGAGGCAGGTCTAATCTTTTCTAGGAGTCAGCTTCTTACCCAATGCGAAGTTGATGCAGGAGGTGACATTTACACAGAACTCTATGATACCTGCAGCGAGCAGTTCAGCTTAGGAGTCCAGCACAATTCCGTAATAAAAGCTGTAGCATAAAAATTCTGTTCTGTATCGATAGCAATACATGAACATGCCCAAGATCTCAAAGCTAACCTATGTATGACACAGAGGTCGCTGATAGTAGCTCACCAGCTGTTAAAGCAGCTCTACATATTTCTGATGATATTCTTGATCTTTTTTTCCCTCAGTTCTTCTCTCACATTAATACATGGTTTTGAGAAGCCAGACTCAGGTTTTCTGAACATCACCCCTTGTAATCTGTTTCCTTAGTCTTAAACTCCTCCTGGTGTTGTGCCTCACCTAGTGGAGGCTCTTCCACAGACTAGGGATCAATACCTTTGAAAGACAGCACCAAATACATGTCAGTGTCTCAGTTACCACAGGTACTCATGGGAGCAAAGGAGCTTTAATCTCTCCCTTCTGAATCCCATCCAGGCCGTTTCATATTCACAGACATCAATCATTACATATTTCCCAGGCAAGAATCTGTATTATGTCAACCTCTTTACTAATTTCTTTGTTATCAGATTATGACTGGGCATGAAGAGTGTGTTCAGATGCTGTTAGAGAAAGAAGTATCTATTTTATGTAAAGACGCCAGGGGCAGAACACCTCTGCACTTTGCAGCAGCTCGGGGTCACGCCACTTGGCTGAGTGAGTTACTGCAGATAGCACTTTCAGAGGAAGACTGCAGTTTGAAAGATAATCAAGGTTATACACCACTGCACTGGGCTTGTTACAACGGTAAGTTTCTCCCTGTGGGCTTTTGCCAAGTTCAAATGTGGCCTCAGTTTTAGGGAAATGTGATAACAAAGCAACCTAACACTTCGAGAAGCTTGAAATGAAGAGGCAAATTATCTCCCCTCTACTTGCTCTCCGCAGTTAGCATTTGCTATGTTCACCATTCCCTTCCAAAGCCAGGGAAATTCCAGCCATACTTCCCAGTGGCTTTGCAGCTTGTTTGCTCCCAGTCACAGAAGGCCAGGGTGAAATTCTGATTTTACTGACATCAGTGATGAAATCCTCATTGGTTTCTGTGGGGCCAGGAATGCTCATTTGAGGTGTCACCTTCTTAGTTATTGATGCAAGACACTAGTGAATAGATGGATATTCTGAACTGAACTGATTATTCTAAACAGGATAATCTGAATTTGTTGCTTAAAATAAGGATAAAGCTTCCTAATACCATCATTTAAGACCATCTCTGAAGATGTGTAAGGCAACATACATAACATCACATTAAAAAGAGACATTTTTCCTTTCCTCTTTTTCAGTAAGTGGTAATATTAGCCTGGGTCTATCTTCCTGCTCTATTAAAAAAACCCCAAACTGTTTATAATTTTATCACATAAGAGCTTATATACACATTGTGTTCAACTTTAAGTGTTAAATTCTAATCTATAGAAGCCTAATATTAATTAAGTGAATTACTGGCTTTGTGCAAAACTTAAATGTCTGATCTCTTATAGGTCATGAAAACTGCATAGAGGTACTATTGGAACAAAAATTTTTCCGCACATTCTATGGTAATAGCTTCTCTCCATTGCACTGTGCCGTGTAAGTAGAAATCTCCAGTAACAAGTGATTTAGGATATGTCTGGAAAAATTAGCAGTATGAGAAGAAAGCTTTTTGGGGTTTTTTTGGTTTGTTTTTTTTTGGTTTTTTTTTTTTTTTTTCTGGCATGAGGAAATAATTTTAAAGCTGATCATAAAATTGCACTTCTGCTGAAAAAGTGCCAGAATAAAGAGTATTTTTTTGGAAAAATTTCATACATTTAGGCTATTTGATGAAATTCTGACTTGTAATTAAATAGCTGCATTTCTGCTCCCTTTCTAGTTTCTTTTCCCTTGCTTACAACTACAGACCTATGCCTTTTCTTCACACAGGCTGGAACTTCATAGCTCTTCCATTCTTAGGCCATGACCTGGGCTATAGTGCCTTGGTCCGTGTAAGTATGAGCTCTTGAGGTTCCTTTGAAACCCAGTGGCTGAAAGTTAAGAAATTTGTCAGAATCAAGATATCAGAATCAATCCTTTTTTAGCAATAGGAACAAAGTGATAATGAAGGAAGGGTTTGAAACAACAATCTGTGTCATGCTAGAATGCTGTTCTGTGCAGGCCATATTTTTTCCAAGACAGCTGAATGTTCTTCGGACTGATTTTCTTCATGGTCTTTTTTCTTTCTGTGATAATCTTTTGAAGGTTTGGTACTTCTTACTCAGGTCCCAGCCAAAGGGATTAATTTGTTGTAGAGGCACACTCTGTATCCAAAGTTCTCACATTACTTATAAAGAACAAAAACATGGTGGCTATTATAAGTTATTAATCTTCCATGCATGTATTTTATATATATTCATTATCCAAGTAAAGCAGTATATTTTCATATGGGAAGGATTCTAATTGAGCAAAATCATACCTTTTCATAACATAATTGTGAATGCATTTTTTAAAAAATGAAAGATTACTTTAGTTTGTAGGACCTAACATGCTTATTAAAACATAAGCAATCAGAAGAATAAGGAATTAAGCACTGAAAAAACAAATGCAAACTTTCCTAATTCCTGCCAACAGTTACAATGACTGTATTCTGTTCTGTGTTCTATTAGAAGAATGAATGTCTTCCAGAAGTAATGATAGGAGTTACTATTGTGTAGGCTTTCCTTCTACAGTCCATAGCATTGGAAAGTAGAAAAGTAATTTGTCATGTATCAAACTTTGAAATTGTAAAAACCACAATATATTAGAGAAATAAAAGCATATACAAAGCACTGGTTTTACTCAGCTTAAAATCATTAGTGGCTGAAACATTTTGAAATTTGAAATCTGAATTTGTAGTGATGGCTTTGAAAATGTTTTTCTCAATATTGATATTTTGTTAAACTAGTATGTTATTCTCAAACCCATTAAAAATGCGTGCAACTTTAAAATGAAAACAGCTACTAATCCAGCAGTGTGTATTAGATATACTATATGTCTAGTACTGTTTCTAAAAACTGTTTATTTCTATAATGAAATGAGACAAATTAATAATAACCAGAAAGAATATTAATTGAGTACATCCATCAAGGAAAAGTGTTAAATGTGTGAGTTTGAGGAGATGTGGGCTTCAGAACCTAAAGCATTAGAGGAAAGCTTTCTATATGTAGGTACCTACATATAGAGTGCTTTCCAGATCCAGGTGTGTTTGACATTTAAACTAAAGGATTTTAAGGCATTAAGGTTTTAATTCTAGGTTTGTGCTGCACTTTGTTACATTTGTGCGTACTGAATTGCAGGATCAGCTTTGCTTGAGACTGAAATTCATAGTAGCTGACACAGTTTTGTTAAATGGAGAGATGATAAATAATAAAAAATTTGACTAAAAGAATTATGCGAAGGTATGTTAGGATAACTTATAAGAAATATTAATGGGAAGTGTAGTAAATTAATATTGGAAAATGGGAAAAGATATAGACTTTTTACCTTTTTGAAAATGTTTTTTCTTTGGCAGAATCAATGATCATGAAAACTGTGCATCGCTGCTCATCGGAGCCATCGATGCCAGCATTGTCAATTGCAAAGATGATAAAGGAAGGTAATAGTTTCTTAAACAAATTGCATTTCATCGTCATGAATCCATCTAGTATTTTTCATAATTATTTCTGAACCTCTAGAACTTAATCCTTATCTGATATGGTTGAGCTAAGACTTGTCATGCTGACTTCCAGACAGGAGTTTACACTGCAAGAGAGTTCAATGGTGGCTCACTTGAACCAGGAGTACTATGAAATATTCAATTTCATAGTACATATGAAAAGAAATGCAAAAGAAATAGTATTTTGTTTGTTTAGAACAGCTATGACTATAGGCTGTTTACTTGAACCAGTTGTCTTTGTTTAATAATTAAACACATTTATCTTTGCTAAATGGAGTGATACTATGTATGCATGGAAAAGTAGTTAAAAGCTTTAACATTATGCTAGCACTCTGAGGGTGCAGAGCTCAAAACATGTCTGCAGCAAAATAATACTGATACAGCGAGCCAAATCCTTAATTTGTCACACTGGTAATCTTCTGTGTTTGTGTATAGATATATCTACTTTTAATTAAAATTGCTGAAATTCTAAAAATTTGTTACTCATTTTTGCTATTAATTAAAACAAATTCAAGACCTTCAGTAATGGTGATTACTTACTCCTGTAAAGATAAGACCCTCTTACCCTTACTGAGAAGCAAAACCTGAAGTAACACTAGGAGCTGGGCTGTGTACCAACCGTCTTTCATCTCTATTAGTCACACTTCAGACCCAAAATGTCGTAGGGAGACAGCGAACAAATTCTAGTGTCTCAGTCTTGTGGAAACTGGTAACTTTCAAAGGGGACAGAATTCCTTCTGCCTTTTATAGTAATACTGTTACTGTTGTTTGTTGCTGCAGTGTTTTTGACTATAACTTAAAGTACTTCATTTTTTTTAAATAATGGATCAGTTCTTCCCATCTTAGGCTTGTTTAAAAAAAAAAAAAATCAGGTGAATAAGTATGATGGATTGTACTGCTTTTCATATTACACAGTATGCTCCATTAAATTAAATATGCTGCTAATATGAGATTCTCAAGTGTCACATTGCCAGAGTATCATAGCCACCTTATGCTTCCCTTTTTTTAAAGTTTATATTGCACCAGAACAGAGACTGTAAATAGTATTTAACTTACTTCAGATGCTGCTACTGTAACGTTCCCTTTATGATAGCTCAAAAGTTTCATAAAAATAAAGAAAAAGTGTCTTTCACTTTCAGGTTCTTGAGAAGGTAAGGAAACAGGAATATTGTCATTCTTTAGCAACAGCTGTGGTTGTGTTACTTTCCCCACAGAACACCCCTTCACGCAGCAGCCTTCGCGGATCACGTGGAGTGCCTCCAGCTCCTCCTGACTCACAGCGCACAAGTGAATGCTGCAGATCACGCAGGGAAAACACCTCTCATGATGGCAGCTCAAAACGGTCACATAGGTGCTGTAGGTAAGTACATCCTTGCCTCTGTCTTGAAGGGTGAGTGCTACTGCGGTTACTATCCCAAGTAGGTGGTCTTTTTCCTGTGAAAACTAAGGAAGAAAAAGGAATTGTGTGGATGTCTGTAAGAAACTACCTTTACATTTGTAAAAAAATTATTTTTCTTCTCAATCATTGCTTCTCAGCAGTCTTGGTGAAAATTTGCAATAACAAACTTGAGTCTTACTTCCTCCTAAGAGCACACTGTAAAGAGCATGAGGGGAGTAGTAATTCTGTTCTCCTGTTTACTTCCTTGATTTTATGGAGCAATCAAACTGCACATGTGAAAAAGACTGTGTAACCTTTTCCCCCTGCTCTATTATAGGAAGTTGTATTCTTAAAATGGCAGCTATCAGCATCTGATTTTCCAGGCTAGACTATAAACTGTAGACATACAGATTAGGGTCATACTGCTTTAACAGAATTCCCTTCTCTCCACCTTCAGCAGCACAGACTGCACCCTAAATTTTCTGTATCCACTTAGTACTCTCAAAGCAGGATCCACAGTTCTCAGGAGGAGGTGATTCAGGCAGAACTTGCTGATTATTAGTTTATAACTAATATGTTTGACAGTTTGGGGCACAGTGAATGAGCTATTAGCTGTGCCTTTGCTTGCTGATTAACTGCACAAGATGAGTCTGTTCTCATTCGTTATTTTCACTTCATGTTCATAAAGCTTACATCACATAAAAACTTAATTGATTAGCATGTATGGACATGTATATTGAAATAGTAATTTTTTTCCCTCTGTTTTTACATGTTCATCTGCCCATTGGCTTTGTTCATTGATACCTATTCTATACCTCAGACTTTTTGGTGAACATTGCCAAGGCTGACCTGACATTAAAAGATAAGGACTCGAATACATCTTTGCACTTGGCTAGCAGTAAAGTAAGTTGAAGACCTCTGTATGCTTCTATTCTTGTCATAGTCTTTATGTCTGTATGTGTGTGTTTATGCTCCTAATTTTTTTTCTGCAGTGGAAATGTCACGATCAAGCTTGTGGTGAGGAAGGGGGCATTGGTCTAAGTTTTTTCTCAAGTCTGTTTCAAGGTTTAGTAAATTGAGAAAATATGGATGCTTCTTATGACAGCTGAAATATGAGGAAAGGAAACTAAGAGAAATGATGGAAAATCCTTTGAGATTTTACCAAATAATCTCACTGTAAAGTAGCTTAATGTGGGTTCAGTGACAACAACAAAAAAAAGAAGGTATTTATTCTTTTTTCTTATTCTTCAGTTTCTGTAGAAGGAACCCAAAATTTTTCCTTATGCTCTGTAGCAGTAAAACAGAAGCATTGATCAGATTAGTGGGGGTCTTTTCCTACCCTTTCTTCCTCTTAATTCAAATTGCTACTGCTGTTTCTGGAAGAAAAAATGCCCATGGGATTCCCTCTCCTGGGCCTTTTCTTTTGCTTCTACCCACAGATTGGATTCCAGTGTGATAGTATTACTCCGGCTTCTGCAGACACATGAGCCTCACTGAATTCTCAAGGTCTTTCAGGCAGCTGTTCACCTGCCAGGGCTGTAGGCTTGGCATTCGCAACTTGCTGTGCTCAAACAGTATCGGAACTAAGGCCTGGATCTGTATTATCTCCAAAGTTTCCTTGTTAGCACTCTCACATCAAAGGCATTTTGTAGTAGCTTATTTATAAGAGAGAAAGGCATGTAAAGACCCAGAAAGTGGGTCTTTCATTTCTGAGATTAAACTCTCTTCCTATGTTACTATGTAATTCTCATAAATAATCCATTGAATGCTCTCTCAAGAGAAACAGTAGTCTTCTCTGAAAGTTGACAAGGTGAACTCATATATAATGAATGGAGGGTTGAAAGACAGGTGAATGTCTAAACTTCTAAACACGCTAAAGCGTCCTAGCAGTGGCGGTTTGTAAATGGTGTACAGTTCACCTGCTACTTATATATCCTTATAAACTCAGTAGCAGGTATTGTATTTCAAATTGAGTTATTAAATTTCGCTTTTTTATGTAAAATTTCTTTCCATTTCAAACTCCTCAGCAAATTAACACTATTTGCTTTTTTCCCCAACTACAGGGTCATGAAAAATGTGCCTTGTTAATACTTGACAAGATACAAGAACAGAGCCTTATTAATGCAAAAAATAATGCATTGCAGACGTAAGTATAGCCTGATCCTCTCAAGTTCAGTTGACTTACCAGAAGATTACAATTTAGCATTCAAATTCATGTCTCAGATTTTTTCATGGAACAAAAAAGTTAATTTATAATTTATTTAGACTTAAGGTGATACATTTAACTTTTAGGGGGGGGTTTAGGTGGTATTTTATGTGCAACTCTCATTCACACCATACATTATCAGAAGAGTTAGAACCATCGATATTCTTACTCCAGCTGCAAATGTTTGACTGGGATGGGGAGATCCCCCAGTAGAAGATTGAACCACGAGTTCAGGTGGCAGATCATCTAGTGCTTGCAGAAGAATTCATTCCCTCTTAGCGCTTTTTTCCCCCCTGCAATACGAAATCGTTTTTCCTGTCCCATTAGGTGCCCCCAAACAGGACCATTGGGTGTTGGAAAGGAGCAAACCGCTGGTTATTTTTAATTTCCAGTTGTTCTGCAGTAATGGAGATTAGCAATTGAGTATTCAAGGATAAAAAGGCAATATGATGATTCTGAGCAGTAGTAGCCAGAATTAAGGATGGAACAAAAGCATTTATTCAGTCTGAGATTAATTTTCCTTTTAAATGTCAATTATATGTGCTGCAAACAGTGGAAAAATTAGAGCTTTTTAAAGAAAGCCTTTAGACTGGAAAGTATTAAGCAATCTTTGTGTATGTAAAAGGTAATTATAGTTGTCTTGCACATATATTTTATAGATGTGGAACATGAGGATTATTTTAAAGGCTGTAATGTAGTTTAATGTCTACAATATAATTGTAATGATCCAAAGAACGAAAACATTCTCTCTCTGAGGCTGGGTATGCTTTAAGCATTATCTCACTTTTTTTAGGAAGTCTGTTTTAAACTGACCTTGAATTTAGTTGTCATGTTTTTGTAGACCTCTCCATATTGCTGCACGAAATGGCTTAAAGATGGTGGTTGAAGAGTTGCTAGCCAAAGGGGCATGTGTCCTAGCAGTAGATGAAAATGGTAAGTAAATAATAAACTCTGACAATCTTCAGTAGGACCTAACAGGTAATTTTACAACAGACCGAAGCAATAGACTTAAAAGCTGATGATAGACATCATTGATGCTTTTATCCTTCCAAGAACAGACAATGAGCTGTGTGAGTACCTATTAAAAAAACAAGATAATATTTATTTTTACTGAATATAAAAATGTATTCTATACATCACAGCGGTCCCTTTTACTGTTCATTTTGCATGTACTGTCAACAGCTAGTCTTTTTTTAATGCTTGAGTGCAGTGGTAACTTGAATTTCCTAAACATGCAAGTGGCACCGGATAATTCTGACGCCTTGCAGAAGAATTAAGGATTATGCATTCAATCAGCGCATGTTTTAATGGGTAGGAAGAAAACCATCAACATATGTTTGATTGTGTCCTAGTTCATTCTGAGAGCAAAGCTTGTGCTTATCAATTATCTGACCTTATCCAAGGTGCAAGTAAATTACTGTTGCTCATAAAATATATGATTAGTTAATAAATCTGATAATTTTGTTTCAGATCTCAATGAAGTCTTTCCCTAAACACTATAAAGCCCATAGAGTGCTGTGCTTCTATAATTAATGTTTTCAAAAATGTCTTCCTGAAATAAGCTGGTCTTTCTTACAATACTGACTTCATGGCATTATTGTAACAATTTGGTACCTCCATCTTCCCATATCTGTAATGTAACTATAATAATACTCACCCATCATTGCAAGACATTTGAGATCTATGGATGAAAAGAACTGAGTGGTGAGTATTTACTACTAACCAAATGATACCTAGATATACTTGCATGAATGAGTTCTGCTGAAGTCATCTGGCCCTAACCTCGTTTTAGAGATAGGGGACAGAAAAATGAGCCAGACTAGCTTCTAACCACAGTCTTTATAATTAAAATTGTACATACAGATCCAGCTAATTTGCATGTACGTAACAAATGAAAATTTAAATTTTACACACATTTAACTCTTCTAGGAACAATTGCACATGCAGTTTAAAAGAGAGGAATTTAAGTACAATCTTAGTATAAGTACAACTCTAAAGAATACTCCAGCTTGGAACTCGGTGGAAGAGGAAATTCCATTTAGGGTATGCATTCACTGCAGTCAGTGCTTAAATGTGGGTAGTTTGCTACAAAAATGTACTCACATTTGTCCACCAAACTCATCTACACTGCAGGTGTTCTCGGCTTCCTTAAGGCAGTAGGAATCAGTAGCAGTCATTGCCTCAGATTACTGTTGCTGCAGCGCTTAGGGTTCAGCCATCTGCAAAAGAATTTGATTGCTCTTAAGCATAATGGAGGATTTGTTGGAAAGCACTGGGGTACTACACAGCAGCCTTCAAAATATATAGATGGCAAGTGTGATCCGCATACTGGTTTCCAAGATTTGCATACGTGAAGAGCTGCTTTAGGGGCAGCGCTTGGGCAGGAGCCAAGTTAAACTGCAGTGAAGACAAACTTTTAATAGCCCCCCCACCCCGTTCTTTGTTTTACTGTTTACTGACATCTGTATAATATTAACATTGTATTTAAAGTGTATGCCATGCTTTCTGAATAGAGTCATTATTTTTCTAACATAATGTAAATTTGGGTAATTAAACATCCATGTAGCCATACCCGCTATACCTCTACCAAGTGCACTGGTCTAATTCTTTTCTCTATTAATTTAATTCCTAAATAAACTGCTTTCCAAGTTGAGCAGATACACGACTGATAAAACCATTTGCTTATTACTTCAAAATATTTTTAAACTAATATCTTTTACGTTCTAATGAAAGTCATTGTTCTCAGAATGAGACTTGTTCATACGCACAGAAACTGGAGCCAGTTTCTGTCCCTGTCGCTGTACTCCCCGTGTTCTGTATTCATCATACCGTCTGTGCTGTAGAACTGTGTTTAGCAAGTGCTTTTATTCATATCGTGAAGTCTGTTTGCTGCCTGATTTTTAAAAAAATAGTGCTTGTTGTGGTCACAGTGATTTAAATGCTCCGTAAAGTGTGTATTTTCCCAGCATGTCTAATTTAAAATAAGTAACATAGTCCTGTTGCCTGGCATGGTTGTAACTGAACATACATCTCCTGCTTACGACGTCATCTAGAGATGTATATGAGGAATTCTCAGCGCCATTCTGAGTACCCTTAGTACTAACCATTGCCTTGTCTGCATTTGTGCCCAGGTCATACGCCAGCCCTGGCTTGCGCTCCTAACAAAGACGTGGCTGACTGCCTGGCACTCATTTTGGCTACCATGATGCCTTTTTCTCCTTCCAGTTCAATGACGGCTTTCAACTTCGTTTGTTTTAAAAAAGACAATTTGGGCAGGACACATCTCTGCGATGGCTCCAGTATGAGTAGCATTAACTCTTACAATAAGCCCTTGAGTAATAACATAGGAACAGTGGATGGGTACAATGAAAATGATTCAGATTCTGAAACATTTTGACTTTTTGGTATTTAAAAACTATTTTTCTTTATTATTTCATTTCAGCTTTATTTTTGTCTTTTTAAACAGCTCAAAACCCACGGCTATATGCTTAATTCTTATTCCTGATAAGTAGGTATTGAAAGATTTGTAGTGTTGATGAGAATCAAGCCTTGAAATAACAAAGTTAGAGGGATTTACTGGAACATGCTCCTATTAGTGTTCTGCAGCTTTTTAGTTTCCTGATGTTTTCTTTAGGCCCTAAGTGCCCCTGTGGAAAGTCTCTACCTCTTATTTTAAGTAGAAAAAGAGAAAATGCCTTTTTTCTTTTTGACAGCACAAATAAACAGGGAACTATTTGTAAAAAGTTCTTACATGTATTAGCTGTACCTTTAGTAAACAAACATATTTCCAGTGTAGCCTTCATGGATTCGAGCATCACCCCTTTCCTATGTTTGTCTGTCTCCTGCTTCCAGGGGGTCTGATAATTAGATAATTTTTTTACACAAACCAAAGGTAAAGTTGTAAATCTTAAAACTGCCTGTATTACTTTTCTACAGGAAATGAAACCTTTTACATTCTGCGTGTATTAAGCACTTAAACTTACAGAAGGCACTTTTTACAGTTCCTAGTTGCAGCACACAATTAGAAAAACATGGTTATTAACTCTTAAGGCCAAATTCTACTTGTCTCACCATATTTTCCCGTGGACATTAGTGGAACTGCTTGTATAAAATGAAAATCACTTAGCCCTTATTTTTTTTCAATTCAGCACAAACATGTACAATTTATTTGCACTACAGAATTAGGGTCATTAGATGTTTCTGTCACCTGAGCCATTAATCATGAATCTAGTACCAGAAAAAAAAAAGGGGGCAGGGGGCGGAGGGAAATCAGGTGTAGACAAAGGTGTATGTAAAAATTTATAATGACTTGCCAACTTAAATGGATTTTTTTCCTTTTCTGTGCTTAAATAACTTTTACTGTAAAAATTATCAAATTTTTACATACTTTTGCCAGTGTTTGGATTAACAGAGCAAAAGTAAAGCAATGAAAGCATAACACCAAAAGTTGATATACCAAACACCAGAAAACATAGTAGTGACCATGCAGGGGATTGGAGATACATGCTAAAAAAGCCTACTGTCACCAGCTTTTAAAGCAATGTCAACTTTGTGAATATGTTTACTCCTTCTGCCAAAGTTTCTAGGTCAAATGGACCACGACCCTCATCTGCAACAGATGTACAAAAGGAAGAATGAGACTTTGTAAACAAAAACAAACAAACAAAAAGCTATCATGAACTAACCAGCTGTACCAAGAGGACCAAAATGCTTCAGTAATTAAATGGAAGACTTTGCTACTTTTATTTTTTCTTCAAATGTGAGTGACATAATGAAGTAGTTTTTCTAAACCATAAAAATATAAACTTTTGAGGTAATGAGTAGTCTTGAGTGAATTTTACATTTTATGACACAGGTTTCAAGTTGACATTTGTAACTGACGATGTGTTGACCACAGGTGTTTTTTTTTCCAGACTAAAGAATATGTTCATATACTTTTAATGTAAATGTGTTTATATTTATTTGAAATGAAACAAATGCCCAGGAATAATAACTATGGCTTGTTCTCCTAGTTAGCGTTTGTGCATACTATTTGGCATGATGCAAAATGAAATGTGAATCTAGGCAAGACTAATAGCCTGACTAGAAAAAGGAAGGGCTGATGCACTTTGGGAGAGTGCCTGTCTTCTTGTATGGAATGCAAAGATTAAGTCCACAGGCTGTATGAGTAAAAAGCAGAAAGCAAAACACCTTCTCTCATTTAAGAGCATAAGAAAGGGATCCCAGCCACTTGCTAGACAAGTGAGAGAACACTATACAGCTACAGTGATGAAGGGAAAAAGTAGTATAGCATGGAGTCAAGGTGTTCAAGTTCCTGTGATTCATGCTCAGGCTGTCTGCAGGCCTACATCTGTGCTGGGAGGAGAAGATGAGCTTCCTCAGTGCAGACATTCGGCAGGGTAAATGAAAAACAAGGATTTTTATTGTAGTTGCAGTTTTTAGCCATGTTCCACTGAATTGTTAAAAATGTATTGGCAGAATCCAATTCTTTAATTAGGAAGAAAATTATATATTTGGTTTATTTTGGTTTGCTAAAAGTAGATACAATTTCCTTGAACGTTAGGTAAAAGTAAATATTGTTTCCTCGAACATTAACAAATTTCCAAATTTTATGACAAAAAAATCACAAGGATTAGTGTCTCTAAAGGTGAACATTTCTTTTCCCTCAACTCTATATTTTATGCAGTAGAATGACAGAGCACCTGAAACCCTGGTTTTCTCCTCAGAAATAGCACAGAATAATATTTTTATGATTGATTTTTCTCAACAGTTTTGCTTTTAAAAGTTGCAGAATAGCAATAACCACCTTACTTTAAGCACTGAAAATAAGAGGAGAAATCAGTTGTTAAAGTTTTCAGCAGTGTCTGTTCAGAAATGAATAGAAATCCCAAAATTTGCTTTTTTAATATGGAATGATGGCATTGAAAGCAAATAAACAGATGGGAAATGGCTGCCACCTGTCTAACAGCAGGACCAGCCTTTTAATCTTATTTTAACCAGAGAGGTAGGTAGGCTCCTTGGCAGGATTAGTTATAAATCTCACCCTGAAATACAGAAAGTTAAGCTATCCTACATTAAGTTGTTTCATTAGGAAAAAAAGAGTCCTCTTTGCAAAGAGGATGATGTATTATTTTAAGCAGCCATTAAAAAAAGTCAGTATTTTTACTTGCTACCATACAGAGTTACTGAAAATATTTCTGTATATTTACAATACCTTGTAACTCTGGTAATTGCATAGTCCAACAACTGCTGCATCTTGATGATGTATACAGCATTATAGAAACATAGGTGATTACTGAATTACTTTGATCCTTCTAGGAACCAAATCTAAACTTTATTGATTAAACTTTTCTGTAAACTAACAACGATATAAGTAGGCAATATTCCAAAAATCATAGAAACACACGATTTGTTAGCATCTTAAGGGCACTGCGAACATCATGTTTTGAGTATGCTGTATTTAGGAGGAAAACTGTCACGAGCAAGATATTTGGAAGTACTCAGTATTGGCCTATCCCACATGAGTTACCAGAATCCCTTTTTTCGTATGCTAGTACGTTAATCTGTAACATAATTTATCACATGTAGAAATAAATTTCTAATTTAGGACAGGTATTTAAGCATGGAAATAATTTTACTCTTGTAAATAATCTTCTTGCCTTTCTGTGGACTTTTTACAAGAGTAGAGTTAGTCATACATAATTGTTGCACTTAACCCTGGATCCTGCAATTTACAGTACATGGAGGACTCCTGTGTCTGCACCAAGCAGAGGTTATTTGGGAGGGGCAGCCATCTGCCCAGGTGTCTTAGCAGGGTTGTTTCTTCCTGTGTTTTAACCACAGCTGCAGGTGGAGCCCATAGCAGGATGGGATCGCAAGTCTCATAAATACTGAGTTACAACCTCTGGACTGCCTGAAATTGCTGTGAAATAGCTCAGGGGATTTCTGTTCATTGCTACTAAAAGGGCACCATAATGTGTTTGATACTTTTATGCAGTAAACAACTGCCTGATGATTGAATTAGAACAAACACATGAAATGAATTGTTTATTCATTGTACTGTTGAGAAACTTGGTTATGTATCTTGAGGATGATTTTTAAAAAATTTTGTGATTTTTATTCTTAGTCATGTAAGAAATATTAGAGTGCCTTTTTATATTTGTGTATTATGGAAATGTTTCGTGAAACTCGTCTTTTTTTTAATTATTATTATTTGAGTGTTATAAAAGCAATATATTACCAGTAAATTTTCATTTCAAACCTTCTTTGAATGTATAAAGTGATTCTTCTTTTCATATGTTCTACCTGCATTGAAATGAAAATTAATATGCTAAATTTCTATAGGAATAATGTATAATTTTTGCAGTGCTGAAAATGCTTTCTTATTACACAAAAAGTAAACCTTAGGTCAGTGTTATAGGAAAGGGCGTTTTAAACTAGTGACAATCTGAGTGTGTGTATAAAATGTAATTTTATGCGTTTCTTATGCAGTGATCTACATATTAAAGCCAATATCTTATGTTTTGTAGGTTTTGTCTTATATTTTCTGCTTTAGCATGTGCAATATATCTTTACAAACCATGTGATACGAATCTGGTGCCAGTGTTATATTTTGCATAACATTTGTAATAAACAATATAAAATATTGTTTGATGGTTTCAGTGGGGTTTTGTCAGTATTGTTTGCTTTTTGTAAATTGAAGTTTAAGGACTTGGGTAAATGTCACATATGAAATGAGGAAAGAGACTTAATTCAGTGAATGACTTGGAATTCAACCTGAATTTTCTCAAGCACAGTTTAGTAACTTTTTCAACTACTGAATGCTGTAATAATGTAATGAAGAACCCTAACTGTAAACTACTCTTGCAATGCATTCAGATGGTTATTTTTACAAATAAAAATGGTACAAATACAGTTGGAATGAGTAAATTTTGTTTCTTTTCAAGGAGGGGGAAAGGCTTACGTATTTAGCTGTGACAATGAAAATGCAACTCCATCTATTTCTATTTCCCTCATATGTAACTACCCCTTGTCTTAGTAAGTTCACGTTAGTATTGTTTCCCATGTAGATTGTGGGGGAGTAACTTTTTTTTTGGTCGGTTATTAAATATTTTACTGTTAGTTCTGACCGATGAGCAACGCCAGCAATTGCAGGTGTTGTACATGAGGGTGGGGTATCAGTCCCACAGAGACTAAAACCCAATGAAGAAAAGTGCCTAAATATAGTAAAAGTGTTTAATTAAAGGAAACAAACAAAACTCACAAAAAAAAACCCCGGCTCCTCTACCCCCAAAAACCCCAAACCAACACCAGCCACCATCAACGTCTTTTACGTATTCAGTGCTTGAAGCTTTATGGATGTTTTGACTAAACGGTTAACAGGACAGGAACCTTAAAAGCGCCTGAACCGTGGGGTTTGCAGGTTTGTTTTCGGCAAGGTGAGCCGCCGCGATGCTCTAGCCCCGCTCCTGTCGGCACCCCCTGCCCTTGCTGCCAGCGCGGAGGCGCAGCGGTAAACCCAGGCACCCAGGGGGCATTTTGGGCTCCGCAAACGCCGATGAGACGCCGCCGCCTGTTGAGGCGGGCGAGGGGAAGGAGTGTCCCCTCACAGACCTCAGTCCGACGCGGCGCCCCGTCAGCAGCAGCGAGCCCGCGGGCCGGACGCGGCTAAGCAGGCGCCCCGTCAGTGCCATGCTAGGGAGGTCGGTCATGGCGGACACGCCTTCCCCTACAAGCTACCGGCTCGGGGAAAGCCGCTGGGGAGGTTCCTGACCTCCCCGTAATGGCTCCCAGGCTCCCGACATGGCGGACGGACCCTCCTCAGGCGGGGGGGAGGCGACCAGCCAAGCGCCGGGACCTTCCCAAGATGGCGGCCGCCCCTCCCGCTCCCGGCGGCGGCCAGGTCGTGGCGCCAGCCCGCCCGCCCGCCCCGCCTCCCGGGCGGTGGCGCTTCCCGCCCCGCTCCGCCGTGCCTGTGTGCGCGGAGAGCCCGCGGGGGGACGGGGGCTCCGCTCCAGCACCGCCATGGTGCGGGGGGGCTGCCGGCCGCCCGCGTTGGCGGCGCTCTTCTACGGGGCGCTGGCGGCCCTGGCGCTGCTGGGGGTGCGGGACGTGCTGTTCCTCTACGAGGAGAACCGGTGCAGCATGACCTACATGTACGAGTACCCCGAGTACCTGGTGAGTGAATGTGGCGGCGGGAGGCGCCGAGGGAGCGGGCGGCGGTGTAACAGGTGGGAGCCCGCCGGTCCCGGGGCGGCCCCGCCCGCCTCGCCTCAGCCGGGAGCCGCTCGCCTGAGGCGCTGCTCGCCTCGGCTGCCCGCCTCTGCCCTGCCACAGGGAACGGGAAACGGCCCCGAAGGCGCTCAGCCGCGGGAGAGCCGCCGCACAGGCGACTCCCAGCTGCTCCCGTAACTTTGGGGTTAGCTAACTTGGCTGAGGCGGCGCCTGCAGAATAGCAAGCTGTAAATGGGGCAGAAATAGTTTTGGCTTGGTCGGTGTAGCTGGCGAAACGCTCTGCTTTGGCTGCATCATGTAATGGTGCACCTTGGATAGCTACGGAAGGGAAAAGCTGTCTACCTGTAAAGTAACGAGGTGTTTTGTGCCGCTGCCTGTATTACAAAAGAAAACGAATAAAAAAGCTTCCGATTTTCTAACCGGTAAGTACCTGTAGTCCTGGTAAAACCGGTCAAAAGCTTATCCAAGCTTTTGCAAGGGAAGAGGCTGGGGCAGGTCCTCTGACAGCACTCACAGCACTGTTAGTTGCCCAGGAGGCTGCGTCTTGTACTTCTTGGTCCTTTTTGTGACATTATAGAGCGTGAAGCAATTAACGTGTTTTAAAAAAAGTGAATAACTAAAGATTCAAATCTGAGCGTATTTCTCGAGCTGAAGAACAGTAGTGCAAAGTCTTCGCGGTGAGCACTTTGTAGGTGGCACATCCCACCACGTATGGGAGAACTTGTAAATCTGTCTGAGGTCCCTCTTGCTTTGCTAATGAAGCCTTTTAGAAACCTCTTTGAAAACCTTGAATCAGATTGAGAGAGAGGACTGCTGATGGAACTTGTTTTCCAGACATGGTATTATGGCTTAATAGCAGGAAAATGTAAATATGTGGTAGGTTCACTGCTAATACTGCATAAACAATTTCTCTTTCTAATAGCAGTTCTCAATACAGTGTTTTCTGTCCTATTAAAAGCATCCCAAAGCATGTTTTGTTGTCTCTTAAACATTCATTTAGCATTATCTAGGATATAATCTATGTTGAAAAATAAATGAACTGCTCTGAGGCAGGTGGCAAGCTGTCTTGCATAGTAAAAAAACCCCCCACCTTACTACCTAAATTGGTAATGAAGCAGGAAGTTAATTTTTGGATCTGTTAACCTCCATTCGCTACTTTGACATAGTCATGTTAGCTTACAAAAGAGAACCTGTGTGGTGATGTTGGTGGTTGCCTGAAATTCTCATCTGCCATCACACATCTTTTGTATTTACTCATTATGTCAAGGTTTAAATTCTAAGCACCTTTAGATAAGTGTTGTGCTGGTAGGAGATGCAAGGCTTAAGGGTAAGCAGTAGCTCCATGCAGGACATGCAAGTCACAGTTGGCTATATGCCTTTCAGAATTTCTATCCTAAACAATCAATTTTACTTTATAGAAAACAGTACTTTTGTGGGCAGAGAAATTATGAATTTGTCGGGGTTTGCCGAGGTATTTTACTTTTCAAGCACCTCTTTATTGTTGGAGGGGTTGTTTGTTTAGTTTTTCATGTAATGCTGGCATTGGTAGGAAACCACAAGGTAGGAATTTCAGGTGAGGGTTACCTGTCCTCCCTTCCAGATTGGGTATCACATTACAAAACAACTATTTGAGCAATTAAACACATGAATCTTCATTTCTTTTGTGTCTAACAGTGTGGGTTAGCTCACAGTCAAGCTAATACTAAGTAATTAAGTAAAAGGAATCGGCTTGGATTTTTTTTTCTTTTTTGTAGTTAACCATATTTTTTTGCATGAGTTGTAGAACTGCAGTATTTGATTTTAACCTACCCTTGTCCTGTCCAGTTAAGCCTGATAAGAAATTTGGAAGTTAGTAATCAGAACTTTTTCACATAAACCTAATTTCTTTGGGAATCAGGGTGAAAAATTAAGCCTACATTGACACTGTAAAAAGTTACTGTAGCTCACTACAACCAATTATATAACCAACATCTTGGGAATTCAGAATTTACCACCACTGTCATGGAACATGAATGTCTGCCTGTTTTTCTTTGGAGTTATGTGTTGCCATTTTGTTACAATATTTGAGCATGTGATTTACTGAAAAACCCTGTTGTTTTGTTAGTACAGTTCTCACAGATTGTGTATTTTTTTTGCTTTCAACATTGACCCACAGAAGGGTGGCTCATTCATTTTATGTTCTGTAAAAGTTTTGGAAAAGACAATCAAGAGGATACTGGGGAAGAACAGCTGATGATCCATCAGGAAGTCCCACGAACATATCTTGATGGCACTTAGTTGAGTAATGGAAACAGATTAAGTCTTTTTTTCACGGAATTTTGAAAGCTTTTGTAAAAGGAGGAGTAGGTAGAAATGAGAAGGGGACAGTGAAGTTGGAAAGGTGAGATGATGGAAAAAAAGTAAAGAATGTTGAAAGGATTATCTGAAGACATAAGCCCTGAACAGAGCTTAACCTCTAATATGTGTATATTGTTATAATATATTATAAAAATGTTTATATATTATAGAATACACATTTTAAATACATATCAAATGTAAAAGGTTGCAAATAACCAGTATGGCAAAAAAATTGATGGCTCAGGGAGAAAGGAAATAGTCTTTGTCTGAGGAGAGACAAAGGAATACAGGGGAAGGGAAAGAGTGTGTGGAAACAAGGAATTAAAACTAAATCACCTTTACTGTAGATGTAATTGAGAGAAACAACTGAAATATCAGAAATAGAGAAGCTTCAATTTTGAGAAAGCAATTAAAAGAGTCTTTAGTGAAGATTTCTGATGCAAAACTGAATTTAGTTTCTAAATTCAGTTATTCTCTAAAGTGTTTCCTTAAAATATAAATTATACCTTAATACATTTATTTAATTATCTTGTCTCTAAATTGTCATAAGTAAACAAATGCTAGAACAAGTGTATTTGCATTCATAGAAACTTTAAAAATCTGTATCTTAGACACTCAAAATTATAAACCAACCTCCATACAGAAGTTAATTAAATATTTTCTTGCTTATTACTTACTTGGTTTAAAGCAGTGTCATATGGCTCTAAGAGTCATAACTTACTTGTCTAAGACTTAATCATCATCTAGCCCTTAGGTTCAAAGATATTTTATTCTTTTTGGGAGTTCATAATCCTGTGAATAAGTTATATGATAGGTTAGGTGGTTAGTTGTTTGCTTCTGTGTTCTAATACAAGAAATATGGCCTTCTTTAAGATGACAATTGACTGTGCAAATTGGATCCTGAGTTTACAAAACCATGTTGCATGTCACTAGGCTGCAAAACTGATTCTGAAAACAGCAACAAAAAGAATCCTCCAAAGTATCATGTGTTTTATTTTTTCTGATGAGCCATATTAAGGTGGTTCCTACTATTGTTTACATACTCATTGCAAGTTACAGCTCTTAAAAAATCACTTCAGAGAATTGACACTGTAATTTACCCTATCAGTAATAGTTGTCATCTGACAGTCACCTACATAACCCTGCTCTTGAGATTTAGCTTTGGTTTCAGGTGCAGTAGCACATCTTTGTTCTGAGTTACATGGTGTTGGAAAGGATTCTAGAACCGTTCTGGTGCATTAGGAAGAATTATGATCGCTCACATGCCCCAGTTTCTGCTCTCAAATTCTTGTGTCCTGGAAGAAGTGGTTGGGTTTCGACGTGCTTTCCCCCCCCCCCCCCCCTTCTCTGTAGTGTAAGGCTATGTTTACTTTACCAATGTGCAACTTTAAAAGATACATAATTACATTCATTTGAAGTTTGTTTCAAATACAATTGATAGCTGTTTCAAGTAAGTAACTGCAGCCACTCACTATGCACAGTAATACCTACTTAAACAACATACTTGATACCTTGCTTTAAAAAAAACCAACAAACAACAACAAACATTTATTCTGTGTTTTTTAGACTGTAATTTAAAACAATACTTAAAACATAAGCCAGATCATTTAAATGACTGAATAACCACTCTATTTTCTTGTTTGCAGCAATATAAACAAGATATTAGGGTGTTTTTTAACTTTTTCAACAGAAAATAAAATTACCCAAGAAAACAGCCAGACGATATCCTGCATATGAGCTCTATCTCTATGGGGAAGGGAACTATGCCGAAGAAAACAAAAATCTCCTATTGACAGGAATTCCAGTTCTCTTTCTTCCTGGGAACGCTGGCAGTTACAAACAAGGTAAGCATTTAGCTAAGTTATAGGTATGTTACAAAGAGCTCTCACGTTTATTCATTAGGTAGTGGCACGAAGCTTTCTGGTTGAAATAATATCAATGAGAGTCATAATGGTTAATCATATTATGATGTAGATGTCTTTGTTAGCCCACTTCTTAATTTCAAGGTCAAAATACGTTATTTATGTTTGAAATTAGTTGAACAGTTGAGCTATAATATTTTTCTGGAGTGAGACTAACTTTTGAAAGCCAGAAACAGTACAGTTTATGCCGTACTATGGCAGCACTGCACCTTTGATGTATTTTTGATTGCAAACATCTAGTTAGATTTCATTTGAACAATGTTTAGTGCAGCTAAATAAAACAAGACCTGAATTTGATTAGAAGAAACTGCACAAGCTACTGTCTGTGATAGAATTAATAATGTGCTATAGAAACAAGCATCATCGTGTGGCTTGCCCTGTAGTTTCATTATTTCCTGCTGCTTTATGTAGTGGTGTTTTTTTCTTAGCATCATCTTCCTGCTTTACACATAGCCTGCTCTTGTTTTCCAGGTTATTCATTCTTACACTTCTAGGCTCCAAATGAAAAGAAGTAATAGTTTTAAAGCATTTTTATTTTTCATTGTAAATACTGAAGTTCGTAGTTTGATGAATGTGAAGTATAATGTTTAAGTGTTTATTCAAGTATCCAGTATTCCTTCCAGGCTGGGTTTGTCAGACTGTTATTTTTGTTCTCTGAAATGTGCTTTGAAACAGTTAGTAATATTCTTATGATGTCAGCAAAATTGATGTGTATGTATGGGGAAAACCACCACATCTAAACCCTGATGACTTACTGTGAGAATTTTTCCTTATATTTACACTAAACTTGATGATAAAATTATCAGATTTTAGAGAAGCTTTACAAAGTTATTTTCTTTGAGAACATACTCACTTAGCTCATAATGATATTTTACCAACTCATACTTTCAGAAAATCCATACAGGCTTGCAGGCACAATAGCATCCAAAGAAGATTATGAACATAATGATTATGAGAGATGCCATATGGACTTTTGTAATTGTGCATAAAGTATTGCAAATCTGTGAATTAATGCTGTCTCTAAAAGCATGGCAGTATATCACTATGCAGGAAATAGAATGGTATTTTCAGGGCATGTTAGGAATCAAAAGGAAGTATCAGAAGAAAAACTAGGGGGGAGAAGTACTACATGCTGTGGATATAATGTGCTACATAAGATCAGTAAATATTTAAATATATATTCTTTGAGAAACTGATTTAGAGAGACTGGCAATAAGCCATATGTGCTTTTTTCAAAATCTTGAAAAATTAAGTTGTTCTGTCTTCATCAGTGGCTCAGAGTAGTGTTTGCTTTATTATGGGATTTATGAAAATTCATATTTCTTCAGAATTTGTGGGATAACATACTTTAATTCTGTTATTTAGATGAGCAGAGAAGGTGTTGCTATTGTTATTTTCGTAACAATGTTTAAAATTTACTCATATTTGCTGAGCAATGAAGACAGAAGTGCTGCTGCTGCTGCCTTTGTGGGGCTTGTTATTTTCATAGAATCATAGAATCATTTAGGTTGGAAAGGACCTCTGAGGTCATTGAGTCCAACCGTAAATCTCACACTGCCAAGTCTTCCACTAAACCATGTCATAAGCCCCATGTCTACCCATCTTTAATACCTCCAGGGATGGTGACTCTACCACTTCTCTGAGCAGCCTGTCCCAGTGCTTGACAACTCTTTCGGTATCCAACCTAACCCTCCCCTGGGGCAGCTTGAGGCCATTTTCTCTCATCCTATCACTTGCTGCTTGGGAGAAGAGACTATCACTCACCTCATTACAACCTACTTTCCGGAGGCTTTGATGTGTTACAGCACTTTTGAAACATGTTAATTCATCATCTTTCATGCGCACTAAAATGAACCTTTTAAAATTCAGACTTTGAGTAAAAGATGGTGGTCTGAGAGATCCTGAGATCCTGAGTTCTGTTCAGGAATGTCACACACTTGTTATGATCTTTGAAAATATTCTTGTTTCTTTTACTGTGTCCTCCAAGATAAAAAGTTGTGATAAGATTCTTGACCTTTTAAATACTTTTTATGTCTTTTCAAACTATTTTTAAGGTGTTATTATTGCTTATTAGCTTTAGATAGAATTGGTAAAATGATTGACTACAAATTAGATTTATCATTTTCATCATGCTGATAATATCTGTTTGCGTGTTTGTACATAGAAAGTATTTAATAAATACTATTTTCCCATTTCATGAGCTTCATTGAAATTTGTTTGATATGTTAATTTCTATAGCAAATTTTTTCCAAGAAGGAGGTTTCTGCAGGCTGCAGATCTCTGAATTTGTTGCTCTCTAGAAGAATCTTGAAAATGTGCGCTGGATTTGGGCAGACCTTTCTGGCGATCAGTAGTTATGTTATGTACTCACTTCTGGGACTTTCTTTTATTTTCATCTTCCCCTACCATGCTTTTTTATTTGCAGCCGTAACTGTTCTCATCCTGACATGTCTCCATGGAAACTCAGGGACAACTCTGCACTACAGAAGGCTGTATTGAATAGCAGCTAGGGTTAGATGGAGAAGACGGGTCAGAAGCAAGACCTTGTAAACAGAAAATTTTCTCCTTCAAGGTTTTAGGTGGAAAAGTGTCCTTTAGGGTTTGGTTTTCCAATCCCCTATACGTATCTTGGTGGTATTTGGTAATGTTGTCCTACAGTTGATGGTCTTTGAAGGAATTTTAGGAAAGCCTAGCAGTAGCAATGCCTCTAGAGTTGAAGTCAAGAATACTTGTTTTCCCTTCTGGTCCCGGTGGTAGTAAGAAGGTGCAAATGAGACGAGAAAAGCAGCCCTCAGGTGGAGGAACATAATTTTTGATCTTGTATAAATTTGGTTTTGACATGAAATATCTCTGTAGTCAGTGGTAAGCTAGGTTGCATGGATAACTGCCATAAGCACAGTGTGCAGGTCTTGTAACTCATTCCAAACTTTCTTTTCATCTAATCAAGTTTGTTCTTTTCCACATTTTTCTGTAAGCTCGTTAATGTTTACTAATACTTTTTATCAGAGAAATTCCTATAAATATTTCTTTTCTCATTTTACAGTTTGGTTCTGACAGCAACTGTCTGATACTTTTGCTCTATTTATATCTTCAAATATGTTTCTGTAAAACAAGTGTGATTGCATATTAGAAAAGAGATTATTTGCTTTTGGATTTTTTTCATCCTTTTTTTACTTTTATAGATGATTGAGGTGAACAATAGATTTCAGATAACATTTGTTTCTTAATAAATTATATATTTATGTGCTTGTCTACTAATGACAGTGATAAGCAGTGGCTATTAAACTGTTCTAATTGATGTGGTTTCTTTTCCTAGTACGTTCTCTTGGTTCCATTGCTCTTAGAAAAGCAGAAGATGTTGACTTCAAGTATCATTTTAATTTCTTCAGTGTCAACTTTAATGAGGAGTTGGTTGCATTGTATGGCGGTAGCCTGCAACGACAGACCAAATTTGTGCACGAATGCATAAAAGTAATTCTTAAGTTGTACAGGGTAAGTAGTGACATATGCTGAATAATGTACTTGCATTTGGGAATGGAATTCTGGGCTGCCTTTTCTGCTGGAAAACTGAGGAATGATGAATGAGAGAGGGAGACTTTGTAGTGTGTGTAGGTAATGGAATGTTATAATAGTGCAACAGAGAATTGCTGCTCTTTAATAGATTTTTTTAAAATGCTTGTGACAGTCCCAGAGCTTTGGTTAGTTTCTATATTATGTTTCTGAATAAATACTTTCATGCACAACGTATGCTTTTTTGTAGTAGAGATGTAAACTTTCCCTAGCTTATTAAAATATTAATATAGCATCACCTTACATCCAGTTTTCTCTAGGAAAGTTCTTTGATGTCCTATGCCCTTAAGAGTCTCAGAAATTAAAATAAGCTTAAGTCTCTTATGTTTACACAGGCTATATATTTTGAGCCGGAAACTTCATGTTAAGCATGTTTTTTGAGATAGAAAATAAATATAAATTTAGTTGCTAAATTTTTCAACTTGATACTAGATAATATTATGCTTTAGAGGACATAAGTTTGGGGGGAAAATAATGTATAACTGATAATCATAGTTCAATGTCAAATCTATTTTTGATGTGTCTACTCTCTGCTCTTTGCTTAAGAATCGAGAGTTTGCACCAACCAGTGTTGCAATAGTAGGTCATTCCATGGGTGGTCTTGTTGCAAGAGCATTGCTTACTCTGAAGAATTTTAAGCCTGAACTTATAAACCTCCTCATTACACAAGCCACACCTCATGTTGCACCTGTAATGCCTTTAGACAGATATCTTACTGGTAAGTATTGCCAGATATCTAATTACATAGTACATTTATTGTTCCTCTCAAGCAGTAATAGGTGAGGTTCTTGCAAATCAACAGCAAAATGTGCTGTTTTATTTACAGTCATTAATCTATTCCTTGGTTACTTAGGTGATTGAGAACGCCAGGATACTGAGAAAGTAAAGTATCATAAAATGGATTATGTGAACTTGAGGTTCTGTGCAGGGCCCATGGCTCTGAATAATTTGTAATTTTAGTAAGTTGCAGAGCATGTTACTAAATTTGAAACCTCTCCAGCAAATTACATTTTTTCTTTCTTTTATTTAAAACTTGACTTCTGTAATGGTTTTCTTTATCAAAGGAGTTGCCTAAATAACATCATTTCTGTATAAGTTGCTGAATTTAATGTTTGTCACGCCCAAAGGTTGTGGGGGTGAGAATGTTAAATATAGATATAATTATATATTTCATATATTTACACAAAAGATAGATCAAATTTTCTGCTTACCTAAATAACTGGCATAAAAAATAAAGTATACTCATTATGGATGTACGATGTGCTTTTCAAAAAGCTAAATTTGACTAAACTATACTGATGAAATATGCACTTGGTGATAATTGTACTGCTGTGTGTAGATATTGAGGGAACTGGTGAAGGAAAGGGAATAGACATTTATTTTCATTATTCTCTGTGGCACCTGAGAAGAATGGATTATCTCTAGCTGCTGAATTTGATTTTTTTATGCTTGTATTAATTCTCCCTCCTACAATTGATTGCAATGCAATGCTTCTTCCTTGCTGTTTCTGGATTGTGGTTGTCCTTCAAATAAATCTATGGTTCGCTATTTTAACAATATATGTGTTCAGCTGATACAGAAATTGTCAGTGTATGTATCTTTCCCAACTGCTGCCTCCTTGGGGTTAAAACAATAGTTTTCCTTCCTTATATTTATCAAAAGTGATAATCAGAGTTTAACTGCCTCTAGGGGGGCTTACAGAAGCTTCTAGTTAAATGTTTCTTTATCTATTTGTATATCATATAGACTTATGGGGAAACTGTGATTGTTTTTAATGTATTTTACAGATTTTTATACAGCTGTAAACAATCATTGGATTCTAAAGGCCCGAGACTTAAGAAATTTAACTACCCTTTCTGTGGCGGGAGGATTCAGAGATTACCAAGTTCGTTCAGGACTGGCTTTTTTACCAAGATTGAGTCAACATGACAGTGCCTTATCTGTTGTGGTAAAAAATACAAACTATTTTTTTTTGTTTTGCATGGAGTTATGTTAGATAGCTATTTATGTAATGCATGTATCTGTGACTAGTTATAGTCTATATGTGCAGCATAGTATAACTAAACCCAAAAATACTACGTGTGAAAAGATAAAGTAGATAGTGTATGGTTATAAAATCATAAATAGCTCATATAGTGTAAATGAGTGTCCACTGGAAGGGTATGTGCTGGCGTTGAAATGAATCATCTACTTGGTACTGTTTCTTCTCACCACCTTCTTGCACATTTTCAGTTCCAGAACTCAGGTTTTATTTTCCTGTGTTTTTGCAGAAGATATGTATATGGAGACTGACAGATGTGCAGTATAAAAGTAGACTGCTTGTTTGATTACAAAAAGAGAGCTCTGGCTTGGAGCATTCTTTTTGTATTTATTGTTTTTTAAAGAATTTAGGAATAAAGGATGTACTGAATCAAGTCCAGTATTCTGCTTTTGCAGGCATCTATCTTCTTCCAAAATTACCTAAGAGGCACCATAAAGTAGTTACATTTGTCATTCCATCCCCCCATTAACAGCCTGTTCCGAACATGGAAGACACTCCCCAGAAGGGAGAAAATTTGTAATTTCGAACTTCCATTTACTGTGCAAGCCAGTTTTTAAATGTGTTTGTTCTGACATCAACTTGAAATTTTATCTAAAATTGTTGTCATTCCCTTGGTGTTTACCTCCTGTCTGTGGTACAGAAAGCTGTCTATAAATAGTCCCAGCTCTGATTCTGCTAGGCTAAGAAGATTAACTCTGCATTCCCTTCGTCCTAGTAACCATTCTCTGCATCTGCTCTACTTTCATTTCTCTTGAGTGTTGGTGACCAGAATTTTGCGTGAGATCTCATGTGCACTGGTACCAGTTCTTTCTCATAGTTGGTTTTTTTTTGTGGGTTTTGGGAGAGTTTGTTTTGTTTTGGCGGTTATTTTCGTTTTTTCTTCCCAACGGTAATGCATTAGTAGTTCATAGGTTACTTGAATCAAGTTGTACAACTAAGTGATGAGCTCCATTTACGGAAGGCATTTTTGATAGTATTAGCCCTTAATATGCAATACATGCAATAAATACACTTATACAAATTAATAGTTTCAAACTGTCCAGTTTTTTCTGCATGGTGTTCTGATGCTTCTTTCTGTTGAGGATGCCCTTGATTTTTCGGCAGCAGCTTTCATTGGCGTATTTCTATTCTTGTGTGCCAGGATCACTTATTAAAATAGTAAGATTAGTCATAGAAGCAGTCTTTGAAGAAATTTTTGGTAAGTTCCCTCCACACTATTATTTGCCCATTCACCATTAGTCTCTGCTATCTAACATAGATAACTTGGTCATTTTGTTTTAAAAGTCCTGTTTTACAAGTGCTTCAGCACTTGTGATGGTGGAACTTGCAAACACTGGGATACAGATTTAGCAAAAGCCACCTGGTTAGTCATAGGGGATCTGCCAGTCAAGGTGGAGATAAAGTCCCTGTGGTACACATTAAAAATATGCTAGGAAAGATATTCTGGATTATTTCTGTCTCGGGTAAAGATAAACCCATTCGTGAGATTACTTTTGTCCGAGGACCTTGGTGCACTTGGTGGGTAATGCGGAAGGATGGGGAAGTCCAATGTGTGCCTCAAGGGGATTTAATTTTTGGGTGAAAACAGATGATGAATTGAATTGTATAATGATAATTGCTAAATAACCTCGTCATTGCATATCATCATTGCTATGGTTGATACATATTATACTAATGGTAATCATTAATTGCTTCAGCACTTGTAAGATTTTTGACTGAAGAAGTCATTCTATTGTACCCTAGTTGCTGAAACTCTTAAGAGAAACACTATTCTTTTTAATAATTGCACAGATTTGTTTAAGTAAGGAGGGAAAAGGCTTGATTAGAATTTTAAAATGTTGAATACTAACAAAATCTTTTTTCCTTCTCCAGAGCTCAGCTGTGCCTAGAGTTTGGGCTTCAACAGACCATCTCTCCATAGTGTGGTAAGCTGATGGAACAAAGGTTAATTGACTGACATACATTCCTCTGTTCTTTACTGTTATCACATTATAAAATAATTTAACTTTAGCATAATATTCTTATGATGTCCCTTCTGACTACTTTTATTCCCCTGGATATCTACTTTCAGGATTTAATTTTACTTACTCTGTTTTATAGGTGCAAAGAATTGATCCTGGCTACCATAAGAGCTTTTTTTGATCTCATAGATGAAAACACAAGACAGGTTTGTATATGTGATCTCCTGTGTATTTCCCACCACGCTTTCTTCTTCCATTCCAGAATGCTTAATCAGGACAAATATCACTTAATTATACAGAAAACTCCTTTTTGATTATTCAAAGTCACACTGAGAAAATCGTTACTGTTTTGTACCAGTTACTGAAAAATCCTATGGCTTTGTGCTGTTTGACCAACATCTCAGAAATAATTAGGTGTTAACTCAGTTTTTATTACTGACTGCTTGATGCTTTATAGCTGGGGTGTGGATTGAACTTTTCTTCCATAATGCAGACTTTGAAAGGTTGTTGTCATCATAGTGGCCAGCACTTATTTGTGGTGTCCTTTTGCAAGCAGCACTTACAAAACCAGAATGCAAGTAAAATACTAGCAGCTACCATTATTTATTGCTTTTCTAAATAAATATTCTGTATCTTACTGTTTGAAAACTGTTGCAGAAATCTCCCATTGCACTCTGTTCTTGTTCTGAAATGTTATGCAGCTGTAAACGTGAGTTAGAATTAAGGTCCAAGACGTTAAAAATGTGTAAGCAGAGCCCCAGACATAGAAGAGGAAGGCTTCCAGGTGTTCTTTTTGAGGCTGCGTGGGGCAGACTTCTCTAGTTTCTTATGTGTACTCTAGCGTGTGATAGAGACAAAAAGGGGGTACTGTGGTTCTGGAGTTGATTGGCAGTGTGCTGGAGGGTACAACTTTTCAGAAATCAACTTTGAAAAGCTGAATAGACAGAATTTAGTCCTGGAAATCTGATTTGGTAAGAAAACCCAAACCACCCAAACCAAAAGCAAATCCCAATGCAGCTCAATAGCTATTTGTATGCTTGAAATATTAAGACAAGATGTAGTAAGATGGATTTGTGAACTCGGACTAGTAAATATAAATGTGATAATTTTTCCTGAACTCTGGCACGTGTGTAGTTTCAGGAAGAACGCACGTGTGTCTGTAAAGAAAGTTTAATGATTTAATGGTTTTCTTGTGTTAAGAGTAAGCAAGGATATAAACCTAAAAGCTTTAGATATGCTCTATAACATGTGTAGAGTTTCTGTATTGCAGTGATTGACTATTGATGGCACTTCATTTGTTCAGATTATTGAATTTAGAATAGAGTTGGTGTACCGTATCTTCTAACAATCTCTTCTGCTTCTCATTCCCAAAACTGTATTGCTAGCTATGATCATGTGATGATTGTAAATCACACAATTTGGTAAAACAAAATTTGACAATGTGCTCTTTTTTTTAGATAACTGCAGATCCAAAGAAGAGAATGTCTGTATTGAACCACCACTTTGTAAGACACCCTGCAAAGATATTTGAGGAAAATCCCGAAGCTTTTACAGGACTCACAGGTGTGCAGCAGTTTTCTTTTGAACAGGATTCAATGATACTCCTTGGTTAATATTTAATCTTCTCACTAACAAACTTTTAGAATACATTTTTGTCATTCTTCAGACATTTGTAAAATTATGTAAGAGTTAGACCTCAACTATCAGCTTTCATGTGGCTTCAGCACTAAATAGATTAGGAGCAAAAATCTGTCATTTTTATATGGCTTAGATTCTGGAGGATGAGCAGGAGTCATATTTACACCAAGGTGTCTGGAATAGCTGGATGTCAAAAGTACAGTCTAATCTATGCTTACATCCCATGCTTGCAGGAGGGATAGTATGGGTGTTGCAGAGCCATTGTGTTAGGTTTATGCTACTCGTGGAAATCCTGAATATTCAGATCTGCTTCATCAGTAACTTCCTTTTTTTTAATGATATGGCAGGGTAAAATGGACTGCACACCACTGGTTTCTTTGTAGCTGCTAAGAATGCATAATTTACAGCCGTTTATAGATAAGAGATAAAACCTTGGTGATAATTAAAACACAAGATTTTGGAGATAAGGATAATAGTTCCTGCAGTGTGGCATATCAAAACATATTTCCTTTTAGGAGCTTTCATATGGATTACAGTCAAAGCCTCAAAATGGACTTACTCAGTTTACAATGTAAGTAACATTTTTTTTCCTCGTTGTGTTTTTATGTTTATTATTTTATTCTAATGAGCATTTTTTTTTTCTTTTAAGGATTCTGATGGAAAATATGTCACATTTCCTCTTGCAAGCCACAGAAAATCATACAGTCATGTTTACTGTGAAAATAGTATGTTGGTGAGAAAATATTTCTTTAATGTTTGGAGTTTATTTATAAAGCTGTGGTTTTTAAATTTAGATTTGCTGCAGTTTTAAGACAATTTAATGAACAGTTGTTGAAATTACTGTATCTGTTTACATTCACAGCCTAATATACTATGTTAGATGTACTTCTTGTTTTAGCATGTTGCACTTAGTGTTCAAGATCTGAAACCTTCAATGCCACCTGAACCTCAAATATTTTATTTTTGGCTCTCTTATGGTTAGCCACAAATTACGTTCTCCTTTAATTTAGTGCAGTTCTTTACTGATGGTTTTGAATGAAGAAGTTATTTTTAGTGCTGTCAGGATTCAGCCATAATTCTAATTTGGGAAAGCTTTTTATAGGTTTGCTTTCCCCTAATAAAATTTAAGTGAGCCTGAAAGGCTACAGAGATCTTCTACTGAGCAGTGGAGGAGAATGGAAGCCAGATGAGAAAATGGCACCTTCTTAATGTTCTCATCTATTGAGAGGAGAAGCAGTAATGTACATTTCTTACATTTTTGGCTCAAGAGACAAAAATTCAGCCAAAATGTTTCTGAAATATTTTTTTTTAATATTTTTTGAAAGTAATTAATATAATCTCTTGGCAAACTGAAGAGGGATAAATATGCTTCTCAGAATTATGTAATTTAGAAGAGTGGCAAGACAATTGAGACACTTTCCACTTCCATCCTGCCTGTCCCTGTTGCCATTTCTCCCCTTAACAAAGATGAGACTCATACCACTATTGTGAAAAAAGATTGTGTATTCTCAATGCTTTTCTAATTGTTCTTCTCAGTAGCACCTTCAATATCTTTACGTATTTGTTGTGATCTTAGTTGTGCTTTAATAGGGTAACTATTACCTTTGTTATAAAATCTTAAGGACAGGACTAGTACTGCTTGAGGAGGATGAGGTAGAGAAAAATGTCTGAGATATTTGCATCATGGTGCTACTGATTCAGAACACTTAAATTCTCGAGGCAGGGAGCAGTAGAATATTAAAAATCTGAAGTATTTCTTGACTACTTAGGATGTACCTTGAGGTGCTTCTTTTAGTTAAAAGTTAACTCTAATTGAATTTTACATCATATATAAGGCGGATTTTTTTTTTTTAAGAGAAATGATGAAAGTTTGTTTGCTTAACCTTCTATCTGTTTTTAGAAAATGTGTTGATTCGTAACTAGAAAAGGTGGCAAATTGAAGTTATTTAAAATGGTTCCTAGAAACCCCCACCTTTCAACTCTTATGCTTCATCCTTCCATCTTTGTAATTGTGATTCCAGGATTATGATACCAGGTTTTTAGTGGAGTATATCACTTGTTGTTAACACAGAAGTCTGACTTTATTGTGAAACGAAGTAAAAAGTGGATATCTTTCAGTATAAATAATTGAGGAAATCTGAGAGAGAGGTTTTTTATCATCTTCACTTTTACACCTCATTTGACATCTGTATGAGAGTTTGGGCACTATAGTGATAGCTGCTGCAGACACATTTAATAGAAAAGAAGTGAGATGAAGATGGAAGTTTGTTACTCTTTTTAGTAAGTTAATTGCACCAAGGTTCTCCCATCAGAGGATTTTTAGAACAGTTGCTGACATCTGGTGCACTGGGACAGTTAGCATATAGAAATTTTGGAGAAGATTATCAGCATTAACTGCTGCATTGTTTGGAGTAAAGAACTGCTATTTTAAATATATTTATACATACAGTCACACATAGGTAATGTGCTATTTTATGGTGTTGACTTTACAGGACACAAATAGCTGGATTTATGGCTGTATGAACAGTAATTCATCAATGTGGTGAGTATAAGCAGTTCCTGTTCTTTATTCAAATGGATCTAGTGAGGCTACATTTGGATTTCAAGTGTATTAAGTATCCTCTTCCTTAGGAAGAAAGAGATTGGGAAGAAAAGTTCTTACTGTGAATAATTCATGCTTTCTGTATCACTAAGGAAACAGAAAAGGTTTTCTCAAAATTACTGCATGAATACAGGATAAAATAGGTGAACTCTTTCTCCTTTAAGCTATATTTTTGTCCTTCATAGCAGTGAGAAGTTGTTCCTGTTGCTCTCTAGACACTATATGCTGTGCTGGATTCCTAAATTGTGTGTTTTGCAGCATCTCTTTAGAATACTATGACAAAAGACATCAAATGTCACTCAAAGCCTTTAGAAGAGTGGATTGACATCTCTTTTTTTTTTTTTCATATTCCAAAATTGTTATTGTCCTATGAAAAAATATTTAGAAATGTGGGTGATTTAATGACTATTTGAATCAGGTCATTGTAAACTGGATTTAAAACTCTGTCTTAGCTTACATTTGCAAAGTAAGTTCAAAATAAATTCAGTCTACCCTTCAGAGTAGGGAAAGCTTCCAGGTGGAAGAGCTAGCGTAATATTTATCTGTTCTGGGATATGTTCTGAGGTGTACAGCCACAGAGTCTTGCCTCCAGCTGATAGCCAGATGTCATAATTACTTTTTCCTGATCCAAGGAGAAGTTGGGTGTTACTCCTTTGTATAACCCTTGATAAGCATCAAGTGCAGGTTAGCCTGCTACCTAAAACCTCATCTAATAATAGTGGTTTTGCTGTGGGTTGTGTCTTGAGGTCATATAACACTATTTGGAGAAACAGAAATTACCCTGGTGTTCTAAAAATCATAACTTAAAATGTCTGAATGAATGAATGAATGTGTTGCAGTTAAGTATGTTAACTTCATATAAGTACACACCATTTTAGAACTGCTGCAAACTCTGCAGCATCTAACAACTTTCGGTTTATATGACATATTTTAGATTTTCCCGTGGGAAAACTTGGTAGTTTTGATGTTTAAAAGATGTCAATAAAACGGTGTGTTAATTCAATGTCAGTGCTGTTTTAGCTCATTAAGAGTTTTCATTATGTGTCTGAAGTTGCGTGGCTAACAACTACTGAATGTTTTGTGTAGGACAAAGAGCATTGCTTAACTTGTTTTTGCGAAAACAAGACTTGCAGCATTTGAAATTATTACAGTTTGATAAATTACTGTGGTAGCTAACTGTAGTAGACCCAGACTTGTTCTCAATTTAAAATCATGTGTATCCATAGAGAGAGATAAACTGGTATGTTAATCCACTATCACAAGGTAGTGCCTGCATAATGAATGTGCTCATCCTTTAATGTGCATGAATTTTTACAGCCTGGAAGCAACTGATTTATCTTGGAGAGCTGAGTTACTTCCAACCACCAAGGTAAGTACTATATGTAATTTTGTGGCAGGAGGTGCTTTGTGGGGTAGTTGCATGTCATGGGAGAAGGATTTGTTCTGTTTACAGCATTGGAACATGCAGTTGTGTTCCAGAGGAAGGGGTACAAGAGGTGGACATCTGGGAATTGGCAAGGGGCAGGCTAAGGGGTATGTTCAGTCATGGCTTTTCTTTTTCTTTTTTTTTTTCCCATTTTCTTTCTTTTTCTTTTTTTTCCCCTTTATTTTAAGGTTGTAATACTGAAACTTCAGGACTATCCTTCTTTGTCGCACATTGTCATTCAGGTACCACCTACAGTTGGCAATAAGGTAAAAAAAAAAATAAACGCAGAAATTGTTTGCTTAGTGTGTTCATAGCTTTCAGATGCTATGACAGAAGGAAAAGGAAGTATATTAAATATGTGCGAAGTTACTTTGAGAAACTGTAGACCTATGCTCCAGTGTGGCTTGAAGGTAACTGTTATATTCTGTAATCTCAGAAACATTTTCATCTGATAAAATACTAAAAACAAGGCATGAATAGTACTTGAAACATGCAAAGCAACAATTCTCAAACCAGTTCTTAGACTACTTGTTGGAGACTCTAGTGTTCTTCCTTGTTTTTCTTCATATTCTGATTGCATTCCTGAATATTTACCTTTTTGAATAGTCAGTTCTCTTATCCAGGGTAGCAGAGAATGCTGTAGATAATTGAAGACACCACATATGGATTCTGGGGAGCATGGTACAGATAACTCTGCAACTCTGAGACCACAAATAATGTGATAGACTGAGTTATAGAATTGTAGAATCATAGACTGGTTTGCGTTGGAAGGGAACTTAAAGACCATCTATTTCCCACCCCCCAGCCACAGGCAGGGACACCTTCCACTAGCCCAGGCTGCTCACAGCCCCGTCCAACCTGGCCTGGAACACTGCCAGGGAGGGGGCAGCCACAGCTGCTCTGGGCAACCTGTGCCAGTGTCCCACCGCCCTCACAGGGAAGAATTTCTTCCTTACATCTAATCTAAATCTACCCTCTCTCAGTTTAATACTGTTACCCCTCATCTATCCCTACCCTTCCTGACACAGAGTCCCTCCTCACCGTTCCTGTAGCCCCTTTCAGCACTGTGAGGCCGCTATAAGGTCTCCCCGGAGCCTTCTCTTCTCCAGGCTGAACACCCCCAACTCTCTCAGCCTGTCCTCACAGGGGAGGTGCTCCAGCCCCTGAGCATCTTTGTGGCCTCCTCTGGGCCCACTCGAGCAGGTCCATGGCCTTCTTGTGTTGGTGCCCCCAGAGCTGGACACAGCACTGCAGGGGGGTTCTCACAAGAGCGGAGTAGAGGGGGAGAATCCCCTCCCTCGCCCTGCTGGCCACACTTCTCTTGCTACAGCCCAGCACACGGTTGGCTTTCGGGGACGCAAGTGCACGTTGCTGGCTCACAGTCAGTTTTCCATCCACTAATACCCCCAAGTCCTTCTCCTCAGGGCTGCTCTCAACCCTCTCATGGCTCAGCCTGTATTTGTGCTTGGGATTCCCCCGACCCATGTGCAGGACCTTGCCCTTGGCCTTGTTGAACTCCATGGGGTTTGCGTGGTCCCACCTCTCCAGCCTGTCCAGGTCCCTCTGGATGGCACATCCCTTCCCTCCAGCGTATCGACCGCATCACACAGCTTGGGGTCGTTGGTAAACTTGCTGAGGGTGCACTTGATCCCACTGTCCCTGTTGCCAGCAAAGATGTTGAACAGCACCAGTCCTGACACCAACCCCTGAGGAACACCACTCAGTTGTGCAGAGTTTAGTAGTTCTGAATCTCACAGATGAGTTGGATGTCTTTGCACCAATGCCGCTCGGGAACCCAGCAAGAGGAACGCTTGCAGTGAGTCTAAGCAGACTTTGGATGTTACCCAGCTAGGTCTTGCAGCCTTTCTAGTTAGTCCTGAAAATGGCAGAATGCTGAGCTTGAATTTAAAGTCTAAGTAGAACTGACATTCTGTTCTGTAACACACATAGTCTGTATGGCTGTGGTATGATAATCCATGATCTGAGAAATTATTCACAGCTGAAGTGATTGTAGTGCTCATCTCTGTATCTTCAGATATCTGTGACAGAGACATCTTGCAGTTAAATTAGCAAGATATGACAATCTGGATAAGCAAAGATAGAAGAGAGATCACTTGTGAAATGTAACCCGCTAAGTTGCAGTCCAGTGTTAAATCTTGGAAACTGCTTTTTAAAAGTAAATAAATGCTGGATTTACAATGGGATGGAAAATAATTTTCAAGTGAACTAAATACTTATTAGAGATGGTACAACTCATACCTGCTGGATGCTTGGCTTTGCTTTTCCATGATTAAGCTTTAGGAGACAAACTGAAAGTTCTTTTTGCTTAGGAAAGTCCAAAGTTTGCTTAGGACTTTTCCAGAGTTTGGACAAGTCAGTCTCCTTTGCAACACAGCCCAAAAAAAAGATGTACCTGAGAAGGAGGGATGTGAACTGGTTTCTAGGCATTCTCAGCTGTTTGCATAGTCTTTTGAAGGCTGTTGCAAATGGGTGAGAGCTAGAGTAACCTGAAAGTCATGCTTATGCTACCCAAACTTGTACTGCTGTGTACAGGAACAAACTACTTGCCAGTCCTTACCAGCAGAGTGTGGAGAGGTGGCTTTTCAGTATTTGTGTTCTGGACTCTGCCTGAGCCTGTGAATAGAATTTGGCAGGTGTAAAGGCTTTATAGTCTTGTGTTTGGTTTAGATCTGTATTTAATATCCTGAATTGCAGTATACTTTGGACTGTGAATTCTTCAAAGAGGATTCCAGAAGAGTACAGCTTCCTGTAACACATCTTTTTTCATTTGGTAAGTATAGCAGACTACTTTCGGAAAAAAATTGAAAACTAGTACTACTAGTATTTGATTAATAAATTTGTCTAAAAGTTCCAGTGGTCGGGAGTTTTGGGGGATTTCTTTTTATTGAAATTATTGCTTTTGTTACTAACAGAAAAAGAAATAAGAAATGTGGGGGGTTTTGACATAACAGGTGTAGAACCACATAAATCTACTGGAAAAAAAAAATCTGAAGATGTAGTGAGTTTTCAAGTAATTTTATCTAATATGTGAAAATATTACATCCTTTACAGGGCTTTCTTCAAGCAAAATTACATTAAATTCAACTGGCTTGCTTTACAATATACAGCTCCAGCACTTTAACCAAGTAAGAATGCTACTAACGTTTTTGAGCTAATATAACCACTGTTTGGAGAATATAAGTGATTTTTTTCCTTTTTTTTTATATTCTAGATATATCAAGCTTTCAAAATTTATATAGAGAGCCACTGCCAGTCACTCAAAGGTAAATATAAGTCTTCTAAAATATAAATTTATAAAACAAAGCTTGTTGAAAATTCTTAAGACTGAAGCTGGTAGAAACAAGTCCTCTTAGGCAGTGGGGTTTAGGCAGTACTGTTATAATCTGCTCAAATGTCTCTGTTAATATCTCTCACTTCCCGCATAGCTCAAAGAAAATGTGGAATTAGTCCTAGTATGTTTGTTTTTCTTACTTCTCAACAACGGGAAGTTGAACTTTCAGCAGGATTCTGTATTATGTTGAAAGTGTTTCTCAAGAATAGCAGATTTGGCTGGAATTTTTATTTGCTAATTATTTGACTCAAATCAGAATGTTGAGCTACATAAGCTTGAACAGAATGGGATGTTTTGTTTCAAAACTGAAAAGATGGATTTATTAGCTTGTGGTTACAGCTTTGTATTGAAAACCAGGGGTTTTCTCAGACCTGTCCTGCCTTTAAACATTGATGTCTCACGGTCTTGTTCTGTACAGCATGAGTTAAAACATGTCATTTTTGTTCAATGCTAACTGCAGTGATCTGCACTGTAATGTCAATTGCAAAGCAACTGCAAACCCAGTGATTCTGTATAGTGATCTATATGCCACCTTTGTTTTACTTGCATTTTAGTTTTTGGAGACAGTTGCCACATCTTGTTCCTAATTAATTTTATATATTTTTAAAATTTTCTTCCATTTCAGAAAGAAAACCTAGTGTTTACAGGCTTCACATACCCTGGTCACATGAAGACTCAGTAATTGTAGCAAAGTAAGGACTTTAACAAATCTTCCTGATACATTTTTGAATAATGTTTGCATCCTGTTGTGGTAATATTTCTGATATGAGAACTTCTCCAGTCTCAAGTGTTTGGCTTTTGGCACCTCTTCTTCATTTACCTTTCTGCGCTTGTTGACAAAGTTGCTTTGACTTTTTCTCAGAGTAAGAATATCTACTAATTGTTTGTTTAATAGTTCTCACTAATTTCCTTGAAAAGGAAGTCAGATTTACTGGTCTGGAATTCTCAACGTAGTCTTGGACCCTTCATGAGTGGAGAATAGAAGTTGCTCTGGATGCTGGCTTCTTTCCATAACCCAGGGTTTGGATCATGTAGCAGCTCTAAGTATCTTCAGCAGCCTAGTCCTGATGAAATGACGCAGCTTGAAATGTGTGTCATTCATGAATCACAGTTGAACAACCTGTCTTTATTTTAGATGGTTGTAAGACTGCCTTCCTTTTTTATTTTAGAGGTCTTGAGAATAGCTCCCTATTTCCCCCCCCCCCTATATTTTCTAATAATGTAATATTTGCGAGAAACTGAATTGTATTCTTGAGAATCTGTCCTTCCTGTTCTTGTCACTCAGCATATTTGTGTTCTGTGAGGCAGTGTGTATGCTAATGCTAAACTTGTCTGTTTTTATTAGTACTATGCCCCTTGATAGTTCAGAGGACAGTGGATTGAGATTATGTAGTTTTTTTATCCTGTCACATATAACACACACAAACAAGTTCATTGTACCATTTCACTCATAGCTTGTGGTGACACTTGCTGTACTAGATCTGCTTTTATGTGCACTTTTTGAAGACTAAGACATGTTGGGCTTTTTTTTGATTATAAGGACAACAATTACTGATTAAGTTGCTCTTTCAGAGTTCCATCTTTTACTGAGATTTCTGCAAAACTGCATATTGCTCAGCCTCAAAATGACAGCAGAGTTCCAGAGTTAAATATTTACTCTTCCTCAGACTGTCAGTATGAAGTGAGTAATACAAGTTTATTTTATAGCTAGTATGCATTGATGTATAATTTTTGCATAATTCACTGTTTTAAAACGTAGCTGATTAATTGAAATAAATACTAAACAAATCTAAAGGTGGGTTGTTGGCCTTTTTGTAAGCGTAGTGCATGTCACAAGTATTTCACAACAGCTGGAGTGATACTGGAAGTTGGGCTCTCATTTCCAAGAAGAGCTTTAAAGCATTTGTTTTTAAGAAATCAGTAGTAAGCTGTTGTACATTTTAGTTATGAGATTGCTGTATTCTTATACTTAAGTTGGCTCCTTAAAAGTAAAAGAGTTTTGTACTTATGCTTACTGTTATATAAAATAATAAAATATTTGGTTTTTTTATCAAGGTAATTCTGAAGACATCCCTTTTACAGATTCTTGGGCAAGTAAGAAAACCTTCTAGTGTGAGACTGTTTTATGTCAGTAGCATCTACAGAAGTTTCTCCTTCCTCCCTTCCCTACTATGGCACTTCAAATTCCTTCTCAATGCCAAGAGGAACACTATTCAATGATTATTTAAAACCTTGTCACTTGGCAAGGCATCCCATCTGCATAAATGTCAGGCCTCGGTTTTCAGAGGAGTGAAAAAGCACTCTAGCTCTAAAGAGCTAATGTAGATGTTGAGCAATTGGCTTTGTGCTTAGGTGGATATTTGTAAAGAGATGACACTAGGTCATTTGCACTTTCTTGCCTGATGAGTCAGTAGTGTTGAAAGTTTAAATTATACTGGGCATCAACTAAAAGTTAGGGGAAAAAAGTCAAAGTAGATCCATATGCTCCTTTTCATCAAATTTTATTTGGTTATCAGTGAAGAATACATTTCAACATTGGTACCAGTAAAAATAGACTAGCCATCTGCAGTTTTCCGATTCTAAAAAGTAATTAATTTGCAAGCACCTAAGTATAGTGCTGGAATGTTACTGGCAAGTTTCCCTATTTGAATGTATGCATTTTTATCAAGGAATTTTCATTCTGTTACCATTTTAGAAGAATTTGTGTGCTATTTGTATATTAATCATGACTTGGGACAGTGGAAGCCAATTAAAACGTACATGAAATTGCTTTCAAAAATTCTCTGCCCAAAAGCATGTATAACTATATGCAGGTTTTGCTTGGAAAGTGGCCTTTTAATTTATTTTACTGAAACACTATTAACATGCTACTGCATTCTTTTAATATTTGTTTTGACTGGAAAAAATAATTCATTTATAATGTGGTCATTTATCAAAACACATTTGATTAGCCGTTCATGAGAGATCTGAGTATTTTCTATATATAGCATTAACTGCTGACGGTGGTTATCAAATATTCATCAAAATGAGAAACTTCGTATCTTACAAAAGATATTTATAATCACATTATCATTCTGGCATCATGATAATATTTGTATGTGTGTTTTTCATATATTTTTTAATATATAAAAAGTTATTCTTGTATCCTTGTCTTTCAGATAATAAGGTTCCATGCTGGCGCTCTTCCTGTCTATGTTGTTTCTAATATTCTTCTTACTTATGGAGGACAACTGAGCACATTGATATCAGCAGGTGGCTTTCTAGAAATATAATTTTTTTTCTGTCACAAGCGTTTTTAGAAAAAATACATATCCAATTTACTGTTGAAACACTAGCTAGTTGTGAAATTTTTTTTTAATCTAAGTATTATTGAACTTGTGCAAGTACTTGGATCTGTGCTTTTCAGTTTTGTTTTCTGTTTGTTGGTAGTTCTCCAAGGTTGTTTTGTAGCTTACTGTTTTATTCTTCAGTCCCTTCTTTATGAATGATTGGTGTTGCACAAAATTTTAGAATTATTAGAAGTCTACTTAAAAATACATGTAAAAGTTTAAAATATATTAATATTCACAAAACAAGTGTTTCTTGCATGCAGATGAGATTTACAGACATAACTTTTAGATGTGTCTTCAGACAAAATGCATTTTTATTTAAATTTAGATGGTGCTTGTAACAAACTTCATAATGTCTCTAGAAGCTCTTGTGACATATTACCTGAATGTGAGCGATCCAGTGAATAAGGGCCTTTATGATGAAACATACTGACTTACAGGGCTGTTATAAGACATGATGATCTTTAAAGTAAACTTTCAAACCTTTGTCTGAAGTTACTTTTTGTTGTGGATCTTCTTTGTTAAAGTTCATGACAAAATAATAACTATGGATGCTTTCTGTTCTTGGTTCTAGGCCAGTGTTCAGACTTTTCCCTTGAACTAGTTAGGACAGCTAAACCCTACAAAGTAGAGCCTCTTTTAAGCATTGTTGTGTTTCTGCAGGGGTGAGTTTGCATAACTTACTTATTTAAAGCAGTTTCCAAACCAGAAGTTTCAGTAAAACTATTGGTGGGGAGGAATATTATTATTTTATTTGTAGTCATTGTGAACACCTGACTCTGATTTTGTTTGAAAGGCTGTAGTAGGAGGAATAGTTGATACATATTTTATTGTAAGGGTGATTGGAAGTGATAAGTAATAGTGCTTTCATATTTTTGGCAGGTTTAACTGGTTTAGAGAGATATGGGAGTCACTGTCACTACCAGAGGTGGATGCTGCTGTACTGAGGAGTCAGGATGCATGGTTCCCCCTTGTGTCCCTGATTCTGTTTCTTTTGGGGACAGGCATTGCCTACTGGAATGGAGTATTTTTCTCTACATCTCTGAGACTCTTCTCTTCATTATGGTTAACTCTGTTTAGGTAAAACAACATTGTGCTAAATAATTATGCTCTTTTACATGCCTGTGACCCTGTGATTTTTTTCTGTTTCCTTCAGCGTGAATGCTTGGGAAGATTAAATTCTGCAGTATAGTTCATACATGGTTTTAGCCATCTGTGTGTGTTAGTGTTAAGTACTAATGAAGTCCGAGGAGAATTGCCTCATATTCCTTATTCACGTCTCCAAAAGGGAACATACAAGGCTTTCTTGTTTTCTTCACCAGCTGTTATGAAGGTTTTCACTTTGTTTTTGAGGAAAGCTTGTTGGGGAAAAGAAAGCAACTGTGAACTATTCCTTTTTCAGTAGCTCAAAAAATAAATGTATATATCTAGAAAAGGCACTCTAAGCATTGTAATCCGTTCCTCATTCTTCATATTGGACAAACTGCATTAAAGAATGCAAAGAGGTTTGTAAAACAAAAACTTGGGTGTGAATTTCACCCTACATGACTGATTGATTTTATATATCTAAGGACACGGGAATATTTTTGCTTGTAGAGATGAGTATTCAAATATGAAAGAGGGTATGAAAAAAGCAAGGAAGTTAAAAAGATTTTAAAAGAGTAAATTAGTAAATTGGATAACATACTTAGCTCTTTTAATGGTTTGACTGTTCTTACACTGATAACAGACCTCAGTTAGATTTGAGCCAACTCTGTCTCCAGAAATTTGGTTGAGATGCTTTTTACTCAGAAAATATCTGCTAAATTAACTCTCTTTTTTAATCACTAGTTCTTCTAGTCTTATTCTACCAAATAACGTTGTGTCAGCTATTTCTTCACAGACATCTTATTTATAAATTCCAGTGGATGCTCAGAAACTTCAGTATTAGTTTTATGTGATGAAACGATAAACTTCTAAGTTTTGAAACTATGCTTACTAAATTTTTAAGAGTTGCTTCATACCCATTTCATTAAAGCTTTGTATTTCCTGCAAACCCTGATAATGTCTTGGGAAGAGGCAGGAAAATAAGATTTTGTGTGCCTGTCTGTAAGTCCACAGGTGCATTTTGAAATTCTAGTACCTTACACAGGTTTTAATCTAGTCCCGAATTTCTTGGAAAAAAAACCAATGACCACAGTATCTATAAATCTGTCTAAGATAGATAGTACTTTTGTTCAGTGTTCTGAAATCATCTGATATGGTCAGCAGCAAAGAACTTGTTACTAGCTGTCTGTGGAATTCTTTGTTCTTGTCAACTAGCCTTCTTTTTCAATATTTCTTGCAAAGACTTAAGATTGTATTTTCTAGATAATGCTTTTTTTGGTGTTCAACATTTGTTTTAATACTGGAATAACCTGTGAATATTCAAAAAGTACAGACTTTTTCATAGTTCTATTGCACTTCCTCCTCACCCCATTCCCCTTGTTGTCACACCTTCTCAGTTTATCTTTGTCGTTTCTGATTCATACTTGACTCTTAGTTGTATCAGCTAGAATCCAGAAACTCAAAATAAGCTTTTTAGTGTTTCTCAGACTGAGCAAGCAGAAATTCTGGTCTGGGAAGAATGTTTGTCACGGAATTAATCTCTTGGAGACTTATTGTTGTATGCTGCTGTACTATCATTGAAGACTGCAGTGCATTAATGTTTGTAGTAGGAGTCACTTTCATGATGCAGCTGTGCAATAATAATCATAAGATACTCATTCTCTTGGGCTGAACAGAAGAACTTAATGACTGTTGCAGATCTACAGTTAGCATTCTCTAATGCTTTGTGTTCACCAGTGTATCCTTTATGGTCCCCAGATGAAGTAAAAATAATGTGCTAGTTATAGTTACATCTAGTTACGTTCTGGAAGGTGTAAGATTGTTTTGTTAGTTCATCTGATATGAGAGTTGTTTGGAGGGGGGTGTTTGTTTTTTGCAAAGTAGCTTATGTAGCAGTTGTATATATGTTCGAGTTCATCTAACTTTATTTTTCCAGTGTTTAATCAATAATCAGGAGCAATTCTTTTCAGTCATTCACGAAGTAAATTATTCTTTGATCTTTGTAGTTTTGATGTTCTTACAAGAGCATAATAGCATTTTTGTCTTTTTTTAGACCTACTGTACTTCGAAAAGATAACAAGTTGATTACACTCAGGAGATTCTGTATGGTGTTATCCCTTGCTTTGGTTAGCTGGACCACTTGTGGTGCATTCGCTGTATTCCTCATTTATCTTCAATACTTGTTTAAGGTACTGAAAGGCTAAACATTATAACTGAATTAAAAATTTTGCATGCTTTGGATTAACCCTGTGTTGAAACCAAAACCACAGGTTACCATTTTTCATACTTAAATGTTATTGTTGACATACTTGAAATAGGTATTTTTTTAATTTATCGGACTCTCACAGTCTTGTAATCTTAATTATTTTCTTCTTTTGATAATGTTTTTTCCAAATAAAGGTACAGTCCTGCATGCCCACTACAGTAATGGGTATAATTGTGATTTTTTTTAACATATGGATATGTAATGTTATAAAATCAAGGACTGATAGCTCCCTTGAAGAGAAACTTTAGCAGAGGGAGGACTTGGAATGTTTTGTTGAATGCTTCTTATCTTTAAAGACTTTTCACAGATCTTTATGGAGTAAAAGTAAGGAGGGTGGATGTGTTGTAGAATTAGGGTAGTTTTACTGTATGTCTAATTTGATCCCTTGGCTAGTGCCACAAAGATCCATATTTAGTCCTTGCCATTCAGTTTCCATGGTCTTCCTTGCATCAGAGTGTCTAACTTATCTGATTCACCCTGTGGTTATAAAGCTGTGAAATCAGCTACTATACTTAGCTACTGGAGCATGCATCTGGGAGTTGGGGCACAGAGCAGAGCACCTTACAGGTGGTCTGAAAGGGGTAGGTGGCAGCTGAAAGCACAGCCTGAGGAACAGGCCTATCTCTGATTGAACTCCCTGTGACACAAGGTTACCCTATGATGTTCCCATGCTGATATTACTCCCCCTTCTGCAGTAAATCTCCAATGTGAGACTTTTCCTCTGTGGCCTGCTTACAGGTTTCTGGAGAAAGTGAAGTAGAACTGAATCAGCAGCAGGAGGTGAGGAACATGCAGATTTTCCACTCTGTATTCTCTGTCAAGCACAGTGGAAGGAGAGAAGCACAGAGAGCATGGAGAAAGCAGAGCAGTGGAAGTTTTCTCGCTGTTCTTGGATGCACAGAACAATGTGGATGCTGCTGATAAAAAAGACAGAGGGAGTCCTTGCATTGCAGCTATATTAGGGCCCTAGAGTCATCTAGCTATAAAAAGAATCAAAACATAATTAGCCCAATTTTTTTTTTCTTGTATACTACAGCTTTTGTGTGAAGAAACATTACTAAGAAAATGCTGAACTGTCTGTCTTACAGGTTATAAAAATACATGTGAATGTAAGAGCAGAAGAAAACATGTTTAATGGGGTAAGTCTTGTTTCCTGCTTCTGTTCAAAACTGTGACCAAAAAATTGTTGGGCAAATGTATGCACTATGAATTGTTAGCGGTAGCATTAGGTTGTGTTGTGATGACTGAATGGTGGTAGTTTCCTTACTGTGTGCATGATGTGAAAGAGAAGCCAGGACTTCCATCACATATGACTATTGCATTCACTGTTCGAGACCACTGCAGTGTGAGCTTGTCTGAAGTTCATTTAAGAAGAAAAAGCAGTTTAAATACATACAGAACAGTAGTTTTTGTCTACATTTTGGTATTTGACTATGCATGCCTTATCTAAAAAAATAAATTTAATTTCTAGATAATAGTCTATACTACAGGTAAATGTTTTTTTTTCCAGAGAGGTATTTTGTGAAGTTTAGGGGTTTTTGAAGCAGGATTTATAGTACAATTTATTGTACTAATATATATGTAATAATAGATAGTACAATTTATTAGATGGATATGGATTGAGACTGCAGTAAATTGGGAGCTGTTTAAAAAGGAGTGAAGAAGCCTCGTTGGTTTTCAGGTGTTGCAAATTTTGTTTTTTCAGTTACTTTAAGGTATAGCATCCAAGATGTAAGCACATGTGGATAAGGCATATAATAACTACCTGTTCTTTTTGCCAAACATAGTTAAAGCAGTCTGCCAGAAAAAAATACTGATAGTTTTCTTTGGGTTTCAAATGTTTTTTGTGTGTTTAGTTTTAAATCTTCTCCTTCTCTTCTTGCATCTCCATATAATTTTTGAGGGGAGTTTCATTTGTGTTTTTAAAAATTTTTTTCTGTCACTGGCAGTTAGCATCTACCAACTCATAGTTTATCTTTGTTATTTTTTCCTACAGCTTATGTTTTACTCCCAGTTGCATTACCTCCTGTATCTTTTACATGAATGATCATCTGTGATTTTCACCTGCATGCTTTATTACTTGTTTTATTCTGTTCTTCCTCCTTTCAGGAACTCTATTTCTTATCACTGCACTGGTGTCAGGGCATCTCCACTTTCCATTCTTTTCTTCCAAAGACATATAAACTATCACCAAGAGAAATTTCTGGTTAAATCTAGCTTCAAAATTGAACTATTGAACTTTATCTCCCAAAGAGCCATCAAAAGCAAACTGCAAATTTTCTTTTTAAATCAGAGCTCGTATGACACTGTTGTGACAGCTTTTCTCTCCTCCTCCCTCAGCATGGGTTCTTACAAGCCTGTGCGTGTTTTTATGACTTTTGCCTTTTATTTCCAGGATTCAGACTGCTCAAAAGAAACTTCACAGAACTCCAGTATATTCACAGTCAAAAACCAGAGTTCGATGGACAGTACCTCAAAAGCAACACAATCTCTTTGCAACAGTACAATTGCTGAAGGCATTAGCAGTCTTAAGATGCATGTTACAATTCTCAATTTATTCACATGGATTGTGCTGCTCAACTTGCCATCTTTAATTTATTGGTTAAAAAATCTCAGGTAATTTCTTAAATTGCCAGTAAGGGGGAAGAAAAGAATATTAAGCTTTGAAGACAGTAAAAATTGCAAATGTTTGACTCTACATTATCAGCTGCCTTATAGTGTCAAAGATGTCTGTTAATTATATCTGGGTTTTGTATGCAATCTGGTTTATGTTATAAGTAGGTGTTAAGTGACTCATATGCTGAAGGAAGTAATGATTCAGAAACAGTTTAAAGTCAGGCTGTGATGCCATGTACATTTCATGTATGTTTGTTGTTATCACTACATGCTTATTCCCAACTTGGAATTTATTTGGTAGCCTAGTTTAGAAATAACATGCTTTTTAAACCATTTTTTGCAGGTACAATGTTAGACTTGATCCTGATCCATGTAGGTCTACTGCTATTATACTCATATGCATTTTAGAAATTCTCATGAATTCAAGTACTTCTGAAGTAAAATCAAGGTACTGTAGCCTAATCCCCAGTTTTTGTTTTCCTGTTTCTTTCTTGCTACTTTCATTTGCGTGGTAAAACTTAATTTATGCTGCACAGACATGCTCAGCCTATATAAAGATTCATAAACTTGTATGGTTAAATCTTAAAGACTGGGTAAAATGCATGCAGATCACCTGTAGTTCAGCAAAGTGGAGAAAATCACTGGTATTTACCACATGGATTTAAATGAAGTAGTTGCTATCTAAATAATCAGTTGCATAAAGACTTCTTTAACAGTTTTCTCAATGCATTGAATCCTTCCAAATATTACAGAATCCTAATACATTTAGCAATTATTGTCAGAAAGTTACAAGGAAAAATGAATTCTAAACCATCATAGTTAAGTTCTTGTAATTCCCCCTTATGGGCACACTTGTGGAAATGTAACATGCTTTCTACTGAATGAAGAAGTTCTGAGGGCTTGGTTTTGCTGACAGGGAGAGCATTTCTTGTTCAGATATAAAATTAATGCCTCATGAAAGATAGTGACTAATAACCAATATAGTTTATCCTGTTGGCTGGTACCTGGTAACTCAAATGATCTAAACCATTAAATCTTTCTTTGTTACAGGGAACTTATTTCTAAATTAATGTAAGCATATTTTTAAATGACACTTTATTCGCCTTTTTCAATAATTGGTCTTGCTTATGCATCAGTTGTTCTTGCCCATTACACCTATTTGTTCTGTTTTAAAAATGAACAAATCCTTGAATCAATTATTTTTCAAAAGAAAGTGAAATATGGTATTTGCCTATCTTCTCTGTGTATGGCTACAAAAATGGCAATTTTTTTCTTTATATTCTTACAGCAAACTCTTGAAGATCGCAGCCAAAGTTCCACTCCCTTTGTCTGTTGCAATGTTGGCCTTTGGACGAATGCATTTATACAAAGTACCGCACTTTGTAACCTTCTCTCTTCTTCTACATGTGCTGTGTTGTATTGTGTAATGTTCGTTATATGTAGGAAGAACAGTGCAGCCTAGAAACTTAACACTGGAGATGGGGAAATCTTCAACAAAGAAATGCCTAGATTTATATCATCAGTAGTTTACGTTATGTGTGAAAGAGGACAGAACTGTGAATACTTTATGAAAAGTTTGTGGTTCTGTTCATGTTGCTTAGAAAGCTTTTCATGGTGTTTTATTTCCTGACTGTGAAAATTGTGTGTATAATTAACTATGTGTGTGTGTAAGCACATAAATCATATTAGTGTAACATCTCAATACTCTGTTTGCCTTGTAAACACTTTGATATCTCACTGTACTTCTTTGTTGAAACAGACTTTTTTACTCTCTATGCCATACAGTGCGTATGTTCTCAACTTGCATCTCTTGCAGGTCTAAATTATGCTGGCTAAAACCCAATACATTTCAAGCACACTGTGATGACCACAAAAACTACACAGCCAAGTATATTCTTAATCATTTTATGCTACATTTAAAAGCTGCCACAGTTGTGTCTAGACAAACTAGAATGTACTGCTTATATAAAACTGTTATTTCTATCAAATCATTTTTTCAATCAGTGTGAGCTGAACATTTGCGATATTATTGAAAGTCTTACACATTTTACTTTTTGTGAGAGTGAGAGAACAACAATATTCTGTGTAGCTTTCTATTCAGGAAGGATACCAGCAGATTCATAAACAATTTGCTGTAATGTTGTTTTAAAACATTGTCAGTTTTCTCTGGAATTTTGTCAATTCTGAAGTTACTCCTTGGACCTTGTCCATATGTAGAAGCTAGCAAATGTTGAGGTATGGTGTGAGTTTACAGTGCAGTTGCTGTATTGCACTTTTTCCAAGTAGACAAGGCAGCGTTTTTTGCTATTGTAAATGGAGAATCAGCCATCTCATAATAAATATCCGTATATGAAATTTCACATCCTGCCATACAGTGCTACCTTCCTCACGTGGACTAACTCTTAGTGATAGTGGGAAATACTGACCATAATTATTAGCTCTGTATAAAGCATTATCTTAGTGCCTAGATGCTACAGTGACTGCCATTTATAATAAAGCCTAAAATAGCTATGTGTGAGGAATTCTGTCCTCTGGGTATGTGTTTTGCCAACAGAAGAAATCTCAGTAGCCATTAAATTAAATTGATATATTGATTCTGTGTAGAGATGAGCCTACTACTTGCTTCTGTGTTAGCTGTCTGTGCTCTGTCCAAGATACCTGTTATCTTCTTATGGAAATACTAGACCAGCTCAATCATCCTATACAAATAAGAGGAAACCTGCTACCTACAGTCAATCAAGTATATTCTTGATATAGTAGTACAGGCAGTATGACCCGTTAATTTAACTATATCTCATTAATCTTGCCTGAAGTGCCTCAGTTAGTTCTAGTGTGTTGTTAGGGTCAATTCATATGCACGGACTGGAAAGAATTCACACAGTGACTTTCCAAAACGAAGGACAAATATGAAGTAGGTATCTCTTTTATCCACTTATATACAAGTCGGCAGTTCAAGCTATCAGTCATTAAAATTGCTTTAACAGAGTACGATTATTGCAGTTAACCAAACCACTGTCACTGTTATTGGTAATATATGTGCTGGTATTCTAGTCTTAACCTTTTTTAAAAAAGGTTAGGTTATACATAGTTTTTGTAAATCGGAAAAGTTTTTGAATAGATTATGTCTTGATACTTTCTAACCAAATGTACTCTATGGTATATGTATATAAGGTAATTTGTGTGTCTAAATATACTTGTAGCTAAATCCACCAGTTGGTTTAGCCTAAAAATTGCTGTTCAGACATAGAAGAATAGAGTAGTTTTTCTGCTTTCAAATGGCTGTGAATGAAAAATGGTGGCAGAACTGCACTGGGGCTGGTAATAGGCTGTCTGTGAAATGTGCAGGATCTGATTTCTGTGGAAGATGATTTTCCTTGGCCTTCATGGTCCTTTTGGCTTACTGCTCTATTTTCCTTTTGATTTTGTTTTGCCATCTTAATGGGCACTTTATGCACAAATCAATTTGTTGGAGCTGTTGGTGGAATAAAATAATAATCAGAATAAGGAGAGCAGTCTCTGCATATAGGAGCTTTGATAGCTTCCCAAATCTGCCACAATGTGAAACATTAATTACAGCAGCATAGAATAACACCACTTTTTTTTTTTCCTCATTTAATTATATATTTAAAGTTGGAAATTGTGTTGATAGTTATCACTCTTCATGAAATGAGTTCCAGAATTTTGCATAGCTTCCTACCTGATTTTCAAGTTGGGGGTACAAATAGATATAGTCCTGAGATTCCAGATGACAGAATTTATCGCATCTCCTTCAATACTCCATTTTTTCAGTGATGATTTACTTTCACTGGGGGAAGGAAGGTTGGTCTTACTGCTACTTTGGATTTACATGCATTCTGTGTCATTTGCTAGATGAAGACTGTTCTCAGAGATGTGCATCTGGCTTTTGCAGTGGTTATGGACTGTGTTAACTTCAGCTGTTTGATTACGTGTCTAATCTCAGCTAGATTTTCTATATAATCAGTGGAGGGGGATACAATTAGAACAAGTACAGAGAACAATTCATCCCATTCTAAGAGAGGATAAATGATCCTACTTGCCATTCTGAAAAGGACAAGATTTTATAACAGTCTAAAATTGTTTTTCAGGTAAAATACTATGACTGTTTGTTGTTACTTTTGGAGAAGAGGCTTCTATTATGCTGATTTCTAGTTCTGCCACTGTTCACAAATCTAATCTCAGCAGAAATGTAGGCTAATCCACTATAAAAACTTTTAATTGTGTGTATGAGGAAGTGTAAATATTACTGAAATATCCTTTATTATGAATTAGGCTGCATTTATAGAACAGCTTTTGGCAAATATATTGTAATGTCTCTTAGTACCTTAAACTAAATTAAAATTCCAGATTATTCTTCAAATTTTAGATTATCTAGACTGTGTGGGAGAAGATCAAGACGCAAATTAACTTGCAATGGATTAAACCTCTGCTCTATAAGGGAGGATTTCTGTTAACATGCAGACCCAAATTCTCTCCTTTTTCAGAAGCTGAAGTATTAATTTTGCAAACCACTCTTCATCATCCATGTGGATGTTCTCCACATTTAGATGGAGATTATGCCACATAAGCATTTAGGTTGAGATTAAGCCACCATTTTTTTTTTTGTCTTATACCTCAGGATACATTCAAAATAAGGACTATTTGTGTGGCTCTTTTCTAGTATTTTTATAAGCTATCAGAAACAAATTAAAACACAGGGTAAGAACCTAGAATACCAAATGTCACTAATTTTAGGGACAGCATATATGTACAGCAGAATCTTTCTTTGGCAGAGGGAGGGAGAGCTTTAATGAGAAGCTTTTGTTGACATCTCCATACTCTGAATTGCTCTTTAAGTCTATAATCTTTTCTAGTTGATATGATCAAATATGATCCTCATAGTCTTACCATGCTGCAGTCATAGCAGCTACACCTGTAGCGAACAGTTCATGAAAGGTCTATATTTGTCTGGGTAGGAGAAGCTGTTACCTCTTGACTGGAATTACCAGATGTACCTGGAAACGGAGTGAATGAATGAATGTTGTCTGAAGGTGGTGTTTTCAGTTTTGATTTAAGAGTTGGTTATGGTATATCATGTTTCAGCATCCTGTTAAAAGGGGGATTGTGGTTTTTTGTTTGTTTTGGTTGGGGTTGTTTGTTTTGTTTCAAAAAACATTTTAAGTAACTGGACTTTAATATTACTAATATTTAGACTTCTGCTCTGATTTTGGTTTTGAGTGAGCTGATACATGTAGCAATTCATTTAAAAAATATTTATTTGCCAAGTTTTAAAACAAATAAATGAATAACACAACAAACTCCTAAACAGTGTAATACTAATATATTGTAGAAGACAGAGAGTGCCTGTATGTCTAAGTGAATGTTTCAGCTGTAACCTGATTGGGCTACCTTTAAAGTCAGTGTTTAAAAAGATAAAATAAAATGTATTGATACTTAAAAAAACCCAAAAAGCATTGTTGCATATGAAGTCTAGTTTTCGTGTGTTTGCCAGTAACAAGATTACAAACTTGTTACTTTTTTCCAAAACCTGATACATGTGCTTCTAAGCTTTGACAGGACAGAATAAAGTTGATCATGTGCCTGTGCAAACATTTGAGAAGATTTCATTTGATCAAGTTTATTTCAATACAGCGATGAGTGTGTTTACACTTTTGTCTTATTTATACTGAGAAAAAAACCAGACATTTACAGACCTTCAGTACTCTTTGAGTTGCTGAATATGTTTTTGGAAGCAGTTATACTGTCTGTATAATAATTGTGCTGCTGTTTTAAGTCACTAAAGTATTAGAAAATTGTTAGCTGTAAAACAGTCTAAATTATTTATGCTTATATTCCATTTCATGAGGAACGTTAGTCACTTAACTTACAGCTTTGACTCTTTACACCTCTTTTTTTTTTTTTTTCTGGGACATAATCAAGCTAGCATTCATAAGCACTTAGCACTGTACTGTAAAAGGTTTAAAAACTTTCAGCATTGTTCCTTTAGAGGAGACGTGCTTTTGTCACCAAAGCTATGTGCCTTGGATGCCTCTGGAAATGTGTGCCAACGAATGACAATTGAAAACAGATTCATTTTTATGTTAAAGTAAAATCGTGTTTCTGTCTTTTTTTGAGCCAGAACTTTAAGCTAGTATTCCTAACAGAATCCTTAAAATCTCTAAAAGTTTATTAGAAAGCCTTTTACAAATATTGTTTTTTCTGATGAATATTCTTATTTATGGAAGAAGGTATTCAAAGCTTTTTAATCAGCTTGTTTATCTTAAAGCTTAAATAAAATCTATGAATTTCATCTTGTTAATAAACATTACTGCTTTAAAAAATAAATTTCAAGCATTCAAGGAGAAAATTCTATAGCTCTTAACCAAATCTGCCCAGCACTTCAATTTTTCAGGTATCTAAGCATGTAACTGCCTCAAATATGTGCTTATTGTCTTGTAGCATGAAAACCTGAGTCAAAGCTGTGATGTTTTGACATTAAATTTGCTTAAGATTTAGGATCTCATTCTGCATTCTTAAATGCAGGTAGATTTTGCTATTCATGCTGTCATAAACAAATCTTGTAAACGTGGCCTCTCCACAATTATTGTCACGTTGTGATCTAGATTCTGTAGGAATCTGTGTGATGTCAGAGCTAATTTTGTGTCTATAAAAGTTGGGAATGGAACACACAAACTCGTTATTTTGCAGCACATCGTTCCAGTTCCTCCATCCATATGCTGTTGTTCTTACTTTGCAGTGTCCTTCCACTGTAGTACAATATGTAATGTTCACAGTACTAGTAGGCACTGGGACTGACCTAGTGAAGATACACAGCAGCTGTCCTGTAGACTTGTTCTATGGAAGTTTTGCATGATTGTTTAAATACCAGCAAAGACTTTTTTTTTTTCTCTCCAACTTAAATAATTTCAGGATATATATATATTAAGTATCAAATGTGCAAGTGTGTTCATGTTTATTTTTATAAAAAGCTAAGTGCACTATTTTGGGATCAATTCAAGCTTTAGTATTTTCCACTTATGTCACTCTTGAGTGTGAAAACAGTATTTGAGACTGCAGCACCTGACAACTGAAACATTTTACAGAAGTCTGCAAGTAGTAATGTGACACACATAATTAGAGTGTCAGACCAAAATTGAAATGTTAAATTCCTCACTGTGACTTTAAACTTGTAGCTTTCTAGAGCAAAAAAAGTTACTGTGCCTTAAACCAGTAAATGAATACACTCTAACTGTAGCCTGTGGACTTCTGTAGCCTTATATTTGATTTTTGAAGTTGACCAAAATATTTGTGTGGATCATACTGAAACTTGATTTAGGGAAAATACTTTTAAAAAATTATTTCAACTTCCTTTTACTACACTTACAGAAATGAAGATTTATGATAGTTACAGTGTATTTGTGGTTTGGAATCACACCAAACAAAGTCAGAAAGCTTTAGCTGACTTTAATTTCTCAAGACTTTCTATTGTGACAATAAGCAGAATAAGGAAGAAAAACTAGTCTCAGATCTCTGTCTCAACTTTGAAGTCTATGTGTCAAATTATTTTAAAAAATTTTGTTCTTTAGTTTCTCCAAAATAAAAAAATCCTCTAGTTTAAACAAAATATTGTATTTAAGCCATTGAGTATCAATATCTATGCCAGTGTGAGAATAAAACTAGATGGTGGGGTTGGTTGGTTGTGTTAAAGCTTTGAATAAAGTTTTGAATAATGAATTTCACTTTTTAGGAAAAATCTTCATATGTAAAACCCTGAAAGGTCTTTTGGGAAAAGAAACAAAAAAGGTTTATGTATTCTGTTCTTCTCCATTAAAGAAAACCAGAAATAGTCAAGAACTTAGTCTGGTTTTGATACAGTAGAAGGATTTCTTATGTATATTTTTAAATATGAAATGATCACAAAAAGCTACCACTGGCTTTCCTTATGTGTCTCTACAGGATTCTTTGTATGTTTTGAACAAATGCCACAAATTCTGACACACCTCCCACGTCCCCCCCAGTATTATACTGTGTAACACTGAACCTTGGATAAAGATGCCATCTCAAAGCTTATCGTTGGACTGTGGATATTTAGATATGCACACAAAATGACTGCATGTCAGCTGATCACAGTAATTGTTTGAAGCAATACAAATCAAAGTTATTAACTTTTTCTTGAGAGCTAGCTCGAACCTGGCTGCCACAATGCTGCTGATGCTGTGGCACAAAGGAACCATGCAACTTTTCTGTCTTCCCTGCTACTTCCTTCTGTATGTTAGTTTCTGCCTTTTAAAGCTCTTATTCCAGTCATCTAACTTTCTCTTCTTTCCTTTGCGATGATGCTGTTTCAGTAATCCTAGCCACTGTTGATTTCCTAACTACAGGAGTATTCTAGTATTAAAATCATTGGGAGGGCAGAACTACTTTTAAGGACTTTATATATGATGATTAGTCTAGAGAAATTGTGTAACCTAGGCCTGGTAACTTGATTCCCTGCTTACCTTTTAATAGTTTTTCCAAACATGAAGACAGAATAATGTTGGCCAAAGTATCTGTTTTGGGTAACTGGGGGGAGGGAAGGGGCTGTTGGTTGGTTTTAAGAGGACTTAAAACTTTGAAGAACACATATGTAATGTTTGGAAAAAGCTATCGCTTCACAAACAACCTGTCTTACATGTCTTTAACCCTTCCTCTGCTTTCAGTTCTTATACACCTAGTGTAAATCTGGTGTAGTAGGTGAAGCTAACTCTTAATAGTTACAGGTTTCTAGAGATGTTGACAGAGTCTTATCTATAAATGTTTGGATAATGCTATAATAATTTATTGTGCTTATTAAAATTTTTATAACTGAATTCTCAAATACAGATCGTGCAGTGTGTGATAAGCTTTGGCAAAGTCCTTGTCTTGTGAGATGCTGAGAAAACCTTGGAGACAAGGTATCTTCAACTAGTGATGAAATTGCTGAAATCTGAAATCTCAAAATCTTTCAAAACTGTGCTTTTAGATACTGGTACTTTTTTGTTGAGGGCACCTTGAGTGGGAGCTACTCTGGGATGTTTGTATTTTGTTTGATGGTTTCCCTGTCTGCAGTGTATACTTCACATTTTTTGGTCTTTTTTTTACCTACATGCGCATGACTTAGAGTACACTGTATAGCATATGCTCTGGCTGAATAAACACTTCTGTATATTTTTGTATGGTGTTCTAACATGGCTGCATTAGTACAAATGGTTGTAATTCACAAAAAGTGCCACTTACCAGTCATACTCTGTAGAGTGTTGTGAATGTTACCTGTACTTCTGTTGTACAAACACGTTAATGAGTGTTGTGATGAATGTTTGCCTTTAGTCTTTGCTCAGGTACTCATGTGGAGCAGTTTGGTGCTTTTCCTTCTAACTTGTAATACTTGGGATTCTAAGCAGAAAATAAAAACAGTGAACAAAAGCATTGTGGTTAGAGCAGTATTTTAAGTAACAGACACTTTTTGCATATCTCATGTAGAATACAATAAAGATCATACCTGATGAAGCTTGGCTTAGTATCTTAACTCATGTACCTTAGGCCGTTTATACCTGCCTTGCTATCATGAATGAGAAATGCAATACAATGGAAGATATTTGGCAAATAATATAGTTTATATAGAGCATCATACGTATAGAACTCGTTCTCAGGTAAACTAATTAATTTTAAATTTGCCTTTTGTTCCAGAACAATATTTTTACCTTTTTGAAGTAACTTGCGAGAAACAGAACGAGCAATGTGATGAGCATTTTCCACTTCAGTGCAAATTAATTCAAACATATGTGACTGTTACTGTGCCTTAAGGGCTATATAATTAGTATAACCACTTTCAAAAGGTTCGATTAGCTGAAGATGTGTGTCTGTATACATAATGTGTCAAGAAAACCTAGTGCTTAAATTTAGCTGCATTAAAAAGGCAGCACACTGACATCTAGCTTGGAAAGCATTTAAGCTAGCTGCTGTTCTCAAAAGGAGGATGCAATTTTGTCCAATCAGTGTAACTGTGCTAACAGTATTATAATATGAACGTGTTCTGCTTATATTTGACTTTCACTGAAGGAAAGGGCTATAATGAAATTAACTTTAAAAAAACCCAAACACATAAAAAAAACCCACAATAAATTGAGCCCTAAGTTTAAACAGACTTTTAACTCAGGAAGCAACAGGTTTGTAGGATTTTTTTTTTAAGACAGCTTACAGAAAATATATGCTAATTAAATCTCTTGCATATCTGCATATTCCTACTAAATTCCTACAGTAATAAAACTTATTTCAAATTTATAGATGACTTCAGTATGTTTTACTAGCTGAATGTACTGTGTATCCCCCAGCTGCTTCTTTCTAAACAAATCAAATTAATTAAAACGGGGGGGGGGGGGGGGGGGGGGGGGGAAGGATGGAAGAAAACTGCCACTGTTCTGTTGGGAGTTTTTTTAAAACCTAAATAAGGAACTAAAATTTAATCCCAAACTGTAAATCAAGCCTTTTTCCCTTCCTTCCTTTTCTCTAGAGAAACATATTTCTATTTCTGGTTGATTTAGAAGGGAAATTATGCACAAAATTAAGCTAAAAGTATCTACCTAGAAAATCAACAAAGCAAGTTCTCTTACATTGGGACCTGCCTTTTTACAATCTCTTCTGTTGCTACTGCTGTTCTGGTTCTTGATGAGTCTTCTGTCTGGAAGTTGTCTATTAAGAAAAGTAATTGAAGGGTTTGGACGGATTTTTTTTTTTATACGTGTGTGAAATTTTTTTATTGCAAGTCTGTAGAATAATATACAAGCTGGATAAGTTGACTTGTATTTTCATATGTTACTGCAGTTATAAAGATAACACTGCTAGGATTTTGTTACCTGTGTTGCTAATGATGTTTGGATGTTCACAACTTTGCCTGCCTGGAAGGGTAGAGTTAGGTTTTTGTTTTTCTTTCGAGATTTAAACCAAAGAAAGATGTAAAGCTTCCAGTCAGAAATAAAGATCTATAATCCTGACTAGAGATAATGGTCAAAAACTTTAGTTAACATGTCTATTTAGAGATATATTTTATGTGCTACTAACTAAAGTATCACCTAAATAGTGGAGAGAAGAGTATAATGCAATTATAAGCAAAAAATTTGAGCAGCTTTGAGATGAAGAATGCTATGCAATAAGGACAAGGTAAATTAGCATAGAACTTCTTGCAGTCTTTGTCTTAGTTCTAGTCTGACAGGAGGATATTGACTGCCAATAAAATCGGGGTTGGAAAGCAACACTTCCATTAAAATGTTATGATTTTGAATCATGAAACAGACCTTACTTTTCAGTCTCTCTGTCTCCAGTATCAAGAAAATGATCCATATCTCATCTTGCCTGAAAACCATTTAACCAGCTGTAATTATCTGTTAGGGACCATTCTGGAGATATAGCTAATTACTTTTAATTAAAAGTAATATTTTGATACAGCTCTGCTATCTCTGCTGGGAGTTGTTTTAAACTTACTATATGCTTACCACCAATTTTCTGCAATGTGGCTTAGGGAGGAGGAATTTGCACTGCACTGTTCAATCGCAACAGGTCTTAAGAGTATTAAGGATGAAATTCTCAAGAGTCTTTATGTCATGGCTGGAAGTGGAATCATTACTGTATTTTTGAACTCCTGCTAACGTCATTGACACCCACCTACAGTCCACTAGAAATATAAGTGCAGAGATCAGTTTGTTCACAGATTACAAGGAGACTAACCAAGAAGGGGCAAGCCAGAGCCAAATTCACTGGTAAGCTTTATTTTAAAGAACGTGAAAGGGAGAATTATTTCCTTTTTTTTTTTTTTTTTTTCCTTGAATCAAGTTGTGAAATGGGTCTCTAGTATCTTATACCAGGCTGTATTATTATTGCACTTTTTAATATATGTAGTATACTTTCATGGAATTAAAAAAAATTGAGCTATCTGGATCTCGAGCCGTATTTTTGCATTCTTCTTGGAGCACATAAAGATCTAATGCTGTAACTAATCGGCCAGTGAAAATGGCTGTATGTAATAACAAATGTAGATTTACAAATGTAAGTATTTTGTGTTAAATGTCACCCTAGTTCCTCTCAAAAAGAGAATGCAGTGGCTAGAAATATCTTTGGTATAGGAAACGTTTCTTCATAATAATTTGTACTTCCTAGTACATTAGTACTAGGAAAACAAAAAAAAGTTGCTAGCACACAGATGTAATCTGCAGTAGGCAGATTCTCCTTGCCATGGATAAATTATTTTCAGCACTCCACTAGATTGTCATCCTTGCTCTGTGCTACCAGTGACAGCTCTGTAGGACTCAAGGAGTCTGGTTCGTTGTCCTTTTACAGGTAGTCTGTTCATCTCTTCAACATGTGGAAAGTGGTGCTCCTGGGTCTATATACAGTACTGGCTGTGAGAGGATTCGCAAAGGGTGCTCCTTTCCAACCAGAAGAAAAATGGAAACCTCTAGATAACCCTAGAAACAGAGACCTGGTAAGGAAATGCTGCAAGAAAGGTAGCCTAAGTTTTGTGTGGGTTTTGTTTTCCATTGTGAGTATTTTTATCTTCTAAATTTAAAGGTAAGAGGGGCCCATTAAATGTAGTGTTAGTAAGTGCACTCTTTGTATAGTCAATAACCACAACTGGATGAGCATGCTTCAGTCAAGATGCACCCCTTCACTGAAGAGACATTCTCCGTGTGCAGTAGTGCATAAAACTTCCTTCTATCTCCATCCAGCAGCTTTAGTTTTTAAAAATGTATTTTGATTATGCAACCACTTGTTTTATGAAACAGAAAAGGAATTATTATTATGTTTCTTTCAAATGTGTACTGTTGATTGCATGCTGTTTCATCTTCTGGAAGTACAAATAAGTTTTCATCTGACACGTCACGAATAGAGGCTAAAGGTATGAAAGTTAATTACAGCTAAGAAAATATTAAGAGAACATGCAAGATCTTATAAGGAATTTGTGAAGGAAAAAAAAAATTATTTTCTCTAACTGTTTTAAGAAGCATTAAATTTACTTTTAAGGAATCTAAGGGGCCAGTTCAAATCACTTGCCCACTGTTGCTAACTCTTAGAGAACATTTCTCTTTCTTTTAGAGAAATGTGCAACACAACTGTAGTGTTTGCTCTCAGGCAGGGTTTTGCTGTGCCTGTTGTATAAGGGATACAGTTTGAATCCTCTGTGGTTCAGTGGAGAGCGTAGATGATCAGTAACAGTTGGTGGTGTGTCTACTCCACGTAACATGTACAAGCCATGGACAGAGTGGACATGTCTGAATTATACTACCTGTATTGTACTGGTTTATGATCAAAATAGAGGATTTAATCCCACATAGAAACAAATATTGCCTCTACTTTGTGTCAGTAGAAATAATAAAACTCCACTGGGCATGCTCTATTTTCACATATGCAATACGTTCAGTTTTTCAGAACGCTCCAGGCTTATTTTTCGGGCAGGGGTCTTGATCTCAGAAAGTTCCCAGCTACTTTCACTGTGAACAATGAAGGGCCAAGAAGACCTGTCATCTTCTACTCAGATCCAATTGCTTCTGCATTTGCAGATTATGAAGAAAGGAAAAATTCTTTTCCAAATTATTTCAAAGGCTGAAACATGTTCTGACTAAGGTAAAAGAGAATGCCTTCTCCTTTAACGTTACATGTAACCAAGTGAAAGATCTGGATTCAAGTGATTCTCCTTTCTGTTTGAAGTATAAAACCAACTTTTTTTTCTGAATAAATTAGAATTGTAGTACCTTAACTCTTGCCTGAAGTTGGTTTAAAATTGTTGAGGTAGAGATTTATTAGGTATTTATTACTTCAGTAAAATAACACATGATGCTTGTGCAGATCAATATAGACTGTACTTCTTTTTTTTTTCTTCTTCCCATTTTCATGCAGAAGAGAATTCCGAAAATGTACAGATAATAGAGAATGCAGATTTCATTTAAATAATTGATATGAGTGAAATGATAAATTGAGACTAATGGTTTTCTGTGGTGTGTGTATATTAAGAAATTTAGACATAAGTTATTGCACTAACCAAGCATACATTATCTTTTACATCTTTGTCTATTCATGCTCTTATCCTTATTCCTACTGCTAAAATTGAAGGTTGATAAAAGGATTGCAAATTTATTCATATCTCTCTGTAAATATGGAATAAAATTTCAGTGGGTCAAACTTGCATTATTAATAAATCCAGCTTCAATTTACCCCAGGTACTTCTCAGCTATTTTATCTATGGATAACCATACTCCATAAAAAATAATATATCTCATTTTGAGAGTCAGTGAATATTGGCAATTCTGAGAAAAGGTAAATAATTGTTTTCTCCCATTTTACAAAGAGTTGAAGATTTCAGTAAGATTTGTAAGATTCAGTAAGTACTTTGGTGATTTACTCCATATCTTTGTAATCGGTATTCATGTTAGGATTTCTAGCTCTGTCCTACTCTCTGCCTGCTTAACCACAGATTTCTGTAATCAAAAGCACAGCTCCACTCTTCTTATTATCATGAATCATAATGAAGACTGCACTCAAATTTTAATGCTAAATTCTCTTTTTACCAAATTTTTGTGTCAGGAAAAAAAAAAAAAAAGCATCACAGAACAGCTGTTGTGCATGACAAAAAGCTGCTTCGGAAGAGATGCTGTAGCTCTGCTGTAAGTTACCGCAGCAGTGAGAAAATGACTGGTGGAAGTAATTTGCTCTGCATAATTCAGGATGATCATGGTAGTTCTTTTCAGTGTCCAGAACTGGTTTTGGGAAGTAGAGGTCTGCTGAGCTCATTTGGGGTATTTCAGCCAGTGTTACCACATCTTGGCTTAGTTCATACCCTGGTTGCATATACATATTTGTCTCATCTTTTTTTTTCTTTCTCTTTTTCAGGTATTAACTTTTGAACTTCATGTGAGGTGGTAATCTTTACAGCAAAGTATTACGGCTTTGACCTTTTTAACTGTTACCTGATAATTTAAAATTTTCCTCACAGTTTTCACCTATGGCATCTGCTATCATGCTGTAATTAGCACATTTGCTATTGACAAATGTGTGATATTTGGTTACTACAGTTTGCCTAGCCGAATTGTGTTTGTTTAAACATGAATAAATGTGGAGTGCAACAGTGCTTTTAACTACCCCAAGCGTCTTTTGTTCGAAACTGGTAAATAAAGGTTACCTTTCAATTTATTAAAACTAGTTATCACAAGGTATTTTGCAGCAATTTTTCAGGTACTCTTACCAGAAGCCTTCTAGCTGCTTGGGAGAGTGAAGCTCATGGGGCAGTTCCAGCCCCAGGGCCTGCTGCCTGCTTGTACCCCCCCACACACACCGCCCCATTTCTGACCGTGCTCTAGTCAGCGAGGCATCTGCACGACGGCTCTATACGTATATGAAGTTACGAAACGCTTCCCCTGGAAAAATCACACCCATTCCTGGGGAAATAAGAGAATCTAACACCTGCAGTGAGGCCGGGAACAGAGGCGCTTTCCTCACGCCTCCTGCTTTTCCGCCGCTGGCTCCCGCGAGGCAGCCAGCAGCGCCCACGGCCGCGGCCCGCCGCAGCCCCCCGGGCCCGGGAGTTCCTGCGGCCCGCAGCCCTCGGCTGCCCGCTCCCAGGGCCGCCGCTTCCCCGGGCCGCGCCGCGGCGGGCGGAACGCGTGCGTGAGGGCGCGGGGCGGGGCGGGCGACATAACGGGAGGGACCCGCGTCCCGTCCTGAACAAGGTTCCCCGGCGGCGGCGGCTGCTCCCGCTCCTGGGTGGCGCCGGCGCGATGTCGGGCTTCAGCCCGGAGCTGATCGATTACCTGGAGGGGAAGATCTCCTTCGAGGAGTTCGAGCGGCGGCGAGAGGAGCGCAAGAGCCGCGAGAAGGTGAGTCTGCCCGGCCCGACAGACCCCCGGCCCGGCCGGTCCCTCTGTGACGGCACCTGCCCGGGCGCGGCCCACTGCGGGAGCAGCGAGGCCTCCTCTTGTCGGGGGGGGCTTATGTTAAGTGCTGCTGTGCCCAGCTGCTGACTGTGTCTGTGCGAAAAGGGTAAGAAACTAACTGCAATTTGTAAGGGTCATTAGGTGCTGGTAGAGCAAGGTGTTCAGGGCAGCGTAGACCTTTCAGAAGTGCAGAATGCAGCATTTTGGTTCACGGCGGTGTGTCTTGTTTCCCTGGACTTGGCAAAAGCTAGTGGCAGTTGCCTTCAGGCACCGTAATTCATTTTAAGATGGAGCAATGAGTAGAAGCAGGTTTTGATATACAATCACCCAGTGTATACTGCTACTGCTCCCTCACCATCTTCTGTCTGAGATCAGTTTTATGAGAGATTGCTTGACTGGAGCGTCTTACTTAACTTTAACTTTGTCATCTTTATGTCAAAATGCAATTGAGCTTCTGTATTTCCTGGTCTTTAGAGAGCAAATTTAGTAGAACTCATCTGTCATGGAAGGACAAGTGATATCCTAGGGCAACCTTCTTACCAGATTAACAAGTGTTATTTTGCTATTTCATTTGGTGTTCAAAAAAGTAGGCTTCTAAAAGGATTTGTCACACATTTGTAACTTTTTTTAATAGTCAACCGTGTCATCTTGCCTTACTGTAATGCCAAATAAGGAACAGACTAGTCTCTTCAGTCAACAGTAATGTGAACAGTCACCATCTGAGTCACCTCACATTGATAAGAATATAAATGTCTTGAAAGCAAGAAATGCTGGGGTTTGTTCGTTTGATATAGCGTTTATTCTACCTGTTTCACTAGCAGTGCAAAAGCTGGAAACCAGTGGTCTAAATTATAATTGTCAATATTAGGGAAAATAGGAATGAGTCATGTTGTAAAGCTGATAACTAATATTGTTGGTGTGCGTAGGATGGCGAAAATGCGTCTGCTGAGGAAAATGCTGAGGATATAGAGGCTCCGTCTTCATCCAGAAAAGCATCTGGCAAATCCCAAAGTCAGGATGAAACTGATGGTAAATGTTAATGTCATAATTTCGGTGACAAATGTATTTAAGAGGTCACTGACAGCATTTGCTCTCTGATAGCTGACTTTTTATAAATATGTGACTGATTCTTTTGAACCTGTGGGTATTGAAGCACATTGTTAGAATGTATATCTTTGTAGAATGTTCCAAGTTGTAGCCAGGGTTTTAACTTTGTTCAGTGTTTTTAAGGGGCTGGATCTGGCCAATTTGACATCATTTTCTGGAAAACCCTCCATTTTTCCCTCCTGGCTTCTTAACCACATGGTCTTAATTATTTACTCTTTCTAAAGTTACAAATAATTCAAAGTTTTTAACTTACGTCAAGAAGTCTTATTTCTGTTTTGGTTTGGCTTTTTTGCTCTTCATCTCTTTGTTTGTCTTTTGCTGAGACTTGAATGTTTCAGGATATTTGATTCTACTGTGTGAGTGTTGCTTTCTTCCGTTGTCATCCAAAGGGAAATATAAGAGCTAAAAAGAGGAGGTTTCTTCTCTTTCTTTGTGTTTTTTCTCATGCTTAGTTATCCTTTGGTCTGTTTAGAGTGCCTACATTTATTTCTCTCCTTATTTTCTGCTGGATATTCCTAGCCACAGATTCCCTGGCTGGCTTGCTTTGTGCAGTTACTGGGATGCTAGTGTTTCCTTAGGTGCCTTAGCAAAATAAGTTGAACTTCCTTGGTGTTCCTACATAGTGAAAGGATGTGCAGGAAGTGGTAGGAGCAGCACTTCTCTCTTTAGTTTGTACCGGTACTTGTTGATCCTGTGCCTCAGGTTCTGGATTTGAGTTTGGGATTTAGAGTGCTGCAGTCTGTTTCAGACACCTTCTCTTCAGAAGCTGTCCTCCATGTACCAGTCAGGGCATATTCTTGTGGGATCACCAATGCTGTGAGATGGTGAAGTGCGATTTTTGATCCCTTTCTGTTGGTTCTTAGACTCCTATTGCTACTTTCACTGCAAATTCTCATAATTGTGGTTTGTTTTTTTTTTTCTTTCCTTAAATTTCAAAAATAGGCCTTAAATTCTCTCATGTGTGTGGAATCGATGTGGTGCCCCAGTCAGTAAGTGCCTTGATTTTGAAAGTACATCCAGACCTCATCCTAGAAAGACAGAAAATGAACACTGGAAGTGTGGCTGGAGCCAGATATCTGTGGTTCCTTATTGATGCCTTCTTTCTGTGGTTATTTATTGACCCCTTCTTCTTGCTGATGTCTTTGAAATACTTCCAAGCTGTTCTTTTCTGCTCTGTATTCCATCCAGTCTGTTACATGGTTTTTCATGCACATCATCTTGATCTAAGAAAAAACATATCCTGATAGATTTGTGTGAGAATGTTACTTCTGCTCTTACTCCAGAGTACACAGAAGCCTTAAGAGCAGTCAGAATCAAGGAATCACGATAATATTTATCAGTATTTGAAGAGTTGCTATTAGAATCAGGCTATTCAGAAGAAAAATGTTAGAAGTGGTCATTGTTAAAATTGCTTTTTATACACAAATCTTTAGAGCTAATCTGCTACAATCTTCAGATGATTCTTGCAGCCAAGACTGAAATAAAAGGGAAATTAAATTAATAATTTTATTTTTTAGATGGGGGAGAAGAAGAGTCTTGATTTTTAGGTGCTTAATATCCAAGTCAGAAAAAAAAAAAAAAAACAAAAAAGCAACCATAAACTGAGGTGTAGTACCCAGTTCCCTCTTGTATATGGGCAATGCAGGACAGATTTATTTTCCAGTCCTAACTTGATACTGTGGTTATTCTTTTATCAAATATTCAGTTGTCAAATCTGTAACCTTTGTACACTACATATTTTGAATTTTTGCATAGATACAGACTTGTAGGCAGTTATAACCCTAGGTTAACTTAGTAATGAAAAGTTGTAATTAAAAAAACGTGAAAACTTTTAGAATTATATGCTTTAAGCATATTTATTTTCGATATATAGCATCATTTATTTTAAAGAATTTTGTTATTTCTTTTTCTGGAGAAATGTGAATATTGCATTTACACATGTTAAAAGGTACTTATTGTCATGAATAGAATGGTTACAAGATCTTGATTTAAATTACTTCTAAAAATTGTTTGCTGCATTATTGTTTAGTATAATTGCTCACTTAGCCTCTTCAGCTGAAAAGATTTATTCCATCCAACCAGTTCAGTGCTTGAAAATTGCTTAATATGCTTCTCTGGTATGGATTGAGAAAAATGTTGAATAAACTGTTGCTTTGTTCTGTGCGTTCCTCCATGCTTTCATTTCAAATATCCAAAAAATGTTAGAGGCTGAGGTATACTAAGCATTGGTGATGAGTAATGCAGTTTTAAAACCAAAGAGGTTGTTAATAGTTTTTCTGCATTTCTGCAGGCCTTTTTCTTGTAGAATAGCTGTTTCAAGAGGGCTACTAATTATGAAGAATTCAGTTTTCTCTGCACTTGTCTGGATAAACAGCGTGTACTCTTGATTATATCATAAACCTTTTCTGCTTCTTTCTCAACCAGGAGAAACTTCAGAAGGCATCAGTAAATCTGTTCATCGGGTCTTTGCATCCATGCTTGGGGAAAATGAAGAGGAGGAGGAGGAGGAGGATGAAGAGGAAGAAGAAGAAGAAGAAGAGGAAGAAGAAACTACTGAGCAACCCACAGCTGGAGATGTTTTTGTGTTGGAGATGGTACTTAATCGAGAGACCAAGAAAATGATGAAAGCAAGTATTTAAACTTTCGTATATCTTCCCTGTATCTCCTGAAGCATTGTGCATAAATGCCAATTTGTGTGATTCTTAGCTACTTGCTGAGAAACTTCTCTGAAAATAATTCTGTGTAGGATACTTCTGCTTATGTTAGTGTTGCCTGTTTTGTGTTTTGTTTTTTTTTTTTTTTAAATTACCATAGATTACTGTTTGAAAACTTTCAAAAATAACGAAGTGAGCTTTTCCAGTGTCTGGATTGTGTTTGTATTGGCTATCAGAGTTACTCTGTCAGTTATCAAAATTAGCAAATACTTTGGTCAGTCATTTTAATATCGCTGCTACTTAAATAACTTGTTATTAGGTTGCGTTAAGCAGAAGTGTGACTGGTGTCTCCTGAATTTGGGCACAACTGAATCTTCAGTAGAAATAATATCCCATTTCCATTTAGGAGAAAAGACCTCGCAGCAAACTTCCTCGTGCCTTGAGGGGTCTGATGGGAGAGGCCAATATCAGATTTGCTCGAGGAGAACGTGAGGAGGCTATTCTAATGTGCATGGAAATCATTCGACAGGGTATGTTAGAATGGTAAAACTTTTTGGCTTTGAAGTTGGGTGCCATGTGCATCAGGAAATTTCAGTGTGCCTTCACTGATGATGAAAAGACTCAGTACAAGGAAAGTAACTGTATAACTGGTGTGGAATTAAGAATATGTAGTGCATTTCCTTTATTGTTTTGCTTATGAAAAGAAACTAACACCCTAGCCTTTGTTTAGTTTTACACAGTTTGCTTTTACTGTCTTTGTAGAACCAAGGTATAAATATCAGCCTGACTTACAATGTACAAAAATGTTATAAGTGGTTGTTGTTAGATTCAGTCAGGCTGTTTAATAATTTTTAAAAAGGAATTGGAAGCTTGTCTGCAAGTTTTTTCTGAATTTAAACAGAGCAATGTTGCTGTTTCATACATTATCTGTTGCTTGCAGGAAGGCAAGTTACTTGTTTTAAAACAGTAGTTCTTAATCATTCTTTTTGTATTTTCACAGCTCCTCTTGCTCATGAGCCGTTTTCCACTCTTGCCATGATCTATGAAGACCAGGGTGACATGGAAAAGTCATTACAGTTTGAACTGATTGCAGCTCACTTAAATCCTAGTGATACTGAGGAATGGGTTAGACTAGCAGAAATGTCACTGGAACAGGACAACATTAAACAGGCTGTTTTTTGCTACACAAAAGGTACCGTAGCAACCATTGTAGTAGTTTAAAAGAAATGTTAGATGCGAATGGCAATAATTTTGTTTTCTTATGATTTCTGATTTGGTTTGCTGCAGTTTGCTCAGATTCTGGTACCTTTGTCTGCACGTTGGTAAAAGATGAATGAATCTTTAATATAGGCTATCCCTCTCTTACAAAAACCTTGTGCGTGTCCGTTAACATTCACCTAGTCGGGGAAATGAATGTGAAATCCATTGTTGCCTTTTCCTAAACTAGGTTACTAATACGCTTTTTCTTGTAGCTCTGAAATATGACCCAACCAATGTGCGTTATCTGTGGGAGAGATCAAGCCTGTATGAACAGCTGGGGGAACACAAGATGGCAATGGATGGCTACAGACGTATTTTGAATCTCCTGTCTCCCTCTGATGGAGAGCGCTTTATGCAGTTGGCTAGAGACATGGCAAAGTAAGTTGGATTTTAAAATACTGTGATTTTGTTTTCCAGGGTTTCTCAAAAGCTGGTATTTTTAAGCTCTGCAGCTGGTTCAAGCTGGGTATGTAGATTAAATCAAGGAATGCTGGTGTTTTGGCTGGGTGTGACCCCCACACAGGCATTCATTCCCCAACTGTTATGATGTTTCCAAAGCCTGACATGCGGGAGTTACTCCACGTAGGATCAGTCACCATCTTAGCTGTGAGACAGTAAAGTGCAAATACTGATTACTGAGAAAATGCCAAGAGTAGGCAATTATATACAAATGCAGTACATTTTAAATCTATATAATATCACTAGAAACCTGGAAACTTATTGCCAGAAAATCTGAATGAAACAGTGTTCAATCTGAAATACATACCATCTGCAACAACATATAGTTTATATGTAATTTTTGATTAATTTCTGGAGCAAGTAGAAATCTGACTCGTCCCCTTTTCTGCTAATGAGAGCAGACCAAATCATAGAAGCTTGCCTAAGACAGAGAAGGCTTGTAATTAAAGTGTGTAGCTCTCTTACCATAATTTTTATGAAGTTGTTTAACTACTATATATCTCAGCTTTCTCATACATAACTTGTAGAAAGCTGTTATTGGCCTGTTTCAAAACAGTGTAAGTCTTTTGATCTTCGTGGTTGTAAAATGCACCAAAAAAACCCCAAGAACATGAATTGTAACAGTATTATTATTGAAGGTTTTTCTGAAATGAGGTCAATGTGATACATTACTGATACCTGCCTCAAGTTACAGGATATTGTGATGAAAAACTCCAGTAATGTCCTAACATGATGGGGATGAAAAAAATTGTAATTATTTAAAATGCATAACTATCAACACTTGTAAGGAAAGAAAAAACACCCCCTTTCTCACTGTCTTTTGTAACTTAAACTCTTGCTAATGAAAATATTTGCTAATAGGCAAAAATAAAAGAAATAGAAAATCCTTTTGCTAGTGTTCAAAGTATTTATCTCAAATACTTAGTATCTCATATCTGTGTTTTATAGGAGTTACTATGAAGCCAATGATGTGACCTCTGCTATTGAGATAATAGAAGAAGCCTTTGCTAAACACCAGAGCCTTGTCTCTATGGAAGATGTTAACATTGCAGCTGAACTATATATTTCTTCCAAACAGTATGACAAAGCACTGGCGGTATGGAGAATTAAATTCATTTCTGTATCATGTTCAGCACCTTTTTGCCAGTCAGGATGGACAGTTGGTATTCCTGTAGTGCTTAAATATGGTCATGTTTCTATAGTGGTAGAACTGATCAGTTACAGATTGCTTGCTGTTACTTCTGTAGTAATTAGCATTGTAGTTAATGGCTTGATTTAATAAGTTAGATTTGTATGCTGTTCTGGGTTTAAAATTTTGCGATCCTCCTTCTCTACATGCCATAATCTTAATAGAGACCTATGAGCAGGTTTTGTGAGTATTGCCAGCAGAGGGCATTCTCTGAGTTGAAGGTTAAAAGGGTGCCACTGAATGGTCTAATGGTTCAAATGCAGACCTTGATGCTTTATCATTTATGCATTAAGCATCAAGCATACATTCCAGAAAGACAATATATCTTGATTCTAAGGCATCAGGAACTGGAGAAGATCACTTATACATTCCCACTTTGTTCTAGCTGTTCTTAAGCCTCACTTTTGAGGCATGTTTCCAAGTTTATTTGGTCTGGTTTTGAGAGGGAAGACTTTAGTATCTGGCCATTGTTATACTTTCTGAGATAGATTGAAGAGACTCTATTAGTTGTGACTTTCTCCTTGTGAACATTCTTATTTGCTGTTATTAAATTACCTCCTTTTTTTTTTTTTTTTTAAATATAGCTCACTGTCTGTCAGTGCAAAGCGTCATGAGCCTGTAAACGTTTCCTCTGACCCTTCTCTGTACTTCTTCCCATTTAAAAAATCAGTCAATTTTATGTACACAGTATTTAGCTCCGTATTTATTAATACAGTACTCGGGCATAGAACTGTTCCCCTGTTTCTTCTTGATGGTTCTCCTTGGGTCTATTCCTGTGATGGTCTTTCTTGTTCCTGGGTAGCTGGTAAACTGAGCCTTTAAAAAATAACTATCTTGATACAGTCATCTGGTATGCTCCTCCAAGGGCCATGTACTCCGTGTTTATCACTCATTTCATTAATAAAATACCAAACTGCACTGGGTCTTAGACCAATGGTCCTTTACACTTGTGCAGTTCCCCCCTCACAGCTCCCCATTGGCCAGTGAATGTCTTGAATTGTCTGTCTTTGGTTGCTAATTTTTTTAATTAGTTGTTCTATTGAATTACAGTAGTTTCACACTAGGCATGGTGTGTATGACCAGGGCTGTTGTAAAATGTCTGTATGTAGCTGTGAATTTTATTTAATTATTTATTTTAACTGAGACAAACCATATGGTTTCCTTGCAATTCTGAGAAATTCTTGGAGCACTTTGGAAAGATCTGTGGAGAGCTTAGCTGTTTACCTAGTAGTTTGCTTTCTTTTTCAGTCTTCCAAAAGGCATTAAAAGAAGCTATAAAGGTTAAAACCTTTCCTAGATGTGATAGTAACTGTTGTATTTTCTAAAGACATGCTGATTGGATTATCTTAGATCATCCAGAAATAGTGACAAAGACATAAATTGATCAAACTCAATATTAGTCAACTAACCCCATGTGAAATGAATGCAGCTTTTGTTCTGATAACTTTTGTGATGTCTAAAACAACTACCGTGCAAGCTCGTTACTCCATATATTCTCTAAATTTTTGAAACAACCTGAGTTACTTGTCTGTTTTAGGTTATTACAGATTTTGCAGGAATTGTACTTGAAAAGAAAGTATCAGAAAAAAGTCCAACCGAGGATAAAAAAGGTAAGTAGCTAACAAGTGGTAAATGTGACCCTGCTGTTCATCTAATATGACATCTTTCTTTCTGTTACCTTTTCAGCTCATGGGCATATTTTCATGCATGTTGACAGGCTTTTTTCTTTGGAAAATTCTCTGTGTTTTTAATGAGTTACATGGCCTGACCTCAGCTTTCTATAAGGAGTTACTCTGATGTCCAATTAGCCCTGCTGACTCATTAAGGACAAGGACTGCTCTCCAGGCAACTGGAGCCCTTTTAAAGTTCTGAACATTCCTCTGAGAGACCAGTTATTTCTGCCAGTTAAATAGCTTCTGAAAAAAAATTAGATAAGCTTAGCAGCATCTATACTCAAGTATCTCAACCTTTGTCCTGAGACTAATAGTCTTCATAAACTCTACTTCTGTTATTAAACATTTAAATGTTTTGGTGTATACAGATCTAGGGATATTAGCTTGTAATTGAATAAAGTAGGTTGCCTTTGAGAAACCTGCTTTGTGAAAGTCATTGCTTAAGTCTGAAGATGTTTGTTTGGGCTGTAGAATGGTCACAGCATGCCAACTCCATAAGCAGACAGTCTGTTCTCTGATTAAACTGGTTGGTTGTTTCAGCAATCCGGTTCAAACCCAATGTAGGTATAAGATATTTCTGTTGGCTTTTTGCTTTAATGGACCAGGTAAAAATAAGTTGATCAGTGAAGAACTGGCCTGGTAGAGGCTTTTAATAGATAATTTATAAGAAGCAAAACTAGCAAAACGAGTCTAGGAATTATAACACGGTGTTGCCAAGTTACCCGGGGTGTGCAGTTTCTTAAGACCTAAACTACTTAAGAGCTTGGTTCCCCACCATCTGTTGCTTTATACGTTTTTAACTGCTTCTTGCTCTGCTGTCCTTCAAAAAAAAAAAAGTCCACTTGTCAGAGTAAGCTACCAATTGATCATGGATTCAAAAGCAAGTAACTTTTGTCTTAGCTGGTGTTACTAGAGTACTCTGCTCATATTTTTAAAAAGATACAGGGGCAGCGGTGGAAACTCAGGAAAGCCAGGAGGCAGTGACTGATGACCAAAGTAATCCAGTTGCTGAATCCAGTGCTGCACGTAAGTAATTTAATTTTTAAATTTTGTGCAAGTCTATGAACTGATCATATGCTCAGGAAACAGGTCGCAATCATATAAAAATAGGGAAAGGTTTCTAACAGCAGAGAAATAAGGCTTCATCCAGAAATCATTTCTTGTATACAGTCTTCCGTACTCAAAACTTCATTCTAAGCCAGCCAACCACCAAAGCCAAAAGCATTCTCCCAGGGCTTACCTACTTTGAAAATAAATTTTTTAATTTTGTAAGAATTTATCAGTAGGTGAATATTTACTCTGATGCTGGCTATTAAGGTGTTCAGAGAATGATGAACTAATCTGCATGTTGTGATTTGCAGTAGTTGGATGTGGATGTAGAATGTAATAAGGAAGCCTTATGTTGGAAATCACAGTTTTCTCAGGTTATAGCAATCACCCTTTGAATGCCTGATGTAAGAATTAAAGTGAATGAGAACTTAAACAGGGTAGTTAAGAAATTGTCATGACTGCATGTGACGAAATATGATAGTGGAGTTTTACTGTGGGACCTTTAGTTTGCAAGTATTGTCATGGGTAGCTGCTTTGTCTTGTGTTTGCATTCTCATCAGATTGCATTCTGTCTGCATGTTGTGTAAAGTTCTGTAGTTAACTGTGTCTGACAATGTATACAGCTAGATCCCTGGTACACAGGACTTAGCTTAATAACAACAAATACCTTATTACAGGGTATTTCTTTCAAAAGGCAAGAACAGGGTACAGGTGCATAAATTGCTAAAGGAAAGCTTTCTGAAGCAAACACATCTTAAGAAGGTGAAGGCTCTAAGCACATCCCATGGGATCCTGCTGTTGAAATCAGTGCAGACTGACAGCCCTTGATACTTCACATGAAATTATTAGGATCAGAGACGGTGGGAAGAAGTTGTTCCAACTATCAGGAAAGATATAAAAGAAGGGGAGAGGCCAGGCCTACACCAGCATTAGCTAGAGTCAATGAGAATATATTTTCTTCAGTGGAGCTGAACATGGGGCTTGGAGGGGATGTGGAGCTTGTGAAGTGCTTGTTAAAGCCTATGGGTTCAGAAATAAATTCTTGGTCTTCTCACAGCTGTGGAGAAGGTCAGCTGCTGCATACCTGAGGGTGTTCCCATAGACATCACGGTCAAGCTGATGGTGTGTTTGGTTCACCTGAACATCCTAGAGCCGCTCAATGTAAGTAGAAACCAGCTCAGAAGTTGGGGGACGTTCTAATAAATTACCAAAGCAAGTAATTATTCCTGTCTTCCTATGACTGAGATAGTTGAGAGAGCCATGGAGATGCTTTTTACTTCCCTCACACTCCAAGAGAGAAACCTAGCAGACTTGCAATAGCAGAAATACTGTTTCTGAACTTACAAATGATGCCTCATGTGGAAGTATTACTAAAGCAGGGTAAATCACAGCCTGTGTGCTATGACAGGCCTGGGATCGCATTGCAAAGTTGTTGAACACTAAGGAACACTGCTTTGTTTTGTTTTGAAGCCCTACGAAATCTTTCTTAAAGAGCACTTCGCACTGATGGGTGCTTTCACCCACTGGATGTGAAATGTATGGATGTGAAATGTCTAGAATAGTACAGTGTGGCTTTTTCAGGAATTCTGAAATTCAGATCTTTATTTTTCACTTTTAAACTAACATTTCAATAACGGAAGTGTAGTTGAATGCAAATAGAATAAAAATCTTCACCTAAAAATGTGAGCTTCCAATAACAATACCTTAAAGAAATGTTCTCATTGGCTATGTGCTTTTAGCTTTTTGTGTGGGTTTTTTAAAGCCTCTTTTGACAACTCTGGTGGAACAAAATCCAGAAGAAATGGGTGACTTGTATCTGGACGTCGCAGAGGCATTTCTGGATGTTGGAGAATACAACTCAGCACTGCCTCTCTTGAGTTCTCTTGTCTGTTCAGAACGATACAACTTGGCTGTTGTCTGGCTTCGGCATGCGGGTGAGAAGAAGCAGGACTCCTGAACACGTGGTACTGAGAGATGATAATACAATGCTGAGCATTTCCAGGCACCTTTATCTAGGATCACAGGAATTTTAGATTCATATGTTGAATGATAATTGGTACTTGCAAAACTATAATTGGAGTTTATTATGACAACCCTGTCATGGAGTGTTTTCTTGTTCTTCATATAGATTGAAATTTACTTCAGCTAAAAATACTTTATTTTCATGTAAGTGAAAAAGCATCTATTCTGCATTCCATCCTGTGTCAATTTATGATGCTTTAAGTGGAACTGTGGATGTATCTGTACATATATCTGAATATTTTCACCTTAATAATACATGTTTTGGATGCTTTTAACTGAAAAGTATCTGAAAAGTATGTTAACTGTTTTGCAAATCTTCTTCTTCTGCCATGTAAGTGTATTGTGTTATGTTGTTTCTAGAGTGCTTGAAGGCTTTGGGACACATGGAGCGTGCCGCAGAGAGCTATGCCAAAGTTGTTGATCTTGCTCCATTGCATCTGGATGCAAGAATCTCACTTTCAACACTTCAGCAGCAGCTGGGCCGACCTGAAAAAGCTCTGGAGGCTCTGGAACCAATGTATGATCCGGATACACTAGCTCAGGATGCTAATGCTGCCCAGCAGGTGAGTAAAGTGTTCGCTGCCTCCAGTGTAGGATGGATTGTACTCAGCTGTGATAGCAGTCAAAGATGTCAAGTATATAGGACCAGGGATTGAGACTTGCTTATGTACAGCATGGTGAGCCTTCAGAGCACAGCGAGTGATTCGTTACAGAGTATCAGGGATGAGTCCTCATGGCTCTTTCTCCCTGACCATTTTATCAGTATTTCCCCACCTGATTACTTCTGTGTGATGTACAAGCTCTTGGCCACTGAGAACCAGTCTTGATGCCAGTCACTGCATCAAGTTGATCAGCAGTTGCTACTTACGAGCTACATGGTTTGGCCTCTATTGATTGTGACTGATGGCGTAGAGAAGGTTCTGTATCCCCTTTCCAGCAGCACCTTCAGTATAGGTAAGAGTTGTGCTGAATTTCTCTGAAATTGGAGAATTTGAAACAGTAAATATTGCAGGGCAATTTAGGGAGATCTTTAATTCTGCTGCTAAGATTCTTAGAGCTTTCTAGAAGCTTTTACAAGCCTATTAGTACTGTATTGAGTCAAAATTGTTTTGTTTTAGAAAATCAGTCTCTCTACAAGAGGTTGAATAATCATGTTCAATATTATCTAGGAATTAAAGCTACTCCTCCATCGTTCGACACTGTTGTATTCCCAAGGCAAAATGTACGGTTACATAGACACTTTACTGACAATGCTGGCAATGCTGTTGAAGGTAAGCCAATCTTTCCAGCTACACTTTAAGAAATTGGACAGCTATGAGTTGGGTTAAGAAGCGACAAACTAACGCATGAGGTACGTTAATGGTTTTTATGTGCAACTGCTTTCATAATTTTGCTAGGTAATGATCTTTCAGGGAGCCTATAATACTGAAGTTCCAAGCCTGTAGTGTTCAGAGGACCCCTTGAGTGTATAATTCTTAATACAGTGACTTCAATGCACTGTTTCTCCGTGTACATAGAACACACTGAATACTAAAGCTGCTTCTCACCTTTTTAGCAGTCAGCATAGTGCTTTCCTGAAGTGTTGATAATGACTTCTATTTCAACAGTTTTCTTTTGAATTTCTTAAATTTTTAAAAAATATTTTCATATGATAAATTGACCACAGAAGAATCTGTTTGGCCGGTAAATTCAGTGGTAATGGTTTTGTGTAAGTTGTTTTTTCGTTTGATTTTTAAATAGGGAGTGAAGGAAGGGAATATTTAGACCTCAATTTTATCCATCTGGTCAGAGCCATTACTATTGTATTACACTGGTTGAATAGCTGACTATCCACATATTTCTGAAACTGGTACAGAAAGGCATTGTTCTTGTCATGCCTCTATGAAAAGAGTTTTTGATTTCAATATATACAGGGATGTTCCAATCCCAGGAGAAGCCTTTTAAGCCATTTAAAGAGTTTGTATATTTCTTTTGCATAGCCCAGTTTGTAGTGGAGTACGAGATAATGTAGAGATAGTACTCCTGCTGGGAATGTTTTCTCTCATGATCTTGCTCTGTTGGAGTTTCTAAGTTGCAGTCTGTTTTGACATGCAATGTGAGCAAGATGGATTGGCCATGAAGTTGCCTTTGTCATAGGATGTATTAGCGTAACCTGAAATGCTGCCCTTAAATTTGTTTCTAGGTAGCAATGAGCAGAGCTCAGGTGTGTTTGATATCTAGTTCCAAATCTGGAGAGAGACACCTCTATCTTATTAAGGTGTCAAGGGATAAAATTTCTGACAATGACGACCAAGAGACAGCAAATTGCGATGCGAAAGGTAACAAATGTTTATTAAAAACAAAGCAACGAGATGAACTTAGTTGTGAAAAATGAAATAAACGTTACTATTTTGCATGCTAAACCTATGCAGTTCATGTTAACATTGCTTCATTTCTAGGGCAAAGAAAGCAGCAAAAATGAAGATAATATAACTTAAGGGAACAATTCCCATTCAGAGAAAGCTAGTAAGGTTATAGAATAATTCAGATTGGGAAGGACCCCTAGAGATCATGTGGTCCAACATTCTCCTCAGTGCAAATATAATGCACACAAATCTAGAACACAATAGAAATGCATGCTTTAAAAGTGGTGTGAATTTTTACCTGGTCCAGACTCAGCTGAGCCAGATTACACATTCTCAAGCACCATTTGGTAGATTAGGAAGAGTAACTTTAACGCATTCACATAGTATGTTTACAACTGGAACCATGTGTATTTCTTGACATTTGTTCCCAAGTTTTGACTTTTTTTGCTGGTGTTTTACAAACCTAACTTCAACTGAAAAGAGGAAATATCTTTATTTTACTTGTTAATGCTGAGAATATTTTTGAAAATATGTTTGATGTATGCACCTTTTTTAAGAGTTTAGCTTTCTTAATTTTTTCAATTTACTGACTTCAATATTTTTAGCAATTTTTGCTGTTCTCACGAGTGTTCTGACAAAAGATGACTGGTGGAACCTCCTCCTAAAGGCTATATATTCCTTGTGTGACCTCTCCCGGTACAAGGAGGCAGAGCTACTAGTGGATTCCTCACTGGAATATTATTCGTTTTATGACGATAGACAAAAGCGCAAGGAGCTGGAATACTTTGGGCTCTCTGCTGCAATTCTGGACAAGAACTTCAGAAAAGCGTACAACTATATCAGGTGAGTAGTGAGAAGGTAGAGCAATCTCTTCTGTAACGGCTTCCACTGAGGCTGGAGTCATACTGCTGAAAATACTGTTAAAGAAGGCAGGCTGATGCTTTCCAGCTTTTGCTAAAACAGATAAGGCTATTGAAACTAAAGGAGCTTTCTGATGGCCTCTGATTCAAAAAAATGCACAATGCAGTAGGTTGGTTGATTTGGTCAGAACGACACGTTCTGTCTTTCACTCTCAACTTTGCCTCAGTCACTGACCTGCTCTTTGAGTGTCTCTTCCCTGTTATCTTCCTTAAACTGTTGAGTTTATTGCAGACACAGTATTTACTATATAGTATCTCCTAATTTTTCGTATACTTTTCATTCTACAGAATTATGGTAATGGAAAATGTCAATAAACCTCAGTTATGGAACATCTTCAATCAAGTGACTATGCAGTCTCAGGATGTTCGTCACCATCGCTTTTGTCTCCGCTTAATGCTGAAAAACCCTGATAATCACGCATTGTGTGTCCTAAATGGGCATAATGCGTTTGTATCTGGCAGTTTCAAGCATGCTCTTGGTAATATCATTAATGTTCTAATATTAACAAATATTACAAGTGATTTTTTTTCTGAGAAAGATCTATTAAAGTCATTTTTTTGGTACATCAGAAAATTACAGATAGCTTCACAGTGTTAGTCTGATGCTTTTATTATTTTGTACACAAATCAAAGCATCACTAAAGAGTTTTGCTAATAAAAATTAAGCTGGCACTCTTCAAGTTTAGCACACATTGCAGAAATAACTAACTTGCAAAGATAATTTAAGACTAATGTTAATAAAGAATAAGAAGGACAGAAAAAGACCGTTTTAAACAGCAAATAAAATTGGTTGGATGTTTTAAGCAGACCTTTGAAGTAAACGTGCTGCTTTCAGTCAAGCCCTCCAAATGTCACACTTAAGATGTGTGGCCTCCAGGATATAAATCTCAGCAAGGACCATGTTTGCCTTCTGTGTCTGGTTGTTTTCTGCTGTGTTTTTACGTCACAGTCTGCATTCTTCCTTCAGAGTCCAAGGAGTGCTGAAAATAGGAATTTTTCTTTCAGGTTTTTTCCTGTGTATTTTGATGTAGTCATATTAAACTATTTCTATTCTTAGTTCACAATTCTAATTTGAAGATTTTCTTTTTTTGCCCTTAAATTCTTAAGAAAAGCTTTTGACAACAAACATATCGATTCCATTATTTGCTTTTAGGACAGTATGTGCAAGCTTTTCGTTCAAACCCAGATGAACCTCTGTACAGTCTTTGTATTGGCTTGACTTTCATCCACATGGCTTCTCAGAAATATGTGTTGAAAAGGCATGCTCTTCTAGTACAGGTGAGTTAGTGTGACTATTTTTACCTATAGTGTTTCCTGGCTTTGTATCTTGCAGACTGTTATGGCTACAACATACCCAGTTTAAATAACTTTTCATAATTAATATGGCTTTTCAGGAGAGGGAAGTGGCAAAACATGAACATAGATGAGTATGCTTTTGAACTATGGTTATCCCCATCTGAATCTTCTCTCCTTTTAGTTAAATGTAGCTTGTTCTGCTGTGTGTATACAATGATTACTCATATAGATTTTAGCAGCTGCCAGCTGTTTGTGAAAATATTACAAATTTCAGTCTTGATGGCTGTAGTCTGGATTGTCTTCCAGATTTTTCTTCTCGCCCTGTCTTGCTCAGAAGAAGTGCTGTACAGTAGAATCTAGGCCACATGCCCTTTGTAGATATGTCTCATAACCTGCATAAAAATGTTCAAGCAAACTTTACAAATTTGGTGGGTTTTCTTCCCTGTCTTCCTTCTCTCTTTACCCTTTTAGGTGCCTCTTATAGCTCTCTCTTTGTGAAGATCTTGTGAACTCCAGTTCAGGCTATCCTCAATTTTTCAGCTTCCTTATTTACATTTTTATTTCATCTGCGAGATCTAGTTACAAACCACAGACTGATTATTTCCAAACAGAACCTTGAAAGTAATTTCCTCTACTCTCCATCAAGTATTTTCATTAACTTGAAATGCCTTTTAGTTCCTGTGGCCACTGAGCTCAAAGTCAGCAGAATATGGTGAGGATCCTGAGCTCTCATCACTTCTGAAATTGCCGAAAAACTGTAGCTTCTACTGATTTTGACAAAAGCTATAGGTCCTCAGTTACTCAAAAACAAGACCAGTTATGTCAGTGTCCAACTTAAGACATTTTGAACTTGCAAACTTTGGCCTAATTTTAATGTTTTTATCCACTTCTTTCTGTAATCAGCCTGCCTTTCTTATGTGGGCTGCTGTGTTATCCTTTTATAATGTACTTGAACAGTGTCCTATTTATGTTGGTCTCTGGTGATACTGTTCCATGCTTTCTCTCTTCTCATTTCTTGCTTACTATACTTGGTATTTTTACATCCTCTCCTGCTTCTATTGTTGTTGATTAATAATTCGACCACAGTGACGTACTGGTGACCTAAACTATGATAGATGCTTGTGTCTGAACTTATTCCTCATTTTAAAGGAGGTATCTTCTCTGTTTACCAACATGGTCGCTAGAAAGAATGTTCTCTATTTACAACAGAGTCATCACATTCCAAAGTGGTAACAAAATTAAATTCACGTGAGACGATGAAAAAGTTGTGTGCTCGATTTCTCCCTTCTGAATTCACCTCTTCTTTCTGTCCCTCCTGAGTTTCTCTCAGAGCTCCTTCAGTGTCAAATGAAACACTGCATTTTAATGTAAAATAATACTGTATGCATCTTTGTCTTTTGCTTTGTTCTGTGTGGGAGGTAGCTCTGGTCTAATGCCATTCCTCTTTATAGCATCGTACAAACCTTGAGTCATGAAGAGTCCGTAACACACTAAGCTGGTAGGCAGTGACATCCTACAGATGAGAAACAAATCACTTCTCTCACTTTACAGCATGTCAGTGTATAAACGAGACTGGTTTGTTCCAGCAGTGCCTGGTCACTGTCACTTCATGCATTGCCCTGTGTTACATCTGGGACATCAGCACCCGAATGGGCCTCTAGTCCCTGTGGGGTCCTGCTGCCCTGCCTGAGCCACAGCCTGCCACATAGGGGGAGCGGGTGTTCACACTACAGTTGGCAACACAATTATGGACACCTGCGATTCTGCTAGTCATATAGTTTAAATACATAAGCATCTATTTCAATTTTAAAAGCAAAATAAGAAAGTATAACACAGAGTGCTTCAGCTTTAAATTTGTTAAAGCATAGAACTGGAATTGCTGGGTATGAGTTTTCTTTCGAATTCTGCTGGAAACTTGGCAGTAAAACATCTGCTGGCTTCAAGAAGGGATGTGAACTCCTGCCTCTACTGCTTTAGGGTATATGGATTTTTCATGCTGTTACTCAGTGATGTTTATTTTTGGCCGCTTTATAAAGTGCTATACTGATAATTTCCCTGATAACTAGTATTGGAATAAACATTTATATGGAGCACAAGATCAAGAAAAAAATATGCTTGCATCCCAGAAATAATACTTTGATATGTACTTTATGGAGTTTAGAATTTTGTAGAATTCTGAAAAGCTGTAAAATTAAACCATTTCTTGTTGCTATTCAAGGCAAAGAGTGAAGGAAAGGGAATGAAGGGTTGGGTGTTTTTTTCTCCTTTAAAGAAAAAAAAAGTTGTTGAACATTATCTTTTAAAGATTTTTTTTTTTAAAGAAAAATAAGATCTTGCTGTAGTCCTTTGACTGCATGTCTTTAAAGGTAGTCAGTTTAGTCATTTCTTCCGAACTTGAACCAGTCTTTTCTGTGTGTATATTGCATAAACATATACATACATACTGTATACATATACATTTAGCAAGCTAGTGCCATAAGTCACTATATTAAATAATTGTGTGTTCCATTTATTAAAATATCTGCCCATTTTTATCAATGGCAATGAGACTGACAGAGCACAGTTTTTATGGTCTCAGCAATCAAATGTGAGTGATGTTTTGCCTTCAACTGGCATGTGTTTTTGTGGAGAAGCATAGACCAAAAGTTTAAACAGACACATTGAAACACCTGTTCTCCAGCATATTTTGCTGCCATCTTTTGAAAGGGAAGATTCACTAATGTACATAATATGTGTGCAGGGATTCTCCTTCCTTCACCGGTACTTGGACCTGCGTGGACCATGTCAGGAGTCTTTCTACAACCTTGGTCGTGGCCTTCACCAGCTGGGATTACTGCACCTGGCAATCCACTATTACCAAAAAGTACTTGAACTTCCTCCTCTCGCCTTAGAGGTACTGTATCTTTGTCAGTTACACACAGAGAATAAAGTCAGGTCAGTGTTAATAATTTCTCAACCATCGTTAAAATAGGTACATAAAATCGGTGTAGTTGAGTTTCCTTCAATTTGCATTGTAATTCCTTGTTATTGGAAGCCCAAATCCAGTTGTCACTTGGTGACATGTTCAAGCATGTGTTAATTTTAAAGGTGTATGAATTTTGAAGGATTTACTAATAGGCTGAAGTAGCAGCAAAAATGGTTGCTAAACAACTTTACCTGAATAAATATCTGAACTTTATATATATTACGTGCAATAAATTATATCTGGAAGTGCTATATTCTCACCCATGCTATCAAACAGCATGCAGCAAGATGAACTAGTATTAAGAATGCCTAAATGCACGTGAGCCATAGTTTTACTCTAATTGATCTGTATTAGATCATCGTAATTGAAGTGTCATACATTTACAAGTCTGGTCTGAGAGAAAGTTTTTTGCCTAGCTTTGGCATGGGTAGGTAGAAAAATTACAAGTGTATTTCAAAAATGGTAAGGGTTGGTAAAGTAAGAAACATGGGTGTTAGTGCTGGGAATTCAAAGCAGCAATCTTGTGACCGGGTAAAAGGTACACGCAGGATTCACATCCTGATTGTAGAAACAAATACTTTACAGACAAAACCAAATTAAGATAGTACTTCTCTGTTTCGTGAGGTGGCTATCTAATTTCCAGCTAATGGTTTGAGTAAGTAATTATAAAACTCTTTGGTGTTTAACAACATGTGGAAAGTGATTAAAAGAGGGAGGGCACAAAGAATACTACTTTTTTTGTTTCTATACAGCTGAAAGCCTATATAAACCATGAATATGTGATTTGATTCCACCGTAATTGTTACTCATGTTTCAAGTTTTATACTATTTTTGCATATAGATAACTTTTTTTAATCATTATTTTTACAGGGAATAGAAACTGATCAGACAGACTTGAGAAGAGATACTGCCTTTAACTTGTCGCTTATTTATCAGAGCAGTGGAAATACTAGAATGGCTCAAAAGATGTTGTATACCTACGCAGTTGTATGAGGAGGTTTGTGGCAGGTGGAACTGATACTCTCTGTATTAACTCTTGCATTATGCAGTGCTGGGGAAACTGGTTTTATGTACGACTTTTATGTATGACCGTGTTCTGGGCACAACGCTGACATGCTCAAGTGTGTCTGTTACTAGCTCTTCTTCTTAGATGCATTGCTCTGTAATCTGATGCTCAGTCTTGTATATAGAATCAAACAGTGAAAACTGAAGCCTGGTGTGGTTTGTTAGTTGGGGGGTTTTTTTAGGGAAAATTTACAATGTGCAATATTACAAGGAGTTACCAGGTTGTTCAAGAAGCCATATTTACTGGTGATGAGGGTTTTTTAATGTGCAGCAGTAAATTACTATAATATAGAAGAAATGGCCTCATACTAATCCCTAGAGGATGGAGGACTCAGTATTTCAAGATCTTTGAAGTATTCAGAATTTTCTATGAGTTCATATTCCTGGCAGCTGTTCTATTTGAAGGAAATTGGTTTCTGTTTTACTGAAATCAGTGTGACCTTTGTTGTTCTTCTGAACTTGTTAATAAAAATGCTTAGGATAGTGATAATGTTCACTCATTCTCAGCAATCTTGCTGAATAGCTTACAGAAAAATATAATATAACATCATACAGCTTATTATTTAACATACATCGCAAATAGTCTGGGTTTGTAATTATTTCTGACAGTTGAATGGTAGTGTATGATGGTGCAAGCATGCTGCTTCCAATCCAGCAAGAGAAGCAGGATGCAATGCTTTATCATAAAGGAGTATATAGTTATATGTGTATATAGAAATGGATATGTTGTGCACTACAGCAAAGTAGTAAGGCTGGAAAATATTTTTCAGCAAGGTAGCTTGCTGAATAGAAAACAAAACCATGCTGTTGCCTCCCAAGCACTCTTGTTACTTATGGTATCACAGCTAACTACTGCTATTTGCTTTCAGCCCACTTTTATATGTGTTTGTGTTCTGTAAGCATTTCACATAATTGCAATCAGTGATTAAGAAACAAGTCTGGTGGAATTGCCTAGACTAATTTTAAAGGTAAGAATTTTATCTCAAATCAAACATTAAATTACAATAAATTGCATGTCCACTTCGCCAGAGTTGGGCTGGGCCAATAGTGAGAAGAATATAAAAGTAAGAAGCAAATACCAAGAAAGTCTGACTGACCCACAAGAAGACAGAATGTTTTTCTTGGAAATAGCACTTGGCAGCCACTGACTAAATACAAGTCCCATGCCAAGTTTGCAGAACTATAAATTAAATAACCATAAGCTGCAGAAGAAGGGAGAGGATGACTCCCTTACCTCCATTTTATTTCTCATTCTTTGTGATACCACGTCACTGTTTCTGACAGGGTAGCTGTTTGCTGTGTGAGCTGGAGCTGACTTACAACCTAGGTACAAGCATAGCATTGTTGCATCATCATGGGGTAAAAATTATTCCATCGAAGCTTTCCTTATTCTTTATTGGCCTTTTCACATCGCTGATTTTTTTTCTTCTTGCAGCAAATGACTCCTGTCCCTTCATATGAAAAAAGTTTCTCATGTCTCAGGAAATACAGCCCTCAGCACTGAGCTAATGCTTAGAAAACAGAAGGCAGAAGTCCAGTACACTGATTCCCTTTGCATTATTCTTTTCCAAAACTGTCTAAAATACTCAGTCCTAGTGCTTGTACATTTTTAAAAATAGACTTGACACAGAGAAAGGTTGTGGGTTTTTTAAGAATTGTCTTAAAAATTGACCAACATCAAAGCATTACTATTAATTACTTTATTTCTGATCCTTAATGTTGTTAGAATTCTGAAGCAGTTTAGTTTTTAAACCTAGGAGGTAGAAATCTTTAGCATTCATACAAATAAAAAGGAAAAATACGATCTGAATTCTGATTACTTTTAAAGTGCTTTCTAAATTGTTTTTAAGCACCAAATAACAGAAACTTGCATCTAATTAAACCCAGTCAATATGGACTGGAAAGTTCATACTGCTAGCAAATAGTGTTCTGAAAGCATTTTCTAAGCAATTTTGAGCATCTGGAAGGAAGAGATACTACTTGTCTCAATGCCAGTGATGTAAAGCTTTCTTAGTATTTGTGGAAAAAGCTATATTTGAAGATAGAACTTAGATGTATCCAACTTGCATTTATGGTTACGAGATAAACAGTCTTTTATGAAGATCCCTGGCAGTGTTCAAGGCCAGGTTGGATGGGGCTTTGAGCAACTTGGTTTAGTGGAACCCATGGCAGGGTGGTGGAAACTACACGGTCTTTAATGTCCCTTCCAACCCAAACCATTCTGTGGTTTCGCTTTTATACATTACGAGTATGTTCTGTTGTGATGGTGCAGTGGTAACAGATTAGATGAGACAGGACTTCAGACAAAGCCAGAGACAAAACAGATGCTATACAAATGTGAGCTCCCCAGTCAAACGTTTGAACAGGCCCATGTGAACTGATCTGCTTAAGAGAAAGCCCAGAACATGAGATGTGTACAGAAAATACATGTGCTAATCTAGGCTTTAAGTATATAGCCAGAGCTGTACTGTCCGGTACAGGGTGGGGTAAGTTTCACTTGCAATGCTGCTAATACAGTGCCTTTTTTTCCAGGCAGTGAACTTGTGAAGATGTGCTGCACATTCACCACTGTACTTCATGTAAGGGATGGGGGATACACAGGGGATTGCAAGTTTGAAACACAAATATTTTTGGGGGTATGAGCATCTGTATGGGATTTATTTTGGCATGCGCTATATTCACGTTTAGGCTTACCTGGCTCACAAGAACATTAACACTGGGGGAGATGAACCCAACATGTCTCCTAATTCTCCTTCACAGTAAGGACTATTTTACTGAAATGTAAAATCATAGAATGGTTTGAGTTGGAAGGGACCTTCAAAGGTCATCTAGTCACCCAGACCACCCCACCCCCCCACCCCCCCCAAAACGAGCAGGAACACCTTCAACTAGATTTGATTGCTCAGAGCCCTGTCTAATCTGATCTTGAATGTGTGGGAACAAACAGCAAGGCAGGAAAAGCTTGAAATCCAGCCATTATAATTTTGGGAAGGCTTTCATAAGTCACTGAGAACAAGTGACAAAGAGGGAAAGAATACTTAAATCAATGCCAGCCTCACCTGTCAGCATGTTGGGAATATTCCTCAAGCCTCATTAAAAGAATTAGTAACAGTTTGGTCAACCACACTACATATATTGTCAAACTACTTGGTTTAACCATGATAATTTTGTCAACTGTTTATTGCTAAAGAACTATTTTATATAAAACAAACACTAACCCAAGGCATACTTAAGACTGCTCATAAAAACATCTACTGATTGTTGTAAAACCAGAATCATACCTTTTCAGTTGTGCTTACCTGATACCAGCATTAGCAAGTGTAGAAAGAAGTTTACCATCTACATTTGATGAAGGCCACAGATTGAAAAGAAAAAAAACAACTCAACCTTTTTGCTGCTTAGAAAATTCATTTTTAAATACTACAAATATTACTATAACTAAGAGTTAGCAGCCACCAAGCATGCGGAAAGGCTAGCAGTGTAGATCGCAATTACTGATCCTGCAGGTGGCAGCGGTGTTAGGTTGCTACAACTTTATTGAAATTACTATGTTTAAAGAAAATAAGTTCTTGTCTTGTGTACTTCTGATGTTTTGAATGGGTGAGCTGCCACTTACCATGCGGTGGTTCACATTGCAGAGCAGGCTCTGAGCAGACAAACTAGTTTCCTTTCAAAAGAAGGCAAGTTAGAAGATGGCTTCTGGAAGTGCTTCAGTTGCTAGTGAGCATTCAGTCAGCAGGATTGGACTAGAACAGATCTGGAGTAAAAACCAATCCCAAAAATTTCCTGGACATCTGGAGCAGCTCTTTCATTCTGCATGTGACCCACTGAGCTGCATTACTTTCTAAAGCAGGTATAGCCAAAACATAAGGTAGTGCTAAAGTTAAAAGGTACTGGGATACAATAATCCTTCACAATTACAAGTATCTTATGGCTTTGCACCCTTAACCCCAAACAGGTTTAGAAGCAGCAAGAGGATGTGGTGAACCTGGAATAGACTGTCACTATGCAAATGTTAGTACCAAGTTTAATGGGCACAGCATATAATCAGACATTGCACTTCAGTGTACAGGGTAAGTGCAGATGCACGGTCCTAGGCTGAGCGGGGGACTCTGGAACAAGGAAGGGGTGAAGAACCAACCCTTGAGGCATACCATATGTTGGTAAAAAACTCCCGCAGAGGGAAAGCTGAGGGGTGGTTGGTGCTGCTGCCCTGCCAACGTGCAGTTCATACAAATGCAGCTGCCTGTGCTTTGTCCTTTTTTACAGGCAAAGGTCAGGATCATTTGTCCTGTGTTAGGCAACCTACTTAAGCATTCGGTATAGACAAAAGTGTTAAATGGTAAGTGCTATTTGAGAAGACTTTTCAGCTGTGATTACAATTTGAGTTCACAGCAAGAAAAACTAGACTACAGTTTTGTCTGCTGTTTGCCTGAGGGCACTGTGGAGGTAGAGAGGTGCAGCTGATGCTAAGCCACCTAAGCAGCTTTACAGAGCAGGTGTGGCATAGATGCCAGTTGATTTCTGAAGGAACCAGCTTGACTGGGACAAACCTAAAGACATATTGCGTAGGCCTGCTTTTAAGCAGCACAACTGAATGAAGCTCAGAGGTGCATTAGCTGTAATGGTGTGCTCAGCCACCCCTTGTTCCTTAGAACAAGTATTTGCTTCAGGGAGGAGAGGCTCAGGTCACCATGAATTTGTCCAGAGTCCCATCACACAAGTTATAGTTTAGGACCAAATTTCTGGAAGAACAGAATGAACTAATTCCAGTGTGTCCTTGGGCTACTCCTAGGCTCCAGAGGTATGCAAGACTTCCCCTGCCCCCCCCCCCCGATCTCACAGAAATAAATAGTACCATTGATCCCAGAGCAAACAGCTCTGTTGAAGCAGATCAGAGTGCAACAGCACCTGTACTGAGGCTAGGTTGTATTGAAGCCACGTGGAAGAGTAAGTCATGACAAAGACGAGCTGATCCTTAATCGAACAAGCATGAAAACTGTCCATGTTTTAATCATCTTCAACATACTATGATGTAAGTCATCTGTGCCAACTATTCTTTCCCCAGTGTGTTGTTCCACAGTAGGATAGATTGAACAAATTCCACTAATTCTTATGAAGGTAAGATGATGTGTGTTATAACATCACGCACCTAATGAATTCCTTATATGCTCCCAAAATATCCCAGGGCTTATGTTCTCTCATGACCCAGGTATCATCTACCATTAAAAGCAGCCAGTCCTGCCAGTTCCTCCAGTCCCAGTCACGTCAGCATGCAGCCACAGATGCATGACTCAGTCTTCTGTCATTCACCTGAACCCCCTGCAAACCAGTCTGAGATTTGTTTTGATAGCACCTGCCAGGCCTTAGTCTAAAGCTGGTAAAACAAAAAGTGATGAAAGCAAAGATGTAGCCTATCAACAGCATACAGTTTACAGTGATGATAAATAAAGAGTAACTGTTTTGCTGTAAATAGTAGTATCAGCTTTCCAATGCAAAGCACCTGAGTCAAAAAGACAAGGTGAGACGTATGAGTTAATTCAAAACACAGTTTGTGTTTTAAACAAGCATTCCTAGGTCCCGTGTGAGTCCCTCTTATTTGTGAGGCTGCCTCAGTGATACAGACCTATCTAACTACGCCAGATGAGGTAAAGCTCAAGTATTCTTGGAGCACCTGGGTGCCAGCAGGGAGTCTCATGGTGGCAGGTGATGCTCTCCCTGGGCCAGGTGTCACCCAGCCAAGTGAGCTCATTTCCTGCCCAGCTCACAGGGGCCTTCCTAGTGCTCAGCTGGAGGCATCAGGTCCTGAGCCCTGCTGTCCAGGGAGGTGTGAGTGAGAAGCTCTTCTTGCTTTTTCTCCTGGGAAAAGATGCAATATTTTATGAAGCTGATGACTCTTTATGGAACTCTTGTTATGGAAGAAGAGGCTAAAATTTTAGCAGTTTAACATACACATCCCTTAAAAGCTAATTACACAGCCATATAAGAAGTATCAATTATGGAGAAGTCTGATGAATCTGCACAAACAAGGTAAGCATGGCTCTTGAAAGGGTATCTGTAAAAGCTGTGGAGGAGGGGAAGGAGAACCACTGAAACAGAGGTGAATGCCGAAAAGAAAATATACTAGCTGTTAGCTTTCAGAGAAGTATTTGGTTAATGAGCATGAACAAAACATGATGTATGTGTAGTAGGACTTAACTCTAAGCACAGAAACAGTCCCTTGAAGCTATCATGTACCTTCTTTGCTGCTTAAATATGTCCTTTGCCAAAAGAGGAGGAAACAAACAAAACTATTAGAGGGGTCTGTTTTCCACCCCTGTGTAAGGAACTACAGAAGAAAGTTTAGGAAACTGAAATTCTGACTGATAATGAGCTACCAATTATTCCCCCACCTATTTTCTTTGCTTCCCCCTTTGAAGTGAACGTAGTTGCTTTCTTTACCTCCTTTTTGGAGCTGCTGTCCTCAGGGTTCTTTGGCTGGTGGTTTTTCTCGACTTCTGTCTGCAGGCTGTTAGACTTAAATGTGACCCAACGGTGAGCTTCTGCGAGGTTAGCTGTGAGCTAGGCAAGACAGTGTAATTAGATCTGCAGAGAGAACAGTTAACGCATGCTGTGTTCCAGTGTGAGCTCTTCCCCAGTACATAGGGGCGGGAGCTCTCCATGATGCCCTCTTCCATTGTTGGGGAAAGGATGGATTGGAGAGGTCCTCACTACAAAGTTGACCCTCTCTTAGGAGGATGATGAAGTCAGCATGGGTCTTCAACACAGCATAAAATACAGAGGCATTGGGAAGAAGGGGGGGAAAATGCACACTGAGGACAACAAACTCCTGAGAAAGATGAGGGAAGACTAACCTTGCCTGAAGAATGCTGCGGAAATCCTCCAATCACAGAACAGTTCTTGGACCGATAAGCAGCACGTAAGGCCTCAAGCTGGGGCACCTTTATTACTTTTTAAATTTTACTTTATGATGGTTAATACCCTATAAAACATCTAGACCCCTAGATTTTCACCCTGAACTACTATAGTAATCCATGCAAACTATAATAATTTGGATATTGTGGTACAGTAGTGCAAGGATGAGGTGAAGCAAGGACAAATGGCTTCTTAGGGTGTGGGGGGGAAATGTGGTTTTCCACGATGTCATGTACAGAGTGACACAAGAACAGCTTGGGGGGGCAGTTTATTTGGCAACAATACTTTGTTTGGTTAACACAGCTATCCTGAGCCTGATAAAAGCAATAGGCTGGGGGAACAAAAGCTTTTCTTACAAGCCCCACTAAACTGAAGTGATTCACAGAAAAGATAAAAACCTTTTTTTTAAAAAAGAAGTATGATAAATGCCATTTAGTTGAAAAGGCCAAGTATGCACCCGACCCTTACCAGAGACCTGTATCTGAGATTGAGAGGGTTACTTGGTTCATCTGCTGAAATACTGTCTTGTTACTTTAATTATTATTCTAACACTAACTAGTGTCACCTGTTCTGACTCTATGCTGGCTTTCTTCAGTTTCTTTTCTGGCTTCTTTTTGTATTTCTTCAGATGTTTTAACTGTTCTTTCCAGTTTCTAAGTAAAAAAAGTAACATTAATTTCTATACAATTTTTTATGGCACAAATAAAAAATTGCAATATAACAGAAAGACTTTCTGATCTTTATTGTAAATAGCTTGGAGTTCTGTCTTTAAAACCAAAATTAATCCTGTCTCTAAAGTCAGATATATAATGAATGTGTTAGGTTGTTACTCGTGCTTTCTGGAGCAGATACAGTAAGATTTACGGCAGCGTCTTTTGAATGAGTTCATAAAGTCTTTCTGCCACCACTTCTACAACCCCATAGATTTTGCACAAAAATGTTTCCATGGGTGTCTTGCCGCTTTTTCATGCTGTTATCACTTTACCTGACATTTGTTTTCCAGCTGCTGCTTTTGCTTTCTCTCTGCTTCCAGCTGGATCTCCAGCTGCCTGTTCTGCACTTGCATTTCATGTTGTTTTTTTCAACAACACTTGCATCTCGCTCCACACACTTTCCAACTCTGACACATGTTTCTGGACTTCCTGTGACTGAAGACAATACAATAATGAACTTCCAACATTTTAGCAGATCTGTCTCTTCCGTAAACTGATCGAGAAAGCTTGTTCAGAATTCTTCTGATACTCCTCTTTTATTGCTTTCATTTTCCTCAGTTCAGATTCAGTCTACTGGAAATTGTTGAGAGAAACAAAACTTTGGGAGTTTTTCAGGCTTACTGGCTGTTACATGGGGTATATTTCTGCAGATGTCTGCACATTGTGTCCCTATTTCTTGCCCTGTGAGACTGAAGAGAGCTCCACTGAGAAAGGGGGGAAAAAGCAGGTGGCAGTGGCAAAGGAGTCTCTGTTCTTATTTTGGATCAGGTGCCAGTTGAGCCGCAAGTTCTACAGCCATAAAGGATGAAAAGGGACTAATCACTACACAAGCAATGTTTGGCCCAGTCAATAATTAAATAGACTGTATCCACAAAATGTTAGAGGACCATTGCTACTAAAAATGTCTAATGGGGGATGGCACTCTATGGCATCATATTTAGTATGGGGAGGGGACATGACAGGAGAAGTCACACAATTACTGTAGCTGCTATTGATCTGTTCATCTTCTGTTAAGAATTGGAGTCTGGAGTTAGTTTTATTTTCAAGTCTAGCTCCACTGCAAAGGATCAACAGCAGTCCTACTCAGTAGGAGATGAAAGGAGTTCTCAACAAGGATGTCTGTCTTTACTGAAAAATGTGTGCATACCTTTTTCCTTTCTGTGTTAGCTTTACAGGTCAGGCATTGTCTGACTTGAGCTCTCTGGCTTATTAGCTTTTTCTTGGAACTGCACAAAGACTCTTCCAGTGCTATTACTTTCTGCTGCAGCTCCCTGTTAGCATGGGAAACTTCAGCCAGTTTGCAGGTGGATTGTTCGAGGGATTTCTTTACGTAAGGGAAAGAGGAAAAAGTGGGTTCATGTTAATTGTAAGAATTTGTTAATTCTATACAACAATTAATAAGCAGCACACCCAATTGTTTTGCTGTATTTGAAGTATGCTATAGCACCTGGTGTTGACTTTTCTTTACTACCCTTCTAACAAAGGGGAGAAGAGTGAATACTGGATCTGGATAATACTAAGATTATGCTGAGCTTTATGATACAGCCCCCGAGAAACAAAGCAGACTTCCAAACCAGTATTTCATCCCTGGAGACTGCTGTACAGCCCCAGACTAGCCTTTGGAAGTCTCTGGAATGGCTGATATCAATGTCTAGATCTTATGTACAGTGAGGTATATTGTGTTGGGGGATATAGAGTGATACTTGAAAAAGTTAAGGGAGCACAGATACCGCTATGCGTGGCCACCAAAATCTCTGTCCACCACGTGACAAAATTCTGTTTGGAATTTTGGAACTCAAGTAATGGACAACTCCATGATGAATGGAAAAGGAGACATATATTTGTCTCGAAGAACAAGCTGCTTTTGTTCTGTTGGAAGACTGTAAAGCAGATCTCCTTCTCTGGAAATTATTTGAATTCTATTCTTTCTCACCTTAGCAGATTCTTGACAGGCAGCTTTCCTGGAAGCCTCTTGTCCAATTTGAAACTGCTTCTTTAAAAACTCTTTAAGTGTTCAGTGTACATCTTTTCCTCAGTCTTGGCTTTTTCCATTAACTGTTCCCTTTAAAGAGAAGAAACAAGTTCAGTTATTCATGTTTATATTTAATATGCTTTGTTTTTTAACACAAGGATAGGAAAGACAATTCCATTGTAAATACTTGAGTCTTGGTTATACTCTCTGCACCACTATTATTTAAAGATTGGAATGTGTTTTCTAATATTCCATATTCTGTTTATTTAAAAAGGAGGTTCAAAATAGCTATACAAGGTAAATAGACTTTTGGGATTAAACACTTTAAGACAACTTACTTTCCTTCAGAAAATTAAATGGCTGAGCCTGTTTAGACAAGGGATAATGAGATTCAGACTGCAGCCTCGGTTTGAGGCTTTACTTACTAGTGTTCAGTTTTGGGTGGGGAATTTAAACAGCTATCCTGTGCTCTCCTTGCTACAGCAGGCCACTTCAGTGTGAAAGTGATACCTGTTAACCTTATGGAAAAGCTGTTTGTAGAAGTGCCATCATGACCCGAGCTAAACAGTTCCTCAGTGCAGCAGAGGTCAAAGAGTCGTCATGGGAATGAGTGAGAGAGACCATTTCTATAACTCTGCATCAATCTGTCTTTATCATACTGTATGGCTCAGCATACAGTCAATGCTGATATTGATAGATGAGTAAAGCCATAAAACTCTGACATTAGTGCAAAGTAATGTTTCTCCTCAGGTGTAGTATCATGGTCTTACCTGCAGAACATCAGCTGTTGATGCTCAGTTTCTTTAGTTTTCAGTTCGTACTGAGTTTGGATCAGCTTGCTCTGCAGGGTATTATTGACATGCAGAACTTCTTCCAAGCTAAGAACAAGTGTTGTCTTGTCTGCTTTAACACTTTCTAGTGCCTTACAAAGTAGTTTCACCTGTATGGTAACAACAAATCAGATTTATACTTACCCAAAAGAAGCAGCTTAGAAAGGAATAGAATTTTTTTTTCCTTCCCAGTCAGTATTAACTTATAGGAAATAACAGTGTGTCCACCAACTGTCTGATTATACAGATGTCCTAAGCACAGGCATCTAGATGGGAATCCTTACGATGCTAATCCACTGACTGACTGAGTCAGAGGGATCAGAACAACTTGTCATATAGCCATGCCTTTCTTGGAAAACAAATGTTCTTTGCCAATAGTGAGTGTGTTTGGGTTGTGAGGTAATCCTTTTGACACTAAGTATTATGAGGAGAGATGAAAACAATTCCTTGGACTATTTCCCCCTCCATTGTAATAAAAAAAGAAAGCTATATAAACTTTCAGAATCTTTGCTGATATTATGCATCCAGCTGCAGACTGTAAAATCTTCACCTGCGCCAAGGAAATTTTCTTTAGAGAGGAGATGCTTGCCTCCAACACTTGGATAATAATTTTCCTGCTCGACAGCCAAAAGTTGGTTGAATATTTTTGTCTTGATTCACGTGAATGTGTCACACTATATTGTAGTCAGAGAAAGAAAAGGTACTTGGCTCAACACCAAAAATGCAGTGGTGGCTGTTACTATGGAAAAACGTGGTCTCTACCTGGCTGCTGTGCTGCTTTTCCATGGCTTGGTAATGATCCAATTCTGTTCCATTTTTCATTGAGTCTGTCTCCTGAAAATGGAAAATGCATTAAAAAAATAATGCCTTAAGTCAATCTATGCACATCTCCTCTGAAGTGGTGACTGTCTCACAGCTTGGTTGTCTACCTTAACCATATTAAGTTTTGCCTGTCACTGAAGTTAAAATGTTTTTTACTTACTTTCCAGAAGATGCACAAGGCCTGCCAATCTTGCAGAGTTAGCTACAAGCACCTGGTGTACTTGGTTCACTAAGTATGTTTCAGTGTTGCAGGAAAGGATATAGAAAACTATTCAAAGAAACTTTTCCAAGAAACTTTTCCTATACCTTATTAGCCAGAACCATGGGGAAGGTGCAACTCTTCAACTGTATCTGCCTTCACCACACTGCTGACAGACCACAGAAACAGTATCGCTTTCACTTGCCTGTCTTTTCTGAGGTTGCTGATTTCAGTGTCCTTGTGTCCCAGCTCTTGTGCATCCCACTTCCAGAGCTGCTCGTATATTGTTACAAGAAGCTAACACATGCTCCAGCATGGCTGTTGCCTTACTGTGCCCATTTTTTGCCATGTCCTGGTGTTGCAGGTTTGCCGTCTGCAGTACAAGAAATTATTAGGAAAACAAGCAGGAAAATCAGTCATCTATTAAGAGTTTTATTAAATGATTCTTTTATAAGTAACCTGCACTCTTGCACCAGTGCCAAGATTATGCAGTGGTTCCGAACATGGAAATATCTTTCCCTGGTCACATAACCTTTTTTTCTACCCCTGGTTTAAGCCCAAGATGAGTGTGTGGTGGTGTTCTTGGGTTTTTCTGTGGCTGTTTTAACTGATAGTTCCAGTGCTTCCGAACTCTTGGCACACAGGCTTCAGGAGGTGCCACAGATGCATGAAGCTGGGTTTTTAGTAAAAAACAGTCATTGATTCTAATGTTGCTTAGCCTGAGTTTTCATCTGCATCTCTTTCAAACAAAAAGCACTCAAAGGTTTTGGTCCCCATTAATTTTCAGCCATTTCTTCATTGTTATCATTAACCATCATAACCCTCAGTTCCTGGTTCCAAGCACCCCTCTGGCCTGCTCCCACTGTGAGACCTTTCTACAGCTACTTCTTGGTATATACAAACCAACGGAACAGAGTGTTTTAACTTTCCCCCAATCTGAACGCATTCAGGTCATGGATTGCATTCATCAGTCTAATATCCAGTTGCCTTTGGCTACCTGATGGACCATGCTCTATGATGGAGAATAAAGTACAAGAGGAACTTTGATTCATTTTGCTTTCTGGAAACAGAAGACAAAAATAGAACCTCCTGTTTACTAGGGAAGTGTCCTAAACGTGGTTACATCTTCTGTTTAACTTCCAGATCAATGGCAATTTATAGGTAGGATTGACAGTTTTTCACTTGCCTCTTCAGTTTTCCAAGTCAAAATGATTACCAGATTGCTTTGGTATCTGAGAAACAAGGGGAGTCTGTAAAGAGCATTTACTGTTACAGGTTCATTCTAGCTTGTGAACAGAAGTCTCAGTGCAGTGACTTGACCTTACAGCTTAGAAGAGCAAACTCAGGACAGAGCAGTGTCTGCTTCACAGGCTTATACCTGCAAGCTTGGTTTGACTGACCAGGATAACACGTCTTCTCTGTACTTCTGTCTATTAAGACTGAATGATCAGACTGAAGTAGAATAATTATCTGCCTCCCAGCAATACAGCTAAACAAGTATTATCTGCAACTCTTTGTTCTCTTACTGGGAAATAATAATAAATCATGAGAGCTATATAATCCAGTAAACTGTGTGTTTTCTAGCCTGAATACAAGCAATCAACTTGCATGAAAAACAGCTCTGTTCAGCTGAGCTTGCGTAGTTCTCATGTTTGCTTTGATGAAATCAGGTTGTTTCCAGCTGCAGACTAGAATGCTACTGTTTACATTAAACATATCCTCTGTTCTTCAGGAAAAAGTGTGTTGAATCTGATTTCTAATGGCTATGTAAGCATTAGTTAGTCTGACCCTAAATCTGAAGGGCAAGTTCTCAAAGTTCCATTTCACTTGAGTGTATTTGGTCTTTATGCAATGCACTTGCAAAGCTCACTGTTATTGAAATGTGCATTTACAGCTCTTCCTCCAGCTTTTGCACTGCAATCTTAAGAGATGTGACAAAACAGCTCAGCTTTCTTTTAGTGCAGAAACAGAAAATCATTATCTTCTCTGGAACGCAGAAGAAGAGCTATGTAACAATGCCTTTCTGCCCAGAGCAAATGTTTTCTTTTCCCTGAGTCCCATAGTAGGAGAAGCAGCAAGTGACTCACTTCTAATTTACCCTTCCATAGAAATAATCCTGGATTAGAATTCACCTTGTTTTAATCTAAGTATGATGTCTTGGTTGCTTCCTTCTGTCACTGCCATCAGACCTAGGACTATTGCATAAATGTAGCTTTCTTGCTCTCTAATAATCACTAAACATTCTGTGCTGTTTTTAAAAGAAACTCGGGAATCTGCAGCGCTGTCCCAAATTTTGTCATAGGTCACACTGAAGTAAAAGTTTTACTTTCAGCACCTCCGTTACTATCTAGCTAACTTCTGCTTAAGAAAGCATACATATGGTTTTTATTTTTGCTTACCACCATGGTTTGCATCCCTCCATGTTAATTTGTATTGTTTGTGAAGCTTTCAGTGTTTCTAAACTTTCAAGCAATTCTCTACACATATATTTTGTTTTAATGCCCCCTGGTGGTTCTTAGCCATTCCAATATTTTCACACATTAAGCAACTTCATTATCACAAATCCTAGAGATGCTACATCAACAGCATCTTGTCACCCAAAGGCAGTGTGAGGAGGATCGAAGAGGATTTTGACATAGAACTTTTCGTATATGTGCTTGACACTATGCAAATAAATTGAGAAGTGAAGATAAATAAGCACTTCCCTCAAAATAAAGTACTGAAGAGCTAAGGTTAAACATCCTTGGGTGAGCATGAAACACAAGTTTCCCTTTTGAGCTGACATATAAGGTGCTGAGAGGTACCTGAAGTTTTCCTTTGTCACAGGTCAGTTTATTTTTGTTGTTGGTCAATTCTGCCTGCACCTGCTGCTGAGGAAAAAAGAGCAGTCACCATTCTGAAGGACAAACAAGGCACAAAGCAACAAAGTTGCTCCGTGTCCTGTTTCTCCCTGATCACTTTAATTTTGTTGCTTCAGGTATAAATTTTCAATTAGGTGAAACAGATTTTTTTTTTTTTAAATCTAAATGGCATAAATTCCTCCAAGACAGCTTAATCTCTAGGAAGAACTGCTCAGATTGGTACAACCTTCCAGATGGCCACAAGAAGGCCGCTGTCCTAGAAGCACGAGCAACAGAAATGGAGAGATTAAAGAAATCTTTGTCAACAGAGAAGCAAAACTGACTAAAGAATGAGAAGACCTGGACAGAATTAAAGGAATTTAGAAAGACAGTAAAGAATACAACGTTTAAAATCAGGCAACTTTTTAAGGTTCTGAATGTTCTATTGATTCATATTCTTTAACTGATGACTGCCCAAGGAGCTCTGTGTTAAAAGGGAAAAAGATACACATATGTTACAGATTAAATACTGTAGAAATATTACTGATTATCAAATAACAAACATTGAAAAAGTGTTTCAGTTAATTCTTTAGCATTGTGATGTTAGGACAGCAGTTAAATGTTTCTTAAGATCTCCAATGTATATGTATATATAACTGGTCATTACATCCAACAGTGTAAAAAAAACAATGGTAAAAGCACTGGTGGCATAGTATTACTAAGCTTTTACTCAGCTTCTCTGGAACTGGTGAGGTATCCTGATCCAGGTGACTGAGGTTAGTGAGAAATAATGGAATGGGAACAAGTTAAAAACAGGGATAAGGTCCCAAGTGCGAATTACTCCACAGAGGGCATAAAACTGTTGTCAATATCTTCCAAATGTAAACAAGCTGAATATATATGTACAGGTACAGAAGCTGTGTACCTGTAATAGAAAATTAAATGGAGTAATGGATTTTAATGACATACCTAAATGTCCAATACCTGAAGCTCTGTTTAGTTCTCTTAGTTCATCCCACACAGACATCTAAAAAGATGGAGTAGTAATACATTTGAGATCTTACCCTTTTGTTTCATTTTTTCCTCTTTTTGATTCCTTGAAGTGATCAGCCACTCTCCATAAAATACAGATTACTTCAAAGAGCGCCTTGATTCCTGCTACAGTTACTTATTAGTCAGGTCATCAGTTATCTACTTTATTAGTGGCTTACCTGCTCAGATACCAGTGTAGCCAAGTGATCCAATAGTCCTTTGTTCTCTTCCTCTAGTGTTTGCAAAGTGAATTTCATTGAAACCATTTCTAGCTATGAACAAGGAAATCCAACTCTAATTGTGCCACTTCAAGATTTCCACAGTCACAATATACGAATATCACAAAACCTCAGCACTATGTATGGATTAGGTGTAGTCTCTCCTGTTTTGGAGAGCTCTTCCGCAACCATGAAAGAATCATGCTGACCTCAGTCACAACACTAAGGAATTTCTCATATCACAAATGTTAACTTTCCTTTTCCAGACTATGCATATGCAAGGCAGCTACACAGGTAAAACAGCTGAGAGAAGCTGAAAATTATTTATAATTTGCCATAGTAGCATAAAAAACTTTACTACAAATAGGCCTTGTGTAGGTAGCAGTAAGGTGGTTGCTCCAAAGGACACATCCATATAGACCAGAAAAATATCAAAGAGCAAAGTGAAAGCTATGGCTGTGGTAAATATCACATTATTTAGAAATAATGTAGTTAAGAGAGAGTATGAAAAATGAAAGGAAAACTTGGAGAAAGACAACACTAAATTTAAAGAGCTGCCATATAAATTGCAAGATACCTTATTCTGTTTTTTCTACTTCTAATTAGTTCCTTTCCGGTGTTGTTTCATTTCTTCTTGTCCTTATCTGTCAAGAAATGTGAAATCACTGTACCTGAAAACATTCAGATTCATAGAAATACTAGGCATCTTCAGAACAGCTGATCTGAAGGTTGCAAGTCAACTCTGAAGTTCAGAAGTAATACCTGCAGAGCTTCCCTGTCTTCTCCCTTTCATGCTTCAAAGAGGAGACATTACAAGTCAAAATACAAGCATAGTAGGAAAAGGGAGAGTGTCACACTTGCCACTGCAACAGCAAAAAATAATTGTTCTGAAAGCAAAACTGGTATGTAAATAATTTCGGTGATGTGGGTCTGAAAGCAGCCTACAAGAATACAGTTTTAAAACAGTAAGGTTTCTGTACCTCCCATTGAAGATCTTTCTTTTCTGCCAGCAGAGATCCTTTCTTTTGCAAAGCTGTCCCAAGTTCCCCTTGCAGTCTTGTGGTGTGCTGCTTCTTGAAGATGGTATTGAGGCTGAGTTCACCTTTAGTAGCTTTTATAAATATATTTAATCTCAGATCCTTATTACTTCCACTCAGTTTCTCCCTTTCTAGTACTTAGAATGCCTATTAACTCCTACATTCCTTTTTCTCAGGGGTTGTTACAGGATGCTTCTAAATAATAATAATACCATCTTTACACTCTTCTCACATAACCTGTGACTTTTTTTTTTTTTCTGTACTGAAAACAAATCTTTGCCAAAGAAGGACACTAACACTTTTTAACACCACTTTTACAGAATTTCCATTCCTATACATAAAGTATTTTACTTGAGCATGTCCAGAGAAGGGCAACGGAGCTGGTGCAGGGTCTGGAGCACAGGTCGTACGGGGAGCGGCTGAGGGAACTGGGGGGGTTTAGTCTGGAGAAGAGGAGGCTGAGGGGAGACCTCATCGCCCTCTACAGCTCCCTGAAAGGAGGGTGCCTCTAGAGAGCTGGGGATGAGTCTCTTTAACCAAGTAACAAGCGATAGAACAAGAGGGAATCGTCTCAAGTTGCACCAGGGAAGGTTTAGACTGGATGTTAGGAAGCATTTCTTTCCAGAACGGGTTGTTGGGTGTTGGAATGGGCTGCCCGGGGAGGTGGTGGAGTCCCCATGCCTGGAGGGGTTTAAGAGTAGAGTCAACATAGCGCTGAGGGATCTGGTGTAGTTGGGAACTGTCAGTGTTAGGTTAATGGTTGGACTAGGTGATCTTCAAGGTCTTTTCTAACCTTGATGGTTCTGTGTATTCCCACAGATTATCAGTATTAGGAATTAGTCTGTTACCTAATGTCTGAGCTGCAGACAACTTTCTTGGACTGTAATAGTAAGCTATGTACCTTAAGCATGGTCTGATGATCTGAAATGAGTTTAGCATCTTCCATGGCAACGCTTTGGAGCATGGTGCGGAGCTCTGAGCATTGCTGGTTTAAGTGGTCATTAAGGACCTAGTTAGATAGAAGGAGGAGGAGGATGACATGTTTTTAGGATTTTTTTTTTTTTTTTGTCCTTCATAGCAGCTGTCAGAAACTTTAAAAAATCTCCTGTAGATGTGGAAAAACCTATTTAGTTCAGAAAATCTCAAAAAAAGAATTGTTCACATAGTCCCAATTAACGGTAGACTTATTCTAAGCTGTTTAAAGTTTACAGTAATGGGAAAAAAGGTAGCATTTTTAAACTACCAATCAAGCAAACTACTTATTAGTTTTAGAGCCCAGAAAAAAAGTAATGTCTCTAAGGCAAAGAAGACAAAAATTGAAAATGGATCCCTAATAATTTCATAGTTGAATTATTGTAGATAATCAAGAAAAATAGAACTTTCTGTGAAAGACATATCCAAATCCCATTACCAGTGAATGCTGCCCAGTAAACAAGTATCGGGGGTGTGAGAAAACAGAAAAATGTTTTCTAAAATATGTTCTAAAAAGAGGGAAAGTAAAATAAATAAAATTTTCTAGAATATACAGAGGTCAACCTTTTGTCTGAAAAGGCAGAGGAAAGTTTAGCTAAGCAGGTACTCCATATTTGACTCATGAATAGGAAAATATTCATGTAGAATCTATAAGTGGGAAGGAATATAAATGTACTACTTTAAGGGTAGATAGAAGAGGGAGCAGCAGTAGTTTGGCATGTCCTGGCATGTGAAGAAGTCACTTTCAAAAAAAGCTGATTCAAAATATGTATTGGGAAGAAATCTGTCCAGATTTGAGGTTGGGAAATCTGGAAGAGTTATATAGTGATTGAATTTCTTCACTGGAAGTTGTTCATTAGCCCACATTACCTGGGGGCACTAAACTTTGTCTCCTGACCTGCATTTGCGACTGTCCAATAAAGGTATAATTATTTCTCACTGTAATCACTTTTGTTACACTTTATTTCCATTTTGAAAACGAGTAGCTATTCTCATTACCTGTACTTTCTCTGCTGTTTCTCTCGGGGCAGTCATTTTAGACTAAAGCTGCAGGTTCTTTTTGCGTTGTTTGCTAAAGGACAGCTGTGCGTTCTAAGGGCAATAAAACGATGTCAAGTGAGAAAAAAATTTAAATGTCGTTTATGCAGGCACTTCACAAATATCAAATCTTTATTTCATACGTGCCTGTTTCTTTTAAGCTTTTGACATGTGGCTATGTGCTCTTGCAAGCACTGCACATGGCTCCTATAGGACAAGCCTCTTTCTGAAATATACCTTGTAATAATAATGAAAGTGCTAACTGCTCAAACTTAGCTTTGAAAGTTGAGGGTGACTTCATATCCTTCTGAGCTCAAGCTTATTAGTCTCCACTATAATTAATCTCAATACTCTTGAACGTAAATGGTCTCCCTGCCAGAAGTGGTACAATTCACAACTGAAGGAATCCTTTGCCAGTACTGTGAGACTCCCTGTCTAAGCTGAAATTTTACAGCATCTTCACTGAAACTGACGTTTTCAGGGAAGACTTCAGACAGCAAGCACAGTCTCTATGTAGGCAGTAAGCATACCTCTTCGCCCATTTAGTACCCAGTTGACCAAGGTTCTGATTTTTCTGTAGTATTAATCACCAATCTGTCTGTCTCCTTTGTATACAATACCTGTGCTACCACAACTGTGTTTCACGGTCAGCTCCAGCTTTCCGAGGAAGGCATTCATATCACTATTTTGATATTTCAGTAGAATATGGAAGTTAATCTTTCAATAAGTAGAGTAACCCCATACTGGTAAAATAATAAAGATACTCAATGGTTATTAGCCTTGGTCGCATTTGGCATTTGTCTGCATAAAAATTCCACCTCTGAAGTGTGGTACATTTGAAAGGTCACATGTAGGCTGTGCTGATATTTATTTAGCTATTTTCCTCAATTTACTTTTGCTTATTCACTAAGCTGGGAAATGATACAGTTCCTGGAGTCTGAAAATAGAAAAGAATGTCAGGACGTGCTTTGTTATCTGTTTGGTAATTTTAAAAGGTGACATTGATTTAATGTTTGAGTTTAGCTAAGTTACTGAATATGTCACAAACAGGTAAGGCTTCTACAAATGTGTTCTTTAACACTTTTCTTGATAACTTTAACATTTCAGCAAAATTGCTCTTTAAAATTGATTCTGTAGATTAATTGTAATTTAATTTTAAAATTAAGCATGCCATCATGCCCATCTCCTACGCATACTGTTTCTGTGATTGCTTGAGCAAATCAACCCTAAATCTCCTATTCAGCTGTCTAGTGTATAAGCAACTGTTTTGTCCTGACTATAACCCACAGCCCAAATGCAGCTTTCCAAGTTTTTGTGCATTGACAAGGAACAATAGTTAGATCCCTGATTAAACCATACAGATCTAAAAGCAGAAGCATTTTTGTTGGCATTTGAATCAACCTGCCTGTAACAGCTAGCCTCTTATTCTGTTGTGTTGTATAACATACTGGAAAAAAAGGAAGACAACACAAGATGATTCATCATGAGCAGGGTAGGGAGGGAACTCTAGCCAAAATATTATGACATCCAAGGTAGCATCAAAGGATCACTAAAAAGTTCCTTCAGTTAACAAAGGGAAAAAGCATTGATCAGCAGGATTATTTTTTACAGGAGTAAAGAAAACTTGTATGTCTCATTTAAATTTGTCATTTGCATATGGACTTGTTGTGAAGGAAAGAATTCTTCTTCCATCGTTCTCCCCCGTTCAGCCAACTCTGCCACAACATGACAAGTTTCTCTCCTCTTGCCGTGCCTTACGCAGAAACACTGGCTGCCTTTTGTGAGCTATAGGTTAATTATTGCATATATGATTCACAGAAAAACAAAAAAAGTGTATGGGAAACAGGAACACTTCTATAAATGGAGTAGCTAGAAATTTGAAATAGGTCCTTAGAGAAGGATCACAAGAACAGTAACTATGCTAGGATTTAGGCATGGTCGCTGTGAGTTATTTGGGAATATGGAACACGCTTTAGGTTAGGAACATTTACCTTTAATTTTGCTGGATAATTTTAATATGGAGCTTCCCCCTACCCTGGAGTGCATTAAATGGCACTTAGCTCCCATATAAGCAGCTACTTTCACATCAGCAGACTGGGAATCTACATGAGATCAACTAGAGTCTTATCCAAGAGCTTGTCCTTATACTGATGTTTAATAGAGCACATTCTTTTCATCAGCTGCAAAAAGACTCATTAGCAATGGGCCCATCAGTTAATGGGCCAGATGAAGTCTCCTCTGAAAAGAATTTATGCTGATGGAATCTTTTCATATTATTGTGTATTCATTACCCTGATTACCACTGTTGTCAGTTTCCTCGAGGTAGGAAGAGGCTTTGGAAACACCGCATGCAAACTGAAGGCCTTTATTTTATCACCTCTTAAGCTGCCCTCCATTCCTGCTGACTGATACGCCTAGCACGGGTCTGGAGGACTTCAGTGCTTGTTTTTAATCCCTGTGGAAGCAGTGAGGGAAGGGCTAGAAAGATACAAGAACCCACTGTCATACCCAGCTCAGCTTTCAGGTGTTTGTCCTGTTGCTCCAAGTGGGCAGTTCTTTCCTCCTCCTCTTGCAGCCTCACTCGGGCTAGCTGCACATCTTTAGGCAGCTCTTGGCAGTCCTGCTGTAGTATCTGGACCTGCAGTGATATCACAGATAATTCTTTAAATTGCAGAATTCAGTCAGGCAAACCTAAGCAAATTTCAGAGTTTGAAAAGTTGGTCTAACTGGAACAGATATAGCCTGATCAGCTTCTCCTCTCTTTCTGCTTGTCCCAGTCTTATGCAGAAGACCTTTATGGCAAGCAACTCAATTTCTATATGTAAGTGCAGCGTATGTATGTTTATAGTCAGGCAGAATCTAACAAGTTTGCACAATTCAAGAGTACAGAAAAGATCAAGCTATAAAAGATGAAGGTGAATGCAACACTCAAGGCACTTTCCAAGTCTTTCTCATGCTGTTTGGTGAGGAATTTTTTTTTTGTTTTAACACTAGCAGATAAATATGCCACAGGGTCACCTATAACTATCAGAAAGTGATAGATGAATTAAACTAAGCTTTTGCTCCTCACATGATAATAATTCATACAGTTCAATAATGTATCCATCAGTTTTCCATTTCTGATGTAGAAGAACACAGATGATAAAAGGCATGTAGGAAAAAGTAGTCTAGTGACTTGTAATAGAATTTTATATGTTTCAGGGATAGAGAGACTTTGATCATCAAAAATTTGAAAATAAACCCTTTATCTATTCAAGTTTTGATACTTTGCTCTTTGCTTTCTTTTATCCTTACTAAACTGTTGCTATGAATTCAGAAGTCTTAGAATGACTGCATGTGATTTGTGTGTGTGTATGCACGCAGAGAGGGGGATTGGTTTTGTTTATTTGAATTATGTGTAAGTTAACTCATTTCTACAATGAACTATGGCCCCTCCCCACACTCCAAAATAGCTAGATCATACAAATATGTTGAGAACAAAAAATCTAAACTTTGTCATCATGGCAATTAATGGATAAAACATTCTTACTCTCAGAAGGTTTATCTCAACAGAGTATTTTCAGAAATTGCATTTTCTATGTCTATCTATTTATCAGCACCTCAGTTATAAAGAGGCTTGTTTAGCATGGTGAAGAAGAGGTTAAGACAGGATCCAGTTGTGGCCCACAAATCTCAGAGGTGGTTACAAAGATTATGAAGTCAAACTATTTTCAGTTGCCTTGAATGATTTAAGAAGGGGCAATGGTCCCATATTTAAGATTGGAATGTTCAAATCGGATGCTAGAAAAATAATCTTAACTGGAACATTACTGCAGCCCTATAAAAAATACCTAAAGCATCCTGAACTCTGCTAGAAAAATCCACCACTGCCCCAATCTAGTGTTTGTGATACTCCTGCTTTGAGAAGGAAGTTTGACTACATGATTTCTTCTGATCAATGTTTTCACTAAATGTTGTAGTTATAAAGTGTTTTAACTGGTTTCTAGGAATGATGTTGAAGTTCTTGATCTTTCTCACAGATGAGAAAATGAAAACACACAAAAGGGTGAAAGTTTCTCAAACATTCTTTCATTCTGCTTGTATTATTGTCCTTTACATGACATATAACAGTTGCTTGGGGTTCCTCCACAGACTCCTGCAGGCTGATCTGCTGAGCTCGCTGTTCTGTTAGCTAGGAAAAAGAAACAATTTGTGACCCAGGTCCAGTTTAAGTCAATTGAACAAAGACTTCGAGATCATATATAAAAGGTGTTCTGTCTGGGTATTTAGTTATAAGCATGGCTGGCACGTTCCTTTGGGTTGTGCACATTCCAAAATTGCACCCAGAATATTATTTCAGGATCTTCTTATCTTTAAATAATATTTGGCAAATTCAGCCTCCTACTGAAGTCCTTGCTCTTGTGCTTACGTCCTGAAGTCTACAGTTAATTTTCTGGTTTGTGTTCCTCAGCTGTGATCACTATATCCATCTAAAGAAAATGAAAAGAACAGATATTTATATCCTTTCATGTTCATAACTATTGCAGAAGCAATAGGTATTATAAAAAACAACTGCCACACTAACACCTAGAACTTGATTTCTCTCTCCAGTCTGATGTTCTCTGTTCTGAAGCACTGAATATAAGAGTGCAAGCACTAAGAAGCAACATCTTGTCTAAAACAATTAATGAGATTGAGTGACACACTCCATTGCAGTTCTCTTCAGGGGAGATAGTAATAGAAGTATAAGACTGAAATACCAGAGAAACGCAAGTTCCTGGAAAAACAGTAAAGCTATTGAGAACTCTACACATGACAGCTAGGATGAACTGAAGTCACAAAGATGGGAGAATTACAAGCCCCAAATATTTTTATTCTTGATTTGCTGCATAATTTTTTTAAATTAATGGATGCACACATTCTCATTATCAAAAGTATTTGCTCTTACTGACAACAACATATCATAAACTCCTTTGATCAGATGAGTATACTTTCTATTTAACTATGTCAGAGATGAACATACTTAAAAGCAAATCTGTTAATACTTGAAACTATAGTAAAATCATCTTTTGTACTCGTTGTAGTTGCCATAGCAGTGCTCAGTCTCTGAACTTTTGCCTTTTCTTCAGCCCCTTTAGTATCACTTAGGCACTGGTTCAACTTCATTGCTTCTTGCTGTACTATCTTCATTTCTTGCAAATGGATTGCATTGAGGTGCTGCTTCAGCTAAGCTGCTGCAGGGAAAAGGCAAAAAACTCAAATTGACAGAAAAAGCATATGGAGGGACAATGAAGAACAAAGTGGTAAAACACTCCTTTTTTACTACCTGCATGCTTTGGACTCAGTTCCTTTTCTGTCTGCAGCCAGAAGATGTTTAATTTCCGTGTCTGTAGAAGACTATAAACAAGAACTCTGATTCACCAGTGTTTCACAGTGTGTTTTCTCCCACAAATGCTACCCTGGCCTGCATGGGGCTAATGGCTGGGTGACTAGCAGGTGTTTCTGAGGTCTCCGAGTGGAAATTCTTGAGGCTGAAAAGAAGAAAAACCTGACCTACTCTGTGTATGCATACCTACCTGACATGGCACGTATGCGTTACAGAGGTGATTAGATTACAAACCAGGTTTGGTAGAGCTGGAAGGTTTCCTGTGACCCCTGGTTGCTGTAGCCCATTCTCACTGGCTCTGCCAGTACCAGCTCCCTCATGGAGAGAAGAGCAAAGCATGGGAAATGGGTGCAAAGATGAGGAAAATCAAGAAAAGTATGAACTCTCCAAGAAGGAAGAAGCTGCGCCCTGCTTTCTCCTTGCCTTTGCCCATTGACGCTGAGCTCTTCCAGGTCTCGCGCCGGTGCCGTGGTTTGCCTTCCACACCCTCATCCTCATGGGGAGCGCCATGAAGGCCTCGGGCATGGTTGCCCCGATGCTGGTAGGTATAAGGGTTGGCCTGGCCTCCTGCTCTTGCCCTGTGGGAGCCCTCGCTAGCCGTGGCTGAGGCCCCTCCCTACACGGCAGCTGCCCTGGGCCTGGGGCTCCTCTCCCACCAGCCCGGCCTGCCGAGCCCCCCAGAGCCCCCCAGCTGCCGCCCGCCGTGGCGCTCAGTCCCCTTCAAACACCCCCGCTCCCCGCGCAGCCCGGCCTGCACCCAGCAGGTTAAGCCAAGTGCGGGAGGTGGCGGTGCCTGTGGAGGGCAGGCGCCCCGGGTGTCAGGGTGTGCCAGAGGAGCCGCCATCGCTGCTGATGAATGGGGTCCTGGGCTTTTCACAGGAGATTCTGCTTCTCCTCTCCCTCCCTCCTCCCCGCCTCGCAGCCCACACCTGCCTTTATAACAGGACACTGACATATTTTAGTGTTTGAAGGGGTTTAAAATCAGCTTTCAGGGCCTGTAGGCTCAAACCTCCATAGGGAGGACGCTCTGCAGGAGCATGCTAACCTGTAGGCTAATAGCTATTTTTAGACATGATCGATTTACTGCGTATCAAATGACCTGTTCACTTTGGACCCTAAGCAAGTATTTTATACTTAAGGGGCATGCAGTTATTTAATGCAGATCAGCAATCTTACTGAGTTATGCTGTCTCTATTGTGCATCTGAGGTGTCAGTCTTTTAAAAATGTATCACTTTGGTCTATTGAGATTCATTTTTATGCAGAGAGGAAAATTGACTTTGTAGCCTCCCGGTTAGAAAATGCAACTGTGAAACTTGAAATGTGATGTCTGAAGCAGGCATCAAGTAACAGTGCTGCAACCATTAAGCATTAGATGTTCTGGGGTATGAAGCAAAGGTGTTTTAAGATATTCACACTAGAGATTTAGAATTTCCACTTCACTTTTGGCAACTCAGCTGGCTTCTGAGGGGCATTTGCATTATGACTTAATTCCTCCCATGCCTTGAACAGGGAGCACGAGCACCTAATTCCAAGCTGAGGATTTTGCACAGGATCAAACATCACTCAGCATGCAGTGTGGCAACATCTAAATACCTCGTGACAACCTATCACTTGGCCTCAGCTTTGCCTGAAGCTTCTAATGTTGAGGTAATATGTGTTTGGGGTGAACTGGTTTGTAGGGCATGTTGAGATCTGGTTATTAATTACATATCTGGAAGTGAAAAGCAGATGTTTAAAAATTTCCTATCTATCTGTAGATGGCAGCAGAGAGGAACTGTATTTATTGGACCATCCAAACATGGTGACTCTGCATTTTGTAAATTGTGCAACTGCAGCTGGTGGCTCTCTGTTAACGCTGAAAATTTTGCATTCTGTTGATTAATATAATTGTTTTGATTTAAGGATCCTTTGGCATTACTTTTATTTTGGAGGAACTTGCAGCTTTTCTGAGCAAAGAGTGTGACACTGCAGACAGGACAACACTGTGTTTGAGCAGTAATGTGTATGTAGTAAAAGGATCTTCAGCTGATGTAAAAATGTCTTGCTCCACTTGAGAATTTGATCCAGGAAGCCTTTGCCTGGGGCATGTTACCAGGTGGCTTGTGAAGAAATGTAGGATGTGAGTGACTATAAGGATCACTAGGGAAAAAGGAGATTAGAAATGATAAATTAAGTAACTCTTAAGCTTCTCACCTAAGGAATAGATGGATAAATAACACTGGATATTAAAACCGATGTTGTTTTTATTGTATAGTTTCTCAGTAACTACTGGTGTTGTACTTAGGCAGTTATTTAATCAGAGGATATTGATACAAGGCAGTATAGGGATGCCTATTTTATGCATTAGAATAGTATGTATAGGAAGTGAGAACATAAAAGAGCAACTGATATGTAGATCAAAAGGAATTTCAGAGATCCTTTTATGAGATGAGGTAGGGTAACAGTATCTCTCAGGCAGTTAATTCTGAAGGCACTATATAACTTTTGAAACAAATCAAATGCTATTCATAATTTAGCTTGCATTAAAAGAACTGATTGATCTGAGCTTTTTATTCACATTCTTTATTTTACTTTCAGAAGTTGGTGTGTAGTTCAATAAAAGTAATTTCATATAAAAAATGTAGGAGTAAAACATATACATCAAATTGTCTGAAGCATGTTTTCCAGGGGAAACTTTTAAGAAGACAACTATGATCAAAGAACTGAGTGTTGAAGTTAAAAAACTTGATGTCCTTTTCTGCTCTAAATATCCTGCCCGACAGTTTTGTAGGAGACTTCAAAATAATCTAAAAATGTTAATTTATTTTATTTTTAATATAATTTATATGGCAACAGGAGATGGGGCAGGCAAGTGCATTATGATGACAGACCACCCACTATTTTCTTCAAATCAGTATTGTTTCCTCCATGGTTTGCCACCTGCATAAGCACCTGGTGGAATCATCGTTGCCGCACAAATTTCCAAGCTAAAACGGGATAGAAGAATGCTTTGGTTTGTGGTAAAAAACAGAGGTGAACTTTTGTTTCTTACCATAATACTTGTTCTTTGTGTGACATGTACAGTAGTTCTCATATTTCCGTAAAACTTTTGTGTAAATCATATATATATATATATATAAATACCGGATAATTCATACACTGTTTTTATTGTTTCAGCAGTTTTACTGTTCCAGTCTATTTTTGTATATCACTTCCAACCAGTTTTTCAGTCTGATTTAAAATTTTTCAGGGAATGGGTCTTTTCCTGGGAAGTTTTTTCATATTCCGATAGAGCTGACTGCTTAAAGGTGCCCTTACATTTTCCTTTCTTGTAATGACATTTCTTTTAGTTAAAGCCTTTTTACTATTCTGATAATTTAGCATTTCTACTTAGATTTGCTGTGTATTTGTAGATAAATATGTGCTACAACTGTTATCAGTTAACAAAGTTTTATTTCAACGTATGTAAAATACTTTCCTTCTTCATAGTTTTGTTGATCTTTCCTGAATTCCTTCTTCTGTTTTGTGGTAGAACTGGTCTTTGTTCAAGGCAGAGTCTGAGCTGCCAGCATTTCTGCAGTACTTGTCTTTAGAAATCTTTTAATCTCAATTACTTGCTCATGCAGAGTGCTTTGGTATGAAGGTAAATCAGAGAGCAAACACTACTATAGAGATCTCTATTTTGGATTCCTTGGATATTATGAGAAATCTTGCAGCAGTAGGTGGAAGTTGCAAGTTTGAATTAAGAGGTGGGAAAAATCAAATGGCTAAATTGGATCAGTTTGTCCGTCCAGGTTAGCATTCTGCAAAAGAAGGTACTTTGTAGGAGTAAGAGCCTCAACTCTATCACAGCTGTAAGTCTGCTTTCCTCAAGTGTTGCTTGGATTAGTTTGTCCTCTTCTTCTAAATTGCCCTTTTTTATTGCATCAGATACAAGCTGTAGAAATGGTTAGTTGAAAGTTTCTTTTTCAGAACCCTTCATGGTTTTTTTTCCTCCTGTCTGTTTTACTATTAATGAGATAGAAACTCCTGAGTTTGCCTGGCCCATGCTGGTGGACTCCAGCATGCTTTAATTTAATTCTCATACAAGCACATCTGTGGCTTTTTTCTTTTTTATTCTCACTTGCACATTTAGAAGGGTATCAACATAAATATGCTGAAATCCCTGTTCTTTGATCCATCCTTAAAACTCTCCTACACTTACATCTGCAAAACTTGGTGAGAATTCAGGTTATCAGTGTGTTTCTACCACTGTGGTGGTTTACTGGCAATAACTCTGTCCAGCCCAGTCTGTTTGCATCCATTTGTTCTTTGTAGCAACCTGTCAGATCTTTAGAAAAGCTGGAGACCAGAATGTCATGAAAAGATCATCCCTGGCTTAGTATTATTAGCTGCTATAGAGACTTACACTAAGTATATTATTAGATGTATTACATAATAATATAGCATTATAAGTATTCTATAGAACATATTTTTTCCTCCTTATGCTACTGGTATTGATAATCCTTATTTTGTATACCAGATAAAGAACAATGTTCTGTTTTTGTCTCTCTATGCTTACCTGCCTCTGATCTGCCATCCTTTTCCCCTCCTCCCCTTTTTTATAGTAAGCTAATGCAATATTTCTTCAGTTTGACAGCTTTGTCTCAATCAAGGAGGGATAATAGTCAACAATGCAGGCAGACAATAGCAGAATACTTAGATATCCAACTTGACTGTTAAGTTGGTACTGCTGACAGAAATTAATCTTTTTTTATGAGTATGGTATAAGAATGTTTATATGCAAACCAGTGAACATGAAGTTAATGTTTCATTGAAGATGCTATTGTATTAAAATATTAGTCAGCATATTAATCTTAAATCATTAAATAATAATAAATCAGAAGACCACTTTTGTTTTTCAGTTTCCTACTTATCCTGTTATTTTTATAGCATTGTAAAATTAGTATACAGTGCTAATATGCTGATTTATTTCATACAGTGTAGACCAGAGCAAAAGAGAATATGGATTTGGCTTTCAGGTGCCTAAACAGAGAAGTCTAGTGCCAGTTTAGATATTGCAGGCCACTGAAGATAGTCTCACAGGGCTAACAGATGTCATGCAAAAAATAAGGGGGTGCCAAGCCAAGAGAAGCCAGCTGGGATACTTGAGGTTGTCTAAAATGGCACTAGGCACCTCTCTAATGAACCAGATTCCATTTGCAATGTCAAAGAGATAATTTGTGTGTACCACGAGGAAGATAAACATCTTAGGTGATTACCAGTGTTTCATTCCTCTTCCTTGAATCATTTTCTTGTTACTAAGATCAGTTTTTATGAAAACAGAGTTCAGATTGGCATGATTTAGATTTCTTCTGATTGTTTTCCTGTCTGAGGTAGTCTGCATTAGCATCTTTAGAATGACTCATGATGATGTCACACTGAAAATTATGAGTTCAAGGAGATAGACACTAGGACCAAATAAACTAAAACCACCAGATTTTGTATGAAGATTAATGTCTTTAATAAGAAACATTCAAGGAGATGATTCTCTCTGTACATGTATAAACTTATATGCAGAAAATACAGTAATAAATTTGCATCTAAGTTTTTATTTAACTAAGTCTTCCCACTTTTTGATAGGACACACTGGGTTACTAGGTTCTTTTCCATCCTATTGCTCACTCCTAGAATACTGGGTTTTTGTGTGCTATTGAGCCCAGACTGAATCTTTTAAACAAAAAAAAAAAGTCTTGCACTTTGGGTGTGTATGAATACAGATTTGATTGATTCTCACATGTAGCTTATCTTTTCAGTAAACCCCAGTAACTGTAGTTCAGAATACTGTCAGAAACATTTGAAATAGAAATACAAGTTCTGCAGCTGTATTCTGTCTTCACTTTGTAGGCACATGAGAAGTCTCTAGTTAAAAATAAGGCTTAGGTTTCTCTTGCATTGGTTTTCTTTCTTTGGTTTTCTTTTGTCTTACAATTTCGGTAATTAAAAAATGAGCATGCTGTATATATCATGTACAATGTTTTGGCTATGAAGGTTCATAGTCTCTAAAAGAGGATGCAAAACTATTTGTCAGTCTTTTCTGCACAACTTTGTGGAGAGAATAAATAACATTCTTATCAAACTTCATCTTAATGTATATTCCAATAGATAATATTTGTAGTGTGCAAACGCAAATACGCGAAGTGTGGAACACTTGTAAAATAATTGGCATTTTATCTGCATTCTATTAATTCACTTGAAGAAGGGTCCAATAAGATGGCAATTTAAGTGGTATATTGATTCTGAATCAGAACTCTAACTTTTGGAAATCAGGAAACAGGCCATAGAGCTCTAGACAAAGGGTCAATCAATATCTTGAAAAAATGTCAATTTGCTGTCCAACTCGTCTCTGAGAAGTCTGCAAAATATGAGATGGCATCTGCTCCTTTAAGAGTATGTAAAAGTCCTATTGCTTTAAATAAAGAATTTTTTTATGGCACTCAGATTTACCTCAGCAAGTAGTCATTAGCCAAAGTATAATGTTTTATCATTTTTAACTTCTGTGTACAATAGTAAGAAATTAGAAAGACAAGAAAGAATGGCAACACTTTGATATCATTCCTGTTTCACTCAGACAGAGGACCAGAATCGGATTCTATCTTAATTAGCTCATATCAGCTTATCAGGCCATCTCCCTATCTTCAGGGGTTTAGCATTAAAAATCTAATGTGGCACTAGACATTCTTTCCTTTTTATCTTTCAGAGACAAATATCCCTCTTTCAGGCACTGAACTAAAAAAACACAGATTCAAGCGTAATCAAAGTGTCATTGTACGTGACAAGTTAATGCTTAGATTTCAATCGGTTTAAAGATATATGACAAATCTAAATCACATCTAAAGCAGTCAGACATGATAGTCCTGCAATGACAGAAACGTTTGTCCTTATTTCAGTTGTCACTCTTTGCACCTCTTTCACTGAAATCAAATTAAATCATACCAGCACATTTGGTACACATAGATTATAGAACAGTGACCTACACTCCTGCTGAGAAGCAGTATTTCATGTAAGCAGAGTACAGTGAATTCTGCTAGGTGTTTGAATCCATTTTAAACAGATTGTCAGTAGTACTCCTACAAACAGTAACATTCCTTATTTACGTCTGTGTAACTCAGCGCAGTGTGAAACAATTGCATAAATTTTATGAAAATGAAAGAAAAATTCTGTTCTTTGTAGAGGCCTGTCTTTTCTCATGCTTTAGGAATTGGCAGTGGAAATGTTGATTTTTAATCTAAAAAAACCATTATAATAATGCAACAATATTTATAATAGCTTTTATTATTTTCCATGTTATGACTTTCTATAAGTTCTGGCTGTCTGTCTGAAAATCTCCAGTCCCGATACGTAATATCGCAAGTTTCAGTTGTTAAATCAATAGCAGTGCTTTTAGTAATGTTTTTTCCTATTTTAAATTCAAAAATTGAAAGCTGTAAATCCTATTTAAGCGCTTTTTATCAAATAGAATTAAATTTTGAGTAAGGGCTTGCCTCTTGCCTTAATGACAGTGACACATAAGCTTAATGTATCTGCTGGCCTATTTTCTGAAGTGCAAGAGTCTCTAAGGGTAAGACACTGACGTGATAGAAGAGGTAAATGACTGTTATGTTTTCAATTTGTTACTGGAAGAATGACTTCTCCTTCAGAACAAGTAATCAGCAAGACAGGAGAAACCCATCTAATAGTAAGATAACGAGCCTCAGATTTAAACTGCAGATGCATAGAAAACAAGGGCATCACACAGGATACATCACATTTTAATTAACATTTTATGTCTGCATTTAGGAATTGTTGATGCAGTCCTTACTAGGAACATTTTCTTTTCAAATATAATCAAAAGTCAGCATGTATTTTTGGGAGGGGTTTTGCCTTATTATATACTAAACCTACCTTGTGCACTCTTTGAAGTGCTGTGCTATTTTAGTGTGAATAACCAGGGACTGCTGCATGGCCCAAATCCTGGGAGTTGTAGACTGACATATGCTGTAAACCAGATGCATGCACAAAAGGAGAATATGGTTTGACCTTTTTCACTTCAAAGTCTTGGGTTCACTTTGTACAGAATTCATTCATCAGTGGGAGGGATAGTGTCATTTATCTGCTTGAAATTCATGGTGGTCCTATGGGGCTGAACCACAGGACTGGGGGTCTTGAGCCTGGATTTATGCCAGCAGCAGAGAAAAAGCAGAGGAGCATAACCTACACTACTGGCATCCATTTTATGCTGGGGTCCTTGGGGGTGTAATGGACTACATGGGAGTGCAGTGCAAAATACCAGTTCTGCACCAGAGAATATAGTCTGTTCTCCCTTAAAACAACTTGCATCAGTAACAGTTATTAATGGAGCTAACACGTTTTGTTATCTTGCGTTAATCTATCTAAACCATATTCTAATAATAATTGTTTTATTTTTTCTCTACTAGCTGTCATTTTTGTTGATGTACTTATGAAAAGGTGATGGTCTGATTAAAAGGCTTAACTGCATTTACAAACAATTCAGGGTTTTCTGTACTTCCAATGGTGCAGTATTTAATTATGTTAAAATGAAATTGCCCTAAATACTGCTTTATAAAATACTATTTCCCTTCAGACCTTGTTTCCTTAAATGAGGACAGATTTTTTTATTCTTAACTCTCTATGTCAAACTGCAGACATCATCTTGGTTCTGCTCAAAAAAAGTATTGATGAATAAGTACTGTTTATTTAAAGAGAACATTAAAATTCTTCTGCTAATGCTGACATTTGGCAGCCTGTTCACACCATACGGAGTTTGATGTTTTTCTCCTAATTTTTAAGAAAACCCACAGAAAGTACCCTAGCACTGGGGACTTTGTAAGTGACTTTGCCTGCCACTTCCAAAGATTTGTGTGATTATGGAAAGAATGCACAACTGCATTCAATAAGGCAGTGTCAGACCCTTTAAAAAAATAGGAGTTGGAATATCTTTCAGTAACTGACAGGCTGCAGGATGCAATAAGCTCAGATGCCTACCTGTACAGTTAAAATTACTGAATCATAGAAAATATAGGCTGAATGAAATGTTGACTTTTCCTGATGTCTAGTACTTACTAGATGAATTTACTAGGACAGATTTTTTGTCCATTATATTTTGTAATCAGAATTCATAACTATGTACACAAAAAGTGTATAATATGCTGTAATCTCACTGTGCATTTTCAAGGTAATCACTATTCTTTACAGAATTTGTGGACAAAACCACTGTTCTGATCATTTGCTCTGGTGTCCTACGTAAAGTATTTCAGAAATGGTTCATTCATAGTTCATTCTGCCTTAGGGCAGAAGGATGGACTAGACCTACATGAATAAATTCAGGGTCCACAGACCCTGGTGGTATCTTAAACAAGAGATGATGTGTAAAGAATTGCATCTACAAAAAAAAAAAAAAAAAACAACCAAAAACCAACAAACCAAAACCTCATACAAATATATTTTTCTCTGAGTTAGCAGCTATGTGTCACTGGTTTTTGACAGGCAAAGTCAGGAATTAGGCCATATTACTATAATTTTTCTAATGAATATTCTAAATGAAAATGGTACATATGGTAACATTTTACTTCAGTACAACTTCTTTTGCTGCCTAAATGCTAAACATTTATCACATGCCCTCCCACCAAAAAAAGAATACAACATTTCCCATAGATTTTTTTTTTCCCAAAGTACTATCTGGTCCTTGGATTTTTAAAAAAGGTTTGGAAGCAGTGTACTAGATGATGTCTCTCTATTCCTTCCCATCTTTTCCAATAAATTTGAAAAAAACTAGGAAAGCTCTGAAGATACAGAGCGCAAACAAACTGTAGAAAGAACATAGCTTTGTGTGGTAGAATGGAAAACTAGAACTTGGTGGCCAGGTGCTCATATAATGTCAGATATTTCATATCAATATGTGCTACTTGCAAATCTGATATCAGAATTCTTGGGTTCCAACTAAGGTGCTGTTTTGTGAATAACTCCAGCTAAACCATTTAATATCTCTGCTCGTCCCTTGCTATACACCTAGCTGAGAATGTGTCAAGCAGTCTCCTACAGTGTCTTACCACTGTAGAAAGGCTATGTTTTGCCAAAGTAATTGAAGCTTCTTTATTGAACTATACGGTATATGTAAAATAATGATAAAAACAATGTCAGAGCAGCTGTCATGTTTTTGTCAAGCCCCTCTGTTAAGGTAATAAAGTTTGCATTAATCTGTCAAATCAAGAAAGACCATCTTCCCTGATGAAAGAGTTTAATGAAGCCCATTGGGAAAGGTCATGGAAGTTGAATAGTCATGATTTGTAATGCACTAGTATTTTTCTGTAAACTATGTGAACACCTAAATCCTGTAAATATACTTTTTTTTTTTTTTTTTGTATAGTGCTGCTAGTAAATTTACAGTTGAAGTTGTTTTTAAGTAGTATTCTTCGTTCCCACGTTACACTTGCTACGTTACAAGTTATTTACTATTCCATGAGGTTTTAGTAAATTGGTAACATGGAAAAACAGGACTACAGAAAGGTTTTATTATAGTAGAAGAATATTCCAACATTTATAAAAATATGAATTGCAACGATGAGGTGACACTTATGAAAAGGATAAACAAATAAACAGAAATGTTCAAACAAAAATGATTAAACCCTTCAATTACACTTTTTTTTCCCCAGTACGCAAAAGCAACAGGGAAATTTTAATCCCTTTGTAGCAGTAGTGACAGTGAAAGCTGTTGCTACATTGAAATGGCGATTGCAAAGGAACTAAGCCTCGTGGATTAAAATATTGCAAATTATGGTTTTGTTTTTTTTCAGTGAACTGAATAGATGCACTCAAGTACGTTTGTAATAAACAAGCAAACAAAAAACCCCCTACCATCTGTCTATAAAAGCAGAATTTAACCATCGAGTCTTAAATGGAATTTAAAATTAAGCTTTTACAATTTAACATAAAAGCTTTATATTTGACTGACTTCATTATTGCTAAATTTTGGTTTAGGATTTTCACTGTAAACAACTTTCTTGTTACATTTCTGTTGCCTCAAATAACCTCAGGGGAAAAATTTCATGACCTACTTCAGTCTAATATTATATTTGTATTTGGGCCCATTATCAAATAAATATACAATTGTGAATGAAAAAGTTACATCTTTTCCTATGCAGCCACAACATTTTATGTTCCAGATCTTGATATCCTCTCCAATACTCACTTGAATAAAATCCCTACTGGATTCATTCTGAAGTTATTATGTCTTATTCCACTCTTAGCACTTTTAGTCTTGAAATTATGGACTTGTTTGTTGTTCATGAATTTAGTGCTGCACTTGGGTGTGATGCAAATGACTTTACAAAGCACACAGCTAAAAGCAGAAGTAAAGTATCCAGGGAGTAGAAAACAGTTAATGTTTAGATTAGAAGTCAAAGTAACAGCATTGTGGTTTCAAACAGAAGTCATCTCATTCCCTTCTCCCTTGCTGTCTCTTCCCAGCCATGGGATCACCTGTCTGTCATATCAGATCTTGTGCCGCTTGGATTGCGTCGTGAACCTATTCATTTTGCTAACTCATAAAATACACACTTTAACTGGGTTTTAGTGAACAGACCATTCTTTACCATGCAATTTGGTGGTTGCTAAAGCAGATGTAAAGTAAGTGATGGGACTGCCTGAGGAGGATTGGTAGGGATTTGGACCCCACCTTTTTGCTGGTGGTGAGATGTTAACTTAGCCAAAGCTGTAACATGAAACTGCCTTTTTGTAGCTTTTATAGCATTGGTATATTTTTATTCTAAAATCTAGAAATGCATGCCCAATAAAATATACATTAAGTTTTCCTAATTTCATTCAAGGATTTGAAAGTGTATGATATCTTGTGTGAGTCCAGGAAATTGTATGTTCAGTTCTAGTCCTGTCATTCAACGATTTGAGAAAATAGCAAGTCCTGGACACATTCCAATCAGGGACTGATAATTCTTTGTTAACTGAGTGTCAACCATATGGTGCAGTTCAAAGGTCTAAGCAAAAATGTGCTGCTGCTGCTTCATTTTTAAGCTTTACATTAGTGCTCTTGCTGTGGAAGAAACAGTATTTCTTTTCCTGCCACTTTCTGTTCATGTGTCAACCTAGCAATTCTCAGAAAAAAATAGACCTAATACTTGAAATAAATAGCAACTTCAGCAAGCTTCTCCAAATCGCGTGTAATTTGAGGCCAATTAAGATGTTTAACAAACGTATACTAAGGATATTCTCCAAAATATACCAAGTTGTAATTGTAATGATTTTTAAATGGTTAGATGACCTGGAATATTTTGTTTTTCTCAGAATATCATACCTGCCTTTGTGGAAGTGATGTTGTAACTTCATGTGGAAGTTGTAGCTTGATGCCTAAGTATCATTTATTATTCATAGGAATATTACATGGAGATGACTTTTCTGCAGTAATATAGCACTTTACTGAAGTTATTCAGAAACCTTTGATCACAGTGTAGTAAAGTACCATGAATTAGCTATCAAGGCTAACTAAGTAACATTTATTCCCTTTTCTTCCTGTTGCATTCAGCTTTTCGCTACAAAATTAATTCCTCTCATGCTTAATAAGATGCATTAGCTTAAAATTAAGTGAGCTATTCAAATCCGATTAGGACAGACTTTTCAGAATTTAGAATCCTTTTTCTGTTCATTGGTAAAATTCAGGTACAAATATTCACCTTGCAGAATACTCACCTTGCAGTAATCTGGTCACACGATAACCAGATCACTTACATAGCCTCACTCACATGATCAAAAGTTTCCAGTACCTGTGTCAAGTAATGGCATCTTTGCCTGCTGAACTAGATAGAGTCCTTAGGGTGAGATAGATTTTTGCAACTGTAGACTGCACTCTGTCATTGCAGCATTATTCTTCATAGAATACTGAACATACAGACTTGCTTTAAAAATCTATAGATATGATCTGTACAACACATTCAGACTTCACTAAAAAACGGCAGGTAGCATTTCATACAACATACTAGGCAATGGAGAATAGCTCCTACGGGTTGTAAGTGCGTGATGCCACCAGTCCGTTATCAGGCAAAACCTCACCACGGAAGTCCGGATACCTGTCTGTGTAGTACATGGGCTGTGTTATGTCCATGCTTTCAGCCTGTCATTGTGTAAATCCAAGTTTCATAGTATGTGGTTTGGTACTTTGCTTCAGAGATTAGAAAGAGGGTCTTTATTACAAACAAAGTTTGGATAAATGAAGTGTAAGTGGTCTCTAAAGTTGCTTTATGAAACAACGGTTGTACTAAACCACAAAACTGAGGCTTGCTGCACCTATCAACCAAAACCAACAGAGGGGTGTTGATGTGACAGGAATGATATGCCCTGTGAATTCTACTGCAGAATAAAGAAGACAGCCATTATTTTTGGTTTTGTGTGAAGCAAAGTAGGCAAGGCCACAAATGTAGAGCAGTTTGCTGCCTGCCTCAACTTAGTAATGTTGCTATAAAAACAAACACATTTGTCAGTGAGAGAAATGCTTCTATGTGGTTTTGGTACTCCTGGAATAATTGCCATGTGATAGTTTGGATTCCTGCTCTGAAATCACATACCGGCCCAAGTTCTTGCATGGGATTTAAATGCTTGCCTAATACAGTGATGTGAGCTTAGCTGAAACCTGACAGGTATTCCTGATCCAAATATGCCAGGCTAAGACTGACTTTGATCTTTTCAAACTGCACTCCAGATATCCTTGCAGTGTGTCATCTGCGTATCAGAATATTTAAAACTGTAAATACTTATGGAGATCTATTTTTTTCCGTGCTTCAGTTTTTAGAGGTTTGTGCAGACATACTCTGGGCTGGTCTTACTCTATTTTTTCTTATCTTTGAATTTTTAATGAATGTCTCAAGATTTCCTGTTCTTCTTGGCTTTGCTCTTCCAAAGCACCTGCAGGGCTTCAGGTTTGGTCTCCAGCATGGAGATTCTGTGAATGAGAGTTACTACCTCTTCGGCAGTATACAGCAGTACACACCACCTCTCTTTCCTGCGGGTAACACAGGCAGATAGTCATCCGAGTACAAGGCTCAGCAGTTAGCTGTACTGTTGATCACTCTGGAGTTCTTATTTGCGCCTTATTTCCTACACTCTGTACTATTTACTTTGTAAACCCAAATTATTTGGGTTTTGGTTTTTTTGCTACTATCCTATATGTGTCATCACACTCTTCTGAGCAGTTTTTCAAATTTGAATGTGATTGTTTTTCAGATACATCTAGTGGTTTTGTCTGTTGATGTTTGGCTTAACTTGAAGTGCGTGTTTAAATTTGTCCCTCTTCAGTGAAGCAGTGCACGAATTTAAGAAACATTGAATTTAAGTGCATGCTTAATGCACAAGCACTTTGCAGCATGTTAATATGCCTCGTTGTGGCTTTAGTTTGGAGCCCTTACTCTGATGTCGTTCAGCTGAGGTCCCCATTCTCGATCATACTGGTTGCTACACTGCAACATCGCCAGGTCTGTGTATTCAAAATCTGTAAGTCTCAAAAATCTAATTTTTTGTTTGCCTGATTTTTTTCTAATACATACGACAGATATTGGAAATCTAAGTAAGAGTTTTGAGTCTTTTAAAACCTTTCTATTGAGTCTTTTAAAACCTAAGGCAGATGAACATGTTAAGGAAAAGTTACTTGTATAATATTTTTGGGTAAACTTTCTAAGAGAGAGGTACACCTACCGGTCTCTTCCTACTCTGGTGGGTTTTTTTTTTGAATGTTTGGTTTATGAAGAAAAGAGTTGGCTCACACAGTAGGGCTGCCCAGTGAGCTACTGTTAAATAAATCTATGTTAGGAATGGATAGGCTGCAACATTTCAAGGTGGACAGATAGCTTACACTATATTAAAGAAAATAGAGTAAGTTAGATTTATATTCTCATGGAATGTATGTTGCCATTGTTACAAATGAATGGTTTGCCACTGCTGTCTTTCCATGTGATGCCAAGATAAAAATGCCAGGTGAAAATTAACATTGAAGTTGTATAACACCTTGCAGTAAGAACAAGGTAAAAATATCAAAATACAAGCTCTTCCTTTTGCTTTGAGCTTCAACAGGGAGTGAGATTATATTCATGGCTGTTAGGATTTTGCGGTTATCTTTGTAACAGTGCTGGTTATGGTTACGGTGACACTTCTACACAGAAAACTGATTGAACATTGGCTGTATACCATCATTTGTATATTATGCAGTCACTGAAAGAAAGTCTTCACTCTATAAATTTGGCAAAAGAGTTGGGGAAGGCAAAGCCCTAGTAATTTTCACCATTCTGAATTGAATTCTTAGCCAAAATAACAGTCCTTTAGATGACTCTGTGGATTCTTAAATATAAACTTATAGTCCTTTCATAAATGGAAGAGGATATAATGGGTAAGAAAGCAACTGTGGATGGAACTCTTGTCAATGGGACTTTAAGAAGGTTTAGCTGGATTAGGCACAGGCAAAAAGCTTCTTTGTAATTCTTCAGGCTTTCAGAGTGGCTTTATTTTTCTGGCATTAATGTTTATTTGTTCTGTGCAGGATAAATGTGGCTCAAGTGTTTGACAGCTCTCTCTCAGTTCATGATAAGTTGAGTTTCCACTGCTGACCATGCCTGTTAGTGAAATGTGTATTGGTGTTACCCTGTTTGATAAAGCTCAGTGAAGCATAAGCATCTCCTGAAGAGAAGCTTCCACTTACAGTGAGAAGTATATTATTTCTGCCTGAGCTGCAGGGACATTTTCCAGCCTTGCTAATTCCAGATTCAATCCCATGTAGGATGAAGAAAGAATTAATGTCACTAGGGTAGCCTGCTGTCTGGTTGCCAAAGAAAGTCCTGCTTGCTTCAAATCATTTAAAGAGAATTCATTGGTGGTATAGCTCACTCAGTATCTGCTGTATTTTCTTACTAGATGCATCTAGGTGATAATGGTTGCTGTTGTGGGAAGCGGTAAGACTCCTAAAGAGATCATTTGAGGATTTTATCCAAATTACTGATGAAATGTGTAATTCAAATAACCATTGTTACTGTCCAGAGAGGTGCAAACTAACCCAGCTAAACCAGAAAAATACTCTGGGATTTGAATCCTAGTGATATTAGTGAATGTGGCAGTTCTGTGCCACCTGCTTGAGCCTTTTCTGCTCTCCCTTCACTGGGGAAACCCAGAAATTGTTCCACTACTGTCAGTACAGATCTTTAAATTCATCAGGGTTCTGATACAGATTTGTGATCCTCTTTTCAGCCTCGCCAATGTCTTGATACCTTCACAATCTTTATATCGTTTGCCTTCTCAGCCTGATTTTGGACTGCTTCCTCACAGACTCCTTTCCCTTGATTCAGCAAGAATATTCCAAAAGAACAATGTATTCTTTTGCTTTGGTTATGGAAGCTTCCCGATTTTACAAAAGCAGGATCCATTCGTACTGTAGCATACTACCTCAACACAGCCTACGTATACTGCAGGCTTTCTTCAGATTTGACTGACACCTTTATAAGTCAAATAGCAAGATCATGAAAGTGTGTTTTACAAGTGACATTTCAGTATGACTTTGGATGCAGTGTGCATGGATTTAGTCCTTTATTACTTGCCTAAGGGTGCAGTTCTAAAATTAAATCTCTGCAAGTACCAACAGAAACGGACAATTGCTTTTATCGTGACTTTAACCCCAATTCAGTGATCTTTATGTACATTTCAGTAACTATCTGGAAGCATTAGAAACTGCAGCAGATTTCAGTTCTGTACCCAAGAACTATTTCCATAATTTTATAAAATGTTATTGGTAGGAGATTGCTTTAATATTTTCAATTGATAGACTTCTTGTTAATGGCTTTGATTTTTCTAAATTAAAACTTGGCCATGTGTTTATTTGCTTTATGTATGAATGTTCTTCTAGGTCCAAGACCAGAAGGCCAACTCTGGTAAGCGCTCAGAGATATCTTTGGGAGTTTTGCCAGATCAGGGTCTGCAGATTTGAGCTCTAACCAGATTAATCCAGATGGCCCGGTGCGGTGGGTCTTCTCTGTACACCAGAAGGGTGGAGAGCTGCTGTGAAGCCCCTTCACTGGCTGGATAAATGCCTGCCTGGCACTGGGTAGTACCAGATGGCGACAGCTCCCGAGGGCCCATGGACCAGCTGCAGGTGGTTGGAGCAGCAAACCCCAGGCGTGCTTCCCCTTACTGTGCCCTCCCCTTTCTCTGCTCAGATTGCAGGGATGGGTGGCATCCCATGGGGTGGACAACTCCCCACTCACTCAGGGACTCTTTTATATCACAAAAATGCCCAGCTGGGGAGCTGCAGATGGTTTTTCACTCTCATTAAGTCTTTTGTGCAGCACAAAAGAGGCAGAACAGGCCAGAGAATGTGTCCTGCAGATTTTGGCACCTAGGGTGATTCTTTCAATTAATACTTTCACCTGCTGCACAGTAATCTGTCCAGAAGTCTTGTCAAACATTACATTTCCATCCCACGTGAATGTTCTTCCAGTTGATCCTCTTAGCCTTTTTATGTTTGGCTTTTTAATGGTCATGGCAAAGAAACTCTTATTTTCGGTATTCAGCTTGGCCCATTGTCTTGCAGAGAACTGAATTGCTGGGAAAATACGAATTCTTCATATAATACAGAACAGCATTTCTTGTCTTTTAACACTTCTAGCTGTTGAATAGGAAAGTTACTCCCTCAAAGGGCATTGTTCTTCATACACTCTACTGCTGATCACACAGTCCTAGATGATGACCTTCAATAGCGATTTGTCAAGTCTTCTTTGTTTGCCCTAAATGATAACCAAAAGGAAGAGACAGGAGATAGGAAGTACTGGAATATTGCTTTATTTTCTTTACTTGCTGTTTGTTGAAAAGCTATATTTTTCTTTTTCTGTACTTGTCTCTTTGTTATTTGTGTGGGAATAAAGTAATACTGCCAGGCAAAATGCATATTGTTTTTTAATATTAATGTCTAATGAATTATGTTAAGTATAAGTCCTCTTTTGTTAAGTTACCAATGTCCAAAGTTAGAGCTGCTGAAAATCCCTTTTATAGAGGCTATATCCTTGTGTCAGTATGTCATAGGCTCTCATCATATACAGAAATTTAAGGGCATTAATTAGAAACTTTGGATGTCTAATTTATTTTTATGGTAAAAGATTTTTACAGTTCATATAACTTTGCAGTTTTTTACTAAATAATTTTGGATGACTGAAAATATTTTTTTCTCCAGTGAAACGTTTTTCAAGAACATAACACAAGCATTTAATATTCTAGTACTACTTCAGCTGGTTTTAGATCCTAATCTCCAAGTGAGAGTAATACAATTTGTCCAGCTTTCACCCATGGATACCTTTGCCTCAGATACATTGTAACTTAACTTAAAAAAGATATTTCTCAGTCTGGAAAGGTGCTGCCATGTGTTGTGTACTCCACATTTCTGTTACAGAATGTTATTAGAGCCTGAGCAAAGACAGTAGGAATATACACTTGGGCAAAGCTGATTTTGTATGAGTTTCTGTCACGTTGGTTTCTTTCGTATCTACTTTTCAGAGGAGAGATGAGATGGATCCAGGTAGGGGTGGTGGAAAAAGCAGTAAAAGTTGGAAAGAGGAGAAAAGACAACTGTTTGCTCCAAAAAACCCACGCTGGTTTTCTCTATTTTTCAGTTTGTTGAAGGTTTACTACCCATTGCCTCAATGCATGGCTCTGAAAAGTTGGCCTGTTCCTTATTAGCATAGTGTCTGTAGGTGAGTAACGACCCGTGAAGACAGAAGTAGCAATTCCTCTATGAAATGTCTTTATTTTCTAGTGTGTACCCAATTCTATTCAGTTACAGACAGAGCTGCATCTGGGAAAAATAGAAAAGAATCCTAAATCATACCAAAGACAGAGGAACTGTTAACAAAGAACTATGCATGTAACATCACATATGATACGGATGTATCGGAGATAGAAGCATAGAAACCACCACTGGTTTGTAACTACTGGAAACCTGAATTTCTACAAATACTTAATATTTTACTATTGTTGTGATCACTGCCATTTAAGTTTGGGAGAAAGTCAAGGGGATTTAAAGATTCATTTGAATTAACATTTTTGCCCAGTGGAAACAGGATTTTTCTGAAATGAGTGCAAGAACATTCTCAAAATCCATTTTGAGGAAGAGAAACATGAAAATACAGTGTATGATTTCTGTAGTTTTTTGATTTGACAGATGAGAAGTCTCAAAGACAGTCTGCACTCATGTCTCACAGTCAAAGGGCTTTTACAACTTGCAAATCCACTGAGAATAATTCATTAGTTAACGGTTTTCATCTTCTCGGTTTCTCATCATCGTAAAAATGTCACGATAACCAAAAACAAAGCACAAATAATTATAAATGTTATGAAACTTTTGGCATTACACATCCTTTTCTCTCTTTTCATCTTGTTTCGGAAAGTAAAATAGGCATTATATTATCAATGCCAAGGCAAGGTACTGCTGAAGAGAGATATGTATCTAAGAATGCCCAAATCACCGCTAACCTATGTATGATTATCCAAATCTGGGCCTTTAATGTAAAGCCAAACAGACTTATTGCAATGATAATTCAGTACTCAGTAGTACTCCCTTAATTATAAGGAGTCACAGAAAATTTGTGTAAGACTGATCTGTTGCACCCCGATCATTTGCACACTAAGCGCGTTTAAACTATCTTGTAAGTGCCAATACATCTGCAATTCACAGAAAAGAACCAAAACAGAGTTTTAAAGCTTCAGATAGATGGGAGAGCGTTAATGACTTTTGCAGCCTGACCTACTTCGGGATACAGCCACATCGCTCCTGTCTGGTGTCCTACAGAAGGGCTGAATTCCCTCCCGTTGAAGCCCAAGCCAGAAGTGCCATCGGCTTCCATACAGAAAGGATTTCAGACCCAGGGGGTTGAGAATACACTATAAGCTATACAAAATTTACTTTGTATTTTGACATCCATTTAATATGGTTGCCAGATGGTTATTCTGAAGAAACAGCATCTATAGAAACCCATTTAGGTGCCCGTATATTGGTAGATAGATATACTTTAGAAAACAGAGGTAGGTCACGAAGTAGTTAGGACTAACATGCTCCTTGCTTGTGGGAAGATTTTGCCTTCATGTCACTCAGAAAAGAAAACAAAGCACGACACGTCGTCTCATAGTAATAACCAAGACCCGGATCACGTAAGTCGAATGTGCCCATTGTTTCTGTCGCCGGCATTACCGTGGTTTTGTCGGGCTGTGATTCTGCAGTGTTACCCATCACCCGTCCTCTGATAATTCCTGTATTTTAAGTTTTCATCTCGTTTACATTTTTAGTAACCACATTTTCCTATGAAAACGTTCCTGAATTCCTTGCAATGGACAAGGCACAAGTAAAACTGCCGAAAAAGTAGGAAACGTAGCGCTGACTGCAGATAGCCGCTTTCACGCGGGATAATTGGCGCTGCGAAAACGATACGGACCGGCTCGTATTCGCGTGGCTGAGACCGACAGCTGCCGGTGCCAAGAGCCGCGTGTGAGCCAGAAGCGGAACTGGCCTTTCAGCGCACGGTCCCAGCGGTGCTTTCTCGCAAACAGCGGTTAAGCCGCAGCAGCTGCAGGACCGTCTCCCGCACCCGCACGGGGAAGGCTCCTCACCGCCGCCGCACCGGATTCACCCATTCCGGGTGCGCGGGCCGGGGCTGGCCGGGCGGATCTCGGCGGGGACCGCGGCCGGGGTCCCCCGCTGGGCGCCGGAGCCCGCTCCCGCCGCGGGGCCCGGGCGGCCACGGAGCCGCGGCCTGGCGGGATCCCCGCGGCCGGCGGCGGCCGCATCCCCCTCCCTTGCTTTGGCCGGGGGGCGGGCGGCTCTGTTAGCGGCTGCCCGCCGAGAGCTACCCGCCCCCGGCGCCGCCCAGGCCCGCGGGGCTGCGGCCCCGGCCCGGCCGCCCCCGCCCAGCCGCGCCTGCCGGTGGCTGCGGGGGATGCGGGGGGCCTAGCCCCGGCGGGGGCGGCGCGGGAGCCCCTGCGCGGGGAGGCGCTCGCCCCGCCGTGGGCGCGGAGGGGCCACCGGCGGGAGCCGCCTGCCGCAAGGACGGGGTGACTCCGGCCGCCGCCCGGCTCCGCAGCGGCGCGGCGCGGGAGCCGCCCTCCCCCGGAGCCCGCCGCGGGGCGCGGAGCCGCAGTGCGCGCCTCTGCGAGGTGAGTGGGCGCCGCCGCGGCCGCGGAGCCGCCCGGTGCCGGTGGGAGCCGCCCGCGGGGGCGAGGGACGCGGCTCAGCCCGAGGGGCGGCCGGGGGCGGTGGCACCCTGGGCGGGGGGGGGGAGGACCGGGCCGCGGCGGCAGGTGCGGGCCCGCCGGACCCGCCCGGGGCGGCCCCGGGACTCGGGGCGGGTCGGGGCGCCGCTGCCCCCGCGCCGGGCTCGGCGGCCGCCCGGGCTGCCCCGCCATGCGGGCGGCTGCGAGCCCCGCGGGGCTCCGCTCGGCTCGGTCGGCGTCGCTTCGGGGCCATTTAATTCTAACTGGGCTCCTGCCCGGGGAGCGCGGCCAGCGCTTGGGGCGCCGCGTCGGCTTCCTCCGCTCTTCTTCCCCTCGCCATTTAGCGTATTTATTTATTTATTTACGCGTGAGCCTCTTCTCCGGATTTTATACAGCAGTGGCCGTGGCGGGGAGGAAAGATCGCTGCAGATCTCCAGCGCGTTGTTCTCAAAGCAGTGGGGTTTAACGTGTGCTTCTATTCTTGTGTGCAGAAAATACAGCACAGTGACAGCGGGGGGGGGGGGAAATTCATGTTCTCACCGTTCTGTGGATTGTTTGTTGATGTGGAGATCCCTTTTTTTTTTTTTTTTTCTTAGTACACTTGCTTTTTTCCTCTTAACGTTTTCTGAGCACGTCACTGCAAACCATGAGGGTATGTAAAAAAAAAAAAATAAAAATCTTTTCTGGGCTGTATGATGTAAAAATACAGGGAGTGTCGTGTATGTAGACAGTAATAGTTACATAATTTATTTTCTCCTATTTTGTTGCTGGATGTATGTCAGGAGCACGGAGAGAGTATTTATAGCATTTCTTTCCCCGTTTCTTTTCTGGGATGCTGTGTAAGGGAGTCTGCACTGTACTACATTGGATTGGAATGTTTGTAAGAGATTCAGCCCTGAATCCCTCCCGTACCCGAAACCCCAGCAGGGCCCTCACCTTGCTTCACTTCATAAATGTCCAGGGCTGATTCTTGTATGCTCAAAAACTTCTTTTGTAGATTTTTTTTGCCCTTCTTCCCCCAAATAATTACTTTTTAAAAAAAACTTTTTTTAAAAATTAACTCAAACTTACCAATATTTTAGTAGTAATTATCCACAACACTGAGGAACTGAAAGAAATCTATGTCATGGATGGATTAAAACAACTTCTTCCAAATTACAAGTGAGCAGGTTGCCCAGTTCTTAGACTCCTTTGGAAAAATATTCTTTATAAGATGATACAGTTGTGGTTGCAGCATCAGGCCATAAGGTATGATGTGTCATTATTAGCAGATGAAAAGAACAAACCTAATGCTGGCTTTCAATCACTGCTGCTGTTCAGGCTCTAAATTTCCAAAAATGTGGATGCCTTCATGCCAGCTGGAGTATTTGCCATAGTGGATGTTAGGCACTAGTCCACATGTGTGTGGACTATATATTTCTATACTTATTTATATCTTCTGCTGGAATTTAAACACATCACCTTAAAACAGGCTCTAAGACTGCGTGGAGCTCATAGGGTTGATGGGAGACCATTTTTAGTTATGCTTTGTAGTAGTTTAGTTTTACAGAATTGCAGTTGAAAAGCCTTTCGTTTATCTGTCTTTATAAACAGCCTTCTGGTGATGCCAGTGCAAACTTGTGCTGTATCTTTGAGTCTCGTTGTCACTATGGAACTGGATTGGCTTGGAGTATTTGCCAGTCTCTGCAAGAACCCTCTGCCTTCCTTAAAGACCGGTTTACTATCTTGCTATTTATTTTTAAATGCTAATGGGCATTTCTATTTGTTTTTCACTTTCAGTGCTTATTCAAACTCGGTAGAATTCACAATGTTACACCTTTAAGAAGCCCTGTGATAGTACAGTGGCTGCCAGCCAGAAACAATATGCTGTTTTGTTATATTTCCTGAGAAGAAATGGAATAAATTTTGTGTTGCCCCTTTTATAAGATTAAATAGTAATGCCTAACTGAAAAAAATTAACTTTTCTTTTTTTTTCTTCATGTGCCAACATTCTTTAAACTGCAGCTGAAGCTCCAGTATGCTGCAAAATAAGGGGGCTTTCTGTGTACGGGACTCAATCTGCAGATTACGTTCTTGAATAATTAAGTTTAATACTTCTTCCATTTTTTCTTTTTTATTCCAACTCAGCATTTTGTTTTTTCAAAAACTCTCCTTTAGTTGGACAGAAACAGGATGCTTAGGCTATTGCATTTACTCCGTTGGCTAACATGTACTGATGAAAGGGAGAGGGTGACAAAACCACCTATTGGAGTAATGTTACTTAATGATTGAAAGTAAGATGTAAATATCTGCTTAAAACTAAGTAGCGTGTTCAAAACACCTTGTTTGAGACCATATCCAGCAACGTGGCCTTTCATAGTGTGGGATGTTCCGAGTAGCTGAGCCTAATTTTGTTTAATCCAGCTGTCATCATTCATGGCACAGTCATAGTCTTTGTCTTCACATTGTCTGTTGCTGATCTCTTGGTTATATTACAAAGGGGGAGAGGCTGTAATGAAGTTACTTCTCACCAGTAGAAAGAGTATTCATTTTATTGCCTGACAGATGGTACTGAATTTGACATTTTATATAGAAGTCCTCCAACCTAAAAGGAAAGGAGACATACTCTTGCAACCTTGTGAGACACTGTTTTGGCACTTTGAAGCTAATGGTGGCATACGAGGTGTTTATCTAATCACATCAGGGCCCTTTGAAAGATGAGAATGGGATTAACTGTTATTTTTTTAAAAATATGTTGATATTTGAGTTTAGTACCTGAGAAAAGTTCCATGTCAGCCATTGAAGTTGAAGTAAACCGTGCACAGTTTATGTAGACAGTGATACAGGGCCTCTGTGATGTTTCTCCATGGCAGTTTGTTTGTGATCAGTTGGAATATCGGTGATATTGAGGGAAAGGTTGAACATGCCCATTTTTCTGGCAAGAAGATTGACAATGGTGATAAAGCTTTGTATAGCATGGACACGTGTTACAAGGGTACCTCTTCATGGGATGAGATGCTAAGTAGGATGTGATCCTAAAATACTGTAGTACTTGTAGAAGAGTTCAAGTAATGCTTCTTTTTTTTGGTATTTTTTTTACAGAAATGTAGACATCAGTGCTTGAAACCTGTGTATTTTCTTAGAAATGATTGTCTAATTCGTGAAAGTAGTATCATAGTTGCATGCTCTTTTCTAAGCATCTTTTGAGTAGTCATGTTAAAAGACTGCAGTCAGATTGTGAATTCTCATTGGAAGTGCAAGCCCTGGACTTCAGTTGGAGATGTACTCACTCATGTTACAAGTGTACATGTTCCAGTCATCCCTTCCAACATGTAGAAATCCTGTATTTGTTTTGATAATGTTGGTGTTAGGTTTCCAAGTTCTGCTACCAGGATATATGAATTTAGGTTTCGAGGCAAATGACTAGTCATAGCCTTCCTATCTGTCTGTCTTACTTATAGAGAGCTGTTCCTTCTCCTGATACCCTGTGGTACTGGGGAGAAAATGAAAAGTGACTGAAGCTCTATCTGGTTTGGATGTAGACAGTTATGACTACTATCATGACTGTGCCAGTATTTTGTGTTATGTTACGTTTACAGTTACGTGTCACAACTGTGGTTTTTTATGATTGGGGAGGACTGGTATGCTGATACCAATTGTTTAGTGGACAATAATACTTGTTAATAACAAATAATAATTTGTTTAGTAAATTTGCCCTGAAGTATGCAGGTTTTGGAAAAAATAGATAATAATTGCATTTGAAAGTTAGTTTTGAAAGATAAAAATAATATTTTGGAAGAGGATCTTTTCTTTGAAGTGTAGTCATCAACCTTTCTACATGACACAGCTGCAGCTTGTGAGTGTTCTGGAGAAGCAATAATAATGGAAATTAATTTGAAATTAAAATGTGAATCCAGAATTATTTGTCCAAAAGACCCAATTATTACAGTCAGACCAAACAATTTTGAAATAGTGCACTACTTGTCCTTTAGAATTAAGGAAGTACCCAAAAGTGGATAATCGATGGGGGTCATCTGAGCCGTTTGCTTTTGGGAGAGTTAAGGAGTCATTGTGACATAATAGTTTGGGTTCTTGTTCTTTGTATTAGCACTGGAAATGAAAAAAATCCTGAAAATAAAGAATAGGATGAAATAAACAAACAAACAAACCTGTACTCTTCGGCTGGTGTTTCTTGATGCTGGTGTACAACAAATCATGAGATCAGCAGACAGACTGGGGAGTTGTTCAGATAGTGTTTTGGTTCAGATTTCTGAAGGTGAGTGCCTCTGTTAATTTCTGAAGCTGTATATACACACATATAATTTGACTTGTGGACTTTTAGTCATTAAAACTTTAGTAACATTGTCAATATGCCTATATGCCTTGTACTGACCACCAGAGAAAGATATTAGGTAACAAAAATTAACATTTTGATAATAAGCCCACCTAAATATTTCATGGAAGACAGTCAAATGTGTTTTGTTAAGTGCTATGGTGGCCAGGATCCATTGGCTAGGATCCACTTGAAAAATCAGATTAAAAGTTTATGTGCTTGACAAATACAATGTCATTAGTTTAAAAATTCCCTGAAGGCTAGTGTTGTAATTAGATGAGCCCAAAGCATACAACAGTAAAATTCATCTTCTTCCAGGAATGCCCAGCAGCATCTTTTAAAAAATAAAACATTGACTGATCCTTGTTGGACAGAGTAACCACAGTGAGAAAGAAGAGTTTGCCAGGAATGAATGTGAGAGCTGAAGCCACAGCACCTTATGGTGAGTGGAGCGGATCAGCCGCAGCCTGGTGGGAAGCAATGAGGTCTGTGAGGATCCTGCTGAAAAAAAGCTCACAAGGGATCGTTCACTAGGTGCCCCATACCAAGGGCTACACTAAATTGGATATTACATGTGCTGAGGGCTGGCAAAACAGAAATAAAAAGTTACAAACCCACCAACTCCCTCTGGGTCCTGATTGTCATAAAAAGGCATATGCCCATCTTTGTGTGATTCCTCTCAAGAGCATGTGAGCTTTATAGTGCTAGTCTACAATGTTCCGGCTTCAGAAGGTGTGCTTGTTAAGCTGTGTGCTTTCTTTATTGAAGATGCATTTTAAAACCAGCTACTCTGCTTGGCTGATCTTGTTACTCTGCTAGATTACTCACTGGAATCTGTTTTGAGCTGATAGTTTGCTAAAGAGTTATTTCTCCCACTAGAAATAACAAAGAGTAGAGATTGTGAACTTACCTCTTTAAAATGTAACCATAGCTACATAAACATAATTTAAGCTTCTCGATTAATTTCTCTAATAAAAATGTCTACATTGTCTTCATGAACATAAATATTGTTGTTGAGGAAATAATTTCCCAAATGTTTGTATTAAATAGGAAAATTACAAATGTAACTGTGGTGGGCTCTCTTGAGAGTTGCAAAACTTTCATTAGGGTCAGTAAGTCTATGGCAGTACCCACGGTCTGAGCGGGTTTAGAGCCTGAACTTGAACGGTGCCACAGGGCTGTGGCACTGTTCGGTTATTAGCGGGCTCCTTGGCATGCTTTTGGCCAGTGTCAGCAGCCCAAATGAGGCACAGCTCAGGGAAAGCCGTGGCCTGGGGACTGTCCCAAAACAGACTATGGCTAAGATAGCCCCATTTCGTGAGAGATCATTTAGCATGTGTGCTGTACTGCGTGGCTTGAGCACCTGTTTCCTCGCCTGTTCTGCATACGAGCGCAGATGCAGCCATAAAGATGCTGCTGCATGTTTTTGGATAACAAAAAGCTCCAGTTGCATGTTGGGTTACCTAGAGAAAAACAAGCCACTGTTATTTATGAGAAAGCAACACCTGAGAAAGATTATTGCATGTTGTTTCATATTTGTGTGTCTATATAGATAAAAAAATAGATTATTTCATATAACAACTGACTTCTTATGTTTTGAAAAATGTCATGTTGAGTGATGTCTCGATCTTCCCAAAATGCTGTTAGGGTCTTTTAAGCGTGTGTAGCAATGTCTCAGAACTAGAATGTGTGTCGGAGTTCATGGTTGTCTTACAGGGTGTTTTTGTCTCAGATGTTCACCTAGTAAGCTCTGAGTGGTAGATATGACACCACTTTTCTTGTTTCATTTCCTAAATGGTGTTTCGATTTTCTTAGAATGAAGTAACTTCCAGCAAAATATAACAGACCTAGCTCAAGTTTAGAAACACATTTTATTAGCTTGAGTAAGTGTGTATTATGAACTTGCTCTGAACTTGGCTAAGTATGTGTTAGTGAGGTGGCTGTGAAGTGTGACAGGTTGATATTTTTCATGATGAAACTATTGGTTAATGTAGAGAGCCACTGTAAACACTGTGGTGCTGCTGCTTAGCAGTTGTAAATTGTCACACTCCTTAATGTTCCACAGAATTCTGACAATTTTCACTTCTTGCCTTAATTTGTGTCACATGTTTAGTTACACTGAACAGTTTAGATGAATTTTTGTTCTTGATACCAAAGATGTAGGCTTTTTTTTTGAGAGAGGGAAGGTTTATTTTTCTTCTTAGGCATTGTGCAACATTCAAATGAATGTTGCAAATTATGGAGGGCTGATTTTTCCAGAGTTGATTTATGCATACCTTTATTATAAATAGGTAAATAAGGTCAAATTGTCAGACTTGAAGTTATAAGAGATGGACTAATCGCTGGTTTAAAGTTTTACCCTTATTTTCCTTAATTGAATTTGGGTGGGTGTTTTTTGTTTGTTTACTGTGTTGTGGTGGGTGTTGGGTCGTGTAGTCTTCAAAATACTCATTTCCAGTGACATCCCGTGTCTTCTAAAAACTAACTCACTGTTTTGGAGGAAATCTTTGCTTTTATGTTACATTGTTTCATTTCCTCCTAATAGTGATACTGATACTGACTGTGTGCAAAGGTGTAGTCTTACCTACTGCATTTCTAGCTAGGGTAAATTAATACAAGGTTTTGGCTTACATAACGCTACAAAGAAGACTTATGTTAAACTTAAGATGTGTTTGCCTCATCATGATAGAATCAATCACTAACTGAAACAGTTAACTGCCAAGGCTCCAAGAACATGAAGTCAAGAGACTTTAAAAGCTTGCTTATGCTTACCTTGGTTTGTAAAGAGTTTGAGGTAGTATAGATACAAGATGTTCAACACCTCTTGGCATAAGCTTCATCAGTTGTCAGCTGTACAAGGACAGCCCTTTATTAAGGGGAAAAAAAAGCGCGCTAACACATGTTTTTCTTGCTTCTGTAGAGAAATTTATTACTATTACATTTCTTGATTATAAATGGGTGAGGTAAATAAAGTCAATATAAGGAGAGCTAATGCATATATTTAATTTTTCTTTTTATTTTAGTGGGAGAACTACCATGTGTTGGCACGAAGGAAGCCTTTGTTTTAATCTTAAAGATTTTGGTTTTTTTTTTTTTTTTTCTTACTGTAAATTGGTCATTCCTACACTGCTTTTTTTAAGCAACACAGTCAATTTTGAATGTGTGCACAGAAGAAAACATAAGCCCTTGGGTCTTACAAAACACGAGCACTGACAATCTCTCAAATACTCAGTCTGGAAAAATAGAAATACTTTTCCTCAAATCTTTCTTCTGTGTAATTTCATTTTTTTTGGTGAAGCTCTAATACGTGGAAACTTTTCTGACAGATTAACGTGATTTTTAAATTAATGTCATCCCATTATTAATGCCTAAAACAGTGTTGCTATCTGTATATTAAACAAAGACTTTGTGAACTAAAATATGCGTTGATTAACCACATGTGAAACGTTTTTATACAGAATAGAAACAATCTTGATAAGTATGGATGATGCCAAGTTCAGTCTTCAAAACACCTCAGAAATAAGAGAATCCTGGAACAAGTCATATATCTGGACTTCATTTCCAAAGGAAAGACACGTTAACTAGTGTCTTAGCTGATTCTGTGTCATTTGGAAAACAAAAAGCAGTATTGAAAGAGTAAAGGATTTAGCTTTCTACTGAATATGCTTCATGACTAGTAGTGTAGGCAATAAGTTGGCTGCAAGCAAGCTTTATTTGTCAAATAATTGTTTTGATCTTAGTTCACAACCCTAACATAAATTGATTAATGTTTACTCATGTAAGTAACCGCCCAAAAAATCAGTATTGTAATCATTCCTTGTTAGTACAGAAATGGTTATGAAGTCTCTCCCTGCCCCTGCAGTCTTGACAGCAGTGGGGGGGCAGGACGGTTAGGATCTATACAGTATCACAACAGATTCTGATTGTGTGTCTTCTTGCTGTTGTGGATGCTTATCGTTTTGCTCCTCCTCTACCCAAAATACATTTTAAATGTAAACCTCATTCATTACCTCTTGAGAAACTGGTAATAAAATCTTATACTTTCAGATTGACAACCTAAGTACAATGCAGATTGTTGAAGCCCAGAAATTACGTCTTCTAAGGGAGGAGAACCTAAGGGAAGTTTTGCATCCTCTGGAGAAAAAAAAAAAGTCTTGTCAATTGAGTTCTGTACTTAATGATTTGAATATGGGAATCTGGTCTTTTGTGTAATACTACTGTTATTTTCTGAATGTTTTCAAACTTACTGAAGCTTACTGAAAAAATAAATGCTTGTAGACCTGATTCCAGCTAATGTAAATGGGCATAACACTTAATTGGGCTATTGTGCTTTACAGTTCTTAAATCAGGCCAAATACAGTTTAAATTAAGTGGATTAACAGAATGTAATCTGATCAGTTTTTCCTTCAATCTGTGCAATGTACTAAGAAACTAGTTTAAAAATTTGGTGAAATGTAGTTTACTACAGAAAAATAGCAGAAGTATTGCATGATACATTCATATTTCATGTATATGGGGAAAGTTTTCTTGCATGACTATTCTACTTTCCAAGTTGCTCACTGGGTATCCGTATTACTGCTCGTACTCTCTCATCTTTGTAAAACCTTAGATAGTTCAGTGTAACTGAGCTTGATTGAAGACATTCTATCTCATTAAAATGTAGGTAATCATACACTGCATTTTTGTAGCTCTTCACTTAAAAGTTCTTCTTGTTAGTTACCTGGAATTAAAAATAGTCTATATGTGATCTCTAGAGCATGAATATTTCAAGCTGTAGTTAGGTGCTACAGCCACATTTTCATCTGCAGGTGATGTTTTACTCGTCTATAGTTTCTATTAAATAGTATGGCTAGAAATCTTACTGAGGTGAACAGAATATCACCTATTTTACGGTTAGCAGGAACTGAACGTATAAGAGTGGAAACTGTGCTTTTTTGGGGGGCAGAAATATAAAGTAGATTTAAGTATTTATCCATTATTCATAGGTGTAAAGGACCCAAGGAATAGTGAGTTACAAGTGTTTATAGCACTGTTTCTCTCAGTGCAGGAAAATTTGTTTTATAGGCATTTGTGGTGGAAAGAATGAGTTGATCTGTTAACTATCCTATAGATGTGCTGTTCTGGTACAATGCAGTTAGCAAAACCCAGGATTAACACTGAAAGAGCTGGGGATAAAATGCTCTTGGTTGTAAGGATTCAGCTATGGAACAGTCTTCCAAATCAGATCAGTGAAATCTGAACTCCTACAAATGCTTCCAGACTTTCGCTTTTGAGAAGGCCCCTTCATGAGAAGTGATGTCTCAATGTGAAAAGCTTCCTCCTGCCATCCTTGCCTTGCTTTCAAACATTATGTAATAAAAAATGCTACCCTAAACAGTGCTTTTGTTTCTTAAATGTGTCAACCTCCATTAAATCTGTTAAGGACTTCACTATTGCTTTTGATTTACAAGCACTGTAATATTGGCCTTGGTGGTGGTATAAAACCAAAAGGCTGGAGCATACATCCTCCTGCTTGCTGCTGAAACTTAGGAAAGTAATGCATCCCCAAAATACTATAAAATTTCATAAGCATCATACCATTGTAGAAGTTATATTCTATACAGTGTTATGTCTGACTTACCCTCCCATTCTTGATAGTTCAGCTGTTAATGGAATTGATTATTTTAAATTCAGCTGGCTCATTGTAAGAGTCCAAGTGATTTTGCATAATATCAGATCATGAGTTTCTATTCCCCCTAATTGTCATTAGTGTGTGTTTAATGTGGCTTTTTAATTACAAAGCTATAGAACTTTAATCAATTTAACTACAGAACAAGAATAATTTGGGTTTTAAGAATATATATTCTGAAATGTCATGTATCTATTATCTTTAAATTATTCTTTTGATTCTTTTCTTTGAAGTTTTCCTATCTTATCATCCTGTATGTCCTAAAGCGGTTTCTCTTCTGATTTTCTTCCCTCACTGATTTTTTTTTTTTTTTCCTCTCTCTATTAGTTTTGTCTTCAGGCATCTCTGCAGTTCTCATCACTCTTATCCCTCCCCAGACCTCCAGTAATTTTGGATTTCTGCAGTTCTCTGCATATGCATTCATTCTGATGGTCTCAGTCATCCTTTTCTGTCTTGTCCTTTCTGGTTGAGTAAGGATGGGAGCCTGGAGAGTAAGGTGAAGTTTGATTACCCTTGTGTAGGGTAATAGAAAAAATGGTTTTTAAAATGATGTATTCTAGCTGTTTGGGTCAGCTCTGGAGACAGCCATGCTGCCCAACCTTGGGACTAGCAAAATGTGAATTGAAAGGAGGCTTGTGCCCAGAAAATAGGGCATGTGATTAGGATTCAGCTCCCTCTCCCCTCTGCCTGGTCTGTAGCAGGTGTCTTGGGTCACCTTTTTTATCAGTTGCTGAACTCTGTCAGTGTTCTACTTTTCTTAAAGGTACTGCATCTGAGAGACTGAAAGTCCTTGATGTCAAATTTTCTCCCACGTGTCAAGGAAGGGTGGCACATACTAGCTTTTGCTTTCACCCCCAACAGCTCTGGTGCATTGGCAATCAGGAGGAACATTCACTTGAGATTTTTTCCCCTCTCTAAATGGAAGAGAGGGATGCTGTCTTCCAAAATATGCAACAAAGCAAATGGAGCAATGAGTGACAGGGATCAATTAGCAAACTCATTTGGTGCAGGTATGCACACAGTTTTTATCAGTTGGAGTGAGTTTTACTCTTTTTTTCACAGAACTTCACCATAAAAGATTAAGGTTAGTACACTGAATTTTTTTTTGATCTCTTAAAAAAAATTAAAAATACAGTGATGTGCCTACACACAGAATACTAATTTTAGGTTAAGATTTTTTTAGCAAAATCATGAAATTGTTAGAGCCATGTCTGAGCTGAGAACAAATTTGTAACACTTTTACAATGTTTTCTGCATACAGTCATTTTGAAGCATCAGTCTAGAAGTGACCCATGATGCTTTAATAGGTTTTGAAAAGTAATTTTGTCAGAAGACAGGAGTGTGAGTAATAAGTAAATATAAGTGATTTATATGTAGTTATGCAGACAGAAGTGTTGCAGAAATGCATGTTAGTGGTACTTCTAAGATTCCTAAGTAATGAAAACCTTTTTCTGTTTCTTTTAGGACAGTGGTGCTTTAATTGCATCTGCTCTTGGAACTCTTTGACACAGGCATATTTGTTTGAATTACTTGGCAAAACTCTGGCATTTATGATGTCCAGAAACCTTTTGTACACTCATTTGCTTTGTTAGTTTTGAATATTATGATTAACATCAATACTTAGAACTCTACATGGGCTAATTTCACTGTCATAGCTGATCTTAGTGAAATGTGTTTGTGTCTAAATTTCTGAATTTTGATCCTCTTGGCTTTTCTATCTAATGGTCTTGTTGGAGTCAGCTGCTCACAGCAAAGCATTTAGAAAGCAGCTGTATAAGGATTTCCAATCCTTAACTTCTGTCAGTGTCCTCTATTTTTCAGCCTGCCTCAATTCATATGTTGCACTTTGTCTACGGATGACACATTTGACGCACAAAATTGTAGGCCATACTCTTGAATTTCTGTTCTACTTGATGAGAGTTTAGCACTGGGTAGTGCCTACTGAGCTGCAGCTCTATTTTGCCCTACAAAATAAGAGTCACATAGAATCATTCAGGTTGGAAAGACCCTTGGGATCATTGAGTCCAACCACCAGCCCTACTCTACAAGTTCTTCCCTACCCCACATCCCCCAACAGCTCATCCAAATGACCCTTAAACACATCCAGGGATGGTGACTCCACCTCCTTCCTGGGCAGCCTATTCCACTGTCTGACCACTCTTTCTGTGAAAAATTTTTTCCTAATGTCCAATCCAAACCTCCCCTGTTGGAGTTTAAAGTGATTTCTTCTTGTTCTGTCACTAATTACCTGTAAGAAGAGACCAGCACCAACCTCTCTACAATGTCCTTTCAGGGAGCTGTACAGAGTGATGAGGTCTCCCCTCAGCCTTCTCCTCCTCAAGCTAATCAGTCCCAGCTCCTTCAATCCCTTTTCATAGGATTCGTTCTCCGGGCCCTTCCCCAGCTTCTTTGCCCTCCTCTGCACTCGCTCCAGCACCTCGATATCTCTCTCGTATTGAGGTGCCCAAGACTGGACACAACACTCCAGGTGTGGCCTCACCAGTGCAGAGCACAGGGGGACTGTCACCTCCCTGCTTCTGCTGGTCACACTATCGCTGATGCAAGCCAGGATGCCGTTGGCTTTCTTGGCCACCTGGGCACACTGCCAGCTCATGTTCATACCAGGTATGTAATTAATAACAAGAAGATCAGTCACTAAAATTAGAATACCCTTTCTTTTGATAATCTGTGGAGGCAAACAAGCAGTTTCATGGGAGATGAGCCACTTTTGCAAAACCAAAGGCACAAGTCAGTTTCATCCTAAATATTTGGTATAGCTTGATACGTAATAGTGTGTTGCTCTACAGTTGTACAATTAACAGCTTATTTTCACTGTTATTTATACATTAAGAAGAAAGCTTGGCTCTATATAAACAGGAAGAGAATAAACATGCATGTCATAATATAATTAAATATTTAATCGTAATTATTTTGTCTGGAAAATACTCTGGGAATTGTATAAGCTATGTGTCAGATGTGTATCCATCACTAGTTGTACAAACCAGCAGTATATGACTGTAAAAGTGTACTAAGGTGGAAGGCAAGTTAACCTGTATAAATGCAGTGTATAAATTTCAGCATGCGATGTAAGATACACAAAGTGAAAGAAAGATTAAACAAAAGAAGGAAATGCCAGGACACTAGTACTGATGCAGTTACTTGGTGAATTTCCTGGTACCATTATCACAGATTGTGTTTCTTTTATGTTGGTTGGCTTTTGGCTTTTTTTTTTTCCTCCTACTGTAATCAAAGTAGCTGCAAAACACAAATTAAGTTTTATTAAACCTGCCTGACTGCTGTTTCTGATATAGTTACCGTTAATATTTTCTTCTCATTTTCTTTCTTCTCCACTATTGATGTGTGAGGAAGCAATGACTCTCGGTTGTCTTTACAGTTAAAATATGTTCATAGAAGTACAGGCAGTCAGTAGCATTTTAAGGGAAATCATTTCTCCACGTTGGAAGTGTTCACCCATCACCTGGAATAGCATAGTTACCCATGTGCATGCTCCTTGTGCTTTCCAAATGCTAAGTAAAAGGTTGTTCTAAACCACTCTAAGCATCTTTTTAAAAGCAAACAAACAAAAACCACACAAAAAAACTCCACACCAAAAAACGACAAGTGAAACACAAACTCCACGAATAGATAAGTTGCATTGCACCGCACTGTGTTCTGAAGGTGATCCAAGATGGACTTGCTGTGGTTTGATACAGTAAAATTCCACCTTCTGAAGTGGCTTTTCATCCTTCCCTTCGAAAGCTAAGTGTCCAGCTGAGAGTGGAGATTTTGTCAGATTACAGATAGAAAGGACATCTCTAAAGTAGCTTTCTCCTAACACATTAATGGTCACGCAGAACAGGAACAGGGCCTTGATGTGAAACTTGTGCACCACAGGGAGCCTGCTGTATGACTCAATTTTGCTTCTCTTGCTGATGGTGGAAGAGATAGCTGGTGGGGTGGGGTTGTGTTTGCAAGATATTTGGGCTCTGGGAAATATAAAAATAAATCAAATGAGAGCAAGAGAATTTTGAAAATGTAGTTCGGCAAAATGCATTGGATCATGAAGATTAAAGAACAGCACGTAAAAGCATCAGGTGTATTGAAAAGGGTAGTGATTTAGGCAAAACTAAGTTTGTTGCAAGGCTTAATGAATCCGTACATCTTCATTTGTTTTCATTAAAATCCTGGAGTGCAAGCTAACTTTTTTTTTTTTTAAAATTATATGCTTTATGGTTCAACTACTTAGGAGGTAGAAACTGTCATTATTTTGGTAAGTAGATGGCAAGTTTGTGAGCTTTTGTGGTTCAGAAAGAGCCTCAGAGAGAACATTATCTTGAAATGTTTAACAGTACCAGCCCCCTGAATTACAGTGTCTTACACTGTGCTTCCTATGTGCATTAAACAGGAGGGGTAACAAGATTTTAGCAGCTGAAGAACATCAGCATAAGAAAAATAGAGACTTGCATAGCTTGTTCTTCTACTACAGGGTCCAGGAGATTTTATACTTTCTATAGAAAGTTAAAATCACAAAAGTATGTTTTAAATGTACACCCTTAATCATTCTGAAACTCTTAGAGATTTAAGAATATAGAACCTAGACAAAAGATGTTAACAAGTATGAAATAGCTTTAATGGAACTGAGTAGATCTTTTTTCTTGTAAAAAAAGGCTAGTAAGAAGGATATGACAAATACATATAGAATTGTGAAAAATATACAGAAGCTGAATAGATTTGGTGTTTGAGAGGGTTTTTTTGATTCTTTCAGATAATGTAAAATCTAGGAGGCATTGAGTAAAACCATCAAAGGACAAGCTTTAAGAAAGCATAATTAATTGATGCTTGTCCTAAAATATCATGGGAGCCAAACCAGACACATTCCATGACAGTAGTACTTGGAAATGGCTCAGAACTGCACAAATGTGTCAAGATTCATGGGGAATTGGAGGTAGAAGTTACAGCTTATACAGAGCGGACTGATAAGACTGGGGCGGGGGAAATAAAACAGGCTTTTGAATACACTAGTCCTTTTTCAGACTTCAGGTAGCAGCACCAATCTTTGAAAATAAATACACATAAATACCAGCTCCGAGTTTAACTAGTAAGATAAACTTACTACTGGTAAGTTGATAGGTACCTGAGAAAGACTGTTCTCAGAGACAACAGGATCTGTAAAAGATACCTGCAATTTCCTTTCCTTGTTTGCAGACTGAGTTTACGGTTCTATTTGTTGTTAAAGGAAAGATTTACATAATCCTGCTACTAGCATATTTTAGTTCCCTCCTTTTCTGTCTTTGGCTGGTTGGTTTGTGCTTATTAATATTTAATTAGATCGATATTAGATCATTCCACATGCTGCTTTTTTTTTTTTTTTTTTCTCTTGGCTCTTCACAGGGCAGATAACAGGACAGACAACTCTTGGTTTTTGCTGATTACAGAATATATGGGTGGTTGTACAGTTTTGGAATTGATATTGTTGTCAAAGTGAGAACGTTGAAGGGTACAGGAAATACAAGTAAAATTTTATAATAATGGTATCTGGAGTTGCGGGATTGTTACTGTGTTCTCCTCTGTGCAATTTCAAGAGGATAATAAAATAGCTTGATGTTTTAAAAAATGGGAAGGAAGATGAGTAAGAGTTCACACATACTAGACACCCATGATGTTTTCTCCCATTAGATAGCACGCAGTGGCCCATGTGATTACAGCTATGGGGATGTATCAAAATTTAACTAATGCCCAGTCCTTAATGCAACAGTGAGGGAAAGGAAGAAGCAGAATTTGACTGGAAATTAGTGTAACTATTGGTTCCCCAAAGCTACCCTTCAAAATAGAAAAACAAATTGACTGCTGTTGTGTGAGAAGCTTTTGTTTTTATGCTTTGCTTTCAGTGTGGAGGCTAAATGATACTTGCTTTGGAAATTGTTTTATGTCAATGCATTCATGCAGTAATTTTGCATAAAGGAAGACTTTCCTGCTAGAGAAAAGCTTTGGATAACTTAATCGCATTTCAGCCCGTTTGACAAGTTGCAGGTGGTGCTCTGGCTGCTCTTCCAGAAAAAAAGCGATTCATCATGACCTACAGCAGGGTTAAGATATAGATAGACCCACACTGTGCTGAGTTTTAGTTTAACTAAGCATACATTTGGGTTTTTTCCACAGTGTTTTCTAGACAATTAAATACACTCAGTTGTGATTCAGTAAATGGTCTTTTTTGATAGAAATGTTAAAATGTGTGTAGGTAGTTCATTATCAGAGACATGTTTGTATTTAATGTCTTTTTATAAAGCATTTATGTTGATAGTTCTCGGAACAAGAAATTGTAAGAAGGAATTTATGTAAAATATTTTTCCCTTAAGAAAGGAAAAATAAATGGTTTCATATATACCATGAGCATTCAGACTGGCGCTGAGGAACTTTTCAGGAAAATACTGGCTTTAATTCAAGTACCTAGATTTGTAGGGCTATGTAGCTGAACTTTGTTTGATCAAATGAAAGCAGTCTTAAACAGCTTTAAAATATATTTCTGATATAATTGAACTTTGTGCATGAGAGAGGAACTGCAAAGCAAAAGTTAAATTTCATGTATGATTCTGACAGAAAGTTATCAGACACTGAGAGGGTATTGCACACTTAATTTTGAACCTTATCTCTCAGACTTTTTTCTTCATGTTCTCACAGACCGTGCAGCCAGAGGCTTAGTGCAGGACTGGGGTTCTGCATAATATTTTTTATTCAAAAATGTGTCATCTGCTTTATCAGCCTTCAAAAGGTGTAGTTACTTCCATGGTAGAAATGTGGGACTAAAAATTGGTGGCATTATGGCAAACTCTGGCCAGAATGAAAGAAAATGTTGTCCTGAAAAAAGTTGCCAAAGAATCGTGAGACAAATTTGAACACTAAGCAAGAAATCTGTGTTTTATAGTGGAGTATATTTAAGACTTGAACTGTTTTGAAGATGAAATCCAAAATCATTCAAGTATTGAAGCATGTTTTTCAGTCCCAGTGTGGCAGAATGCTGAAGTGCCTACTTAATTTCCATAGATGCTTAATCAGATGCCTGGGGGGGAGCTGCAATTGCAGATGTTGAGAAATTTAAGTCAGACTCTTTCCTCTTTTGAAAATCAGCTCTATTTTTACAAAATAGAATCCCTAGATTATTTTTTAAAAGCAGGTTCCTATAAGGATTTTTTTTTTCATTTAGAGAAAAGGTTTTAGATCAAAAAAGATGGAGAATTTCCTGTTGGAATGGAGACATAAAAGTTTATGGAGTAAATGAATACTAGAGCTTCACATCTCTGAAATTGCTTTTGAAGACAAACACAGATAAGTTTAGTGTGTTATTACTCAGAATATTCTTCTAGCTATTATTTTCTTCTTGTATGCTGTAGATCACTGTGTATTTAAACACTAATATTTTGTCCAGATTAAGCTTTATTCATATTACATGTGCAATTTTTGATTGACTCATGCCTTATGTGTAACTCTGAAGGTAAGTGAAATGCAGGTGAATGTTCTTTTTTGTGATTTTGCAGTATTTAGGGTCTAATGAGACTACTGGGGCTTTAGCCTTATCTGCAAATCAGTAAACTGGTGTCAGTTTGGTTTCAGGCAGGTACTATACTGCAACAGTGGCATTAGACTGAACAGTTGTGTGGTTAGAAACTGGGAGAAATGGGATGGTCAGAAATGCTTAGGGCCTGCCTGTTAAGTGTTATATCCTCAGATGATCCATCTAACAGGGAAAAGCAATAAAATCTTTTATTCAACTCCCTGCTCCCTAGCCAGAATGAGATAAATACAGACCCTGGAAAGAAATGCTGTTCATTTCACAACCTTTATATAAATTCTCTCAGAGGTAAATTAAAGCCTTCACTTTATAAATATATAATGCGACAAAGATTCTGCCTGATGGTAGGCCTTGTGTTTTTGCCCTCTGTCTTTCCCAATAAACTGTTCCAAGGTTCAGCTGCAGTCCCTGCTAGGAAATTGCAGACTGTTTCAAGGTTGAATTGATCTAGCTCTAATTGTTAGCTGCTGGATCCTATTGCATTATTATCAGCAAGGTTGAAAAGGTCTTGCTACCAGATCTCCTCCTCAGTGAGTAAGTGCTTATGTCTGGTAATCAGATGACCTCTCAGTCTTCTCTTTAGCTGACATAGACAAGGCTCCCTAAGAGTTCAAAAATGGAAAAAGATCGCAGAGGAAAATAAATGGCAAATGATGGTAAGAGTCTAGGAGGTAAAGCAAATAAGATGATGTTTGTGAAACATCTCCCACTTCAGGGACAGAAAAATTGTCTGAGAAAATTTAAGTAGACCTTTAAGTTCTTCCCCAGGTCCCTGAAGTCTTTCACAGTATGTGAAACGGTGCCTGGCATGGCCTGTGATGCCAGTGTGGATCTTGGCCAAACACTGCGTTGCAATTTTCAATGACTGCCTTCAAAGCAATTACCATAAAACTGGAAGGTTTTAATACAAACTTACAGCTTGACTGAGACGCTGGGAATGATCCTTCTTGGGATTAGTATTTAGGATATTAATCCACATGTTTCATTAAGAAAAACAGAAGAAACATCATATCCGGTATATAAAAATGTTTAAACACTTTTTTCCTCCAACATTATTGACTTCTCATTTACATCTGTATTCAATGTTGATTTAAGCTCTAATTTTGGGACCACTTTTGTGCAAATTTCCATTACATTCATTATGGATGTGCAGAGTCTGCTTGCATGAAAAGAGCTGCAATGTTGTGATCCTCTAAATTTAAGGATTTGTAAGGTGACAGAAGAAAGGATAAGAATAGCTCTAGGAAAATGGTGATTGAAGGTTTCTACTACCCAGAACCACTCATCCAGCCTGCAGCCCACTCTTTGTGTGCTCTGCAGCTGTGCCAAAAAATATGCTGCATGAATAATTCGGACAGTTGTGGCCTGTTTCATATTTCTTGGCTCAACTTCAGAAAAAATCAGGAGGTGTGCATGTGCACATGCTCTCTGGCAAAATACCCTTTTTGGAAGTGTTGGGGAAGGGCATGCAAGCCAGTAATGTGTATGTACAGAATTTGGAGCACACATCCAAGTTCAAGGGACAGAGAGGAGATGTGGGATTTGGTCTTCCGTTGACGCTGGAAGAATCTCAGGTGTCTTGCCTAGTCAGGAAGACTGGATATACTGTATTCTCCTGCTGAGTACAGATTGAAATTTTTACTCGTCTTGCTGGTTGAGTTAATACACAGCTTCTGGGGAGGTGAGATGCAGAATTTGATGGGTGAATTCTCCAGCCTGTGCCATGCAAGAAGGCAGATTAGTTAGGCTGACTTCTGTCCTCGGAAGCTAATTCTGCGGCAGTTGCTACATCTTCCAGAATCAGGACCTGTATATGCCCTTTGTACAGTTTTCAAGTGTCATAATTTGTCATTTTCCCACGTTTTAAAATATTTACTGTGTTCCTCTATTTCCCTTGTTATTCCTTCTACTAGATTTCTTTTTGTGTCCCGTTAGTTCTTGCCAGTTATCATTAGCTCTGATCCTGTTGGTGTAACTTTTTTTTACTCGAAAAAAATGCAGCTCCACTGATGATATCTGAAAGCAAGCCAGCAACAACTAAAGAATGAGTGGAAACAAAGTCTGCCAAAGTTTCCTCATTTTAGATGAAACTGCATGACTTGGATCTCACTAGTTTGAATTTTCATGGTTTTTTGAATATGTCATGGTTTAATCCCAGCCAGAAACTAAGCACCACATAGCCACTTGCTCACTCCCCCTGCGGTCAGAAGGGGGAGAGAATCAGGAGAGTAAAAGTGAGAAAACTCATGGGTTGAGATAAAGAGAGTTTAATAGGTAAAGCAAAAGCCACACACACAATTGAAGCAAAACAAGGAATTCATTCACCACTTCCCATTGGCAGGCAGGTGTTCAGCCATCTCCAGGACAGCCCAGCACCGTCACATGTAACGGTTACTTGGGAAGACAAACGCCATCCCTCTGAACATCCCCACGTTCCTCCTTCTTCCCCCAGCTGTATAGGCTGAGCATGATGCCATACGGTCTGGGCTAGCCCTTGGGTCAGTTGTGGTCAGCTGTCCCTGCTGTGTCCCCTCACAACTCCTTGTGCACCCCCAGCCTGCTCGCTGGTGGGGTGGGGTGAGAGGGAGAAGAGGCCTTGACTGTGTAAGCACTGCTCAGCAGTAACTAAAACATCCCTGTGTTACCAGCATAAATCCAAAACACAGCCCATACTAGCTACTGTGAAGAAAATTAACTCTATCACAGCCCAAACCAGCATAGAATGGAAGTTGAATTTTGACTGTAAGGCGATCTTGTTGATGACGTCCACACAACCATGTGCCTCTCAGATACCTGTTTTTCCTTGGCCTCTGTGATTATTGGCACACCAGTTGATGCTACCCTGTAGAATTATTTAAGTTGGAAAAGACCTTCAAGATGAAGGCCAAGCATTAACCTAACTCTACCAAGTCCACCACTAAACCACATCCCTAAGCACCATATCTACACATCTCTAAAATGCTTCCAGGGATGGTGACTCAATCACTTACCTGGGCAGAGGGTTCCAATGCTTGACAACCCTTTTGGTGAAGAAATTTTCCTAATACCCAATCTAACCCTCCCCTGGGGCGGCTTGAGGCCATTTCCTATTATCACTTGTTGACTGGGAGAAGAGACTGACACCCACCTCACTAGAACCTCCTTTCAAGTAGTCCTAGAGAAGAATAGGGTCTCCCTGAGCCTCCTTTTTCCTAGGCTAAACAACCCCAGTTCCCTCAGCTGCTCCTCATAAGACTTGTTCTCTAGACCCTTCACCAGCTTTTTGCTTTTCATTGGACACAATCCAGCATCTCAGCATCTTTCTTGTAGTGAGGGGCCCAAAACTGAACAGAATATTCCAGGTGCAGCCTTACCAGTGCTGAGTACTAGAGTCCCGGCGTTTAAATGAATTCATGCTGTCTTCACTCATGTTAGATATCTTGTGTCCATGCTGCATCACCCTAAGAAGACAAAAATTACGTAACACTAAAGGGAAGAAAAAGCCTTTCTATTTTTTCTGTGTGGTTTTGTTGTATAAATGGTATGGCAATGCAGCACTGCTGAAATTAAGAGTTCTTTGCTGGTTAGTTAAGTATACCCTAAGCTTATTTTACTTTAAGTCAACAAATATGCATATGTTTGGTGTAGAGCTGGTTAATGAGCCACAAGTGAGAGTGCTGGGAAGACAAGCCATGGAACTGGCAAGCTTCTTCCCTGTTCCATGACATGGCTGCATCACAGGGTGAAGGCAGGCTGTCTGTTGGATGGATTTGCCTTAGGGACAGTAGTGGAGCACTGGAAGCAAATGCTGTTAATAGTATTAACTTTGTATTTTATACTGGTGTTGTATTTGTATCTACTGTGCAAAATAAGAGGCTTCATGCTTTCAGGAAATCCCAAGGTATCAGGAAATTTATGCACGTGTAGCTCGAGGAAGTTTTGTTAGATGAAAGTAATGGTTCTTGTTGAACAGGAGGAGTCCTCTGTGTTTGTGAGTCTTGTGAATTTTCTATTTTTCACTAATTCGACATCAGTTGGGAAAATGGACGTCTTTCAAAGTACCGTACCGGCTAATTTGGTGCAGAGAAAGTAATCTTTGTGTTTTACTGCTTTGTTTTCAGTGAAATGCAAATTGACTTTCAGGTTGAAGATAATACTATGGATACATTGCAAATAGGATATATGTAATAAAGAATATGAACATACATTATTAAATAAACTTAAAGCTTTGGTCTAGCAGGAGTTTTGAATCAAACTGTAAATAAGCATTACAATGAAATGCCAATGAATGTGAGATTTAACTCAGGGTTAAGCTTTTTAGGCTTAAAAATTCAGCTATTTTAAAGGTTAAGTGAAATGTGTATAGCTTTAGACTAATGAGCTATATAATCAGCGTATCAGAGTTTCCTTTACTTTCTTCTTCTGGCATCACTTGTCTGGTTTGTCAGGTTTTTTTTTGTGTGGAGAAATTCAGGACCAGTGTTTAAGGATTGACAGTTTCTGATAATTCATTAGTCTGATAAAAAGGGCATGCTGCAGAAATTGGCAATTGATTTCATTTCTTCTTGAAATTGCTGTGTTGGGTGGTAATCAGACTCATTAATATATTCAGTATCACTGCAAAGATAAACTAAACCAGTGATTAGTTTTGAACTTTTGTGTAAGAAAATACACTTGTGTGAAGGGAGAGGATATGACCCATCTCTTTTAAAAACTCTCACTAAACCTGGTTTTGCTGCATAGTTGGTCCTACTGGAGGATTCTGAATCTGGGATTAATGATCATTGACATGGTTTAACTAAATATTGGGGTCTTTTCAGGCCTGAAAATTGCAGAAAAGACCTGCGTGGTTGCGGGTTTTTTGTTGTTGGTGGTGTTTTGGTTTTTGTTTTTGGTTTTGGGTTGGGTTTTTTTTTCTCCCCCTAGGTGAGGAATCATGTTTAACTATACTCCTGTTTGTAGTCTATAGCAATTTAATGAGTTTCTGAATAACAAGACCAGACAGTGAATCAGTCAAAGATGTTCTTGTGTTGGGTTTGGCCTTTGCTGTTGCTACTGATGTGGCTTCTAATCCTTCAGAAAAGATGAGTTCTGCTTCTTTTACCATCAAAATACTGGGTAATTGTTTTTGTCAGGATCTCTCTTAATTCTCTATCTGCTTCCTTTCATTGAATGGAAATCTACGTTAATCCTTGTTGCATGTTAATTTTTATTTTCTGTTGGTTTTTGATTTTGTAGATTTTTGCAATTCTGTGGCATTGCTCCGATTTCTCACGTTTCTACCTCAGCATTTGTTTAGGCTAATGGGTAATAGTAGTCTTGCAAACACAGCTGCAGAGTCTATACAACATACAGTGAAATAGAGCTTGACCTAGAACAGTAGCCGTCATCCTGAGGAGAGGACTGAAATACTGGTTTGCGGAGCTAGGAATACTGCATTCTGAATCCAAATTTGCTGACTGACTGTTGCCTACCATTTTCTACTTTCCTTCCAATCCAAATTTCAGCTTTAACAATATACGTTTTAATTTGTGTACTCACTGCTTGCTGACCAACCTCCTTTTTTCTTTTTCTTTTTTTTTTTTTTTTATATGTGGATGGTTCCTCAATCATTTCCCATTAAAGTTTTGTTCCCTGTTCTGAGCAGTGGAATTTTAAGTCTCAGACTTTCTGTTCTGGAAGTCTCCATTTCCTCAGTTCTGGCATAAACCCTTCACTGTGCTGCACAGATCCTGCACCACTGCAATTTGTGGGGCACCCTTGCCATCAACATAAATAATCCTAGTTTCATTGTTTACTAGGATAAGAGGCATTTCTTTTGTGCAGTACTGGTTGTATGCTGCTTATAGTAGTGTGGGTGCTGCTTGGTGAAAGAGTGTATTCCTTTGCAATACTAGGTAAGCTTTCAAGAGTTATTGTTAATTCTTAAACAAAGAAGGTGGTACAGCATTAAAAATTTTGAAAATACATGCCTGTCTCCTTCATGGGAATGAGTCTCATCCAGCCTAACTAGGCAAGAATTACCTCCTGAAGCCCCTCCCAATCTGGATTGCACTGTGATTCTATCAAGGATGCAGAAAAATAAGCCTTCCACAAATAAAATTTAGAAAAGGCAGCAGAGGCTATACAATATATATGACTAGCCTAGCATTTCTGTCTCCAGGGTGGCCTTATTTGTGAATCTTCACACATCCTCTTTTATGTAAATGGACTGCACAACTGGTGTTTAGTATTGCATGGCAGATGTATTAAATAAGGAGACGGTACTGCAGGATATTGTATGTAATATTTTTTGTTAAAGAGAGGATACAAGAAAATAAGAAGATAGGTCCTCAGTCTAGATAGAGAAAGAGAGGGTAGAATGCAGGAGGGAGGAAGAGGATATGAATGGATTCTGCAAGTCATAATTTTTAAACTTTTTTACAAAAATAAACATTTTCTCAGATTCTAAGGCCCGCTTGGCCTTTTGTAAGCTTACTGAACACTAGGGAGCTGCTAAGCAGTTCAAGACGGAAAAAATGCTTGTACAGTGGTAAGGTATCCGCTCTAAGAGGGTAAGGTTGGCCTTTCATCTGCATTTTTAACTGAACGCTGTCAGTGAGGAGAATTGTTAGAGCTATTCTCCAGGCATACATAGTACTCTGCTCTGGCAGACCTGCAGAGAACAGATGTCAGGTCCTATCTTGGATCAATATACTTAAGTTCCCACTGACTTCTTCAGACCCCAGTGCCTTCTAAAATGCAGGCTCTAGCAAACTGGACGTTGTTTTGAGATTTTGCTATGCTGCTGACCTTCTATTTTCTCTCTCTTTAACTCTCTTTTGTTTACATTCTTCAGGGTAGGAATTGTTTCTCACTGTCTAGGCAAAGCACCTTGTTTGATCCCTGCTTTGGGACCTTGCTCAGTATCTTAACACATGAATACCCCCAGGCAGTTGCTTGAAGGGTAGCTGGAGCTTCACTCTTTGTTCCTGAAATGTCAGAATGATTGATTTTTTTTTTTTCCCAAGTCCATTAAACTTGGATAGACCAATCTAAATTGAGTGTAGACTTCCATGAGGAAATCCAAATAGGAAGCTTCTTAAAGTTGATGCTTATGGTGGATGTTTCCACTCATCAATGACTTTGTTTGATGGAGATTTTTTTTGTAGTGCAGTCTGTCTCTTCTCAAGTGTCCAAAACATCCTGGGCAACCAGGTTTTGACTTCTACCTGTTAAAGAACATGGTTGAAGTAAGGGATGTTTTCCCTGTTTTTTCTGGCTCGAGGCTAAGTGAAGGCTTGTGTGCAGTCCTACAGTTCTGTGATGACCGTGCCACTTTCAGAATGTATGTGGTTTATCAAATTTCGAGATAACTTTGCAATCAAATTAGAAATTAAAACCCGAGGTTTTGATTCTTTGCTACCTTTTTACCATGGCTACAACAAATGAAGCTTAAGACACACAAAGAACAAAGTCTGTCATGACAGTTCTGTGTAAACAAGTAAGTTTACCTTTGCAAACATGGAAAAATAAAAGATTATGCTATAAAAAACTGCACTTCTGAAAGCTTGATGAATTTAACCAGTGCTGAAGGAGTCTAATCCACTTGTGTCGTATATGTGTGCACTTTTTTTTTTTTTTTTAAATCTAAATAGTTTAGGATTTCACAAGTGAGGTTTCCATGTCAGCGGTTTAAGAGTGCAGGTTTACTGTGGAAAGCATGTCAATGGAGAGCAAAGAGTAATTTCTCAAACAAAACCTGACAGCTTCTTTGTGACTCCCATTGTTTTGAGGACTTCATGCTGAGTGCCTCTAGTTATGAATTCTGACCTGCAGTAACCTATGGCTTAACCAAGCACTAGAACACAGGTCATTCTCACAGAGGGAAAAGGTAAAGTACCAGGTCATTGTCACGTATAAACTGGCATAGCTCCATGGATAATCAGTTAAACTAACCTTGGTTTATGCCAGTCTACATATTCTTAGAATATGGCTAAGAAGTTTTCTTACAAATTATATATAAAAATAATTTGCAACGTGAATGGGAAGTTACTGTATATTATATGGGCATAATCTACTTAGATCAGTCCTTGAAGATTCTATTTTTCCCCATTGAGAGTTCATCAGTAATCATGAATGTCACACAAATAACACCCTTTTATTTGCTTTCAGGGTATGACGCTATTATATGCTGTGATTTTGGATATAAAAGGCTCCTCTAAATCCAGGTTTTTATGATATTATAAAACTGTTTCAAAATTATAAATGTTATTGTGTTGGTATGTGGGATGTTGGTGAGTATAATATTTGGTCTTTATAGATTTGGATTTTTAATATGTGAAGGAAAATAAACCTGACAATCATAGTAATAATTTTTTAATTCTGTAGTGTTTTGTGCTGTTAGAGGACTTAGAATAGTACCATCAAAAGAAGCACAAAGAGAAAAACGTACAGGAATGAAATCTAGAATATAATATATTAAATAATACTATTCAAGGTTAAAAATTGTTACTATATTGCATTGCTATTAGCATGTAACTATTGTGTTAGCAGGTTTTCTTGCTTGTCAGCAGAGTTCCTCAGTTTCACCTTTTGATTTTGAACATTTTGAATTAAATTCATTTTATTCAGACATCTCTCATTCCAACATATTTTTGTGACTTAATGGAAACAGATTATTTTTGTATTATATTGTATTTTGCTCCAGTAATACATGTTCAAGGGATGTCTGTAATTTTGAGGATCTTCTTTTTCTTCCATAATGGTGATCTGTCCATGATATCTGTCTGTTTTCGTGTATTGCCATTGTTTGTTATAAATACCAATGAATGCAGATGCTGTGATGACTCACTGGTGGTAAATGTCTGTAAGTGTCTCCAGAATGTTACAGCGTTGCAGTTTTCATAAATAAATAGATCAGATAGATGATGCAACATCATTTTGTGGAGGCCTTCCACAGAATAATTATTAGCATGTGATAAAAGTTGAAGTGAGCATGTTCTACAGAAATGAAGAGTGATAAGGACTATTTTGATATAATTTCCACTATGCCAGTAAAACTTCCTAAAAAATAACATTAGAAGAGAGAAGTAGCAGCTATCAAAAGTATTTATGTATTAGTCATTCACTGAAAGTGGTTTTCTATTTAATCCTGGAAAAATAGATATATCAAATCTGATAAATGTATGGGTAATTTAGTGTGAAGGCATATCCCTCTTCAAAAGGAACAAACGCTTTGTTCTTCACAAATGTATTTATGAGCCTAAAAAATAGTCTTTGTGTGGGAGAAGTAACAGAAAGTTATATGAAAGATTCTCCTAAACACTATTAAATATTTCTGGAGGCTCCACTCTAACAGATTGCTGCTATGAGCTCCTTCCTTCATCTATGTGCTAGTGAGTTTTATTTATGTAAAATATCTAGGAGTCTGTACCCATGTCCCACTGAATTTGATCATATGGCATGAGTTTTGTCCAGTGCTGCATAAAGATTGTATAGTTTAAGATCATAACTACTTTAATAAACATGGATTCATGTCTGTTTGGTAGATGAGCTTCACTGGAGCAAGGGCCTCTACTTGTAAATACAAAACATCTTAATGTTTTATTGAAGCTTTTGAATTGGAGATTTAAAAAGCTGTAACTTCAACACTGGTAATTCCATTCATATGTTTACATGTGTATACACACACATTTTTTTGTGATTATATATAATATGCAAGTGTGTGTGTATGACATCCTTTCTGTTTTACAACAGAAAAACTGAAAATCCAGCAGTGAGACATACTAGAATCGAGCTGCATGGTAGCTCCCGTTGCCTGGGTTACAGGGGGACTAAGTCTTCTCTGGACTAATCACTCAGTGTATAGTATTTAAATAGAAAAACTATTATATGACTATATTCATAGCAGTTTTACTCAGACATTGTTACGATGTATCAGAGCACACTGTAGCTAATAATTCATTTCCAATTCCCTAATGGCAAACTTATGAATGATTTACTATCCACAGCAGCAAAAGCTGCATAATTTAAGAGTTGAGTTAAATGTTGAGTAAGGATGGCTTTCTGCTTGTTGCAGTAGATATCCATGCATAAAACAAATTTAAGGTCACGCTGATTCTTTTTTCTATGCTCAGGAAATACCTTTTAGAAGTGTGACTATAAATAGGAGAGAGTAAAGGATGCTGGAGTCAAACATTCCCTCCTGAATGCGCCTGATGCTGCGTAGTTCAGCAGCCAAGGTTAGGGGAAGGGATGGACTCTGGCAGCCCCAGAGCGCGGGGTACTGCAGGAGAGAGAAGTGGGGGCTAAGACAGTGATGTACGGAGCCCTGAAAGGAGTTAGAAAACCATCTTATGAGAAAAGCTTCTTAGAAGGAAATTGGAATATGTAATTTTTATGGAGCTTAAACACACCTGGGTTTTAGTATCTGTGACAATCCTATTGGAAATCTCTTGAAATCTGCAGCTTTCTCAAAGCAGCTTCAATCTTTCATTCTTTGTTGGTTTGCTATTGTACTTGTGACTTGTTGATATCCTTGTGCTGGAAGTTTGCATTAATTTTTAAAAAAATGCATTGTATAACTTCACTGTATCATTTATTCTACTAACCTGTTGTGAAAACAAATTTCATTGTATACTTGTTATTATCTTGGTATCTTAGTGTGAGCTGAGATACATTACTGTGTGAAATTCATTCTGATTACAGAGAGCATCCATCCTTTGCAATCTAGCATGATTTGACTGGCTAGCATGAGCATAAATAGCATTTACTGAACTGTAGAAATAGTGTTATAGTCTAGATTTGATAGCCTATTCAACATTTTGGTCTTAACTGTACAATGATGTAAAAAAATATAGTAATTGAGTTTAGCTCTTTGAAGGTAGGTTTTCAGGCAACTTGTCATAGTATGTATAGATGTAAACAATATGCAGTAAACAGTACTGTAATTCTCATTTTAAAACGTTTATCAGAAAATAACTAATGAAGGTGTTACCATACTAGTCAGCCCAAATATGGAATGAAAAGCCAGAGATTTGTTACTGCAGTATCTTGGAACAACAATGAAAACCCGAAGATTTTATGTCTTTGCTTAAGACTGTAGTAGTTTCCTTCAGTCAGTGACTAAGAGTTGTTAGGCACAAGTGCTGGGAGGGAGGTGCCTAATGGGATTCTAATCAATATACTGTGAAAAACCTAGCTTGTGGCCTTTATTGTTTGTATAATATTGTGATGTATGAGCTGTGTTATCTGTAGCACATGCTTGATTCCTAGGTATTACTAACTTTGCAGTTTTCAGCATTCCAGTGCTGCTGAAGAGTAGGAGGTTTCTGGTAATGCTTTTTTACACAATTTTCTGGTCTAGGACCTTAATTTCCTGTTGCAGGTAGTTTCCTCCAGTAGCACCAGCATTACTTTGATAGAATTCTGGTGAGTTTTGCTGCTGTCAGGAGGCTCTGGAAAGTATCTGCAGCTACCAGTAACTCCCATGTGGTTTTTTACACATTCCACCAGTGGATCATAGTCCCTTCAGAGTTAAACATCTTTATGAACAGGTGCTCTGACTGTATGTGATTTTTAGAAAACACCTGATACACACTGTGAATGTCCAGAGGGACAGCATAGGCAATAGCAAAACTGCTTTCATTCTAGCATTTATGTAATCCTATATTATGCCCATTTACATGATACACTATTTTTGTGTTCTGTTTGAAACTAATAGATGTACGTTCTAACTCAATAATGGATGATGGTGTAAGTGACTCTTGTGGTTTGAGCCCAGAGGGAAGCTGAGCACCATGCAGCTCTTCACTCACCCCTTCCCCCTCAGGAAAGGGAAGGAGAAAATAAAGAAAAAGGCTCGGGAATTGAGATAAGGAAATTTCAGGAGGGATGACATTACGGTCAGGGGCAAATGACAGACTCATTAGGGGAAGAAAAAGAACATCAGTTTAATTCAAACACTAACACCACCACCACCTTAACAGTGGTCAGTCCACTGCTCCTTCCTTCTCAGAGGGAGGGCTACTTGCATTTTTTGCCTGCTCCAGTGTGGCGTCTCTCTCACAGGACACAGTTCTCCATGAAGCTTCTCTGACGTGAGTTCATCCCATGGGCTGCAGCTCTTCCCGAGCTGCTGCAGCGTGGATCCCTCCCCACATGTTGCATCCTCCCAGCACTGAACTACCACAGCGGGGGCTTCCCACAGAGCCCCGGCCTTCTTTGGGCACAGTCACCTGCTCCGGCGTGGGGTTCTTCACAGGCTGCAGGTCAGCATCTGCTCCACTGTGGACCTCCATGGGCAGCAGCAGGGCGGCCCTGCCCTCACCGTGGGCTGCCGGGGAGTCTCTGCACGTCTCCCCCCTTCTCCTCCTCCACTCACCTCGGTGTTTACAGAGGTGTCTCCCTCACAACTCATCCTCACAACTCCCACTCCTCCTCCCAGATTCCCCTTCTTAAAGACGTTATCACAAAGACGTGGCCGCCATCGCTAATTGGCTCAGCCTTGGTGAAAAGGCAGGTCTGACTCGGAGCTGGGGGGAGCTTTGAGAACCTTCTCACAGGGGCCACCGCTGTAGCTCCCTACCCCACTACCAAAAGCACCGCTACACACACAAACCCAACAGAGTGACCTAAAGAAAAAGATCAACTGTGTTGATACCCTTGATTTCCAATGCCAATCAGTGATGAATTAATGAATTGGTAAGTATTCTAATGCCTTCGTCTTTATCCTGTCCTCCTTAAATAGTTTTAGGAAATTAATATTCTATAAAGTCAGATTCATTACTGAAAAGGGACTAAGGCAAAAGAAGACATTTGAGATAAGAGGCAAAGGACTGCTATAAATAATGCTGCTCGCTCTTACCACCCATAGATGCCTTGATTCAGGATAAAATTAAATTATTGTTGATTTCTTCTTGCTGCTGAGGTTCAGCTCTCTTAGATTACAGAGATCAAGTTCATTAGATTATGCATTTACCAAAAGTGGAAAGGAATCCTCTTAAATCCCAGATACAATATAGCAGGATTTTAATGACATTGAAACGAGCTCTGTGAATTCACAATAAATATTTTGAGGAGGTTATAAAAAATTATTTCTTTCTAAGAAGTAGTTTATCAGAGGTAAATTAATTCATTTACTCCTTGAGAATACTGTGCCTGCATAATTTTCAGGTTTTTAAAAGAGAAAAAAAAAACTGTTACAGTAATTTCACTAAATTATTTGAGTGTTTCTGAAGGATAATCACACAGATACAGTGAGTAGCATAGTAAAAGTAGCTAAGGTTTGAATTTAATTTTTTTTCCTGGTTTAGACCGGTATTTTTGTCAAGTGGTGTTTAGCATGAGACTAACTAAATTCTGCAGGCTTCTGCTAACAAATCAAAGTGGTACTTCAATCTGTTGTACTCCCTGTTGGTTTTATGGTTTACTTAGAGTTAATTTCAGTTAAATTATTGCGTTATGTAGCTGACATATTTTAGGATGCCAAAATAAAAATTCCAGGACATTATTTTTACCAAAGAATGCTTATATGTAACTCCCCTGTGTTCTGAAATTTTGGGCTTAAAAAGGAAACAAAAGCCACCTTAAATACTTAGGTGGGTGTCTCTTAATTTTTCTTTCTTTTAAATTCCTGAATAATCCTATTTTTTCCTATTTATTTCTTTCAGTTTACTATGTTCAAAATCAAAAGTAAATTCAGTTTGCATTTGAGTGGTGCTTCAGGAGAGACAGTTCTTTCTGCAGCTCCTGATTGCAGTTGTAGTGAGTTGGGCTGTCTTGCTAGAGACTGAACATAAAGTTAGGCTCTTAAATCTGATAATTTATAAAATATAATTGCAGACCCCTAGCTCTGAACTGTAGAAGCATTGGGTCCTGGACAGCAGAGGAACTTCAAATGGAGCAGAGTAAAGCTGTCTCTCTGATGGTGACTTTACAGAATGTGTTTTCCTTCTTCCTGGAGCTGCGAGCTGGAAGCCTGACATAATAGTCTTATACTCTTTGGAGAGATATGGAGAACAACATTATAATCGTTGTTTTTTTTTTTTTTTTCCCTCTCCTTGCAATACTTGGAAAGCAGATTTCTCAGTTGTTTTTTCCTGTAGCTACAGCTTTGGTACTAATGTCCCTGAAGCCATGTGAAAGTTTATTTGTTTATTTTTCTCATTTACAGAAAGCCAGACCAGAATAGCTATTCTCAAGTGAGAAAAGAAAGAAGTGGAAGGAACATTTAGACACAGTCTTTCAGCTGAAAGTCATGTATAAATTCAGCTTCACTCAGGAGTGCTAGCGTGGAATCACCAGTTTGATAAATGCTTTTAAAGGGAGGAAACGTACTGATGTTCTTCCAGACTGGAGTTCTTGCTTTATCTATTTGTGGTTATGTCTTTTGCCACTTTCCCATGTCTCTGAGGAACACTAAGTATGAATTATCACTAGAGATTTTGTGAGGAGAAAAACCTCACGTCTAAGCATCGTGGTTTTAATTCTGAAAGGAAGAAGATTGCTGGGAAATTTTTTTACCACTAATAAAAAATAGCAATAAAAGTCATTGGAGCTGGCTGTATACATTTAACCACAATCTTTCTTTGCAATCGTAGTGTCAGCATGAAAGAAAGCAGCAAATTATTATTATTTATTTTCCCAGAGATGGTGATGAGATGTGGTGAGGTGCATTATGCGTGGTTAAAATTCATGCTTTAGATTCTGTTTCTTCATACTACTCCAAAATGATGTTGAGAGAGTATAGATCGGCTTTATAAATCTTTTTCATAAACATAAAATGCCAGGAATTCAGAGCTGTATGCACTAGTAATATTTCAAGGTGTTGTCTTTGTATTGAGTCCTGGTTTGTACTGGACAGGTTTTTTTATCAATTGCATTTAGAGGTGCCAGTTTTGCTTTGCCCAGTTGGGTTGTGTTAGCAGACTCTATTGGGAGAACCACAGAAATGTGCTTTGGTAACTCTGTGTGCCAGTAGTAGACAAAGGTGGCAGAGCCAGGCTGTAATATGAAGAAAAGTTATAAACAAAAAATTACAGCATAAAAGATGTTGAAGGTTCATTAAAAACAGTTCCGCTGTTTAAAACTGCTTCACCTTGGCAACAAAATGTTATTTTAATCTGCCATTTGGCATGTTTAGTTGCAACCCCATTGTGTGACTGTAAGCCTCCGTTATAGTTTAGGTGTGGAACAGAAGAATAATTCTCTGAAAGTGGTGGTCAGCTGTGAGGCAGCAGCACTGAGGTCCCTTGTGGGACTTGAGGTTCCTTTTTGAGAAAGGTGGCAGTCAGGTGATGGTGCGTCTGGTTGAGTTCAATCAAGGGAGTGAAAAAGAAAAGAGCAGAGGGATGCTCTACCCCTTCTCTGAGGAGCTGACTGAAGGCTGGTACCACTGCACCTAGAGAGCAGTGCTGAAAAGGGTTTTCCATTCAATATCTGTTCTGGCAGAAAATAATCTGCTCAAAAGTAGCTCTGAAGAAAGTGGAGACAGTCTGGGCAGGAGACAGAGAGTGCTGATACTCCACGTAGGGCTTGTTTTTTTGACTAATCTTTTCTATTTCTGTTCGTCAAAAAGTAAGAGTCTGCTCAGAATGAAAGACATTTTGCATATGAATTAATACAGTGCTTTACAAATATTCACTACAGCTTTAAAAAAATAAATGTAGTTATTGTTGGGGAATAACTGATAAATATTTGAGATGAAAATAGAGAATCTCAGCCACTTACTGTGGAGAGTTTGGCAGGCTTTCCAAATTAAGCAATTTGGACTAGTTTTGCGTTACTTTGGCCAATTTTGCTGGTAGTGAACTGGTCTATCACACTAACATCACAAGTAACTTTGTCAAAGTGAATTCTTTGGGAGAAATAAGATGGCACACTTTTCTTCGTATGTGAAAGGATAATATATGTAAGAGACTGAGCTATGATAAAATGTATCTTCCTTATTTCACTGCAGTGAGATATGATATCTTTGAGTGCTGAAAGGGTTGTGTGATTAGCCTCAAACTTAGACATTCCTTTTATAGGGCATCAAAGGACTTCAGAAACATGCACTTGATCACTGCAATAACTTTTGGTAATTAGAGGCATGGAAAAATACCGTTCCTAAAAAGTGTATAAAAGAAGTTGAGACTGTTAACTTTAGAAAGAGAAAGAAATAATGGGAGTGCCAGAAGCATACCAAATTATGAATGTGGTTAGTGACTGTAGTTGTATAATCTAAGCTCATAAATGTAATGTGAGAGTGGGAGTTTGGGCAAAATACATGTGTGGTCAGGCTAGAACCAGCTCCTTGTCCAACAGAGATGCTGGAACATCAGCCCCTTACTTTAGTTTAAGCTTTTCTCAAAAGAACGGATAGAGAAGTTGTCGGTTGGCAAGAAACTGTTCTAAAACGAGTGGGTTAATCCTAGTAAATTGGGCTTTATCAAAAGCACCATGATATTTGAGAGCAGTGCAGTTTAAGTATTTAATTCAAAGAGAATTTTGGCGTTGTTGAAATTTTAGAGTAATTGCTGAAAGACCCTCACTCTTCATATGCTTAGTTTCAAACTATTGTACTACATTCTGCAAGACACGGATTAAAATTTTCCATGAGGCAAAAGAGAATGGTGAAAGTAAGGGCAGATGGCAAGGTTTGTGCTTTTTTTCAGACTACAGCTTGACAATCAAAACATGGACATTTTCTTCTCTTATTGTTTCTGCTTTGTAGACGTGGGACCAGATCAAATGAAATCTGCAAAGATTTCTGAGAATAAAAATCTCAGGAAAACACAAGAAGTTGTAGCAAAAACATAATGAAAATGTTTTAGCAAAGAGATTTTTCTATTATCATGTGCAAGAGAGTTTTCCCCTCTTTCCTTTGTTTTTCAGTAAATGTCTTACCTTCTGACATGGCTGTTTTTTACTGAGTGTTCGTCATGTTTTCCAGGTTGGCATACTCACTTCTCTTGGTTGATTTTGTCCCCTTGGTGAACACATCACCCTGCTATGTTTAATAACTAAAATAAATTGCTTGTGCGTATAGCTTTAAAATCTCATACTTGAAGTCTACCAATTTTTTTTTTTTTTTTTGTTCCTTGACATGCTTCCTTTGTTAGACAATGAGTCACAAGCTGTCTCATCCTATTAATAGCTTGTTAACTTTTAATTTCTAAACCTACTTTTGTAAATGTACTGTATTTACTAAATCATTAGGAATACTCTGTTTCTCTAAATATCTAATTATGCATTTCAAGGTAGTTTTATCAATGACTGCATACAAATTGTATGGATTAACAAACAGTTTGCTAATAAAATCCTCTGTTTATTGGAGGGTGACATTTTTTTCTCAAATAAAACATGGCTCTGGATAACTTGCTGGCAGCGTGGCTTGCGCAGTGTTTTGTCATTCAGTTTTTCAAATCTTAGATCCTAGTGATATGTTTTAAAAATAAGTCACTGGAAACAAGATCAACAATTTGAACCCTGACAATACTCTTCAGTCTTTTTTCGTAAATATTTTGAAAGTAATTTTAGATATTCACATAGTTAATGGCAATACAGTACGAACACCTATCAGGTACCAATTAGAGAAGCTGTCAGGGATGGTGTGAAGAAGCGAGGAGAGCTTTATATAGCAATTCTCAGTTGAATGTGTTGAGAGGGTTTAAACCCTTTTTCTTAGCATATCATAAGTGTTTCAGGGATGGTTAAGATGATGTTGGCACATTCTGATAAGGAATCTTGAAGCAAATGGAGGAGGACGCACCTCAAACCCAGAAAGTAATGAAAATTTTTCTTTAAAAGTACCAGTCATTTCTGTGGTTTTCATATTTATTTAAGGCAGTAATGTTAAGATGAGGGATTTACTCGTGGGACTCTTAATACTTCAACAATTTAATTGTGCACATTCAGATTGCCTCTGACCAGTTCCTGCATCTTTACCACTCCATTTTTCTACCCTTCCTGCTCCCTATTGAATTCTCTTAGAAAAAAACCCCCTATTATTCCCATGTGCTGTTGATATTAGATGTAAAATAAAATTTGTATTTCCAGTATCCTACCAACTTCTGTTTTCTTCCTTAACAAAAATAATTGCATGTTACGAAATGCAGGATGTCTATACCATTGTGTTGAGTAATTGGAAATGGTAATGCTTTAAAAAAAACAAACTGCAAAAACAAACCCCTCAGAGCAACTGTTGAATGCCCATGAAATGGTTGATGGTGTGAAGCTGGGTATTGTATTGTTGGTCTATTAATAATAGAGGAGTTTAGTCATACCTGAACCATGCCTATGGATTAATAATGGGGTCATTATGGATTCTAGATAAGGAGAAATGGCCACCTCAGCTTTCATGTCTGTTATGATATTAGGCTTAGCAGCTCTTATAGGAAATGACATCTTCAAATTGGAAGTTTGAAGTGAGTAAAATAAGATTTGCTACACTAAATGTATTGCTGGGCTTGTTTTGATCTATGATTAAGAAAAATGAGATCTCAATTTTGTTAGAGCTTTCTGTCATGCTAATGTTATTTGGAAGACCTAAGGCACATTGTGTTTCAGGCTTTACCCCAGTGCTGAATCAGCCTTTCAATCTGGTCCTGATCCCAAGCTCTCTCACGTGGCAGAGAGTCTCCCGTTAATTTCAGCAGGAATTGAGTTAGCCTTCACCCGGTCAGCACATGTTTGTGTGTGTGAGTGTACCCACAGAATGTTGAGGGGAAATATCCTCTGGCTGCAGTTGGGACTGCAGGGATGATGTCTCACTGTCCACACTGTTACTGGATGATGTTAAATTGCATTTTACTCTGTGCCTCCCCAAATAAAACTGGAAGACGTATTTGTGTCTTAATACAGAAAAGGTTCCTCAGTCTGTATGTAGGTTGTAAGACATCTATAAAAGCTCATGTTATATTTGTATCTGTTTCGTTATAACTCATTAAGTGTAGACAGTATCCCAAATTATACTTCTTAGAATTAAGGAGTCGTGTATTTTTCAGGAATTGTTTTTCTGAACATATGCTTTTTCTCATATGCTTAAATCACTTTATTTCTGTTACCTGGCCTTATGACACCTTTTGACATCCTCTGCGGTATTCTATAATCTCCAGGAATTTGAGTGCCTATTGTGTCATGCATTCTTAATGGAATCATGCCAGTAGCCTGTAGGTAGCAGAAGGTGCTGTCCTGGTGGTGTGAAAGAATTTCCAGTAGTCTTGCCTGATGTAAAAAGCAAAAACCAAAACCGAACCCACACAAACCAACAAAAAGCCCACCATGCATTTCTTAGTGTGTTTATAGCTGGATATTGGTTAAAATGTGGTGTGCATAATGCTGCTGTGAGCCTTCATAAGCTTTTCTGCATGTGGTGTTAGAGCATGAAACGCAGGTCCTTTCAGCCGCCAGGGCCAGGAGACCCCCTGCATCTTCTGGGCACACAAGAGAGCAAGTGGAACTATTTGAAGAGTGAAATGAAAAAATTGCAGGTTCTGGTTAGCTCTGAAAGGCTGGTGACATGACATATAATGGGAATGATTTAGTTTCCTGAGCCTCTAGAAAGTTCCCTGATGGATCTGTGGTAGTATTTGCTGATCTTTTAATTACCATGTGTTTCCCTCTGCAAAATGATATGTCCAACCGCTAAGTGTACTATTAACACATTTTAAAAGCCTATCGATTTCCTTTTGTGTAACTTGTGCTCCCTGTACATCTGCTTGGTCAGAGCTGAACTCTCTAGTAGATCAGCACCAGGTTCCCCTCGCGTTGATGTCCCGCACTCTGCGAGTGATGAGGATGATTCCAGACTGAGTACAGCTTGTCTTGCCACGCACAGGCACCTGCAGGCTCTGGCTGCTGCTGGATGTAGTTCAGGACCTGAGAGGTTAGATGTATCACTGAAATTCATAGCGAAGAAAGCAACTTCTAATGCTTCATCTTGTGTGGCCATGCAATACTCCAGTTTTGAAACTGCTAATTGTTACTTCTGCTGAACCTTTGTCTTTATTTATTATAAAATAAGTATTTGCCAATTTGCTTGGAAGGTTAGCGTGTTATCCTAGGTTTTTCGCTTGCATCAGAAGGATCAGTTTGCATACCTTAACTCTTAAATGCCACAAGTGTGCTCTGACACTCGTACCTTTGCTAAGTCTTTTATTACCGTTTGTTTCAGCAACTATAGCTCTGAGGTAAAGTATTAAGGAAGACACACAATTACAGTGATGATCCAAATTTATGCTGCCAATCCACTGCAGTACAGATTGCTTTTGCTAACCCAGTACTTTTGGTGCTAATTTTCTAGAAAATGCCAGGAAGCTAAATAATAGGTTTCAAAAAGTTATTTTCATGGAAGATGTTTGGCATGACTATATGTCAGGTTTATATCTGCTCAGAGTTGTTCCTGACTTCTGGTCAGCTGCAGCAGGAACTACTTTTACCTCTGTGTTAGGTTGGATGCAATTATAAAGCAATTTTTTTCTTACTGATAAGAAGAATTATTAGAGAATAAGTGTGTTTGAGAATAGCATGTTTTATAATTGAAGCTCTATTTTTGTTCTAGACAAAATATAGCATCTGATGGGATGTCAGCAACTCTGGTGTATGTGTTCCTCTGTGAGCAAGAAAAAATGGATTTAAAGTAATTGTATTTGTGTTGGTGACTTTAAAAATAGTCTGCTTTGTTTCCCACAGTCAGTACTAGTGGAAACCTCTGAATTTCCCGTGAATTTATTCTCCTGATCACAACCTGGTAACTCGGTGTTATTACACTTGGATTCAAAACTTTCGCCATGTCTAGTAGGGATATTTGAAGTTAATTAACATAGTCTATGTTATGTAAGTACAGGAGGCTTGCTGAGCCATTTTCAGCAGTCTCTTGCTTTCCCACCTGCAGTTGTCATCGCTGGTATGTATTTGAGGCTTGCAGGGTGTTACAAAGGCTACCAGTGATGCTTTTTGAATGAATGAGTGATCCGATTCCTCAGTGTCTGTAAACTAAGGCACTTCAGCAGCAGGCGTGTGTCGTCCCTGGATGTGGTGGTGATGACAAGAATAGCTAATTGCTGCTTCTGATGGTGTTTGTGACTTTCTGAAGTGTTTAGCTTCTGGGTTCTAGAAGCATTATTTTAATAAGTGTTTTTCCGTTTTATCAATACTTTGGTCCAATAACTGGTATTCTTTTGCAGTTCCAGCATCCTTTCCGAGTTTTTGATGTTGGCAGCTGTAAGATTTGTTTGTATTTTAATCGGAGGTTTGTGTATACATTACAGAGTGTGGCAGAATTGTTAGTGAGCTACAACAACATCCTCTTCTTGACTGGGCTGCTACTGCTGTTTAGGAAACACAGCTTAAACTTGCTGCTCTGGAACCTGATGGAAGGGTGGTTGCTTAAACCTGACACTTTTCATTATTGAGCTAATGTAATTACATCATAGGGAGAAAACAATTTAGTTGTAATAATTAGTAATTTGACTGTAATCATATGGTGACATAATTTATCAGACAAATGATTTAAAAAAAAATACATCTGTCTCAAACTACATAGAAAACTGCCAGCTAACCAGCAGTGTTGATAGGAGACTTCATTCATAGGTTTTAAAATAATGATGACGTGCTTTTGGCAAACTGTGAAGTTCAATCTGTATGCAGGTATTTGTTTCTAGTGATTTCTCTTTAATTCTGCTTAGTAATAACCTACAGCAGAGGTTGGCTGTGACATTTTGGCACAAGAGGAGGCCTGACACAGAGGCAGTGGCATTATCTAACCAGAAAGCTGCATTGCATCTTACTTTTTGGGAAGGTCACCCTGTGAAGTTAACTTCTGAATGTGGGGTAGTGCCGGGACATTTCCACTGACAGGCAGAAAACCAGCCAACCAGGATAGGGTTCCCCCCCACCCTTTTCTTCCTTTTTTCTTTTATGTCCTCGGATTTTGATCAAGTTGTATATAGCTGTTTTCAGTCAGGTTTTTTTCTAGGTTAAACCAAAGCATTTCATACTATTCTTTGGATATTAAGAGGCAGGACATTTGCACAGGCAATACTGAATGATAATAAACTGGTCGCTTCCCCACCATACAGTCCCAGTGTGAGTTGGGCATCTGGCCACCAGTTGTTTTTTTTTCTTTTTTTTTTTTTTTTTGAGGGGAAGAGAGTACTCTGTTCCCAAATTCCTGTCACGCTTTAAAACAAAATGAATAAATAGAATTTATTAATGCATAATGGAAACCTCTTAGATGAATCTGACTTTACCACTCTCTGGTGCCAGGTTCTGCCTGTGATCTGCAAAATGGTACGCAGAAAGGAAGATCCTTCTTCATCTGTTGTCATCATGTTGTAGCTGTCGTCATCACTACCCAAATTATTAGCTAAAGTTAGTTGATGTCCCTGTTAGCTGATCCTCTGTTGATGTCCCTGTTAGTTGATTCCCTGATTTTCACAAGTATTATCTACCTGTATCTTCTCCCATTCATTTTTATGATGTCAGAAGACGCAAAATACTGGAACATTTTTCAGAGGTGTAGAGCAATATAACTATTATTTTGTTACGCTGTTCTCAGTTACTGGTGGGAAACAGGGGAACGGAGAGGAGAGTGCCCTGCTGAGCATTACGAAAACTTTCCCTGTATTTACCTAAGTGGTGAATGCTTCTCTTACATGCTATGTCTACATAGAGCTGTTGGTATCTTTCACCTTTTGGAAATGGATGCCAGGCTACAACCTTTGCCTTGAATGTATGGTTGGTCACCTTTCCTGCTGTTGTGGCCAACCCTGCAAGCTAGTGCCCAGAGGGTAGGGTTAGGAGGAGTTCTTGTGCTTGGTGCAAGGTTAATAAATGTGTTGTTAAAACTTGGTATTCAGAGAGAGCACAGAGTCAGAGAGATGGCTGCTCTAGGACAAACTGGATTTTTAAGGCTGGACTGTGTTGGAGGAAATAGGTTGTTGGTGGATCATGCTGCAAGAGACTCCTTTTGAGGCACTTGGAAGGGCTTAAGGGTGATAGGAGGGTTAGGAGAGAATCTCACCCTGCCTTTGTAGAGAAATCATATATTGAGAGACAACATATTCTGGATGAGGACAGAAAAATGAACAGATGGGCCTAATAATGTACCAGATGAAAAATCCTAAGATTTGTAATTAAAAAAATAAAACAAAAAACCCCCCCCAAACCCACCACCTCCCCTCGCCCCTGCCTGCCCCCCTCCCAAAAGCCTGGATCCTGGATGGTTGGAGCAGGGATGTTTGTTTGAAGCCCAAAATGCGCGTGTGCATAGTAAAGGCACCAAAATAATGAAATTGTATTGTGGGTTTTTTTGGGGTTCTGTGTATTTCTACAGCTGTGGTAAGACTGTTTCTGAAACATCTGAAAACATCTGTGCCTCTGATCACTGAAACTATCATGTGTCACAGGAAAACCAAACATAAATCTTGAGTGTTTACTAGGATGAAGCTCTAGGGGGGATGAAAAGTGTGCTTTGCCCGTATTATTTTGAGCTTCCAGGAAGTCATGTCAGTTTTACTCTGAATTAGTAGCTGTACATTTATGGAAACCTCAACTTTTAAATTGTCTTCACAAAGGCTAAGCCAAGGAGATTCCAGTGAATATCCCTGTCATATTATCATACCTTTTGTACTGAACCCCAGAAGGAAGATGAAAATGGTAATAGATGATACAAATGTTTTTGTTTTGATAAGCTGTTATTTAAAACTGCAGATTTATCCATAAAAAGCTGAACGTTAGCTCTGCTGTAAAGTGGTGAGTGGTTTTTTTTTTTTGTGTGTGTGTGTGTGATTTTTTTTAGTTAGGAATACCTCTGATGTGGATTAAATTACTTTTTGTTGTTAGACAGTGAGAAATAGAGAAAATTCAAAATCAAACCAAAATTATTTTTATAATACAGATTTCAGAGTAATTTGAGATGATACTAGAATACAGTGTGCTACCATTTCTTTGGTTTTGTTTCCATACAGTATTAGCAACTGCTAACTCAGTATGTGTGCTTTGATTTAAATACACCAAGGTTGTTTTAAAAACATGACTACACAAGACAAAATCTCTTAAAAATAATAAAAAAAATCCTCAACATAAATAAGTGTAGGAAATTTAGGCCTCCAGATGAGATTGTCGTCTGTTTATATATTTGATGTTATGTGTGCTAGAATTTCTTTGCTGTATTTATAAACACTGATTTCAATCTTCTTCCGTTTCCTGGTGCTGTAGCACCTACGCCCTGGGGTGGATTTATATAGAACTGTGCTGTGTTCCAGAATGCCCTCACTCTCAGCCAGAATGAGTGCAGTCTTTATTAGAATCTTTTGTTCATTTATATCTGTAGCATGACGTGACGTTAGAAATGAATGCTAAAATCCGAACAGAATATTTGGGTTTGTTGCATTTGGCTTAATTTTAGACTTCCTTCCTTGGTGGGATGATGAAGGCATGAGGAGAATATGTGTATTTTAAAAATGAAATGTTAAGATTAAAAAGTAAAAATTAAAATAGATATTTCACTTTTATTGAAGTCTAGGAGTTACATCTGCTGCTGTTTGTTCTCTGATGCAGGAATCTTCTTTCAAATGGATTATTTCTAAACACACAAATTGGTGATGGGGACTAGGCTGCTGAGAGTCATGGGCCTGTTGGTAAGATGGGTGAGCAAGCTATGAGAATCCACATGGTTTGCTGAAGATTCCTTCAAACCTTATGATAGAGGATGGAAGTCTTCAGAATCCTTTATGCCTGGGTCCCAAAGGCTTTTTCTTTGTGCAGCAATGAATTAGGGCCACTGACAACAATGTAAAAACACACAGTGAGAGTCCTTTTAGCAATAGACCATTTCTTTGCAGGATGAAGATGAATGAAAATTGTACAGCCTGGAGAAATTGTGATACATGTATCTATTTTTAGCTCTATTTATTAAAAACTCATGCGTATTTAATAGTAAAAGTATTAATTCATAATAGGCCTAATCTTTAATACCCCACTTTGTATTGTTGTCTTTTCATTAATTGTTCATTTAGGTTCGGAAGGATTTCTGCTTCATTTAGTGCAGAAACTGAGGAAAGCAGCAAATGCAGCAGTAGCCCTGCAAGGAAAAAAGTTGCAGTATGTGATCACTGAACTAAATAATGAGTTGTAACATATACTCGTGAGGCAAGGAAGCATGAGCGGTGATAGCTTTGATATCCCTGACTCCCTAGTGGTCTGCATTCTAGCTGAAATAATTTGCTTATATAGGGGGCACAGACCAGACACAGACAAATGCGTATTGGGTGTGCTCGCAGGTGATGGTGCTGTATGAGAGTTACTTCAGGAGTATCATTTTTGTCATTGTGGAGTTTCTTAGGGCTCTTAACTATTTTTCCCTTCTCTTGAGTGTGATAAACGATTGCAAACTGTAAATCAGTAAACTGTTAAATAGGGAAGGCTTTTTCTATCCATTTCCTTTTCCCCTTCTAAATTCTTTGAGATTTAGTGGGTGTCTCCATGCTTTTAGCCCGTTCCCTGGAGTGGGCTGTGTTTCTGCAGAGCTGTGGTCCTCATCTCTGACAGCTTCAGCAGTTGCGCTGCAGTGGTTCAGCATTAAACAGACAGGGACTTTGGGTGGCGTAGAGTATGTCTAAGTGTCCTACTGATGTTCTTGCTGCATCATAAATGCAGGCATCTTCTGTTAATAACCTGTCCGTATAAATTAATTCATCTGACTCACACAGTTGTGGAAGGGCATTTGTCCAGATGAGAGTAACTAGATACCAGTCTGACTTTTTTTTTACTAAAATGATGAAGTAATCTGTTTCTTGATGTATCCAGCTTAAATGTTTACCTAAAATGGTTTAAGTGGTGTTTTCAAAAAAATAGTAAAGCAGTTGGTGCATAAGAATTCTGTCATAGTGTTCAGGCATGAAATTCTAGGCTAAATTATATTTCTGGGGAAAGTCTGAAGTAGGATATAAAATTGCATTTTTTTAAACAAGTTGCTAGACTTTGAGCAGTTTGTATGTTATTATTTTCTGGTTTGTAAAAGACAGCTAACAGAATGGGTTTGTTTTAGAGCCAAAGTGTGTTGAGTATTACAAGTGATGTATCTTGTAAGTACAGAGGGCAGTATCATCAACACCTTGGTACACAGCCCTCCTGACTTTTTTGCTTGGATTTATTGAAGCTGAAGAGCAGCATCTGCATATAATATGGACAAACGGTACAAACAGAATGCAGACAAAGAGCAGTTTTTTCTTATTCCGGGCTCTTTTTTTTCAGGTTACAAGGAAACATTTTAAAATAGAGCAGGTAGGTTTTCTGAGGAGGAAATCTTTAGGGCTTAACACCTCTAGTTTCTTCAAAGATTATGTTCATAGTTATTTGATTCTCTACATTATTTGTAACTTAATATACCGAACATAATCAGCACTGCATTTTAGCAGTGTGTCAGTTACTGTGGTAATGCTGCAAGTTCTGCTCAGAGAAGTATATATGAGTATATGGCTTAATTTTTACCTTTCAGCTACAAGTTTTTATGTGTTTTGAAGTGTTATGAAGACAGGGAATTGAAGAAAAGCTGATAAAAACAAATTCCTAGTGAATCTAGGAATACTGTTACACAAAATACAGTAGCATTGAAATGTTTTTGCTAATGGCACCTCCTCCTTAAGGACATACCTTGCACTGTCAGCAAGAAAAAGGCATTGCCTTTGAGCTGACCTAACAGTTCTACTACTCCTGCTAGTTTCAGGGACATCTTTGGTAGCTAGTTGCTTGTTACATTATCAGGCAAAAAGCTCTGTTAAACTGTAGGCAAGCAGAAATGTTCTGACGTTTTATTTCAGCCAAAGAGTCTCCTCAAATCTTTATAGAAATGCAGTCTTTTTTAAGGGGAGATTATAACTTGTAAAATATTCCTAATTGAAATACCAGAAGGGTAAAAGGAGCAGGAGGATGGAAATTTGAATGTATACTGAGGGACAGTTAAATTCATTCCAGCAAAATGTGTCAGTTTTTTAAAAATAATTGCTTCCTGTTTTCCTGATCTACTGGTTGTATCTATAGTTTATTTATAAGACTTAGATTCACAAAGCTTTGTGTTTGTTTTGGTTTTAATTTTACTTTGTTCTTTAAGGAGACCAACTGAGTCTGTCTTAGACGTCTCTCACCCCCACTTCCTGCCCAGTTTTACCAGGCTAGAACTTTTAAAACATCAGGATCCAGGGAAATTACTTACCTACAGACTGGTGGGCACTCCTTTAGTTCTACTTTTAGTCTACTACCATGTTACATTTATGGAATTCTTGAATTTGAAGTCAGTGAATATATGTTTTACACAAAGAAATTACACTTTTGAAGTTGATAACCCTTTTGTGACAAAATTAATAAATAGCATAATGAATTGAAGTGATGCGATGCTTTGAGAGGAACAGAGCATTCCTGCGTTTCCTGATAACATGAGAATGGCTCGGTGTGAGAGATGTACCTGTTCTGTGGTGTTTTGATACCATTTCAGTGAGTGAAATCAATTTTACGTGGTAGGAAACTGAGCTTGCACAGGCTTGGTAATGGGAATGATTGTATTGGATTTGGACTTGGATGGGTGGAACAATGAATATTCATTGTATATTCAATGGATTTTCATCAGTATAGAATGGATTTTCAGTTTAAAATTGAATAAAATTAAATTTGTATAATTGCTTATTGCATGGTATATATACTAGCTTTTACTAATCGCCAAATAAATACTTAAATCAGGCTTTGTTGAGTATTGCTAAAATATAGCTGTCTTCTATGGCTGTGACTCTGAATAGTATCTGCATTGGTACCGATTGCAGAGACTTGGAATGAAATTGCAGAACTACTGTGATAGGAAGTAGTAAATAATTGTACTACTTCTTCTGTCAAGTACATTATTCTATAAAAGGCTTTTTGAATTGTGGCTTTTTTGGCCTGGCAGTTTTCCTTTCTTTTTCAGAGGAATACATCTTTTCTTTGCTGTTTGTCACGTTTTTTGGCATTGTACTCTTTATTCTGGTTACACGTTTATTTACTTTCCTGGGCAGACAAACGCTAAATTGTTCTTTTATGTAAAAGTTCTTATTTTGGTCTTTACTGTCTCTTGTTGTGAAAAAGCCTTGGGAGAAGATGTGTAATTGGGGAATTCTGGGCTGGTGCCTCTGATGTTCTGGAAGTCCTAAAGACAGGAGGGGCTACTCATTTTTCTTGTCATTAATATGTGCTTGCAGGCTTTCACATATGTAAGTATGAACATATATTACAGGTTATTCACAGAATAATTAAATTCACATTTGTCCATCCTGTGACAAAGTAGCTTCTCAGAGAGATGGATTGTGTAACCTGACATCAAAAGGCTAAACTGAGTGCAACTGCATCCAGTACTTCAAGGGAAATTCATCAGGATAACCGATCGACAGCAACTAGCAGCAGATATCTCAGTGTCAAGAACACTGAGGATCAAGCCTCTAGCAATGTTTTAAAGTTTATATAGAGTAATATTGTATTCTGATTTATCCAAGGCCATAGTTTCATAATACACTGGGTTTAATGGCTGCATGTCTGTACCTCCGGTCTCTGCCTCATTCGTGAACTTTGAGGCGTGGTGCTACAGGTAAGATTACTGAAATAAATGAACTTGGGTAAAGCAGTTGCTGCTCCAGGAGGAGGTTGAGGGACCGTATAATACATATGGAGCATAGCCTCTTGGCTATGAAATTGTGCTAAAATTTCCGGTCAAGTTTTGTTTCTTCATGTGAATAGTCTAGAGGATAAGAGTGTATCTGGTACATTTCACTTAAATTTATGTGCAGTTCTTACATTGCTATTTCCAGTGAAAGACAGGGATGAGCTTTACACCATAGATGATCTCTTGTATATCTACAGAGCAATGCCGAGATACATCTGCAGACCCACCAGATCTCACAGCCTGGCAGCCACGGCAGAAAGGATTGTATGAATCCTCCACAATCTCTTCAGTGCAAATTCAGACAGGTTATCCAAGTTCTTGGTGCTGAACACTGTATTTCACCTAGCTGAATTAGCTTGAAATATTTCAGGGCTTTCTTACTCCATTTTAGCCGTGGAGATGGCAGTGCAGAGACTTGGGACAATTGTTTACGCTGACAATGCAGCATGTCAGTAAGTACACTCTGTAACTGGTATCACTGTAGGCATGTCAAACTATACATATGTGTATGGATGGATGTATGCACTACTCTCTGGATACATATTTATGAGCAGTGCCCAGATCTTCTGTGTACCAGCTAGCTCTGTGCTGAAGCTCTTGTGTGAGAATGAACATGGTAGGTTGTACAGTAAGCACAACAGTACCTGAATGGCTACTGGGCAGGGTGTGTAGACCTGTCAAAAATATGCAGAACCCTTCAGACTATTGGTCTTCATAACAGGCTTGAGCAGTAACTTCTGCCTGATGTAAGGGAGTTGCAGTTGGTGGGATAGAAGACGTAAGCCTTACTCAAGCAGCTAATGTAGTATGACAATACAAGTGACATTTGTTTCCACCTAGATACAAAAGTGTTTAAGACTGAATTTACAAATGAACTGTACAAAAATGCTTTGAAAAGATCAAAAATGGATATTCTGTTACAGTTTGAATTAACTGAGCTATTCTCTGGCAAAATAATGTGCTGCATAAACTCTTTTTTAGAAATATACATTTATGCTGAACTATATGCTTTTTCCTTAGGGAAGATTTTCAGCCAGTCTAAATTATATGGTGGTTTTGTAATCTGAGCTGATGTTTAATATCTGAGCTGAGTCACTGGGTTTGAGTCCAAAGGATACTAGAGTATACGTACGCACTTTCGTTCCTTTTTCTCTTCCCTCTCCTGTACAGCAACATCCTGTGAAATTTCAGCACAGTAATTTTTAGCTGTACTTTAAAACATCTGAATACAGTTTCCAGAAGTAAATTACGGTGCTAGTTGTGATTTCCCAGCAGTGAGCTCAGAGGATGAGTTAGCAGGGTATTCTCAGCACAGTTTACTTTTTTTGTTGTTTTGCCAGTGGTTTGGGCATAAGTCTGAGCAGGGCAAAAAAAGAAAAGGGCATCTAGACAAAACTCTGTACTCTTTTGCACAATCTTGAGTTACTTCAACATCCTCCACAGATGAAGAAAGGGAGATTTTGTACTCTCAATTGCCTTTTGGGGGAATGTCTGACTCTACTACCTAGCACAGTCACCTGCCTGGCGTAGGGCATGTAATTTACTCTGGCACTCCTGTGGAGATGGTTTGAATGGAGAAGTCAAAACATTTCTCTTAGGAGAAGATTTACAAAATGTTGTGTCTTTCAAAATGCTTCAGTTGACTTTCTTGGCATTTCTCTTGATTAAGAAGGAAATCTGGTTAAGTAATCCTGTACATATAGGTTCTTTTCTGGAAACTAGCGTGTTTATTAAATACTTTCATCATCATTGCTTTGGCTTAAGCAGCTTCTAAGAGTATCTAGTAATTGTCCTATTCTGAAAGTCTGGCTTTGTTAGAGGAGAAAGTAAGCAGATCAGCAGAAAAATAAAGTGTTTCTGAATTTAACTTTTCTCTCTGCATTTCTTGGTAGAACAATTAATATTTCAAAACAGTTAATATTGAAATAACTTGAAGTTGAATTCAAGTTTCATATAATTTTTAGTATCTTTTGAAAAGCACCCCAAATGAAAAAAATATCCATAATTGGCCATTCAAATAAAAGCAGTGAACACAAATTTACTTTCAAATGTGCAGATTAGGAGAACTGTGGAAAATAGAGACATCTTTTCCCTTTTAATCTCTGTGAGATATCGTCTGTCTTTTTGTAATGAAAAAGAAAAATGGTGTCAGGGGTGTAATGGTGTGTTTTTTCAAGTTTATGACATCTCTCTTTTTTGTGTTTAATTCAATCACAAATTCTCTAGGTTTAGAATGATCACTTTTTTCCTCCAAGATATCCATCACTGGACTTGTTTGGATCATTTACTTGCATAATTTATTACTTAAACTGTGCAGACCTATTGAGCACTCAGGCATTCTAGGTAGCAATATAGAACAGTTATGATTATATTTTAGCTGAAGGATCTCATCAGCTTTCTGCCTGATGTTGATGCTCAAATCTGTGCAGTTATGTAGTATAATGTTTGTTTTATTTTTGAAATACTGAACATCATGATCTAGTGGAACAGTATTAAATTTCCACCAAATGATACAAGTTGATTAATTCATATACTAAATGATCCTAAAGACTCTGGATATAACCATGGTCATGTAAGTAAAGAGGCTTTATTACTTTTTATTTGTAAAACAGTGGAGAAAAATAGATCCCAAATAGCGGATTTTTCTTAGCTCTTGAATACTGTGGCAGCCTTTGCATTCATCTTTATCTGGTGTCTGAGTAGGAAGCATCCAAATGTGTTAGCTTAACTTGAATCTGATAAAATGTTAGCTAATGGGAAAAAAATCCTAATAATAAGACAGTGAAATACCGTCTGAGAGGAATTCCATTATGTGTATTGCATCTACTTGATGCGTGGAAATTCTTGGAAGTATTCCAGGAGGAATAATAAGAAAAGGATGTCTGGGCAGAATGATTAAGCTTTTCTTTTATTTCTCTCTGTACAGAAAAGGGGGTCTTCATGTCAGCTTTATCTGGTTTTATGTATTTATTTATTTAATAGACCAAGTCTGTGTCTCCGGATAGTCATAGAAATATCAGAATACAGGGCTGGAAGGAAATTTTAGGAGCTGTTGAGTTCACCTCTTTGTCTTGGGCAAAATCTGTTACTGATGGTCTTGCTGAGTAAGTGGTGAAATTTACTGGGAGGGGCCCCTCTGTTCTGCTGGCAGAGCTGCACAGCAGCTCTAAAGGAGCTTGAAAGCTCTTTAGTACTGAGAGCTGAATAAGTGCAGACTGCTTAAGAATATGAGTTAACCATATGGTTAACCATCACCCAGCTTCTTAGGTAGGTTTTGCAGCTCTCAGTGAATTCTGACTATTTTGCTTTTGTCAGAGTTTGTAGCAGGTTTGAAACTGGCATATGGATAGCTGCAACTGCACTGTAGTCATACCTTATCCCAGGTAATAGGCTAGCTTTGAGTTCTGGGGGGAGAGAAATCCCCAAATTCTGAATTTATTCAAGAAGCATTTTCTTTTCTCAGCCCCTTATTGCTCAGAGCTGGTCAGTTTGAGTCTTTTACTTTATTGTAGCATTTCTAAATCTTTGTACTGAACAAAGCAATGTCACACAGTGTACGACTGGGAAACCAGCATGTTTTCTGTTCTTCATATTTTTAATGTGTTCTTTTGCCTGTATAATTATGTGGATTGCTTATCTCAGCATGGGAATGGCACTTGAGAGAGACATTGAGCAGCATCTGAATCTGTCCAACAAAGAGCGACAAAGCTGGTGAAGAGTCTAGAGAACAAGTCTTCTGAGGAGCAGCTGAGGGAACTGGGGTTGTTTATCCTGGAGATAAGGAGGCTCAGGGAGACCTTATTGCACTCTACATCTACCTGAAAGGAGGTTGTAGCAAGGTGGGTGTCGGTCTCCTAAGTAACAAGTGGTAGGACAAGAGGAAATGGCCTCAAGTTGCCCCAGGGGAGGTTTAGATTGGATATTAGAAAAAACTTCTTCATGAAAAGGGTTGTCAAGCATTAGAACAAGCTGCACAGGGAAGCAGTGGAGTCACCATCCGTGGAGGTATTTTAAAGAGATGTAGCTGTGGTGCCTAGGGACATGGTTTAGTGGTGGACTTGGCAGTGTTAGGTTTACAGTTGGACTTGATGATATTAAAGGGCTTTTCCAACCTAAACGTTTCTATGATTCTATGAATGGGGGAAAAATTTGGGGGCCAGTTGTGCTGGATGGCTCTTCCTGCCCATCTGATGTACAGCAACAGAGATGCTCTGGTGCAGAGCACTCCCCGAGGGCGGTGGGCTGCCGCATGGCCCACTCTTCGCCTCGTTCCTCTTGCGGGTGATGTGACGTTGCAGTGCTGTGACATGAAGCCAATCCCCCAGTAAAATGTCTTAATCATCACTTCTCCAGCAGCACCCTCGACCACCTGCTCAGAGCAGAGGTCTTGTCCAGCGGCTGATCAGTCATGCCCTCAGGGGCAGCCCTAAGTGTCGGATAACAGTAAATGGTGTGGGAAGAGGCTGTTAGCAAGACCTGTAAACCACGTAAGAGATAACTACATAAACAAGAAATGAATCACTGTTATGAGTAAGATAAACAGGGCAGCATGTGAGCTTTGGTTTGTTTTGCATTTTGGATTGGATTTTGGTTTGGATTTTTTTGGTTATTCCTGTGCTGGAACTCCCAGACTTTCATTCATGTGTTTTTTAAACTATTGAATGTTTGACTGCATGTCAGAAATAGTTTGACGTTTCTTTTCCATCTCCTGTAGTGAAGAAGGTTGAGCAAGGTTTTTTCCTACCTGTATTTTGTATATTAAATAGAACTTTTTTGCAATTCTGGTCCGTCTATGATTGGTAGCTGAGGAACATATATAGATAGAAATAATACTGAATTTGTGCCATTTAGAGTTTAAGAGGAAATCAGTCCTATTTCTCTCTAAGCTTCTTGACAAATACAAGAAGAAAATACTGTGATACAGTTAAGCAGCTTTGGTATAGGTTTCACTTTTCAACTAAAATACTTTGCTAAAGTTAGTATCTGCTGATTTCTCAAATGCCCATATTTTCCCTATGCTTTTGACTCAGTTTCCACATTTCAGCTTGCCTTCATGAATCAGTATTCCTTGCCAGCTTGGTCTGATGCTTAGTGAAATCCCTTCTCTGATCACATTCACCCCGATTAGCCAAACCTTCATGGCCAGGCAGGTGCACACAGCTAATTGTGGGTATTGTCTTTACAGTATAGTCTGGATGCAAATACTGTTTCAGTGGCACTTAGCAGGAATTGAAGGTGGGAGGATAATTCTTATATCTGGTCTCTACTAGGATATATGTGGTAGTGTACTGTTAGTTTTGTTATTAGTGACAGACATCAGGAATTGTTAACCAAATGTCAGATAAGCAATTCCTCTTGTAGGCAGGAAGGCGCTGTGAAAGGTTTTCATCCCATCTTCAGACTGAATTTTCAGACTACAAGTGTTTAAAGTAGTGGCTCTTTTCTCCTTTCTATCACTCCTTATGTTTTGGGTTTTATGGCAAGCACCTTTTCCCCCTTATAAAATATGAGTGTCTTATTTCTCTCTTTACAAATCTTAATTAATCTCCCAGTTTACTGTGAGATGTGACATAGCACTGTCTGACACTAGACAGCCTATAGACCTTTGCATCCTATTTCACCGAATTTAGAAAATATTCTAAAAGCTTACAATTCCTGAATTTTTGGAGGTGTTTTTTCCGTAATAGGAGCTCATTTACACGTGAGTTTAACTTGTTAATTGCAAATTGATTTCAGTTGCTTTAAGTTAAGTGATTTGTTGGGATCACTGTTTAAATCATGACTTTTAGGCACTTGGATTTATGAGTAGGATCAGGGAAGTTACCCAGCATTTAGATTTGTGGCTTACTTTCCTTTCAGAAACTAATACTGTTCGTGATTCACCAGAGTGCTAACGATAACAAAAATGGACTGTTTCAAAGGAGTTAACCTTTTTCTAAGGCTTTTCTCATATCTCAAACTGTGTGATAGTCCTAGCTAGTACAAGTTAGTTCTTATGGATTAGTTTGTCCATCTGCCACATAGAAATTTTCAGCATGTTCCAACAAATGCCGGTGCTGCCCTGAGTACAGTGTACTGCTCTGCAGCTGAAGGAAGTTTTTTCATCCCTCCTATTAAAACTTTGTCTTTAACTTGTAATCGTCCTGCATGACACTTATTTTGCAATGATTTTACTGCTGTAAATCCACTGTATACAATAGTTCAAATTTACATAAATCTCCAGTTGTGGGACAGAAGAAAATTAACTTAATAGCACGCTGTCAGTCTGTTAATTAATCTCACCCAATCTTGTGCTGTAGAGGGCAGTGGTAGTTGGGTGATTGTACATGCTTGTTGTGGTGAACAGGCTCGGGTGCAAATCAGGACTCTTCCTGACTAGGGGGTACAACTCTTCCACTGTGACATTTAAGACTTAACTGCTAGTGTGTGCTGTTACCAGATCACAAAGCAAAAAAGAAAGGGGACAAAAAAACCCCCCAAAACAAAGGGAGATCACAGTGACTGGGCTGATCCCTCCATGTTTCACTGCGTTGTAGGGAAGTTGGTGGCTATTTCTTATTTACCCTTCTGTTCTCAAAGTCACCCAGCATTTTCAGATCCAGCGAGTAATACGTGGGCATAGAGAAACAAGACACTAACTTCCCTGACTCTCATTTAAGAAGGCCCTCTACACCAAAGTTTCCTTTGCATCACCGACACCAGTGTCAGAGGCAGAGTGTGCAGGAACATGACAGAAGGAGTTAGTGAACCCCGCTGATGTGCAGCACCAAAAATAAAATGTTTTGTGTTGGAAGCCAAAACATTGCTCATGTCAGGAAAGACTGATGCGTACTTTGGGAAGTATGGTAATCTTCATGTCACTTCTGTATATGTGGAATTATTGAACGGATTTTTTTTTTTTCCTTTTTTTCAATATTTGATGCTGAAATATGTACAGTGCATGATGAATTACATAACAGTTGGATGATTTGAACTTTATTTTTCCTCTTTGTTAGTTCTTAATATTTCAAAACATCTCCAGTTTAAGAAAAGCTGGAAAATAGCAGAATTTGTGATACACTGGAAGAGTGCATACTCTGAAATGTTATTAAAAAGAAAATTGAAGATGAGTCATAGGAAATAGAAGTGAAGAGGCAGTTTTTGAAGATTCATCATGTGGGGAAAGAGGAATGAATAAGAAAAGAAAATCCTCAAAATATGAAGATGCCTTTATGTATTTATTTTTAAACTATCTTAATCACAGTCTTGGGATCTCCAAGTGCTCTACTTGTTTTTCTTTCTAATAATTAAATGTCTTTTGACCTCTAGAGGCGGAGGTTTCTGTTTAATAAAGCAGTTGTCAGACATTTGATTGGTAGCAGTGTTGTAGTGTAGGTCTGATTACAATTAAAATGCTATGGGAGTGGCCAACCACTCCATTTGTTTCTCACGGGCTCTGCTTAATTCTGTGTTACAGGCTTCCTTGCTGGAAACGAGGAGCATTTGTAGCAGGTGATACTCAGCACGGTCTGACAATGCTTGGGTTATTTTAAGAGAACATATATATCTCTGTGTGATAGCTGAAGGCTATGACACCAAGAAGAAAGCCCAAGAATAATATCTGGGTACCTCTTACTTGGTTTGTTTTTTTTTTTCTTTCATATATGTACATCCACACATTTTTCTTATATGTGGTTATTTGTGTATATAGAAGTAAGGAGATCATTCCAGTAGTATGCATCCCTCACAGAAGATACTATAGTGGAATAGTTGATGTCATTGGTTTCAGTTGCAGTCTTATCAGAAGTGTTGAAATACTATTTTCAAATTGTATAGAGAGTGTAAGGAGTCCAGGACAATTTTTTCTGGGTGAGCTCTGGAGTTACCACTGGGCAGGAGGACTGCTTTGGATTGGTTTGGCTTTGAAGGAAATAAATGGTTCCTATTCCATGTGAATATAGTATGGAAGATAATTTTCACAGTTTTGAGTGAAAAACACATTACCATAAAATTCAGTTTCTTCTGAAAGCAAATCGTTCTGCCAGATGAGGACCACTTTATTTCCTCTGTAAAATAAACAGTGAGTTGATATAAACTATAGCTTTTGAAAAACGAAAACAGCTTTGGTCAAAGTCATGTAGCTTAGATAAGGAAATTTTCATATTCCTTCTACGGCAAGAGGTTACCTATCGCTGGATCTTTCCTCCTATGAGCTGTTCCTTCTGTTTAATATTTTGCTATTCTTGTCTTTGATTTCTGATGATTTATCTCAAGTTGTGAGTAATGTGAGAGCTTATTTTCAAATGACAGTACTTTTAGTAGCTATGGCTAATGAGATGCAAGTTCAGCTTCTGAAGATATGGTGTGATAATATTGGCATGGCCATTTCAGTGAAGACCTTCTAGTGTCTCCTCAGGGCTAGAGGAAAGCCGTTGTGTTTATAAGGCCTCTGTTTTCTGATGTGTGGAGCAGAACAACAAAATCTGACTGCACATATAAACTGACATGGGAAATATATATCTGTAGTCTAAAGTACCTCATTCGATGGTCTGACATGTTTTATGTATGGTATAGAAGATCTCAGAAGCTATGCTTTGTATCTTTAAAAAATAAAATCCTTACCAAATTATTTTATAGTAGCATGAATCTGTGATACCATATTTCTGCTGAAATATGTCCAACCTTATTAACATCTTCAGTACTTTACTGATTCTGAACATACAGGGCATAGAGAGCATTGCTGGAAACTTACATATCTAGGTGGAAGTACATCATATGCTGCTGTGATTTCTTTGGTGGAAGATGAGTTCATTAACTCTTCACTTTTTCAGCTACTGTCAGACTTAAATTAACTTTGTTACTGTCGCTGTTCTTGCTTGATAGATGGTCTTGGATGTTTTGCTTTGTGTTGCTTTCTGGCTTATAAATGTTATTTCATGGTGTGTGGTTAACTGAATTTTGTTGCAAGGGATTCATGCTTTGTTTGTTGTGTTTGTGTTTTTTTTCCATGTACAGACACTAAGGTGGCTGTAGTGGTAAAGCAATGAAGTAAAAGATTTTACTCAGTCCATTTTAGGCTTCTGTAGGAACATTTTTGCACTAATGCCTCTCCATTTAATATTTGACTGAGTAACCTGCTGTCTCACTTTAACACTTTAATTTTCTTCTTCATGATAGGTCTCTGAACAACAACTTTTTCACGTAAATTGACAGAAGTGGAGAGGAGATGGCCAGTTCAGCCCGAGAACATCTGCTTTTTGTGCGACGTCGCAACCCACAGCTACGGTATACTCTGAGCCCAGAGAATTTGCAGAGTTTGGCATCTCAGGGCACCATGGCTGAGAACATGAACTTGCAGCGTGCCAACAGTGACACTGATTTAGTGACCTCAGATAGCAGGTCTAGTTTGACAGCCAGTATGTATGAATACACCTTGGGGCAATCTCAGAACCTCATAATTTTCTGGGATATTAAGGAAGAAGTAGACCCGACTGACTGGATAGGACTTTATCACATAGGTAAGTCAGAACCATGTTGTAGTATTTGTGTGTTTCTTGCTCTTTTGCCACTTTATATTTCCTTTTCTGATATGTGTTCTGGCACACTACATAATTAATCTAAAGATAAAGTTGAGTTAAGACTACAGAGAATTACCTTGAATTTCTCTTTGCTTTTCTCAGTGCAGTGAAATATATAAAAACATGATTCTAATTAATGTAGATTGGTTCCACAATGACCTGCTAGAATATGAAATGCATTCTCTTAAACAACAAATGTGCATATGGTTTCCTGTTTTCACTTTTGCTGGTGACTGGCTTACAGACTGGAGAATGCGAAGTACCATATTCATCATGTAACTTGACGTACTTACAGTGCAATGTTTATACAGATTTTTTGACAAGTAAATTCTTGACGTTTATGAAAAGATATTTTGTGTAAGTCTTTGATTTTGTAGAACCGAAATTGTATCAGTTCTGAAGGAGCGAGAATTTCTGTTTATGAAGAATTCTTGTAGAAGTCATTCCTCTAAAGAGATTCTTTTATGTGCTTTTTTTGTGCTGTTCAGGATATTTCATAGGAGGGAGCCAGATGGAGCTCTAGTTTGGCATGCAAGGGTATGTGGAGAGTGTGTGCAGCAGCAAATAATGTGGCTCAAAAGGAGTGGATCAGTAGGTCAAAGCACTGAGTCCCTGGCATCAGCAGCATCTTTGGGCTGGGATTTTCCATGGTATTATGTCTAATCAGGACCCTAGATACAAACATCCCTGCCGTGTGTGTGGTTTGGAGCTGTCCAAAGGACAATCCTTATGTCCCCACTAGGAACTGGAGCGTTGCTAGCGGGTAACTGTAGTGGCACATGGGGTTTGTTTGTCTTCTCAAGGAATCCAGTTCATCTTGAACTAAAATCACTCTCTGAATTTAATCAGTGTTCAGTAAGTGGGACTGATTGATTGATTTGTTTCAAAATTGCACTGTTTCTCTGAACCTAATTACTAATGTGGAAGGCAACTGTCAGTTCAATCTGCCAAAAACAGGTATAGCAGAAACGTGGAAACACCTCTGACCACTGGAATTTTGTCTGTGTTTGGACTAAGCTTGGTGCAGTGAAATCGGTCTCAGTAGGATTTCAGAGGGATATTTGCTGTGCCAGCTTTTACCAAGATGTTCTATCTCTGCATCACTTAATGTTACATGCTGTGTACATGGTGTTTCTGGCTCTCGTTGTGTCTGCTATTTTTTTCCAGCATTACTGCAGCTCCTCCACAAACAGGACAGTATTGACTTGTGCTGTTCCAGTACTTACCTGACTATAAAAGCTGTACTGGAGTTGCTGCATGAGCTGCAGTCTCTCCTGGAATGAACTGTGGATATGTGTTAACATTTAAGTCACCTAAATGAAGTGTCTCTATAATAAACAGAAATTAATCCTCCCAACGGCATTAGCAACTGAAGTGTGATCTGCGCTGTAAAATGCACAGACTGCTAAATGGACCTTAAACATTCTAATTTAAATACATTGAGAGCTTCATCTGAATAAAGCTTTGACACCCCTTCCCATTGTTTGTTTTTCATGGTTCACAGCACTTCAGGATTGATATTTAAGATGCTACAGTACATCATCTTTCTGTAAAATTCTCATTGGTTCCTGTTGTAGGCTGTAAGTGATTTTTATCCTACTTTGATGATAAAAATATTTCTACTTTCAGTCTGTTGAGCCCCTAAAGTACAAAACAACGTTAAGTTACCACAGGGTAAGAATCCTATAAGGAACAGCCAAATTTATGCCTTCTTGGGCCTAAACCCCCCATCATGCTACTGTGGAATACCAGAGTGTTTGAGTATGTTGGGTTTCCTGTTTTTTTTTTTTGTTTTTTTTTTTTTTTAATGATGAAAGGTCCAGGAACTCGTTCACATTGAGCTTTTGTCTTCACTGCCACTTGAAATCCATGAATGCTTCTGAGAGTTTTGTTACTGATTTAAAATAGAACTGAGCAGAGTTCTTCCTTTAAGACTTGTGGTTTCATGATTCTGAATGATGCAATTACGTGTTTTTTACAACAGAGAGTTGAGGATATATTCAGCCTGATGGGCATGCCTGTCTGATTTAGTTTTTTTGATAAACTCTTTCAAGTATCTAGCATATTTTAAAACTAAAAAATGATAAAAGTAATTTGCATAACTTTTATAGACATAGCTAAAGTAAATTAAATCCCATAGGGTATAATCCAGGATTTTCAGTCCTTTGTAATAATTGCTGTGAAGTATCCCTAGTTTCCACTTACTCTTTGGAAGTTGAGGACACTCACTAATTTTCTCAGGAGAGGGTTGTTTATGGGTGAATATATTTAAAAATAAAGACTCTATTATATTTGCATGAGATTATCCGTCCTGTTCTTTCTTTAATATAAAAACCATTTCACTTACAAAGTCGATCTCCTTTGGCACTGCCTCTTGAAGGCAGCAGAAATTGTGTGGTCACAAGACAGCACTGGGGCTGTACCTCCAATGTTCCCCCAGTAAAGCACCATTTTTCAAGGAGTTAGGAACAGAAGAAGGCAGATATTTTGCACTTACTTAAAAAAACCACATTGCATAATCAAAAACACGATCCTGTGGCTTTTTTTTTTTTAATGTTGGGTTTACAATTAACTGCCGTGTAAGCCGCATCAATGTTTTGAGGAGGGAAAAAAAGCGAGTTTTAATTCTGTAAACGAAGAGAAGGTTAAATTCTAAAATGAGCATCATTCTGAGCTGAGGCATTAGTATGGAGAGACCTGGCAAAGGCCTGAAGCAATTCAGGTACATTTTCACTTCAATTTAATTTTGTGGAATGCATCCATTATAAAAGGAATTGAAAATTACGCACTGGGAAACTGTCTTGCCTCTTCATTCATTAATTTATTCAATTAGCGCGCTCTCATGAGTTTTCTGTCATGGGAAAGGAGTCAGTTGTGTGCTTCTCAGTGTGGTTTTACCATGGTTAAAACTGCAGTGGCTCACTAGGAATCCCACCAAACTTATTAGATCCCTTTCTTTTTAAGAGACTGACTACAACCCACCGTACACATTCACCCACATATCGATTGGTGCTGTTCAGTCACAAGACTGTCAGTAACCAGATTCACTGCCTTTACTACTAGGTGGTGTGCAGATTATTGGCTTGTACTAGGGAATAGAAGATGGAGCTTTGTCTAGTGCAGTACAAGTTCAGTGAAACTTCTTGTCTGCTAAATGGTTATGAAAATAGATATCTTCTTGAAAAGAGAAAAGCCTAAGGGGAGAAACACAGAAAGATCTTATTCTGAAGCACTGATTCTTTTTTTTTTTTTTTAAGTGCATGTGAATTTTTTTTTCAGAATTCTGTTTTTTAAAAAAAAGGAGGTAAGTCATAAATGAACAAATACTTTGTAGAAAAGACTACATATTTTATTAGACATTAATTCCCTATAATGTCCTCAGGATACTCCTCTGCAGTAACTTTTGGGCTTTCATTTTTAAATGCAAGAACTTGAATCTGTGAAAAATTATACATAGCTCTACATAGCTAAATTTGTGTTCAGTTTTCCCAGAATTCTGTATTCTAAGGAATGTTTTCAGATACATGTGTGTTTGCTGGTTTTAGTACCATACTTATATCTTCCTCTGTTTCATCACTGCGTACAGCTAAAATGTGATCTGTTTTCTTTGTACAGAGGGTCTTCCTTTCCAGCGTATTCCTAAGGACTACCAGAAGCAAAGTGTATGTGAGGGACCCAGGGTATTCTGTGAGGACAAACATTCTTTTCCTGACTATTTCTGGGTTTGTGCTGTCTGAACTTTTTAAAGTGTCAGTAGCACTTCTTGAACAGTCTTGTCCATCAGATTTGGTTGAAGCAGCTTTCTAGCTCCAGAGGTGAGATGCGTGGAGAATGTAGATGACACATCTACAAAAGCACAGAAAGTTGTCCCAGTGAGACTATGTGCAAGGGAGAAATGTTTTTTTTCTGAGTATTACCTTTCCTTTAGGTAAATTAGGCAGTGTTGCATGAAATGTGAATTTGTCAAATCTGAAACACAGGTTTATAATTTTGAATTCAGCTTTAAGCTTTGTCTAGAATGGGCTTCTCATTTCTTCTTCAGGACAATTTATGAGGATTGTCACTTGAAAGTGTCAAGTGTGATGAAATTCAGAGAAGGGGCTTTTTAATAGAGATATTCTACCTGTGCTTACTCTGAGGAGTAAAGGTAAATTTTCAGTCTTTCTGTCCTAATGAGAAGGAAGGAAGAGGTCCATTCTCTCAATTAAACGTTTGTTTGGGGTTTTTTTAAGAGCTAAACTAGGATTTAAACTGAAAACCTTCTTCATCTTTTGAAGTGGTAGAAGACTACAAAATTAAAAATAACTTTTGCATCATGTTAGACTCTTTAAAGTTTTCTTGTCCAGTACTGACCCAACTTTTGCTCTATACATGTGTGCTTTAAAAATGTTTGTTCTAAGCAATATTTAAGCTATTAGAGTTTTATAGACATTTTTTCCTCTAATTAAGAGGAACTGAATCTTGCTATGGCAAGAGTCCTATAGTGAGTAAGGCTGTGCAAAGTATTGGACCCAGCTGGAGTTAAGGTAGAGAAATGGATATTCATTTTGAAGGGACTATGAGACATCCCAGTTTTCTTGCTATTGTTTTATTGAAAGAGGGTACCAGGACTTCCTTGGGAAGTGACAACTGTTTAAGAAGATTAGTAGGTGGACTCTCCACTGCTCATGGGATGCTGAGGGAAATCAAGATCAGGATGCTGATCTTGATGAGTTTTATGTGTTGCCATGAAGTCTCATATTTAACAAAATCAGAAAGTACAAAATAAAGAATAAAAAGTCAGGAGAGAGAACCAGACCCTACTTTTAGTTTAAATAGATTAACTCCCATGGCCAAATTGCCCAGGTTGGCCTATTTTGTCCTCATTTAGAGAGTCCTATTTATGAGATGCATGCCCTTATTCTAGAGATCGTTAGCACATTTAAAATGCTAGCTATCAAATGTCACTATATTTATTTCCCTTGGCTGCTTTTCACAGGCTGCTTGACTTTTTGTCGTACCTACAACATGGAGCCACAATAGCATTATAAAAAACTCCCCAAAATCAAAGCAAAAAACCCCTGATGCAAAGTTATATAGGGCAATTTAGATAGGATCTAGGTTTATATTAGGGCTTCTAGGGTAATAGAGTTTGGAGCCTTTCCATTTCAGGTCAGACAAGATTAAAAAGAAAAAAGCTTTCACATAAACTGCCTTTAATACACTTTAAATAGTGGCTTACATTAGAAAGAGAGGTTATAAAACGTTAAGATGCTTTATTCCCAGAAGATTTCTCTGGTTTTCAGTATAGAAAACATATGAAGTAGTAACTTCCAGAAAATCCTGATTATTAATTTGATTTTTTTTTCCTTCCTGTTTTAGAAGTATGAGTAGTTTTCTGTACTTTAAAATCTGAGCAGTACTGTTAATGTCTGTTGACTAGTTACTAGACATAACAGTATTAATTTGTGATTGCTCCTTATTGTGGCTGCGGCTAAGTCTGCAAACCATGGGCTTGACTTTCTGTGTAGAAGAGTTGCTCTTTACTCAGCTGGGTCTACAGTAGAGTTTTTGGCTTAGGCTTCCAGGAGGCGGGCTGTTTGTCATCAACCATTGAGGATTATAGTTATTTTTTTTATGATATCACCCGAATATCTAAGCACTCTGGTGATTTACTCTTAAAAAAAAAAAAAAAAATAAAGAAAAAAAAAGAACCAGCTATGGCTCAAACTCTGGAAGAGCCATACCTGTGCATGTTGAGATGTCATTGAAACCCCCACTGGAGATGTATGCTTAAAAAATACATTTAACAAAGCAAAACTCATAGTCAATGACAAGTAGGATTACAGGAGAGAACTTGGATTCATCTTGGCCTGCATCTGAGATTGATGCTAGTCTGTGTCTGTCTGATTTTGATACTTGTGATACAAAAGTGTGTGGAAAAAAGCTGCCTTGAAATACTTCATTTGTTGGTGGCTCAGTAATATTTAGGGAAAGGCCACATCTTGAGTGGTATGATGCAAAGTGAAGACAGTCTTAATACCAGAATTGTATCCTAAAATCACATGCAGTGAGACTTACAGTGGTTTAAAAAAAGATCTGTAACAAACCAAGGGTCTTCAGAAGCTTTCCCTCCAGGAAATCTTATTCATGGCACTTCTATTGTATTCTTTCCTTTCTTCCTAGATCCTGACCCACATGCAAAGCTACTTTTTCCTCAACACAAAATTTGGTACTTTCTCTTCCTCAGTTGTGAGCTAGTAAATTTTGCTCAAAAATCAGTGTATGGACAACATAATACCTTCTCTTTACTGCAAAAGTTAGAAGACATGAGTAGAAGGTGCTTTCTCTTTGTATTTTCACTGCATACAGCAGATACCTTAAAAGGTACACTCACTATATTAAAATGCACTCATTATATTTGTTTTAAGAAGAAAATAATCACTTCCCTGCTAATAAATAAAAACAAAACCTAGAATATTGTAGAGTGATATTTATGTCTGGGAGAAGTTCAAGCTGTTACAGAGAAAGTATTGCCAGAACATCCAGACTTTTCTGTTAATAGTGTTTTTTAAGTTTTTGAAATACCCCTGACCTGAAAACTAGACAACGTAGCTGCAGGGAGAACACTTTCAGCTGTGTTGTCAGTATCTTTCCACTGCAAGAGGTTTTGGCATGACAACATTTATAATCCTTTGGATAGAAAGCAGCATTCGCCCCACCCTGCCTTTTTGAAGTGGCTGTTCCAGCAGGTGGGAAGATGGCAAATAACAAACACTGGATAATGGGAAACAATGTACACTTCTGAATTCATAATATTCCCTTCTATAATAAAACTGTCTTGTGCTAGCTTTGTTTTTTATTTGCTTGAAGGAGGTTGGCTTTTAATTTGATTTTTTTTTTTAAAGTCATTTGCTGAGCTGTTTTCTATCATCAAATCAATATGCCATACAGTATTTTCAAAATAACTTGAGAAAACCAGTTATTTCAAATCACCGACAAATGGACTGAAAAAGTTGTTGCATTAATTCATCTATTGATTTTTTTCATGTAAGTAATAGATTATAGATTAGTTTTGCATTATGCACAGTGTTAGGATTCCTCCTGTAAATTTTTTATGAAGTTCTTGGCTCCTTCTTCTGCATGGATTTATCAATGACTGTAAGAATATGAATTAATGGAGAAGTGTTACAAGCTGAGGGTTCAATATAGTGTGTTAAGGATGTGACCAGTGTAGGTAAAACCAGTGGTGCTTACAAAGATGAGCAACACTCATACTAGGATGCTGAAACTAACACTCATTGGTGGATGTTTAATACAACCTTTTGATATATGCTGATACTTGACACACAAGTTTTTAAATTATAACCGGATGATGTTACTGAAGGTGCCAGTGTTGATCATGATAGACTCCTTTCCTAGCAAAGCTCATCAAGATGTATCTTGGAATTTATGCTATTTGAGGAACAATACAGGTCCAGAGAATGGCCAGACCCGACCATCTCAGAGGTCCTCTGATATGGGAAAATTTTCAGCTGGGTCTGAGCGGTACCCAGCCCTTGTGCAGTTTGGCATAAGAGAGGCACTGATGTGGGGTGAAGATGCTACAAGCATGCAGTTGAGCTGACTATGCTTAGCTGGTGTTTACTCCTTGAGAAAAACAAAGCTTACAGACATCTGCATTGGCAGTGGTTATTGTCTCTTTGCCCAGCAGCATACAGGACTCCATTTCTCTCACTCTGACGGGCAGCCAGTTCCCAGACAAGCAAATCCCCTGCATCAGAGCTTTGTTTCAAGGTCTGGTCAACCTCTCTTCATGAGATCTGCCTCCTTTGTCTAGCAGTCATTTAGAGTTAATGTCAGACTGTTTAGTCTTCGATTGTATTTTGAGTCACCAGTCACTCATTTGATCACTAATGTGTCAGTAGTCCTTGAAAATTTATAAAAATTAGTAGTCATTGCCCTTGTCACACCCACCCTGACCTTGGGAATAAATTAGTCCTTTATATCCCAGTGTGTGGTAATGCAAAAAATGAACCTACAATTTCCATAAAAATAGCAGTCATTTCCCATGTACTGTAGTAAGGAGAAGAGATACAACAAAGATTCATTACTTTGCTTGGAAGAAGCAAGATGAGTACTGTAAAGTGTTTAGTGAATGTAAAGGAGCTTATTTTAAAAATTTATAGAATATAAATATTAGTTTATATTATTTTAAAGTTAAAAATAACTTGCATAGTTATGCAGATATATAATCAGATCATAAGGGAAATGAACAGAAAAAATTTATTTTGCATATTTAAGAATTCAGTTTCAGCTTGATCTCTTCTTGCATGTCACTGTTAACATCAAGCCCTCTTTAGGTGTATGTAGAAGAAGGTTTGATAGGTACAGGTCACCATTTTCTAGTTTTCTTACTGAAAGTGTGATTAGAAATTCAGTTTCTGTTTTTCCCAACAATAATTCTCTGATCATTGCTATTCAGTTGCCATTAGAATTTTTCATTATTGGAAATAGTATGAACTTTCATGCTCCATTAAATGCTTCCTTCCTTGACAATTTAAACTTGATCTGATGGTCATAAATGTGATTTACATGAGTGGAGTTGCGTTTGAGGATAATTTTTGATGCATTAAAACTGAAAGCTTGTACCTACTAGGTGTCATCTGTGAAGGGGACTAAGAATTGAAGACAGTTGGTGCCTTGCAAGATCAGGACCTTAATCAGTGTTTCATCTTTGCCATCAAATGTGAAAGCACTTACTCGCATATAAAGCCAGTTAAGCCTAAATGGGTTTGGCTTTATAAGATGAAATATGCATAGAAAAACATTATAGCACAATAGCAGGCACCTAACCTTGTCGCTGAGTTAAATATCCAGTAATGACCTCCTAAGAAAAAGAAAAAAAATAGTATCTTTCTATGTTCTCTGTAGTTTATTTTGTATACAGTTTCATGCATAATGTACTTCAGCAGATGGTAGCTTGCAGGGAGAGGGAAAATACAGTTCAAGAAATTTTTCAACATAGATGCATCTCTGAATTTTAGTAGACTTGCAGACAGGCAGTTGCTTTCAGGCTACTGAATAAGGATGCAGCAATTTACCAAAGTCAACAATGAGTAAGATTTTCAGGAGTTATTGATGGGGTAGTACTTAATATACAGGCAACACCACTTTGATATATTCTTTAACTTGTAAATTATTTGAGCAACAGGATGAAAAGTGCATTGTCTAGTTCCCTTTTAAAAAAAACCCATACCCGTGGTATGTTTTCGGCAAGTAAAATCAAAGACAAGCACTGACATCAATGGCCTTTCACCAAATTATGCGAATAGGTTTATTTGTTGTTCATTCAGCTAGATGTTCTGAGTCATTAGCACATAAGATTTTGATTTAGAAAAGTGGTCCTAATTGCAGCACAGTTGAGTACACTCCTTCTCTCCTGCTCAAGCAGTTAAATAAAAATTACCGCCTTTCAGATCAATCTAGATTACTGTCTTCAGTGCTACTATTCACTGCCCATTGGCTGAGCAGCACTAGGCTGGCAGAGCATTTACCCTCCCAAGAATACGGACCAGCTCTATGCCGATTTAGCATCTTAAATGAGATGAGGGAGAGCAGCAGGGGTAGCTGCAGGGAACCTGCAGGAGTGTGCAACTGGGAGTGAGAGGGACTGTCTCTTTGGTAGTAATTTGCCACTTGACCTGCTCAGCTGCAGTGTGCAGCAGTGACCCCAGCGGAGAGGGTGGGATGGGATGGGAGTTGTAGGCTGCTGTAATAGGAGCCCAAGTCTGACTGAGCTTTTTGTAGTTATTTATGCTCTGGGTGTAGTTGTATTGCTGGGAGTAGCCGAGTTGGTGAATTTTTGTTTCTAGTTGCATTTAATTCTAGGTTCTGTTCTTTGCTTGCAGCTTCCCAGGGAATTACTGCTTTTAAAAAATACTCTGCTAGGAATGTAAAAGAAATCCTAGAAGTGTTTTTATCTGTAGGTCCTTTCAAGATATTTACACAAATTAATAAAGCTTCTTTGCCTTCATTAGTCTGCACGGTTTTGCGGTTCTTTTTTGCTGTTGCATGTTAACACAATGAGAGAGAAAACTTTTTACTTCTGAGATCTCATGCTAAAAATTTAAGAAGGATGTTTATCTCCTTTTTTTACTTGTAATGATGATTTTAATATAATTGGCTTTGATTTTTGACGCTGGTAAAATGATACTGCTTCTAAAGAATGGCAACATGACCTTCATGTTTCTTTTGGCTTTGGTGTCATCCAGTTTAGTCTGCAGAACCATTTACTACTTGTAATAAGCAGTATTTGACTTTATCTGCCCTCATCTTCATGACATGAGCTTAAAGATTTGAGACCAGAAGTAACTATATTGGCATCCTTTTTGTTTAAGAGGTAAATCTTAACCCTGAAGAAATAATCCATCTCATTACAAAACTAGTAAAGCATATGTGTGAGGAAAAAGATCTAGACAATGCATGAGGGGAAAAATGTGATTCCTGTTCCTCTGAAGATGATATAGTGGTGCTGAAGACAAGTTAGCAGTCTTTCTGGTTATTATTATTATCTGTGGGGAAAACTTTTTGAACTGTCAGTGTATTGCTCTGGAGTTAACCTATCCTGGCAATTCTAAATTCTCTTCTGCTAAAGTAGACTGCAGAGATCCCAGGATCTTCCAACCTCCTTTTTCACTCTTCTGCTTCTACTGCATGAGAGGTAAAAAAGAATAGGTTGGTAAGATGCTATTGCTCGGATAATCACAGAATCGACTAGGTTGGAAAGGACCCTGGAGATCATCTGGTCCATTAACCTAACACTGACAGTTCCCAACTACACCAGATCCCTCAGCACTATGTCAACCCACTCTAAAACCCCTCCAGGGATGGGGACTCCACCACCTCCCTGGGCAGCTTAGTCCAACGCCTAGCAGCCCGTTCTGTAAAGAAATACTTCCTGACATCTAGTATAAACCTTCCATGGTGCAACTTGAGGCCATTCCCTCTTGTTCTATCACTTGTTACTTGGTTAAAGAGACTCATCCCCAGCTCTCTGCATCCTCCTTTCAGGGAGCTGTAGAGGGCGATGAGGTCTCCCCTCAGCCTCCTCTTCTCCAGACTAAACCCCCCCAGTTCCCTCAGCCGCTCCCCGTACGACCTGTGCTCCAGACCCTGCACCAGCTCCGTTGCCCTTCTCTGGACACGCTCGAGTCACTCAATGTCCTTTTTGTAGTGAGGGGCCCAAAACTGAACCCAGTCATCGAGGTGCGGCCTCACCAGTGCCGGGTACAGGGGTGAGATCCCTTCCCTGTCCCTGCTGGCCACGCTACTGCTGACACAAGCCAGGATGCCATTGGCCTTCTTGGCCCCCTGGGCACACTGCTGGCTCCTGTTCAGCCGGCTGTCAATCAACACCCCCAGGTCCCTCTCTGACTGGCAGCTCTCCAGCCACTCCTCCCCAAGCCTGTAGCGCTGCTGGGGGTTGTTGTGGCCCAAGGGCAGCCCCCGGCATTTGCCCTTATTGAAACTCCCCCAGTTGGGCTCAGCCCATGGCTCCAGCCTGTCCAGGTCTCTCTGCAGAGCCTCCCTACCCTCGAGCAGATCAACACTCCCACCCAACTGGGTGTCATCTGCAAACTGACTGAGGGTGCACTCGATCCCCTCGTCTAGATCATCAGTAAAGATGTTAAACAGGAGTGGCCACAACACCGAGCCCTGGGGGACACCACTCGTGACCGGCCGCCAACTGGATTTAACTCCATTCACCACAACTCTCTGGGCCCGGCCATCCAGACAGTTTTTTACCCAGCAAAGCGTGTGCCCAGCCAAGCCAGGAGCAGCCAGTTTTGCCAGGAGAATGCTGTGGGAAATGGTGTCAAAGGCCTTGCTAAAGTCAAGGTAAACTACAAACACAGCCTTTCCCTCATCCAATAAGTAGGTCGTCCTGTTACAGAAGGAGATCAGGTTTGTCAGGCAGGACCTGCCTTTCATAAACCCATGCTGACTGGGCCTGAGCATCTGGTTGTCCCGCATGTGTTGTGTGATGGTACTCAGGATGAGCTGCTCCATCAGCTTCCTGGGCACCAACGTCAAGCTGACAGGCCTGTAATTTCCTGGATCATCCTTCCAACCCTTCTTATAGATGGGCATCACATTGGCCAACTTACAATCTGTCGGAACCTCCCCGCTCAGCCAGGAGTGCTGGGAAATGATGGAAAGTGGCTTGACGAGCACCCCAGCCAGCTCCTTCATAATGTCTTTTTACTTATGACTGCTGTGCAGTTAGACGTATTTAATCAAAACTTTGTCATAATATACCACTTTAATTTCCAATGGAAAACAGTCTTCTGATTAGCTAGGGCATGAACCACCAATTACTTTGAAGCAGGTTATTTGGTACTCAAGAATATTTACTAATGTCTTGGTAATTTTGTAGATAATGTACTCACCAGAAACTCCAGTTGTTGTGAACAAATTGAAGCTATGTCTGGGTAGCTGAATGTGAGTACATTAATTTAAAAATTGCATTTGGCTAAAACTAGAGTGTTGTGATTCTTTGAAGATGAGAAGAGCCCGTTAAAAGTACTTGATTTCAGAATAGTGGAGCAGGACAAACTTGCTCTTTAGAGGTCCCACTTGCTCACTGTTCAAGGATCTGAATTACCACTTAGCATTACTCCAGTTCTCTTTTTGCTCAAAGATTGAGCAATTTCATTCTGAAAATTAAGACTGTGATTTTTTTGGTTTGTTTGTTTTTCTCCAAATCCTAATTCTGCACCTTCCACCCAGTTTCTTTTCAGGGAAGGTTCAGTGGAAATATGTCAAAATTTAGGTTTATGACATTCTGGGTACTGTGAGCAAACAAACAAAAGGCTAATTTGAAGTAGAAAATGATGGATTTTTTTTTCTCTTTTTTTCCCCCCCATCTCCACACACTTCTTATTTTTGCTTCTGTTGGTTTGGGGAGTCTGTATGTACCTTGTCACTTGGTCTTTCTATCTGTGTTTGTACTTCTTTTTCTTGTATTTTTATACCATATTTCTTGTGTTAAGATGAGGGGACGTCTGAATGGGAAAAATTGTTAAGATGATGAAGAAGTTGAAAATCCCTTGCCCTAGAGAAAACTAACATCTCCTCCCTCCAAAAAAACCCACCAACTTTCAGTGTAGTTTTGGGTTGCATCTAATTTGGTTATAGTCTTCCTTTGGATGCTTGCTGATCTGACTTACTGTGCAGCTAACCAAGTGCTTTGTCTAGTGGAGCATGGTAGGAGGCGGTGTGAGGCTGCTTCTCCATGGGCCATCTGCTGATCCAGTGGTTGTAACTATTAGCTGCAATGTGAAACTACGTCATTAGAAGAGCAGTTGGATCTCGGCTTTTCTGCACGAGATAAAAGCTTTAAAACAATGAGATATTTCTGGATATTGGGAACTGGCATGTTAAGAGCTTGCGTATGATGGAGTTAGTGGATTGCAAAAGGGCATGCTAAGGTTTGGAAACCTCTTTGTTTGCCAGACCAGGTAAAAGTGACAAATTTTACATACAGGGATCAAGGGATATTCCAGTGCAGAGAAGTCATCAAATAGAAAAATGAAGTCCAAGGGAATCAGCTGTAAAGACTGAGCAGATACTGATCCAAACTGTAAAGACTGTGAAGAGTAATGGAGAAAATGAGAAGGAGGCACAGAGATTTTACTGTCTTTATTGAATCTGTCTGAAGAGTGACTTTGTGCTGCAAGCTCAGGGTGCAGTTTCCCTCCATCGTGAGAGCCTCAGCTGATCATTTTTCCAAGAGCGGGGTGGTGTTGATGAGATTGCCTCTCAGAACTGGCTGGTGATGCTGCTGTGTTCTGGGAGATTCAGTACCATGTCTGGACCATGCGACATTTCCAAAAGCTGTATGTGCATGTGGGGTGAGCCTCCCAAGTGAAACAAGAGGCTTAGCACCTTTGCCAGCCCAGCACATGGACATATATTTTCACTTGCTAAATGTCTAGCCAAAGGCATCTGTTCGGCATTGCCATCCTGCTAAATTCTTGTCTAATAGACAATGGCATAGAAAAGTTTTAATGAAAAATTGCCTTTTTTCGCTTAATGACTGAGAATACTCAAAATACTTGAGTTGCACTCTGTCCTTCAAAAGTCTGTGAGAATCCAGAGAAGGGCAAAAGCGATTTGTAATAACTACTATTTCATGAAATCTTTATTGTTTGGCAAATGGATTTTTCATTTGTTCCTGTCATGATCTTGGATATTCAGAAACTTGAAACCCTGGAGATGAGTGGTTCTTGGAAAGCCTGTGAAAATGTTTCTGATTCTATCCTTTCGTTTTTGAAGAGTTGAGCTTTTCCAAGGCAGTGCACTTGATTACATTGCTGGAGACCCTTGAAGGTAGGGACTTCTTGTTTCCTTGTCCCTGGGTGATGACCTCCAGGTATCCAGCATCCCCAGAGCTCTGTGATGAGTTGGTTCTGTGGTGTGTTATGCATCTCACTGATAAGGCTTCATCTTGGGATGTATAATTTGTCTATGGACCCTATGTCCTTGGTGGTAGGTGCCAGGGATGTGAAATAAAGTTCTCGTGAGGCATAATGGCAGCAGTATTTTTAATTTAAATACTGGAGAGATTAACTAAACTGTTTCAGGGAAGGTTTTTTGTCTCTGCAGGGTTAAAAAAACAATAAAAACCACTTTACCTTCCTGATTAGCCATGGTATGTTGCTTTTACAGTGAGCATAAGGAGAGTTATGATAATGGGAAACAAACATCGTGTTTCACAGAAAATATTTCAGGTTCTTTTAGAACTTCCTCCTGCTCATTTCTGTAGAAATCTAAGACTGACTTCTCTTATTGTGTGTGTATTGGATGAATTTCTTCCAGGATGTGTTGGCTCATTTCCTTGAGTACGTCTAAATTTTCTGAATTTTTTTCAGTCACAACAGATAGCTGAAAAAGCTTTAAGGAAATGAGTCAACCTCCTGAAATAAATTGCTTACTGAATACAGGATACTGTGTATGAAATCACAGACGCCCTTGATAGTTCTGTTGATACTGATTTACAGATATTCTCTGAAAATCTCTTCAATATACTCCATGTTCCAAAAGGATTTGGGAGAAAATATTCCAAAATAGCACCTGAACTTTGCTGTTAGAAATGTAGGGCATTTTTTTCAGACTTCCAGGTATCAGTGCGAGAGAGGTGCAGATTGGGAAGTGGCAGGCAGAATCCTTAATGTGAAATGAATGATGTCACTGAACTTGTGTGTAAATTAGGAAGAGTAATGTAAAGATACTGAGTTGAGGACTACCAAGCTTTCTTATAACAGCATCCTAAAATCTGAAGGCTACGTAGGCGATATGCTTCACTCCTTATTTCATCACTTGCAAATAATTTGCGTTCTGATTTCAGGAGCCCCTCTGATGGTCTCCTGCATGTCCTGTGGTTGCCTATAGCAGGTGCATTTGTTGTGAGAGGAGGGGCTCATGACCTGGCCTCCATCCCTTTGGGACCACAAGTGTCCCAGCAGGGAGTTTCTCTGCATGGAGCTTTGCTGAGTCACTGCGCTGGCAGCTGACTGAAATCATACATAGTTAGTTTAAAAATAAGTAAGAGGATACCGTTTCACTAACACATATGTCTTATACAGTAGGTAGTCAAGGCTTCGGGATTTTCTTTGCTTCCCAAGAATTACATAGCAACTCAGGGACAGAAATGACGAAGCCAGCATCAAACATCATGATTTGGAATTTTCTCTCTGATGAGCCCATCTAAAAGTAAAACCAGATGATCCTGAATTTTTAAGAAGTTTGACATCTGGATCTGAATCTGAACTTTGAACTTAGAAGCAGCAGTAATTAGCTGGCTTGCTTTGCTTTAGTGTATTACACAGAATGTACGTATTGCAGGCAATATATACCACATCTCCAGACAGATGACATACACTGTCAGCTTTTTAGACATTCTGAATACATTTTCTGTATTCAGATTCAGAAAAATCTGAATACACGCAGATCACAATGGAGAGAAGAAAGCACAAAGTAACTGGAAAAGATGTGACCCTATTGGTATTTAGAGTGTCTCAGAACAATGAGAGTTGGATAAATGCAGGTACAAAATACAAATCCAACTGCGGTGCTCTATCTAAAAGTTCCCCCCCTCTACATCCAACTCCGCCAAAGGGAGGGAGCTGGAAGATGGTGCAGGTCTCTGCCTTGGATTTTCTAGTTGTCATCAGTGTTTATCTGTTACTTGCAGTCATGAACAGTTGACTTGTTGCTTCTTTTGTTGGAGCCTAAGTTGGCCATGGTAGTTTGATATTTGGATTTGTATGCTTTTTAATATGACCTTTGGGAGTGAAGTAGCAGTATGTATTAGTAGTTTCAGCTCCAAATTCCACAGAAGTTTTGTCCTGATGTTCAATGCAACAGAAATCTTTTCTGAAGGAGGAGCATAAGTACTTAGTTATTCTGAAGAGGGTGAAATATGAAGGGGAAGGTGGATCCAACCAACCAAAACCCTCCAAAACCAACCATTATAGTGAGCAGTTGTAAAGCAGTCCCAGTTCACAGTGTTTAGAATTTAGGATAGCGATGGCTTTTTTTCCTCCATTTTTTGGATATTTACAGAAGAGCATGATGTGGTATATCTGGTAGGGTTTCTCTCCAAGTCCTTACAAATATTTCCAACCCTCTATGCTTTCCTGGTATAAAATCTATATACTTCATTTTGCTGTTAGTTTTTTAGTTAATTATTCCCAATTCTTGTGGAGGTGGCAAAGTTGGGGCTTTGTGACCATATGGGGAGGGAAAGGAGGGTGCTGCATTCTCCTTATCAAGGGCTTGCAAAAGGGCAGAATAGTCATGGTTTTATTAAAAATATCCCAAGCAAACAAAAGTATTGCATTAGTAGAAGTGTCCCGAGTGAAGAATCTGAAGAAATTATTAATTGTAATGTATTTGGCAGGAACGTGGGAAAGAAAGTGCTTGACACATTGTTAACTTGGAGATCAGCATACATGCCTCTTGCAGGTTAAGGCATAGGGAATGGTATCCAGAGTGGTAGAGAAAATCAGCCAAAACACATGGCAAACTGTTGATATGTTGTGAAAAAATGGGTTTGGTCTCCTCAGCAAAGAACCAACAAAAACTTGTGAATTTCTGTCAAGTAAACAAGCCCCAGGCTGCAATGCAAGGGAACCTGAATCAGGTCAGGGACCGTACGAGAACGCAAGCAGAGACAGAAGTGAACGAATTACATTTCTTGTGCCTGTATACCTTGCAAAAATAGCATCTTTGAAAGTGTATATGCAAATTTAGAATGTGCTCCTCTTCAGAAGTATTTCTGGGTTATCCTGTGTCTGCTTGAATATTAATACAAAGTATAACCACACTATATTGTTTGGTGGAAATTACTGAAGAAAGCATGATGTGCTTCTGAAAAGTGAACTGGGCCAGACTTCAGTCATATTTTCATCCAAAAAACCCTTCTCCTGGTGTCTACAGTGTTTCCTTAATTGTGCTGTTAAATTCTGCAATGTCAGCATGCTAGTGCCAGATCCCCAAATTGGATAGTCTGTGTTTGCAAGTAATCAATGACCCCCGTGTAAAATTATACAAAAATAAAGAAGGCACAGTTTAGCTGAAAATTATGCCCCAGGGACTCAATTCGCAAGTTGTATTAACAAAGTTTTCAGGATCAGAGCTCACTGTATGAAATCGTGCATAGGTAGCTGTAATGTGTGACCGACCTGAATGGGATTTTTTTTGTTTAAGAAAGCATTTTTGTATACTTTAAAGCCATAGATTTCTTTTTTTGTTGTTTTTATATATTGCTTGCCTACTTCTTGGATATACACTACCATATTGAGTAGTGCTGGCTGTTGTCATCTACCAGTAACATTTTCTACCAGGAACAGTTAAGATATTTTATTTCAGGTGCAACATTAGTAATAAATGCTTAGAGATATTACTTCATTTCTTAAAGTTTTGCTGGGTTTGAGAATGAACTCAAAATATCCTATACAATGTGTTCATTCTGCTAATTATTAATGGACATATCAAATCTAAAATTAATCCTGAATCCTTACATCAAAAGCAGGAGGTAAGTAAGAAGAAGAATCTGGTTAGAGCTAGGAGTATGAAATACTCACAATGGTAAAGCATCTCGGCACATTTAAAGTCAATTAGTAGCGATGGTCTCAATAATGATCTTTAAAATATTATAATGTTTAGGTCTACTTTTATGCCAGTTCAGAACAAAGTTTTTTGAATAAACTCACTTCAGGTGAAGAGACTATAAGAAGCTTGGAAGAACTTTTCAGCAATGGAAAATCTACAAAATGAGGAATCTGCCATTAGATCTTGCAATCATGAGGCACTGAGGGGGAGGTGGAAAGTGTAGCTGGCCAGCAAAACAATTGGTAATGGTGACAAAGGTAGTGAAGGGTGATGATTCAGCATATTCCTTTAATAGCTTTTCTTAGCACACTGCTTGCATAGACGTGCTCTCTTTATGCTGACCCATTCCTCTTTATCTCGCTTTTCCACAGCATTACTTATCAGCCATTTGGATGCCTTAGCAAACATACATATATAAATAAAATAGGAGGATGTTACTGTTTACTTAAGCTAGATGTTATGTGATTTGTAGAAAGGAAAGGAGAAATTGCTTATGCAGAGGTATCCACAATATCATAGTTAATGTGTTCAGTCCTTAATAGAGGTATGAGATGCATTGATGCCTATTTCTACCTTGAGTTAGAACCTGTATTCTTGGACTGTTTCCTCTTTTTGTTAGTTGGTTTTACATTTGGTTTAGATTACTGAAAAGTTGAAGTATGACAAAAGTGTATTGTTTAAATACAGATTTTTTTTTTAAATATTCCAAACCAGCAAGCTCTTTGACTTTCTAATAAATTCCCTAAGAAACCTATTACTGTCAGATGACAATAGACCAGTTTGCATTCCTGCTTAAAGAGCTCATAATATTGAAGATAAATTTAAAAAATAACAGCTGCTAAGGGAATATTTAATCCCACAAGATCCTGAAGAGATGTGTGCTGCAGAGACATCTTTTATTGACAACTTTTAGAAACTAGAAGGATTTCTAAAAGGCAGGGAGTAATCACTTGGAACTGGCAAGGAAAAAAAACATTTTTAGAAATGTTTCTGTATTAGACATGAGAATAGACTTGAACGCTAAGAATGAAATGCTGGCTGATACTGTGGCTGTCAAAAGGATGGAAGATCAAGAATATTGATCAGACAATGTCAGAAACTGCAGTCAGTAATCAAGTGCAATCAAAAGTGAAGCTGAGGAATCCGGAGGCAATCTTTCCTCTCAGTCATGAATCAGTTGTTTCCACCCAATGCTGAAGGATGCCACATTGCTGGAAATCCAGAGATATTTGTGCCATTGCAATAGTTCCAGGGTTCAACCATTTGAGAAAGCAAAACACACACTAACCTCCTGGATCCCTAGATGTCAGCTGCTGTATGTAGGAAAACTCCTTTTTCTGGGAATTTTATCTGTCCTGTGGGTATACTGCATCTAGGGCTTCTTATTTTAGCCCTTTGTCCCTAGCAATAAATAACACTTTCACACAGTAAAAACAAGAAAAAAAGGCTAAATAAACACCAAGTAAAACAAGGTGAAAATGCGGGAGTGATTGAGCAGTTAAATGAACCTACACAGGACCCTTAGGGAGTATGTCTGGCACTGACTTTGCTCCTTGCTGATTCTTTCCAGGAAAGAAAAGAGAGCTTTGGGAAACCTGAAAGTGGTTTTTGTCAAAAGCAAAATAAAACCACCCAGCTAGGTGGCCACAAAACCAGCTGATGCATCATCATGTACATAGGCTGTGTTAGGTCTTTGGGGGATGCTGGCTCTGTGGCTCACAATGTTTTGTGCTCTGAGTTTTACACCCTTGCTAATGATGAATTAATTTTTTTTTTTTTTTAAATGAAAATCTTACAGAAAACCTTCAGTAAAGGTTGAAACTTTCACCTGCACAAAAAGACACATGTCATAACTGGCAGAGGGTATGCATATGTGGGCAGTTAAAACACTAAAGTTGTTTTGGTGGTTACACTCATTCTTCTCCATGGCCATCAGCAGAACATGCCATCTGGCAAGGGAGTGTCTCCTTCCTATTACACACCTGAGTGCTTCCCACAAATGAGATTTCAGCTCATTAGGATACTTTATGCCTTATGGGGATTTAGGAAGAAATACATAGCTTTTACCTCTTGTACTGTCTTCTGAGTTGCGTATTATTTGTTCAGTTCTACAACAGAAGTATGTTTACTGAACTTAGCCTTTTCGTTTACTTGCAATTTGCACATATACAGCTAAAGATTTGTCCAGAATTTACTCAGAATTATTATATATACACCTAATGAATCTATATGGGCTTGTGGCTCTTTCACTGAAAGCTGTGAGATGGATCGAGGGTTAGAAGTGCAAGCTCTTGGTCAATGACACAGCTCTTGTGCTCATAGGTTGCTTTCTTTTGATGAGTGAAGATCGTGAAGTTAATTTTCTGGTGTAGCTGCTTAGGGTTGGTTGGTGTTTGTATCCCTGCAGTGCCTGAAAGGTTTTGTTGGACAATTTGTTGCACACACAGTAAGTGACAGTTCCTGATCTGAAGCGATTGAGCTCATCCTTTGTGCTGTATGAATATTTTGTAATGCTGAAATGTAAATATTTCTGCGAGTAATGTGTCTCTTAGAATATGAGTAGAAAAAAACCCACATCAAGTGAATAATGCACCAGTGTATTCAGGTCAGCTTTTGTAGGAGGTAATAGCAGAGATTGAGGAATTTGTATCACTTGAGTAAGTTAGAATGGGACTTTTAAAATTATTCCTGATTACTGTGATCAATGACTGGTTCTGGCTTTCCAGCAGTTTTGAGGATCATCTGTCAGGTCAAGTTTTTGCCTTGATAAATTTATTAACCTGAAAACTCTGTAAATAAATTATAGTTTCTTCCTGTATATAATCATCTCAGTTTTAGGACCAGAGGATGAAAAAAGGAAATAAACATAGTACTTGTCAAAAGCATTTGCAAAATTGATGTGAATTTTTAAAGTACTTGCATATCATCATTAAGTTGTAGAGCATGAGAAATAGGGTGGCTGCTGATAATTAGAGCTGGGATGGCTGCTGATAATTAGGGCAGGAAGCTTTGTAGTAGTAGTACTTGCCTTAGATACTTACTGACAGGGTTTCTCAATAATGTACCAGAACTACTGTAAATCCTGTATAAAGTAGGGTAGTTTCTTCTACTGTATGAGTGACTGGAGGAAAAAGGAAAAGGGAGCCAAAGGATGGGCAAAAAGAAAAGAAGGAAACCAGAAAATGTTCTGTACAAACTTAGAGGTAAGTAATAGCAAATATGCTGGTAATAAATTTTACTCTGATTAATAGGTAGTCACATTGCAAAATTAATTGGGAGAAAAAGAGGAGTACTCAAGCCTAACGTTTTGGTGGACAATTGAGAAGTACTTGTTTGCTGATATCTGATTTTAAAATTTTGTAAATATAAATAGAACAAAAGACACTTGCACAGTTTCAAAGTACAGATTTAAAATCTCAGATTTAAAATGTCAGATTTAAAATCTCTTCTAGCCTCTTGTGCTTTTTACACATGTGCATTTCAGTGATGCATATGATGTTTAAAGGGCATATGTACATTTAACAATGATTTAAAATGGTGTTTTATTTTTAGATTTACAAGCATAAAAAATAAAAATAATAAACAGTCATCTTGACTCTATTTTTAAGGCCTCTCAGTTATGGCAGTTGTGTTTGCTGATAGTTACACAAGAAAAAACTTTTTGGAGGCAAGTCAGTTACAGGGTAACTACATGTGGAATCAAGTGTACTTAAGGTTAGTTATGAGCTAGTAATGGTTCTCGACTGAGCCTAAATTTTACCAAATTAAACCCAGACGAGATCATTATGTCATTAAATCTGATTTCCTATATATTACAGGCCACTCGGTGCTGCCCGAACTTTAACTAGCCTGAATATTCCAGTTCTCAGAAAATGAAAAGATGAACCATTGTCAGAGAGCAGCAGCAGACCGAATTATCATAATGGTCTTACTGCAGAGGAGGAGTTGTTCCAAGTACATTTCAGGGCTATGAAGGAGGGAGAGGGATGGGTTTGCTGACCCCAGTGATAGATTTGACAGGGCTGCCATAACCATCTGGCCCTTCCTGAAGTGATTTCCACTATTTCTACTTCAGAAATATTTGACCAGAAAAAAACAAACACGAAGCAAACCCCCCAGTTTTTCTGGTACCTTTCTGCATTGCGTATCTGCACATGACCAGATGCTGCTAGTCCATAAAAAAACAGCGTGAAGGCCATGAAATAAATGACCCCTCACTTTTTCTGCTGGTTGTGAGATTACATATGATCTGTACTAAGACAGCCACACCGGAGAAACCCCTCTCTGTAAGTGCAGCTGTGCTAGCAAAATTGTTCTTTTGTTGGTAATGTTTATTTACCAACAGAATTTATCCAATAGGCTATGTTGACAAAAGCACAGCTTTGCTGGTATCATGTCTTCCACAGCAGGAATACTTTGTTACATTTTCTAGTTTTTCTGCCAAAGACTTGTGATGGGAATGTGGTTACAGATAATAGTGCATGCTTTTTATTCTTGAAAAGCTGCAGTTCTCCTGTGCATGTGGTTAAATCAAGCACAGCAGCTCATGCACTGCTAGCAAACAAGTGCTTATCTGACACCATATAAGGTTGTGGTTGAGAAGGAAAATGATGAAAAACATTCCACAATAAACTTACAGGGAGATAAAATATGACACATAAAAGCTTAGGTACAGCTGCTTCTTTCTTTTATTTATTTATTTTTTAAAAAATTAGATCTGACAGTATTTACCCAAAAATACCCTTTTACAGTTAATTAGGAAAAATGGCTTGTCTTTCTAGATTTGCTAAATAGTCCTGTCCCAGAATAACAGGCTTTTAGGATGCTTGTACACACAAAGGATTTTTTTTTGTTTTTCTTGGACTTTCTACCATTAAAAACAGGAGATAATCACCTTTAGGCTATAAAGTTGTGGGAGTGTTGGGATGTGTTTGGAGATGTGATGGGGAACTGGTTATCACAGAGAGAAGTGTATTAAGAAGGAATTATAGTTGTGAAGATGGGTTTGTATCTGAGTTTTAAGAAGGCGTCAGACACAATGAAGTGCTTAAAAAGAAAAAATATTTCTGAAAGTGTCAAGAGTGATACAAGAGAGAGACAGGGTCCCCTTTTCCTCAGTATATTGCTTTCATCTTTGCTATCCTCTTCTCTGATCTTTCTAATATGATAACCCACTGAATTGGTCTAGTATGTTAGATTATAAATCTAGTCCAACTTCCATAGCCATTGGTGGCCTAAATCTGAATTTCCAAACTGTTCCCTGCCTGGTGGCCCCTGCTTTTGGCTTTCTCCCCAAGGAACAGGCTGTCTCCATCTCTGCAGATGTCACTTTCCCCAAAGCATCAGCAATTCTGACTGTGAGTTGACATGAGAGGTGGTGCAGCTCTTGCCTCAGCTGTGTGATGCTTCCTTCAGGAAGAGATGGAAGGATCCCACACACAATATTTACCCCACATACAGCTGGCTGGACCTCAGTGAACTAAATGGGAGGTAAATTATTAGCTTTTTGGAAAGATGTAGGGACTTCCCTGAAGTATGATCAAGTATCTAATGGTCTTTATGGCTAAGGACATGCTGTACCATCTGTCAGAATTTATTCAGTGTTGTTCTCTAGCTTAATTTTTTTGTCTCACATTATGCCTTTCTCATAGTATCCAGTCTTTTGCTGTGCGTTGCAGAAACACCTAAGTGTTGTGTACATGTGTTGTGGAGGATCTGGCTTCCAGGTGAGCCTGGCCAGCTGGTTGGTGACCCCGTGACACAGAGCACTTGTGCCATGGGGCTGGCACACATGTGAAAAGTGTAGATGGGAATGAAATGCACATCATTTTATGTAGAAGGATTAATAAGATTTTCAGGAAAGAGGTTAAGCTTGAGGTCATTTCCTTCCTATTGTTATGCTTTTGAATTTTTGCTAGTGAGATGGGTGAAAGGATTTATTTTTGTCTTTGAATGCTTTGAATTTCAATGATGTCTTTACTTTGAATACAGAGAAGTAGAATTCCACTTTATTCCTGCCATTGTACTGTGTCATATGTCTGAAAAAATTATTTGTATTTTTTTTGCAATATCTTTATGTCCTTCGTTCTAGTTAACTAATCCTTTGAGCCAATGCTGTGCCTTGAAATATCACATTGTGTGAGGGGCACATAGAGATGCTCTGATCCCCACATTGAAGCATTAGTGTACATATAGAAGGAAACAATATGTAATAGTATAATTCTTGAAAAAGAAGGAAATAGTCCATCTTATGTCCAGTGTCAGAATAAAGGCTGTGTATAAAAATGAGAGTAAGGTTCTTACCACTCTATTAATTTAAGCTTCAATAGCAAAAAGGTTTTGTTAGTGTTTGGATGGGACATATGATATGGCTTCTACCTTCGCTCTGCTTCTGCAGCTGAAGTAGGATTGAAGAGTTAGAGAAACACAGCTTATTCCTGACCACCCTGTTAGTCACAAGTAGAAAAATGAATAATTGCTCTTGCTGTGTAAAGTAATAGAGTGCAATAAACGTCAGCAACATAATATATGTGGTATGTAGGGGGTCACGCAGGGCAGCTGAGGGAATGCGAATGGAGTCTTTCCTCTTCTTGCTGACAGTGTGGGGGCAGTAAGTGGAGGTATGTGACCCTAAATTTTGGTTGTGCAAGGGACCAAATTGCTGCTGTGCAGTGAGGAACAAACACCTCCATGATTTTTTCACCCTGGGTCGTGATATTACATACCTGAATATAGATGATGATGATGATCCTTCACGGCTAATATAGCAGGACTGTGCCACCAGAAGGCCAATATTTGTGTCTAGGTTGGAGTGCAGTGTCACCCTGCACCCTGTGGCAGTGCACCATCTCCTTCATGAAGAGCCCCAACAGCCAATTCTCTCCTATGTGTGGCTGTAAGAGCATCTGTTGTACCTTTCTCTGCCCGTACTTTTCTGCCCTTGCTTTTCTCAGCTTTTCTCTGTCTTATATTTCTAACAGCATCCAAGTTTTCTAAAGTGTTATGAAGAGTAAAGAGATCTGTGGTAGCATGTAGTAGGTTTTACTAGCTGCTTAGGCAGCTTTTAAGACTCTTCAAGACTTTTGTTCTTCTCAGCTTTTTTGGGGGTTGCTCTCTTGGCATTCAAGGGAGGACAGTTTCCAGCCACTTAATACACAGCAGTGTTTAAAGTTTCTCTTACAATAGTCCAATTCTGGTGTTCTTTCCCCTCCTGTCCTTTGGAAATACAGTTCCTAGAGATGCTCATTAAAGCATAAAGTAATACAGTAGCTTTCAGTTCTTCGTTACCAAAGAGACCATCTTAATTTCTTTGACTGGAAGCATTTTTGGAATGTTGTCAAGACAAGTATAAATAAATATTCCTGTAAGAGTTGGTTTTTTTTTCCCTGGTTTTTATTATCTGGTTATTACTAGGAAAATGAAGATTTGCTTTGAGACTTGTATGCTTGTGCAGCACTAGGTTCAATTTCATTAAATGTGTGCTGTGAAGGACTCGATCTGCAGACCATGGACAAGACTGCAAAGATACCTTTAAGAACCCTTTTTGTTCTTGCCAGGCTGGGCCTGCTTTGGCATAGTTTGGGTCCTTGCCATAAACTGAAGGAGCTGTAGGTCAACTGCCAGCATCCCCCAGGAGGGTTGTGAGCAGTCAGAGCATCTGGCAAAATGGAGCCTTGTCTGAGCCCCTGCACTGAAGTGGCATTTACCAGCCTGAAAGAGGAGAGGTAGTAATAGCAGCTCAGCCACCTGCTCAGGAATGCCCAGTGCAGATTTATCCTCTGTTAAAGGCAGCTTCATCCCAGCCAAATGTCACAGAGCAGTGTTGTCTTACCTAAAATAACTGGGTTTGTGGGGAAGTTACGCAGGAGAGCGAAATACTGAGTAAACAAAAGCCAACACTTCCAGGGAGCTCCCGCTGTGCTCGTTGCTGTGGCTGCCTTGCCGTCATTTCTAGGATTTAAATGATCCTCCTGTTGACATCAGCCCGCCTCACGCTGCAGGGCTGGGGCTGTGCTTGGGAATCCTCCCATGGACGAGGCGAGGAAGGAAGTGGAGGGAGGATGGGGGTTCAGCATCCTGTACCCTTTGCAGGGGAGTGGCTGCAAGTAGCTGAGCTTGAAGGACGTAATACTTTATATGTTTTAACACAGGCAGTTTGAACCTTGATAAACCCCTGATTGAAGGAGAAGAGGCAGATGATTGTGTGTAACTGCTAGGAACTTCTGGGGAGTTTGAGAACATCCTCCTTGAAACCCTTTCCTTCAAATGACAAGAGGAAGGGAGAGGACAGACACGCTTTGTGGAGCTGAGATTATGCAACAGAGCTAAAGCCTCCAAACTTGAGCTGCACAGGCTGGGTCCAGAAGGCAACTTTTGTAGAAAATACCATTTGTGATTGGGAACAGGGATGCTATTTTCAGGATCCATCCTGTAAAATGTTAATTTTTTTTATTCTTCAGTTTGTTGATTGGGCTCAGATGGAGGAATGCAGTTTAGGATCCACAGGCATCCCTTGGAAGGGCCAGGTAAGGCTAGAAGGTGCAACTAAGCGTTGATCTTTAATTTCAGCAATGTATTGCAAAAACTAGTGCTGTCTTGCATGAGAAATGTTTTGGTTCCACCTGAAAGCCTGCGAACTGTTCACAGACTGAGATGGGGAATTCTGAAAATCACATAACATAAGCTCTACGTAGTGGGTTAACATACGGTAGTAACTGATACGTAGTGTATTTTAAATGGATTGACATATGTGATTTATTATAATAATTGCTTGCAGTGGAAGCTCTGCCTTGAAATTGTTAATTTATTTACTGGCTTTCCAGAAAAGGAGTGAGGCCTCAGGTGATAAAATTTGTCTTTTCCTTTAAATGTGTCTTGGTGCAGTTTTCAAATACTTTTAAGCATATTTTGGATATAAGGGGAAAATTGCTTTAGTTCATTACTTCAGTAAACATTGTGTCTATTTCTTTAATGATTACCCATGGATTTTTTTTATTTTTCTTTTAGTATTTCTAGAATCAAAATTATTAGAGGTTACCAAAGTGAAAATATTGCACAAAATTTAGTGTTACAGACTTTCCCAGTCACTCGCTCAAAATCCACAGTAAGTACTATTTGGAGAATTCTTACGAATCTTATACTTTGGTGGCAGTCTGTTTTACTGCTTTGGAAGTCTGTGCTTACACGAAAAAGTGGAGTGCACTTACTAGCACCAGGACAGGTTTTGGAAGTCATGCAGTAAAATGCATGTTAATCAGATTTGTTTTATATTGGAGATGCTATCCCAGAGATCTCCTGGCTCAAAATTGAATTCAGAAATATCCTCTAATGCATATTAATCACAAACCTGTTACTTTTAAAGACTAAGTGAAATGACAGAATAAAATAGATAGAGGATGACCATTCTCAGTGGTATGCTTATGAGAGAAACTGATGGCAGATCCATGAATCTTAGCTTGAGACGTAGCCTTGTTATCTACCAGCCTTCCACCTCCTCTGATACATACTGTAAGAGAACATCTGACAAGAAAAGTAACATTCAGATCGATGCTTTATAAGCTTCCACAGGCTGAGTGCAAACACCCCTCTTAATAATTGGACGCATTGCACGCATCATCTTCAGTGCCCAAGAATTTATTAAAATTAACCTAACATGCTAAGGAAGACAGCATTTTGACAATCTGAACTAAATTTAAAATTTTAAATTAAGAGTAAACACTACAAGCACTTCAAAAGATTTTGCATAGAACATCTTCCAGAAAGGGATGAAAAAATGGAGACTGGGATATAAATCCCAAATGAGGGATTATGCAGGGGTACAATGGTGTTACCAACATGATTGTTTTTTTCTGAGCTAAGCTGCATGGATTTTTCAAGAGCTGTGATTTGGAATACCCATATATGGTAGTGAAAGATGAAAATTGTAAAATTGTGTGTAGTTAAAACCATTCAGGGACATTCGAAATCTATTAAGCATCACCTTCTCTCTGAGCTCTGCATGTAAGCATCTTTATAAATGTATTGCATAAAAGAGATCAGTATGCAAAAGTCTGAAGCTCTTAAATTACTATAGGGAACTTTTAAATTTTTTCCTGTGCAGTAAGCAATCAGGGATGTTTCCAAACTAGGAGTTTGTGACTTCTATTTTGGTATTTGAAGAATAAAAATCCTTTGTATTCATGGAGACAAACCTTTTATCATCCAACCTAACACTACTAACCACAGAAACTGGGACCAGAAGATGAGCATTGGTTTGCATATGAGCAGTCTCTGGGACTATAAGGCTTGTTTGCGATGTTAATTGGTAGTAGTTCTTGTTTTTTAACTGTCTTACCAAAGACTGTATCTTGTTTGGTTTTTGTTGATTTAAGCTATGCAAGATGACTGTGTAAGGTGATGGATTTTGGGTAGTTTATCCTTTTTCCTAAGAGAGAAATAGCGAAAGTGTTAAGACACAAAGAACAAAATGTGAACTGCATGGAAGCCTCATGATCCCTGATGTCAGATACTGACTTAGCAGGGCTTTCAACACTCCTGTAACATCCTCATGCAAAACTGGAAGTAGCAGTCAATAAAGCAGGTGATTGAGCTGCCATTCAGATAGGCTTGAAAAATGGGCAAACAGGACTGTCACAAAGTTGAAAGGGAAATGCCAAGTCCTGCTCCTGGGGAGGATGAATAATCCCCGACACCAGGACAGGCTCAGGGCTGACTGTCTGGAAATCAGCTTTGCAGAAGACAACCTGGAGGTCCTGGTGGACAACAAGTTGAACAAGAGCGAACACTGTGCCCAGACCACCCCCTGGCATCCTGGGCTGCAGTAGGAAGAGCATTGGCCAGCAGGTTGAGAGGTGGTCCTTCCCCTCTACCCAGCACTGGTGAGACACATCCGAGCGCTGGGTCCAATTCTGGCCTCCCCGCACAGAAGCAGCATGGAATACTGGAGCTTCTTAGGGCTCTCACTCTTTTATGGGCATAATTTTATTGTGAAAACTAATTCTGTAAAAACAATACCTTCTTCTTTCATTGCACTGTTCATCCATTTTTCCAGTATTTCTATACTGTTTTTCACATAACTGGACCGAATTAATGCCATGTCAGAGGGAGCTGCATCCCATTCCCTGTCACATAAGGGCAGAGCTGTGGACACAGGTGGAGAACTACAGTGCTGACATGGAGATCACGAGCTGTGGGTATTACAGATGCTGTTGGTATCTAGCGTAAAGGGGGTTGTAATGATGGTGAAGCCTAAAAGTGGAAAAAAGTCTTAATACCAGGTTTGACTAACTACTTAGCAGTTAAATAAAGAAACCGTTATTACTCAGAACACATTTGCTTTACAGTGATTTCAAGGAGCACTAGTCAGTGTAAATTTCCACACATTGATACATTTATTGCTAACCACTTCTCATCGTAGAACATGTCTCACAGGTGCTGATTTGTGCGGGGGTTAATAAGTTACTTTCTGTACTATTTTGTGTCTAAGAATTATTGAAGATAGAAAAGTACTGTGTGTCTTTCATTGTTTTATTTCTTTCAGAAGTGTAGACTCACTGGACAAAATACCAGTGCAGTAAAGACAGTATTTTGTTGAATATTTTATGTTCTGGGGAGGGATATTTATATCTACTCCTTGGCCCAGATTCTGGAACAGCCACCGGTTTCACAAGCAGCAGCAATTATGTGCTAAAATGGGACTAGAACATCTTAGAATTGAAGTTCCCTATGGAATATATAAATATAGCGTGTGTGTATACGTGTGTGTGTTTATATACACACGTATATACATAGATATGTTTTGGGGAAGAGAAGAGATGAGGTAGTGGTAATTCTGACACTGCTTTTTGTGCTCTCTTTTTTTCCATTTTTTTTAATGCCTTTTTTTTTTTTTTTTTTCCCCCCACAGCTGAATATTACTGAGACTATCACTGTTTAACTGGGTTTTATTGCAAAATGTTGATAAGTAAATTGTGGCAATATTGTGTACTTTAATGTTTTCATGCTATTTGATTACTTTTTTTTGCTGTTCTTTCTTTTTTAAAAATCCATGAACTGAGGTTTGAAGTTATTTTTCCATATGCATTAGTAATGTTTTTTTTTCCCCCCTATACGAATAACATCATAAAAGTAGAAGAAAAACATCTGTTTCTGAAGAAGACCGAAACTATCCAAGATAAATTCTGTAATTTGAGTCAATTGCTGACAGGCAGTGGTCTGTCAGCATTTTTTGTCCCCTTGTCTCCACCACCTTCTGTTGCAATGGCAGCGTGTCTGTGGGCAGAGTATCCACGACTTAGTCTTCATTGGTGCAAAGGAGACTATTCCTTCATGAAAGTGCTAAAAATCCAGGCACTTTCTTAAATATTGGATTTTATTAAATAAGGTGTAAGAAAATGTTCTTCTTTCTTCTAACTAGGAGCTCAGAATTCAAGACTCAGTTCATGAAGTACCCTTTCTGAAGTTTACTAACGTTCCTGTAAAAACTACCATTGACTTAGTTACTGATTTTTAAAAAACAATTGCTTGTGTCTAAATGTTGGAAATCTCAGTGTTAAAGGCATATTTCATTGCTTCAGAGTTCCTTAATTTTTTGAAAAAGATAAGAATAAAACTTTTCATGTTTATGGCTATAATATACCAAATATCTGTCCTTCTGCTTAGAATTATGAACAGACTATTCTCCAATTGATTAAATACAGAAATTCAGAACAACTTGAGCATGTTAGGGGAGGTGGTTTTCTGTCATACATCTTTATTTATCTAGACATAATGAGAACACTGAATAATTTAAAACTATCTGTGTTTCAGATAGCTGTGGAATTTTTAAAGAAACTGCTTGCTTTTGGTAGTGATGATTTGGATAACCAAGTTTGTATGGTGAACCAAAATAGGCACTAGTGTAGTTTTGCTGGAAGTTAAGCTGCATCTCATGGCTTCCTTGACTTCTGTATATGGAAGATAATAGTGAGACCTTGGGTTAGGAAAAGTAAATAAGTCAACAGCGTATTGTTACAGTTAGAGTGTCATTGCAAACCACATACAGAGATTATTTTCTTTTGAGCCCCATGGGATCATTTACAGGCTGTAGTTTCAGAGTTCCTCTTTATATAACTTTGAAAAGAAGAAATAAATGGGTGAGATACTTTGTTTACTCTGAAAGTTTTTGGCTGTAATGAAGAATAAGTACAATTGTTTTGTGTTTTTACTGCTGTGTGCCAGACTTTATGGTGTATGCAGTTTATGTACTATCATGTTGATTTCACATAGAAAGTTAAGCCCGGGAGTATTATATTTTGGAGGATCACAGGCATTAGGAGAACGCTCCTGTCCCTTCTCGCTGCCATTGAGATAATTATGAAACTGTTCTGGACTCATCGTGATGTTGAGGTGTTCAGCCCACAGATTTCTAAAAATTCTCAGTCGCCCATGCCTGGAGACATAAAAACGTCAACAGCTTGCCATGGCCACCTCTTGACTCTTCAGAGCTCTTCTAGGTTGTGAACAGGGTGCACAACTTACTCTTGAGCAACCACAGAAGTCCAGTGTGTGTCTGGTAACGCTTTGCATGTCAGTTTGGTGGGATGTGAATGTGTAGAGTGCACTAACCATGATTCAGTAGAGTTACCATGCATACACTGAGGTGAGCAGTCAGAACAAAAAGGAGAAAGAGCAGCTTTAGTGTAAGATTATATTTTTATGATAAAAGTAACAACGCTGCATTGTTTATTCTTCTTTCATAAATAGCATATGGATTTCTAAAATGTAGGTGACAATTCTGTGATCTTATTTATGTGGGAGTTCCTACCAAAGTACAAAGAAAATGTGCTTGAATGGATAGGAGCTTTGGAACAAAGACATGGTAGACTAAGTTCTTAAAGTCTTTAGGATTGCATTCGAATGTGTGTAATGAAACAAATTTAAGACTAAGGGATATCAATTACCACTGGAAAGAATTAGGATGTTGTATTTGAGGTCACAGGTATAATTGTCTGATTAAGAAACAGCTGCCTAAATGCACCTGTAAAGCATCCAGAGAACTTCTGTACAAAAGATTTAAGCTGGATTTATGTCACTTCCTCTGGGTCATCATAGCTAACCTTTGTGCCCTTACAAACAGCTTCTCACTCTGGTTGTCTTTCATTCATACAGCGTTCTGGGTGCCTGAATACAGGCTGGCGTATAAAAAAACAAACCCCAAGACTTGTGTTTGTTACCGTTAGGACAAAAAGCTTAGTTTGAGAGGGGAAAATACCGATACTGCTAAGCTGACCTGCAGATACTTACTGTTTGCTTCTCCATTCTCTTTTGAATGTATTTTGCTGAATCTCATTTGTATCTCTGGCTTACTAAGTAACAGTTCTGAGCTTTGAGCCTCAAACTCGACTTCACTGATAGAAAATAATTCTGTACTTGTCAGGAAACTGGAAGTGCCAGATTATTTTGGTTTATGTAAACATATATTAAAAACTGAAGTAAGTCTTGCTACCTCTAGTTGCAATTCCATACTTCCTAGTTAGGGAATAAATGCTGGATTTTCACATCACAGAGCAGGACTGCTATATAAAACAGTGTGTTAACTCTGTGATGAAGTTTCAATCAGCTCTACACTCCCAATAGGCTCTCTGTTGAGTTAGGGAAGTTTTGGAATTTAATAGTTTACCTTGGCAGGTCACCTCTTACAGGAAACCATATATTTACTTTGGCTCTATGTATGTCTGCTCACTCTGCATAAACTGATCTAACTATCAACTGTAAAAGAGAAGCCATTTATCTTTTGCCTAAAAAAATATTTTAAAATATTTTTTTAAACACAAGTAATTTTTTATATCTGAGCCTCTTGAAACAGAAACCCAAGAAAACTGCTATTATAAATACTATTTGACAGTTTTCTTTTTCTTTCCTCTTTCAGATGAGAACTCTCCAGCCAATTTCTGGGATTCCAAGAATCGGGGAGTGACTGGCACGCAAAAAGGACAAATTGTATGGCGAATTGAACCTGGCCCCTACTTTATGGAGTGTGAGTACCTATTTATCCAGTGCATATCCAAAGGCAAGCATGCCTTTGTGTCGACAAGTCAACAGGATGACATTTGATGTGCATTTCGTTAATCCCTCTGATAAACCAAAGGAATCGATCATATTGCTCTAAAGGGCGGATCTTTCCAGTGTGTTTGCTGGACATTATAAAAATGAAGTTGAGCTTAGATGTACATTTGTATCTAGGAACATTCTTAGACAGCATGCTTAAGTTTAAGGGAGGAAGAAATTGCCTTGTGCAATGTTGTATAGTATGTACACATTGAAAGATGAAGTCCCTTCCCAAGATGTTTAAAATTTCAGCTGGACAAACATTAATGGTAAATGCACATGAAGGAAGAGGTAATAAACTAGTAGTGCTTGCTAATATTTGTTAGTAGAAGGTTAGAGTCGTCTCTAGGAAGTGCCAGCCTCCTGTCCAGTTGCATCAGGATTTCTCCGCTGAAGTTTCATTGCACTGGGAAATCCACTGGGCAGTTTTGAAATACTGAGAGTCTCTATGTGACTGGAAGAAAAAGCCTTCACTTGGAACTCTGTAAGGAGTATTGGTATTCAAGTTCAAATTGGAGAGCTATGCCACTTTCTTAGGTGACCAGGATTTATAGGAAGCTAAGCCACTGTGATGTGTGCTTTTTTTAAAAAAAATTTTTTTTTCATTTTTTTTTTTCTTTTGGATGAAAAGGAGCTATCTTAGCATCTAAAGTATATGATCCCCTAAAGAAACTGATGTTCTAATCCTAGGATATTGTGACTGAGCTTGCTGGAAACTCTGATATGCCAAGCATCAAAGTGGCAGTCAGTCCCAAAAGAGCTGTGAGCTGCTCTACCACCTGTTTAGCCTCATAGTAATGACTCCCCCTTCGTAAATGAAAAAAAAAAAAAAAAAAACAACGCCCACGCTGTTACTTTACCATACACTGCAGTGCTGCTAACTATAGGTCTTGGCAGAAATTTTTATTCTCATTAACTGATATAACAGCAATAAATGTATTTCCAGAGGTGTTGTATATCCTGTACTATAAATAATTATTGAAACTTATTTCTAAAACTCATTATTGAATGTTGCCAAGTTACCCTATGTGGTACACAGCACATTAACAAAAAAAGAAAAAAGATTTAATAGGATAAAATTGAATACAATTTCAGGAGTTCATTACAAGAAAAAATGATTGAACTGAAGATAAAGATCAAGATAATTAATTTTCTTGGTGCCAAAGACAGTGGTATATTAAAGCAGACGGAAATATATGTTAGGAGAGTTCATTGCTTCATCTTTCTTGTACATACACTCTATCAGTATTGCTGCCAATACAGACAGTTTGACTTCAAGGATGTTTGTTTGTATCTTTTAGCTGGTTATGTGTTGCTCCATAATTAATGTATGGAGATGAGGCTCTTGAACACTTCTAGTTCATGTGAGTAACCTAAACTAATGCTTCAAGAACTAGGAGTTTCGACTTAAAATCAGCTGCAACTGAATTTGCAACTAACTGCACTTTGTAACTAACTGACAGAGTGCAGGGTATACGTCCTTTGGTTGTGGTTATCTTCACTAATGAACAGTTCTGCTGTCATACAATGAACAAGACACAAGCAATTATGGAGCAGCTGAGAACTGTAAAAAGGATTGCTTGTGAGCATATGTTACTATAGAACATAGTATGGCAAATAAATATGTCACCAGTGACACTTGTGTTCCTTGGGAGAGGCCAAAAATTGCACTGAAACACTTAACTGAATTTTGGATTCCACTTTTTAAATTAGAACGCTCCACGGATATGTGAACACGTTTGCTCAGCAAGGCTTTTTTCTTGTAGCTTATAGGTGGTGAAGCAACTCTGATGCCACTACAGGCAGCTGCTTTTCTTCCTTTCCTTTCCTTTCCTTTCCTTTCCTTTCCTTTCCTTTCCTTTCCTTTCCTTTCCTTTCCTTTCCTTTCCTTTCCTTTCCTTTCCTTTCCTTTCCTTTCCTTTCCTTTCCTTTCCTTTCCTTTCCTTTCCTTTCCTTTCCTTTCCTTTCCTTTCCTTTCCTTTCCTTTCCTTTCCTTTCCTTTCCTTTCCTTTCCTTTCCTTTCCTTTCCTTTCCTTTCCTTTCCTTTCCTTTCCTTTCCTTTCCTTTCCTTTCCTTTCCTTTCCTTTCCTTTCCTTTCCTTTCCTTTCCTTTCCTTTCCTTTCCTTTCCTTTCCTTTCCTTTCCTTTCCTTTCCTTTCCTTTCCTTTCCTTTCCTTTCCTTTCCTTTCCTTTCCTTTCCTTTCCTTTCCTTTCCTTTCCTTCCCTTCCCTTCCCTTCCCTTCCCTTCCCTCTCCCTCTCCCTCTCCCTCTCCCTCTCCCTCTCCCTCTCCCTCTCCCTCTCCCTCTCCCTCTCCCTCTCCCTCTCCCTCTCCCTCTCCCTCTCCCTCTCCCTCTCCCTCTCCCTCTCCCTCTCCTCTCATTGCTAAATCACCACTCAGGAAAATGCAGCAGGTGGCTGCGCGGTGCAGGTACAGCTGCAGAGATGAACTTATCTCCCCTGTTAGCCTCTTTCTCCTGCTGTGGTGCTGATGTAGTTTGTAGTCTCAGTATAACAGTGCATGTGATGCCTCTGCCATAGCAAGGGAGCAAGAGGGAGAGGCAAATGGAGAGGCTAACATCCCCAGTAAATATGTGCCTGATTATTGAAGTTAAAGTGTATCTGATGAATCTGCCATTAATTTCCAAATTTTGGAAATAACTCTACAGTCATAGCTTTCTTGTGTTCAGAAATACCTTTGCTAAGAGGCAGAATATATCAGATACAGGTCATGGTATTAGGGGTTTGTCATATTTACCTCTCACAGTAATGACATGCAGCAGATCATGAGCAGCTTGACCATGCTCCTCTAGGAATGAAAAGAGCAAGTGGAGAACAATCCCAGATTCAGCAGTGATGTCCCAGAATTTTTGAAGCAGCAGCTCCAATAAGGCAACAATGTCTGGGGGACCAGCGTGGACAAAATGTGTAACTGGATCCATCTAAACTCAGCTGAAAACTAATCACAGCATAAGAGTGCTGGCTGCATCCAACCTCTTGCTCTAACTGGGACCAACACTTAACCCGGTCAGCTGTGGCTTGTAAAGCACAGTATTGAAAACCTCAGGGACAGAGATTTCACAGATGCTGTAGGTAACCTTTTCCACTGCTGCAATATTGTTCCAGCTGAACAATACTGGTCTTCAATCTGAATTGCCAATGCTTAAATTTGGAGCCACTGGCCCTTTTAAAGTCTTTTGATAGGACTGGAAAGAGTTGAGTTTGTAATATTTGTCTTGCCTCTCTTCACCAGACTAAACAAGGCCAGCTTCTTCAGCCTCTTCCCATAGCTCACATTTTCTCCATCCCAACCATCTTTGTAGCCCTCTGCTCTTCCCTCGGTTTTTGTCCATGCTCTTGAACCTAGGGACCCAAAACTAGGCACAGTATTCCACACCAGTACCAAGTAGAGGGGGACAGTAACTTCCATCTGCTGGCCACACACTTTCTAATGTAGCCTGTGAGGTGGTTTGTTTTATTTGCAATGAGAGCATTCAGTTTGGTGTCCATCATGAGCCCGGTTCCCTCTCAGCAAGGCCGCAGCTTTGTCAGTTTGTTCAGAGGCCATAGTGATGCACGGGTTTGTTCCACCCGTGGTGCAGAGACTTGCAAGTCTCCCTCTTGAACTTGCTGCCGTTACTATTGACCCAGTCCGCTAGCTGTTGCTCTTGCTCTGCTGTATAGAGAAGCTCCAGTGGACTGATGGTAAGATAGGTATCTAAGTGAGTTAGAGCTGGGCTTATGTCACTACAGGGTTTTCTGGATTGGAGCTGTTTCATGTTTGGAGCACAGACTGTGCTATACCTATATGATTGGCAGGCTCCCTACTCTACCTGTACACAAGGAGAAGAGGGGCATATTTGCTGCAAGCCTGGGAAGCCTTGAACCAGCTCTGGTAATGAGGACTGATGATACTTGTGAACAGAGTTATGGTAAATAACTACAATAATCCTTTAGAATTTACAGTCAAAACTGACGTGAAGTTGTCTGTCTTTTTGGCAAGAAAAGGAATAGAAGTTACTAGACGTTGAATGATGAGTTGGGATGGGTCAGTGGTGCTATCCCAAAGACTTTGGTTGTCTAGCAGTGTAGGTGCTTAGGAACATTATGTATCTTTTCACCAGTAACGTAACATCTCTGTAGGGTGAAGTGCAGAGGATGAGAGCGTTGCTAACAAGCCATATGCAAACAAATTTCATGCAGAAGGCGTATTTCCATTTTAATTGCATTAATGTTAATCAGTGGAAGTCAGCTGAACTGGGCCCCAGACTCTTTCTCCAATCCTCAGATTTGTATCTTTTAAGAAAAGTATTTTATGCCTTAATTTGGGAAGCTGTTTTTCCTTGAGCATAATTGTAAACATTAATAGTTTCACTGTGGTCTGTGGAATTTATGCTTATGTTTAAAGGTAGGCCTCGGATAAGCATTTTTCTGAATTTTGCACTACTGTGTATGCACAGTCTTGTAACTCAATTTTCCAAGTTATTCCATTTCTTCCTCTTAAAATCCCTCCCTATCAATTCATCATCTCCCATTTCCCAATCAAGTAACATATAAAGACATAGTTTGCCATCTGCTTTATATTCAGATCAAGCAACCTGCAGAAAGAAGGGCAGGGAGAGTCTCATCATCTTCACACTAAAAACATTAATTCTCCCTAAAGCATCCAAAATTAGAGAAACAAGGATGATCAAAGAAAACTCTCACTTACTCTGGACAAAAATCAACAAAAAAAAATTCTGTAGACTCTACCCTGAGAAGGGAGCATCAAAGGAATTAACAGTGAAATAATGAGAAATGAACTTAATGTATTCCAGAAATAAAAGCAGCCTCTGAGGGGAGTGGCTGAGGAAGGGGAGGGTGGGCAAGAGTATGCAAGGGAGAAAGAAAAGACTTGCAAAGATGAAGTCTAGCTCACCATCACAAACAGCTGGTGTCCTTAAGCTGTCAGACAAAGTGAGAGGCTCTGAACTGCAGAGCTAACCAGTACAGAGGCAGGTGTTCCTCTTTTTTTTCCCTGGGGAAGGAGCAGGCGTGCCATATAAGCATGAAAGGGAACTCAGCCATTTCAGAGATTCAAGAAGGTGAATTTGAGCATCAGTATGCCTGAGATGCTGTTTCCTTACTCGCATAGTAGAGATGGCTTTAAAATATCTTGCTCCAAGGCTTGCTAAAATGTGGGGGAAGGAAAACAATGACTCACTAGAAAGCTCCTTCAAGTTCTTTGCGGTGTAAACTACAGAAGGATGGCTAAACATGGCCACAGTTCTACAAATAGTTTCCACCCTTCTCCTGTAAAAGGGAAGAACAAGTTCAAGGAATATTATTCTGAACAGGTGCTAACAGTGTGGAGGTGCAACACAACTTAATGCTCTCGCGTTATTTATGGTCATCTGGTATTTAGCATGGCATCAGACTGTTCAGTACATCAGAGCCTTTAGTCTCTGGTGCAAGAGAGGCTGCAATTGCCCCAGGAGTGATTTTAGATAGTGAAGTGTTTATCTGGGTGTAGCAGTCTGTGAGCTTGGCATGGCAGAGGCTCCCTTTGGGGCATTGTGGTGAAACAGAGAGGATGGTGTATTCCTTATGGAGAACAGAGCTAGGAGAAGGATGGAGTGAAATGATCCATGGGAAGGCTAGTGATAGAAGAAGCATGTGAAAGAAAGCTTGAGTTTTATAAAGACTAGTTGATAAAAGCTGCTGCTCATTTATAAACTGTGGCTTCTAAGTCAGTTTTCTGCAATATGGGGAAGGACAGATCATGTTGGAGGTGCCATGGGAGGGAGATTCAGTACAGTACAGTCACTGTCAACACAACAGGTAACTGGTGCTCATGCACTTCCATATGCAGAGTCCCCAGAACTGTAAAATCTGGACATATTCTCATAGGTAGAACAGGCTGGGGGCTATTTTCTGCTGCTGGGAGCGACTGCCAGAGTGTGGCTTGTGCCCGTGCAGCCAACCCTTTCCCCTGTGTCAGGGATGCATGGTCACCGTTCAGCAGTATGGATGGTCGTGTGCTCACACTTGAGTCCCTACCATGGTCCTGCCCCGTTTATTAGTACAGGCATAGACCAACAGGATCTTTGAGGCTGTATTGGACTTGTATTTATAAGTTTTAGCCTTGATCCCATGAGTATTAATTACAGTATCCACAAGAAACACCTTCACCTACTTTACCTGTAGTGTAATGTCTTTGTTGTTATTTATGACATTCAATGTCATAGTCATTACTGTGAGTAGAATAGAAATATATTGATTTGCATATATTTTCTTTACCAGTGCTGTGGCTTATGTCTTGAACAGTAATCCATAGTGGCAGCTGTTGGGATTCATCCAGAGACTGCCAGTCTTGTCACATCAGTCATTTCTGAATGACCCTTGGGATGTTTGTGGTTAAATTGCTTCTGGTGCCACACTGCGATGCAGTGACTGCACAGATGCTGTCTGGTTTGTACTTAAAATCTTGGGTTTGTGGCATGAGTAGACTATGTGATATATTCAGAAAATGTGGTAATAGATGTGTTTGCATTACACGGGTATCATAAGTGAGGTTTTGTGTGGAGTTATCTGTATTCAGTCCCTATTTCCATGAAATTATAACTTTTGCGAAAATAGTGTATTGAGACTGAAACTGCCACACTTTGTAGCTAGCAGAGCAAACTCCCAGCTCCCTTTTTTGTTAAAGAAGTTTATATATATTGAAGGAAAAAAAAAAAGCCAGTTTCATAATTGATGTGCTTTTAGCTTTTAAGGGTTGCTGTAGAAAAGTTGTTACTACAGAGACGCACCCAGCTTAGTATTTTTAGTGGTTTTGATAAGAATGCTCAATGTTAATGAATGTTCTATCAACATAATTCAGTACTTGTATGCAGTCTTTATATTTTTTGACAATTTAAATTAAATTCTAAAAAGGTCGTTGTTTTCTCACATGGTATTGTTCTGATCCTGGAATGCTCGTCTGTGTAGCACCCTGTGACCAGAGCCCTTTCAGTGGTCTGTCTGGGGACTCATGGTTATTGTCCCCACCCTATTTATAAACACATTCACTGAGTTAGAAATGCTTTTATTATTCTTCTGCTATTTATATCTGTTGTCTCTTAACAGCTATTTTTTGAGTATCACAAATAACTGAAACAGGATCAGGTCTTGTATTTTTGTGTGGCAAGCCTTGTTGACTTCCTTAAGCACATAATACCCACAGTGTTTTGTTTTAAAGGTTAGATTCTAGTTAAATGCTTTGCCAAACTGGAATATAATAGGCAATGCACGTGACTGTAAATAAGAATGTCTGAGTGACAGCAAAGTGAGCGGGGCTGGCAGGGATAGGTAGGCTCTGTTATCTGAACAACCACTTGTCCAAGTAGTTTCCTTTGAAGCAGGTTAGATGAGGAGAGACCACTGGGACATAAACAGTTTTTATTATTGATCCTAGTCTAAAAACCTTTCTGTAAGTCTGCTTAAGTCACTTTCTAGTTTGTTGTTTGTTTTTTTTTTAATCATTCCTTCTGTAAAATAAATTCTATGATATACTTTCTGAGAGAGATGGGCAGTACCTGGAGGCAGCTAGCTTTTGCACTTTTGTTCTGCTGTTGTGTTTGCTATGCAGTGCTGTTCCCAGTAGGGAGGAATTGAAAAGGTACACGGTTAAAGTGATGCAGGCAATACAATGTTAAATGTCCAAACAAAAAGGTTGTGTTCACTGAACTGTCATGCTAAGGAAAAGAAATTCAACTGACAGGGTGTGGAGAGCACTTCTAAATTCCTGCAGTTGTCTGTGAGGTGTTTGGGTTCATCTGGGAAGAATTAGGGTTTAACTCAATGGCTTTTCCCTGAATTGCATCTCACTTTATAGCTTTGTAAAGCCTGAATTAGAGTAACTTAATTTGTTCTAGTGACAAAGTTTTCTTAAATAAGCTTCATGAAACATGCTGTCATATTTTTCAGATAAGTTTACGTGATGTCAGCTTTTTCCTCATTAAATGTTGGAGAGCTTATGTTTATGTGTTCTTACAGTGAACACATTTGTTTTCCTTGAATTATCAGTCTCCTGGAAAGAGTGCTTTCTTCTAGAATGATGTTCATATGTTCATGTATTCCAAGTTTATGTATTCTGAGTATCTTTCTATCCTAAAGCAATTTTTTCATGGACAAAGTTAAAGTATTAAAGGCAGTAAAATGGTAGCTAAATTAGGGGACTTCAGGGAATGAGTGATGTTTTAAAAGCAAGTTATTTGGTATAAACTGATCTCTTATTATTGAAGAGGCAAGAGTGTATGGTCCATAGAGAGAAGTATAACGATATAATTTCATGCAGGAGTTCTTTTGAAATTCAAATGTCAATGTTTGAGTCCCAGATAACTTTGTTAATTCCAACATTTTTATGTAATGGACCTGAGCTATAAAACTATGGTTATAAAATGATAACATCTATTGGCTTTTAAAGAAGGGGATTATGGTTTTATGGAGTGTTCAGATTAATTAACATATATATCATTTTTATAAGTCTGTGTGATAATTTTTGAAGAATCATAGATACCCCAATTTAATTTTTATCTTATTTTTAAATGAAGAAGGAATTTCTTGTGGTCCATATGATGTCTGGAGGAATGTCAATGACAATGGGGCATGTGTGATATCAAGAACACAGAGCTAGGTACAGTCATTTTTTTTCCCTCATGAATGAAAGTACTCTTTGTTCTGAAATGTCAATTTTTTCTTTAATGAGACAGCAAATAGTCCTGTCACCAGGTACAGATATCTTTCCCTTGCTGGATTTACTGCTATTAACTTTTTCATTACAGATCACATACAAAGCAAGCTAATTAACTTGTTGAGGGAAGAAGTAGAAAAGAAAAAAGATAAGCGCAAGTTTTCCCCTAAAGGAAACACATGAAAGCAAGGTGGCAGGAAAAATGAAAGAAACTGGGAAAACTCTGTAGATGATGCATGCTATTGTGCAGTTTACAGTATGGAACAGTTCAGATGAAGTCTGTGTATTAATATGGTATTGAACTCAACTCCCTAAATATTAAAGTGCTCTTTGCATATAATTAAACTTACTGTTTCTGAAGATGTCTGTGTATTTATGGGGCTTTAGTTATAGGTAGTAGGCTGAGATGTGTTCTTTCTATCAGGAACAGCCACAGATACCTATTTTCAGTATATCTGGAGCTCAGGAATCTGTCAGTCATCAAGAAAAAACTATTCTAATCAACATTTTTACTGATAACACAGTACAAGAAATGTCAAAAAGCTAGGTCCTCAACTTTTTTGAACTGACAGGGTACCTCTGAGATTTCTTCTACTGTGTATTAATTGCAGTTTCTAGCATTATTAGCCACCAAAAAAAAAAAAAAAAAAAAATTACTTAGCTGTCTCTGGAGGGGTTGTATTCTTGCTATGTAGAAGATCCAGTCTTACAAACCCATATTCACTTGGGCAGCATCTGCATGCATGTGATGGGTAGCCCATTTTTCAATTTTGTGCTGAATTTCAGGCACAGCTGCTCTTCTGTTAATCCTGTCAACACAATGCCAACAGCAGGTCTGCTGTTCCTGTGTGTAGTGCTGTATAAAGCCCAAACTAAATCAATGCTGCTTCTGTTGGGAAGTGGGGTTTTTTGTTTTGTTTTGGGGTTTTTTTTGTTTGTTTGTTTGTTTGGTTTTGTTTTTTAAAATTTAATTCCTGTGAAAGGGATTGTCCAATCTATTTCTTCAATCACACATCATGTTCTTTTATCACCAGCCACATACAGGTATTGAAAAGTACTGTACGCTTGTAGAAGTCATTGAGAGGAAGAAATCTGAGGATGCAAAGCTTGTCATTGCATTTCAGCCATTAAGGGAACGTATATGTTAGTGTAGTGAGAATATATTACAAACTTTGGTCCACCTTTACATTATGGTCTCTCTGTGGATAGAAGCAGCAGCTGATAACCTTTCCATTGCTAGATTCTTTTCAGAAGTGATGAACTGAGAGAAGATAGTCAGTGATAACAGACTGAATAAACAGCAGCTCCAGAAACTCTCTGAATAATAATGCTGGGTTCACAATAAAGCTGAGCAATGTATCTAGAAAGTAGAAGTCTTGGTGGAATAGTCTGTTGTCTTACCATGCTCTCATGTAGTCATATACAATATGATTGAGAGATGGTCAAGACTTGAGTCTTGGTTACTTAGTATGTGCATTTTACAGTATGGAGAGTCCAGCACTTGGTATGGATCATGTCAGCTTTTGCAGGTGCTGTAAGTCCAATTTTATGTGAGCTAGAAATTCTTGTGTGTCCATTTGGATATAAGCTTTGTTGTTAGATCAACAGAATTGCTCAGTTTAGGAAGAACCTGCAGGTCCTGACCCATAATTTTTGGGTCTGATGAACCTTTGTAGGTGATTAGAAATCCTGTCTGCATTTTGAATATTGCTGTAAAGCCTGTGGTAAATAGAGCATGTTTTGACTGTGTGTATGAACTCAGCTGTGAGGAGGAGGAAGTGGGATCAGCAGCTCCTTCACCTCGTAAGTCCCTGGAGGCACTGTCAGCCAGACACTTTCCTTTGAAGAGTGGTTCTGAGGTTCCTCCTCTTTGTTCTGGAGGGGAAGATAGTAAATAAATGTTGACCTGTAACTGCAGCAAATTTAAAAATAAATAAATAAACAACGCTTTTTGGTTGAGCAGGCTTGCAGGATGGGTTTCTGATCCTTCTGAGTATGGCTACTAAGTGGGTATTTTATCTTGCATTGATGAAATACCTCAGCCCTCAAGGAATCATGCTGTATGTGTCTCAAAACCTTATACAAAACATTTTAGTTTTGTACTTTAGGACTACCAACATACTGTTAAACCACGTCAGAGGAATTAAACTGCCAAGACTTTCATCCACACTCTCTGCTGTGTCTGAACTGGCTGTTGTAATTTCTGCCTGCCTGTGGCCACTTCTGTACCGAGAGGTAAACCCTCATCAACATCTCACAGAAGAGTTATCCCAGCAGAGAAGGAAAGCAGACATTGTTCCAGATGGGGAAAATCCCACAGGATCAAGGGTAGCCATAATTATAGCTGTTCTGCTGGGTTGGAAGAATGCAAAGAAACAACAGTGGAGGTCAGGCTTCGGTTAAACATAATACTCTTTTGTTTGCAGTAAATGCAGTTTAGCAAACAAAACTTTAGTGGGACCAGAAACATGGTGCAATGTTTACCTTTCTGTGTTCCAATAGAAAGTGCTTCAGGCTTCTTTCACATATGTGTCATGTAGCTTCTTCCAGAGCCTGACAAGAATCATCACAGTAGCACATGTCTTGGTAAGCCTTTTTCATAGCTGATTATGTTGAAATAGTAGCAGAAGTACAAACTGTAGAATTAGGTAAGTTACTTTTTTTGTCTGTTAAGTAACAGAAGGATCCAACACACAAAGAGGAGATAACCAGCTGCTCTATTCTTAATTTTCTGTTGAAGTATTTCTGAAGACAGATCACTGAATGATGGATCCTACTTGTGTAGACTGAGCTTTCAGGAGTAGACTGAACAGCCTATAAATAACTTTCCACCATGATCAGCCATACTTGCATCTCCACTCCTACCAGAATGTCAGAATATCTGTAGCGCTAATGTACAAACTCTTAAGAGCTCAAGTTTCATAGTATTTTACCTTATCCTCAAGTTGAGTCTGTTTAGTTTACCAGATCAGGGGTATTTTTGGCTCAGCATACTAAACGATAGTAAAGGTTTGAAAGATCACACAAAAAGGGAAATCTTACCAGTTGGGATCTGCAGGAGTTAATCCAAGATGCAGTACTTTTAAACATTTTCATCAGTGGTTAGAAATCCACCTATGTGTATAAGGCTGTAGAGAGAGGTCTCTATTTTCATATGATTAAATAATTTAAGAATAAAAAAGATGTGTAATTATTTTTTGATTTGCAACTTACAAATCTGCTGAAAAATAAGTTCACATAAACCCTATTATGTTGAAATGGACTTGTCTTCAGAGATCAGTACTGATCTCATTTCCTTCTCTCTGGACTCATGAAAAAACAAAAGTGGATTCGTGTGAACTGTAGCTTGTGAATACTTGGGCCTTTCTTACCCAATAGTGACCACAGACATCTCACTTCAAGAAGTGGAAAAAAAAGAACTGTTGGGTTTTTACTGACTGAATAGAAATCTAGATAAAAATAAAATAAAACAAATTTAAAAGGACATAATTTCCCAGCTCTTTAGCTAAAAATCTATTCAGACTTTCTTTGAGACAAGTTTCCAATTTTTTACAGGTTGAGAGAAAATATATTTCAGTTACAGTTACTGTGTGCTTTTACAGCAAAGACCTATCAGTCAACTGCCCAAACTCGGACTCCGTGAAGAGAAGTGAACTGTGACTCCCTGTATAAACGTGTTCCTTTCATTGTCTCTCTGTTACCTAGGGTCAGTCACGAGGGGTTTAATGTGGGTTTTGCTTTCTTTTCAGCTGAAATAAAGATTTGTTTTAAATACTACCATGGTGTTAGTGGAGCCCTCCGAGCTACTACTCCATGTATCACTGTGAAAAACCCTGCTGTGATGGTAAGTTTAGATTATTTGTTCATTATATTTTTATAAGATTATAATAGTAACTGTCAGACAAACCTATCAATATCAGTCTCCTAGTTTTATCATTGAGTGCATTTTTTTTGCAAAAAATTATATTGCCTGACAAAAATCACCAGAATTGGGAAATGCTTTTCATGGTTTTGTATGGTTCATGATAAAATACCAGTAAAAATGTACTGAGCTTAACTGAAATCTTTTATGCTAAGGATTTGATTTTGCTTGCTTTCAGTTTTGCGACTTAGAGTTTGCTGTAATTTAACACCATAATAGAAATTTTTCACACTGGTTATATAACTCAAACTGAGTCCTTATCAAAAGTCTCAATTTCTTCTTATTTGTTAATATTAAAAATGAAGTTGTTGCTGAGATAGTGTCACAGATAAGAACTGTTAGTACAGAAATGAAACTGGAGAAAACTGCTCTTGCAAAAATTATTGAATTTTAACTTTTCACATACCACTGAAATTTAGTAATTCTCTGAGAATTATTGTTGTCCTATGCTTTCATAATGAGACTTGCTCTTTTGAAAGACTATAAGTTTTAGAGGAGCTCTTTTTAGTTGTTTAAATAAGTTGTGGAAGAAGAGCCTTCCAAACTTGTATCCACGTGTTTTTGATGGAAGTTATTTATCTAATCAGCTAGTTCTTCAGTTGACATGAAGTTTCACAGTGCATTTGATTCATTGATATTAGTTGCCAATTATTTAAGATAGCATCTGTCAGGATGGTGCCCTGATAGCTTCAGTGTTGAAAATACTGTAGAACACAAGTTGTTCAGACTGAATAACTTTTATTCCCATCCTGCACTTTTTCAGCATATATACAAGTGCATGCTATGGGCTATATGATACTATATGTGCTATACTAGGTTTTATATCTTATTATACCAAGTGTTTTTTCTTTTTTTTTTTTCCTTTCTCTTAGAATTGCAGACCTAGACAATAGCATCACGGATTTGTCAGATCTTTGTCAGATCTGAATATGAATAATATAATTTTGCAGAAGGCATATGAACTCTTGATATTTTACAGAAGAAGATATGTTACAGTTAATGAGCTTGACAGCCACTGTCTTTGATATCAATTTATAAACTAAAGAAAGTAGGGTAACCTGATTTTGAACAAAAGAAAAAAATGCATCTCACAATAACCCTTAAAATGGTCTATGTGTTGCACAGTATCATTACTGAGAAGCAGAATGATTATACTGGATGGATAAACCATTTGAACTTGTGTGTCTTCTTGACCTTTTCACACTAGCCACCGATATTTTTGAGATTCATTGCACAGAAAGGCATCTGAACTTCTGTCTTTGAATATGCATTTGTTCACTTGGTAGCTACCTGAAGACCTGTGTTTCAGAGTCATTGGTCAGTCCTGAGGGGTTAACTGTCTGTCGTTATTTAAATTTTTTTCTTTTGAAGGGTAATGCAGGGTCCTGAACATTATATGGAATTTATACACCTGCTAGAAGGTGCAATTGTATATAAACGTTTCTGTTTGCACTAAAAGTACATACTTCCAGTAACAGTGAGCTGTTAGTTTCCCTGATGAGACATAGTGTTCCTCTGGCCTTGCCTGCGCAGTGTCACCATCCAGGGGGATGTGCCCCTTGATGCTTCCAGGGAATCTGTCTTTAGATGAGGGGACGCTGATACAGCTGTAATTAACCCATTGCTTTTGATGCCCTCGTAATTTTGATAGGAGCTGTCACTGCTTAGGTGTCCATATAAAGTCACTGGCATAATGATGTCATGCTGTCTGGGAAAGGGATAGTTTCAAGCACTCTAGTGAGAACGGGGGTGCATTGTGAAACCAGCAGTGAGAGAAGGGAATGGGCTGGCTGGTGACGGGCGGTGCTTGCTGGCATGGTGTGTTCCCTCACAAGACCTCTGAGGCCCATGGGGACATCGGGCATCAACATCGTTACTGTTTCTTCATCACTTCGTTTGACTTCTTGTTACATATGAAGTATTTGAGTTTTGCAACAGGAGAAATTACATGTGTTTGCTAATTTCAATAAAATTCCAATGTGATTGATGATTTTTGTGGGAAATATTTGAAAGTTAATGATATTAAGTACCTTAAAGCAATATAAAAAGGAATTATTATGTTTTCAGTTAACGCAAAGTGGGCTTCCTGCAGCTACCTTGGCTCCAGAATCGTTTGTCAATCTGGTAACTTCAAACTGTTCAACTACTCAAAACTGCTTTATGTACTTCATCTATACACATAGGTGTGCCATGCTTATTTTTTTTATCATTCAAGAGATTGGATGACTTCCTGTTCTATCACTAGTATTAATCCCCAGCACCATGTTTGGCTGAAGCTTTTTCATCAGGCTATGTCACCTTTTCTGCCTGAGAGTGTGTGCCTACCCAGAGAACTGTTTGGACTTGAACGATAGCTCCATTGATGTCTTCATGATAGATTATTCAGCTGGATGCACAACTCTGACTTCAAAGGCAAATTATTCTGCTATTTGGAAGGGCTAGACGTTAACACATGAGAAACTTTGTATTTTGAAATAGTGCTTTACCTAAGGAGGGATTTCAGTAGAAACCAAACCTGAAAATCTGTGAAGCATAAGCTTTTTGACCACATTCATATTTAGATATCTGATGCACTTTTCTGTTTAAAAGGAGCTTTTGTTCATAGATCTGAAGGCTTTTGTTAGTTTGTCTTTGATCTCTTTGCTTTTTTTGTTGCACAGTAAATTATCTATTTGTGGAAGGTGACAGAAGTCACACATGCTGTCACTGGCCAGCTCAGTGCTTTGGTATGTATTACCAATCCACACTGTTGATTTTATTGTACAGAAGGGAAACATAAGAAAATACAGTCTCCTTTTCTCTGATTAATAGTGTCTGCATGTGTATTAGCCTATACATGTTTGATTTGGAAGATTCCAAGTACTGATGTGTTAGCACTGTGTGGCATAAATAATTGATGTTTTCCTAGGAACAAATGCTGTAGCTCTGCCTGTCTGTGGTAACAGGCAGGAGTTGGTCAGATTCATCCCCGGCATACTACCTTACAATTGCATTATCATCCTCAAGCATGTACAAAGCAGACAAAAACTTCTGTGGTATATGTCATTTTTTTCTCCTCTTCAGATGGGAGTAGAAGGCACGGATGAAGGTGCTTCTGGAGCCCAGCACTCTAGGAAGTTAGTCAGCTTTACCCTCTCAGGTAAGAAATAACACTACTCTGTGTTTTACACATTACTGTTAAAAAAACACCCCAACATTGCTGTTTTAAATAACATCTAAGATGGAACACCTTTCTTCTTAGCCTCTGTAGGAGCACACTCTAGTGGCTTGAAAGATGTCGTTTTGTTGGAACTTCTGTTGAAAACAAGCCAGAATCATGAATCTCCAGGAGTGAAAGAAATAGATTTGATGAAACCCAGCATGAAAAATTTGGAGAAATTTCCAGTTTGCACAAGGGACAGTTCCTCTCATACTCAAGAGTTGAAAACTTAGCCTCTAAATAAAATGCAAGCTGGTAGTAAAAAAGCAATGGCTGGAAATGGTGATTTAGAAAGGAAAAAAAATCTTTACTTGTAACACAGCTAAGCAAAATAGCTGTAGAGGTGCAGTCTACCAGCTTCACTTGTTTTGAGTAGCACTTTTATGTGTTTTTTGGTTTTATTTTAAGAGTGGAAATACCTTACATACTGAGGCTAAAATATAAATGAGGATGTGAATACCTTTCCTCCCTATATGGTCTTTGGAAAACACTTCCTGCTTTAACTGTCTTCTGTACACTGGATCCAGTTAACATATAAGTATTTTTAAGTTGCTTTATTTAGTAGTTTATGGTGAATTGATTTCCTGGGTAATGTTTTAGGAATGCGCTCCTTTGTGAACTAACTTTAATTTACTCAATTCCTTTTTCCTTCCTTCTTGTTTTGCTTTATAGATATTAGAGCAGTTGGACTTAAAAAAGGAATGTTCTTCAACCCTGATCCTTATCTAAAGATGTCCATTCAGCCAGGCAAGAAAAGTACATTTCCTACATTTGCTCATCATGGCCAGGAAAGAAGGTCGACTATCATCAGTAACACAACTAATCCTGTTTGGCACAGAGAGGTAGTGTATCCCATTTGAGAGCTGTCTGCCAGCTGATGCAGTGTACCAGGCTTGTATCTTCTCTTTATGCATTAGTCCTTACTCTTGAAGGCTGTGAGCTTATTTTTGCAGTTAGTTATTTAAACTGATACAGAAATTGTAGTAATTTTAGGGACCCTGTGGTTGTATAAAAACAGCTATCATCTGTGTATTTAAGCTGCACTGCTGTGAGGTTTTCATTTCCTTCTCTGCTTGCAGCCCTGTAGATGTCTTGAAAATGCAAAAATACATTACAATGGATTATAAATTGTGGCAGGACTCTTTAAGAAAAGGGACAATAAGTAAGCTTTTATGCTCAGGGACTGCAACAATTGTTCATTTGCAAATGATATTCTCATCGTACATAGCAGGTGACAAGCTTTCAGCTTTGCCAGGCAGAGGGGATGCTCTTTGCTGTTGCCTCTGTATGTGCTGCTGGAGGAAGGAAAGCCGAGGAAGGCATTATAGCACCACTCAGCAAGGGGGAATGAAAAGGCGGGTTGGCAGAAACCAGTTTTCCAGATGTGTTTATATTGGGTAAACTGTGCAGGTCTTGGAGAAGGAACTCAGTCTCACAACTGTCTCTGAGCACAGAAGAGCTAGGCTGTGTCTCTGAAGATAAACGTTTATCTGGGAAACAAGGTGAAAATGCTGACACAAGTCCATAACCCTTTCAGGACCAACAAGCATTCCTTTTTTCTATGGAGCAGCCTCCTATACTGTGTTTGATGAATATTAATGTGTTCTTTAGGAAGACTGGAAAATTAAGTGGGCTTTGGAAAATGTTCTCACAAATCATAATCAAACCAAACAAGCAGTAAAGCAGAACAGAGCAAGGCCAGCATTAGCACTGCTCTGGGGTGCTTGATTGTGGGAAAAGACTATAGATGTGTGGAAGTCTTGAAATCTTAAAAAAATCAGAGTTCTAATCTCTAAACTGATTCTTCATCTTTCCATCCATCCATCCATCCATCCATCCATCCGATAGAAAGAAAATCAACTCTTCCCCCTTTTTTCTCCTCCAATTCTCCTTGGTTTGGAAGCTTATTAGAAAAGTGGTGATGTTCACTGGTGCACGCATTGTATCGGCTTGCTTTAGCTGCTTTATCTTCCCTTGTAGCAATGCTCTGACAACAGCAGCTTATGATACCACTACATATGCTGTCCTAGTGGTGCAGAATTGATCCTGGTTTACATCTACACTTTTGAATCTTTTGGCCATCTTCAGGCAGACTTGACAGAGCAGCACAGACCTCAGAGATAATGTATTCACAAACTGCATGAAAATTGATGTTAGGCTGAAGAGAATAATTGTGATAGTGTTCCCTTGTAGGGAAGGGTGGAAGAATGATCTTACCAGACATCAAGAAATCTTTTCTAAATTAGCACCATTGTTGTTTAAAGGCCCCAAGTACAGTAGAAGGTTCTGTTGGGACTTGCTGAGAAGATTTTGGAACTTCGGGGCAAAAAATCTATAGAAAATTCTCTTCCTTTATTTACACTGCTCCTGAAAATACTCGATACACATTGCCCTTTTGAATTCCTGTCATGCATACAAAAAATTAATGCAAAGCATGGTGCTGGAAGGGAAGTTCACTAAGCACAGCTGTCCCAATCCAGTATCAGGGAGGGTTCTTAAACGATCCCAAGAGTGAGATTAAGACACAAAAACGAGGTCAGATGCCATACAACCTTGTGAATTTTATTTTCTATAACAACTGATAATAGCAATAGGACAGAGAGAAAAAGAAAGGAAAAGTCAGAATCCCTAAGCAAGAAAATGGTAGAGATGCAGCAAGATTAATTACCACCTCCAAGAATCCAGAGATGTACCATTGGCTTGGTCTCGGTGCAGGTGATGGTGCTCCAAGAGTGATGACAAGAGTCAGAGAGAGAGCCCGAGAGAGGAGTATGCAGTCTTTTTATTGTCCCAGTCTCCATGATTTCTCTGAAGAGCCCACCCATTTCCATGGAGCTCATTGTCATATGTGCCGCTCCGTCATCCTCCATGCGCACATGCCCAGGCATTCACAGTGGTCGTGCTGGCCTGCACGTTTTCTCACCCCGATTTAACTTCGGGTGGATGTCCTGGTTTCGTCGGGGACAATTCCTCTCCTGAACCGTCCACGGTGACAGGATGCTGAGGCCAGAACGTGGTGGTGATGCAGCAGCAATGTTTGAGACAGATACAGTCCCTTACAACAGCCTAGAGTGAGGCATTTTCCTCCTTCCTCCTGCACTGACCTGGCTACTCTTCTATAACCTGATAGAGTGCAGCAAGGATTCCTCACTTTTTGCTTTCTTCTATCTGTATTAAAGCGAGCACCTAGGATACATTGCTTTCTCTTTTCTGACATAGATCATAAAAGTGGTTTTATCCAGTGCAGTTTCCTACTGAGCAATTATTTTCAAGGAACAGTAAAAGGGTATGGGTTTCCTGAGAGGCTAGTTACATGTGCAAAAATACAGTGCTTAATAAATGATGTTGACGTTATTTGCAGTATGGAAACGGCTGTCATCAGTCATTGCTGTCAGAGTTCACTGCGTGCTAGTAGTAATTATGTCTGTACTTTCTGAATAAAGGTGTATTGATATGGTGTCAAATATCTTCTTTCCTTCCAGAAATATTCTTTTGTTGCACTTCTCACAGATGTCCTGGAAATTGAGGTTAAAGACAAATTTGCTAAGAGTCGTCCGATCATCAAGCGCTTTCTTGGGAAGTTAACCATACCAGTTCAGAGACTATTGGAGAGACATGCAATTGGGTAAATTAATACATTCTTAATGCTAACTTCCATTGATCAGGGAGACTCAGCGTCTAGGATAATGGTGCAGAGCAGCCTTTCTGGCTTACTGTACAGTCCAGCAAATTTCTACTGGGTCTGTAGTAAGAAATGTACTAGGAATTTTAATAGTCTTATTGCCTGACTGGAAGATGTCGGTGTTTCTAGCCCAGTTCTGAATGCATGTACCCATGTTTGTGTACATGTGTGTCTATAATTTGTTTACAGCTTAATTTCTTTACACAAAAAATGTTACCCTCACAAAAAATGTTACCCTCTGACTAGCTAGTCAAGAAACAAGGCATTATCACAATACTACATGATTGTGTGCAAATATTTTAGAGCAAGCAGATTTTATTGTCTCACTTCTTTTACAGTTCAAGTATTTTTAACTGTCATCTTAATAATCAGGGATTTGATATCTGTTCAGCTAATTGGCCAGAACTGCAAGGCTGTGATTCCTTATTTTTCAGAGTGCTGGTGGTACTACGCAATAAAAATTGCCTTTTGCTATGAATAGTGCACTGATCAGACTCAAAATTTACCTGTTGTTCTATTTAAAAAAAAAAATCTGTTCATTTTTTGATAGCTAGCTGTTCTGGTATAAAGATGCAAGTCACTTAGAAACTTTCAAGATGTCTTATGCTTCATGATGGTTACTGGAGGGAATCACAGCATAGTCAAGTGAATGATCCAACAAGGCCTTCATACAACCACATGCACTGAAAAAACCTGAGACCTGGCAATTAGGCACTGTGATACATTGCAGGTGTAAAGCAAACAGCTGTCAGTCTGCAAGACATGCAGCAGCATGTGTGAAAATATTTTACATTTTTATATTTATATTTTACATTTAAGACAGAGAAGTAATTATATTGTTTTGTTAACATTCTTTTACATATATGTGCTATAGTTGGCAAATTAGAAAAAATAATTCCTTGAAAGATCGTGGGAGGAAATGAATTATTCAAGTGTGCTTTATATAGGACCTAACTTGAAGTCCGCTGAAGTTAATGTGTCTCCATTAACTGTAAGAGGCATGGATGAGGCCCGTGAGGAATGATGGTGAAGTAAAATGTGTTTATTCTTCTCTGAAAGTTTAAGGGCATGGAAGCATCATCGTGCTTTTGCACAAAAAGCAAGCTATAAATGACTGGCCTCCTTTTTCACAGATATTCCCTTCAAAGTAACAAATTGTATAAATGGAGAGAATAAAATTCAATTTGAAAACATCTCTCAACTTTAAGTTTCCAATGTGGTGGTTACACTGGTAAAGTAAGAATAAAATAGTAAGAGTTGTAGGAATTTTAATTTTTACAACAAAAGTTGTAAGAATTGTAAAATTCTTCTGATGCAGAATTTATTTAAAAAAAAAAAAAAAAGCATGCCCATTTGTATTCCCTGTATTGATGATCAGTATTAATGAACAAAAAGGTGAAGTCCAGAACCAGACACTTTTAGACACACAATTAAAATTCTATCCCACTTTTAGCTGTCATCATAGCTCACAAGTTTACGTAACGAAATGGCCAGTTGCTTTAAATTTCATGAAAAATATGGTAAATGAGCATGAGAATCATCTAGTTGATTCTAGATGTACAGAGCAGACAGTGGTCATGCCATGGCTTTTCTCTAATCTCAAATGGCCTATAGTAATATAAACCTTATGTAAAAACTGTGGAAACTTCAAATGGCAGTCTTCTGAGGATACCCCTAAGTCTAGCTGTAGAGTTGTAGTTGGAGTACAGAGTGATGAATCTGTGACAGATCCTGCTATAATAATTTGTTGTACTGCACCCTACAGAGCAATGTGGGGAGGCTGCTTTGCCTTACTGTCTGCTCAGGACTTTTTTTGCTCCAAGTTAAAAGTTTGGATGAAAAGTGCTGCATCTTCTTTCAGTGATGACCTTGCCCTTGTTTTAGTCTGTCACTCATATTGCCGTAGGATTATTCCCAGTAATGGAGAGGTGTTTATACCAATATAAATTTATTTGCATAAATAACAATAATTTCCTGTGGTAGCCCCCTCCTCCCCCTTCAGCTGTGCTGAGGTGGGGCTGTGAATTCTGGCTGTGCCTAATAAGAAGGTAGAGCCTAGGATCTGGTCCTAAGTCTCAAGCTGGTACAAGTACTTAAGTCTGAGTCTCACTGAATTCAAATAACTTAAGAATGTGCTTGAAGTTAAATCCAAGCATTAACAGCTTTTCTAAATAGGAATGAAGTGCTTTACTGAATGAGAACTAAAATGTGAAGCAACTGGGAATTTTGTATATAGTAAAAACCACAAGGGGGCAGAAGGTTTTAAAAAACGAAAGGTTTTGTTAGTCATAATACATTTTCCGTTGGGGGAAGGAGGAAGTTAGGGGAAAGGGATCCTTTGTAGTTTGATTTCTTTAGGATTTAAGAAAAGATTTAGGGATGTATAAGAATTGCTGGGGCACAATCTGTATTTGGAAATGGTTAAAAGTTGTTAGGCTGTTTTATCTGTTAACTAAAGGCGTTTTACACCATTGTTGGTTTTGTGCTTTTCCATACAAGCTAGAATATGTGGCTGATTTTAAGATTGTAATAGAAATTACGTTCTATCATGCTGACTCTTCTCTGATAAGAGCCTCTGATACAAAACACTGGAAATAAAAAACCAGTTAAAATTTAAAAATAAGCCAATATCTTTGTTTTTACAGAGATCAGGTTCTCAGCTACAATCTTGGCAGAAGGCTGCCAGCTGATCATGTAAGTGGCTATCTCCAATTCAAAGTGGAAATCACATCTTCTGTTCATGAAGGTGAGAATTTGTCAATGATGTGAACTGAATGATAGTTGTATGGAGAGATCCTAGGATCTGTATTTCTAGGTTTTTCTCATTTGCCATAGTGCCACTATTATAGATTTTTCTATTGGGATTCAAAATTTAGATATGTCAAGTGCTGCTTCAGAGATGGTAATTCCAAAAGAGCACACAATCATATTGTTTTCCTGGTTTTTTAGATAGGTTTTAAATGAATCTGCTTATGATTCTCATTTTATGGGATAGATTGGGAAATCAAATTAATTGTTTCTCTTCACTCTGTAACACCTTTGGCAGAGATAAGCAGTTGTAAGTAAGATTCCACCTGTGCTCTCCTCCCCTGCTAGTCTAAATGCAGATCATTCTGTCCTGTCCCCCTTTCACAGGACTCTGTCCTGCTTAGAACCAAGAATATATGTTATGGTTATGAGAATACATGCTTCCATCAGGCAGTTCTTTTATTTCCCATTTCCCGTTCTGAAGACAATTAGCAGAACATGGCTGGCACAGTTACATGTTTATCACATAGATGTGTCTACTTACATGTTTATGATCTTATATTCTCCTTCATTAAACTTGGTATAATCTCTTTGGTAGTGAGATACCTCTCTATCTTTTAACTTGATACAGCCTTCTTGCCTTTTTTTGTAGCCATGTAGTCCTCATTAACGTGTTTCTCTGTCACCATTAAAAAAAAATTGCTTCTGTCTTCACTCCTGTTTATTGCCAGGGTCTCTAGTTCACTGACTTCATGGTTAGGTTTCTTGCAGTTTTACAGACACTTACAGATGGATTATTCAACTCTGTGCCTATTTGTGGGAAGTTACCATCTCGTCTCTAAAATGAGATGGTTTATTTTCATTTCCCTTATATATCTATTACCATAGTATGCCTAATATCTCATTAACTTTACTTAAGTAGATTCTCCTTCTTTACTGTGGGAAGTCCTATAAATTAACTCAAAATAAATGTTGTGTATAGAATTTGATATCTGTACACAGTTTGTCAGTCCTCATGTGATCTCAGATGCTGGTTGCATGCTGCTAAGGGTGTAATGTCAACTGGTGTCAGTGACTGGCTTTATGTAAATCCTGCTTTTGGGTATGAGAGATATGCTGAAGAAAACTGGTTCCTTGATAGTAAGGCTGGTTTTACTGACAGTTTGGTAAGATGCTTGACAAGTGCTCTGTCTTTGGAAATCAAAATGGGAGTCCTCTAAGGTCATACTTCACCCCTTAAATTTTCTATATCCTACAAAATAGTATAGACTTACACAGAGAAAATTCTGTAATTGCTGTTATAATGCTGTAGATGACTCTGGTTTTTTAATTGTATTTTTTTCCCTTAGTTGTCTGATTGAAATAAGCAAATATCTTGAAAGATGTGTATTTTTATATCGCTTCTGTGATGCAAAGTAGAATGCACTGTCTGTTGCTGCATAGTGTTTCACATTCAAGTCTTTGTGTCTCTGCAGATGCTTCACCAGAAACAGTTGGCACTTTGTTAGGAGCGAACTCTGTAAATGGAGACTTGGGGAGCCCCTCCGATGATGAGGACATGCCAGCAGGACATCATGATACATCCACAGTGTGTTCCAATGGTCCTGTCCTCGAGGAATCTTCTGGAGAAGCAATCCTGAGACATTCTTTAAGGACTAGTAGAACTCTGGAAACAGACCAGGATGAGTTGACCTCCAGTGCTTCAAGATCATCACCTACTAGAGGTCGCCAGGACTCACTAAATGACTATCTGGATGCAATAGAACACACTACTCATCCCAGACCCGGGACGTCTGCCTGTGGTGAGCGTCCACGTGGAGCCTCCCCAAAACTGAGGAGCAGCTTTCCTACTGACACGAGACTTAATGCTATGCTTCACATTGACTCAGATGAAGAGGAGCATGAACTACATCAAGACCTGGGTTTTCCATCTTCCTTGGAAGATGATGGTGGTTTAGTAATGCTTAATGGTGCTACAAGAAACGTTGAAAGAAATGGTTTAAGTTACTCATCAGATCAGGTAATGCAAGGGCCTGCAGAGAATGAAAATGTTTCAGCCTCTGAAGCTCCTTTGCCATCAACTGATGACCAGCAAGAGACTCTTCCAGAGCTCCCACCATCACACTTAGCAGGAGGTGAAAGCCTGCAAGGTTCTCAAAGCGAAGCACCAGCAGACCAGGCTGGCAGTGAGTCGTGTGCCACTCAGGAGGCAGAGCAGCCTCCAGGCAGTGCGGATGCAGGAGCTGCTGATGCCGCTGCTGGGAGCAGAAGGGGAGTTAATGAAATGGAATCCATTGATCAAGGGTCTGAGCCTTCCCAGATGTCATCAGAAACCGAGCAGAGTGATCCTGCTCGCACGGAAAGTGTCAGTGAGGCTAGTACCCGGCCAGAAGGGGAGAGTGACGTGGAAGGGGCAGACAGCTCTTGCAATGAAAGCGCGACTGTGCGACGTTCCTCAGTTGAGATGCGGTGTTCTTCTTTTGAAAGTGCCAGGTTTCCTGAGACTCCAGCCTTCTCTTCTCAGGAGGAGGAAGAGGGAGCTTGTGCCACTGATGCAGCTAGAATTGAGCCAGGTGCTGAAACACAGGACTCTGCAAGTAATTCTGGTTCTCTACCTGCGGTACAGTTACCTCAGGAGGAAGTACAGGAGGCTGAGGCAGGTGAATTACAAGGCCAAGACGAAGCAGAAGAAATCTGGCGAAGAAGAAGCCTGCAGGCAGCAGCTGCCAATAGCCAGTCTCAAGATGAAGAAGCTGAAGGAGCCCAAGCAGCTTGTGAGGGTGCCACAGCACAGGTTGAAGGAGCTACTGGAGGTAACAACTGCAGGAGTCACTTTCTGAAGTGACCTTTCTGCAACGAATAAAAATAATTTGAAAAATCAACATCTGAAAATAAAGATCTTCATTTCTCAATTTCATTATCTTTCAAGATTATTTTTTTTCCTTTGAGAATTGTTCCCTTCTTCAAGAGACTTGGGGTTTTTGATTTCACAAAAAAATCAAACCTGAAATATCCAAGACATGTTTATTTTGAAATTGGATATATTTTAATTCTTGAGAGAGTAGTGAGAAGGAGGATGAAGAGGAGGAAAGAATTCCACAATATTACCTTGCTTGCTAATCAAAATGGTAATGAGGGGGGACAAAAATCCCAAAACTATGAGGTGAAAACTAGAATTTATATTTGAGTCTTTTCTTTCACATGTTTATACATTAGCATTAAAACATGAGGGTAATCAAAAGAGAGTGAGGGTAATCAAAAGAGAGTAAGGGTAATCAAAAGGATTTAAAAAAAAAGATTGTTTTTTTGGTCACATTTCAGGCTGTTTATCTTCCCTTTCCCAGTTCCTAACCTGTACAGACACATCCTAGCACAGCTGGAACCATGGAAAGGATGAATGTGTTACTCAAATAAACACTGTAAATCTCATACCAATTGTAAAATGTTTTTAACACTTGAGAATTTTTTGTCTCACTAAAATCACTGAAAGTGGAATTTTGTCCCTAATGGATTGTTTCCAAGCACATTTCACCGTGGATTATCCATTCAGTTTCTTCAGGGATTGAAGTAGATCTAATCAAGTGGGTTTTTGAATGCATCTCTTTCATAACATTTCAGAAGTTTTGGGATCTATTCATTCCTTCTCTTCATAAACAGCTCTTTGATTTGGAACAAATAATTTTGGTATTTATTTCAAATACTACCGATACTTTATTTTACGGCATTTTTTAGATGTTTGGGGCTCTTTTTATTCGGTGTTGGGTTGCACCATGTTTTGCAGATCAGTGTGGCTGCAGCAAGGAAGCTCAATGGACAGTTTCACCTCTCACTCTTACAGCAAGGTTTCTGCAGGGGCCAGGTAGAACTTTGTCTTGTTCCTTGCTGGGATATGGCTCAGGCACACGCTGTTGTTTCTGTGCCCTGGCTTCTGGCTACAGGTGGATGCAGCACATCCCAAGAGGTGACATTTTCAGGACCAGGACGGTCCTGCAGTGCATCCCAGAGAAATCACTTACCTAGAACTGTAGACATAATTTATGTTGCCCCCCACAATAGATGACTATTAGGTATATCCTAAAATATTGTAGTTCTGCGGAAGCTTTACCTTGTCTTGTTCACTGTAGAGGCAACTCTAGGGCTTCCCTGGAGCCCATTTTTTTGACTGAAAAAATAATTTGTGGGCATTTTGATTCCAGGTTCTCAAGCGAATGGCCATCAGCCCTTGAGGTCGCTGCCTTCGGTACGTCAGGATGTTAGCCGGTACCAGAGAGTGGATGAGGCTCTACCACCAAGTGAGGTTCTTCATACTTTAATTGGGGGATAGATAGGATGCCTGGATCTCATTACTGACATCTCACTACATTTCTTTTTTAAATGTGAGAACTGAGAATGAACAGCTGAGAAGTTCTAAGTGAAGAGTGATGATGATTAAGTCTAGTGCTGTTTTGTAAAAGACATTGTGCTCAGTCTGCAAACTACAGGGATGTGTTATGATAATTATACCTGGTGTATGCAGACCTGCTAAGCAACATTTACAGAGAAGTAGGAAGGTACGGTGCTGCCTTTTCACTACTCAGTGCACATGGAGGTGAGGTGATATGCTGTATGAGGTACTTGGAGGGAAAGATGTCAAGCATCTGAAATCTCTGAATACTTCTTGAATGGTGGTGATTTACAAAGAAATATATAACATCTTTAATTTAAACAGGTGTCTGTGTTGTCCTTGCATTTTTTGAGGCAGTATGAAGAATTAAAGAGAATTAAAACAAATTAAAGAAAAAGAATTAAAACAAACCTGGGTATTAAGCAACAGTTAAATGAGCCTAAATTGACAGATAAATTGTAATTTCTCTAATGCATATGAAAAATATATTGGTCCCAATTGTTGGACTGATTCACTTGCATAAACTTGGGGCAGTGAAAATCTGTTCAGTATTAGATTTAAAGAAAGGAGAAAGGACAAAAAAAAAAAAAAAAAAGCTATACAGCTAATGGGCAAACAAAAAAACCAGAAAAAAAAATGTTACTGAAGTCTGTGGCAAAGTTGTATTATTTTAAAGGAGTCAGGAGTTCAGATATTTAGTATAAAATGAATAGATACTTATTTCACAGTATGGAATGGGACTGTTTGCTCTGTAATTGGAGAGGGTAACTGGAAGGAGCCTGATAGCAAAACAGATATAACTGTGTATTGGAAAGCCAGGGGGATGAGAAGATTTTGCTCTCTGCCGCTTCTCTTATAATCAGTGCATATAACAAATCAGTCCTGTGGCAGATCCTAAAATGAATTAACTGCCACCTCAATAAACCTGTATTTTTTTTTTTTTACAAAATTGTTCCTGGGAGATGTATATATTTCATTTGCATTTTTATCACTTTTCATACTGAAAAAGAGAACATTACAGGAAATACTCAGAGGTCAGTGTAATAAACAATAAAAGCATAGAGAGCTTTTACAGTACCATGGTTTATACATAGATTGCTTTTTGTGTTTCAGAGGCAAACTATACATTACAAACACTACTTGGAAAAACTATTGGAATGTTAATGGAAAAGGTTTGGCTGTGTGGTAATCTAACATTTCTGACATTTGCTGGGATTCTACACAGTCATGCATGGGCATGCATATTCGCAATCACCACTTTACAGTCAAAGCCCAGTGCAATCTTTATGTAGATTGTTCATTTGCTAATGTGAATAAAATCTTAAATACTAATTGTTGCCTAGATTCAGTTTTTCTCTTCAAAGCTCTGCTTTCAGATATGTAACACTTTTAATATTTTAATGGTGAAAAATTAGAGAAAGCATTTAGAATATGATTTTGAGTTATAAACTATAATTTCTTCATAATTTGGATTGTGTTCTATTTGTTATTTCACCAGAATATGAAACCAATAAAGAAAAATAGGGGTATTTCTTTCAAGTGTGTGTTGGTTAAGTTAAAGAACAAGAGAAAGAATTGAAATATTTATTTAGTATTTCTGCCTGTAACATGCAACATTATGCTCCGATTCCTACATTCATAGGGAAAAATCAACAGATAAGCTTGACCACATAACCTTGATGAATTACAGTTTTGCAGTTCAGCAAGCTGAATTACCTGTAACACATTTGTCTAACAACAGTCTAACCAATGGAAGATACCCTTATCCATTACAACACTGATGCAGGTGCTTTACTTTAGAAGCCGTTGCCCAAGTGTTTAAACTTGTGTATTTAAACTCGAAGCCAGGCAAAAGTGCTTTTCTTCTGCAATACTGCATTACAGAAATGGTGACTGTATGTCAGAATTGGACATAAAATCACCATAAGAAAAAGCTCAACTATTATACAGTGGTTCAGAGTTTGACATTTAAGCAGAATAATGAATTCACAAATTTAAACTTTTTTTTTTTTTTGCCCCCCCCCCCCCTCAACAATTCTATCCTTCCTGGAATACCTCTGTGTTTTGTTTTGTTTACAAACTCTGGATAAAAATTCTGAGTATTTTTAATCCATCAGAAGGTATTACTTTTTTTGAAATGAGACCTTTGCACAGGAACATCTGTTTCAATCATTTTTTTTTCTTTTAAAAATGGAAATGTTTTCCAGAGAATGTTAAAGTGTTTCAGCTAGCTTTTTGGAGATATAAATGAAATTTAGTGGGAAATGGAACAGAGAAAGTAATAGAAATTATTAGATATGGCTATCATAGAACATTACCTACAGTGGGGAATTTGATTTATGGGATACAATAGGGAAAAGCCGCATCTCTTAACCCTTTAGTAAGAAAGTTCTACGCTGAAGTCATCCTGTAAAAGAGAAATAGAAACTTGAAACAATAGATTCAGTTACCAGAATGACAGAGCTAAAATAAAGAAAGAAATAAACCCTAAGCCCTCCATAGTTCACAGTATTTTATTGCTACTTAGACTGGGAGGCTCGAATTGACAGCCATGGACGGATTTTTTATGTGGACCATGTGAACAGGACAACAACATGGCAGCGACCCACAGCCCCCCCAGCCCCACAGATTCTCCAGAGGTCAAATTCCATACAGCAAATGGAACAGCTGAATCGCCGGTAGGAATTACACTTGTTGCTTGTGAATTGTGTGCTTGCAAAACTGCATTCACCATTGTAAGACAGGGTATGAAGACAGGGGGTTGCAGCTGCTACCACAGCTGGCCATATGTATTTATTTTTATGTGGCTGTCCCTTTTAATTGGCATGTGGGCTTTTGTATTCCACCTGTGTTCATAAGCTGTGTGACTAAAAAAAATCTGATAATGGTTTTCAGAAATTCAGAAGACTATTAATGCAGAAATTAGAGGTCAATGTATATTAACCTACACGGCAGAAAAGGCAGGCAAGCTCACACAGAACCAGAAGTGGATCACAGTTACTGTATCCTATAGATAAAGTTTTCTAACCCTAGGTACCAGAGCATCCGAAGAACAATGACCAGCGACAGGCCTGAAGAGCATACGAATGCCGTGGATGGAGCTGGAGAGGAAACTGACTTTCACCATTCTAATGCAGGTCAAAAAAAAAAAAAAAATTTTTTCCCTCTCTAAATGGAGCACTAATCTCATAGATGATTTAATGAGAGTGACATAAAGCAGAGCCTAACTTCTGCCTCTGAAAGTCTGGGTGAAAAAGAAACTATTAGTTTTCATTGCTGTATAGTTTTTGAAGACTATGGCTCAGCCTGTTCAATACGCTGAAGAGATGAACGTGCGATTCAGAGCTGTGAGATTCTTCTGTCAGTACCTGACTGGGTAAAAATATAGGCAGGACGTTTTCAGCAAAAATGTATAAAATTATGTGGTCTGGGTTACAAGTATTTTGAATTTGCTACTGCATTTTGAAATGGTAGAATATAGGACTTAGAAAGGTCTTTGGGCATTCATCAGCTTCATCTCCATGCTGAAGATAGGATGAGCAGTACCTAAACCATACTTTGCAAATGCTGTCTCTTGTGGTCTTATAACACCTTCTCCATAGACAGTCTACTCATATTGTTTCTCTTATATTCTTATATCTGTTACTTCCTAGTCTTTCCTCATAGCTTGTGTTTTTAGATCTCCAATTATTTTGTTGGCTTACTCAGGATTGTCTTCAGCTCCTGAGGAATATTTCAAAAAATTAAGTAAAGCTGTGACTCTGCTGCACTGAGGAGATTGTGGAAAAGTTATGTGCCTTATGTACAACTCCCCTTGTACATTCCTGCATAATTATTACTTTTTTTTTTTGTGCTAGTTTGACACTACCCACCAGTGTTCAGTCTTTGATCTGCTAAAATCAGGTCCAGACTCTTCTGTGCAGATCTTTGGCACAGGTATCTGTTTTTCATCTGGTGTTTGTGCAGTTGATTATCCCTGCCTGCACACAGGTCTTTGTACTTTTCTAATGTGTCACTATGGTTTTGAATCTTGCCCATCCTGCTGTACAAGTACTGCAGCATCTCCTAGTTTGAGCAAGTTCTGTCTTCCCTATCCAGTCATTAATAGAAATAATGAATAGGACCAGACCCAGACAGATCTCAGTGAAACATCACTTAGTGCACTCTTTCTGTTTGACATATATCATAACTGCTCTTCAGTATATTTTTGCAAAATGCTGCATACCCATCTCCAGGTGGTTTCATCTGTTTCAGATAATTTTCTCTCTCAACATGATTTTGAGAGCATTAGAGGCCTTATTGACATCAAAATATGCAGCCTTTCCACCACTCAAGTAGTTTGCTATGATTCATTCTTCAGAAATCCGTGTTACTTGTGTTTCTCTACCTTGCTGTCTTCTTGTTGCTTTAAGTAGTTTGACAATTAGTTCATGTGTATGTCTGAGAATAGAAAATATGTCAACTCATCTATAGATTCCTTCACGCTTTTTTTGTCTATTCTTAAAAATGAATATAATATTTAACCCCTTTGTTTTTTTCTGAGAACTCCTTTAGACCTCTGAAATAATCACCAATGTATCAGGGATTGCTTCATCTAGTTTCCCAAGTGTGTTAGAGTACACTTCATCAAGCCCAAACAGTTTGAAAGCCTCTGATTTCCATCACAGTCTTTAACCTGATGTTTACCTATTCTGGCCTAAGAAGAAAGTTTTCTTTCTTATCCCATATTTTACTTCTTCTGGTTGTCTCGTTGGTGTTAACTTTTTGAATGAAGACAGAAGATCTTTTTTAATGAGCTCTAAGCATCATTAGTACTTTTTCCTCTATCTAAGCGGTTCTCGCCTTGGTCATCTTCCTACCACGAATTTACTAATACATTTATAAAGTTCTGTACTTGTTCCATTTATACTTTTTTTTCTTCTGCCATAGACTTTTTCTTTTCTATCTTTGTGCACATGCATGTGCAGCTAGATGGTTTGTTGTGCTGCAACAATCATTTTAAGGCAAATTCAGGGTAAACCCAAATCAGCAAGTTTGGCTGAACAAGCTTTTCATGAATCACATTCCTCTAAACTGCAAGAAAAACCCACCTGGTGACCCATTCTGGTTTCCAGATTACCCAGACTATGACAGCGAACCTACCAGCAGCACGTCACAGCATCTTCCAGGGTGTGAGAAGTGACTGGTGTACACCCAAGTTTTGTACCAGCACAGAGTTGACATGCCACCGTGGTGCATGCCTGGAAGACACTCCGAGCCCAAACATTCAGGCATAGCTTCAGGGGTCTTTATGCTACACTGCTGTTGCTCCATAGGCATGCCTCATGTGGGAGGGCTTGGAGTCTATTGAAGTGTCTCTAAAAATCATCTTGTTCGGTTACTTTTCCTTTACTTACTACCCTTCTGTTTTTGGGTTTCTTTTAATGCTTAGAATGAATGTCTTTTTTTTGCCCATTCCCTTTTTTCCAAAATGTTTACCCATCCATATTCAGAATTTTACCCTGCCTTTGTTTTTCTACTGCTCTTTTTAAATTTCTTATTTTTCCTTTATTTTAGAGTCTCATTCTCTTCTCCTTTCTCTGCCTTTGGGTTATGATCTTTTATATCCATGGTAGATGTGTTCTATATGATTCATGTAGGGGATGAATGATGGGGAAGTGTGCAAATAGTGCAATATGTAAAAGAAAGAAAAGGTGAAATGTAGACGATGGCATACATCTTAGAGTAAAATCACTGCAGAACCAATCTGAATTTGCAATTTTCCACTTACATTAAAATAGGCATCCAAACGTCCTGTTGATTTTCAAAAGTAATTGGGGGGAACAGTTTTAACATTGTAGCAAATACCACTCATAATATGTTTTCAGTTCCTAGTAATGTCAAAAAATCAGGAGGCTTCTGCAGTTACTAGGAAAAGACTCAATTGTTTACTGAAAGTTGAAACTGAAAGGTACTTCCTTGGCAACCTGTTTCTTACTTATATAAGCTTCTTAAATACTGTATCAGAATCGGGGCTTTGTTAATGGCAGTGTTTTTTAAAATTTTGTTTTAGAAGAGGAATGAAGCATTTTTAAGCCTACAATGACTTTTATATCCATTAGTTAGCATTTAAAAAACACCTGTATATGGCTACAGTATAGTAATGTAGGCTTGCCACAGGGACCTTCTTGCATCTTCTACACAGGTACATATTTGGTAACCTAAACTGGATGTGATTTTATTTTTTTATACATATATATATATATATATATTTTAATGATTGTTCACCAAAAGCAATAAGTAAAAGTTATTAAACTAAAACTGTGATATTTTCAGGAATTTCAGTGCTATGTTAGAAGAAACTTAGGTACGCTTATGTGGAGAATACTTATTAAATCTGAAATAGTTTTATACCTAGTGCTTTTCTTGCTTGTGCGATTCAAATTGATATAGTTGTTTGCAGTGATGTTTTGGTAATGATTATTACTTGAAGTCTTTGTCATTCACTTTGCTGTTAGATTTTCGAAGAGAGAATGTGCTGCCTCACTCTACCTCCAGATCCAGACTTACTTTATTGCTCCAGTCTCCCCCTGTGAAATTCCTTATCAGCCCAGAGTTCTTTACAGTGCTGCATTCTAACCCTGTGAGTATAGCATCCACAGCTGACTTTCTTAAATATGTGCTTATAAATATAGCTGTCTTGTGTACACAGATACTGCTCAGTGTTTGATGGTAAGATATTGGTAGTACATAGGGAGGCTGGATTAATTCAGTCATCATCATTCCTTGCAGTTGGTGAGCTATCATTTGTCCTAGTTGGCATTATAACTTCTACAGTTCTTATTTTTCATTCAATTCTTCATCTTTCTTATGATACAAAACTTGTTTGCTTACTGAAGCAATAACTTTCTTACTGTGCTTTGCAGAGGTTGAGAGATGATTCTGAGAATGAAAATGATACTTAGTTTTTAAGATCACTTTGCTGCTTATGGAATGATTTGTTTACCCCAGATTGCTTGGTTTATATCCTAATATATTGAACGTCACACTGAACATAAAAGCATCTCAATATATGTTTTCCTTTTCCATTTTGCCTGTTCTTCAGTGCTGCTTCTTATATGTTTTTTGTGGTTTTTTTCAATGTTTCTTTTCTTCTGTGTAATGGGATGTGTAGTGTAAACAGAAGTAATGGAATGAATAACATATTGTCTGCAAGCACACTTGTTAATAAAATAGTGTTTTCTAAATTGCTGGTCAGCGTTAGCTTGGTTTTGATATATATGTATGCTTATCTGTATCTGAATAATTCTGCTTAGCTTGCATAGCTTTATTCTGAATACATGAAATAGGACAGAGGTAGATAAGATCTCTGGCCGGGGAGTAGAGAGGTGTAGGGGCACAGAATTACTTAGGGAACAGTACAGTGCGGTAGGAGGGCCTGTGTCTTGGCTTCTGTCTATCACTAAGGGAGAAAAAGACCAGGTGTCTGGTTGGCTGGGTTTTTTTCTAACTTTTTTTTTTTTTTTTTTTACATTTTACAACTTTTATTTAAAGTTTTCCCTATTCCTAAGTGCTCTCCTTTTACTTTCTTGTTTTAATTTTATTACATAAGTGACACATGGACCTACAATGATAGGGTATATTTGAAAAATCAATAGGTGGAAACAGTATTTATGTATATTTATGATAAGTTCTACAAGTTTATGTATCTCTGTCCTGCAGAAAGCCTTACCAATTTTATTGCTGTATTCTATGGCTGCATTTGACTCATTATTCCAGAAATTAGAAAATAGCTATGAAATCTACTTTTTAATGTTATAGAATTCTTTACAGTTCCAGGAACAAGTGTGCTAAATGGAATATGTAATATATTTCACACTTTTCTGTAGTGAGTCAATTATAAAATTTTGTGTATCTCAAGCAAAATGAGAAACATTACACACTTATTCCAAATCTTCAGAAAGTAAACCATATTTTTCATACTGTTGTGGCTTAGTAGGACATAATTTTTAAGGTTTTATAGACGATTAGATGATTTATTTACAGTGGAAATGTTATCTTTTGTAGCAAGAAGGAATTTTATCTTTTAAAAGTATTTCTTTTTGCTGTTTATTTTTCCAGAGTGCCTACCGCATGTTTACAAATAACACGTGTTTGAAGCACATGATCACCAAAGTCCGGCGGGACACCCACCATTTTGAGCGCTACCAGCATAATCGTGATTTGGTGGGCTTCCTCAACATGTTTGCTAACAAACAACTGGAGCTGCCGAGAGGTTGGGAGATGAAACATGACCATCAGGGCAAGGTAACTGTAATGTACATGTGGCTCTGTTGAGTGCTTAATTTTGAACGTTGCAATGACTGGACGCTGTTGATTGCTCTTAACAAGAGTGTAAGTTCTCCAGCTGTAAAAGGTGTGCATCCTTTTCTCCTGCTTTTGCCAAAAGAAGATTGGAGTTTCTCGTCTGTGCTGAAAAAGCATTATATGAAAGGAGAAGGAGACTGATAAGTGGGTACTAATCATTACAAGGAAAATTGATAGAAAATTTGTAGCATTTTTACAATGAAATAAATTGCTTAGACTCCTTGGATGTTTAAAACTTCTTTTGAAAAGAATTATCTACTGTGCGTAAACACAGGCAGTTCCGTGGAGCTCTTTGGAGTTTTGCCTGTGTACTCATAAGATAATTTAAATGTAAAGTTACTTTAGTATTATCTATGAATTTTATTTGGTTACTGTTGAACCAATAGTATCAGTGTTTTTCTTGTTTAACTGACAAACTTTTACTTAGGGCTTTTTTTTTTTTTTTTTCCTTCTTCAACCTCAGAGTCGGGTGGGATTCACTAGTGTGCATTGTTTGCATTTTTTTTCTTTAATAGTTAACCATTTTCCTAGGTGAGTCCTCTACTCAAATGCTAAGTAGTTCCAGTGTTCATCAGTTTCTGAGATAAAATGGATGCGCTTAAGACTGGGATAGCTCTGGGGATGATTACCCTGTTGGTTATGTATTGCTTAACAGGAAAGAAATGGTGGTTAGTAAGTTTCATTAATAGGGATCTTGAATAGTTCCAAGTCCTACTTCTTTTCAAAACAGGTATCCCTTTTCAATTTCTGACAAAATATTTTAAAATCAAAGAACAGACATAGTAGTAACGTAATTTTAAGGTAACTTTAAACTAGTCTATCCTCACTATCTAGAATATGATTTTCTCTGTGGAAGATAGGAGGATTATAAATAGTCTGCGATTAGTATGTGAGGAAGTGATAAGGCTATCGGTTCATGTGAGAAGTCCTAATTAGGACTATAAGCATATTAAGCTTCTCTGTTCTTAGGTTTATCAGTCTTGGTACGGTTAGCGGTGAGCGTGCATATAAATAATGATCTTGATGCTTGAAAAGATTACAGGCAGATTCTAAACTGAAAGGTAGAAAAAGTGCTTGAGGGTTGTTTTCTTAGGTTTATTAACTCTGGAAAGCATTGTGGTTTTTCATTGGAAACACAATTAGGAATGTGCAATTACACTAACCTTGTTCTTTGCCTCCCTCACTCTTTTCTGTTTTAAGTAATTCTTTTTCTGTTCGGTTCTTCAGAGGCCACTTTTCTCTTGAAGAATACAGCAATTTTCAATTGACTTTAATAGGTGAGAATGGAGAGAATTAGACCTTTGGATTTCTGGTGTGGTATTTAGTAACAATGATGCTACCACAACACTAATCAACGAGAGTAAGCACTGAATAAATCCCCACTGGGATTTCTTCACTTTGAATTAGGCTCAGTATGGTTCATTTTCATTAAGTTGAATTGCCTTTGTCACAAGTAGCACTTGTGGCCAGTAGAAAAGCCTATTTAGCACTCGAGAGAGAGGGTACACGGTGAGACCAGTGCTTGATGAGACCTGACCGAAACTGGACCTGACATTTATCAAAGTATAAAGCTAAAGAGAAGCAAGTAGAAATTAGCCATGCCAAAATATATAATTATATTTCCTTTCCCTGGCTACTTTTCTCTACTGAGATGAGGTTTTCCTTTATTTCTCCACATATATTATAGTAAGAGGCTTGATGCTCTTGCTCACAAGGCACAGCAATCATTCTGACCCTTATGCAGTGCTGAGTTACTAGAGTTTTCACTCCCCAGTGTCAGCATGATCCTGGTTGCTTGTCCTCTTTGCAGGCTGTCTTCCAAGGTCACCTGGGGACTGCTTACTTCTGAACGACCTTCAAAGCTGTACAGCAAAGCCCTGTTGCCTACTCTTGACTCCTCTGTGTATCCTCTACAGAAAATCTGGTTGGCATGCAGTTCTTCCTAAAAGATCTGGCATAACTAGGATGGCTCTGATTGGCATTACAGATGAACCTTTATCAGTCACTGACTGCAGGGAGGCAGAAGACCACTGGAAAAGGTGGTAGCAGGAAGCACCCACATAGGCTGGATAGGTCCCAGAGCTGAACTCAGTCAGACAGCTTTGAAATTCTGCATTGCTGCATACATGTACATACACAGATATATCATACAGATAAGCACCCAGTGCATTTGTGCAATATGAGTAAGCACATGTTCATATTTTCAAGCTAGATGCAAATGTATATACTTGTTAATTAGATCTTTGCAAGATGTGCAAATACACCATAAGTTATTGTAGGACTTTAACTGTTTTTTCTTTCTATAATGAAAGAATCCATTGTACTTGATTACTAATGCCTTACAATAGAAGAAAAGGTATTTTAGCAAGCTTCATAGGCTTTAACCAGAAAGATAACTTGGGCAACTATCTGTGTTTAATAGCCCAAATGTAGTTTTGGCACAACCCATGTCAGTCTCTTCAAGCATCATAGATTTATGGATTATAGCTAGACAGTAGTTATGAAAGGAATTTTTTTGAAAGGAGACTGTAAGGAGACTGTGAGCCACACTGTATTTTGAGCTGTGTACCAGTGTCCAGATTAACTCAAAGCCTTGAAGCTCCAATGATTATCTTCAACAAAGCTTCAACGTAGTAATTTATGCTTTATTTTAAAGTAGGTTGCTACTAGCTGGCCTGCAGGCATTCATATTTAAGAAGACAGGATTGGTTTTAACTTAATATTTAAACTGAGTTCTTTGTTTAAATGTAATGCTATATGCAATATTAGACTGTTGCATAAACTCAAAGAACTGTGTAGTGCAACTCTAAGTAGTACTTTCTCCTATATTGTATCAGTACCTTTTTTTTTAATGTGATTTTACAGTATAATGAATCAACCTTTGTTTTGATGAAAGTGCTTATCATCTTATAAATACACATAGACCAGACTAGATAAAAAGGTAGACAGAGGGATATTTAAAAACCCTCTGTATTAACCAGTTGCTAATAAGTGAAATAAATCTATATACCAATCAGGAGCAAAATTTTCAGAAAGACTGGATATGTTCCAGCAGCCTCTTTCAGTTATTTTCCAAGCCTCAAACTGAAATTTCAGAATGGTTTTCATTCTGCATTCCCACTAGTTTCCTATTCTCTAATCTGTATACTTGCACGGCAGGTGACATCATTATTTGTCAAGGTGAACAAGTCCCGCATCAGGTTTAAACATTGCAATTAAAATTACAGTTATTGAATACACTTTATAGTTTTTGAACTGTAGGAGGCTTGCTGGCCTCTTCTGGAGCATTTCTAAGGTTTTGCAACTCCATATGCTTCTTACTTGGGAAATGGAGGTATGAACATTTTCTCCCACTACAGTCCGTGATGGTATTTAGTTGTATAGCATAACACACTGGTTTGTCTAGCTACCTTTATAGCAGTCAGAAGAGTTGCATTTTCTCTGGTCTGGCTATACTGAGCAGTCTGAAACAATGATTTCGTGAATACTGTCAGATGGTGTTGTGGCCAAAAGAGCCAGTTCTGCTCTCCTCTCGTCCCTGGTGGGCTGACCGAGGTCAGAGGAACCAGCAGGGAGAGGGACAAAAAGAGTAATTTTAGCCTGGACCAGCTCCCCAGCTGGGTTCACTGCCTGGCTACACAAACACTTGTGCCAGCACAAGGCAGGAAGGGCATGCAAGGGATGAAACAAGTGGTCAGGATGGGGGAAGATGAGATTGTTTCTTTTGCTGACACCACAGGACTGAACTGTTTATGAAAATGTGGTTGAAGTACCTCACTGGTAGCCAAACACAGAAATGGCTCCCACAGTCCCTGACCACCTCTCTGCTGATCCAGATTGATCCCTCAAACCACATGTCACTTTCCTGTAACTCTCCTGCTCAAAACTGGGGTCTTTTTTGCCACTTCCACATGATTTCAGCATTGTGACTGCAAAAAGCAAAGTGTGTTGAAATAGAACAGTGCTGCTTTCCAAGTGCAACACTAACACTGGAAAAAGTTTAAATTTCAGGGTTTAGAAACCTTTTTGGTTCAAATTGGAGAGAATTGTGGGAGGTTTTCATTTTCTAGGATACATGTTCTTGTGACCTTGCTTTCAGCAAATGACTTACTGGACAATATGTGATAGTTCTCACCAGTTGCCTGGTTTAAATGTTTTTCTTGCATCATCTTTGTGTCCGTGGCTGACCTTTTTTTTTTTTTTTTTTTCTTTTTAAGGTTAGCAAGCTTAGAATACTTGTATCAGGAGGATGGCAAAAATGTCTGTTGGCCTGTAATCATGGTTCATCACAGGATGCAGTCATACACTTGACATGTATACACAATTGTGTTCATAATTATATGGTAAATAGTTCACAAAAGGGAGTGGTTTTGCCACTTAATGACATCTTTTTAGATGCTTATAAGGAAATGAAAGGGAAAATACACCAGGATTACTTTCGTTAAACATTTATGTCTTCTCTTCTTGACAACCATAATAAAGCTTCCTACTTCTGACACTTGTCAGATGAGAATTTCAAAGGGCTTTATAGACATGAATGAAGTATGACATTAAAGAACTCATCCCTTCAGTGAGATGGAAAACTCTTCTGCTGAATGGAGATTTAAGCCACATAATAAGAGGAAGATTTTCCAAAGCCTCACATCAGTGAATAAAACCTATATCCTGTATAGACCTTAAACTTGGACATATTTTAAAAAGTTTTGGCTATAAATTATTTCTTATTTTTCCTCCTCTAGGCTTTCTTTGTCGACCACAATTCCCGCACTACCACGTTCATTGACCCCCGGCTTCCCTTGCAGAGTAGCAGGCCCACTAGTGCATTAGTCCATCGGCAGCACTTAACTAGGCAACGCAGCCACAGCGCTGGTGAGGTAAGTTGGATCTGGCCCTTCCCTTGGGAAACCACCAGGGTTTTAGGATCATCCTATTTCAGATCATTCCATTCACAGTTCCATGTTGTGAGGAGCATGATGCTTCTGTAAGCATACGGTACTCATCCATAAAGATTTATGTAATTTTCTAGCCATTGTTGCTTCTCAATGTGTGATTTCAGAGAAAAAAATATCAGACATGAGTTTCTCTTGCTATTATTTTGCAGTAACTCCATTTAACCACAGGAGAGCATCTGATTACAGATTACCAGTATCTATATTCTGTCTTTTGGTGTCAGAATATGTATTGTTGTTTAGCATGGTGTCTGCCAAGTATGTTGATGTAACTCTGGAAATAAAAGGGGGAAAAAATGTGCATGTGTGTATATAAATCTAGATGTGCAACTTTCTGAATAAATATAAAGAAATCTTAACTACATATAGGCTCATCAGACTGTTATATGCATCTGTTATATGCATTTGCATATGTATTTCACCTCTACTTTCTAAACAGAAATACATGGAGAACACTATTTTGTTAATATGTCACTGGACATTTTCACCAGCAGTTTCCATATTGTTGTTGTAACTTGTTTTTTACTTCTGAACAAGTGTATGTACAATCTCTTAGACTTCAGTTGTGCTTTATTTAACCTCCATACTGTTGGCTGTAAGTTGTCTTTTCAGGGGGGGACTATTCCATGCCAGGAATTAAAGATAATGCAATTAGAATGGCAAGAGAAAGGCTCTGATTTATCCTTTTTATAGCTCAGTCTTGTGGCAGATGAAGTTCTTCCAGAGGTCTGTTTCAGAGCAGTCATGAATCTTCTCTGCCACTTCTCTAACAGGGCTTCTGCTGAGCTGCAGCAAGTGCATATCATTGGCTGCATATCTCCTCATATCCTGTGTGAATATGGTTTAGTCACCCATGATACTTCCCCCCCCCCCCCCCCCCGTATATTTTACAAATGGTTTTAAATAGCATTTTCCATCAGCTTGGTGATGTGATGTAGGCAATGATGTCTTACAGCAGGCAAGGAAGCTAGAAGTGTCTTCATATAGGTATTTAGATCTTCAACAGGGTAAAGTGTTGTGATTGATTTATAACAAAGGAGAAATATATTTTTTTTCTTAACTTTACCAAATATGCACAGAGATTATCTTTGTTTAAGCAGTGTGCAGAAGCTCTGCACGGGAAACAGAGAGATTCATGTCAACCATGCTGCTGAAACTGTCAATACTGCAAAATAAGTGTAGTTTATCCTGAAGGAAGTCATCGTATATAATGCATATACACAGTGCTGATTACCTGTAAAAATTTTCCATTCCATCTAACTACATAAAATTCTTTAAACCATGTTTCTACATGTAATTTTAGAAGCATGTTCTTCATATTGTTACAATTGTAACTTGAATTGACGTATAATTCCAGATAGGAATCTCAAACATAGCAATTCAATGCAGTATTGCTATTCTGGGAATGATGTTCATTTGTATGCGTATGTATGAATCCGAACACCACTTTTTCTTCTGTGCTTATGACTGAAGTGCTGCATATTTGCAGCTGGTTTTCCTATTTTTAAACTCTTGCATCAAGGAACTGTACATTATTGCAAAAGATGAATACTTAATGAAAAAAATTCTCAAAATACTTTCTTTGGATTTGCCTTGCCACAAACTTTGATGCTTTGAAGCCACTGACCCAGTTTTTACAGGGGGATGCTGTAAAGGAAACTAACCAGTGTAAGGAATGCCTTTTTAGCTAAAGCTGAACTGCAGCGCGAGGCTGGAGCTAATAATAATGGCATTCCTGTTCCGGCACAGTGCCTACAGGAAATAATTTTTGATTTTTCTGAGAGAGTATTATCAGAGAGCACAAAGATCTTGGGAGACACCTCACGACTTTTGCTTCTTCGTGATTTCAGAGACTGGATTTAAAAACAACCTTTATAATTATTTGATCTTTTTCAGTTAGATGTTTTGGAGATCTCTGAAGCTTGGAAGTATAGTTCAAATGCTGACCATTTCATGTAGGCAGAGGAACTGAGAAATAAACATAAAGGTCCAGCAGAATGAAAAAGAGGTTGAACAAAATGTTTTATATAGATGAAATACAAAATACTGACACTGTACACATGAGTGAAGCCTCAGCGTACAGAAAACTGCAGAAAAGTTGCCCTGACACTACAAATGCTACCAGGAGCTATTTTACATTGTGGTTCTACCCTAAAAAATGTTCATATGCAACATTTTTTAATCCTGGAAGGTGGACACAAAAAAATCAGAACCGTTTAACTGAATGATTATAGGAAACATATTTTTACCAGTTTTGGACTCATTTGCCTTGCCTGAATTTGAACTTGCTTCTTTATCCTCCTGCTTCAGCTACAAACTTGTTTCCAGTTCAAATTCAGGGAAACTCCATTCATGCACAGAGGTAACAGAGGTGCTAATGAAGGAGCACAATTTGATTTTCAGAACCTTTGATATGGATAGAGATGTCAGTGAAGTACAAAAGACCCTCTGAAGGAATTCCAATTGGAATTTTTTAGTCCTTTTTCAGAATGGGACTATTATTTTAAAATAGCAATAAACTTTCAGTCAGTTTTGATTCTTCATATTAATGGGCACAGTATACTAAATAATGTTTTACTAATAACTGTCATACAACACATCTGATTCCCTTTGAAGTGGTTACTGGGGATAGTGATCAAGCAAAGCATTTACATACCTGTTTAGGTTTTAGCCATATGAGTTCTCTCTTTTATGTACCCAAGCGCACGTGCGGGCATAGACACTCATTGTGGTTACTTGCACATTTTCAGGTCGGGGAGGATTCCCGTCATTCAGGACCACCAGTTTTGCCAAGACCGTCTAGCACGTTTAATACAGTCAGCAGAGCTCAGTACCAGGATGTGGTTCCTGTGGGTATGTCAGCGTGCGGCCTCTATTCGGAGAAGTTCTCTGTGACTGAGTGTGTCACATCAGTGCGCACTGCGGGGTTTTTCACTTGGCTGGGGTGGGTGGAAGTTATCATTTGTTATGATTACTTCAATCCATCAGCATTTCCCAGTTGTTCAGTTGCAACCTGCAGAAACAATACTGAGAAGTGTCTGTGCAGAACCAAAGAACTGATGTAAAACTTCTGCCTTCCTAGCTCACTTACTCTGTGCAGTGACAGGAAGAGTTGAAGCCGGTGAGCCAAGTTGTGTCCTACTTGGACTCCATGTATTCCCAGTGATTTTTGTACAACTTCTGAGCATCTGTTTTGGCAGGATTCCAGAAAGTGTTAATCAGCTTGGAATTAGTCATTAGCTTAATTTCTGTTCTCAGTTACATGCACACAAAGTTACCGACTTCTGTGCCACCAAGAACAGAGTTTAGCTTATTGAATCTAACAGCTGTCACGTTGTGCTAAATCAAGATAAATTAATCCGATTGACTATAACTGGCCCTTTGTACTGTGGCATGTTTACTTGAAAATCTCTGCTAATGTAAATCCTTCCCCTTGCCATGGACATGGTGTGCATACATTGCAGGCCTAGCAATTAGTGAGGATTTGATGTGGGTGTTTCCAATGACTGTTTAATGTTTGAGAATGGATTTCAGTGCCGTGAAAACCAAGGTCCCTGCAATTTTATTTTAACAAAGAATATTCTAGTTTGACCTTAGCTAAGAGAGTAAGCGATGAAATAGAATAGAAATTGCTAACAGAATTAGAGCTGTTAACAGTGGGAAGGGCGTGTCACAATAAGATTTGGTTCATAATCAAGAAGCACATTCCCTAAATGATAGAATCAGTAGCCTTACATTAAAAAGTATTAACACAACACTGCTAAACTTAAAACTGTGAAGGTTGCTTTCCTTATTGTTCAGAACTCAGAAGGAACGTAGTCATGTCTTTTAGCATCTCCTTGTTTCAGCATATTTTTGTTGATGTTTTCAGCTTACAATGACAAGATTGTTGCATTTTTGCGGCAGCCCAATATCTTTGAAATTCTACAAGAGCGTCAACCAGAACTTACCAGGAATCATTCACTCAGGTAATAAAATTACTGAAGTTTACTATTCTCATTTCAATACAAAATGCAAATTAGAATTAGTTTCTTTCATTAAAATTAGCCATGGAACATAACAGATTGTAGACTTTTGGCTGATTGAAAAATATTCATGAAGCTGTGGAAAATAGTTCTTTATTTCTTTTCTATGTAACTACCTGAAATAAGATTTAGGAGAACAGAGGTGATGTGTTGTTAACAAATAAAGGTACCTACAAGAAAATGTTTGGAACGACTGGCATAAGAGATTTGCTGATGTCTTCAAAATGTGCCAGGACAGCTGGATGTCACGGTAAATGTGCCCATTCATTTGAGTATGTGTACAGCTGGGAGCGTGAGGCAGAATGGTGTTTGGTTTTGTCCTTATCTTCTGAATGCGCACTTACAGGAAGTCTGTCCTCACCTAATGACCTTGGAGGTAATTTTACATCAGTCAGAATTTTTAGTGTTTCTCCAAAATTTACAAAATAATTCAGGTTTTTGCATAGTCCAGTGAGATCTGATGAAGGACAATCTTTGATTGTTGTATGGTTGTGTAACTCCCTCGTATGCTTAAACTAAGGATGTTATAGAAATTCGGAAAGTGGCAAGATCCCTCTGAAAGTGTATCACACACAGACACTTTAGTTCATGTATTTGGGTGTGTAAAAGATGTATTTAATAACTTAACAACTTGGATATTAGTGACTAGGACTCAAATGACTGTATCTGTTCTTCCTTCGACACTAAATTTTAAAAATGCTGCTTCGTTGGTTGCAGTCTGTCCTGCGCAGAGAGCTGTCAGTGCAGCACTCTGTGTTCCAGATGCCTATCCATACCGGCTGGCGTAGCAGCCCAGCCCCGATTTTATTTTTTTTCTGTTCTCATAGTGTTACTTACTGATCCCTTTTCCTTCATGTCCTGCAAGTTTCCAAAATTCAACAAGCTGCCCTGTTTTGCAGTTTCCCAAAGCATTCTGTTCTAACATGATGAGGCTTCTATGTTAAAGATTTGTTTTACCCTCTAAATAAATCCTGGCTGTCAAACCTGAAATGACATACTAGCAGAATACACGTTCTCTAGAAAAAACAGAGGAAAGGAGGAAAATAAAAATCTACAGTTCTCAGCCTGTCAAAACAGTTCCTGTGTTGCACCCATATCACTACAGGCAACTTTGTCCCACCAGGCTTGGTTTGAAATGTGAGCAAACTAATCTGTTGGGAAAGTATACAAACAATTTCTGATTATTAGTAGTTTTAAAATTCCTTTTTCCTTTCCCCAGTGTGCTTCACTTCCTTTACTCTGATAGCAATCAGAGTGTCATTTTCTTCATGTGTTTTGTGTTTTTTTGATAATTTAGAGTTCAGACTGTTCAAAAGACTTGTTCGTATTATCAGATTCTGCTTCTTCTAGAACCATGCTTCCTGATTACAGAATCATCATTTGCCACAAGATGAGCCCCTCTAAAGAAAGATGGTTTTTAAAAGATTAAAAATGGAGATCAAAGGATAAAAGATACTGGTTTCTGTAATTCCTCATCTACTTGAGGATAAATAGACCGAAGATATAGGTCCAATTTACCTGCTTTAGCAGAATGATTGAGGATTTTAATGAACATAGTTTTATTTTATATTAAGTAGGTTTAGTCAGAGAAACCATTCTGTTAAGTTGAATGGTTCCATTTTAGTCTTAGTCTTGGAAGTTAGTAAATTTGATTAAGGTAAAGTATCTTCCATTATACGTCTCTTATATTCTTCCAGAACGGATGTTTCAGTAACATTTCTTATATTGTTGTAGAGATCCAAGTTTCATTTTTCCTAGTTAAGACCCTGATTTAGCAAGTCTATTTGATATGTTGTGAGACTAAGCAACTCCAGTGACATTGCTGTAACACTTGATGAATTAAGACCTAAGTGAAACCTCACACTGAATTCTCTGTGTAATTTTTTTTGTGTGTGTGTGTAGTGATTAGTACAAATGTCATTAATCTATTTCTTTTTTTTTTTCACTGCAACTGAAGTAGAATGATGATGATATTAAATGTTATTATTACTACTATTATTGTAATAATTATTACATAGGTGAGGAGGAAAATCAGTGTTTGGCCAGTGGAAGAGGACAGATAATTTGAAAAGATCTCTTACATTTTCTTTGTAAAATAATTTCTCATTCCTAAAAAGAATGAAGAGATGTGATAAGAAGCTGAGGATATATTAAAATGTACAATGGAAGTATACTACAGGTGGGAAATTGATGTTCAGAGGTTTTAGGGTGGAATGAGGACATTGTACTTACCATACTGTTATTCAGCGTGTAGCCAGAATCAAATTTTATTGCATACCACCACAGATAAAACTGAGATTGTTAAAAAATGTAAAATGCTTCAGGCAAGGTACCTATTATACATTAAACAGAATTTATATCTTAACAGAAGGTAAAAGGTATATATTTAAAAAACTGTCATTGAAATCACAACTCTCATTGGTAACCCCAAGAAGTCATGGATTGCATTCACTTGGAGGGCTGTCAACATTAGTTAACCCAGAAAACATCCTTCTGGTTCTTGGTGTTGCTGCTATTTAAATGCTAAAATATGTTTCGTAATCTGCCATTTATTTCCTCAAACCTTGCTGTTTGGGCTCTGATGTAAATTGGAGCAGGTTCTGGAGGTGTCCAGACGTCCCTGCCCTGGGCACTCCAGGGCCATGCTCACAGGTGGGCAGCGTGTGTTGGCTTTGGCTCAGCGCTGCGCTAGTGGAACTACAGGGCTTCCAGGATGGGCTCAAACCTTCACGGGGTCTTGATGAAGCAGGTACTTGACTTTCAGTACCTCTCTTCATAGCGTGTGTGAATTACACACTCCTGCTATGTCCCCCATGGCTGTAAACATAACTGCAAGTTACCAGGGAATGTATGTTAGGTCCACTGTTTGAGAAGTTCTTTATGCACCATGATTTTAGAGACAGATGGCAAGAAATTTGGTTTGATCCTTTTGTTGAAACTACTGTGCCCAAAATTATGTGTTTCAGAAGTTCATATTGCAGCTTAAACTACGTGCAGCTGCCAGCAGCCTTGTTACAGTGTCAATTGCACGGATCGTTTCTGACCTTCCTGTCGCTGTTGGTAATAGGACATTGGGGTGGATGGACCTCTGAACTGAGCCAATGCTGATGTTATTATGGAGAGTTCTTTACTTTTCTGTTTGTTTGGGGGTTTTCTCCTTTGGAATTAGGACAGTTTTTACTACACGTTTGTTTTTTGTTTTCCTCCTGAAGAGTAAAGTCAAATTAGAATTTATCTCTATTGTACCATCATATACCTTGTACAGATAGAAAATAAAAGGAATGTACTTCTATTTTAGAAGGGAGGGAAAAATTCTACAGAGAAAAAGAACAGGAATCAACCAAGGAATAATACTCAATATAGATCCTAAAAATCTGTGTGTTACCATGCTCAGATGCATAGATTCCACAGTAGTGACCAAACTGGGTCTGGGAGGAAGGGTGTGTGCTTGGATGAGCTGCAGGGGGTGAAATAGTACAAGGGCTTTTCTGGAAGATCTCTTAAATCTACAACCCCCCTGCTTTTAAAATTACAAGTGTGCATTGTATTGTATGGCTTGCATGTGTACAAAGGTTCAAAAAAAGACAGTACCTCTTTTAACATGTCACTTTCAGAACAGTAATGTCATCCTGCAGGGCTCAGCCTCCTACTTTGAATTCGGGGACACAGCTAGTGTGAACTTGAAGGATTGATTTTTGTAGGTTGTTTTTTACGGCTTGGGTGGCTGTACTACCTGAAGCAGCCTGAGCATTGAAGAGATGTGGGCAACAGGAAAACCATTCCTCAGAACAAATGATCTTTTTGGATGTAATATTTTGTTGCTCATATGGGTATAGCGTGGCAGGGAAAAAAAATGATTTCTGAAATACAGAAGCATAACCCAGAGGTTTTTGCGATATGCCCTGTACTTGTTCTTTCTGCTGTGGTGTACTTTGATGCCTTATTTGCAAAAGATATTTTGGAATTCTATTTTGCTTACTCAGGGAGAAGATCCAGTTCATCCGGACAGAAGGAACACCTGGGTTGGTGCGTTTATCCAGTGATGCAGACCTTGTCATGTTACTCAGGTAGGCACTGCTGCTTTCAATGCATGTATGGAATATGCTGTGGCAGGTGCTGAGGAGCCTTTCAGTGAACAGTGTGTGCTGACTTAGTGACCTGATCATTTCCCCTTCAGTACTTGGACTTGCAGCTGGGAGAGCTACAACTCAAGGGTCAGACTTTTTTTTTATTTTCATCATGTTTAGTTTCTAGATGGTAGTTGGGGGTCACATTTTTTCATAGGAGTGATGGAATGTGATATTCTGTCCGAGGAAAGGCAAGTGCGAAAGTGCTGTGCTTATCACTTATATGGGTTTGCCCGGACCACCTTTTATTTTCCTGTTGCATCCAACTCTGGTGTTTAGATAGGTGGTACAGGTTAGACCTCTTTGCAAGAATGTGCCTTCTACTGCTTTAAGAATGCAGCTCTAGTTCTGTGGTTTGGGAAGTCTGTACTTGTGAAATTCATACTTAAGATGTGTCTTTGTTACTTAATGTCTTGCTGCCTCTTCACTATGCTGTCAAGCATTGTCCCCTTTAATAAAGGAAATCCTGTTACAGAGTTCAAGAAATGGGAAGCTGCTTCTTTAATATTTTTCACTTAATTAACTCAAAAAAACAGGCAGATGCTTTGCTACAGTTAAACCCTTGTATCTTGATGTTGTATTCTCATCCATTGTAAAAATGCATCAAGAAATTCATGAGTATATTTAAAATTGAATCTAGTGAAATAGGATTGGCATTAGTAGTATTTTGAGGTCAGGTTGCATAATGATAATCCCTTCTCATCCCTAAATCTCTGAATTAATTACAGCTATAAAAAAAAAATCTCATTTTAAAGCCATGCTGAAGCTTTTTTAAAATGCAAATATTGTTTCTTAAAAAACCTTTAAAGATTTTTGTTTTGATACATAAAGCACGGAGACGACACAGGTTTTATACAGAAAAATCTGGCTTCAGCTATCTGTTTTTAAATAAAGACTGCTTGAATGATTTTATTATTGCTCTTTGACTGGATTTTGTTCCTTCTAGTGTCCTGGGAAACAGCAAAGACTGCAAATAATTCTTATAGTGGAAATAAAGAAAATTCAAAATTTTTACTGCAATCTTTCCTTTATAGAAAAGCAATAATCAGTATAATTTATTTTTAAGAGAAAAGTAGTAGCCAGTGCCTCTCTAGAATAATTTTATAATATTTCCAGATTTTACTTCTCTTAATTTACTTTTTGCCTCCCCCCAAAAAATCTAACTGAAAAGCATTGCTTGAGGATTTTCTTCCCATTTTATTAATAATCTAATAGTACCATTGCCCTGAGGACATATTATTGATAAAATATTATCTGTGCATCCATTAGTTTCTTAAAATGTTGGCTGTTAAACCTCAAGACTGGATGCAGTTATTGTGAGCTTATTGTGAGTAAATACTGGTATAAAATCAGAAGTGGGCTAAGATAAAACAGTGGTGTACTGAGGTGATGAAATTTCTTACCATTATTTAGTCTCAGTGGATTTTTAATTTAATAGTATTCTCTAACAGGGTGTCATCATGACACTTCTCTACAAAAACCTGAAAAAACTGCACTCTGGTCATAATGACTCAGTATTCCTGGGGCTCAGGATGCCTGGGTTCTGTATCTAGCTTGGCTGGTTGGATGATCTTGGGGAAGACCGTATGCATTTACATGCCTTTGTTTCTTTTGTTGCAGGGAATGATATAATTGTCCTGTAAAGCACTCTGAGATATAGTAAATAACTGAGTGGTATCACTATTTCTGATACTTTTACTGCTTGGCACTCTGTACATTTTTTCCCATGCTTCAGTAAATATTAAGTTGCCACTAACTAAAATAAACCAACCCCTATGTGTTCAGGGTCTGAAGGAGGTACAATGAATCACATTTTTAAAAGTACTCTAAGAACAGCATTATATTATGCTTCAGATATTAAGAAGAAAATATTTTTCAGTTTCTTCTTCTAAACAATTTGTTTGGTATACCACACAAATCATCATTTTAACTTTTTAATGTAATCCAAGATTGAAATAGTGATTTATATTTTATCACATTTTTAGCATCAAAATGTAACTTGGAGGAAAACAATGCATGGTCACAAATGTAAAAAGAACTGCCAGAAAATACCCATTCCAAAAAATCTCATGAAAAAACTTTTTCTAGGTATTTGTTGGGTGAACAAACAGTAAGAAACATCTTTTATTTGAACGTTGCTTTCATTGGTTGAGCTCTATACTAAAAGATTGGCTTGTGATTCTTCCTATAGCTAAATTTTTCAAAATAATTTTTACATATTATCTCTACAGTTTATTCTTATCTGTGTTGTCTTTAACATCCAACATAGACTTTGATAATAGATCCATTCTGATATTAGACATTCTCTTTTCGGATTTGCTTCTGTGAATTTTGGAAAAAGGCTGAAATTTATATATATATACAGACTCTATGTATACAGATGCAGTGATTAGACTGCAAAATGTTTATTGTTTTTCTCTTAAAAGTTGTGTAGCAATAATAGATGAGGCATGAAGTAACTCAGCCTGAACAAGTTAGATGTGATATCTGTTTCAGCAACAGTGTTAGCATTAAAGATAAAATAAAGAAATAATTTATGCCACCAAGCTTACTATTCAATACACTCAACAAGTTCAGATGTGATTCTTAATCCTGAATGCTTACAATGTTTGTCTCTATTCCTGGTCTTTATGCAATATTGCAGATCTTTTTCCAGGAAGGTGTGGCTAAGGTTATTGACCCCTTTGTCATGAGAACACGTTTGTTGTTTGTTTTTGTTTTGTTTTGTTTTAAAAAAGGCAGATTGGCAGATTTTAAAGGCCAGTATTTTAACTTGAAAAGAAATATCACATTTTGTGTAGCAATGTCCATAAAAGTAGTGATTACTGCTTTCTAGTACTTTCAAGATCTGATTGAGGGAATGGCAGTGAAATATTTTGCAGCACTCTAAGTATATATAGTGGAAATAGGCAAGTGACTACCACAGAAAGCAGGTTAGTAACAAGAGATTTATTCCTAGAAAGTGAAAGATGCCATTCATTCAAATAAACATGTTATTCCTTATTTGTTCCTTTTTACCAGCTTGTTTGAGGAGGAGATAATGTCATATGTGCCGCCACATGCCTTACTTCATCCTAGTTATTGCCAGTCCCCAAGAGGCTCACCGGTGTCTTCACCTCAGAACTCTCCAGGTGAGTTGCTCAGGCACAGCTTCTGCAGGGGCTGGACAAAACCATACTCTCATACAGATCAGTGAAGTCAGCAGCACACTCCCGCTGCCTTCCCAGAAGTCGGAGAACAGGAATAATTGAAAAATTGTTTGACTATAATTTTTTGTCTCCTTTCCAAATTGAAATTCATGGCAGCCTAAAGCCAAGAACCTACTGTGTGGAAACTATAACCTATTCCCCTTTGCGGTTTTCAGCTTTTAGATGGGTAAAGTTACATGACTTGAAGCTGAATTCTGAGTGGTCAGTGAGCTTGTCACTGCAGTACTTTCATTTTGATGGTACCTGGAAGATACTGCGGTAGAGTTAGTCTCGTAATTTAGTTTACATTATGCTGCATGTAATGACTTCCCACCTTTCTGAAGATACAAGTTCTGTTGCTCCAGCAATGACAAAGATTTAGTCCTATTTTTGAGCAAAGTCAACAAGTGTGATTGCATTTGTCAGACTTGAACGTTTGCTTTGGGCTCACAAGATCTTTTGCTGATAGAAAAGATTGGTGTATTACAACTTCAGAGGCTGTGATTTTGTTCTGACTTGTAAAACATGTGAACTTGTTTTTCACTGATCCGAAACAACTAAGTGACTGCTTATGCCAGGATCCTGATGGCTAGAGAATTAAAAATATGAGATCTAATAACCATACGTTAAAATGCCAGCATTAATGGGGCTGTGGGGCAATGAGTAACAATTTTATGTAAAGGCAGATTGTTGTCCCTTAATATGAGTTCAAAAAATAGTGTACTGCAGCTGTCTGGAAATACACATTAGAATGGAATTAAATTAACATTTTACATAGTAACCAAGTTGTGTGTTAGATCTAAATTATTTCAAATATGACAAGTTCATTTGACCTCTGCAAGCTAAGTACAGCAATTTGAAGTTCATAGATGTCACTATTAGTTTTCTCAAGAAGATAATAGATAAGTAAAATAAAATCAGTACAGTAAATTGGAAGTGGTTTAACAGGATTTCTACAGATTTGAGAACAAAAGTATAGATAAATGGAGAACATTTGGGATGTAAGCAGCTCTAGGTAGTTCCAGACAGTAAGAAAATTCTATCAGAAATAAGTCCTGTGATTTTTATGGGCATTTCCCTGTCCACAATCATAAAAAGCTTTTCCTTTTCAAGAAAGCAGATTAAAACCGTTCATAAACATGTCCTGAGTGGTAGCTTTTCCTGCTGCTGGACATAGGACCTCTGTTGGACCTACTCAAAGAAACTATTCAAAGAAGTTAATGATCTTACAGCACTCTGCAAAGCAGCAAAATATAATATTCACATGTATTGATATTTTTGATACACATATAGTTTAGATATAACTTTTGCTGAAAAGAAATTAAGTTTGAAATCTGCATGTATGCATCTTATTTCCAGCTGCAAACCTGGCAGTCTTTTATGAGTAAAAATAGTTTTGGTTTTAAAAGTTATAATTTCTTCATTACTAGTACATGCACCAAAGCATTCTGGGCAGGGCTCCACTCCAACAAAATATTTCAAAGCGCATTCAGTCTTTAACATGTGATATTCTCATCTAATCCTCAAGGAAGTAGCACATCAGTAAAGGATGAACAGTGATGGGTTAATCCCATCTCTATTCTATTACATAGCAAAGTATAGACAGACCATTGACTCTCCCTGTCAGTCTGCATGTTTGTGTACAAATGACTGTTCTGATGAGAAATTGTGAACAGCCCCTCATTTCTGTGGAGGCTCTGTGGTTTTTTTGTCAGCTAAGCTGTCTGTGCTGCACTGCACAAGGTTGTGTGTTATGGATCCATTGTCAGATCAGTCAAAATCGGTTGTACTTTCTCTTTTGGGAAGGATAAATAGTCATGAAACTACTCTTTATATCTGCTTTAAAATATAACCTCTCTGAAAATCAAATATGATTATCACATCACTGGTGTTTTTTAGCTCTTCCATTAACATCTTTTGTTCCCAAGGTGGAAATAATCACTATAATTGCCCAGGAATTTCTTGGCATATGCATCTGATTTGCAGTGAGGACTTGTCATGTGCTGACAGAATAATATACTGCTGGTTTTTGAACCATGAAGTAATGTGTTACAAGATTTATGTTCTGTGGTATCTCTCAGCAAAAACTTCCTTCAGGGGTTAAGAATAAAGTATGTTTTTGTTGTGTTTTTTTGGTGACTACATTTTTGTACCTACTTTGACCCACAGTGAAGATAAACAAAGCAGGGATAAAAGGCCAATAATTAAAAGACTGTTTACAGTTTCAAGTTTCTGTAAGTTTTCTAGAGAATTCAGCTGAGTCTGCCGTTAGAAGCCCTTGGTGCTCTCAGTAAAAGAGGATAACTACTATAGATTAATCAATGACCATGATTTGTTTTCCAGAGGGGCCCTGCATGTTCCCACTGAAGCTCTAAGGATACCTTGACACTTTCTATTCCTCCCACGCATCACACTAAGCCTAGAACAAGTGGCAAGCGTCTTTCTGGTCAGACAGGTCTTTTAAAGACCTGCAAATGTCACTCAGTGTTAATACTGATCTCTCTTGTCTCTCTGATCTCTGCAGAGAGATGACTGCAGCTTCCTCCAGCAGCCACTTCCGCAGGATGTGCTCCTCACCTTGGCCGTCAGACCCTTATGCTTTGTGGCTAAGGAAGCTGCTCTCTTTTCCCCTGGTCTCTGCCCACAGGCTGAACAGATACACGTTCTCTCATAATGTCAGATGTTACATTCTCATGTCTTCACCCATAGTAGCAATAAATGTTTCCATATTGGCTTAGTTTCGTACAGGGGGCCAAAACAAAACCGAGATAAGAAACCGATTGTCACTTAGAAGACCGAAGTCTACATATACATGCTTCTAAACTGTTCATTTGTATTTCCAGTGCATTGTGGGCCTGTTATATGACCACCAGTTGCAGATAAGTAGTTGGAAACCTATGTATACTGTAGGGCATGAGAAATTTTAAATGTACTCTTGAGTGTTTTGTGGGGGATGTCTACGCAGCCATACAGGGCAGGAATTTAATGTTATAAAAGCCATAGTTGAGAAGATGAACGTAAAAGGGCTAGGGTTAATTGCCTCTTTGGCACACTGTCATGCAATCAAATAATTTGAATTTATCCAGGGAGGGTGTGGAATAGTTGTTCTAATAGTTGTAATATTCAGAACACATCAGACTAAACACCTAATCTGTATGTACTAGACTTGTACATGCAGATGTGGGGGTATGCCATTTTTTTAGCATTCAGTTCTCATCTCTTCCTGCTTTTTTAAGTCATGACCCTCAGAAACAGTTTTTGGAAAATAAATTCACTTAGATGACCATTGTGTGGGTTCCTGCAGTCACATGTGAAAAGTTCCACAAACTTAAATTTGGTAGTCTTTTCATTCTTTCAATATTTTTCTTCCTTGTACTTCCCCAGGGGAAAACTTCTAGTAGGGAATTTCCAAAATTCTTCTTTCTTCAGCTTGATGTATTCAGCAGAGGCACAGCAGAGTATAGTCTGTTCATGCTTAATTTCTGAGTTCTTGTTTTTCCTGATAATATTAAAACCAGAACAGACCAGAACATTTATTGCATGAGCTGTTTTAAAGGTTAGATGTAAAGTGTACTTGACAAACAAAAGTTAAGTCTTTCCAGTCGATTGTGCTGGCTTTTAATTCCATCTTTTGCATTGACCTGGATTTGCTCTTTTAAGATTTACTTTAGAAAGATGATACTATTGGAAATGAGCAACCAAAAAGTCTTGGATGCAGAGCAGATTGAAGATATGCATCTTTTACTCTTTATAAAGGTGACTAAACCAAACATACACCATGCCTTTTGCTATTAAGAAGCCTTTTCAGTAGAGGATGGGACATGAATCAGTTCATGTCACTACAGCTCATTGTTTGCTTATTGCTTCCTGCAGGTACTCAGCGTGCCAATGCCAGAGCTCCAGCTCCTTACAAAAGAGACTTTGAAGCCAAGCTGAGGAACTTTTACAGGAAGTTGGAGACTAAAGGATATGGACAAGGCCCAGGGAAACTGAAGTATGTTGAAGAATCTCATGAAAATGGATTTGTTTCTCAGGCAGCTTGCCTTGCCTTGCACGTCTACAAGCTTCTTCCCATTAGAAGGAATGCAGATGTTATGGTTACCCTTGCACTTCTGGAAATATAAAAGCCTGTCATAAAAGACTTAGTGCCAGCATGGGATTCATAGCAGAGGATACAGAAGGTTCTGAGCACTTCTTTTCTATGTTTGCTCCAACTGTATTTCCATACAATATTACCAATACAGTGCCAAAAGGCACTTTGGGAAGAGGCGTGCAGAATAGGAGGCATCTAAATTCTTCCATTATAGCAGTTGCTATGATATTAACAGTTACATTCTCTCATGTCTTTTTTCCATTGAAAAAACTAGATAGACTTATCTTTTCTCTATCATTGCCTGTATTGAAATTACAGTCCTTTTCAGTAAAGAGGACTCATATAATTAAATATTATTAAATTCTAAGGATCACCTTAAAAAACTGCTAACATTTTTACTTCAGCACTCTGAATGTTAGAGTGCTTGGAGTGAGGTCTTCTCTCCTTCATTTATTTGGTAATTGTGTGATTACATGCTGTTATGTTAAGGATCATCATCGTAAAATACTTTAATAATTTTGTAAATTACCATGTCTTGTGCCAGCTATCAAACTCTCGTAGTTTGATACTCTCATAGTAGCCATGAGGCACTAATATTTTTAACCATTTATTCTATTTGAGTAGGGGGGTAGGTTTTTTATTTGCTTGGGCTTTTTTCCCCAGCCAGTCACTTCTCACATTTTGCAGGAATTTCTGTAGAGCTCAGACTTCATTTATGTGAGCTTGTTAGAAGTTTTCCACAACTGAGATGGGATTAAAATTGTGTTATTTAGACAGTCCTAAGAGGCAAGAGTTGGCCTTTGTCTGCCTATAATGTAATGAAATCATAAACACTTAAAGCTTAATCTATGAAAGTTTTGCCATGAATACTTGGGCAAATAGGTGCTAGAAAAGAATGGCATTTGCTACCTGTAAGATCCATTGCATTTCTTGCACCTTCTTTTCCTGACCTATTTGCCATCCCCTGTGGATTTTTAAGCAGAGCAACAGCTCGATTTTTGAACAGAAGTTTTCTCTGGGTTCCTGTCCCAGGTGTACACTGACCTGCTCCTTTTTTTCAAACCAGGACCCCAGCAGAACTTACACACTGCCTGGGTTCTTTTGTTGCCCAGATATTTTGCCAGTTCCTGGCCTCTCCACTTGTGTGTCCTCTGCAGGATAGCACAGTGCAATCACTGACTGATGTCTGCACAAGTAGTAAGGCCAGCAAGGGCTTTTCAAGAGGTTCTGTGGTGGCATAAGCTTCCTCTGCAGGCAGCAGCAGCTCCCAGCTTCGGTCTGACTGACTGATCAAACGCAGATATAAGGCAGTATTTGAATATAAAGCAAGCTAAGTTTCAGGAAACTAATTAAACACAGTTTTTTGGCAGAAGATAAAATGTTTAAGTAAGGAGGATTCTTTCACCTCTTATTTTAGATCTTTATGACACTTCCTCACTTTCACAATTTTTATTTTAGAAGGTACACTGTGTTTTAACATATGATTCTCCACTCCGGTTTTGGACAAGCATTTGCCATTCCTTCTGGACTTTTTGTTTCATCACACTTATACTGGGGATAATGTAGGGATGTGTGATTCTGGAATTACCATTCAGTGACTTTCCCATGGTTTTATCTTTTTCCTTGTTAAGAGATTGATTTTTCTGTAAAAGTTTAGATTCTTGCTTACAGTAAGACTGATACGGAGGCCTAGCCTTATAAAAGGATTTTAAACTTAATGAAAATGCCCACTTCAGGACCTTTTCTATTGAAGCCTTGAATTTAAAGAAGAAATGTGGTAGAAAAAATAAAAATACACTTCTTTGTATGAGAGACGTTTTATTGAAACCTAAAGTAGATTCTTGAGGGAGATAAGCAGCTTCTGTCTGTTACTCTGATCTAGATCAAATTATCCAGCAGAAACACAAATCTCTACGAAGGCACCCCATTACCTTGCAGTGTAAATAGATGTTTCCAACTGTGGTTCATGTTCATGAATTGCTGTTTCAAAATTATTCTGCTCTTCAGATTAATCATCAGGAGAGATCACTTGCTAGAAGATGCCTTTAACCAGATCATGGGCTACTCAAGAAAAGACCTGCAGAGAAATAAACTATATGTCACATTTGTTGGGGAAGAAGGGTGAGTAGAACAGGGAAGTAAATGTGATCTCAGAACTCTGTGCGTCTCGCAGCTGCTGTTTCACCAAATTTCTTGTGGTCTAGAGTGAAAAGAGGAAGGATTACAGTCAGGAAATGCCATATACATAAACCTAGAACATACAGCTGTTCAAGATGACTTCTTAGGCATTGTGAAATGTATCGTGCCTTTGCAGAAGTTTGCCTTTGCATGTGTTTATGTGAGTTTTCACAGGAGTTGGTGCATGTTTCAGAATGTTGCTGGGAAAGCAAAGAAAAAACAAACCACTTTCTCATGTTATTCTTATTTCTTTTCTGTCAGTGCTGACATTATATCTCTGGTGCTTGTTAAAAGACAGCTGCCATTTGCTGGAGGGAGGGTGCTTCAAGGGCAGGCTAGAGGCTCAATCCTTAATTCAACTCCTGTCTGAGACAATGGGAGCTGAAAGCCCTCAGTGCTACAGGAGGTGCTCACTGCGTCTCCAGGGCAAGGCCTGTGTCACAAAGAAAAGTAACTAGGCTGTTGCTAGTTGTCAAATAAACACAGATATTCCTGGCATTTCAAAGTCATTTCAAAGAATTCTCAGTCTGTGTCTAACACAAGTCTAAGGTGTTACCAGTTGCGAGATGTGCATTGCAAAGCAAGATGTGGTTAGATTTTCTTTGCAAGTGAAACTGGTACTATTTGCCTCTTTCATCTCTTGATTTGTGCCCCCGTTTTCAGATCTAAAAGCCTACTGCCTTAGGCATATATTTCATGAATGTATTTGTAAATACATTCAAAATTTGATTCCTTGATATTTAGGAAACTGCAGCACACAGCTCTTGGAATGCTGTAGTGTGCACTATTGCCACGCAATGTGTTGAGTCTTTAAAATAGCTAAATTGTAATAGAAACATCTCATACAAGATTAGATAAAATTAATCTGTCTTTGAAAACCCCTAAATACTGTTGTTTGTTTAAAGTTCACCCTGAAGTGCTTAGTGTTAATAAGGACTTGCTGAAGTCTTAAAATAAAAAATGTTGACAGCTGAGAGCCAAGTGTGGACTTGTTCATATAAATAATATCACCATGCTGTCTGAGGAAAAACTCAGAACTGGAATGGCAAGGCTGGTGCAGGATGAGATTACACTATATTGACAGAGCAGGGTGGGGAAGCAGGAACGAGGCCTGTCTTACACAGCCCCACCAGCCTTTACTTTCACAGCTACAACCTTGACTCAGTTTAAAAATGAAAGGAAAAATTTTAAAATCATACTTGAGATAGAGATTGATCCAGATAGACCGTCTCCTTCCATCAGACATCAGGCTTTTGCATTTCATCACTCAGTACAGCAAGATAAAAGTGACCTGGAAATGGGGATGACACATCCTGTTCCCATTATATTCAGCTTTACACAAGACTCTCTTCTTAATGGAAAAGAATGAGTTAATTAAGAGCAAAGTCAAATTAAAATGACGTCAATTCTCTATTTACAAATCTGTGTTTTGAATGAAGAAAGGATGTGTGCAAACAGTATTGTTTCATCAGAGATGGTGCAAGGATATGTAACACATCAAACTATTCATTTGGCTAGGTGTAGAAAGACAGGTCAGGGTGGAGGACAGGTGGAATACTGAAAGTTAATAGTTTCCTATTTGCTGCTTCTTTCCCTTTTTTAAGTTTTTAAGTGGGAGTTTGCTCTTACATTTCTTTTCCTCTTGGTAGAGAGGTGTAAGTCTTAAAGTCATGGGTAATGAAATCCTCACAAATTAAAATGTTAGTAACTATTGATTTATTAGTGTATAAATTAGTAAACGAGGCAACTCAGTTCCTGCTGTTCATATGATTTCTATTATGTCTCATAATGTTTGGTATCTTCCTTGAACCTACAGTCATGCAATTGTGATGCTAGTTTGATGTTTTTACATTCATACTTTGGGTGGTGATAAATGAAGAAAATTTTGATCTAAAGAATATGGTTCCTTAAAGTTATTTTCCCTAAATTCTATTAACTATTAGCAGAAGCTGCTTTGCATTAAAGAGTGTAAATCTGAAGAATAAATGATGCTTCCTAGGAGACATGAGTCATGTTGCCAACAACATACTACTCTACTCCTGAATACCCAAATGCCCCACAGTTGCAGCTGTTGTGTGGTTGCATACCTCTTGTATGAAGTTTTCTCACCCTTGTGCCAAACCTTTAATTGTGGGATAAATCCGACTGGCAGTGCAGGACTCTCATGATTGATTTATTTAACATGACTCACAGTAACTCTGCATACAAAAGGAGCTGTATGAAATGACTGGTAGTCAGGCACACAGTTTCTGTTCTATCTTAAGATTTCATAGTGTGTTGATTATCCCAGAAGTTTGCAAGAATATTCCAGATGACCCTTTACTTGATCCTGGTATTTGTTCCAAGATTAAGATCCAACAGTTGTCCATGATATCAAACCATGTTGGTTTTTTTCTGCAATTTGAGGATGGAATCTGCCCTTCTTGCCAGGGTAAGGGTCTGTTTCAGTACTTCACTTCTGAAGCTTAACAGAAGCAAAGTGCTTCCAAATGACTGAAGGGAAAATGTTTTTCATTCAACGGAGGAAAGGGGCTTTGTCTTCAGCTTGATAATGGTACCTAGCCTTTACTTTCCTGACTTCATCCTCAAAGACAACTCTCATCCATGGCTTCTGTGAAAGTTCTTGAGCCAAAGCTGTTTCTAAAGCATCAGTCCTATGTGAAAGCTGACCACCTCTGTGAAACTTATGTTTGTGCATTGTCTTAGTACTAAAGCAAGACCTTCTTAAAAGTCAAGTACGAAGTCTTCAGTCTGTAGAAGATACACCTTTGTTTGTTAGGGTTATAATAATCTCTGTTCCCCACAGGAAAATCCCTAGTTTTCTGTTTTCCAACTCTACCAGAACATTAACTTCATACTTAACTCATTTCACTGGTGACCTGCAGCATAATGTCAGAATTCAGTCTCAGTGCTTTGTCAGCAATGAGTTTGTTTATGATTCAGGGAGAAGGGGTTATTTAGATTCCTTGTTCATTAGTACTGGAATCTTGAAATAGCAAAAAAAAAAACCAAAGGAAATGCACTCTCCAAAAGACATTTAAATGCACTCAAGTTTGGAAGACAGACAAGAAAATTTAGACCAAGAAAGATAAATCACTGAAGTTATCTCACACTATATTGCTAGAGAAAACAGAAATATTATCCTTCAATTTGTCCTATTGTTGCAAGTCTGCAAAAACAACATATGACCATTGTTTGGTTTCACTCTTGATTTGTCAATGCAGATAGGTCTAATGTCGTCTCTTTTCACGTTTCCTCCTCCCCCCTTGCCCCCAATTATTTAGTTATATTCCTGTGGCAAAGAGGCCATTACAGCTGGAGCCAAAATTTTTAATGAGAGCAGCCTGCACAGAGCACTTCATTCCAGTCCTCCAAGCCATTCCATTTCAGAATAGCCCCACGAGTACTTCACATACCTTGGCGTTGAGCAATCTGAAGGATAAGAGTTCTGGTTAAAATCTTACAAAATTTTAATTAAAATACAGCATAAGGAATGTAGATTCACAAAAGCTTTTCTTTGCACATAATGAACACTTCATAGTAATGTCAAATTTCTCTTTAAAGGTTGGACTACAGTGGACCTTCAAGAGAGTTTTTTTTCCTGGTGTCAAGAGAGCTCTTCAATCCATATTATGGTTTGTTTGAATATTCAGCCAACGATACCTATACAGTACAAATCAGTCCCATGTCTGCTTTTGTAGACAATCACCATGAGTGGTAAGAATTATTTTTCTTTTGCAGATACATTTTCTGTTGTTCCCACTTGTAGACAGTTTCTCGTATCTGCTCAGACATAAAACACAGAATCTGATCTTGTTAACCAGCAGCAAAGTAATTGCATTTCTTTAGACTTCCCTGATTTTGTTTTCTCTTGTGGTTTTAAATGATCTTATTTCTCACAAGGTCAGCAAAACTATGATTTGGATCATGTACCATGGGATTGTCTCACAACACAACTCTGCATTTCTTGCACATTAGCAGTCATTTCATGAAAGCAATATTAGCCTCTTGTGCATTAAAGAAACAGAATGAAACACTGGCTTTTTGTCAACTAAGGAGATTAAGGGAGATTTCAGACAGGTGTTACTGTATAATTTGCTTGAGTCTTCCTGAAGAGTATACAGGTCTCCTCAGTGGAAAAAAAAAAAAAAAGGAAGGAAATCTATGGAAGTATCTTAATTGAGAGTGGGGCGAGACCACTGATTACAGAGCTCTTAAGTAAAGTCTGTACATACACACACATACTTCTGAAATAGTTATCAGGGATTTTTACATAATCCCATTTTCAGAATTATTAGCCAGTTTAAATCACCCTCAGTTGATTTAAGCTATGATATTGCTGCAAGTCTGTAAAGCTGTGCTGTGAATATTAGCAGAGAATTCTGTTGTGTAGGTAGTTAGATGACAGTCATAATGGAATGACAACTGCTTATCAGTGTAGGACAGATATATACTGAGTTCTTATTTATTGGAAGCCAGTTATGAAGAATGAATATCAGAAAGGAATCTCTTTTAAAGCTAGTTTTAAAAATTAATAGAAAATTAAATGGTTGGCTACGTGTAGTTCAGTTCATTGAAGCAATCTACCTGTTGAACTCCAATACTGCAACAGTAAATGGCATATGCTGTATTGGAAAAGCAGAACAGTCTGGCAGAAAGGAGATAAAAACCCTTACATGCTATGCAGCCTCTGCCAACATTTTGTATTCATTCTGCAGTGCCGGACCAGAGACCCTGGGGTGAGGGAGGCATAACTGCCTGTTCTGGGAGTGCTGGTGCAGGGGCAGCACTGGTTGCATACAGCTTCAGAGGGAATTCAGAAAATGCAGCTGTGACAAGCAGTTATGCATGGAAGGAGAAGGGTCTGCATGTCACACACCCATCTTGCAAACCCTGTGTACAGGCAGGTAAAATAAAGCCCTAATATTTCCAAGAAAACTGTTGCTGAGGATGCATAAACAGAAGGTTTAGAAAACATTGTTTTCTTTGAAAAAGAACACTAGACTTAAATCTAGTTCCAGAGATGTGGACGATTTTTCACAATGGATCTTTATTCTCATGGGAGTATTTGCAAAGACCTTACTATTTCGAAGTTGCTGCCATCTGATTTCAAATCTGTCAAACTCCCTCCCTCCCCCTCAACCCTCTTTACATGCCCAACAAAATGAAGATGATAAGGGAAGAAAGAGAGAAGGGAGAGAAGGAGACCATTTAGATCCCACTAACATAGTGCTGGAGAGCACTGCAATACATAAAAAAGCTTCCAGCCACTGTTGGTGAAAATATGTAGAGCGAGCTCCATAATCACCAGTCAGAAGAGGGAGCAAGGAGCCACTGTAAGCAGAAAACACAGACATCAAGAACTGTAAGGCTGGGAAAGGGTAGAAAAACCTTTGGCCTCCCAGTAGCATGAAAACAAGTTAATCCTATATGGAGTGTGTAAAGAAAACAGACAGTGGCTATCGTTTTGGAAGATAAGCTTTTATAAAGAGGCTAGTCCAGCAGGGGTTGATTGGGTTAAGATGGATTTGACATTTTTGAGAAGTTGCAACTTAGGTATCTGAGGGATTTTCCACACCCCACAGACTTGCATTTTTTCTGTGCTTTACTGAGAATGTAAAAGAAACACACACACACACACACACAAAAGCCACCACAATTTAGACATAGCTATCTGATTTTAAAATGGTGTTCGGAAATATATGTAAGTTTTGATGACAGAGCAGTGTACAAACCACAAAGTTTCAGTATAAAAATTGTAACTCTTTCTCTTCCAGGTTCAGGTTTAGTGGTCGAATTCTTGGTCTTGCTCTGATACATCAATATTTGCTAGATGCCTTTTTTACACGACCCTTTTATAAAGCCCTCCTCCGAATGTGAGTAGAATTGTTGCCTCCTTTTTTGTTTGGTTCCTTCCCCATGGACAATGCCGTCTTGCATATGGATATATTAAGATTGTTTTATCATCAAAGAACACAGGCTGTTATTTATAATTTAATCATTTAATTCCAATCCAGGACTTTTTAAAAAAGTTTACTTGTTTCTGCTTATGGTTATTAGCCAGTTACCTAATAAGTGAGAATGTTATTTCTGAGCAGTATGAAAACTTCATGTTTTGTTTTAGTCACGTTATCAGCTTTCTTCTACAAAATCTTACATTTGAAGTTGTACAGTGAGATGCTGTGGTTTTTTTTCCCAGATATTAATAGAGTTCTTACTCATTTGTCTTGTAATGTCTCACAGGATAGGGTATGAATCACTTTGTAACTTAGACTGCACGACCCGTTCTCAGAGGTAGGCTGGTTGTTGGCAGTCTCCATTTTGAGGAACTTTAATATACTTTAGACTTTGTTTTCAGAACTACTACTGTTGTGGCTAAAACAATGAGAGCTGCACTTGCTCAGCATGTCTGGAATTTAAGACCTAATGAATTTAAGGTGCTTCACTTTTCATCCTCCATTTGAAAACTGGTTTTGAGAAGTCTGGAAGGGTTGTTTTGTTTAAAGCATCATACGTTCTCATAGTGTGGTAGATGTAGTAGTGTCATCCATTCCTATTGCATGCATATTTTAAAAGTACCTAAATGCTAACAGCATCATTTTAGTAAGAATGAGGACCGACCCCAAATGCAACTCAATATTATTACTGTGTGACTGCCACATTAAATTAATTGTTTAACCTGGTGGATCTATAAACAGTAAAATTAAAAATGAGGGGCAGCCACCTTTGTACACAGCCTAATTCATGCAACTTCCTCATCTAAGCCCTGCACCTTTGCTTTCCTCAGAACTGATGAGCCATCCAGACAACCTCTGCAGATGGGACATTGTGGCCAATACATCAATTTTGATGTAGGGGCTGTTAATGCAGGATGTCACTTAAACTACCCTTGAGCATCCAACTAAAAGTACGGAACTTCTGACTTTATACGGACCCAAGAATAGAAGCAGGCAGGGAACCCTGCAGCTGAAAAGCATCTTACTTAGTGAATAGCCCCAGTGTCCTATTTCACAGAACAAGATTTAAGGAGTTAAAAATGGCAGAAATTGCTGCCAGAGCGTTAAATATTATTAACAGATGACATGTTCAAAGCTCGGAGTAGTAACTGTTAAGGACAGCAAGGGGCAGTTGGCTTACGGGTTGGATATGTAAAAGAAGGACTAGGTAAGGGAAATACGGCAAAAGGTAAAAAGATATTTCTGTGGTAAGTGGGGTATCTGAACAGACTTCTTTGCACAACAAAGAAATGAGAGAGAGGCGGTCACATAAGCAAAAAGGATAGTAGTTGTTTGTTGTAAAAACTTACCATTTCTTTTATGATTTGATTTTTTTGTCTCTTCAGTATGTGACTGAATTCCAAAATATTTTTTACAGGAAGCATGGACAAACTCACCATAAGCTTAAAAATTAATGTGTTTTCAAATTAATAAATTCTGGAGTTTTGTATATTGATAAAATTATTTTGTATTGTACAGTAACTGCTATTACTAGGCAAATAAACAGAGATTTGAAGTAATATCTTCTTTATTCTATTGATTCTTCTCTTGGCTTTCATTCTGAGCCTGTTTTTCTGGACTGTCCTATCTGACTTTAGTTACTGAGCACATGCTACTGCCGTCATCTCTATTTGTGTGTTTCTTCTTGTTTATGGTAGACTCTGTGACCTGAGTGACCTGGAATATCTTGATGAAGAGTTCCACCAGAGTTTGCAGTGGATGAAAGACAATGATATACATGATATCCTAGATCTCACATTTACTGTAAATGAAGAAGTTTTTGGGCAGGTGTGCAAGATTCTTAATATAATTTCCTTTGTGTGCTCTACTGCTAGATAAACATTTATTTGGACAGAAGAATTATTATCAATGCATGCTGATTTGAAGTTGTTTTTATAAAATTCTGGTTGATGAAAACAATGTTGAAATCTAAGGAGGAATTATTATTTGTAATTGTTCCAACACGTCTTTCTGGTTAAGGAGATTTTCTGGTCACTATCTGAAATTTCAGAATTTTGGATTACTCTGCTGGAGGTAGTTTGAATTTAATCACAGCAGAGTTAGCATTCAGAGGTATTACAATACCTTTTTTATTATATTATTTAGAAGAGTTCACTGCTTTAGTCGCTGTAAAGATTGTTTCTTCTTCTCAGCTTATTCTTCATACTAAACATGAAGATTCTTCAGACTAAATGGGAATTTAAATATGATTTAATCCAAAAAAATATTTGTTGTATGTTCCCTTATTTCCAGTTTCCTAAAGTTAGTCTTGGCTTGTCCCTTTGAGGAATTGCTTCAGCTTACAACTTTAGATTATTACAGTTCTTTCTTTTGTCTTTATAATACTGTGTTGTCACTTGGACATTTTTATCCTAAGATCACAGAACGGGAACTAAAGCCAGGAGGTGCCAACATCCCAGTTACGGAAAAGAACAAGAAAGAATACATAGAAAGAATGGTGAAATGGAGAATCGAGAGAGGAGTTGTCCAACAAACAGAAAGTCTAGTTCGTGGTTTCTATGAGGTAAAAAATTCCAAAATGAAATTTACTTTCTTCCTTTATACTTCCCAAATATTTTGCTCCTCATACACATTTCCCACATCCAGAGTCCCAGAAGCAGATAGATATGTAATCAGAAGGGCCTTTACAGATACCTGGGAGGGGGGATTAAAAAAAAATGTTATTAGTCATTGACTTACACACTATGGTTATGTATCTTCTTTAAACTGGAAAATACTGTTGATCACTGTTTGTATAATTAGCAGTGAATGCTTGCTAAAGTGACCCGTCTGTTTCTTCATTTGGGCCATTGAGGCTTTTTGTGGGCATGCCATCCTCAGTGTAATATGGTAGAGTGAGTATATTTCAAGGTATTTCTCTCTTACGTGTTTTAACATGGACAGTTAAATTGAATGTATTGAACTCAATCTGTCCTGAAATAATTCAGTATTATTTGCCAGTAAAATTCTCTCCCAGTCACTGAGGTCCTCTAATGAAACTGAATGGAACTGCAGTGCAAGAAGTCCATTTATTTGCCTTTAAAAAGAAAAAAAAAAACCTTAATTCTTTCCATTCATGAGAGAAATGTTAAATGTCTTAGAAATGTCTTAGTAGCTGACAAGCCTTTTATGGGGAGGCAAAAATCAATAAATGAAGCAATGTTGCTCTGCATTTCATCTCCTTTCACAGGTGGTTGATGCAAGGCTTGTGTCTGTATTTGATGCCAGAGAATTGGAACTGGTTATAGCTGGAACAGCAGAAATTGACTTGAGTGACTGGAGAAATAACACAGAGTATAGAGGAGGTAACCTTAATTCTGAATTGTTCGCTGACAGTGTTGGGGAGCTTGGAAGTATCCAGTTTCTAAGACACTAAAGAACCATCCCATGAGAGACATCTTTAGTATCTTTTGAACTTCTGTGGTTAAGTTTGCTTTAGTAAAAGGTAATTGATCCATTTTAGGTTGCTTCATTGCTTTCCCATGCAGCTCTTCCCTTGCTGTTCTTGTCTGGACAGTGTAACAGAGCAGTCTTCTCCTCAGAAGGGACTATGCTCATCTGAGCACTAGTAGAGTGCCACCCAGACACTGGAGACAGATGGAAATGGTAATCATTCTTAGTACGATATACCTCTTTTCCACTCTCAAGGAAGGCAAGAAGTTGGAAGTAATACCAGTGACTGCAGGCTGGCAGTTGAGATAATCTGAGAACAAGGGAAGATTTGGGAACTACTTTGAGTGAGATGGTTGCAGCATCATTTGTAGCTTTAGAAATATAAAATGCACAGCATTGGAGTATTTCAAGAACTGGCATTCCTGTTAATGATTGATTGATGAATGGAAGAAATGCTTGCAAAAGAGATTTCACTCCTTTTTTTGTCGTAGTTTAAGATTTGCAAGCATTTTAGGAGTATTCTCTCACCTCCCGTCTTCTGCTGCAGCTGGATAAGAAATATGGCATTATTGTGACTTAGGGCCACACTAGAAAAAACTTATTAACTATTCTCACAACCACTTTTGTAGCACCTGAAGGTATAAAGGCTCTTCTTGTTTTAACAGGTTATCACGACAATCACATTGTAATTCGGTGGTTCTGGGCTGCTGTGGAAAGGTTCAACAATGAACAGCGACTAAGACTTTTACAGGTAAGGAAACAGCTGATCTGTGTAGAAATAGTGTGCATCATTAAAATTAGATGCTAAACTAGTCCCATCCAGGTTTATGACATCCAAAAATGATGGTGGCTAGTGGGAATAACCTGACAATCCTGAGATTAACTGTAATAATTTTAAGTGACTGAAGCTCACAGCTATTTTTATAGATTTCTAGGTTAAAAAATACATTTAAGATAAAGGATCTGATGTCAATAATCCTTTACTATTGATTGATTAAAAGTATATTAAGACTAGGAAAGATAAGGAAACCTGAAAATCAGTACAAGTCCATTTTCACGAAGTCAGCCTGCAGAATTCAGTTGTTCTGCTGATGAAGGACAAAAACCTCTCAACAGAGGAATACATGAGGGTTCACTATTGAGTTAAATTTTAAAAATTCAGGTTACATCCATCATATCTGTAAAGAAACAGACAAAACCCCCACCCCAAACCCTACCACGTTCTTGCACTATTATGAAATCAATGTTATTAACAATTCAAAATTTGCATCTGATCATTGCATTACCTATATGAGTTTGATGAAGGATTTTCTTTCTTTATCTGTTTAAGTACAAAGCAGTGTGGGACATCTCATTTGATGGAGAGCCTGAGATGTCTGCTTATATGTTGCTATCACATCTGTTAGTCAAAAGTTTTTATCATATCCTGTTCATTAAAAATTAAGTAGCCTCTGATCTGTCAAAAAACATGTTTGATCTCTTCATGACAGGTTATAACTAAATCTGCTCAGCAGGATTGCATTTCAGCAAATGTCAGCGGACATTCTACCTAACCTTCAGAATTTAGTTCTTTTCTTACAGTATTTAATAATGGTTTACAAAGATACTGAAATCTACATAGCCAAAAAGACATAACATGAAGCCTTTATCATACATTATTACTTTTTTTATTAGTTCCTCTTAATGCAGAATAAAGACATTAGGGAAAAACACACTTAGGCCCAAGTTTAATTAACTTGATACTAATAGTGTTTTATTCTACAGTATTTATGTAGCATAATTATGCTTTCAAAGAGAAACCTTTGAAGGAAATTAAATCGATAAATTGTCCGTTCTAGAGCCCTAACAGGTAATGGTCTGGTTTCCCTTATCCTCCATTTAAAGTAGCATTTATCACTCGTGCCTCACAAATATCTTTATTTTGCAAATGCTTTTACATAAGCATTTGGACTTCAGGGGGTATGCTGATATAAATAAATTTCTAACCTGCACCATTTGTGTATCCAGTATCCGTGATGTTTTGTTTGCCCTGGTAGTTTGTTACAGGCACGTCCAGCATACCTTATGAAGGATTTGCCTCTCTGCGGGGGAGCAATGGTCCAAGAAGGTTCTGCGTAGAGAAGTGGGGGAAGATCACTGCTCTTCCAAGGTACAACTGTGTGTGTATTAATCCTACAGATACTTTTGAATATCAGTTTTCAGGATAACAGATAAGCTGTTTGAGAAACATAAACAAATTTTAACCAAATATGCAAATATACTATACCTTACATGCAAATTTCCTTCCCCATTGTTCCAGTGTCTAATACATCCATTTCATCATTTTTCTTTGAACTCAATTTTGTTCTCATAAGATGGTCAAGGCAGTGTGACTGTGGCTGACATCCATATCGTAATGCTTTTTTAATGGAAAATTATATTAGAATGATAACTACTTCTGAATTTGATTTTGTTATATTTGATTAAATGTACAAGTATTTACTTACTGAGCATGCAGTTCATCACTTAGGAGCAAAACCTAATATGAATTAAAATGAAATAGCACTAGTGACCGCATCTCAGTGAAAGCTAGTATCAGACTTCTTGCATTAGACACACACAGTTTAGTGGTGTAATTTTTATGCTCTGATGTCAAGAGTGTTAACAAATGTGGAAGAGACAAGTTATGAACTGAAGAAGGGGTGTATTTCGAGGAGGGAGTCATTTGACTAAAGAGGCAGCACAGGGACAAGAGAAGGTGGAGATTTCCAAGAGAACAAGTAGGGTCAGTTGAAATATGTGAAGACAGTAAAAAAACAGTATGAGAGTCCAAGATATGAAACAAGGATTGAGTTGTACAAGCCCTTGCAGAGAAGAGGCAGCATTTAAATTGGGTGATGGCCGGTTTGGAGGAGTAAGATGAGAAGGTTTAAAAAAACCCCAAAGTTGCTTTTGTAAATTTTCCATTTTGTAAAGACACGAAAAAGAGTTGTTTTCAAAGGTCCATGGTAACAATACTAGGGCTAGATTAGTAACATAGGAGTGATGCAAGAAACATCTAGCAAGGACTCTTCATTGACAAAAAATGACAGGTTCTGGTTCTATATTGTGATCAGGCTGATTTCCTTTCATCCGATTCTATAATTCTGTAGCCTCTAGAATGGGTTAGACACGGATTAGGGTGCAGAGTGTGGGTGAACTAACTCTAATCAGATCTCAGCTTTAATATGCTGCTTATAGCCTGTGGTGGTAGCTTTGGGCTGAGCTGATCAATGGAGGAAATTCAACCCTAATCCTAGCCCATTCCTCGTAAACAAGATTCCTCAGGAATAACTTGCATTCAGAGTCTCTATTTAGACCTAAGGCGGCTGTCAGACACACAGAGAGTTTCTCTGACCAAAATCCCTTAGCTTTTTCCTCCAGTGTAGTGAGAGGCAGAGACGTCTCTTGGGTTGGCACCTGCCTGCAGGCTGCAGTTTGAACTGCACTGAGCAAGTCAAAGACTCAGAAGTGGCACTGTGAAATCCGCAGGCACAGTGGTGGCCTTTAAACAAAGCCATCTTTCCAGTTTACTGTACAAATGAGAGCCAGGCAACTAAGGATTAAATAAAGATAAGCAAGTCCTGGAAATGGCTATTTCAAATCAAATACTCTAATGTCTTTTCGGGGCCTAGTAATACCTTCTAGCCTGGTAAGTCTACTGTATAGTTTGTTTATGATTATTATGGACTAGCTTTCATTCTGTTTAAAAAGAAAAAGCTTTGATTTTTTAAAAAAATAATTTCTGACTTCAAAATACAAGATTTTATTGTGAGTTTAAGTAAGAAAAGAGATTGTGGGAGTTTTTCCATATATTCCCTAATACTGGAATTCCTGATGCTAACAAGCACAGCTTGCAGCATGGAAAAGGTCAGGACATGCCAGAACAGGATACTCACAATTTCCTCTGAAAAGGTTACGCAGAGCCCTGGTTGTAATAAACTGCAGAGTAAAACTGCTTCCTGTAGTGCAACATGGAGAAATGTGTTGAGAATCTTTGCTACTGTAGGGTGTTCAGCAAGTGTAGAGGAAATGCCAACTCTTCACTTTTAGCAGAATGTATAATGCCCTTGAAATTTCATATATGATTCCCTTCGTTAGGAAACATTTGACTTTCATCTCTGTGGATAGTTTTTAGTATACAAGTGTGAGAATTAACATAAACGAATAACACACTTGTTTTGTTAAAATCAAAACAACTGTGTATGACAAACATCTACAGTTGTCATGAGCTGGCAATTCCTAGCATTCATACATGGGGAACCTTGATCTCGTAAAAAATAAATGATCTTCTGTGTTTGTGCTTAAATGGGATAAGCCCCGAGCAGAAAGCACTATCTGCATTTTTATATATCTAGTTCCTGCATGTGGCGTAGCTTCAGCCTGCGTCTCAGCAGCTTCAAAGACTTACTGTGCAAACGCCAAGTAGTACTGGCTTGGAGGTAAGGCACCCTTAACAACGACCCCGAGTAGCAAACTTTCAAAAGGTTTCCAAACAAGCCCTGCATGTGTAAACACATTGCTGGATCTGCTGAGCATGCTGCCCTAGGACTCTGTGACTCTTACTGATTTTCAGATAACTAAAGCATTTGTGTTAAGGCACCATCCCTCACTTGTTGCAGATTGCCCTTTTGATTCCAGTGTGAGCGCTTGTGAAGTTTGATAATACTTAGTGTGAGGGTGGTAAAAGCTAGGACTCAACAAGTCAGTGGACGTTATGTTTCTTCCTGTTTCTAAAAAAACAATTGCACTGTTGAAAATTTAAGAATACCCATCCCTATCCCTTCTTCTTGATTTTGAGACACAGAAGGCAACAAATGTAGTTAGGTATGTGAGTGCAGTCTATGCAACTGTGAATATAAACACAAAAGTATTCACTAGATGTTTACCTAATTCCCACTGTTCTGAATGCTGTGCAGTCAGTTCTGCTGAATCAAAATAGTGAGATTTCTGTGAAGCGCACGTCAGGTTTCCTACCTTGTATCACTGGTTTTTACACTATTAAGTCAGTAGCATGTCAAAGGCCCCGAAAAGACTGTTTATTACAGGTTTAGCTTAACTATTGCTATCCCTGATGCCACCTCTACTTCCTTCTTTTACACTGTGCTTTAGATTACACTAAATCAGCAGAAGGACTGTTACTCTTTCAATTTACTTACATGCTGAGAAATTGGTTCTGGGTTCATTGCTGTACATTATTTATACATATATGTGATGATTCGCATGCAAATAGTATTTATGTCTACTGCTGGATTTTAACCCTAAGTCACTCTATTTTACTATTGTAATCAGGATGAATGGGAGATTAATTGGGTATCTAGACTACAGGAACCAAGATGGTTTTTCATGTTATCGTAAAATGTGAGTCCAGGAAGATGAATGGTTAGTGCCCACGTGGTTTGAAATGTTGGAATGGGAAAATACTGTCCAGAGGAAAAAAAATCCTTTCTTCTCAAAGACTTACAAAGTTGCTTGCTAGCGTGAGGAAGGCATACATTCCCTCAGAAGACAAAGATCTTAAGTTTTTGTCTTTTTTAATGACTTGGTTTTCCAAAGTAGGTGATTGCATTTTCAAAATTGCCCTCAAAATTAAGATAAAACTCAGTTCTCTTAATAAATGTAAACAACATGCCAGCTTACTATTAAACCAGTTTGTAATGAACCCCTTGCTAATTATATACTACGTCTTTTATAATTTGTGGTTTTACAGCCCACACAGCATGATCCATAGTTCTAATGAGTGGCTGTCAGCCCCATCCAACAGAAGCCTGTGGTTAGACTGTGAATTGTCTAAGACACTTCCACACTCTACCCTGAACTTAAGGGATCACTGAGTTCCAGTTGCCCATTTGCTGCTGGGTCCAAATCAGTCTCTTCCTTCAAAAGGGAAATTTTAATTTTTATTTTTTGTAAAGTACTCTGCAGGAAATGCAATACTTTATATGACAGATATTACTTTGTAAGGTTTTTGGAAAGGCAAACAAGGAGTACAAAGAAAGCTTCCTCCAGGAACCTTAGAGGGATGGCTGGGTGGAGAAAGTTTACCAGGCCCCTGGAATACAGGGTGGGGAAATGTCCTCTCTATGACACAACATGTACTAGCAGCATACTTCTAAGCATACTGTATTTAGGGAGGGTGCAAAATTCAGTGCTTTAAGTGATTGCATATTTGATGTTTGGACTGTGTTTATAATAATAATGTGACCTTCTGTACTCTCTATGCATTTCTTCGGCCTGATACTTTTTATGACACTGTAAGGCTGTAACTAAGTGTTTCAGCTTCAATGGGGGTTTGTAATGGACACTTCTGTTTTTAACAAGCGAGATTAACCCACTTCACTCATGTTTCATCCGTGTAGTTAGGAGCTGAGAGCCACTTAAGATGGCAATTAATGAATTTGCTCACATAAAAGGCAGCACTTACTGGCTCAGAGAAACCTCAGTACAGGTCTGTTGTAGACACTCAGATTTCTGGGACTGGTTAGGTTAGATGAGGAGGTGCATTTGCTGCGAGGAGGGAGCTTGTTCAGTCCTTCCATTGACATTATTTACATGTAGTACAGATCATACTGATGAAGGGCAGGTCACTGCAGGAAAAGTTTGTTTTTCAGCTGGATTGTATTAAAATAACCCTGTGATGTGTTTTATTGCAAAAGAATAAAGTATTTGTAAACAGAGATTTGCCAAAATACAAAAAGGTTTTCATCCTCTAAAATCAATCTAAAGTGAGGCTTTGGTGCAAAGCTTCAGAGCGGAAAAGATGCCTCCTCCAGCTTCTCTTTGCGTCATTTCTCCCTCAAGAAGCTATCACATCAATAGTTACGTTACCTATTTCACTAGCGCAGGCTTATCCACTATAGTGTTTTAGAAAGTATTACGCTTTGCCTGCTGTGAGGTCAGACAATGATATCCATTATTCTCCTAAGAGAATAAACCTTTAATATCTCCCTTTTCATTCCCTGGAAAAGGTTTTGAGAGTCAGTTCCAAGTGTGTCAAAAATCTGAGGTAGATGGACTTTGGAAACAGAAATAAACCACGTGGTTGTCCTCTTAAGAAAGCAGGGTGGTATGCTAGAGGTACATGCATAGTTTTGCGTAATTATGAAAAGTATTATTCTAAAGGTCATTGGCTTGCAGGGCCAGGTATGTACATAGTGTAAATCAGCACAAGCAGTACCTTCCCAAGAACACCATCCATATGCCAAAGAAATGTGGAAGGAAGCGCATTTGGCTGTCCTTTACTACTGTATATCTAGAGTATTTTTTTTATTTCATCAGATCTAATATCTTATGCATATTCAGTGTACTGAAATATGATTACAAACACAATATCTGAGTATCGTCAGTACAGAAAAAAATACTACCTTTCAGAAGATACATTTAAACCCAAGATTTCAGAACAGACTATTTGAATTGTATCATGCTATATCATTCTTTTCTTCTGCATATTTCATGGATAAAATTTATTCCATGCCTTTTGGGCTGTCAGTGTGTTTCTAAAGACCTTTATAAATGCTTCTTACTGGCTTATTTTAATTAGAAGAAAGTAGATTAGACATCACTACCTGTTCAGTTGGAAAATGTAATTTGACAGAACAAAGTCTTCTGAAAGAATACTATCTGCCCATCGCTACGCAAGCACATACCAGTCTGTGCGTTCTCTTTGAACTTTTAAAATAATGTACTTCTTCATCTCCTTTTTTTCCCCCCCTCAGGGCTCACACTTGTTTTAATCGTCTGGACCTTCCCCCTTACCCATCATTCTCTATGTTATATGAAAAACTGTTGACAGCAGTTGAAGAGACAAGTACTTTTGGACTTGAGTGATACGCAAACCACAGTGCCCAGCTCATTGGACTTTTGTGGATCTGTCTTCTCAAGGAATGAATGAACGTTTGTATTGGATTTCCTGGAGGAAAGTCATTTCACGGTGCAATTCAAATAATGAGGTTCCATGAAAGAGCTTATGAAGCAATTAAAAAGCATTGTGGTAGTGACTGTAGAGAATTCTGCGAAACTAGAGTATGCCTGATGTGCAGGGAAAACCAAGTCTTGCAATTCATGGTTTTTCAGGATGGCCAAACTTCTTAAGTTTATGTTCTGAGCAAACAAGAAACGTGATCCCATGTTGTGATCAACCTGGCTACTGCAAAACTGACATGTACCCAAAAACTGGATTTCATCAAAGTTGTTGAATAGAAAATTCAATCAAAATGTGAAATCATTCAGGCCCTTACCTACCCAGTAAATTATTTAAAAATCATACAATTAATTATATTTTTTTTTAAAATTAATGAAGGTACATTACTTTATGCCATATGTTCTAATAGCATATCCAGTACTTGCTTTACCTAAGACTACGAGTGCCTGCATGGTGTGCACCACAGAGCTCAAGTTCCTGGGGCAGAATTGGAAGGAAAGTCAGCAGAAAAGGATGTAACAACAATGGCTTGCATTAAGGAGGTTTGTGGAAATGTGTTTGCCAGTGGTGTGTATGACAAAAGATGAGCTGTTATAATGAACTTAATAACCTAATAAGACTGATTTTATGCTTTATACTGCATGGAAACTATTTTAAGAAGAAACTAGCAATTTATCACAGCATATCAGGAAAAAACCCTAACACAGTGACTTCTGTTTATTTTTATAGGTTCATTATATTATGTTTCTTAGAGTGTAAGCAGGAAACAAGCAAACTAAAACGCTATTTCTGTTTTTGTCACTTTCCATGCTTGAACAGACATTCTGCTAGTGTTTATTCTTTAAGCACTCTCAAGGGAAAAAAAATGCCTTTTATTTTTATAAGAGTAAAAAACTCCCAAAAATATTTTGCACTGAATGTACCAAAGTTGAAGGGACGTTATGATCTGACTGATAGCAAACTGCATCACTGTCAAGTATCTATAAAAATGCTTAGGAACCAGGCTTTTTCACAGTGCCATGTCTATAGATATCAGGACTGTGCACATAAGTAATAATTTTATAATACTATATGTGATATTGTAATATGCATTTATTTTAAATGCATCTGGGTCATTTTTCATGCATTGGATAACTTAATGCAGTGGAGTTTAATACAGATATTTCATATTCTCCCCACAACTTTTTATTTGTACAGCATCATAAAAACTAGCTCATTTGGAAACCCCTGAGTAACCTACTTTCAAATGAACCACTGGTCATAATGCCACAGTCCCTTATCAATGAACACTTATAAGATATAAACTGTTCATAGTGTCTAAGCTTGCATTTTCACAGATAAATAGTCTTCTTATCAAATGTTATTTGAAAGAGGTTTTATGGCATATCAAACGCTGCATGGACACCAATTTCTTTACGCTTAATTTTGCTGAAATACACGAGGCTTGCTCGCATCTATTTTTGGTACTTTCCTCCAGATGGTCTTGTGGAACACTTGTGCAGCACACCGTTTCTTGTACAGCTGCTGTCATGCAGCACATCCGCCACATTTTAAAATTCCAGGAATTTGCACTTGGATACTGGATGACAAGAACATGAATCTATCTTTGCGCTAGCTCTCTTGATAGTACTGAAGCACAGCAAGCCCTGTTCTGTGGGAAAAGTGGCTTTTGAGGTAACGTTCTTACTTTGGAGAGTCTTGAAAGGGCATCTCAGGGAGGTACCCTGCTTGTTCTTGAGGGAGGTTTTTTCCGACAGAGCTGAACTCCTGTGGAGATGTCATCAGCAAAGACTGCCACTCCACCTGCCAAGTCAGAAGGCAGGTGCAGCTGTGGTGGTGCCAGCAGCAAAGACTGAGAAAACCCTTCAGGCTTACTGAGAAAATGTTACCTGTGCAAAGGAAACCCCACTTCCAAAATCACAGTGAAAGCATTCTTTTACTTCAGGAACGACTGAGCTTCTGCATGACATCTGGGACTCGCTTAAGTAACATAGGTTTTCTTACGCTACTTCTGGATAGTATGAGGTAGCAAAGAAAAATCCAAACATGTCACCCTATTTTTACACATGTATTTATCAGTCTTTGCTAAGATTGCATGTCACAGGTGCTAATGCACATCTTTTTTCAGAACGCGAATGAGCAGTAGGCATACTGACTTTTCATCAGGTCACTCCAGCATGGCTCATGTTTCATGTGATCCATTCACTGAGTAGCTAAAACTCCAGCACTCGAAGCAGAAGGCAACTTTTGATTGGTTGGAGGACTGCAGAATTTTGATTTTACAATACTGTGTTATTCTGTGGTCTAAAAAGGAGATTTCCCAGGTGGAAACTGTGTCTATAAGTTTTGAACCAGAAACTCTTTGGAATGAAAAGTTTAAATATTTGGCACAAAGTAAGTTTATACTAGTCTGCCTTTTAAGTTATGCTTTTGTACAAAACTAAAACAATAAATGCATCTTCTCAGTTTTTATTTAAATATATCTATTGCAGAGATTTGTTCTGTATTTATGCATGTAAAAATAGTTGAAATTATTCATGATGATTCAGTATTCTGTAAAGATGTGACAGGGTCACCAGTGGAGCAGCTGTCAGTTAAAAAAATTTTTAAAAGTCCGGTATCCTTTCTAGCGTTAAGACCAAGAGAGACTGAGAAGTTGCTGCTTCCTCCTTTGCTGCCAACATCACCTGGGGGAATCTAGAAAAATGCTATTTGAAAGTGATGAGTTAGCTGCACAGATATGGCTGCTTGGCGTGCCTCCAGCACTTGGCTGGCTCTTTGTGATGGTATAGGCAATGCTGCTGCTCTGAAGAGGCTACCAGGGAGGGAGCATAAGAAAGGAAGCCTGAGCTTTCTCAAATAATCACGTCTCCTGGCTACTGCTTGGAATATTCTCCCTTTGGTGTGGGAAGCCATTCCCGGTAAACGTGTCCCGAGTGAAAGCCAACTTTCATGTCCTGCAGATGACTGCAACAGGTGACCATGGTGCTTTTGCTTATGATGTCCTGTGGCAGGCACAAGGGCCCGGGCAGAGAAATATTGAGAAGCCTTTCTGAAAGCCCTGTATCTCCTCAGAGCTCTTCCAGATGGTGCTAAGGAGCTTTGCATTCAGGGAGGAAAAAAAATGCCAGTCAACTTGAAGTAGACAAAAAGATTCCTTTCAGCTACATTGTGATGACAGCTCATATGAATTCAGCCTGCAGCATCTCCATCAGACAGAGTCTGGCTGAGGAGGTCCCCACAAGAGTTAAAGCGAGGTGCCCATGTTTCCTGCTCTGCTGGGAAGCAGAGCCATGCATTGCTAGCCAAAAAGCAGCTAGCAGGTCCCACGGCCCGCCTGGCACCTGCCAGTAGCACCTTCGAGTGGCCTCTGTCCCTGGCGCCCCAGGGCCACCTCTTCTCACGTCCCAGCATCCTAGCCATGCAGAGGTGTGCTTTGCTCACCTGGTGCTGCTAGCAGTCAGTTTAACCATCACAAATGCACCAGAAAAGCTTGTAATCAATGACATTACACAATGTGGTACGTCCTGTAGCAAGCAGTTACTCATTCAAAGTCTGCAAGCCAGCGGCAGTTAGGGCAGCAGCGTTTTCACCCACAGCAGGCAGGAGACGGCCACCTGCTACCTCTGTCACACCATCAACAGCACCTTGCAGGGCAACGCGGGAAAGCCTCCTTTTCATTTAAAATAAAATCCAATCCTCCTGACCAGAAGTAAACCTTTTCCCTCACTCCCCACCTGCTCTCTTTCCTTAGTATTCATCAGATAACTGCCTTTTTTGCTTTTAAACATAATTTTCATTATCCTTGTAGTGAACCTACCATAAAAAGGTGTTAATATGGCTTAGAGATTATCTGGAGTGAAATCCATCTGCATATGCAGCCCTGCTGGGCACCACATACACTCCACATTGAAGCAGTTAACCTTGGATCATACAGGGTACAGTAAATATATGTAATCTTTGGGGAAACTGAAAATCTAGGCAGCAGCATGCTGGCAGGACATCAGACAAAATTTCTGGCATGAGTTAAACAGGCAGAGAACCGGACTGGTAGTTTGCTCATTTTAAAATCGTAGGAAAGAAAAGAGGGTTGTGGTTTCTTATGTATTTTTAATCCTTTAAAAAGGTTTGGTTTTGTTTTTTTTTTTTTTAAAAAAAAGATTCCTTATGAAGCATTTGTAATGATATCATCTGATTGCTGAATGTAATCTCAGCAGTATTAATTGCAGATGTTTACTGAATTTCTGCAGTGGTAGCTGCAGAGGTTTATAGAGATACTTGCAAGCCCACTGTTTCTGGACTGAGGGAATTCCTCGTCACAAAAGGGGAATCAGCGGCAGCTGTGCTTGACTAGCCAGTATAAGTTCATTTCCTATAGCATAAAGCCAGTTAGTTCTTTTCAGTGAATGAAACTTATTTGTATTAAATTATACTGATCATTTTTCTTGCCCTTGTTTTTATGTGGAGGGGTAATTTATTCCTGTTAGCAGTAATGGGAATTAAAAGTTTGGTCTCCTGTTATAAGGTTACAGACTTAGCTTTAACATTGACCTTATAGTATGAATACTAAACCATCACTGCTGTTTCTCCTTCTCATCCTTTCCTCCTTGGGCAAGGAAATTGAACTCCAAGCAGAACTTAAGAATACTTACTCAAACCTGGCTTCTTAAACTGTTTGCATTTTGGCTCAATTATGCTGTACAAATGCAGAAATGTTATGGGTTGACTAGCTCACCAATTGCAAGTGAAAAATCCTTTACAATCACAGTGGCTGCTGTTGGACTAGTCTTTTTACCTAAATATTTTACAGTAAAAAAGGGTTTAGGAGCTTGAATTTGAAATTGTTTGTGGAAAAATAAATATGCATTAGGTAAATAGTAGGCGAAAAGAAAGACTTTATTGTAAAGCCAGTAAGGCTAAAAGCCTTTTTACAGCCCATTTTTGTTAGCAGTAGGCAAAATTATAAAGCTGACCATATAAACATACAGTTTTTACAGTATGTGTTGGTTTATGTTTTGCATCTCTTTCAAATACACCACAGGCTTCTGTTCAGTTTCAGACTGACTAGTTTCACCACCAGACAACTACTATTTAGAATGTTCATTCTATGGAATGCTTTATTGAAACATTTCTAGTATTTTCTAAAAGTAATTTTACTGTAAAGGAAGGTGTTGTTGAGGTTGAAACTTCATTTAGGGCCCTCCTTCATAAGCTTTTCTCAGTGCCATGTTATGCGTTAGGTATTTTAAGGTTAATGCATGGTTAATTTGAGAGTTCTATTTAGTAACAGTGATGACATAATGACCTTCTGGTCACTGCTTAGAAAGGCTTGTTCTGACTGTAGGTAAAAGGATGACAGTGAAGGACTCCTGAAATGGTTACAATCCATCGTACTATCTGTATGTATTCAAAATGCAATTAAAATACCTCCTGAGGACTGTGTGAAATAATTACTACACTCATTGATTAGCCCTCTTTCAAATCAGTAATTGGAATTTTGAACTATTTCCTTTGTGTACAAACGCAGTCAGATTACTTTGCAGAATAATAATAATAATAAAACTAGAGATGTATTCTGGCAGATCTCTTGGAAGTTATGGTGCGTGTGAAAGGGAGCTGAGCTATGCTTCTTTCAATCATTCTTCCCTTTAGAAAACTTCTGAATAATGAAAATTGTTTTTCAGTTGTTTCTTCTTAGAACTTTCAGAAATTTCTCACTCAGCCCCTACTAGAAAAAAATGGTTTACTTAGAGGGCTTTTGCTAAGCACTCAGGAGGTATGTCGTTCCACTAATTTAACATAATTTTGTGCTGACATCAATGTAATCAGCTTTCAGATGTACAGACCTACAAAACTTCACAGGACTTTGGTCTCCCTTATTCTGGGCTGCCTTCCAAAGGCTGGCTGTCCTCTCCCTTTTAATTGCACATAATCCTACAATCACCCAGAGACAGTTGCTGACCACCTACAGTGACTGTAGCTCTAGTATCAGAGGAAGATTTGAGGTTTGTTTATTTTTTCATCAAGAATTAAACCAGTCTCCTTTGTAACAAAAGCAACTCCCTTCAGTCCCGAGAGTCGATATGATCCCTGTTACTCTGACATCTAGATTGTGAGCAGTTTAAGAAAAACAGTCATGAAAGTTTTTTGGAAAACAGTTGATTAGGTATCCAAGGGCAAAATGTCCTTTGATTTTTGGTTTTGCAAAGTTAATAATGAAGTAGAGGATTTTTCTTGCAATGTTTTCTATTGCCAGAATTTCTGAGCCCCCATAGGCTGCTACAGGCTGTTGGCTGAAAGGGTGAGTAGCTCTTAAGGTGAGGCAGGTGAGTGCTGATCCAGAAATCACAACAGCACGTGATTTGTTACCTTAGTGAGGACTGTGCCTTCCACAGATGAGGCTTTGACATGCAGTCCTTGAACTGGTTTCTTCCAAAAGCTCGTTCATATCTGCATTGCTTGCTAATTGCAATGCAAGCAGCTCCTGACATACTCCATGGTCTATTCAGCATCTCTCATTTGAAATGAGAATTACAATTTTTATAGCTAGAAATACTCATCTAGCAGTATAAATCAGGTCAATAAAAGAACATTTTGCTGAGACGTCATATTTGCTTGCCATGCTGACTGCAGTCAGACATTGGAGCTGAGTAATTTTAAAATAGATTACTGTATGAATAAGCAAATAAATCTCTGAAGCCTCATAAATAATGCTAAGGAAGGAATGTAATTGTAGGTGCTGTAATGATAAGATATGGCAGTTCCACACAGCACATCGAGCATACAAAATGCAGCCATGGCATAGGGCTAGACTGAAGACAAGACTGAAAGAGTAGGGACAGAAAAAGGACTACACTTTGCAAAGAGAGAGCAGGACAGTGAGCTGTGCTGACCATGGGCTATACAAGAGGGGATACTTTTTGCTTGAAAATTAGACTGTGATAATGTACCCAGGAAAAATTACTATTCATCCTGAAATACAGTAGTGTTACTGCAACTGCAAGCCATATTTTACCTAATTATTAGGTTTTGAAAATCTAAAGTACACAATCAGAAAACTTATTTCTGTGTTGTTTTTTCTTGTTTTATTGGTTTTGTGTAGTTTGCTTTTTTTTATTTGGACTACTCTCAGGAAAACGAAGGCTTCTAAATAAATTAAGGGTGATGTCTGGAAGTTCTCTTACTCTTACTGTTTGTACAAATAATTACTGTGTTTATTACTAGGTGCATTTGGCAAGGGAAATAGCATCTGATAAGAAGTTAAATCATCACTACCAAAGGTGACTTTCATTTTAAATGTGATGGGCGAAATCCCTAACATTTAGATGTGAGAAAATAATATATATTTTTTTTTAAGATGGTTGGGGTTTGTGTTATGTCTGTGTAAGAACCATGAATTTTAATGAAGAGAGGGATTGATACAACGTTTCTAAAGCTTACTGAAGGTAATTAAAATATTCTCAATTATCTAGTTAGCTTTGGCCAAGCTGATGCAAGTCTTGACTCCATTTACACTGTAATGACATTATCAGAAAAAATACTGTGTAAGACGGTAGGAAGATTTTAGGATCTGGTTCTCTACCTAAAAGCTGATCTGTTTCTTTACCTGAAGACCAAGACTATTGGTTAAGTCAGTGTAAAAGAAGAATTCCTTCCAAGTTTTCTTCTTCAACAGGGTAACTGAGGTGGTAAGAGTCTTATATAAACTTTTAAGTCCTAAATGAGAAGACAACTAGTATGTTGGACCATAATGGTTCAATCGTTCCATATAGCAGGACATATTTCTGCAATGAGTCAGCAACACTCAGGAGACTGCTGTTTATTATCAGCATTGCAGGGAGGAAGAAGAATTATAATGATATTAAGTACATAAATCATAGCAGGATGCTTTCTCTTTGTACTCTCTTTCTCCTTGGAATGACATAGCCTTGAGGGCATCCATGAATCCTGATCAGCAAGGCTGCTTTTTGTATAAGTGACTGAACATTTGTACTTGTAAGGGCTGGTACAGTATGGAAGGGGAAAACTTTAGAGAAGAAGAAGGTATGAGGGATATGGTGTAGAATACTGGTACCCCCAAGTCAGTCGATATTCTTGCCCTTGATAGGCTACAGTTTGGGTTATTCAGCACGTTTGAAAGCGCATATAGTTTTACAAGTTTTTGTAGTGGGGATGCAGGCATCCAGAATCTAACAGGTATATAGGTGCATCTCCCTCATTTTTGACAATTACTTGATATAATTTTATACCAAGTTCTTTGTTTTTAAAGAATTTCAGGCACTGAGAATACAGAGTGCATATTTATTTCTAAGCTTTAAGTAGAACACGTGTATTTTTTAATCCTTTCCATACTTTTCAGTTAAGTGTTCACAAGACTGTATATCAAATACAATACCAAGTTTTTCTATCTTTCTACAAGCAATTTAAGTTTCATCTGAATTTGGTATATGTCTTTCACAAATCACTAAATGGGGAATATGTGCTTCAAGCATTAAGATGGTGTATGTCCTCTTCTCCATTTACATGGCATTACATTTCACTTTTTTTTTCTTTGAGGCAGAGAGAGCAGATACGAAATGTGTTGAGTGTGTTCCAGGGGCACACAATGTGTTTCGTTGTGCCTGGCTTCAAGGAATGTACTATAATGTTTGACTGCTCACAGATTTACATAATTATCTACTCAGTTGAATACATGACTGTTGTGTTGGATTTCCTGTTACTCAAAAACATTTGGGGAAAAGATTTTTCTGTGTATAATTTTATTTTCATACTGATCTCTATTTTGTTTAAGACCATGTTTCATCATGAAATCACTTAATTAAAATAAATCTTCTTACAAAATCCACTTTGCAAATCAACTCTTTTATTGTGCCTCTTAATATATGATAAAAACGTATTTTAAATGAGTTCCTCTCATCTCTAGATCATTCGATGTCCTTTGCAGGATTTTAAAACCTTTAGGAAAAAACACAAGATATTCCTTCTTACATCACCTTTTCTAAGTGACTTCTGGTGGCCTATGGAGTCTGGCATGTTACAAATCATGATTTTGGAAGCGGAGAAAGTAAGGATTCTGCAGCTATATGCAACATAATTTGAACAAGAACTACGTATGAAACAAAAACAGTGATAAATTAAAAGAACAACGCACCAGATACTGCAATCAATGTGTTGGAGAGGCCCAGGCTTTGTGTAAGAGTCTCTGCTTTTGAATGGGGTATTAGAACGGGCAGCGACATTCTTTACAACAGTGGCTGTAACACAGAAAAGCACTGTATTGTCACAGGGAAGTATCTTCAGGAAAAAATACATTTTTCTGTCTTTAATGAAAATCAGTGGCCCCTGCCAAAGATCTCCTTCTACTTTTGTAACAGATAATGCTAGTTCCAGTAAGAGATAATGGTCTTTATTCAACACTTAAGCAAGGTGTTCTCCGCACCAAGACACAGTCCAAGGAGACCTTTGCTCTAGAAGGGTTAAATGGCAAGTGTCACTTCTGTGTGTTACATAAACTCTCTGTAGAATCTAATATTGAAGTGATGTGTTGAAACTTCTAGAAAGTAATTTTGAGTTATCTTGCTGCTACTAGAAGTGCAATGCAAGCTAACCTAAATCATTGAAGGGGAGCTGCTGTAAGAAGAGAAGAGGCTTTGAGACAAGCCCTTTCAGACTCTGTTCTCTGTTGCTGTTCTCAGTGTTAAACTCGTAAGACATTTTCATCCAGATCACTGATAATTGATGCTATGTATTGAGCAATTGCTCGTTTTTCTCTCATTATAAAGACTGTGAAGCTCGTGCTGGGTGATACTGAGGCAATTGTGGTAAGCAGTGACTGCCCATTGCATTGAGGATTACCTTTTGTTGCTTATTTCCCATGTGTGAAGGTGGTGGGATTCCTGCAGAGATTTTGGCATGGGTAAAAAAAAGATATTTTTTTTTTTAAGTGACCTAGCTGTATTAAATAAAACCATGATATTTCTTTTTGCACAAGGGGGATATTGATATTCAATGACTAGGTCATGTCCAGAACTGACTACTGCAAATATGGCAGGAGGTGGCATGCTGACTCTGAGGGGGCTGTGGCAAAATGTCACATTTTGCTATTAGAGAATTTGCTTCATCTAATGCTGCTTTCATAGATGTCTGAGGTGTGGGTAATTTCTACAGGGTGCTGTTTGCTTGGGGTGGTGGTGCTTATGTTATCCCCCCAGAGTGAGAGAAACAACTTTTAGTGTCAGTAAGTACAGGAGTATCCCCCCTAAGACAGGCAGCTTTATGCTATGATATGAGATGCACTGAATCAGCACATTTTTCAGCTAGCCTACTACTCTGCGTCGTGTTCTGGTGTGCCAACTCCATGCTTTTCTGCCAAACAGCCAGCTGTGGGTACTTTGCACAACAATCACGCACTTTTCAGGCAGATTTGCTCTTGCTTCTTGAAGGCTGCAGTAGTAGAGACAACTTGCAGAAGACATGGATCTTTCCCCATGACTTTTGGACTGCAGGATACTGAAGAGGCTCAGGTAAGGCTTTGATTTGCACGTGCTGTTGCACTATGTAATGATGTACTGCCCTGTGGAATGGCTATGCCACAAAGAGGCTCAACAGCTCGGGGGAGTTACTCTTTTGCCTCATGTTTTTTGATGCTTTTTTTGGTGCTACAGATCAGGTTCTTGCCTTGTCAATGTCATCAAAGAAGTTACCACAAACAAGTTGGAGAACGCGGCTCAGACATTCTCATCGTCCAGCTGTGAGGCACTTAAGGTTGTGCACTTGCCCCACACTCTAGTGACGCTTTTCTGCTGAGAACAGAAAACATCTTCCTACAACACCTATGGCTCTGATCAGTGTGAGCTGTATATCACACCTTTGCCAAATGGATAACTGATCAAGAAGAAACAGTTATTTTCATGAAAGCCTCTAAAGACTGTAAAAAGCCAGCTTTGTAATGGATGGATAATTAAGGAAAGCAACAGAAGCAGTTACTAAGAAAGGAAATTATGAAGCTAACACCTTTGGGGTAATTAAAAAATAGCAATTAATGACCAGATGTATGCATCAGTAATAAGCGTAGTTCATGGTCCTGTACTGTTGTGACCTTCAGCCTACCATTCCCCCTTCTCCACCCTTTGTTTGTCACTGTGTGGTGGTGTATCTCAGTAAAATTCCAAAGTCCTCAGGGTGGAGTCCTGCCAATTACACCCTTAAGTGCCAGACATGTTTCTATGGCATTATATAAACAGATAACCCAAGACTACAATAACATGCATGCCATGAAGCATTTTTAGTATTTATTTGGTTTTCAGAACTTAAAGGGAGAGTAGAGCAAATCCTGCCCTTGAAAAGGATCAGTAGAGACACACAAGCAGCTAAGGAGACAAACATAAGCACTGTCATTTACTTCTTGGCACCATGTGCTATAATAACCTAAAAGATCTTAATTGTAGTCATCGTTTCGTTTTACTCCTGTGGATCATTCGGTATGTTCGGAATGCTGCTTGCTTTTCATACTGCACAAAGAACACTTCTCAACAAAACCAATCTTTTCTACATGTTGTATTTTTATTTGGCAGATGTATTTGAACTCATCATGAAGAAAGGGTGCTGTCTGGAACTCTGTGGGAGAAAGTAAAGATTTTGGACTTTGTCAAAAATATCCACGACTCAAAATGCTAAAAATCTAGATGGTCAAAGTGAGCAGGAGTTACACCTGAAAAAGCAGCTCTTGTTCTTAGTAGGTATATCTTAGTGTGTCAGCTGAATGGTGCAACATATTCCAAAGTCTTTGAGAATACTTTGTTTCCTCAAACTGCCTATCTCTTCATTTATACTACCTTAACTAATCTTAATGTAAGCACTGCTGTGACAGCATGACTTACGTCTCACCATGCACATAGCAATTACCCATTTCACTGGCAGTGCCATGGCATAAACAAAATTAACCCAGTAACTCTAATGGTGTACTGCTGAGGTTAAGTTTTTAACTCTTAAACTCTTATGCTACATTATTATTACTGCCTTTATGGCAAATCTATTTTAAGACAGATGTTTGCAAATTTCTAGGGCAGCTGGTTGGATTGCTTCACAGAGGAAATCAATTTGACAAACAAATTTAGAACTCTAATTTCAACTTATTTCTAAAGCATGCTTTAGGCTATTTTATATCCTCAGAAAGGATATTTGAAACCACAAGTTAAACTCTTTTAACTTTCTTTTTCTCCTTCTGGACTCCTTAAAGCAAGAGGCTCTGAAGACCCAGTTGCCCCTTACATGCATGAAGAGATTGTCAAACAGGCTCAGTGCAAGATGTGTACTTGTACAAAAGTAATAAAAAGTAGGTTCTGTTCCTATTTGAATAAGCAAACGTCAACGAGAACTGGTATACCAGTTTTGAACTGGACCTAGCCAGTGATATGGTCACCCCAGATTTTGCAGGCTACGTCATAAACATAACATAAAAAACGTAACCGTGTGCATCACTGCTGGTAAGTGCCCCCAAGTTTTGTTATTGTGGTTGTGGGTTTCTCGGTCAGATCCCCAGCTAGTAGACCAGAAAAGAAATCCTATGCTGCAGCCTTCACACAGCTCCCTGCGGCCTTGCGCAGCTGAGCCCAGCACCATCGCACCGCCGGCACCTGGCGCTACCCCCGTGCCTCAACCTTTCCCCTTTGGTCTAGCGCTCCTGGATACACACCGATAGGCCTCGTTACGGCCTTCAGATTAAATACAGCCCTCTGCCTAGGAGATACTATCGCTGCATCGCGCCCAAACCGGCGGCTCTCCCCGCCCTGCGCTCTGCGAGGCGGCGAAACAAAATGGCTCTCCCGCAGCTGCCCAGGACGCGGGGGGGGGGGGGGGGCGCCAGCCCGTGGCGCACGGTCCCGCTCCGGTCCCCCACCGGCTCCCAAGCAACCGGCCGGGCCCTGTCCCGCCGCAGGGCGCGGGAGGGTGGGGTGGGGCGGGCGGCCGGTCCGCCTCAGCGGAGCCGGGCAAGGCCGCGGCTCCCAGCACCGCGGGAGGAGGCGGAGGAGCAGGACCGCGTCCCGGCCGCGTCGGCGGCGCCCCTCGGCTCGCCCGAAGGAGCGGGGGCAGGCGGCGGCTCGGCCAGGCGGCACCTGCCGCTCCCGGCGCCCTCAGCCGCCGGCTCCGAGGGGCGAGGGCAGCCGGGCGGGGCCGCTCCCCGGCGGGCGGGCGCCCCCGCCAATCGCCGGGCAGGCGGCTCGGCCCGCCGGGCGCGGATTGGCTCTCTGCGGCCGGAGTGGGCGGGCCGGGCGGGCGCAGCCGGGGCAGCCACATCTACCGGGCTGCGCTTTTCAAACGGCGGCGGTGCGGCGGCGGTTGGCGCGGGCCGGCCTGCAGCGCGCGGGCCGTTACGGCCGCTGTTGGCCCTTGCGGGGAGTCCGGCGGAGAGGGGTGAGTGTGCCCGGCGGGGGCTGCGGCTCCGCGCCTCAGCTGATCCCGCGGGGCTCGCGGTGGGCGGCGGGAGCGCCGTGCTGCCTCCCCCGCCCGGTGCCGGGTCGCGCCGGTGCGCGTCTCGCCGCCCCGGGGAGCGCCGTCGGCAGCACCCCGAGGCGCGGGGGGTGCCTCTGAGGGGAGTGGGGGCGTACCGGGGATACCCGGCGCCGGGTCCCGGCCCTGACGCCGGCGGCCCGTCCCGGCCGGGTGTCGGCGCCCTCGGGAGCGGGCAGCCCCCGCCGAGCTCCCCTGGCGCTGTCCCGGGGAGCGGGGCAGGGCGGGGGCGAAGGGAGGGCTTCGCATCCCTCGGGCCTCCCGGGCGGGGGCTCGGGCCCGGGGGGGAGGCCGGCCGGGTGTGCAGCGGGCGGCGGTGCGGGGTGCGGATCCGCCGGCGCAGCGAGGGCAGGCGGGGCTGAGCGCGGGTGCTGCTCCCGCCTCGCTGCCTCTCGTCTGCAGCGAGCGCTGGCCGGAGCGGCGGCGGGTCGTGGCCGGAGGGCTGAGGCGCGGCGGAGGTGAGGCGGCGTGCGGGGACAGCCGAGCCCCGGGGCTGGCGGGGGACGCCGGCCCCGGCAGGGCCAGGGGCTGCCAGCCCCCCGTCGCCACCGAGGGACGTGCGGGCCCTGCAGTGGTGCTGCTCCCGGGGCCTCCTCAGCTGAACGTTTTTCTCGCCCGGAGCAGGGACCTGACTTTTTAACTTACAGAGTTAAATGAAGTGACTTTTTTTCGCAGTTAAAGATAGTTTAGTGGGAAACTTTCTCTTTAATAGGAACCTTGCAAGCTTCTGTGAGACCCATACTTCTAATGCCTGTTAGGTAGGGCTTTGGGTGCAAGGTATGACAATACGGGTATTGCTTTTAACTTTGGAAATAATTAATGTATTAGAGTTTGTCCGTTTTTTTCCATAGCTGATTGGATCTAATTCTACTGGATAGATTATGTGCCAGTTTGTGGGTTTCTGTCTGCTATGACTATGTTTTTCTTTATTCTTGGTGATACCAAGCTAAAAAGAGATGTGGTGTCTTAACCAAAGAAACCAAAGAAAGTTAATTCAACATAGGGTAAAAGTTATGCTTAATAATATATCTTTAAGAATAAAAATATAAAATGAAAGCTTACACAATAAATTTCATAGACAATTGACCTAATTAAGTTCTTACTACTAACAGAAATAAATCCTTTTGTGCTGAAGTACTGCAGTAACAAGGTAACACTAGCTGTTAAACTGTGTTTAGTGAGTACAGCTCTAAGGAGAGTCATGTAAAATTTCAGACATCTGAGTAAATTTCTTAAATGATAAAGTGTCATATAATTAGGGAAGAAGGAATGCACGTTTGTCACAAACAAGGTGATTCAAAGACTTGTGTGTTAGATTGTACTGTGACCCCCTGATAATTTTTTTAAAAAGCTATTTCATGCTTATCAAATGCTACTTTGAAGATACTAGAACTGCGTACTATTTTATTTCCTGCCAAAGCATGAATCATGGCTTAAATCAAAATAGTTCCAATATGAATATTCTTGTTCCAAGAATTGGGAATTTGAACAATGTTTGATGGGTACTGGATTATACTTGAATCATAAATAGTTCAAGTGCTCCCCCAGAAGTTTCTGACTGTACACTTCTGTCATTTGAAAACTGAAAGTCTATTTTTGTAAGTTTGTTAACTGTACCTGAACTGTAATTTGCCTTGTAACTTTTTTCCTTCACTAATAAAGGTAAACCTACTCTTTAACTTAAAATAAACCATCAATTAAGACTTATGTTATCCTTCAGTAACCTTTTTCTGTCTTGCTTTTGCATTTTAGCTGAAGAGAGGCTTCAGGCCTATAAATGTGAATGCTAAAACCCAGTATTTTTACTGTTTGGTTTCAGGGTTTTTTTTTTAACAGTAGTAGAAATAATGTGGGTGGGTGTATCTTCCTAGTGTGCTGTTCTACTGGTTTATTAAGGTAAATTAATCATGATTACTACATCATTTGGTTCTAAACGATCTGCATTTGCAGAGAGGATGTTGGCCATTCATGATGCTTTCTGACAATTCGTCTAAAATGAAACTTAGATGAACTGTGAGTTTAATAAAAAATGTGAATCTTCCTACTAGAAAAAACCTTTATATTTTTTCCCCTGTAGTTAGCTATTCCTGCTGTGTTGCAGACGAGAAACAGGAAGGATTTTTGGTTAAGTCCCCCAGGGATACCAGTTCAAAGTGTAAACTTAAGGGAATTGCTGGAATTTACCCATAATCCAAATAAGAGTTAAAGCTTATTTTTAGAAAGCTTAAAAAAAAATAGTACATATCATTAATAGTTATGTAGTTATTAGCAATTTTACTGGAACTTAAGCTTATCCCTAATATTTTATGCATATGCTCCAGGGGAAAAAAACTCCTCAACTTATCTCAAATGTTAAAATTATGAAATAGTTTTTTTTAAAAAAGTCTTTCAATTAATTTTCTTAACATGTCTTGATTAGTATTCCTTTCAGGTTTTATTTTTGCAGTGATTAAATGTGGTATTTTCAGTAATTATGGAATTTCCAAAACTCCCAATTGTTTTGATTTAACAGGTGACTGGTAGAAGAGAGAGAACTGTTCCTGACTATGTCGAGGAGAAAGTTGGAGAATAAAAGCCTTTCTGGCTTACTAGCCACATCTCTGCAGACACAAATCAAGACAGACAGTTTCCACAATTTTTATATGCTTGAATCGAAAGAGCTAGGAAGGTAAGATTATTCCTATTTGTTTTATTTTAGTAACAGGAATTTCTGCTGCAAGAGAATTCATTGTGCAGCGATAGACCTTTTCTGGCAAACTTTTATGGTAGTAGATGAAGAATGAAGTATGCCTTTCTCCTTCCCCACCCCCTTCACAGTATCCACTGGGCTGTTTGGGGACCAGGAAAAGGTATAGTGAGACATAAATTGCCGGCCTTTTCCATGTCAGAGAGATTTAGTCTGTTTTCATAGGCATGTAGATCTGGGATTATGTTCCTTTTCTTCCATTTCCCCTGTCTAGTCACACATCACATTCCAGGTAAATAAACTAAAGAGATGACATAGGGTAATACTGCAAGACAAAGAATGGGGATTTTGAGTTGGTTGTTCTGGTTGTTTGGATGAGTTTTTTAAAGTCCACAAAACAAGAGACCTTTTTCTCTTCCCCCTCCCACCCTCAAGCAGTTAGTCTAAATTTATAACAACCTGATATTCCAGAGTAGTTTTGCAGCCTGCTCATCTTGCTCATGTTTGCAACAGTGAAACGGTGATTAAAAAAAAAAAGGGGGGGGGGGGAACCCCTTGGTATTTATGACATTGTTTCAGACATCTGAGTTAATGCATTTTTGAAATCACTGGGATAATTCATACCTTGAAAATATTCAGTGAATTGGGTGCAAAGCCGTGCAAATACAATGCAATGGCCGTGTTTCCAAGCTCCTTGAACAGAAGTGGCATGGGCCAGTCTCACAGTTGTTGTGCTACATAGCGATCCTTTGCACCTGCAACTTGTTTTGTCAGCAGAGATGCTCTTCTACATGTGATTTTGTAAAGCCCTTTAGCCTTCATTGTTCTCTTGTTTGTTTTTTTCCTAGCACGTGCTTTATCTGGTACACTTTCATAAAAGTGCACCTTGCAGCCCATAACTTTACTCTTTTCATACCCCTTTGTCAGCTGGAGCTTTGAATTCTAGGCTCTTGAGAAGCAGTTTATATACACCATCCTCTAGAACTCCAGTATTCTTAAAACACTGGATTTTCAAATCACACATACCTGCGAGATGTCTAAAGCAAACAAAAGTTGTGTGGATTCCAAAACACGGTCTTTAGTACTTTCTGTACATGCAAAACCAGGCATAACAAAATAAATGTCAGAGTTCAATGAAACAGAAGCAGAGTAGTTTGTTTTCCAAACATACTTTCGACTTTTCCTGGCCTAACAGTGTGTGTGCGTATTTTTTTAAAACGTTTTAAGTGTTTACAACACTTAAGTGATGTAAAATCCACCATTCTCTGTAGCTTCTCTAAAAGATTTAATATGCTTTTCACTTGCAATTTCCTTTTTCCTCTTCAGGTTACTTAGTAAATGGTTCTTTTGTTCTTCTCTGTTTAAGCTTCCCAAGTCCCACTTCTTCCTCCCACACCCTTATCTTTTAGGTCCTTTGGTATTTAAGACACTGACTCATGAATCAGGCAGGTTATGTTTAGTGGGTTATGTAGTTTTGTCCTCAGTATGTGGATGGCTTGGCTTCTTTTGAAGTAGTTGAATTTCTCTGGTTTATAACTTGGGATAGGAAAACAACTTGAAATAGATTTTCATCTTATAAATTTGGGCTGTAAAGTGTGATGGTTAAGCAGTTTGCAGGCAACAAGGAGTGGGAACTACTTTGGTTGCTTCAGTGCACCACTTCAGATCTGACTTTTTTTGCATTTCTGGAGAAATTCCACTGCTCTAAAACAACTTTTTGTTGTAATAATTTTGTCTTAATAATGACACACTACAAATATAATGTAAACAATTGCAAATTCTTACATCATCAGTCTGGAGATACCGCTGACCCTTCAAAGCTGTTAGGCCTGCAGCAACTAGAAGGAAGATGTGCAGAAACTGTCAGGGAGGATATTGCTGTTCTCATGAAACTCACCCAGTTCCCCTTTTTAAATTTTAGAGAAACTTCTGTGGTCAACAGGGTGATGTGATGTTAAAATGAGGATGTAAGCTGTGGAGGTGTGTCTTAAACTTTAGTATATTACAAAATTCAGCTCAGTAACTTAAAATACTCTACAATAATAAGCTGGTTTAACAATTGGGGAAGGACTTGGCTATTTCAGGCTGACAAATAGTTGCTAAAATGAAGAGTGTGCACGTATCAGACTGCAAATAACTTTCACCTCTTTATTTTTCTTTTGAGTTTTTTACTCTTCTAAAATTTGGTGCTTTTAAAAAAAGGACCAAGATATCATACAACTGATAGCTTCTCTATCATTTAACAATTATCTCTATGTTAGCTGTTTTGTTGAATTTATTTCTAGATAAGTGATAGCAGTATGATTAAAAGTCGGCTTTACATGTTTAATAATTTAGTCAGATTGTACAAACTGTATGTAGTGTGGTTATTTGCAAATGGAAATCTGATAGTTCATGAGACGCTCATACATTTTTTGATTAAATATTGAAGTCTAGATTTTTTCAAAAAAAGCCTCAGACATGCTTTTTTTTTTTTTTTTATGATGTTCCTGTTAGACATTGGGGTTTTTTGTACCAGAAAAATGGCAAAGCCTGCAGGGTAACATAATCTATTTTACTAAAGAGTCTAATTTAGTAGAAGAAGCACAGCTCAGATAGCTCGTACTGAGCTGCTTCATTAAGTTTGTTCTTAATATGCTGTGGTAACAAAAACCATGCATGGAAAGGCATTTTTTTTTTTTTGGAGACATAAGTGTAGATCTTGTTCTTTGCACACAGTTTTATAACTGTTTTTAGAACTTCACACAATTTAATTTAGCCCTTCGAGTTTGTTTTGGGTTTTTTTTAATGATGTTTCTTATATCATTTGGAAACACTTTGCAAGTATGCAACTAGGCGTTTCTGGGAATGCAAAACTTGTGATTATAAAACTTTGTTTTTTCAGGAGTTTATAACTTGGCTTAAAAAACTGCATTTTTCCCCTTATTTTTTAAAAGGTCAGCTTGGTGTTTTAACTACAGTATGTGGTTTTCTTTTAAAAACATTTATTAGCCAAAATACATTTTTGTTTCCATACCTAAACAGTTGGCTAGGAAATAAAGCAGCACACTTTGTCTAACTGTAATTGAGAAAGAGAATGCTAAGTAGCGCGTTTTTTTCTGTTAGGATGTTGCAGATACCTGGGGGGTTTTTAGCAGTACTACATGATTTGTGGAGGGAAATTCTGACTAGAATTTTCTGCACTGATGACCTTTCCCCCCACTTCTGCATACAAATGTTTTATCTTCTGTGTTTATTCTCTACATTTTACACGGTTTTGCCTTGTTTATTACTGTATCCTGTAGGTGCTATAATGTGGTGGAGTTTTTTTAATATCCTATTGCCACCTGAACAATGCCCTGAGCAGGCCTGGCAGGATCTCAAACCTGACCTGCTTTAAGCTGGAGGTTTTGCTAGAGACCTACAGAAGTCCCTTCCAACCCAAGTTATTCTATGATTCTGAGCTCCTACAGTCAGAATGTCCATGTAAACTGATACTCTGATTTAATGCTTAGCTAGTCTGTATAAAGGGAATTGTGCTGGGTCTTGCCAAAGCTTCATCTGGCTTAGTATCCTTTCTCCTACAGTGGCTGAATGTTCAGGAAATAGTGTAAGAACAAGCCAAACATGGTATTCCCCTGATAATTTTTTTTTTTTTTTAGCTTCCAATTATTTGCCGTGCCTTTTTATTTCTAATGTTAATTTATGTACTTTTTATGTCTTGGGTCTTAATGTTTTCCCTTTTATTTTGTAGAGGAAGATGTGCTGTGGTTAGAAAATGTATAGCTAAATCCACAGGCCAAGAGTATGCAGCTAAATTTCTAAAGAAAAGAAGAAGAGGTCAGGACTGCAAAGCAGAGATTCTTCATGAAATTGCTGTACTTGAATTAATGAAATCTAATCCTCGCATAGTTAATCTCCATGAAGTTTATGAAACAGCAAATGAAATCATCTTAGTGTTGGAATAGTAAGTATGCCTTCATCAGATGTTCCACATCTGTAGTTAAAAAAATCTGTCAATATACTAATTTTTCGCATGCATTGCCTGAACACCCAGAAGAGTTACAACAATATGCTATATACTTTGTGCTAATATTCTACTTTAATATACTTTATAAGCTCTTAGGGAATTTTGGGTATGATTTCTTTTCTTTAAAGTGCAAAACATGGATCAGTTGCTGTTAATTTGCATCTTAGGTTTTGTACACACATTTTGTTACATCCACAGCTATGTCAAATATTGAATAAGGCATAAACCAAAATACACCCAAACCTATGGTAGTTCTCAAAACTAAAAAAATATGGACTGAAATACTATTTTTTACAAGAAACTATCAATAAAGAGTCTTCTTTCTTGTCACTGCATAACTCAGTTTCATAGACAGTTTCAAATGGAAATATTTTTTTCTGCCTTTAAATGCTATCTTGGGGTAACTTTGATTAAAACATGCATGTTTAAATTGAGCTTTTCTTTTGCTAGTTGGTTGGGGTTTTTTTTGTAAAAAAGCTCTGATAAATTTTCAGGTCAGGCTAAGCTAATATAAAACCTGAATAAAAACTCGGGTGTAATTTTTAAAATTTTTTTTTATTTCCTTAAAGAATCTTTCATGTAAGCTGACTGGAGAGAGTGTTCTCAAATCCCATAGAAAGTGCATAGTGCTTTGATGCATCTTAAATCATAGCCCCCACCCCCAAAAAAAGTAGCTACTGATGCCAGGTACACAGATTTCAGAGAAACTGAGCACATTCATGTTCTGAGAACTTCAGTCACTGCTTGATGCTTTTTGGTGTCTGAAAAGTTGTAATTCCTATGTGAGTTCTGAGCTTCTAAATTTATTGGTTTTGTGGTTTTAAAACTGTTTGGCTTTTGGAGCCGTTTCCTCTAAAATTCCCATATCTTTTTAATGTCCCTATGGCTTCTCATTAGCTCTGAAAATAAGTCTAATTTGGGACTTTAGTTGCAATTTGCATTATCTATCATATTTGCTGTATGTGTAAATTTTTGTTTGGAATGTAAGGAACAAAAATGCATTGCTTCAATTAACTCAAAGTCTCTCTTTAGGACTTAAGTTTCACATACAAAGTATTTGAAGATCTGTTAATGGTGGTCTGCACACACCATGATAAATTCCTTCAAATTTTCCAAGGAATGTAGCTAGATAATATTTAAATAAGCTTTTTTCCTGGAACTATATGATCCCTAACATATTATTCTTGTTCTGATAAGGCTAACATAATAAATAATCTAGAAGTAAAGACAAAGTCTAGATGAGTTTTGAACTTCTTACCGAGAAGAATTGCAACTTGACATAAAAGCCATACTGATTTTCCTGCTTCTGTCAGCTATCTGTCTTGAGTGTTAAAGCTCTGTGATGAAACAACTTAGCACAGAATCGTCTAGGTTGGAAAAGACCTTGTAGATCATGCAGTCCAACCATTAACCTAACATTGACAGTTCCCAACTACACCAGATCCCTCAGCGCTATGTCAACCCGACAAACCCCTCCAGGGATGGGGACTCCACCACCTCCCTGGGCAGCCCATTCCAACGCCTAACAAACCCTTCTACAAAGAAACGCTTCCTAATACCCAGTCTAAACCTTCCCTGGTGCAACTTGAAGCCATTACCTCTTGTTCTATCGCTTATTACTTGGTTAAAGAGGCTCATGCCCAGCTCTCTGCACCCTCCTTTCAGGGAGCTGTAGAGGGCGATGAGGTCTCCCCTCAGCCTCCTCTTCTCCAGACTAAACCCCCCCAGTTCCCTCAGCCGCTCCTCGTACGACCTGTGCTCCAGACCCTGCACCAGCTCCGTTGCCCTTCTCTGGACACGCTCGAGTCATTCAATGTCCTTTTTGTAGTGAGGGGCCCAAAACTGAACCCAGTCATCGAGGTGTGGCCTCACCAGTGCCGAGTACAGGGGTGAGAACCCTTCCCTGTCCCTGCTGGCCACGCTACTGCTGACGTTGGTGTTAATGGCCTAATTTGTAGTAGCATTTTGAAGTCTTGCAGTGAGTGTTTCTAATTCTATTGGAATAAGCAGAGGGCCGATTATGCTTTTAAATTATGTCCTTCTGTATGTAGCAGAGTACACAGGGATTTTTTTTTTTTTGTTTCTCTTTATCAGAACTCTGAAACAGTACTTTAAAAGAATTGCAAGAAATTAGTCTCTTACTCATAAAAGAATTTATAAGCATTTCCTGTTTAGCTGTATTTTTCTTCCTTCGTATGGTACTCACTGTTGTTAGACTGTATTGGTGGGGTTATTTGGAAGATATAGTGGTAAGAATCAGCTTGTAAAAGAGCACATTTTCTAAGTAAAGGAGAGAAATGTATGCTAGTTCTTAATAAGACCATCTTTTATAGAGGGAATTACTACAGATGTGAATACTTCTTCAAAAGCCCCACAACAGAGATTGTTACTCTTCTAATCTAAGGGTCAAAGCTAATGGAATCCAGTTATTTGGAGAGAAATCTGGCAGCTGTACTAACTCATTTTAGAGATGTACCAGGCAGCTGTACTAATTTTCAAATCTACCTAGTTTTGTTCATTGAAGAACTAAGGGCCCTGCAGATCAGGGCTGTCTAATCTGCTGCCATTTTCAGCAATGGCTGTAGGGAGATCCTATGTAGGAGGAGCCAAGGAAGAGCCAGTTCAAAGTCTGGCATTGTGTAGGATGCTGTTAGGTTATTTTCTTGGAGATATCTTACATTTACATATGCTGCAGGTCATCTAGTGCTCTTCTACTCGCCTTCTCAGTTGGTGCTCAACTTGCATGTTAACATCTTCCTTGAACTGGGAAGCCAAAACCAGGATGGTATATTCTAGCTGTGGACTAGTGTGCTGGGTAGTCACTTGCCTCAGCCTACTGGCTGTGCTGCTGCTACTACTGCCTGAGGTGCTGCTGAGCACCTTCGCTGGATTCAGCTCACTCTCTGTGAGGACTTGCAAGTCCTTCTCAAGCAGAGCTGTTCTGCTTTTTACCTATCTGGGTGTCCACCCATCCAGACCATAATGTAGTAACTTGGATACAAGAATATCATGGGGGATAGTGTTGGAAACCTTGTTAATGACATCCGCTGCTCTTTCCCTCATTACATTTTGTCATAAAGGCAACTAAGGGAGGCATTGCTGACACCTCACACAGCTCCAGCAGGTGAGTCACTGTGTTCATTCATGTTGTCCATTATCTAGCTTTTTTAATACTGTCATTTTGCTAATGATGAAATTCAGGCTTACTGATCTGTAGTTTTGAGGTAGCCCTTTATTTTTGAGAGAGAAACTTCAGGCAGTTAGAAGAGGCTGAATGATGATTTCAAACCCAGCATGAAAGGGAACAGCTGACACTGTGGCAAAGTGTAGAAGTTTAACTAATAAACCATATGCAATACAGTTATTTCCATGCTTCCTTTATGCTGTACTAATAGTAGGATTTTCTGTAAATAGCCTTTTTCTGAGGAAGGTATATTTGAGCTGCTGTGTAAAAACATGAAGCTTGTCAATCTCAGCTTTGTTGTTAGTGTGGAAATGGTAAATTTCAAAGGGACAGTCCTTGTATTTCTGAATATTCTGTGTCTGCTAGACTTCTGGAAGATACTGCTCACTAACTAAAGAGGCAATAGTATATTTAATCATCATCAGCATGCTAGGTTTTCTTCCTGATACCTCCCTGAATCTTAGTCTTCATCAGAATGACAGGACCTTGGGTGGCAAGTATGCAGTTTCCTCCCACTCCAGAAATATTCTTCAGCAACTCTCGCTGTTCATTGCATTGTAGTCTTACATTTACACCACAGCCACATCATGTAAAAAAATTACAATTTTTACTTTCAAAATGAGAGAATAGGAATACTGCTGGGCTTTCTTGATTTGAATTATTTATGAAACTGGTCTAATGTAAGAAATTTTAGATTTGACTTGAACAGAAAGTCATCTTCTGTTAGGGAATAGTTGTAGAACTCATCTTCCTGAAAGCATCTTCACATTCACTTACAGGAGAGCATGCTTGAAAAACTCCACCAATAAAAAACAAAAAACCACAAACCTCACCCAAACAACAAAACCCAAAATAAACCATAGTAATAATAATGATATTCCCAGCCTCTCTGAGAATATGATATGAACAGGTACTATATTTAAAATTTTTCCTCACTGAGTTTGAAAATTCAGGCTTAATATGTAAGTGTTCTTGAATGTGTTTCAGTGCTGCTGGAGGAGAAATATTTGACTTATGTGTCGCAGATCTGGATGACAGAATTGGCGAAAGGGATATTGTAAGACTTATAAGACAGATACTTGAAGGACTTTGCTGCTTGCATGAAAACAATATTGTCCATCTTGATTTAAAGGTGAGGCTGCAGCAGACTTTTTTTACTGCTTTATCTTCAATTTAATATTATGATAAGTAATTTGTTAAATACATAACAAAGATGAGAAAAAGTGTATAGTAATTTTTAAAAGTAAAATTTAGCAATAAGTATTGCATAATAGAAACTGAAATGTGATTTAGTATGCTGTTTTTTCTGCAACTTCTATTTTATTGAGAAATAAATCTTTTCTATTCTAGCCTCAAAATATTTTGCTGAGCAGCATCAGTCCTCTTGGTGATGTAAAAATTGTAGATTTTGGTATGTCTCGAAAGCTTGAGAATTCTAGTGAACTGCGTCAGATCATGGGAACGACAGAGTATCTAGGTATGGAAGAGTTGCTTCACAATTTCTTATGTGTGGTTTTGAGAAATCAAACAGTTTATGCAATGTGCTTATCAACTTACCAGACATTACTGGAGGAAGATCAGCTGGACAAGGCAACATGTCTTGAACTGTTCTTTTTTTTTAGACTAGTCAACAAATATTTCCACCAAAAAAATCCCAAATAACATAAATATGTGCACCTCTAATTTCATGCTGTAGTATTTGCTATATATTTGCAGACTGTTAACAAGAAATGTTTGCTGTTAAATTCTTTTGATTAGAGTTGAAATACAAGATTAGCTTGAACAAAAAAATGTTCTTTGAATTAGGAATGCCATTTAGTATGATGATTTCATGAGATTAAAATATTTTTTGGAAGGGGAAAGATTGCCATTAGTACTTGGCCGTCTCTGAGGGGCAGGTTTCCTTAATGATTAGCCTACACTTCATTTTAAGAGCGCTTCAATCTGTAGTGAATGGCTTTCTATCTAACTGTTGTGGAGGAATGATTTAGATCACTTAAAGAATCACTTTCAAAGGTATTAGCAAAAAGTGATTTTAGTGTGAATTCGTAAAAGCGCGACAACAAAGCTCGATGGCTAACAGCCACTGATCCTAAAATTGGCTTGGCCATCCGACTTTGCAGTGTTAACGTGCTGAAGGCTTTATGCACTTCCCTTAAAAAGCTATATACTTGAAAACCTCTTAGAAGAATCTTTTATGTGAATGAATCTGATTAGAAGATATCTTGGGACTTTAGGCTATACAGTGCTATTTTATTGTGAACCAATTAAGCATTGCTGTGTCTAATCAAAAGAAATTACTATTTTCAAGCCAAAAGGGTGAAAAAAGTTAACTCGATCATTGAAATTGCATGTTTAGTTGTACAGTAACGGTTGGCAAAAAACCTGCCAGAAATGTAGTATATGATTCAAGGCCACTTGACTAATGTGTTTTAATTTGCTCCATCTCTTTCTCTAGCTCCAGAGATCTTAAACTATGATCCTATTACCACAGCTACGGATATGTGGTAGGTTGTATATGTTAATCCATTTTATTGAGGTAGGCGTGACCATTTAACAGTCTAGGGGCCAGATCCAGACTGTTGGATGCAGTTTTATTTGGCTTCCAAGAATACTCTTCTGTTGGTGGCCTGACTAAAAGAGGGAGAGTTGGGAGGGGAAGGAGCTCTCGGAATGTAACTTGGGGTTTACAGAAAGTACTGTATATGGGTCTGTTGCACACCTAGTAGGGAACGCAGGTGGCTTCTGAGCATGCGGAGTATAGCTATTTGTTCAAAGGGAACAATAACAATGATTGGGTAGCATACTTCAGGTATTAGTTACCCTTGGATGACATGCTTCAGTTATTAACTGTTCTTGGACACTCTTCCCTCCCCACTTTTGTACCATTAAATAATTTTATTATACAAATGAAAAGAAGTATTTTACCTTTCTACTTCTTATCTTTAGAGCAATATGTGCCGAATGAGTCATAAAAAATGAGACAAGTATCTTCAATCCACAACTTTATTAAGTATACCTTTGTAGCCTATTAATTTCATGAGTTAGCGTAAAGGCTAGTTCTGAGATGTTTCCTTAAAAACATAAAATATTCATGTGCTCTTGAGAATATCTAAATAATTAAAATTCAGTTTTAAAAGTTGCTATGATCTGATTACTCCTTTGAAATTGCCAACTCAGAGTAGTAATTAAATCTGTTTGTGACTGTTTTTTAACCACATTATTTTTATGCTTTTGTGGGATGATGTAACAACAAACTATTGGTGCTGTACTCAGAATGACAAACACAGCAGCTGCATGTTTCCACACTGTAACAAGTACTAAGGCTTGATCTATCAGATCACAAACCCATTTCTATTATGCATCAAGAAACCACCTAAGATTTATAATAAATCACATGATGTGTGATACTGATGTTCACATGCTTAGGGAAAAACATCTCAGCAAGGGGATATTGTAACAACTTGGATGTTGACTGTACAGAAAGGTTGGCTAAATCTCAGCCTTCGATACTTCATCCAGAATTGTAGTGAAAGATGGGGTTTTATTTACATACAAATTAGAACATCTTCTTGTAGTTATATCATCCAGAATTGCCATATGTCCAAGAATGGGTTGTATAAAAGTGATGTATTTCCTTTTCCTAACAATTTCAATGGGAAGAAAAGGGTATATTGAAAGTGAGCCATTTTCCAAAATCCCCTGAGATACATACATAGCTTTCCTTGTGTGTGCTTGTGCCTAAGTGCTTGAATCGCATAAAACTGAGATGTCACGTGAGGTTTCTAACTCTCCGAGCGTGGCATACATCGGGAAGTTGGATCTGCAGTACAATAAATATGGGGGGTATACTGTTGAGGTATCCTAGTAGGATTACACATTGTGTTCTTACCTCAGGAACATAGGTGTCATTTCATACATGCTGCTGACACAAGAATCTCCATTTGTGGGAGCTGATAATCAAGAAACTTACCTTAATATATCTCAAGTTAATGTGGATTATTCAGAAGAAACATTTTCATCAGTTTCACAGCCTGCCAAAGACTTCATTCAAAAACTTCTCATAAAAAATCCAGAGTAAGTAACAAACTCTTCCGGGTAAGAATCTTTGTTTGTGGAGTACCTAGAAAAAGTGAATGTTATTTTGGGAGCTTAACACCACTGATATGATCAGTCAGACATTTCACAATGTGTTGGTATTATCAGCTGGATATTTGAAAGTGTAGGTTTGTATGCTTTTCCATAATGTATGAGAAGGGTCTTTGATTCACTGCCTGGCTATTCTTGTAGTCAGGCTTGTGCGTTGAGTTTCTTTATATTTTCAGAGGACAGATTATTAACAAAACTGATGAAATATATTCTAGAAAGGAGACATTCTTGTCTATAACTTTTTATTGCACAAGTTGGAGAGACAATGTAATCTTTGATGCAGTGCTTTCTTGTTTCCTGACTTTAATGTATCTTTCTACTTTAATACATTTTATATAAAAACTTGGCAGTCTTCTGACTGAGCGTATATTCTTGAGAAATATGTAGTGTTTTGCCATGTTCAGTTTTTTTTTAAAAATTCTCATGAGTATAAACTTCTTTTTGTTTGTAAGACACACTTCCATAGCTTAGAATTCTTTGAGAATTCAGACTCTAATCAAGGCCTCCCTAGCTGAACTTTGAGAAGATAGTTTTTGAGAGTGGGAGAATTATAGACATTAACTGTGCCTGCACTTGCTGTATAGTGTTAAATCTAGATATTTTTTAATTGTTGCACCAGCAAATGTAGTAAAAAGGAAAAAAAACAAATAAAACCCATCACTCTAAAAGATATATATGGGGGAATAATTTTTAGTAAAGTCAGTCATGTTCAGTCAGGCATGGTCAGGTATTATCGATTATAGTGCAAGGTATTGTCATTTCTGATGAGACAGTAGTCCCTGTCATCTTTGGTGAGCCTGCAGTGAGCAGGAGTGACCTTGTTTGGTTAAGGAAGATGTTCTTTGATAGGAGGGGACGATGGGAGATGATATCCATGAAGTGCCTACTTTGAAATAAGGGCTCCACATAAACTCATGTCTGAACAGTCCATTCTGTTTTAGTGTCTCACATAGAGGGCTTGTCAATATCTGGAATAATTCACAAAAACAATAGTATCATGCAGGAAACAGTTACGAAGAGCCTGCTTTGATAAATGTTAATGTGGACCTGCAGGATGGATGACATTCTGTCACAGTAACTACTCTACTTGCTTTCTTGCCTCTGGGCATCTCGGTTTTCATTATATCCTCAGTAACCTCTTTTTCCCCATCCCAATTCTTGATGTGTATACCTTCTGGAATCTTAAGAGGAAGAATCTGTCTTCAGACAGTTAACTCTGTAAAGTTACAGTTCTCTGACCAAAAAATATCCATGTGTTCTTGTAGAGTTAAGGACAAATAGTGGGCTCTGTTGCATTTCCAGCAAGTTCTGTGGAACTTAATGCAGTACACGGTGAAAACTGCAGTAGAACTATGCAAGGTTATCCAAAGGTACAGGTTTGTAAGTGTGAGGTTTATTTGGCAGTAGCTACATTTTGGAAGGGTTTATGCCAGATGAATCGCTAGAGTAAAAGCTGCAAAATGTCAGATAGTTTTGATGACATCATGTTATTTGGCCCTCCTTGAAAACCTAATGACTGAATAGTCATTAGCCTCCCATTTTACAGTGGTCTGTATAAAACATAGGACTTCAAAAGCATAAGCACATGCAGATACATATGTATATATGTGTGTGTGTGTGTGTACACAATGCTGAAAATGTTCCAAGGGACTATGAATACTGGTTGAGAAATACCTGTTCCTTGTTCTGATGAAAAGTGAAAAGCTTACCGGTTCTGACATTCAGCAGTAGGGGAAGCTGTCAACTAAAATTTAGATGCATGTTGCCAATACTTAACTGTGGTATGGTCCAATGTGGTAGTAATGGAAAAACAGCAATATTAACTCTTCAGTGTCAGTTTGGCTTAATATTTCTTACCATGTGTCAGAACTATTTTTGTTACATTTTCAGTATTTCTGAAATTAACTTAAGCAAATTTCCTTTTTCAAAGGGAAAGACCCACAGCAGAGGCCTGTCTGTCTCATTTGTGGTTGCAGCAAGGCGAGTTCATACTCTTGTGTAGCCCTGAAGAAACTTGTTGCTCTTCTCTGATGCCAGGACACACAACAAAATGCTCGGAAGAGCGCAATGTAAAATCCAGTTGTAATGGTACCTGTAGCAACAAGGAAGACAAAGAAAACATTCCAGAGGACAGCAGTACCGTCTCCAAACGTTTCCGTTTTGATGATTCATTGCAATATCCCCAAGACTTCATGACAGACTTCATATGTTAATGTGTAATATAGACTTTTATAAAGTGAATTCAGCATAATCTATTCCAGTGGTGAATATAAGATTATGGCTTGCCAATTCGTGCAGCATTGGCATACTGGAAATGCACTTTGATTCTTATGCCGGTGCTTCCTTTTCTATCCATTGCTGGCAATGGATTTAACCCCTGAGAAATTGGGGTTGTTGCACCAATAAAATGAATTATTTTTTTTAAGCAGATATAATTAAATATTTTTGCACTTTCAAGTTTTAGTCCAAAAATGATGCCAGAGTGAACCAACTAAAACCTGAAAATGAGTTTGTTTAAAGTCAAGCTTTGCCAAACAGTGGTTGAGTATGTGCACACTTTTATGACTAGCCTTAAGAAATTGGTCTAAGCAGGGAAACTGAATCTAGCTGTCTTACTGGGCTTATTTGTGACCATTCTCATTGCTTTAAATGGAAGCTAAAGGTGGTATGTTTTGGGAATATGATGTATCTTTTGGGGCCATTTGGAAAACTGCTTAACTTAGTTAAGAAAATGTTTCTGCCTTATAGATTTGGTCCACTTAAGGATTATAATGCATACTCTGTTTTTCCTGTGTTGGGTCTTTGCAATGCTTGATTAGAAAACGGGTAGATTGTCAGTCCTTGTGCTAGTGGTCCTTTGCTTTTTGTCAGTAAGTTATATTTGAAGAGGATGAGGATCCCTTGCTGATGTGAATATTTGATAAACTTTTTAGTTTGCTTTCCTGAAAACCTCTGAAATAGTATTGTCTACCTGTATTGACCTATTCCTCCTCTTAAAAGAAAAAACAACCCCCCAACCCAAACAGACTCTTGGGAGTTAAAAGTAGTAACTGAATAAACTGAAAATAACTGGTTTTGCCAGGGAAGCTGCAATTAAAAGCTTTCCATTATGCCCCTCTAATGTAGCAGTGCAGTGCATATTTCTGTCAATTATTGCTATCCAGAATAACTTAGCTTCATGCCTGCTCTGAGAAATGGACTGCAGTGTATTAGTATTTAAAGACAAACTACTTAATAATTGTTTTAAGCCTTTAAATTTGGTTTGTTCAGTGGGTTTGTTATTTTTTTAAGTTATCCCATCCACTTCCTGGGTTTAGGCTCTGAGAAAATAATGCCTATGTCAACTTTTAGCTTAGAGCAAATACCAATCATGCTGTAACAGCCTGAAGCTAATACTGACAAGATAAAATCCTAATCATAACACTGAGGCTGGAAGTCTTTTTTGTGTAGGGAATGTATTAAAACTCTTATAAATATTTTGAAAGTAAATGGCACTTTAAAATACTATTGAGAGTTTCCACTCAGAGCTTAGACTTAATCGTCTTTGATTTGGATTTGGTTTGTGTAATAAAATATCACAATCTGATTATCCTTTTCAAGTGTGCCTGTGGACTTGTTAATAGTTAGGCCAATTGAGGTTTTGGAACAACTTATGATTGAGAGGTGAACATAATGAGTGGTAAAAGGTGGTATTTTACCTTTCTTCACACAAGGAAGTAACAGGTATTTTTACAAATAGATTTCAATATAAGGTATCACCATAATGCATGGGGGAATTCAGGACTGTTATCTTTATTTTGGGTGACTTGTCAATAAGTGAAAAATCAAATGAGGTGTAAGGCATGTTAGACTCTTTCAGCTTGTCAGAAGAATTGAAAGTTTTCCAAGACTTAATCTCATGTGAAATGAAGTAATGGATATATTCAGTAGGTATGAAGCACAGATGCCTAGGTATAAATGAACCACACAGAGTCTCCTCTATGTATTAATTCTCATGTAACTTTTTTCAGCGATACTATTATAAAATCACTTTGAAGGCGGTTGTTGGATTGTATTCAGGTACCTTATACCCCTACTTCTCAAAGTTCTTGGCTTTTCCCAGTTTTGGAGTCATATCTAACATTTTTTTTCCACCAGCATGGAGTCTAATTTTGAACTGGGTAAATTAAATGCACAGACTATTTTATGCATGCTCAGAAGTTACAGTTCACTTAAGATCAAGAAAATGTCAAAAAGCTGTAACAAAGTAGAAAAGAATGTTTGTAAAATTGTTACATTTTAAAATTCTGCAAAAATATTACTGAACTGAAATTACAACTGGGAAGCTTGTGATAGTCTTTGTACATTAGTATTCTATTTTTAGCATCTGAAAAATAAAGCTGAAAGCATATGCCAGCACTTTATGATAAAGTTGTTATTCCTTAAGATTTTTATCATGGTATGCGATGTTTACATTTCTTACCACTTTTTGAGCTAATTTATCTTTAAATTTAAATAAATGAAAATTGATCTTATCCAAGGAACTTAAGTTTTGAAGACTTTCTGTACTTTATAAAATATGCCTTGAATCAGATTTTGTTTGGATCAGTGTGTTTGATTTATTTAAAAATATTATTGTGCATGCATAACTTCAATTGAATGTAAATGCATACATTGTAGACAATTGTTAGCCTGTCTTGCTTTCTGCCATATTACTGGGAATTACCAAGTGTAAATGAGTGATGAGTAACATTTTAAGATGACTGAAGTCATATTTCTATGCAGTTCATGACCTTTTTATATTAAAAAAAATAATAAACTGCCTTTTTTCAAAACTTCTGTGTTTTAATTTCTTCACAGAATCGGTGAATAGTTGAGGTTGGAAGGGACCTCTGGAAGTCATGTTTTCAAAACCCTCTGCTCAGGCAGGGCCACCTAGACCTTATTGCCTAGGACCATGTCCAGATGGCTTTTGAGGATCTCCAAAGAAGGAGACTCCACCTCCCTGGGCAACCTGTTCCTCACAGAAAACAAAGTATTTCCTTATGTTCAGATGAAACCTCCTGTGTTTCTGTTTGTGCCTATTCCCTCTTGTCCTCTCACTTGGTACCACTGACAAGAGCCTGGCTCAATCTTCTTTGCCCTCTTCCTTCAGATATTTATATGTATTGACAAGAGCCTCCCTTGAGCCTTCTTGAGGATGAACAGTCCCAGGTACCTCAGCCTTTCCTCAGAGGAGAGTTGCTCCAGTCCCTTAATTACCTGTGTCCTTTATTGGACACTGTGTCTCATGTACTGAGAAGCCCAGAACAGGACACAGTACTCCTGTGCTTAGTAGGAAGGAAGGATCACCTCCATCAACCTGCTGGTCATACTCTGCCTAATGCAGCCCAAGATACCATCAGCCTTCTCTGGGGCAAGGCATACTGTTGGCTCATCCTCAACTTTGTGTCCTCCAGGACCCCAGGTCCTTTTCTGCAAAGGTGTTTTCCATCTGGGTGGCCCCAGCATATATCAGTGTATGGGATTGTTCCTCCACATGGGTAGAGCTTTGTACTTCTCCTTGCTGACCTTCATGAGGTTCCTGTCAGCCTGATGCTTCAGCCTGCAGAGGTCCCTGTGGATGGCAGCCTGACTCTCTGCTGTATCAGCCACTCCTACCAGTTTTGGGTCATCTGCAGCCTTGCTGAGGGTATGCTCTGCTCCATCATTCAGATCATCAACAGGACTGGGCCCAGTATTGATCCCTGGGCCACGCTTCATGTTGCTGACCTCTAACTAGACTTTGTCCACTGATCAGCACCCCCTGGACTTGGCCATTCAGCCAGTTTTCAGTCCATCTCACTGTCTGCTCATCCAGCCCGTACAGCAACAGCTGTACGTCTGTAGAGAGTGTGTCACAGGCCTTGCTGAAGTCTAGGTAGGCAGTGTCTGCTGCTGTCCCCTCATCCACCAGCCAGTCCTTTCACCACAGAAGTTTATCAGGTTACTCAAGCATGACTTCCCCTTGGTGAATCCATGCTGACTACTCCTGATGAATCATGAACTTACCAGCTAACTTCCTGGAACCCTTCTATATGTGCCTGGCTTTTATACATAAAAAGTTTGTTCCTATACGTAATGGTCTAGTTATGTCTTGCAGTGTTTGCTGAGGTGATACATGGTCATTCAGCAAAGGCCATTAGAATTTAACATAAAAGGTAAGGAAACTTAAATGGAACATTCGTTATGCATATTGGCCTCCTAGGGCATTAATTGTACATTTGTTTCATTTTCAAGTGGATGGTTGAATTAAAAAGAAAAAAAAACCCTACAACAATTTTCCTTTAGAAAAGGAATTACACTCAAAAGAGGTGGCAACCCATTGTGGCTTGGATAACGTTTCCTACAAAGGTGCGTTTCATTGATGAAATGAAAGCTTTCTTATTGTTAGAAATGCACAAATGGGCTTTCTTAGTGAAATAGCATATTCGTGTGATTGCTTTGGTGCTGCTTGCAGCATTAAGTTCAGAATTTACATTTCCTGCATTGAAAGTTCTTATCTGGAATTCTGCTTGTTTTTTCTTTTTTAAAATCTTTTTAAGACACCTAGAAAACAAACTAGTCTGTTTAACCCTAGTAGTGATTTGAGACGGCTTGAAATTTGTGTCTTTTCAAAACATCTAAAGAAGGAGACGTTAGAAAAATGCATCATCTAGATAATAACTGACTATCTTACCAGGAGAGTTATGCTTGTAGTCTTGCTAAGTAAGGTAAGTCACACTTGGAAAAATATATTGTGAAATTGGGGCGAGATAAAAGCATGCAATTAATGTGTGTTTGTTTCAGAAACCAATCATCCTGTGCCTTAGGAACCTGGCAGCTGACAGACTTGAAAATACTGCCTGGCCCACTCAGCATTGGAGTGGGGAGCAGGTTAAAGAATGAGTCAGTGTGTAGAAAGTCTACCAAATTAGTGGAAACATTACAAAGCTGAATTGCCAAGTCACCTACCAGTGCAGGAGAGTATAAGGAAATTTCTTAATTAAAAGCAGGTATGTGAATGCTGACATAAAATTCTTACCTGGTTAGCCTGTGTAGTGTTACGTCTAGTAAATAAGGGCTAGACTGTTACATAAAGTATTCAGAGAATCAATCATTTCATGTGGCAGTGCTAGTTTTTGTTGCTTTCACAACACAACAGGAAGATAAAGGATGATTTTTGACCCAATAATGTGACAGAACTCCTGCAGAACAGTGAAACAAAGCTTTCGCCTTTGAGAAGAGTGTGAACAGAGGCTTCCTGTGACAAACACATTTGCATCCAGAGTTAGTAAGTCAGCATACCTACATCGACCACAAAGAATTAATATTTCTTTTAGTGTTATGATAGTCTTGATAGTAAATAAGGACTCCTTTTTCTTTTTTAAATTGGCACTCATTGGCGCTCAAGCTCATTTTAGTGTTCTTTCATAGCAGCTGTGTAGGTGAAATAGGCATACAAGTTCTGGTCTCTAACTTGCTGTGTTTCTGTTGACACGGATGAACCCAGACCTCTTCACTGTCTTTAAAAATCTCTTCCAAGCTCCAATAACTGTAGGATTGTGTTCTGCATCTGTGCTGTTAGTATGGTGGCTGTTCTAAAACAATTTGCCAAGTGATCTTTCCTTGATGGTCAGTAGTTCCACTGTGATCTGAGCAGAAGACCCATCTGACTAAAGGCATGCTTCTTAGAGCACATCATGTTTCTGAGAATGATTTTTACAAACATGTAAATAATTTTCATCTTATAGGGAAGAAAATACTTTTTTAGTCCTGTCTTTGATTTTCATGCATTAATTATCCTGTACTCAAGAGATATGCGTAACAAGACCTGACTTAATAAAGACCATGAAGTTTTTAAAAAATTTTTTTCAAATAGGGGGAAATTTTCTGGTATTTCATAGGAATTACTTCCTACTTACAAACCCACTACTTATTTGTGCTTCCATATTGTTAGTCTAGGTATGGCAAAAATAAGGTATACAAGGAAAACATACAAACCTGGTTTTATTTTCTAAAAATTTTTGAACTGAAAAATGTATGCTTTTTTTTCCCCCACCGAAAACTTCCCAAAAGTGTAATATCTCAGCATTCATGGTGAGTTGAAGTGTCTGTTACGGGTTTGAAATTATTATTTGTCTAATTACATTTTAAATGCTGTCCAAAATTCAAGTCCTGCCTATGAACATAAGAGAGTTTAACAATCAACCCCAGGGTTTGTGGCTAAGGGAAGAGTGACTGACACATCAACTCCCTGGATTTGTGCAAAGCTTCTGACACTGTTCTGCACAACATCTTTGTCTCTAAACTGGAGAGACATTGATTGGATAGATGGACCACTCAGTGGATAAGGAACTGCCTGGATGGTCAAACTCAAAGAGTTTCAGTCAACAGCTTGATGTTGCAGTGGAGAGCGGTGACAAGTGATGTTCCTCAGGGGTCGGTGCTGGGACTGGTGCTGTTTAACATGGACCTGCTCGAGTGGGTCCAGAGGAGGCCACAAAGATGCTCAGGGGCTGGAGCACCTCCCCTGTGAGGACAGGCTGAGAGAGCTGGGGGTGTTCAGCCTGGAGAAGAGAAGGCTCCAGGGAGACCTTATAGCGGCCTCCCAGTGCTGAAAGGGGCTACAGGAACGGTGGGGAGGGACTCTGTGTCAGGGAGGGTAGGGATAGGATGAGGGGTAATGGCTTTAAACTGAGAGAGGGTAGATGTAGATCAGATATAAGGAAGAATTTCTCTACTGGGAGGTTGGTGAGACACTGGCACAGGTTGCCCAGAGCAGCTGTGGCTGCCCCCTCCCTGGCAGGGTTCCAGGCGAGGTTGGACGGGGCTGTGAGCAACCTGGGCTAGTGGAAGGTGTCCCTGCCCGTGGCTGGGGGTGGAGCTAGATGATCTTTAAGGTCCCTTCCGACCCAAGCCAGTCTATGATTTATAACCCTTAAACTTGAATTTTGATGACTTTTCCTCTGCAGAAATCATTATCAATTATCAATCGTAGCAATTTCCCTACTATTAGAAGCCTCTATGAGAAAGCTTTACTTACGTCATTAAAGGTCTTTAGAATGTGAGATCCGTTACTTGTTCTATGTACGACTATAGTGAGTCCATGAAGGGTAAATGTGAGAGAACTTTAAAAAATCCATACGCATATATATTTAATTTTTAAAAAACACAGACAAAAGAGATTTTACATGGGTGCAGTACGAGAAAAGTTATTATGTGGGAATAAGTTCCAGTCTGTACTTTCAGCTGAGATTGTTGTAACTGCTGGAGTCATTTAGGAATACAGCTTTGAGAGATGAGTTGTAGGCATTTCACAGGCTGTGATTCCGTTGCTTTCAAACATCTTGTTCCATTTTTACGCTAGTTAATGTTTTTCAGTCTGTCATCTGAAACCTCTGGGGAAGAAAAAACCCCTTCCTGAAATTATTTTTAAAGCAATACCCAAATCTGAGAATTTTAGTTTTTCAACACACAGGAGTTGCTACAGTCATTGTACTTTCAAATGTTATTTATTTGCTCTAACCAAAACATACAAAGCATGCCAGTAAGTACTTCTGTTAAAAATTAGAGGACCACTTTTTTCACATTAAAAATAAAACATCTGGTCAGTAAAATACTCCACTGTACATAATTCTTTGGCTTAAGTTTTGTTAATTCCATGGAGTAAACCACATTGTTATCTACTGTTTAATACTTCTGCCTCTTTTGGAATGGAGAAAGAAACGTATTCTTGATTACTGGCACTCCAGAAATTAACTGAGGCATCAAGGCTGAATAAAAACCCCATGTCACTGAATCTTTCAGAAAATGAAAACTTAGTACTGAAAATGTTACCTATGGTCTTTTTTCTTTCCCGTATTTAATTTTACTGCATCGGTGATCCATTTTTATTGCAGTGATGCACCAATCTTTGCTAAACTTTTTATTACATAACTATATATGAACTGTATGATACTGAATGCCTATGTTCTGTTGACTTTGGCTGGTAATGGATTTTTTTTAATAGTCTGCTCTATTTTTTAAATTGCTTTTATTACGGTTCTAAAAGAGGTACTGAGGAATAGTCTATATTTGTGTGTACTCCCTTCTTCATCCTTTTGCCATTTTATTCTTTTGATCTTATTTTTATCTCTAAAGTTAGATTTAGATTGTTTTGTTAGGTATGACTATGGGATTTCAGATGAAAGTGAGATGTTAACCAAACACAGGAAGGCAAAAACCTGAGTTTTAAACCATTTTTTCTGCTGTGTCCTCCTGAGGCCTCAGAAATGCTGATTAAAATCAGCTGGTATTACATTTATGTAAATAAATTGTGTTTAACTGGTCACTGCAGGAAAAGAATTAAATATGGGGGAAAGGGAAAAAGAATCAACAGCAACATAGAAGTTCTTGCTTCTCTGTGCAGAAAGTTCCTCTGACAATCAAAAATACTATATACACAAGAATTTTTTTTGTTTATAATGTTCCTAATATTAGCAACCTGTGTTTTTCCTCCTCTGAAGAGTACAAGCAGTTGTGCCATTTTGAGTTTCCTTATCAGATAATGAAAAAACAAAATGTCACTTTCCACCAAAAGAAATTTTCAAAGCCCAACAGCTTATGGTGGTGTGTCCTGAAAGTGCCACTGCCTTCTGTAGATACAGTTTCTAATAGTCGAAGGATTCAGTATTGAAGAGAAATAGCATGGATTTCCCTTTGCATGTTTTCCAGCTAGGCTGTTACATATTATAGCCAGTACAGCACACAGCTTGTTTGAATCTCCCTAAGATATGTTGAGTATGAGGGTATTTCTCATTTCAAAATCAAAACCAGGCTTTAGTACTGTTTTAGAAAATGCACTGGGAATTCCAAGTGATGTTGAATTTTCTACAGATGGACAAAGCAAAAAATACCCTAATGATTCTTCACTTGTGGTATTTTAATGATGGGGCTTTTATGGTTAAAACTTTATACATATACTCTTATAATGCTTTATGTACAGCTCACAAGGCTGGTTACAGGCCTGAATCAGAGCTCGTTTATAGGGACTTTCCAGCAGGCTAACTCCACTGTAAACTGTAGTGCTATCTTTTATATGTTGCAATTCACAAACTATCTAACATGGCAACAACTGTTTCAGATCCCACTGAAATTCGAACCTGGTCACGGCAGTGTGTTATTAGTCATAGTGACCACACCAGTGATTTATTTAGAATGGTCCAAGCATCAAATTCATAACGCAAGGAACACTCAGAGAGTATTAAGGAAACTAAGAGAGATTTTTAATTTGTATTCTTCTTGTATTCTTTAATTTACTGATGGGGATGGGGGGGGTGTGGAGGCATGGGTTGGTTAAATCCTGTGTCTATTGTGCACAAGATGGGCTGATGCATGATGCAGCACCTGAAAAATCTTTGGTTGCTATTGTGATTTCGACACCCCAGTCTAGCCATCAGAGTTTACCAAGAATGATTTTGCAAGCACAGCTGAGTTTTTTTGCATGTTTAGTTGGAGCACAGGTCTCCCTGTTTTGCCTAAAGACAAGCACCTGCATTCACTTGCTGATAAACATCGCTTAATTTAAAAGGTAAGAAGGAACACCTGCTTGAAGAGCAGGGAATGGTACATCTACTCCAAGCGATTTTAACTCCCCGTATTGGTAGGCCTCAGAAGGGTGTTGGGGATTTGCCACGGGACGACAGTCTCAGGGAAGTAACAGCAAAGCTGAAACTCGAACTTGCTGTAGCTGCAGATATACTGCCATAGCATGCAGAGGACCGTCACTGCGCTTACCGCGTACCGACTTCCGCGCCTCGGGCCGGGGCCGCCGGGGCAGGAGCCCCTGCTGAGGCTTCAGGGCACCTCCGCCGCGCAGCCCGGCCTTGCGAGCCGCCCTGAGGGCAGGAAGCCAGGCGGCGCCCGGCCTGGGCCGCTTCTCTCCCCGCAGCGGGTCCTGCGTTAGGCCGGGCGGGGCCGCCGTTGCTCCGCCGCTCCGGCAGCGCGTTACGGGCCGGCCGGCCGGAGGCGGCGGCGGCCGGGCCCGCCTGTGCCGGGGAAGGGCCGGGGAAGGGCCGGGCGGGGCGGCGGCGGGCGGGGCGCGCGCGGCCATGGCAGCCGAGCAGGTACCGGGGGCTGCGCTGGGCCGGCGCGGCGGGCGCGGCCCCTCACAGCCGGGCGGGGGAAGGGGGGGTCGCTCCGAGCGCAGGAGTGTGCGCTTCTTTCACACCTGAAGGAACACGCTTGGATGGAGTTTCTGAAATCGCGGGGTTTGACCCCGCCGCAGCCTCTGTAAGCGGAGGCCTGGTGCGGCGGCCGGGTTTGCGGAGGGAGGCTCGGCACGCTGACCCGTTAGCTGCTGGCTGGTTCTGACTGACGCCCTCCAGAAAAGTTAAACCGTAGTGTCTGTGCTGTGAACTCCTTAAATCAAGTTTTTGGAAGCAATGTAGGCCTCCTTGCTGCTGCTCAGATTTCCTTTAATTAGTTTAGCAGTGCAAATTTAAAGAGACCTTTTCGGTTTGGGCTGCCGTTAGAGTGACTCTCTCCTAAAGGTATCCCATTATAAACCACAGAAATGAATTTGTCTTCAGCTTGATACAAAATGTTCTATCATAAGCTCCTCGGCTTTTTAGTTTGCTGTTATTTTTTTTTCCTTTTTAACCACGACACATGAATAGATTTTAGTTAATTCAGTTTATTTCCAGAACTGAAGGAAGCTTAAATGCTCAAGACAAATGCCAATAGAATTTTCTAGCTATGAATATGGTTTTAAATCATTAACTGATCCTAATTTCTATTATTTCTCTAGTGGCCTGCTTGGGTTGTAGTTAGTTAATGCCTTCTTAAGTCATGTCGTTCTCCTATTAGTAAGTCAATCCTGTTCATTTATCCGATTTTGATGGTCTCATTCAAATTTGTTTTCCTCTAATGAAATATGTGAGATATTTTAAGTGAAATAATTCAGCAACTTCCTTCAGTGACTTGATCGTTCTCCAGTTTTTCTTTCAGTATTTTTTCTCAAGGTACATACTAGAGGGTGTAACTTGGCTGCTCATAATTATCTCAGATAGTCCTTGCTGTCCAGGACACTCTTTAGTACATGTTATTGCCAGTAGTAAGTTTTCAGTATATTTTAAAATATTGGCACTGTCTTGACTGAGTTTATGAGTGCCAGAACTCAGAGGTGTAAGCTGTGGTGCTGAATTCAGCAAAAGAAAATTAAACAAAATGGAGTAATGTTGTATATGAGGACAAAGTACAGTCTTAGTGATTTTTGTAGCCCTATTATTTGTAAGAATACCCAGGTTTCTGTTATTTGTTCCTAACCAGGAATCTGAGAATTAAGACTGTTGACCTTGTCACTGAGAGAGATAGGAATTCAAAACTGTTTTCTCCTATAGAAAACATTTCCCCCCCCCCCCCCCCCCCATCCATTCCCTTCACAGGCTAGGAAATAGCATTCACCAGTTGCTTTAGAATCTGGACTAGAGAAACAGTGAGCTTTATATTATAGTTTCTTATGCAAGCAACAGAGAACAGACAAGTTGAAAACTAGCTATGGTGACTGCGTCGGCCAGCTCTGGTCCAGCAGCTGTAAAGCTGTTGACAAACCAGAGTCAGATCACCCCTGAGATGGTTAGGGGACTGGAGCACTTGTGTGTGAAGACAGTCTGAAGGAGCTCTGTGTGTTCAGCTTGGAGGAGAGAAGGCGGCAGAGGAATGTATTTATGTCTTCCAGTGCTTGAACTAGAGAGACGTGCCCAATTCCTTTTGGTGCCATGCAACAACAGGAGGAGAGGCAACGCTCTCAAGTTGCAGGGAGGGAAATTCTGACTAAGCTTAAGGATGACATCTTTCACAGTGAGATTTTTAAGCACTGGAGAAGGTTTCCCAGAGAGGCAGTGGCTTTAGAAAACTTCAAATCTCAACTGGACAAGGCCCCTGTGCAATCTTACCTAACTTCTTGTAGTAGTGCTACAAAAGTAGTACTGCTTTGAGAAGGAGACCGGATAATCAGAGGCACTTTTCAGCCAATATTTTTTTTTTTCTATGATTCTATCATAGCATGTTTGTATCGAGCTGTGTCCAAACCAGTCTAAAATCTGTCCATAGGCTACACTGTGTCTTATAGGCTTATTGGCTTGGTAAGCAGTAGTTTTATGATGCAGTGGGCATACAGTATTAGGAGATGTATTTATGCTAGTATTAGAAAAGACTGGTAGCTGTTACACAGTCTGTGGTAAGAATCTTTTTGTGGTTGAGTATGGTAGATTCCAGAGAAATAAATGGCTTCATATTTTCCCAGGAGCATTACAGCTGCTCCAATTACTAGACAAAAAGCAGGCCTGTCATGTAAATCTTTCTGTATTGGTTATAATACTGCTTTTCACTCATCTGTGCTGAAATAAGTTTAATTAAATGCTGAAGATAAATGCCAGTAGAAGCTTTTAGCTATGAATGTGGTTTTAAATCGTTAACCAATACTAATTTGTATTATTTCTCTAGTGGCCTGATTGGATTGTAGTTGGTGAATGTAATTATGAGTCTCCTCTTAAATCATGTTGTTCTCCTGCTAATAAGTCATCTGTGTCACTGCAGACTGTGAGATTCGTATGTGCATTAGAATTTCAAGGTGTGAAAAACCTTGCAGGTGGACCGTGCCTAACTGGAAGATAGACTGGCAAGAGCATTAAATGAGGGATGAAAGAGATAACATGGTTATTGTGGCAAGGTCTTTGGTCACCTTTTCTGTGATTGCCAAAAACCTAGATTAAACCTATCAAAACTGGCCTGTGTAGTGTTTAAAGTACTTTAATTCAGCAGGCATTTTTATCTTTATTCAAGGGGAAGCCATCTTGTGTTTCATTTCATTTAAGGAGAGAAAGTGGGAGGATGGATCTTTTGTTCAGTAGATGGTAGTACTGTTGATTTTGAAACAAGATACTTAAAACATTTTATTGTATGACTCCCTCTTGCAGCTAGTGGTAGTCATGGAGTTTCTCCCCATCACATCAGCTTGCTTGGGAGTTTCCAGAGTTTATTCTGGACTGCAAATTTCATGTAGATAGTTAAGTGCCTAAAACTGGTGTGAGTTCTATGCCACAGCAACTGTACTGCAAATGATAGCCAACCCAACTTCTTTAAGGCTAGCTTGGGTATGACTACACAAACTTTCTGTGCTTTGTGTCTGTCTTCTGCTACAGCCTTTGCATAAGAGACAAAGCAGAAAGAGCTTTGTTTCTATGTAGCACAGACATACAGTATTACTGCAAGTGCAGCTGCATGGGGTGAGGTGGTGTGGGCACTGCAGTATTCGTGGTGGTATGGAACGGAGGAGAAATAGAAGAATAACCAAAGGCAGTTGCGTTAGAGCCAATTTTAAATAATGCTTAGTTGTATTATTTCATGGTATCTTGTAATGCTTTAATGTATGTCTTGGCAAAAAGGTAATAAAAAGGCTTCCCAGCCTAAAATTAATTTTTTAGAGCTGTGATTTTTCAAAGGCATTTGGGAAAGTTGAATTCTGCATGGAAACACTCTAGTAAGAATAGGGCAAGTGATAAGAAAGTGTAGGTGTAAAAATTACTGTATAATAGATAAAAACGGAATTATAGCTAGATTATGAGTTTAACTATTCCTGGAAGTCTAGTATTTGTAGTAATTTAAATGTCTAGTTGTGATGCTCTTTTTTTTTTTTTTTTTTTTTTTTTTTTAAAGCCCAGTCCAAGTGGCAAAGGCAAGTTGGCAAAGAGAACAGTGAATTTACTACCACAGCTGCCTCAGGTAGTTTTGTTGGCTTTTTTTTCATGGTTTCATTTTCAAATATGTGTCACAGCATAGTTATGTAAAGACCATAGTTCTCATACAGATCTATGCTGAGGTGTGTATTCTCTCTCTGAACTATGTATATTATATCTTTATGTGGAATGTTTTTTATATTTCAGTATTTGGAAAACAATGAAAATGGAATATTTGAACAAGTTTGAAAATATTTAATTAATGTATAAAACTAGAGAATTTACAAATATTACCCGTAAGTTTAACATGCTTATCTCTAATAGTCTGGATATTTAGAATTTGAGGGCAGCGTATAAGTAGTAGTGTATTTTATGATTTTTATGCTGCCTTATTCCTGCTGTGTATTAAGCTACGTTGTCTTTGATTTACTATATTTAGAAGTCTTGAAGTGTATGTTAATAGCACCTACAACAAGTGTAAAACTAAAACATAAAATATGTATTCCAGGCAAGGTCTAAACCATTGTGGCAGCAGACTTGTACTTCATTCCATCTGAGCAAAGAACAGAAAAATGATGAGTCAGATGAGTTTACTGTAAAAAATGAGTATTCATCTGGTAAGGTTAATATTTTTAGCACTACTAAAGAAAACCTCTCAGAAGCATAAACATATGTGTGATATATTTAAACTTCTTTTTTTAAACTTAATTTCAAAACATATTTTTTGCAAGGAGAGTATATGAAGATGACATGCAAGAGAAATAAGATGCAGGATTTTAGAGGTGCTGGACCATCAACTTCTACATTTAAGAGCAGCAGTCATCTGAAAAAAACCCATGAAAGTTTCAGAAGTGCTCTTGTTGACATCTTGTGAGTTTCCTTGTCTTTGAATAATGTGGTTTTGCTTTTTGATAGATGAACCAAAGTTTTAAATTAAATTATTTTAAAATGTTGACGACTGCAAATTGAAAGTATGTATATGAATGTGAACTATATCACTGATTTTAAAAGCTGAGATTTAGTAGGTAAATACAAACTTGGTCGCATACTTCAGTGTTGTTTTGAATCAGAATGTCTTGAGCTCATTGTAAAGTTTTCCCAGTTCCCTTTTTTTTATGTTATGTTTGTTCACAACTCACATATAAGATGTCTATATATTACGGGCTGTTTGGAAATTAATTGCCCATTTCAACCTGTATGTTTGAAGTGGCATATCTCAGTTCAGAATAAAATTTATTAATCAAAATAAAAACCATTAGAATCAATACATTGTTGCCAACGAGAAACAAGCATATTTATTCCAGTTGCATAAAATTCTGGACTTCTGGAGGCGATGAAGTCATCGAAGGCAGTTTCGGCCTTCCCTTGGTTTCTGAAGCATCTCCCGCACAGGAAGCTGTCGAGATGCCTGAAGAAGTGACAGTCGGTGGGTGAGAGGTCTGATGAGTACGGTGGATGAGGCAGAGTTTCATAGCCCAGCTCATTCAACCTTTTCTATTGACCAGTGCTGGGTGCAGCCATTCAAGTTTCTGGTGCATTTCATTGATTTGCTGGACGTACTTCTCTGCTGTGGTTGTTTCACCCAGATTCAGGAAGCTGTGATGGATTAAACCAGCAGCAGACCACCAGACAGTCAGCATGACCTTCTTTTGGTGAAGATTCAGCTTTGGGAAGTGCTGCGGAGCTTCATCGTGGTCCAACCACTGAGCCGATCGTTGCCGGTTATCGTAGAGCATCCATTTCTCGTCACTCGTCACAATACGGTTGAGAAATGGGTCGTTCTGGTTGCGAAAAAGAAGCGCCAACGACACTTCAAAATGGCGATTTCTGTGATTCTCATTCAATTTGTGCAGCACCCATTTGTCGAGCTTCTTTGACTTTCCAATCTTCTTCAGATGCTCAGAAACAGTTGATATGCTTCCCCCGAGTTCTTTTGCAAGTTCTTAAATGGTTGTGCTTGTATCTGCTGCCACCAGAGCCTTCAATTCATTGTCATCAATAGCAGAAGGATGTCCGCAACCTGCTTAATCTTCAGGGTTGAAATTGCCATGTCAAAATTTTTGGAACCAAAGTCACACTGTCCATTTGTTCACACTTCCCTGGGCATATACCTCATTGATGTTTCGAGCAGCTTGCACTACATTATGTCCAAGTTTGAACTCGTAGAAGTAGATTTGTCGAAATTGCTGTTTTGACATCTGAACTTCAAACCTCCAAAATTTGTCAAAAACGTATTTTATATTATAATTTAATTATACAGTGTGAACATAGCTCATAACATGAGCTTTTCAAAAATATATAGCAGTATGCCAGTTGAGAAGGTACTATTCCTGAAACATATACAATGAAAATCACATTACAAAACGGAAATTAATTTCTGAACAGCCTAGGCCAGTAAAATGTATCTGAAGAATGTGTTGCATACTCTTTATTTTCTTTGTTTTTTTGTCTTAGGCAGCAAGACCTTACTGAAGAACAGCTTCCATCCCTTGATGAAACTCAGCCTCCAAAAGCAGATTCTTCTATACCAAAAGAGAAAGATATTTTGGTAGCTAAGATTGTTTTCTAGAGTATTAAATTAAATACAGTGCCAGTTATTTATTGTAAATATTGTCAAGATTATTGAAACAAGAGATGACTGACAGTGACATATTCTCCCACTATTAGTTTCACACAGTGTATTATTTACAGCATTATGGTTGAGAATGGAGGTATGGATGGATGATTCAAAGAATTGCAGGATGGAATAGTAACTGGAGGATAACTAATGTCAGGTAATAAATGAATCTTTTGTACACTTGCTGAAGGTGAGTATAACTGGCAAGGGAGGGTGCGGTGCTGTGTCTGAGCAGATAGAATCCATAAGACAATTCTACTTGGGTTACCCTCATTTAAGGGCTAGGATGTTCTTTGTTCTCTTTCTGGTTTTAAGCTGCTTTGTATGACACAGTTGTATACACAGATTTGTGATTTATGTATATTTAAAATAGATTAAGTTCTGACATTGGTAATCTTCTAGTTGATATTCCATTCTGCATTTTTTTAAATTTGGACTGATATGTTTCTTCATCTGTGTTTCCTTTAATGTTAATCAGGTTTCACATGCCTGTTTAAATGCAGGCACACAAGCAGATGTACTTATTTGTGGTTATACATTCCTATTCTGAGCAATGAATTAGCTGTACATTGCATATCCACGCAAATCTCTGCAGAATGCATGGCTTCCTTTTTGCATATATGGTCCAGCCCAGGAGCTAATGGATAATATTGGCAGCACTAGAATGAGATGCGTGAATACATACTGAAAATTTATTTAAGGAAAAGGTTGGTACTGGGACAGTGCAAAGGAGGGGTGTCTCACCAGAATTGTAAAAGCAAAACCAAAACAAAAGCCAGATTCCTGTGAGTTATGTCCATTCTTCAATGGAATTTTTGTTATTTAGCTTTTATCAGAGAAATTAAATGAAGTTCACATGCCACTACACCCTGTTTTGCTATCTCAACCGCTTTTTATTGTTATTCTACCCACTAGTGTTTGGCAGGCTGATGAAGGTATTTATGTTAGATTTAATGATGTATATGTAATTTACAGCATAAATCAGTACTTAGTAATAATTACATTCATTTTTACTAAATAAGCCCATATTTCTAACTAAACTGTAGTAGCAATGACTATCTAGTACTGGACTTAACTGATGCATCTTACTCTTTTATCCTGCAGAAATACTACTATTACATTCACCATGGAATTGATACAGCAAATGTGGCCCCAATGGATGAATCATGGCTAGACAACATCTTAGCTTTAATTCCACAACATCTGAAAGTACTTGATGAAAGTATACATTCACTGACTGATGAAGTAAAAGAAGACTATCTTCTGAGTGTAAAAAAGGCTATAGGTAGATTTCTAGGAGTTGCATTTTCTCCTAAGCTACTAATATTCAGAAGCATTCATTGTTGAGTGTGGTTCATTGTTGAGTGTGGTTCACTGCTGAGAGCGACCATTGTGGAAGTTAGCTCTCCTGGATATTAGGGTCACATTTTAAGAAGAATACTACTCATGTTTTCTTACCCTTGTAATGACCAAAGAAGATGATATTCATTATTTCTGATCTTTCAACACTTTTAAAAAACATTATTTTATAAATCCCTACCTAATAGTATAGTTTTCTCCTAAATCCCTTTTCATGTATGTCTAGATAAAACTCTTCAATTGAGTTGTGCATTTGGACATTTTGTTGGAGACATTGAGATGCTGAGGTGTGTCCAACAAAGAGCAACAAAGCTGATGAAGGGTCTAGAGAACAAGTCCTATGAGAACTGGCTGAGGGAACTGGGGTTGTTTAGTCTGGAGAAAAGGAGGCTGAGGAGAAACCTTACTTCTTTCTACAACTACCTGAAAGGAAGTTGTAGTGAGGTTGGGTGATGGTCTCTTCTCCCAAGTAGCAAGTGATAGGATGAGAGAAAATGGCCTCAAGTTGTGCCAGGGTAGGATTACATTATTAGGAAAAATCTCTTCACTGAAAGAGTTGTCAAGCATTGGAACAGGCTGCCCAGGAAAGTGGTGGAGTCACCATCCCTGGAGGTATTTTAAAGATGCGCAGCTGTGGCACTTAGGGACATGGCTTAGTGGTAGACTTTGCAATGTTAGGTTTTACAATTGGACTTGGTCTTAAAGATCTTTTACAACCTAAATGATTCTGTGATTCTGTTCCTTTGCTAACCTTATTTTGTTTGTTTGTTTTTTCTTCTTTTGTACTTTTTTTCAGTTGACTTTGTTTTAAGAGACACCAGGGAAAAAGATAAAGACAAGAAGAAAGATTTTCTTCTACCTCATCATGCAGTGTAAGAAAATACATTTATTCAAAAACACTGACTAGAGAACAGTGGGGTAGAATAGCATGTATAAGGAACAGTCTTAATGTGGTAGTCAGTGGTAGCCATAAATAATAGTTATTATTTATGTAAATTCAAGTAATGATTATACAGCATCTGTGGAAAAACCCTGGAAAATATATGTCTACTTTGAAAGGTGGTCTGGAATTAATTTTGTTTGGGAGTGCTTATCTAGTAAGAAGTCTCACAATCCCACAGCATTTGATAGAGCAGGATAAGTGCTTATGTCTAGACTGCATTATAATCAATGGAGCCGTGTCATGTTCTGCGCAGATTTCACTGAAGCTCAGTTCTATTTACAGATTGTGACAGTTTACCTTAATACATACATGTTTAAGAATGTAGTATAGACTCTTCTGTTCCTCAGAACAATTTGGCAATATGTAGTATAAGCAGTGATGGTTGCCTAGCTTTTCTGAGTATTCCAGTGTGTACCAAGCTCCGTACTGGAGTTGATAGATGTGGCCTTTGTTCAGAGTAACAGGCTATCTCTGTTCCATTCACACTTGCCTTAAAAAGTCTGCAGTCTACTGAAAGCAAGCATAATGCTGCTCCCAGGATCATACATCTGTCCAGGTGGATCAGCCTGCCTAGTGTCAACTTCCCTAGAACATGCTTTAATTCTTCCCTTGATGTGCATGTGAAGAGGTACCTTGTTCATAGGTATAGTCAAAACCTGGTAGAATAAATTTGCCTTGTAGAGAAATGTAATCTTACAAATGCTGCAGAAACAGAACATTTCCACTGATACCAGCCGGCTCTTTGCTGGGGGTAGCATTACTGAGTGATTCTAAAAACAAAAAAGGTTTTGTTACAGATACGTTTCTGGCTTGTGGTTGTAAATGCTTTTAGATATAATATACATATATAAGTAGAATATAATAGAAGGGGTGGCTGTAAGAGATGTTACTTCAGCAATTTGCATCTTAAAAGGAGTAGTATTAAATATATGATTGATTTATTGTTGTTATTGTATCCCCTGGGTAAGAGGGCATCCTACATCTGATTCTCTGTAGATCTTCCATATCTCCTAGGAACTCTGTAGGACGTCGTGGTAGTTTGTATATAAGCTTATGCCACACACTTACGTGCAGATACAAAAATACAAAATTCTCCTAGTAGAACAATTATTGGTAAAACAGTTTTATTCCATTAAGGGTACTTAAAATATGAAACTTTCTTCTAAAGAAATATGTAAGAAAGATGTGGAAAAACTTAAAGTTTTTTAACTTCCTGTAGCTAATTCTTCTGTCTCCTATAGAATGCAGTTTCAATGAGAAATGCATAAAAGTTTTATATCAGAATTATTCTTTTAAAAGGTGTTAATTGTGAAAATGGGAACAAAATTCTTACAAATACGACAAAATTGTCAGGGTTGGTTTTGCTTTTCCCTTGCAGCCTGAAGGTTGCAAATGTATACTTCTGAAGTTGCAATGCTTAATATTTTAATAGTAAAATCAGACTGCCTGTAGAAAATGAAAACAATTTTTAAAGCAGAAAAAGCTATGAGTGTATAAAACCCTCCACCAAAATAGCTTAATGTTTTTAAAAATTTGAAAACAGACAACTGATTTCATGAAAAGGCTATAAATTCATGAGTGTTTACAGACTTGATGTAATGAGCATAAACATAGATAGTACATACTTACTGTAGGAAAAATCACACAATAATTGACGAAATACATTATATATGTGTAATGATTTTATTACATGCTAAATATAAGGGAGCATGAATAGGTTGCAGATCTCTTAGGATTTGGCCAATATTTCTCTCATTCTTTCATTTTCTTTTAATACCGTGCTCAATGTTTGAAGACATTTTTTTGATATCTAAATAATGAGCTGAAAGCTAAATTTATCTCCTGAATTCTGTGCTTTCTGGGATGCAAACCAATTACCTTAAAGCAAACGTATAAATATTTTGCTTCTTAGCACAGCTGCATTCATCCTGCTGTTTATTGTTGGTTTTGTGGTGGTTGTTTTTTTTAGACTAGAAGTAGTGCCAAAACCTTGGAACAAGTCTTTCTTGTCAGCGTGCAGTTACATGAAAGAAAATTTGCATGCAATAAATCCTTCAATGCTTGCTGTTCTGAACTTGTGGGAGACCTCATTTAAGTAAGTGTTATCTATATCTCTTAGGTTTCAGCTGCTAAGTAATTTCAGAATCTATGTAGGGAAATAATGATTGGTGACATCTTAAGATTTCTAGGTTGCCCTGTTGAATTTGAGTCTGCTACAATATATACAATTGAACACTGATCATGGATATGATGACTTTGTTCAAAAGCCATTATCTCAGAGATTTCTTTGTCTCTGTTCTCTCTAACTTGCTATGCTTTGAAGAGTTTCTGCCAACTGTTCCTCTATAGAGGTCAAGCTTTTTCTTGTCTGTGCTTCCCCAGATATCGTATGGAATGCTTTGCCATCTTCATTTCCTTTGGCATCTGGGCAGTTTTAAGGAAGAAGTTACACATGAAATTTGAGTAGTTTAGCTGATTTGTACATGAATTTCATTAGAGCTTGGGTGAAATGCCATCTAGACCTGGCAATTTGTGGATTTGGTTTTTTGGTTTGTTTTTCTCTACAGCCAGTTTCACTGACAGTTCAACTTGAGACACTACGTTCCTTGTACAGAAAGGCTCCAGAATGGACCTGCTATTATCTTTTTTAAGCCCTCTTTTTAAAAACTTAAGTTTCTCTTTGTTATCTTACGGACTCCAGCAAACTTCTGACGTGTTTGAAAAATTACTTATTTTTTGATATGTCTTCCATTTTTTTAAATAGTCTTTCTTGCTTTTAGTATAGTCTCTTAATCTCTATTTAAATTTGACACTTTTTTTTTTTTTTTCAGTCTTTCCCAGGTCGGGAATATTCAAAACAGTCTGTCTCCCAAGAAGAGAAGGGTTGCTCTCTTGGCTAGCTGGGCACTTACGTTTTTTTCTCTTATCTCATTAATGAGGGAAAAGGCATTAGATGAGCTATTATTTTCTGTAGACCAAACTGCTTGCTTATTTCGTGACTGGTGATACAAAAGAAAATGAACTGACCTGTCTAGGCCAGGTGCTGTAACAAGTTGCAGGGAGTGTTGTTTTTAGGTTTTTTTTTTACATTTTTTTGGTATCTGCCAAGTAGGAGACAAAATTCAGCCAATGCCTTTTAAAAATATAAAAACTGAAAATTATTTTGAAGCTAGATTTAGATGATTATTTATTTATTTTACATTGTTTTATTATATTTGTAAATATCCTACCAGTCATAGAAAGGCATGTGATATAACACATGCAGAATTTTTAATGTTTGATCCTATTAATGAGTAACATATGCACAAACTCTAATTCTGAAAATAGTTATTAATATGCTCAAATATAGTAATTACTACTTCAACTTAAGATCATGTATGCAGACAGTATTGAAGTGCTTATATTTGGTTGTTTGAAACAATAGAAGCTAATTTCTGTAAATAACATTATTTTAAAGTGTTTAAAATGTTTAAAAACTGTTTGAAATGTGAAATATGAAAAAATTCATGGAAATAAAAGACTAAAAAACAAGATACAGTGAATATGCTCCTAAAGTATTCGTGTGTTATTCTGTTTCAGAAACTTACGCCTTCTTGATACAGAAATATATCACAATAAACAAGAAGCTGAGGACCTCTTATTTTTCCAGAATAAAGTTGTGAAGGAAATTGGAAAATCCAAAGTGATTCTATATAAAAAGTATGATCCAGTGCATTCTTTATTTTTTTTTTTTTTAATTACAGGGAAATCTTTTTCTTCATCTGTTTTTGAAACTTTGAACTTTCATGTGAGAGAAGGAATGATCCATTTGAATAATACATATTAAAGAAAGAGATTCAGTGTTGTGAAATTCTTTGAGGCTTATGAACAAAAACTACTGTGTAAATATTGAGCATGTTATCGTGATTTGTGCAGTTATCTTGTTCTGAATTTTGATGTGACGTATTTTGCTCACTTAAAGGGAATAACAAATATGTTTTAGTCTGTTATGACAAAAGCTTTTACTTTGTGGACTCATTTGTGCTGAGTAAATGAGAAGATACAATGTTGCTAGTATTGATAACTTATGACATTTTAGAATATAAACTGTGATATAATTTATTAGATAATAAGACTTGCCCCCTCCCTACTTCAAACAAAGGAGGTGTCTCATTGGTAGAAAGATTAAACCAGTATCACTGTAGAACATCTACTGATGATTTTTGAATTTCATTTTGTGTATTCTCAGTTTTGTAGCTGCTTCTGAGAGCAGTCGCTGCTAAAAAAAAATGTATTGTGAAATCCATTAACTTTATGACTAAAATGTTCAGAGGTAAAGTGTTTGGATATCATAATGTTTGTGTATTCAGTCTAGGATATTTTAAAAGAAGAAAGGCAGTTTTTTTGGTGATGCATGCGGTAGGCTGCAGTTAAGTTCTCAAATAAAGCATCAAAATTGCTAGATCTTTTTTAGAAGTTTGTGGCTAAACTATTGTTTGTATGCATCTGATCTTCCTTTAACCAATAGTGCTTGATTCCTGCAGTTACGTATTACTGCATTTTTACTATTTCAGGTTTTGATTAAATAAATTTTTAAAATTAATTTAGTTTAAAACTGTTGAGACCACTATAGTCACAAATACTTGTTTTTTCATGCTATTAACCTTGAAGGTTTTAATTTCTATACTTGTCTATGATTCAGTTATGTATTGACTTTACTGTTTTCAGTATTTCTTCCTGACCCTGAAGATACCTTTCTGCTCGTAGCTGAAGGCTGCACACTTCTGTGCTTGCTTCCTTCCTGTTTCCCAGCAATGCCAGAGTCAATTTCATGTTGGTTAAGGAAATCTGGGCGTTGCATTCACATCTTAACCTCTGTTGAGGTTACAAAGTTGTATAACAAACTGGCACAGCCCCTGGGACTTAAGTGCACTGCCTGGGAAGCCTTTCTGGCCTGAGAAAAGAGGAGTTCAAAGCAAGATAGTGAATTTGTCTGTCATAATGTCTTATATTTTAAATATGGTTCCATAATCATAGACAGCGTTTTCAGAGACACAATTCCTTAGAATTTAAAGATACTACTATATGACATGCTTAAGTTAAACTATAGTTTCCTGAGTATACTGCAGGATCTTTGGACTGTATGTAATATAAGCATTTATAGCAATTAACTTAAAACTACAGGTTTATTAGTGCTAATAACTTGAAAAACTTTAAAATATTCTATTCTTTTAAGGTGGTTTCCAGAAGTGCAGAAAATATTTTACCAAGCTCATAAAAGAAAACAAATTCCCAGCAATGCCAGCATCACTAAATTAGAGTCTTTCTTTGGTTGTGCTGCCACTTTAATGACTCATCAACTGCAATATTTACTTTTACAATCAATTCAAGACTTTACAGATTTATTTGTGCAACCTTCAGTAAGTAGTCTTTTGTATGAATAACAGCATCATTGTTCATCCATGTACATATGTTTTGTAATATTTTGCTTCTTTTGAAAATAAAAAAGTATGAACTTTGGTTGCAGGTGCTTTCTGGAAAAAAATGTTAGGAATGCATTATGTATTAAGTAGAAAATAGAGGGGTTTTGTCATGTAAGAAGAGAAATATCAACATATTTTAAATCTGGTGTCCTCAAGAACACACTGCAGTCAGACATACAGTAGAAATTCATTAATATAAAGGCCGTTTGCATCTTGCACTAGTGCACTTTCTCTCATGTGTGAAGAAGTCCTATCTTCTCTCTGCTATTAGTAGGTGTCTACTACATGCTTTGACAGAATAGTTCTTGGGTGGGGAAGAAAAAAAAGTAAGAAGGAATTTCTCTTTTGCACTCACATGATGTCTGTTGTAGAGGTAAATATTTCTTGTTGATACTTGATGTCTTGGAGTGCAACTGGATCTTTGTTCAGATTTTGTTAATACAGCCCTGCCATCACATATCCACAGAACTCTGGCTCCAGATAATATTGATGAAAAAGCCAGAGAGAATGTAAGGAAGTAAGGAATCATGTTGTGGAAGCAAAGTATAAATTTTTTATTCCTGCTCCCCTCTAATTGCTTTGTATGCTTCTGAGTTAAGTGAACTTTCATGTCCACGGTACTGTTTTCTGTTATTATTAATAATAGGTACATATTTTCTAATCTTATCCCTCCTAATGGTGATCCTACACTACCTAGTAGTGATAAAATGCTTTCTTGTTTCCTAATTAAATTTCTGTGGTGTTAGGATATGTTAGCAGATGTGGGGAAGTTAAGAGATGCCTGATCCAGATTAAAGATATGATGAAAAATCCGATTATGCCACCAAGGACAAAAGCATATACAAATTTTCATACTGGGATACATAGGAGTCCATACTGCAAATATATACTCATAATATTAAGTTTAATTTTTGTGGATTGGGTCCTTATTAGTAGATGTAACACTTCACTTTTTTTTTTCCCTCTAAGGTTAGTAGAGTCATGGTGACTGCTCCAGGTGATGAATACATTTACTGCTGTACACATAATTCATAGATTTCTACATTTGTGAGGGCTACTACTGTGAAGCTATTCTACTTCAGTCTGTGCAGACAACTTTATAAAAGTTGTTGGCTGGTGTATAGAGGATGCCTCTTGCGCCTACTAAAAATAATGTTGTATCTCATCTTAATGTGTATTAGTTTATGTGAATTTTGTGAGGCATCCTACTTGCACAAGTATTTTGGTATGATTATGGCACGTCATTTGCAATTAAAGTAATGAGTATTTAAAATGCATATACTGGAGTAAATTTTAATCATCCTTTGACTTTTCCTGCATGAGTTAGGTTTAATAATTTACTTTTTTTTTCTTGTGTGTGTTAGCGATCTGTCCAAGCATACAAACACCCAGGTTTAATCCTGAGGCTAATCCTTGAGAACGACCATATTAAATTTGAACCTGACTTTAATGACTACGAAAATATATTACTGAGTGTTTATACTCTTATGATTCAAGCTGTCAGTGATATACCAAGAGTTGAGACCAAATTATTTTCTAAGTGGGTAAGTAATTACAATACTCACTGATTTTTTTTTTTATCATTATATTGTTTTACACTTAGGTCCTAGGTATTTTAATGAATAGCCCTATTGTCAGAACTTGTGTAGTAATACTATAATGCTCTTTTGGGATATTTAGAACAACTTGAAATCATCTTAATTTTGTTAATAAAAGGCCCAGTCACTGTTTTCTAAGCAAATAAAAATCCAAGAATCAACTAGTTTGTGAGTTATTTTTTGCAGGAGCTACTGCAAATGTACTACAAACAAAATTAATGCATTTAAATTTTAAACACATTTCTGCAGTATTCTGGAAAACACCTTCTGTTTTGATATGGGAAAGGGTACTGTCTTTTTAAATATAGAATCTTCTGAGTAGCCTATCCTTTAAAAAAACTAAACCATAATTTTTAAGCAGTTTATATTTGGTTTGTGCATTCAACCAGATTAAAATGTTAGGTCAAACAGGAAACAATCTAGGTTAAGTAAGCAATATTTTGTGAAATAAAAATGTACCTACTTGGTTTAGAATTGCGTATTACTTTCAGTATAGCAGTCTTAGTTTTTAATATGGAGAGAGGGAAGGTAATGTCCTGTAGTGCCTCTTGATCATTTCCCAGTGAGCTGTGGGAGGCGAATATTTCTCTTTTCCTGAAGGAATATAATTTGGACATTGTTGCCCTTTCTGTTTAGCACCAACTTCAATTTTAAATAAAGATAATGACCCTCAATGGTTTTGTTAATATGGTTGAACACGTGACCAAGCAGAAACCTGAGTAATATGTTATGCTTTATAAAAGCACTAATCAATTGCTTCTTTTGTTTTTTCACAAGTATGTCAAGCATGTCTAAATGCGCAAGAGAAAGGCTTTAACTTATCTCGAGGGTTGCAGGGAAGTGTTTTCCATATTTCTAATGTTACAGATTCATGAATTGATAGCAAACTCGAAGTGTTGTGCCTGTGGTTCAGGAAAAATAAAATCCATGTAGATTAAATCTAAAAGTTTTGATAGAATTGTTTTAGATGGATAAGTATGTGGACTTCCAAGGTTCTGAATGAAGTTGCTCTGATTTCTTACTTGTTGGAGGCAAACATCCATAAACTAGGATTAAAAAAAATTTGGGAGTAGAATGTAAATAGCTGTATCTACAAAATCAGGTTTGTAATCAGACTTTAATGAGATTTTAAAGCAACATTTAGTTGATTTTTCTATCCTTTTATCTTCTGTGCCATAACTGAGCTACAGACATAACTGTAGTTTGAAAATGCGCTTTTTTGTGTGGTGTTTTGTTGGTTTTTTTTTTTAAAGCCAAAAGATGAGTCCTCATCAACTGTCTTGAAGCCTGTTATCTTAGATGAAGTCCTGGATGAACATAAGAAAAGGATTAGAGAAGAAATAGCCAAAGAAAGTGCTGTACCTGTGGAACATCTCAAGCTGTATGATAAATACAGCTTCCTGATAAACAAACAAGCTGAACAAGATATTGATCAGTTCCTGACAGAGGAACATACTTTTGAAGAAAAGAAAAGGGAAATTATAAAGTACCAGAAACTTGCTAAGGAAATAAAGTATACTTCTAGGAAGGTAAATTGTAATAATAGTCATGAAGACATATGGATATCATTTGAATGTTGATTTTGTACAAAGAATGTTGTCGAAGGTGATGATAATGAGCTTTGAGATAGTTAAAGTGAAAATTTTTTCAGAGGAGTTTTTCAAGAGTTAGCATTTCTGTTGTGTATTTGCCATACTTAAGTGAGACTTAGATATTTTTGTTAGAAATTTTGTGATTTCTGAAGGCATTTAGAGTATGGTCCTCTTAGATGTGAAGGAGTAAGAGAAAGTGCGGGTCCAGACACCTCCAAATTCCTTCCAAGCATCTAGGACAGAGAGAGGATCCTTAACATGAGCCACTTTTTTTGTCCTTGTAAGGATATTCCATTATAAGAATCCTTCATCCATCCATCCTGAAAAAGAACTCAGAAGGCTGAAGTGGTTTTCCTTAAATTGTTTCTCTCCTAGCATTAAGTGCAAACCTGAGTTCCAGAGAAACTAGTACTTACAGGCCTGTTATGAGGGGTTCTGTGTGTGGAATTCAAGCTCACTTGCCCATTAGTCAGAGTGTTGGATTTGGAGACACACAGGGAGGCAGAGTCCCTTTTTAATCCTAAGGAATATCATGTCTTGATCAGTAAAGCAAGATTACCACGTTTTAGATGTATCTCAAACTCTGTAATTTCACCAGATAGCATTTGCTGCTACAGATGGTAGATGCCCTTCTTTTTTGAGGAAGTAGATTATTTGTCAAGATAAAAAGCAATAGACGTAAAATCTATGTGAATTTATCAACATTTATTTTGATGTGCAGATACAGAAGAACAGATTTTTGCAACTGTAGATTTTTCTTTCCTTTCTTCACTTGAAAGTTTTAAGAGTATTATGGTTTAACTAAATTCTGGGATGAGATCCTTGATATTTTGTGTAAGACAGTGAGAGAAAATAGGTAAAAGCTATTCAATGTTCTGACAAGTGTTATGTTTGTATTGCAGTGTTTCCATCTAGGAATGTTTGAATTGCATTGTGATGAATTAATAAGTGCTTTGGTAAAGCAAGCAGACAATATTTGTGCGAAAGTTATTTCCAAAATGTTCAAAGATCATCAAGACATAAGTGTGAGGTAACTCTTGAACTAAAAATATGTATTGAAATGTACATAATTTTGTTTCCAGCATTGAATTATTTTAATCCTTAAAGGATAGATTGATCTTATTTTTGCTATTATAAATGTATTGTCCAAGGATTATTAAAAAAAAACCCACATGCTAAACTGGTTATTTTATATATTTTTCAGACTATGTGATGAGTTTGACAGAATATCAGAAAAAGCACTTACTACTCCATTTAATACACAGGAACTAATGGAACTTAAGGTACTATCTTTTTTGGTTGTGGTTTGTTTTTTGGTTTGGGTTTTTTTTTTTAAGAGTCCAAATAAGAAGTAGCTACCAGTACTATTGCTATGGCCTTAATCAGTAGCTTTCTGCTGTCACTTGCCCTCTACAGTGGCATTTATTGGTAAGAATGCCAGTTGACATGGACCAAAACTTTGTAGGGCAGTTGTCTCCAAAGTGGGGGCCTGCAGCCCAGGGCATGCACAAGATGATCCATTGGAGTATATAAAGGAAATAGTATTTATTTTTTGTCTAAAAAAAAAAAAGAAATTAAGCTTTACCAATATTTAATATACAGATTGACACTGGTGCCTTTAGTCTGTATGTCAGGAGCTCCCATGTCACATATATACATGAGGTGTCCTGAGGTAAGAGTGGGTGTTCCACAAGGCACAGGGATTCACAGTAGCACCCTCACTTGTTCACATGCTTTCAGCATATTACTATGTATTGTAGTCTGTGTGCCTAGTTAAGTATATTTTTTTGATTATGTTACCTGGTTTTAACTAACTTAACCCTCACAAAATGGCCAAGTGACTTAAAAAGGTTCCCTCAAAGAAACTGCAGATTGAAGATAATACTCATAATGCAAGCGCAAGTGATCAAGAAAATGTCAGAGCTGACTCTTCTAGTATAAGCTCTCCATCATCCACATTATGAAGTAAAAATAATGATGGCCTAATCAGATTTGACAAGTTGACCAAAAAAATTTAAGATTATGAAGAGTATTTGAAATATGAATTTAGATCCACTGTCATTAATAATGAACCTTGTCTGAAATGTCTGTTGTGCCTTGAGGTATTCGTTAATGATATATGAAACCATGACACTTATCAAGACATGTAAAAACTAAGCATCCAGATCATTAAGAGAAGCCTCTATGTTTTTTTCAATGAAGTTTCAAGTCACGCGATACTTGATCCAGTACTCTACAAAATGTAATGATCCAGGCTTAGAAGACTTAGAAGCCTCCTCTTATTTAAGAGTGAAAGAGAAAAAAACCTCATACCATTGGGGAAACACATTTGCTTCCTGCTATGGTAAAAATGGCTGAAATAATACATGAAAAACAGTATGGTGACAGACTAAAATGCATTTCTTTGCCAGAAAATACTGTTAGAAGGTACATAGAAAACATTGCTGAAGATCTGTAGAAACAGGTATTAGAACAAATTATGCAGTGTGGGAGATTTGCTATACAGCTGTATGAAAGTACAGATGTTTAACATAGTTTATGGTATTTACTAGAATCTGTTTCAGTAATGACATACATGAAAAACTACCCTTTTCTAAGCCACTAAGGGAAAAAGGTATTGGAGAAAATATATTCTCAACAGTAAGTGACTTCTTTAATAAATACAGTGCTTTATGGAAAAACTCTTGAAGTGTAACCACTGATGGAGTGGCTTCTTTGACCAGAATAAAAAACTGAATCTGGGGTAAGGTTACAGAGATAACACCACATGTGAAATTCATTCACTGCATCATTCCTAAGCATGCTATGGCAGCAAAGATGTTAGAGCCAGAAGTGTACAAAGTTCTACAGGATGTCATCAGTGTGGTTAATTTTATAAACCAAGATCTCTGAACAGTAGAATCTATATAATAGTTTGTATTGAGATGGGGTGTAACCATGAAAATGTTCTGTGCTGTGCAGAGGTTTGCTGGTTATCTTGGGGTAAATTCCTTTCAAGAGCTGTCAAACTTAAGGATGAGTTATGCGTTTTTCTTTTTGGAAATGACAAGTGTTCCTAATTTATTTGACCTTTTCTGTGATGACAAGTGACTGTCAGTAGTATGCTACCTAGCAGATGTTTTTGGTAAAGCAAAGACACTTAATCTGTCCTTCAAGGTAAAGGTGACATCTTTATGAATAAGAAATTAACTGCTTTTTCAAAAGAAAAGCATGCTATAGAGAGATTGTTTTGAAAATGGATATTTGGAAACATTTCCATTGTTACCTGATTTTGTTGCTGAAAACCACGTATCCCTCCCTATAAAAGCTCTAATTTCTGTAGACTTTAAAAACTTAGAAACAAAATTTTCTAACCCATTTAAAAATCTTACAGAATGTTTCAATGGGTTTTGAATGCCTTCCTTAAAATTGCAAGACCTTCCATTTAGTTTGCAAAAATGACTGAGTAACATTAGAGGGAATGGGAATTTACTAGATGAACTTCAACAAAAACATTTGCATAATTGGTGGATGGGATCATGATTTATCAAGCACAGCCGATGATGCAGTTTTTCCATTTAGGAGTGTGTCTTTGAGGTTTTTTTCAGCTGTAACTGCCATTAAAAGAGAGTACTGAAATAGACTGAAGTTAGAACAAGACCTTTGAATCTCTGAATCTCAAAGTATTAAACCAAGATTAATGAAGCATATTCAATCACATTGCTCTCAGTAAATGTATTAATAATATTAGTGAGAGCTTCTGTAAAATTATTAAAGATTATTTTAAATATTTATTTCATCTTCATTTAATAATTTTTTCTATTTTTTGTGCATGTTTTGTTGTGTGCATAATATGTCAGTATAGTAGTATGTGTGTATAATCTATAAATAAATATGCAGGGGGTGAATGCTAAAAAATTTCTGGTTGATGAGGATGTGTGATCAAGAAAGTTGGGAGACCACTGCTGTAGGGGAGCATGCTAGCAAGCAGTGTGGCTGGCTTGAACACTGATTGAGCCTATTAGTATTATAGGTATTTAGTTAGTAATATAGGCATTGTGTCAAAGTTTTTTCACTGATTTTCAAGAAGCCATGTGTTTGTATGTAATAGCTTGGAATAAGTGCATGATTTTATTTCTATCCCCATCTAGCTAGTCTAAGCAGATAACAAGTAATTTCTATACTGTGGGCAACATGCCAGTAGAATTAAATTTAGACTGTGTGTTCTTCAGGGTTCTGAACAGATAGTGTAGTCAAACAGTGAATATTTCTTGGTTCTCCTGAATTAAATTCAAGCAATTGAATTAGATGTGGAAGACTCCATATCCATTTCTAATATCCTAGACTAATCAAAGAGTTGAAACTTGAGATGTAAGCAACTTAAATATGTATTTAATTTTTCACAAGAAAATTTTAAAAAGCACTCACTGGCAAAATTGTATGAAGTAATTTTGCCTTTACGTTGTTTGCTGAATGATCATTTAAAATTTAGCAGATGTAGGGTTTGCAGTTTGGTAACTGTAAAATCCCATCTCCTCACAAATACCACTTCTGTAATCAAAACCCTGCTGTTTCTTTGATGTGTTTAGGCTCCAGTTCAGCAAAGCATTTATAGTTACACTTGAAATGTAACATGTCTTTGTCTCTTGTTGTTCCTCAAAGTTCTGATGTATGTGCCCAGTGTTAAATGTGTGGAATATAGGTGTGTGCTTAAAATAAATTGGGTGCCTGAGTGGTTGGCTGAATTTGGTCTGAGTTGAACTTTTGTTACAGTGAAGTTTAACATAAGATACAACTGGAGTAATTTTTTCAAGTAAAACCTAAAATGTTTAGAAGTTGAACTGTGTGCCAGCAGAGAATATGGTGCCTTTAAAATGCATACATGTTACACTGTAATTTTTTTGTTGGAGAATAAACAAATTGCATGTAGTCATGGATAGCATGTATTATTATACCAGCATCAAACCCCTTCTAATAGTTTTTCCATCTCATTGCTGAAAAAATGTACTAGTCTTTGTTTGGGGTATTCTTTTAATAGCCACATATTCTTTGGATCCATAGCAATGAGTATGTTCTGAAGCATAGAAACTGCTGTTAAAAGAGTAGAAGTGTAGTTTTACTGGACAATTTATCTCTACCTAAAAATGTTTCCAGTGATATCACGTTGTGTCATCATATTAAATTTTTCCAATTTTTCAATTGATGGATATCAAGTAATATTTACATATACTGGTATAATATTGATCTGCTCAATTGGCCAACATTTTTACTAACACAGCATTTTGCTTTCAGAGTGCTTAGTTATGGATTATTGTTTAAACTATGGTGTGTTGCTGTTTTGTCGGGAGTACCACACGGAATGCTACGTGTATCAACACAGTTTACTGCCAACTCTTGAGATCTGAAAGAACAGCTTAATTTTTATTTTAATCATAATGAGCAGCGCAGTGTCTGTCTATATTCCTTATATTCTTACTGCTGGGGAAGACCTAATCTCACATTGGGCCATCCAGTCCTTCCCTTTCTGAAGTATATCTTTTCTCTTATAGTTATTTTACTAAGTTTTCTTCAGTAGCACCACGATTTCTTTCCTAAACCTGCAGCATTTACAACAGGCTGTCTGGATTGGCTTTCATTAGTCCAAACATTTGTGCATACAGCTTCACCCATTCTTTTGAGTTTTATACAATAAAATAGCGAGTAAGGTAGTTGTATAAACAAGTTCTATACTGTAAAAATGGCTAGTACCATGCCACTCCATATAAACACCTTTTCAAATCATGCATTTCTAATTTTATTTAATTTTCCTTGTAAAAAATAAGCTTTTAAAGTTAGGTGTTAACTAATTCAGGCATTATTTTAACATTAAGTTAGAAATAAAATACCTTCCCTTTTAATTTCTATTCCCCAGGCCTGTATTCAGAAAATGGAAACATGTGACATGCTTGAATTGGAGCAGAAATTAGTGGATGCTGTAAATTGTGTTGCTTTCCTGATAGAATGTGTCAACTTTTCACCAGCAGACATTCGACTGAATAGTAATGTTTTTCAATGGTATGCACGAATGCCAAGTATCTTTGAAGAGCACAGGAAGATAATTAAAGAAAAAACAGATCAATTTCAAGATGGTCTTAAGGTTTGTAATGACAATATTTTACAAGTCTTTGAGGTACTGATTTTGAATGGCATATAGGATATAAAATAATGGATTGAATAACCTCTTTTATTTTCTCATATATTTAAAAAATGAGTTTGAAGTAGATGTTTTATATTATTCTTGGTATTAAATAATTTTTGCCTGATTTCCACTCATTTATTTTTCAAGTATCCACAAGTAGTACAAGACAAGTCACATCTCACATTTTGCACTTGGAAAGCTCTTTGGTTACAGAACTTCCAGAGACATTGATGCAAGTTGTCTGTATGTGAAATAGTAAAATTCAGGTAGAAAGGTTTAAAGACATGTATATGGCTTGTTTTATGCACATGAGCAGTTCCTCTGGAGTCAATGGCAATATATGAAATTTCTATGATGGATTAAAAAAAAAAAAAATCTGCATTAGTTTGTAAGTGTGATTTTGCTGCTAGGATAATGTCAAATAAGGTAGTTTTGTAACAATTGCATCTTAATTCAGGTTTGGCTTATTTGTTTTTATTTTTTAACCTCTCATACTTTACATGTATTGTATCTGTTAGAATTTTTCATTATATATATTAGGCTTTTACAGTACAGTTTGTTATGTTATCTAAGTGATAGGGTCTCTCCGCAAGGATTGCTAATTACTGGGCTGCTGATTCATTACAGTTGCTACCTGTATAGCTGTCTGCTTTGGTTTTCTTGTGCTCCTTAGTCTCCATCATTTTGTCTTAGATCACATTTTGTCTTAGACCATACATATTTTGAGATAGTGAGTCTCTATGTTTATGCAGTATGTTTAAAGAAGTAGCTGGTAAGTGTGTTATAAATAAATATACAACATAGACTTAAAACATGTTATTGCTTTGTATGGTTTGCTGCTTGGTTTCAGACATTGACCACTACTGATACTCAATGTGAAATGTGTTATGGAGTCACATATACGAGGGAAAAGCTATCCTTGAACTGTAAGGCTTTAAGACAAGACACACCTGTCTTGTGAAACTGTTTAGATTTGTCTGCCATTTGATTAATGCTATTATTCTGTTTTAATTTGAGCTATACTAGGCATTTGAATTTAGCTTTCTATTATTAGCCTGCTAAGTATGTCCATCACAGAAAGCAGAAATTTTTATGTCCAACGATTTCCTATGACATAGAACCCAAAGTCACATCTGTCAGCCTAATAAGTCACTGTAAGTAACAGTAGTATTCAGGACAAATTCTGTAATTTGGGTGGAATAGATACTAATGTGCAAATATGTTGGGTGTCTTAGATTTTCTGCAAGTGTAAAGTGTCCTATTATAGCAAATCAGAATAGTTATTCCTTTTTAAAGAAAGTTATTGTGTTTTTTTTTTTAAATGAGTATATGCTTATTTGATGTTTAATTAGATACGCTGTGAACAATTTGTAGAGGAACTGAAAAGCTACTCTAAGCAGGTTGAAGAATTTAGTTCATTTGGAGATATTCAGGAAGTCAACAGGTATTTGAAGAAAGCTCAAGCCTTAAATACAAAACTCGATCTCGCTGCTGATAAGGTACAGATTATAGTCTATAGTCCAATAGTATAAATTGTAAATCTTAATATTTGTGTTGCTGGAATCAACAGTTTGCTTAGTTATGCAGTTACTAAGATGTGGCAAAGTAATTCTTAATTCAGCTATGAGATATTTTTACATGATTTGCAATTTAAACTGCAAATTTACTGAGCACAGTAATTTGTTACTCTGTGGTCTTGAGTTATTATGGCAGCACTTTGCATAGTGAAAGACTGGATTAAGTTTACGTAGGTTTGCATAGAAATTATGCTTTTATGTTCTTCGAAGTGCAATTCCTGATGCTCATTATTACCTCCCATCTGTTAAAGCCTCCATGGTAATGGAAATTATAGAGGAATGCCCAGGTACCATTTTAAACCTCTGACTATATTCCTTTATTGACTAGCATGAATGCTGAGCTGTTACTGTTAAAGGTTGCTTTAACTACAGTCAATGGCAGCATTTACATAATAGACTGGTTTAGTAACTCAAAAGTTAATTTGAAGCTTGCTGAACACACTGGAAATCTCCCCAATTCCTGTGGTAAGGACCTGGTATCATGGACAGATTTGTATTTCAGACCTCACTTATGTCTCAACAGATTGGTCAGTTAAATTCAGAAGAAGAGTCCTTTGGATGGCCAGTATCTCAGTACCCTCAGTATAAAAACATCCGGAATGCTCTTGCTCCATATCTTTGTCTCTATGATACGACTGTTGAATTCAACAGGAAACACAGAGACTGGACAGAGGGAACATTTACAGAAGTGAATCCAGACAAAGTAGAGATGGATGTGGGAAACTACTGGCACGAATTGTATAAACTAGAAAAAGCCCTCCACAATTCACCAAATGCATTAGCAATGACAAGACAGGTTAAATCAAAAGTAGAGGAATTCAGATGCCACATTCCTCTAATCCAGGTGATTTGCAATCCTGGTTTGCAAGAAAGGCACTGGGAAGAGATGTCAACAATTGCTGGTTTACCATTGTGTCCTTCTGAAGACTCAGATGTCTTGTCATATATTAACTTGCATCTTGAACCATTCCTAGAAAAGTTTGAGACCATCAGTGAAACAGCTAGCAAAGAACATTCACTTGAGAAAGCTTTAATGAAAATGATTTCTGAATGGGATCAAATGGAGTTCACTCTTCTTGCCTACAGAGAAACAGGAACCCATATTTTGTCATCTGTAGATGATATTCAGATGTTATTGGATGACCACATTGTCAAAACTCAGACTATGAGAGGATCTCCGTTCATTAAACATTATGAGAAGAGAATAAGGTAATTTTTTTTTTTCCAATAGAAAGTCACCAAGTAATGTTACCAAATAAGAAACCTTTTCTGCTTAGTCGAAAGCATAGGGTCTTCAAATGCTTTTGTTTATCCTCCCTAAGCAGTGAATTAATCTCATTTTAAAGGGCTAAAGCTTTTGTCCCATGTCAGCTATTTAATCCCATTAAGCTTATTTTTTACTTTTAATTAATGATATGGGAAGTGCTAATGCACTGTAGAGGTTGCTAAACATTTCTAACGCACTCTTGTACTTAAGGTACCAGATGCATCATATTAACATTACCTTTGTTTTACCAGATACATTTTATCTGAGGTGTAGATGGAAAGCTTGTAGTCTAAGAGAATATAGTCTAAACTTTCTACCTAAATTATAAAGCTACTGAATCTTTTAAGCTCTTCAACAATTAAAAATGTTAGGGCTTATATAAGGAAGATAAAGAAAATGAAAACAAGACAAATTTCAGGGAAGTGATGAAAGAAGTTTTTTTTTTCTTAATGCAGAAAACTAAATTCTAAAACATAGCATTGCATGTTAAAAATTCTGTACTTCATCTTTGAGCATAGATTTTAATCCTTTTCTGTCTCTTTCCTCAAGAAATACTTGCTTCTTAAATCCCCCAAACATAGTCATATTGTGGAAAACCAAAAATCTTTCATTTAAAGTGTGACTATAATTATCTATGTAGGTACCTCCACACTCCCATTAACCTGCAAAAATGATATTTTCAACACATCCTCGATAAATATGAAAACGTTCATATACATACATGTTTATTCCAATAAGTGTTAATTCTCTAATTACCTCTGTACTATAGTATAAGAGTTCCTTCCTTATGAATGTAAAATGGTAGGTTTTGCCTATTTAAAAAGAGTAAGTACACCATGGTAATTTCATCAGGGTTTTTTTTGTGACTGACAGCATTTGTAGTAATATAAGGTGTTAGTATTACTTTAGCCTTTGAGAACTAGGTTCTCAACACAATGGTTGCTTTCTCAATAACCCCACAAAGCACATAGAATTCTGGATTGCTGCCACAGATTATTCCAACTTTCTCGTCTTAATTTTGGTATATTTTTAGTGTAAGCGAATTAACTGACTTGCCTAACTTTCCTCTTGGAAAGCTGCATTTTTCTCTACCTCTTAGTAGAAGCAAAATCACCAGATATGAGGTACCAATACCTAAGAGATGAAAGAGGGGCTTCAGGTAGAGGAAAAGATACATGCAAGCAAAGCTGTCTGTTTAGAATCTGTGGCAGGTGAATGAATGAAGGGGGAAGTTAAGTATGTTTTCACATGTATCATTTTACAGAGCTCAGTGATGCCCATGTATGAGTGCTCTGTTGAGAAAATTATTGCCGTGGTTCATATATACAATATGTATTTTAACAGCATGCACTTGTAATGATAGTTCTATCTGTACTGTCCAGTAGTATGAGAGTTGTAAAAAATACCAGTTTTGTACAGGAAAGAAGAATTTATATACTTTTTATAGGATGATAAGTAACATTTTATTATGTTTTTCTAAATTATTTCAGTGAATTAGGAATACCGATGACATTAGAGAACTGATAATACCACATGTCCATGGCAATATCACGATGTCCAGTATTGGGGAGACAGTAAGAAGTGTCAAATGTTGGTGGTAATAATTTTACAACAATGCAGAAAAATTGAGGACACTTAGAAAAAATGATAGACTAAAGGATCTTGAATTTTTGCCTATCAAAAGAAAGACTAAATAGCTATTGAATTATAATATTGTGCACCCATATTGGTGTGCAGTAATAATGAAGAACTCTTTAATCTATCAAACAAATGTGTTCAACATCCACATCTGGAATTTGGAGTCAGAAATAAAATGTGACTTAACCATTGGACTATTTACTACTTGAAATCTTTTAATTAAGACCAAATGTCTGTTTTAGGACAATGTCTACATATTTTTGGTTTAGTAGTTTAGGTTACTTTTGCCATCTTAGCCTATCTATTTTAGCAAACAATTAGAAATAGTAGCCCGGGCTTTGGCATATGCCAGAAACCTGATTACATACTCAATTGAAGTGAATTTGTCCATGGATACTGTTACATGCTAAAGTGTGTGCTACATTTATTCACTGATACTACTAGTCTATTTACTGGATTAACCTAGTTCATGAAATCCTACAGTCAACCTTACAGGTGATCCAGCTGCAGAAATCAATGTGGACTTTGTGTGCAGGAAATCAGGCTAGATGAATATGATAATCTGCTGAAATCTTACAACATACCTGTGGCCTTGCTGCTGAATATGCAAATTGCCAAAAAGATTTTAACAATCTGCTGGAAATATTTTACTGGAAGCATCCATTAATGTGTTTGAACTAATGCTGCTTTTTTTAGGGAATGGGAAGAAAAGCTGTTGTTGGTGCAGGAGATCTTGGATGAATGGCTGAAGGTTCAGGCTACTTGGCTTTATTTGGAGCCAATTTTCAGTTCTCCTGACATCATGGCTCAGATGCCTGAGGAAAGTAGACGATTCAGTACTGTGGTTAAGACATGGAAAGGCTTAATGAAATCACTTTTTCAGGTAAGTACTGCTGTCCTAAGAATACAGAGTGAATTTGTAGTATGTATAAAAAAAATTTGTTTCTGCTAACACAGTCATCTGTTTTCTGTTTCGTCTTAGCCCCCTTTCTTAGATTCTTTTAAAATTTATTTTGCAGAACTGTTTCAGATAGAATCATAGAGGCATTGACTGAGAGAGGCCACTGGAGCTCAGTTAGTCAATCTTCTTGCTAAAAGCAGAACTTTTCCCAACACTACATCAGGTCAGACACAGCATTGTGTAGCCAAATTTCAAAAATCTCCAAGGACAGGGATTTCTTGCAGATTACCTCCAGAGACTTCAGTGGTGTGATACCTTCCTAGTGAATAATTTTTTTTTTTTACTATCCAAACTGAACCTCTCAAGCAAAGATTTGTACCTGTTGCCCCTTGTTGCCCAACTGTCACTGCTGAGAAGTTGACTCTGTTTTTTTAATATTGAATGGTAGAGATGCCTCCTTAATTTTAAACTGTTTAGATATTTAACTTGTTTCAAAAGTGCTATTATAATCTACTATAAATCAGTAATAAGGCAGTTGCCAGGTGCCATTACTGCATGTCTGGCAGTTCAGAATGTTAGTCTTGCCAATCTCTTTCTTATTGATGCTTTCTGGAAGTTAGCACTGTTACCAGGATCAATTAATGAGATTATATGAATGCTCTTTGCTTCAGCTGTTAGATGTTCTCAGCCTTGGATCAGGTTAGATTGGCTATATTTGCCAGCCAACTGTATGAGGAACACTCCTACAATCTCTTCTGCTGACTCTGCTGAGAGGGCAGTAGGTTCTAGCAAAGAGGTGGTACTAGTAATGGAAGAGGTAACGTTTGAAAATGTCACAGCTGATTCTTCAGCAGTTACATGGTCAGTGGTCTGAATGCATTCTCTACAATTCTGTTCCTCAGGGAATAACCATTTACCCAGTAATTCTGGTAATCCTATTATATAATCCTAGTGACTCTAATAATGATTAGAGAAAACTGCATTCATTCTGAAAAAGTTCCCTAATATCAAGGACATTTCAAGTAGTATGTTGCATTTTTAAGTGGGCTTGGCAAGCTATTCAGCAGGCTTGAGAAGATTTATGAGATTCACTGTTTTCCATGGTAGGGACATAAGGTTGCCATTTGAAGGAAAAAATTAGAAGTTTGCTTTCATCTGTCTCACGCCCTTGCAGAACTTTGAGTTCCATTATGTAATTAGGACAGATCCTAAAATCTTCACTTAGACTAAAAGCTTTATATCTGAGCTCTTTTCAGGTTGCAGGTATGGTCTTAATCATAGAATCATAGAATGGTTTGTGTTGGAAGGGACCTTAAAGATCATCTAGTCCCAACCCCCCTGCCATGGGCAGGGACACCTTCCACTAGACCAAAGGTTGATCCAAGCTCAATGCCAGAATAGAAGTTTACCAATCTCAAATTGATTTTGGATAAACAAGTAGGCATTATTTTCCAGAAGATGGCACTCTGTTTCCACAAATGCAATGTTTCAGTTTCATGGCTTAAATTAATATTCTTCCTCAGTCTATATGAATGGCCTGTCTTAAAGTGTAAAGTTAACTTGAGTCTGTTTGTGCTTTTTTGCATTTATATGCCATTGTATTATAAAATTGCTGTGTATTATAAAATTCCTTTATTTGTTTGGCTTTTAATCACAAATTGGAATAATCATATATTTTCCCTTTATTTTAAATATATAATTTAAGCAATACACATTAATGAGAGTTAAATTACTTAGTGGTTTCATTTCCACTTCCCATAAATTCTAAAAAAAAAAATCTAGGATATGGAAGCTTTTCTGTCTGTGTGGAAGAAAGAAAGAAAGAGACAAAAAAGATCCAAGGAAAAAAAATCCCTGGCTGTAACTTGTGATATGTTAAAAATTATATTTAGAAACTAGAGTTGGTGATGGTCTTTTAACAGGGTACTCAAACTATTTTTATATGCTTGTTTTATACTGTTTCTTGATACAGTTTTTTCCCCTAACTGACACTGACAGCATCACTGACAAAATAAGTTATGCTCACGTTTTAAATGACTGAGAATGATGGCATTCCCTTTTTTCTTCATGCCTTAGCAGAACTGTAAATAGGAAATCTATGTTGAAGCATAAATTACTTTTCTTCCTGACTTTTTCTCATATGAAAGTAAAAACAAGCAGGAAGAACCCCATTTATAAAACTGGCAGCACAGCTTTGTTTTGCTTTCCCAGTTGTACTTATTCTCTTTTCTGATCATAAATGTGCTAAGAAAGGGAACAAACCCTCTTTCTGTTGACAATATATGTGATGTGGTTTTTTGTGCATTAAAAACTGTTTTATCAAACCAATTATGAGCTATGTTTGTATGCTGACAGCTTAATTGTCTATGTATAGATGAAAAGTATATGTAGTTATTGAATTCTGGTTTGGTATGATGCAAGAGGCAAATGACAAAGTAAATGTATTTCACAAAGGAACACTATGATTATTCTATTAGGGAGGTGTACCCCTGTGAAGCTCAGTTAGATAAACATAAAATTATAGGGTTTTTTTTTCAGTAGAAGTATAGATGTAACATGAGCAGGGAATTGCACCAAAGCTGAATGCTAAATTGCAAATAATTTCAAAATTTTATGAGTTTTTGAACTGAAACTGAACTTATAATTTATTATTAAATTCTCCAAACTGATGCTGAACAGCATTCAGGTTATTGGCTCAAATCTGCATTGTCACCTTGTGAGGAGTTTGTTTCTTACAAATACCTTTTGTACCTTCTGGGCTTTGCACAGCAGTCTAGTCTGTCTCTCCTCATCTATCCCTTGTCACCCGTGCTTCTGCTCTGTGAGACTGGTGTTCTGCAAACTCTATCAGGGACTTTTCTGAGTGGAACTTTCCATATTTGTAATGGGCTCTGACAAAACTGTTCCTAGTGGAAAAAGTCTGGGTACATCTTTGATTTCTGTTGTCCATTGTTGGAGTATTCCTTGTTGTTATGGTCAGCAGTTCTTACAAGCCTCCAGGAGGCTGACTAGCCTGAAATTCTTCCTACCAATCTGTTGGTGTTTCTTATTGTTGGATATAACTATTTTTTAAATTTTAATCTTGGATATTCATTCTATGCTGCGTGTTTACAGGTGCAGACTCCCTGGGCAAGGGCAGAGGGGACCTAAGTGTTAACTAACATTTCTACTTAGTTCTGTTTCCATCTCACCTGGGGTCATTTCTGGCCAAATTCAAATTCCAGGGAAATGCAGTCTGATTTAAGTGGTGAAGGAGAAGCTCTGGCAGAAGCAGTGTTCCCAGATGTTGGAAAGTGGATCAGGAGATTGGGATTAATCGCTTTCTATTTTCTTGACAGCAGTTTATCGTTATAGAACATTATGTATTGCAACATGAGTGGGTTTGAATCAGCTCACAGTTAACAAGTCAGTTAATGTACTGGCATGGACCTGAACTAGAACTGAACTAGAACAAATTCAGTCACAGATGAACCCAAGGCCATACTGGAACCGAGTAGAAGCATTTGCTTCATCTGACTTCTTCAGTCATAAATCTGCATAATTTCCTACTTTTCGATGTGTGTTGTGTTTTACTCCCAAAACCCTGTATTTGGTGAGAAAGATGAAAAAAAGTAATGATGACTAGGTTATAAATATATAAGGCGTATTAAATGCTAGAACCTGATGTTTGGACAACTGTATTTCTTGAAAGCTTCTTAACTTGGCTAACTTTAGGTCTTTTGCAAAATCTTTTTTCTATTTCTATTAATCGAGATAACTTTCATTTTATGCATTAGCTTTTTCTAAGCATTTAGATGCATTTAATTTGAGAGTTTAATTCACAAAGCACCAGAAAGAGTTTGGAAAGCACTACAGGTCTTAGTATATATATTGTCATCTACACAGTGTATAAATATAAGAAACTCAGTGTTTATCCAATAGCGTATCTTGACTGATGTTATTCGGGTGCTATTCTAAAAAGAAATAAAAAGATTTTTTTTTTATATTCTTAAAGCAACTGCAACTTATCAGGTTTTGCTAGCAAAAGTCTTTAAACACATATTTAGCTAGTAAATGTATTAGGATGAGAGAATATCTTTTTTTAGATCACATTACTAGTTAGTGTTAGTACTGAAGTGTCAGTGTTGCCCATGTACAGCTTTGCCATTTTAATACTTATCATCTTGTCTATATATTTATATATTTTACATGGAAGGATTTTTTTTTTGCACTGAACTCACGTGATTATGACTTAAAATGTGTGACTGCATTGTTGTCTTAAAGGTATGCTTTTAAAAATCCATCAAAATATTTTAATCATACATGTTGCTTAATTACAAACCAACTGAATAGCCAGTGTAACTTGATGTTGCTCCAACAGAATGATGAGAGTTCTGCTGTTTGAATTGAACTTGTTTTGAAAATTATTTTCAAAAATATAATAGTTCATGTTCTGAAAAATTTATTTTAATACCAACTGCCTACCTACTTTTCCAGTGAACCCTGGCAATGAAGAATGTTAGTAAATTGTAAACCTGACCATGGTTTGAGTAAAGCAGAATTTGAAATAAAGATTCACTTTGCTTAAGATTTCCTGCAAGGCTGTGTGGTGATTTACTTGAGAAGGCATTAACATTTTTATCTGGAATAATTTCTTTTCCAGGACAAACATGTGCTGACAGTAGTATTAATAGACAAGATGTTAGAAAAACTGAGGAAGTGCAATGAATTTCTGGGGCTAATTCTAAAGGGACTTAATGAATACCTAGAGAAGAAGCGCCTGTTTTTCCCCAGATTCTTTTTTTTATCTAATGATGAACTCCTTGAGATTCTTTCGGAGACCAAAGATCCTACTCGGTATGGTAAATTTTAATAGATGTATTTGTGACTTCACAGTGCATGCAGATAGTCTTGTTATATTGTTTCTCTGAGCCCAGAACTCTCTTTTTTCTCATTGACAGTTATGGTGGTATTAAGTATCTTCCTGGTTAGATTTTATCGTAGGTGAATGCAGAGTAATTTTCATTGGGAGAAATTAAATTCAGTTCTGTTTTCTAAACTTGTAATCCTTCCATACATTGCTTTTCAGAAGAATCAGAACTCCATATAGTAATTCATGGTGAAATTAACATACCTGATTTTTCCCAGGAGGAAAATGAATGTTAGATGGAGCCCATATACTGCTGACTTGAGTTTTATCTTTTTAGGGGCAGTCTTCATTAAAGTATTTAATAAGTTTTTTGCCATGTTTTAACTCTCTTTAGTATTTCTATTCCCCAACCTCATTCAGGATTAAACTGCAAAAAGTACAGCTCAGTATAAGTCCTTCTCATACTGAATGGAATTAAATCTATGAAGATTTCTGCAGAACTGATCTTGTTAAGCAATATAGCCTTTGCTATAAGCAGAGAAACTAAGGTTTGCTTCCCAATATACTGACGATACCATGCAGTGAATATAGTGCAAGATCATGCAAAAATCACTGGGACCTTAAAGACCATCCCGTTCCCACCCCCCTGCCATGGGCAGGGACAGCTTCCACTAGACCGGTTTGCTCAGCGCTCTGTCATGCCTGGCCTTGAACACTGCCAGGGAGGGGGCAGCCACAGCTGCTCTGGGCAACCTGTGCCAGTCTCACCACCCTCACAGTGAAGAATTTCTTCCTTTATATCTGATCTAAATCTGCCCTCTTTCAATTTAAAACCATTATCCCTTGTCCTATCCCTACACCCCCTGATGCAGAGTCCCTCCCCACCGTTCCTGTAGCCCCTTTCAGCACTGGAAGGCCACTATAAAGTCTCCCCAGAGCCTTCCTTTCTCTAGGTTGAACACCTCCAGCTCTCTCAGCCTGTCCTCACAGGGGAGGTGCTCCAGCCCCCTGAGCATCTTTGTGGCCTCCTCTGGACCCACTCGAGCAGGTCCATGTCCTTCCTGTGTTGGCGCCCCCAGAGCTGGACACAGCACTGCAGGGGGAGTTTCACAAGAGCAGAGTAGAGGGGGAGAATCCCCTCCCTCGCCCTGCTGGCCACACTTCTCTTGGTGCAGCCCAGCACACGGTTGGCTTTCTGGGCTGTGAGCACACATTGCTGGCTCACAGTCAGTTTTCCATCCACCAGTACCCCCAGGTCCTTCTCCGCAGGGCAGCTCTCAGCCCACTCGTGGTCCAGCCTGTATCTGTGCTTGGGATTGCCCCGACCCATGTGCAGGACCTTGCCCTTGGCCTTGTTGAACTCCATGAGGTTTGCCTGGTCCCACCTCTCCAGCCTGTCCCGGTCCCTCTGAATGGCACATCCCTTCCCTCCAGTGTGTCGACCGCACCACACGGCTTGGGGTTGTCAGCAAGACTTGCTGAGAGTGCACTTGATCCCACTGTCCGTGTCACCAACAAAGGTGTTAAACAGCACTGGTCCTAGCACCAACCCCTGAGGAATGGCACTTGTCACCACTCTTCACTTCATCATTGAACTATTGACCTCAACTCTTTTGAGTGTGACCATCCAGGCAATTCCTTATCCACTGAGTGGTTCATCTGTCAAAGCCATGTCTCTCCAATGTAGAGACAATGATGTTGTATGGGACAGTGTCAGAAGCTTTGCACAAGTCCGGGTAGATGATGTCAGTTGCTCTTCCCTTATCCACCATTGCTGTAACCCTGTGTTAGAAGCCCACCAATGTTGTCAGGTATAATTTTCCTGTAGTGAAACCATGTTGGCAGTCACCAATTGCCTTTTTATTTTCCATGTGCCTAAGCACATTATCCAGGTTCTTGCTGGTCATAGGGGTGAGACTAACTGGCCTGTAGTTCCCTGGGTCCTCTTTATTTCCCTTTTTAGAAATGGGGTTATGTTTCCCCTTTTCCAGTCAGTGGGAACTTCACTGGACTGCCATGACTTCTCAAATATGATGGATATTGGCTTAGCCACTTCATCCACCAGTTCCCAGGACCCATGGGTGCATCTCATCAAATCCCATGGACTTGTGCACGTTCAGGTTTCTTAGATGGTCTTGAACCTGATCTTCTCCTGCAGTAGGCCGTTCTTCCTTATATCAGCCTTTACCTTCTGTATCTTGGATGGTGTGGTTAAAGCTCTTGCAGTGAAGACTGAGACAAAACAGTCATTGAGTATCCCAGCCTTCTCCATATCCTGGGTTACCCAGTCTCCTGTTTCCTTCTGCAGAGGACTCACGTTTTCTCTCATTTTCCTTTTATCACTGATGTATCTGTAAAAGCTTTTTTTGTTGTACTTCATGTCCATCCATGTACTTCATCCTCCCAGGCTATCAGTCCTTGCTTCCACCCTCTGTAGGCTTCTTTTTTATGTGTGAGCTTGTCCAGAAGCTCCTTGTTCATCCCTGCAGGCCTCCTGACTTCCTCTTTGTTGGGATGCATCGCTCCTGAGCTTGGAGGAGGTGATCCTTGAATATCAACCATCTTTCTGAGTCCCCTCTTGCCTCCAGCCTTTATCCCATGTTACTCTGCCTAGCAGATCCCCGAAGAGGCCAAGGTCTGCTCTCCTGAAGTCCAGAGCAGCAAGCTTGCTGTGCGCTCTCCTTGTGACCTTAAGGGTCTTGAACTCCACCATTTCATGGTCACTGCAGCCCAGGCTGCCTTTGAGATTCACACTTCCCACCAGCCCCTTCTTGTTGGTGAGAACAAGGTCCAGCACAGCACCTTTCCTCGGTGGCTCCCCTATCACTTGGAGAAGGAAGTTACCATCAACGCATTCCAGGAACCTCCTGGATTGCTTATGTGCTGCAGTGTTGTCCCTCAACCAGATAGCAGGGTGGTTGAAGTTCCTCATGAGGACCAGGGTTTGTGAATGTGAGGCTGCTCCTATGTCTATAGAGGGCCTCACCTCCTCAGTTGGGTGGCCTGTAGCAGACCCCTACTATAGCATCTCCTGTCCCTGCCTTCTCTTTAATCCTGACCCATAAGCTCTCGGTCGGCTCTTCATCCATCCCCAGGCACATCTCTGTGCTCTCCAGCTGGTCGCTGACATAGCAAATGACACACACACACACACACACACACACACACACACACACACACACACACACACCCCCCCATCTCCCCTGCCTGTCCTTCCTAAGGAATCTTGTCTCCTTCCATTCCAACACTCCAGTAGTAGGAGCCATCCCACCATGTCTCTGTGAAGCCAGTTAGATCACAGCCCTGCAGGTGTGTGCATATGTCTAGCTTCTCTTGTTTATTCCCCATGCAATGTGCGCATTTGCATAGAGGCATTTAAGTTGTGCCCTCCTAAGAATGAAATATGATTGAAAGTGAAAAATAAAATGCCAGGTCAGTCACAGAGAAATATTCATACAGTGCAATGAACAGGGCAAGAGATCTTTGGAGGAAAAAAATCTTAAAGGTTTCTTTTTTTGTTTATTCCGAACTAGTGTGTTAAGGTTGCACTTGGTTACTTTACTCAGATTCCTTAATGTTTACTATAGTTTGCTGGAAGGGTGTAAATAGTGAAGTTTTGTGTACTGTAGGTGGATTAGCAGTTAAAGAAAGAATACTTGTTTATCCTTACTGGTATATGTTACAGAAACTATAAGTAGTATTCTTTAAACTGATCTTCAAAAATTACTCTGTTAAGCATCTTGCAGAGTGCAGTACACAAGAATTGTTGAATACAAACTTTTTTTAAACAAACTTAAAATGATCTCTTAAATTGTTCAGAAATATTTTGTGTTTTTTTAAAAAATTAGATCTTTGGTAGTATTGTCAAGAAAAAAATTGTCAAAAGCTGTTTAATACTAGTTTTCTTTGTTAGAGTGCAGCCTCACTTGAAAAAGTGTTTTGAAGGAATTGCAAGAGTGGAATTTACTGATGTATTAGATATTACACACATTAAAAGTAGCGAAGGAGAGATATTGGAACTCATAAATACAATCTCGACATCAGAAGCTAGAGGTCAAGTTGAAAAATGGCTGGTTGAACTGGAGGCAGCTATGATAAAGTCTGTCCACAAGGTAATGAGTCCTAACATCTTATTTTCTAGGCTAATGTCATTCAGCATTAATTTATTCAGTTTAAACATATACTGGAATCACTTTTTATTCTTTGCACCTAGCATGAACATTAAAACAACTAATTCAATGTTTAAAGGTTTTTGTTTTCGTTTGGTTTTGTTTTTTTTTTTTTAGTTCTGGAGTAATTTTCTGGGTGTAAAATTCCCTAAAATTATTTAAAATTAAATAGTAAAGTCAAAAACATTTGTGCCAAGGATTCTTTTGCCAGAGATTGTTCTACACTTGATATGGTATTAAGGGACAAGGTGACTGCCTGTGTGTTTTTTTCTAATGTTCCTTTTAATTATGACTGCCTTAATCAAGACTCTTACCTTTTTTCAGATTGTAGCATTCTAGTTTTTGCAGTCTCATTGTGTCATATATTTAACCATCCTTTTCAATGTCAATTGAGGTAATTACATATGCACACACTGTTGCTGATACTGTTTTACAGTACAACAGTTTAATTATTGTAGTGGCGTAGTCGTATAGAAGAAAACAGTGCGTATCAGACATGGACAAACTGATCTGCATGAATAAAAAACGGTTAAGCACCATTCATCTGCATTTAGTTTTGACTACAGAACTTCTATAATGATCTGAACCAGATAACGTTTACATAGTTTTAATGACAATACAGACACATTTTTCCCTCATTGATGCTATTGTGCATATAGATTATTAAAAGCAGAAAGACTTGGAACTGCAAGACAAATGGCAGATTTTCACTCAGGTAGTTTACACTGCTTGTCTGAGGAGCCATCTAAATTTATTAGGAGTTTGTTGATAATAACACTTTATTCTTGCTTAAGTTCTGTTATTGATAGGAAAAAACCCTGTTGGTATAGCCCGGAAGATTTTTTCCAGTGCAAGTTTTTATTTCATTTGGATTAGTCTTGAGTGTCCCCAGAACCAGGTTAATGATTCTATTATTAGAAAATATACTTGAAGTTAGATATACATTTAAATAATATGATCTGCAAAATTGAAAGATCTGTATTTTTACTAGAATGAATAGATGACAAAACTTTCAGTTTGGGGTATTACCTGTAGCTAAGTTGTATTTGTACTTGTATTCTAGTTTCATCATACATGGAGCTAGAAAATTTCAAGTGTCTGATGGCAAGAATCATTTTAGAAACTATTGTGAAATCAGTTCTCAGAAATTGTGTGTGATCACTTTGTTCGTATTATGACATTCTGGGTTTTTTTTGAGCTTTGCCGAGAGATTTGCTTGCAAAATGTCATTATTATTGGGTTGAATTTGAGGCTGAATCTAGACCTTGATTTATTTTTTATCTTTAGTAATACAATCTAATATAAATTAATTCTAAAGCTGAACATTACCTGTTTTCACTGTAGTGCTTTTTCCTCTCTAGGTCATTGGGGATGCACTTGAAGCTTATCCAGAAAGTCCACGCGTTAAGTGGGTAAGAGAGTGGCCTGGACAAACAGTTCTTTGTGTATCCCAAACTTTCTGGACAATGCAAGTACAGAATTCTATTAGAAATGGCCAAACGGTGAGAATGTTTTAAATTTAAATTTATGCTGGATTGATATAATGCAGCAGTAAATCAGTAATTTGGTGATCTTTTTGGATGTATAGGTGTTCAATGTAATAGTTGATCTTTTGAGTATCTAAAGACCTACCTGAAAAGTTAGTATTTCCTTTTGAATGTAGTCATCATTGCTTCTGCACTATGTCAGACTGCATTCTGTTTAGCTCAACATGTAGATTACATGTTTCTGTGAGAGCAGCTCAGTGGTGTAGTCAGGTAGTATGGACTAGCATAGCTTGTCTGTTCATCTCTGCTTCAGAAATCTAACTTACCTTTTTTAATGTTTAGTGCTTTTTATGAAGATGGGCTAGGACTAGCATTAGAAGATCTATACCATCCTCACCCCTGTCTTATGATGAATATATATGCCTTACTGGTACAGAATTTATAATCTGTTGGCTAATGCTAATGGGAATAAAGGTACTTAAGGCACTGAATTAAAATTCAGGACATGCGTTTTGTAGAACCTTTCTTCTGTTTATCACTAAGGCTTAATGTTGTATTTGGAAGTGTTTCATAATTGCCACCATCAGATGAGACAACTAGATTTTCATTCTCTGGCATTTGTACATCAAGAAATGTACAAAAGGAAGATCAAGTTTTTCAGTTACATGTAAACTTTGTGATACTTCATAATATTGTCTCTTCATTCCTATTTTTTGCAATGACATGGTATCAATTGAAAAAACTTCTGCAGTGTTGTATTTTTGGATTCTCCCTGTTCATATATAGCTGAGCTATACCACAAACAGAAAATTAATCTTTAATTCATATATGGAGCAGTGTTTTAAGGCTGTATAACACTGTGTGTATTCACAAGTTGAAGCAGTGGCTCCTGGTAATAGTGACTTTTTTGAGAAGCTGCATTCTGACATGCAAGGAAAAGAAACTTCTGAGCATCTTGTAAGAGGGCATTAAAAGAAGAGGACATTATCTTCTAATACAAGAAGTATTGTATTAAGATAATGTAAATCTTGCAACCTACCCAAAGATTTGAAAAAGATTGAAAATATTTTCTTTTCCCAGTAATAAAGGAGATCATTAGTTTCCTGGGGAAAGAAATAAGGCTTCTACATACTGCACCATTTATCCTCAATTGGTGAGAGACTTTCAGGAAGGAGGGACAGGAATTCTAATCTTAAGAGATTTTAGTGTGCAGCATCACCTTAATGAGTCTGTAGTTAATGTTGTTAGTGAATAAAAATGGAAGTTAAGGAAGGGTTAAACTAATTTGCTTTTGGGGATATTTGTTACAGAACTCTGAGTGTAGACAAAAATCTCTTGTGCTGGTCTATTTTTTGTACATGCATGTGCAGGGAAACCTATCCTTCCTGTAGCTCTCGCTCAAATTCTGTTGTAGTGGGAACTCTGCTCGTCTGCCTTCAGCCCAGGAATCTTTGTTCTGCTGTGAAAAGGAGCTTGCATGTAGTGAAGTAGTGGAGAGGCATTTGCATCTCCTAACAATCCGTCACAGATCTGTGGCAGGGAGAACTCTGTCTTATAGCCTTCAATATTCTTTCACTTTTCTATTCTTATGTTGCTTACTAAAGCATAAGAAATATGGCAGACAATCAGTGACCACATGAGAGGCCAAAAGTACTGTGTTCTGCCTGAAGCATTTCAATGTTTTCTAGGACAGGATGCCAATATCATTTAAGACACTCATTAATATTAAATATGTGTTCACATGTACATGCACATGCATACACACATGTGCTCCCTGTCAAACATTTTTGAGTTGTTTCCAACAAATAACTGTTGTACATAAATCAAAGGTGCAAATTTCTTATTAAAACTGATTTTAAAAATTTCTTTATTAATAAAATCTTATTTAAAAATAATGAACTAAGATGCTGTATAAAAACAGAGGTGTTCCGTAAATTTTGAGAGCACTGTCTTGTGGACTGTGTGCATTCTGACCATATGGTCAGAAGGATAGCACTAAGGAATGTAACTGATACGGGAGTTGAGGACCTTTTCTGTGCCTCAACAGATATCTCATGTTTGCTGAAGAAAGCTCGGTGGTGAGCAAGTGGGTTATTGTCCCTGACTTGAGTGAGATATTTCAGATTTTGTTCTGGTCAGAACTTGTAATACAACACTAGAAAGTGAACTGCTTTGGAACCCTGCATTTACTGCTTTATTCTGATAACTAAAAAGACATCATGCTAAGCAGATGATTATCCAAACAATGTTTGGAAAATAACTAGCTGAGATGAAAGATCTCAAAATCATCATAATCTGTTGAGGGTTGCCAATGCCAGTGTGTTTGGAGACAAACAGCAGGCTAGCAGGGAGAAAAATCTCAAACAGCTCTAGATGAGTTTTTTTCCAGACAAATAGAAGCCATTCCTCTGTAGAAACGTGCTTTAGTGTAAATGTATTACTAAGGTTAATTCCCACTTTTTAATTTTAATTCAGCAAGGCACTTGATCACATCTCTAAGTACTGTTGCAACACAAGTGCTTGCCTTAACTGGGCCTTTCCTGTTTACCAGCAACTCATTAGCACAAAAGAAACTATCAATTACTGTGTAGAAGGAATTATTAAGCTAATTGAACACAGATTATAAGCAGAAGTCAATAAACTGAAAAATTGTAGAAAAATGCATTTTCTTGTTAACTTTTTTGAGTTATGGATATATTATTGTTTCTAATTGTTGTGGGACATAAACGTGTTTTTCTAGTGTGACAGTGTCTCTTAACCATGGAAAGTATTTTGTATGCATACAAGTAGAGCTTTAAAACATGTGTGGCATTTTTCTTTGCTTAATGTGAAATGTATAAGAAGATAAGGACCACTTCCTTTGTTTCAGGAAGCAAATAGTGTCTGCTGTTTTGTTTCCAGATATGTAACATTGGTCTTTTACATATGGTTCTGTAAAAGTAGAAAAAGAACCCCAGCCAAAACCCTATTAAACTACCAGTGCACGAAGAATCTTGTGCTAGTATTATAGCAAAAAGGATTTTTTTTTAATACAGAGAAATAAAGAAAAATAACCATGCCTTAGACTAGACATGCAACTTCTTAACTTTAAAAAATTTTTGCAGGCACTAGAGGATTTTCTGGAACAGAATAATAGACAGATTGAGGACATTGTCACCTTGGTGCGAGGAAAGCTGTCTCAGCAGAATCGAGTGACTTTAGGAGCACTTGTTGTGCTTGATGTTCATGCTAGGGATGTTCTTGCATCTCTAGTAAGCAAAAAAGTCAAAGATGAGAGTGACTTTGAATGGTTAAGTCAGCTTAGGTACTACTGGGAGGTAAGTGATACCTCTCAATCCTATTAGAAGGTAATTTCTGTTCACAGTTTTTCAATTTCTCCTTGCTTGCTCACACAGAGAATGGTTACACTACTGGGAGAATTTCTGCTGATAAGAGAATACCTATAAACCATTTTATGGATTGCTAACTGGAACAGCCAGTAGCCAGCCATAAACAGTTTTTAATTATATTACTTTTTTCATCACTGCTGAGTCTCAGTACATTTGCTGAATTTGTGTGTGTGTGTGTGTGGGGGGGGGGGGTATAGACAAAATTTGTTCACTCAAAGACTGTATTTTGGTTTTCTGATTCTGCAGGATAGAGAATGGTATGGGGATGACAATTTTCAGTTAAGAGGTTTTAATCTAACTTATTGTCAATATTATTTTATTTGTGCATCACATTTACTGGAATATTAACAGTGTTTATACATAGGATACAATATTTTACATTCATCAAGGCAAGATTTCCCATAATACAGAAGACACTGCATGTGAAATTAAAAAAATTGTATATATAGGAATCATATGTTGCCATATCAGAGTCATCAGTTTGACCATAACTACAGTTATTGGTCATGATTACTTCTGTTTACCTTTTAGAAAGTCCATTTATTTTTTAAGTAATTACACGAAACTGTTTTTGCTCTGTAAAATGTTTATTAGGATCTTTTATTTAGATAATTCAATGTAAAAAATGGTCTTTTGTTTGATACTTTAGTATCAATTGGCTTTTTATTTGATTCACATTTAAACTAATGTCTTGGAACAATCAGTAGTCTGCCATGTAATTGTTTCTAGCAGCATTGGGCATGTTAAGAAAATTAAGAAATCGTGTTGAGTTGGTGTGGGGTTTTTAAAAATTATTTTATCTATATTAATGCCTTATTTCTTAGGAAGGGCATCTACAAACAAAGATGATTAATGCTGGACTGAGGTATGGATATGAATATCTTGGCAATACCCCTAGGCTGGTTATTACTCCACTTACAGACAGATGCTACAGGTAAAACTGCAAGTTACAAAATATACCGTATTAGCAAGAATTTATTTAGTTCAGATATTTTAATTAGTCCTGAGAATAGGTTACTCCAGAGTTGTATTTTCTGTGTTCTAAGGGGCATAATTAGAATAGGATACATTCTTTTGGTGGAATAGAATTGGTCCTGTATGAATATTTTAATTTAAATTTGTGATAAAAAATAATCTTTTGTGACACTATAATTAGAGATAAATTACACAAGGATTTAGATTGAGAAAGTAGAGAATAAGCTATTCTCTATCGTGAAGTTCTAGTAAAGGTCATACATTACTATGTGTTTGTTAAACTACAGCTGGCCAGGAGCAAGTAAACTGTACCATCACAGGAAAATGCGGACATGAAACAAATTTTTAAAAGTTTCTGGCAAAAAGTTAGAGCAGCTGAAAAAATAACATAAAAATCCATACTACTGTTTGTTGGTTTGTTTGGTTTTTTTTTTTTTAAATATTATTTTATTTCCAGAACCCTGTTTGGTGCACTACACCTACATCTTGGAGGTGCCCCTGAAGGTCCTGCTGGAACTGGAAAAACAGAAACTACAAAAGATTTAGCAAAGGCTGTAGCTAAGCAGTGTGTGGTTTTCAATTGTTCTGATGGATTGGATTACCTTGCATTAGGAAAATTTTTTAAGGTTTGGATAAATCTTGAGGGTCTTATTCTCATATTTAAAGCCCTTTAATTATTTTGGCACTTGAAGTGGTCTTAAGATATTGTAAATGAATCTTTCTCTAGTTCCAGGCTGCTATGTAATGCGAGTATTGTGCAGATAGGTTTTACAGTAAGAATCTAACCGAGATTATTAATTTTTTTTTAATGTGCTCTGAAAATGAAGTATACCGTAATGATTTTATTTGCTTTGAATAGGCAACATAGATGCCATTTCAGTGAGTGCATTTTTAACATGATTGCAAATTTTGGGGGACTTGAAGTTTAATCTAAACTCTAAATAAGCTGGTAAAAGTTATTATATTATACAAATAAAGCATATATTCATTTCGATATTAGCCTGAGTAAAACAGCTCTGTATTATGAAAATCTATCCTGAACGGTCATCTGTGTTTTATAACCCAGTATCCTGGTTTGAACTGGGATGATACAAAAATAGAGCAAGTGTGCTTTCCTCCCTGGAATTATTCTTACCTTCTAAGTCAGAGGTGGCATTAGAATGATGTGATTTGTCTTCAAAATTCAACATGATGGAAGTTCACCAAAATAAGATAAATTAAGAATTTTTATTTAGAATGATGAAAGCAAAATTCTGTGTCTTAAATAGAATTACTGTTAATATTATATTAGATGCTGTAGGGCACTTTAGGTAACATGTTATGCCATAACCAAATGGTTAATTTTAGCCATGCAGCAGTCCTTATGTTGTTTTTTGTCGCGGTGAATGCTGGTTTTTTGTTTTGTTTCGGGTTTTTTTACAAGCAAGCAGTTTTTAAATTTTTGCAATTCTTTCTGAGACAAAGTCTGCCTGGAGTGATTTTGTTTCAAAGTTAGTGGACCATGGAAAGTCCTTTTTTTGCACATTAAAACTTCTTATTGCAGAACTGTTTTGATCAGCATGTCCAAAATAAGTATTTAGTCATGCATCTCTCTCTTCTAGGGTTTATTGTCTTGTGGGGCATGGGCTTGCTTTGATGAATTCAACAGGATTGATTTGGAAGTTCTCTCTGTGGTTGCTCAGCAGATTTTTACTATCCAAAGAGGTAACCTGTTCTTTTAATCATATCTTTCACTTACATATGACAAAGAATAAAGATGCAACAAAACCTTCTCAGCAATGACATTAGTTTTTATATCTCCACAGGCATTAATTCAGGATCTGATTTAATAATATTTGAAGGAACTGAACTGAGACTGAACCCTACATGTGCGGTCTTCATTACCATGAATCCTGGTTATGCTGGTCGTTCAGAACTTCCTGATAATCTTAAGGTATTATAACACTTGTCATTTTATTACTTTTAATAGCTAATACAGAAAGTAAAAAAAGAAACTAGTTTTTGTCATATATGGAAATTTTTAATATCAGTTACCTTCAGTTTTTGATTACACTAGTGTAAAAGTCATCTCTCAGAAGAGAAAGACATTAAAAAGGATAATTAGATTGGAAAATAAGAATAAACTAAATTTTAAAATGTCAGGAAGTGGTTGCTTGATTCAAGGTCTGACTGCTTAGATTTAAAAAAAATGTTAAAAACCCCACAACTTCCTGTGTTTCTTGGCTAAGCACTTGAAAGTTTGAAAATTAAAAGGAATGCTTTATAGTGTAAGCAGTGATTAGCATCTTAATATTGAATAAAAATGTGGAGTTTTTATCACTTGCTGTCTTGCTCTTTCGGTTTGATCTGAAGGGACTTGTGATGTTTTTCATGTAAGAGATTTGTATTCTGTTTAAGTTTTTGAGTGATTGTTGCAAGAGTCTTCCATCCATTCTTACCCTTTAAATATATTTGTCCTGTACCCATAGAAAGAAAAGGAAACCTGAGTAAGTATCTTAATAAATCAATAAAAACATAAAGAAGTACAGTCTTTGTAAATATTTCTCAGAACTAGTACAGTCTTTGTAAATATTTCTCAGAACTATCTGGGAAGTTTACTCACTAACACATGGTATTGAATACAAAATTCAAAAATACTACTTGTATAGATGAAAAAGGATAGTTTAAAAAACTTTCATGTAGAATATGAAAAGTAGTGAAAGTTTTGTCTGTTTGGAAGTATTCTAGTGCTTGTTTGGTAGAATGGTAAAGTTGAAGCATAGGCTGAAAGTAGACAATGCTAGTAGAAGTCTTGACAGCATCAGTTTATTTCTGGTAGTTGTATTGCTCTCCCCTATTCCTTCTAGAGTGCTTATGGTGTTTTATGTGTTTTTGCTGTTAATTTTGAATTAAAACCTACAACCATGAATTGTCACAATGGAAAAGGAAGTATTTCTGAGCACTTATGGAAAGCTATTAAATATATTGTAGTTGTAATCATGATACTTAAAAATAATTGGCTGCCACTGTATTAATAAAATAATGAAAAAACAGTATTTTATGTAATAGTGAAAAAATGTTGTATATAATAATGTGGTATTTCTTTCTGATGTGATTTTTCATATATATGTCTAATAGGCTCTCTTTAGATCAGTAGCGATGATGGTTCCTGATTATGCCATGATTGCAGAGATTGTTCTGTATTCTTATGGTTTTGTTACTGCTCGACCTCTGTCTGTAAAAATTGTAGCCACATATCGTCTGTGTTCAGAGCAGTTGTCTTCTCAGCACCATTATGATTATGGAATGAGAGCTGTGAAGTCAGTACTCACTGCTGCTGGCAATCTTAAGGTAAATTATTTTTTCAGTTTTCTTTGTCATCCACTGACTTAGTAACATGTCTCTTTCATAACAGAATATACACTATCCTACATAATGGCAAGTAGCTGTTTGAAATTTCAGCCTGTGATAGCTAGAAAAATGAAAACTATGTATTATGCGTAAGCTGAGGAAAGTTGAGATAAAACTACTGGTCCATTCACCACACCACTTGTCGCTGAATGATGTGCCTATTATGTATTCTGATTATCTTTCAAGAATTCTACTTAAATGCAAATTTAGAGTTGTTTGGCATGTTGACCACTGCTTTACTCTGCATTTCTTATCAGGTTCTGATGCCTTTGCCATAGTATGCGGACACTTTCCGGTAACACTGGCTAGTATCTGCCACATGTGACTTCAATCACTCTTTTATCCTTAAGAAAAATGGTGTAGGATGTAGTAATCTGTTTTGGCTTGCATTGTGTACGAATGCATACATTTTACTAAGAAACTAAGCTGCTGGGTTTTTTTAATTCAATTATTTTTATTTAGACAGACCAGTATAATTTGTAATTCTTTTCCATTCCAATTTTTTTTTTCAACCTATAATCCTACTAGTACAAAAACCCCTATGAAATTCAAGATCATTAACTAAGCTATGTATTGTGGCAAAAGAGGCACTTTTTTTTTTTTTTTTTTAATAACCTGGGAAAGAGATCTATATGCAAGCTTTTAGAATTTCCACTTTGAAGGAAGTTTTATGTCAAAGTAGGGAAAAGTATCCTTCTAAGGAAGAAAAGGAATACATCTTAGAAAGCCAAAATTAAATGATTTAGGAAAAAATGCCGTATCAGATTTATACTAACATCTGTCAATGGGCATAAACTAAAGTGAAAATGACCTCACTATACAAACCTACTGCAAGCACCTTAATATGAATGTATAAACCTACATCCAGAACATATGTTATTATCAATGGACCTGAACCTGCCAAAATATATGCATAGATGCATAACAGAAAATATTTAGTAAAACAGGCAAGATTAACATCTGTTTTTTAAAACTATAAAAACTAACTAACACCTTTTTTTATATTTTTTAGCTGAAATATCCATTGGAAGATGAAGAAGTTTTGCTCCTTAGATCCATTACAGATGTCAACCTGCCTAAATTCTTGTCTCATGATTTACCACTTTTTGAGGTACAAAACATACAGATTTTTAGTGCTGTAGAGAGCTTGCTAAAAATACTGGTTGATAAAAATATTATGTAACTGGTAACATACTGTTTTTATATATCGGATATCCAAGATTTCAGTGTACCTTATAAGTATTCTTATGAAATAGGTAATAATAGTCTCCTCTTTATAAGAGAAAGTTTAGATTTTCATTTAAAATGTGCAAAACAGTAAACAGACTAAGTGGCCCACATTCATTCTTGTCCTGAGTTGATGTCAATGTGGAACTGAGCTGGAGAAAATGATCTGTAACTTGCTCCGCTGATTTACAGGATGCACTAACACAGTCAGTCTGTGTCCTAATATGTGCCATTTGGATGGGATTTCTAATCTGTTACTGCGGGATAGGCATTTTTAATATACCTCTGATTGAACCAGACATGCCCAACGCAAATGCGAGCTGTGAATTTCATTAGGAAAAGTTTGCAATCTTCCTTGGTAGCCGTGAGCTTTCTGTGTCCTGTTAGAAAAAGAAAACATTGTCCTTCATGTGTACCTTTTCAAACATTAGTGGAAAGGTCTTATTTGGAAAAAAAAAAAAACGGTTTCTTCATACACAGCCATGGGAATTTTTGTGCAATTATCCACTCACAACTTCAAAAGCTCTCATGAGTTGTTTTGGATAGTAATATTTTAGCAGTCATATTAGTTGCAATTATATTTGTAGTGCATAATACTTATTTTTGTGTAATTTTATAATGGAAGAAAATGAGGTAATTTCTATAAGAAAACATCCATGAGGGCATGAAATATGGAAGATCTTTCCTTCAGGAATTATAAGAAAAAGCTTAGAAATCTGAAGCACAGAAAAGGTAATTACCTTGCCTAAAGTTACATGAAAATGTGATGAATTAGAATCTGAACGTACGTCTCTGGACACTGTTACTCTGATCTAATTAAAATTCTGCCTAAATGACACACTTGTTCGTGAAAACAAGTCATGAGTATGAAGGGAGATTTCACATTTTTTATAAGTCTGGAAATAGTGAAGATAAATTTAGAGAAGTCTGGGAAAACTGAAGCTTCTTCACTAGTTGTTTCTCTAAGTTTCAGACTTTAACAATGCTGAGAATTTAGCAAACAGGATTTAACTCTGTAAAGTAATACTGTATGTTTTTTGCTTTAATAGAATAACAAATGTATGTTGATTTAGAGATGAAATAGCCTTGCACAGGCTAATATTTTGTTTGTTCGCATATTCCCAAAATAGGAAAAATTTTATATGTTGAAACTAGGAAGTACCACATTATCCCCTTGTAAACAGCAAAAGAAGGCTAAGGAATGTAAGGCTAATAAACACTATTAAAGTAATTATGTCAGTACAAAACAGAGGCATGTTACAGAGAAAAACACTGACAAATGAGCCTGATGCCACAATGTCACTATACTAGATTATTCACTGGGGGGCAAATTTAAGGGTCAAAAATAAGTTAGGCCTAGAATATGTGGGAATTTTAATAGCCTAATTCTGTTAGTTCTGGAATAAAGGAGATTTGTTAAAAATTATTTTCAGATACAGAAAGAATTATGATAAGATTTAAGTTCAGCAGTAGTAATGGAATTAAAAAAATTAAATATGCTTTTAATAATGATTTCCATTCTTATTATGAGAAATATTAATTTCTTCCCTCAATTTATATATCTCTTTTGAGAGAAATGGGAAACACCCATGTCCACCCTCATTCATTTTCATTTTGGTGGTTTTGGGTTTGTTGTGCAGGTCTCTAGTGTAGTCAGGTACATCTGGTTTGAGGTACAGAGTAACTCTTCTGTGTTTATGTAGGAGCATCCAAATGATATGTGCTCTATGTCTTGTTTTGCTCAAAACTCTGCTTCACTTAATTTAGAATTATTTATGGTCCATCCACATTTTTGAATCTTTCTTTTAATATTATCCTGTAGTATATTGCATTAGGCCTATCATAAAGTCTTTGGGTCCTATTAATGGGTTCATTTATAATATTGAGCCTCAGTAATATTGAGAAGATGTTTTTGCCCGGCAGTACAACTTCTGTTGTGATACTAAATGGTTTCTTTTAATGTGGTATTCCTCCATTTCCCCATATTTGTCATCCATTTTGTAAGAAGGAAATGATTAATAGATTTTTTTTTCCTCTTATTATCTAAGTTATAAAATCTAGTAGGCAGAGAAAGACAAGTGTATAAATCTTTAAATCATTAACTGTGGAGAAAATGCACAGATGAATGACAAATGGAAATTTTACATCATGTTTTTCAGAAAAGAAGAGCTGCTCACCTTGAATGCAGCTCGATATTTCACTTGGGAAGTATGATTATTTTCAACAGAAAAGACCCACTTCTGTCATAGTCTATTGTAAAACATGCCCCTGGTAGCACAGCATGTTAAACATATATTTGAATACACTTTAATAAAACAAACACCTTAAGGTCAGGATGTGGTATGCTCATTAACATGTTAACATTACAAACAGTGCTAAAAAAAACAAGGCACACAGTAGAACAAAACCAGCCTACACAGTAACAGGAAAAATGTCAAAATAATCCAATTCTAAGTTCAGCAATGATTGCTGTCAGTGTAATTTCTAAAGAATATGTTTTATTTTGAATGTTTTTTCAGTAATCTTTGCTTTCCAAGTTAATACTGCAGGTCTGTCTGATTGAAATGGTAGCCCAGAGATTCTTTTTCTCAATTTGTTATGTCTTCAGTTTATTCTGTATCTATCTTTTTTTGTTTTAAGCAAAACTGCAGGATCTTTGCTTTTAAATTTAGATTTCAGTTAATTGTTTTTCAGTTATAGAGGGGAAAAAAGGGAAACTCTCCCCTTTCTAACTGCAGATTTTATAAACTAGTTTAATAAAACCTAATGTTTATCAGGAAAGAATATGCTTAGATACTTAATCACTTCCCTATGTTCCCAGGTAAAAATGAAAAAGATTCATGAAATAAATGTCAATAATAAATAACAAAGAATTTTGGCTCAGAAAAGGGTGACGTGACATTCATAACTATTTTATTTTAGTCAAAAATAGGTATTACTCTGCCAAGCATCAAGAAGGGATTGATTGCATGAGTTTCAAATGAAATTACTGTGAAAATAAGTGTACATTCTTTTAATTGTTTGGACAGGGTATTACTTCTGATTTGTTTCCTGGTGTGAAGCTACCGAAACCGGACTACAGTCACCTATTGGAAGCCATCAAAACAACCTGTGATGCTATGAATTTGCAAATGACTGACGTATTTACTATGAAGATCTTGCAGATTTATGAGATGATGGTTGTGCGTCATGGATTTATGATAGTTGGAGAGCCTTTTGGGGGAAAAACATGCGCATACCGAGTTTTAGCAGGAGCACTGGGAGACATATGTGAGAAGGTATCTAAACATTTTTATAAATATTTTCGGTGAAAACTATTTTCAAACAAATTCTATAAACATATTTTAGTATTTATAATGAATGCAGACTTTTTAAAAAGAACTTAAAAGTATAAGGAAAAGCTAAAGTATTTTATTGAGAAGCTGTGCTTCCAAACTTACATAAGATAGGATGACCCAATTTTAAATATATAAATTTTATGTGTTCCTGCACATGGTGTTTTCTCTAAATTCTTTCATTGAATTTGGCAAGCATTAGCTACTTGAAATTTTACGATGAACCGTTCCTTGTGAAAGCTTTACACTAGATTTCCACCTTATTCATATGAGAGCTACTGAACTCTCCATTAACAGAGATTATTCAGTTTAGAACTAGTCCAAACAATGGATCCACTTAGTAAACTTATACAAAGTTTTTAATATTTTCTGATAAGAATATAATAAACCCATGTAAACCCAGAAACTAAATAGTCTCAAATTTTGATTATTTATGAAACCAGAGTATATTAATTTTTCAGACAAATTTTGGATCTTAAATCCAAGATCTGTTCTGCTAAATATCTTCTCACCTCACATAGAAGTGGGTAATAATTGTTATCTGTGAAACATTTAAGTGGTCCAGGAGTATAGCTGTACCAAATCTTGCTCAGATTCGAGCCATCAAAATATTTATGTTCCATATAGGATCCCTGGAATCCTGCCACTTCAGATGTGGAAGCTTTTGCAGAATAGTCTAATCATAGTTACAGTCTTTAGTATTCTGTGCTCTAAGCAACTCTAGATTTAGTCAAGTCTGAGCTGCTAGGATGGAATGTAAACCCAGTGCAAGGCACTTCTGTAGCTGTTTCTGAAATGAAGCACTTAGGGTTTTAGATTTCAGAGATGACTGGCCCACTCAGTGAACTCCAGGCACCCCCCGAGAGAAATAGTAATAACCATGAAGCATAAGGGATCTCCAGGACACTGAATTTCTTCAGGTTGGCTGACTGGAAGCATGCAAACAACCTTAGCAAAATTGTTTCATTTTCTTAATGGTGATCTTCAGGCATACACCTTGTATTTTTCTGCAGATATCAGCAAGACTAGACTAGCTAGCCTTTCACACTGGTATTGCCATCAAACAGAACTTCATTCTTGTGACCATTTATTAAAAGCTGTTATTTAGTTGCTTCCGATATTATACATTAAACTGTGAAGCTTCTGCTTTAGGTATGTGGGAGAAATTTTGTTCCTCCCTGTCACTAAAATAAAACAATATTTAACTTTCTGCTTTTTCTTTTAATTCAGTGAATCATTTTCCACTCCTTCCCATTTCTGTTTGTTAAGTAAAAAAGTTATGTAGTAGAGTAAGAAATTTTTATCTGATTATTTTCTTCCTGTTAGTTCAGATTCTCAATCAACTCTAATAATTAATTTAATGGCCATCACACCTAATGGAGCTTTTTTCTTCTCCCCCCCCCCCCCCCCAAGAACTGGTATCCAACTAATCAACAAAATTTCATATTGATTGTGATAACAATTGCTTTTCTTGAGGATTTTTACCATCTTGAAAAAATGTTCTCAGTGATCTGAACTGATTAGTGTTCTGGGAAATCTAGCAGCTGTATTGGGACTATATCTGAAATTTGTGATTAGGGGGCAGTGGAATGAGGAAGATGAAAAGGAGAAATTTGTGATGAATGAGGTAAGAAGCTGTTAACAGAAATAATACAAAAGAAAATTGTAATGTACTTGCCAATCTTGAAGATTATATATCTAAATTTTTGTCATTGCAACTGTCACAAAGTTGCTGTACTCAGGTATTTTTTTTAAAAAAAAGTATTTTTGTCATGCTTATGTGTTTGCTGTTTACAGTTTATAACTCTTTCCAAAATGCTGTTATTCATTTTTCCCATTCTTTAAATATTACATTTTCCTATGAATATTCACTTTGGTGAAATAAAAAAATTATGTTAAAATGAATTATAATTCAATACAAACTGTCAGATAAAGAAGTCATAATCATACTTTTTTATAAACATACTTGTTTCTCCTTTGAAACAGTATAATAAAAATTCCTGCATTTTATTTTTCATGAAGGGAAACAAAGAAAAATTATGTGTATCTGGAAGAAGGACAGTCAGAACAGGCATGATATGATGCTGAACTCCCACTTTCCCAGTTCAAGTTCATACAGTGGAGCTACTTTTGGAAGGAAAGAGGGTTTTTTCTTAAATCAGGGATAGGTGTTTCTTATATTTTAAGGCTGTAGTACATAGGTGATCAAATGAATATTTGCAGTTTGTCACTGTTGCTTGTAATTCATTCCTGTAAAACAGCCAGTCACGAGTGATGTCCCCTAGGGCTCGGTGTTGTGGCCACTCCTCTTGAACATCTGAGGGATCGAGTGCACCCTCAGTCAGTTTGCAGATGACACCCAGTTGGGTGGGAGTGTTGATCTGCTCGAGGGTAGGGAGGCTCTGCAGAGAGACCTGGACAGGCTGGAGCCATGGGCTGAGCCCAACTGGAGGAGTTTCCATAAGGCCAAATGCCGGGGGCTGCCCTTGGGCCACAACAACCCCCAGCAGGGCTACAGGCTTGGGGAGGAGTGGCTGGAGAGCTGCCACTCAGAGAGGGACCTGGGGTGTTGATTGACAGCCGGCTGAACAGGAGCCAGCAGTGTGCCCAGGTGGCCAAGAAGGCCAATGGCATCCTGGCTTGTGTCAGCAATAGCCAATAGCGTGGCCAGCAGGGACAGGGAAGGGATCTCACCCCTGTACTCGGCACTGGTGAGGCCGCCCCTCGATGACTGGGTTCAGTTTTGGGCCCCTCCCTACAAAAAGGACATTGAATGACTCGAGCGTGTCCAGAGAAGGGCAACGGAGCTGGTGCAGGGTCTGGAGCACAGGTCGTACGGGGAGCGGCTGAGGGAACTGGGGGGGTTTAGTCTGGAGAAGAGGAGGCTGAGGGGAGACCTCATCGCCCTCTACAGCTCCTGAAAGGAGGGTGCAGAGAGCTGGGGATGAGCCTCTTTAACCAAGTAGCAAGCAACAAGACAAGAGGGAATGGCCTCAAGTTGCACCAGGGAAGGTTTAGACTGGCTATTAGGAAGCATTTCTTTCCAGAACGGGTTGTTGGGTGTTAGAATGGGCTGCCCAGGGAGGTGGTGGAGTCCCCATGCCTGGAGGGGTTTAAGAGACACGTTGACAAAGTGCTTAGGGATGTGGTGTAGTTGGGAACTGTCAGTGTTAGGTTAATGGTTGGACTGGATGATCTACAAGGTCTTTTCTAACCTTGATGATTCTGTGGTCTCAGAAATTTACCAAGGCAGTCATATTTATTGCTTAAATGTGGGAAAAATGGGATAGAGAGACAAAAGGGCTTGACCTGTCGTAATCCCTCTAAGCGTAAGAATAGAACTTGGGTCTCTTGATTGACTGCCTAATGTCCAGTTCACTAACATGAAAAAAACCCAAGGAATTCCATTTTCATTTATCAAGCCACTGTTCAGTATTAAAATTAGACTTACAACTACATGTGATAAAGTTGAGATAATTGTCTTTAGACACTTGTAAATCACCTTTCAAATGTGATATGTGATATCTTTTCTGCTGTAAACTGATGAAATTTTAATGATTTACTCATATATTACTAAAATTCAAAATAAAACAAAGGGCATAATAAATTGCATGTTTGGTTTTAACATTTTATTACTTTTGTGTCTTCAGGGGCTGATGGAAGAAAACAAAGTTCAGATCACTGTTTTAAATCCCAAATCCTTAACAATGGGTCAGCTATATGGACAGTTTGATCCAGTGTCACATGAATGGTCAGATGGCATCCTAGCAGTGAGCTTCAGAGCATTTGCTTCTTCCCCAGTAAGTGCTTCACAGGCTTAGAGCATTTTGGGAAATGACTTTTCAATTTATACATTTTAGATTTTAATTCAATGTTTGCCGGGTTATCTGTCTTCTCATGTGGGATCAGGAATGACACAACACCAAATGATGATCAAATCATTTGATTATTCTCTGATTCTGGTTATATTTATAGTACACTAAGTTTCGTACACGCACTTATCTGTCCTCTAATAGGCTGCATGCTATCTACACGTGCTGTCCATGCGCTTCTACAAGCATTTACATTGGTTAATTGTATTTGCATAAATAAAGCCCCAAACCTGCCAGAACTTCATCTGTATCTTGCTTTGTTCAAACTGGTGTGCTTTTGCTGACCACAGCTACTCCTTCTTTTGCTGACCGCAGGTGTTCATTCTTTTGCTATCTGTTGTTAACTTTGTCTTTGGCCTTGTATTTTCCCATCTGTATTCTTTTTTGCTGACTTCTCCTTTGGGCTTGTATTTTTCTATCTACATTCTTTTCTGTCTAATGCAGCCCAGACTCCTACAAATGTTGTTTGCCTAACCATTCTAGGATTCGCATGCTTTATTATCTGAATGCAGAGACTGCAGTTTGGCTTGGTTGTAGTATGCTCCATACAAGGTACTTTTTGGATGATGGTGAATTAAGATCTGTGTTTCAGAAGTCCTTACGTGAAGATAAAGTGGTTTTTTGTTTGTTTGTTTGCATATGTTATCAATAAATTAATAATCTTTATGCCATATTGTCATTCTTTATTTTGTCTGATTATGGCCCATATCTGTGCTGTTTTTTATATATATGGGTATTTTGACATTTATTTTGGAAGAAACTGCTGTCTGAGTGCGGCTTATGGCTGACTTTCTATTAAAGTCCATTGAAATATGTTCACTGAGTATAATAAAAGATGCATCCCCCTGTCAGATACTTTACTTTTTGCTAGTGATTGCAGTATCAGACTCTTTGCCCCCATAAACTTAAACAAACTAGTAGTATTTTGAAGTTGATCAGTGTGTGTTCACCACCTCTAATAACATTTGCAGAACTGCACAACTGCTTTGTATTTTCCTGTGAAAAATGTGAATACCTATGATTATTTACTTACGTTATAAAAACTCAGACATATTACATTTAGATATTAGCATATTCCTTAAATTAGTCCAATTGACTTCTGTGGCAAGAATGCAGTAAGTATTACCAATGAGTATAACTTGTATTAACAGTCTCACTGTGTCATAAGTCAAAGTATTTGAATATGTTGCAGTTTGACAGAAGCAGTGTACTGCACTGCAAGTATAACTGAAAGAAACGAAAGATTTTATAATTATAAAGTTTAATAATTAATAATAATAATTTTTATAATTATAAGTTATAAATATTTTATATTTATAACCTTGCCTAGTTAACTACAGTATAAGCATTAAAGTCATAAAACTAAATTGTGAATATAGATTGTGATTTCAGAAATTGCCTGTGAATACAACTCTGTACTCCAAGTATTTTCAAGTATTTTTTTTTGGAAAACAACTTTAGACCTAAAATATTTATTTTACAGTAAATGTAATAAAATAAATTGTGAATATTTGATTAAAAATATTTTCTGCAAAACAGACTCCAGATAGAAAATGGCTGGTTTTTGATGGACCAGTGGATGCAGTATGGATTGAGAATATGAACACTGTGCTTGACGATAATAAGAAGTTGTGCCTTATGAGTGGAGAGATCATCAAAATGTCACAGCAAATGAGCCTTATTTTTGAACCAATGGATTTAGAAGTTGCTTCTCCTGCTACTGTAAGTACCGATGTTTGAAAGACTGATCACAAATGTCTGTGAAATGTATTCTATTTTTTAGAAATATACTCAACCAAGAATAGTAATTTTAAGTTTGTATTTCTTTGATATATGTATAAAATAAAGAACATTTTTGCTTAGTTTTCTTGTTTAAGTTTTTCATAATCTTGCAGTATGATGTGAAAAATTATGTATTTACATATGTAATGTACATTACATATACAGAATACACTGTGACTGTTCAGTCTGACCCTTGCAGGTGCCTGACAAGAAAAATAAAACCATTCATGTGCAAATCTTTAATCTCCTAGACAAATTTTGATAAAACCAACAATCACTGGATTTCTGCTGTATGTCTATATCACACCTATTTTTTCTGATGGCACTTTTTGGAATGCAAAGATTTTCTCTTAAATATGAATAGAGGTTCAGATAATAATTTAAATAGAACAAAATATATGCATAGTCATACTGGTAAGGAATTTTTACTTAAAAATTATATAAAACTTAATTTAAAATCAAGTGTTAAGCACTCTAGTAGTCAGTTTATGCTCTTCTGTGACCTTAATGTTGGGAACTAATTCTATTTAAGAGCAAAATTTGTCTTTGTCATTAGGTTTCCTGTTGCCAGAAGAAATAAAGCTAGGCTTGAACCTGTCTCAGGGCCCACTGTACATTTTATATCAGCTTCTAATAATCCCAGAAGCTGTATATTATAACACCGAGTGTTATTTTAAGTTCTTGTAGATAGGAAAAAATCTTTGGAGATCACATAAGATAACATGCACCTGTTTGTTTCTTTATTTTAGGTTTCAAGGTGTGGTATGGTCTACATGGAGCCCCATATGTTAGGCTGGAGACCATTAATGATGTCTTGGCTAAATACAGTGCATTCAGGAATCAGTTCTGTGCATAAAGAATTTATAATAGGCCTGTTTGACAGAATGGTTTCTCTCTGTCTTGAGTTTATTAGAAAACACACAAAGGTAGGATAAAGAACTTTTTCTGAGCAACTAAGAGTATGAATTATTTCCACTTCCAAATGCCAAAGGAACAAATAATTTTATTTGGACCATATTAATTTGTATTTATAAATTTTTAAAAACAGCTAAGATGAAGGCTGTGCACAAGGTTTCTGTGTATTAGTTTGCTTCTGAATGTATTTTAGACACATTTATCCTACATATTTTTATCTTCACAGTGAAGAAAACACTGCTACCATCTAGCAGTCTCTTTTCAGTGAGTAAAACACACCCGCAACTGGGAGTATTTCTTTCTTTTCAGGAACTGTATCCTACTTCAGATACAAACTTAATTCGATCACTAATGAATCTGATGGACTGCATGATGGATGAATTTGCTGATGAAGCCAAAGTTAAAGCTATGAATGACCATGACATTTTCTCTTGGCTTGAGGTAAGCAGTTTGTTTAACATACAGAGCAGAGAATTCCAAACCAGGCTTTAGTGAAATGGACTTCACAAGCAATAAAACCTATATTTCATAATTACAATACATAACTTGAAATGTCCATTGAGGAAAATACTACTACCTTCTTTATAATTGAGACATAGTTGAGCTTGAGGTGTTTGATATCTTAATTATAAATTTAATGAATTTTATACAAACCAGCCAAAATTGTATATGATTCTCCAGTTTCTGGTATCTCAGTTTATTATTAGTTAGACCAATGCTTTCTCAGGATTACAATTCAAGGAAAGCCCTGTTAACAGAGATAGCCATCACTGCATGAGATAGGCCTCTGACTAACAGAAAGATAATCTAAATTGTCTATGCTTGAACTTTCTCAAAATAACGGCTTTGTGCTGAACAGGTCAGGCTTTTGCTGCACAACAAAGGTGATCAGATGCTGATAGTTAACATAATGGTGTTTTGTTTTACCAGCAGCATGGTTCCTTACTGTATACATAAAAGCAAGTTGGTCCAGTATAATTCTACTGTGATTTGTGGCAAAGCTTTCTTTGATTTAAATGAATAAGAATTTTGTAATATGCAGATACTGAAGTTACTACTTTTTTTTTTTTTTTTCCAACTTTAGGGTATTTTTTTGTTTTCACTGATATGGTCTGTAGGAGCTAGCTGTAAGGAAGATGATCGACTGAAATTTGACAAAGTTGTGCGAGAAATGCTTAATGGACCAATTACTGAAGGGACAAGAGAACAATACAAATTGTTGAGCAGTATCGACCAACAGCCTTCAAAAGCTTTTACAGTCCCATTTCCAACAGAAGGAACAATTTATGATTATAGATTTGTCAAAAAGGTGAGGATTGTAAAATAAGATGTGGACTTCCATTCTGAAGTAATCTTTTATGAATGCCACAAGGTGTATATTGTTATTGTTAATTTGTTTCTGTTGCCTACTACTTTTATCACTGAATAGGCCAGACATCCACCCTTGCAAGCTAGTGATGGTCTAGTGTTCTGGCTGGGACTTGCAGTACCAAAGCCTGTCATTTTGGCTACCAGAGTAATTGCCTGTTGTGGCAGAACAAGTATGCAGCAAATCTCAACCAGTTATTTCTGTTATCTTTTAATTCTTGATTTCTTGCAAGATTATTTTATTTTGGGTTTGAGCCCTTTTCTTAGGTGGAGGAAGCACTTGATATACTTTCAACCATAACTGTTTAATTACTGTAGTAGGCTACTTCTCTGCCTCTTCTCTGCCCCTTTTTCCTGGGAATTAGATGTGAATCCATGATGCATCTCTCAGGGGAGAAGAAAACTTCATGCACTGTATCTATTATGCTTCAGAGTCTCCAAGATAAAATAAATGTACCTTTTTTTTGAGTTTGTCATTCCTGTGAAGTCCTGTTGCAGTACAATGATTATTGCTTTTGTCTAGATTTCAAATCATGCATGATTCCTGTGTCTTGCTGTTTTGCTGATTAGGGATAGCAATTAAACTCAGACACCAGAGTGAAAAGAGCAGGCGTGTTTTACTTAAAATAACTAAATAATGTAACAGAATAATACGGAAAACATACAGTAAGAAAAGACAGAACAGCGCGCTTAAACAAATAGGAAAATACCGTGTAATGCATCAAATCATTACTACCTGAGAGAGAGAATAGTGATTAAGAAAGATCCATCACCACTTGCACATGTTACCATCATCCAGACCCGCAGTGGCTGGGCAGCCCCGGTTACAGCGAAGGTTTGGAGAACCTTTCCCTGCAAGTGGGAAATCCTATGCAGAGCATTCACCTGTAGGTGAGGCACCCAAAGTCGCTGCAAGTGGGTCCAGCCTTATATACCTAAAAATCAGCAAGCCAGAATAGCTGGCACCTTTGTTTTAAGCGGAAATATCTGGTTTCACTCTCTCATTAGATTCCCCCCAGAGCCTGGCCAGGGCTCAAGGGAGACGCTAAGGCAGTTTCTCTCCTTATCTAATTTATTTATGTTCTTTTTAAAACAAGGCCATACGTCTGTCCCAAGGCCGGACAGCTGGCTTCACGGCTTTGTTAACTTACCCCTACACAGAAAAGAAGAGAGATACATTCAGGATAGACATGTTTTCATTACATCCATCACCAGTAATAAGTATATGATATCTAAGCTACATCTTTCATAAATGAGCATACATATTTTGTCAGTGACTACATACTAAGTTAGCAGCTTCAGCTTGGGGCCTGTTGCTCAGGCTTCACCACCTTTTACATCAGAATAGGTGATTGGTTATAACTTAGTATAATTCCTATTAGCATAATGGTTCTTAGTTATAAAATATACAGGATTCATCTATAGGTCAACTCTGGCTTGGGCCTATTGTCCAAGCCTTAGCGCTTCACTTGCCAAGGAAGGTGGCTGAGATTTCAATCAGCAGTAAAGGCTTTATGTCTTCTGATCATAATCTATAAAAACATTCTCTTCCAATAAAGGGTTTTTTCTTTGCAAAGGTGGGAATATGCCCCCTCTAAGACTTAAGGAAAGAGCAATCTCAAGGAATTTAATATGACTTTTATCTCAAGATAGAATTTTTTTGGGATAACATAGAACATACAGTTGTTTCAGGGTTATTTACAATGAAAAAAAATATCTTCTTATATTAATTTACTGCTGGAGAGTTTTGACATCTTTTAAGACTCCTCTCATAGGAAGAGAAAGATTTGCTGTGGAGCTTCAGCACTAAAATTAATCTGCCCTCAAATTCCATAGTTTAGAGGTATTTATTATGAATGAGAGTCCATGGAAAGGCTGATGATGCCTTTTTAGTTTTAGTAATTAAATGTATTAGTAATTTTCTATTTTATTACATATATATATATATACACACACTATATGTGATGCACATATAAAAATATATATATTTTTCCATTTTATATATCTATATAAATATTTGTACAGATATAAAAGGTAAGATAAAGTCCTTGTCTTTAAGCAGTTGCATGCTTGCATGATTCAGGCACAGGCATTATGTTTCTTTTTAAGTACTCTCAAACTGAAAGCACTGCATTATGAAGCAAACCAACAAAATTATTTTGTAATCTTTTAGAAAATTGATAGATAATCCCATCTATTAATTTACAGAACTTTGATTTTGCTATTTCCATTGGTTCTATGCTTTTCTCCTGTTTATTTTATATATATATATATATATATATATATATGTGTGTGTATGTATGTATATAACTTTCATATAAATTAAAATAGGGAGCAGGAATTTGGGAACCCTGGGTGGAAACACTCAAATCAACTCCTCCTATACCTCAACATATGATGTTTAATGAAATAATTGTGCCAACTCTGGATACTGTTCGATACATGGCATTGATGGAATTGTTGACAGTGCATCAAAAACCTTCTCTATTTGTGGGGCCAACAGGAACGGGAAAAAGTACCTATATTACTGTAAGTACTTTTAATACTGACATTAGACTTAGTTCTAAAAGGGTTAAGATGATTAATAATTTGATAGCTTTTTTTAGAAGGAAAATGAGACATGAATTGTATATTATGAAATAAAATTATGGGCAACTAAAAATACAGTTGCATAGCAAAAGGTGGTGGGTTTGGGGTTTTGTGGTTTTTTTTTTTTTTTTCTTCTCTGCACTTCCAGACTAAATTCCTAAGAAGCACTCAGGTACCCACTGGAATAAGCTGCTAATAGAACCCAAACAGGACTGTTCCGTTTGGTTCCTGTATTGATTTACTTTACATTGTGTTTGTGGATAGTATTTTGCCCATTACCTTTCCATATCTCTGTACTGGTGTGTACCATAGAAAAGATTGTAAGAAAATTATTAATTTTGTCTTTAATGTAATTTGAATTCTGTTTAATAAATAATATTGAGCACTGAGAACTGAAGAGAAAACAAATTATTGACAGTTGGTTTTTAAGTTACCAGTGTGCATTTTTATATTGAAAGAAGCAAGATATACTTAGCTTTGAGTCTGCCTAATAATAATCAAAACACGTGATAGTAAGTAATCAAAACATTTAATGTAAGTAATGACTTAGTACAGCCAAGTGCAATACATTTCTCAGAGCTTGTGAAGTTCCAATCAAAGGGAATAACAGTCTTGTAAAAGGCATTGTAACTTCAGGTATTAGAATAAGAAATCAAGATAAATGCTTTTTTATTTTTTCCATGTCTAGAAATATTACTTTTTCTGTCTAAAGGGATAAGTCAGACTGTATAATTGAAAGCAGATTTTACTATCTTTTTGAAAGAATTGAGTCATTGTTATTTTTGGATAGAGTATTTCCTTTTTTCATCTTGAGTTGCCAAGTGATACTTTGTTAAATTGAATTTTATCATGTGACTATTAAAATAACAATATGGGTAATAGAGAAAATGATTCTAATGGTCTAGATTTAAAATTTTACATTTTAATTCTTCAGACATACATTTTAATTCTTCAGACCTCTGACAGATACTATGGGTTAAATCTGGATACCATAAATCTTTCTGGGCGACTATTAAAGCCTGACAGGCCATGGAACTGTGCCAATCGAGTGTTCGTGTTACGAGATTCACTTGCAGAAATTTCCAAATTTGGCATTTTTCACTGTGTTTCATCTAGATCTGTGAAGCAGTATACTTTTGAGGCAAAAAGGGGATATATGATTGGAGATATGGCAAAGCCATTATTGCATTTGTAGCTAATGAGATTCTTAAATCATAAAGAGAAGGAAGAAGACATTCCTCTGAGCAGCACAAAATTGTTTTTATTCTTTTTTCCTCCAATATGTCTTTTTGTAGAGAATTTTGCTTCTGTTGATTGCTCCAGTGCAATCAGCATGAAGCCTGTGTACACTCAATTGTTTTACAGAGAGCGCAAAACTTTAAAATTATGTAAACAGATAAAATAAATTTGGTTCCATGGTCTTGAATCTGTTATCTTTCCTTCCTTTTGTGTGATAAAAATTGACTGTGAAATTACTGTCTAAGGATTATTTAACTTAGTTTTGATTTTAATTTACATTTCTGAAATAATTTTGAAGAAAATAAATATTAAGGCTGGAAGGAGATCTGTTCATAAAAGACTTCCTGGAATATTGATGTCAGAAATATAATGAAGCATAAGTAAAACATTTGTTTATAGTGAGGAATATGACTAGTTTCTACTGCATAGTTAATTTCTGAGGTGAGAGTTAAGAATGTGATATTTCTTGGGAGTACAGAACTGATCAAAAGAATAAAAGAAATGTGACCATTGAGTTACATTGCTCTATAGTTTCCTTAAGGTGTCATTGTTATATTTTTGTGCAATAGCTCAGATTTTTCCTTCTAGGATAGAGATTAAACATTCTTTCTGCTGAAAAACCTATACAGTCTTGGAAGGTGTCAGTTCAGGAGGCTGTTGACAAGGATTAGACTAGTCATTAGAGACATTATTTTATATGCAATAATGCTCTGTAGCAGCTGCTGGAAGGATGGAAGTGTGTCTTTCCCTGTGGTTTTACTCACGTGCAGCTAAGAAATGAGTCCCATTCAGTCTTACTTGAAATGCTGACTTTGATCCAGATTTCCCCCAGAGGTTAAACTGCAGCTGACATAAGGGACTTTGGAAGGTAGTTAGCATTAAAAAATACTACCAATCTTGATGGTAAAGTTTATCTTTAGATATTCTTGCTATGCCCTTCAAAGGAAATAGTCCTGGAAACTCTTCAAAACTAGGCATAAATATTTGGACCTGTGGATACTTTTGCAAATTTGGGTGTGGATTAGGAAAGACAATATGTATCAACTCTAATTAGTACTATGAAGTGTGTGCAAAATATTAACATACTGAAATGATATAATACACTAGGAAGATTTTTTTTTTTTCTGAGAAAATGTGAAAACGACTATATTGGAAGTAGAAATTTTTTCTGACATATCAAGTTTATTACATTTCGAATTATTCGACAATATTGGTTCATCCAATGAAATATTATTAGAGCTCTCTTAGAGATAAATTACTACTTTATCATTTTAAATCAAATAAAAATGGTACAAAAATGCCTGTTTGATTGCTATTTGCTAAAGTGCTATAGAATTTATCTATGTGTGTAGTTTAACTTCTCCCTCTTTACAATCCTTCCAGAATTTTCTTTTAAATAATTTGAATAAAGAAGTCTACAAGACACTGCTCATTAACTTTTCAGCACAAACTACAGCAGCTCAGACTCAGAATATTATAATGTCCAAGCTGGACAAAAGGAGAAGAGGAATTTTTGGACCTCCTCTTGGGAAAAGAATGGTAACTGATATATTGTAAATAAGTGTTTAAATGCAAACAAATATGTAAATGCACTATTTTCTCAACCGATCACAGGTGATATCAGGAAAGGATGCTCAACTTGAAATAAACTGTCAGAGTTCTAATTCTTTTAATTTAGTTCCTCGTGTTTCTGTTCTTCCTTCTCCCAGTAACATGCATCCTGTCTTAATCAACAGAGTAAAATATGATATATGATATGAGATGAATAACAGTTATACTTCCTGCTCCATATTTTGTGATATTATCCTTGAGATAAGAGTTCTGTATGGGTAAGCTTCTTGCTGGTATGAAATAACCGAGAAATCAGCGTTGAGCATGAAGTTGGACTAGGTGAACTCCAGGTTTCCTTACAGCCTGGATAGTTCAATGATTTTGGAAGACTTAAAGAAGATTGGAATCTTTTATGTTTTTATCATGGATGCCTGCCAAACCTTTCAGGATCAGTGGAACTCTGAGTACTCAGAAGCTCAAGAAGGATATTAGAGTAGATCTATCTCTTTTTTTTTTTTTTTTTTTTTTTCCCGAAGTAAACAAATCCTTTTGTCCTCTGTCTAGAAGTTTCAATGAGAGTGAAAATTGAAATCTAAGGAGTTTCTATTTTTTTTTTTTCAACCCAGATTAAGGAAAAATTTAGCTTTTATGGAAAAATTTAAAATTATTGTGTTTAAAATGCAATGATAGCTGTGTATGATTTAATACTGATACTTTTATGATGCCTATAGACTTTTTGTATTTACATCCTCATTTTTTTTCTCATTTTTAGTATTTCCTAGCTATTATTTAATAAATGTTATCAAGAGCAAAGTGTGTTAATGTTAGAAGTTCCTTAAGGAAGCACCATTTAAAGTGTTTTAAAGTCTTCCCCTGCCTCCCCCTCCAAGCTATTCTTTTAGGATGTATTTTAGCCCAGTCTTAAAAATGTAAAGATACTTTGAAGGGATGAATTTTGTCTTGATCTGTATTAGTCAAGAACACTTAAAACCATTTCAGAATGTTGCCCAAATTGCAGTGCTAAATAGGATACAAGGCCCACAATTTAACCTGTTTTTCTTTTTACCAAATCTCTACTCTGTATCAGTTAGAGAATGAGAAGAAAGGGGGATAGAATGCATAAAGGTCTCTCTAGATCTTGCATAGCAGTTGCATTAGGTTAGTTGTGTGAAGATATTTCCTCATCAGCAGTGGCCTATACTTTAGGAACAGCAGTGCCAAGAAAAATGTAATGTTTAATAGATTTTAAAACACAACCATAGTCTCACTGAAGTTTGAGATTTCTGTGGGTCTTCTTGATTCCATCTTTTTTCCAAGAAGAGCCACGTAAGTAGCACAGTGAAGTTTAAATAGCAAGTGTTAGTTTACCATTTTTTATTTTATAATGGCCTTAAACTGACACAGTTACTTCTTAAGTTTGATTTTTATTTAACTCAGCAGCATGTCCATTAAGAGCTTAGGGCTGCTTTTCAAAAACTTGTATTGGAGTGATACACATCAATACAAGTTTTTGAATTTTAATTTTAATGGGAGTGAATTGATGTGCAGTGTTTCCAGAATCAAGAAAAATGATGCCATATATTCAGTAAAATAAATAAATGCATAATCCTTTATGTTTTTCTTTTCAGGTTGTCTTTGTAGATGATGTTAATATGCCAGCACGAGAGGTCTATGGTGCTCAACCACCTGTTGAGTTACTACGGCAGTGGTTAGATCACTGGAATTGGTATGACCTTAAAGACTGCTCAGTGATTAAACTTGTAGATGTTCAGATTGTGTGTGCAATGGGACCACCAGGTACGAGACGTGTCTTATATGCTTTTTCCTGTTTCTTTCGTTTCCAAAGGCTGAATGCTTATTGATTCATAGTTTTACAATTTGGGTCTTTATGGCTAGGGATAGGACTCAAGAAACCCTTTCCTTGCAGGAAACATGAACATCAGTTATAGTACAGTGGTTGAAAAGCGGCAGAGAGACTACAGAAGCCTGCCAGTAAGAAATACTGCTTTTCAGGAAGACAAGAATGTACCTACAAATTATTTATGAAATCCCTTTGGTCTAATGAGACCTTCCATTGTCCTTCGGTCAATTTTATATTTCTTTAGAAGTTTTCTAAATAGTTCTAAGTGATGCTCTTAAGCGAATAAACCTTACTTTATTTGATCAAAAAGAAGATGATGATATGTTTTTGATAGCCTGCATACATGTTGACTATATGAACTATTTAGTTAAAAAACGTGTCTGGCATATTTTATCAGTTAAATGTGGAATTACTGTTTCTTTGATGCTGTTGTGTTTGCTTTTAAAGAATCTATACAATCTACTTCCTTCACTACAGCAGGAATCATGTAACAGAATTTAACAGAATTGTTCACAACCCTGTCTCTAACATACCACCTAAAAAGTCTGTCATTATCTGAGCACATTTAGAGTGTTTAATCAGGCTCTGATTGGTGCTTTCCTTCTCTTTTCTGCTTCAGCTTCCCTGGACTTTTCTCCTTTCTTTTGTAGAGTTATTTGCACACACAAACACACACACAAACATGTCAGTTCTTCTCTGATACTGCTTTTATATTGGGACGGTATGCGTGCCCATGTGATAGGGGTCCACTCCTGTTTCATGTATCTGGTTTCCTAAAGAAGCAAAACTCCTTCTTTCAATCATTTTAAATTAGAGGCAGTGTTCACTCACAGTTCAAAGCACTTGATCTAAGTATCAGTTGGTGAAGCAACTGAGCAGAAGGAAACTGTGAAAAAATTTTAAAATTTTACATCTTCATTTTTCCTAAATCTTAGGTGAAATCATGATCTGTAATATGTTCTGGCATAACTTAATTGCACAGGTCTCTTTTCTTCTTCTTCCTTTTTTTTTTTTTTTTTTTTTACATCAGAAATAGCCAAATCTTGGAGCTGCTTTTTCTGTAAAGCATCTCTTCATGCTATGTTCCTGTTTCAGAGCGATAGTGTAGAAGTGACTTTCAACCACTCTGATATTGGTTCAAGCTTTCCTTTCACAGGAGAAGTTATAGTTAGTTTTGTTCCAGTACTCTTCTGGTAGAATGGTGAAAAATGGACTGATCAAATGCACAAGTTATGGTTCTAACTATTTGTTTCAATTATCACAATTCAGCTTCAGGCTGAAGAATTTATTTTAGTAGCTATGTACAGGGAGCTACTTCCAGAACTCACAAAATTATATTCTCCTTTCCAGCCCATGTTTATTTATTCTTCTTCTAATAAGAAATTAAAATTTGAAATCTGTACATGTATATAGTGCTACTGAAACAAATATAAAGGTATTTAAAGAACATTTAAAGCTCTTTTGTTAAAGTAAGGTTTAAAATTTATAGTAGGAAAGTATTATCTTTTGGGTAAAATTCATATTTATATCCCAATAGCTTGTGTAATTTTACCATCAGTGCACATGTAAACTTCAAGAAGCATTGTAAACTGCTGTGTCTGAGAGATTACCTTAGTTGGGATAGGAGTAGGATGAATATCTGGTCTATTTAGCATAAAATACTGAGAGTCCTCAGCCAATATTAGTAATGCATATACAGTTAAATATAGACAATCACTAGTTCTGCTTGAAGTCTCAGGTGGCTGAATGTGAGACAGCTCCAGGCCAGTGTCTTTTAATTTCATTAGTGTAGGGTCATGCCTGAGCTACAAAGTCATGTGTTTTAAAAGAATTTACTGTGCTAATTTGGTTGCCCTTAGCTATGTTCCTGATGTTAGGGATGGTAGATTGCTCATTTTTCAGCTACTTTTTTTCTAATTTGCTGCTATAAGAAGGTTGAACACACTGTGAAGCAGCTTAACCCTGATTTCCAAGCAGAACAAGCAAGTATCCAATAAATTTCTGTTTTGTGTCCCTGTACTTCCATACATAGCTTCATTGTCCAAATCACAATCTAGTAATAAAAAATACAAACTCTACAACTGGGGATAAAATTTAAATTGAATAGAGTATACAGTATTACTTGTAGAGGCTTCTTTCATTGGGATGCTTTGAAAATCAAGAACATGGGTTTGGAGTTTCATAATAAAAGTTTTCTTCTATAACAGAAGCATAGTTAAAATAGTCTCAAATCTATTTATCTGTAACTTGATGATTTCATTCTGTATTTTACAGACTATTGGTTTCAGGAGAAAAGACTGACACTGAATGGCCTGTTGCTTTTATTAGGTTTATGTTAAAGTGTGGTACTTCTCAATATGAGCCTACTAGTTGAATCAAAGATGAATATTAGGAAAAAATGGCTAGGTTTTTACTGTTTTATTTTAAATTTTTCTGTTATAGTATTAATGTTTCCTAATATTTAGGTGGTGGTCGAAACCCAGTAACACCACGATTCTTGCGACACTTCAATACAGTTACTATGAATGAGTTTGACGATAAATCCATGTCCACAATTTTTTCTAGAATCTTAGACTGGCATCTAACAGTATGGTAAGTGAACTCTATGTATTGGGAAAAAACAAAGTCAGTGTTTAAATTATGCTACTAGGAAGTCTCCAAGATATGTTTGTGGGACACTGCTCTTGAAAAGAAATCAGTCTTTTATATCCTGTACCTTTTGAGTTATTCATTACTCTGCAGAAATAGAGCTCATCTTAAAATATTCCAAAGGTGAAGTTCTTGTTCTAAAGTTTCTAAGAGTGGTTTAGATTAGCTGAGGCTAAGTCAGTTAGTTGAGATATTTCTGTAATAGAATATCCTCTGATGTATAATAAATAAGAATAGAATTTGGTTAGTCATTCAAATAATGGAACTGGAAACTGCTCTTAAATTTCCTGTGGTTTGAGAAGGCTTACTCTTTCCTGGCCTTTCACCCACTGCATAATTGTTAATTCCATTATTAGGAGGGACTTCAACTTTCACTGTCTGTCCATTCTGACAGCTAAGCCTCAAAAGTTGCTCATATCCTGTTCCCACACCAAGTTTGTGATTTGACAGCTTCTGACCCTTTGAGGGAGAGTTGTCCCAGAAAAAAGCAAGGGCTACTTGACCTGACTTCCCTGTTGCTACTGTAAGTCGTAAAAATGAGGAGGGGAAAGGGTATAATTAGCTGTCTAACATAGTCAAATTTGTCATCATGTTCCATGGTTACGAGATTTGATTTTCAGAGTTAATCCAGTGGGAGAACTAAGATTTGTAAAGCTGCCTGTGAGGAAGTATAATCATAGAACTGGCATGAATTTATAAGTAAATTAGTGTACGTATACAATATTATTTATTAATACACATTTATTATTTCATAGTATGGTGAAATTATGAGGATCATTCTCTTCTTACCACCTCTTATGATTTGTCAGTTATAGCTTTTCATCACAGTATGTAGAACTGACTCCGCAAATTATTAATGGAACCATGCGTATATATAAAGAAGCTATGAAGAATCTGCTTCCTACTCCAGCCAAATCTCACTATTTGTTCAATCTCCGTGACTTTTCACGTGTTATTCAAGGTGTTTGCCTCTCAAGGCCTGAAACTACAGAATCTGTAGGAATGATAAAACGTCTCTGGGTTCATGAGGTATATCACCTAATACTAAGAAATTATATTTATTTTAAATAAGAAAAAGATGTGGATTTGTGGATTAATATTTTTGTAATGTCATTCCTATTGGCTAATAGCTGTGAGTTGGTATCACACTCATGAGAAAGGATATTATGTACCCTATGGGCAGAGGAAATCAGACTTTTGCAAAGTATGAATCCTATCTTAGTAAACAAGTTGATTGTTGATACCTTCACTTTCATGTGATTATGTAGTCTCTGTATGATGTTTTGAATGCCTGCACAGTCCTTTCCATTTCTTCTCTCCTTCTTCCAAAAAAACCCCATATCAACAATGAGAAGAACAGCAAGTAGACCCAGGTCACTGGAAATTTTGAGTGATTTGAAGTTTGGTTCCTAATTTTTATTATTTTTTCTTTTTTTTACTTTTGGCCTGCCTTTAGAAGAAATTCTTGAGTTTACTGTCTTCAACAAATGCTTCCTATTTTTCAGTCATAATAGGATAGACACACTTAAAGAGCTCAAGTGAAACAGCCCTTTTAAAAACAAGAGGAAAATGCCCCATATAGGTGATATCTGCTCTCTTGTGGTGGTGGTTTTTTTTTTTTTTTTTTTTTTTTTTTTTTTTTTTCTGGATTAAAAGAAAGCAAGGTCATTGATAATTGTTGCTTTTTAAATATTTAACTATAGTTCATAGAATGAAATCAGCATGAAGAGACCATGGAAAGAGATCTTTGGTGATCATCTAGTCCATTATCCTTCCCCAAAGCAGGATCACATGAAGAAAGGAACAATAGTAACTTCTGAAGTGTTTTTTCTAAAAATTTCTTATAATTCTTCTGGGAAAGATATTAATGTTCTTCACTATCTTTTTCATTAAAAAACATTTTCTAATATCCAGCTGCAGTCTTCTTTCTTGAAATACAAACTCTTAACTTGTCCTATCTAGCTGTAGTGGAAAGACCAACATGTTTCCTTCCTCTGTGCAGCAGCCTTTTATGCATTTGTGTGATACTGTTTATAAATATATAAATGTATATGTGTGTGTGTGTATGTATTTCTGTATGAATTTTCACTTCAGAAGTAATATTACTGGACTCAACTGTTTAAATTAATTCTAAATATCTATTTTGTTTTTTTCTATGTAGTGACATTTATATTTTGAAGTGTTTTTCAGAATTGTACTTGTTTTATCTTCTTTAAAAGAAGTATAAATTCAAGAGCAGAAGTAACTAATAAAATATATATATATTTTTTTTTTAATACAGGTTCTTAGAGTGTATTATGATCGCTTGGTGGATAATCCTGACAGGGCTTGGCTTGTTGGATTTATCCAAGAAGTAGTGAAAAATGACTTACATGAAGACTTTCATGAACTTCTTCAGAATCTGGACTTCAATAATGATGGCAGAGTGGAAGAAGATGACTTACGTAGCTTAATGTTTTGTGATTTTCATGACCCTAAGAGAGAAGACACTAGATACAGGGAGATTAGTGATGTGGATCAATTGAGATTAGTTGTAGAGAGTCACCTTGAAGAGTTTAATAACATAAGCAAGAAGCCAATGCAGCTTGTCTTGTTCCGGTTTGCTATAGAACATATTTGTAGAATTTCCCGAATTCTAAAACAGCCTCGCAGCCATGCCCTCCTTGTTGGTGTTGGAGGTAGTGGTCGACAGTCTCTTACTCGATTAGCAGCCCATATGGCTGAATACAACCTTTATCAGGTTGAAATAACTAAAAGTTATGGTATCAATGAGTGGCACAAAGACTTGAAAGCCATACTAAGAAAATCTACTGAAGGGGAAAAGCAGGGAGTTTTCTTGTTCACAGATACACAGATTAAAAAGGAATCATTCTTAGAAGACATCAACAACTTACTAAATGCAGGTGAAGTGCCAAACCTCTTTGCAGTAGATGAGAAACAAGAGATTTGTGAACAAATGCATCAATTAGATCGCCAACGGGACAGGACAAAACAGACTGATGGCAGTCCTGTAGCTCTTTTTAATATGTTTGTTGATCGCTGTCGAGATCAGCTTCATATAGTACTGGCAATGAGTCCCATTGGAGATGCTTTCCGTAATCGTCTTCGTAAATTCCCAGCACTTGTCAACTGCTGCACACTAGACTGGTTTCAGGTAAAACCAAAACTTTTTTTGTGCTTGTTATTCTAAGGGAAATACAATAGAAACATGACTTCAACACTTTTTATAGTAATTCTCTTTGAACAAGTTAGTAGTGAAAAATATCTTGAATTTTCTTACTGTCATGTTTTAAAATGCTTACACCATTAGAACTGTTCTGACTGTAATGAAGGCCATATAGGCTGAATGCAGAATCATCAAGACAATATTTGTCTGATTGTGGTATAAGAGTATAACTGATGAACATACCACTGTAGTTATTACAGTTTTAAATATGTAGGGTTTTTTCTATTACCAGGACTTATCAGAATAGAGGGTGCCAAAAAAGTTTGAAACTGAAATATCTGTCAAAAATACAGACATCTTTTGAAGCAGAACACCATATTTTTACCCAATACTTTGCAATAAAATGATATTCTATCTGTTATGTGCAAAAGACTTTAGAATATATAAAATGTGGAATTTAATCATATAAAGTATCTGAGGAACTTAATTTCATCCAGTTTTAGAATGTAGTACTGCATTGTTAAAGATTATTTTGAGGAGAAAGAGCAGAGACAGTTACACACACACAAATATATTGAAATTCAAAATTTAATTCAAAATTTTCCTTTTAGTAACAGGATTTCTACTGTTTCTACATTTAAAAAAAATGTTTTAAGATCTGTGTGAAGTACTGAATAAGTGGAAGGTATTTATTTGCTTGTTTTAGACATGGCCTGAGGATGCATTAGAAGCTGTGGCCTCTCGCTTCTTGGAAGATGTTGAAATGTCAGAAGAAACTCGAAGTGGGTGTATTGATATGTGTAAAAGCTTTCACACATCTACCATTATTTTATCTGACTTATACTATGCCAAGCTTCAAAGACGCAACTATGTTACACCTACTTCATATTTGGAATTGATCTCCACTTTTAAAAGTCTACTTGAAAACAAACGCACGTAAGGATTTATAATGTGACTTCTAGAAGAACTCAAGTTCACAGAAAAATACTATTTTCTCTCTCTTAGAGCTAATCTGAATGAAACAAGTGAATTGGTGGTTTTAGCTAATTGAAATTGACAGAATGGCCAATTATTGCCTCTCCCAATTACTGTCCTTATCTTACGTTCCTCTGTCCCACATTGGGGTACACAAAGGACTGTCGTGGTTTGAGCCCAGAGGGCAACTGAGCACCACGCAGCCACTAACTCCCCCCTTCCCCCTCAGGAATGGGAAGGTGAAAATAAAGCAAAAGGCTCCCGAATCAAGGTAAGAACAGAGAGGGAAGACTCACCCATTACGCTCAAAAGACAGTCATGGGCAAAAGACAGACTCGTTAGGGGAAGAAATAGAACAATTTAATTCAGACACTAACAACAACACTTAACAGACAGAATAGGACAGTGAGAAGCATTACCACGTCTTAAAAACACTCTCCGATCCAGTCACCTGCTCTGGTTTGGGGTCCTTCATGTGCTGCAGGTTGGTATCTGCTCCACCATGGACCTCCATGGGTGACAGGGGGCTCTCCTGCCCTCTTACCATGGGATACAGGGGGGCTCTGCACCGAAACAACTCTCCCCCTTCCTCCTTCTTTCTTCTACCGACTTTGGTGTTTGCATGAGTGTCCTCCTCACAACTCCAACTTCTCCTTCTTAAATACGTTATCACAGAGGTGCAGCCACCATTGCTAATTGGCTCGGCCTTGGCCAGAGGCGGGTCCAACTTGGAGCTGGGGGAGCTTCAAGAAGCTTCTCACAGGGGCCACTTCTGTAGTCCCCTCCCCTGCTACCGAAAACCCCTGCCACACACACAAACCCAGCACAGGTGGATAAAATGTACTCTTAGGACACATGCTTCCTTATTGGACAAAAAGTCTGACTTGATGCTCTCCAAACATACCTGAATTAGACCACTTCTGACATCCCTGGTGATGTTGCTAGATGTTGATTATGCATATTATGCAACCAGAGTACTTAATGCAGCTTGGTTACTGTGTTGTTCCCTGGAGGATGTAGTGAAGATGACATCTGGGAAACCAGTTTCCAAGTTGCTGGGTGTCATGGGCTTGCTAGCAGGGTTCAGCTGTGCTCTGACCGCAGCAGAAAGGACCTCTGTATGCAGGTACACATCTGTTCCATTATGACTGGTGAGGGAAAGTTCCTTTTTCTTTCCTCTCCTCCTCATTGGTAAGACACTACCATAACAAGACAGGTGCTTGATTTGATCAACAGGCTGTGTGAAATACTGCAGTGGCAAAAAATTCCAGGAATAAAAAAATAGAGTTCTGAATATAGTGATCCAATGCCTTTGATATTTCTTGATTCTGTTGGTTCTTCCCCAGAGCCATTCACATTCTGCTGCTAAAATGTTTTTCCCAATTATATTAATCCTATTTCAATCTCATGTCAAATAATAATCTTCATGAGTTGTATCCCCATCTCCTCCCTCTCATTTTGTCTGTTAGTAATGTGCCACCTTGATTTTATAGCTCCTGCCAACAGAGGCAAAAGCTTAAAAATCACTTATTTACCTATAAGTGATCACTTATTTATCTGTATCCCAATCTCTGGGTTTACATGAAAGAATAGTTCAAGACTATGGGTCAAGTATTGCCTGCTATTTGTTGAGCAAATCACACAAGATTGGCAGACCATTTGGTTATTCAGAGTAGTGAGAAATTTGGGGAATGGATCCCAGTAAATTAAGCGATCAAGTACTGATAAAATATGTTTATAATAAAATATTATTTATTTTCAGTAAGACGATGAAAAGGAAGAGAAGATACGAAGTTGGCTTGGAGAAACTGAACTCTGCTGCATCTCAAGTAGCCTCTATGCAGCCTGAGCTGGAGGCTCTACAACCTCAGTTACGGGAAGCTAGTAAGCAGGTTGATGAGATGATGGTCATTATTCAAAAAGAATCTTTGGAAGTATCCAAAACTGAGAAAGTTGTGAAAGCTGACGAAGCAGTGGCAAATGATCAGGCTATGGCTGCAAAAGCCATCAAAGATGAATGTGATGCTGACTTAGCACAAGCCATGCCTTGTTTAGAAAGTGCTCTGGCTGCCCTTGACACTCTCACAGCACAGGTATGGCTAACACTGCATATTCATGCACTGGAGAGGTATTCAGATATACATAAGCATGGAATATCTGCCTTTTCAGGTTTTACATTATACTTACAGTTTTATAATTTAGAAACTTCTTGAAATCTTTCCATTTTAAAAAGCAAAATGTTACTCTGTCTTTATTTTCTAGTGAAAAAGCTGTAACTGAGATTTTATGGACTACAAGATCAAATATTCTAGACTTTTCAAAATTCATTGGTACAAAAATATTTTGACTCAAAAAATGAGAAGTTAAAAAATGAATGGTTTTTACTTTCTTATTCAGAACCTGCCAGCCTGTCGACTCATATTTTTATATCTGGTCTTTCAAAGTCTAGAAACTGATGTTGAAATTTGGTGTCTCCCTGTGTTAAGGGACCATGCATCATAAGAGTATGCAGCCACCTTTGGTTTTATGGATATTCAGGTTTTCTTTGTCTGGATAATGTTTTGCTCAGGGTGGGATGAAAGGAAGTCTTCCAGATTGTAAGAGGGAGGATTATAAACTCCAACTGTTGTTGCTGAAAACAAAATTTTCAAAAACTTTCAAGGAAACCTTAGTCTGAAAACAGGTAGTTTATCTATAACTATTGCTTGGTATCAAAAGTTTTAAATTCTGGCATTGTCGAATCATTGGCTTGCTTTTCAAATATAGTAGATAGCTACTTAGTCACTTCAAGGAAATTGCATTATACTTGTGAATAACAGGACAAGAACCAGGCTTTGAAGGCTAATGAAAGCTGTCTATGCTTAGTGTCTCCAAGAAGGGAGTGTTATAATACAAGAGGAAAAAAAAAAATGTAGTAGGAACTTCCAAATGAAAAAAAAAAAAACAAAAACAAAAACCCCAAACCCAGAGGTTTTCTCCTCAAAATATTGTTAAATAGCATAGTGAACACACAAAAAAATATCTGTGTGTAGGAGATCTTAGAGTACCTGTACAGAGCTCTTGCTTTTGATTCACCCTTCATGCTGACCACCGGTGATGGAAAGCAGAGCAGGGCACATGTTGCAAATTGTGCCCATAAATCCATGTACACAAATGTACAGATTAAGTGCTTTGTTTGGAGAAACAGATCTATACGTAATTCAGTACTGCTGAAGTGAGTATCCAAAGTCAAAAGCAACTGTATACCTCATGTGGCTTGTTCAGCAAGGATTAGAAAAAGTAACAATTTTAAGTGCTATTTTGTTGTTGACATCTAAGTTTTGTAACAACATACATATGAAGACACTGAAATTTAGAACTAGGAACGGACTTCTGGATGTCATCTTCTTCCACTTGTAATCTGTTCCACTTTACACGTCTATTTAAGATTTTTCTGGTGTTTACTGTTAATCTTACTCATTACAACTTAACCTTCTTTTCCATCCTGCACCCTCTGGACATGGCTCTTTATCTTTTATGCAGTTAAAGACTGTAACTGATCTCACCACTTCCGGTTTTCTTTTCTGTAAGCTGAGTAATAGTTATTCTTTTAGTCTTTTCTCATAAATCAAATTACCTTTCCTGGTTATTCTTTCTGGACCATCTCCACACATTCCCTTCAGGTGCCATGCCCAAAGCTGAATACGGTATTTCAGCTGTAGTTCTGCTGAATGCTGTGTAGAGGAGGATTACTGATGCATGTGGTTTGTCATTCATGCTATCAACATTCCATTTCCTGGAAATGACTGTTACATAGTCATTGCTTTCCCTTTCTCTTTCCTTTTTGTACTAGTTTTACTATTCCATTTCTGCAATTTGTCAAGATATCTTTGTTCCTGTTCTCTACTCCAGTGTATTTGTGCTTACTCTCAACCTTCTATCGATTGAAAATTTAATAAATACATTCTCTTTTCCATAATTCATTTCAGTAGTGAAAAGATTGCGTAGGTCCAGACCTGTGTGACATTGGTCAAATCTTTGCTGTATTTTGACAGTGTTATCAATTGTGCTACACACAGTTAACTTTTAGAGATGTCAGATGCAAAGAGCATTAACTTTTTAACTCTATATGTCATTTACTTGTATCTCACCTTTTTACTAAGTACCTGGACAAAACTTTTCTTGCTTTTCTTACTATTAACTGTCGCTATAGAATTTTTCTTGTTACACCTCATATTGCTTTTAATTGCAGCTGAGTTTGAGTTCAGCCTTTAAAATAGTCTCCTACTCTGTTTATAACCCTTAGTTTTATTAAGTTAATCTGTATTTGTCTTCAATTTTGTTTCCTGGAATGGCTGGCTAAATTTGGTCGTTCTTCCTCTCCAAGGACTTCTTTCCCTGGAGTTCCCATCAGCTAGTTTTCTCACTGCCTCATTGAAATTCCCTGGGTTTATTTACCTACTCTTGTTTCCCTCTCCTGAACACTTATGTGGTTGATGGTTTTGATTGTTTGAATTTTGGTGGTGGTTTTTTTCTTTTTTTGGGGGGGTTGTTGTGTAGGTTTTTTTTTTTTTTTTTTTTCTCTTTGTGTGTGTGTTTTCTGTTTAAAAAAAAAAAAAATTAAAAAGCTTGTAAATCCAGGAGCCATATTTCACAGTTTCAAGAAAAAATTGTATTTTCTCCTTTTTAATCCAGTCTTAACATTTCTCTGTTTTTTTGGGGGGCACAGAACTCTTTCTATCTAAATTGCCAAAGATTTAGACCTTGAAGAAGCCATAGGCAAGCTCTCAAAATCTAACAATAGTTGGCAAAATAAACATAAGAATCTGGAAATACTTTAATTTATTGGAGTATGTATTCTCTGAGAAAATAATTTAGAAAGAGTATTTGAATTTCCATGCAGAGTTATTCTTTAGGAAGACTAAGAGATATTATTCTCCATAACTCTTTAATTTATAGACCTCTTGCTTAATTAGTTGTACATATATATATATAGAAGTGTTTCATTCTTTTATATTATTGTTCTGTGTTTGCAGTTAAAACTTTTGCTTATTTATCTCTTGCTATTTCTTATAATGTCAGTACTTCTTACCCAATAATTTTCTTCCTTTTAGTTACCTGTTCCCTATTTCATCTCAGTGTTTAGTAACTGACCAGAATACTAACTGACTTCTCTTATGTACTTGGAGAACATGGATCTTTAGTTCTGAGCTGTAGGCATCTTTTACCTTGTTAACTTAAATCTACTAATCCACTGCTGATGTGGTCCTGTAAACTTGGAAGTATCTTGTTAGAGCCTGAACTGAAGGGCAGAGGATAACGCTGGAACATCTGAACTCCATAACTGAGGTGCAATGCCTGCTACTGAATTCAGAGCAGGAAAAAGTGCAACTAAAAATGAATTGCAGATAAGAATTTTTGCCTCCTCTAAATTGATTATTGACTAGATTTCAGATATATTTGTTTAGATGTGAAGGTTACTTTAGCCTGCATAGTACCTTAAAGAAAGGACTAGAAAGAATGGAAAAATTTTAAATAAAAATTTTGCAAAAAGAAAATGACACACATATGTATGGACTAGGCCAGCTTGTGCCTTATCAAGTATGAGAATAGCAAATGTATATGGAAAAATATTATCTCACCATAAAAAGGGTTATTATTTCTATTGTAATAGAAGAATTAACCCACCTATGTTTAGAGCTCTAAAGGTGTTTTCTTAATTATTATTTTAAGGATATTACAGTGGTTAAGTCCATGAAGAGTCCTCCTGCTGGTGTCAAGCTTGTAATGGAAGCTATATGCATCCTTAAAGGCATCAAAGCAGATAGGATTCCAGATCCAACAGGTTCTGGAAAAAAAATTGAGGATTTCTGGGGTCCTGCTAGGAGACTTCTGGGTGACATAAGATTTCTTCAGTCTCTTCATGAATATGACAAGGATAACATTCCCTCGGCTTACATGGCTATCATAAGAAAACAGTATCTTACAAATCCTGAGTTTGTACCAGACAAGATTCGAAATGCTTCACCGGCAGCAGAGGGTCTGTGCAAATGGGTCATAGCCATGGAGTTTTATGATACGTAAGTATGTATACAAATAAAAAAGGTTAAAATAAAATTGATTAAAGAGAACAATTTATTATAACACCAGAAGCGATGTGAAATTACTTCTTACTAGTTAGAAACTTGTGCAAACAAGCAGTCATAAACTCTAGAGTGTTGCACAAAATACAGGCATTATTGAAATGTATTTGAAAGTTTCTGGTAGTCATGTCAAGCCCAAAGGATATTTTTTGTTAGATGTTGTATTTGATGCACTGAAAAAGTATGCTTGTTTTTTATGCTATTTCCTAATTTGAAACATTTGGAAGTCACATTTAACAGTAAATCAGCATTGGGCAACTAAGGTCAATTGGCAGTTTGGAAGTTGTGTCATGGTAGGTAGTACATGCCTTCATTTGGGAGGATATTTTGTTACTTGACTAAAAGATTAGTAAATGCATACTTGGTAGAGTTCTTAATTTGCGAACAACTATTATTGCTAAAAAGGTGGAATTAAGGGAGATCTGCAACTTAGACTAGTATGGGTGTAGCATATTTTCTTGCTTGTTGTTTCTGGAAAGATAAACAGTACATTTTTAGTTATATGTTATTTTCAGTAATCTTGTCACAAAAATATCGGTGTAAAAGATTGAAATCCCTCACCCTGGAAAATGGATGTTGAAAGCTGTTAATTTATTGTTTTTATTTTGTGTACATAGTTGGCTGTATGTCTGTGTATAATGTCCGTGAGTGTTACTTAATATCTATGATTATTTGTGTGTTTCTAATGGCACAAATCCATAATGGACTCAAAACTGTTATCACATGGGTCACAGTTTGGAAGCATAACCCTTTTTGCTTTTAGTTGTTATTGCTTTTAGTAGTTTTTGCTTTTACGTGTTATTACAGAAAAATTTGCAGAAACTTCATAAATCAGTTAGTATTGGAAAAAACCCAAATGATTAAGTAAAAAACAATTGTCTTCAGATACCATCAAATATGAAATGGAATATTACATGAGCTACTGAATTTTTGAGGCTTCCCTTCATCTTCCACACCTATGTTCATTTTTTTAATGGTAACCCTGGAGTGAGGGTGTATCTTTCAGATGTTTCATTTATCCTTTTACTTTATTTAGAGTGTCAAAAAATGTAGCACCTAAAAAGCTAAAGCTGAATGAAGCTGAAGGACAATTAAAGATTGCTATGGATAGTCTAAGAAAGAAACAAGCAAACCTGAAGGAAGTTCAAGATAAACTGGCTCTGCTCCAGCAGACACTGAAATCCAAGAAACAGGAGAAGGCTGACTTGGAAAATCAGGTATATGATGCAAAAGATAAATTAATGCTCTACCGATACCCAGAAAAGTTATTTAAGATTTGCTTTTTGTCAAATGGTATTTTTCATTTTAACTGCCAATATGTTGAACAAATCATACTTTTAGATAACCATCTTTTTATTTTGGCATAATGGTCTTGAAGTTATAAATGAGCAAAGCATGGGGAATAAATGCTTTAAAGTAATAGCAAATGTAGGTATTATCAATTTACCAACTGATAGCCCTCTCCTACATCCTCACTTATATCTGCTTCCTTGTGAGGAGATAAATTTTCAGTGATTGTACTAAGAGTATGATTTATCTATTAACTTGCAAGTCTGTACATTTAAAGTTCTGAAAGTTTGTTTATGCATTCTGTGCTAATGAAATTTTGAGAATGTTTTTGTAAAACTCTGTTCCTGACTGCTAAATAACTGTTATGTGTACAGAAACAGGTATCGTTCAGAAGACGGGTGTTTGTTTGTTTTTTGTTTTGGTTTTTTTTTTTTTTTAAAAAAAAGATTTGCAGTACATCATCTTCAGCTTTATTTTCAGAAATAGTATCAGAATTAGAAATGGAGTCTTAATTCTTGTCTGTAGTTAAAGTCAGGTCTTTGTGTGTTTCTTCTGCATCGTGACATGGTTTGGAAGTAGAAGGGAGGGATAAACTGCACAAGCAGTTTGTTACTGTGGTGTAAATTGGCTGCTATGATTATGAGAAGAGAGAGGATTGTAACAGCAGCAAGAGTTGGCATAATTTTCCTCCTATCCCATGGCTGAAATGTGTCTCTACTAGATAGTAAATAATTCTAACTGAGCTGGAATAAATTCCTGTGAGAATATATTTTTTTGTTAGATTCTAAACATGCCTGGAAAGATGGCTTAGTTAAAAACTGACAACAGAAATGCAGATTATGTATTCATAAGAATGTTGTTTTGCAGAAAAGAATGAGATCTCTTTAAGGTGTTTTGTTTCTCTTATGACATGTAGATAATTTCCTTGGCTATTAATATTTTCCACATTGCATACAGAGCTATTTTGAATTGCACTTTTTATAGTGGTTATCTTCCTTTATTTCAATGAAAATGTAACTGAATAGACTTTACTGTGCTGGTACTGAGATTGTTTTTGTTCTTTAAACATTTCCATTATAATAAGGAGGTGTTTTATTTCTGTTTGATGAAATTACTTAAGAAAACATCTGCACAGGAAAATAATTCTTGAATGTTTTTAATATTTGTAGCATGTCTTTAAAGTGATCATGTAATATAATTGGCATTTTTTTTTATGCTGAGGTTGACTTATGCAGCAAAAAACTACAGCGAGCAGAACAATTGATTGGTGGCCTTGGGGGTGAGAAAACTCGCTGGCATGACACTGCTTTGGAGCTGGGAAGGCAGTACATCAATTTGACTGGAGATATACTTATTTCATCAGGAATTGTAGCTTACCTAGGAGCCTTTACATCCAGCTACAGACAAGTAATACATACAGTGATTTTTGTCCCTCTGTTTTGTAATAATCTAAATTTTATTAATTTTTTCTTCTAATATAAATTTTATATTTTAAAATTATATTTTAATAGAATTCTTAAGTGGAACTGAAATTGTATTGTAGGATTTTGAGTTTTGTTTATGACTCTTGGGGGAAATTCTTTGTTCGTTCTACTGTAAAGCACGTATTGCTGTGTAAAGCATGGAGGCACTTGATTGCTTTTCTTCGGTAAAGTAGTTGCTAGTAACTTTAACCTCATGGCTCTGATTACTCCTATTTCATTCAAAGGCTAAATTCCCCTTAACTTCAAAGAAAACAGAATTAGCTTTGATTTCAGCAGCAGCACACTTAAGCAAGTTCTGTACAAAAAGATAGGAAAAGACACAGTATCTCAATCACATAGCAGATTTGTGCCTGTAACTGTTAGTGAAATAAACAGAAATTCTGAATTAAAAAAAAAAGACATGGCAGCTGATTTTAGTTATAACAAATTTTGGATGTCAAAATTACCCTGACTTTGAAAGTTTTTGAACACCAAAAGCTGTTACTGAATTCAGTAGAAGAAATTAATGTCCACTTCTTTTGAAAATCATGTCCAAGGTATCAAAAATTGCAAAAAAATGAGAGGAAAAAACCACCAGTGATCCTTATTTGATATATTTTGATATAATCCTCATTTCCACTTTTCCTTCAATGTATTTCCTTTGTCCATTTTTCTTTAGAAAATTTTATACTGTTCTTTCCAAAAATTATTTTCTTCATAATGTCCATGTTGTGACGTTACTATTTTGAAACTTTATAAAGTGAGAGTTTGTTGTATTTCTAGTGTAAATAAATAATCAGCAGTTTTTACAATTCTGAATTACATAAATTTGAGAGACTGTTCTCTTATATGCTTATAATGTGCATTGTGTATAACATTGTATCTGGGCACGTAGGAGTACTTTTGGTGAAACATCATGATGGGTGCTGAACTGTATTCCAGGCAAGTGTAGATACAGGTGCAGATGATATTCATAAAAGGCGGAGACATCTGCATGACTATTCAATAAAAATGAATACCTAGCGGTTTAATCTGAAAAGTTTAGTGTAATTTCTTTCTCTCTGACTGCATAGTTTCTTCCTTAGTGCAACAGGAGGTATGGATTCCTGGTTGCTTATTCTCACTCTTATGGTCATACAGACACAGGTATCTTTTTCATAAATTGTTGGATAGCATAAACACTCTTGTGCAGGTCTTCATTTCATTTGCAGCTATTTTTCTCCCCCTGCAGTTTTCATAAGAGAAAATGTTACAATATCTTTTGGAATATCAACTTTGTTTTATGCAAATTGATGAATCCTTCATTCACCACCTCAGCGAATGTGTCTAGCCCTTAGACCATTTCCTTTAACACTGCATTTCTGAGTATTGTTCCTTGAGGCTTTGCCAGCTAATTTTTAGTTTAGAATATTACAACATATTTCTTTGACTTTATACACAGCTTTTATACAAGATTGTGCCTTTCATATGAACATGGTATTTCTATACATTTTCATTCTTTAGAAGGATTATTCCTAGTGGAATACGCTTTTTGGTTTACATATTTGAAGGTGTGTGTCTTCATTGTTATTATGCACCATACAAACATGTATAGTTTACACAACTGTAGTGAGTTAGATGATACAGGGAATAGTAAAAAGCAGCTCTAAATGATTGGTTAAGTCCTGACAAATTTTCATTAGTATGTCCTGAGAGTTAAATAATGAAGATTTAAATTTTTTTTTAGTTAGAATATATGCATTTGTTCTACACTCATTTTATAGTATAGACTACTACAGCTGAAATGGTAAATAGAATCATACCAAGGCTCTGACCAAAAACCTTACATTTAATTTATAGAAATTACAGACTGTCCTGGTTTTGGCATTTTTAGAGACATTTTTAAGACATTTTATACAGAATAATTAATTTATTTCCATTTGAAGATAATAATGATCTTGTATGTAGCAACTGCTGTGGGATGTGGGTTGAAAAATACATTTTTAAATAGATTTAAAATTTTGTCAATAGGCAGAACTTCAGTTCATACTTGTTTTCTTCTTATCTAGATGCAAACTAAAGAGTGGGCATTGCTATGTAAAACAAAAGACATTCCTTGTTCTGATGATTTTTCCTTAACAAATATCCTGGGAGAACCAGTGCAGATCAGAGCTTGGAATATTGCTGGACTACCTTCTGACACTTTTTCTATTGATAATGGCATCATTATCTCGTAAGTAAAAAATAAAAAAGTTAGAATGAGTAATTTTCATTAAATATCTTCTTACAACGTGCTTTTCAGTTATATTTTTATAGACAGTTTTCTACTGTATATCCAGTTTAACAACTAAAGTTATGACTATAATGTTTAAGTTTATAAGAAATATTAATAATACTTTTTAACTTTATAATGTAAAGTTTTTAAATGTGTGAATTCACTCCCCTTCTTTTTAACTCCTGTGGATCACTGTAATAATACCTTCCCCTTCTCTCTCCCCCACTTTTTTTTTTTTTTACAAACGTGCTGCACACTGGGTTCAGTTTAAGATATCCTAGAATGCTTCAGGAGTAGAATTTTAAATACTGTTCTTGTAGTATAATAGTAGATATGGAAGTAATTCTCCTTTAAAAAGCTCAAGCTCTTTAATTTTAAAGAAATATGCTGGCATCAGTTGCTACCAAGAGGTGTTTCTGCAGAGGTACTGAATACTACTTTTCTAATCTTTTTATGATAGTCACAAACTTTTTCCCTAAGATGGTACTGGAAATACTATAATGTCTTCATTACTTCTCTATAAACAGTTTCCCGGTTTATGTTGCCAACTGGTAGGAGATTTTAACATCCAGGCTTGTAACACATTTAGTGTGTAAAGCCCTGACATTTTGGAAATGTTGGTTTCTACACTGATGAGCTGAATCTTTATTTTGTTAGGGCACAGTAACAAAACAGGAAAAAAAAGACCCATGTATATCTTCCACTGAAGGCAGTAAGGAAGGTGTAAAAAAACTAGAATGGAGACAATTTCTAGTCTGCTTTCTTGTAGAGGATGATCCCAACCATACACTTTTGCCAGTTTCTTCCCGTTTCTTGCCTTTTATTCTATGTATTTCTAAACTACTTCAACAAGAAAAGGTGAGCTAGGCTTTTCCTGCAGTAACCTCTGGAAGTGTGCTTTCACATCACTTCAGGCAGTCGGGAGTTAGATATGGGTCTTCCTCATCCATGTGATAATTCTAGATATTTGATGAAAAGTGAAAAGGTGTATCTGTACTGACAATTTGGAGTCTGTTTTCTTTAGGGCCTCATTCCCCTATCCATACTTCATACAGGCTAGCGATTCCTAGGATCCCTTCTGTAGCAGAACAACCTGCCATATTCCTAGACAAAAGCTTAGAGACCCTTGGTTTTGTAGAGACTCTTTAGTAGGCATTATGTATGGAGCGCCACAGAGTCTTCTTTGCACACGGTGCAGTCCTCAAAGAACTTTAAAAAACATTATTAAAATGTGAGTTCATAGCAGAAACCTGGTTACATCTTTGCAGTGCTGGAATTTACTGACTACTATTTATGGTTAAAGTCTGGGCAGTTGCAACTGTAGCTTCCGATTGAAATGTAGTTAGTATGACAATAGTCTTATCACAAGTTGGAGAAACTTCTGGTAAGGAGAGAAGGATTTACTTTTCATTTTGAAATCCACTTTCTTTAAAAAAAAAATTCCCTTTTGTAATGATCTCCCTTTTGTAATGATCTTAAACTACATCCAAATAAAATACCTTGACTTTATCTAAAGATACATTGATCTAAAACATTTTTTAAATTCTGCACGTTTAGAGATATTCTTAATTTAATTTGGGCAGTGAAACGAATTCTGAAATCTCAAAATTGCTCATAGAAAGAAAATATGGATCCCATGAACTCTAAATATGATATTATTGCCTTTCACTTTTAAGATGATTCTACATTCTTATCTGGTGTTCTAATACATGCACATCTGTGTCTCACATCAGTCACTAGAATAACTTTTGGGCAGAGTTCATCTGGTATATATATCAATGTCATGGTCAGCGTAAACATCAGTGATCTGTATGACACATATAACACGAGAACTGACCATATTAATGTTTTAACTAGAATCTAGAAGTACATCTCACTCGTGATTAGCTTTAGATTAATGTGCCTACTGATGACTGAGATACGTACAGCACTGACAGCTTTGTTAAATACAGAGCTGGGTGCTTGCAGTAGGCTAAGCCTTGTGACTGTGCGTAAGTAGCTATGATCTTCATTTGGACTTGTATTTTGTTATGATCACAAGCAAAGAACCCCTCAGTTCTGTCCAGTAGCATTGCTACTGACTCTTAGCTATTAGGTTTTTAATTAGCACAGCTGAAGCTGAATTGAACGTGGAACAATGTTGCTTTATCTGATTACTACCTATTTACTTCACCTCTGTCAGTTCTTTTTTCTGTGTAACGAATAAAGAATTCTTATAATTCTTTTCTGCAGCCAGGTTAATGGTTGTTAAGCCTACGATAACATGGACCTAACATTTATGCATCTTTTTTTATATTAGGCTACTGCAGAAACTTACTAATATAAATCTTTAATTTTTCCTACTGTTTACATGAAAATTCTTCTCATTGTTTGAAGACTTTAATGTTGTGTAGCACTGGTGAATGAATACTGTTTTACTGTAGAGTGAATGTTAGGTTTTCACACATAATGAAAATTGTATATCATAGGGTTAACCTTTGGAAGCATGGATGGTGGATAATGCTTCAGTTTTGCAACTGGATAGGTGACAAAGTGCAAAATGAAAGAGATAAGACAAAATAATGCGGTAGCTAAAGAACCTCAGCATACTTTCATTTGACTTTAAAAACTGGCATGGATTGTACTTCTGGAAGCAAAACTACTTGATGAAGTTAGAGAAGATGGGATGATGATTGTATATGTAACTTTTTAAAAAAGTAACTACTGTATTGATAATTCAATCACTCAGGCTAAACAGTTGACAAATGTTAATGAGTTCAGTACATCTACATCGTAGCATTTTGCTTTTATAAAGCAAAATTCTCTTTGAACTAATGCAAAGATGGTTAGCATTTTAAAACTAAATAATGATAGCTTTTAATTTTGAAATGTGAGATAGAATCTACGTCAAATTGATGATACATACAATGCCTTTAGTTATGAGTTTATGACTAGATTCATTTTATAGTAAGACCCCAGGAACCATTTAAAATGAAACTCAAGCTTTTTGTAACAATATTTTTTTAAAAAAGCAGAATTAGAGAGCTATTCAAAGATAATTTGAAATCATACACAGTGACTGCTTATGCATTCCCGTCAATGAATAAGGAGGTATCGTTGATGAAAGCTGTCTTTGGCTGTTATTAGAGAACCACTTTTTAATTACTCAGTCTTAAGTATTTCAAGTCTGTTACACAGTTAGTCTGAAATGTGATATGCTGAAAATAATATGGGAATGAAAAAAGTAATTAGGGAAAGAAATACATACTGTAGGTTTTGGCTGAAGTTCTATCAAAACTTAAATTCCTGTTTTAAAATAAGAACAAGCAAAATGATTATGAGCCAATTACATAAATATTGTCTGCTTTAGAATGTGCTTAACATGCAAGTTTACTGTGTTCAGTTTACAGTTTGCAATTGCTGTATCACCTTGTATAATCTTACTTTTAAAACACCTTGCTGTATATCCCTCGATCTCCCTTTGGGTTCACACAAGCACCTGAGCCACTTAGCAATTAGGGAGCTCAGCAATTCTTTCAGTACAGTTTGGATCCATTGGTGAACACTTACCTACTGTGAGATTGTCTTCTAATACTGCTGATGCTACTGCCACATCTGACACACATTCAGATTTCAGATCTTCTGTTTGCTTCTCTAGACCTACTGTGTTACCAAATTTGCCCTTATCTGTGTCTATCAAATTATTCAAAATGCTTGTAACTTTACAAAGCCCACATTTTATCTTCCTTAATGTCTGCTTAGATATCATGCTGTCCTGGTGGATTACAAATGCATTTCCTGACTCTCTCAATGCATTTTACCTGTGAAAGCTTTATTCATGGCTGAGCTGGACAGAGTCTCCTCCAGATGACCCATTTTCCTAAGTCACTCTACAAGGGGGAAGAAAGCCAGCCTCCTTCAGCTGGTGAATTGTTACTCCCCAGTTCAATTTGTGATCCATAACACAGAATGGACCTCTGCAGCATCCCATGTATAATCTCAAGCTACTGCCACACATAGTAAATTTCTCTTCTAGAACTTTTGCTCCTAAACTTCCGATATCCTGATTCCACAATCTCCGTTTTCAGTCCAAATGATCTAAGGTGCATGTCCTCCTTAGCTCCATACATATTTCTTCTTCTAAGGAATTTTACTGTGCAGAATTTCTGCAAACAGGATTAGCCATGGTTTCTGAGTACAGAATGTTTTCACTAAAACACATACATGATAGTTAGGATTAACACTACTAAGCTAAATATCAATTTGATCATAACTGTACCAAGTACACTTTATAAGTTTCTGCTAGCCAAAAGGCTGATGTTGAGGTGGGGAAAAGTTGGCCTCTGTTACATCTCGGAGAGGACTGGTTCTTGATCTTGCTGAGCTGCCAGATCTGATGTCAGTTGCCAAAAAGCTAAAAAACAGTTTCTGCATTTTTCTTCTTTCCAAAGTTCATAACTTCTTGTGAGTTACTATTCTCAAGCAACCAACTTCCCTTTCAGCTTTGTTTTCACTTTTTAGATCTTACATAGTTTTGCTTATCCAGTCTCACACAGTTTAAAATAAAATTTTTTCAGTAATGATAATCCAGAGTCAAACAGCTGCACTTCACAGGACTGCGCCTGAGTCACAGATAGATGAACCCTTGGAGTAAGGGTTACATGCATGTTATTGTATGTTGTTGTATTTACACATGTATAAATAAGCCTTACAACTACACTTAATCCTTAATAAGAGGTTTGTGGAATAGAGATTGTAACAGAAAACATAAAGGATTTTTCTCTCTTAAACTGTGCTTTATCTGTTTTAAAATTACTCTCGAAAGATCAAGGTTTGTTATGTGTTTTGCCTGCCAGCAATTTTGAAACCAATAAGCCTTCAAGAACTTAGATTACATTGAACTAAATTTGTCTGAGCATTATCTTTTAGAAATGATGCTGTATCTACAACTACTTGCTCTGTACCTTTTTCTAATTCAAGGTTTATCACTTTCTGTTGACAATCTATGGAAAACTTTCTTAAAACATCACTCTTTCTAAGAAAAGGTGTATTTGAGCATTGGACAAAAATGAGATTGTGTTTTACTTAATTGCATACATTTCATCTTAGTATTTTTAAGGAAAATAAGAATACTGATGGAGACATGCTTACACTGCAAGTTTTATTTGTGAATCAGAATTTTTCGAGAGAAAGGTTCAATTTTTAAAAAATTATGAATGTTAAATAATTTGCCAGTCTCATTGTGCATAAGCTAACTTGTAATAATGATAGATGACATAGAAGTAGTCTGAAAGATTTCTTTTTATGCTGAATCTGGAAAAAAAGGTATTGCTGGTTTTTTCCTTCCAGTAGTAGACTATATTATATCTCCTAACCAACTGGGATATGACTGGTCCCCTTGATCTAGATTTTTAGGATTATGTTTATTTTGGAATTCTTACTTCTCCCTGCTTAGACGGTTTCTAATTTAAGTGATTATTGTTGTAATTGTAATTGATGATTAAAATGTGTCATTAGTCCTAAATATCTTGGTAATGTAACTATATGTAGTAGAGAATACTGTAAAAAATCTAGGAAATAGTTACTAAGTCTGCCAAAAATAAAATCCATAAATTCTTCATGTTCATTGCTGTTTAAGGATTAGGGATTAAGAGGTAGCGAGACCTTTGAATCTGCTTATATATTTCCTTTTATATTAACTCTAAAATGTCTCTTTAGTGAAAGATTTAGTTTGTTTTCACTTGAAAATGCTCACTTATGTACAAGACATAATGCTCTTCAAAATTTCGAAACTTAGAATGATCTTTTCATTTTGAAAGTGTCATAAAATTAAATGTGATTAAACTTTCTAGGAAGTAAGAAGTCTTATTCTAAGTACTTTCTTTGAAAGAGGAAAATTATTTTTTGTAAAGAAAAGACTCCAAGATTCATCTGTCTCCTCTTAAATTCATCAAGGATTATACCTGAGTACGTCCCTAGTGTGATTTCATACTGATGCACTTTTGTTTTATTGACAAAAGGGAATAAATTGCCTTAAGAAGTACTTTGAGATAAACATTTGAGGAGTTTATATTTCAGTTTTGAAAGTTGTTATTTTTCCCTTTAGTAATGCAAGAAGATGGCCTCTGATGATAGATCCTCAGGGTCAAGCAAATAAATGGATAAAGAACATGGAAAAAGTGAATAATTTGCATATAATCAAACTCAGCGATCCTCAGTTTGTTACAACACTGGAAAATTGCATTCAGTTTGGCAGTCCTGGTAGGTTGACTAGTGAATGTGTAAATTACAGAAGAACCTGGAGGGGACATAATTAGCTAAAAATTTAAACTCCAGTGAATATCAAATGTTCTCATAGTTACGGAAAACAGAATTTATTTTTTTTTTCATTTTGAATCAAATAAGTACTATAGTAATTGAAGTCCTCACCCCAGGTTATAAGATACTTCTTAGCACAATAGAATTATAATACTCCATTTAATTTGTATCTTTTAACTGTTTGATGAGATTTGCCATTCCTTTGTTTTCCTGTTACAATAATTTTATTTCCAAAAAGTACTGTTGTTTTTATCTGGCTTTTCAAGAATATAAATACCAGATTGCTAGGCTGTGATCATTAATGATTCTTGTATTCTCTGTAGTATTTCTGTTGCAAGTGGTCTTATTACCTTCAAATAGAAATAAATTAATGAAATACATAGTTACAACCCCAGCTATTTTTCAATGGCTAACTGGACTACAAGTGAAGAAATGGATTGTTTATTCTCCATTATTTCTTTCTTGATTTTAACAAGCTCATACACTTACAGTGATAATTGAAGCAGACTTAGTTACCCAAAATTATTTCTACGGCATGAGGCATTTAATTTATTGTTATTTCCTTTTTAAAAAAATGGTAGCCATTTAACTGCTAAGCCAGCAGTAGTGATAGCATTTTATTTGCTTTTTTGCCAATTGATATAATATTAGAAAAAGAAATTAAAGGTGCATTTCTTTGATTTATTTTTCAATCAGCCGAATACTCTAAGAAACATTAAACTCTTATCTATAGATATTGGTCGATTAATGTTTTTATTGTTTGCACACTGTAAATGCACATTATACACATGTATTGTAAAGAACAATCAGTAATACAAATGCCAAGAAAGTCCTACTAATTCTTATGTTATGCTGAAGTGCTACTGGAAAATATTGGAGAAGAACTTGATCCTGTCCTAGAGCCGCTTCTCCTCAAACAGACATTTAAGCAGGCAGGGAGTATGTGCATTTGCCTTGGAGACTCCACCATCGAGTATGCTCCTGAATTCCGCTTTTATGTTACAACTAAGCTGAGAAATCCACATTATCTTCCTGAAACATCTGTTAAGGTGAGAATTTTGAAAATTAATTGCAACTCTGTTTTAATTTAAAAATGATTCCTTGGATAAAACTAGCGAAGAATTTCTGGGATTTGTTTATTTCTCTTCCCCTGCCAGCATTGGTTGCTTTATTTTTTTTACACTGCTGGAAGACTGGTATCACCTTAGAAGTGTTGACATTTCTCATATCTAATACTTCACCTTGCAATACTGTCATTCTTTCATACTGTAAAGAATTTATTTATTTTTATCACCTTTCCCAGTCTGTATCTCCTGATTATTTAGTTACCTTTCGTTATGAAAATCTTTACAAAGACTTAATATAATAGTGACCTCACATGCAAACTCTACATGAGGCTTTCATATTCATGATTTTTATCTGTAGTACAGGTAGGGACAGGAGTCAGTTAATTAAAACCAATACTTTCATCAATCTTGATGATTATTGGTTTTGAACTACATGTGTCAAACTATTTTCTAGTCTTCTGCTGGTAATGTATTCCTTCTCTTTCTCATGTAAAATACTGTACTTTTTTGCCACTTCTTCAGCAAGAGCATGCGGATTTTTCTGGATCCATTATAAATATGTCATGGTATGGGAATTCTTTTAACCTATAATTTTTTTACAGTCACTGATTTTCTCATAAAAAAGAGAACATGACTCTATCCTAATTCTAGGATACAAAAATCCCTATAATAATAGCACCACAAATTGCATGTGTACAAGGCCATTGAAGAGAGAAAACGTATGTGGCAGAGGCAATAATAGTTTGAAGTACAACTTCAACATGTATGTTACACTTACTTCGTGAAAATAGCAAAAATTTTGTGGGTGAAAAGTTTCTAAACGCCATAAAATGTGATCTACCTGTTTTTTATATATTTTGCAAAATACTGTGCCAACATTCCATTTTCCCTGAGATGTTCAAGTGAAACAATTCTGGAAAAAAAAACAATAGCAAATTTATTTAATCTTCCATTCATAGAAATGTTTTGCTCCTTTCTCTGTGACAGCTGCTTGATGCATACAGTTACCAAACGGTTGCTCTTGCATGTAAAAGTGTTCATTCATGTTCTATGGACCAATCACTTGAGCACTGATATTCAAAGTTTCAGTGTAATTTTGACGAACAGAATGAAATTTTATACGTTGTTGTCACATCCCTTTTCTGGTTAACTTTCTGGGTTAATCCTGGAGTTAGCTTTCCAACACATAATCTTAAACCCTCAGTTGCAATTCCTTTACTCACAAAGTTTGGTTGAGAGTATTACATGGTGGTACACAAACCTCGTATTGTAAATGAAGAAGCATTTTAATTGCATCTGGCCATATCTATGCTATCTTTCAAAAGATATATCTTCTAACAGGTGACATTATTGAACTTCATGATAACTTCAGAAGGCATGCAGGATCAGCTTCTTGGAATTGTAGTTGCAAAAGAAAGGCCAGATCTTGAAGAAGAAAAACAAGCCCTCATCCTTCAAGGGGCTGAGAATAAAAGGTATCAAGATAACTTCCCTTGCTAGGGATAGAAGCAGATTGCAGTTTAAGGAAATACAATCATGGGAAATATATTTCAGAGACCGTTTTTTGGTTTGAATTAACAGGAAATTCAAAACTGCTATTTTTGAGAGCCCAAACTTAGGCTGCTGTTTCTTTTTTTAGGCTGATTTGGATGAGTGCTCTTACTCATATTCCTACTGGTTGTGCCTTTCTTCTTCTGATATGGTTTCCTATTTCTGAGATTATTAGAAAATGTTAGAGAGCTGAACTGCGGGTTGTGTAATTGCAAAATGTAATTTGTGATTTATATTAAAAGAATTTAAGAGAATGTTTAATAAGAAAAAAAGGGTTTTGTCATGTAAGTTGCATACTGTGAATAGAATCTACACATTGTCTTATTTTACAGAAACTAACAGAAGACAGCTGTATTTTCATATGTGAAAAATCTTGTATATTATTTTAGGCAGCTAAAGGAAATAGAAGACAAGATTTTAGAAGTTCTCTCAGCCTCAGAAGGAAATATTTTGGAGGATGAAACTGCTATCAAGATATTGTCTTCCTCCAAAGTTCTGGCTAATGAGATTTCTGAAAAGCAAGCTGTAGCTGAAGAGACAGAAAAGAAGATTGATGCTACTCGTATGGGCTATCGTCCTATTGCTATTCATTCGTCAATCTTGTTTTTTTCCATTGCCGATCTAGCCAACATTGAGCCAATGTACCAGTATTCACTCATGTGGTTTATTAACCTTTTCATCGTGTCTATAGATAATTCAGAAAAATCAGAAGTTTTACAAACAAGGTAAGAGTGATAATTCACCATTTATAATTGGTGTTGTACTCATAGTTACTCCAGGTATGTTACTGTCATTTCTCCAATGTGTATTGTCTCAGGCATTGCATTTTGAAATATTTTTTGTACATATATATGTAATATATATTTTGAAAGTAATTTATTCATAGAAACAAAATGGTGCAATATATTACAAGTGCAACATATTTCATTGTTTCCATTTAGTAATTGTTACCTCGGGTCATCTGTGAAATTACAAAGTATCAGCTAAAGAAAAATGCTCCACTTGCTTTGATTTTATATTTCATTTCATGTAGTGATTTTGTATGTCTACAAGAAACAGAGAAGAAACTTTTTCACACAACTGGTGAGAAAGGATGAAGTCTTGTGACTGGGGCTGATGGCTGTAGAGTGTGCAAAGCAGTAATTATTAACCCAACCATCTTTTAAATACAGTTTGATTGTTGTTTTATACTTAAAGTGTCCCTCCCTCTTCCAGCTTGTTCATGAGAACAGGAGAAACTGTGCAGTCTTTAATGATCTGAATTGATTTTACATGTGGCGGACCTCACTATTATGATCACATTAGGATTATTCAAAATATTAAAAGTATTCAAAAATTCACCCTTAAAGTGAATTATCTACACAGAGATTCTTTAAAGAAAGTTTTCCAGTGTTCTGTCACATGAGTTATTGAATGCTACTTTAGTGGCTTTAGTTGATCTTCAAATCACAGAGCATTGCTCTGTTACTTAGCTACTTGCCTGTTCATCAAAAGAACAAAGGATGGGAAAGGGAACCTACTCGCCCAATTTTCATATAGAACATTTTTCTAGTTAATGTTGCAAATGGCAATTTCTGAATTATTCATTACTGTTTTAAATACGTATTTATTTAAATACAAGTTGTAGTACCTGGTAAGGTAGCACTTAGTGTGCAGTTTAATGTGCAGTGTTCAGTTTGGTGGCATATTGGCTATGAAGGTTATTTTTTCATTAGAATTTAGTCAAGGTCTGGGCAGTCTAAGTTTAGTATAACTGTTTTCTCAAAGATACTGCTACTAATCATTTAAGTCATAGCTTAATATTTTGGTATCATATTTGAAACTACATTCAAGGTAACCTTTTACCAACAAGGCAGTCTGTGTTCTATAAACCTATCTCTTTGACTTTAAATCTTACTCTTTTATATGTCAAAAATCCCCTGTATGCCTGTGTGCCTAAATTAAAGTAAGCAATAAATAAAATAATCTCATTTTGATTCAGAACCTTTCTGTCAGCAGAAATGTAAAGATACAGGACCTGTATCAGCCGACAGTATGCATTCCCAGGGAATTATTAATGGAAGCCCATTTTGATAATATTGCCCAGTGAAGGCAGAGGAAGACAGACTCACAGAAAATTCTCTGTGAATTAATAATTCACATAAGACTGTCTTGGGCTATCTTCATTAGTCAGGCATTTTTCACTACAGGCTCTGTGCTGAGATAGTTTTTTAGTAATTCTTTTCTCATGCAAACCATGTTACTTCTGTAACTGGAAAAAAGTTTACAGTTTGTCCCATGGCCATCTTTCTGTATTTTTTGTATAAGTTGTATGTACATCCATTTAACTGACGAGGAATCAGTAATTTTGAAAGGACTTAAAATGCTAATAAAAAAATAGGAGCATCTCTATATTACAGTAATATTATTAAATATGGTCTATTTCTTATTAGCTGAATAGAAGAAAACAAATATAGATTGAAACACAAGACTGAAAAGGAGACACTGGTCAAACAACATAGCTTGCTGTCAATCTTGATCTTCTGTCAAAAAATTTTCCACTTTTCAATTATAGATCACATCTAGGTTTCTGAATGATCACCAACTGCAGGAATACCCTCCGGGTAGCTCCCTGCCAAGGGACGGGTGATTTAGGTAGTTGGAAAAAAGCTATAGCACCTCTCCACATCTTTGTTACTACCTTGAAAGAAGTCTTTGAAGTAGTTGTGCAAGTTCAGACACTGCATTTCTAACCATCCAAAGGACTTTTCCTTGTTTTGACTAGATATTCAAGGTATTCAAACTTAAACCTTTATAAAACAGTAGATGGCCTCCTTGCTTTGTGTTTAAGGGAAATCATTGACAATAAATAACAGGGTTTTAAATATATTTGTATTATAGTGTATTAAGGAAATATTCCATAGAATGGAAAACATATTTCAGATCACCTGTAAAGATGGACTGTTTTGATTTTGGCGCTGCTATTTACATTCAGAATGAATTTTAAAATTGCTGCTCTCTTCTGCCCCTCTCAAAAGGGACCTCTCACTTCCTCTGAAAATCAAGTGTTACTAAGATGTAATTTGACTTAAATGGTTTTTGATGTTATTTCACTCACAAAATGGTACATGCATTTAATGATTGCTTTGGGGTGATTGACCAGAGAGTTTATTAGAACAAAGGGGAGACCTAGATGATTTGTAATAGGTTTCTAGAGTGCACTCTTTAGAAAGATATTAATGGAAGGTTGTTCTTTTTTTTAACACCTGTAGGCTGAAGATTCTCAAGGATCATTTTACTTACTCACTTTATGTCAATGTCTGTCGTTCCCTCTTTGAAAAGGACAAGCTGCTCTTCTCTCTTTGTCTAACTGTGAATCTCCTGAAATATGAAACATTGGTCAGTAATTAAAAATAATTTGCAGTTTGATATGATATATATTAAACTACATATACAAACTATCAGTAATATGAACATACAGGATAAGAATAGAAAAATAAGTTTATATGTAGTTATATTACTTAAGCCTCAATTTTGTGATGTTTTATTTTCATTTTAAAAGCATTTTTATAAGCATTGAAAAAGATTCTCTAGAATAAAATAAAAATATAACAAACAGGTTTGGCGACACTGAGATAGATGATAACAGTTTTTCTAAACGTTACTTAAACCAAAGCCCAGCCTATGTTATTCTTACAGTGAACACTGCAAAATTTTACTGTAGAGTTCTAAGAGCATATCAAAATGAATTGTAACCATTGATTTAAGAAAGTAATTATTTCACTTAAGGTGCTAAATATGTTTAATTTTGCACAGAATTTCTCAAAATCAAATGCTTGCACCAACTAAATTCTATTAATTTATAGTAACTCTTTACAAAGTATTTCTTTACAGGATTTTTTCAATTCATAATAAAATACATACCTTTTAACCATATCATCTGCAAAACAGTACTTACGGTTTCCTGGAGTTGTGTCTTTCAGTGTAATAGAGGGAACATTTAAAATTTTTATCTCAGGGAATACATAGAAGTGAATTCTTTGAAGAACTGACAGTAATAATCATGGAACACTAGTCTCCCATTCACAGGGACTTCAATTTAGAAATTAAAGACATCAAAGAAATTTTGAGATAAAGGAATACTGACAAAGGAATAAGATGCAATAGGCTGATATTTATTTTTCATATTTAGACTTGCCTTATAGGGAAAGGGTGTAAAAAGCATGGTTCCCTGAAATATGTCCAGTATTTTTTTCCTTCAACATTTTGGGATTTGAAGAATGGGTCTAAAAATCTGATCAGTTAACATTGTTCATTCCTCAAGTTAGGAATGCAGATGAATCTTTAAATTGGCTCATATCTTAGAGTTTTTTATTCCTTACTTCCATGTTTAACTGAAAACGGGACAATGAATACTTTGGAAATAAGTTTTTAGTAGTTGTGTAGAAGCTTCTTCAACTAATGCAAGAACTGAGAAAAATGTACTGATTTTCCATGTAATATACTAATATAATATACTAGATTTTATTTATTTAGTCCTGAAAGCGGTGTTTTTTATTGTAGATTGATGAGAATGAGTGGAAATTTCTGTTGACTGGAGGCATAGGCTTGGACAATCCCTTTTTGAATCCATGTACCTGGCTTCCTCAAAAATCATGGGATGAAATTTGTCGACTAGAAGATTTGCCATGCTTCACAAACATTCGTAAGGATTTTACACGACTGAAGGATGGATGGAAATTGGTATATGACAGCTTGGTATGTTAATATTCCTGATTACTTGCATTTATAGCTAATTAACACACTGAAAATATTTATTCGGGGAAAAGAAAGTGCTTTCACTTTACATGATATGTTCTTACGTATATGAGTGTAAATATTTAAGCAAATGGTGTGTAGTAGTAGATTATTGCCAATTTGTCAGGTGGCTTCTGAATAGCATCTAACGATTTGGATTGAATTTGGATGGAAAAAAGGCAACAAAACCTGCAGTTTGGTAAGGTGACAGTGAAATTTGCTAAACTTAAGGCAACCACTGTCCCTTGCCAGTCTATACATTTGTTTACAATGCTTTGAGGATACCTTTTCATGCTATTATGTAGCATGCTGCTTTCTTAGATAAGTGTGAAAAACCGATTATTGCCATGTAGAGAAACTAGAATGGATTCAGGAGACCTGTGTTTCCCACAGTGTTTCTCACAGTGACCTGATATGTGCATTAATGACTTAGTGTGCTGGTTTTGGCTGGAGCAGAGTTTATTTTCTTCATAGTAGCTGGTATGGGGCTGTGTTTATGGGGCTGTGTGGTTCAACCCTGTCAGGCAACTAAGCACCACATGGCAGCTCGCTCACCCCCATGGTGGGGTGGGGAAGCAGGAGGCTAAAAGTTAGAAAACTCACGGGTTGAGACAAAGACAATTTAATAGGTAAAGCAAAAGCCGTGTGTGCAGTCAAAGCAAAACAAGGAATTAATGTACAACCTCTCATCGGCAGGCAGGTGTTCAGCCATCTCCAGAACAGCGTGGCTCCATCACACATAACAGTTACTTGGGAAGACAAATGCCATCACTCTGAACATTCCTCCTTCTTCCCCCAGCTGTATATGCGGAGCATGATGCCATATGGTCTGGGGTAGCCCTTGGGTCAGTTGTGGTCAGCTGTCCCTGCTGTGTCCCCTCACAACTCCTTGTGCCCCCCCAGCCTGCTCGCTGGTGGGGTGGGGTGAGAGGGAGAAGAGGCCTTGATTCTGTGTCAGCACTGCTCAGAAGTGAAACATCTAGCACAAATCTATCCCTGGATTAACAAAAAGGAAAAAACATCCCTGTAGTAATGAAAACATTCCAGCACAGATCCAAAATATAGTCCCATACAAGCTAATATGGAAAAAATTAACTCTATCCCAGTCAAACCCAACACATGTTTGGATTTGTGCTGGAAACACTGTTGATAACACAGAGATGTTTTGTTACAGCTGAGCTGTGCTTACACATAATCAAGGTTTTTTCTGCTCCTCACAGCACCCCATCAGTGACTAGACTGGGGGTGCACAAGGAGTTGTGAGGGGACACAGCCGGGACAGCTGACCCAAGGGCTACCCCAGACCGTATGGCGTCATGCTCAGCATATACAGCTGGGGGAAGGTTGGCTGGGGAGGGGCCACTGCTCAGGGACTGGCTGGGCATTGGTTGGTTGGTGGTGAGCAATTGTTTTCATTCGTATCACTTGTCTGTCCTGGGTTTTATTTCTCTCTTTTTGTTATTTTCCCTTTCATTACAATATTATCATTATTTCAATTATATGAAACTGTTCTTATCTCAACTCACGAGTTTTCTCACTTTCACCCTTCCAATTCTCTTCCCCCCATCCTGCTGAGGGGGGAGTGAGCAAACGGCTGTGTGGTGCTTAGTTGCTGGCTGGGGTTAAACCATGACACTTACTTTAACTTCATCACTGTTTCTTTAAAATCTAAGCTCTTCAGATGAATTTTATTCCACATTTGGCCACTTGCTTCATCTTTAATTTTACTATGAACTCCTTTTTTTTTTTTTCTTTTAAATTTTATGATACTCTCCCTCCTTCTGCTTCTTGATATGCAAAGTCCTCAACATAGACATACCTCCTGAATAAATGATTAAAAAATTTGTCCTTCTTTCCTACTTGCACCATATCTGACCATAGCCACTTTCATGTTCAGATAATAGTCTATTTATGCTAGTCCAATGAAGCACTTTTCTCACTGTTAACTTAAATGATGAAAATTTATCACCAATATTCAGTCAAATGACCCAGGACTTCTTACACCCATTTCAAAAAGATTGTGTGTTTTATTCCTTTTAAGCATCAAGGATTTAGAAATCCTTTCTATTTTAAAAAATAGGCTTAAATTATGCAGAGAGGAAATGAACTGGTTTCTGATTGGAAATGCTCCTAAGTGTATGATGAGAGATATTAAAGAAACTAAGCAGCTGCAGCTCCTTCAGTTGTCCAGATTGCAGGAAATATGCAAAGAGCAGAGATAAAGCTTTCCTTGGACATTTACAAAAATATACAGCAAGTTCAGGGGTTTAGCGCTTCTTTGGGAAATAGTTGCTTGGAAAAATGAACAGAGAAATGATGGTGTTTGAAAGAGTTTGAGGGAGGAGACTAGTGTTATGGATTTTGGGATTATAGCTTTTTAAAGCACTGCTTAATGTAAATGAAAGGTGCTGACTTTCAGAAGTAAAGATTCAAGGTGTGTGAGATAGCTATTGTGCATTCACAGAGCCAAACGGAAATAAAGAGAAATGCCTTCATTTAAGTGGCATTCAACAAAATGAGATCTATAGAATCAGATCAGTTAATTTATAAGAATCTAATAAACAGCAACACTGGAGCCAGGAACATTCAGTTACTGAACTTTGAGTGCTAGATCAAAAGGAATGGCTTTATCTATCACTGTTCTGATATAGAAGAGTTGCTATGCCTTTTACTTCTTGTGTGAAAACATTTTTGTTACCTATCTAGCATTAATACCAGTACTTTCATGTAAATGCACTACAATTTTGAAAGCGCTCCTTAATGGGTCTTGGGGAAGATTCCTTTTTGATAGCTGTATTCTTTTATCACCAGTGTAGTTTATCCTAAGTAATATTCAACCAGCAGTTTTTCCTATCTTGTTAGTGATAAATTTAAATACAGGGCAGTTTCATGCATGCGAGTTAAAGAGAGGGTACGAAATCAGTGACACTTGAGCCATTTTGTCATCAGCAACCATACACGGAATATGAACGTTTTTCAATGGAGTTTGAGATGCACTTTTCTCCTCCTACTGTTGTAGATCAGGTTGCTTCCAAAAGTAGGAGACCTGATTTCAAATCCCCAATTCAAGGATTCCGTGTATTTTATCTGAAGTTGTATTGCATATTCTGGAGCAGGGACTGAAACATTCTCCTCTAGCTGGCTGCCTTAATCTCAAATTTACTGCTGCATCTTTTCTCATAGAGAAGTGAAGAGTTTTTTGGCACAGTAGCACAACTCAATGCAGTCTTCAGTGCAACCTTCACTCCTCAGTGTTTCTTAATTCACTCAGTTTTCTACAAACCTTGCAAATTCTTAGCTAAACTCTTTAACAGCTGTTAGAGATGTCATTCTGGGGTATGTATTTTTCCTACATATTAATATAAGAATAATGCAGCATTCTGGATTCCAATCTGAAACTAAGTGCCTTCTAAGGAACTTCTGTTAGGGAAGGAGGGAGCAAGGCTCCAGATCCCCAGCAGAACATGAGCTCCATTGTGATTTGATTTGCTAAATCAAAGTTGCTCAGAATGCAGTTAGCACAGGTCTGTCTGCACACTTCTGTGCAGCACAGCTGTAAGACCAGTTTTCAGAAAGGCATACCTAGCTGACACTCTACTTCAGTCTAATAAGAAGTTGACATGCCACACAACAACCGCTGTGCTCAATATAACTGCAACAAGCAACATAACAGCTGGATTATACATAGGCCATTTACAAACTAAGTCCTCTGGGACATTTAGTTTTCCAATTCTTGTCTTCCTACACTCATTTTCTGCATTCAGATGCAACCTAACTCAGCCATCATGTAATACTGTAATGTGTTTATCATTGTTCTTCACTTTCTATAGAAGAACCTTTTCTTATAAACACTCAAAAAATACTATAGCTTCTCTGCTGTAAGAGAAGCTTCTTAGATAAACATGTATTTAAAGTTGGTTTTATTTTAAAAAAGCTTTAAGCATGCCAACCCGATTTCTGTAGATTAAGAAAAAATACATCATGGATTGTTGTGTCACATTAAAAGATAATTTGCTCTCACTATAGGCAATTCCCAAATGCTTTAAAGAATGTTGAAATACATATTTTTTTTTAGGAACCCCAGCTTGAGGACTTTCCTGCAGAGTGGCAAGACAAGTTGGGGGAGTTCCAAAGGATGCTTATCATTCGCTGCTTGAGACCTGACAAAGTACGTACAAAACTTTCACCTTATTCAAAAAGGTCTGTCCATCTTGGAAACCAAAAGTATTTGCAAGTGTGCATTGCAACTGTATTGTCTACAGCCATTCTACAACAGCCTATCATACAGGAAAATAGGAACTAATGATTTCAAAAAACCAGCAAGTTTGAAATTGTAATGAAAAAAACTTTTTAAGAAGGGTAGGCCTGTAGCTTTTAAGTTTTGGTGTACACACCAAAAGTCCCAGAGCTCTTCTTCCTTGAGACTGTCTTACAAACCTTATGACTTTCCTTTTTCAGTACACCTGCTCTTTTTGCTTCTGTAACCTTTTTGATGGATGTCATTATCTATAGTAGATTTTGTCTGATCTAGGAAGATAATTTAGTGGTAAGCAGGAGTGTAGATAACGTAGGTGCTTAAAGCTAGAGCTAGCTTAAAGCTCTCTGCTAATTGCAGAGACACAGATCCATCTTGTTCTATGGAAAGTGTTTTGATGCAGAAACTGTTCTGATTTGAATCTCTTTAGGTGTAAGTCTTGAATGCAGCACATATCACAATAGGCGTTCACAGTTGTGAATCTTTATTCCAAAAACGTCAACCTACTAAAACCAGAATATAAGTATTTGCTTAGACATTTCTCATACATTCACAGGTTAGTGGGACTACTGTTAGTCCACATCTAGACATAATGACAAAGCACATTGTTAAAGATAGGAGTTAGTATAAACAGTTATGACCTCTGTTCCAGAGAGCCTAAGAAAGGAGTTGTCTACACTTCCTCACACAGCTGTTTAGCTTTATATTAATACTCAGATAAGAATATGAATGTTTGTACCATATAAAGAAGAGAAACTTTTAGAGTCAGACTTTACCCTTCACTTCTCATGGATTTTTTTGACTGGCAGGATGAGCTTTTAGAATGTTGGGCAGATGGACCGTCATGGAGAGGCACTGGAGGCAGTGGTGTATACTGATGCTTGGAGACAAAGTTATCCACAAGACGCTGTCTAGTTGCAGTGACTTCTTCTTCAAAAGAGTTTATTATGCTTCTGCCAGTTTTGCACTTAAAGCAAAGCAAAATATTGACACTTTAAATTCAACAGTTTAACTGTATTTCAACTTTATTCAAAACTTAGATCCTCAAAACCCCACTGATCTGCCACTAATTCTAGCTTAGAAGTCTACTTTTGGCTGTGGCCAGCAATGAATCGTTCAGAACTGTTTAGCAGCTATTTCATATGCATACCCCCATTTGATTCAGAAGCTCCTCTACCAGCCTTGACAGCAGGGCTTATTTCATTGACTGTTTTTGGTTATATGTAGTATACATTGTCTTTTAAAGTAAATTGTGAACCTGCAGTTTAAATCACATCAGGGAGGGAGACTTGAGTCTGATTTTCTTCTGGGTGAAGAGGCATGATCTTGCTTCTCAGGATGTGTTGGAATCTGCCCTAGTGCATCACCCTCCAATACTGGTGACAGTATTCTTGGGGGCAAACTGTCCCCACTGGAAGCTGCTGCTTCAAGTTTTCTATATGTTGAGCTTAGAAATAAAGTAATATTATGGCAAAGACCCCTTTTGTACCTTGGAACACCACTCTAAATAATTCACTGTTCAGGTTAGATAACATCATCTTCTCACTCTTAGTCCACCTTTTAAGATAACAGACTGCTCCCACTGCAGCATGTGATCCTATTTTTATGTACCCGAGTCAGTTGTATAGGGAACTTAACCTTGATACTCACCAGGTATATTTTCAATATGGAAAATTATCAAGAAGGCAAAGATCTTATTTGTGCAAACTCACTAGGAAGTAAGATGCAGAACCTTTACTGTGCCTCATCAAGGAACTTGGTTCACTTGATTCTTACTACCCATAGGATTAGGGGTCATATAGTGAGGATCAGCTGATCTGGATCAACTAGTTGAAGCAGCTCAGTTTTGTGTGCTTTTGTGTATATCAAGACTATGGCATGCATGAAATCCCAGAAGTGGGGAAGAATAACTGGATAGCTGTAAAACATTTGAAATGGGCTTTCAAGTTTGAAAGCTTAAACTGCTTTACTTGTAAAACTGGACATCTGAAGCAGTGATCTGGTCAAACTTTGTTTTCTCACATGTGTTGTTCATTCCTCCTGAGAAAGAGAGAGCTGCTCATTGTAGAGCTTCCTGGATTGATTATTTATTTTTCTGTAATGAGTTGTTGGAAAAACCTTTCTGAAGGAAGGTTTTCCTTCAAATACTAGACAACAGACTACACTGAGAAGTGTTTAGGTGCAGATTTCTTAGTCAATAATGCATGTAAATCATTACTTCAGAATACTTCAGAATAAGTCACGTTCTAGCTTTACACAATCACTCCTTGCTGATGCCTGGAAGTCTCCATGGTGATGATGCATGGAAACTCCTGTTTAGATTCTAGCTTTGAATGTTATATTAGGATTATTTGGTTAACACTTACAAGGAAGGTTCTCACCCGTGTCATCTCCAGCATGTAGTACTCCTCCACTGTCAGGTCATCAAAGGGCTTTCTAAGGGATAAAAAGCCACAGCTGTGACGTTTGGTGTGTTCCTCCCTGCAACATAAACCCAAAATAAGAACAGATATTAAACCCATGAAAGTTAGATTACAAGAGATGAAGAAATCTTAACAGACAGGTCTCTTCAGTTTTTCTACTGTCTATCAGTAGAAAAAGTATCAGACAGAAAACATACAAAACAGATTTTAGTGGATCTCAGATAAAAGCTATTTGAACTACTTCAGGGTTACTGGCAGAGATAAAGTTTCAGTAGGCTTCAGTTTTGTGAGCTGTTACAGAGAAACTGGTAATTTTATAATGAGTAAGGGGATGTTGTCAAAGATGTTTAGTTCAAGAACATTGTTACATCTGTGCTTACCATGGGTCATCATTTGGTTCCCAGCCTTCCAGTTCTATCAAGCAAAAGAAACATTTTGCCACATCTGGTTCATTTGCACTTGGACAGTGGACAAAACCCGCCTTTGCCATCTGCAGGTGACAGTTTAGAAATTTAGAGCCTCATCCAACACACTGTGCATGTTCACATCAGCAAACTGTTTCTGAGAGCTTGCAAACAGTGCCTTTCCCCACAGTGTCTATCAGCACAGATCAGGCTGTAAAATAAATTTTTAGTGTGAGGATTGCAAGCAGATAAATAAACAACTAGTAAAGGAACAAGGAATAGGCTACAAGTAGTGAACAGATTTCTGCATAGCTTTGGTGTCTGCAGGCTACCAGAGTAGCTTTGTTCCCCCAGATAATGTCTAGTAGGTGCCATGCTGCACTGGCATTTCAGTAGCAGCACGTGAAATCTGCCATAGCCAGGGCTTTAAAGAATATTTTCAGAGAAAAAACATAGCATAAGACCATGGACATAAAAAACCTTTAAATATAAAAAGTGTGCAATGCCACATCTTTAACTTCTATGTTTTCCTGTCACTTTAGAGAACACTAAAAATTAAGTGAGTTTCAGTCATCAAACTTCACACCTCCTCAGCTCTTGCAGTATGACTCATCTGAGATTCAGCCTGAAGTTTCATGTGTATGCCCAAGTAGAAGTCGGGGGTATATATATTTTTTTAATGCTCAAGTCAAAGCCTGCAGGGACATAAACATTAAGTTTTCTAAAATTTAAATAATTTCAATTTCTGAATTTTAAGTAGTGATCATTCTGCTACTTAATCCTTCCTGCTTGATGCGTCCTTGTTTCTTCTAATGTAGGCTTCTTTTTTGTGAATGAAAATTTGCAATCAGAAAGACTACAAAATACTCTTAAATGACAAGAACAAAAAAAAATTAAAACAAAAGTAACTATATTCAGTTCTGTAGTTAGTCTAGTGAACTGGATATGCAGAAGCCAGCCATCCTACTACAGTATTTCTGAGCAGGGAACAGAGGAAAGTTGGAGTATTCAACTCTTCATCTTCTTCAGGCTTAGTGGAAGCTCACAACTCTTCTTGAACATAAATATACTTAACAATTCAGCCACAGTGTGTGTGTATATATATATATATATATATATATATAAAGGCATAGTCAAAATATCCACGTTCAGACTTACATTTTCTGGAGTGCACTTGCAGTTCTCCACAAAAGGCCAGTTTGTGAAAGTTTTTAAACGGCTCTCATATTCATACATATTCTTAAAATCACCCAAGAGCTCAGAAGCTGAAGCAAGCTCTTTCAAGAGCATCTCCATCGTTAAAGCTTGCAATTAGGATAGCCTAGAACCTCCCTCCTGCTCTCAAATTTAAGGCATTGCACTAATTGGTTACACATTGCACCTGTAAAGCAGGGTAAGTTTGGAAGTAAGTAAAAACAGAAGTGATTTTATGAGCAGGACAATCAAGAGGAATGAAGCTACTGGAACTTTTTTCTTCCCGTGTCACATTCTGTGTACTCAGCACACTATATATTTATTAACTGAAAGTACCTATGCTAATGCAGTAGGAAAATCACAAGTTCTATAATTCAGATGTCAAAAATGCAAGTTAAAAACTCTAGCTACAAAGACAGCAATTTTACTTTTTTTTTTTTTAAATATTACTCCGATTGTGACCAAAGTGATTGAATTAACACTGCTATCTTGAAACCTTTAGTGTTTCTTGAGTTTTGTGTTAAATATTAAATCTTAGTATCACATTTGCAAACACTGTTGCATTTCTTTAAAGGGGAGGTGGTTATTGTAAAATATTCTAGAATGTCTCCAGAGATAGAACGAATGGTGATATTTAAAAGAATCATATCTGTAAGGGTTTACAGGATGAAAGCATTAAGCTGTCATTTTATAAATTGTCTCTCATTTTGGTGCAGAGCCCAGTTAACTTCAGTAGGAAGTTTAAACACCATTGTGTACAAGACTGTGGTACACAGCAGTTTTCTAAGACAAGATCTTAACACCTTTGAAAGGTGTTGCATTATGAGACTGCAGAGTTGAAAACCTCTCCATAGTATAGATGAAGTGCAGAAAAATTTCCAGCTTCCTCTACCAGCCCATTAGTCTGTCCAGATGTGGTGACAGAAATAAGAGTAAGGAACATTTGCATAGGAATTCTGTTTTCAACCTTCTTAGAGCACCTTTTTTGCCTTGATTTACAATCATTTATTCCTCTGGGACTGTACTTGTATCTAATTTTATATGCAGGAGTACTGTCCTTGAAAGTTATATTAAAATGTTTAGAGTAATGCGTGTTAATGCTTACACAAAGCCAGGACACTTAAATTCTAGTTTTCCTTTTTTTTGTTTTTTTTTTTAGATAATACCAATGGTGCAGGAATTTATCATTCACAACCTAGGCCGTCCATTTATTGAGCCACCTCCATTTGATTTGTCAAAAGCATTTTCTGATAGTCATTCTTGTACACCACTGATATTCATACTTTCTCCTGGTGCCGACCCCATGGCAGCCCTTGTTAAGTTTGCTGATGATCAGGTATTGTATTATCTACAGACGTTTTTAATACAGTATATGTTTGTGTGTGTGCACATGCACCTATAGTTGTATGAAACAAGGAACTTCATTTAAGTAAAAGTTGAAATGCCACAAAGCACTAATATAAGTAAGCAGCTTGGTTTTAGGAATGAATAATTTGCCTATTATTTATAAGAAATTGTATCTTAAATATTTTGGCATATTTAAATATAATGTGATGTCATGATCTATTAGTGTGTAATCTCAAATGGAAAATGGAAAAAAGGAACAAAACCATAATATTATAAATGTTCATTGTGAGGCATGTTATCTGAAAAAGTGGGTTTTTTTTTCTAATAAATTACATATTACTTCATTAAAAAACACTGTAGTAATATAGGACCTTAGGGTCTTGGGTGGCATTTAAACCTTAGACTTCAAATACGGATTTTTTTTTTGGCTTCGACTGTCAATATTACAGGATTTAAAACAAAAAATCCCCAACAGCCTTTATCAGTTCTTATGTAGAAGAGTATCGTTATAATACTAGAAAGTTGTTGGTTTCTGGTAAGATGTATTTCTTGCATTTCCTGACTATTATTCTGTTAGAATTCCGTGCTGTTGTAAATTGACAGACATACTTCAAGTCTCCAACCACCAAGCTGCAAATGTATCCTGCATTTTATAGTAGGTTGTCTACGTCCTTAAAAGCGTACTGTTTTTGGGAGTATTTTGAAACTGTCAGAATTTTACAGTTCTGGATTAAATGGATGTGTAGTTGGAAGATAGATAAGAGGTTTTAGTCAGCTGGAATGACATAAAAAAAAAAAGATTTAAACTATATTTTATACTGGACATTGAATATTTCAAGAATACATACAGATGTGAACTCTCATACTAGAAGGTTCAGTGTATTTATGCAATATTATTCTTAACATAATATGCTTTCTATATGCAGGGATATGGTGATACAAAGCTTAGTTCTCTGTCACTTGGTCAAGGCCAAGGCCCAATAGCCATGAAAATGATAGAGAAGGCAGTAAAGGAAGGAACATGGATAGTTTTGCAAAATTGCCATCTAGCAAGTTCATGGATGCCAATACTGGAAAGAGTCTGTGAGGTAAATTAAGTATTATCATCTTCTTATAAATAATTTTGAAGGCATGTCTGATCCATACAGGCAACTGAAAAGCCAGTTTAGCATACTTTATGATGATTTCCATCATATAAGGGTAATCATCATATATTGATTCTGTCTTTTTTCCTTCTGCCTGCTGGAATAGAAAGTGCTCACAAACACGGGTCGGGCCCATTCCGTGAACAGTAAATTCCAGCCGCTACAACACTCTTTAGGCCAAAAGCTATCATCCTATATCTCTTACAGCAGAAAACCAGTATGTTAAGGAATTTTGGTCTTGAACAGCTGTAGCTTTTTTCAAAGAGGTACTGGTGTATATTTATTTCTTTTTCTCCCCCCTTAATAAGCTTAACACATTTCTGTTGTATCCATATTATCATTATTATAGCCCTTCCCAGAACAGCTGTATGATGTTCATTGCAGTAAATGGACAAAGTATATATTCCATTGCTCTTGTGGTATAGAGCCTGCACTTGCTTTTGTTCATATATTCCACAAGCATTCACAGAGAAGACCAATTTTAGTTCAAAATACTGAAGTCTTGAATAAAAAATACACCAGCTGTGGAAGTTGTAATTTGTAACTGTGAATTTCACTATAATTACATAAAAGCATCTGAGAAATTAAGCTTTGAACTGGTGTATTTTCCCAGTTAAAAAAAAATTTGTTTTAATAAAAACACTTGAGGTATGTATTAATCTACTGTGTATTCCAATTACCTGTTTTTATACGTGTTTATTATAGGAGCTAAACCCTGATACAACACATCCAGATTTCCGAATTTGGCTCACCAGTTACCCATCTGCCACATTCCCGGTGTCTGTACTTCAGAATGGAGTGAAGATGACTAATGAAGCACCAAAAGGTTTACGGGCCAATATAATTCGTTCGTACCTGATGGATCCAATATCTGATCCTGACTTTTTCAACAGCTGCAAAAAACCTGTTAGTACTGTTGTATTGTAACTTTGAAATCAGTTACAGCAGACGCTGATGACTCTGTATGTGTGCTCTGGGGGGAAAAAAAATACCTTTTCCCAAATTAAATGGTTGTCTTCCACTGCAATGAATCTGGTTTTGATTACTGGTAGTAGTAAGGTAAATTTAATTTTTATTGTTTCTCTCCTACTTCTTCAACTGAAATTTTGTGGTATGGCATTAATAATACATCTCTTTAGTTTCAAAAAATGTAAGACTTGGAAAAATCTTAGCCACTCTTTTCATAAACTGGATGTCTGTTTGCAAGCATATTTTACATTATTTTTCTATAATTAATGTAATTCTTCTAAATTAGGTCATATACTTTGCCAAATGGTCTCAAATGAAAAACAAAACAAAAGTTCCTACCTGAAGTTTTTCTTTAACGGCCTGAAATCTATCTTGATTGTGAGGAAAAAAAAAAAAAATATTGGGCGAACAATGTTTTATAATAGTGGTGTAAAAAAAAAAATGCATATCTACATGGTCCTATACTCCTAGTTGTATGTGTCATGTATATTAATTACATACACATATATAGATTTAAAAATGAAATTGCTTTGAGGATTCACACTGATTTAAGGGAATATTTATAACTGATGCTTATGATGGTTTGATGACTTCCCGATGAAGGCCTTTGTATATCAAGAAAATGTTTGTTACCAGAGCAGGAGCTGGGTTTTGAGTGACTCAGACCACTGCTGTGCAGTATGTGAGAAAAAATGAAACAGTTTAAACCAGTCATGAATTATTAATGGTGTTGCATTTGGTTTTAAGGCCGAGTTCAAGACATTGCTGTATGGGCTCTGCTTCTTCCACGCGCTGGTGCAAGAAAGGCGGAATTTTGGGCCATTGGGTTGGAACATTCCATACGAATTCAATGAGACTGACCTACGCATCAGCGTGCAGCAGCTGCACATCTTCCTCGACCAGTACGAGGTACAGAACTGCTCACAGTGCTCACTGGTCCTTGCTTGCATTTTCTAGGACTGTTTGTGCATTTACTGATGCAGGCTGAGTGCTGCCACAGAAACAGTTTGGAAACCAAGGTCCACTTGCAATAGAATCATAGAATCCCAGGTTGGAAGGGATCATCTGGTCAACTTGTCTAGACCGTGCTTTTGCCAAGAAAAGGTGGCCCAGTACCACGTCCAGCAGAAATTTGAAACTGTCCAATGCTGGGGAATCCAGACTTGGGGAGATTATTCCACTGGTGCTAACCAACCACATTAAGTGGTTTAGTGTAGCATGATCAGTATATAATTAGTATGGGGAACTTTCAAATTACAGTTTAGTTCTGCCATGCAAAAGAGAGCAGTGTTTGTTCCATAGAGTTAGTTGCCTTAGTCACTGGAATCCTATCCTGTCTTTAGTCAGGGACTGTGGATTCAGCTCTTGGCAATGTTACTGCAAGCTATAAAATATCGTACTAAAACCCTTAATTGCTAACTGTGATTTACTCAATGATAGGGATAATACTAGACCCTGGACTGTTGCAGATTAACAACCATGATCTTTTTGTGTAAATTTGATGACGTTTTCTTCCCTGTTTGCAGAGCTAGGCATTGTTTCATAGAAGCCTCTCTGGAATTTGCTAGCAATACATGATACTTCTTTATGTTCCAGCTTCCTAAGCAACCCGCTATAGCCAGAATCTGCTAAAAGTTATGGTTGGGATCAGGCAGGGGGTGTTATTTTCCAAACCACTGTCAGCCTAGAGTGTTTTTGGTTACCGATGTGGTTAACAGGTAAATTGTGATTCAGCATGAGGAAGCAACTTCATGAAGGTGTGTGTTTCTTTTCCTGTGGGAGAGTTGAAGAGAGGGGCCTGAGGAGGATGCCCTCCCCTTACATGACCAAAGCTTAAGAGCAAATGTAGTGCATAGCAGGGAGGGAAGCATTCTTTTTCCTGCAAGATAAGGACTTGTACATAGTAAACAGATTTCTTGGTACTTTTTTGAACTGGTTTGCTTTAGCCCAGTTCTCAGCATATCACCCACTCTTGCCCTGACTTGCTGTAAATAATTTATCTCTTCTCACTCATAAGTTATTCCTTTTATGCACCTAAGAGGATTCTAGCTTTTACCAACCTCAACTTTAAGCATGTCTGATTTTATTTTCTAAAAAAAAATAAAAATAAAAATTTATGAGCACAGCTATGGCCCTGTGACAGCATACATTTATTTTAGAAGTATGTATAGCCAAACAAAAGAGATAATTTTTGAGGTTTTTCCATAAACTTGCACTCAGGGAGTTCCAGCTGCATTACTATGGAAATTTTTGGTGCTATTATTCTTCAAACAAAGCAATGCTGGGTGACTTGATGGATGATTATTAGAGTATCTGAGGATCAGGAGAGCAATGGTACAAGCATGAACTAGCAGAAATAAATAACAGCTTTTAAACTTTCCAGTGAGAATTCTGGCTGACTTCCAAACAAATTACAGTGATGCCCATATGGCTGTCCAGAGGAGCGCTAGGCTGCAGTTCAGATCATTGTCTCGCCTTTTTTCAGGAGGTGCCATATGATGCTCTTCGTTATATGACTGGAGAATGTAATTATGGTGGAAGAGTCACTGATGACTGGGATCGGCGTACGCTCCGTAGTGTTCTAAACACGTTCTTTTCCTCGGAAATCATTACAAATGTAGATTACAAATTTGATACAAGTGGCCTCTATTTTGCTCCTGCTGAAGGAGATGTAAGTATCGCAGAACAACAGAATTACCAACATCTTATTTTTTAAAAAAATAGATCCATCTTTATTGGCGGATACATGCCTCAGTGCTTACTGCTGTCACTGCTTGCTTTGTGGCTTGATCTCACATTGTATTAGGACTTGTTTCAGTGACTTCTAAGAAATGGAAGTGACGTAAAAAACCCACTAGCAACTAAATTGACTTTGCTGTGTGTGAGTCAGCAGCACACTTAGGGGACAATAAGGGAGAAACAGTCTGCTGAAGGTAAAAGCATTATAAAGTAGGCATAGGAGAATTAGTTGATCATTATCTGCTGGAGGTAGAAAGGACACAGTAATCAGTTTAATTTATCACACAGGAGAGTTACATTACACATCAGCAAAATACCTTCAGAAACTGGGCAAGCAGTGGGCCCAGAAAGGGGCTGCAGTCCTTTGCACTAGGTAATTTATTTTGTAACAGAATTTCCCACAGCTGTCAGAAATTTTGTCAGGAATTATTTAAGCAAAGCCAATCCTGATTTCAGGGTAAGAGGATAGACCAAAGCAATTTGTGAGGCACAGTCAGCCCCTGCATTTCCTTTTATATCTTAGTTTACACACTGTATTAATTACACTAGGAAAGTTTGTGTAGTGGTTTTGAGACACAGCTTGCAGCCTGTCATGTCAGGGGCTGTTTGGCTATTTCTGCATCTTAAGTCTAGAGTACTTCTTTTTATTCCTTTTGTCAGTACCAAAGCTATATTGAATATACAAAGACACTTCCACTGAATCCCTCCCCAGAGATATTTGGAATGAACGCAAATGCTGATATTACCAAGGATCAGTCAGAAACACAGCTGTTATTTGATAACATACTTCTTACACAGGTATGTAAAGAGTAGAAACCACACACCATCTTACCGTAACTTTCTACTCGTCTCCATTAATATGGTTTTTTTTTTCCAGTTTTTACTGTACCTTATTGTGTTGTATTGTTCCACTTAAGAATCTTTTAAGGTTTTTTTGGTTTTGTATTTTTCCTGTCTTCCTAAGGACTTTGTACATTGAGTTTGCCTATCTTCTACTCCCTCCAGCTTTTAACAATTTTCAACTTCTTGGACAGTTTCAGTTAAGTCTGTAAGCCAGGTACAACCTAGGGGTGCTATAGTTCCTGTAAGCTTCATGAGGAAAATACAGAGAGCAAGAGGGACCTGAAGGGACAGCGAGACAGAGCTCAGCATTGCTCTGCGCTGTTTCACAGCACCTGGCCAGCCAGTGGTGCTGATGGGTACATCAGAGATGAGGGGAGAAAGATTGATTTACAAACCTGTAGGTAACCAGATTTTGTTAGTTCTAAGTTAATAACTTATTGTAACAATGTAGGAAATTCTGAAACAAATGAATGTCAATCGCAGGGGAAGAGTGTTGAAACTGTAACGATCTTTTAAACAGTGCCTTTAAAAACAGCTCTATTTTCCTGCCTTTTAACTACTCACTCTCCTAAATCCTCTTTTTCTCAAAATAAATATAAATTTTTGGCTCTCTCTAGTCTCAGACATCTGGTGGTGGTGCAAAATCCACTGATGAAGTTGTTCATGAAGTCACAGGTGACATCCTAAACAAACTTCCTCCAAATTTTGACATTGAAGCAGCAATGAGAAGATATCCAACCACTTACACTCAAAGCATGAATACTGTGCTTGTCCAGGAGATGGGACGCTTTAACAAGTTATTGCAAACAATACGGGACTCCTGTGTTAACATCCAGAAAGCAATAAAGGTGAGCTGAAGATAACCTTTAAGGGAATATACCCTAGAACCTAGACTCAATCTCTGAGCTATCAGTGCAAGTACCCAGAGAACTGACCCTAAAATCTGATTCAGATCAGTCAGTCAAACACTTTAAAGAATCTGGACTCCAAAATGATTTATTGATCTGTATCTTAAAGCTGATACTAGTACATTGGAATATAAAAGTACTATCGTGCCTACTGTAGAGAAACCAAACCAGGATGTTTTAAACTACAGATCTGCTAACAAATAAGACAAGCAGTAATTAGGTTCACATCTGGTTTTCTGCCTCACTAGCATGAAAGGCTGAAGCACCTCACACAGTTTCCTACAGATGAAAGCATGTCTCCAAAACACCTCAAACAGCAAAACACTGCTACTGAGGATTCCAGTTAAGATATCACAGTCCTAACTCAATGTTTGTTCTCAGTAGGAATCAAAAGCTATAGCTATAAAAAATTTAAAAAAGAAAAAACCAGGAAAAAGTCCGTTTGGGTAATTTTTATTTATCCTATTATAGCTCAAGGCTGATGAGACATTTAAAAAACCTCCACCCCCAAACCTGACTCCTCTCCCCATTAAAGCTAAGCTACGAGCTGAAGTTTGCTGCTTTACAATAAAGCACTTGCAGCAATGTTGCAGAGTTTTGAGGAAATTTTAAACAGTATTAAAAAGGAGCATTTACAGTTAGTAAAACTTAGAAGTGCTCTGGGAAGACCATGTTTCTGAGAAAGGATGGCAAGGGAGAATTTTCCGATATGAGCAGTTTTCTCCAAAAGAGGGTATAGACCTTTTCCCTGACCAATGTACAACTCACTACCAGATCAGACAGAAGACCGCAGTAGCTTTTTGTGAAATCCATGATGTCCATTATGCTTGCTTTCAGTGTTGCTCCTGTCTGACTTAGCAAGTTCATACATCTGTTGGACAGAGCACTATGTTGATTCTTAATCATTAAAACAAGCCTGTTAAGCAAAGTATGTTGATTTCTTCCTTTCCAAAATTTCTTTTAGGGGCTAGTAGTGATGTCTGCTGAACTGGAAGAAGTGGTAAACAGCATTCTGAAAGGCAAAATTCCAGGACTATGGATGAGTAAGTCTTACCCAAGCCTCAAGCCTCTGGGCAGCTATGTGACTGACTTCCTTAGCAGACTGAAGTTCTTACAGGTGAGCAATCCCCATTTACATGGGTTTGTTCAAAGCATTTACTGTTTTTGTCTGCTGATGTCAGGTGACATGTCCACAAGTGAACACACACGCAAATTACTTCCACTGAATAACTGACAGGTCAAGTTCAGTTCATTTGCGCATGTTTTGTATAGCCACTTGCTCATCACAGCATCTGATGCAGCACTACGATTTGCCACATATGCTACACCTCACAAAGAGAGCTGCAGTACATCAGTAATACTGTATGACAGCCTTCTGCAGTGAATTTACTAAGGGCCTCTTAAACTGCACACAGATCTGATGGTGCTAATGACTTAGGAAAATACTGCTGAGTTTCTTTTCCAGTGAGCAAACTGAAATTAGTAAAACATTCTAACACAAAATCTCATGTTAAAGTCAAATACCAAGGTTTCAGTAGAGTGCTGGAGAAGAAAGCTGGATGAGTTAGGGAGAATCAGTGGGGTCCCTTCATCTGTAGTCCAGATTCCCAAAACTGACTTTAAACGAGAAGTTATCTAGAGTCTCAGCACCATTCTGTGGCTCAGTAATCTCAATCAACTGAAGAAAACCAATCTGATATCAGGTTGCCTGCTCCATACCTGTTGTAAGAACAGGTCTCAAGACAAAAGATCTAGCAACAAATACCATAACTAACTTAAAAAAAAAATAAAAATCAAAATAAGCATCCAGTATCAGATCCAGGAGGCTATTCACAAAATCTGCATTTCCAGAGAACCTCTATTTTATGTTTCTGGACACACATCACCCAGTCAACACACCTCAGTACCTCCTGCTTTCATCTGTAGCAAGCCTGACAGCAGTGGAAAGACAAAAGTGCCATTTCTTGAACAGAATCCAAGACAGAAATTAAACTTGTACAGAGGACTGCCAATAGCTAAGAGGATTATTTTTTCTTTCTTGGGAGGAAAACTACTTAGTAGTAGAGACAAGTAGTTTAGTTATCTTCACTGTAATTCTCTATAGTGGATAACTGTAGCAAAATTTTTTCAGGCATTATTCAAAACTGGTATTCTCAAAAATCAGAAAAAGGTCTTCTAGTATGTAGTAAATATTCACCATTGCAACAGATCTCACATATTTTACAACCAAATTCAATTAATTTTGGCATTTTTAAAGATCTTTTATAGACATGTCTCCACAGTGTAAGCTATTAAAAAAAATAAAAATCAACCAAACAAAAATAAAACCCTGCCCACACCCCTCCCCAAATGCACAGAAGTTTAATTAGGTTACATATCCTCTTCATGAGGAAATCATCCCTCCTCATCTTCAACTTGCTGTACATACTTATGACGATGTGACTTTGGCCCCGAGAGGGAAACATGACCCTTTCAGAGAGAAAGCAGCCTGCAAAAAATCTGTCATCGAGAAACAAAGGTGAATGCTAAACAGCCTTCAATAACAAAGGAGAGAAGGAGAATTGAACGCTCATTCGGTGAACTTACAAGGATGATGCATGTTTAACAGACTTACTCAGACTAAGTCATTCACATAAACTAAGTACTTCCAGCAACAGTGCTGGTTTTTTTTTATTTGATGGTAGGTTTTTTGTTTGGTTGTTGTTTTTTTTTTTAAAACAGAAGCTAGTGACATTTTAAAAAGACATGGCAGCCATCCAAAGTTTCACTGCTTTCAGAAAAGAAAAAGACAATCCTGGATTCACAAAGGGAGAAATTACTTCTGCTGTTGTTCTAGAGGGTATTTGCTTTCCTAAATGCTACAAAAAAAAAAAAAAAAAGGAAAGGCAGTTTTTTTCTTTTCTCCTCCTCTCTCTTTTGCTGCTGCAGATGTGGTATGAAAATGGAACTCCACCAGTCTTCTGGATTTCAGGATTCTTCTTCACTCAAGCATTCTTAACAGGTGCCCAGCAGAACTATGCCAGAAAATACAGCATTCCAATAGACCTACTAGAATTTGACTATGAAGTGCTGGAAGACAAAGAATATGAAATTGCTCCTGAAGATGGTAAGTAAATGCATGACACATCTTTGCTGATGTACTCAGAAGATAACATTAATTTGCAGACTCCGAGTTATGCAATTTAGTTAATGAATTCAGCTAGAAAACATACACAACTGTGCTGCTCCCCACGAGATGCACATAAATCCTTAAGAACTGCTGAGATTAGTTCACCTTCTGGATTAGCATGCAGCTATAAACCACCACCAAGATGACACTCCTTACAGGACTCAACCTCCCACAAGAGATGAAACTTTCAAGTGATACGTAGCTTGCCTAGTTTTTTTGTTTTTTCCCTTTATTTCACTCCATTAGCATGTTTGTCTGAAGATTCACATTTTCTTAGCCAAGCAAAAACCAAGCATTTAGTAGAGAAGTTGGGTAATGCTACTCTACCTCTCCCTACAAAAATACCTTATGGATATGATGACAGTGTGCAACAGGGGACTGCTCTGAGGCGGGAAAAGCCCTATTTTTTTATCAAACCCCTTTATTATATATTACTTACCTTAGGTTCCAGATGCAGATACATTCATTGGCTTGCTCTTCCTCAGAAAAAAAGTACAGATTAAACGGAACTGTTCTTAATACTCTTCTGAGGATCAGTTTGAGTGGAAGTTGTGTAAAAAGAAGGGCTTGCCAGGTTGCCTGGGAGACCTACATCCAGTCAGGTTCAAGTCATTTTCTGTTAGGGCATCTTTATTTTTTGTTTTGTAAGTTACAGTTTTCAGACTACAGAGCAAGAAGGTACAAGTCTGATGAAAAACATGTTGCTGTAACTTATTTTATGCTTCTGGAGGACTGCCATTCTGTCATGTCATTATGACATGTCCAAATAAAGATATTTATATTTTTTTTAAACATTTAAAGACTTCTTTTTTCTTCTTTTCTTTACTCCTTTGATGAACCACTTTAAAAAGGTATAAGCAAGTGGCAAGTTGAAACATAAGCAGTGAAACAATGTGAAGACTAACTAGTGAAAGACGATTTATATGATCAAATGTTTGGAAACATTAAAGGTGGCAACATGTGGTACACACAGAAAACTTTATAATAACAGCAGCTGTAAAAATAGTGTCCTTTACTGTGGAATCATTTTTAAGCTCTGTCATTTAACATTCAGAAAAGGCTGGGTACACTATGATATCACTAGACATTGTAACTTTACAAAACTTCATAGAATTGTAATTGTAATAAATTGTAATGAAGTGTGAAATTGTGTTAATACTCGAAGTTATTTGATCAACACTTGGAACACACAAAATTGAGGAAAGATCCCACACACCCGATTAACTGACAGTTAGCAAATGTGTGTTGCGCTAGCTGCTGCTCTCAGCCAGAAGAAGTTTTCAGTTTTTGTGTAATATGGTATCTCTTCCTTCTGATTCAGGGGTCTATATCCAGGGATTGTTCTTGGATGGAGCACGCTGGAACAGGCAAACTAAGAAGCTAGGAGAATCTCATCCCAAAATCCTCTATGATACAGTACCTGTGGTCAGTATCTTTCATTTGGTGACATTTTACAGTACTGTACACCCACAAACACTGTAGAATTAATACTCAAGTCTTGAAAGAAGCAACAGGATAATTCTTAAAAAAAGAAAGTAATTGAAATATTTTGTGTTGAAATAGAAATCAAGAGTTTGAGAGGAGTTGAGAATCCTCTGCTAATAATGGCGTTGACAGGAAATTTGGTGTTGCATATTTTGGGAGAGAAAGCAATCTGCTAGGAAAGAGAAAACAAGAAACAGGTTTTCAGGGCTATGTTAAAAAGCAAACAAACCAAAAAAACCAGCGATGTCAAAATACTTCGGCCAAGCCAAGACTATTTCCCTTTTTTAACTGAGATGAAAAGGATTATTTTATTCCTTACTGCAGATATGGCTAAAGCCGTGTAAGAGAGCAGACATTCCACAGCGACCAAGTTACCTGGCCCCAGTGTATAAGACCAGCGAGAGAAGAGGGATCCTGTCAACTACAGGCCATTCCACCAACTTTGTCATCGCAATGACCCTCCCTTCAGACAAACCGCAAGAACACTGGATCAGACGGGGTGTGGCATTATTATGTCAGCTTAACTCATAGATATATCACAATTTATGGAGGTAGGTGCATTTTCCAGATCACTTATAAGGAATGCTTGTCAGTCCTGACATACCACATAAAAAGAGAAATCAAAATGAGTTTGTTTACAATGTTGCATTTGTGCCTTTCATGAGATTTGAAATAAAATGCTAAAATACAAATGTGCACAATAAAACCTTATAAAAGCCAACAAAACCATCTGTTCCTTGAATAATTTTATTTTCTGAAGGCTCCTTATTTATAAGGAACATACATAAAATGAACACAACACTGTTGACAATGAACAAAACAGCATTTGATCATTTCCAGCTTTATAAAATTTTTAAAAATGATTTAGTTATAACAAAAAGACTGATAGCTCAGCAAGTTATCTTATAGGACTGTAATCACATTTTAAACCATAGACTCAATTGTTAATGGGGAAGGGAATGAAAAAAAAATTTAAAAAAAAAAAAATTCACACTGCATCTAGCAACTACAATATTTTCTAAGCATAATCACAGAGGATTGAGTGCAATGTGATCTACATCAAAAGTCATATGGGATGTCACACAGTGACAGCATTGTAATATACAAGTAACATTTATGCCCTCCAACAAATACAAGTTAAATGAGACTCTGGATTCAAGCAGAATGGAATGTTGAAGCCAAGTAGAAATGTAGTGGAATTCAGATTGTCTGTAACATGACTCAAAAGTGTACATTAGAATCATTTGGAATTCAATACTGGTGGAAACATATAGAAGCCACAGCTGTTACACTGCTCTTCACAACTTGTAATAAATACTAGAAAATAAAAGGAAACAACCCATATTTAATGAAAAATACAGTACCTACCTTCAAGGACCATGTTTTTCCCTTGTATGAAGATGGTCTTGGAAGGTAGATAACTATTTTCCTATAGAGGCAGTGTATTAATCTATAACCATATTCCAACTAATACAAAAGTAAATATACTACCTGAAATATAGATATCTTCATTTGAAAAGAATTAAAAGAAATAAACAAACTTTAAGAAAGGACTTGACAGAATATCACTTCAACCACATAATGACCTCCTTATACTTGACAGAATTAACAGAAAAGGTAAATTGAGGGTCAGTTTAATACATAAGAAACATAGGTTGTTTAAACTTAGATCCTCAGAAGGTATCCAGTGAGTTAAGTCTCTTTGAAAATGGTACTCAGTGACCTAACATGGGCACTATGAAAAAATGTCACCCAGGATCTTTACACTGCAGAAATTCAGTAATCCGAAGCTAACAACACTGTGTTTGCTAATTGGGGTCCCACAGTAAACATCTTTAAAGAAGAAAAAAGAAAACCTGAGTTCAGAGCATCAAATGGCTGCATGCCTGAACTCTGGGCTTTTGGCTTCTTCACTGAAGAAACTGTGCCCTTCTTTGAAATGGACCCTTAATACTGTTTCTTGATACTGCATTAGGAAGAAATACTGGCAAGAACCAACTGATATCTTTAAAATGCATGAGCTGCTCTCTGTAAAAACTAAATTGACCAATGAAGCTTCAAAAAGTAAAGGGCCACAGGAAACACACATTAACTTGAAATGGAATGAAGATACCAACTGGCTCTCATTAAAGGCGTTAGGATCAGTGTTTTAGCAGCTACACTGGCACCAAGCAGACCGAAACAAAACTTACGGCACATAGTCAAAATACAGCTTTTACCTGGCATACACGTAAAAGAAGACGAACTGTATGTTTTAAAAAAAGCTACTACCATGCTTAGGACTGGTACTAAAGAATCAACTTGCGCTCCTCACAAACTCACAATTGTTTTTAAGGAGATGGGTACAAGAAGAACTGACTCATGTCTGGCAATATAAGCATGTCAGCACAATCCAATCTAGGACAGCTGATCCCATTAAGGCCCAAATTTTCAGTCTATCCTTCCAAATTACATAAACCATGGATCTATCACATCTGCTTTTTAATAATCTAATTTCAATACCAAAATTGTAAAAAAATATCATAGAAATGAACTCCTTTATGCTGGAAGTAGAAATCTTCTTAGATGCTCTCTACTGCCAGAAATGGCTGGTGCTACAATGTCTGATACTGAGGCATTGCAGAAACAGGTTTTGATCTGATATTACAGTATTGTAAATAACCTACCAGTACTACATACACACAGCATACTTTAACCTTTGTGCCTGGCTTCAGTAACTAGCATCTTGCACTTTGGATTATTTTAACATGAAGAGGAGAAAACAGTCCAAAATAATTGTTAAAAAATGGAGAAATTCCCATACGGATTCTCTGTTAAAAGAGTTTGCACAAATTCACAGCCACAATTCTTCAGTAGTTTATGCTGCAAGTGGCACACAACACATGTTTAGCATCTGTAAAAAAGAACCAGAAATAGCTCAATAACTCCAACGTCAGGGATTTCCTCAAGCTAACACTAATTCTACTGCATTTTGCATTTTCCTACTAATATCAAGGAACAAACATCAAATAAATCTTAGTCAGGAAAAACATTATCAAACTGATCCTCGACAGAACACAGCACTTTGCAGTGTATATTGCAACAGCCTGCCTTCTTACACATCAGGTTTATAATGGAGTGCAGCTTAACGCATACTCTAAGAATTTAAACAGTGTTTAGGTTTTGGGTTTCTTTTTAAAATTTAAACCAGCACAGTGGTTTCCAGTCGTGTGCTGTTGTAAAATTTAATACTTCCAAGTCACCACTGTGCAGAAAAATCAGTACGGAATGAATATACATATACACACACACACACACATGCATGCGTATCTGTATATATCTATCTTTATATCTATATGTAAATATATAGATAGATATATATGTGCGACTTAAGCCTTAGGTGGCACTAAAAGCTTACTCAGGTCCCTTGAAGAGGTATGAATTTCAGCTGTAATGTTTCCTAGGTTCTGTTCAAATGTATCAAGGAAATGGTATTTTCCTAAATGAGTAGATCATTCACTGTACTTTTTCTTTCTTAAGCAAGCAGTGCTTTCTATATAGTACACCAAATTTGACATTTATTTCTTGTCTTTCGTATCTCCTAATTGTCGATCACTTGAGTTTAGAAGATGCATTGGGTAATCTCATCTGATTTGAATTAGAAAAAAAAGCAGAAGTAAATCTACATGAATACACTGGACTTGTGTAAGTAGTGCAAGCCACTGCTTTTCCTCTGAGCAATGTGCATACAGTGAAACAGTGCAGACTCAAAGCCATACAGTAACATTATCGTAACCACAGTGATTACCAGAATTAGGTCAAAACTGGATGTCAAGCACAATTTTATCTTCATAGAGGGCAATCACCAGCATGATGGCAAATCCAAGAAGCAGCCCTAGATTCTGAAGAATGAACTGCCCCACTGGACAATAACCATGCTCTTCATTATCTCCATCTCCATGAAGCATTTCTGGAAGCTAAAAGGAAAAACAATTTAGCAAGTTACTTCACCCCTATTCCGTTTACACACGGACAAGTTTACAAAATGCTATTGTCAAGAATAAACGCTCCAGGATTCAGCTATAAAAACAACGCACTAAGACAAGCTTCAGCTCTACTTAACCACTATATTTGATAAAAATATGATCACATCATGTATTTACAAAACAAACTAAAAATGCCTTGCCTTTCCTTTGGACTTTTTTTTTTTTTTCTTAAGCTTTTACTAGATCACACATCTACTTGAAGTTCCTCAAGATAAGGACCAGCCCAGCATTAGTCAACTTCTGCTCTTTCGAGTTTTTACTCAATTAAAATTAAGTCATGCTCAAATAAACACAATAAAAACCTTTGACTATTTCTACAGTAATTACATTTCTATAAATACACCCTTTACAATGACTTTGCTGATTAACTTATTTGTTTGTCATGTTACATACTTACACATATTCACCTGCATGTCCCTTTTAAATATGGGAAAAATAGCTACAAGTAATTCAAGAGAAATTCTGTGTGAAACTACAAAAAATTCTGAAAGAATTCTGAAAGAACATTCCTTATATTCCCCACCTATGAAGAAAAGTCAAATAGTACTGACAAAAGCAATAAACAAATGATAGGGAACTTGGAAGATGTAAAAATAAATCTTATGAAGTGTCTTACAAAGTCAACCATATACAAGAGAAATGAATTAATTTCTTTGTAAAACATTTTAAGTTAAGAAAGCATAAGGTAAACTAAGGAATTCCTTCAAGAGACACTTAATACAGAAAAATATAATGCAGAACAAAATGGAAACTTCGGGTAGTACACAGCACAAGTCTCTATTTATCTGCTCTTCATTAGATAGGCCAGAATAGTTTTGGTTATTCTAAATACCTGAATATTGCACAAGAGACAGTGACAAATTATCAGAGTATCAAATCTGCTGAAAAACCAAATATATTACCCATCTGGTCTTGTATTACAGTATTTCAAAAAGATACATAAAGCTGATAACTAATGTGACCCACTGAGTATTTAAATACAAAAAAGATAAACTGTTGTGAAAAATTTTTATCACCTATACAATAGACCAGGCAGCTTAACAGGAAGGACTACACCAAATTACAAAGTACCATTAAGTCATTAAGCATAAACGAAGTAATCACAGACTTTACCCTACTGAAGACTGATATATAGGTCTCATGTTGGCAGGTAAGATTTGTTGCAAAATTATTTTCTTTTTAATAAGTCAGAGTTGTATTCACCAAGTAATACAAAACCTAATCAGAGAATTGTGCTAGAAATGCTGCTTCCAATTCTCACCTTCATGTTTTTTGAATGGAAGATCTGCATGTAATTCAAGTTTTGTAATCTACGTCTACAGAGATATAATACTGCTGTTCCAAATCTAAAGATGCTCTTAAGAATAATCAAAGGATATTCTGGTGTCTGTTTCAAAACCTAGAAAGAGCACAGTGCTCTGTCTCCATAATTTCTGGTCATTGACATGAAAAGGGAGAGTACGATGAGTAGAAATGGAAGTCTTAGCTACAGATAGTGACAGCTGCCATATAGTCCCCAAAGTGTGGAACTTAACAACTAGTACAAGACCCCTTTAAGATAGAAAAAAAGGTAATTTAACAGTAACCTGTACTATGGGCACACTCTCCATCACCATCTTCAAGATACTTGCTTATTTTTACTGTCACTATATCTGAAGTGGTGTGCTCATGCTCCTCTTTCTTGTATTCAGAGCCTGAGTAGGCAGGCTGAGCAGGCCAGGGCCACTCTGCCTTCCCTCAGCTGCAGAATCCCAGTGTAGAAAGGGTCCTGGAAAGACTCTGAGAGGGAAGGAGGAAGGTGGAAGGAGGCTCTGCACTGCAAGAAGTTGTTACTGGCAAAAAAACGCTCCTTCCATCTTTGAGATACAGTCCACACAAACATTAGCACTGTAGGAACCCCTTGCATATTCCCTTTTACCTGGAGGCAAAGGTCTTTGAAGTACCTCATTTGAATAGGTACTGCCCAACTGCTCTACACAATTCTGCTTCAACTCTGATGTCTCTGCAATGCTGCAGTAGCTAAAGGAGGTATAAACACAACTTCAGGTAGCAGCTTGGCAGGCATGAAGATGCCATTTTTCAGAGAAGCCACAGATGCTTTCTGAGATCTGGCGGAACATGTTCTGGATGAGAAAAAGGGCTTCACCTTTGCATTACTATAATGGGCTTTAACACTGTCAGTTATCTGCTTTGATAGCATGTCTAAAGATTAGTAAACTTTTTGCTTTATTAGCTATTGATGTGTCCAATTTCAGCGACCATATAAAGAGTCTGGTCCCGTCAATAGAAAAAAAATAATACCCTCTTGATGTTGAAAGCTTATAGTTTCAGCCCTAGAGATATAAGGAATGAAAATTATAACAGATCAATTTATTTTCCAGTAAGACGAAATTTTCAAGTTGGACTGGGAAGAAATACAGGAACATTCAGTGTACCCACTCAGACCAAAACAGCAGTGTCAGGAAGGAGGATATTATGATTATACTTCTGATTGATAGTTATCACCAAATGAAATGTCACAAAAGATCCTGGAAAGCCAGAAGGATTTAGAAAGGCCTGAGTCTAGGTTCCACTGGAGAGGAGTATCCTTATCATTACAAAACACATAGTTAGACAAGCTTCAGGACAACTGGATGCAAAAATACCAAAAGGTCCATTCTTAATGGGCTGGTATAAGGAATGGATAGAAAACTGAACCTATGTGAACCTCTGTCACACTAGGGAGGGATCAAAATCTGTTCTTACTTGGTGTCAAATAACAAGGTTTTTGAGAGGGAGGCAGATTATGGAAACATCAAGACAAAAATCTGGTGCAGCTTCAAGTGTGTCTTCCAGAACCTTTTCTCCTCTTGCTTAGTCAGACCATTGAGCTTTGACTATTTGGTTGCTACTATGATGACTGAGGAAAATGAATAAAAGATTGAAAATACTGCTTTCCTTTAAGCATGATGTCTTCAGTCAAAATAAGTACAGGAAGTAAGTATCAGCCTCAGGACTTAAAAGCAAGTGATATTTCATTAATTACAGGCTACTGTAGAACATCTAACGTTGCCTGAAGGATCATGCTCAACTACACAGACACTCTATTCGGCAAGCCCTGAAAAGGACTTCCTTACCTTCTCATAGATTAGCGCGACTTCATCACTATATTGTATTTACAAATTTGAGTCTCCATGAAGAAGTGAAATACCTCATGGTGTGATGGCCAGTGCTTGGCTTCCATGAGTCCTAGTCCTAAAGGACCTAATGGCAAGCAGGACTGAGTGAGATGAAGGTCACAGGAGCAGCCTCTGCCACTGTGTCCTGTCTTGACCTGTGCTCAAGCATTCATTCGATGACTACTAATGGGACTAACATGGGATCTTTAGAACCAAAGGTGAGTTTAAGAGAAAGTTCTCAGGTGTGGAGGATGCCACCTAGAAGCAAACTGGAAGCCCCACTGACACTAGGCTTTTTAAGCACCAACATGGCAGTAGTGCTGAATGCAGAACTAACCGCAGAGGTAAATCTGCTAGAGGGCAGAACAGCCAAGACAGCTTCTGCTGATAACAGAAAATCCAGCAGAAACCGAACCCTCGCTTTCAGAGGTCTTCACTGCTGCTTCAATGAGACCACTGAGGCTGAGAAACTAGACTGAGCAGCCATGGCTAGGAACTGGCAACTATTGACCACAGCAGCAAAGGGGAGAGGGATCTTCATAATCACAGCTGCTTTAGGTAGCACTAGGGAAATAATACAGTCAGCCCACACCAGAGCGGCCATCTGACAGCCTCACAGACAGTGATCTGACAAAGATGTGATGCTGTTTCAGTGAGAACTGTGGAAACCCGAAGTCTGTGTCTGTGGCTTAAAGTAACTGACAGATAACTGCTTGCTTTGACAAGTCAGACAGTGAGAGTCAAACACACGTTTCACTCCTGCACCAATTAACTTTTGAGGAAGCTGCTAAAAAATGTGGTTTGAAAACAGGATACTCAGCACAAATGTATGCAGGAGACCAGAACTAGCAGTGTAGGCTAACAGAGCTACCAGATATGGCAACAAATCTTGGAAGAAATTTGGAAAGTTGAGGAAAATGCATGGTTTAAAATACTTCAGAACAGTCAAATACTCCATTTTACCCACAACTGATAACTCAAACAAGCTGATCCCCATTCCAGTATACCCAAGCCTCTATGGAGATCCCACAAGGTTAAACAAAATCTCTACCAGAACATCACTCAAAGCCAGAGCTCCAGCTAAATTTAAATATTTTTCTATAAGCAGTATGTAGCCACATCAGGTGATCCAAGCAGCAATCTACTGATAATAGGTAGATGGCTACTTAGTCTGTTTAAGGAGAAAAATAACAGCTGTACTGTACTGTCTGTACTAGGAGAGAGTAGTTTGTGAATGAAGCAATGGAAATCCAGGGAGCCTTTCCACAAAAAGTTGTCTGCACCCTTATGAATTAAAGCTACAACTAGGTTGGAGTTTCTAGCCTAATTGGTTAATAATTTACATGATATCTGTCCTTAAAATCTAGGGAAGCGATGCATTTTTTTTTCTGTATAGTAAAGCAGAAAGAGCATTAGAAAATACCCCCAAAATGAAAACTGATCTCACCATCACTGGGCTTGGCATAGACAAGAATTGAGAAAATTGGCTTATTTAAATGCAGCTCTGAAGGTGATTAGGAGACAAATAAGGATTGAATATGGACTGATACTATGTGTGCATTCCTGCCTGAAGAATCCGAATCTATGGAGTACACAAACTAAATACAATGCACCTATGTGCTCTTGGAGCAGCAGCATTTTTCCACCAGGTAACTTTTAAAAATTCTAATCACCACAAGAGCTGTGTGTTACCAGTTGCTCATCTTAAGGATTCAGGCTAAGCTTTCCAGAATCAAATATATGAATATTAAATTTTAGGGAAGAACAATTCTAAATACTGGATTGAACTCCAGTGTGTAATGCCCCATCCACAAAACCAGAGAATCATCCTATTTTTATCTGTGGGAAGTTATTATTTTTAGTAGTTTATTAGTGGGAAATGAGAGTGCCTTCCCCAGCCCCCCTGCAGTTTTTGTATTTTAACAGGAGTCACTGGCAGACTTCAGTAGCAGAAACCCAAATGGGCAAGCAACTCTGGAACTTCACTACATCTCTCAAAGTATCTGTAACATTTTAAAAATCAGGACAACAGAAACAGCCATCTACTGCCTACAGATATTTTAATTACATGTTATCACAAAAAACGTTCTGTCACAGAAGCCATTTCAAATCCTAGGTTTTATGCACGGAATGCAAAAATGTCAGAGAACCGTAACAATCTTACCATGTCCACCAGTGCCACATAGAGGAACATGCCTGCAGTGATAGCGAAGATCCACAACGTGATGTTATTAGCGTACTGTCCCACCGCCGTGCCTATCAGCATCCCCACGTAAGCCATCATGGCAGACAGGAGGTTGTACACAATCGCTTGCTTTACTGTCATACCGGCTTTAAGCAGCACAGCAAAGTCACCTAAAATGGAGACAGAACACAGGGGTTTAGTACCAGTGCTTCTTGGGAGAGTAAGTAGAGAAATTAGCCTACATTTACTACCTCACCAATCCAAGGCACTGCCAAAGTAAAAATGCTGCTACAGACACTCAAAGGAAGACTGGGCAACAGGGTGTGACAAGTCTCACAACAGCTGTATTTATGTGCAGCAATCCCTTGATTAAAATATGATTTAAAGGTGCCTATTCATCATGGCAATTGTCACAAAGGTAATAGTGATTAATGGTTAAAGGTAAATGGAGGAGTCTAGAATTGGTCCTCCCACAGAGAATACATCTGTGCATACAGACTTGTCTTTACCTCACCAGTGTTCTTCATGGCACATAAAAACATAAAAGGTTTGGTTTTGATCAATACCTGTGAAAATTCCTCTTAGCCATATACACACTCATTCTCCAAGTTCAAGAGAAGGATAACCAGGCATCGGTCCCCACAGAAGGTGACAATAACTTTGAGAAATAAAGCACTAGGCAAAGGAGGAGTTACATTTGGCAAGAATGACTTCACATCCATACTGAATCAGTTTTCTCGTTTAAGACATGCCAGGTTAACCTGTTTTATTTTGAATTCAGGACAGCTCTGCTAGAATTGCTGATAGAGGTAGATGTTCTGTAAAGATCTAAATTTTCATCTTGTAATCAGCTCTGGTATTTTTACTCCCTTCAAACTAAACTCTTGTGAATATGAGGAGTGGAAGTATGATATGCAGTCACGAGGGTAATTAATATAATATTCTCATGTCAGATGCTTAATTAATTGCTCAATCCAGAATCGAAACAAAAAACATGAACAGTGAACTATTCACTTCTTACACAAGGTTAAATCATGTTAACCTAGCAAGTTAAAAGCACACCAATATATATTGCCATCCTTTATATACTGCAGCAGGTTCACAACTAACAACTGTATAACATCACTGTCAAACCATGGGCATCTGCTCTATGATTTCTCATCTGTGCCCATTATTTACCTTATGCTTAGTATCTGTCTATATAAAATGCTTTCACTCATCACCTCTGAGGGTTTTTGAAGAACTTGTTTTACCCTACTTTTGATCATTCAGAGCTAGCAGCTCATCAAGTAAGCAAGCTGTGAGTACATACACAGTTTAATTTAGCACAATTTCACATTACTGGCACAAAAGAAGACAACTTCAGGGTGCACTAAAATTTCATGCAATGTGCCTTACAGCTCACAGGAAGACACAACAGGTTTCATCATGGTTAGTTAACCCCGAGAAGAAATCCTTCAATTAGGGGGAAAGAATCAGTGGCACTGGCAACAATGCCTACAGGCTTTACCCTAAGTAGTCATCTGCATCTACTGGACTCAGCAACAATTGGTACAAAGCATCTTCCAAAGATCTCCACAAAGATTTTTACTTATGTAAATTTCTGTTTACTTATGTAACTTAACATTGCGTAAGACAATGCCACACAGAGTAGTGTGAAACTATCTCTATAAAATGTAGGGGTGTAACACCAAATGTAAACTGTATGCTCCTAAGAACATTTTAAAAATGTGTTCGAAAAACTGCACAGAACTGCTGTAACTGGATACCTGCCAATATAATCCTGTATTAGTATTCTCATTATGTACTCTGAAGCAATATTGTTCCATTACTCTCTGAAATTCTGGTCACCCTTGCAGCATGTGCATTACATTATGCTTATCAGGATGGCTATCACAACAGCTTTTAGATAAATATTTTGTACAGATGAAAAGACTGAACACAGTGAGTTTACAGAACTAGTTACCTAATTCATGGGGAAGCTCATGACAAAATACTGCTATTGACGTACTAATTCCTCCTGTCAGTCCAGCACTAAAAGCTGCTCCTAGGGAAAAAAAAAAAAAAAAAAAAAAGAATTGAATGATATTTTACGATTTTCAAGTCAGAAAATTTAATCAACAAACTTTCCAGAGACGACACCCTTCTGTTAGAATGCACGTGCTAATATTTTTTCATATCTGTGTCCTGTCTGTATATAAACTGAAAATACTGGCGGTATCCTGGGTATGCGTTACCACTGCATACTTTATTACTCAGTTTAGATGAAAGACAAATCCTGGGAGAGGAGAACACACCTGAGCAAAACAGAGACATAAAGGCAACAAGCTAATAAGTAGCACCACTTCTACATTTTTAGGAACTCTCAAGTATATGAGGACAATTAAGAATGCACATGAGCAACAGTCTATCTCTGTCCTTTCCAGGTTGGAAATCCAAACTGATACTTAACCCATAACCTCTCTATTTCCTATATGCTTATGTGTAGAGCACATATCAGCAACATTAAGAAGCCAGACCTGGAAAATAATAATGAGAAAAACATTGGCATAAACCTCTTTCGGTAATTTTTGTGTAAGCTAATTTAAATCAATCGACCCTACATTCATACCTTAAATAATTCTGAGATGAGAAAACTAGTATTAAATTTCTGTACTGTAGCAAAGGCTCAAGAAGAGCCTGCAGTGAGCAGTCAAACCAGGCAAAATACAGGAGAAGGAGAATGCACGATCTGAAGACAGAGGGGAAATTTAACTTTCCTCTGGATTCCTCATAACTTGATACATTAAAAAGATGAACATGCTTTTCTAAAATCTACATTTTACCAAAGAATCAGCCGTTTGGGCTCAACACAGGAATATTTATAAATGGAGTTTCAATACAGTGAAGTTGTCAACAGATGGCGTAGTGATCCTTTTTGGCCTTAGAAGCCACTGTCTAAATGTCTTACCTGTTTAATGTGAAAATGAAGCAAAAAGTTAACTTCTATGGAGTTTAGTTGCTTTAGAAATTGTTTGGAGGAAGTGTAGAAACTGTAGTAGATGCCACTGTTAACTCCAGACCCCCCAGCCTTCAAAATGGGTATATGTTCCTTCTGATAGTAGTTTAGAACCCTGTGTAGTCTTAGTAGCTAACTTAGTAAAAAATTAAAAGTATGCACTTCAGTACTCTCACCATCATTTTGACTTGTATGACATATATTCAAATTAATGTGTTTTACAGTTCAAATCACATTTAGAGGTTTATGCGAATCAAAGTTGATTAAATAAATCTAATAAAATCTGTTTCATGCTTCAATTTCTTCTACATTTGGCTAGAGATAAATCTATACTGACCAGAAGCCAAAACCATAGTTTGCTCAGACAAAAAGGAAATTACTTAAGCAGTACTTTTTTTTACTACTTTAGTAACCTGACATAGTACATTTATAATTTACAAGTACTGTAAAATTATATGTATTAATAACAATATAAATAGTATTATTATTATTATTATTATAAATAAATATAAATAAGGCTGAAAGGCACTTATTCATTATTTAAAGGCAAATACTAAGACCCAAACAACAAACATGCATTACATGTGCTCCATAATTCATAAGGAGGTGTGTCTGCACCTATCTTTATTTGGTAGATTGCTACTATCAATACAAAATCTTGGTGGAAATAGTCACAGAACAATGGGAAGACTATTACAATTGATAGCCTTTTAATTTCTGCTCTGAAGCAGAATAAGCAATGCTGGTAACCACAGGAGCTAACTGGAAGCCTTACCTGTCATCACTGAGAAGTAAAAATATTACCAGAGTGACTAAAGGCAAGAAGAAACTGTTGAGAAATACTCAATGCTTCTGCTTACCGATTGCTAAGCCATCACTGAAGTTGTGAATGCCATCGCCCATAATTACCATCCAGGCAATATTAGCTATCCCAGTATCTTTCAGGTCTTTTCCAGAATGACAGTGGCCATGGGAATGATGGGAATGTTTGTGATGCCAGTGGTGACTGTGTTTTCTAGCTATCATTTTATCTTCGCCGTGGCTGTCATACTCTGAATCATGAAGATCATGCTCTTGAGCGGCACGTGAGACATCATTGTGAGAATGGTGCATATTGTTGTCCTCTTCTACAGACAAGAAGTTTTTGGGAGGGGATTCCAGCTGGCCGTCTAAATCAGTTAGTTCAGTTTCATTGAGTCGATCTTCAGATAAAACTGAGTCGTCTGCTCCTACATTGAAGCCAGTTGGGAGAGACACTGCATTAATTCTCATTTAAAATACCACCAGCAACCACTACATTACTGAGCTAAGAATTTAATTTTGCTCTGCAAAAGCAAAAAAGGTATTTTGACACATCCCAATCCGGTAACTTTGTTGTCAACATCCAGCCAAAAAACTGAATCTCTCACTGCCCCATTTTTTCACTAATTTGCACATACAGCATATAGGAGTCTCCACTACAAGGCAACAGCACCTAGGCTTGTATCTGTAATTCTGCTACTGACGAAGTTTATGGTTCAACATTGGAAAAGGACAGTTGCCAAAATGATAATAATGTCTTACATGCAGTAGATGGCATCTGAATGGCTCAGGAAACCTTATACTGGCTACTCTTTACGCATGCTCATACAGGTCACAACGGAGCCATCGCTGAAGCATACCAGGATCTGCACTGACACAACAGATCTTTAAATACATTCTGTATTGCATGCATCTTTGTGTGAGAGACTTGTGCCATCCAGTGAGCTCCTACAGTGTAGCTCATTACCCTACTAGCAATCAAAGCCATTTTTACAAAGGAATAAAAAATGAAAACAATGCAGAAGGCATACATGCATGAATTTTAAGTCTACTAATATTTATGAAGTATTAATAAATGAATGAAACTGGCAATCTATGCTCCAGGAAACAAAACCAAATTGTAGAAAAAAAGTAGTCTGGACAATGAAGTTATCAGCTCACAATAATTCCACAAAAATATTTCAGAGTCAAAAATAAGCAAACATTAAGTGGAATTAAAAAAACAGGCACAGAGTACCTAAGCAGCAGACAAAGAGTTCTAGATAAACAGGCTCTTAAACACCATTTGGAAGCTGTTTAAAAAGAAATGGAATGGCCATCCAGGTCAGTGGTAGTGGCACTGCAGCTCAAAATTCAAATTCAGCATGGGCTTCCAGTGCCTGTAGTACGAATGATTTACTGATCAGCAGAGTGCACTTTCAGAGGAGCAGTGTTATAAAACCAGTACGTACTCCATGTTATTAGAAGCAAAATTCCTCTGATTGCCCATTAAAAGAAAATGAAGACATTGCAAATATATGTACCACCATCCTCACAGATGAAAGTCTCTCTATGTTCTATGTCAATGTCCCAAATCTCATTTTAAGTTGTTTGAGTGGAGAAGGCTACAGTCCTAACCCTCCCTTCTATGAACCATTCAAATTGACAAAATGGCACTGGTAGACATATAGATTCTTCCTCAACAAATTTAATTCAGCAGCTGTGCAGGCAACAGAAGGGCAAGGTTTTGAAGCAAAGCCCTTCCCCTTCCCTCAGCCCTTCGAGGAGGGTTCTACGGCATTCCTTCTGGGTACATACTGCAGGAGCATTTAGACCGTCATGAAGGAACAGTGGGTTGAGGAATATTCAGGATACTTAATTGTATTTATGAAACTAATTTTGTTTAGCCTTCTCAGCCAAACTGTAATTGATCAGAGGCTGGAATCTTCAAAGTGAAACAGATATCCTCTTTCAGGTTGTGTGTGTTCATTTTTGATCCAGTTTTTGCCAGGGCTGAACTAGTTGGGCACAGCTTAATCAAAAAACATCCCCAAAACAAACAAATAAAAAAACCCCCGAAGAACCACAGCCACCCAAAACCTGAATGCTTCAGAAGTCTGAGAACCATTTGTATGGCATATTAGGAAGTGTTCAAGAGTGTTCTCAGATCTAGGAAAAACAAAATAAAAAAAAAAGACTTAATAGGGAATGCCTATTAAGTCTTATTAACAATGATTTGCATAATAGCAGCAAAACTCTACAAGAGGTTACATGCTCCATGCCATAAGTTACATGCCGTTACTTTGAATCTCATAATCTGAGAAAACTGAAAATAAATACCTACCTGCAAGGGGTTTGAGTTGAAGCCAGTCAGCATCTGGTCTATTATTTAATTTGTGATCGGAAAGTTTCCTTCCAATTGGTGATTCTTCAGTCTGTTTTTTCTTGCACCATTTCTGCTTACTCTAACAGGAAACAGATAACATCTGGTTTGTAAAAACATCGATGGAAATAAAGAAACTGAAATGTTGTCCAAACATCTCTTCAAAAGTTATTCTCTCTTAATATGTCTAAGAGAAGTATGTGACTACAGTATATTAATCTTTTTAAGGCTCAGCAATGATATCTATCCCGGTGGAAATTCTTAGCTACCTACCACAGAATGTCACTCACTCACAAACACATGCACACACAGACAATACTTCACTTCAATAACAGAGTACATTATGACAAGGATTGCTCTAACAGCCCAGCAGCACAGTATGCAGATTTATTATATTTGCGTCTTTTGTTCAAGAAAGCAAGCATGCAGCAAGAACAGCTCCTCTATTTGGTTCAACTTTGACTTTTTTTATAGTCCTACAACTTTGTTGTATTTTCCTTTAGAGAAAAGCTTGCTGCTTTCCTTATCTGCAGCCCATACAACCGAGATCATAGATTTGCCAAAGCAACCTAAGGGATTTAATTATTTAATTAATCTCAAATAATATATGCCCAATGTGACAGCTTTTATCTCTTTATCAGAAGATCTAAGATATGCATTTTCCAACACAGAAAATCTTTTGCTGCCTGTCCAGCTGAGGCAGCAAGTCTGATATGGAAACAGAGAAGTTTAAAATTTTCCACACTCATTTTGGGAGAAGCAGGTGCAATTTCACCAAAATAATTTTCTCCCTAAGGTTGAATGATAGAGGCAAAAGTTAAAAGTTGTATTTACAATGACCGTTCAAAGAATATGGCTCTTCGGTGGCTTGAATTTCTAGCCAGTGTCACACTCCCCCTGAGGTACTCACTCTCCTTTTATACCACCATCATGAATACAGCATCCTCCCAGCCCTAAACATCCAATCATTTTCAGGGAAAAAAGCTAAAGTTTGACCAGCAATTTATAGAAAGCGGGAGGTCTGCAAATTTTAGCATTTTCTCATGTGGAAAAACCGAATACCTGTGTTACATTGGCATTGTCAGTTAATAGTATACAGTTAAATTTCTTGTAAATTGTCTGACAATTGTCTGGCTCTATTACCAGTTCTTTCTTACATACTGCCTTTCATATTTTTTGAAAGAAAAAAAATCACACCCCTTTAGAAAAAGGGCTGTAATCTCTTCTTAGATCTACCTCTAAATATATCTGGCCAAAAAGCTGCAACCTCCCCCATCATATTTCTACTCTGTCTTCAAAAATTACCTTGTTAAAAAAAGAAACCTCTTCTAGAAAAGGGTTTCCTCACATAAAATCAAATAGAATGCAGATTAGCTGCACCTGTTCATGTTCACAGAATAATGACTCATCATGCTCATCGAGACAATTCCTCAACGCTTAGAAGATAACTTCGGGTAATATATTTTAAAATAGCATGGAATTTTAGTGCATACCTTCTGTTTATTGTAATGCTTGTACATTCTTATACAGTGTTCAATGATGAACAAAACATAAATGCCTCCAAGTGCCACAAGACCTTTCAGCACTGGATCATTTTCTTCTAGAAAGCCTTCAGCCTGTACTCCATGTCCGTGGGCATGTCGATGAGAACGCCTGTGTTCATGAACATGACCTTGGCCATGGTGGTGACTGTGGTTGTGGCCTCCATGTGACTATTAGGAGAGAAAATAATAATGCAGCATGACCTGGTGCAATCAGGAGACTGAAATGGCTCCGAGCTTAGATGACAAAATATGTAACCTTGCCAGAAAAGTAACATAAAAAGAATAAAAGTTGGGTTGTGGAATTTTTTATTTTTTTTTTTTTTACAGAAACACATTTTACCACAGAAATTTTTAATTAAGCTACTCATTACCCTAATCAATAATAATAAAAAAAAAAAAAATTCCTCTGGGAAATTTTTAGGGGTAGAGTGGGAGATAATCTAGCTTCAGCTTTTTTTCTGTCACAATACTGAAGATAATGAGATAACACTCAGAAATGACACAAGGAATTACCATTCCTACACTCCCATTAGCAACCAAACCTCATGATTTTTTTTAACTATTACAGTCAATTACAACCTTAATTCTGATCTGAAATACAAACTTTCAGAAAAACTACATGACCAAAAATTTGTATTAAAATTTACACAAAAAACCCATGTAAACTTTAGTCCTTTTGCTAAAAAAATGAAGGTATCAAAATTTTGGAAGACATTTCCCCTTCTAAGAATTACAGTATACTATCACAAATTAAAAACTGCTTACCTTCCCAGGAACTTGGACAATTTCTTGCTTTAGAGGTTACTTCCTCCCCAAAAGCTAGTAACCAGGAAGGTTAATCCCCCTGAAATACTTTTAGGTCTTACTGATACACAAGTACCAGTAGACAAGAGACAGTAATACTGCTAAATTTAAAGTAGTCTTGTTGGTCTCATTATTAGAATACTGTGACAGAAGTTAAACTATGAATACAGAACTAATTTATTTTTTTTTTTTAAGAAACACACATTTCCTTTCTTTTTGTTAACAGAAAATATCAAACACTGTTTTAGGATTTTCCTCATAGTCAAGTCAAACTACATCTGCTAAACAAACATTTATTTGTTGATACTTGTCAAACAATTATTTGAAAAGTCTATCTTCAGTTACAATTAAGAATAAAAGGAAGCAATACTTACATGTGGCAACAGATGGAGTAGTGCATCTCCGCTCATTGTTCCTACAGCCAGAGCTACCAAGAATGTTAGAAGAAATTTGAAGCACCATTGGTTAATGATGGGAACCAAGATCACACCTAGCAAGGAAAGCAGGCTAATGACGGTGATAGAGATGATACCACAAAACCAGGCTGTGGGAAGAAAATGAATACAGAAAGGTTATCAGAATAATACTTACAAAACTTTTACCGACTTATTAATGACTTTCAACTATCTCTTAAGAAGGTGACTTTCCTTTAACCCAAGTTGTGTGCAAATATGATGAAAAATACGAAGGCAGTACTGAAGTCCACAGTCAAAAATACATTGGCTTATTCAAAGTACAGTATAATATAGTGAAAGACAGAAGACGACAATCAGCTAGAAAGAGCCCAGCAATTTTTCTTGACTGTAAATTCTAGGCTTAGCTCTGTAGCCCTTAATGAAACACAAAAAGCAAAAGATCTGATGCTGGAACAAAACCATCTCCGCTACTTAACTTACTAGGGCTCTACGAGCACTAAGTCGTATTTAACATTTGTTTTTAACACAATTCAGATGCAAAATTTAACTGGAATGAATATTTTCTCCTCCTTTGTTAGGAGCAATATGTTCAGTTAGGCACCATTCATTTCACCTGGTGCTCTGAAACATACATTTTATTTATGAGAAGTAAGAAAGACTCAACTTTTGACAGCGGAACTTTGAAATCAAATGCTACAATAAGAGCTTGAAGAGCTGAAAACAACTTGTTACCAACAAAAAGCAGTATATATTTTTTCTGAGAACCTTTATTGTTGTCATTAGAAGAAAAAATTAATAATGGGATATGGTACACTCAACATAATACTGTTGATTTTGGAAGATGAGCAGATTTCTATATGACACATGAAAGGAGGAATTGCACAAGAAATAGATCCTATAAGCAAAGAAGCATGGCTGTTGCAGTCAGTATCTCACTCGAAAAAGTAGAAGAAAAAATATTTTATTAAAGTCATCAGTAAGGCTAAGAATTAAAAACTGTTGGATTTTTTTCCCCCTCTCTCTCTTTGTTTCTCTATCACTTCTCTTGTTTTTTCCCATTACAGAAACTTCAAAGAACTCTAAGTAAAAATTATTTAATTCCAACAATACAGTTCAAAAGTTTCACAGTCCCAAAGACAGGAATAGTTGGTGCTCCTGTTTTACAAACGTTAACTGTTTGCTGAGATCTCTCATGAGTATGATTTCCTCAATCTGGACTTTTTTTTTTCTTTATCTATTTTAAGTTTTAGCCTAAATGCTTCAGGATTTTCCAGGTTTTTTTGCTAGCTTCATTCTTAACCAAAAATCTCTACACAGTTTGCCAACTTTCACGAAAGTTATCAACTCCTGATTTAAAACCATTAGCATTTCCATGCTTTGCTACATGATCTGACTTTCCTTACATCTGTGAAGGTCCACACATTTTTGGTCAAGTGGGAGAAAACATCCTTGGAAATGGGGGGAGAGGAGAAGAGAGGAGAAATCAGTATGTTGTAGCTGCTCAATGAATTTTATAATTTAGCAGTCAAATGTCCCAAGAATTCTATCTGTACCAAAAAATGCTACAGATCAGATTTGACAAGACTTTGCCACTAGAACTGTGGCTGCTGCAGGCCTGGTCTGGTTCAACACCAAAATGCTGTTTTAAATTTTATTTAGGGATATTCCTTCTTACAAAGTCTGTTATTTCACCATAGTGTAGAAAAGGAAATAAACCTATTCAAATGCAAAGGGTACAAGAGCATATCCACCAGGAGAAACTGTTTGGAAAAAGTTTCAGAAAGTATGCAGCATACACTGAAATGCATATTGATACTGAGAGGAAAAGAGAGAGTTGGTGAAAAGACAAAGACTACCACCAGATGAGGAACTAAAAAACAGAGGTTGGAAAATGGGAATACAAAAGTAGGTCTAGAGTGGGAGCATGACCTGCCAACCAAAATACTGCCACCGCACAGCCCTGATTCATCCCCAGAGCACTCCCATCACGTACTTTGGATTAACAGGCTCTGCTGAAAGAAACAGCATATATGGACTTGTAATTCAATACTGAGTCATGTGTGCACACACAAGTAGTCCAAATAAAAATTACACAGCCATTTGGCAGGACATTGGATCTGCAGTCTGGACACATTTGATGTTATGATATAACATTATGATGTTAAATGCCAGGTTAGATGACCAACAGCCTTACATGGAGAAAAATGGAAAAGAGATTATGCAAACTGGCTTAAGTTTCAGATATCATCACACAGCTTTAGCAAACGCATCTCTGAAGGGCTTACATACTGTTATGAATGATACAGTATCTAAACAGGGCACCATGATTAAGATGAGGCACATGAGAATTAGAATGTGGAATCTGTGCAACTCTCAGATCTTGGTTGTCAGCTTCTGTCTCTGTTTAAACTCTTAAAAAATAGTACGGAACCAAAATTGTCAGCAAAAGGTTGCTGTCTAGTCAAAGACAAAAAATATATTATATATAAAAGCTCTGCATGACCCCACAGTTACATATATGTACAAACACTCCTCATGTAAAAGGACTACTAAGGAAGACTTATGACAAAATTGTCATACACAGTTTTATTGAAGGATTTCATTCAACTGTAGTGTTCAAAATACTAAAGTATTATGGAAGTGTAACTAATATGAAATATTATGAACACTGCAAGAGCCCTTAAGTTATAAAAGATCCTGGTGTATAACACTTCTAGATATACTGTATAAAGTTTGGTCAATGAGGTGAAGTTATCATACACTGGCTTATAAAATATTTCTGTGGAAAAAAACAAGAGGGAAGTGACCGAACAATTTCTCCAGTAAGGGACCTCTGTTCAGACAGTGGGTAGCAAACAAAACACAGCAGCTCGCATCAGATTTGGACAGCTCTCTGTAATTAAAACAGACTAAAAGAGTAATAAAGTCAACTCCTTGGAAGGCTGAAAATGGTTAGCTGTTTGCAAGCTTTAACAAGAAAGCAAGCAAACAGAAAGGCTCCACTGAAGCAAAGCCTTCCTTGGTTTAGGGAACTGTAAGCTCCAGGGAACACTGGCATCTGCACAGGCAGATTTACAAGATATATCTGATCTGAAATTCTTTTAATCAACAGCTCTAACTGATCTCCATCTTTAAAAAAATTGCTCGCTGTTTACTTGTATCACTTCTATTAGCCCGATTATCTTTTATTAGTAGGGTGTACCTTTCAAGTTGTTTAGGAGCCCTGAATGATAACAATGCTACCTCTTCCAATTGGTACCCTGTGAAAGCTCAGTTGTACGTACAAGCCCTTGAAAACCCCTATTAGAAGACGCTACAGAACTATCTGTAAATCGCAGTAAGAAAACCCAACACAGCTCTAAGTTTTTGGCCACCAGTTAATTAAATTGCTTTGCTTTAGAAAACTGCACTATCAGAACTAATGAAAACCTTACAGGTTAGTATCAATGAATAGAAGCAGCATGGGCCTATTTTGGTTTTTTGAAAGCCTTAATTAAAACTAAAGAAAACCACAGAAAGCTGGTGTTTAAAAAAGTCTGTATACTCCTAACTTTGACAAATATTTCTATCTAAAAATATTTACATTAGGTCAGGTAAGCACACATTTTCATTTTAGAATCCTACAACTTCCAGGTTGGTTTATTTGTCCTACAGCACCCACAATCCACAGATACCAGTTAAAATTTGTTATTTTGCAATTCACTTCCTTACTTAAGAAGGGAAAATGATTATTCCATCAACTGAAACCTCTCTGTAGTTAACACAACACTATACAGAAAATTGTTATGAAGAATGATTTATCATTATCTAATCAAGTTGAGCTGTTTTAGATGTTGCTGTTTGTTTTCAGAGCCAAATCAATAAGTTAAAACCCAATTTTTTACAATTAACTGGCAAATGTGTTATTTATAGTCAAGATATCAGATGCCATGAAACATGTTAAATGTTCACAACAAGCTTCACTAATTTTGCAAATTAAGTCTCTTAAAATGTTAAAGGTCTTCAAGCTGAGTTATTCAATAGCAACTCCCTTACTCATTACAGAGAAAGAAAATGCATTATTTTAAAAAGAAGCATTCATCTGTAGAAACTTTCTAATTAAACTGGTTCAAAGCATGTGCAACATGACACTTTTGTACATGGTTTCAACATTTTAATTGGCAGAAAATGCTTAGAGCTACTCTAGAAATCCTCTTGGTAATAAGGCAGGGGTCAACTCTTACTACAGTAGACTACCCCACAAAACAATTTGCTGCCATATAAAACACACAGTGTATTCGTTTTACAGCAATCTTTGAACAGTTAACAAGATAGCAGCTGTGTCACTATAGAAGATTTATATATAACAAGTTAATTATTTTAATGACTCCAGCATTGTTAAGAAAGCTTACCAGCAATGCATTCTTTCCAACAGCTAGTAACATCTATGAGAATGTGGTTACTTCAAGCTTTATTTCTAGCAAGATACTAACCAATATTCACAATTACCAATATTTTTATTTTCAAAACATAGATATTGTACCCAAGATTTTTTAGATTTTTAATATTTCACCACAGCTAAACATCTGTCAACAGATCCATTATAATTTATGAAAGATAGCAGTAGCAAACATATATTTTAAAACTATACTCAGTTATGAAATCACAACAATGAATGCTGCCCTTAAAGTAACCGCTTTAACAGCAGTAAAAATATTTTTAGCTTAGAACTATGGTAAGAAGAATAAAAAAAGTCTACTGATTTTTACTTAAGGCACACACACAAAAAATTAAAACTGCCAACAGAGGATTTTGATTGAATACTTCTCATACGCTTAAGAGAGAAGTAGTATAGGATAACTGAAACTGGCAGTCAGAAAAGGGAAGGGTTGTTAGAAATGACAATTTAAATGCTTTTGTATCTTGCCAGAGTCTTTAAGTTCACAAAAAGTTCTGTATGTCAATTCTACAAATTTGCATCATTGCTAGAATATAAAAATGGTAACACCTGAAATCATATCTTCCAGCGAATTTACTGTGATGAAGGTGCTGTTCTCTGTTCCTGAATGAATAGATCCAGGTCAAATTTATTAAGAAAATTTGTGCCAAAAGTAACACTGAAACTTTCCAACTTTGAGATAAACATATGGGCCACCTCAGTCACAGTAAGAGAAAAAGACATAAAACATTTTAAATGATGAAAATAACCCAAACTGTGCGTAGACTTGCTCATCCCTAGAGGTCATTTTATCTCCAAAAATTCTGTACCTGGCCAGTGTTCCTACTACAAGAAAGTCCAACATCTAAAGATATGTGGGAAGAATCCAGGCCAAAATGCCTGGGCCATAGGCCCAATGATAGGATGTTAGGCCTCGGTGATAGAAGATGAAAAAAGAAATAAAAACAATCAAACACAAAATAAAAAGTGAAAATAATGAAAAAGGATAAAAAGGTACAAGTAAGAAAGGCATGCCTCCCTGAGCCATGGTTACTTAGGAGAAGCTGTTATACCACCAAACAGGATGCTATGCCTCCTGATTAAGGGAGCATGCTGTCTCAAATTTCTTCTAATAAATATGCTAAAGATCAACCATTCCTTTAAAGTAAACGTTAAGTTGTATGACATTTCAAGTTTTGAAGTTAATATTGACAATGCAAAATAATTTTGAAGGCTTTAGACATTACACACCTACCTGATGCACCAGTTTTATCTTTATTCTCAATTGATGCGTTTTTACTTTTCATAAAATCTTCAAGCTCGTCATAATGTACAATACAAAGCCTTCTCTCAATCTGGTATAGCAAAGCAGGACACATGTATACAAACAATTCAGGAGATATTGGAGAGCTGGTTTCCAGACCATAGTACCGTAACAGCTGCGTAACGTTTAAGCACTGCAAGGAAATTGTACAAAGTAAACATGAAAGCAACTATTTCATTAAAAACTACAGTAATGGAAAGTTTAGCATATGATTTGAGAACAGAAACAGAAGGTAGAAACTCTGGCCCACAACATTCCACCAGCGCTAAAACATGCCTAAACTGATCTAAGTGGTGTATGAGGAGAAAGAAATAGCAAAAATATCTGCACTACAAACTCGGACTCCACAAACCTATATAACTTTTGATAAATGTCAATGCAGATGAATTTCCATATTCTTTGCTATTACACAGTACAGCAATGAAGAAAGAATAGCATTAAAAAGTGGAAGAACATAAATCCAAAATAGTTTTTTAACACTTCTCTTTACCTACCAAGCTTCTGTGTTTGGAGTTTCACTTTTTAATTCAGATTAAAACCTCAAACTCGCCACTCACTCCACCCTTTCCTATCCTGACTTCTAGTTTAAAACCATGATATCAAAATGTCCTGCTTCTGCAGTAACTGTAAGGGGGAACAGAAAATATATGTATGCTCCTGGTAGAAATAACTGATGCTGAAGGGAGAGATTGAAGAGCTTACAGTGAGCAACAGTGCTACAGAAGCTGTATCTACATTGCTTCATACTCTCTTAGGACAAAGAAATTAGAAGCATGTTGAAAAGATGCAGGTGTTTATTTTAGGAGAGAGTCTCTGTGGCTTCCAAAAATGTTAATGATCTTAGATTCAGAAAGAAGTCCAAAAAAGGTGTCTGTGGGGGAAGTATTCATGCGTATTGGGAAGGGAAAAAACCCCACCTGTAAGCAGACTATCTTAGAAAGCTTTAAGGATGTCCTTTATACAGATAAACAGGCAAGAAGATAGATCTCTGAGAAAAGATGGGTGATGGGCAAACAGAAATGAAAACCCATAATCTCAAAATTGTGGCAGCAACCTCTAGCATTTTCACTCTGGTACCTGTATTATGCAATGGTTGCAAACCTGCTTCTGCATTATTTGTGGGGAGGCATCTTCAATTATTATGTAACAGCAAAAGTCAACTTACTGGTTCTCCATTTCATACTCACCTCTTCACGATCACGTTCATCTTCATTATGATCCTTATGACTATGTGTTGAAAAAAGAGCATGCTTTCTTACACTGATCTTCTTATGAGGTGCCTCTCGCTTGCTGGTATGGTGGTGTCCGTTCTCATTACCTAAACTGGAATCTTGATGTCCATGACTAGTAGAACGATCGCTACTGTGTTCATGATGGTGTACATGCAGGTGAGATGCATCATGTACATGGTCATGTTTATGAACACGATTGTGCTCATACTGATCCCCTGGATCATGATCTGGGGCATAATCCCGTGTAGCATCTCCTGAAGTCTCACTGATCTTCTTTTGCTTTTTCTTCTGTTTCCGTTGTTTTCTTTCTGGCTGATCCTGAGTTGTGTTTGTCTCTGTTGAAGGTTCATGGTTCTGTTCTCCATGTTCACTATGACTAACTGAATCATTACGAGAATGATGTGTACCATTATGGTCATGATGATGTAGACGAGGGTGGTGGTGATGGTGATGGCGACTCTGGTCATGAATGTGTTTGCCATCATCTTTTACTGATGGCACTACTGTGTCTCTCTCAGGGTCACATTTATGATTTCTCTTTGCAGCCATACCAATCATGGTTTGGTTTTCTGAATCTGAGTGGCTATGGCTATGAGGATGGTTATGAGAATGAGAATGCTTTCCTTCCTGTACTTCTAAAGCATATAAGTGAGAAACATGATCATGGCCAATATCATCATGATTTATCATCACTACTTTTACCTCTCCTAAACCAAGGCTTATTAACAGTTTTTCCAGGCCAAAAAAAGATAATCTTCCATTTTCACCATAACGATCAAAAATCTTTTCAATGTAGTATTTTTGTTCATTTTCAGCTTCCAACGTTGAAAATTTACTCGGCATAGATTCTGTTCCTCCATTCTGGAAGTAGGATGCATTTGAGATCTGATAGTCGTTATGGTAGTGTACACGTTCCTCTTTAGGAGCATGGTCATGTCCATGGCAATGATTGCACTGATGAAATATAAATGTCAGCAAACAAATGATGCAAAATTTTGTGTGCATGTGTACCTTCATCTCTGTTTCCTACAAGAAACACAAGGGGAAGAACTTAGGTGTAAAAGCAATCTCAACATTTGTATTACATGAGTTTCAGTCTGGTATTTATTTGTAGCAACTGAATGACTCACAAATCTTTTTAGATATTGGTGTTAACAGAATAACAATTGCAGTATTTTTACTGCAGAAATTGTTATTAATGTACTTTTCTTATCCAACAGTAAGACTGGCTCTGTGTATTTTAGAGATGCAGTCTTACACACCATACTTACAGGAAGTAGTTATATGAAAAAGATCAGCATTTACAGTCAGTCATAACAGAACATTCTTTGTGCATATTTTCAGAGGCATCTATGCTTATGATAACCTATAATATTGAAATTTTTGTTAAAACAGAAATTACAAAGGAAAAAAATTATTTTAAAACAACAATAGAGTGTTTTCTTACTTATGGGGATGACAGGCAGATAACACAGGTGAAACCCCCCACCATTTGTTCTCTTATGTGCTGCTAAAGTACTTCCACTAAACACACACACACTGCACAATTTCCTATTTTGATTGGGAATTAGTGATTTAAAAATAAGTTCTCATTAACCAATTTCAATGTATTGAATGCTTAAATGTTTGCATTTTTAGTTCATTTACTTACATGAGTTTACTGATTTCAAAGATCTACATTGACGTTAATTTAAAATTAAGGTTATATGGAAAATGTCTGTTTATGCAGTTCAAAAAATACTGTTAATGTTGAAATGACCTATCTCAAAGTAATTAATAGTGATTATTAGAAATTATATCCTCTAGACAATGTGATATTTTAATTTAGTATTAAATGTAAGAAACTTACTATGCAACATCAGGTAATGAAGAGACCACTGCAGGAGTCTATCTTGTGTTCAAAGTTGAAAATAATTCACTATCTTACAAAATACAACAGCTTTATTTTGTTTACATCTGCTAGCAAAAATATATATCAAACTGGAATAATTATTATAAACTTTTAAGAAAAAAAAAATCTAAGTTTATGTAGAAACGTTATCAAACTAGAAAGCTGAAGACAGACCAAGAACTGTACTTTATGACTTCTATTTTCTAGAGACTTATTTTAGGTAGAGAATAACCCACAGATACTTCTTCTATTTTTTTTTTTTTTTTTTTAATAAATAATCATTTAAACACTGCCAGGGTTTTTTAGCAACACTCAATTTGTTCAGCTTGGTACCATGCCAAATAAAACGTGTAACATTTACAACAGTTCTGCTAGACACATGTAGTAGATAATCAAGCCCTCCTATCAGCAAAGGAGCAGACAACAAAAAGAAAAGAAGCACGGAGCTTCCCAATCAATCTGAACAGCTCAGTGACTAGTTTGAACAGTTCAACAGCGCTGACTAAAATGGACAAAGGAAACAAGTACAGAAGTAGGGCTTTTTACACATAACTAGTTAAATTGAGAATATGACTGAGAAGGAAATGAGAGCCAAGAGAAAGGATAAGGAACAGAGCTCCATCCACCCTGCTTTCTGCATACTCAGATGTTACCAAAACACTGCAGCAAACACAAGGATGTAAAGTATCAGGAAAACAGGTCAAGTACGCTTCCACCTCTTTTTACACTGAAAGTAGTTTTAATTCCTTATGCCGCACCTTGACTAGAGCTGTGACTGACTCTACATTCACAAAGATCTAAGTGACCTGGTCAATGCATCCTAAAATGCCACCAGATTCCAGACAAGGAAGGACAACTAAATTTATCATTCTCAAGCTCACCTCAACTGCTAACTAAAACATGCTTTGTGAAATTGGTCAGGAAAGTGCTTTGCAGCAAATCACAATCATTTAAAGTTCATTTTAATTTCCTAAAATATTAGCTTGATGTTCTGTGCTTAAGTACTTGCAACCACATTACTGCACACACAAATAAAAGGTATAAAAATCTTGGAAGGTCCTATACTTGCAACAGGTTGACAGAGAAAAGGAATCAGAGGAAGAAAATGAAAGGGTTACTTTTTAACGACTTTATATAGCAAATAAATGAGTTAACACAAAAGACTGGGGAAAAAGTTTTTCCTGTTAACCTCTGCAAATACAAAAGGTGAAAATTTGCTTTTCACTGGAGCTTCAAACACTTAGAAGATTAAAAAAAAGCAGAACTCTCTTTGACCCAGTTACAAATGTCAGATCAGAAGAATATCTGTCAAATGGATGCATCTGATGAAAACTGATTCCATGGGCATCAGAGAGGGCAATGGGTAATCACTGTATACTACTGTTTTATTTTTATAAACAACTGTTCAATCATCAGCCTGGAATGACCAGTTTGTCTCCAGTTCAGTCACCTACATTCTGGTTACTGATTTAAGGGCTGTGACAAACCTTTTCAAGTAATTTAGTAGGATGCATTCACCCCTAGACTGTACTGAGATATTATTTTCATATCTTCTTCACTCACAGACTCTATTTAAGACATCCTTAATCTCTTAAAACAACCTTAAATACATCACTGGGATTAGTAAAGAAACACTAAAAGCATCTCAAAGCACCTTCTGGCAGCTTTTTCCACTCTCCTTTAAGGAAACAGGTAAATTCAAAGTTGTTACTGGTGGAGTAGAAAGAAACAGGTTGCAAATCTGTATCACTGGACTGAGTCAACCCTCAGATTGAGCGATTGTCTAGAAACTCATTCCATAACATTTAAGTAAAGAACATATGTCTTTCTCACACGTGCTGAGAACTTGGGCTCTGTGATTTACATCATCCCAGGAAGCAGAAACATTCTGGCAGTAAGTAAAGGTACTGATCAGTAGTATGACTGGTGACAGACCAACAGAGCTCTACATTTCTACAGGAATATGCTGATTTTCATCAACCGAGGATTTACAATGTTGATTGTTACTTAATGTGAAGAGCAGGTTCAGGATCTAGAATAAGCAGTTAAGGCAGATGCAAGACAAATTAAAGCCCCAGGAGAAAGACAAACTTATATATGCTTGCACAGAAGACGGCAGCAGCAGGTAAATACATGCAGTATATTCCAATGCTCTAGCAAGTTGTTCACTATCTTTTTATCTTCAGTTTCTCAGTACTGAATGCAGCATCTCAAGTTTAAGTAAAATTCAGTTACTCAAAGGATACTACTTTTTTAGGTAAGATACCTTTTCTTCCCCTTTGCCACATAATAGTAATACAACCAGAACAAGCAAAGTCAAATTATTCTCATTTAAACAAGCACGATCCAGACTAAAATATCTCTACCAGGAAATTCATGACTAAAGCATGATCATAATCCTTTTCACAACCTCATGATCTTTTTCATGTGACTGTCTCATACAATACTACTAATACATTACTTTGAAACTTTAGTCATGCATCCCTAATTGTTGTATTTAGCTTTGAATGGTACCTTTTCTCCATGCCCTAATGGTTAAAATCGTTTGTAACTTATGCTCATGATTCATTGTTGAAATACAGGAGCTGAGCATTATCAGACCGATTTCAAAATCAATTAGATGCCTCATTATTTTCAATTAAAATAGTAATAACCCTAGCTCAATATTTTTAATCTTCTATTATATAATCTTCTGTATCTTCTATCATAATTCTTATTAGAGAACAAAGATGCATACAAAACAAACGCACCCATCATAAACAGTCCCAAAGAGAAAACCATTAAGAGTTGATTATTTATTTGTTTCTTTTTGTTTTTAAACGAAACTTCATTATTCTCTAGGCAATTATAAACAGTTATCATCTCTAACCTGTTAGCGTTTGTACGTGTAAAACACCGAAAAGCTGAAGTCCAAATTCTACACATTTCAGTGGCACAGACTTGTATATAGCTGATCTCAATATACGAACGTTAAGACTCTTGAATACCTTCAAAAGAATATGAAGGGGCAGCCAGAGGACAAGGCTGCACCAAAGTTGAAAAAGATTCTGCCTATTATTGCTGTCTCAGCCTTTGCTTTATTTTATTGAGTCATTTGATTCCCTGCTGCCTCCCCTGCTTCCCTTCATAGCTCAGTGACGGTCAGGCACCCAGTGAGGGGAGACATGAGGGAAAACATCTCCTACCTATGTGCTGGGTAAGAAACTGCAGCACCCGTAGGCCAGAGCTGGAAATTACAGCACCTACTGTGTTTTGCTGAACTGCACACAAGAACAAGACAAGTCTTTCAGGATGAACTCAGGCAGTGGGACAACCCCACCCTAAGCCAAGCTGCAAAGTTAGAACAACTGTGTAAATTTACAGTGCAGAAGATAAATAGTTCTGCCACACCGACTGACATTTCAGAAATGGCACACAGTGCTGCCAAATGCATCCCCTTCCCTCCTCATTCATCAATGCAAGCAAATCATTCATACTAAATGAAGTACCGACTGCACATCCATATACAAGGTTTTTAAACCAGAGGCTTGAGGTCAAAGTACTCGAGCAGTACATCAGCAAAGGGTTATCTTTTCTGTATGGAAAACTCACAAATCTCTGTGCTAAACCACTGTCTGCCTATGGCATTTCATCTATTAAACTAAATGCACCTCTGACGAAAGCTCTGGGGTTTTTTTTACAGTCTTTTTCATTCAGCTTCCCCTGGATTCCTGAAACTTCCCCATAGTGCCTACTACTTCAACTGTTCCTCTTTTCTAGCACCTTATTTTTGAGAAGACTTAATTTAAAGCCTGAAATCTGAACAGGCTTTTGGGGGACATTTTTGTTTATTTATCACCAACTGCTTCACTGAAACTAGAAAACTAGTTCAACAGTTAGGCTTTACTTAAAACAACAAATTTTGATTCAAATAATGTGGTCGTACAAAATTCAAACTCAACCGAAAGTCACCTCTATCATTTTAGTGTTTGCGGTGTACAATGCTGACTAGAATATTTTAAGTGCCCAACTTTCTTACCCCCAACCCTTTTTCCTGTCTGCTCCCAACAATCTTAATAACCTGAAATATTTGCAATATAAATGCACTCCATTCCTCCCCTTCCCATGCTCCTTCCCAAGGTATTTTAGTTTCTCTTTTTGTTCAACAATTTCCTTGCTTTCTCTGAAGAATGTTCTGCTGCTTTTTTTTCTTCCTATGTGCAGAAAAGGTCTTTGAAAAAATATCTTTGACTCCTCTAAGTAGTTACTCAGCTTGAATTCCACAATGAGTAAAGTGCCTTAGCAAGACTCTATGGGCAACTAGAAGTTTCACACCAAACAAAAATACCAAAAACATGCTTCAGCTAAGATAAGAGAATTGAGAAACACAAAAGGTGTTAAAAATAACACAAAGCAATATTCTTACAAAACTAAGATGTTCTCTCTCTTCAGCACTGGAAAAGTTAAGCACCTACGTCCTTCATTTCTATTAAGAACTGCACAGAGTAACAGCTCTATGAGAAATGGCAAATTTTTTTAGAGAGAAGTATTTTTTTGGAAATAAATCTATGGACTACATAAAGACAGTTTTTCTTATAATTCCTGAACATTTAAGTTCTTTCCTATATTGCAGGCATTTACTCCAATGTACACATGCAGGAAAGATGCCTGCAGCCCCCCACCACGTCCACTCCAGCAACTGTGCAATATTTCATACTAATATTCAGTTCAAAAAAAGCCTGGAATCTGAAAATCCAAATGAACCTATGCTTTATTTCCTAAATTTCAAGTTTTTAAAAAATGCAAGAATATAAAGTCCTATTAATCTAACACACCGTTTTAAGACAAACTATTAAAAAAATACTAATGTGGAATGAATATATTCCTATTACTGAAAGACACTTTAAGAAAGCCATAAAAGCATTCAGTTAAATAATAATTTGTTTTATCAGTCTTAAACTGACATTAAGTTCTTGACATATAAATAAAAAAACATGCTACAGATCTAAAAAGTTACAATTAACAATTTCTAACTTTAGTTCTCACCCATCTCCTGTATTTTCTTCCCTCTTCAATTTCAGTGAACAGGTTTGTGGATTTAAGTAAAACACATTCATTTGAAAATCTACAGCCCAGTAGGAGGGGCACTTTGTAAGAACAGATCATTAACTAATTGATCCAAGCCATATTTGCTATGTTAATACCAGATAAGACTTAAATAGTGCAGAAAGCATTTATGCAGTGTAACTGAACACAACATGAAAACTTTTTAAAAAACGGAAACGTGAAGTATTTGAAATGCCAAATCCCAAGCATACTAGAAAATGATTCTAAACTAATATGGTAGCAATCTACCACACTGGCTCAGTTATCCAGAAAGGGGCGTTTATTTTTTGAGTGGAAAAAAACTGTACAGACTTCAAAAGAACAGTTATTTGTAAGAAATTGCTGAGTATAGGATCCTTTTCAGAGCGCAAAAGAATATAAAAACATCAAAGCAGTTGGAAGTTCTGTAAGTATTAGTTCTGCTTACTAAGAATTAATTTTGTCTTTCATATATAAACAGTATGTAGTCCATAAAACATATGTTAACTCACAAAATTAACAACGGAGCTGGTCTGATTTTGTGCCAATATTCTACTGTTCAATCAGGTCCTATTAAAGATACCAGTGCTTGTAAGAATGAAATACTCGGAAAGATGAACCAGTTACACCTGCATTTCTTTTTTTTTTTTTCTACTGAAAGTAAGCAAACGTTTTTCTTAGAACTAAGGCTGAAGCTCAACAAATATTTTAAGGTGGTGTTGCATTTAAAACAGCAGTCCTGCCCTCCCCCTCTGCTTCATTCATTCATTCATTGCCATTTTTGTATACCAGCACATTTGTTTGCTGATCTGTTCACTGTGCAGCTGTACAACTAGATTCTGCTGAAAAATAGCCTAGAAAAAAAAAAGATTATTTTCAAGACAGATTACTTTTCCTATCTGGATCACTGTACAGCTGCACAAACACCACAGTCCACACAAAAAGGAGCAACCTTGCTTTTGGTGGCAACACCAGCTTAGGAATTTGGTTGATCTGCAGTCTAACAGAGTATTTTGGCTATAGCACAAATAAAACAACTGGCCACCTCAGAATGAACTCAAATACCATTGAAGAAACAGCAGTGGACAAATTTCCTATTGAAAGCCATTTAAGAATAATTTCTCCAACTTTCCCTTCAACACAGAATATTGTAAATGTTTGCAGTAAAGTGTTAAAACCAGTTCCAGTATTTTTACTCTTCCTGTAACTTAACCACTATACCTATTGCATTCTTGTGCTATGTGAAAATACTTGCAATATGATAAAAGGCATTAAGGGCATGTCTTTGATATGTGTTTAATTTCTACACTATTACATAAAAAAACCCTCTATCACAGCTATAATCCAGAAAGGAATTATGTATGTCTACTATTAAGCTGACTTCTCTCACTTAAAAAAATATATATTTACAAAAGCTATCAAGTATGAAAGTCCATTGAAAAATGGGACTGAGGCATGGTTCTTTTGTATGTGCTATGCCAAGTTAGTGCCTGGCAGATTATTACTATTAAAGTCCATTTCTAGAATTTAGAGGTTGCAAATTTTTTACTTGACAGCATATACCATTGATTCAAATCTGTATTTTTCAATAGATTTAATTAATGAACCACAGCCACAGACTTTTATAAGGCCCTCTGTCAACATGCCATTCAAATTCTTCTTAGCAAATTCATCCCATCAGAGTATGAACCAAGACAACTACTACTCTTCTTAGGCAGGAACACAGCCTTCTTTTCCTATGGGTGTAAAAGAAATCTGGGAGACAACAGACAGCTACTGGAACCACTCACATCTTGAGTCAGTGAGCTCCCAGAGCTGTCTTTGTTCGTAATTATGGGAGACAAAAGTGGTTGTAAAGACATCTTGGTAGATTCAGAAGTAACACTTAACCAATCTGACACGTGACATAAAATAGTCATACATATTTCAACAGACAGCTCCACCAAGAAAGTGTCTAGCTGAATCAAAATGTGTAATTTCCATCACATTCCAAGGAATACCTCAACAGAAGCCACGACATTGCCTAGCTCTCATTTATTTTAGCCAAGATTATTGTTAAAGATCTACATGGCCACCCATTACAGGTCTGTGTAATGATCGAGGCAACCATACAGACTGATACAACTATGACTGGCTTCAAAAATCACTCACCATGAATCACTAACCTTTCTTAACGAGGTATTAAAGCAACTCTGAAGGGACGCAACTGTGAGGCAAATGAATGAAAATGAAGCATTTAATACCCAATATTACTTTTACTGCAAAATCAGAGACAGAAAAGGGGAATGGACGCAAAATCCTTAGAGCCTTAATCTAAAATGGAAGCAAAGAGGTCTTCTTAGCTAATCAAATTAAAAATACTGAGGGGTTAAAGCTAAAGTCTTAAAAATACCATCATGCATATGTACTTCCCTGTGTCTATCACCTTGCAGGTACATTCTAATAGCAACACAGACAAGCAAGGACAGATACTATGGAAAGTGAGTTTTTCTAAAACTACATTACAATTAGATATATCTAACCTAGATTATGTTGTGTAGCATTATAATTTCATCTAATATCAGTTCCTGGCTTTTACAGTAACTATAATTGGGTACCTTCTTCTAGTACCTCTCCTGAAATGCTCCCCTATCATTTTCCTTGAGCATCACCATGTCTTCTTCCTTTCATTATAATTTTAATTGTAAGGATTTTCTGGACTAACTGCCGATTTCGTTCAATACTGTTGTGGTCACCATCCTTCTCAGTGGGATCATTAGGACATTCATGTTTCCTATGTCACTCCTTGGATCACTTCCATCTTTAATCTTCATGATTATTGTCTTCCCCTGCTATTGGGGCTTTCTTCATTTTACACGATTCTATTACTTCTCAAGGCTCTATGCAATTTCTATAATCCATTTCTGTAAAGAAAGAACACTTTTTATCAGGAAGCCACTACTTCGATATATCTTTCCAATTACATGAAACCTGTTAATTTTAGTTAATAAGCAAGTGAACCAACTTTTTGTGATTTTTCCAGTATTAAATTTTAAAATTTTTTCTACTGTCATATTCTGGTACAAGAAACAGTTTTGTGGGGTTTTTTGTTCTGTGCTTTTTTTCCAAGAAAAAAGAGCTACTTGCCATCTCTAACCTTTAATACACCTGATCAGTAAGTGTATCTTGAAACAAATCCAGTATTTTGGAAGAACAAGACCATCCTGACTAATCAAGAGGCACATTCTGCAAAGGGTGATAAAAAAATCTTTGTAGTTTTTCTCTTTTTGATGAACTGAAATGTTTTGGCAGCCTACTACTGAAATCATGGGTTATCAAATTTCTCTGAGAAAAATGTTTTATGCTCTTTGCCACTGATAGCTGAAACCAAATGAAAACTGGACTCTACCTCGAAAATCAAAAGGTCAATAGTCAGTTGTGACCATTATTTCACAGGTACAACTTCAAAAATATTTAAGATTCACTGAATGTAAACATGAGTTTCTGTAACAAACTCTTTATTATTCCATGGATAGTGGAGTCACCATTTTCTGTTAAAATATGCCCCCTCTTTCCTTCTCCTTTTGCTACTCTAATTGACAGGACCTCATGCCCTCCCAGAGTCCACTGAGCATATTACAAAATGCCTGACTGTGACCATATTAAAGGTATCCAAAGTAAAATGCATTATGTGATCAGGGTTGCACATCTTTTCTACAAAACCAAGCCAACTAAACCACTGTACTTCCAATTATGTGTATAACTAATTAACAGACTACAAAACAAGACTTGCGGTAGAAGATGACTTAAACCACCAGGGTAAACTGACAGAAATCTATCAAACTGATACACATCAGCAAAATTAAAATCTAGTGGAAGAACCAGTTAAGAATCAAGACAGTTACAGTCCATCTACACCTCCAATCTTATTTTAATATATAAAATAGCTCAGTTTAAAATATCATTAAACATAAACAGTATGAGAGTTTAATCCTGAGAACAGACAAATTTTTGATTCCAGTTAACCACAGCTGAAGATACCTAAATATTTGTGTGCTGTTAGAAGAATCTTACTTCACTAATTTTAGATGCACGGCAGTTTCTTGTGAATCCTCTGATCCTCTGCATAGTCATTTAAGTTTTTACGATATCTAGTTGCTAGAATAACAAGCTGTCTCCTAGCAGGCCACCTCATTGCCAGGTTAAGAAGCTGAAATACTTCAATAAATAGGTTGGCTATTTGGCATCCATACCTAGCTAATGCTGTACCACAGTCCCTGATCAAAGAAGTTTTCAATATAGGGGGAAATCTCATAACCTGATGCCTGAATAATAAAGGTTGAAACATCTTTTTTTACAAATTTGGAAATGTAATGTTTAAAAACTGTATTACTGGTAATAGAGCTGTAAGGTAGAGCTTGCTTTGCTTATTGTCAGGAAAATTAATACCAAAGCAAACCATAACTGTATGTACAGAACAGAAAATAGCAGAGCTCATGAGGTATCATTTCAGTATTTCACTATTACTCAATCCCTGCTTGGAACAAATACATGATATATTTTATAAGATATGGGCAAAAATTCAGCAAAAAATGTATTTTTTCATAGTTAAAATACATTCTTTTTATGTGAAGAACAATGTACTCACTCATGTCTCCCTTTGAGAATATTTTGTTTATAAACTGTAATATATCCTTCACCTTTCACGTCCACATTCTGAATTTATTGTTAACAATTAAGCTAAAAGAGAAAATTCCAGTAAATTGTTTGTAGAAACTCTCAGAATTTTCCAGAAAGTGAAAATTTGCCTTTTTCAATTTTATTACTATTTTAAGAACTCAACAACAGTACACTGTCTTATTCCAAAACACCATCTTGATTTGTCCATAGTCCAATTAACAAAAAAAATTCTCACATTAAAATATTAAACCCATACACTTTTAAGGGGTTCTTGGCTTAAACTATATGCAATTAAACTATGAGAGGTGTTCCTATGCATCAAAGGCTAAAAAGTACCATAATAATCCACTCTTTCATTAGACAAATGCACCCACTGACAAAACAGCAGCTTCTATGGGGAATACAAGACAAAGTATGGTCTTCAAAGACAGTGGAATTATTTTTACATTGCCTAGCATAACTGTTTACTGCAATTAATTCAAATCACAAAGTCTGATACAAATAAAACAGAAGTAATAATAATTTGCTATAGTTTCTGCATTCTTATTAAAGCATCTCATCTGAATCTATTCTTTTAAGAGTCAGTATAAAATCCCTCACATTCCTCTCCCTACTGTTGAACATACATAGCAGAAGCTGGCATGAGAAGTTTTGCCCAGAGCCACTAAAAATGAACTGAAAATTCTGCTGGGACTCTCTACCTTACTCTGCAAGATGCAGATGCATAAATTCAGACCACATACTTCACAAAACTCAACCTTTTACTTGTAGTACAAAGACAGTAACTGTGTAAAAAAAGTAAGTTTTAGCATGGGAGGAAATTTAGGCTGTTTTTCTTCAACAACATGCAAACAAAATAAAAGTCTAGAATACATTAAAAGCATTAAGAAATTAACTACGAGCATATTACAACGAAAAACTAAATTCTGTATATATATACTGCTGCACCTACTGTGTATATACTGAATATACGGTACAAGTCAAGACTGCACAAGACTGGACAGCTCAAACACTGTTAATATAATAACAATGACTGCTAGACAATTGCCTCAGTTGCAGTTCAGAACAGGAATGATGGAAAATCTATCCTGATTACGTATCACATGAGACATCAGATAAATAGGAGTATTTTATTTTTAGCATAAAAATGTAGTAGTGCAAGGCTACCACATTACTTGGACTTCATCCAAGTAGCATATTTCTTAGTTTTAATTGTAAGCTAGTACATTTTAGAATCGTACTTTTAGGCTGGGATATTGTCTTCTACAGACATACATTGGGGTCAGCAATACACAAAATGCTTCTATGTTCTGCAAACAGAACTAACCGATAAATAGAGCCTAAATGATATGGTTTGCATTTCATGGGATAAGAGTACCTATTAAGGTGGTAGAACACTGGTAAAAAGAGGTCTTTCTTTACAGGAATGGATTACAGAAATTACATAGAGTCTTGAGCAGTAAAAACATAAGAGTATGATGTTTTGCTTAATGGTAAAGCAGCTCTTCTAGACTGCTCTGTATATGATATGAATGAAGTAGTGGCTGCAGTGGCAAAATGAGACTCAGCCAGACATAGATGTATGCCTGCGCAGTACTTGTCCTTACAGGAAACACTCAGTTGTGGCATTATTAGCTATTTTGCAAGGTGAGTTAAACTCAGCTTTCAGTTGAACAAATGACATGGTTACTGTCATGAACAACCTTCGAACCAGTCATCCTGAGATACAGTGCTACTCAGTACCACTTAATATGCAAATCAATATTAACAAAGATAGAAATATTACTCCAAAAAATCCACATCAAGAATCACATTGAGAAATGCCAACTTGAGGAGACTGTCTTGGAGATTACATATATTTTTCCTTTGTTTTGCTTTGATTCTCCAACCTAGAGTATGGCTGCATGCTATCATCAGCAATTAGCTTGGTTAAAAGAGGAACTATTTATAGACATCCAATCACCAGCTGCAAATCAATTATCATTTAGTTATCCTTCAGAATTCACGGTATTATTTTTGTCCATTAATTATCACACTACAGATATAAAAATGCGTATGTAATAAAAAATGCTCAAAGATCAGTTTATGAATGTGATACAAGTCAGGCAATCTTGAGGTATCTTTATAGATAAACATATGACAGCACCTTTCAGGAATTCACATTTATTATAGTGGTCTTTACTAGGAGGTGTGATTGAAAACTATTTCTAAAGTGTTTATAACCTACATGCAGAAACACTCCACAAAGTCCCTGCTGAGTATATTTATAGTTTTATGCAAATCCTGCAATCTTGCATAAAACTTCCCACGTTCTTAATGTGAAGAACTTTTTAACTCATGCATGCATGTCATCTTACAAGACAAACCTCAGGAATACTTTTACAGGATTTCATTTGATTAATGAGTTTCAGACATCATCATATTCATTAACTTCCTGTATTATGCGGACTTTATCTCAATTCTAGATCAGTTTAGCTACCTAGTATCAATGACTTCAAAAGTAAGTCTCTTTGTCCCTTAAGTACCAAATTGAATGCTTAAAGAATATGATTTTCTGTACCACTTAACAGTTCAGAAGCTATAGAGCTCTAACTCCTTTCTAGTTAATATTCCACATTTTATACATTCTGGATACTTTAATACTGAGATGATGTGACTGTCAAAACAGAAGAAAAAGAGGGGTAGGTTTCTATAGCAAACTTCATCATAAGACTACAGATCTATTCCTCACAAGTGAAAATGAGATTTCTCTTAGGACTGCTCTTCAAAATAACCCAAAGCCACCCAACAAAAAAAAAAAACAATAAAACACACAAACCAAAAACACAAACCCCAAACCATACTGCCAAAAACAAACCTGGAGATTATTTTTATTAATTTTCACTGCCAAAATTTTCTAATAAACACAAGCAAACTGATCCACAGCTTGCTAGGTTGATTTTGCTGACGTTCAAGATCTGTTCAGGAACATTTCTTAGTCTGTTGATGTTGTTCACAGAGCAGCAGTAACAGACAAATATACCTACATTCAGGCTCTCTAATAGACAATGCAGTATAAATTCTGTAATAGGCCCATCTGTTTCAGTAGCCATCTAATTCTGCATTATTAAAAACCAGCAGATTTTCTTCATTCTCATCCTACTGCTTTGGAAAGCAGCAAGCTATAGAAAAGGTGATAGCCAGATGAGAAATGAAGCTCCTAGGTTATCAAAAGCTGAGAGAGAAAAGACAACAGCTGAGTCATTCTTCCTCTAGAGTAACAAAGTCAGAAAATGGAAAGAGGAAAGATGAGGCAGCACAATGCAGTACCTAGAAGATGAGAACATTTCCACTGTAATGAACCATGTCCCCCAGCATGGGTACAACACCCTACATGTAATTTCAATGTTCCTTCTTCTCATAAGCCTTTTGAGACCAGCATCAGGAAACCATCATCTTCCCACTCTTCGATGCTGGCTTCCAGCTTTTTGGGTATTAAAACCCGTACTGGCTTTGGATTATCACAAGAGGAAACAAAACAGAAGCGACTTTTTAAACTTCTTTACTCCTCAGATTTCTATTACATTAAAAAAAAAAATAATGGAGAAATGATGCAACAGCACATAAAACACTGTGGATAGGTGGACTGATGCAACACATACCTTTCTTTCAGATTACAATGTAGGCCAGACATGGTTTCCAGCATTTCAATCAGTTTTTGAAACTTAGAAACCCCATTTCTTTTTATTAGTTTTGCCTAATTCGTACACCTTTCCTTACCAGACTTTACTAGGTGTACTTCAAATAGTATCTGTTGCAATTTAAGAATGACCTAAACCCAATCTAAATTCCTTCTGCATCAGGTGTTACTTCAGGCCTTTATCAGCAAGCTAAGATTACTAGTTCTCATTTAAGATAACTTCAGTAGCCCATCCCCAAAGAGGAATACTTTTCATATGATAAAATTGTTTTAAATAATTGCTCTCTGAATTAAGTTGGACTCCCACAGAAAAACAGTAAGTTATACTGATGTTCTTCACATTAGGAGAACAAAAATTGCTTCCCAAAAGGCATAAATTCTCACAACTCTCCCTGCACCAAAGGCTCAATTCTGTGAAAAGCATATGTATGCAAGGAACAGGGAAGAACTTAAGCTTTCCTTCTTGGAAACTTCTACTGACATTTTAAAATGTTAATAAAAAAAGTCAGAATACGTTCATATAATAATTCTGAAAACATGCTATAAAATAGCAAAGGTTCTGACTGTGAGGAAAACAAAATGAGGTTTTTCTTGTTGATATTATTTTCATTACTGACAGATGCTGCTACGCCTGTCCATCCCTGACACTGTAGCACAGTTTGTGAAGATGCCACAATCTTTCCAGTAAGTTTCACCACGGTTAAGGACCAAATCTTAACTTACAGAAAAGCTAAGCTCCATGACAGTTTTCAAGAAGCTTGTGTAATTTTAATTCAGTAATTCCATATGAAAACACAGAACTGTTTCTATTCTATAAATCCAGACTGATTTATCAAGTGCCCATCATGTGTTCAAAATAAAGGTCCACTTCTGTAACAACTGTGGCAGAGACAGGAATAACAGTCATTACAATAGGCACAATCATGATCAAACGACTTTAAAACTGGACAGCCACAGCAAACAAGTCCAAACATACTTCCTTTGGGACTATACAGACCCAAGCTTGAAGTCCATGAGATCTGGGCACTACTTACTCTTCCTACCTGAATCAGTCATTACTTTGCAGAAAATGTGTTATGAAGTATCTAAATTACAGTTGCTTGAATTACTTAGTGAAGACCACAAAGGAAATCTATGTCAGGTTGAATACAGTAATTTTTCCATGTTTTTTATTTTTTTCTTATTTGTGTAAGTCAAACGACACAAAAATTGTGTTCTCTTACAGTTTCCTACTGAATATTCAAAAGGAATGGTTTATTAATGTGTAAGGCCTAAGTATCCCATGCACTCAATCCTCTCCTGCTGACTTTTCACCATATAACTCCATATTAGTTTGAGATCACTAATTAAAAAACACTATTTGCAAGCACTGTAGTAGACAAAGGTTAGCTTTTTCATGTAAACTTTCTGGAACATGCTGAAATTACCCTGATGATCCAATTTCTCTACATTATTTTCTTTTGCAATGGGACAAACAAGCATTGACAGCTAAACCCTTAAGCATATTCGAGCCATTTTAAATCACTACTTTCCTGTAATTGCACATTTTAACTGACTGGATGCATACCCCAAACTTAGTATCTGTTTTTTATTTAAGCCAACCAGCCGGGAAAGCGCAAAGACCTAAATGAAAGCAAGGAATATTAATTAAAACAAACCTCATTGTTTTGGAGATTTTTTTACATGGGCGGAATGTCCTTTCATGTTGCCTGTTCCAGACAGGCAATTGTGTATGATCCTTCTACATTCACCTTCTGTGTACACTAAGGCACACCCCACAGAACTGCCACCATTAATCTCACTAAACATACAATTAGCTCACAGTCTAGATACAGGCTCTATTCTCTTCTAGAAATAGATTGCTTGACTGCATACTTTTTTCTTCAAAAGTACCTAAGTGTTGAAACCAGTCTAAAAAAAAAAAAAAAAAAAAAAAAAAAGCAGCACTGCAAGACAATACCACCAATTTTCAGTTATTTTAGAACAAAAAAATCTAGCGAGGAAAGTCTACAGTTACTCTCAATGTTCTTGGGAACCACAGAACTTTTGCACATCTTCTGACATTATCATACCCGAATTATTAGCCTAAGAAGTAACCATTAATAAGTCCAATTCTTGCTTTGGCCTTGAGTAGTGTGCCTCACCAATCCACAAAGAATACCTATTCCCCTTCATCTCTAATGGAAGGCACATTCTTCAAGTGAAAGAGAATTTGAGTGCATGCTCTGTTAATACAATTTTTAAAACCTAATAGGATACCTGTTTCATACAGAAATAGCTTTCTATTTTTATGTCATCCTATCAGTTACTACTACCCAAAGGGACACTAGAATGTAACACCTGGAACACCCCAGGAATTATTTTTGTTAACTAGATAGCAATTGCTTCCACATTTCTGAAAACTAAGCAGGTCCTTCACTGTGCATTTCTCAGTGCTGTACCAGGCTTCATGTATCACAGGTCCCCTCAGTGTTATGGTATGACATCTTAATAAAATAAATGATCGTTGTTACTTAAAGACATATGTTTAGTGCCAGAAACCAGAATTTTCTCACTCATGCAACTCCTGCACAGACACAAGAGTTAAAGAGCTAGCAGGTTATGAACACTTCTACAGAAGCTCCCCAAAAAAGACAAAAATAACTAAAGATTTTGAAGAATAATTTTATTCCGAAGTTTCCATGTTAATTTCAGTGTTTCCAAAGGATGCAGCGTTAAGCAGCAGAAACAGTTGAGAACAGTAAATCAACTCCTTCCACTTACGATTTCTGCGTACGGTGCAGTACAGCCAGTGACAAGATCTCCTGACCCTCTCTTACCTTTGCTTAAGGTTATGTGCAGGTTACAGCCCGAGTGCAATTTCTGCAGTTGTTAACGCTAACTAGGAACTTCAAACCAAGCAAGATTTAATCGCGTGGTTTATTCATCACCTGCGATCTCCGGATCGCCCCCGAACAAACGTGGCAGAATACTACTCGAGTGCTTCACAGACATACCCCGAAGCTCGCCCCCCCGCCGGGACTCGGGTGTTTCTTTGCCGCACCCGGTGCGCGAGGGGAAGGGGCAGCACCCTCTGCCTACACCCGGGGCCCGGGCGCCGCTCCGCGCAGGGAGCCTGGGAGCGGCAGCCGGGAGCGCAGAGGCAAGGCGCGCTGCCTGCAGCTGGGCCCGGGGCGACCGCGGCCTCCCCGGGCCGGGCCCCGCCTGCCGCTGCCGGGCCGGGCCTCCCGCCGCCGGGCCGGGCCTCCCGCCGCGCCGGCCACGCGCCCTCGGGGGTCTCGGCGGGAGCCGGCGGCGCCCCCCGCCCAACCGCCGCATCCTGCCGCCACCCCCCGCGCCTTTTCTCTCTCCGCCCAAAACGGCGAGGGCGGCTGCAGCCCCGCCACGTCCCGGTCCCCTCGCTCAGGGAGAGGGGGGCGGGGAGGCTTTACCTGCCGCATGGCCGGCCCAGAGCGGGGGGAAGGACGGGGGGTGGGGGGGGATGCGCCACGGCCGCGGCGGCGCCTCGTGCTCCGCCGGCTTGGGGCGGCGGGGAGGCCGGGCACGGGCCCCCCCACACCGCCGGCCCCCCTCGCCCACCCGCGCGGCCCCAGGCCCGGCGGCGGGTCTCGCCGCCGCCACGTGATGAGGCGGCCGCGCCGCCGCGTGCCCCCCGCGTGCGGCTCCGCATCCCGGGGAAGGTGCTGTCCGTTACTGCCGACCGGCACCGGCTCCTTCTTCTCCGTCCGCGGCCCCTCCCGCCCCCCCCGCCGCCGGCAGCCCGGGGCCGGCCGCCACCCTCACCGCAGCGCCGGCCGCTTGTGGGGGAGGGAATGTAAACAAATGGGGTTTTATAGCTACCTCACTCGAGTGCCGTGTGCATCTCCCTCTCCGCTCGGTACCAAACCGCCGCGGCGCCTCCTCCTCCTCCTCCTGCAGCTCCTGCCGCCGCCGCCGCTACGCTATTCACCAACCGCGGCTACGCCAAGCCCGGGCGCGCTCCCCACACTCACCCCTACGCACCATGCGGACCGGACTACACACGCGGCCCCGCCGCCGCTTCGCCCAATGCGGAGCCATTTCCTCCCCTCCCCCCGCGCCGCCTCGCTCCCCCCTCCCCTCTCCACCACAGACTACGAAAATGGCGTAAGCGCCTCTCTGCCCCCCGGCCCCCCTCCCCGCCCTGCGGCGCCTTGCGCTCATCACGCCAGTGCTGGGAGCCGGACGGCGGCTGGGCGGGACGCGGCCCCGGGGCAGGACGGCGGCGGCTCCTGGGCCTTGGGCGCCCGCGGGGCCGGGATAGGCCCCGGGGAGCCAAGAGCCTTGCGGCCCCCGGGCGGGCGCGGGGAGCGGAGCCGGCGCCCGGGCCGCTCGGCGGAGAGCCGGGCCTGGCGCCGGAGTCGGGGCCGGGCCGCGGCCGCCGCCTTTGCGGCCGCCGAGCCGCCTGGGCTCCCGCGGGCCTGGGGAGAAGGGGTCGCTCGGGAACAAGCGGTGCTTCGCGGGTAGAGCTTGGCTTTCCTACCGAGGTACCTTTCCGAGAACGAGATGCGTATTACCCCGCATTTATTTAACTAGAAAACCCTGTCAGGCTTGCTCAGGAAATAAAAAACAAAAGCTATCTAGATGACATACAGCCCCCCTTTTCAAGGTGGTGCCTCTCGCGACGATACATTTGATTCTTAGACAACAGTTACAGAACTGAGAAAAAAAAACCACAACAACAACAAACTTACGTAAATTAAAAACCTTACTAGAACCATGTTGAGAATCAGTAGACATCTTGGTTTATAACGTGAGACCTGCAATGCATAGGAGTCTTCCACATCAAATACTGTTTTAAAATAAACCAGGTTATTTTGTAATGGTTATTTATAGAAAGTATGTTCAAAGGTTGAAATGCAGTTGTAGGAACATTTCAGATAAGTTTTAAGCCGTTTCGGTTTTCCTTCTGAGAAGTTTGCATACAATTTTCAGCACGTTTTCCTCCAACAGTGACATGTTTTCACAGCAGGCTTCAATCTACAAGCAAACCCACCTCTTCCCTATTTGTTAAGGAGGGATGAATTTTTCTTTCAGACTCTTATATTACTGAATTGAACTAATTTGCCTAACCCTTTCTGAAGTTGTGCCTTGCTTAAAATCAACGATTCACACGAGCACCACCCTAAATCTGTCCTGGCAGAGCCACTATCCAATCCTAGCCATAGTCCTATCTTCCTTGCCCCCATGGTTATCCACCTAGATAGCCTCCCAAGGTCATTATGTGCATTTTTGCTTGGTGACATATCCCTAGAAAACCAAACCAGTTTAAAATACTAAAAATGTAAAGAATTAATCGTGGTTGTTTAGAAACCAAAAGAAAGTTGATGTAAGACTCCAGAAAAATCTAACTATAAATCTGAAGTCACAGTGCAAAAGGAAAACAGAGTAAACTTTTATTTTTTTTTGCATTCCAGCAACAGGCTTTCTAATTTCAAATCTCCTCTGGCACCTTTTTCTCTCTCTAGTATTTATTTTGAGGGGGAAAAAACATAACGCCTAATCCCTCTTAATTTTTTTTTTTTTTTTTTGGATATCTTACTGAATTGACCACTAGAATACAAACCATACCAGTCCAAAAATTTGACAACTTCTACCCAGGTCAGGTTTCAGGGACTATTAAAGTAATTGTGAGATTCTATACCAAACTTGCACCAGATCATTTGTATGTTGATTTGAATGATTTCTGCCTCAGAGCAGGTCCTTTGTCAGATTTTTTGTACAGCAGATAAAATACAGGTCTGATTCTGACATTGGTCATTAGACACCTACCACAATATCCACTCTTGATCACTAGGCGTGACTGATTTGTATTGCTGTTTGGTCTAGAAAGAAACCCACGGAGTGCAAAAAATATAAAAAATGTAAAGCTTTGTTTCTTCCTTCAGAGTTTATTCTGAGTGAATTCTATGTGGTAATAAAATAGAGCATATGGGGTTTGTTAGCTTTTCTGAGTAAAATTCAAATAATGTAAAAATCTCATTAAGAAAAAGAAAATCAAGAACTCTAGTAAGAGCACTACAATGGATGAACTGGAGTTAAGATGTTTAATACAGAAAGGCCCTTTAAAAATTCAGGCTTGATTGATTTTTTACTAGTTTAACTGTATTTAGAAAACTTAGATAATTTAGGTAGGTGAGTAAGGAAGCTTTCCTGAAGGCAACTTTGCCTTATTGTGGAGGTACTGATGTTACATAACTACTTTCCAGAGATTCACCCAAACAAGGTATACCAATAAAAATATCTCTGTATTAGCAGCTTCTCTGTGCAGGAGTGTTCCTCCTCTCCAGCTGTTACAGCTTTAACATGTATCTGTGTATTTTAAAGCCAGATTGGAGCATTAGTAGGCCTGCCAGCACTAGGAAACAGGGTATACTGTCCTGTTAAGGAACGAGTCTCATTGGTATTTTGAGTTAGGATATAACTTTCCCAGTTAGTCTGTTGACAGCTTTCTCTTGAGACAGTGAAAAGCTTGTTTGTACCTAGACAACCCTATAGTTGTACAGTGTATCTTGCAATTAGGTTACTCGGTAGTTTTAACCATCTATTTTTGTACAACAATACTTAAATTATGAATTTCTATACCACAGCTTCAGAAACCCAGAACTAAAACTACTGAATCAGGCATTGCTAGGAAAAGCATGCAGCATGAGCAAGAAAAGTATGCTTCCCTTTAAAGCATGTGGAGCAACTTTCAAGTGCTGCAGGGAAGCTGGTACAACAGAGCAGGGTAGCCAGCACTGCAAGAGCGCTGATCACTTGTGATAAGACAATCACATGCAACAAATCCGGAATGACTTTTCAAGCTTCAAACAGAAAGATACGTTACTAACTTTTAGAACAGAACTGTCTTTTTTCCCCCCTCTCCTCTCACAGGGCATTTACTTGCTGAGTAACAAGTACAGTGCACGGTACACACTTGTACGCTGGGCTGCAGGAAGGGAATATATCCTATCAAGTAACATAGAAGGGCTTGGGGCATAATGCTGCAAAAAGCAGATCATGGCTTTCAGCAGGGCTTGTCTCAAGATGGGGTCCTGTCTAGAGGCGCATCTCCAACTCCAGCACAGTGCTATGACCTCTTTCTAGTACCCCATGGATGTGATGCATTTGGTCAGCAGACCTTAGTTTAGGTCAGCTAGATGTGTTGGCACGTGTTATAATCAGACGAAGCCAATTTTTATAAAAATATATAATTTTATTTGGGTTCAATCAATTTAGGGTGGGAAGCAATAGGCAAAGCAGCGCTGGGTGCATGGAGAGCCGCAACTCTGCCACATGCACCCCGAATTTCAAAAAACCCCGCGTTCTTATACTCTTGTGTCATCGTCTTTAACCAGTCTTTCTCATCAGATGATTGTCCTGCTCTTTTTCATTGGATCATTTGGGTTGCTGGGGTGCATGTCCTCCTCCTGTTGGGTCTTTTGAAAGTTTCGAAACCTTGGTCTCTTGGCGTGCTTTTCTCCTATTGGATTTTTTTTTTTTTTTTTAAAAGCCTCATGATCTCATCCTTTTGGCGGGCTTTTTTTTTTTTTTTTCTCAAACAGAAATTACTTATCAGTTCTTGGTGGAGTTTTTTTAAGGCATAGTTACATTGTTCCCATCTAATGTTAGGTGGGGTTTCGGAGACACGGTTACACTGTTCCAATCTGAATGGCCCATTTTACATTTAATTGTCTAACATTTACAGGTCGTTCAAGTGTACCATACCTGCCTTGCCCAGCCCAGCAGATTAGTTACAATAGTTTTTATTACAACACCCACCCTGCTTAATTTAGCAAATTAGTTACAATAAATTATTACAGCACGGAAGACCGTAAAGGAAGAGACAGGATTTAGTGGTGTGCTTCAGTTGTGAGATGCAGGCCTAAAGATGGTGGGTGAGATTGACAGATCTCATACGCTGATTTCTTTTCCTGTCCTCCCTTGTAACAATCCAATTGCATGTGACAGAAGGTTGACACATATACACAAAAGTAATCTGTTTAGAAGCAACTCTTCCCTTGCTATTAATTTAAAGAAAAAAAAAAAAAAGAGAGAATTTAGGTTTTGCTTCCACTTGTGGTCTTATACCCAATTAGTGATTCTGCACACGGGTTTAGTTCTTGCATCCTGATACTGCCTCTGACTGTAAGCAGAGGTGAGTCTTATGAATACTCTTTGGAGATTAGCAACAATAATAAAAAAAAAAATGTTGTTCATTTAGAAATCTAGTAGTTGAAGGTGTATACACATCTTCTGCTATTTAAGTCAGAGGAAAATGCCACTGTTTGTTGCCAAAATTAAGTTTTACACCCCTCTGACAAATTCAGGCTTTTTGGTTGAAGTACCCAACTTAACTTTCTTACTCTTGAAATATTGATATCTCACAACTCCCCCCCCCCTCCCCCAAGTTAATGGCTTGAAACATCAACTTCCTCCTTTATTTGAAATCATCTTGTTCAAAGATTTAATCAGAATTTAGGGCGGTTTGAATGCCAAAATAGCTGAGTTTGTGGTGTATATACTAGATGTATATTTTCCTTCCTGTTCTTTAAAACATTTTTCTAGCTTCTGTCCTTGCATTTCATTCATTCTGAGAGCCTGAACCAAAGTCAGAAATGCCATTTCTAATTTGACAATGGCCAACAAGTATTATTCAGCTTGCTAAAGAGATTCATGGAGATAGCAAGAGGGAGAATTAACCTTGAGGAGATAGTGAATGGCTAAACATTACAGAATTTTCCAATCTGGATCTCAAAATATGACCTGTTGGCAGTTCTCTCTTCTGATTTTAATTTATTGATGTATTATTATATAACCATATGTGGTTATTTGCATCGCACAGATTTACTCGTACTTTCACTATTAGTAGGTTGATATGTACCTATTCCCAGGCTATAGAAGAGGGCACTGAGTTTGAGTGCTGAAGCAGCAAAAACTTTGTTTATGGCAAGGACATAAGCAAAGGTGTTTAAGCATCAGAGTGAGGTTAAATAAACATAGCAAGTAGTGATTCTGTGATTAAAGCTCACACTTAGAAATAGACAGTGACGTCCTCTGGGGGATTTCACTGCCTCAGGACTACTTGGCTTGTTTGCAATTAATTTAAAGCCCAAGTTTATTTAACTCCAAGGCCTTATATAAAACTGATACTTTCAGTAGAGACAATATATGTTCTTTTCACAGTCCTGCTAATGTGTTAGTTCTAATCAGCTTCAACTGTATAAATTCCAGTGATAACTCAAAGTATATCTGGCTAGTTTTACACCACCTAGAAAGTATAATTTGAAAGTTTCTTTACTCGTAAGGTGGGACAAAAAGGGAAGTCCATCTGAGCTTTTTTGTTTTTTTTTTTGTTCTGTTTTGGGGTTTTTTTAAACATTTCTTACCCTTCTCTTACAACAACATGTACATACTCCCCTGTTTGGACAGTATATAAACATGTATGGGCACACGTGTAGGCTTTGAAGCAAAAGTGTTGATGTCAGTGATAGTACGTCATTTCAAATATAGTACCAGTGTAAATATGAGAAATTAGTTTAAATAGACACCTGTGATTTTTTTTTTTTTTTAATGCCAAAACAAAATACAGGTTTTAAAGATCTTTGTTTTAGAAAATTTTTAGTTGGTCTCTTTGTGGGAAAGGGTTAGGCTTTTTGATTTTGTTTTTAAATACAAGCTGACATTTTAAGTGGAAAAAAAATGAAACTTTTTCATTGGCTCTAGAGTTAAGGTTACATAAACATCAAAGGACGTAAGCAAAAGGGCGTGATGCTGCAGCAACAACTGAAGTATTTGTTCCACACAAACCTTTTTTTCTACAATATTGAAAAAAGCCAACATGGCTCATAGACCTTTGGTTAATTTTGCAAAGCTAGCAAATGCTAGTATAGCTTATCCACAGGAAAACTCTTGCTGGGCAGTCTTTATTTTATTGAATGACTCTTCCTTTTTTTGTTATTATTTATTTTAAACATAACTTGCCCGTCCTCCTGTCTAAAGCAGTCAAGAGCCCTTTCACTGGATCTGAGACACACGGCATTTGCCGGTAGCAGGGCTGGGGTAAGATTCAAAATGGAATATATTCAAAAGCGAGGACAGTGTGTCACAGCCTTCTTCCTCTCTTGCAGACTTGGGTTTGTTTATTTTTCTCCCTTCCTTCCTGCCTGTTGAAAGCACCTGTTTGCTTGTGGCATCTTTTCTGTATGCACTGGTTGCAGAAAGATCTCATCTTCATACCAAAGGATATGATGGGACGGAAAGGCCAGACAGCTGCTTCCTTCAGCACATGACTGGGGTGAGATTGCTGGAACTTATGGTCATATCCATAGAAGAGTTCTGTATCAATGAATATGGGATATTCTCTGCTGGAGTCAGGCAGAGTTCAAAACATTAAACAAAGCTGTGCTAGCTGGCTGGGTGGGGTAAACTGAAAATTCCTCTAAAGGCTTACATTTAAGAAAGCAAACTGGATTGATTCCAAAACTGACCCACCTCACTGAAGAGGAAATAATGACTTTAATGTAATCTCTTTACGTGCTGAGGAATTTGTTTTACACTCTCCTCTCAAACAGAATGGAAAAATTTAATGATACTGTCTCTGACATTATTTGAAAGAAGCAATGAGGAGATTAATGTAAGGAAATGAAGGTCCCTGTTTTTTATGTCAGTCCCTGCCAATTTTTAACCACTGGGTTGGTGATTGGCAGTCTTTATCTATGACTTAGACTTAGCTGAATAATACAAGTTCTTCTAAAGCTGGATTTTAGTAGGCATTTGGGGTGAAGTTCCCCCTTTCTTTCACCTCTGTTGTACATGGAAGTGGAAATGACAAATTTTAAACTCCTGAAATTCTTCCATGATCAGCAGAAAGAATCAGGAAGCCAAGGCGTCCTTAAGTTACTAGCTACCTCTTTTGGATACCTCAGGATGGACTTGTCATCTATGAAATTTCAGCAGTGGAAAGGGAAGACAATATGAGCTACTGTGGACGTGCTTCAATAACTTGAGGTTGAATGAATGGGAAAGGATGTCGTACAGCCTCATCCCTTCTTTGTCACAGATCCAAAGCCTCAAAGGGACACCTACAGAGAAGACAGGAGGCAAGAACATGCACTGGCAGGAAAACAAACAAAAATATTGTTTGCAGAAATAAAGCAAATTATGAAACAAGTGGTTTGTTTGCTTTTCTTTGAATCCACTGTACCAGTAACAAAATCTAAAATCAACAGAAGGGCTCTCAAAATCAAAATTATTGATTACTGGCCCACAGTTTAGAGAAAGAGTTAGCTTAGCTTAGCTGCATTTATCCTTCCATGCCTGATAATTACATAAATGGGAATTGGAGGGAGCAGCAGGATGCTGGCCATCAGGGTGCCATAGATGTTAAAAGTACATGACCTTGGCTTTGAAATGCTGGCATGCACTGAAGTTGTTGCATTTTTCCCCCATAATTTACATTTTTATATTTGTTCCACCTGTATTCCATGATGTAAAAGCATGCTAACCCTATCCCATTTCTACAGAAAATAAATAAGAAGAATAAATACCAGGAGGAGTATGAGTGACATTAGGAAACACCTCAATTTCCAAACTTTTAACTACAACCATTGGACAGTACTACTAGGTGCAACAGCTTTATTTTCCATGTTGTTGCTCCAAAATGCTTTGCACAGTTGGGTGGTAATTAGAGCTTTAATGACACAAGTAGGAGTGTGAATTTAAGCATAAACAGTTGTGAAGAAGAGAGTAAACTTTAGCTGATGTACAAAAAGTTGAAGCATAGGGACACGTAGAATATGGTCTAAATGACAAGAAATGTGAAAGTTAGAGACGAGTATCAGTGAAATTACATGGAGAGACAGGCCACGTGAATGCTGCGCAGCTAGAAGCTGGGAAGAGAGTCAGAGAAAAGGGGAGGCCTGTTTCATGGCTATTTTCAGCTGCATAACTTAGCATCCTCACTTGATGCCTGTTGCTGTAAACCAGTAGTAACTCCACTGAGAGCAAGCTATAGTAGCAGCAGGATAGACTAATACAGTGATGAATAAATCCCATTATCCTTTAGAAAAGAAAGAGAAGTTTTGAAGCATTTCCTCAAGCAAGCACGGGACTAGTGAGACTGCTTGTGAAAGAGGGGATGTGGTCACGCGTCTTTGCTGACATGTCAGGTGATATATTTGTCACGCGTTAAGAGGGCTTTGAGAAGACTCCAGGGTGGGAATGCCAATAAAAAAGCAGAGAGAAGATGAAGCCATTTCTGCAATGGTTGGGTCGGACTAACATTGCTGAGATAACTAACAGACTGTCAGACTCAGGGAAGCAAACCAGTCAGAGACAAAATGCCAGTTTTGTCATCATTGAAATAGGGAAGAAAATAAAAAAAGAAAAAAGTTATGTCTGAAAAATGTTTGATTTCCCTCACACTATTTTATGTCTTCCCACTCCTCTCAGATAACTTTCCCTTCTTTTGTCTCTTACCTCTCACTTTGTAACTATAACTAAAACCTCATTTCCGTATATGCAAAGGGTAAACGCAGATGAGCCTCTATGGTAGCTCTAATGAAATTACTATGGACTTCTCCAAGAAAAACATACGAGTTTGAGTTCACGCCTTTTGTTGGTAAAGCAGAGCATTCCAAGAAAATTTTAAATGTTGAATAGCAAAAGCTGTTCTTTATAGCAGGTTTACATTACTGAATGTATACCAAAATGCTCCACAAGCAAGCAGTGATATAATTCAAGGCTGAAATAAAAAGAAAACAAATACTACTGCCTTTTGGACAGGTAGGAGCAAAATTCAAGGTCTTGGGAGTGAACTGATATTTATTCTTTTAATTTAATCATGGTGTCATCTCAATAAATATATCTGCTGATGGAACTGCTTCCAACAGGTGGCTTTCTCTACTGAATATTTTTCAGTATAAGTTACTGCTGAGGATTCCTAGCTATTTCTTAGAAATAAAAAAATTACCCATGAAGGTGCTTCACACTGTTCATATATTAAAGAGAGTGGCTAGTGATTCTCACTGAAAGCAGCCTCACAGTGGCTTTTGGCTATCAGACCACTTACGTAGTTACCTAAACCTTGTACGTAATACAGTGTCTGATTCATAGCCTTCCTTTGAACAGCATTTACTTCAGAGAATCATCTTCCTGTATTTTTTGCAGGTAGTTTAGTATAAGTCTTTGTAGCTGGGTAACCACTGTAATTTCATTCACATTTTAAGAATTAGTTTTCTATTAATTAAATGTTAAATATATGAGACACAAATCCACTGGATTAATTCCAAGTAAAATCTGAAGTTTGAAAGCCTGCAATCTATTAAATTTCCAGTTCACTAAAATTCTGAGAATAAGTTTCTGAAGCACGACATAATATCCTTTGGCAAATCAATATATATAATGAAAAGAAGGAAATTGTACACAGGAGCTTCTTAAAGGTCTTAGTCTTAAAGGACTGTTTCTTAAAACCAAGTAGAAAGTAAAACTAAAGTCAGTAATTACTAATCATTTTCAAGGAAGCTTGGAATAAGAATATTTTGGGCAAATGCAGTTACTTGAAAAGAGACTGCGTGGGGCTCTCCAGCTGACACGTACCTGGGCTGGGCTGACTCATTGCCAAAGTCCCATGTGAAGCAGAGTCCAGATTCTAGGAAATCCTCACCCCAAAACCAGCGCATGGAGTTTTACTTAAGTTTATCTCAAATGGCTGAAAAGTACTTAGTTTGGACAGTGTAATTCGAGGATAACATTATTTATATTACAGGGTGTGTCGATTTCATAGCATAAGAATGACAAGAATTCATTGTTTTTACAAGGGAGCTTTGGTTTTAATACAATCCTCGCTTCTTACCCTAAAAGAAGTATAGAAATTTTGGCCCCATTTTCTCAGAAGATACTAACAGTATCACAGCTATCACTGGTTAGATGAAAACAGACTTAGTTATGCAGCTTCTAAACAACAATGAATCAGAAAACAAACTGCCAGCCATGACACGCCTGAAACGACTGCATGCACGCCCTTCTTGAGAGCAGCGCGCACATGTTACAGAACAGATCAGTCCACTTACATGATGTTGAGTGCCAACTTCATAATTCAGGACAGCGGTGTCTGATTCTTGTCATTTCTCTCTTTCTCCTCTTCCTCATTTCAAGGAGGGAGAGACTGCATGGCCTATAGTCACTTCCCTCAACAGGAATAGTTCCTATCTATGCAGTTTCTTTTTTAAAATACTGTATTTTTAAGGAGCTGTTTGAACAGGGTTTTTTTATTTATTATTATATTGAAACTGAACCTTGAGCTAGTAAAACCAATATTATGGTAGTGCTCTAGTTCTAAAACCAGAGCTGCTGTTTTCTCAGGACACTTCAAATTGCTGCACAAAACTTTTAACTGTTGTGCGCCAAGATGTGTGCAGTGTACAAGCACCAGTTCCCGTGAACAGCAAAACAGCCATAGGCTATTTTTCAGAGGTTACTGCTGATAGTTTTAACTGTAATCCAAAATCTAATGCAGAGAAAAGTAATTTTTGCAGTGGAGGGTGGGGTGGATCAAAATTACTGCAACTTTTTCCATTCTCTCTTTTAACGCCAATTGTGTTGCACTGCAAAACAGCACAGAAACAGCATTCGTTTCAAAAGTCAATGATATCCTGAGCACAAAAGAGAGTCAGTCTTCATGCCAATATAAGATGATCAGCAATCGTTCAGAAAGTTGAGTGAGGAGGAACTAATAAGACTGAAAATTTGGCAGTTTGGAATTGCCCCCAAACTTCTCTGTCTACTCATTGCACTCAGAGCAGTTCTGGCTTCCACAGGTATCCCACAGCTTTCTGTCTTGCTATGGCTCACGTTAAGTCCTTTGGCTGGAACCACCAGCAAGGTCACCCAGCCATTTTGGGTTATAATGCCATCTAAATAAGGACCACAAACAACTCTGCTCTCTTGTCCTCAGAAAATGTGCTTTCCTAAAGTCTGACAGATATAGTGAAAATAACTTGGCCGCAGAAACCTTTTCAGAGTTTATTCGGTCTTCATAAGGCAGTGGTTTGTATTTTCAAGGATGTCAGCAAAAGGAGCCCACGTTCTTTTTCCCAGCATGACTTAAATTTATGTTCTCAACTGTGTAGAAGCCCCAGGGACAGACATTCTAGTTTCCAGTTGTAGGAAATCAGGCCAGCAAGTTTTTTCCTTCTGGGGACAGCATTGTCATGTCCTTTTCTGACAGTGTATATTACAACAGAGCCAAATTGTTGAATTTCCAGCTGGTGAGGCAGCTGGAAAACATTTGCCAATGTAAATAATAATTCATCCACTCTTTAGGTAGGGCAGAGAAGAGCAGTATACTACTTCTGTATTCAGTAACTTGTGCTGGGGTGGGGCTTATGGATGGATTATTTATTTTTTTGTGTGTGTGTGTGTGTGGCCTATGTCACCAAAATAGCTTAGTGTAATAGAAGAGTAGGAGAAATGATTGACAGCAGGCCCCTGGTTGTGTGTGTGCATTTTGTTATGTTTTTTCCCCAAACCAGTCTGTCTTCTTAACGATGCCAGAAAAAAAATACTCATTAGTTGTCTGTACCGGTGGTGAGGTCCATGCAAGCTAGGGACAGTCATGTTCACAACAGACCATGAGCATTTGAAATACTACAAATCCAAACGTATTCAGTCTGGGAGGTGGCCTAGAATAGAGAATCTATCTAGACCTCCTCCGAAGTTGTCTTCCCTCTTTGACTCTTCTCTCCTCCTACTGCTATTACCAGTGCAGCTCTAGAAAAGTCATGTTGGTATTAGGACGTCAGAAGGGGTTTTTTTAAGGTTGGGAAACAATACCTAAAGTAGTGCTGATGGTTCCTCTGTGACAGCACTTGCCAAGGTGGAATTGTAACTGAATAATGACAAGTACAGAGGAATCATTAAGAGACACAAATCTGTGGCTGATAAGGGCTCAAATGTAAAACTTAAGCTATCTATCTCTCTTCACCGTCAGGTCACTCTTCTTACTGCAAGCCTTTGAAGTCTCTAACCCCTGACTGTTATTACATAGCACGTCTCCGAGATAGCCATACCCTGGTGACACAGAGGACATAGAATATATATGTATTCTGTACCTGAGCTACTGATGAGGAATAGCCTTCCTAGATTAAGTTTAAAAACAGTTTTCCTTTAGTATCATACAGGAAGAGGCAGCCTGAAAATGCGTTCCTGTTTGATGCTTGCATAGCGAACGTACGCCAGAATGGCTTTTCACAGCATCACTGAAGTTAATGCCCGATAAAAACAGCTTCTCCTCAATAGACTTCTCTAGCCTGCCTTTATTTTCAGGGGATTAAGGTTTGGCAATAATATTTGTATGGTCTTGAAACTCTCTTCTGTTTTTGGAAAAAAGCACATTATTAATAGAAGTTCAGAGAGAAGGCAAAAAATGTTTTCCTTTAGTTTCACTTTGTCACGTTCTAGGAGGAGCAAAACCAGAGAACAGAAACTTACCACAAAAAAAGCTGACCACTAGAGCTTTATCAAAGAACTTATTTCAACACTGATCTTTAAAAAAAAAGATATTTAAAATGTTGTACATAATTTTGAGATCCCTATAGCAATACTACTTTGTTGAGATGTTTGAAGCTAGTATTTGATACAATTTAGTTTTAAGTACTTCAAACATCCACAGACTACAAGGTAGGAATGATTATTGAAGTGCTTAAAAAACAAGCCAGCCGTATGCGAGTGATACAATTTTCTTCTTAACCCATACACTCAAAACATACACATTATCTTTGGCAGAAAGACACCTTACATCTGACAAATCTGTATGCTGTTGGAAAAATTGACACTAATGTTCAGTAGGGAACAGTGAGTCCTGTGGAGACAATGGGATGCAAGACTTTCCTCCCTCCACCCCCCATTGTGCTTGTGGCTGGTGGTGTTCCAAGAGAACGTGGAAAAAAGATTATTTGGTTTCTATTACCCTGAAGCAATCATTTCCAGTAGTCACCTAGTGAACCTAAAGGAAATCTGCTTAGTTTATTTTTTTTCCCTGAAAATGATGATAAAACAAGTTTATAAACGAACGTAGGCACTTACCCTTTATCAGGCTTCAATTCAAGAGTTTAAAGTATACTGCTGGCTTTACACAGGCAAGTACTTACCTTGACTCAGTTGCTTAGTAGCTCCTTTCAAATCAAATCAATGGGAATATAAATGTGCTATGAGTGAGACACACGCTTTAGGGTCTTGCTGAATCATGTCCTTTGCATGTCACAATCATTACTGAAAAATGTGGTCATGACCATACACCAAATTAGGACAAAAGCATTTGTTCTGGAGGGTAAAGTGTGGCTGGTTTGCGTGTGAATGGCAGGGGGGTGGGAGGAATGTTTCCTGTTGTGAGACTACCAAGCATTTGCATCTTTTCCAGATTCTCACTTCTGGAGAAATCCTAGATGCTGGAAGCCAGGCATTGTGAAAGCCACGCTATTTTTTAGGTACACTGCATTCACATTAAAAAAAGAGAAACCAATAAAAAAAAATAAATCTTGATTTCTGCCAGGTATGTGACACCATAACAACCACCATAACAACATAACAAATCTGCATTTTTATAAAATGCTTCACACACACGGAATTCAGTATGAAGATGACATTGTTTCTTTCTCTATTTGATAGTAACATTTAGGCCTCTCTAGTATGCAGAGAAGTATATATATACTGCTCCCAAATATTATGTGGCTCTGAGAAATGCGGTATACCAAACAGCTGATGCAAAATCTACTAAAATTAATATGCTCGCTTCAATAAACCTTGGATTAGACTTCAAAGCTAGTTTAGTTTCAGTGGAGATTTTTTTAATGACAATGGGAGAGAAAATATAAAAGATAAAACCAACATCTACAATTAAGCAGTACTGCACAGCTATCATTAAATGTCATGGCTTGCTTTCTTTCCCATAGAGGTCTTTGCACATGAAGAAAAGCTCCCTTCTCTCTCACCCCTTCAAGAAAATAGTTTTAGCTTTTAGTTTCTTTGAGCCATCATAGAAAATTTCAGAGCATATTTCATTGTCAGTAGCAAGGTGTTCCATTACTTTCAACTGCCCAAAGCTGTTGCAAAAAGTGTGCACTACAGATATTCCAGAAATTATGCACTGTCTGCCTTAATACATTGCCTCTTTGCTTTGCCTTCATTTGCTCATGTTCATATTATTAGCCTATAATTATTAAGTCCAGCTTACTCATAATGACAATCCTGTGTGAAGAAAAAACCTTTTCTATTTCTGTGCTGAGGGGATTTGGTTAAAACATTAAATTTGAGTGTATTGTTCTTGTTTTGCCAGTCTGCAGAAATTTTTCCTTTGCTATATTGGGGCCCACTCCTGCAGAGCAGCTTTAGGAAAAGTATATCTGGAATTGTCAAGGGTAGCAGGTGAATGAAGCTGCTACCATACATATTCTCAAGAAGGCAGAGGCTGAGGATCCAAACACATTGAGCCATAGGTACTAGTCTCTTCTCTACAAATCAATCAAGCACAGGCCCTTTCCCCTAAAAGATCAAAGTAAAATAAACAAAGAAAATACCACTATAAGTAAAAGGATACATAAAAGAGAATAAAAAATATGAACTAGAGGGAGAAAGTGCGATATGTCCAGAATCATTGGTACTTGTATTTTTGCAGACGTTTAGATAATTTTCTTACCATTACTCTGTGTTTATGTTAACAATTTGCTAAATTTCAAATCCACCAAAGTCTTTGTTCTAGATGTATAGGAAGCAAACCCTACATTTAAAACTGCTGACTGGCACCATGTAAATTTATGACAGATTGTATTTATAACACATGTAATTTCAGCTCCAGTGTTAAAGTCCTGGAAGTGGAGTAATGCCCATTACCAGAAAAGACACTTTGTTTTAAAAAAACCCCACTACTTAAAAAATCAAATGTAATACTTTTTTTTTTTTTTTTTTTTTTTTCCCCCAAGACACACCAAGCCTGAACCAAGTTCTCTGAGAGTGTGCTGAAGGGAATGGCAGCACTTTGTTCATTCATCTTTGCAAGACTACATGTTGTTATCTTTCCCTGGTAATTTTTAAGGTTAAAAATACTAGGTAACTGTTTAGTTTTCAGCTACTCAGTTTTCTTGCTTGAACTAGCAGTGCAGCACACTAAATAGAAACTCCGATACTGGTTTCATACAATTCCTGAGCCATGATGGTAGAATTAAAGTTAAACTGCAGAATATTTGAAGCTGCCTCACATTTGCCTGACTATGCCATTTTAGTCTGACCTTTGCAAATTTTTAAAATGTATTTTAAATCAAATTATGCAGCATAAAAAGTGAAGTCGTGGCCATTTACAGAAGACCAAAACAACCTAGATTACGATGCCCAAAGACTCTGCTGACAGCAAGAATCAAAGCCCAGTGCCACTTCTCTGCCTACAGAGCATGATGTTATGGTGTTACCTAAATCCAAAACCTGATGCTCCCTTGAATTTGGGGGGGGGGGGGAAAAAAAAAAAAAAAAAGAGAACTGCATCTAACTATTGTAATTCTACATTTAATGTCTTCAATGCATTTTATAATAATTCTGATAGGAAAAACAAAAAAACAATCTGGACAAACACTTTTTCAATATCTAAACCATCACTACTCTAGCCATGTCTTAAGGCTTACAAGAATGTCTTATTAACTTTAGCCTAAACTAGCACAGCTCCTTTTCCAGGGATCAGATGTCTCTACTTACAGTCAAAATGGATTCTGGTTCTCTTTCACTAATGCTTAGATATGCCCAAATCTAAAAACTTTTAATGCAGAGATGGAATCAAGGTAAATGGTCTTGCAGAAGAATGGAGCAAGCATCTTGTAATTAAGGAAGTAAAATATTTGAATTAGTTCAAAGGTGGAAGTTTACTAGATTAAGGCAGCACAGCAGGAATAGAAAACTAGCTGTGTCCTGAGGATGGTTTTCTAGAGGAAGGACAGGAAGACAGGTTCAGAGAGCAGTTAGATCAGCCAAACCTAATTAGGTACACAGCATTCAGCTTGTTAATAGACTCTCTCCCCACTGATTAACACTTCTCTTATGATCAGGTTTTTTATTAGAAGGTTGAGGTTTTATCAGATATATTAATGATCAATAACCTGAAAATAAATGATAGCTTCTCAATTTTCAGATTTACACCAGATAAAATACATGCATTTAACTTTATACTGTCAAGCACAAATTACCACGCTCTTCCCAGAGTGGGATATCTGTTGTGGGAGTAACTGGTTTGTTTTAGAATTCCTCCCAATGGTTGCACATTAACTAGAATTAATAAGGGTATTTTCATCTATTTCCTTACTTAGAACTTTTGTTTGCACATTCAACTCTAAGTTACACACCAAAGAGACTTTGCAAATTTAAAATGGCAATGTTGAAAAAACCACTCCAAAATACCCTTTAAGTATTTATAATTACTTTAAGAAACATAAGAACACTGCCTACAGCGTTTCCCAAAATATACAAATGTACACTGTAAAAGTAATTATTGCCTTTTTTTTTTTTTTTTTTTTTAAATTTTTTGCAGTGTCCTGTATATTCTTTGGGATGGTTTCCATTTACTTATGGGGGACAATGATTCACTGTTTTCAAACCTAGTGATTTGGGTTAATAACAACTTACCTAACACTTCAAGAATTAAGAGGAGAAATAGTGATTTTATTTGTTTAGCACTGAAAAAGAAGCACAAAATTTGCTTTTGTTATGGTCATCACAGCAAGCTGTTAAAGGTATGAGTTTTTTTCAGGAGAATTTTTGGTCACAGAATGAAGTGCAGGGAAAAGAAAAACCCTTTCAGGAAGTAAAGCTGGATTTTTAATTCCAGCAGCGATTTGTCTTTCTCTGTTAAAGAGAAGATGCTGGATGTTGTATTTTTAGCTTAATTCCACTATCTGCATGAGGTTTCTTCTTGCAGTAACAGGAGTAGTGCTTCCCTGTAGAGAATTGACACCCCATCTAAGCAAAGTCAAGGTGCTTTCTTCTTCTGTGTGAGAGATGAAGGTCTAAGGTTAAGCCAATAATTACAGTAAAGAGATATTGAGTAGCATTAGGTCTGACATTCCCCTACGGTAAGAGACGAAATGGATTTAGAGCATCATTGCAGGGAATACCTGCAATGTCCTTCATCTGAGGAGTCAGTCACAGATTTGCCTCTCTTGAGCTACAGTTTTTACCTTCTATTCTTCCTTCTAGATACTGAAGACTTCTATTCAGGTGCAGATTTACTGAAGGTGGTGTGTGAAAGTGGGCTAATTTAACTCTCCTATTAGTCCTGCCTCTTGCTGTTTTCCTCCAGAGCTAGCAACCAGCGATAATAAAGTGGAAAAGTGTATGGGAATGCATACTGATAGAGATAACAGTGAACAAATTGTTGAGGAGGTGGTAAGCATCCTTTATCCAGATGGAATGATAATAATGATTCTTCTTGGCCAAGACAAGACAGATAAAATAATAAAAAGCCACGAGTTTTGAAATTCTGCTAATCTAACTGCACTTGTGAAGCTGATTTTGTTACAGGTACGCATTTGAAAATTGTAATAGAAGAAAGGCCCAAAGTGAACAACTAATGCTCTTAACTAGATGCACTGCCTCACCCTCGCCTCTTTCCTGAAAGAATAGAAGGGGTAACTGTCTAATAGCTACTCCACATCTGAACTGGAATTGGGTTCTTATTAACTGGAGATACTGCTCTACAGAAAGGCTTTGTGGGGGGATGAGGGGGTGGGTGTTAACTACAAACCTCTATTTCAGGATGCAGTTCAAATATATCTGAAGACTGGATGGCAGGAATCCTCAGTTTGAAATATACAATTAAGATGTACAACATGGGCTTGTTTCACAGAGGGTTTTTAAATGTAGTTCAAGATTGTCTCAGGGTAATTAAAACCAAAGGGTCAGAATCAATTTCAGACAAAATTAGAAAGGTGGAAAATGCACACGATTATATGTTCACTGCTTTAATAGAAGAAAGGAAAAGGTTGACCTGAAGAGAGGCAAAATGGAAACTAATCTGGAAGAGACAAGTGTCACTTGAGTCAGGTGCCTGAAGGAATTGGCAGTGTCAAAAAGCTTTCTGCTCTCACCTCCCCCTTTGAAAAGGTGGATGGCAGATATGTTAAAGCAGTACTTCAGGGAAAATTCAGAAGGTATTACTGAGCTGGAAGAATGCCTGAAAGGAAGTGTCTGAGAACATTAGAGTAGCTCATTTGACACATTTAACTAATTTTTGAAGTGACGCAGGTTATGAGAGATCCTTTTTTATCTTCAGCCTTGGCAGTTTTCATACTGGACAATAATATCCCTGAAGCACCTGGAAAGCAGTTACAGCTATTTGTCATTCATAAGTCCCTCCTCCCAATAGTCAGGCTCTGACTAGATTAAGATTCCTACTCCTAGATTTCTCCCACTCTCATATGTCTGGGAAAAAGTTTAAGACGTTGCTTTAGAAATAGAGACTTAACTCAGCAATGGCAAACTCTCGAATGCTCTTAATATTCCAGGATCACGTACATGGAGATCCCCTGGAAGATCTACCAGCGTGAGATGATCAGGCCAGCAATACTTTTAAGCTTTCCAGAAGCCTTCTGCTCCTAGACAGAACCTTCTTTTACTTTGGTATATTGGTCCCATTCTCAGTGAAAGAATTCAGAGCTCCTTTTCATGTGCAGTTATTGCAGCTATGTGCAATAGCACTAGCTTTTTCACTCATGATTGGCTTTTATCTGGAAATCTGTGGCATTTACTGATATTAGGCATCCTATTGCAGTTTACATGCAGGCAGTCTGATGTCCCCTACATGTGTCATATTTATTGTGTGAGATAGCAAAGGGTGCCCTTGTAATACCATCCTCACAGACATCCTATACTGGCAGACAGTAACCCTAAAGCATGACAGAGTTTCCATACATGCCACCTCTCCCCAGACAAGAAGAGGAAGATCCAGGGATTCTGGTCTTCCTCTTAAAGTCAGCTTTGTGCAGGCAGGCCCTTCAACATGCAATATAAACTTCAGAGATGCTGTCTTTTCACCCTATTTGGAATGGAAAACTGAGCCTTAACGAACAGGAACATACAGGAAAAATATTTTCTACAGCTTTCTTCCAATGGTGTCTAGATGATCTTGTTCTTGACAATGAACATTAGCTTGACGTTGCAATTTAATATGAACTGTATTATAAATGATGACATAAAAAAGAACAGCACACTGTCATTTCTGGTGCTACTGCAGCCCTATGCATAGGAAGTAAAAGTGACTTAAAACCAGTGATGAGAAAGGAGGGGCAAAACCTGGAAGCCATTTAATACATCTACCATTCAAAAAACTTACTTTTATTTTCAGTAGAATACCTGCATAGACCTAAAAATCACACTTAGTACTTCAAAGTTAGACATCCTGCATCATCATTTCTACTGATCTGATGAACAAGACTTGTAAATGGATGCATATAATTAAAGTACACTAGAAAGAATTAAGACAAGCATTGTAATACCCAGGCTTGCAGGTTGAAATTAGAAGCACAAGAAAATCCCAGTAAGTTACATACCAGGACAGATGCTCAACTGGAAACACAATATAGAATTTCTGACAGACAGCTTCACTCTGTCTCCTTGCCAATAAAGCCTGATTTTCTTCAGAAGAAAGGAGTACAACTCATGTCTATAACTTTAAAATAATTTAATGGCCAGTACTACTTTAACAGAGTTGCACCTGCAACGACATATTAGTGTCTAAATGGAAGCTTAATAGTATGAGCTAGAGAGAATAATGACAAGAATAGACCAGATTATGAGGGGGAAGATAACAATCAGAAATGCTTAAAAAAAAAAAAAAATTTGTGGGACCAAGTAAGAAATCATAAAGTCAATGGGTATTCTGGAATAAAGATGAGGGCATAAATTGGAATAATAGGAGTAGATTTTAAAAATGCAAATATGAGGTCAAAAGAAAAAGGGAACTAAGAAAGAGGCAGCAAAAATGATTAGTGGAAAAGCCATGGGGAAGTTTTGTGGACTGAACAAGTGCAGTGACCTTAAAAGAACAAGTTTGAAAGACTAAGTAGTACTTGAAACCCTAAGGAAACATTTTAACGGGCAAGACACTTTTTAAAATTTATCAAGATCAATTTTGATTATGATTTGAGTTTGTAGAGTTCCAGTTCAGGAAGATTAAAAAACTCTAAACCCTTCTTTGATTATGACTTTCCTCCCAAATCCCCTGAAATTGACAAAGGACCTAACTTTCAAAGAGGGTATTGTTGATTAATGGGTACCTTTGGTATTGTAGGTAGGATTGCTACAATATTAGTTACCAGTTTTGGTTAGGAGCTTGTATATTCACCATATAGAAGTAAATGTGTAAAAAGATTTATGTGGGCACAATCTATGCAAGGTGATAATACTTTTGAAAGCCTCTATATCCCCTAGACCCTCAAAAAGAATATACGTGGTGAATGTTTCAATGCCTAAGTCAATGTATCCTCTCCCTAAAATACAACCCATGTTCCTATATGTTGTGGAGAAGGAGCTGACACACTGAGCAGAAAGCTGCCAACATCCAGTGACAGGAAACATCAAGTATGACTAGTTGCACAGGCCCTGCTCTCCTAATGTATACCAAAGAGCTTCTCGGCTAATGCTTCCAATCCAAAGATGTTTCTTTGACTCACAACTCTGAATTTTCATCTCTACAGTAGTCCGTGCACCTTAATGGAGCGACTTGGTTATCTTTTGGATACCTTAGAGTGATACTGGAGGAAAGCGGGAGGTCACAGTATGACAATAGTCCAGCATCCCAGTTTAAAGCATGCCTGTAAAGGGTGGGATACCTTGATGTTCGTTAGGTGTCTTGAAGTCATTAAAATCCAAGTTATTTAAGAACAAGAGCAAGATTGTTTATACAAAATCCAAAACAGATAACTGAATTATGTACAAAGCATTTACAGACAGAGGACAGAAATGAGAGGGAACCGTACAAAATCTACTTATCGCAAGACCAGAAGTTTCTTCTACTTCCTCTCTAATCAGCCAATATGCTGTTAGATTCTTAACACAGATATTCAGATATTCAGTCCTTTTGCATAGTTTATATCCTGAGGGATACAGGGAACCTAGCTTTGGGAATCTTTTTTCTTTTGTATTACAGCATCCTTCTTGGGGAGTTAAGATTCAAGGCTTCCTCCTCACTCCAACCTGCTGAGAAGGATTTCTTAATATTCATTTGGTCCCCAGTAACTTTGGAATTTATCTCTCCTTGCACTGAGCACCCCTTTGTGCTTTCAAAATGTTCATTTCCCGTAGGTCTATCCAGGAGCAATCATCACCTGCCTAGAGAGTAAACAGATTATGCTAATGGTGCTCCAGAACCCTAATAAAGTTTTAACCTGCTGTGATGTAAAACACCCTTTCTTTTCAAGCAATTCAAGACACAGGCTGATGCTTTTTTCGCACAGTTTATCATGCAATCTGATATTTTATGTGCATATGTAACCTGCCAGCCTGATTTGGTAGAATTGCATAACTCAATTTACTTACAGTTTAGCCAAGATCAGACCTTATCTGAATTCAAACATTTCAACATTTTGTAAAAATGGGTTTGGGAAGACTACCCCTTCTGTTCCCCAAACGCTTTCCCTCCAAAAATTGTTTTTTGAGGACACCATGGTCTTGCTACCCGTAGATTTGAGATCTAACTTGAGGTGGCACCCCTAACTCTTATTTGGCTTTAGCTATCGATGATCCATCACTGGTGAATTACATTTTCAGTTATATAACACATTTCTTAACCAAACCCCCCCATTTTTAAGCAGAGTGTATGACATTCATCACCTGATAAGTGTGTAACAAATTTACCATAACTCTTTTCAAATGCAGGTGTCTGGTGAATCCGTTTGGACAGCTAAGTTATCTTCTGTTCTACTACTTTCACATAATTATTCATCTGTTTAATGTCTAAAACAACTCTAAAGATCAGTTCAAAAGGACATGATGTAATTTTTTATTTTTGAGCTTCTTCTGAGTATATGCCACTGACACTCTACACATGACTGGTGGGAAAATAGTTATGATGTGTCATCAGAGACTGGTGATGAACACACTAAGAGCATGTTTCTCATTTGTTACTACTTAACACCCCTGATTCAGCTCTATTCTTCACTTATTCTGTACATGTCTACTCTTCTTCTAATCATCCAGCAGGTCTTTACTGATTAAACTGCCTATTTTATAAAGTAAATAATCCATACTGCTAGTACAGCTACACACTATTTATATCAAGCTGCTGAGAGCATTTAGTGTGCAACAGGCTTTCATACTGCCTCCACCACGTTTAGAGCTTTAACACCCCACCCTCCTATGCGAAGAAGTTGTAAAACTTGTAACACTTTTGAATTAACACAAGAGATGGTCCAATATGTCATTATTACATCTAATATAATGGTTCTCGCTTCTGAACCAACTTCCTGGAAGAGTATTTTATGCCCACAACAAATTTTAATCTAAAAATATAAACCTAAATTTCCAGGTTTATTGCTTCTGCTCACAAGGTGAAGGAGCACTTATCTCTCTTTGCTCCCCGTGATGTTTCATAAACAATCTGTGGGACAAGAAAAGCTAATTGACTTCCTGAAATTCCTGGTTTAATAAAGTAACCAAATTCTGCCCTCAGGTTTACACCTACAGATTTAGAGTTAGGGAGATTAGAACAGACTCAAAATCTTGCTCTGCATCTGCAACTTTCTTAACAATTCTGTACAAGTTTATTATATTTCACCATTTCATTGCCTGGTAACAGTCTACTCAGCTAGACTAACAGAAAGCAATTAAATATCCTGCTGTACTTACTGGCTATCCTGGAGATGATTGGATTCTGTCTTCACAGGGGGAGAAAAGAGACTAGAGATTTTACTCTAAGAGATGTAAAGCATTCCCTAAGCCTCTTATCCACAGGAGTGCCACTGAAGACTACCAGGGTAACATTTTATGGACAAGGAACACATTGAGGATGTTTATCAAAATGAGACTGCTACCAGGAACTGGCCATGAGACAGGACGCTTTTGGGAAAAAACCTGTGATGAAAACTACATGAAATTCCTGCCTCTCTGACTTCCAGTAGTGGCTTTGTGGATTCCCTTGAGATGAGTTACGAACAAAAGACATCAAAGCGTGCAAAGGACATGGTTATGTAATTGTGAAGTAATTTCTGCACTACAGAAATAAGATTATACTAGTAATAAAGTTTTGGGTTTTTTTTTTTTTTTTCTTGCATCAGACAATAGAACATCAAATATCAGAGAATTAATAGAGTTAACTTGCTTCCTGTTGCTTTTACGTCACTTTTCACAGGAAATAATTACAGGTAGTTTGTTCAGATATGATACTAATATTCTTTGTGTTTCTGCTGGAAAAACTGCACATTTAACTATATAGAGTTAGTATGATAAACTTTAGTTATCAGGTGTACATATCTAACATACCAAATATATGTCAAATATCTTAAGTTGCTTCAACATTGCAAGCTAAGTTTAGATACGTGTGTTTTGCTGTGTTAAACATACATGATTCAAACCAGGGCAACTGATCTGTAGATTAGAATTATTTGTACTGGTAACTGAAACAAACTCTCCCCATTACAATACCACATTTAAGTGTTAAATATTTAATTCTTCAACTGGGATAGAGTTACACACTTACTTGAAAAGCAACATGGTTGGAAACTAAAGTGTGACTATTCTATGCCACATTATAAAGTCTGTGTTCAAATGTTCCTTATCTAGTTTTAAGGTTTTTTCACCATTAAATTTGCATTATCTCCAGAAGCTGTTGCCAGTCAAACATCAAGCAGCACTTTCTTCATGCCAGGAATAAACAATCTCCCCCACCTTTACACCTGTCAAAGTACGTGCAGCCGGTGGAAAGCAATGCACTCACTGCGCAGTGAGTCAGTCTGGAGGGACAACGGCTGTTGTTGGCAAAGGGGACAGGCTTTCGTAGTCAGAAAAGAGGCATGTAGGAAAGGATAATCCTCCATCTAGGAAGGTCTCGGTACAATGTGAGAGAGATGTGCTATCCAAGTCATTCCAGGAGCATCAGTGGGCTTTGCAGTTCTATGATCATATGATTATAGAGTCAAATATTAGTAGCACTTGGTTACCCTAGTTGGATAAAATGCTAGAAATCTGATGCATGGTTTTGGGAAGGCTTATTATGTATCTACTAGGCAAAGATTAATTATCAAGACCTAATTTAGATAACCAAATTTACCTTTCCTTTTTGCACTAAAGCATTCTCCGTATAATTTAACAATTTGCTGTGAACATCTTATGTTATTACAGTAAGTTATTATGTACGGTAAGTTTTTTAAATTATGTGAAAAATTAATGTGAACATACCTACAGAATATTTTAGTACTCTGAGGAGTAAAAAATCATTATGCTTACAGAGCAGTTAGCAGGACTGCTCAAAGATTTTCTCTCAAGTCGACTCCTAGGACAGAAAACAATAGCAAGTAGCTCCCTAGAAATTCACATTTAAATATGAAGTACCTTCTAGGTGCTGGACTTCTCTTACAGGGTAAGGCTGATACAAGTTTACAAGCCTGAGCTGTAAGTTTTCTATCTAAATAACTCTCAAAGTTCTTTTTAGAAAAGTGTCAGAAACTTTCTTCCTTGCACAAAAAACAAAGTGGGTTTTACAGTTTCTGGGTTCCTTGAGTTTGGAAGGAGAAGAACGTTCTTGTTACAATTATTCTGTCAAACTCACAGGACTTCAACATAACTGAATTGCAAAAATTAACTGATTGAACTAAGAAATAGTTAAAGGATAAAAATATTTTTATTTCTAGGTGATGCAATAACCAGAAAGAGTAAAACTGCTAGATGCAGGAGACTAATTTATGTACAAACCCTGAGGTAATGAGTGTCACACATTTTAATGCAGATGAATGTAAAAGAATGAGATAGGAGCAATGAATAGATATTTTCTGATAAGAAAGAAACAAATAGATGTGAGCACAGGGGAAATAAACCCAGACACATCTTCTGTTCAGTATATACCTAAAATGGCCAAAGTGATTAAGGAGAACATCACTATGTAATGAGGGTAGATTATAGCAAAGAAATGCCTTTTACGTAATAAACAGCAGCAGCGGCCTGATTTTATACTTTTCAGATCCCCCTTGAATAGAACCCTTTTTCTGACATACAACACAAAACAGACTTAAGATGTAAATATATTTCAAAATGCTTAGGAAGAAAAACAGCAGCTGTGCAAGGAAACCTTTACAGCAAAATCAAAGCTGTTACTTAAGGCCTGAATTCTAAAGACACATAGTACTTGACTTTTACTGTAATCCCAGTCATTTCTATGCCTCAGTTTGCTTCTGTTGAATCTTTCCCTTCCTTGTTGTCATGCAGTTGCCCTGATAATTCACTTTGCATTTGCCAGCTGACAGGAGTTCAGTAGAAGTTGTTTAACAGAAAACTACATACCCTAAAAGTACAGCCCTGGATGCTATTTTTTAGCTGTCTGAAGGATGAACAGAGTATCTGCAGTTTCACCATCCTCCCCCCCAGTGTGAAATAACAACTGAATTAATTTGTTTTCATGACAGTCACATTTAGAATTTGACATGTAACATGTCACCAAAAGAATAAAAACTCCACACTCTCAGAGCTATCCATTAACTTCCTTATTTGAAAACAAATTTTGGCATAGAATTTCAGATTTACTTAGGAAGCAAGGGGAACGATGGCTGAAAGACACCTGCAATTAATCCCTCAAAATGTGTCCCATAGGTAAGGAGCAGGAAGACACATTTTTCCCAGAGGGAATGAATCAGCAGGAACACAGTATGTATCTTGTAAAACTCAATAGGACAGGCCTTATAACCAAAATGAAGGATGTAGAAAATTAACTCATAAAAGCACTTACCTTAGTTTTAAAACAGTGAATGAAAACTACAGGAGATTGAAGCGCTTAGAGCTTGATCTTACATTTTTGTAGGAAAGACTTAATAAGAACTTCCAAAACAACAAAATACACATCCAAAAAACCCACGCAAACCCTCACGGCATATTTGACTGTAGAAAAAAAACAGAATGTATTTGGTGTGCATGGAATAAAAAAAAAAAAGAAAAAAAAGAATGCTTTTCTATGCAGTTACTGTTTTGGATTACCAGAAGTAGTTGGCTAATCATGTGATGATACAGTCTGGAACAATATCTTAAATACAGCTATGATGGCATTTAGACTTCCACTCTCCAGATGCAGTTTGAGTCATTCAGCTTTCATTAACTTGAACAGGATCATGGTCTTTGAATATGGTAATACCTGCCTTTTTTTCCCCCCCCCCCCCCAATTTCCATGAGCTCTATGCTTGCCACAGGGATGGCTTAGCTGGTGACAGCTATTCATATTTATAAACCCAAAGTGTTCCTTCTACTTCCACCATTCTTCCCTCTTCTGAGCTTTCCTTGAAAAGAAGCGGGTGTCACTTTACACTCAGTTCCTTTTTGGCCTTCACCAACACTTGTTACAGGCTAGAGGTACATGAACTAGGTTGTGTACTTGATTTAGCCTGGCTGAACTGTGTCCTCCATGACTGAGCCTCTTGGGTACAGGTTGCAGTAAAGCCTGAAGGGTGTACCGTGCACATGCAAGTCTGCAAGACTGTACTGGATTTACTACACATGCTGCACAGCACATTTATAGCACATTGCTCTACAACTGATCTGTCTTACTATGCTGGTCAATATAAAGTTGCTCTAGTACTGAACTTTTCTTCCTCTGGATACAAGGGCATCCAGCAGTCTGCACTCAAAGGCAGCAGAGTTCAAAGGACCAGAGTATTACAAACACAAAACCATCCTGTCACACACATAAAACCATCCTGCCAGCTCTTTTATTGCTAGTAGCTTACATGGGAGGGGTTGTCTGCCCACACTCTCTTCTAGATCATGATCTCTGTTGTTCAGAAGGCCATGAACCTTTCTGCCTCTTCCCTCCATCCCTCTGCTCTGCCATTCTGTGTTCTTCACCAGAGTTGTTCTCCTCAGTGAAAGCCTAGCTTGTGCACAAGAAATCTTATCTTCTGCTTTCCCTTGAAGTTTGAGCACATTCTTTCAAGGGATCCTTGTTGTCACCTCCACCCTCCTCACCCCTGATGGCATGCAGTAGCACTTGTATGTTCATATTAGTAATTATTTAGATTTATTTGGTTTCATATTTTGCAGCTTCTTACACACGGTCTCAGTTTTTAGATCTGACCTATGCAAGGCACGCACAAGTACTTTCAAGCTTATTTATAGAATACCAAATGCTCACTAAAAACAATGGCCCTCCCATTTAGCATTTGCTGATTTTATTCTCACAATAGAAATGCTGGGACCCAAGTTTGACAGGCATTATTTAAGAAAGACAGTATCAAACTGCATTGAGAACAAGTATCCACTCTAATTTAACCATACTGCCGCTTATTAACATGACACATCCCTTCCTGAAAAACAGAGGGTTATCATCTGTTTTGTAGAATGCATTTAAAAACCATAAGGGTCTTTGGTTATCAATAAAAACCAAACAGCCTCTTAGATTTTGTAGATTAAGTAGGCAGTCATAGGCTAAGCAAAATGGGAGAACCAGCAGCACACCATATTGTTAAGCTTAGTCTGTGCCGTTATTAAAGCAATGCCTGTGTCTGGTTTCTTGAGATATCAGCTAATTGCTTGAGGTGCCTTTTCTTGGAATCAAGATCAAAGTTCTGATTATATATGGTCATTAGCAGTTTAATGTCTTTTTCTGACTTTTTTTTTTTTTTATTGCAAGAGGGGGCGTGTTACTGTTTGTGGTATTCTTCCTGCCAAAATCCAGTTTGAGCTGTTTAGCACTCTCTATCTAGCACAATCTGTTTTTGTTACCACTGTTTTATTGGAAAGAACATCATGCTGCAGGGTATGCATTTGGTACTTAATATATTTAATATGAAGTGCACCTTTTGCAATACCTCTGCATTTCACAACCAGGAAGCCCAGTGTTGAAGGATCCCAAAATGGTGTGTTCCCTGTTTTTCCATGGGGACACCCACCAGCAGAAGCACTGAGGGTCAGTAAGATCCCAGGCTGTTAGAACTGTCTCCCACCAAGGTAAACTAATGGTGGCCCATATTAATCACCTAAATTAGGAATGCAGTGGCCTTAACTCACCTACACAGTGTGATTAAAATCTGGACTATTTTCTGAGGACAAAGTCATCTTTGCTGAGCCTATACCTACAGCTGCTTCACTCAGCAGCGTTGCATCTGAGTTCAGCTAATTAGCATCGAAGAAAGGGACACAGAGAAATTCATTGCATATAATGAGTCAAAGCAGAGTTATGCACCACACTGAAATCTGGGGCTTCAGCAGATTATCAAGGAGAGGAGGATGCCATATCCACCTTCTCTCATGCAATGTCTCTGGTTCAAGCTGACTCACAGTAGCTGTCCCTGTAAAAGTTAATATTTTTTTTTGTCAGAGGAAGATGCTAGCACGCAAGGTTATTGATGGTTTGTAGGAAATGGGGTTTCTGAATCGTGTAGGTGTTACTGCTGATATCTTTTGCCTCCTTTGCCAGACCAGACATGTATTTCCCCACAGTAATGCAAAGCCTAGTTCACTCTTAAGCAGAAAGCAGCAACATTAGCATTAAAAGATCATGGTAACTGCATATTTGGAACTTAAGCTTTTGTGAGCAAGGAAACAGCTCTCATGAACCTGGAAATGTTTGTTTTCCTGTTCGGCATTCCCCCTAGCATTACAGCTGTTTACCTATTTTACCAATCATCAGCTAAAGGGTAATAGTAGATAATAAACATTTGGTAACTAAGGATGCATCGTTCTGCTTTACTCAGGACTTGGAGGGCATTCAGCATCATCCAGTTACTGGTGAGTCTGGAAGTCAACAGGAACCCAAGAGCTGAGCTTAGCCTCCCTTTTGGCAGGAAAACTACAACCTGGTGAAATGCTACAAGAAGTAATCTGGTTTGCAACCAGGTTGCGAAGCCCTTTGTTCTCACAAAGAATAAGATAGAGATACTTTGCTGCAGTGGCACCGATCAGAGAGGGTCGAAGGACAACATGAGGTGCAAGATAAAAAAAAGCGACAGTGCTCATGGTACAATACTCAGCTCCACATGCTTCCGGTACAGTTCCCAGCCAGGTTTCTCAGGTATTGAAAAATTATTTGTTTGAAGGTCATCCATTCTTCTGTGCTTAAATAAAGTTTCTGGTGGAGTGTTCGTCATTCACAGAAGAATTAAACCATCAGAGACACAGTTTCATGCCAAGAGATCATAATATGGTTACACTGGGCCTGAGGCCAAAGGGAAAGTCGTTCATGAAGCCTAGTTAAAAAGCTTGTATAGTTTAAGAATCTTCTAGGCCCTCTTCCATCCTTAAAATTGACACCCATATATATGTATACAGTTTGAGCATTACATATTTGTTTGCAGGCTCTTTAATCATCTGAATTAAAAAGCAGTCACTGCAAACTGCATAAGAACTTTTTGGAAGCCGCTAGATTTAGTGGCATTGTACATTACCTTATCTTGTCCTTCGCTGCAGGAATATACTCTTGACAACATTTCCAAATTTTGAGTTAGGAAAAGGGACCAGTCTATGAAAGAGAGATTGAGGAGAAAGCAGTCAATGATCCTAAATCAGGAAAAGCCTCCTGTCTAAGATGAGGCAGTGTGATGATTTGAGGACTTGTCTCTGTTATATACTGGAACGTTGTACAAAGATCCTGAGGCCAGTACCAGAACTGAAGGCAGGTTAGCTGGGCAAACATGACTCTGCAGCACTGGAATTAGTAGCTGCAACTCATTGCCTTTCGTTGTGACTGGATGTAGGGGATAGAGAGGATGGTGCAGGAAATGGATATTAGTTGTGGATACTCTGTGATTGGGAAGAGTGATTCCTGGTAAAATTGAAAACATCTTCCAGTGGAGAAGACATTTTCTTCCCTTCACTTAGAAACCTTCCCCCTCCCCCCCCATCTGTTTCCATGGGTTTAGGGCTATCATCTTTATTTTATGTCCTTTCTTATATTAAGCGTGAGTGCCTGTCAATAGGAAGATCATGCCTGTCATATTACTAAGAAATGGCATCATACTCACAGAGAGACAGTTTCAGAGGTATTGGAAGAGCCCCGTTGGAACGCAGGATTTTTTTCTGACAATTCTACTGAGAAGTCACTTCTTTAGGCTCTTAAACTCCTTCAAGCATGTCCAAAATAGAAAGGAGATAGAAACAGCACAAGTGCTAAGTCTGTTGCAGACTGGATGGAGCACTAGCAAGATTGAAGGGAGCATGCCTGCAGGTTCCAAGGTTATCCTGTGCTTTTGGGAAAGGCAGTTTTGGAAAAAGCTTCAAAGAAAGACAGAGAATCCATCAAGTCTACTGATCAGTTCATACGTTTTAGACTTTTGCCACTACAAATTTTGATAAAAGGAGTCTAGTCCAACAGCTAGACTCCTAACTTTTGCTGTTCTCTTTAGCTCCTAAGTTGAAAAGATAAACAGTCTTTGCCACATGGGCCTCCAAAGCCCCATGTGCTTTGGTACTCAGTGGATCCAAAAACACAAGTTTGGGATTATAAACAAGAAACAAAGAATGAAGGAAAGCCAGGAAGTCATCAGTCTAGGAAAAAAGTAAAAGTTTTAAGTTTGGCTCCTCCCAACAACTGATTAAAGGCTAACACAGCAGTTTGGCTGGAAAGACTGCTTCCCTCCCAAGCCCCAAGGTATGCAAGTATTGTAAATGCTGTGGGGGAGTGGCAGCAGAAAAAAGGCAGAAAATTGTTATTAACATGGACTCCTTTGAGATGGGCCCAAACAAAATCTAAGCAACTGTTCAGCTATGAGGTGTGTTAATCTTAGTTATGGATTTGGGCTCTGCAGCTCATGACCACTGTTAACTGAGAATTTTATGTAATAAGTTTAAACATAAAAACTGATGTAATATAGTATATGTTTGCAAGACAGCAAACAAGCGATAGCCATACACAAACATGTACACAGATTCATTGGATTTTTTTCAATACAGGAAGCTTTACCATTTAAAACAGTTGCTCCAAATGGTAGGTGGAAGACAAGTGCTCTACATAGAACTGGGCACCCTTTACCATGTGGGAAGTCACCTGTGAGGTGGATCAAACTATCTTCAGATCTGAAGTATTATGTTCACTGTCTACATCAATGATTATTGAACTTTATTATAAATGGTAATGATCTTATCAATAGAGAACAGATGTAAGGATGGACAGAGGTTACAGCATGGCACAGCAGTACTCATGAAGGACCTGTAGATAATGTAAGATGATTCTCATCCTCCCCCTCCTCATCATTTTGCAGAGAAGGTCACTGTGTACAGGAAGAGTGAAATGCAAGTTTATCTCATGCAGCCAAAAAGGTAGGAAAATGATTGCTCCCAGCACTCCTTGCTACGTTTTCTGAGCCACTGAAAGATCTTTTGTAGAAGAGAAGCCAACTCTGTCTAGGGCCACAATCCTAATGGTTGCTGCAGTTTATCTGTAATTGTTATTACTATTCACAAAGAGCTACATGAAAAAAAAAAAAAAAAAGATTGCTCTATCACCTTATTTCCACCAAGAATGTGCTGTTCTAAAGGATCTCTTGCTATATTATTTTTATCATGAAAATCTTGTGGCATTACCAATATTTCTACAGAGAACTGGAGTTTAAGCACTACTTCTTCAGAATGAAGACATCAAAGTGTTCATGACAAATGTTTTAACAGCTACATGTAAGCAGGATGTACAAGGAACTAAAGAATAGGAAAGAATATGAATCGAGAGTATTTTTTATTATTATTTGACAATAAATCATGCTTCAGATTCATGATGGCCTTTATTGGCATATGAAATGGAAACTGAGTGTGTATGTGAGGGAGAGGGGTGATGTGGTGTAGAATACCACCCTTTCATTTCCCCAAACACAAAAACCCCACCCAACCTGCTATTATGATGGCAGCATATCATATTTCAGACCTGAGCAGGACCTATAGCAGGAAAGACTTTAAAAGATTTTACATTCTTTTGATCATAAGTGGGAAAACCACAAGCTTTTAGTGATGTTGAACTGAAAGGAAATAAAATAAGAACATAGAAATAGCTTCACTAACATTCAAAAGTTGTTACATGTGCTAGCATCATCAGGATTTATCAACAGTTTAGTAGGACCATTAAAAGAAAAAGAAACAAACAAAAAAACCCAACTCAAACCTCCAAAACACAACCCCAAAACTATACAGAATAGATCTATTTTCAAGGAAGAATCTCTAAGAATCTGAATGGCTATATATACACAATATGTTATATACAATTATCAGATGACATATATATGAACTCGTTTGAGAGGAACTAGTAGGAGAGCAAGCGATGGAATACTTTGAATTACGATGCTAAAAGAGTCCAAGCTAACTATAGGTCCATATAAAGCTACTGAAAATATAAAGCCAATTACAGGCCATATATGAAACTGAGACCAAACCAGCAGAAGTAAGAAAAAAAAAAAAAGAAACCAAAACCAAACCCCGAAAAATTCCACCACAGAATAACTAAGAATGAGATCCCCTCACTGGCAGAATAAGTTATGGTGTAGAAGGCATCAACACCACAGCCATGACCAGTTACAGTACATAGTAACTTTTGAAACAGAGGGTGTACAACGAGTACAAAGGAAACCTTCCCTGCTCCCCAGTTCCTTGGTGAATTAATGAGATGAATGAGGTGTTCCAACACTGACTAACCATAGTTATACATTCACAGGGCATCCTGCAGTACCAGTGATAACTCATCCTGACTGCAAATTTCTCATACAGCCAAAAAAACCAACCCACCCCAAGCCAAAAACCCCCTAAGACTCAGCAGGCCCAGTCAGAAGCATGGTACAGCATGAGAAGAAGGGTGTGCCTGTACCATTGTTCCCTGCCAAGTTCTCTGTCGCTTGAGAAGAGCTGAATTATGGTCACTTGCAGGAGATGGGCCATAGGCTGGAGGTGACAGTCCTTTGCATATGTCCTTCTGTCTCTTTTCCAGAGGTTGCAGCAGATGGGGGGGGGGGTGAGGGAGAAGAGGAACATCAAGGTTGCAGGAAGTCTAAGAATAACTAGATCGTTGGGATCTGTTTTAAACATCAGAGCTTTCTGTCATGGCCAGTTACAACCACAGTAAAGTCAAATGTGTCTTTGAATGAAACAGTTAGAAAAAAACACATTGGGCTGAACCTCCTGTGAAAGTCTGTTTTGTTTCCACTAGAATCCAGTAGGCATTGGGCACCTGGGCTTCACTGGACTCTGAAAAATCTCAGCCTTAAATTTTTTCTTTAGAAGCGTAAGGAAAATTTTTTCCAGGTTATTGAGAATAAAGTTAAGTGGATTTGAGAGAGAAACTCGATAAATCAACACTCATTATGTTGCTTTGGTAGTAAGAGATCAAACAAGTCATTACCAGATTAAACATACTTTTCATTCTTTGCAAGCTTTGTTAGATCACATGTCTCAGGTAGTTAATTTAAAAACTAGCCCCTTTACATTTCCCACTTCGTTGTAAAGATACAGGCAATTCTAAATACAGTTGGGCATTATGCTTTTGTAAGCTATTGGATCTCTTAAGTTCTCAGTAAAACATTACCTCTGAAATAGAAATACAAACCAAACATTATGAGGCATATTAATACTTAAAACAAAACCAAAAAAGCACACAAAACCCAAACAACCCCTCCAAGCCAGCACTATTTAAATTTGGCTCCTTGAATTAAATTTTTCTGCCTGCCATTTAAAATTACTTTTACTTTTCAACCCATAGCCATAAAGTATCACTACTCAAAACCCAAACCAAAACTATATATAATAGATAAAGAAAGAGAAAAAAGCAAAAAAGGAAAAGCAAGGTCTGGTAACCACTGTAATTTCCAGTGGACAGACTGGTTTCAAGAATGAAGGTATGATTAAGTATCTCTATTAAGGGCTGAATTATGCCTACAGAGGTTCTAAATACAGTCAGCACGTTTGGTTTAATTAATGATTAGCGCAGCTGGGAATATGCACAGAGAGGCTGAAGGAATGGTAATGATTATTGGCACTAGACAAGACTAAATGACAAAACACAATGCAATATCTTTTCTTTTTTTTTTTTCCTGTTTTTTTTTTTTTTGTTTGTTTGTTTGTTTTTTTCCTTGCTTTAAGTCCTTTGGAATCAAAAAGTTAGAAGATACTTTTAAATTATTTTTTTTCCAAGTTCATACCTTGTTCATCCTGAAGTCATAAACTAACACATTGTTTGTTAAAGTTCTTTAACATCTAGAGGATGAGAAATGCTCTATAAATTTGAAATAATAATAGCCCTTACTTTTCTAATGGCATGGCAACACCAGGGAGAAGTGCTCAGAATTCAGTTTCAAAACAATGTTAGATACCTGCCAACACAATCAAGAACCCGTCTTCTAGATCTGTTCCAAGTGGGGTTAGTTGTTTGTACCCTTGTCACATACCATTAGTGATGAATGCATTTTAAACTGCTGACAGTGGAATTCTGGGGAATTTCTTTTTCTTCATACAGCATTTGTTAGCCTCAGTTAATGTTCTAAAGAAGTAACACAATTCAGTTTCATTTCAATATATAATGTTCCAGCAATCTGTTAAAAGATATGTTTACATTTCAGGTAAAGGCCCAATTACTAAAGTTTTTCACCTTTTTCAGTGCAACACTATCAAGAATTACTGCTGATAATAGCTCACTATACTGATAAAATACGCTACAGTTTGTTTTCACACCAGAATAAGATCAATCTGCTGTTACTGAAGACCCACAATATTTATTGCAACTCAACTGTGGAAATTCCTGTTTATTATATCTTTTAACCTGTAGGTCAGCTGCTCATTTCTCCACATTTCTGCATGCTTACCATTAGGTCAGTAATAAAGTATTCTCAGAAATTGTTTAATGCTTTGGAAGGCTTACGGGGATGCAATACTGTCACATTGGAATGCTTACGGGGATGCAATACTGTCACATAACAATGCGCATACACACAGAGGATTAAGTGCAGTAATGCAGGCTTGCAAGAAGTTCTGCTCTACAGCACAGACAGGCAGTCCCTACAGGATCAGCAGAAGGCATTTTACTTACACACAGACTTACTCAGCTTTACATATGAGGTACTCCAGTGAAATAAAAAACCTCATGATTTATGTGCATAAAATAAGCACACACGGAAGCCTTCAAAGGCTATGGACTCAAGTTTTTACCCATCTATTCCCCAACTAAGCATGTTGGATTTTCACTACCCAGTCCCTTGCACACTCCATTCCTTTAAAGGCCCTGAATTTGTCACGTGGAGTGTAAAATGGTATGTTCCTTCTTGACTAGAGAGGGCAGCCAGCGAAATGGACTTCACCTAGTTGAGTTTTCAGCTTAAAAGATGACTTTCAGTTTTCACTGTACAAGTCTTCTGATCCTAAAATTCGTACCATATCTCCAGAAGCTTCAATACTACTCTTGGGGGTGTTGCCACAATGTTTGTCTTGTGTTTTTACTCAAAAAAAAAAAAAAAAAAAATCACCAGAATTTTTTTTCCTTGATGCTCTAAGACTCTCTGCTCTCTTTTGAGTTTTATATTGAAGAGGCAATAAAATGATTTGTTGTCTGTTTAACTTCCTTGATACTATCAATGTTTCTACATCGAAGCAGATTTCCTCCAAAGACACAGTATATTTTTTAATGTAAGATCTCTCTAAGCTGCATTCCCTCACTACAGGGACAGATAAAGAGCATCCACATACACTATAACTGCGATTCATTTGGCAGGCAGCTATTTGTAAAATATTGTAATTTTATTGTGTGCTGAAACCACAGTTCAGCCAGTCTATGAACAAAGGCTTGCTTTCACTTATTCCTGATTTTCAGCTAGCAGCCTACTCACCAACAGACTATTATTGAAGGGTTGATTGTCCTTAATTTTAGTATTGCAAAGGTTTTACAGTCTTGCTTTGTGTAGGGCGTAGTATTTAGAAAAACAGGGGTCTGGTCTCAGCTAGCTTGTTTAGATGTTGGTCTCAGCTAGCTTGTTTAGATGTTAATGATATAAAAACGCATAGATGGAGAGGAGCTGATTCTCCTATCAGTTACACTGAGACTGAATCAAAAGTGAATTGAAAGCACTAGTGTTCAGACCAGGCCACTATCTAGTGCTGAGTATTTTCGTCTGGACCAAGCAGAACTAATGTGAGATAGGATAGTCGGCATGTGCATTGTTGCTTGGTTTTTTTTTTTTTAAACATGTTTGAGATCCCGCCACGTTAGTATTTCTCAGCTGTGAGATTAAAAGAAGATCAGATCATGAGAGAACTAAGGAAACACGATTAATCATTTGTGACCACAGAAGAATTTCATTGGAAGAGAGGGCAAGAAAAAACAGAATAAAAGCAATCTGACCGAGGAAGGTGGAAAGTGAGGGAACAATTCAAGATTTCACCTATGCCAGCCCTTCCCTTCTGACCGCTGCATTTCTTGTAGCTGTTTCAGGCTCTGATTAAAGCTTTTGCTTCTTCAGTGGGGCACTGATAAGATTTCTTTCACTGGTGTGTTTACTCATTTAGATTCTCTAATATCAAGGTAGATCACTGCCTTTCCCTTCATCAGGACACTTTTAAGTGTACTCTCTCCTTTATCTATCTTGTGTTGTGCTCTCTCTCCTTTACTTGGCCATCAGCTGCCACCCCTCAAGAATGTAATTATTTTTCTGTTACAGAAGTCTGTTTTCTCTCTGAACCATAACTATGTTACTACATCTTCTGCAAGCTTCATGTCACTAGATCACTAGCTGAAGTAGTAGCAAGGCTCAAAGCACCTTTAGGTCAAGAAGGTCAAATATGTCTCCCATGTCCATTTCCATTCACTGGAGCAGAGAGACCCCAAAGAGCTTTAAGGTAATTTCCTGCTCTGTATGAGATTCCTGGAGTGTTGCTTGTGTGATGAGATTTCTGTACCCTCTTTTGTACTGGCCTAATTTTGTCTGCATTCTCCACTAACCCTTATTTATTTTCCTAAAACTTGCAAACTACAAGGTTTTTGACTCCAGCCCATAATTTCCTTACATCAATTTTAAACTGAACATCTGTGGCTCAGTTGTAATATTAATAAATATTTGAATACAAGACATGGAGATAGTGTACTGTTAGAGACTAACAAACATAGCTACACTCAGTTCTTACAATAAATGTCTTTTCTACATCTCCTTTTCTCCCCCGTGCATCTGATATAGTATATGTAATCGCTCAAAGCTTTGCCCCCCTGCAGAGAAACTGGCAAGAAAAAAGGAAACTAACTGCTCCATCTATCAAGCTGCCCTCTAGCCCAAAGCTGTGTACAGTCCCAAAGGGGACCTTTACTGTAAGCACATTTTGTGCTGCAAAATGCGTGCTAGTTTACATCCTGTTTTTTCTGCAGATGAAAGTTTACTTCCCAAACAATAATGGTTAGAGTTTTTGTAATCTCTTGATTAGACAGGCTATGTAAGAAGCCATGTTCTTTGAGGAACACGTATCATAACTGGAGGCTTGAAATCTACACAAGGCACATTGACCCTCTTGCGTCTTACTGTTATATGCACAGTGTAGTTATGCAGACCAGTAGCATTACTTTTGGTGAGTTTATTAGGAAAAATCCAGTTGGTTATTGATTTGCCTAGAGAGAAAAATATAGCCAGTACATTACTTTCAATTGAGTTTCTGGTCTTTGCTGCTATGCTATCACTTCTAAAACCAAGATTTTATACCTTACTAATGCCTAGTTGTTCACCATCTCCACGACCTTGCACCATTTGGTGTAAGGATTTCCAACACTACCAATCAATAGCAATACCACATTTCAGAGTATGTGGTACTCCATCTTACTTTCTTTCACTTTTATATTCAGCTCATTCATTTGAATTCTGTATCCTGGTAGATTAATAGCTTCCTTTACTAATGCAAGAGTTTTGCTATTTTTATCTTGTCACCTCTACAGGTCCAGCAAAGAATGTGCTGAAGACTTGATTCTTCCTTGTTCTTCATTAAAAACCACCAAAAATATGGAGGTTAGAAGCATAATTTCTTTATTGCCGGTGAGCAACAACTCTATGAGGTTATGCAATTGTCAATGAAAATCTCGTTTGATCTACATACATTTTATTATTGATGATGAACCAGAATGAAGTAACCTATCTTGGCTTTCAACTGAGACTGAGTTCAAGCTTAACACTTAGAAGAAAACCTTATTATTTTGATTTTATGAGATTAATCACATTTGATGTGAATTTAGAAACAGATACAGTGTTTCATAATGTTTTCCAATATGTACTAATCACTCTTCAAAAGCATCCTGCACTTCAGATGTTAAGATTTAAACCATCCAATAATAAAATCTCATTTGTCTTTTTCACTTAATCAGTCTCATAACAGGTAATTGAACACAAAAGATCTGCATAACTTGAACTGATTAATGTCAAAGCATGTAACATTAATACATATTAACATGCTTGCCCATCACTTCTTTCTCACAAGATGTATTTACAATTGTTTATAATTTTGCAAGATTTCAGCCATTTGGACTTAAATATTCAATGCCTAGTGTATGGCTGAGTTTGGGTGGGTTGATGTTGGTTTTTGTGTGTGTGGGGGGGTTTTGTTTGTTCTTTTATTGTGTGTGTGGAAAGTGCTATTCTAACAATTTACCAAGACTTGTGGCAACATTTTTTGGTATGCCTCATGCAGCAGACTATATGTTTGAAAACACAATGGCAGAAACATGTTAGGAAGGGATCCTGTACTGTTCCAAGGGAAAAAGAAAATTCCATCCAAGTTTGGCCAAGTTATAAGCTTTTATCAAAAGCTCATAAATGCCACTTGAATGACCCTGCCCCAGCATCTTAGTATCTGACAGTGGTATAGGTTTACACTTGCTGGTTATGCCTCAATTCCTTATAGTCCCTAGCACTGATTGGGTCTATTCATAGTTATTCATACTAGAAAGCGTGTCCCTAAGCCAAGAGGAAAAGATGGACATTCCTAGTGAAGGTAACACTGTACCAGGGCAGGCACTGAAAGCAGAAGCAGCCTGTCAGTTTTTCCTAAACTCTTCAAGATTGTCTTTCTATGGACATTCAGGAAAGGAAGAAGAAAGATTTTCAGTTTTAAGGCAGAAGGTCAGAAAGTATTTTGAAGAGGAATCGAGTGAAATGAAAGTCAAGGAAGGGTCTGCAAGAATAAATAAACTGTTTGATTGTGAACAAGTCAGCTCTTATACCAGCCTGGTCCCATGCAAAACTGTGTAGGAAACAAGTCTGCAGGCTCCTCTGCTCCTTTTCTTTCATGTGTGTGTAAAACCTCCTTGCAAGCCCAGCCCTCCTTCTAGCTCTGCAGGCTAACATAGAACAGCACAATGGGTTGTACAGATCTTTATTTTCTAAATCTTACCTTAACCTCGGCAATACACAATTGTGTATTGAGTGCCTACACTTGAAGTTAGGCACACGTTAGCTAATTCAATCCACACTATCCCAAGCCGGTATTTTAACTGTGGACTTCATAGCATCTTGCAGTTTATTTTTTTTACCTAGCATGTCTATTACAGACTATTTTCTGATGATTTGCCTTCCACAGCTTCACCACAACTCACCAAAGTCATTGTAGGGCTGTCACTTCAGCTATCATTTCCATATTGCTTTAAAAAAGCAGCTGTAGAAATATAAGCTGGCTCTGTCCTACTCCTGCCCTCTGGTAAACCCCATTAAACGGGGTGAAACTGTGGATCCTCATCACAGGATCCCAGTTTTAAATCAAGAATTCAGGTGGAGGAGAGTGGTGGGATTCCTAGGTACATGTACGTTATGTGTACAACTAGTAGTGAATTTGATGTGGCATGTTATTCACCTCCTAGTGATCCACAGTGTACACATACAAGTTCATTCTCTGTCTTCCATGTGGAAAACAATAGATTTTTTTTCTCACTTGAAAAACCTGCTCTAAGTAGTGGCAGATGATATGACAAAGGGCAATAGTCACAAATGGTAGATTAAAACTGGATATTAGGAAAAGCTTCACAAGGAAGGTAGTTGTACAGCACTAGAACAAGTTATCCAAAGAGACTGCATTATCTCCACACCTGGGGAGATTTTAAGGACTTATGTGGACAAAGCCATGGCTGATTTGGTCCAGTGTTGATGACAAGATGATCTCCAGAGGTCCCTGCCAATATATATTACTGTGACTGCATTGCTCTCAAGTGTTGATATACTTGTTACCTACACAGCAAGATTCCTCATATGGGAACTGCCATTTGTTGACTACTTCAACCCCTCCTTCCAGTCCTTGACCATGTGGTGTCTTATCATGAAGGTACACAGAGTCAGATTGGAGAGAAAAGAACAGCCTTGTCTTTTGGAAAATGTCTGAGTTTCTGCCCACTCCTGAAGCATCTATCCTTTCTGTCCTACCCATAGTAGATATCCACCATCATTGTAGGTTTGCTAGTACAACATCCATGGTGCTGATCATCTTGCTTAAGCAGCAGGCAAAAGCCCACACTACATGTCAGTTACCTAGGTAGGAGGCAAGAAAAGGCTGCCTGAACAGCCTACTTAGTAGTTTGCCACTTTTTTTTTTTTTTTTTCCTGGCTATATTGAACCTTGTTTTGTTACCCAGCCAGTTTAGCCATTGTTTGAATACTGTTAATTGCTCTTGGCTGTACAGGACTTATGTTCTACATCTCTATTTTTTCCTGTCATTTGATGGCCTTATCAGTAAAGGTGCTTCCCTGAGGAACAGCTATATTTAGTTAATTTTGGATTCAATCTTTAGTCTTACAGTGACAGCTGGGCCCTCAGAAGTAGCTTGTAAACAGGTACATGGAAAGGCAGAAAGGACTCCAAGGATTCATGAGAACAGAAAATGAACCTACAAGTGTAGGATAGGTAGGATCCCTAAGGAGATAGAAGAGGTAACTATAGAGACCAACAATTTAAAATAAATGGAATGGTGATGATAGGTAACATGAAGATAGGGGAAGGGGGTTTGGGGAACAACAATAGCTGAGGGTTTTGAGTTATGTCTATCAAGTAGGAAAGTGGTGGTGCAGACAGACTCTAAGAAAGCAGGGTCCATTGCTTCACACAGGAGGAGAAAAGGGGGATTTCTGCTTTGTTGAATAGTAGCAGAAGTTAGGAGGAGAGAACAGATCTTTCCCCAGCAGAGAAAGTACGTTCCCTGCTTTTTGGAGAGACAGCTTTTCTCCAGCTAGGAATTCCCCTTAACAACAGTCCCAAATCCTCACAACTTCCAAAATGTTAATTGGGGCACTTACAGCATTGGCAGGGTACATTAATGAGCTGTTATGGAAAGCTGGTTTGAAATTAATTCATTAGCACCACAGAACAATTCTGTTAGAAAAACAGAAGCCACACTCCTACCCTCAAACCCACACCCTCAGCTCCTCCTACTCCTCTATGTTTCTTACGCCACACCATGCTTATTGGGAGAAGACCCTACCCTACAGTTTGCCTCAAGCCTTACCAGGATCAGTATGGGCAACACCTAACATATCCATGGGCAACTTCTCTAGCACTAGCTATAGGATCTCTCTTCTCTGCTAATACAAGGGCTCTCATAAAGCTATGGTGATCTTCACTATCCTTAAAAACACTCCTGGCAAGTTTGTTGGAAAGTGGACAAACATCTCCAAAGCTGTCAGGGGAAAACAAGACAACATAATCTTAGAAACCTTGGTTATTTTAGGTCCCTAACTTTGTGTTCTAATGAAGCTTGCAAAATCTGTAGCAGAGATTATGTTCCTTCTGCACACCTGTTAGAAATACTGAAAGTATTTGGCAAATGGTTGTTTCCTCTCAGTCTCTTTGATTTCCCAATACACAAACTTGAAAGCATGTCTTATGACAGGAAATCCAAAAACATTTGCTACCTTCTCTACAAAAGCCATTTTTACCTGGCTTCCTTTTACACTGGTGCGAACACTCTGCTAAACTTTCTCTGAACTACCATTATTAAGAAACTTTCCAGTAAAAAACATGTATTGTTCAAACATCTTTCCTTAACTCCCAGTCATTTCTCAGAAGAAAGACCCAACCCAAAAACCAAGTAACCTTTCCAATCCCTCATGAAGTCAGAATATATGCCTAGACAGATGCGAAAGAGAAATGTGAGGCCTGGTTTGTACTTATGTTGAAGCACAGCTGTATTTTTAAAGCAACCTGTATCATCAAAATCTTTGTTTGCTTCAAGTAATTTGGTGGTTTAAAATCCCTTTGTTTCATATGTTGTCACCTACACACACCCTGCTCTCAGCAAAGAAGGACATCAAGAAGAGAGAAGTGCTTTTCCAGAGCTGTTGTCTGGCCATCCAGTCTTGGTCATTGGCCAGGCTATCTGTGGGCTTCTACATGCTCTTAGTCATCTTGACCCATTGGAAGAACCCACTTGAGGCTGTGCGGTTTGGCTCATGAAGATTTACAGCATTCACACTTCATGCTTCAGCATGGTCTCAGGCAGACTTCTGGGATTTCAAAGGGAGGGTCTGATGTGCTCCAATCCAGTTCACCTGTGGTCACAGCTGAGCTGTTGGATTGCTGTGCTGCCAGGCCAGGGCACAGGCAGCTGGCACGCACCGCAGCCACATGGTGACGATTCATAGCTGAGGCTGGAACCCGACTGCACATGAGTGATCCTCAACCCTTGGTTTATGTGTCTCAGGCGAGAGGTGCTGTGTCCCATGTGCCGGGCCTTCATGGGCAGCCAGGCTCCAGGCCAACTGCTCACTCTAGCCAACAGTGAGCAGTTCAGAGGCTTGTCAGAAGGAGTATTTTAAAAGGCTTTTCACTCATTCTTCCACATTCATGTACGCTTGTATCCTCAGTATCAGAGCTCAGCATGGTGCAGTTTGTTAGTGGACCTGGGAACTATTCAGCTTGGTTTTAGACAAGCTAGGTAAGGTCATACAGTGATGCTGGAAAGTTAGTGCCTGACCCAGATATGCAAGATTGTCCTATGTCATCTAACACTTCGAGCAGTAGCTGGTTTATACTGGCTTATGTAATTAAAAATATACAGCATATTAAGATGGTGTAGAGCAAGAAAAAACAAAAAAAAATTCTTGTGGTCTTTCTCTATTGTTTTCCAGTGAGTTTCTCCCATTTTGTAGCATAAAAAACCCCAGTCAATATAGTGCTTTATATGCATCATGATGTGGCTCATCAAATGTTCCCAGCATTGTAGGTACTGTGTGGCTATCTAAAGGAAAGTCACTGATTCAGTGTGGATAGCCATATGCTGTATACCCACTGTTCACTTAATAATTAATCTTTACAACACCTGACACCAATTTCAAAGACAACTTTTCACCCGAGGCATGTCTATCAAACCTTCTCAAATGGACAAAAATATTTTAAAGAAAAAAAAAAAAAAATCACGTAGTTTTCAGGAAGAAGTTATAAAAACATACATGTAAGAACTGAAAACAACACGTACAAGATCTTTCGTTTGACCTATCAAATGGTTTACTTGTGCTTCAGAATACTTGGAAAACAGGTAAAAATCTTGAAGATGCTGTTTAATCTCTGCTTACAAAAGCATTTTGTCATATAGTTATTGTTTATAAATATTCTGTTCTTCTTTCTTTCAAATTCCTCCTTGCCAATGAAAGTTTGAGAAAACTGAACAGTAAGCCACATCTGAGAAGTTGTTTTGCCTTGCCAGGCCTAAGACCTTGAGATTAATTGCTTAATACTTGGTATGGGCAAAAGTAAACCACAGAAAGCTGGCAACAACATTTCAGTCACTAATGCTCTTTTTCAAGCTATGTATTTCTGCCAAGTAGCCTCCAAATTAGCACAGATTAAAAAGAAATCATAAATTAAAGCTAACATTTAGAGAAGTACACTGACATTTCTGTTTGCATAATGGATCAAAACTAGAGCAGCTCCAGCTGAACTGTGCTGAAGCTTGCTGTGAAAAAGCAATGCTCATCAATGAAAACACCCAAGGAAGACAGACCACAGCAGTACCAAAGAGTTTGTGAGATTAAAGTTACTAGCATGGTGTGGCTCTGATCCTGTAAAACACACAAGCTACTTCATGCACATGGAATTTTATGGTTTAACTGAAAGAGAAAGTGGGAAAAGCAATTCTCTAGCAGGTTTGCAGGGTTAGACTTTTATACTGATAAACAGAAAGTGTTGTAGCAGCTTTATACAAGTGCCCAAGTAAAGGAAGGAAGGAATCCATAGATTTTAATAAAAATTGAAATATTTGTCTTGAGTATGACAGAAGTCTTACAGAAAATGCAATTAGTTTTTCCTAGTCCTTTCATTACAATCCACTAAACTGCGTTTGAAGTCAGGTATAACAGTACAGTAATCCCTGTCTCCTAAACAAGGTTGCCAACCTGAACCATACTTTATTTTTGGCTTACTGTGATTTTAATATGCACAGCCAGAATCCATACTCTGGATTTGCTTATTTTTAGTCCCTGTGGCACCATTAGTTACCCAGGAGACAGCAGTCTATTGCTTTCTTTTGAAGAAAACCCCAAACTATACAGCGCTATATGAAACTATGCCCCCTCATGCTGTGTAGTCCATGCCCGACAACACCCATTTTAGTCTTGTTCTTCAAACATGCTGTTTCTGTGCAAAATGGGTTTGCTTCCCTCCATATCCCCAAATATTTCCTGCTCTCTTTCCTCAGGTTTTGATGCTAGAAACATGTATAATTCCAATCATCCACTGATTTCTTACAGATTTCTCTTTGCTTTATAGAGGCAGCTGCCCAATCAGCAGCAGCATCAACTCCAGGCATTCGCTCTGTTCTGGCAGCCTGTCCTGATTTTGTGCGCCTTCCTTATGATGCCTCACTACTGTGAGACATGTTTTAATAGCAGGTTTTTTTCCTTTAGCCATCTAAAAAATTCTCCTAGTTAAAAAGCACTGCTATACTGCGTCTCATTATCCTGGTTAATCCTTAAGAAAAAGAAGTTCAGAAGATACACTGTGCCTGTCTAGTAATTCTGTAGCCACTTCCTGGTCTTCAAGCCTTCTACTAGTGCAGTATTGCAGTGCTTGTAGCCAGCTGCTCAACTAACTGAGAACAACCTCATTACAGGAAGCATCCAGATCATCTTCCATCATCACAGAAAATTATTTCCTCCCCTGAAGGCCTTACAGCACAAGCTGAGCAAAGCACACAATGCTCAGATTTCCCAAGCCTGCTGTCCTTCCTGTCTCAAGTTGTACACTGATTCAAGCTGCTGGTTTCCAGATTCATATTTTTTCAGCATGACTTCTTGGCCTTTTAGGTCACGGCACTACTTTCATTTGCAGGGATTTTGTTCATGTGAAGGTGAGTTCCTGATGTCTGCTATCAGCAGTCTTTCAGCAGCTACCCCACCATACACTGCATTGTTCCAGGATGGGTTTACCTCTTTACTCACTAACACATAGCACTTGTCTTAGACAGATACTACCTTCTCATTTAAGTGCTGGCCATTCGCACTACAGAATGCATATTCCCTATAGTACATAACCTGGTGTGAGGTCTAGCGTTTCTGAGCTTGCTCACTCAGATTGGTGAGCTGCTTATTCTGTCTGATCTGGAGAAGAGTCACACCAATACAATGACCAACAAGATATATAGAGTGTACCCAGCACCAAGTCAAGACGGAGGACCTCCAACAGAAACTTTTGAAGTGAAGGATTTTGGCAGACTTCCACTGTCCAGTCCAATGACAAGAACTGTTTCACACAGTAATCTGAATTTAGGCACAAGCAGCCTTTTAAAGAGACTTTGTTGAAGTGTAAAACCCTTAGAACATTTTGGTAGAGATCAGTAGATAGTGATCTTAGTTATGATCAACTCCAACTGAATTCTCTGTTAGCAGCACTGAGTCTTAAATGCAAATAATGCAGAAAATAAGGTGAGAAGTGAGATCTATGTGCTTCTTGGTCAGGTGCTAGGACCACCACAATTGTCAGGTGAGCAATAATGTGAATAAAAGAAAAACCTGAAACAGACAATATCTTGACAGACATTAGACAGCCTGGTGAGCATGAAATATTCCTGATCCATACATACCCTAAAATCTGACCATCGGATTTGCCTGGTTAATGGAGACCTGTACAAAGCAACAGAAAACCTATACACAAACTGCTGTTATCTGTAAGGTGGCAAAACATGGTCAACATTGAAATCAGATTCTTCTTTTTTTTTTTTTTTTCTCTCATTCTTCTATTTCTGGGAGACATCCCATGATGTATTACAGAAGAATCCACCACAGCTAGCAACACACCTTCAAATATTTAAGGAGAATGCTGCTGGGTTCATCTGGCCAGTGTTCTGTGCTTGTTCACGGTGATAAACAATGTGACCACCTCAACTGTTGTAACTTCCACACCTTATTTTAGGGACAAAGCACGTTTGATATACTGTTAAATTGCTCTTAGGCAAAACTTTCTGTTCCTCCTTTCAAACAAATGAGAATATCCATGTCAGATCTAGTCTTGGGCAACAGGTGAGAGGGAAGCTTCCAAACCATGCCTTTGATAATACTTTTTCTTTTCTGTTTGTTATTTCAAATGCTCATTTTGCTTTCTGGATCAAAGCTAAACAGACTCAGAATGAGCAGAAAGGTACAACAAAAATGAAGTGTGAGCCACACTGGATGTTACAACCTGCATAATCACCCAGTGAAACTAGCTCCATATGTTTTTATACACTCATAATATAAATTTTGAGGGTGTTGTTTATATAAAGCTATGCTATTATTCAATCACACTATGAACAAGCCTATCAGCATTAGATAGGATACCTCACATATTAAAAGTTTTTAATCAAAAGCTACTTAACTTTCCTTGATGCTCAGATCCAACAAGAGAAATCTGACCTTGATCTTGTGTTTACAGAACAAACCTATTGCATTAAATATACAACAAAGAACAGTACAGATCCCATAAAAGTCATTGGCCTGAACTAGTCAAGCATTTAGTTTTCTACTAGATTTCTGAAGGAGAATTATGGTACTTCGCACACACCTATTTAAAAGGATAATGATGCTGAAGAAATTAAACGACCTACACATGACGCCTCTAGCTGTTGTATAGTTTTCTTGCAGTATGCGTTAAAAGGCCATTGACTGTGTCCACTTTTTTCCAGATGTAGGGAAATACCTTCCTTTGAGTCTGTGCCAATCTAAGCTGCAGAGTTAGTCATAGACCATAATGGCTTAAAATTTTGAAGGACTCCAAGATGAGAGCATGGAGCTCATGTTCAGGCTGGAACTGCGGCTCTGGTTGTTTCAAGTCCAGGGACAACCTACAGCTCGACTCAGTTCTTACATAATGTTGTAAAACATTTCTATGAGTCTCCCTCTTAATCATTTAGCAAGAAGTTCTTCTTATCCCAGACTTATGGGGCATAACTGGGCAGCAAAAGAGAGTTATGACAACTGACAGTACTTAATGAGGGCAGGGCTCCAGCTTCTCATCAAGAAAAAGTTTTTAAATAACAAGTTGCCTTCTGCTGCAACTGGCAAGCTGAGCCTGAAATAGATCTCCCCACACCTCCCTCTGCAGCAATCAGCATGTAACATTACAAAGAAAATAAAAATTACAGCAACTTCAAAGAGATGGGGTTTTTTTCTTCATTTTTTCTTTAATTTAAATCAAGACACCGACTATTGCAGTTGTTTTAACAGTAACCACCAGGAACCAAAACCAGCAAAGGCTTTTAAGGCCATTTTACATTTTATTCTTACTGGAGATATGCAACAAAGAATCTCTCTGGCAGCCAAAGTCTGGGGAGATTCAGATGACCTATTTCCCTTATCTAATGAATTCAAACAGAACTGCAAACTTTCTAAGGTTTAAAATCGACAAACACAGAGAGAGTCAACGTGAAATAGAAAGGCAGTTCATGCTTGGAATGAGGTGACTCTAAGTCAGTTCAGAAAACCAAGTTTTACAGCTTGAAGAGTGGAAGAACAACTTGAACAGCAGAAGAGCATCTTTAAGATGCAGGTATTTTTAACCTCTGTCTTTGGTAGGGACTACAGCAGAGGGACTCAGTGGATTGTCTTTACTGAAGAACCTACTGCTTTGGACGTTGGTGAAACTGCCAGATGAAACAGAACAGCACACGGCTAGCTTGCCTTAATCATCTCTTTTACAACTGTCTTGTGAAGTTACTTCTAACAAACTGTAAAGAGGACAGAACCAGGTTCTTTACATTGGTGCCCATTGACAGGACAATGGGCAAAATTTAAAAATACAAAATTGAATCTGAACACAAGAGAATAGTTTGTTGGGTGTGTGTGTGTGTGTGTGTGTGTGTTAGATTTTTTGGGTGTAGTATTTGTTTGTTTGTTTGTTTTTTAATGTGAGTGTGATCAAACAGTGAACAGGTTGTCCAGAGAGGTTGTGGAGTTTTCATCTGTGGGGATACTCAAAGGCCATCAAGACATGGTTCTGGGCGCCCTGCTCTAGCTGACCTTGCTTGTGCACCACTGAACCTAGAATGTAGATCCCCAGCACTAGGCTGCAATTAGTGGAATTGTGCTTATTTACATTGCTTGAATACTGGTTCCTTACACTGAAATAATGGGTATTTTTGGTGGAACTTTCAGAACTTTCAGTAGGTTTTCACATCTGTATACATTAGCAATGTTGATGCCCCAAAGTGTTGTCTTTACGAATATTTGCTCTATACCCCAATTAAACAGACCTCCCAAAGAGTGTTACCCAAAACTTGTTAGGAGATTTTCAAGGCTATTTTAAGGTCTGGTAATTTGCCTGAATTCCACTCCTAACTGCGATGGCATAGCCAGTTGTGTATTGCTGTTGCAAACAACACAGAACAGACCATTCTTACATTTGCTAACTAAAGATGTTACAGACTATAAGTTTATAAAGTCTTGAGTTCAACATACATTTTAGAATTCACATCTGGTGTGGGGACTCAAGTGAAGCATGTAATCCCACTTAGAGGTCTAGACCTATCTGTCAGCAGTACTGTTCTTACCCACCTGCAAGAGACAGCAAGTGAGTTCTTGACTTTCTAGTGTCAAGATGGAGAGGATGGAAGTGATGTGGGAAACAGACAGAGAAACAGAGACTCATTACAGAGGGAGGAATAATACATCAAGTTTGCTTCTTTTCAAGAAATGCAGCCTGTAAGTGCAGCTATACTTCTACGCATCTTAACAGCCCATCGATATACTGTGACACTGCACGTACACTGTCTGAGAACTGCTTCCGTTGTTTTGCTGCATCAGATACACAACAAATTGGAACACCTCGAACAAGGAAAGCACTAAGTAAAGTTCAGGATCTATTACTTCAGAACAAATTTTCCCTTCTCCTAAAGCAAGCACTAGGGAAAAAAAGTTGAACTCAGAGTGGTGGATGTGCCACACATTTTATGTGACTACATGAAGAAGCTAGGCCAGAAGTAAATTTTCAGAACAGAATGTCCAAGGAAAAACAATATCCCAGTAGCAACCAGCATCAAGAAAGATTTCTCAAAATTACCCTGCTGTTCAGATAAAAGTACATACCTTTTAACTATATGTACTTAAATATGCACCTTTGAACAACACAAGACTTCAAAATTTTCACTGTCCTGTAAACTTCATTTGCAGGAGATGCAGATGAAGGAGCAAAAGGTGCTAGAAATAAATGCAACAACAAGCACTAAGATTTTCAAGGTGTCCCTTTTCCTATAATGATTAGAATAAAAATGAGTTAACCCCTTCCTCCCTCCCCACACACACCCGCAACCCCCAAGACCCCAGCCTTCTGGGACAGAAACAGAAGACAGATGCTCCTGAAGCCTATCTGTTGTTTCTGGAGGTGGGTCAGCTGGACATTGCCTTAGTTCTATTTCCAGTTAGCTGACATTTTTAGGCTATTCTCACCTCTTGCCTAGTATTTGATGAAAAGAACATGCAGCTGCAGTAGTAGCTTATTATTTAAGTGTCCCAAAGCCCCTCAAACCCTAACAGAAATAAATTTAATACACTGAGTTCTGTTCTATACATTTTGTGTTGTTACAAACAATTTTCACAGTTTATATATAACTACATTACTACATAGCAAACAAAATAATTCTTTATATGTTCTGCTTATATGTAATAGTTTTCCACATGACTCAAGGACCAGTCCTTAAATAACAACTGCTTGTCCATAGGTATAAGACTTCTTCACAACACAAGCAAGGGCCCAAACCCATCATTACAGCTGAATACAGTTTATATTACTGTGGGTAGTCCCATTACACCACTGGTGAGGTTTGGCACAACTGAGCCTTCCGAAACAAAGGCAGATAATGAATAAAACAAAGTAAAAAAGGTCCTCTCTAGCAGGCTTCTAATTTTAACAGCAAAACCCAAATCTCGGTCTTCAAACTACACCTCACACATTCACACAGCATATAGCCCAATCTCAGATTCTAGGGCACTGCAGAAGGACTCAGCATAACCTCTTCCTCAGCTCAAAAGAAGAGGCATGCAAACACGCTTACCTGAATATCCGTGGGCTACATAGATACTAGCACAGGCTGGATCCCCTTTATACGGCAGGCCTTCCAGTGCTCCCCGTTCCCAATGCTCATGTAAGGAAGAAATGTTTATGCTACTGTACTGATAAAAATCACCTCAGAGGGGCCCAGAGCTGCCCTCATAGCTCATAAATTATATAGCTTTACTCTGCTTGGCACAGGTTTGAACCCTGTTATAATTTAGGTTAAAAGACAACGCAAAGCTTCTGCCTTTTCAGAGCCCTTCGGCGGTTTTGCTGCCGAACCACAGGGTCTGGTCAGGCCTCTACAGGTGTTCTTAATTAGGAGAGAATCCACATAAGGTACTAGCTTTAAAGATATATGTCTTTTAAGCACAAGCGTTCAAAAATTCAGCCATATCATACCGTCATCTTCACTGAGTTATGCTTACAAAGAGCACAGATAAAATAGTGTTTAATCAGAACTGCTGTTTCCCTTTGCAAGCAAAAGATCATGAAATAGCTATCCTGCAGTAAGAAAGCAATGAGTTATCTCATCCTAATGTGAGTGCCTAGTTGATTCACCTTCCTGCCTTTGACTTGCTTTAACACAGATTTAAAAAGTACTTCTGTCCTTAAAGACAAGAGTAGTGTATGAAAAACAGCACAGACACTTCTTGCAGAATTTGATTATCTTGGGAACAAATCAGCTGGCCTTTTATTCACATTTTCAAGAGAAGGCTGAATGACTTTAAAAATAAAGACTTCAGAGAGACAGTGTGAAATCATGCACAGAAATAAATATACAGCCGTGGCCTGGATGATCATTAAAGGCATATAGTCTGTGAGGGTGTATGGGAACAACATTCTTCATTTTGAAAGAAGGAAAAGAGGAAAAAAAGACACAAGCAATTAGGCCACACAGTGCCATGTTCTTAATGTTGGATAACATGAGATTGCTTACAAAAGCTTTGTCAGTGACATACCCCAAAGGGTTCTTCAGGGCAAGTGCCCTGTCTTTCCAAGCACCAAACTTCCTGTGCAGCCTAGCAAGGAGTCCACCACATGAAGCGACTAGCGGGACTGAGACTGTAGAGGTTTGTCTTGTCAGAAGTTATAAAATGCTGTGAGTGGAGCATTTTCCTGTTCCCCGAATTACGAACAGCAGAGCTGTTCTGCGGCTGAGCTGGTTGGACCTTCACTTTTGTCTGTCAAAGGAGCAGAGATCATTCACAGCCTGTGGAAATCCCCTGCTAGGTTCTCTGCAGTGAGCCTGTGCTCCTGGAGCCCCTGCCTTGAACGGCTCTGAAGCTGGTGTGCTATTGCAGGACACTTCAGATCACTCACTCTAGAACATAAACTTCAGAAAGATTTCAGGACTGAAGGGATCGGGGCAGGATTCCATCGGTGCAAAAGCCACACAGGGTTGGTATAAATGTCTCTGGGCCTATGCTACTCTATTTGGGGTGCCATTTTAGTACATAGACCATCTGAGAAAGTTGAGGGATAACATAAGGCTGCCTTTGTCCTCCCTAAGTATTGGACTGTGCCATCTAAATCACAATTTTAGGAGGCACAAAGAGGGAATATTCATGCTGCTTCATTTGAACCTAGTTTAGATCTTACTCTGAACCATGTCCTACAATAGCCCCCACCCTCTGCCAGCGTTTATCAACAGACTAAGAACACTAGCCTCTGCATCTGGGCTTCTCACCAAGATGTCTAAACTATGTGCAAAACTTTATAGAATCAACATCTGAGCTGTGAGGAAATTTGGATCACCTGATAAAGTCCCAAAATACAGTTATGCAATTTCTGTAGCATACATCAGCAGACCTAAACATGAAGTGCAATCATAGGGAAAGTCTTCCCAGAGAGAAACTCTGTGTTAGATTTTGATCTGATTGATCTTATGCTAATATAAGTTAACTTTCAGATTAATTTAAGAAGGGTGGTTTTAATGTCTCAGTATTCCCACACATACTTGGCTATTTTCAGAACTACTCAGACTACATTTTCATCAATTACAGGGACCAAACACGAGTCTGCATATCCTTGATACTAGATGTACAGCAGCTGTTTTTCAGGACCTCAGCTCCATATTGCTGTAACAGCAGCCTCAACTGAAGCTGCCCAGAACTCTCATCTGCCCTGCAGTACCTGATGCCAAGTTCTTCTCCAGGAAGGGATATTTTCTCTTCCTGATACTGGCCAGTGGATGTTGTAAGACAGAATGTATGGAATGCATGATGAGCAGCATGCCCATCAAACTATGCTGCAATAAGTGGATTTTTAGCAGCAGGTACTCACGCTTGCCTACAGGATGCGTTTGACTATGAGCATATGAATCAGAATGTGGGTTCAAGAGAAGTTTGGGTCTGAGGATGAACCGGTGCATGTCCCAGTTGGTATCCCATATATATCAGTACTATAACAATAATATTTTGATTCAGTAGGTGTTGTTTCTGAGAGCTTCTAAATAGTTGCTGAACCTTCTTTATCATCTTTTATTCCAGAAGCTTTCAGTGTTCCCAGCCTCCATTTTCTACCTAATAGGGTATAAATATTGATTTTCTAAGTTTTCAAGGAAACAGTGTGGGAAGAGAACTGTTGGAAGACACGGATTTCAAACTTGTGCCATTTCCTCCTAACTTGAAAAAAAAAAAAAAAAAATTCAAATTCTGCATTTAGACAGATTCTTGGAAGTGGAACTTTTCTGGCTTTATAGAGGTGTAACTGAGGACAGAACTGAGTTCAAGGCATTGCCATGCAAAATCAAATCATAGTTGGTCATATCAGTTCAGTTGCTCCAACTTGCCTGTTGGCACCTTATTCAGAGGAAACCAGATAAGATAATGTCATGGTTTAACCCCAACTGACAACTAAGCACCACACAGCTGCTTGCTCACTCCCCCCTAGTGGGATGGGGAAGAGAATTGGAAGGGTAAAAGTGAGAAAACTAGTGGATTGAGTTAAAGACAGATTAATAGTTAAAGCCACGTATGCAAGCAAAGCAAAACAAAGAATTTATGCACTACTTCCCATTGGCAGGCAGGTGTTCAGCCATCTCCAGGACAGCCCAGCACCATCACATGTAACGGTTACTTGGGAAGACAAACGCCATCCCTTTGAACATCCCCACGTTCCTCCTTCTTCCCCACAGCTGTATAGGCTGAGCATGATGCCATACGGTCTGGGCTAGCCCTTGGGTCAGTTGTGGTCAGCTGTCCCAGCTGTGTCCCCTCACAACTCCTTGTGCCCCCTAGCCTGCTCGCTGGTGGGGTGGGGTGAGAGGGAGAAGAGGCCTTGACTGTGTAAGCACTGCTCAGCAGTAACTAAAGCATCCCTGTGTCATCAACACTGTTCTCAGCACAAATCCAAAACATAGTCCTGTACTGGTTACTATAAAGACAATTAACTCTATCCCAGACAAAACTGGTACAAATACCCACTACAGCCTTCATGGATATTTCTAGGTGGAGAAGATGTGGAGAGGGTCAGGAGAGGAGACTGCTAGATAGGTACAATGAATAAAGTGTTCCAGTCTACTTTCAAGGCTACTCTGAGCTTTGCACCGCTCTGAGAAGATCCAGATTCCACATCTAAATTGCCTTTTCATCATCAGCTTTCTGAGTCTGCAGTTACTCTTGTTGCAGTTGTATAACTCTCATCTGTCCCATCCCAACTATGAAGAGATCGTTTTTCCATCTTAGGCATAGTAAGGGACAGGTTATGCTAAACTTCTAAAAAAATGATTACATTCATCACTGAATTCCGACTATTCAGAGTATGAAAAAAGCAGTGTTGAGTATAGTAGTTATAAAAATGTAAAATCACTGTTTCTTACCTTATTTGGCCTTAAACTGGTTTCTTTTCTGAAAAGTCAGTTCTCAGAGCAAAAATGTTATGAATGCCATTCTGGGAAATCCTGTTTTAGTCTCTGCATCAATATAATTCTAACAACCTGTCCTTTTTATAAGAAATCTGATTATTTTAGAGTCATCATATAGATATGAAAAAAAATAATAATTGAGAATCAACCCTAATGAGCAGCACACAAGTGTCTCACCAGAGAGAAAGAATGACTAAATTACGCACAAAGGACAATAGTGAATAAAACCTTTCTATTTCCACTGAATTCAGCGATGCCCTGAATGGTCTTGCTGTCTTAGTGTTGGTCAGCGTCACCAGCTGAATTAGGAACCTATATTTGGTAGTGGGACTACCACTTCCCACTATCTCTTCTAGAAGTGTATTTTTAGTTCTGGATGTCTAGAAAGTCCTCAGCATCACCTCAACAACTAGTGCCAAATTGCCATTAATTTCCAAAAAGTTCTAATATGAGAAGCAATTATGGAAAATAAGATTCTTGGCTGAGAGCAACTGATATTATCACTAAAAAAAAAAAAAATCTGGCAAAGCAACAGTGATAATGATATGAAAAGTAAATAAGCACAGGAGATAATATAACAATGCTGAGTAGGGCAGGAAATTATTTCTAATATGAACTAAGTCTCTCTTTTATGACACTCATTCCACCAAAATGGATGCATTTAAATTGCTGTTTAGGTGCCCTTTCTCATTGCTGTTTACAGCATATCAGTTTAAATGCAGAGTTCATTTAATTCTGGCTAGGTCAGTAATTGTGCTCATGAACAAGGTGTACCCTCAACCATTTGCTTTAAGATGAATAAATGCTCATTTACAAATTAAAATTGCTTTATTTTTGTAATTTCATAGAGGCATGCAAAAACAAAAGTGCTGATCCTGTGCAGGTTCAAGTGAAAAATTAGATGTCATGGAAGTTTAAACTAAAGACAAGACAGTTTCTCATGCACTATAAAATCTGCGACTGACATGAAACAAGACCTAGCTTAATACCTATGCACTTTAAGTCTCAGCAATAAAAGTTACAGAAGAAACAAATTAAATATTATTTAATTAACTAGTTAATTGTGTTGTTATAGAGTTTCATTTTTCTCACTGGTAAATTCTTGATACAGAAAAGTTATTTTAGTACCAATTATTTATAAATTATTCTGATTAGAGCCATCATATTTTCCATGAATGTTTCTACTTTGAATTGCTGTACAATGAATAACTATGAATTTAACCCTGTAGTGAGAATGTCACATGTGTAAACAATTATTTAATTCACTAAAAAATAGATGAGGAAGGTGGCAAGGAGAAGAATAGTTCAGCTTTGTAAAATGGTCACCTTGCTCTTCTTGGCTTCCCAAATAGGGAAATGGCTGTTCGATTTTTAAAAAACTCCTAAAGATTCAAAGATTTAAAAGAATAAAAAGATTTAAAGATTTAAAAAACTAAAGATTCAGATTTTTTGTAATACAACCCAAAGTTAAAGAATCCTTCTTTCAATCTGCTAGTTTATAATATCATATAATCCAACATTCTCAAAGGACTTGATTCAAAGCTTTAAAACTAATGCCAATCAGTTTCTTCATTATTACATAACAAATCACAGTGTGATCAGTGACTTCTGTGAGACATTTCTGTGTTTTCTGCATCCTATGTAGAGAGTGCACTGGCAACCAGTTTGATGTACAATTTGGGGCATGGCATGACAAGTTAATGCAGAGGGCAAAACCACAGAAATGAGACAACTGAAGTATGAAAAAGGTGGGAGTGGATTTAGAAATGTAGTTTTGTAAAAGAACTTCCCTTTAATGGCAGTGGTGCCAATGTGCTTACTGACTAACTTGAACACTGGCAGAGTATCTAACATGGCTGCCGTTCGAAAGCAGAGGTGGGGAATGATGAAATAAAAGCCTTCCAAAATTGTTCTGTCAGATTTCCCACTGATGAGATGGTACATGTATCTCTGAGAGAGTATGCTATATTTACAATTGCAATAAAGGTTCTTACAGTTTTGTAAAAAAGGAAGAAAAATGTTCCTTAAGTTAGGGCTTTGTCCAGGGACAGAAGATCTCTGTTCTGTTTTTAGCACTGACACATACTTTAAAGGTGCATTAGAAAACCAGCAAATTATTTATTACCTGTGTCAAAGTCCCAGCTGTAAAATATGTTTAGTAATTCAGGCAAAGCAGCAAAATGACACATTATCAGTATGAATTTTCTGATGATGATGATGGAAAGAAACAGGAAGAGAAATGAATTATGATATGTGAGCAAAAACTAAAAGTAAGTAGCTGGGGACAGTAAAGGGGAAAAGGACAAGCAATTGGAGAAAAGGTTAGGAAGGAAGAGAAATATGAAGCAAAAAGGAAAAGAAGCAGATGAGAAAAAACCTGGTAAAGAATGTAATTTGATTTACAGTAAAATACAAAGTCTCATTAAATACACCACTATAATGAAAAGGAATACTCTCACAAAACTTGTTTTGACCAGATGCGTATGTTACTGCATCCCATAAAATTCAGTTATCTCTCCATTTTAAGGTCAGAAGGGCTCACCTAGCCTGACTTCATTCCATAGGCAATGAATTTTACCAAGCTTTCACTGTATTGGGCACAGTGACCGTACAGAAGGAAGTATCTGGCTTTTCTAAAAAATCTATTTTTAAAACCTACATTTTCCCCATATTCTCCACACCCTCTTGGAATATCCAAACCTTCAATTTATTGAAGGCACTAAGTATAGGCTCTTCTTTTATGTGGGCAAAGATCAGTCAATGTGTTCTTAGAAGAGTTGCCAAGAACTAAACTGTCTTTGTGAATGACTTGCTACAATTTTAATTTTAAGCTCGAAACCTTTGTAGATGTTATTTTCCTCATTTAACACAAGTGTTCAGTGATAACCTGTGAATCCAATTGCAGTGTATTACTCAGAGGTTTTCAGATTTCTTAATTTCTTTATATTCAACAAAAATGTTCCCTTATGAATGTGAAATACCTTTTAATTTATGAATTCATTTGAAGAGATGCCATCATTCCACTTACTACTGATGTGTTAAATTAGTACTTTTCAATACAGAGACTTCACCAATGAGCCTCAAGGACTTTTTTCCTTCTCTGCACATAATAGGACTTCCTACCTTCCTTTCTGTCCTAAATAGAAAAGTGAAGTCACTGTCAGTGTTTAGGCTCTAGGCAGTTTTTGGCCTCAGGTTTTTTCTCACAGTTCTTTCCTTCCCCTGCTGAAGACGCAGTGATTATACCTGTGATCTGCTGACATGTCTGTGCCTGTACGTGTAGGAACCTTTCCTTGTCAGTGAGCGCTCTGCCTGGGCGCTGAGTACAGGAGTGTTGATACAGCACGAGCTGAGACTGAACTCAGTACTGTGGGGTTGTGTTTCTTCTCCTCCATAGCCATCTGAAACAAAGGCTGTTCCATCATCCTTAGATTTTTATCCTTTTTTAATCTCCAGACTTCTTCAAGTCCAAAGAAGAGACAGCGGTTAGCAGTACTGTGTCCTCAGTTCACTTTGGTACATACAGCCAAGTTTCAAGGTTTGAAAATGAGCCTTCTTCCCTCGAGTTTGTTTGGTAAATGTTGGTTTTACTCCCTTTGCTACTTCAGCAGCAGAAGTCAGGGTAGGTTTTTTTCTTATAGTCTGGTTGGAAAAATCTTATTAAATTACCCCCCCCAATTTATTTTTGTTAATATAACACAAGCCAAAGAGTTACTTGTCACCAGACATTCAAGTTTTGACATGTTTGCCCTTACACCGGTAGCTCTGATATTCTGACTTACTGTATTATAGGCCAGTTGGAGGGAAGAGTATGTTTTCTTAATTGAATCCTACTCCAGTTTGGTAGATCATAATAAAAGGAAAAAATCCTCATAGGCATCTAGAAGTACAAATACATATCTCCTCTGCTTATGTTCCACTGAGAATGCTGAAGAACACTCTGAACTAGAAAGATCAAATAGGAGGCTACAAATCATGCAAACTGACTAGATTTTTATTAATAAAATCTTACAAAGTAAGAGGGGATCCAGGTGCTCCACTACTTCCAAGGTGCATGCGTTAAGTGTTTAAGATATTCCATTCAGAGCATTTTCCTGTGTAAAAATGACGCTTTTGTTTGTGAAATTTTTCAGTTATTAGGTGAATCTTTATAATCTTCACTCTCTAGAGCCTGAAACCTGTGCTGAGACTTGCATTCATTCTCATATCCAAAATGATGTAATGAGAAAACAGCTAATATACTTAGTCCATTAAGGAACTAACATGGAAAGTCTTGGAACGCATATTTTTGTAATTAGCATGTTTGCTGACAAAAGCTATTTGCGTGTTGATGGCAAGCTGCATACTTATTATATTTTATACGCAGATGAGACTGCATATAAGTACCTTTAGAGCTGAAACATGTCTGATACTAGCAACTTTCCTACCCTTTGGAAAATGCCTGAAGGGCATGATTGAAGAGACATTGCTCGGTTACCAACCTTCAAGGTTAAATCTCAACTACAAAGATAATTTATACTGTCTTTTATGAGACTGTGTTGTGTGCCACTGCTTCAATTGCAGGGTAATGTGATGGAGCACAATGCTACTGCTGAAGTTGAGATATCCCTTAAGTGTCTCCTGTATCTATTAGGTCTGAAAATTGCAAATTGCTGACTACATGAATTACTCTGGAACAGTTTAGCGTGTGTGTGGAGTTTTTGCTACCAAAAAGCTCTGGCAATTCCACATTAGAAAGTAATTTTCCATATGGCTTACTGGGAATTTAGGAACATAAACAGATACTCAGCAGCGATATTTAATGTAGTTTATTGAACAGGTTTACAGATTAGGGACATAATTTTCAGAGCTTTGTCAGTTTCTCTCTGAACACACTCATTATGTGTCTGGGAATTTGACTTTTCCCCTTGTATTTTATTTTCCTTTGTTCTCCAGTTTGATGATAAAATGTAAACGCAGAGGTAGGATTGTGCTGATGTGGTAGAAACATACTTCAGTGTAGTTTATAGACAGAACCTCTGCAAGAAATAATGTTTATGTGATCATCTTGTCATGCTGCAGATGTTTTAGATTAAGCTTCTTGCTACACAGTCTGTTCAAAATACATGAGCAGATACTATAATATGTTGCACAGAAAATTGATATGGAGTAGCATCTGATGTGAAGTTACAATGAGCAATTTAAGTGCAGACATGGCAATATCTCGTTGTTTGCACTTAAGTGTTTATGAGCAGAATGGTAACTGAACACAGCAAGGACCTGCTCCATAACCAGGTCCACTGGGTGCCCTTAAGAGTATATAAATATAAATAGCAACATATGGGGTATGGATTCATTTGTGCTCTGCTCTCAGCTGGTTTAAAACATCTTTCTTATGATAGAATAAGAACATCCAAACACGTCAATTATACGATAGCGTGCAAATCTGTCACAGCCAAGGAATAAACAGCCATAGCCTCATTTGTTCTGTGCCTCCTCCAAAAGGAGAGGGGGAGGGCCTGCCTGGGTTTTGCAGCTGTGCACAAACCTCCTGTTCAGAGTCCTCAAGGAAGCACAGGCTGTCAGAACAGGGCATGTTAAAGAGTGGTTTTGTCCTGCAGTAAGAGGGAGACTATAACTCCTATAACCTGCGTTCTCACCACACTTATTGTCCAAGTAATACTTTTCTCCAGGAGGACAAATGTCCTTTACCGCAGACTTTTTGGACCACGGCTGCGCTTAATGTCGTATTGTATCAATATACCTATCCACCACATAAAAGAACATCTCTAGCTGCCCACAGATTATCCGCTTTATTATTGTGACTCTCAGAAAAGTTCCGGTATGGGTGCTATCTCAACCCTCCTTCTTCCACAGCCCTGGTATAAAAACCCAGGATGTTGGGATTCTAGAGGACTTTCTGCGAGAGAATGGCCATGTGAGCACTCCCTCGTGAGAACAAGACTGGTAAGAGCCTCAGCCGAGCAAGAATGCGATAAGTATGTGACCCTGAATGAGGGGGGAGAAACTTGATGAGACAAACAACCCCCGGAAGGGGTTGGGACAGACGAGGAAGTTACACAAGGCAGGAAGCCTGGCAAGGCTGATGTGGCACTTTTATCCAATCATAAGAAGGTTTAAAGCGCAGGCTAAGTTAACCGTCCAACCCTGAGGACTTGTACTGCATGTTACTCACGTGTGCGGGAGAACATTATAAAATGGCTTTCTTAGTTGCAATAAACGGGCATGGCTTGATCACACTGGTCGTGTGCGTGCTCAGCTCTCCCGCACCAGGGCTGTATTATCTGTGAGATCTGAGCCCGTGCTCGGCAGGGCGCTGGAGCCACCCGGCAGGACAGAGTGCTTCTGAGCCACTTGATGCCTCCTGACTTCAGTGCTCAGTGAGGAAGGTTATCCAACAGACAAGGCTGGTGATGTGACCTCCGGAGAACTGCCTGTCCTGTCACATCTGGGGTTTTTTCTTGGTTTTGGCAGCCAGAATTTGGCCTTCAGTAATTAGACAACTCTGGTTTGGAAATTTGGTTTTTTTTTCCACATAAGCAAATTTTCCCATTTCCTTTTCCAAACCCATTTTGCTTTGGTTTTGTTTTGGGTTTTTATTATCACTTTTATGTAAAATTTGGCACTTGAAGTTCATCTTTATTAATAATTGGCAATCGTCCTCTGTCTAATGAAGATTATGACTAAGGTTCCAGACTGTTAAAAGCTGCTGTACCAAGTTCCTCATAAATCATTCCCATAAATAACCCAGCAGAGTTCTCTTCTAGTGTTTGTTATGCTAACATGATCTCATTTCAGAAAGACAGACAAATGTTATTAGGGCTCAATGAAACTGATGCAGGAAAGGATCATTTGACATAGCACTGATAAAACTGGCACTAGGTTACGTGACATTTGTTGTCTGAGTTATGCAAATATCTTAAGTTTCTGTGTTTATGACATTTTCTTTTGAATCATAAAGATTGATGTGTTAATTTTATGAATAAACAGATCTTTGTTGTTTTTTCCAACTTACTGTAAGCTTCCTCAAAAGACTAATACTTCTTTGTAGATAAATTTGGCAGCCCAATTATTTAGCTCTTAAAGAGAGAATTTTGAAGAGAACCGAACATTAAAGACAAAATATACCATGGTAGCTGAATAATATTGTGGTAATTCATAAAGCCTGATGTAAGCACAAATGGGGTCTTCACCTAAGATTCATAATATGGGCAGAGAATGTTGTAACAAAGCATCTTCATTTCAGTGACTAATCTCATCAGTGACTAGCCTCATCCTAAAGAGGTCTTATTCTTTGATGTCAGTGGATACTGGATCAAACTTTAAGGGAATACCTACATAATCATATTATAAAAACCTGAGGTTCCTTTTTAATTTTTATATGAATACTTCAATGACCAACATAATGAATTCTTTTTATTGGGGGGGGGGGGGGAGGGAATGAGGGAGTGGATAACAGATTTATGTATAACTAGTGGGGGAAAAGGATTTCCATCATATGAAACACTTCAAGGTTTCTCCATCCCTTTTAGATATGAACTAGTGTGAAAAGTTCAGATTTGGATTTTCTGTGTCTGAAATGCAATTCTGAAAATGCTCTCAAGCTTGAAATAACTTATTTAAGAAAATGTAATACCTTTTTGCTTACCTTGACTCTGTTTTAATATAAAGTATATTTCAACTTCCTTTTTACTCTACTAAATCCTAGGAGTTGGTCTGTATCAAAAGAGATGTAAATATACACTTTATATTATTTCATACAGTAGATCTGGCTTTATCAGTAGCAACTAGTGCTATCACAGTCTAGTTAAGCTGACAGAGAGAAACATAAAGACACTCCTCACAACAGCAAGAAGTTATTTTGGTGTTGACGAAATATCTCACCCTAGATAGCATTTTTTAGAGGTATTATTTTTTAGAGGTATATACAGCAGGCAATTTACATTGCTCCTTCCTCTCATCAGACATGACACCTAATCTCCCGTGAAGCAGCCTGAAAAAGGATCTGTGTATTATGGGACAGGATGTAGGTGCTGCTCTTTCATGGAAAGATTTACGCTGACAGAGATCACTTAAAAATCTTTGAAGAAAAGCAACTGGAAAAATAAGGCCTATGGATGAATTCTTGAATTTCTTCCAGAGAAAAAGTGACCCAGATTAATAATCTGTACATTCCTACCATGGCAGGAAAATGCATACATATGTCCCAGCAGTAATTCCTTCTCCCAGCTTTACATTTTTTTTCCTTATGTTCAGACTCATAGGTGATACTGGTAAACAGGCACAAACCTCTGATCTTTCCCAGACTCTAAAGATTTCCAACTGTAAATCCTGGGAATGCTGCAAAAGTTATTAAATACTATACTGAAGGGGTTCTGCAAATCAACAGATTTTGAGGCTCTACTTTAATGAATTTTCAGGCTGTTATCTTTCCTCCTTATTTGCACATTATCCTTTTTAATTGTCTTTCTGATTGCCTGAAAAAATTCAAATTCAAAACAGGTATTTTGAGTCTCATCCATCCTTAGTTGTTCCCTTATTAATATCTATGCAAAGTATTAGCTACTAAATTGAACTTGCAAATATTTAAAAAATGGTTTCCATCTCTCTTTGTAAGCATTTATTGCACAGCACAATTTCATTCATTAAAAGCATTGAGGCATCTCAGGATATCTGCATTTATTATTTTTTTTTTCCTCAGCCCCTAACTGACACACTAAACGTTATGCTCTGTTCTCTCACTTTTTCCTGCCCTGTGGAGCAGTCAGGCTGAGGATCCTCTGCGGCCCTCTGGGATTAAGGCAGGCAGCGTGTGAAAGAAGCTGCAGAAGGAACACATGTGCAACTAGCAGGAGGGAAGGTTGTTTTGGGAACAGAAGAATTAATTGCTGAATGTTGTGGGTGTGTGGAAAATTAGGTCATCCTCATTTTTCAGACTATTTTAAGACCAGATAACTACTCACAAACCAATAATGCAATAAGGCCAGAGAGTTTTGATGGGGCTTTTAGAAAAGTCATAAATATCTGGGCAAGTGGGAGAGCTCACAGGATGTGTGAGCTCAGCAAGGAGGAGCTCATCGCAGGAGCAGCTCAACAAGGTTTTTGCTGGATATCTCACCACATAACCACTTCACTTTATGCATTTTCTGATTAATCATAAAATCTCATTCATCTGACTTCCAAGGGAACTGAGCCAGGCAGCATCCTTAGCTCCTTAAACCACAACAAGCAGAGCCTCTCCCTGTCCCTCTCCAATGGAAATTCTTCTCCAGAAAATGTTGTCTGATGTAAATCATACCAAGGTGCCACAAGACTGACTTGTTTGCTGGACTTTTAGTATTTCTCTGGATTTGACTTGTTCCTTATAACAATTATTTTGGTTATGCAAAACCTCTGTCCTGCTTTTTCTCACTGAAATGTAGAAATATGACCACTACTGTATCTTCTTACTGGGTTATTTTCTCCTTCTTTTTTTTTTTTTTTCTTTTTTTTTTCCCCTTAATGCTGTCTTGACAGCCAGACAATTTTCTTTACCTCCCTTCAGAGAATCTAGTCAGAAGGGCAGGAGCACATGATATAACTCCAGGGATAGTAAAGGAGAGGTATTTTTAGTGTAAAGGAAAGGTATTTTTAGTGTGAGACACAAAAAAGAATGAGTTTATTTCATTTGAGATCCATGAATGTCCTTAGCTTTAGGCAGACTGATGGCATGTCTGCTACATTCAGGACAGACACTTCAAAAGTGCAGAAACATTCTGCAGCACTTCAAGGAATTTCCCCATTTGCAATTAATGCTGCAGAAGAAACACTAAAACACAAGCAGCTCAGCACTGCAGAAAATCCGGGTGGGATATTCAACAAACCTTCCAAATTTAGGAAGTAGGGGAATTATATTAGGAATATGGACTATTTGCTTTAACACAATCATTCATTGGGATAAGAGAAGCAGAATTTGCTCTATAAATTTGTAATTGTTGAAATTAATAACTGTGGCTCATCACTCTCTGCAGTACTATACCAATTTACTGTGCTCTTTTATCTCAATTACTTTCTGTGTGTGTCTTATATTTCTCTATTAAACTTCAGTAATTGTAACGCTATGGTAATAACATTGACATACTGAGTTATATGATGGGCTAGTTTACATTATTCTGACTTATTTATATTATAATTATTAGTGTCTATATAAATGTGATATATTGAAATAATAAGGTTTTCAGACAACTGCCATAGCTCATTGATTTTCTTCTCTTAACGCAGGAATTTACCTTGCACTGGTAGTTGGGTTTCTCTTCAGTTTCCATGCTGGTATTTGTAGAATAAAGGCCTTCCACTTTAGCCCCATGGTAATGATACTTAATACCTCATTCTGTCTTGATGCCATTAAGCTGGCAAAGCACATGGGAAGTATCAAGGTTACATTTTCTTAACTGATCTGTTCCTTTGTTCAAAAGTACTTCCAAAAGCACCCATCTCACTCATTCCTGCAGAAATGATGACCAAAACATGATTTTTTGAGGTTAAGCAGTTAGCACTCTGAAATGTCATGTATATTTTTTGTGGTTCATTAGCCATGCAGTTCTCCTCTGAGAGGAATTTGGGTAATGCCTTCTGAATAGCACAGTTGCTTAAGCCTTTCTATATCTGCAGAGTTAAATGACTTCAGGTCTTATGTAATGTTTACCCTGTCTGTCCTTCAGAGACCCCAGCCTGCAATCAGTTCTACCATAATCTCAAAGTCAGTTAAGAATGTGGTAAATGAAGATGAGATATAATCCAGGAAAAGGCACTACTGACTATAACCTCGTTCTTGTTCAGGTTTTCTGCATATAGTGTCATTATAACAGATCCTTCAAACTATATCTACAACACCACTAGATTATAACATATACACATAGTAGATCTCAGGGTAATAAGAAGATTGAGATAAGTAAAGCAGAACATTTATTTCAAAGAAATAAGTATGTACAGAATGTAAAAACCAGTTTACTCTATTTAAGGTTCCCCTCCTGTGCCCTGGTCTAAGACAACTCTGTTGTCAGCCATTTCATAGGAGGAGATCAAGACTTCTCCCTGGTGGAATGAGTTTGTTAACAGTTGCTTTGCTTTCCAAACAACTATGATGAGGGATTTTGCTCCATCTCTCTTGTTATTTCTGAGCATTTGTTGACAGTAAATTGTGTACAGCATGGTGGGATAATAGTAGGTTATATTTTGTGTTGTCTCTTTGTTCTTGGTATATATTGATTTCCTTTTTCCTAAGGTGACCTTCACAATCTGGCTGTGTTGAACATGAAGGGTATTTATTTCAAGCCTCCTCATTGCATGCTTAGCTAAGTCCTGCTGATGTTACAAAAAATTACAGAACCACCATGATATCAGGAGACCTCAAACTGCAAGTGTCCATGGGTCAGAGATTCCAGTGCCATGATAAAAGACACTTTCACATTTTTTAGTTTTCCAGTGTCTGATTTACATTTCAGATATTGATTTCAGCTGCTGGAAACAATCATAAACAGTGACACCACTATCCTGTGGGTAACATCTCTGTAAAATGTTTATCCTCCTGTAGTCACAAGTATTTTTATGGGATAAAGGACTATGCAACATGAGCAAGGAATAAAATCTAGAACCATCAAAGGTCTGTGTTATGTTTTTGCCCTCTTGTGGGTTTTTTATTTTGTCATTAGTGGTATAAATTCCCCGCTCTGTTTATTGGTGCAATACAGATGCAAGTACACTCTTTATTGCTTCTTCTACCTAACCATGTGGGTAGAACCCATGGAGGAGATGATCTTTGCACAGACAGTGACTGTTAAACTTTAATTTAGCAGAGCTTATGCCCTGCTATAGTAACGTCTAGATTCACAACCTCATTATTAATGCAGACAGTTCTGAAAGTAGGAGTGAACAGTAAGAAAAAAGGCAATTATTTTGCAGAGCAGGGAATAATTGTGGTATACCTAGCTGATTTATCTCTGTTTCTTGTCTGTCTACAGACCATTTATGCAGTGCTTTGAGTATCTTCTCGGTTGAAAGTGGACAAAATAAGAATTTAGTCAAAGAGCAGCCATGTGGAACTGGGATCTAGGTCTGGAACACTAATTATACTCTTGGCTTAAATAATTTACATTTTCACTGCAAAGTAGATGAGGTAGGTGATGAATAAAAGGTTAAAGTCTAGGCTAAATTCGAAGTAATACAGACCCTCTTTTTCAGGCTTTGCTTCAAGAATTTGTGTTGGTGGCTCTACTAGGATTGTACAGCCACTCCCAGACTACATTGGAAAGGAATGGGAAACAATATAGCTGCTCAAATATTAGTTTCTAAGTTGGAGACTGTCACAGAACTTCAGTTAAATCAAAGAGGAGAACCAAGATTTGACTCCTTTTTGTAGTGGCCCAAAAGGATATTAGGTACACCTATCCCCTGTATTAATATTACTAACAGAAGAATCTCAAAAAGTTTGGAGAAATATTTGAAAGGTCAGTAACCATGGGGCAGGTAAAAAATACCACAGGATATTAATCAGATTTCCAATGGTTCTTCCTACCATCTGGTCAGAAAATAGCTAAGATTCTGGTGAAAATGCTGTCTACTCCTGGGTCTACTGGGTCTTGAAAAAGAAGCTGTAAATTGCTCAGTAGTTCAACTTAAAGTTTCTTCTAATTTTCCCAGCTGATTCAAACACAGTGGAATAAATTTATCCCTCTTGCAACTGAAGAGATTTGTTGTACTATATAAACTGTCGTGAAGCTCTCCAGCAGAGAATAAATAAACCAAATCTGTAAAAAAGCTAATGTTCCCCTAGGATTTTATTTCCTAAAATTTAAGTATCCATTTGTGAGTGAAGAGACTTTCTGTCATCACAGAAGTAAAACTACTCTCCTATTTTTAAAGTGCTATGTAGTTGCTGTGCAATATGTAGTCCACCCATGAGTAAATATCATATTTCTGCACCTAAAACTGCCATTTCTGCTGTCCTAAAAGCTGCTGCTTTCATAGCTTCTCCATTACTGCCTATCCTGAGCTATGAATCAAGAAAGGTGCACATTCCAGTTCTTCACAAGCTCAGATAAGGAAATCAATTTTACTTCATGAAAGACAAAACTATTGGACTGGAAGATTAATGAACAATTCTAGTTGCTTTATAGCAACAGAGTCTCACTGATTGTTCCCAAACCAGACAAAAGCCTTGTACTGCATTACAAAGCTGGGATTATGTGCAAAGAGAGAGGGAGACCAGTACGTAATTTGTGCACGTCACAAAATTGTTACACAGTTCCATATAGCTAGCAGTTTACACAGGAAAGGCCCAGAAATAGAAGCAACCAGTCTCTAGTGAACTGGAGGATAAAAGCAGGAGTGCTTGTCTGGTGCAAGGATATTACTTATGTTACTTGCTTCTCTTCCTTAGTCTTCCACGAGCATTAAACTAACCCCTAAAACAACATTTGCCACATTTGAGCAAGAGAATCAAGTCGATTCTGCGATTACATCTGACAATTATTTTTGTCTAGAGTATTTTTCTGTGAAGATAAACTGTAATTATCTACATAATTTAAAATACATTGACAATGTAATTATATTGTGGACATTTTTGCAGTGTTGATACTGTCCTTCTGAACAAAATGATCTTTCAGGACTGTTCATTTGAATAGCTATTTTAAATTTAAAAAAAGTAAAGAAATGGATGTAAACCAATAATTTAAATAAACATTTTAAATTAATGCTATTAGGTAGGTTGTCAGCTTCATGTTTAAAAATGTACATTAAAGCCAGAACATCAGAGCAATGCAATTAAGATATAGCTTGCAGATGTAGCATCTATAAATCATATTTCATGAAAAAAAGCCCTAAAGAATAACCTTTAATTTACACTAGAAGCAAGCCCTAGCTGTTGTTTGCCAGTGCTAATTTGGTTTGTTAGCATTTACTTGAGTCTGAAGTGTTCAGATCCAGATCGTAGCTTCCCCACAATAGAGTATTGTTTTGTTCTTATGCTTTTTGTGTATTTGCTACATCAGTCAGTTTTTCTTTGAAGGTTCCTCCTACCAGACTCCTGTTATGAAGACAGTTTCACCCTCTTTCACCTCCTTGTGAATCTCACAGGCAAAATTTGTGGTACTGTTTTGAGATACCAGCAAATGTTTAGTACATCTAGTACAGGGAGCACTGAAAAACTCTAATTTGTGTAAAAGAATGTGCCTGAGAACTCTATTCTCATGCAAATAATATGCTATCGTTTATTATGGGCATATCATACCTTTAAGTCTTAACTGGGAATGAACTTTCATTTGGATTCCCACGAAAAATAGGTTGATTCTGTTATTTCTGTCTGTTAGTGTATCATGGGTCAGTTTTCTTTTTTGTGGTAAAAACACTGCATGGACTATTGCTAATATTTCCTGCTACCCTATTGGTGCTATGGCATTTCCTCTCTTTACATGTTTTTACACTTACAGGGGAAGTGCATTCTGTGAATTCTGGGACAGGTTCAAGAGAGCATATGTCAAAATCCTTTTGCTTAGAACATGAGTGACCACATAGTTAAGATCAGAGGTTTAAGTGCTTTAAAGACCATCCAGCACACAGAGCCATTGCTCTAAGGCTGCTGTAGCTTGAATCAGTGGGAGGATGGCCAGGGAAGGGAGAGAGAGAAAGGCAGTGTGATTGGTCTGACTCAAGTACACCTAAGACTAAACCAGAATAGGTCTGGTACCTGGAAGGACACCTTAAGCCACACTTTGCCTGAAGCATGTCAAATATCTGCCTGACAGCTGAGGAGTCAGATACAATCTAGAAAGCCATGCCTGTCTTCTTACAGGTGCCCAGCATGCTTGAGGTTCAATTCACCACAAACCGTTTCTTAGTTTTAATGGCTTTAAGTAGCAACATGTCTGAAATCTCAGTGGGCTATACGGTTTCAAAACCAAAATGTTAGAGGAAAAAGAGAACTTGGGAAGGTTCTCATTCTACTACTGTTTGTTGCTGGGTCCGAGCAATTTTAGGACACAGCTCTATAACCTCACTGATGCTTTGTTACAAGGGTTACTATTTTAAGATTTGCTTACTTGTTGAAGGTTTGCTTGTTAAACATAATAATAACTCATTAAACATGAAATGAAATTTTCATTAATTACATGACAAAGCGCTGTTACCCTTTTGAAGTTAAATATTACAGAAACGGGACTTTCTATATAGAATGTCTGGCTATGTATGAAAAATTAGAATTTTTTTTAGAGTTGAACCAGTATGTGTGTGAGCAGTGAATTGATAATGGCCTTTTAGTCTGTTGTCTCACATGAAATGTCTGAGGCTAGCTTTCTTGCAGTTGGCACATAGTTACTATCCCTAGCAACTATTGCTGTCGGGGCATCATATGGTAATGAATGCCATGAAAGTTGACTTAACAGTTATATTATGTATACTATATATATCAGTGGTATATAATAGTGACAGAGACTCTAGAAGGGAGATGTTAAAAATGATAGAAAACAGAAAAGATTATTTTAAAATAGCTTACAAACATCAGTTTAATATTCAGATAAGTTCTGTCTTCACTGTGAAAGTTGGATTTTACAGGAAGATATGATTCGACCTCATTTCAGAACAGAGAGGTACATATTTTTGCAGATGTTAAGTTAACCTGATCTTCAGCTAATAACCATATGCTGCTGTACAGCAGGAGGTATATTCAATGTCAGCAGACCTCACTGAAGGTGGTGTAATCCTAGTTGTATGCAGCACATTATGTAGAATGTAAAGTACCTAAGCATTCCTCAGTATTGATTTCAATACCATGGTAATTAAGAACAGGTGCATATAAATTAGAAGAGAGGCAATCTAATTGTTACTAATGAACTCCTTTACAATAAGAACTTTACATAATGAAATGCATAATTAAACATTAATGACCAAGATCATTACTGGCAATTTTATTCCACTTACACATGATTTTGGCCTTAGGTGAAGCCAAATGTTTTAGTAAGGCTGTCATTCATGCTGCTGCTCCTTTGTTTGCCTGACAACCACATCATATTCTAGTCTTGAAAAGTCTTCTGAATATTGATTTCTAATACAGATTTAAGGAACACTGCTTCCAGATTCAATCCGGCTTCTAGCTCTAACAACATAGGTGACAACCTAGTAAATTACAGCAGGTATTGTGATGAACCAGGAAATCTTGTGGTCCAGTATTTCTACAAAGCATTCAGCAGGAAATGCAGCCAACCATGTACGTATGGATATTTTAACTTTTTAAAATGCAGTTTGATTTTCTCTAGCTACTTGACATTTTTCAGCTTTCCTTTTAAGTGACTATGGTTGCTGCAGTCAACATCCTGTACCCTTTTCTTTTCCATGTCAGCCACTGAGGAAGACAGTCATTGAAACAGTCGATTTTCCATGGCTGCAGTCTTACCCTTTGAGCTCAAGCATAGCCTAGCCTAGCCTTTGGTTATTATAGCCTTGATACAGGACACTTTGGGAGTAAGCTGTGCAACACTTTGCCAGGAGGCTGCACTAGTGCTGGCCCAGCAGTAACTGAAATGGGGCCAAACAGCAGAAGAGACCTTTAACCTACTTGTGTACTGTAATACCTGTCTAATCAAAGCAGAAAGATAACTCATGTTTCACGTGAGCATCTGTAGTTATATTTAGGTAGCTGAAGAGGTTGATGTCACAGTAACATTTCTACTTGGTCACTGATTAAAAATCCTTGCTCTGAGAAATGCCAATTACATAGTGAAAAGCAAGCAATATTCTTAGAACTGTGTTTGTCCAAGCTTTGTGATAGGGAGTTGCCTTTAATGGCTGCATTTCTAAGGAGCTATTTACAGTGTACTACTACCTGCTAAATTTCAGTAATATCTTTAAAAAAGATCCCATAGTTTGTCCTTTACTTGCTGTCTATAATTTTTTAGGATATTAGAAGTTTGGGTTTAAAATATTAAAACTTATTTTCTCCATAACCAGTACGAAAATTAGTAATAGAAGAATCTCCAAAGGTTTGGAGATAAACCGTCTAAAGCTCAATGGCTGTGGAGTGGGTAAAATGGGACAGGACATTCATCAGATTTCCAAATACTTCTTCCTATAATGTGATTGGAATAGGGTCATTCTTACCAGATTCTGACTTAATTATTTGTGCTACTGCTTAAAAAGAAGCTGATCTAAACATAGTGGATCACATCCACTCCTCTTGTAATGCTGCATAAACTGTCTTCTTTGTTTTAGAATAAGTCAGTCAAAATCTATTGATTTTTTTTGGTGCTCTTACATGATCTCCATTTATTTCCCAGATTGCAATTTTACTTTCTTTTTCATAATATGGCATTTCTACTATGACTTCTTTTAAATTTTTCGGTGCCCATGGAATACTTTCTATGTCTTCTGTTCTGAGATTCATAATTTGCAAAAACACAGCCAGAATTGCAGAAGAATCTCACAAGATTAAGTGACTGAGCAAATAATGTGGCAGGGGAAATTGAATATAAATAAATTAAATAAATTATGCACAGCAATCATACATGAAATGACGAGTTCCAAGCCGAACATTACAACTAACAAATCTTGGTGTTACAACAGTTGTATGAAAAAGTCAACTTAGTGCTCAATAATAGTCAGATAGGCAAACTGAATGAAAGTAGTCTTCTAGTGCCTGTGTCTCGAAAAGAACTCCAGAAGAGGAAAACATTTGCCAAAACTACACTAATCTCAAAATGCTCCAGGACTGGAAGTGACTGCAGGCTGGGAAATACTAGTTGTACATACACATGCACTGTATCTATTCCTACATTCTTCCCTCAGCATCACAGATGGGAGAGAACTCACCCCTGGTGTGACCTAGCACAACCATGCCACATTCCTATTTTCAGCAGTATATATAGAGAGAGGATATTTGTATATGGGGAATATAAAGATTAGTGATAGAACTGTGAGTGAAATTCTTGCTTAATTACTAATATAATGGGGTTTGTTGTGTCTGTAAGCAATGCTTGGTCTTGCTCTGGCTTCAGCATGGCTGCACTGTGTGTAACCGAGAGCAATATACTCCCTGCTGCTCCTTCCTAGGAGAGGATTTGAAAACTGTCAGTGAGCTTCCATTCCTGAAGACAGCTAATATGTATAGACTGCGGAATGAAGAAAAACTGAAGTTTTGATCTCCGTTTGGCTTTCTGTGGACCAGATGACCCTTCAATTTTTGTTTCTCCAGATCTAATGTAGTCTCATGCTTATGACTATTCTTGTCGTGTCTTTGGCAAGGGAAATGACCATTTGTTCATAACCATTTTCTACCTTATATATAATTTATATATACTATACCAAAAGTCTATTAAACATGAAAACATTGACAATCCTTTCAGGAAGTTCCTAAGGAAAAAACTGTAGGAAATTGGGAAGAAATATCAAGGAAATTGTCTCTGTATGCTTACCCAATTTCAATGCTCTTTGTTTAGATGTCTGCCGCTAGCTGCTCTCAGAGGTCTATCCTGTGTCAGTTCAGTCTCATGAGTCTCTGATCACAGAATCTGTGTGTATAATAAGTGGCAAGCAACACTTGCACAGTCTTTTATGAACCCCAGTAACATAAGATACTATTTTCAGACAAAAAACATTGACAAACAATAAAAATTTAGATAATAACTATAAATGTCCCAGTTCCATTTCAGCATCTTAATTAACTAAATATTCTCCAGAAGAAGAAAGATACTGGAATCCTGCTCATTTTGAGTGCATGCAAAACATCCTCATTGCAGTGGGCGGTTTGATTAGGCAAACAACTCAGAAGCCTGGCTTGGAAAAGAGGTGGAGAGAGCCCATCTGTAAGGGAGCGGTCAGCTCAGTCCCCAGGCGCATCCAATGTTCAGCAGCTGGTGCCAACACAGGCACCAGCCAGTGCCAGCTTCAGTGATGGTTTCTGATTAGGCAGCCCACTCTCATCAGGAAAGATCAGACCCTGGAATTGGATTGTGTATTCTGCAGAGAGCCAGGGCAGAAAATAGGGTGGAAAGTTGGTAGCAGGGAGCTGGCAGCTCTGGCTGCCGAATGAGTAGGTTGATATAACTGGAGCTCTCTCAAGGCAAATGGCTTCATTCTTAGCTATAACGAATTGCAATAATCAAGCCTAGAAGTCATGTGTGTGCATTGCTGTTGCCAAATTAGAGTCTGATAAGAAAGGACAATCTTCTGGTGCTCTGCAGAAAGGTGTTATTTTAGCAGCCACTACTGTGGATATTTAGATGAGGCAAAAAAGATCTTCAGCCAGCACAGCTCTTATGTGAACAGAGGCCACATACCTTTCGTATTGTGACTTAACTGCCTTTATGTTAATTTGGTCATATTCTTCAGTGGGGTTGTAATAAATTTCAGTTTATGCTTTGTTGTTGCTCCTGCCTTGCTGCTCTTTACAGAGCATCATTTCCAACAACAGCTTCATACAGGTGAATAAGAGAAAGGAAAGAACTGAACCTCTCTGGATTTTTATGACGGGCTGAGGGCAATAGCTGGCTTTTCCAGTGTTTTCTGCTCAAAGAGGAAAGATTTGAGCTATCTGTATCTTTCTCTAACTGACAAAAGTCTGTGGTTCATCTGGTGAATAGTGTTAAATACTAGACTCATCAAAACAAGAATGATGCAATACTTGTGATCACTGGAAAATTGAGTTTAAAATGATGTTGACTTTTGGTGTGTCTTGAAAGTCTATGTACACAGAAAACAAAGTTAAAGGAATATTACTTTGATATGCTTGTATAAAGCAACAACTGAAAGATGTGCTGCAGTAGGGTGCATCTTCTCTGATACAAAATCCCCAAACTAATTTTATTCTGGAAAAATACATTTCAAAAAAAATTTTCCACCAGTGATTCCACTTTAGAATTTCTTGTGCCTCTAGCAGATGTAGATTAGGGTTTTATCCAAAGGAAATTAAAATAAAAAGCAATTGGCTAGCAATTTCGCCTCAGAGAAAAAAAGGAACTACACATGTTAAACAAAAATGTGTATGCCACAGGGAATTTACTGGAGAAAAACACATTTTAAAGGAGGAAAAAGCGCCTTCAACAATGTCATATATATCAGAGTGTATGTATATCTTCCAAGTCAAATCCCCCTAATCTAATAAAAAAAGGTTTTAGTATTATCGGCAAATGGAAAGATGACATTAATACAGACAATAAAGACAGCATATTCTGATCATGCCTTATGTACCACGAAACTATTAGCTCTGATGATGGAATTTTTAATGTTGATCATTACATAATAAAAACGTATCTAGATTTGCAGTTTGCTGGGGTTCTGTAACAAAAAGTCTAGTACAAACTATTGGTTTATGCAAATTTTATGTATTTCTGAAGGTCATATTTCTCCCTAATTCTTCCAAGTCACTGATATCCAGTACCACTTATGTACTTAATGATCACATTTGAGTGCACTTGAATGCCTGCATAGTTCAGTGGCATGAGCTAAAAACAAGCAATGCCCTAGGCAATAACCTTTAATTTTGTACATTGTTTTGTGTGCGACTAAATTCTGACTTTAGTTATATTGAGGTAATCTCATTTAGCTGTCTAAAAGAAATGTATGCTAATTCTGAACTGAGGCATTGTTCAAGTAAAATGAACTGCAGTAGTTTGTTAGTTATTCTATGACTCATTAGAAGCAGTACCTTCATGTACCGAATCTGAAGAAATATTTTAGGTACACCAAGCTTTATTTAAGAAACAATGTACTTCAATGACAAGGACACCATATCTATTACTATTATTATTTACAGTCATAGGAATAAGCAGATTTGGAAAAACTCAGTGTCTGGAGCAATTATGTTTTGTAATTTTTGGGATTTTTATATTTGTAAATTTATCTTGCCCAAGAAAGCCACTAGGAATTAAAAAGGGAATGCAGATGATATTATGATGAAAATATTGGTATGATTAATTACCATTCATGGTTAGTCAGATAAACTGCCATTGGCACTCAGAAAGACACACACACATGTATAAAAATACCAGCCCTTTTTGCTGTGTTGTTTCTAGAAGTTCGTTTAAAAAAAAAAAAGTTTCTAAAACTCTTCACAAGCTGAGATTTCTCATTTCAGACACTAAAAGTGTCCTCAGAAGCAAAGGTCATTATTATTCTGGCAAATGTTAGGAGTGCCAGTCATACTTGCAGATGATCAGGAGATTAGATGAACATATTTTGTGTTATATCATAACTTTGTGGAAATACTTTTAACTCAGTTACGAAATAATGTTCAACTAATCTCAGAGAAGCTGAAGCACTTGTGAAAACAGTTTTATTTAATGGCATTATGGCACCATTCAGGAAAGCAATGAAGTAAGTATTGAAACTCATGTTGTTTTTACACTTTTGCAATAAAAGCAAAAAAATATAAACACCTGCTGGAAGTTAATGCAAACTGAAATGATTTTTGGTGAACAAAACAGAACCGGGGCCTGTACCACAACAGATAAACTTTCACCCATAGCAAGACTTCCTCTTTCGTGAGCATGAGGGTCAAGCACTTTATTTAGTCTCAATGAATAAAATGCTTTATGTCAAATGTACTCGGACTAAAATCTGAGCTGCTCCCCCATTCAGACAGGATGTTTCCATCTCAGCATCAGTGTTATAACAGTCACTTAACAGCACTTCTCATCCTCCCCTCTCAGCTTTACTGGAATATGAGGTAGCAACAGCAAGTACTCAAGAGTTTGTAAACATCAGACAGTGGCTTGCTTTTTATTATACACCTATTTTCTAGGAAATGTATGCCTGCTCCCGTATCCACTAGGCTTTATTTGTAAACTTTCATCAGAGGCACATAAGTGATTTAACCCTGGCAGTACCAACCTGAAATGATAATACTGATAAATTAAAAGAACTTTCCACCCTGAAGAAGAACAATGCTTGTCATAGTGACAGTTAAATACATCTGTAGGAGTGCATCCTTGTTCAGAGAGACAGAAAGAGGATCACCTCTTCTTTCTCTCATTCTGCATATCACATCATGCCCTACTTGGTCTGTCACCTTCTGAATCATTACCTAAAGGTTTTCTTTACTGTGGGATCTTAATAAGTTCTGGGCTCTGCCAGTGCTGTTGCATTTGGGTAACTGAAAAGTTGACATGTCATGTCTGAATTTCACCTTTTTTCGAAAAAATTACCTCCCTCACCCACTCCCCCCTCCTCGATTTCTTTTAATGGCCACTTTTTGGACACCCTTCCAGTGGGCTGCAGCTCTCTGTCTATCCAGAGTCAGACTAAATATGGCAATCACTGCTAGCCTGTGTTGGACTGTAGGTTGAGTTTCCACAATTCTCCTCTTTGCAAGGCAAGAAAAGGGCCAGGTAAGACTCTCTACCCATTCATTAGCATTGCTGTGAACATATCACCATCCTATGAATCAATCACACAACTAACCAAGCACTTCCCTTGATTCAGAGCCTTGTCTAAACCATGTTAATACTTTCTCTATTGTTCCTCTAAGATAGTATCCCTCTGTTGTACCTGTCTGCTTCCTCTTGCTGTTTTATTTGAAACTTCCTCAAGACCAGGAACTGCCGTTTGGATCTGCATTACTTCAACTTGAGTCAGTGACAAAATCATACTTTCTATCTCCACTTCCAGGTTCAACACTGGCTTCAAAGGGAGGAGTACTTGTCTTCCTCTGATTTGCTTACACCGTTTCTCTGAATGGAACTGAGATAGAATAGCACTGCCAAGTCCTGTTAGATTCTGGGTAGACTGTTTTAGGTAAATAAAGTTCCTTATTAAAATAATTGCAGACTAATACAATAACTAGATCAGTTTGTGTTGTTGAACACCACACTGACAGATTCTCCTACCTTTCAATAAGCCATAGAAACCTGTAAATTATTTTAGAGATAGAAGGTATTTTAGAAAGACAATGAAGAATAAATGTTCAAACAAACAAATAGCAAGATTCTGCCAGATATTATGGCTGCTTGCATGGCTAGCTGTTTGAGAAGTAGAAAAATGAGTCTGTCAGTTTTGTTACTGACAACTAGATAATTCAGTTGCTAAGTAAACTCAATTAGAGGCATAACTATGGATGGGGGAAGGCCTAAAGCTAGATTATGATCTAGAAAAGGATTAGAACCTGATAACTGTATAATGGAGAGTAAGCAGCTCCTTCTGTTATCTTAGGAGTAACAAGACATGCTTGGTAAAGTAGTGATTCAATGTTAATCATGGACTACCTTTGTGACAGAGCATTGCTTGTCATGATTTATCCAACCAGAGCACAGATGTTGTTAAATAATTGTTCTGAGTTTAAGAAATATATGCAGCTTGTCTCTGTTTATTTTAAATCCAGGCTCTGCTGTATAGCTGGAATAATCTTCTTTATCTTCTTTTCATAGCCTGCTTTATGAGAGAAACCTATTTCTTTTCATAGCTCTCTGGCAGAATTCTGCAGTGTGCTACATCAACAGAATGTCAAGGAGCAGTAATTCCTGTCTTGAGCTGCATTTCCTATAAGGCCAAGTCTTTTGGGTCACGGTGACATTCAGAACTGGCTTAAGACTTTTTCCAGAATACCTGCTCATTCAACCTTTAACAAAGGAAAAATGGCAATTGCCTCTATTTTCTGTGAGTGAGTCTTGCATAGTTGCCCTGGTGCGGATGAGTAGTAGTAAGCTGCACTGCCATGTATTCTGTAAGTAAATAATGGTGATTTTACCTTGGTGTTAATATGCGATATTCAGGCGTGTCAGAAGACAACAGACAAAGAACAGAAAAGAATTTAGAGGGGAGCAGAGGCGATCAGATCTCAAGGTCCTGCAGGAACACAGGGAAGCTGATCAAGAACTTGGATGAAGCGTTAGACAAGAGATTTGACAAGGACCTGGAAGAGTGAAGGGTCACCAGGCTGGCGAGGAGGGCACGCTTGAAATAGGGATGGAGCAGATGAGGTTACACCTACTAGAATGTTTCAGTTCCCACTGGCTTGTACTAAAACAGGGCTCTAGACTTCAATTATGGGGAAACAGAGAGAAAATGACATTTCTGTTGCTGCCTTCTTCCACAAATTGCTTTTTTACTTAGGAATCTATCACCAATTTTTGAGGAGTAGCTCTAAAAACATACCAAGAGCAAGCCACCCACTAAGCTAACATATGCAAGATTAGGGGAAATTCCATACTTAGGGGAAATGGAAATATATTTAACAGAGCTTTAATTGTTGGCTGCTTGAGATTGCTTAGGGGCTTAAGACACTAGATTAAAACCAAAGAAATATAGCTGTGGGAAGACAACCGTAAAGATCTGTTATATGCAAATGTATCACACCTCTGTTGTTTCACTGGCTATTATTTCCACATGTGTGTACATTTAGCAACTATAAGAACTATATATTATAGCAAAAATGACTGTAAAAATGTCTTTTCATTCATGTTTTGGTAACATGAACTGAGCCTTGTACCTCTTGTTGTTTACACAATCAGACAGAAGTTCACATATTTGAAGTAGATTCCCTCTTAGAGGACACAAAAGCCAGATTATTCTGACACACTAGAAAATAGAAACATTTCTCATTTCAGCTGTGAAGAACAAAGATAAAACATAAAATAAATCTAACAGAATCCCAGTTGATGTGGATTTACTGCAGGTCTGTACAGAGATTTACATAATTTTTGAGGAAAAAATAATTTTGAAAGCCATAAATTACAACTCCAAGAACTGAATACAATATATTGATTGTTCAAACACAGCTCAGAGAAGCAATGTGATCACCAGACAGAACTTTAAAATTGGATTTTAAAATTCAAATTTAAAGAAAGGATCTCAAAATCAACAGCACTGGGTACTATTACAGAGACATGATTAACATTTACTTAAAAATATAATCTATTTTTCTTGCAGATTTGAGATTGATCCACTATAGGATATACTAAGAAGAGGACAGATGGGTCGCCGCTCTGCAATTTAGATCCAGGTCTAAACTAAGATTAGTTGTGTTTAGACCTGAGTTTTAATGTAGTTCTTCACAGAAATGACATTCAGTTGAGAAGCTGTGATTTGAATGCACCAGATTTTGATGACATTTATATTCAGAGAAGTTTCTGCATGACATGAATATTTCAGGACTACAGGACCTGAGTAAACTCAGACATATGTCTATATGCCACATGCAAAATACTCCTCAAATTATTTGAAAGGTTTATCCGTTCATTGGTTTAAAAAGTATCTTGCAATCTCAAGTTCTGTCCACAGAATTTCATCACTGTTTTACTCAGGAAAAGTTAAGGATCCACTTAGGGAGCACAGCACTAAATGTCAAAATATTAGTGAATCAGAAGTATAAAATATAGCTTATTTTTAGTATGTTCTTAGTATGTTTTATTTCTGTAATACCTTCAAAAAACTTACTCTTGCTGTTCAACAAATAATGCACTAGATGTTAAAATGTCTATCACACAATGCATTTAAATGACTATATCCTATTTTTACCCTGAATTAAAATGAAAGACAGTCTTGCTAAAAAATACAGTACTTAAAATAGCCACCTCAGCATTTTGCAGAACGCTATCATATGAAAAAAATATTGATCTTCTGTTTCTCTTCATTTAGAATTAAAAAAACAAAGCCAAAAACTCAGTTTATTCCCTCTAATGCCAAAAACGCCTTATGAAAAGCACTCTTTGCAGAAGGAAGATAGAATCTGAAATTCTTACAGGATATTCAAGTGATATATTTTCTATCTTTTCTAGCCTGTATCCAGAAGACAGTGTAAAGATGGGAGAAGAAACACAGCCCAGATTCTGAATGACAACAGAACATACAGACAAAAAGGCTTGCTCTCCTTTTATTTCCTCCACTTATCCTGTATTCCCAGTTACCTCCCACTCTGCAGGCCAAATGCTTTGCCAGTTCTTAGTCAGACTTCCTTAAGGCCGGTTGGCAACTCATCTGTTATTATCATGTCTATATAAATAAATTTTGTTGTTCCTTCCAAACAACTCTACTAAAATCAGAGCTCCATATCCTGTTTGTTCTCCAAAATGTGGCAGGGATTTTTTTCTTCTTCTAATCTCACCAAGCTGCCTTCCCTCAGTATCCCTGTCATAAATTAGTAACTTGAAATCATCAAAGCCCCTCTGTATCAGACCTCTTATCTGACTGCTGTCTAAACACAGTACATTAATTGAAACATTGCATCTTTCTGACACTCACAGGGGGAAAAAATGCATTGAGCTGGCAGTGGGAGCTCACCATTTCTCCAGACACTGAAATAGAGCAACAAAACCTTCTGCCTGTCTCCTAGAGTTAACACTTCACCTAAAGACTAAAAATTACCAATTAAAAAACCCCCAAACCCTCTCAACATAAAGCTGTTTTAAAATGCTAACGCTTTAACTGTATTTCTATGTTATAGACTGAAATAAAGAGTAGGAAACATTAACAAAATGTTAATTTTAATAATTAAAAATTCTGGGCTAAGTAGTTATGTCTGTCTATAAGGAATGACTATGTATCATCCAAAACAATAGGGAGCAGATCAAGTAAAACTCAAGAGAATTAATGACAAGTCCAGAATTAGTGACAAGTTGAGACCTATTGACAGATATTTTGATTAAAAGTATACTGAATACAAAAATGCCTTTACTACTGGCCTGAAGGCCCCTGCTATCTTTCACCCTATTTAAAAAGCGTATTAGTACTGCTGCTTCCAGGTAGATTTGGCAAAAACATGTAAGTTCCTTTTCTCCTATACATTAAGTGAAGTCAAGTGCTTTCACATCTAACAACAGGTTTAAATATACAAAGTGCACACTATTACAACAGAAGTGCTTATGAGACAAATAGCAATAAAACAACTGCCTCTGTAGGTCAAACAATGAATGTATAATGCACTGTGTTGAAATTAAATTAAAATGGTGGCTTCATCAATTTTTAATTGATTTTAATTTTGAAAGGAAATCACTGTGCAAATTTTGCTTCTGTATTAAAAATATTAGTCTGATGTCAACATGATGTAATTTATGGCCTTTAAAGTAATGCATAAAAATCCTCCAGGATTCATTTGGAAAAAATGAGAGGGACAGTATCAGCTTCAATTCCATAAAATGTTTCCATTTCATACTGTTGGAAACCATTATGCATACTGCTATGCCTTGTCTTGTATATTTTGTACCTCTTTCTTAGAGAAGATACATTTCCATGATGGTTGAAAAGATTCCTTGAGAACATATTTCTTAACTGTCTCTCTTGGGTGCTATATAGTATAACTAACTTCTAAAATCCTCCAATGAAAGATGGTCTAATAAGACATATTACAGACTGCTGCAATAGACAATGAGAATTGACTGTAAAGTTGAGTGAGACAGAATTCTATCGGAAAAGAAAAAAAATAGCATACCGTATCTTTGCATGGATGGAATATATATATGGACAGTGGCACACCATAAATGTCTAAATTACATTTTACTGTGTATCCTCATGCATTAATATTTACTAGGGAGTAGCTAACTGTTACAAATTGACACTGCAGTTTGCCCCACACTGCTCTTGTGTCCCAGCACAAAACATATTTAAAACACAGGCAATGTAGAAGATACTGAGAAAAATCTACATGTGTGCACAGGACAGATCTTTGTTCCCTTACTGCATCTTGATTCATAGGATACTTGTACACACGTTTAAAATTTATGCCTCTTCAAATGCTTATCTGAATTATAGAGTGCATGATTGTTCTGAGCAAGACATTTGCCAAATGAGTAGCACATAAATTAAGAACTCATGTTATGGGAAATAATATTTAAGAGGAGTACTGTTGGTAGAAGACAGTTTAAAATATTCATAAGGCTATTGAAGAAGGCTAAGCAAAGATTTCATGAGGATGAAGAGAAGTGTTCATTGGAGAAAGAACCTGTTACTGTTAAGCCAGAAACTAGAGTGAATAACATACCAGCTGCTCCCATTAAAAACCTCACTTTATATATCTTTTTTCAAAAGAGTCTGTAAGTTTTTGATATTCCATAAAGGATTTTGTCTGTATGTGGGTGTGCCTGAGTGAAATCAGCAAGCAATTTGGTGGATTGTCATTTTGTATGCAAGACATGCATAAGGCTGGGATAACAGATTAATGTGGAGCATGGAAAAACCTCCACACAGACTTGCTCAGGTCACTCTCAGATCCCCAGCTGCACAATACCCACTCGAGGAAAAGGAAAATAAAAAGAAGAATAACCAAGCTAGAGTCTGCTGACAGGTGCAGATTTGGACTGTGCATGCCTCTATTTTCAACAACAGTGATAACGAGGAGTATCTTTTTGAAGATGTAGAGTGGGAAGATGGCTTCTGAAGTACAGAAGCAGCATACAGAAGCAGCTGATCAAGATAGCAATGATGGGGTACTTATGGCTAGCAAAGAGCAACAAATCTCCCTGGTCTGGATGGCATGAGACAGTGTGAGTCCTGTGACAGCAGAAGCTGGGAGAACAGTGGGTAGCAACTACCTTGGAGCTTGAGAGGTATTTGGAAAAAAAGAAGCAGCAGGAGTCACAGGTCCGCAGCCAAGTGCATCAGAAAGGACTAGTTGCTGTTAAAGAACCTCACCTACATCTGGTCAGCTGCTACAACAACAGGCCGCGTTACAGTCATCGAAAAAGATAAACCACAGCTGCGCAGTGGCTAGGATGATGCAGAGCTGCACACATAAATCAGAAAGAGAACAAAGAGCAGCACTGCTGAATCAGTAGGGATGTTTCCTCCCCCATGGCTTTTGTGTCTGTTCTGAGCCTTGGAGAATGTCTTTGCAAACTGACATACAGCACAGGCAGCTTGCTCCAGCTTTTCAGGCTCTCAGCATTCCCTATCCTGAAAGATGCTGGTTATTATAAAGCTTTTAAATTCTGATTTCAGAGGTGCTCAGCCCCTGAAACTCCAATCAGTCTCAAAGGGAACTGCAAATAAATCTTCCTAAAATTGTATTTATGTGAAAAGAATTAAATTATTTTTCAACTCCAAAGATTAAATTACTTATTTTTCATTGCAGACTGATAGATTTTCTTTCATTTTTTGCCCTTATGTATTTATCAAAATAATGTTATTTTTTTACCTTCAAATTAGAAACATGTCATGAAATAACAGACAAAATACCTGCTTCCTTCTCTCATCTTCTGTGTTTCTTGGAAGTAGTTTGTTTAGTTTTTCTCTCTGTTTGTTTTCTTTTCAGGTTTGTGAGTTCAAATTTTCAAGCATACAATAAGAAATCCTATTCCTGCAGTTTCCTTGCAAGCAAATTAATTTATCTGACATGTATGCTATCAGAAGGTTAAATCTTTGTCGTCAAAGCTGTGACTTCTATGTGAGCAAGCTCCTCTTCCCATTGGAGTTAATGTTGCTTGGTGCAGATACAGGGCCTACCTCTTAGGAGCGGTTTGAAGAGGAAATATTGCTAATTTAGAGAAAACCTGGAGACTGGAACAATAGTTTTTAAAAGATTAATCAGGGACCCTAAATAGAATAAGGTATTTTAATTTAGACATTCAATCAAGTCTAATTTAATTTTTATGTGATGGAAATTATGAGTAGCTACTAGGAGGTTTTGCATTTTGGAGCATATCATCTCCAGAGACTATGATCAGAAGATCTGGATGCAGGATGGTGATTCTGTTTCCCATGCTGACTGTTCTAGCTCTTCAGATCAAAAATGTTGTGCAGGAGGAGAGCACTATTTGTAACAATCATGAGAATTAGAAATAAACTATATTAATAGTTTCCCATCTGTCGGGAGGGAAAAGTCAGAAGTATGGTTAACTGAGATACTTTCACTCTTTTGCTACTAAATAAAGTTTAAATTTAAAAGATATATCCCTGAATAAACTCTCAGTTAAATGTCAGAACGTATTCCTGTTTCAAAGCAGAGTTTCAAATGTGTGCAAAGGGTCCTTCTTAGCCTCTCTGCATGCCTTCTCTTTAATATTAAAAAGTAAACCCAGGCGACACAGCTTTAAAATCACTATGCGAACTGGAGTCACCTGTTCATCCCAGAAGTCCTTCAAATGAATGGTTTGTCAAAATCCTCACAAAGGTAGGGATTAAAACCACTGAACTTAAGGTATTAGAGACAATACACGTATTTGTCAGGTCAATGTGTCTGTAACAGAGTTCACTTCAATGTGCCAAACAGCCTCTGTGCCTGCCAAGTGTATTGCTCTGCTTTCTGCATTGAAACATTTCTTTGGCACAAAGGGCTCCAAATATTGCAGTGGCAGAAGCCTCAGAGTTATCATACAAATAGTGTTGATAACTTTTACACAGCTATTTTACCTCTATCAAGGATAAGTACAAATGGAAGGGAACAAAGGAAGAAAATTTGAAACTGTAACAATAATTCTGAATAAAACAGGGTTTCTCCTGCAAGATCATGTTTCTTCTCTAATTGCTACTAATTAGTATTAGAGGAAATGACTATGAAATGCCAGTTCTGAAAGAAAAAAAAAAAAGGGTACTGGCTTCATTTTTCCTTTGAAAACACATTTATTATTCATTTCTTGTAGTCACTTTTACATTATTGCATGGAAAAAAACTTTGATTTGAGGTAAACCTGTTGCTTTTCCCATCCTCTCTTACCATTATTATTTACCTCCTGCAGATTCATAAAAAAAAAGTATATGGCTTATCATACATAGAGACATGGCCTACTAGAATTGGTAGGCACTGGTCCATAACAGAATGGTCCAGCTGATATGCCAGGCCATTAATGGGTCCCCACACCCAACAGCGCTGGAATTAGAATCTTTGGAAATCATTGGTAGAGATTTGAAGTCAAAGACAAACAGGCAATGGTATAGCACAGATGATGGTGCATTAGGGAGCAGAAAAGTTTTACCAGAGTACAGGAAACTGTTAAAGAATCCTATCTTACAAAATGTTTTTGATCACTGCCCTGACATGTGGTCAGACATACAACATAACTCTGCAGGGTTCTCATATTTCCTTGTTCCAGGGTGTGAGAGACACTCAGAGGCCACTGAGCTCTAGGGAAGGCAGACAGACAAATATCAAGTGAATTCCACGTTGACATCAATCCTTTCAGGGCACATGGTTGAGTTGCAGGTCAAAGGGAATCTTTGTCTTTTTAGTGTTGGAAGTATCAAAAACTATGTTTCTTCTGGAAAGGGGAAAGACCAAAGATTCAGTCAGCTAATGAGAACATAGACTGCTGAGATCAAAAAGTCAGTACAAGCACTTGGTCTGAAATACAGGGTCCTAAGCACTGGAACTGATGGATAAGAAGAGAACCACTTCACATCTGACAAAGCAAAATGTAATTATTATAAAAGTGGTGATAGGGCAGGTAGATGACTTGCCCCCAAATTTAAAAAGTCAAACTTATCTCAGCTAATAAAAACAACAATGATAAGACTGATACAGATTGGTGAAAAATTAATTGTCTTTAATGAACCTTATGGCAAATTACATAAATCAGAGCTAACTTAATAAAGGCCCAGAAGATTTTTAGTAGCGATTAGATTTTTCAATTGCTGAAAGTTAAAGAAAATAATTCTACTAAAATGCTTTCTTCTCTGCTGGAAGATTCTGAAAGATATTAAAGTAGTGGAAACAGTGCCAATGAATGATAGGTTCAACAGTGAGATCGTTAAATAAGCTTAGAGTTTTATTCTTAAATGGTCATTTGCGGAGCTGACCAGAGAGTATTTTGAAAACGCTGAATATCAAACAACAAAGTCAATGTTTCTTTTGTCATGAATATGAGGAAAGATCTGTGCATGCTGTGTAGACACACACATACAAAACAACACCTTTCACACAGTGCAGGTTTTGCTGGACTTGCAGTAAGCAATAAGCAGACTTTGTTTGTAGAATTGTTTCAATTATTATTTTAAAAAACCCCAAACCCCAAATAGGAACAAAAGGAAAGCTCAGTTTTCAGCGAAGACAAGTCAGATTCCAAGCACTTTAGCAAGATCAGGGTTCCTTACAACACTACTGTGAGATAAGTTTACATTAAATGTCCAAGTATTTGGATGTAGACATATTTGTAAATAGGCAAAAATTTCAACAGGGTTGTTTAGGAATAGGCACAGAAAGCGCTTGGGGCCCGATTTCCATTACATGTCAATAAGTTTAGAAACACAGCTTTCCTTCTTGCCTCTGAGATTGCACTTGCAATTAAATCACCAAGAATCATATGCTGAAAATTTATTTCAGATTCAGAGAAGAACCTAGGCTCTTCTAGGAAAAATCCTACAGGTTTTTCTAATTAATGTTACTTATCAGGTACTAGGAAGGGGAAGGGGAAGAAGAGCAAAAAAGATTTTGCCCTGTCTCCTAAACCATGCCAAGAAGCCTTGAGCCAAAATAGTCACATGAGAATCATAGGCACAGTCATTAAAAAGGCTGGTTTATTTCTGAATTTATCAAACTGGTGAAAAGAAATAGTCCTCCCTCACTTTAAGAGTTGCAGAGTTGTCTCAGAAATAATATTCTTAACAACTATGCCTGAGCCTATACAAATGGACAAATCCCTCACAGGAGTTAAGGATATCATGAAAGGGTGAATGAAGAACAGGCTTTGTGGCTTGCTTCCAAAAGATAGCTCTGAAGAACTGTAAGACCATCATATAATTTGTAAATGCAATGACTTTCTCTTACTGTTTTATAAAAACACTCCCCCCCTCCAATAAATTTTGCTACTCTATACCCTCCACAGCACCTGTAGTCACATAACAGCATCAAAGATCCCCCTTAAACCTTCCATATTTCCAATAGCAACCCAGAAAACCTGTGCTCTGGCTACCTGAAGAGCCAGTGCATTGCAGATAGGCATAATGAAAACTTATTGAGTGCCTCCATTCCCTGTGGCTTGCTGGTGGTTGAATTCCCCAAGCAAAAGTCAAAGTGTTTTCTAAGACTACTGCAATCTGTTAATGAAAGCATTGCATAAGAGTTGTCAGTTTAGTAATTCCTAACTAATGATATCTTGCCTTTTCCCTTTTATTTGTTTAACTTTGTTTCAATTTCTCCTTTGAAGCATAAAACAACATTTTGGAAATTTCCTATTTCAATCCCAATTTATAGCATGAAGCCTTCACCCAGACTAATCTGTAGTATTTTAACATGACTTCATAAAAAAAGACTTGCCCAGATGCTGACAACCATGAAGAGTGTTTAATAAAAATAGGTGGGTGTTTAGATTTTGAATTTTATCTTGAACATTGACAAGTGATCCAGTATGCACACTGACAAGCAACAAGGTCTCTTAAACACTTAGGCATTTTGTGCCATGAGATTACACAGGAGTTACCATTCTCTTCAGTAAGCGTGGCATGTTCTGATGCTGCCAGAGCGATAAAATGCAGGAGAGTAATAAAGAAAAGAATTGTTTTAATAACACCTCCTCAGCAGGACAACTGGTGCTCAGAGGACATCTGTCTTTATACAAGGAGGTTTTTGAAATTACCTTTGAACACTGCTATCGGAAAGGAGACCAGAGCAAGGGTTCTGCTGTTTGTACTTCATACTGTGAGCAAGACAGCAGAAAGTGGAAAGCGAGAGGCTTATTGCAGGCTTGGAGTGCAAAGCTGATGAAGTATAAGTCAGTAAGGTCTTTCTCCTGGCAGATTGTACAAAAGTGCTTCCTACTCCCGCCACAGGAAGGAAAGAGGAAGGGCTTTCAAAGCAGCAGTACCATCTGTAGCACACAAGGAAGTTTTGCTGTCTCTGACCTTGGAGGCTTTCAAAATCCAACTGGATAAAGCTCCAAGTAACCTGGTCTTATCTGATAGCTGACTCTGCTTTGAGCAGGAGGCCTGATTAGAGGCCTTCTGAGGTCCACCCCAACCTGAATTATCCAATGACTCTGAGTACAATTGGACCATCACCATGCCCAGGCACAAATACAGAGGTTTCCTTTAAGACTATCCTTGTAGCTCTCATTTCAAAAGAGGTTGAAAAAATGTGTTCAAACTATTTGTATATAAATGTGTAACAATTTGTGGTGAAAGTGTGCTTCATGCAGAATTGTGCTGTAACCATGGCAACTTCCATTGAGAGAGTCATCCATTGTAAATCTGTAAGGATCTCATTTAGAAGAGATTTAGTTGTACTAGTCACTGATTTATGAATATTCCAATCATGTAAAAAACACCCCAGTTTCTTACAGAATTGTTTTTAAATAGTGCAGCTGTGTGAATAAAAGAATGCTATCAGAAGCATTTACATTGAACAGTTTCTAAATTTTATTTTATGATTCTTCTGCAACTTTGATATTTTGGAGACTAAATTGGAATCCTTTGTGATAAAATCATTGCAGGTTTCCTTATTCTGGCTTCTAGTATTCCACTCTTCTTTGCCCTATTATATTTGTCATATGTAGACAACAGGTAAATGTGTCTTTCTTTAAATACTCAGCTTCTTCTGGGAAGGTAAATTCAGAAATAAAGGAACGTTCCCCCCTGTTAGTATTTTGGCTGGGAGCTCTCCTTAAAATCACTAGCTATCTGTTGCCTCTCACCTAAGATAAAATGCTGAATCAATGTTTCCCTGTGGTTTCTGTCCATCTTGCAACCTTTCTCAGTGGAATATTTGCCTTCATTTCTCACTAAATTTTGCAAGTTCTCAGATGTTGAACTTGTTTCTAAGGTATCAAATTCAGCATTGAATTTTGGGATAGCTGTTTTGTGCCTTGCTGACAGGCTGATTTATCTACTTATAACCACAATTTAGGATACATAGAAATATGTCTTTAGAGGAGAAATAAGATGACATTGAGGTTACAGTTTTTATATATTTCATTTTCTGTTGGTTTAGTAGTACAGTCAAATGCAGAAAGAGAAGGAATCATGAATCACCTAAGCTATGTCTGCTTTTCTTAATACTAGAGCAGAACAAATCCCATTCAAGGTATGTTTCTTTGCATGGGAAGGCATCAGCCAGACATCAATAAAGTTGATACATTCCAAGTAGTATTTTAGAAATTCAGAGTAGCCTCGTCAAAAGAGCACAGCCCTGGGGACAGAATCACACTAGTGATGGTGGATAACAGAGCATATTCATGAAGCAAGTATGCACGTAACACAGCTAAATATGTTGATAATGATTTGGATTATTATTTTGTCTTTTTTTTGGAAACTCTTCTGATCCCATTTACTTGGGTATTAAAAGCAGCATCTAGAGAAGCCCAAGGGCCTTCTAACAAACTCTGCCTGATGATTGTGCAAAGATACAAGAGGCTTCAGGGATCCTCAGGTTACATGCATCCAAGCTCATATAGACCACCTGTTTTTTGTACTGACAGCAGAATTTCTGCAGATTTTAGAGGCCAGTAATATCTTTCCCTGAGAGAAAGGGACATACCTCCTGAAATGGTTTGGGAAAAAGTCAGCAAGTCCATTATTAAAACCCATCTGAAATGCCTAAAGCAGCCTTGGTCTTTCACATATATGTGTTTTAATACATGAAGTTTAATGTGTTGCTGAGGAAAAAAAAAAGTAAAAGACTTTCTCTACTCTTCAGTTAAATTTGTGTAATGGAAGAATATTTAACTCTTCAGAGATATTTAATTTTGCAGGAGTTTTTATGAACAATACCAAATGAGAAAAATGAAATGTTTGTACACCTAGAACACTTATTTCAAACTCCCTTTTCCATTACTCCAGGTCTGATACAACCAAGTATTTATTCATGTCTTGAACCCTTTTTTTATCTCTTTACAAATCAGATCAGTCTTAAGGAAGTTTCACTTTATCAGCAACACTGCATCCTGCTGCGCAGATAACACAGCTCACGTGTTAACATTGCCTGTAGGTTACAATTCTGTTGGATACCTTCATGGAAAAAGAAGAAACATCATAAATTTTGGAGGCTGATATTTTATTCAGCTTCCCAGGGGGTTAAAAGCAATTAGTTGCATTTCATCAAAATGGCAGTCTTTTACAGAGCTTACACTTGTCCTATTTTCTCATTTATATTCTGTTCGGTACAGTGGTTCAGGACCGTACCTTTGAATTTGAGATTTGAGCTATACCTCATTTTTAAACTAAAACCAGTCCTCTCCCACTGTGATCTCACTTTTTTAAACAGGTCACTTATTTTTGGAAGGCAGCAGTATGTGACTTTGGGCATTTCCCCCCCCCCCCCCCCCCCCCCAAGTGAACACAGGAAAGGCAAGATGGAGTTTTTAAAAGTGTAACACACAGAGTGTATGCTCAACCCAAGTAATAAGTGCATCCAAATGTACCTGTGTCTCTGGCTTCAGTCAGAGTCTCTTTAAAGTCTGTAGCAGCAAACTTTCAAAATTGATTTTTGGCTCTCCCCATTTTGGAAATTGCAATTTGCCACCTTACAGGTTCATTATCCAAAACTCAGAGCACTTCCCATAGCACTTCCACCCCTCCTGGAGAACTGCCGCTGAAACACAGGCTGGAGTTGTTCTTTCCCATACATGCAGCCGAACGAAGGAGGAAGACTGATGTGTATGGTTGGATGGGTGTATCTTGTTGAAAGTACATATTAGATCCCCATGTGTTTTTAGCCAGTGCCTTTGGAACTTTCAGACTAGTAATTAGTTCACATTTTAAAGTGTTTCTTTAATAAAAGAAAGTCTTTTTTACCATATGTCAGTCTTTCCTCTTTTATTGGAAACCGAAAAGTGAAAGGCACACACAATGTATAGGATGGATGGGTTGAACAAGCTTTCATTTAAATATAGTTACTGTGGCATGCAGTAGTTATGAACTGGGATTTCTTTACTCCATAAACCTGAATCTGAAGTTTCTAAGAGCAGCCGTTCTTCCACTGAGACAAGAACTATTCTGTTCTGACTGCAGTTCACAGAATTCACACACACAGCGCTTCCTCATGGGAACCTCAACTTTTGTTTCTTTCACAGTGTTAATAAAAGCGAGATCAAAAATATGCGGTTGCCCTTTGTTATGGAAAACACAACACTGTTGCTGCAGCTGGTTAACTAAGCGGTAAAGCCCAGGGACAGGAAAAATTCCCTGTGCTCTCCTTCTGTCACCTGCCAAGCCAAGGGAGTACAAAACTATCTTGAAAAAACAGAGTTCTGAGCTGTACTTTTAAAAACCTTCCCCTGGTCAGAATCCAGCTTGATTTCCACTTCCAGTCTCTCTGCATGCATGTATTCGGATATGAATATTAGCTTTGCTATACAGCACCAAACCACCATTTACCTGCTGTATCTCCTATGGCCGGGCAGTGCGAGGACCTGATCTGATTGCACATAAATTTCATGTGGCTGCTCGTGTGCAGGATGGAAGTAACTGCAACAGACGGTCACACAAAATATTTGATTGGTTAACTTATTTTGGCTATTGTCAGGGACAAGCAGAACATACCGAAGCTTTCAAAGCCAGCACCTACAGCCAGTAACATGATTACATCAGAATCTCAGATTTGTTAACAGGAAAACAAGACAATGTTTCTAGTCCTTAATTATGAAAAAAAAGCCGGAAAGCCTGAAGGCATCTCTGTCATGGTACTGAAATATGCTAAAAACCCCAGGCTGCTTTAATTCAGGCCTGGGAGTCATGCCCATCTTTACTATCTATTTAATTGTAAAGACGAGCTTGCCGGAAGCACAATTATCTGTCTTTTCTGCTGGGTTTCAAGGTATCTGGCAAAGAGATAGTCAAAATTTTGTATTTGCTTAGCAGGAGATTCGTCACTCATTATCATTTCAGGAAGCTTTAAGTATTTTCAAATTTGGCAAATAATTTCAGTCAAAGAAAGTAGGGAATTTTACAAGAAACGTTTCAATTTTGAATAGAGCTTTGCTCAAAATAGCATTTTCCATTTTAAAATAGTCTTTTTAAAAAAAGATTTAGAACCAAGTTTTTCAAATTTAACACTTCTTTTGGTCCAAAATATCATATTTTGTGTTCTGCCAAAAGTTGCTGAAATATTTTGTCTCATTGCAATCAGAAATAATTTTCTCCATCAACACTTTTCACCTAGGCCACAAAATTCATATACCATTACCCCACCAGTGCCCTGGAGTTCAGTGTGGTTCATTCCTGATACAACAGACACTTGTATGTTAAAATGCAAAATCTAATACTCGACACTCCCAAAACTTAAAGCTATTCAAATACAATCTTGTTCAGAACACTTTCCATGACAAATATTCTTCAATTTCTAATGAAAGATTTTTAAAACTAGTAAAATCCGACCATTTTAAATAGCACTGACATTTGTTTTGCACTCATGTGGCTAGGATGCTATAGCAGTTGGCAGGTGATGGAGGGGTCCCTTCAGAGGAATGTTACCCTTAGTAGGAGGCTCCTGGACACACTAGAGTAGTCATGCACAACCCTGATGCTCAGGGCAGAGGCTTTCAGAAATCATCTGCTACTGTCCAAGTGTCAGATCTGTCTGAGATAGGGCTAACATCAATCAGGAAATGAGACAAACTACAGTTGCTGAAAGCAGCTTCAGTGTATAGAGACAGATTGACTTCTTTAAAAGGAATTAATATAATACAGTAGCCATTGTAGAAAATAATTAATTGAGATTAAAAAAATGTACGATGAGTCATTTGGGCCCAAGATTTTAGGAAGTTTTGGAAAAGGTTTATTTTAAACCCAGAACTTGCACAAGAAAAAATGTCAGTAAGTGTTTATGTACTCACTGCAATGGCAATGTTGCTTTTGGTTGGATTGCAAGCAATTTGAAACTGAAAAACAGTAGTAGTACACTGACACCGAAGAGCTAATCAGGCAAAGAATCTAAGGAGCTCATCCACATGAGGAAACCGCTCCTGAGCAGATAACCCTTGTTAATTCTTATTCTAGAGCTAAAAATGCCTTACTCTGAACTCAGAGACTCTGAACTGGATTAAAAAGCACTGTTACTCTATTGTAAGAGTCTGCAAAAAGAATTAATAGGAAACAGTCATTCCACCTTAAATTTAAATGCTGTTTTTACATAAATTAATGACTGTGTAGAAAAATTCTAACTGAACAGCCTAAATCTAACTTGAGTTACAAGATAACAGGGGATCATCCACCACTATTGGAAACTGGGAAAAAGTAGTTAAAGCTTTGAACCAAGATCCCATGTCCAGACTTTGTGGAGGTTGTGGTAGCAGCTAGGTGGGACAACGTTAAGAGAATGCTCCCTATGCAGTCTTGGCATTTCTCTTGCATGAAAAGTTGCAGCAAAACACAAAAGTAGGCTGTTCAGAAATTAATTTCCATTTTGCAATGTGATTGTCATTGTATATGTTTCAGGAATAGTACCTTCTCAACTGGCGTACTGTTATATATTTTTGTAAAGCTCATGTTATGAACTTTCACGCTGTATAATTAAACTATAATATAAACTGCGTTTTTGACAAATTTTAGAGGTTAGAAGTTCAGATGTCAAAACAGCAATTTCGACAGATCTACTTCAAACTCGGACGTAATGCAGCGCAAGCTGCTCGAAACATCAATGAGGTATATGCCCAGGGAAGTGTTAACGAATGGACAGTGTGACTTTGATTCCAAAAATTTTGACGTGGCAATTTCGACCTTGAAGATCAAGAAGGTCGCGGACATCCTTCTGCTATTGATGACAATGAATTGAAGGCTCTGGTGGAAGCAGATACACGCACAACCGTTTGAGAACTTGCAAAGAACTTGGGGGAAGAATATCAACTGTTTCTGAGCATCTGAAGAAGATTGGAAAGTCGAAGAAGCTCGACAAATGGGTGTCGCACGAATTGAATGAGAATCACAGAAATTGCCATTTTGAAGTGTCGTCAGCGCTTCTTTTTCACAACCAGAACGACCTGTTTCTTGAACATATTGTGACGTGCGACGAGAAATGGATGCTCTATGATAACTGGCGACGATCGGCTCAGTGGTTGGACTGCGATGAAGCTCCGCAGCACTTCCCAAAGCCGAATCTGCACCAAAAAAAAGGTCATGCTGACTGTCTGGGGGTCTGCTGCTGGTTTAATCCATCACAGCTTCCTGAATCTGGGTGAAACGACCACGGTGGAGAAGTACGTCCAGCAAATCAATGAAATGCACCAGAAACTTCAACGGCTGTGCCCAGCACTGGTCAACAGAAAGGGTCCAATCCTTCTCCACGATAACGCACGGCCACATGTTGCACTTTCGACGCTGCAATGGTTGAACGGGCTGGGCTACGAAACTCTGCCTCATCCACCGTACTCATCAGACCTCTCGCCCACTGACTGTCACTTCTTCAAGCATCTCGACAGCTTCCTGTGCGGGAGATGCTTCAGAAACCAAGGGAAGGCTGAAACTGCCTTCGATGACTTCATCGCCTCCAGAAGTCCAGAATTTTATGCAACTGGAATAAATATGCTTGTTTCTCGTTGGCAACAATGTGTTGATTCTAATGGTTTCTATTTCGATTAAAAAATCTTATTCTGAGCTGAGATATGCCACTTCAAACATACAGGTTGAAATCGGCAATTAATTCTGAACAGCCCTATATAGACCTCAAGAAGAATTTAATCACCAAAGTGAAACTGTGGAAGTGCAATCTTAATCATGAAAGATTTGATGTCATTACATAAAACTAACTTCCTAAAACTAAACCCAAGATATTACTATGAAGATCCTGAAAATGCTTTACTTCACTTAATACAAAATATCGAGTACATACAAATAGAAAAGTAGAAGTGTTATTTACTTAAGTGTAAGCAATTACATAATGTATACACTCTCAAGAAGCAAAACCATTTCTGAATTTTTAAGGTTTGCTTTTCTTAACCCCAGCAGAATGGAAGAGGAAGCACTAGTATTTTGAAGACAAAAAGCACAGCTTTTTTTTTAAGACTTGAAATAACGTTGCTTAGAAGATATCCCTCTTCAATACTGTTTCTGTCCATGCTTCCAAACATTATTCATCTGCAACTCATCTTTCTTATTGCATCACATCTTTGGTTTGTTTTTCTACTACTGCTAGAGTGGCTTACCATCTAAATCTAGTCAGTCCTCAGTGTCTGAAAGTCTATGATCTTCCAATACATCTGTGCTCCTCCGCCGTTATAAATACTTGTAAAGTTACAATATTAGCAGGTCTGGTGATCTCTGCAGCTGCTGAGAACTTCCTACTTTTGTGTTACAGCTGCCTTGGGATGCACTCTGTGCCTCTTCTTCTGAAGGGAAGCTGCACCAGTGAGTCTGCAGGCAATAGCAATTTGATTGTTCAGATCTCATCACTGCTTTAGTATAATTTGGGGCCATATAGGAAAAAGTAAAGGGCTGAAATTGTCTTGAATAGCACACCTTAGAAGTCCCCAAATTTGGTGTACTTTTGTCATGCCTGGTTGCTGGAGGGTTCTGTTGATCTTTTTGTTGTTGTTGTGCAATGGACATTCATGCTTTCTATACTTAATGAAACCATTTTTTCCACTCATTCCTTGTCCGTAAGCTCTCAAAGTAAAAGATCTTTGAGACTAGACCTTTGCTCCAGGGTTTTGAACAGGCTGTTGTAGCATATCATGCAGCTATTTAATTTGCCCTCTGGCCATCATGGCTGAGTGATGGAGCCCTACCTGTGAAGAATTCTTCATATGCCTGACGACAGTGAACAATGACGCAGGATGAAAGAACCTCCTGGGCTAGATAGGCAACCAATTATTTCTCAGTTGTGAAAAATGAGACAAAATGAAAGCATTTTTTCTTAATTCTGGTATCTGAAACCACTACTGTTTGCCTTTAATCTCTCTCCAAAGCAGCTTCCCTGAATTGGCCATGTCTTCTGGTCTTTAACTGAATGTATATTAAGTTTACAGGGACAAGGATGTAAACGATTTTAGATGACAGTGTTGCAACATTTATTCATTCACTCAGTTTCAAGAATGCCTGTCAGTGTTGAAGGAAACATAACCTTAACGAAGCACTTACAGAATGACACAGAAAATCTAAATTTCTGAGGTTTTTGAAGTATTCATTAAAATATATCAGAATGAAGAATATTTTTCAACCACAAAGACAACTCTCTTAATGCAAATTTCATTACAGATTTTCAGTGGAGATAGTCATATATGATTTAATATAAAGTGATAAACCTTCTATTGGTATTTTGGTCCAATCTATACCATTTAAAAGAAGGGTAACAGACTTATTTTCTAAAATATCAAAAATCAAACAGAAAGAATGATATTTGAACAATTTATATATAATTGCATTTAATTCTTTTAACAATGTATAATACTGTTTCAAAGTTGAAGAAAATACTACTCACTAGCTCAACATTTTCTGAAGTACTTCCACTCACATTTTTACTAAAATTAACAGAAGAGTTCTGAGTGCACTGAACAATGATCTTCCTTGATGTATAACCATGAAAAAGTTCGAGGTTATTGAAAGCACATTAAGACTGGTTCTTCTATTCTGGGATGCAGGAATTTATTCAAATGCCTGTTCTTTCAATTGTCTATTTATGCCAGTCATCAAACTGCTCTCTCTTTTTATGAAAAATGCAAAAGACACCTTTATTGGTTGTCTTGGCAAATAAAGGCAGAAGTAAATAGGGGTAAAATAACTTACTTGATATTATATGTGAAAAATAGTGACATAAAATTTGGTGATCTCCTTCTCTAAAAATTACAGTCTGCAGAAACAAATTTTTCCCTTAAGAAATTTGAATATCACTGATTCTCAGACTTTGAAATCTGTAAGAATCTAAGAAGCATTAGAAAACATGCAACATCCACTTGTAAAAGTCGCAAGAATGTGTTGTTATTTGAAATTTTTTTGTGTGGTGAAGTAGAAAACCTAGAATAATGGCTTGGATACTCCTGTTTTCTTATACAAGGCAGTTTAATTCTTGTAGAAAAAGGAGTTAATATTTTTAGTTTTTATTCCACCATTATTGATGTTTTTTCTTTTCCTCTCTCCCCCTTGTGAGTAGTGTACTGCTCTAACGTTAACATCCATAGCATGATGATTTCATCAAGTGATTTGCCAAGACTTTATGCATAATCACCTCACTGAAAAATAACGAATAGTCATTTATGTCTTGTCAATTAGTAACGTGTAATAACGGCTGATACTGGTTTGACCCTTACACAATAGCTGACGTGGTGAATGCAACATGGTGAGAGTTGGAAAAAGCAGCTAGACTGCCAACGGCATACTTAGAGAAGGCACTTTGGCTATTGCACATTAACTAGACAAGAATGCTTAACTGGAAATTTAGTCTCATGTCATATATCATTTGTATATCATGAAGAGATACGAATTTGGGTTTTATTTTATTTACTGATGATATGCAACTGCCAACAGGCTTCTATCTGCTCAGCTGTTTTTAGGTTCCTTAAGACATTTCCCTTAAAGGTCTTTTAAACTTGTAGATACAGAATTTCTATGGAAAACTATAAGAGTTTACTTATTCTGGGAGAGAAATGATAGTATTAGTACAGAAAGGATGCTTTGTATTGTATAATATAATTCTCTGTTAAGTTTATGGTAATGAGCCTTTAACAGGTAAGTCTATAAAAATCTTTGAAAACCTGAACAATTAGATCAAAATAAAGAGAAAGTAGAAAAAAGGCAAACAGTGGCTTCCTGTAGTTGAGGTTTAATATCTCTGATGATTACTGCCTTAAGACAGAATATGTAAATATAGAAAAGATGAGATTATGTCTTCACTAAGCAAAAGGATATTTTCTTGAAAATGAAACAGGATAGCTATCTTGCAAAATCCTAAAACAACAAATGGTAATTTAGCTTGATCCAGCTACTTAACCCAAAGACCAGCTCATAACTCTTAGCTACAGAGTGAGAGACCCCTTGTTATTGTTACTTGCCTACATCAGGGTTTAAGGATTACTTTTTCTCAGTTTAGTAAGAGCATACTCAAGGACGTAGTCTCAAAAACCAGTATTATACAAATGGACCTACAGAATGTCCTTGAGAATATAAGAGCCAAGAATACACATAACTTCCTTTGAGCTAACACTGACCATAGACTTTTAATTCTTGCTGGAAAAATTGGTCCTGCCCATGCCTTCTGAAAGCACAAACTGTATAAAGTATTTTCTGAGATTTCCTTGAAAGTCTGGTGCTCCACTACTCTAGTATCAGGCACAAAAATTACTAGAATTGTCATGCATCACATCCATTTTGCTGAGGTCAACACAGAGCTTACCAGAACTATACATGTGATTGTATTTTTTTTTTTTTTTTTTTTTTTTTTTAACACATAAGGCATTAAAAAAGTGACAGTTCTAAAGTGTTCTTGATAATACTGTAAAATTTCATGGTCACTTGGTTACAGCTGATTTGATTGGCACCTCAAGGGAGGCCAGTCAATATTAAACAGCTCTCAGCCTTTTTTATCTGTCAGTAGAAGATATTCAAAATGCTTTTGATGGATTCAGAGACTGTTTCATATGATATTTTATTAACTTCTGCAAACTGTATGAAAACAATTCAAAATATCTCTTAGATAAAACAGCTTTAGCAAGAGCTAAATTGAGTCCCACGATTCAGCAATATCCCATATGGTACCTCATATGTCACAAAACCTGCCTGAATCTTGAAAGTGAAGGTGATTTTTTTTCCTGTAGGACCTAAATCTGCATTACAACAAACCAAACACAAGTATGTTCTGTTTCCTGGCTCTCCATCTTGGAAAAATGCTATTTTTATGTTGCTCTGTGCTTACAACACCATGAAATAAATTTAGTACTTCCAGTGACTACTGCTTGGGATCTTGGAACTCTCTTGATATTTGCAGGCATGAACCACTGAAGAAGTTGGCTTGTGAATAATTAAATGCATAAAATGCTACTTCCTATTGCAAATGGAGATAAACAGCATCATTTCAAAACACCTCCTGATACAATCTCCCATGCTGGTCTCAGGTCTATGAGACACAATGAAAGATTTGGGATACTCCTAATTTGCCACCGATTGACAACAATAATTTTTTCTTGCATTTAGTTTATTCTCTGTGCTATCTCGCCCTTTTGCAGAGGAAGATGGTAACATAGCTCTCAGCTTGCTAAAGCATGCATGAGAAATAGCAAAATTATTTCTAATGTGAAGTCATATGGAACTCCTTTTATAACAGAAGGGACTCTTCTTACAGTCTTCCTTTGGAGATTACTTATTAAGTAACTTTCAGCATTCACAATGAGAGAACACCAAATCTCTATGGAAATCAGGCAACTCTGGCCTCTAAAACAACTGCTGCTTCTCTCAATGGTGAGCATTGAGAGTCATGGCCAGATATAGCTGTGTATTTGCCATTACTGGCACTTGATACTTAAAACAGTCACCTGATGCTCCAAAACATAAGGTTGCACTATGGTATACTAAGTAAAGTCACAACTGAAGAAAACACATTTATGCAGTGGTCTGCTGTAGGTGGGGAGGTAGCTGACATGGCAACCAGTGCCCGATGCCCATAGTTTTTACTTCTCATCTGAAACTCAAAAGTGCATGGTGTCAAGGATGGAAATATTAACATTGTAATGATGTAGCAGCAAATCAAGATTTATTAATGACTAGCAGCACTTAATGACCAATTTAAATATTTACAAAATAAGTCAGTAAAATCTGTTGTAATTAAAATAGCGATTTAACTACAGATTCGAAGATGACACGATTCACACTAACTTGCTATATGGTACCTTAAATCTTTATAAACATGAACATTCACAAATACAAAATGTACAAACACAAGGACAGACAGAAGTATCTGGATCTAGTGAAATATGTATGTCCCTACACTCGTGAAAATAACTGTGTATACCCAAACACATCAGTAAGCAGAGAGAGTGGGTGAAAGAGAAGCTAGCTCAAAGTTAAAATTTCCCTCTTCTTGAGTTTAGAGTGAATTCTCACAATGCATCAACATTCCTCAATGGGCAATAACTGAGACTCGAGGAGGTCGACTTTGCCCTGGCCTCCCATTGGCTCCATATGTGGATGGTACCTCAAGGAGTTGATACCTGAGAGGCCTCACAGCTCAGGGGAGATGCTGGTGACAGCCTGCTGCGGTCCAGGAGAGCTCAAAGGGTCTCACATGGGGTCACAATTTATAGGGTTAATTTAATTTTGCCAGGTAGTTTTTCCAACAACTAAGTGTTCTGATGTCTTCTGCCAGTTGTGCAAGAACTAGATAGATGTGTAATTCTGTTATTATTTTCCCTCGACCACATCCCAGGAACAAGTGTACCAGGCTTTTAGGAGGTGATGGGTTGTTATAACCGTTCCCAAGTGACAAGGAGAGCAGAGCCAGAATTGTCAAAGGGGTGCCTTTACGGTCTATTTACTGCCATTTGCAGTTCTTACCTTCCCAGGTTGGTATGTTGCCCAACAGTGGGGAAGGAATTGCACTCATCAGCGAGTGGCCCGGGGGGGGGTTTACTTTTCATCTGAAACTCAAAAGTGCATGGAAAAAACCCATGTACAAACTCAGTTCTAGTTATATCTTGGGGGGGGGGGGGGGGGGGGGGGAGGAAAAAAAAAAAAAGAGCATGAAAGAACAGTCCACAAAATTGGACTGATACTGATATCACAACAAAGATAATGGTCGCTGAGCCATTAAGTGGATAAATGGAATACATGAAGAGGGTTACCAAAGCAACACCAGTTAATAGGCACACAAGGAACATTAATGAAGAGCTTCACACTTTCTGTGTAAAATACATACATAGTCTGAGGACGTACTAATTTTTTACCTGCGAAACTGAAGAACTCACTATTAATAGCTTCTGATTTGCAAGAAACAAAAATATAGCAGCAAAACCAAAACACAGTATTTACTGAAACTCAAAAAAGTCTGTGTTAAACTTTTGAAATCAACTAGAGCATCAAGTGGCGACATTAATATAGAACGTCTATAGTCCATTTATGATTATCTTACTTTTACTTTTCCATAAAACACAGTGTGATCCCTTGCAGTTTTTTCTCACTCTGTCCTGACATATCAGCTCCTTCTGCAGTAGAAGTTGAATTACTCGAATTCTCACAACTCTACTGGCAAGCTGTATTTCGCTCTACTAGTTTGTTATCCCGGCAAGGGAAGTGATAATTGCCAAGATCACAAGGGCACCATCTAAAAACATTGTCACCTTCCAGCTCAGTGGCACAAGTACACTTGTCCTACACGAACAGCAAAGAGTTTACTATCTATGCCAGAATTCGCTTATGGAAACAATATCATGTCTGCAGTTGAAATAGTTGCCATTTTTTTTTAAATACTAAATATGATATCTTTAGAAAGCATGGCAGATTGACCTAAGTAAGTATTTAATTATTCACAGATCTTCTACTCATCTGTCTTTGGCACAATTTTTTAATGCAAGCAATTACACAACTACTATTTTCCCTGTGGGTATCAGGACTGACCGTTAACTCAGAGACTTTCCAATGACTGCTATTCAAACTAATGTTCATTCTGCAATCTCCACTTTTAATCTCTCCAGTACTCCCTTTGTTAGGTTTGTCTTCTGGATAGGCACATGCTTTTTCTGTCTGTCATTTGTCTGAGTGCTCTTTAACATCGATTCCCTTTCCTTTGTGTTTTTGATCACAAAAATGTAAGTACTGGATGACTGTAGACTATACATTTTGGCTAGGATAATCAGGATACTTGGTAAGAAAGTCTGCTTTGATGTAGTCCTCCTATTTGCCACAGAAAGGAACACCTCGTGCTAGAAGATCTTTTCTTTCTGGGAGAACAATGATTACCTAATTTGAGAAAAATGGCTGTTCAAAAGGCTACCAAGAATCATTTACTGATGATAAGGGAGGGGACAACTATCATCAGAGCTGTTATTTTGCTGATTATATGACTGAAACCATAATTTAAAGAGCTTTCTGGCAGTAAGCTCTAATTCAAGAGTTCTATCAATTTTGGTTTTCTCAGCAGGGTTTGTGAGCGGGCTACTTCACACCTGTCCTTCAGAGAGTTCTGCTTAGGAAGAAAACAGGAGAACAGTTTGCCTCTAGATGTCTACCATTTAAAAAGAAGTGTGGGAGAAAGAAGTATGCATTATTCTAGCATGACTGGATTTCCTTTGCCCTGAAGATTCCCTACCCTAAAGCACATTTTGCTGCTGATTCCTTTTACTGTTCTACACTCAAAGAATAATAGTGCAGATGTAGATGCTGCTTTCCTATTTCTCTTTGAGAACGGTGCTACATCTTTCTCAGCACATACCTCATTAAAAAACAGAAATTGCCTTATTCACGAGAAAAGAAATTTTACGCAAATAACATTACATGGACAGAAAGAACTGGACCATAAATCTGAGGATGATGCTTGCTCATAAAAGTGAGAGCTTGTGTGTGCACGTATTTAAAGAGAAAAAGAATCAATGACGTAAACAGGACTGTTTTGAAGTAAAAAACAAGAGAGATGCTTCAAAATCAAAGATAAAGAAGAAAAATATTTTCCAAAAATGGCACAGGAATAAACTGCTTAACCACTTGGTGTCACTCTTAACTCACTCTTGAGTCAGCTCAGTGCTTTCTATGTCAGCAGGAAGCATAGCTGTAATAAAGAAAACTGACAGACTGGGGAGGATTTCACTAGTTTTATTTTGGAAACAAAATTCAGATGTTCAGAGATTCAAACAGACTGACCTAACATTTCTCTAGAGGTTGCATGGTGGAGACATGTTTTGCAAGGACTTGCTGTCTCTGAGATAGACAACAACCGTTCATACTCCCTGTTGTCTGCAAAGCTTGATCTATTAAACCCAACTGCTTGATTTGTTACCATCTCCTGTCTAGTTCTTAACAAATATCAAAAAAAGAAAAACCCCACAGTAGCTATTTTTGTGAATTGTTTTCAATAGAAATTAATTTGTTTGAAAAAATGTCACAAAATCCCTTAGTCACTCTAGTTAGTCAATAACTGTGCCTTAGTTAAAGGATTTGACTTACATGACCAACCGGCAAACCACCAGTTGAAAACCTTTTAAAATAGTAGCCTTAAAAGCTGAACTGGTAGTTGACTTCTACACTTTTGTAGGGCACACTGCTAAAATAATCTGAATAGATCAAACTAATGGTGACAAGGGCAAACAGCACTCTATTCCATGCCAACAAGCATCAGGCAAAACAATCACAGCTGCCCCAGTCCTCTTGTACAGTCTTTGCACAGGATATTACCTTACAATGCAGCCGGGAGATCACTAACTGATTCCCACCATGAATACATCTTTCCCAGCATTATGATAGCAATATTTGGCTTTCATTGCCATCACTGAAAGTGTTACTGGAAGTGAGATAACTTTACTTCTCAGCGGAAATGCCACTGACTATGCATCCTTCTGTTGGCTTTGCCAACGGAATGAAGGAATAATGACTGGAAAGGAAGGACCAACACTGACCTGATCACAAATTGTATGGAAAAAGGTACGTAAGCAGACAAACACCACTATTACATTACAGATTCTTAATTCTGCTAGTTTACAGGGAATTGACTTTTGTATTTTGCTGGTGTTGTTTTCCACCTCTGCCAGGGTCTCTAGCTTCTCATGCGGGACCAGGAACGACACAACACCAATATGATGATCAAATCATCCCTTTATTCTCAGATTATGGTTACATTTTATAGTAATCTAAGTTCCATACACATGTGGTTATCTGTTCTCTAATAGGCTGCATGCATTGTTCAGGCGCTTCTACAAGCATTTGCATTGGTTAATTATATTTGTGTAAATAAAGCCCAAAACTTGCCCAAACTTCTTTTATCTATATCTTTGATCTGCACAAACTGGTACACTTCTGCTGACCACAGTTACTCCTTCTTTACTGACCACAGGTGTTCATTCTTTTGCTATCTGTTGCTAACTTTGTCTTCGGCCCTGTACTTTCCCATCCACATTCTTTTTCACTGACTTTTCCTTTGGTCTTGTATGTTTCAAGCTACATTCTTTTCCCATCAGCTTTGTATTCCTATCTGCACGCTTTCTGCATTAGCTTCCATCTAATGCAGCCCAGACCCCTACAGTATTTATTGCCCACAGAAAATTTAGAAAAGCAGTATTTATAAACCAACATATTTACAGTGTGACATTAATGAGAATTTCAGAAACAACATGCTCCGTGCTATCAACAACAACAAAAGTTATGAAAAAGCACTATGGGTGTCCTCTGCTGGATTCCCGTTTACTAGCGATGCTCCTGGTGTTGGATGTTTGGAAAGCATATTGGAATATCCTGAGGTGGATGGAGAAAAAAACCCCAGAGACATGCAGCAACTGCATAACACTTCACTGTTTTTCATCAGAAGCTTACTAATATAACTCTGTTTTCAAAAACTATCAATCTGAAATTCCCTGAAGTAGTCTTTGAACAGGATATTAGTGTTTCTGTAACTTCTAGACACAGAAAAATCTCAATGACCACTAGAAAGGTTTTGCTGTCTGCAAGGCAGCAAAGTTGGGTCTAGAACCTACTTTACTTTAACACTTTCTTTTTAGCTCATCGTTTTTCTCAATCTGCAGAATTTTATTTTGTTAAATTTTTAAAAATTTAAGTTATTTCTACTCATTCTGTATCTTTTCTACTGCAAAAGATATTAGGAATAAAGCAGCTTAACTCTCTTTTTTTATTTTCACATCTACCATCTTTTTAAATGCTCTATTTCACCGTTCTTCCACAGGTGATTCTGGACACCACAGGTAGTATTTTTTCCTGGTACTAAGAGCAGAAAGGCAAATATGATGCCAGTGAATCAGAATAGCATTACTGGTAACTCACTGAATGATACGCAGAGCAGCAAAGAACCTGCTACCCCCTGCTTCAGCACAGACTTTCTCCCTCAATAGTACCTCTACTCTTAATTCTCTGCAATAGTTTGTAAATGAAGGGCCCTTTATATGTGCTCTTATCCATAGCTGTGCTAAACAGTTGTGGACAAGTGACTCAGGGTCCTACTACAAAAGTTATATGAACAGAAATGCTGTTTCACAGCAAGGGCATCACCTTACTGAACTTGTTAACAAAATAGTCTTTTCAGCTCATTGACAAGCCAGTCATCATATCGATGCACTAAGCCAGTTCTTCATTCACTCAGAGTTAAAGGCACACAAGTAAACATATATAAATTGGTTAAATCAGCCCCAGAAAGACAGGAGATCTTCAAGAAAGATGCTAAGGGTCCATTCATAGAGTCATTATTTGGTTGTTCATTTCTGACTGCTGTCACAAAACTAGCATTTCTCTTTTATTCCCAAGACTTGTGACACACCCTGTAACCCATTAGCCGAGATTGACAAACTACTACTATATTCCAGATCTTGGTCTTCCCATCACAGAGGCTTTCAGCCCATCACCAGTTCCACACAGCCTCAAAGTCTTCCACTTTAGAACTCAGATTCATGAGTGAGACTGTCTTCCCTCAGAAAACCCTTCAGTGCTTCCTGTTACTTAGCCCTCACTGCAAAAATAGCTCAGCTAATGATGCATACATTACATACATAGTGGAAAATAAATATAATTGTTGGTTCATCCTAACACGTCAAGCTGTAGCTCCGGATGGCTATGCAGAGACTGCCTTTCATTCAATATACCGTCTCTGACAACAGTAGCAATGAGCAGTTTCACTGATGCACAGGTTGTGGGAATAGTGGGCCACATGCACAGGAGTGGACTTATTTTGGACGATCTGCTCTGTTCTGAAACTTCTTCAGTTTTCAATCTCTCGATTATTGTCACAAACCCTGCTTTCATCTACAGATGCCTGCAATCACAGATTCCCATTTTTCTGTCACTCTCCCCTCATTTTTTTCAGCAGGTTGCCTACCCCTTCTCTCCTAGAAAACAAAAAGAATCAACATTGGTGGATTCAAGTGGATTTTACTGAATCAAGATCAAAAGATAAAAAAATCCTATCAAAACCCATGTATGTTATAGTACAGCCATCAAGAAGAGCTCTAATACACATACTGGCTAGCATACTGTGGTCCAGTGCTGCAGGTCACCATCCTATAAGCTGTTTTTTCAGCTGCTCCACTCACAGTACAGTTTTTTAGTATGAAGCAAAATATGATGATTTATGTCAGTCTACTAAGCGGCAGAATAAGTGCTACTTGTTTTGTGGTCTCACTTACAGAAGTAACTTGAAGCTTCCAATGGGACTAAGGTAAGGTGGAAATGGAAGAGAAACAAACATCCAGTTCTGTAGTTTTGTGAAATAAATCCTAAGCACCTGATATTAATGCCAGTATTTAGGGTTTGGCTTAAATCTTGAAGCATGAAGGTTTTCTTTTACAGTACTTTTGGAGACTTAATCATTCTTATGACCTTGAATATTTTTAAAAAGTATATTCTGTCTTTTGTGGAATCTAAACAAATATTTGGCAGATGGCAGTAAGTTTCACTGTCATGTTAAATGTTCAGTTAAAAATATTAACCAGTTATTCTCAGGACATAGATATTTTTCAATAATATTTTAGTGATTGAAACTATAGCAAGAATAAAAGCATTTGGTATACTTGAAGTGTATTCAGAGATATGAGGGAAAGCAAAGTCTTACAATTATTCTGTTAAGATGTTATCATGAAAGACCAGAACAGAGGGTATGGCTGAAACTACATTGCTCCAGAAAAAAAAAAATCCATGAGATCCACAGAAACTACTATGAGCCTTCCCTGCATCTTTTTTTTTTGTTTGTTTTTCTTTCCCCTAGGTAGATGGTAGCTCTTAGCTGCTGATCCCTACAAAGATCCATGTAGTTCAAAGAAGAGAAATTATATTTTCTCTCTTTGGTCCCAGTCATACTCTGGCTTTTCTGTATTTTATGTCAATTATTAAGCATGACTGCAATTATGATACTTTCAGGTGTTCAAGCAACATCTCATTATTATTTTTTAATATTATTTTGTGATAGAATACTTGAAATCAGTGATAGCTTTATCCTACCCATGTAATTTCTTTTATTAAATGGTTTTCCTATATAATATGGAAGGTTCATTCAGAAAGCAGTAAGTTGAGCGATATTACTGAAAGTATGTATTTAAAGGAAAAGTACATAGTCAATAGAAACATATTAATTGGTGTACATCACACAGCAATGACTCTTTCGCCAATATGTTAAAGTTTTATGAACCATTTTCTCTTTGCTTATGTGGAAAGTCATTAATATTCAGTCAGCTGAACTTGGGTACACCTATACTATATACCTTGTGTATAACTGCCTGGTTCTGAAGATATCAGCAGAGCAGGAGTTGTTTATTGCTTTGCATGCTCCAGACAACCAAACAATGCTTAAGTAACTTTAAAACAAGGTAAAATAAGAAGATTTATCATGAGGCTGAAAGCATGAAGAGAGAGAGGGAACCATACATATTAGATGTTGTCTCCTTTACAAAGGAAAGATGGATTGATAAAAGCTACTAAAATCTTGAATTAATGCATATTTTATAGACTCTACAGCATTAAGGGGAAGATTAAACTTAAAGGTGGACATTTCAGGCTTTATGCAGCACTTTATAATTTTATTTTCCTCCCTTGAAGTAATGTGGGTGTAATGCCAGCAGACCAATTATGTTACCAGAAGAAGTAACCATCTACAGGAGCTTTGCTTAAGACGCAAAACTTCTCCCTAGAATTCACTGGTTTGACACCATACACAGAAAATACCATCTTTTTATGAGAGACATAAATAATTCTCTTGCAAAATAACATCCAGAATGAGGGAAGAACAGGATTATCACTATAATTTAATTGAGGGAATATGAAAGACTCAGAATATGATACAAAACCTATTGGAGCTAAAATGAAGACACCCACCATCTGAAAAAAGTAGCTTTACTTAAAAATCACTGAAATGCACAGAACTAAAAGCCCATTCCCGTATTTCTGAGTCTTGGGATCCCACATGTTCTACATGTGAAGGTAGAATCTGTACTGTCAAGTCATTCAGAAACTAGAAACAGGGTGGGGAAGCCAAGGGGTATGGAAGGGTGGAAAGCCCAAGCCAGTCCCATATGCCTCTTATAGCTGCAAAATGAAGGACAGAGTGAAGGGAACAAAACTGAAGAAGAAAATGGAGGAGGAATGCCATAAAGAAGTAATGCACAAAAAATAGAACCTCTCTTACAAAAAATATAACGTATTTACATTCAATATCCTTGTTGGATCACACCAAAAATATCCAAGAGATCTGATCAATCATTTTTCAATTTCCAAAGGGGCACTACATAAAAATGGGTGTTTATTACAGAAGAAATAATTCCTTTTATTATGGAAACTTAATTAAAGGGTGCATTCAAAAAGGTGAAGTAGTTTTACATATACAAAGACTGTTGACAGTGGTTACAATATAGACTTGGAGAAAATGCACGTTAGTTACTAAAAGGTTTTAGAAAGAAAAACTAAGTTGATATAAATTAAAAAGTGAAGTAAATGACATTATTTGAAAGGTGATGTTTAGGTCTGGTTTTTTTTTTTTTTTTTTTGTTTGTTTTTTTTGTTTTTTTTTTTTACATGAATATAGGCCAGATAGATGTAAAAAATAACAGGAAGACTAAAAACACTGATGAACCTGCTAACAGCTTAAAATATAAAACTAGCTTCTTTCAAACATACCAGAAGCAGGGATGCTGCCCAAGATTCTGTAGGGCCAATACACATTTCCAGTAAGAAAGAAGTCCTTAAAGAAGTCAAGAGAATGAATTCTTGCTCCTACATTAGTTGAAAATGAATTTAGTTAAGTTATACCACAAAATTCCTTTATGATGGACATGTCAGACAGACCATCTCAAATCTAAGTGTCAGTAGAATAGAATAGAATTACAAACAAATTGGTAAAATGAATAAGCAACAAATCCCCAAGACCAAGTGATACTCAGTAAGATGTTCTAAAGGCGGTCAGGTATGAAATTACTGTAACATTATAATGTGTAACCTTTTGCTTATAACTACCTTAGTGCCAGAAAAATAGAGGTGGCTAATGTGATATCAAGATTTCAAGACAGTTCTTAGGGGATTTGGAGAACCACAGACTAGTAAAGCAACTACAAGGAGTTTCAGAAGGATCTCATGACACTGAAAGATAAAGCTATAAAAGGGCACATAAAATTTAATGTACAAAAATCTGAAGTGATACACATAGAAAACAATTGTAACTTTAGACATACAGTTAGGACTTTGAATTTGCATTGCATTTTTCATACATATTTTTGGTGAATATTTTAGAAAACTAATTTTATTTCTGATACAAACCATGTTTTTTAAACCTTTGTTTTTTGAGAAATGAAACCCTAGTTTTCCAGAAGTTTCTGATTAGTGCTGCATAAAAACCCAAATTTGGAACCGAAACTAAACTAAGAGATAAGATGTCCCAAATGGAAATGTAAAAAATGAGACTATTTCTATCTTATTTTTACTTTCCAATATATTTTAGCCAACTGAAAAAAATTAATCACTGAATCTTTATATTTGAGTAAGCTGTATCCCTTGTAATTCAGAATCCATTTGTATTTTATTTTCTTTATTAAGCAAAAGGCACATTTTCCTAATTCACAGTCTTTAATCTCAGTTCTCTTATACTATATTCCAAAGAAGCCAAATATGCAAAATTCATTTCTCTACCTGGACGCACTTTAGGGGCCAGAACTGCTTTAACTCTTCAGATTATTTATCAGTGAGCTAATTTTTCCTCTTGTTAATGAAATAATAGGGCACAGCTCTAGCTGGTAAATACACTTCTGTCAGGCCTCTCAGCCAACAAACTGCATGCAAACTTTCCTGATGAGTTTCAAGTTCTATGAACGATGGGTGGGCAGCACCTAAGTTGTTGAGAACACTCAATACTCAGAAAAAATTCTTACTCTGAGTACTACATAGATAAGTAAAGAATACTTTCTTTGTGTAAGGTGGGGGGAAGACTTAATTGCCTAAACCAGAGATAGTCTTTTAAAGATGTTTTGTAAAAAATATTTCTAAAATGTATGTAGCAGAGAGATTGACAGCAGACAGATTTTTATGAAGACAAGACTGTACACTGTCTCCTGAATGACTTCTGCTTTATTTCCAGAGTAAATACACCACAATATACTTTAATACACACTGAAGAAGATAAAAAGAAGCAGCTTGGTCCAGTGAGTTGCACGGAGTACACTGGGTACCCTCCTATCTCATCACTGGTGAGGAAACCACTAGACTTTCCCGTGTCTCTGCCATGTGCATCTGATCGCAGCTTAGGGTGAGTTTAGACTGCAACCTCATCCAGTGGGGAACCTAGCCTCAGTGGGTGCACCCATACATCCGTAAAATCCTTCTTGGCACTGTTATAAAAAGAATGGCATTGCCATGGTAATGGCCATAGTAATAATTCCTGCATAACAATAATAAATAATGAGAAAATGAAGCAAATGCTAGCACATGGAACTAAAAAAGACTGCCTTCACAGGAAAATGTGCTTTCACATGCACTATTCTTTTTTTTTAAAAACATATTCTCTTCCCTCTGTGTGACACAGAAGGGGTGTTTTTTAGGAAGTATTTGAAGACAGAAAGATTCTTTATCTACAACCAAAATGCCTCCCTCTGAAGTAGAGTGTAGTAAGTGATTAACCAGCACTAGCAACACAACACAGCTCTTTAGGGTGGGAATTGAAGAACATAATCAGCAAATAATGCAAATTACTGCTAATCAAATAAATTAATTCATCTCTCATGATTAGTAAAGAATTCAGTTCCATCTGCAAAGTGCTGTCTGTAGCAAATTCAGCCCAAGAATATGCAGTTTGATCAGTAAAGTTTGTAAATAACTTTGCAGCTGAAGTATGTTGTTCAGCTAGTGAAGATGTAGCTCAGTTGTCAAAGTATTTCAAAACATCCACAGCTGAGATATGGAGGAGCTCAGCTAGAGAAACAGGTGCCCGGATCTGTGACAAATTAAACTAAATCAGGCATGTATTCATCTTCACTAACAGTACGTACAAAGAAGAATCATAAATAATATGTCAATTATTAAACTGTGCAACTCAGTTAGCAAAATATATAACTATATGACTGGGAAAGTGTGCTGTTAAATTAATGAATGCATCTCAGTCAAGATGTGGAGGGAGTCTGGACATTAATTTACCCCCCTAGTGGACATGGTATTTAAAATTTACCAGAGGGGGCTGCGGTTGGAGGACAACACACTGTATAGACCTGCTCACAACAACTACACTCCCAGTGGTCTTCAAAGCCAACCAAGAAGCTGAAACTAGGGCTATGCTTGCAGATTAATCAAATTGCAAGTATTTCTGCCATAACATTTGTTTACAAAACTCTTGTAAGGACAAAGGTTTTATTACTGTCTATTAAAATTCTAAGAGTCAAGAGCAAGACACAATCATAAAATAGATTCTATAAATTGCACTTGATTCCTCACATTTCAGCTTTGAATTCTACCAAAAAATAAAAAGCAATGGGATTATAGAAGATTGCAAGTTTGCTCACTGCATTACTATTTGAACTTTTATTTGATGTCACGTTTTCAACAAGCTGTATGTTTTTAATAATCCTTAAATATAAATGTTTAAACACACCTGAAAATATGATGGGCTAGAAGTCAACTAAAAGTTATAATACATATGCACATTGCGTCATGTGTAAATATTACTTGCTTTGATATAAGTAACACCCAACTTTCCTCAAGTTGAACAAACAATGACACTAGAACTCAGTTAAAATTATTTTCCTATTGGTTCCTTTACACAATCTAGTCAGTCTGGAGTTAAAGTGAAATTTTAATCTCTAGGGTGTTCTTATTAGAAGTTCCATCCATATTTTGTTTCTCATTAATTTTCATACCAAATTGACATTTTAGAAATAAAAAATTAGCATGGCAAATATATCCTAAAGTATAGAAAGCAAGTTCTTCTTACACAAACTCTAAGTAATAAAGATTTTAAATGAGTTAGTTGATGATTCAAAAACCTTCCTTTGTTGGCTCTTATTTGCTAAGTACTCAGAGAATGGTAGCTGGAAAGCCTTTCTCTATCACCAGAGGCATTTAGAAGGCAAATCCATTAATACAAGATGGTCACATGCATTCACCCATCACCACACTTTAATACCTCAATGAGCCAAGACACAGATGGTAATAAGGATAGTACAGAATTCACAATTTTAAAGAAGAAATGGCATTTTAAGAAAAAAGAATCATCTTGTTTTTAAAGGGAAGTACAATCCACACTAGAAAATTACATGCCTCTCTTCTTTAGTTTTAATTTCATGGGTTTAGCAATTGCCAGGGACTAAATAATGCTGTATCATGTAAGTACAAACTAGATGTAGACATTTTGTAAAGTTCTAACTCAAAACTAGCAGAATTTATTCATTTCATAAATTTGCAGAAAAACATATATTTCATACTTGAACAAATACATGTATTTTATAGCCCATTGGAGAGTGACAGTTATAAGCAATTTAATATTTATCTACCCCACTTAATCCTGAATCGAATGACCAAATGACTGCTGCCTTCACTGAGTCACAGAACAAAGCAGGAGAGAAAGATACATGCAGCTGTTTTAATAAAGTTGGAGTAAGTAGGCCACAGACTGAACATTCAATATTCCTTGAGGAAGGAGTGGCCTTAAAGTTTACTGGATGCTGACTGGATAACCAGGCATAGGAGTGCAGGAAATACTTTGTTGTGAATCATTTATCTGTGACTTCCCAAGTCAAGAGTGCAGACTTGGGATCTGCTTGTGAAGTGCAGCAACATCGTAACCCATATTCAAGGTGCATTGTAAAGTTATGCCTCATGAATTTTAATATCATACTTTCTAGCTGAGCATACATTTGTGTCTTGCCTCTGTTCTGAACAGAAGAAATGCTGAACCTAATGAATCTTCCTTGTGTGCACTCGGTACCAATCTCCATGCTATTTCTATGGGCATAACTTTATTTTCTGTTCAATTCCTTCACACTTCGTAAAGCATCTAAACCATAGCAAAGGTTTCCTTATGTTCTTCCTTTTGAACTCTTAGTTGCCAAGTTATTTCTCTGCCAAAACAAACATGCCTCAGAACTTTTCTAAAAAGAGGTGTGATTAATACAGATATATATTTTTTTTAAATTTTCTAACTAAATGACTAAAGGACTTTCCTCTCCAGTTCAAAAAGTCAAATCCAACTGTACCAAATTAAATGAGCCTCAAACATTCCTTCACCCACCAAAAAAAATCAGAATAACTCTAAGTTAATCCCAATTTTCTTTAAAAAAGCAGATCAAACCAATTTTAACTATTGTGAAAAATGTACTTGGCAAAAATTGTGGCATTATCATTAATAATGCTTATTTTATGAGCTTGGTATAACAAGACCCCTGGTACTCAAATAGTAAACCAGCAATAACAACAAAGACCTGTACATAAAGAGGTTACAATTTACCCAGAAAAGATACAAAGAAATAGCTGTGAATTGATGGGAAGAGTGTTTTGTGGCCCAGATTTTGCAGTCAGCTACATGTTCACTAATCAAAACTATTCTGTTACCTGAACCATGGTATTTTCTACTAGTAAAGGTATAATCAAAAGTTCAGTAGAATGAACTATTTTAACAAGCTTTGACAGAGGATGCTATACTGCAAAGGTTTTATATCAGTATATGCAATATTATATCGAACAGCTATGCATTTACTAAGTAAACATATCAAATTGTTCATATAGTACTCACTGTGTGATGCAGAGCCTGCAAAAATAAAACACAAGAGATCTAGGCACAGAAGGGAATCTATGTTATCATTTCTATTTACAACTGTGTAGAATGGTTTGACTTGAAACAGCTGGGATTGTCTATCTAATTGATTCAAATGTGCATTCAACTTGTTTAGATCATTGAGTTGATTATGTAAATGAGATTTCTATGGAAGATGATGAGTATGCTTTTTTTCCCTTGGGTTCTAGTATGGTGTAATGATGATAAAAAAATTATCACCAAGAAAATAGCAGCAGTGTTTAAAACAACCATTCACTTCTGATGGTGAAACAGCAGCTATGTGAAAGCCTGTGTTCCTCATTTCCCAAACGAGCTATTAAGATAGTTTGATTTACACAGAAGAAGAATTTGAAGGTTTTTAGACCTATCCAATGTCATCAGAAAAAACAAAAAATAAAATGGTTTGATACAGATAAAATTCTGTAGATCCTCAACTACAAATTAATTATTCACTATATAATTTGTTATACCACTGCGAAAGGTACAGGAATCTACCATGTTTTTGGGTCAGGGTGCATCATGGGATCCCGATAGAGTATGAACTGGTTTGCGCCTTCACTGATTGCAAGAACAATTTATAGCCATAAATTGGGTTTAGAAATTGGAGAATTTGGAGCTTAATAACCTTGTGTTACACAGAAGCTTTAGAAACATTTTGGATATTGCTCAGAGATGTCAGATTTCTTAAAAAATTATTTCACAATTAATTTACTAGTCTTCTCGAATTGAATCTCACCAAGGGAAAATAAAGACCTACTTCCAAATGAATAGATGGAATTCTAGATAAAACTCTTTTAAAGATATTATATTGCTAAGCATGTTTGGTGCTATTACCTTTTAGACTGTGAACTTTTGGTTTTATAATCCCGGTAGACTAATAACTTATAGATTCTAAACAGATTAACATATGAAATCAGGAATATTCATTTAAAATCAGGAAGGAAAATTAATATTGAAATGGGATTATTTTGATTGTCTCCCTCTTTTTTATTTACAATAATTATAAAATAAAAGCATACCTGGTACATAATCACATACTTGATATTTTTATTAATCTTTACACTTGAACAGCTGGAAGCAAAATTTTTTGCTGGAAAGATGAGTAGTTCTCAATTTTTTCTGATTTATAATTCTTTCAAGTTCCTGATTTCCAATTTTAATTTCCCATCTTCAGGTATGTTGGGGTTTTTTTGGTTTTTTGTTTTTTTTTAAAATTATTTCAGTGCTCAGATAAAGTAACTTAAAACAATTACATATCATCTGATAGACATTAGTAACTAACTTAATGACATCTTTTAAGACTAGGAACTGGTACCACGAATTTTTGCATTTGTTTTATAAATCAGAATATCAGACTAATTTAAATATTGTCTCATTGGTGTTCCTAGCAGGTTGCACTACTAGAAGTGTACGTTGAAGCTGTATATACAGCAGCAACAGTAGAAATTAAAGCATGAACACAATAGTCTGGAGTTGTCTGTCTGAGTTTATTGCCATTGACTTCTTTGGGTTTTTTTGCATTTAGACCAGAAAAGAATTTAACACAATTCAACATTTTCATAAAGTAACTGTCACTGTTGAGTCCAAGTCCCCTGATTTTTTCTAGACATAGTATCAGTGGGGCTCAAGAATCAGGCCTATAGTTTCTTTTATTAATACAAAAAGCAGTTTTGCTAAACAAAACTCTTTAGCAGTTTCTGAGGTACACAACGTATTAACCAAAACTATTTTCCTTTTAAATCACAAGAGCTTTCCTCCTCTTTGTGCCTTCTTTTTTTGGAGTGTTAAATGGTTTATCTTCCAAGCTGTCCTGGAAAAATCTCTGGTTTCAGTACAGGGAAACAGCATCCATTATTTACAGTACAATAAAACTTATCCTTGGTCACTAAAGAGCTAAGCTATTTGATTGAAATTTATTTGTATAATTCTTTAATATATGACAAGAATCATTATAATAGATAGAAAAATATATTCACAAACATGGATGCATACAGAATCTGTGATTTCCAGGAAGAAGTACCTGTGACCACATAAACACAGAGCCATTAAACATATTTATCTGCCAAACAGCCCTCATGGCTTGGTAACCTGTGGGTATTCAGGGTATATTTCTGTGACTAATTCATTTTTCGTGTTCACCCTTGACATAAGTCTTCAAACTTCACACAGGCTTGGAGTCCTGTTTTTTATGGTATCTTCGATAGACAGAATCCAGTCTTCTGAGGAGTCTCTAAGGTAATTTCCATTTGAAGCCATTACTATTCAATGACAATAGTAACTGAGGAGGCCAGAGATCACTCACTGCAAGCTTCACTGCTACTGAACTCATGCCAGTCATAAGTACTACAGATGTTTATTCTATCAGCAGATGGAAACTTCATGGGTCATTTTTCCTCCTTCCCAAGGGTAAATGTCAGTTTGTTTGAGACTTGAAAACTTGCTTTCTTGTCACCAGGTCAAAACTCTGACCTAATCAGTAACAGCAACATTTTAAGTTAGACATTAGGGAATCTTTTGATACATTAGCTGCTGACTCAAGCATATGTCCATGAAACTAGGGAAATATTCCTTTCCCTTTGGAGACTCAGGTTCCATCTTGCATGTTGATATCAAGGCTGTGCAATGTGCTGTTATTTTTAGCAGACGTCATGTCATTTCTGCCTTTGAGAACAGCTTTAATGGACCAAGGATGAGCCATCAAAAAATAAAATAAACTGAGTCTAACACGAATTCATGGTGTACCTATATAAGGTACACTATGAACAACTCTGCACTAACATATTTTAAAATTTAGAATAAAGTACCCATTAAATATGCTCAATAGAAGCAGAAGAGCATTCCTTCCTCAGTACAGCATTAAAATCAGACCAGGACATTTCAGAGACAAGTTATTTTTTTCCTAATCTAAAAAGATCTGGAAACTGATAGAAATCACAGCTCAGGGTTCAGAGGTCAAACAACTGGCTGTAACTAAGCAAATGAAGGTACAGCTCAAAAATCTTCCCTTATGCTGCCAGAATTGATTGGACATTGTGGGTGCAGTGCTACTTGCCACATACACTGGTATGTCTCTGAGTGTGTCATGTACTGCATAGCAAGAGGAAATGGATAAAGAGAGGTTTAAGGTCCAGTTTCACTGCTTTTCAGACTGCTCTGAAATTGAAAATACTGAAATTACCACACCATTAACATGCTTCTGGTCTACTTGGAGCAGCCAGTTGTTTGAAATTAAAAGGCATGTTCCTCTATATGCTCATACAACCCACAGTTTCTCTCCAAATATGCTGAAGTTATTTAAAAAAAAAATAAATAATTAAAACTTTTTTTTTTGTAAAGCTACTTAGGATACCTCTCATAATTGTTAGCTTGTTAGTTAGCATGTGTCCTTCTGATCTAAAAGAGCAAGGATGTTAAATTTAATTACGTTTTACTTCATCTGACTCTATGACAAACTATTAGAACAACTATGTAAAAAACAAAACCAGCCCTGCACTCTCTGCTAGCTTGCAAGTTCCAGTTTTGATTGTTGCTGCATAACTCCGTTTTACTAGGGCACAATAACATTAAAGTTGGTAAGAGTTATAATCCTGTAAATACTGGTCTGCGCAAACAAGATCCTTTGGAATGGAATCAAAGTTGATTCCATATTTTCACACTCCAACAGAAAAGCTGTATTTACAGTTACATTATTGTACTGCATATTTGCTGCCTGATCCCAGGGCCTGAATAGCAGCAAAATTTTATTCAAGACAGTCACCTGGATTTGGCAGGCATGTTAGCTTTTGAATGCTATGCACCACTGCCTATTTCTAGAGGCATTTTATTATCATCCCTGCTACTTGCCTACTGTTGGATCTTGGAAAAGTTACTCCTCCTATCTATAACTCATTTTCCCCATTTCTGAAAAAGGAATATCATAGCTAATCAGTACAGCACTTTGGGATACTGGAGTTCATTGGCCAGGGGTAAAACAGTATTATTATTACTATAGAGTCATATATATATATTACTGTGTGTCTGGTGCTTTACTGAGTTGTCCGAACAATCTATGTCTTGTAATTACAAACACGGTAACTTCCTGAAATACAACTGAGAAATAAACTTGAGCCCAGTCTTAAACCCTTAATGTACGACTAATTAAAAAGGCAGTACTTGTATTAAGAACTGTTCCTTAGGAGGAAACGTTTATAGGACTAGGCTTTTATTGTAAGGAATAAAACACTGAAAATGTGTTTTTAATTCTTCATGCAGGTCATGACTACTTGTAATAAACACGTACATATATAGAGAGATTAAAAAAAGAACATTTCTGAGAACCAACCGTACAGTTGCCTATAGGATGTTTCAATTCTGCATGTTCAATCCCAGGTATACATTCATCTCACCTAGAAATTGCAACAAATGTACACAGCTGGGTTGCTAACAATCTGAATATTACTGTATTTCAAAGTATTCCTCAAGAAATACTTTAGCACAGTTATTGTATATGCTCTTACTTTAACTCTGTCCTGTATTTAACAATGGAACGTTGTTGCATTATCAAACATGTGAAGTCTAATCCTTTGCCTCTAGGTAACCCAACTCCTTATAATTTCAGGGAAAAAGTTTCTTATTTTCTGAGAATTTGTTTTCAGAACTCTGGGGTACAGGGCCATCTTTTGTGTCTTAACATTGTCCCTGAAGAAATTCGATTCCATTTTACTTCAGACTCCTTGAAACTTGCAACTGCTGATGTTCTAGTCTGAAGACAAATGTACCAACAATTGTCTGACAAATATAGATTTCAGAGAGTGCTCAAGATTCCAGATCTATCAGAACTGAAATCAAAGGCGTGGTAAGTGATACTATCTGGAATCTTACTCAGATCCTACAGAATACAACGGAACAGATCAAAGGGAGGTGACTGTTGAATCTCAGTGCATAAATGGAGTTCTAGTTATTATATTTTTCTGCTCAAACTATGGAAAAGATAATTAGGAAATTTCCAGAAGTATTATTTTTTTAGTTTTAACATTTAGAAAATCCCTTGTCTTAATATACTCCCTACATTACTGAGTTGCTAAGGCTTGGAGAACAGGCTCAAGCCAGGGTTGACCTATAGATGAATCCTGTATATTTTATAACTGAAAACCATTGTGCTAGTAGGTATTGTACCAAGTTATAACAACCCACTTATGCTGATGTAAAAAGTGCTAAAGCATTGAAGTACTGCAGCCTGAACAACAGGCCCTAAGCTGAAGCTGCTAACTTAGTGTGTAGTCATTAACAAAGTATGTAAACTCACTAGTGAAAGGTGCAGCTTAGACAAAATATAGTCAGTAGTGAGGAGAGAATGTCTCCAACTTCCCTTGTTTGGCCTTGTTCAAGGCTGAGAGCCCAAGTATCTGGCCTTGTTAGAAACTCCTTTGGTTTCCCCTCCGAGCCCTGGCCAGGCTTTGGGTGGAATCCAACAGGAGGATGAAACCAGAAATTTTCCACTCAAAACAAAGGTGCCAGCTATTCTGGCCTGTCGATCCCTGGTATATAAGGCTGGGCCCGTTTGCAGCGACTTTGGCAGCCTCACCTATGGGTGGACGCACCGCGTAGGATTTCCCACCTGCCGGGACAGGCTCTGCAAACCCTCGCTGTAACTGGGGCTGCCCAGCCACTGCGGGGCTGGGTGATGGGAACATATGCAAGTGGCGATGGATCTTTCTTAATCACTAGTCTCTCTCTCAGGTAGTAATGATTGGATGCATTACCCTGTTTTTTCCTGTTTGTTGCTTTAAGTGCACTATTCTGCTTTTTCTTACTGCACGTTTTCTGTACTACTCTGTTATATTATTAGGTTATCACCAGTAAAATATACCTATTCTTTTCACTCTGGTGTCTGAGTTTAATTGGTATCGTTAATCAGCAAAACAATTACCCATTTTGTAATTAAGAGAAGAATGTACTTATTCAGTTTCTAAAATTCTACCAAACAAGTTTCTTTAGAGTTTTGTCTCAGGAAACCATATACAAAGTTTACAGAGATCACATAAAATAATGAGAAATGTCTTTGAGGGCTTTGCTGGCCAAAATAAACACTGGAGCAGATAAAAAAAATACGGACTTATAAGTTATTTTACGTATTGTATTAAAAAGCAAAAAGAAAGACAAAACCAACTTAAAAAATGAAGAAATTGCACTGGACTTTTTGAGCAGATGCAAGACACTGCAAGCAATCTGTTTCTTAGAAGGAAAGATGTCACCAGTCATATATCCAGGATGTAGATGCTGAGATACATTTCTTCAGGACTATTTGTAATTACTGGGAAACTGAATGAAAGGAAAATTAAATATTAGGTGGTTACCCTAGCTTCTGAATGACTTAACCCTCCTCCTTATAATGAAGAAGCAACTCAGAAAAACAGCAACAGAGAAATCACAAAAAACAGATGACAATTTTTCATTCCAGCACTATACTGGATATTACATATAACAAAGGTTCATCAGTAAGGAGAGGTCTCCAGCTGGAGACAAAATGAGCCTGTGAAATTGTGAAGATTATAAAGATTCTCACTGGAGTCTAGCAGGTGTTGATATCCACTGTCATAAATATACTTGAAGTAATGAGAGAATTAAGACAGTGTATACACAAGCAGTATAGCAGTCAAAAACATGGGGAATTTATTGACCTTTAAGCACAAGAAAATAGAATTTAAAAGGAAAAGAGTAAAACTACTTTCAATCAGTGCTCTCCTACTGGAATCAAATCACATATGAATGAGAGCTGATGGTAATCATTCTAAATCAGAGCTAGAAATTTTAGAAAAGCAGTAAAGAAAGCAAAAAGACATGGAATGAAGTCCACAGCTAGCAGAATCAGTGAGTATAAGACATGATTTTTACATATACCAGGAACAAAACAGTTCTAGCAATAACTCTTATCTACAACTAAAAGCAAATAATAGAAATAATGAAAATGAAGAAATGTACATATCTGTGTCACAGGACAAAATTGAAATGTTTCCTATTCGATAAAAGTAATAGAGCGTGTTTTAAAATTGTACTAAAATTTGCCATTTTAACAACAGATCCATTTCTAATTAACAGTAAGAAAAATGTCCAAACTACAAATAATTTAAAATCAGTTTGCAAAGGACAGCTCTAAAGTAATAAGACTGGCTGGAACAGCTCTTTGAATGATGGAGAATTGTCCTAGATGGTGATGTATGTCTGCCACTGGAAATCTCAACACCAAAATGTGAGATCTTCTTCCAAATACATGCTGTAGTTGCTAAGAGAATTCAGTTATTGAAGTCCTCTCTGTATAATATTATACAGAAACTGACAATGGTGATTAATTTATCTCTTCTTTCTTTGTAAATGAATGAGTCTGAGAGGAACATTTGTAACATTTTGTAGCAGAACCAGAAGCCCAAGCTATGCGTCAAACCTCCAAGTGAAAGAAATCTGAGGCTATCACATTCAAGTACCTGATAGTACATGGGCAACACATGTGCCAATGATCACTTTTAGTTAATCTGAGATCAAACTCTTGGTAGGCCAGAACTCTATTCTTAGGACTACCTTGATTACAGAGAGTTCTGAATGTCAGAAATATAATATAGCTGTTGATGGTGAAAAACCAAATGTGCCTTTTCTCCTTCTCAGAGATTTGCTTTTAGAAGTTCTAAGAAGTCATGAGTCTACCTTAGAAACTGATAAACCCAATATGATTAAAATGACTTGCAGAAAATAGCACAGTGATACAACAGCAAAACAAAACCAATAATGAATGATAACACCCCTAGGAGAACATTGCTAGTGCAAAGAGGAGAGGCAGGTGATTTACAGTATTTCAGTGGCTCACTTACTTTTATTGGAATATCAATTAATCACTGTGGCAAAAGAAAATTTGCTTCTCAAAACAGTTGAAAGAAAACATTCCTTCTTTCTTTTTAAATTAAAAATGTGTAGAAATTGAAGACAATACAAATACTGTGAAATAAACGTACTCTCCAGTACTAGAACAAAGAAGATACTGCTGCTCTTTGTCATGTTATTACCTTCCCACCCTGCAATTGATATGTCAAAATGTTAAATAGGAAAACAGTGCATAGATACCAGAAGCTGTCAAATTAGATAGTAGCTGTTTGTTCACCCATGGTCTATGAATAAAAAAACCTGTATGTTCATGGTTAAGTAGAAACTAAAACCAAAAGAACCCCACTGAGAATATGAAATCTCAGCACTCCCCTAAAATAGCTCCCAGGCTGCAGAGGTGAAAAGGAAAGATTAGGTGATTGGTGAAACTTGTACATTATTTATTTTGAATTGAACTGATATTCCCAACATGCAGTAGGCAAAATTCACTCCAGTTCTATCAGAGCAATTCTTACAGGATTCATGAGGCGAATGTTTATTTCTTGCCTCCAAGTTGAATTTGCTTGCCGCCTTCTCTTTCTCACCAAGCTAGAATTAGCTATGATCTATACATAATGATACACACATGTTCTATTGCTACATACATGTTCATTTTTTTTTTTTGATTTTACTCATCACATTTTTCTTCTGTTTTTGTAAACAAACTATGAGTCTTTGCAGTATACAAGAAACATGTAAAACCAGCCATTTGTAACTTCATGGCAAGTGTCTCAAACTAAAAGTCTGAACTATTTGTGAATGGGATTTGCCTTTTTTTTTTTTTTTTTTTTTGGCTGTTCACATTCCTGCCATCTATTTCTTTTTCCATTTATTTATTAGATAAATATATATATTATATAAATATTATATTAATATTATATAATAAATAAATAATAAAAAGATTTATTATTTATTTATTAGTATTTGCAAGTATGAAAGAAACGGGTACACGGCAACATTAATGGGAGGTAATTACATTGATGGGAAGGTTTTTACACACTTTAGAAATAAATCAGATGAAAAATAGTAAGACTTTTCTTAAACATTTGTTCTTTCTTACATGAATTAATAATTGGTGGAAGATCTGCAACCTGAAGAGGACTACTGATTCCCAGTTTTAAAAACTGGATAACCATATTTCATGTATCTACTGAAATTAATTTATTAAGTTTACTGCTTTCACAGTCATGTAAAGGATTTGAATTTCAAAATTATTAAGAAAAAGCAACTACACAAAAATAAAAAGATTTATGGGATATGTAAGATCATTAAGCTTTTGCTTTTCTATACTACTTACTGCATTTATCATTAGTGTACAGCTCTGGTAAGCTAACTGAACAATTGCCAGCAGGAGACTGAAGTCAGCTGGAGATGAAAGCTTGAAATGTAAGCGTGTGTGTAAGAATACAGAACTACAGAAAAAGCTCCTAGCACTAAATGATGAAACTGATCACTTTAGGTAGAAATCACATGGCCACTTTTTTTTTTTTTTTTTTCTCAGATGACACATTTGCAGGATCAGAGTTTTATCGAACTCTTAGTAGTAAGCATATGGACACTGTGCTTCCTAAGGTTAACTCTGCTTAGCAAAATGCTGCAAGTTTTCAGAGCTGCTGAAATAGTCTTCCTTTTAGATAGTCGGATAGATATTGTCCGACTATAAACGCTACCTGGTGACATCACCTGCAAAGCAGCTCATTATCAAAGATCTGTAAGAGGTCAGAAGAGACCCTGTAATTCCGTATGGGCTCAAGAAACATACATTTCAAACTTACAGAAGCTTTACTGACTCCTGTCCCAGAAATCTGTTTTTCTTGTAGGCTTATAGTATATAATATTGGGGGGCACATGGAGATGGGCTTGGGATGGCAAAAAGTGAGGGTGACTGAAACACTTCCGTGTCTTAGAAAGTGTGAAGTAGTGGTCTGTTAGCTACTGATAGAAGTTCAGATGAGAAAGAGAAGTGTTAGCAAAGTTAGTAATGTTACTATGTCAGATCCGGGAGAGGCTGAGCATCTGCTGGTCATCCCTAGGGAGCAAAGAGACCATTTATATGTTTAGAATCAAAGGTGTAACAAAATTCATATGCTCTCCCAAAGGATCATGATTTCTTTCTTCAATAGTATTTGTAAAATTCACTGAAAATCTTAGAAGATGCTGTAAGAGCAAAAAGGTATTACAGCACCAACTCGCATTCTCGCTTGACAAGGTTCTACAGCATTCATGTTTCAGCTATTTATGCATCTTGGCACTTACTCTGTGCTGTTATTTACACTTTATCTGCCAGAGTAGACAGATTTCTTCACCTATAATAGAAGGTGTTTTGGGATTGTTGTTTTTTGATTTTGGTGACAGATTGTAAGAGTTCTGAGAATAATCCAAATCCCACTATTTTGATATTTATAATTTTTTTGTGTCCAGAAAGAAAGAAGAATTTATTGTTTTGCTTTAGTCAAAAGCTAAAAGCATTTCTACATTACAATGACTCTCCAGAAAAAGTAATCAAACAAAAAAATAATTTCAGTTGTGAGTCAGAGCTTAACTGCCACTTTATTTTACTTATTCTTATTTTATCCATCTTTGCAGATGGTTGCCTGAATCTAAACTGAGTAATAAGTGATAATACCACAACATGTCGCCAGGATCCAATGCAACTCACCTCAACCTCAAAATAAATTGCTTGTCATGAGAAAGAGACACGACACAAGCTAAAGGGTGATGTATTCAATACTATTTTAAGATGTGATGTTTTGCACAGGGCAGCATAAGAAACTCCATAAAAGAGGTTACAGGCACAATCCTACAACAGGAATCACAGTACACTACTGAGGTGGTATATGAATTTTAGCAGATCAGGTGCAGTTTGTAATACATGCATCTGGCTATATTCTACCCCAACATTAGAGAAAACAAGAAAACATTGTCTTTGTGGGAGAAATGTGACAACAGTGTATACACGTAAACATCTCAGATGCAGAGAGTAATTATGAGCTTGTAATTTTGAACTCTTTATATGTTACAAGAGGTTATTCCTTCTCAGTGTGTGTTTTTTCTTAAGTTCTCATCTAGGCAAGGGAAAGCTTATCTTTTGCTGCATATCAGTGAGATATGCATCCTATTCAGCATCACACTTACTTCCATTTTTAAGCAACTGTGATGCTATAATAAGGTACTTACACAGCAGCATGCTCTGCATACCAATGGCTACATTTCTTATGCAGGCTCACTTCTACCCATTGCAACTGAGAGTTCTTCTACAAAAGCAATGCAAATTATTGCATTTGCTGTTGGGTCATATAACAGAACTTCACAGAAATGAATAAGGAAAACAAAGCTCTTTTCCTCAGCCTTTACAAAACTGTCAGCATGCTACCTGAATTTTATTTCAGGCACTGCAGACATACAGGTCACTGTAGCTTGCCAGACGATACAGGATGGAGGACAGAGGATCTTTTTTCTGACAGATCCTTTAGCTTGAACGAGCCCTCTCATCTTGTATTTGAATAGAGGAGAATATTCTTAGGTCAAGAAAGGAATAAACTCTTGTTTTCACTCAGTTCAATGCTGACAGAGTTGGAATAGCTGACTTGCTGCTTTAGTTCACTTGTCCTAATAACCTGTCTGTACAACAGCATAATTTTCCACTAACGCAAGGCAAATGTGATGATGTCTGTATGAACACCTTAATCTGTCGAGATGGAACTCAAGCGCAGTTCCACAAGGTCACATCCTGTAAAACCAGTTAACCTCAGTTGTGAAGTAACACCACTGAGTCAATGCAACTAGCCAGGCACCTGAGACAAAGCTCACGCTTCTGTGCTCTGCTGGATGCCTCACACCTGCTAGCGTAGGCTCTAGCATGGATGTTTCCTCTTTCCTCATCTGACTAATGGAAAACAGATCAGGCCTTTCTTTTCCCATTTAAGGACAAATGCTTCCTGTCAAAGGAACAAGGAAGTTTGTGGGACTGGAGGGTTCCTATTTGTAGAAGTGGGGTGGGGTAAAGGCAGTTATCCCCCCTAGCTTCAAATCCCTTTTTCGTATTCAAAGTCTGGATGCTGGACAATGCAGAGGACAGAATAAGCTTTATGCTTTAAAAGAGAACTTGGTTTCACACCTGCAAGATGGAATATTAATAGGCAAGATGCAATATTAATAGGCAAAATGCTTCTTGCAATGGCATCCCTTTATGGCCAATGACTGGTACTCCTAAGTGTGTCTATGAGAAAAAATAATAAGGATTCTTGAGAGTGTCGTAAGGTATATTTTCCCAGTAAGGTAACAATTTATATCTGAAAAGGCCTTTGCATTAAACATGGTAAAATCATCTTTTAGCTTCCACCAAACTCACATTTTTTCAATGGCAGTCTCATTTATGGCAATAGCAGCCCAGTGCTGCATTTGCAGAGGTGGAGGTTAAATGTAACTGACTCAGTTCAGCTCAGATACAAGAATGTTGTTTACAAGCAGAATCAACAAAGCCATCCTAATAAGACTCTAGAGTGCAAATTAGAGATAAGAAGAAAAATCTCCCAATTAAAATTTTCCTAAAGGTTGAGTGCTTAAAGCCATTGCACATACTGATCAGATCTGGATGCAAAACCAAAACAAAACCCCCAAACCCTCTTAGTTGTGATGAGGCTAAGAGAGAAGAGAGGGAGTACATTCAGAGCTAGACAGACCATAGGCAATCTGATCTAATAATAGGTATGTGTCTAGACTTAAGGCCAAGTTCTGAGAAACTACTATTGTTGAAATCCGTGAGAACCCTACTGAGGAAAAAGGATAAAATTGAGCAAGGTAAATCAGCACTTGGTTATAATACATTAAACACTGCCCACAGTAAAAATGCACAAAAAGACATCAAATGAATCCCCTTTCAAGGAAAATTTAACTATTTCTGATTTTTTACTGTGTGCCAAGTGATGCAGATTTGGGTCTTGCTTGTTCATGTACTAATTTTTGTTTGAAAACATGTAAGATTTATGCAATGAGTAAAGAAAAAATTCAGTCTATCTAGAGATGAAAGTTTAAATCTTGGAAAATTCTGACGGTCACCTGCAGAGTCTGGGCTGGATTTAAGAGTTCTGGATTTCTCACCTGACTCATTGACAGAAGTACAAGTACAGGACCTACTCCTGTAAGGTCTGGATGCCTACCAAAATTATTGGCATAATAAATTAATTATTTAGCTGTGGCCATACTGGACCTACTTCTCATATTGGGTAACTGTTTGTCTAGTAGCACATAATGAAAAATGTAGAATGAGGTTCTGTATTTTCTATATTTCCTATCCTGTACCAGTAATAGAGTACCTAAGCGAGAGCTGAATGAATGCAGAACTTCTCAATTTCTAGACCTCCCCAATTTTCAAGCTTCTTGTGCAGCTCAAGTCTTTTTGGGAGGAGGAAGTTAACAGATAAGCCTTGCTAGAGTGTGGAAACAGGATATACAGCTCTACAGAAGTTCAGATAATATCACAGGAATTTGAGTCTTCTCAAACTCCATTTGCATGGGACTAAAATGAAGCTGATGAAAATGTCCAGGTATATTAATATTAATCCACCTATTCTTTTGCTCACTTAAAAGTTATCTTGGCCTTCATTTTAACATTCCCCTCAGTTTGTATCTTCCACATCTTTCTTATTAATTTCATCTACCAACTAAGTCAAGAAGAAGTAGTAAGTCTTTCAGTTTCTTTGAACTGCACTAGAACATATACTCCAATTTCTACAGAAGCCTTCTGAGAAGGTCAGGAATTATCAGATTTTTTCATTAAATTTATTACTGTGGAAGAACAATGCCTTCATTTTAAATTGCTGTGGCTATGTCTATATGGACAGCTTAACTTTCTATCAAATTCTCAAATGTACCTTAACATGTCTGAAGTCCTCTAGCTCACTGAAAACTGAGCAGCCAGCCTTGAGCTCTGTCCTTTCAGAAATATAAGGCCAGTGCTCTGGACCAGAATGCTGGCATTTCCACTCATGCCAACTGGACATAAAGGTAGTCAGGAGTCAGTTCCTAACAGAAACATCTTCTGTTCTTGTACTCACATAAACATCAGTAGCATAAGCCAAAGTTGTGTTAATACAACTATCCTGCTACCATCCCACCCCTTACCAAACATTTACAACTTCCTAAAGTGAGCTAAGCTTTGTTTACTTTTATTTGTATCAAAGCAAAGATCCTCAGTGTCTACTGAAAGATTTCAATTGGTTTCAGTGTGTCTTGGAGAAAGTTGTAAACTTTGCCAAGAGTTTGTCTACTGCCTGCCTTCATAACTTTATGCTTTCCAGGCCTGACTGAGATTGTACTGCAATTCAGGGATCCATTCCGTAAGCTTTCTCTCCTTCAGTAGTTTTAGAGAAGACCAAAAGAATGAACAAAGTCTGAATGAACAATCCCTGATCTCCACAGACACTTGGCACCATGATGTATCAGTCAAAACATGGCACTGGATGTTGCAAGAGCAGTCACTTCCACATATTATTTTTCTGAAAACTAGGGTTTTCTTTATATAGTAAGACATATACAGACTTGGAATATTTCAGAGGTCCAATTGCAGAACACATAGGAGTAGCTGAAGTAAAAGGTGGCTGGGATACTGGGAGTCCCAAGTGTCTCAGCAAACCTTTCCAGGATAAATACAGCATCACTGAAGATTGCCGTGTTCTAGCATCTATCTTTTTTTATTCATTAGTGAGTTAGGTAGGCTAGAGGTATCTTGGGTATGCTGGCAACTACATAATTTTTCTGTTGGTTCCCCTTCCCCTTATATACTTCAAGTCCCAGTTGTGGTTTCCCTGATAAAAAATTAGTTTTCTCTGAGGTCCACTGAATAGCTCTGTTTAAACAGTTATGAAGTAAAAGTACATCTTCAGAGAAGAAAATATAGGTGGGTTGTTTTTGTGTTTTTTTTTTTGTTTTTTTTTTCTTCAAAATATACTTAAGACTAGCAGCTTTTGTAAAAAAAAAAATTTAAAAGGTTTTAAAAGGAAATGTAGCAATTATTATGGATACATAAACAAGAATAACCCTTCAAAACAGAAGTTCTTTGTTACCAATCAGAAGCGATATTAGTCAAAGCTTTTTTCTACTGTATCAGGGTCTTCAATGTCAGAAAATCTGAATAATTTAGTAAAACAATAATGTTATATAAAACTGATTCACATTGTGACTTAGCTGGTCTGTAAATATGCATGCAAACATTAGAAGTATGGGACCTAGACACATCCTACTAATATAATGCTGCAGTTATTAAAACAAATCTGACATAAAACACATTATACATAACATATTTTACAGTTATATGTATATATATATTTTGTTATTCTTCTAAATCTGAAATATATATATTTTAAAGTAGAGTATACAGCTTTGACCAAATGGTCCAGATTCCATTATGTCTGGTAAAGAATTAATATGAAATAGAAAGGTTGTACGTTTCCAGATTTGCATTCTAAATAGCACTAGATCTTAGATTGAAGATGGCTACTTGACTAACATTTAAAAATACTATATTAATATTTTTTTTTAATGTTTAAAAATATATAACTTCCTTGTAATAGTAATATTGTACTCTATTATGGCAGCTGTTAAAGCTTCAGATATTGGAAAAACACTCCACAGGAAAATACATGATCATAGAAGACCACGAGCTTCTCCCATCTGCCTTGTTATCTTTAATTGTAACTCATGTTATCTCTAAAACATATCCATACCTATGTGTTTAAAAGACCCAAATTAAGATTTTTGATGAATCTATGCAGAATATTTTGATTCTGCAAACACACATGTTATTCTGTAATATACAAAAACATGTGCATAAAAAGCTGTTGACACTAACAAAAAAGGTGAAAGTGCTAAAAATGACAAATTACTGCTGACTGTTGTTATATCAATAAACAGTAAATTATAAAGGCAGTAGAACGCTGAGAATAGAAAAAGGAAAAGCAAATATGAAAATAAATTAATTTCTCTCTTATATGCTAGTACAAATTTAGCATCTTTAGCTCACTTGAAGGCAAATTTAGACCCTAGTAGGGCAGTTACAAACTCAGCAGCAAGATATAGCAGAACCACCACGTTAAGCACTGAAGAAACCTTTAATATTGGAAGAAAACAGATGAAGAAATATGGTGAAGGGAATAATTGCCTCCAGTATCTTTGGTGTACAGAGACTTGCTTTCATGTTTAGCATATGGCCTCCACACAAATCCAAGAAATTTTAAATCAAGCTCTGGGGACTGAGAGTCAACCCCAGCCCTGCTTGGATGAAAGTAAATGGTTCTGCTGAATGAATTGGAGGAATAATGTTCTACAGCAAACGGGTGGAAATTGCCTGCAAGACGATAGGCTGTACTTGATATTGTCAATTTGTTTATACCATAGCTTCCAAATACAAAACACCTAAAGCTTGCACTCTGCTGACAGAAAGGTATTCTTCACAGAAGTGGCATCAGAATACAAATAAATTGGATACCACTTAGAGACTTGAAAGCCGTTGAAAAGCAGTGAGATGAAAGGCAAACGCCACTGAAAGTGACAGTAATATTTTCTTCCAGAGCACAGAAAATGTAAAAGGAGAACTCTTTAATAGCATAAAGAGAAAAGATGCTATGCTTCAGTAATGAAGTACCATACCTCTTCATGGAATTCAAGTAAATACTTCAAAATGGGGCACATTGAACTGCACTGCATTAGAAAATCCCTCTCAATTGTTTTCTTGACATAATGTGCAATATACAACATGAGAGGAATCAGCTATGGACTGTGGTGTAGGCAGCTTTGTCTTCACCTGTGATTACCATTTTGCCATAAAGTACAGAGAGATTAATGCTTGAGTTGAAACTACATTGTAAAATATTTCATTTTGCATAAGTGTCCTTTGTCTAATGTTTCCAAATGTCTCTTTTAATGAAACATTATTCTATGATACATTGCTATATTAAAATGTCTCATTAGCTTTACGCCAAAGTTTAGAATGCTGGTGTTTCCCACATAATACTCAGCCTGCTGAACATTTTTACATAAATGTACATTTTTTAACCAATCAGGCATGTCTTGTTCACTGTTCAAAATATTATGGCGTATTACATCTCAAAATAAAAGCTTAGACTCTTGCTTTTCAGACAGATGAGTTTCCAATTCCTAGCAGAAATAATACGGCGACTAAAACAGAATGAATCAAATTTAGATGATTTTGAGGAGATTTTTTGGGAAATTATCACATTGCTTTTTAAAAAACACATGAAGCAGGTAACAGCTGCATGTGCCTTTTGAAATAATTTAAAAAGTTTTTTTCAAAACACTTTTACATGCTTCATCCGCTGCATCAGAACCACTAATAACAGACTGTCCTTTCTCACTGTAGTGCAATGATATGAGAATTATGTTTGTGACTACATAAAATGTCAAACAATGTTGTGGTTGGGAGCAGAGGGAAAACAAAGTGTGTGGATCAAAAAATATATCAGGGATTTTGTCGCATGTTAACTCAGCCTGCTGGTTGGTGTGTGTGTGTAGATCTGTATAGGTGGAAAAGGATTGAAACTGAAGGCATAATGATATAAGAAAGGGCCTGGTTACATAGGAAGTATGTTTAGAATGATAGATAATTGGTGAAATGTATATATACTGGAAAGCATAAAAGAAAAAAATTACTATTATTAGTCTTCATCTTACTCCTCTAATTGCAAGTGTATCTTTAAACAGAGACAGAACATAGATTTCAAGCAGTAAATGAATAAAAAAAAATTCAGAAAACAAATGTTCCACCTCTTAGAGTATAAATCACGTTACTTCCCATCAGTCTACAGTAATAAAAATTTTGGTACAATGCACAGCAGTACAAGACTATTGTGCACTAGAGGGAAAAGGAAGGAAGCAGCAACTACCCTGCTAACATCCTCAGTTCCTGCAGAAGAAGTGAAATAACAGAATTTGTCAAACGAGCATTTCCAAAGCACAGTGCCTCCCTCCACTCCTTCAGAGCAAGACATAGTCCCTTCTCCAAATCTGGCAATAGTTTAATGCCAAGCATGTGAGTACCTACCAGGTGGGCACATTCAGAGAAACCTCAGTACCACAAGATGACTTGCAAATACTAACTAATATTTTGGTTCCAGTTGTGGTTGACCTCCAAAACTGTCTGTGTTCAGATACCAATAAAGGATTTCAGTAATGCACTTTATTAAACCCTGACCAAATCATGCTAAAAGTGTGTGCACGCATATGTATATATTATACAGGCACAAAAATATATTCATTCCCCCTCCCCTCTTTCTTTGACACAAAACATTCACATATTCTGCTGATCTCTGACTCCAGTTTACTACTGCTTTGACCAACCTATATCTGAAAGTTGTTCTGAGGAACCTTTGAACCAAGCACAAAGTTTATGCAGAGTTTAATTAAAAATACCCCAGAATTAGCTGAAATTCTGTGGAGACAAAAGAGTCTGCTGTATTTTTTTCTTTTACTTCCTGTTATTTATTAATGGTAAATATAGACATAAAGACTGTCTTAAAAGTATTTACTAGGTTAGTGAAGTAAAAGGCTGTCTCTGGAGATGTTTTACAGGGCTACAAAGCTGCATGATGGGAGGCTCAATTCTTTGTAGCTGGTGGCAGCTGAACACTAGAACTACACAGAGCTTTCAGTGAGATCCACATGTGCAGATAGAGCCTGTGCTGGGTTAGGGCTGGCTGCATTTGCAAATCCTTTCTCCTTTGCTAGAACAGATTTTGTAACTACAAAACTGCAGATGAAACTGCTGGTGTTGGGAGGAATTCTTTCTTATATTATAGGTCCTCATAAATATTATGAGCCTGAGGTACTGTCAGCAGAGACAAATAAGTAGTCCAATACATTTCCAATAAATAGTTTTGAACTTGTAATTGATTTTACTCCAACTATGCTTTCACCTTTTTTGAATTTACTTCTGTGAACATTTGGAGCAATGAAATTTTGCTGGCACAAGTTTAAAAGCATATGCATGATATTCCTGGTAACAACTCCTGCTGGACCACAGAATATTTAGGATTGAAAGTGCCTACGCTAATAACTATAGCTTCCGATACAAGACTTGCTGTTCCATTATGCTGGTCAGAATAAAAAGGGGCCATCTCAAATAATAGCCTTCTCATTGCTGACAGGTGCAACTCTGCTGTTTCTGTTTCTTCCTTTGCCTTTATCTCCAACCAGTAACGACAGCAACCAAGGCATCGGGGCTTCCTCCTGCATGCTCATTGCCTAAAACTCCATTACAATGAGAAGAGAAAATTAAATATATACTTCTCTTGGCATTGACGCTTCATGGTCCAATCCTGTCAACATGTGCTTGGATGTTTAGCTCTTTTGACATATTCTTGTTCATAAAAGGAAGCAGAGCTAAACAGTGTACACCTGTAGACAGTATTAGCATTCCATTTTACTGTCTTTCCTTGTGAGTGGGAGCAGAGAGATCAATAATATGAAGACACAACCCTGAGATAAAGACATTTTCATATTCTCATTAAGGTGTATCATATGCAACAAGAAAGTATTAAATATCTGTATATTATAGATATACGATATAAAATGGTATAGATAGATATAGAATGGTATAGATCAAAACCAGCTGAACATGCTATTAGGCAGTAAACATAAAGGCAGTATGGCTGTTTTGCCCTTTAGACTTGCCTTACTGCCAAACCATCAAGGAGAAATGCTTAATTTCATCTATTCTTAAACAAGAAAAAAACCCAAACACGGACAATTCAAAGTATGACTGCCTTGAAGAGCTGTGAAAATCCAATTAGGCCTAGATGTCATTTCAGATTTGATGACTAATCACACAGAAACATAATGCAAAAGAAAACATTATTAAATGTATCCTTGTCTTAATGTACTGGTAGAACATAGGGAAAGGCTCAATTAAGTACCTGTGCTACAGAATGCATATTAACTGCTTCTAAAATTACACTGAGTCCCTCTTTGTGAAATTAATCTCTCCGACCATAAAATGAGACCTTTACTTCTTTCTGCACTCTTTATTAATTGCATGGCACTTCACCGGTTCTTGTTGAGCTGAAGCTGGAGAATTAGGTCATGAAAGGTCACTTTCTTTCCTTTCTGCTTGCATGCTAGTTAATGAGATCTAAACAGCAGCCCGTGTCTAGAAGCAGAGTGGATTAGGTTATATGCAAGGAATTTTCCAAGCTATGGAAGTAGAAGCAGGGCAAGACTACGTGGTCTGGGCTCTGACTACAACACATTGAGCTTGACATACTGTTTTATGAGCCACCTTCACAAGTGTTAATAGGTGACCATAATTTATAAGTATCCAAAAATTCTACAAGTTTATTTATGGCCATCCAAACATTCTCTGTGTTAATTACCACACAGAGAAAAAAACACCCCCCTCGCCTCTGCCCCACTAATGGTAAAACTATAAAGAAGGGAATGTTTCTCCAGCTCAGCAGAGACAGCAGGAAAACAGATCTACACTTCCCTGTCCCTATACCAAGTAATTTGTAGGGCAAAAAGCCTTATGTACTGCCACAGTAGGTTCCTCCTGTGAGGGACTATCCTCCACTGTAAATGAGGATTTTACCACTCCAGTAAAGAGATTTGATCTTCCAGTTCTGTCTAGAACATCATTAAGTGGATTGTCTAAGTAAAAACATCACATTACAGTCTTTAGCTAGCCATTATAGAATATTTCCCTGCAAATTAGATCTGTATTATCAATCCTTTGTTTTATCCTGTTCACTGTTTTCCTGATACGGGTACCCTGAGAAGCTGTATCTAGTTCAAACCTCTATATTTGTGCACGATGCTACCAGTTCAAATAAGAGCCTGCTGTTATGTCAGAATTCTTGAATAGGAAACCAGTGTTGAAGAGAAAGAACTATGCATGTAAATATAATTAGTGTACTTTGATATGTTGCATATAGGCAAAACCAAATCCTGGCATCTTGACTTCCTTTGTGACAGGTATTTATTTGGCATCCTTATTGTCACAGCTCATTGTGCTGCTAAAGCCAAGGAATCTGTTTGACATGGCAACTGCAGCCAAGTGTTTCAATATATTTAAGATTTGTGCCTGGCAAGTCACTTATGGATAACTTTTTCTCCCTGTATGTATAATATGAACTGGCTCAAATAATTGTCAGATCAAAATACTTTGTATCTCATTAAATAGGTGACAAATGTTCACAACACAAACCTTTTCTTTATACTAGAAATGAACTGAACAAGATCGAGCTAGTAAAAGTCTTCAGTTAGACTGAAATAGAAAACTCGAGGTATATCTGTCTTTAATGGATAATGCATATAAGCAGTCAAATATATAAACATTACGGAAAAAAATGTTGTAAAATTGCAAAATACCCTTTATATGAAACACTGCTAAGGGTACATTCATGCTAAAATAGTGAAACTGTAATATATTAAGGGACAAAACAGTAAACACATCTTATTGGGTCTGTACACATGATCTTATTACTCACTGGTACAGATAAAAATAAAGGACCAAGACCTTGTATGTTTAGAGAGACTTTACAATATCCATACCCATTCTGCACTGATGTAAATGGCATTAGAAACATCAAAAGTGATCCATTCAGAATAGACACTCATGTTTTGCAGGCTGCTTCCTGAGTTGAGTCCTTATCAAAAGACATGATGCCTGCATTTTCCGTAACTTCTACCATACAAATTGACTTATAACAGTGTGAAAAGTGTTGACAGTATCTTGCAACACCATTAGCAAGTAGAAGTCTGTGTAATATGCAGAGGTGTAGGGAAGATCAGGCCCATAGGATTTTTTTAATTGCAGCTATTGCTTATGGAAGCAGGAACATGGCACTGAATTTGAGCAATAGTTCGTTTAGTCTGGTACCTTAATTTTAGTGGTGGCTAGCACTGAAGCCTTTACATGTAAGTCGCTACTTATACTCAGGAAAGAAATACTGACACAGACAAAGTGCGGAAACCTACCATGGCTGTCCACACACAATACAAAGTACTGGAAAATTAATCCCTTTTATTACACCAACTATTACTGAGTATTGCTTCACCATGGAAGGCAATTGCTTTCTGACCTCTGAGGTGATCTGTGTTTGCCCTGAAGCGAATGGACTAACAACCCTTGTAAGTATCCAAGACAAGATAGAAGTGTGTATCTGTTCAACTAACACATTTCTATGTAGTAAGTCAAATTAGGCTTCACAAAATAATGGTCTCTTTTAAACCAAAACATGAAAAAGGATAACTAATAAGAAATATTTTTTGCATAACACGGATAAAGCATTTAACAGATTGCTGGCTTTCTGACACTCACCCTCTGGGTTTATATGCCATGAATGAAATTGCTACTGTAGCTGTCAGTGGGTTTTCATATTTGTTCCTTCCACAGTGAAGCAGTCACTTTTAATTGGTGAAAAGAAATGACAGTGAGCTCAGAAGCTGTAGAAGAGCTAGGTTTAATGTTATATTAAAAAAGGAAAAGCTAACCTTTACTCCAAAACCTGCAGGGAACCCTTGCATGGAGAGCAGAACAATGTGTGTATTTTAAATAAACTACAATGTATTTGGGGTTTTTTTCGATGAGGATGGGGTATGACAAAGGTACTTTTCTGCTTTACAGATGAGTAATTTTCAAGTATGTAAACTATAAATATAATAAACTAAACCAAAAAGTGGCAAGTATTTTTTGATTTTTTTTTTCTTATTAGAATTCTGCTTTGTTTAGCCACTTCAAAAGTTGATTATAAGGGCATTAAATACCACCAGACAGTCTGCATTCAGCAGTTCTGCTGTCAGACCACATACAGAAATAGTTTGCTTAGCTATTGTAACAGTTGAAAAAATAACAAAATACAGGTGGGACACCTCCTCACAACCCCTTTCATTTCATGACGCACTGACTCAATGAATAAATATTTGCTACTACTGAAAGTAACATTTCTCTTTAAACGCTGAAAATGCAATGATGAGTGTAGAGGGAATACCAGGTTTTTTTACTGCTAGCTACTTCTCATGTGTGGTCACATATGCTGAGGCCCTCCCTCCTCACATTTCTGAAAATCGATGTCCTAGCTTTTGAGAGGCAGAAACTAGAAACTCTCCTGGTGGGCTATGGTGTCTTACGCAGCCTGCCTAGTAACGATCCTGAAGAAGGTAGAACTTTATTACGAGAGGGTATTCTGCAGAAAGAAATTAATTATCCCCCACGCAGTCTGCCGGGCTTTTTGCCCTCTGTTATTATTCCTTTAGGCTGACAAAACCTTTGAAAACTGCATGGGAAGATCTCCTCACACCAAGACACTTGTCAATTTACAAACATACTTGCTTTCCCTCTTACTGCTGGGCCTTGCTGCTTACAATTCACATACGAAAATGAATTCCATTTCAAGTTCTAGCCATCTTACAGCACAGTGAAGACTGCCACATTTGAACTGCAAACTCTGCACAGGAAGCTTAACGTGACGTGTCCCCAGTCTACATGGATTTAAATGAAGTAATTATTGACTATTCTTAATATGAATTTCTAGCATTGTAATTGCTTTATTAACAAAACTTAATGTTTTGGAGCATAAAAAAAAACTTTAAGGAAAAGACCAGCTACAGTTGTTTTATAATTTCTTTTTCTAAATCCCACTGTACTTTTCTGAGTGAAAATCTATTTGCAGAAAAATGGAAGTAAATTGTCATTGATGTTTTACCTACCAGTAATTTAACAGCCGCATTCAATTCCCAAATGAAACCTGAAATAAAAACACAAGTAGGTTAATCTGAGGGCTCAACATTTTCATTTCAAAGGCTTTTTTTTTTTAACATTAATTTGTCCTGAGGCATAAATGAAATATAGACAAACCATATTAGATTTTAATTTGCTAAAAGTAGATTACAGGTCTTCTCCATAGAGACACCGAACACTCAGTTCTCACAGAAGTAAACTTTTTTTCCTGAGTAAAGATAGCAATAGCAGGTGCTACCAAGAACTGCAAACTAGGCTTCTTTCAATGGGTTGACCCTGTAAAGTGCAAATATGCTGTCTCTGAGCCCACAAAATACAATCAGTACAGAAAGATGTTTAACAGAGCTGGACTTGAAGTTAATTCTGTGTTTGATTAAATGCTTAAATTCAGAGGAATACTATTTAGCCAATATTTAGGCTGCAGAGGTCTTAACTCCCCGCCCCATCTAATCATTTTAGATGTTCCCCTTGTCTTATTGAGCAACATTTCTCAGATCTGACCAACTTGGAGGGCAGACACATATGAACACAGGGGGAGGGTCTCAAGACCACTGTTGTCTCTGTGACTGTTTTTAATTAGATTAAAGGACAAACTGTTTCCATATTAGGCTTTTAAGGCCAGTAACAGATTAATGGTGCAGAAGCCTTTTTATGGAAGGAGGCTTTGAAATCAGAAATGGTAAGTTAAATAACACTGCCTAGAAATCTAAAAGCTGAATCACAGATCTGAGACCTTCAGAGCTCTGGGACCATGCTTTGCTTTCCTGCTGTTCGTTTCAATTGCAAAGGACTTTTTCTAACTGAAGGCAAAAATGACACCCAAACCTTGTCTCAGAATTGCCCCAGAGGCAAGTTTTCCTGGGGAAGAGTGGGTAGGAAGAAATTTCTTTGCCTTCAGGCTCCCTCCATACAAGAGTGGCTCCTATGGGACAGAACTAAAAAAGACTCTCCTGTTAGCCTGTGTGCCTGGAAGGAGTTTCTCATGTGACCTTTCATGTGTTTGCTTTGAAGCAGGAAAGAGTCAGAAAAGGAGAAGAATTAATCAGTAGTCAGTCTGACTTGCAATATCCATGAAGCAGTTCACATACATCCTCCAGCTCTTTCCCCATTATTATCTTCAGCCTTGTGAAGGCTTCCAGGTAATCTGATAGTCAGAAGCAAGATTCTCCACTCCCACATCTCTTTTGTGGGGTTCTGTATGACTGCCAGTGAAAGAGGCCAGATTCATTATTTAGCATCAAGAGATTTCAAAATCCTATATTCAGAATTCAAAAGTATTTGCTTTCCTCTCCTTCCACTGGCAAGACAGTCTGAAACAACCCAAATTTCTCCTGAAGAAAATACTGGGTTTTTATGAATCACAAATAAGAAGTATTTATGTTTAGCTATAAAAAAACCCCAAAACTTTTTCACATAACCAGTCTGTTCACTGATATATATTTTAGCCACAAAGCACTGAGTTTTATAGTAATTCATGCCTTTTTTTCTAACTGATTTCTAATGATTTTTTTCTTCCTAGTCTGTTTGCTTTGAAATACAGTTTCCGAACTGCAGGGTAGAAACACGAAGTTGTAAAGCAAAAAGTAGAAGTCTTCTCCTTAAGAAAATGAACTGTTTCCAATTTAGATAAATGCATACTATTATTGTAGTATTCTCTCTGCTTCCCTGCAGCTATTATGGAGAACACCTGCTACATACACTGGGGTCATTATTTGGTGATCCAAGGCAAGTGATATGTTGCTAAGGGTAACCATCTTACAGTAAGTTCCTGGAATCACATGTGATTCATGTAAAATCCTGATTAATAAAAAATTAAAGAAGGAGCTGCTTCTATGAGTTCACATGAGAATCTTCAAAAATGTCTTCCACAGGAGGGAACAGGAAGGAATCTCCTTTTTCTTTAGAATTATTTGTCTGCCTCTTTACATTTCACCCATGTTTTCATATTTAAAAGCCTGCAACCCACCAGCTGCATCTGAAAGTAATTGTCTCTTGTTGGAAGACTCTTCCTCACTGCCTTGCATGGGGAGGTTTCCAAAAGGCTTATTTTCTTCATCACTGAGGAATAAATGTTAGATACAGGCAAGATGCAAACTTGCATATCTGGTCAGTGGAAAAGCATGATGGAATCAACAACAAAGCAAATAAACGAGCTAACAAACATGCCAAACCCAAAAAGTGGTAACAGCACCAATTTTAGATACAAGGTAAAACAGAATTAGGTAAGAGGGAAACAGCCCTCCATGCCCAGTGTGTCCCCTCAAGCACATCCTTTCAGTCTTGATTTCAGTCAACCAATTGCTTCCTGTCTTGCAGCACCACACTTTCTGGCTCCAAGCATCTTCATTCCTCATCCCTGAAGCCAGCCTGTCTGGTCCCACTGCTGAGCAGTGCTGGCACAGCATCAAGACTGCCTCTCCAACATCGCCCCCTGTGCGCACACACACACACCCCTCGGTAGGATGGGGGTGGGCAAGATCTTGGGAGGGGACACAGCCAGAACAGCTGATCCAAACTGACAAAAGGGATATTCTATACTATATGACATCTGCTCAGCAATAGGAGCTGAGAGAAAGGAGGAGGAAGCAGGGGGCATTTGTTATTTATATTTGTCTTCCAGAGAAACCACTACAAGTACTGAAGCCCTGCTTCCTGGGAAGTGGCCGGACATTGCCTGCTGATGGGAAGTAGAGAATAAAATCCTCTATCTTCCTTTGCTTTTGCATGTGACCTTTGCTTTTGCTTTATTAAACTGTCCTTATCTCAACCAGAAAGTCATTCATTATATTCTTTCTTCCCTGTCCGGTTGAGGAGGGGGAGTGATAGAGCAGCTTTGGTGGGCACCTGGCATCTAGTCAAGGTCAACCCACCACAGGTGTCACTGCGAATAAACACTGGAAATTGGGATGGTATCTCCAGTTTGTCCAATGAACTCAGTACACTGAAAAACTTTAAAACATCATGCTGTATCCAGTCCTGGTAGCAGAAGCATACTAGACCTGTTAGACAAGAGAAACTTAGAAAAAAAAACCAAACCCCAGACAGAAAAATAGATCACTGTGTTAAAAGGGAGATGTCTTATCTCTGGCTTGCAGGACTGGCAGGGAGCTGCAATAAGTGCTGGCTCTAGGAAGGCCAGTTGTGTAATACACAGAAAGCGAGAGTAATATCTGGATGGATATATTTGCATTTTTGCCTGTGAGGAAACACATGCTATCAAGTTTTCCAGAAGCATTTTAGAGTGAAATACAGTCTCTGCAGTAGAGTTTGAAATATTGTTTGGTGCTCTTTTTTAATATGAACTAGAATTCTGCTAGAAAACTACATGTCTTGGAGTATAGGAAACCGCATCATCAAGAAAGTATATCATAAGAGCAAACAAGAAGGCACTTCAGCAAAAACACCTTTTTTCCTGCCTCAGTAGCAAAGTGAGAGGTTATGACATATAAATTGTGCTGGTATACTTATTTCTCAATCATATTACCATCATGCTCAGGGCTGAGTTCATTGCAATTCAGACATTTACTTCAAACACCTGAGTTACAAATCCAGTTACTCAAAAAAAGAGTGGAAAGGCACCTGCAGCAAATGCTTTGGATCTGAGGAAGTCTATATCCCCAATCTTTTAAACTAGTGTATTATAGCAAGATAAAAATCAGCAGCATGTTGCTGATATTCCTCTAGTGCATCATATTCTACCTCTGTGTAAAGCTTCCTGATCTTATTTGAAAAGGTCTGTTGCAAAGCCCAGTAAAGCCAATGGGGATCACTCTGATTTCATCTGTCTTATGGTACAAGGGTAAACCTTGTATCACATTTTTTCAAGAAAAAAAATGAACTAAAAGAACAAGTATTCATCTGTGTAACTTCATGGAGAGTATTTAAAAAAGGACTAAGGTTTCCAAAACTATGTAAAAGAGGTGGATTCCCAATAACTTAATGGATATTTGATAGGAATTAGGCATTCCAGTCCCAGAGGTCTCTGAAAATCGTGACCAAAATTCTCAACTTGCCTGTCTCCTCTTTTTATATTTTTTTCATGTTTCTGTGTATTTCCATCTACTTGCAGCCATAATGACACAACAAAGTGAAGAACAATTCCTTATTAACAGTGCATACAGCATTTTCTACCTCTGTATTGCAGATCCCTAGAACTCTCCTAGCTGTGCATTTAATATGAGTAAATTACCGAGGTCTGAAGTAACTGTTAAATTAATTTAGCACTGGAAAATAACAATTGAGATAAGAGAGTTATCACCGTATAACAGCAGTAGGGAAAAGTTACTTATTATTTACCTGTAATAATTTGAAAAGTGCTTATGAGGGGTTTTTTTTTCCAATTTCACTAGTTTGCCTGAACATAACACTGTTACCAACTCCTGATGAGGTTAAGAAAGTAAAAACTTTAACATGTGCACTATTTTTAATTTAAAAATTTAATTTAATACAGGTAATGTAGCCACAAATACTAGAATATTGTAGATTAGCCAGAACAGTAGAAGCATAAGGAGGAAATGATGCTAGCATTAAGTGAATGGATGTTGGGAGAAAGCACTGACACACTACTTATTCTCCAGCATATTGGACATAAGAGAAAACTTCTAGGTATGCTCTTAGAAGTGCAAGCAAAACAAGAAAATAGTCCTCTGGAGTCAAGATTGAACACTGAGACTTAGAATAGACTCTTTGCCAGTCAAAGCCCAGGTGCCTTGTGGCCACACTTCTGCCACCCTTCAGTATAACATCCTATCTTAGACCTAAAAAAAAGGACTACCGAAGGGCTTTAATGAAATTCTTCGCTCATCCGTGCCCAAGGCACTAATCTTTTTTCAGTCTCTCTCAGGATTGCTCCATCCACAGGTAGTGCTTTTCCTAATGAAGACTCCCATGGCTCTTTCAGCTCTGAGGATACCTCTTTCAGTTACATGAACTATAGCTGTCTGCAGGATCGATCTAGTGATGTGAGTGATAGCTGAGAGGGAAGCAGCAGAACTTGAAGTAACTGCAGCTGTATATATTATGTTTCCAAAACAATCTGACTTTAGTTAGTCAGGTAGGACGTGTTAAGCTGAAACCAGGATTCTGCACAGCAAAACCAAACACTTGTATAGTCTGTCACATAGAGCAGAACAGGTTCATGAACTGCAAGTCAGGATGCTGGACTAAGTTCTTGTCTTGCCATGAGATCTTGGGCAAGTCATCTCAGTTGTCTGTGCTCTATTTCTTCTTCAACCTTTTTCTTTAACTATTCAGGTTATAAAGTCTTTGAGCAAGAGATCCCTTTCCCCCTCTTCACATGTCTCAAATAATTAACAGAGACATAATCTCAGATAGAACTTGCATACTTCATAGTAATAAAAAAAAAAAAGATATTAAGGATGATAAAAAAAAATTATAAGACTGTTGCTTTTCCACAGAATTTCAGTGCTATAGCTTGTTTGCTTCTTTAGTGACTGGAATGATCTGGCAAACTCTTCCAACCTGTACAGTCTGTTTACAGTTAATTGAACCCTGTGCAGATGGGAAGGGCTGCTGATGTCCATTTGTTTGCAGGAAGAGAAGTGGGAAGGCAGCAGTTGGGAATTTAAAACAATGTAAGAAACAAATTGGAATGTGTAGAATACGCTTTGGATGCCAGTATTTGACTGTCCACACTTTTAATAACCACTTGTATACTAGAAGAGTAAGTGCTATTTGAATATTTCTAAGAAAAGAAGGTATCTTACACACCAAATAAGTTTACTGAAACTTTTGGGACAGTTTGATGAATGCTAAAGCTGCGACAGGTGATGACAGCCTCTGAATTAAGTGTCAAATGCTAAGTGCTATTTATTTCCTTAATCAGTCACAGTTAATCCAATTTTGTAATTTATAATTCAAGCTTGATTTGAATGGTGAGAAAATTTACACTATAGAGTTTTAAGACAGTTTCAAGAGTCTGTTTTTCACCATTATGTTAATGAGTATAAACAGAATATATTAGTTTTACTTTTTAAACCAATAGTTAATTTCAGTGCTTGTTCTATTCTTTAGGTTCTCATCTAGAGAAATAATGAGATCACAGATGCAAACAATGCTTTCTTATGTGTTCCATTAAGATTGGATAAAAATCAGTGAATAATACTTAAAAAACAGCTTCCTCCTTTAGTACATTAATAATTCTTGCTGATTTGTTATTGACTCAAAGAAAACACTCCTCTTTGTTATGACAGGTGTCTTGGCTCCTTGGAGGAAAACAGCTGCAAATATTGGGAAACAGAAGAAATTCAGAATAATCTTCTGTTTTCTTTCAGTGCATAGGAATCTGTCAGCTTACCAGGGAAGAAAGAGTTTGCAAGAAAGAAAAAAACTTTGATTTTTATTGTTGTTGTTGTTTTGGAAACATTTAAGAGAAAATCTTGAGGGAAATAATGGAACAGAGAAAAGTCTTAAAGGACAGACTATAATGAAACAACTGAGACATGTCCAGAAATAATTACAGAATTCCATCCCAAACCAGAGCATTAGATAGTCCTGTGAAAAGTGCAGAGCTGGACTCAATGATCCTTATGGGTCCCTTCCAACTCAAGATATTCTATAATATGAATTATTTAAGAGCTGTGTGTACTGCACCATGCTTGTCTTTGACATGCATCATGTCTTGTTACTGACAGTGTAGTCTGATGCACAAGCACTCTGATTTTCATCACTGAGGACTGCACTAAAGACAGGGCAACAGAGATTCAGGCTCATGACTAATTGTCTATAATGATTTTCTTTTTAGCAGGAAGTGTCTTGTGTTTTTCAAAGGAGAAAGGGGAATGAAACATTGGGCTAAAATACTGCTGCCATATACAAAATTGTAAGACTTCAGCTTTACTGAATTGGTAAACTCCAGTCACCATTTCTCAGTACTTTTGCTCTTCCATAGTGCTGTCAGTAAGAAAGTTCAGGTTAGCAGCTGTAGTGCTTCAGGAAAAACACCGTTTCCTAAAATGTCTCAAACAGCTCATAATATACGCCTTTCTCAGAGATGCTGCTTCTTGAGTTCCATGTTTGCAGTGGCTTACTTAGTAATACTGGAAAGCAAACCAACACATCAATTTTACCCAGGCTCCCAAAAGCTATAATTCTTTTACTTCAGACAGCAAACACAAGTTGGTGGTGGAGATTGCATCATACCTTTTCTTGCCACTCAGACATATACAAGATCTTAACAGTCCTTCTCCTCCTCTAGCTCACAGCCTCTTCTGATGCATGTGCTTCTTACTGTCTTGCCTTTGTAATAACATTACTCCATCTTCTTCATTCACATTAGGAGAATGAAAGAAATTTTCTGAATTTTCGGAAAACTAGTATCCACAGAAGTCATCTGCTCCACCATTTTGTCAGATGAACACCTGTTCCCTAAATGATAACTCCTAAGGATGCACATGCAGTTTACTTAGGGACTTAAAGATTTCAGCTTGCAGGTCATTAGCATAAGACCATAATAAAACACTTCAGTTAGAAAACCAGAGTCCAGTCATACAGTGAAACTGAAACTCAGGCTTCATTTAACAACAACTTCCCTGAAGCTTGATGACTGAAAATAAATAAGGCAACATGCACTCATAAATCTGAGTCAATTATGGATTACTAATGTGGCTAGAAGTAAAATTAACAGTATATGGCCATAGCGAGTTACAAATCTCTGTAAAATATGTACTCCTACATGTACCTATTATTAGGATTATTTTTGCTATTACTGAAAGGAAGAGAGCAGATTCTACAATATAGTAGAATGGCCTGATCAAAAAAATGGCCTGTTCCTGGGAGACAGGTTTCACTTTACTTTGCGCAGGCTTTTGGGATCTTTGACAGTATTTGGCCCATAATCTCCCCATTCTCCTATAAGAGAAAGCCGTTTCGTATTAATTCTTTCCAAGAAATTTTGTCTTCCATCTTCTAAGCATTTAGTCCATCAATATAAAAACTAAAATCCTTCAAAAGGAAGTTGCTTTAGGAAGTGATTCCATCCTTCAACATTATCATTACAGATCATCATATTAAATTGTGAAAGAAGTAGATGAGTGGTAAAATAAAGGTCAGCAGATGAGCAATGTTTTTTGTAAAAAGGCACATTTGGAATGAATAGTAAAAAGCATGGCTGCCTCTGCAAAATAGAAGAGATGATAGAGAAAACAGCTCGTTCAGACAAAGCAGTTTTGAGTTACTTGAAAAATGTCTTTTAAGATCACTATCTGTGTAGAAAAGGCTGTTGGGATACCTATAACCTCTTATTTGCATTTTACATGTTGGCTGATTAACTGTCCGATAGTAAAGGAACGTATTAGACCAATAGAAAACCTCTCCAAAAGCTTTTCATTATGTATGTGTGGGACTATCAGTCAGGTAACAGTAACCAAACATAAAGGTGAACAGAAGCTGCTCTGCTAACCTTTTCCGGAAAAAAAAAGGTATTTATAACCATTTGCATTTATGAACAATTCATGCTATAAATGAAATAGGCACAGATTTACTGGAAAGAGGAATCAATAAAATTTAAAGTTAATCTGTTTCTGATCAACTTTAGATTGGTTTGGAAACAGTAATAGTTTTCCTTATCAAATTCTATTTTTGCTGTGTATGAAGATTTGCCTTTATGTTAGGGCGGTGGGCAACCCCTTCTATGAGAATAAGTGCAAGTGTCATCACGAAATTTTTTTTTTTTTGAGCTACACACATACAATGCCAGATACAAATACTCCGTGCTACTATGCATAGGAAAAAAGAAATGAAGCATTACGTCCAAGGCTACTAACTATCCTCAACTCTGCAACAGGACACTGATGTCCTGCTACATTTGAACCATGAGAGCTGTACTGCTGAACATGATTAATTCAAGATAACTTGTCTTCTCTTCTGTGTAAAGAGTAGAGAACTATGCCTTTGAAACATAAATTTAATTGTAGTCTGTTTAATAACACATTCAACCTACAGTCTACTACACTTCTGTCAGAGTAATTAAAGACAATAAAGAAATATTTTCAGTGATAACATGGGAAATCTTAAAGGGAGTTTTGGATAAATTATCACAGAACTGTGGGCTATAAGCCACAGGGGTTTGAAATAACACCATCTTTGTCACACTCTGCTTGGACATGATTTTATTATACAAGTAAAGCTGGTGAGTTTAAAATTTGCAGGCAACATTAAAGTTTACTTCTGATTTGTTGACATATTTTTAACTGTAAAACAGTGTATCAAAGAGGGAATAGTCTTAGACAAACTTAAACATATGCTTAAGGAAATAGGGAGGGAAAGAAAATAAGATGTTTATTTTTCTTCTTTGAACTTTAATTTAGAAACAACTGAACATTCCTGTTTATCCACTGAATTGGTCTGACTTGATATATAAGCTGTCTTTTGCATTTCAGTGAAACTCACTAGTGAATCCCAGACTGTTCCTCCTTTTGACTCACCCCAAAACTCAGCTAAAATGTATATTGAGGTTAGAACTTTGCTGAGTGCCAAACACACACAGATTGGGATGGGGTGCAAAAAAAAAAACCCCAAACCTAAAAAACAGACACAAAAAACCCCCAAGCAACTATTGTGGTTCTTTCCAGGACTGAAAATATGAAATTGCAAGTTAAGATCTAAATCATGTGGTGCTTCAAATACTGTACCTAAGAGGTATTATAACCTTACCACTAAGAAACAGCGTGTGGAGGAGTCATTATTTCCATCAGTGCAGGAAGAAATGAATATCTTGCTGTTGGTCTTCAGCAGCTGTGTATCATGAGGTTTTTAACTCTATGCCCATTTCCTTTGAGGAAAGTTGCCCCATACGGCCCTGCTTACTTGATCATGCGAAAATGAAAGGTTTGAGTAGCCTACACAGGGAAGCGGAAATGGTTCTTACGCAGCCTTTTAACTCTATACAGACCCTCAAGTCATTTGTCTTTGTTAATGAGTTACTATATGCACATAGCTAACTTAGTACTGGGTTTGTGATGAAGCATACAAAGTTGGAAATATTTCCTTTCATTTATAAGTTAAGAGATATGAAGCCCAAGAGGAAGTTTAGATCTTCGGTTGTCTTCTTCCACAATTTCAGCAACTTGGAGTAGGTCTATTTTTCTTTCTCATCAGGTATCTAAGTGTCATAGCAATACTAATTTCTTCTCCAAATAACCATGTCTGCAAAATTATGTTAGTTATTTGTTCATAAAAGATGACACAAAAAGCATACCCTTCCTCATTACATTTTCTACAGCAGAAAATTGTCACTCTAATATGAAAAAAATACTTGGTTACTTCAAGAATGAGATTTTCAGTCACATTCTGTGTTGGCTTAACTCTACTTTCCACTGATTTTTCAGGAAACAGAACTATACTAAGTGAAAAACTTAAATGACATTGAGGAATTCAGAATTCAGATGTCTAAGAATAAGAGGATTAAACCAGAGTCTTCTGTAAATTGCAAAACAGGTTCTTGCACACTATAGTTGAGGGATATATTTTAAGACAGTCTGTGGCCAGTAACAGATTGATAACATTCATGATATTAAACATTGGTTAGGTGATTTTACTGGACCACAGTGGTGACAGAAAGAAGGGTTTAAGCCCTTTATTGAATTTACTCCCAGAACCAAATTATAAATGCATTTTATCTTTGTTCTTATGAAAAGACAAAAATAATATGGTCTGCCACACCTATTCTACCCTATTTGTCTGCAGATGTTTGCAGCTATTTATTATTATATATTTGATGCCAAATATTTGATTTCCGATACTACCATCATGTGTTACCCCTCTCCTACCTACCTTACCCTACTGACAAGCAATGGCATGTCCTTTACAGCACTGCTAGTCATGAAGGACACTCTCTTTTTGCTTTCCCACAATGAGGAGCTGGCAGGGAAAATAAAAGCCTCCCTCCCAAGCATGCACCAACTGCCCACAATGACAGACTAAAACAAAGATTTAAGAGTGACTGCCCATAGAAGGTGAGGGTGGAAATCCCAGTAGTTAAAGATTTGCACTGATGAAGATTGCACTACTCTAACACTATCTATATCACAGCTGGTTTGATAACAACCAGTATTTTGCACGGAAGTTATTATTGCAGAGATGACAGAATTTCAAACTAGTAATCTGCCTCAGTGATTAAACTCAGGTCATATATTACAGTACTTTTTAACAATATTTATTTTAGAGTGCATCTGCTGCTACACACATTAATATATAAGTATACTAACAATATCTAAGGTCAAGTAAGAGGTTAATACAGCATCTAATCTTAAAAGTATGATACATTTACCAATTCAAATATCAATAGCCTCTAAGGTTAATATCCTCAAGACTCTACAGCTTTTGAGTTTTAAGTCATAAGTTTTAAGGGGAGAAGCTGCCATTGCAATTCTCCATCCGCTGCATAAGACAAGCACTGCGCTCACCCAGCATTGCTGTAGGAAGGTCATCGCTTCTGTTTGAGTGAAATGTACTCTAAAAGGCACCAAACTCTTCTCTATTCACACATTCCAGGACATACCTTAGCCCACAGCCTCCCAACAGAACTGCCCCTCAACTGGTTGCCCACTCTGCGGATCCTTGCCAGGGTCACTACCTCCCAGATATGTTCTCTTGTCACTAAGGATGACCTACATAATTCACACTGAGATATAGCACCTTTATTTGGCTGCACTAAAATGCGGGCTGTCCAGATGAATTCAGATTGCCAAGCTTTGTATAACTGGCCTATTCTGGCAGTTTATGACTCCACAAAAAATATGAATGTTCAATTCCCATTTTAAGGGATACTCATTATCCTTTTATAACCATAACAGAGAGCAGTACAACGCTGAAAAATTACAAGACCGAGATTTACTTTTCTTTCTCTTTGGGAAGTAGTAAGACTGTCTTGAAAGGTGCTGTGACTCATCAACTTTCATCATAAAAGTCTTGAGAACTGGTTTATATGGAGAGAGAATACTAATTGCCTGAGGTAAGTTACCCTCACTATCATAATGTTAATTTTTATACAGGTCATATATGTGTGTAAGACATATGGAAACACCATGTGGAGAAAAATAATCATGCTTTCTAACAGCAGAAATTCTACATTGTTTTCCATTTTACTTTTTGCACTTGGGCTATAATATTCTTAAACCACTCACACCAAAAATATAGCATTTTTGCTCTTTCCCTTCCCTTTCCCCATCTCTACAAGAAAAATAAAAACCAACCCTGAAGTCCTGTCACTTTCTGGCATGACTTCCATATCTGGTGCCAACGAATGCAAGCTTACACCTGACAACTCTGAAGAGGATAGATAACATGCTGCCTGTGATTACTCATTCTTATCTTTGAGTCACCTGTCTAGCTCAAATACATCTGATCTCACTTGTCTCCTATGTGATTTTTTCAAACCCTTTGGAAGAGGCACATCTTTGTTGTGTATTTGTAAAACAGTTAGTATGCTGTCCCAGAACCTTCAGAAACATCTTCAGTGCACTGAAATAATTCCATACTTCTACCACTGCTTTACCTTCTATTACAGTATGGGGATAGCATCAATTCATGGTGCCTAAACACAGGACTGCCACCATCCAGCCCCTAGCAAGGCCACAAGAAACTTCCTCTCATGAGGGACCCACAGAGTGTTTCTGAACACAACATAGTCCAGAGTGCAAGATGTACTGACATCCAGTATAGAGTTCACTAGCTCACCACTGTTAGGAGATGCTAAAATAAAGCTGATCTTTCAGTTTTCTTTGGGTATATTCATATATTGCTTCTGAATGTAAGCCAGTCTGCAGCTATTAGTCACTAGGATGGGATTTACTGCAAGCATACTGTTCCTTTGAAAACAGATATCAGCCAAGATGGGATTTGTCCTCTGAGATCAGGCTAAATGTTTATTCCTACTCTTCCATTTTCTCACTGACTTTTTTTTACCCCTCTAATTTTTGGATCTAGAATTTCTTTGCTGATGAGGACCCACAGCAGGAATACGAACTGGGCTGAAGAGGTTTCAGTACTGATCAGGAAACTTAGACAACCATCACAATCAAGCACCTGGTTATTCAGATACTCCCTAGATTTGACTGAGTATTTTGTTGCACTTTATCTGTAACACAGCAGTAAGTATCCCTGCTCTTTCATTGTATCGTTTCAATTCACAAAGGGAAAGGAATAACATGATCACTAAAGTTGTGCTTTTCTTATTTCCACTCCTTTTCTCAGAACACAAAATAAAAATCAGAGTCTATTGCAAGGTAGTGACTCATTCACATATGCAATGTATTTAAATAATAAAAGGTATTTCTATCTGCTTCATAGTTTAAAGTACTGCAACTTTTGAAGAAGTTTCTGATTTTAAAAATTAATTAAAAAACATATATTAAAAGAAAAAATATATTGTACTTGGAAACTCTAGATTGTTTTTTACTAAGTCTCTGAGTTCAGACTAGTGCAGAGCTGCAAAAGTGGAATTCCCATTACTCTTCCCTGGTTTTGGATGTTCTCTGATAGGCTGGGGCATTCATCACAGGCTGGTCTAGCCTGCTTCATTTGCTTGCACTGGCAACAGAGGAATGAACTGATCATGTTGCTTTCCCCAACCACCCATGAGAAGTGCTCAAAACAAGGGATGTCCTCCAGGAGTCAGGATCACCCTGGTTAGACCTTCTCTCATGAAGCTCTCTTCATCTACAAATATTATTCTTTTGTTAGGATTCTCTCAAGTGAATAATTGTCAATATCATGTCAAATTACTACACCAGCCAGGACTGCTCTTACAAGGTAAAAACTGTGAATTAATTATCTTTACTGGAGACACTTTGCGTTAAAAAAAGTAACAGAATGATACTTTATTACCAGAAAAGCAAAGACTGAAATAAAGAGGACTTTCAGAAGGCTGAAAAGGGAAATAAAGAGGACACAGGGAACTAAAGGTCCATCAGTCTCACCTCTGTGCCCAGCAAAATCATGGAGTGGATCCTGCTGGAAACTACGCAAGGGCACGTGGAAAATAAGGAGGTGATTGGTGACAGCTAACATGGCTTCACTAAATGCAAATTGTGCCTGAAAAATCTCGTGGCCTTCTATGATGGGGTTACAGTATTGTGGATAAATGTGGATAAAGGAAGAGCCACTGTCGTCATCTACCTGGACTTGTGCAAAGCATTTGACACTGTCCTGCATGACATTCTTGTCTCTAAATTGGAGAGACATGGATGTGACAGATGGACCACTCAGTGGATAAGGAATTGCCTGGATGGTCACACTCAAAGAGTTGTGGTCAACGGCTCACCATCCAAGGTGGAAAGCAGTGATGAGTGGTGTTCCTCAGGGGCTGGTGTTGGGACAGGTGCTATTTAACATCTTTGCTGGCAACATAGACAGTGGGATCGAGTGCACTCTTAGCAAGTTTGCCAACACCAAGCTGGTGGTGTGGTCAACACGCTGGAGGGAAGGGATGTGCCATCCAGAGGGACCTGGACAGGCTGGAGAGGTGGGACCAGGCAAACCTCACGGAGTTCAACAAGGCCAAGGGCAAGGTCCTGCACATGGGTCGGGGCAATCCCAAGCACAAATACAGGCTGGGCCATGAGTGGATTGAGAGCAGCCCTAAGGAGAAGGACTTGGGGGTATTAGTGGATGGAAAACTGACTGTGAGCCAGCAATGTGTGCTCACAGCCCAGAAAGACAACCGTGTGCTGGGCTGCACCAAGAGAAGTGTGGCCAGCAGGGCGAGGGAGGGGATTCTGCCCCTCTACTCTGCTCTTGTGAGACCCCCCCTGCAGTGCTGTGTCCAGCTCTGGGGGCACCAACACAAGAAGGACATGGACCTGCTCGAGCGGGTCCAGAGGAGGCCACGAAGATGATCAGGGGGCTGGAGCACCTCCCTTATGAGGGCAAGCTGAAGAGTTGGGGTTGTTCAGCCCAGAGAAGAGAAGGCTCCAGGGAGACCTTATAGCGGCCTCCCAGTACTGAAAGGGGGAATACAGGAAAGGTGGGGAGGGACTCTGCATCAGGGAGGGTAGGGATAGGATGAGGGGCAATGGTTTTAAACTGAAAGAGGGTAGGTTGAGATTCAATATAAGGAAGAAATTCTTCCCTGTGAGGGCGGTGGGACACTGGCACAGGTTGCCCAGAGCAGCTGTGGCTGCCCCCTCCCTGGCAGTGTTCCAGGCCAGGTTGGACGGGGCTGTGAGCAACCTGGGCTAGTGGAAGGTGTCCCTGCCTGTGGCTGGGGGGTGGAACTAGATGATCTTTAAAGTCCCTTCCAACCCAAACCAGTCTATGAATCTATGAGTAGCACCAGCTTAGTCTTTCGCTCAACTGAGTTTGAAGGTGGATCTGAAATTACACCACCAGCACCAAATACATTTAACCTAAGATTCATTCAACTTGAAATAAGTTATTGTGCAGAGGCTAGTTCCAAAAAGATTTTTAAAAGTGATCAACCCTTTAGTAGGTTTTCATGTTAGCAATGAATTGTAAAGTGAGTGTTAGCAGGCTTTTAGAAGTGTTTCTTGGAGATAAAATTTGAATAATCTGTGTGGTTTAATTTAAGTAATTTATGCATAAAGCACTGCAGAGTTATAATTGTAATTATAATGTTCAACTCAGTAGCAATGAGGTGCATTTGAAGTTGGATACTGATTGTACTGCATATCTATGCTCTGAATCTCATTTTGATTTGAAGAAATCCTTTTGAGCACAGGGAGATGCCTCAGAGCTTCACAAAAGTTCAAGTGAAGTTTTAGAGGTTTTCCTACACATTTTTTATTATTTTTGTTTAAAGTCTGAAAGCCAGTTTTTCATGCTTCTGTGTCATAGTGATAAAGTAAAGGTGGCTGAAGAGTGCCCCTGGTCAGAGAGAAAGGACTTTTCTACTCTTCTTGTGAAGGAGCAGCTGTTCCTATCAATAATTTCCTGAAGCAATAGGCCTGGAGTGTAAACAATATTTTATACAGATGGCAGTGGAACAAAGTATGCTATTTATGACATTTTTGCACTTCACTGTGGAGAATGGATTAACCCCATGTGACAATTCAAATGTTATTTGCTAGAATTAAAGGGTTAAAGTATTTTGAAAAGAAAAAAATTTCTACAACAAAATGATGCCGTCTTAGTAACCTGGTTCATAGAGAAGAAACATTGTGGCAGTAAGACCACTTCAGAAACTGCATGTTGAAGCCTCAACAGACTTAAGATTTGTTCCCATCATTCATGTTAATACTGTTATTTTTGAACTTGTAAAACATGCCCATAAACAGATGCGAAGTGTAACAGGCAAATCCCTAATATAACCATTCAGAATGTCGGGCAAGTATGAGGGGAATGGAAAACAGATACTTGTGTGGTCTTCCTAATTAAAATCTCCTACTGCTAGCATTGAAGACTGAAGGACCATTGTTCTAATCTATTAAGGCATGGCTTCTTGTGTTGTTTCCAATAAGAACTAAATGGACAGCAATGTTCAACTTCAAGGAATAACTCAAAGATCACCACATTTTAAGTTCCTTGAGAATTACTTCAGAGGCCAAGCTGGAAGCAAGAGAGCACACTTACAGATTCCACTGCTTGTGAGCAGACCTTGTAAGAAGCACACAGATATTCAGACAGGCTTCATGCAGAGACAGTGAGGTCCAAAGGTTGAATAAACAAGTTTTCATGGATGAATGGGGAATGTGCTCCTCGATGACAGGAAGATGTAAATGTTTATATCTGCATTTTTTTTCTGGAGAATATGCATCTCCACACTATATACTGCTGCTTGAAAAGCAGCTCTGGAAGGTAATGACATGAATCACTGGCTTGCCCTCCTTGCAAGTACTGTGTGTTGCTCTTCCCACTTTGTGCAGTATGAGACAATGGATGATCACACTAACCCCTTGTCCACCCACAGCTATAAGAAGTGCAAGATCAGTATACCTTTCCAAAATATGGATTGATGAGTAATCTCTTTAAGATCTTGTATTTTAAGAATATTTCATGTGAAAAAGGCAAGCTAAATTACCAAAGGAAAAAGCTTATGACAGGAAGAAAGACAGCTACACTTATTTCAGTAGCCTCCTAACAAACTTATTTGAACTAGTTAAACCAGGTGGCTCCAGAAGCTTAACATTTCAGTTAAAGCATTTGAGGTTCACATATCTTTCAAAGCAGGAAAACAAAGTGTAAATTTAATCTATGCTGCTATCATAATATGCAGCCAATATGCATTAATAAAGGAGCTGTCATTATTCCAGCTAACTCCTACAATAGGTTTCTAATCAGAAACTAAAAATACCCTGATTTTTCTCTTCAACAGCTACACACTTCCGTAATTTCATTTTGAAACTGGAAGATAATCCATTCTTTGCAGCATTAAATGAGTTCTTACAACATTAAGTCTGAATCTGAGCTAGTAGGACCTTTCTGCTTCTCTTATTTTGAATGACAGCATGTTCCCGGGATGTTGCAGAAGGGCATTTTTGGTGTTCAGGACAGACCAAAACCCCCAAAAGCCTCAGTCTCCAGTCAAAAGCCAAAACAATGCTGAGATCAAATGGTGCCATGAGACCATAAGCAGCAATTGCTCTTTTAGCACATTTTGGTTCTATTGTAAGGTGTCTCTCTCTTTACTGAACAGCTGTATTTCTCAAGAACAAAGTCTGAGTCAGATGCTATTTCTCAGCTATGCAACTGGACAGGCGTTTAGGAAATAAATGAGTTTCCCTTCCCAGAATGCCTCTGCTTGCCACTTCAATTTCCTGGTCAGAGCTGCTACTGCAGCTGCAGAACTAATGTGTAGAACAACTTACAGCTAACAGGCTGGGAAGTGAGGCAAAGTGCTACCACTATAAACAGTGTGAAGACAATATGGCGGGGGTCACAGTGAAGCCATAAGGAATGGAAAAGAAGTTACCAAATCCATATCATCTTTGTTTCCCATTAACAGGTCATGTGAAAGACTCATCTTGAGTTACTCTAACTATGCAAGTGGTGACTACAGATAGAAAGTATGCTGTGTTAGTTCTAAGTGTATAGTACCTACTCATACCGAGGCCAGTAAGTTGAATGTCACAGGGACCCATTGTGTTTAACACCTTTATCAGCAACACTGAGGAGGTAACATAGTATTCTGTCAAGCTTGCAGATGACACCAAACTGGGGGCACCCTTTGACATGCTTCAAGGCAGGGCTGCTATTTAGACAGAGCTACAAAAGTCTGAAGAATAGGACAACAGGGACCTTGTGAAATTCAGCAAAGACAAAAGCAGAGTAATGCATCTGGGAAGGAAGAGCTCCTTGCAACAGTACAGGCTGGGAACCAAGGGACTGAGAAGCCAAGAAGGCTCACAGCAGCCCAGGTTGTATTAACAGGATCAAGGGTAGAGATACTCTATACCCAGCACCTGCTAGAGCATTAGACTGACCTCTGAGGGAAGGGAAGCAACAGCAAGTGGTTAACCAGCAAGAATAAAAATGAATGTTTAAAAAGAAAGTAGCTGTTAAATGCAACCTGTTATTCCAAAATTAGAGTATTGTGAAGATCCAGATAATGAAACAGAAACTCTCGTTCATGGAATTTAATAAATTGTAGTTGCTAGATACTGTGCTCTTGATCTGAGATAAGCAGCTTTATCAAAGCAGCTAGTTTGATAAACAAGCAATCTGTGGGAAGTTAAAAAAGAGATTAAGCAAGTGAAACCTTCAGAAGCCGTGCTTTGCTTCTTTAGTGGTCAAAATTACAGCTGCTGTAAACTTGATAGCTTCAAGCTCCTTTCAAATCACTATGAACACACACAGTAGGTATTAACCAGTCATTTCAAAAAATACAGCTCAATTTATAGATTAATTTTCATTAAGACTGCACCTATATGTTCCTGCTGCTTCAAAAACTGCAGTGCTTAGTTTGGAGTTCAAACTGATTTGGCAGCATGTTTTTCTGGCAATAGTTCAAGATGAATGGGTAGAGAATCTAGTAGTATCAAGTTGGTGGGGGAAAAAATATTTTATTTTTTTCTAGATGCCACAGTTTAAATGTACAACTACACTTCTCTACTTTCCAGTAGATAAATAGTTAAGGTTTAGAATCAGAATTTAAGGCAGAGTATGACAGATTAAAAACTAACTGAAAGTAGTTATATAGGATTTTGCACCACTTTAAAATCTGAATGAGCTTACAAAGCAATTGAGTTAATCAGCCTTAAAAACAGTATCTGGCAAGTCCAAATCACTATCTCTGATTAAAAAAAAAAAAAAAAAAAAAAAGCAGCAGAGTACCCCCCCTCAATACATACACATCATAGACTGAAAAAACAAAAACAAAAACCACCCCCCACTCCCCCCCAACCAGTAACATGAGTTAAAGCCTGGCTACCTTCCCTGCAACAGAATCAAAGATCATACTGTCCCATAGAAGAGCTTGCATGCAGGGCAAAATATGCAAAATAAATCTCTATGATGCTTGACAATGAACAAAACCATTTCAACCTCCATACTGGGTTTTCATTCACCACTCTAAAAGCAGTACTGCTTTTGCAGTCCATGATGATGAAAAGCTTCAGCTGTAACTTAGTGTCCTCGGCCAACCAACGTAGCCATGTTCATTCAGAAACTTTACTATTCTTCTGTGAAACTGCCTGAAACAACACTCATGCTGTAACAAAACCCCAAGAACTAGAAAACCATACCAAACCACTCAGCTTTATCTGGCTACAGTAACTCATGAGCTTGAAACAGTCAAGACCAGACACACTTACACTGACATATTGAAACGTAAAGTTAAAAAAAGGCGAGAGCATGCATACAGAATTATGATGGCACATCCACTACATGAGAGACTGAAGCTCAACTCACTCATCTGAATATTTCTGTCCACCTGACCTAGCATATTACATATGTCAAAGATGGGGGGGGGGGCAGAATGTGACATGATTAACAATTGTATTAAAGAATCTGACAGCTGCAAACAGCATATAAATTCATGGATTCAGATTACCTGTAGCACAACTCTCACAACAAAGACCTTATTCTTAATAGTACATAGGCTATGTTTGTCCCACAGCAGGCAGCTGTCTCTTATAACTGATGTCTAAGGTAACACTGATTGATGCTGTTTCTCCAATCATTTTCCAAACTTTCCTGTTTAACGAGGTGAGCTGCACAATGGCAGTTTATTTACCTGCTGGCAACCCTTTTCTTTGAAGGGTCACTGCTCTTAATTATAGTGGCACCTGCTTACTGCTTTGCTTTCAGGTCTGTCAAGGTTTCCATTATAAACCCATTTTTAGATGTTTATTCTGTAATACCCTTCAAGTCCACTGTGGGTTGAAGCATGGCTCACAAGGTCTTGGCAAGTATTTTTTGTAAGTAATCATGGCTCTCTTGCTCCATCTCCTATAACTCAGGAATGCCTCTTTCTGCTGCTTCTTTGTGGGAAGGTCATACCTACTTTTTTCTAAGGAAAGAAACATTTTGCAGGTAGGAAAATCTTAAAAAGAAATCACATTACAGTATAATAATCTAGCAAGAAATGTTGGCCTGCCCCCAAAAAACCCAGTTTGGTATTCTGTTATCTCAATTTTTTTGCACCAGTTGGAAGAAGTTATTTCTCTGTCTTGGCTCACCATAATGACTATATGATATTAAATTTTTATTTCCTTCCTCACCTATCTTGCCTATTATTGCAGGCCTGTTGGCATTCCCTATATCCTGAAGCCAGGAGACACTACCCTCACTGAAGAGATGCTATCACTTAAGCATTTAGATTATCTACATCATGTTTCAGATTACATGTGTTTCATAATGTTGAAGACAACAGAATGGAAGATAACCTATATATGCTTTCTCATCTGGAACAAAAAAACCCAGTATCAAAGCTAATCACCTGTTGTTCAGTCATAGTAACGTACACATAAGGAATAGACCAGGCTGTCACCATGACAGTGATGTGACTGATCAAATGGTACAAGCAGGAGAAACCCAACAGATAAGCAGTGAACATAATCAGCTCCTTAACAGTAAGCAGACACTGGAAAGTGAGTCATGTATGCAGTGCAACCTTGTGGTAGGAAGTAAGTAGCATGTAAAAGGTACTCATTTTTTTTTGGAAACAAAACTGGAGCTTCAAGTCTCACAACTGCAAATCACAGGATCGTTACTATGTGTGCCTGTGACACACTGAATTCTTGCAGGACAATAAGCAGTGAGACTACAAACCACATGCTGCACAGTGACAGGCAGTTTACCTATCAGGTTCATGAACACTTATCAATCAACAACCTCAGCTTATTATGTTGTGAAACTAATAACTACCTGTCTGCCCAAACCTCTAATGTAGACTGAAGCTCTTAAGGTAATGCCAAACCCAACAATAAGGCCATAGAAGAAACTATTGCCTGGGTATGGAGTTCAGGGTTTCAGCTTTGTCATTAGGGTGATAACTGCTGTGACAAGGGAAACTCTAGCTGCAAGAACTCTTTTTGTAAGTAACTGCTGGGCAAGTTATCAGAGGAAAAGTGGGAAGGGAAGAAAGTGTTTGTACTAGCACTGATAGTTACAGCTTGTGCACACTGTTTTCCTTTCACAATGTCACATGTTTCTGAAATGTAGAAGTATTTTTGCATTTTCTAATCTACTCCTAGTCATGCACTCTCAAATCCCTAATGATTCTCTATTTTGATCAGAGATCAAGACAGCTAAATGGAGTGGGTTGGGGAAGACACAATGTATTCCTTAGCACAGCTACATAAAAACTTTTGTATTAGCTCTGACTCTGTTTGAAGGAGTTATTCACTAGCTAGGAGCAAAAATATTCTACCTTCAAAGTTTTCATCCCCTCCTGTATACCTTTTGCTGTGATCATCTGAATGGCAGATTTTTACTTCTGATCCGAAATGGGCAATTCAATAAATCATCCCCATTCAAGTAAGTGGACCTACAACAGAAGATTTGTATTAACAATGGCAATTATACAGGATTCCTGGTCTTTGTCAGAGATGTTCAAATCTACCTCTTCCTCTCATATAGCAAGAGGTCATTGTCTTCTAATATGCAAACAAAGTTAAACTTCAGTACTGTGCAGACCCCAGAAACCTTATGACTTGAGAAGTGACTTCCTAATTAATATAACTACAAATTAAACATAAATCTTATGATCTGCTTGGACAGATATTAGCTTTCCTTGGGCATTAGGAGGCTGTTGCTCATATTTGAATACTAAATGTCAGAAGCCTGTGTTTCTGCTACTTACTTATATTCCTCTATACCATAAGAACCTTCAAGAAAGTACAGCAAATTGAAAAACACTAAGAAGAAAAACCCATATGAGTACACACGTAAAAAAGTCAGACTTACTTGGGAGGTGCTGTCACTGTCAGAAAGGTACAGTCCTAGCCATATTTCACATTTCCGTGATATTCTGGGTTAAAGACACACATGGAAGGTATTAGCCTGCACAAGTTAAGGCATCTCCACCCATATTCAAACATACACTATACAGCTCGATCTGCCTGGAGGTATGGAGCTGTTTGGCAATGATGTGACATGTCATTGTGTACACTGGCAGATTCCCCAGTCTTCCTCTCCAGACAGTTATTGTTCCAGGGCAGAACCTGCAAGAAGATCTATCCCACTGATTCAGGTCATTCCTTTAATCTTAGCTTTTAAAAGCTGAAGATATGTAGGAAAGGTAAATAAATCCTATTCCGTTTTATTGAAAACCCCTCAAACTTTAAAAAACCTACAGCAATAATAATCTAAAGGCATTATTTTTGGTTGTCCAGCACCAACCATTACCATGAGTCTGAATGCCTTCCATGCTGACAGTTTAAGTGGTTTTCTGAATTTTGGGTGTTGGGTTTTTTTATTTGGTTGTTTTTTGTTTTTGGTGTTTTTTTTTTTTTTTAATTTCCTCTGCATGCATGCATGAACTTGTGTTCAAATGCATTGCAGTGTATAAGTAAATGAATTTCACACAACCACAAAGATTTGTCCATGTAAAGACAAGAAGTTTTTGCAGCTCTGATTTAAAAAGCATGCACAAGTGCTTGCATCCACATAAGAGACAAAATATCTTCCAGGTCTACACTGCATTTGGTTTTCCACTTTCAGTAGAGCATCAAAAACTAACAAAAGAATTTTCACTGTATTCAAAATGTCACAGAAACTATTTAATGCACAGCAAAACAGAAATTAACACAGAATAAAAAGCTTTTTGATCTCATCATTTTAGACTTGAAAAAAAAAAAAAAAAAAAAAAAGGAAAGCAGTGGCTTCCTTTTATCTCAGTTTAGCATTGCAGTCCCTTGTTATTTCATCTCATCTCAGGTATGAGATGGGAAATGATTAATACCAAGTCTGAAATCTGGATGGGAAAAGTGGCAAAAAAACCCCCACCGGAAAACACAGACACTGCAATAAATTTCTTTTGCTCTGTGCTGGTTTTGGCTGGGGTAGAGATAATTTTTTTCATTGCAGCTAGTACAGGGCTGTGCTTTGGATTTCTGCTGGAAACAATGTTGTCACAGGGATGTTTTAGTTACTGCTCAACAGTGATTACACAGCATCAAGGCGTCTTCTGCCTCTCACCCCACCAGTGAGCACAAGGAGTTGTGAGGGGACACAGCAGGGACAGCTGACCCCAACTGACCCAAGGGCTACCCCAGACCGTATGGCGTCATGCTCAGCATATACAGCTGCGGGAAGGTTGGCTGGGGAGGGGGGTGGGAAGGGTCACTGCTCAGGGACTTGTATGGGCATCAGTCAGTGGTGAGCAATTGTTTTCATTTGCACCACTTGTCTGTCTTGGGTTTTGGTTCTCTCTTTGAAATGAAATAGTAATAAAATAGTAATAAATTATAATAAAAAGGAAAATAAGTTACTAAACCATTCTTATCTCAACCCATGAGTTTCCTCACTTTTACCCTTCCAATTTTCTTCCCCCCATCATGTTGTGGGTGTGAGGGCAGTGAGCGAGCAGCTGTGTGGTGCTTAGTTGCCAGCTGAGGTTAAACCAGAACTTGCTCTTAACTTTGAGGTGCTGCAAAGCAGAATTTCTGAGTGTGACAGGATAATGAAAGAGTTATACACCCCTCCTTACTATACTTGAAGACATTTTTACTACTTCAGATAAAGAACACTCATTTCTTTTCCCCCTAGGACTGCTTGAGATACAGTGTGCCTGTCTCTAATTTGGTGTCACCGTCATCAAGCATTCAATGGTCTTGATAGTCTCAGTGACTTTTGCCTCATATCTCTTCAGAAGTTACTGTAGTAACATATATCCCTTTTAAAGGTGACCTTCAAAAGAAATAAATGGTCTTGTTCTCTTTCTTTACAAACTAAGCAGCAAAGAAAAATAATCTGAAAGGTTTTGAATTGGATTTTTTGTTTCTGCTGTTAAATTTATTCACTACTAACCTTATCTTATATTCCCTAATCTTCCCACATAACTCCCACATTTATTTTAGCAAATTTTTACCCCCACTTTAACTGCATTCAAGAAGCAAGTAAGTTTCAGCAAATAACTCAGATTTCTGAGGATAATTTGGGAGATGTAATGCAAGTGTGAGACACAGAAACCAAACCAGATCCTTTTTCCCCCCTCACTTGCTTTTTTAAGGTGAGCTAAGACAACAACCAATCAGTACCAAAAAAAAGCTGCCCTGCTTTTCTTCACTTATAGTATCTCTAGATGAGATTAGGGACACCTGATACTTTGACTATATGAGAGATTATTGCTCTCAGCTGTCCAAGAGCAGAATTATACACATGCTAGACTCTCAGCCACTGAAATTCAGGGCTTGCTGTATTCATGTGAACTGATATTGATCAAGTGTAAGAGAAAAAGCCTTCTGAACTGCAATGACCGAGATACCAAATTAAATGGTTTCTCCAAGCTCTCCCATTGAAGACCATCTCAAAGACTCTGGGAAGCTGGAGACACTGGATACAGCATTCTACACATCCCCAGACTAATCACTCATTGGCACCACAACCTCCAAATCTGGCACTGATAGGCCCATAAATTCAAAATTGCAGTACTCTCAGTGGAAGGCAGAAGTACAGTGAATTCATCCAGTTCCCCAGCAAGACAGAAGGCACTCTTAGTTTCTTCATATGACACATGCTACTTTATCTCTGACTACAGAGTTACCAGCAAATACTGGGATTTTACAGTAAGAAAAATATCAGAAAAAGACTGCAATTAGACAGGCTAAAAGATGTACCATTCTTCAGCATTCAGTGTCTTGTTTGGAAGATATCTGAATGATATTCAGTGGTTAAAAACAACGCTCAACCTTTGAGCCAAGGTCTATATTTAATTTTAACACTTCAGAGTCACTATTAATCCACATGGTACAGTACCTATCATTGGTTTATATATTCAATTGATTTTTTATCTATTACTTAAGAAAGAGCTGATACTGATTATTTCTTTAATAATGTGAACTGTGGCATCAGCCAACTTCTGAATAATCCTGTGAAATACCAGGAAAACACATTTAGAAGAAAACTGTCCCTTCTGCATGTATTTTTTCCCTTTTCTTCTTTTTAAACTACTGCTATTTCATTCTTTTGCAAATTCCTTAGTGATAAAGGAGGTGATTACAAGGCCTTGTCTCTGACTTCACTATACCAAAAATTTTTGTGGTAAAGAACTTCATGTCTTGCGTATGCTGAAAATTAAGAAAGATTTATTAATGTTAGATGTATGTCTGCACAACACTTGCTTTACTTTATTACAATACCAAATGATTCTGAGTGTTATTTTTCTGAAGTTGGCAAATATAATTTAAATGCTGGAGTTAGCTGTAACTGCCTACATGCTAGTACCAACTTGTGTTATGAGATGTAAAAGAATCCAGAAAACAAAACAGAAGAGGGTAAGGTTCTTCATTCTTTTATCCTGTACTTAAAGGAAATAATTATATACTGCTGAGACTGATTATTTCATGTTACTTTTCACTACAGCTTTCAGAGCAGTGTCATTTTAAAAATAAAATTTTACATATACTGTACAATACAATCAAATACTGCAAGAAATTGACTGCAGTTTTCTTGTCTAGTTCAAAGGTGAATCAAATTCCCATCATTACTTACAATGGAACGTCTCAAAGCCCTTCATTGCAAGAACATTAATGCATACAAAAACAAAGGTTGTTGCGATAATAGAAATATTAACAAAAAGACACGTTTTACAGTTATTAGAGTTCAAGGAAGGTGAGCCAAGTACAATCTCCACTGTCACCCCTGGCATTATGCCTGCAGACAAACTTTTCAGAATTTAACAATGTAAGATATTGGTCAGGCCCTTTAAGATTTGCACCAACACTGAATCATTAGCTACTTTTTTTGGTAATATTTCATTATCACCATTTTGGATGCATTTGCCACAAGTAACTGAATCTTGGAGGTGTCTGAAGAGACTTACTGTGCTTTCAAGCTGTATTTGTATCACATCTACAGTCAGAGCTGATTCCTAGGGGGAAAAAAAAATAACCCAGTTCTAGTGATCTGAGATACAGTTACTCAGACCAGCTGGGAAGGGGACCCAGGCCAGCCTGGCAGCTCCCTCTGGAACTGCTGTTTCCTCCATCTGCCACTTTGCTGCCTTTTCCACATCCTTTCTGCAGGAAGGCTTTTTATTTTTTAAAAGCTTCCCCATTCCCTTTCTGTACAGGGTCCCTCACTGCCCTGAGGCATGTGGGCTGGCCAGCAGCCCAGCCAGTGCACCTGCTGCTGCTAGGCTGGCCTCAGCAAACGAAGGGGTCTTGCCTCTCTTTGCTGCTCTTGGGTCTTCCCCCAGATCACACAGCAAAGTTATCCACCCGCCTTCTCACTGATGCCTCAGTGCTGCCCCCAGATCGCTGCCCCTGGCTCACACCGACAGCCTGGCTCAGGGACTGGCCCCCAGGAGGCCTGATGCCCCCAGCACCTGCCTGCTCCCCTGCCAGGAACCTGAGGGGCTTCACACCACTAACACTGCGCGTTATCCGCGTGCAGGCCAGAGCCAACAACACTGCCATGCAGAGACAATGGGGGCCAGACAGAGAAAACGCCAAAAGGGCATTTCCACAGGCACCCCAGCACTGGGGCACCCTCAGTACCTTCCTTCCACCTTATCTGCACTTGACCAGCAATCCAGCCTGTGAACAGTCCCTGCTCCCCAAGACAAGGGCTTTCCCTGCCCCTTCTGAAATAGCCACCCAGGCCCTTCTGCCCACTCCTAGCACCTTCTCCCTGCTTCAGTGGGCTCAGCTGTGCCGGGGGCAGCCACACCACCTCCATGCTCTCAAGGACTCCATCCCACGTGCGGCAGGAGGCACTTCCTTACTGAAATAAGGGCCCAGGAGGAGGAAATTAATGTAATGATCAAAGATGTTTCCCCAGGCTGTGATTCTTTCATCTAGCCCATTGCAGTGTGAGTGCTGACAAGAGGCACTCTCTGCAGATTCAGAAGGGTTTTAGTCCATTTTGGCAGAGGGGCAACAGGGCTCCCTGACCTGAACATCATAAGTGTCATCTGTGGTGTTGATAACTACTAAGGCCCTTTCCTTGGTGGAAAAGAAACAACTGGAAAAAAGAACTAGAAACCACATTAAAAACTACTTTTGATTGCCTGGGGAAATGTGCTGTCATTCCCTGACAGGCCTCCTCGCACCTTGCAAATCTTGGCTGATTTCAAGCATCTGACAGGCAGAAACCTAAAAAAGTAGAGTTCCTCCAAGCATCATTGAAATTAGAGCATTTTTTTTTTATCTTTTGGCTTACACCAGTGTGTTTGTAACCTGAACCAACCATTGCATGTTGCGTGACAGCCCCTTGGACAGTGAGGCCATATGCAGGGAGAGGAGTGAGTGGAGTATTGGGAAGATCTAAGAACAAACCCCTGTCTTCACCTCAAAACAGGGTAAATAATTTTGCAAGAAAAATAACTTGTTAATTTATTCAGAATTTGAAAAAAATCTCATCATCTTGAAAATAAAGACTTGGGGAACTGGTGTGTTTGTGTGGAAAGATATTGTCATGGAAGAACGATACCATACGGTGAGGAAGTGAGGACTGTGCTGTCTCCTCAAGTGCTTGGCAGACTTCCTGGAAGAAGATCCAAAATGTCTGTGAGATGGACACTCTATCAAGTCTGTTTTAACGGGGAGAGGGCCAAAACCTACAGTTCATTTACAGGGTGCCCTTGGCAGAAAATGTTTGCCTTCAAGATTTAGAGTAAGTACTGGGACCCTGGTTAGCAGAGACTGAATGCTTTGCTGACTCATACTATATATAATGAAAGCTTAATAAAATAGAATATATCTAGTTCATGAAGTCTCTTGATACCGTGTTGTAATTTAGTCCACCAACAGCCTTTATTTAAAGTTGGATTCTATGAGTCTGTTATAATGAGCTAAAAAGTGCATGGATAAGCAGTTATTTCTGAAAATGTGGCTCCCTATCGATGTATATTTTGCACAGCCTGTATATCTTAATTGAATTGAAATGAACATGGGACCCTAGGGTTTTTTAGGTCTAGTGAGGCATTAAATACTCCAAAAGCACAATAAAAAATGAAAAAAACCCCACTTGTCCAAACTATTGAACCTTATTGCTTTAGCTCTGGGCACAGTACTCTTACTACCTTGCAAAAGTACACAAAATCATTGTTTACAGCCCTTCATAGTCTATACCTACAGCCTTCATACCTATAATCTCCTGCACCTTTGATGAATCTGTATTTCTGACTTCAATGCTCCTATTGCCCCTTCAAGTTGACTCCCATGTGCTCATATTTTCTTTTTTTTTTTGAAGCCTCTCACTCAAGTTGTACTCCTGTGTTGATTGGAAACACACACAGTTTTGGCCATAATGACAAACCATTGCCCTCTCTGTTCAGATGGAGCTCTATTTTACTTACTTCTAGGCAATTCTCTCTCCACTGGAGTTGGATTAAGATCATGTAGACAGGTCTTGTAAAATTTTTGAATAATTTGTGTTTTGTTATTTATGTTGATATATGCAGCCATGTACAACACTAGCTGTTCTGTGTATTAAATACACAAAAAATTGAAGCTGATGTAAAAGAATGATGTAGCTCAAAGTAAATATCAGAAAATAAACTTTTCCAAAGTGAATCTTTTAAAAGCTTAAGAGCTGTTGGTGTCAAAAACTGTTCTTGTTCATTATCATACTTCCTGCTTTGGGCTGATACCAAGTACCAGAGCAATCCTGAATACTTTAAGCGAGTCACTGATCAACCTATTTTTGACTGAAATTTGGAGACCCCAATGGGTTAGGCAATTACAATAAAGATCTGAAGTCTTGGATGCTTACCCAAATTGAGTTGAACCACTGAATATTTTTGTTCGCCAATCACGCTTGGATGATACTATTTACATTGTCACAGAGGGAGTATTATTGATCACCTTCCACTACCATGACTGTTACAGTGTCAATCAAAAACAAGCAGCTTGATAACATTCAGACTCCAGCTGTACAAATGCTCTCTTTTTGGGGCTCATTAGTTTGATCCAGCTGGCATCTTTTCAGACAGAAAAAAGCATTAGTGTTTTCCTTCAGTACAAAGTTCTATGAAAATATTTTGCATAAACTTGAATCCTAATTAAGTAAAGATGATCTTTCTTAAAAAAATAAAAGAACTCTTGTTTAGGTATTAGAACTACAAGTGACATACTGTTAGGATGTACTTTTATTCTATATTTTGATATCCCAATCAAAGATTGTTGGTAGTGGTTGAAAATGCCCATACTATGGAATGGACTTGAAATCAAAGACTGAATGCTTACATTATGGTAGAAGGACTTGCCCACAAATTAAAATATGTTCATTTCAAGTGCCAAGCAGAATACATTGATGGACTGTAGTGTAGAGCCAGACAAAGAAAGGAAGGTCTACTACTGTTATGCATTAGTAAATTCATTTCACCTGTAAGGAAAAGAATATAGATTTTGTTCATCTCAGTCAGTTGCTAGTATGACTGAATTCAAATTCAGTGACATCAGCAATACAGATAATGGTACTGTAGCAGAGGATGGCAAGAAAAGGTGACCCAAGATTAACAAATGTCATTTCATTAGAAGCGATCAAACCCAGTGTGTCTTCAAGAGAAGGTAGAGTGGGATCTGTAGATTCTACTGCTCCGTAAGTCTATGATAACCTTTGTAGTGTCTATGGGTTTCAAGCTACAGTTGATTTTTTCATTGTACTTACACATAACCATGACACACAGACAGAAAGAGCGATAACATGGGACAGATACTCTGGACACCTGCTGGTATAAGTCAGGAGAAACTATATAAATCAAAGGAGCTAACATAGCTGTAATTAAGTAGTGAAGATCATAGGTGGAGAAATTGTTTACATAGTTCAAAAATATGGGCCTGATTCAAAACCATATTGAAGCAAATGAAAATATTTCCAAATCACACCAGTAAATTTTGGATTAAGCTTCTATACCAAGACACATTGAAGCAACATAGAATTGTAATTTTGCTTTTTGTGAAGAACCTTTTTATTTTTTGAATTTGAAGTTTTGAGAGTTGGTTTTTCCTAATAAGGTATTATCATATTTTTCCACTTAAGTACTCAGTGTGGGACAACTTAATCATGTGAATGGCCATCTTGAAGTTAATGAGATGATCCATGTGCTTAAAACTAAAGACTTCTGTAAATTGTTGTCACAATTACTTGAAAGAAAAATTCAAATGCCATCATGAATGACAAGAAGTTAATTCAGTTGTTCATTGCACTTAATTATTTAGCATTGTACTATGTTTCAAGGGCACTAAGAAATCTGATCTCACCAACATTTTCTACTGAATCTGAAGTTTCTTACTTTGATGTTCTCAGCTTTGTTACAGTTAAGGGTATGCAAGAAAGCCAAGACTCACTATATTTTTTATTATCCAAAAGAGTTTTTGTTTCACACCCTATTGTTTTGCCAGTTATTAGGCCTAGCCTAAAGGACACAGCCAGAATAAATATGGACCAATAACCAAACTGTATTTGATACAAAGGGTCAGTACATGGGTGAGCACTGGGGGTACAAACAAGTCAGATTATACATAATTGACATCAATCCCACTGACCCCAACAACAAGACCCCACAACCAACAACAGGTGGAATAAATGGTAAAATAGTCTCTCATAGAAGGGACAGGAGACAACCGAGTCAACAAGCCAAATACATAAGACCAAGGAAGCCACACACTGAATCTCTACACAGCCCACACTTACAAAAGCCAGACCTGAGTAGAGCCCAGTCCCAGGGAGGTGGGAGATCCTTCCCCAACAGGGAACTCTACACAGGACATCCACCTCACACACAGACACTGCCCCTCCTGCAAGTGGTCCCAGCTTTTATCCCTCAGTGGGACACCTGACCTTGGGTTACTTAATGTGGGACACCTGGGGCTCATTCACCCAATGGCTCTGTCTGTAAGGCCGGCACCACCCTGGAGGGAAGCCTGAAGGCAAATTCACCCCCCTTTGGGAAGGGCTGTGGGAATCACCCATATGTCAACCTTAATTTGGGGCTTGGGGTTGAGACCCCAGCATTTCACCTATTTACATATTAGGTCTCTAAAGTAAAAAATTAGAAACTATTTTATATAGTCTTATTTTGCTACAGAGGCAACCTGTCCAGTTTATCAGAATATGACTACATGCATATGTACAGGAAGCAAGATTGAGTACACAATGTATTTGCTCATGGTTGCCAAATAAACAGGCATGGGGAGGAATAAAGCAGGCAATAATCCTTTAAGGAAATCCTGAACATGTGAAAATATATCTGCAATCTGAATGTTTTTCTCTTTCTTGCTTATTTTGAAACAATCTCTTAGAAGTACAATTCCAGGGTTTTGTTTCAGAATCAGCCTTTTCAGATGAGTAAATATGAGACAAATGTGTGAATTCAAACCCAAGTCTCTGTTGAGTCAACAGGATTGAAATGACCTGGTATGTAAAGATTTATGCAAGCACCAGACTCCCTACAGAAACAGGTATTTAGCTTAAAATATTTGTTTATGTCCAAGTCCAATGTATTGTTTCTTTTCTTGTCACCAGTAACAAAAACCTTTCAGAGACTTTCTATCTCTTTGTAGGTTTACACTGTGTTTTTCTTAGATATTTTTACATTTCACATTACAAATTGTATTCTTGTAGTTGTGAATCTCTGGTAAAGTCTTCCCTTCATTTGTTTTGTTTGCCCAGTATACATCCAGAAGAAAACACTTCTTTGGCTTAATTTTCAGACATTCTGAGCATCACAGGGCCTCATTGATATAAGATATATTAGTCAGGCCAGGAAAGTAACAGGATTTGTGCCTAACCTGAGACATCTAAATTTGCCTCGAGGCACCATTATGTCTTGTGCAATAGATTATTGGGGAAAGTCTTGCTGGGTGGACGGCCCCTTCTGTGGTATCCCATACCTTAACTCTCTCTTTCATATTGAAGCTCATACTGACACATCTCAGAATCTAATTATGGTAGCAGGACTCACTTAGCTTTTTTAATGTATTTTTACTCTAAAGCAATGCTAATGCTAAAGGCAGTGACATCCAAAGTACAGAAAAAGAAATATGGAAAGTATTGTTTTGTTCAAGGCACAAAATGAAGCTCTGATGTATAGAGTCCCAATATTTAAGATACCAACAAGAAGTATTCTCTGACTTATGATAGCAGCTGGGAAGTAGTTTGAGTGCTGCTAATATTTATAATCTGCAGTATTTTGTGTTTGTTACAAAGCATTTAATTACTTGATCTGGATCTACAGTCAGTGACAACTAAACAAATAAACCCTGATTTTGGTGGAAATGTTTTACATCTCTTTCTACATCATGAATCAAATTACAAGATAACTAGCTGAGCTTGATGTTGGAGCTGAAATCCTTATCACTGTAACTGACTCAGATATGACATCTTACTTTAATATTTGCAAATATGCAAAGTAATTTAAATAATTAACTTCATTAAAGAAAATATACAGAGCATAGGAGGAAAATGAAGTAATAGGAGAAAAAAGAGAAAGAATGTACAGTAGGGAGAGCCAAAGCTAAGGCAAAGTGCATTGCTGGTGGATTCTGCCAAAGAGCAGAAAGGAAGTTTCCATCCAAAATTCTGTTTTCCTATTATTCAGAGCTGTGGCTGCAGTCACTCTCTGCTAAACCAGTGTGGCAGCTGTGTCAACTCCAGTTTAAAACCTGGTATTTCACATGTTCACTTGTCATTTAAGCTCCATGAGATTCCTCTTGAATGGATTAATGCATGCACAATGAGCAGTTTTCTCTGGAATGGTAGAAGTCCCATAAAGGCCAATCCTTATCTTCCAAAGCATCATTGGATCAGAATTAAAATCTCTAAGTTAAAGCTGAATAAGTTAGCAAATCTAAAATACCATTTACTGCCCACTTTGTTCACCACATCCCTAGAAAATATGATGAGACTTAGCGTCTGCCAGAAGGGTTCTGATTACAACTATGTTTGTGGCAAATCCCCCTGAAAGTATCTTCACTCATAAAAATATGAGGGGGAAAAAAAAAAAAGAAAATGGAACAACATGACTTTAAAAATGGTTTTTAGATCATACTGGCTAGCAAGTTAATTCTGGCTACCCTGTTGTTTCCCAAGTGCATCCTTAACAGTTTCAGCACATGTGAAGAGATCAAATTATTTAAGTTTGAAGATTTATATATTCCAGACGTTTTATTTTATTTGATCAGCCTCTCAAGTTATAGAAAGAACTAGAACTATTCATAGCTTTCAATGGTATTTATAGTTCTGTATTTTAAAGCATCATTCTGTAGCTTACTGTCTGTGTTTTCTGTTACCCTGAAGTCAGTATTGGCTTGTAGTTCATTGTTGGCTCAGCTGACTGACTTTTGATGTTACTTCTTAAAGTATCTGTGTTGCTGCATCCTACAGGGAGACTGGCTATAGAGACTGCTTATTGTATCTCTATTATCACACAGTTCTTTTACAGTTTACTGAATTGCTTATCCTGGAAAAGCCAAAGTCACTGGGAAAAAATATTTACTTGGACAATACATATTAATTCAACAATGAGAGTCTCTGATTAACACAGCAGAACTCTGTTCTTTTGAATATTCTGCATTCTGAAACCCAGTCGTCACTAAGAGAGATTCCAGTGCTGATTAAATCCTGCAAAAGGCCTCTGTTGCCTTGCTAAACAGGACCTGGGCAGTCAGCCTGCAACTGTCATCCAGCTGAACTTGCTAGACATTGGCAAAAGATAGAGCAAGCTAAGGAAAGTTTCTCAAGCTCATGCAAGAGTAATTTCCTTTCCATCTGCCATAGTGGAACATGGTTTGCTTTTTCCAGCCAGCAAATCTTGTCAATGCCTGGAAAAATTATGCCTTCATAGTATCACTTGGCCTATGGTTCTTCTGAGACCATTGGCAGCACACTTTTCAGGAGCTTTTAGTCTAACCACTTCCCTCAGAAGTACCACCATGCTATAATTTTAGTGCTGCTAGTTGTCCAGTGTAGAAGGAAAAAGCTAGTGTAGTTATGTGAAGCAGTTGGCTGTGATGCTAATTTGAGATGCTAGTTTGAGTTATAAAATTCACAGGTTCATAGGACACCCAGTTTGGACACCAGCGTGACTTCATCAGTATGACCAGTTCCTTCTTACATCTTTGTTTTGCCCTTCCCAAAGACTACAAACTGGTCAGCTGTTTAGTCAGTCCTCTAGTCTAACAGTGTTAACACAATGGGAAACATGGTTTGCTCAGGAATAGGCGAGCTAGTCTGAACAAAATAGGAAGTGTAGGATTAAATGACATCTGAGCTGTTTCAATTAAGGAAAAAGCAAAACCATCAAAATTCTCCTTTTTTTTTTTTTTTTTTTTTTTCATTTTCATATGATCAGGATAGGGAGATCTAAAATATATATATTTTAAAATAGAGTCATGTGAAAACTGAGTGGAGAATTGTTTCTAACCACAGCAGTGGATAAACATCAGGGAAACAGAATTGTTGCATTAGCCAAAGATCAGCTTTATACAGGAGCAAATGGCCTTGAATACATTTAGGAATATATTAAAAGAAGGTTTCTAATCTTCAGAGGGATCAGATGTGAGAACAGCTTTTTAATAAAGCTTTGTAATAAACCTAAGGTATTAAGCTTGATCGGTTTATGATCATGGTTAATTACAATAGCTGAGACTGACTTGATATTTTAGGGGAACTCTTCCAGAACTGAATCCTGTATTGCCATCTTTATATGCTAAGGTCCTTGACAAAATGGAATTTTCAAGCAAAAAATTATAGAGGAAATCACATATGAAATCTAATTTTTTGTCTATGTGCTGTTCTCCTTTGCAAACTCAAATATGCAGATGTCTGTGCATATGCAAGACATATGTCTCTGTTCACATTTAACTATCTGCTCTAGCAACAGAAATCAAGGCTAATTCTAGGCCTTCATGGCGCTAGACATCTTCTGTCACACACAATGAGCTCTGAATCCTGTTCAAACATGTCACCAAAACATCTTGCAATTAAATGAAAGATACCAATGCTGTGCACCTTAGGATATAATTTCAGTGGTTCTGAAATACAGATGCACCAGTCTTTGATTTTTACACATTTAGGATGAATTCCTGGGAGGAACAGCTGTGGTTCCTCTCTCTATATGTTCTTATTTTAACTAGAAATGTAAGCAATTAATTATAGGAAGATTCAGCACCAACAGATACATATAACTAACAATGCCTTACTGTTAGGATTATTTATTGTGTTGATACAATGCCCCATTTTTCCATTATGCTCTTCATTGCTATTAACTTTTCAGTTCCGTACCTCTTTAGAAAAGTGTTTAGAAAAAATGTGGGACATTTAGCATGGTATTGCATTCACAGATAGATATATCTCCTTTGATTAACTCTCATTTTTCTGGCAGAAGGCATTTGCTTAAGCAATAGGCAGTGCTTTCTTTTGTGTTGTCTTCTTTGTATGCCATCGTGTCAATGGCTGCTTCTTGTGTTTAATTTCTATAGTGCCTGACACATCATGGGTGTTCTTGGAATTAAGATCATGAATTGTCCAATGGTACTAAGAACAATAGTAATAATAATACTACTTAATAGCTTTTTGTTAGAAACATGAAAGATTTTGCAAAATTCATTGTACTCCATCTGTACAGTATACTTGACACGAAGTTAGTTGAGTTTTAATTACTTGTTCTTACCAGGTTAAATAGCTAACATGTTTGAAAGTCCAGTAAATTTCTTAAGATATATTAGCTTAATGAGGCATATATAGGCCCCCATATTCTTTGCTCTTATATGCCAACTTTGTGATTAATGACACATCAGTGAACATTTGAAGTGAATGATGAAAATGATCATCCAACCCTGATAATGAATATGCTAAAGCAACACTCAAGGAAGGCATCAGAGAGGGAGAATCTAGGTAAACATGCCTCCGTTTTCTGCCATGGTAAGTTAAAATCAAACAATATTTGTTTTTACATTGTAGAAGGCCCCAAATAGATTTGATTGATTGCTTCTTCTTTCCCAACTTGTTCTTTCTTCTGTTTTTTTAAGCTACTTCCTCAGTGATGAGTAAGAATGGAACCTAGCTGTGAATAAAGGTGCCAGAAAGATGGGAAATGCAGATCATCACAGAATCCATCAGAAAAGGATATTCTACATCTGTCCATAGATCAGAGTTCAAAGATCGCATTAAAATATATTGAACCTTTCACTCTTTTCTCAAACTGATGATAAAGGAACAGGACTACAGATTTTACAATATTTGTTCAGAGGGAACTGGTCAGGCATGCAGTGCGAGCTAGAAATTATAGCACTATTTTAGGAATAAGAGTTTCTGTTCCTCTGCCTTCTCTTTAGATAATTTGTTGTGTCTTGTTCTTGTACTGCTGCTTTGAATTGTGTTCATAAAGAATTTATAGATACTGTAGTGGTACTTTGTACTTCTGTCAAACTTTTCAGCCAAGGATCTCAGAGCACCATTCAAAATTACTAAGACTTATCATGCTTCCAACAGGTGGGTTTACACAGGCATCAAGGTATTGGGGAGTCTGTTTTACACAGCCTGTCCTTTGCTACAAGTGCCTGTCTTCGTTATGGTGGAAAGATAGGGGACTATTTGTCAGACTCTTTGTTCTCCCCTAATAGCCTTTGTTATGCACGTGACAGTTCAGGGTATGTGGACCATTAGAGGATGTATGCCTAACCCTGGTACCAGTAAATGGACTTGCCTGCCTTCTCCAGTGGAAGAAGCCTATACTTTGTGAACAAGTTGAAAATGGGAAGGAATATGCACATTCTGACTGCATAGCCCTGCAGACAACAGAGTGGGAAGAAGCTATTGACAATGATAAACAGAGTTATTTAGTTGGATAAACAATCCAAAACCTGGGTAGATATGTAATGCTTTTTAATGGTGTTGCACAATAGCTATAAATTAAAAAAAAAAAACAACAACAAAAAAGTAAACCTTAAGGGGAAATCATAGATACATTGAAGTCAGTATCAAAACTCCTTAACTTGAATAGGCCAGAATTTAACTTTGAAAAGATTGTAGAATTGTTGGATAAAAGAAGAGGGTAGATTTGGGAAAAGAAAAAATCCTTACACTAATATTTAACAGCCTGAAAAATAGTTGATGTGAGAAACATCTGAAGTGTTATTCCATGAGCTGATTAAATTTTTCTTGGACAAAGCAGTTGTGAATATACTGCTATGTGTTGGATGAAATAATAGGCCTTTTTCATCTTTTAACTTCTGCTACACTGCTGTAATAAAAGACACAAAAATCAATTCTTTCCAGTGGTTCAACGAATTATTTCACTTTATAAAGCTAGAAAAGTGCCAATTCACTTGGCCATGTCCCTTTAAGGTGACATTCTAATAAAGTGTGTTCAATTATACCAAGTTTGAAAACTTGTACTATCTTTTTTTCTATATTCAAAGGATTTCACACAATTTTGACACAGTTAATCTCATTGTCATTTTGTATCTTCACTAGTAGAGAGCCATGGTTTCTGGATCTCTCTGGCTTTCTTGCAATACAACCATAAAGCATAAATATCATGCACAAAATTATTTTTATTTAATGTGATAATGACATAATGATTGAGACAGGAATCTTGCTTCTGTAGAAGTAATTCATTTTTTATACACTGTAAATGGAGAATTATGCTATCTTCTGTTTCTGGTGAATGGAAATTCAAAAGCAAACCTTTCAAAAAACTTAATTTAAAATCAAACACAATTAAGCACTTCGGGTGTTTAACAGAATATAACTGGCAATGTGGCTTTACCTAAAGCAAAACTGGAGAAAATGGCATCTCTCTGTAGGAATGACCTCTGTGGTGATGAAGACTTTGTCTTAGTCTTTGCTGGGTTTATAACACCAGTTATTCATTGAAAATATGGAAGCTAACATCCCAATTGAATTAAAAGTGATTTAGTGAGCAGCAAGCCTTTTAATATAAATTTAGCAGGATGGAAAATTCAGTCACATTTTAAAGCAAATCATGTCTAAAACCAGGGAGATGACTAGAAAAAGGGATAAAATGTGGGTAGGGTTTTACCAGACTAACCTGATACAAGTTTGGTAGAGTTCTGCACAGCTCTGTTCAAATAAAGATGTAAAGGAAAGTGCAGCAGGCTAGTAACAAGGTCAGAACGAAGGGGAATGACTCTTTATGGCAGATGCTGCATGGTGTTGGCTGTGTAGTAGGCAGCCTTGTGAGTGCAGTGCTGAATTCAAGTTCACAGACCTTGTCTTTATCTAAGCATCTCAGACTTCAAGATTGCCTTGGTTGAGCCAGCTTGTGTCTGCATGCTAAACAGCCTTATAGAAAATGCCTCAAAGGCTTAACTTGCACAGCCTGGTAAAGTCACAGCTGAGAGATGTGAATGGTGTCTGTAAGTTAGAGAAGGGAACTATTAATTAGCACAAGAACTGGTATACACCTAAGCTAGGTGAGAACTGTGTTTTAAAAGTTAACAGAAGTGTGAGCTCTAATGCACACATCCAGGAGAAACTGAGGGAAAGACAGAGAGACAACTATTACAATTGGACTTGATAGGCTTAGGCAAGGGGATGAGTATTACATATTTTTATTTTTAGATTTTGTGAGCGTGAGGCCAAGACTGTTACTGTTGAGGTCTATTCTGACACTGATTTAAAAAGACTGTAAACATGAAGAATTAAGAGGGAAGGTTGGACAATGATCTTAGGTGAAATGCTGACCCCAGTAAAATCAGTTCAAACTGCTGATATGATGAGGCTAGGATTTTACCTTGACTAAACTGCAGAGATACTCCTAGGTGTTTATTTTGTCTGGCGATGCAGAACATCTAGTAGCAGAAACACATATTGAAACATCAAAGCCTTTATTTGTTTTGTGCCAGTTCAAAGTACATGCTGCCATTCTAAACACTTCAGCATAACTTTCCTCTTTTAGAGTCAGAGTGGCTTATTTTCTCCTGTAAAGAAGAACTAGTAGCATGCTCTCTGAAGGTAGTGTCACGCTGTTCTAAGTTGCTTGTTCTAGCAATACAATAGGCATTTTCATAGTCAAGGAAAATGACTAATTAACATTTAGTTAACATGTTGAATGCCTTGGACGTCTTTAAAGGAAGAAGTACTTGAAAAAGAATGGCTTTTACTCAGTTTCTAGTTTTTCTCCTTTACTGCCAAGAAAGAGCAATTAGGTAAACTCAGTTTAAAAAAAAAATCTCTTTAAGTTTTATACATAAGAGAGAAAATGTAAAAGAAAGAGCTGGAAATATAAATGCCATTAAAACTTACAAAGCAATTTACTACAGTGTGAGGCCCGATTTCTGCATGGTTAGGTCCTTAGTTTTTATGCTCACTCATGCTGAATGACATGCAGAGCTGGTGCGTGCCTAAATCCTGATGGTTTCACTGCTGTCAAATCACAGATATTGATGTTCCCTGGAGGATAACAAACTATTCTGTTATACCAGAGGACTGAGGAGTGAGAAGAGAGATACTTCTACCCACACGTACAGTTGTTCTGGGACTGCACGATTACAGCAGTATAATGTAAATTCAGGAATGTGTGGTAAAGATTTCATTTTTAATCTATTACAAAACCAGATACATATGCAAAAGCACTGAACTTATGGGAGAAAAGCTAAAATCAATGGTTGGACTAGATGATCATCAAGGTCCTTTCCAACTTAGATGATTCTTTGATTCTGTGAAAAAGCCCTGTAACTTTTCTTCTCATCACCACAGGAAAATAAATGCTTCCTCCTGTGCTTCTAGGTCACAGTCATATTTAGCAGAGTTAAAGCCATTTATTAATCTTATTAACATTTCAATTAACAATTTATATTCAATTATATTAACATTTATATTATATTAACATTTCAATTAACAATTATATTCAATTAACAATTCTTATACCAGATCTCCTGTACATACTTGTTTTTTATCTGAAGATGAGGTTCACATGCCATGGACTAACAAAGGCAAATATGGCCGGGTCTCTAATGCTGTCTTATGTGTCTCAAACTCAATGTGGAAAGTTCAGTACTGTGTCTTCAGAAGTAATTTCCAAATGCAAATGCACTGGCTAACAGATTCCTATCTCAGAAAGACAGGCAATTTCCTTGCCCTATGACCATTTATTTTTCATAAAGAATGAAATATAAGGCAGAGTTTTATTTGTTGACAGTTATCAGCAGTAACTCAGACTCAACATTGACCTAAATTCTTCCTGCTCAGAAGCGCTGCAGTAGAAAATAACAAAGGCAGTGTTGCTTCTCAAATGGAAAAACCTGAAATTGCTGGAATGCCTGCAAGTTCAAGGCCTCCACTTTTACTATTCAATTCCTTACAGTAAATTCTTATGTAGTAAAATTTACCCATTTGCTAGGTATTCCTGTACTGAACTAGATACCCTAATATAATAGTTTTTCTCCTTTTTTTTTTTCCCCCTCAAAAGCTCTTTTTATAAAAAAGATTGTGAATATCATTTATGAAGGAGTGAGAATCCACAATTTTATGCCCAGTTCTATTTTTTTATTTTGCATGTGTATGTAGAACCTTGTGCGGAAACACAGCATTATGGAATTTCTGCAAAGAGTTCAGTGATGATGGTGCTGTCTTTTGTGTTGCTGTTTGAATTTAAGAATTTGGCCAAAGTAAATGTTTGGAACTTAAATGTCTCAGTCTTTCACTGCCTTCTTTATAAGGGTGAATATTTTTATGACAGAGAGGATTCTTGTTTATAGTGTTTGGTAGCTTCCTAATGATGTATCATTTTAAGGAACATTTATTTGAGAAACAACTAAACGACCTCATTAAAACTGGTGTTAGCATGTGTCAGTGCTCCTAACAATTATCACATCAGCAATAGCAGTCTTCATCAGTGACTTTTTTATTTTACTATGATAAATTACTCCAGCTAATGGTAATTAAAACTCTGTGTACAGCTTTGACGTCTCAGCAGGAAATTCCACCTTTCAGCTGAGAGGTTTTGGGGTAAGATATAGATAACAATATGGTAACCTCCCAGTACACATTGCACCCTAAGGTAGATTGGTAGGCAGCCAGTTGTCTCATATACTGTCTCTGAATGCCAATTTATCTCAGATTTCTTTCTTTTGCTGTTTCTCTTCCTTCATTGTATTTACTGTAGTTGGCCAACTACTGATTTCTCTCTGACATTAGGAGATTTTTTTATACACAGGGAGCTGTCTACCTGTCAAAGATTTCCTTTCAGTCCCCAGGGGTGAGAGGAGCTGAACAGAATGGTTGGAGAAAATAAATTGCTCAGGAGCGTTCCCCACTGTGCTGAATCCAATACAGAAATACAAATGAGAGCAAATAGTCTAGCCAAAGTCTGCTAGCACTGTGCTGCATGGAACATCTCTACACAGGAACGGGGGGGGAGGCTTGACCTCCCTGGCATCTATAAAAGGCCAGGAACAACCCGTCCTGTCTAGTGCTGCTGATTTAAGGTATGATACTGCAATGTTCTTCATTGGAAGAACAATGCAATGGCCTTCATCTTGGAAGCAAAAAATATATGCTGTACCTTTACTTCCTGATATATCTGAAGAAAATTGAATTTTATTTCTTTTTTTCCCTTTCAGCATGGTGTTGGAAGATTTTGGAGGACTGCATATCAAACAAAATAACAACACTCTTTTTATTTGCAAAGGGTAATTCCAAGTACAATAAGGATGAACTTTGTGCAACCTTTCTGCGAAGGCTTTTTGTTCTGTGGGTACATTTGTGTAACTGATTCTACTGTGGTTCTTTAGAGGCAAAGAAAGAGACAAAATATAGGACATGTTAGGAAATAGACTGTTATCGCTGGAGTTAGTGATGGCCCCTTTGATAGTGTGCGGGTGAGGGAGACAGTCTGTGTTTTTTGGTATGAATGTCTACCACTGTTATCCTGCTTCACAGAGTAAAAGTTACATTTTCTCTATACTTTTGGCCTAAGAAATGGACAGTGAAGGCCCTGTACGAAAGTACACCATATAAAATTTTGCTCCTGGTGAGTGCCCTGCTATCCATAGCTAAGCTGAAGACAGATCTAAACAATAATTTTATTTTCTCCAAACAGCTACTATATACAAGGATGCCACACATGGCTTTTGTGTGTCTCAGTGGGTGTATAACCAGATGTAGCCTGTGTATGTTTAATTTTCCATTAAACTGTTGGTGTTAGCTCCAGTAAGATGACAGTCTAGCCCTAAGAGGTTCCTTGTGCTACTTCTCCCTTGTACTGGTGCTGCTCAAATGCGGTGCTGTGTAAAGGGGGTCTGGGCCCTGCTGGGATCTGTGTGGAGGGTCTCTGTGCAACCACACTCTGCAGTCAACTCTGAAGTAAAGGAATTAAGGTGGAGGTTAGGCACTCTGCTAATATGTCTTTTTACTGCCTCTGAAGTATTCTGGTTCACATGAAAGTAGGTACTTTACTATAAGATGTATTTTAGTGTAGTCAGATTTGGGAACTGTAAATAGCATGGTTATATTGCATAAAGTAGGTAGTTTCATATACTGAAGAATATCCTACTAATAGAAGATGTCACTTTACTAATGTAATTTTGCATTATTCATACATGCACATTGAATTTTCACTTTTCATATTGCAATTTGTATTTGATCTCATTATTATACTTTCCTAGACTGCCATACCTCACTGGGGAGTTTTTAGGATGAGTATTTGGACTAGTTTTATTTTCTTGTTCCTGCTGTTCCCTTCAGAGGTGTCGTTAAGACAAGAATTTGATGCTCTATAGTTTTAATCATTTGTGTACCTCGGAGGGCTCATTAGACCTTGTTACTTGAAAGTGTGTGTGTATATAGAGACTGATAGACGGATATATATGCATATATATTGTGGTTTATGTTTGTAAGTTTGAGGGGGAAAGATAATGAATGAAGTCCTGTATGTAAAGCAAGAATCTTAAATATGTCATTGCTAACTAATTAAAGTTGAAAGAAGAAGGAGCTTATATGCTGAGTTCCTTTGAAAATCTGGCTGCTCATATACATAAGTAAGTATGGATTAAGGTATATAACTTCAGATTCTTATGCAGGAGTGAAATAATCCTCTAAATAGAGGTGTATTAAAAGTTGCGTGAATGTATAAACATTTCAATTTCATAGTACATCAATATTATACAAAGCCTATTCTAGAATGCTATTGAATATTGGAAAAGAATGCTCCTGAAAATAATACAATTCATGTTTTGAAAGTTGTCAGGAATCAACATTCAGACTTTGGCAATCTTGTTGTTGTTGTTATTATTATTAATGTGTCTGCAACACTGGGAAAACTGGACTTCATTTGCAACCCGAGTTGTCATTATTTCATCATTACAAACACAAAATAGACAAACAGGACCTTTTATTTCCCTCAAAGTTTCAACTTTTTCTTATTCTCTCTGGGTAATAATTCTTGAATGTTCTGTTCTTCTCTTCTTCCCGTCATAATGCATAGAGCATACTTGCTAAGACTGACATGTGTATAGTAGTACCTCTCTTGTATATTCTCTGTGTGCCTTAATCTGTTTGTTTGTTTGTTTGTTTGATTTTCTTTCTCATCCCTGCCATTGCAGGGTCAAAAGTCTAGACCAACCTTTGCAGAAGGTAACCTTCTTAAACTTCACTAAACTGTTCCTTGTGGCTCTTTGTGCAGTCTGGTGGATGAGTTGGTTTTAGTTCTCTTTCCTTGTCAGGAAAACTTCCCTGAAGCCTGAGGTGAAAAAGCAACATTTTCAGTCAAAGAACTTAATTCCATGACAAATGATACATTATTTTTCACTACAGGGCTTTCTTGTTATGATAAAAATTGCCCTTAAATGGCACCATTCCCCTGTGAACAAAATGAGAAAGCTCTAAGGACTAATTCTCATATGAAAACAGACCATTTTAGGCACTTCGCAGGTGTGAAAGACAGACACTGGTCAGGGATGTGTCAATAAACCTCAAAATCTAGGTGGAAAGCAATATTCCTATTTCATGAGTAAGTAAATGTGGGCATTCTGGTGCACTATGAACTTTCACTGAGATTGGTTTCAGTCAGGGAGAAGTCATTTGCTCCAAGGGCTGCTGTTCTGCTGCCCTGCTTTCCTATTAAAGGAAGAAAACAAGCAGATCACGTCTCATCTATTTTTTGATCTTCTGCCATTCCGTTTACTATAGAAATTAAATTATGCACCTGGGAAAGAGAGTGTAATCAACACTGATTACATTATAAAAGAGACATTTTCCTCCATCACTGACAATATATTTCTTGTGCAAGAAACTCACGGGATCTCAAATGTAGCCCTAGATTCATTCTGTGAACTTCAGTGTCAGCCAGCCTACAGGTTTCTGTCATCTCTGCTTGTTTTCTGTTGTAAAGAAGCAGTTCTGTTCATTTGTGTCGCAAAAGCAAACATGTTTTCATGTCCTTTGTAGACATCTTCTGATACTACTGGCATGAGATTTCTTCCCAGATTGCCTATGGGCTTTTTATGAGTGTTCTCCAGCAGCTCCAAATGGCTGGATCTGTCTCCCCTGTTGTGGCATAATACAATGTTCAGGACAAAAAAATCAGGAAATATGCGATGTTTGGAGATAGTTTGAGATCAAAACAGGATGACTGTTGCTTTCTGTGTGGGAATGTTAGCTCTGCAGCCCATCTGATATATGAGTGTTTGTCTCTCAGTATTGCCAGATGGGTATAAATCTGGGCTCTCAGGATTTGGAGTGCTAAATTTGTCAAGATGGCATTGTGAAAATATTAGCTGCTAGCTGCTAAACTCTCCATTCACCAGGAAGGCTGCTCTTGATGTTTTGTGATATGTGAAATGTTTGTCATTTTTACTTTTTTTTCCCCAAAATTTCTTGCTGGTGTTTATCTTGCCTAGGATTTAAAGCTACATTTGCTTTAAGATATGCGAAATAATATGTAAGTAAACAACATAAAAATCAGCTCTGTGATTCAAACAACATTTTCACTAATTAAAACTGTCTCCACATTTTCTCACTGTTGTTATACATTTTTTAATGTCTATGGTCTTTTAAGAACAATCATATAAGTGTATTAATTGTTATTTCTGGTTCTTGAATATAAGATTTAGCTGTAAGCTTCCTGCTAAGTCAAGCAAATACTCTCTCCTGTGCTGCTTGTGCCAGGATGTACAGTACTATCAATCGGTTTATTACTTCTTGTTCTTTCCAAGCTTTTGATTGCAGTCATAAACCCCAAAGGGACTCATTGAGCTTTTTTTCACTTTTATTTCCATGTGCTTGGAGCACTCTTAAAAAATAAGGTTTTTAACCTAGGCAGAACTTTTTTGAACACATGTTGAAAACCAGACCAGGTCCTAATTCTGCAGAAAGAATTTGTGGTCTTTCAAGAAGTCTTTGGGTCTGGACACAAACTGTCATTAATTGTAGTCTCTCAGAGTAAGCGTAAAGGTACGGCATTCGACAAACAAGCAAGGATAGCTCTTTGATTAGAGTAGCACTAAAGCTGTCTGGTTTTGAGTAGAAAGTGATGATGTTAGGTGTAGCTAGAAAGGTAAATGAAACCCCAAACAAATTAGAAGATATGATGAACAGTCTGGAGAAGTTTTGTGACATATAATAATCTCTGCAGATTAGAATAATTTGCAGGAAAAGAGGAAAAAAACATTATCTTATATGCATTTTGTAGGATGACTGGAGAGTATGTATATATGATCCTGCTCCCTCTCTTTTATGGCCCACCCCAAAGTATGTTGTGTTCCTTAGTGTTTTATTTCTTGCTAAAAAATACATATTTGTTCAGGAAGTTAGACAGTGTATATTGGAATAGCTCTGTGGAAATGGATGCATTTGTGCTGATTTGTATCAGTTCAGGACTCTCCTCATGTACCAGGGCTTTGCAGTCCTTTGAAAAATGACAGCAGTCTTTTGTATAATAACAGAATGTTGTTCTTTGGGCTATGGAAAACAACTTGAACTTCATACAACACTATGTTCAGTAAAAATATTTGGTATAGAGAGGATGGTGTTGATTTCCCCTACCATGAAAGCAGTCTGACTCTGTAACAGCTTAAATAAATTACTTATTAACATTTACAGCTGTTAACTTACTCATCACATCACAACCGATCAGTGTCAGCAGGAGTGAAAATTATGTTAAAGAAACTGGATTTAACAAGACAGAAAAAATTAGTTCTGGAAAGTTGAAACATTTAATTGCATGCTGTTTCCTGGGGATGAACCGCTTTCCTCAGCATAGCGGTCCAATGAGTTTCCCTAGGCTCTGGGTGAGCAGAGACATCTGCCTGTACAGTGTTGTTTTAAGAGTAAGACTTTAGAAATAACTTGACCTTGGATGTGAATGCGCTGTCTAAAGAGGTGTGCACACATCCTCATCTTCAAGGGGCATTTGAATCCCCGTTGCTATTCCCCTCTACTCTGCTCTCGTCAGACCCCCCCTGCAGTGTTGTGTCCAGCTCTGGGGGCACCAACACGAGAAGGACATGGACCTGCTTGAACGGGTCCAGAGGAGGCCACAAAGATGATCAGGGGGCTGGAGCACCTCCCCTGTGAGGACAGGCTGAGAGAGTTGGGGGTGTTCAGCCCGGAGAAGAGAAGGCTCCGGGGAGACCTTATAGCGGCCTCCCAGTGCTGAAAGGGGCTACAGGAACGGTGGGGAGGGACTCTGTGTCAGGGAGGGTAGGGATAGGATGAGGGGCAATGGTTTTAAACTGAAAGAGGGTAGGTTGAGATTCAATATAAGGAAGAAATTCTTCCCTGTGAGGGTGGTGAGGCCCTGGCACAGGTTTCCCAGAGCAGCTGTGGCTGCCCCCTCCCTGGCAGTGTTCCAGGCCAGGTTGGACGGGGCTGTGAGCAGCCTGGGCTAGTGGAAGGTGTCCCTGCCCGTGGCTGGGGGGTGGGAACTATAAGGTCCCTTCCAACCAAAACCATTCTATGATTTCAGAATAGAATAGGCTAATGAAGGGCTGAAACTTTGCATCTGGTTCATTTTTCATAGAGTCTCTGCTTTGAGATTAAAATTGATGTTAAAGTGGAAGTATTTCCCCTGGTAATGTATGCAAATTGGTCAAAATTCTTGCTTATTTTATCACTAAAGTTTTACGGGGACATAAAGATTATTCCTTTTACTGACTATTCAGGAGATAGCATATTTAAAATCCAGCATATTCAGTCACATTATATGTGTAATTCATTTAAGTATGAATGGGTTTCAAATCCCTTACTGACTTCAAAAAAAGGAAGGGCTTAATCTATGAACTTTTCTATAGTTAAATGAGTGGTACTGAGAACATAGAATCATCTTTGGTTAAAAAATCCAGAACATTTAAAAAAGCTTTCTTTTTCTGTGGAGGTAGTTTGATTTTTAGGGTTGTTTAATGAAAGTAAGGGAGTTAAAAAATATTAATCTGGAAACCTGTAGTGGCCAAGCAGAGAGTCCTGTAGACAAGGTGCAACTGAAACTCTGGAAACCCACCATCATTCGTTTTCCCATTTTAGCTCAGACAGAATTCCCAGGTTACCTCTGCTTAAGCCAAGTTTATACCCCTCCACCATACATCGCTGTCTGTTGGCTAAGATATTTAAGAGAAAACATAAGGATCCATAGGTATTTTCATTTTTTTAAATGAAAAGGCAAGATCGAGTTTCTGTTTCTTTTCAGAATTCATAGTAGACAACATACTGAACTTTTACAAGATGCTATAGGAATAGTACTGTAAATAAAAAAAAAAGTAATCTGGAAATCTGTAAAAATCCACGCGGTAAATAATCCCTATTTTTCTAACATCTGAGGCAAACAAAACAGATCTAGGATTCTGCACTATGGAGAAATCCTCATGTTTATAGTTTTAACCAAGATGCTGGAAATACTGTCTTGTCTTCCCATTTCTTTGGATGAAACTAGCCTTTTTTAAGTGAAGCATTCAAAAAGCCCCTCCTTTTTCTCATCTCTTAGAAGAAGTTCATATGTATAGGTGGGATGTCAGGATCTGGCAGAAAGACTCAGTATGATGGTGAGAATAGGCCAGTCACTAAACAAAACACTGTAATAGGAGTTTTATTTGTGTGCTGTGTTTTAATTAGTATGAAATGCCTAGGATAAGATCAAAATAAGCAAATGAATATTTGATGATAACGATAATGCCAATGTAGTATAGTGCATCTGTAATCTCAAATATAGTTAATGGCTCAAGTTATTGATCTTAATGGGATACAAAAGAGAGAAAGAGAATATTGTCTATTGCTTATACAATACTGTTGATTTTTTTCTTGAATGCACTTCTGTTAACACTGTTCCAAATGTAACAGGTGGTTCTACTGTATTTAACTAGAAATAGTTTGCAGGCTACTCTATTAAAAATAGAAAAAACCTAAACATGGGTTGAATTTTGTCAATTCAAATTAAAAACATGTTAAGAAAAAACTCTGATGTTGGCCTAATATAACAAGGTTATAAATAAATTGCTCACTGTTCTCATGTATTTTTAGTAAATGGATTTGGGAATAGCACAACAATTCCCCAAAGCCCAATTAAAGTCTCTTAACTAATTTAACAAATGTGTTGTAAATGGGTAGCTGGAGATACTTTAAATAAACATACATTTCACGGAGGAACTTTAATAGCCAAACAAATGGAAAATCAGTTCAAATGCTGTAGCTTTCTCAATTGTCCTTAATAAATTAGTCATAAGAAAACCAAACACAATTAACAAGCACAATCACCATACTTTTTTTTTATTATTATTATTCAGATGACAGCATTTTGCTGTATGTGTCTTCTAAGAATGTCTCTTAACTGAGAAGCAATTTATAAAGTATTCAAATCCTCACTGGAGTTCTTTCTTTTTACCTGAAGTTACAATTATTTTGATGAGTTTTGCTTGTTTTCTTTCAAATTCATTCCAAATGTATGGTGAAAAAAAATACACTTCAAAATCTGAGGTTTCTAACTTAGTAGTGAAGTAACTCTGGGTCTCATTTAAGAAAAAGGCACAGATCTCTCCTTTTCTCCCTTGGTGAAACCTTGCCAGCCAGCCAACCGATGAAATGAAACATCTGGCTTTCCAGTGAAGATTGCTCTGGCATTTTGCCTGCACAAATTTTGTCCTTGTGGAATCCCTGTAAAGAGTGCAAACTGCATCAATTAAAGAAGACTGAAGGGCACATACAGCAGCTGAGCAGCATGTGTGCTGGGACTGCATTTGATGGGCTGATATCAAGCAGGAAGATCAAGTGCGAAAAGAGACAGCTGTGGAAAATCTACTCAAGAGCAAATATTTAACAAATTGGGAGGTAGAAAACATCAGTCCAATGTCTTGTTTTTCTGGAGCACTTAAGATTCAATAAGGTCACTAAGTCTTTCCCTCTCCTTTCCTTGTGATGTTTTATAGAAAATAATTTTAGAAATATGCTAACCAGTCAGATGTCTTCCTTTTACCGTAACCCATTCTGGCTCCATGAACATGAATTAAGGAACAGGAGTTTCTCCCTTCATTTTGAAAACCTATCAGACTTGTTATTCATAGGAACGGCCAGACACATTGTCTGATTATCAAAAAGTAGATTCAGGAAGGAATCATCTTGGTCTACAGAAGAATGTAGCATGTTCCTCTGAGTGAAATTTTGACTTATGCAGTATGGAAAAGCAAAGCAAAACATGACTTAATAGTTTGGAAAAGATTGGTTTCGTATGGCATTGGTGACTCAGACCCTGGAATACTCTGTTATGATCAAAACTCCACACATATATTGTTAAAAAAATGGAGAAAGAGTGAAAAAGAACTACAAAAATGGTCCTGCAAGCTATAGAAAATGCCTTATGATGCCAAACACAAAAGCTTGCTCAAGTGAGTTGATGTAAAGAATGAAAAATGACTTGATAAAGCTTAAAGACAGAATATTCTGGACAATTTCATGATCTAACCCTCAAAAATTAAACTTTGTAGTAAGAAGCACATAATTCTCATAATTTGAAAAGTGAGATTGACAGAGAATGTACGGAAAAAATTAATTGTGAATGCATTTGGGAATAGTCATATCCGAAAAGATTAGAATGTGAGGCCTGTAACAGAATTCCTGCAGGCCACATTCCAATACAGCTCTTCAGGCACTTCTTAAGAACATCAGTAACTACAGTGAAGTCTCTTAGGCCCTATTTACACATCATGTTAACATATAACAGCCCATTGCTTCAGATTTATGCATATGCATAAGTGAAATTCAAATACTTATATGCTATTAAACACTAAACATATTATTCAGCTGGTGAAGGAAATGTCACAGTGTCCTTACTATGTCCTATAATCTGTGTTTTTAATGTAATTTGTCCCTATCTAGAGGTGCTGAAAGTGTTTCTTTGTAGACATTGCTAAGCTGGATTTCTTGATCAGGTGCTGAAGAAAAGGTTCTCTTGGAACAAACTGCAGGTGCAGCAACAGCAGCAATTCATTTATTTTCAATATTGCTTTGAGCAAGATACAGAGAACAAGAAAGAGGCCATCTAGAAAGCTGAGCAGATTGGTTGCTGCTCTTTATCTAAAACAGTTCTCACTCTGTAGTATGAACTTCCAAGAATATTTCCAAGGGAAGTTCTATACTGCTGTCAATACTGCTGAGGGAAAGCACAGTCCCTTCTGCAGAAATGGGAAAAGTCTCTGATACTGACAGGGAACAGTTAACAAATCAGTTGAGATTTTCATCTTTCACCAAACATAAATTTAAAAACTGCATAGGATGGGTTTATGTCATAATTCTATTCCTACAGTGGCTAATCCAACACTAGAGAGGCATTTGCATATTTAAGTTTAGAAATATGAACACAGGAATGCAATCCATGACATCATCTCCTAAAACTTCCTCCTCAGTGATGTCATGAAGTGTATTTTCCAAACACAACCTGAGAAAGGACCCCTGGGAACTGGTTTTACTCTTAGCTGTCAGGTCCATAAGCCTTCCAAGCTTAAACTGAGTATGTTGCTAATTTGTTTTATGTTCACATCAATGTCTGATTAAGAAAGCCACTAAAAGTCAATATTGTTAATGAGAAAATCTAACAAAATGTAATCAAATTTTTTCCATTAGGTTAACATTTTTGGCTTTTACTGGATCATCTTAACAAGGCAAAAGAAGCTTTACACAAATTGAAACTGGACCCTAAATAAGCAATGAATGTTACTGTCCGCTTCCACCACACAATCCCTTCACGTGCTATTTTTCACACTCTTGTTTTTCTGTGCAATTACAAGCAGTTCTGTGTAGGTAGATTTTGTCCTTTATCCACAGTCAGAGAAGAAATCATAGAATTATAGAGTATCAGGTTGGAAGGGACCTCAAGGATCATCTGGTCCAACCTGTCTGGCAAAAGCACAGTCTAGACAAGGTGGCCCAGAACCCTGTCCAGACAAATCTTAAAAGTGTCCAATGTTGGGGAATCCACCACTTACCTGGGGAGAGTAATCCAGTGGCTGATTGTTCTAATTTTGAAAAATTTTCCTCTTAGTGTACAATTGGAATCTCCCCAGAAGCAGCTTATACCCATTACCCCTCATCTTTCCCATGTGACTACTTGTAAAAAGGGGAGTCTCCATCTTCTCTTTAGCCACTTTTTAAATACTGGAACATGGTGACAAGGTCTCACCTAAGCCTTCTCTTCTCAAGGCTGAACAAACCCAATTCTCTCAGCCTTTCCTCATATGGCAGGTTTCCCAGTCCTTTGATCATCTTTGTGGACCTCTTTGGACCCTCTCCAGCCTGTCCAGAACTTTTTTGTATAGCAGGGACCAAAACTGAATACAGTATTCCAGGTGTGGCCTGACAAGAGCTGAGAAGAGTGGGATAATGACTTTATCTCTGCTGGTGGTGCCCATGTTGATGCAACCGAGCACCCTGTTGGCTTTGTTTGCCACTGCTGCAACACCCTGTTCACTCATGTTGAGCTTGTTCCCCACAACCCTTTCCACAGCGCTGCTCTCCAGCCAGGTAGATCCCAGCCAGTGCTGCACTCCTATATTATGATTTCCCAGGTGCAAGACCTTACACTTGTCCTTGTTGAGTTTCATAAGGCTCTTGTTAGCCCACTCTTCCAGCCTATCCAGGTCTTCCTGCAGGGTGGCTCTCCCTTCCAAAGTGTCCACTTCTCCACTGAGTTTGGTATCGTCAACAAACTTCATCAGGGTACATTTGATCCCATCACACAGATCACTTTTGAAGATATTAAACAGCATTGGCCCCAGTATAAATCCCTGGGGGACCCCACTTGTGACAAGTTACCAGTTTGAAAAAGAGTTATTTACCAGCACCCTTGGGTGCAGCCTGTCATCCAGTTCCCCACCCACCACACAGATCTCTTGTATAGACCATAACATACCAGTTTCTCTAGGAGGAGGCTGTGAGAACAGCATCAAAAGCCTCAGAGAAATCCAGGTAGACAATGGCCACCACTTGCCCCACATGAACTGAACAGGTTTCTTTGTTGTAGAATGTAATCAGGTTTGTCAAACAAATTTGCCCTTGTTGAATCTGTGCTGGCTTTTCCCAGTCACTTATGAAAGCCCCCAGGAGGATTTGTCCCACATCAGTCCCAGGGACTGAAGCAAGACTGATGGGCCTATAGTTTCCTGGATCCTCCTTTAGGAACTTCTCGTAGATGGGGGTGACATTAGGCTTCTTCCATTCTTGTGAGACATCCCCTGATCTCCACAACTTCTCAAAGATTATGGTGATGGCCTCGCAAGGACATCAGCCAGCTCTTAACACCTTCAAGTAGAAAGCATCAGGGCCCATTGATTTGTAGGGGTCAAGCTCCTGTAATAGTTCACACACCAGCCCTTCCTTCACTGAAGGAGGGTCTGTGTTTGCATCGAGGTGGATTTTTGTTCCCCAGGCTGGGGCCCAACAGTGCTGGTAAAGACAGAGGTGAAGAAAGTGTTGAGAACCTCTGCCTTTACAGCATTGTTGGTGACTAAGTCACCTCTCCTGTTTAACAGCAGGCTGATATTTTCTTTCTGTTTCTGCTTGTTGTTTACGTACCTGAAGAACCCTTTCTTGTGAGTCTTCATTCTGTTCTTTGTTTTCAGTCTTTTTTTTTTTTTTTTCACCCCGCATAACTTCTTCATTAAATAAAATGCATTGGCTGTGGAGAATGAATTCATATATTTGCATGGGAGTAAGTTAAGACGAAACAAAGCAAGTTTTCCTATGTCATTTCTATCATGAACTATGGGAATCACTATAAGAAAATTCCATCTTGCATTTTTTAGTCCTTTACCCTTCCTAAGGCTGTCAGTATAGGTACTGGTATGTTCAGTCATAAAAGTGATTTTGTACTTTGAACCAGAGTCAAACCTGACAGAATATACCCCAGCACACTGTGAAAATCATAACCCTGCAGAATGTTTATCTTATGTGCCTACTTCTTTAAAATGCGTCCAACTGACCCATTTAATGTGAGCTGCTGTCAATGGCAAACGCCTTTCAGATACCATTGAGCAGAGATAGGTTTGAAACAGCACTGTTCTGTTTCCCAGTTGCTGTGCAGTACTAAGATCAGGCTGTTCTCTTCTGTGCCTCACAGGATAAAGCTTAATAATGTTGGATGTCTGCTTAATTAGTTTAGGGAATTTCTCTGAACCTGCTCCACAGAAAATTCAGCCACTGAGGGAGGAATTAAAGATTCACATGCACAATCCTCTTGTGGCAAGCACCTTTATGGTGTCTACCACATCCTCATGCAGCAAACTCTTGAATACTCCATGCTGTCAAAAGATTTCCTCTGGCACGATATTTCATCAAAATTAATAGATTAAGGTGTGTTACTTGCTCCCCAGTTCTTCTGAGGGCCAAAGCAAAATAAAATGAATGGGTTGATTTAAGCTGAGCTTTTGGACCTGAGATTTTTATTAGGAATTTGGCATTCATTCAATTGTTTAAGTAGATACATTGTCATGTTTTGGATACTGCTTCTAAGTTGAGATGTTAGAAAATGCACTCTGGATATTACCAAGAAAGGAGCACAGTTGGGCTCTTGCATTCTATAGAACTAGGAAGTATCTCAAGCTTCCAAGAAGTCTGGGATGTGTAATTGAATGGAGCATGGCTTCAGTAACCACTAGACTTTAAAAGGAAAACCATGACAACAGTCATGAAATATTTAGGAAAACACTGTGGTTTGTTTTGGTTTTTATTATGCTGAATAATTGAAAAGTTACACTGCGACAATATAGATGGCATATTTACCTCTTGTACATCCATCACAAATTTTACAATTTTGCATTTTTTAATATATTTTATATTATTTAGAAGCAAAAGGTGATTTAGAGTAATAACTTTTCACTGGAGAGGACATAAATTTTGACCCATCTGACTTGTAGATAGCTCACTTCTGGTTGAACTGTTTTACAGAAGGAAGAAGGGTAAGACTTCTTCCTAAACTATCCAAACCATAACTGCCCTGGACTGCTACTAAAACAACAGTTGATTTCTCATCTGAACTTGTGCTTGAACTTCATGTCACTTCAGCAGGTAAGTTGAGAAAGGCTTAGACACTCTCTTTGACATATAAGGTATCCTTTGTGCATATTAAAGAAATAGATATAAGTTGACTTTTAAAAGCTCACAAATTTTTAAAAGTGACCTTGTATGTTTGTTGTAGTTTCAGAGCCCTAGGAGCATGATATCTCATGCAAACCTGCAGGCTTTATGCTTGCCATAACCTACTGAAGTGTGTATGTAAGATGATAGTTGTATGTAGGGAAAAATATAGCACTTGCAAAAGGCAAACTGTGCCAACATACATCCTTGCATGAAAGTATTACTCAGAAAATAAGACCTATTAACTTGTCCAGTATTTCTGAATCAGTACTATTCTTTTTTTTTTTTTTTTTTTTTTTCATTTGGGCCTTCTCTCAAAAGGCAAGTAGTGAGCAGGCTTTACTTGTACGTATAGGGAAGCAAAAAATTTTTATGTATTGGAAGTCTATAAACACAGAGATATTCATCATTGTGATCCACAAGATATTTCTCTGCACTTCTTCACCTGCTGCTATAGTCAGCTACTCTTGCTCAAATTCACAGCCCTTGATAGATACGCATTTCTCTCCCAGGCAGAATCCTAAATCTGAAATATGTGTTTTGTTGGGATGGATATGCTTGGGAATCATGCCATGCTTTTTAATTCATCTTCAGAGTTGCGTGCAAGTCATGATAATAGTAGATTCATGGTTAGTAGGAAGGGAGGAGTAAAGGAGCAAGTAAAAAGACAAACTTCCTTGACAATTTAGTTCAGCCATTCTTAGTGTTATGACATGGTTAGATGAATGCTTTTTCCAAACATGAGTAGGACTCTCATGAAAAATGTGTGCCTATACTTCCTACTTATTTTTAGGATGAAAATGGCAGTTCATGTCTTTGTTTCAGCTCTGATAAGAGCACATCTCTGCATAAAAACAATTATTCTTTTTCTGCTCAGCTTCCATATCTCTCTACTCCCATTTGGGAGAAGATAAGAGAAAGTGAGGAAGGACTGGAAAAGACCTAGTATATTTAGTGGAAAAAATCCCTATAGCTATCTGAAACATCACAGAGAATAAGAGGATTTTGGTACTGGTTTAAAACTGCTGTTTTAAAAACTGTTGGCTTTGTCTTTGGTCCATTTTAAACAGTCTTTCCCTGTGCAATATGGTATTGCTCTCTTACTTGACCAATTAAGAGATAAACTTAAATAAAAGTGGGTTTTGACCATATTATCAAAGTCCCCAGATGCACACAAAAAAAAGATTAATTTTGGGTTTTGCTCTCTGTAGGGAGGAGGATATGATTATTTGATATGATTCCAGTTCTGTTTCTCTTCCCTAATTTTCGCATGCTGGTGCTTTTGTTTATCTTGGGATATTATGGAAGGTGCTATGGGAAACTTATGGTAATCAGCAAGCGAAGGGTTTAAAAATAGGGTAATTGCCTAAAAATTCACTTGAAAAGAAAGAGCAAACCATCTCAATGTGGTATTGGTGAGGCAGAGCTGCCAGATTTCTGTGACTGCAGTATCAGATGCTGTGGAGAGGGTCAAAACTTTATGTATTATCATTAGTTGCAGTCAAAGGAAGATTGTACAGTAATGATACCTGCCCTAGCTTTTCTCCATCATCTCACCTGAAGCTTTGTTTCAGGCAAATTTTAGGGGTCCTGGCAGTATCTACTTAGGATTAGAGTGCTGTGTATTTGCTAAAGGCAGCTATCATATCCCTGCTTCTGAGAGCATTCATTTAGTCTGCACGCACTCACTTTCTCAGTTTCTTCTTCCTTTTCCTAATCTACAGACCCCAGCCCCAAAAGAACTTCTATTTTTATTTTCTTTATCCCTTCTCATATACTTTTTCTTTTCATGTTTTTTCTTTATTTTCTCCCTGGCCCTCCCCCCCCTTCCCCTCCATGTGGTTCATAGTATCTTTCTCTACATTCCTCTCCTTTATTTAAATTTTCAACTTTTTTTTATGAATCCCTACCAGAATTGAGCATTATCTTTCTCTGCTTTCCAGGTCTTTCCTCATTCTCTCATTCCTGCTTTCACATTTGTCTCATCTCCTTTTCTTTATTTCTCTTTATAGTTCTGTGTCTCGTTCCACAAGAGGTATCCTTATGTTGCTCTTCCCTGTCCCTCCTGACTAACTGCCAGTGTTAAGAGCTTCACAAAAAAAAATGAATCTCCCAAAAAGCAGTGCTTCTGAAGGCTCTAGTACATGTCTGCTCTTTATAAACTTGAGAGAGAGAAAGCAACAGAAAAATGTTACTTAGAAAATTGTTAGCCATTTTCTCAACAGGGGAAATTTCACAGTGGAAACTTAGACCTTCTGTTTTGACATATCTTCCCACAAAGTAGATACTATGTCAAGATATCAGAGTCTGATATTATCACGTACACTCTGACCTGTAAAAGAGACACTAGAATAAGCTGGGAACAACTCTGATCTAGTCAATGCTTTACACTATGTTAGAAGAAAACTACCTGTTCTGGTAGAAGAAAACTACCTTGCTCAAATGCACATGAAGACAATAAGTTATTTTATATCTGCTTCTTTTACCTTTTCTGCACCACACACTGTGAAAATGAAGCTCTAATTGGAATTGGTCTGTTGATCTGAGATCTGCTGAGGCTGCATATCTCTGGGAAAACAAGTAGTCAATCCTACAAGAGGGAAAGGATTCAGGTGGGATTAAGTGATTGTAGATGGTCAGAATCAGAGAGAATGGGCAATGGCATGCCTTGAAGATCTCAGCAAGCAGCACAATGAGCAGGGCTGGTATGAAAACAGTATGGTCATCTGTTTCAGGCTCCTGCTGTTTTAATGTGTAAATATGCCACTTGTATCTGAAACAGCTCTTGTTTTTATTCGCTATGCAGGTGTAAATCCATGTAAAAATAATGTACTGGCAATGATGCCATCAAACATTCACGAGGTGGATGCTGTTTATCTGCCCAGCTTACTGTCTGTCAGGGGAGTGGGGTGCATGTAGTGGAGCTCCAGGGGAGTCACTGCCCCTGGTTGCAGCCTGACTTGGAAAACCTCTGGAAAGTTAAAAGAGAGCATCACCACTGAGACTACATCTTCCTGTTAATATGGATTACTGCTGCATGTGGAAACAGGTCAGGGAAAGCAAACAGCCCCGGATAGCAAAGGAACTAAAGTATGCTGCTCGCTGTCATACACCCTATCAGATCTCGGAGCTCCAGTTAATGTTTCTTCCGAATGTGTTAATTTTGAAACAACACAATGCAACATAAAAATATTTATAAACCATACTGAAAATATTGCATAAACCATTGTATACTCTCAAGTCTAACTCAGTAACATTGTACATACCTTTGTCTATAATCTGGAAATGTGTTGCTGGAATGTCTGTATACTGAATATGTCTAAATATCTTTTAATATTCTTGTGAATGAACCTACAGAGTGAAAGGCATTTGTCAAGGCTGAGGTCCAGAAGGATATAAATGGCTGAATCATCAATCACTCCTTGTGGAAAGATGCATAGAAACTTCTTATAAGGAGAAGAAACAAGCGTGATTTATTTTCTGGTCTGCCTCTGTATTGTTAGAAAAAAAAACACAACCAAACAACAGAACATCTGCTACATCTTCTGCTATTTAAGACTTTCAAAAGTAGATCTATCTACTAATCTACAACCATTTCTGGATTTGACTTATACATGATATAAGAATGGGCCATGACAAATAATAGCTAGACTTTATTATATTTCTTGTAAATAGCCCTGAAAAATTTTACTGAAGAGGACATTATTAGTGCCCCTCTTTGGCAGATAGAGAAATTAAATGATAAATAAATGAAATACCATGAAGAAGAGCACATGGAAATCAACTCAGTGACAGAACTAGACCAATGCCTCTTTTGACATATCTTAAGCATATCACCTTCTTCCTCAGACCTGTGGACTCCTATAGTTCAATGGAAAGACTTGTGAAGTGATATCTAGCTAGGGAAGACCAAGATTTTAGCCCTACTAAATGAATTCTCAACTCTAAATTCTCAAGATATATTGTAGCTTTGTATATAAATATCTATTTAAACAATTGTACAGGTAGTGAGAGTTATGAGAATTAATACATGTGGACAAGCAGGTAATTATGAAGGTTAAAGCAATGAATATATTTACACTTATTTGACATTTTACATGATCTGTGAAGTGTTCTGTGTTTATTGTTCATACTGGTTGATGAGAACTGGATATTTAAACTAATATTTCACAAGCAACATGTGGTAGAGTTGATTTTCCTGCACTGAACTTCTATCACTATTTATTCATTTTCATGTCAATGTAACTGTTGATACTAGAATGAATCTGAGGCAGTCAGAAGAAAAAATATTCAGAGCATGTCTTGAAAATATGCCTTTAGTTTTCTTTTTTGCATAATAAATACCACTATTGTATTAATATTATTTTGAAGTTAATTGCTTGGGAAAGGTAATTGTCAACATTTTAGCACTTTCATAGGCAGTAAGTATTACCATCACTTTATTTCATTGCAACTCCATTAAAATCTAAGATATGGCAATACGCATCTTGGCCAGGATTCTTGAGCTACAGTGCTGAAAATGCTGTTGCTAGCTAGGTGCTTTTCAATAGTTTTATAATTGCTTATAATTGTATCAGACAGGGTGAGCATTTATTTGGGCCCTTTAATTTTTGGGTGGCAATATTCATTTGCTTTAGAGCACTTATTTTCAAAGGATAAGCACTCTGCATTTCTGAAGAATAACATGTTAAGAAAAAAGCACACTTTATCAACTTTGAGCATCAAAAAAAGAGAAGTATTTAAAATGATGAGGCATATACAAAATCTGGGCTCTTTCCTGGGCTGGTTGGAGGTACCTCAGAAGTGATATTAGCACTTCAGAACTTGTGCATACAAACGCTACAGAATTACACTGGAAGGAAAAAGTTCTTTTCGGAGTTCAGCAGTGTTGTTCTAGTGATTTCAGCAGCTTTCTAAAGAATGGCTTCCCTGTATCTCACTCTGGTTTTACGTGACTTATTCCAGTGAACCTCTGTCCATAACTGGTGAGACTCTTCCTCTAAATAACAGTGAAAGAAACATAACAGAAACAAGTTCACAAGTAGTAGGTGGGAGTCAAATTTAGGAAAACAAACTGACTAAATGCATCCTCCTGCCAAATCAGCATGTGGCATTGGTGATCACTGTGCAGTAGGTGTCCAGTCTATTTTATGATTCTGCAATAATACTCATTTCTGAATAATAATAAAATTAATACCCTGCTGTTTTATAATTTGGTTTGCAAAGGCATCCTCTGCCTCATTTAAGTTAAATCACTCCAGATTTAGAGAGTAACAGAACCATGAAAATTTAGCAGTATTGAGAATAAATCATGCTAAACAAATAATATTGCTGGTTTTGAAAAAAAAAAAATTGAAATCAGTACATGAAAGAACCACAAGAGATATGTATAGATTTTAGCAAAGCACTTAGAGATTCTGATGAAAACTGATATGGAAAGTTAATTTACTTTGTTTCAAATATGAACAATGTTGTGTGGGCCAAGAAAAACCCCATATAAAGCATCATAATTGAAGGACAATAAGAGCTGTAGGTGTCCTTGGAGAAGCTGTATCTTAACTGACATTTAATGAATGGTATGGAAGGAGAGTAGGCAACATAAGAATGGAGTAGTAAATGACATTAACTTCTGAGCATTCAGGACAAGTAATCAAAAAGAAGAACAAAATTCCAAGAAAAGAAATTACAGAGAGGAGCAGAGGATAAGAAAATGAGACCCAGACTCGTAAATAGAAACTTGAGAAATTTGTGAAAAATGTGCGTGTGCCCAGCTGGTGGAAAAAAGGAAAGCTCTCCAATACCTACAATGTAGTTGGAAAATTCAGACATTTTGGGAAGTTTGCACAAAACACACAGTATTTAATTTTCAGCATGGAAGTACTAGAAAGCTATAAATCAGAAAAATCAGAATCAGGTTTCTAGAGAAAATGATTAATTAAAAAGACTTTAGATTATCTAGTAAAGTATGTGCAGAAGGTTACATCTGGGAATTTGTTGACAGTCTAGAAATATCTGAAGGCATTCTGGGTGAGATGGAAATGACTACTGTGTTACGGTTTGATTTGCTGGTCTAGCAGGAGTAGTACCATAAAAATATAGACGAACAGACTTCACCGACTGCTGACCAGATACTTGCAGTAGTTAATAAGTGCCTTAGAAGTATTTTTTCTTTCTTTACATGTAGCCAAGGGTCAGCAGGATTTAAAGTTATTTGAATATATAACCTCTTGCATTCCAAAACTAATACAATATACAACGAAAAGTGGTTAAGTAAATGGAAAACATACTTTTCCTAAAATTATACTCCTCTTCCTAATTATTGCTTTTGAGAAGATCCTGAGATTTGAGTCATACAATCACTGACAGAAAACAGGGCAGCCAAGACAGCAGGAGCACATCCTCTAATACACTGGTGGAAATGGCTTCTGCTGGGGAGGTGGGAACTCACTTTTACACTCTTCATAGTCCCAGATATCCTCAAGCTGAATGACAGTCACAGGCTGGAAGTATGTGAATCAGTAGCAAAACGTATTTCAACTCAACCTTTCAGAATATTTTTTAGTCCCAATATCAATGATTTATTTTTTGCAGAGTAAGACATCTCTACTCAGAATGTTTATTTACGTAGGAGAAAGAAGAAGGGAAATGAAATACTGGATCCAATTTTGGGGAAGATCTACAACCAGCAAAAGAGATTCATTAATTATAACATAGGATTAGTGGATGTCTGGGGAACTGCCCACCTGAAGATAGCTAGCCAGTTAAAGAGATGCTTAGTTTTCCTTTAGTGAGAACACATATTTTGTCTGGGTCATTTTGCCTGACTTCAGCTCTGTCATCACAAGTGTAAGTGAAAGATCATTTGACCCCTTGAACATCACTTGTTTTTATCTGTCCAAGGATAGAAATGTCAATTCTATTTTAAAAATTACAAAGCTTCAGTCTTTATGCATGTAAGGGCGAAATCTTCTATTGCTGTTACATGTTACTAACTGACATTTACAGGGAAATGCACAGCAGAAAGTTTCAGACTGTCTCCCATCACATTGTAAAATGAAGTTCTGGGGTCTACATTCCCATAGAAGTGTGTTACTAATTACCACAGATGTGCTCACCTAGCAGGAGACTGCAAGTGTTAGTAGATATTTAGATGCACCTGTTTGTGGCTCCATGTGCAATTGCCCATTTTTCATGAAGAGCTGAGATAACTATTCATTGGCTCTTGAAGACATTGCTACAGTTATTTCTTTTCTTTTAAAACTGTGTTTCTTGCCTTAGAAAATGTTGGATTTCAACTCATAAAAAATTTCTGCAATACATGGCCTTTTAAAATCCAGTCTTACTTGTTTTTTCAGTTATATCTCTTTTTCTTTCTGACAGGCTGCTGGCAATACAGCTATGATGACACACAGTGTTTGATATCCCATGACTAAAGCACCTGCAGAAATCAGAAACTAGACTAAATTAGGCTCACAATTTTTAATGAATTTTGAATTATGCAGTTAATCTATTTGTGAGTTTTACAACTCTCTCATTCTGAAAAAAAAAAAAAAAAAAAAAAAAAAGAAATAAATGCAAACAGATAGTCCAAAAATGATACCTAGTTATTGGGCCACATGTGGTAGAATGCTGAGATTTTATTTTCTTCTGGAACTACTACCTCTTATAAAGCCCATCCATCATATATAATGAGGGCTGTCAGGAATATTTAGCTGAGAAATAGCTACTTGATATGCTAATGGTGGTCCCTTAGTGAATTCATTTGGTTCTGCTGCCTGACATTAATGGTTTTCATAATCTAATGAATGATGTGTGTAATAGAGGTAAGGCCACAGGGAATGACATTCTGAAACTAAGGGAAGTACTATATATATGTATTTTATAAACATATGTATTTTATATATATATGCACATACACACACACATATATACACTCACAGAGAGAACACAAAGTTGCTTTTCCAAGCTAGATAAAATAAACATCAGCTAGGGAGAAACTACACAGATAGAGCAAGCCTTCGATACTGACATTTTAAACTCTAAATTCTAAAATATCTGTATTTCCAGCACTGCATGAAATAACTAGGAATGTAGTAAGCAGGAAGACTCCACTTCACTTTTACAGCTCTTCTTCACTCTTATTTCAGAAACTGAGACCTTGTTCCCCAGCTCCTGCCAAGGACAGCAGCTCACCTTTCCCATCAGGCTCCTGAATGGCTGCGAACCCCCAGTAACTACCTGCACATCTGGATCAGGTCGGTCTCCCTGCTGCAAGGCTGCTAGTTATACCCTCCATCTGTCATGCTCAACCTACCGTGCTGATCAATGCTTACAATTTCCTAGTGCTGCCTGTATCTGTATTTGTAACTGTCTGTTGTCTTTCATCTTTGGAGGAGATAGGGAAGGGCTGCTAGTGCAACATCTGATGTTCAAGAGCTGAAAACTTCCTTGAGTGCTTATATTTTGTCAGATGTTTGTAACCGCAAACTTTTGCGACTATCTTCACCTGGCTAAAAAGATAGGGAAGGTTCTAAGACTGATCTTTACTCTCAGCTTCTGAAAAATTGGATTGGAAACTCATTTATTTCTTAGAGAGAAAATGTCATCAGGTAGTGAACCTGACAACCTCAGCTTTTAGATACAATTGAGCTTTTGCTGCTCTGTGTGTCACTCCATTTTTGCATGTCACAGTGTGGATGTTTGCAGGATCGATGCCATATTTGCCCAACACTCTACCAATGCTTGTGTTTCTCTGCAGCTAAACTTGCTGCTGTCTTATGTCTGCAGAGCACCTAAATATGGTCTTCACCTTGCAGCTAGCTCTAAATGTCAATAGGTACAGTGAATTAAGCAGAATAGCAAAGATCTGCACGAGGACAGCTTGTACGTAGATTATAGCATACTGTACAAATATGTTTAATGCATTTGTAAGGTGCAGATCCAGAAATTATACCTCTATATTAGTGTGATCCTGCCTTCCTCTCAAGCCCTGATCTTTCCATGAGAGCCTGAGTGGCCTCAAAGTGGTATTTGAGGTGCAACAGGTACACATGGCTGGGTCTCCTCTTTGTGATGCCAGAAAGAGAGACTACCAGTGCAATTCAACTGTGTAAAGGAGTTAGCTCCTGCCTGCCTCCACCCCAATTAACAGAGTGAATACTGATGAAAGCCCTTGATCTAAAAGCATAAACAAAAAGTGATTTGGATTCAGAACGGATAGACCTCACCACTCAAACTCAAGTGCTGTTCTCACAAACGAATTAGAGCATTAGGCACTGGGGAGAGCATGATGGGTGTAATATGCATTATATTAATACTCAGTGTATCTGAAAATGTGCTCCTAAAGCAATTGGTTTGTGTATGGATATGCAATATACATTGAAATCTGGAAGAAGGATGAATCACTAAATTGTAAAGTAGCAGTGTACAGGCTTCTACAAGAGTGTTTCTTGTGTTTAATCACATAAGATTCTTGTGTTAGTTTTTTATAACCATAAAAAGGGCAGAAAAAGAAAATTAATGAAACTCATAGATGACAGTAACTTGTGAAGAGTGGCAAATACCAGAGATCCAAACCAAAGAAAAAAGGGTTTATAGGCCAAAAAAGTAACAGGCAAGCTTTAGAAGCCTTAGAGCCACTGAAAATGAAAGAAGAAATTAATACAAAAGACATACAGTGGGAAGGGGAGACCTAGCAAATCACAGCACTACCGAAGTTAAGAGAGATAAAAGATCAGAAATTAGAGATTATTTTGCAGCATAACAGAGAAAAGTTAGGGAAGCATATGGAGTCATTATGCTGTGGAGCCAAAAAATAAGGTTCCCTTCTGTGGCTTTTTAGATGTAGGGGTATCTCCATTAGAGATAAGTATCTTGGCAAATTCAATAGAGTTCAAAGAAGGAATGTGAAGATGTGATTAAGAAACAGTTGTTGGAAAAATCTCTGGACATTAAGCTGTATCAGGTAGTAAAGGAATCAATGGAAACCTCATGTTAATGGGCAATGCAGAATTTTTCAAACCAGATTATTCCTCACAGAATATTTTACACTGCTTTGTACAATCTTGTTGAGGCAGGAAAGGGTCTGGGTTGGAAATGTTCTAACTGGTCTCTCTAGCTCACCTTCTGCAGGTGCTTGCAAACCATATTTTTTTTTTTCTTTTTTCCCACAATTCTATTTTCAGGGAGCTTGTGCAGACATGCAGCCTTGTTCACATTCTCTGAAGATTACTTTATCAAAGGGATGGTACAGACTTGATTTTTAGGAAGTGTTCTGTACAGCAAGATCTTACTTGCTTTCAAAGGTACCATGAGTCCTTGGAGTCCCCCAAAGAGCAGTCCTCATGACTTACATAATTTACAACCTCCCTTGTCCCTTTACTTTTAGATTTTTAAAGTTGAGGAACATCTGTTTCATAGCACCCACAAGGTCCTAAACTGTACTTGAGCTCCTATTTCCTCATTAGGTTGAAATTAAGAGAGTTAGGAACTTGGATAACCTGTTCCCAGGCTTCTAAATGTGCTAAATAATAGAGAAGGTTTCATAAAGTACTGTAGAGTTACTCAAGCATTATTTAGTTAGGCAACATATTCCATATTAAGTTTGCATCTTACACATAAATAATGGCAACAGTATGTTCCTGCTTAAAAAAAAATGTAAAGATCTCCATAAATCTAATTTATTTTAAATATTTAACTGTTCCCTGAAAGATTATTACCGAGTTTATTTGATTTTTATTTGTCCTTCTACCTGACATATGGCACAGTACAGATGGTTCTGCATGGTACCATCAATATTTTTGTTAATTTGTATGAATGCTTTAATTTATACATCGTTTATACATCACATTTTGTCCCTGTTGAATTAATACTCAGGCTTATTTTTTAATATATTGTGCAACAGAAAGAAGCTGCAACAAGTGAGACATCTTTTGCTCCTTCTGATAAAGCCAGTATCATAGTTAATTTATTAAGGAAAGGTCTGATTTAAAGAGGTCTTTCTCCATTAGATGCAGGGGAGCCAGGACCCCTGCTGCAGGATCTGATTTTTGTAGTGAATGGGAGTTTGTTACCAGATTTTGATTTTGCAGATAAGACCAGAATACAGGCTTTTCTATGGGCTGGAATATATATTTCTATTTTAGCAGTGATTTAGGAGGAAGACTTATGTGATAGTGAAAGCATATGGTAAGTCGCTGTCACCCAGCTGAAAAGATCTACAGGAGTGATGAGAAAAAATATTCTGGAATGAAAAGTGCTGAACATGTCAATAGGCAGATTCAAAGAAGAATCTGCAGCAAAATCAGGTATCTTGGAAGGTAAGTAGCAATCCTCATGAGAAAAGCTAATAAACACTGTATTTCCCTAGGGACAGTGTTCTTTTTCTTTAAAGAGCAATAAATATAATGGGGCAGTTCTTGCACACCATGTGAAGGGTGTGCAATCAGACTACTTCAGATCCCTTGGTCTTGTGAATCCTTCTCATGAGCCTGGAGCTGAGCAGCCACTGAGGTGGTGCAGGGATGGCCCTGGCACTACCTGCTGTGCTAAAAATTGCTCAAGGGTCAGAACTGCAGTCTTTGATGCTCATACTACTTTGTTTGACTGATATTCTCCTTCCCAAGACAGGGTCCATATTTTCTTTTAGTGTGACAGTAATGCTTTCAACAGTAGGTCAGGGCTGAAGTTGACAGAAATGTACAGAGGCTTCTCCTCTGTTTCCTTCCTGTAAGAAAGGAAGAGGAGAAACATTTGATCCATCCACCAATCATTCCTGGTCATATTCCATCCACTTTTCCATATTCTTAACTGCTCACTCATCTCAGCCTCCATCTCTAGACAATGCAAGTATGATTTTACTTTCATATTCTTTCCCACCCAACAAATCATTCTTGTCCTTGCCCAGATCTCCAGCTACTGCTCTTTCTTCCTGCTCTTTCACATTTAATATCAGGAAGCACATTTACTCCCGATTCACCTGTTGCAGGGTCCTTCAGCTGACTCAATGAATCTAAATTTTGTCAGCTCTTATTTACCCAAATGCAGTTGTAAATATCACTTCCCCACCATGCCCCTTTGATAATGCCACTTTTTTTCTGTTGCGTTTACCTTTGTTCTAACTCCGTCTTTTATTAAAGTACATGTATGATTGTCTTTATCACTGAGCACTTGTTACCTATCTCCACGGTACCAACTCTTTTTAAAATGCTCTCTCCCGCCTAAGATGTCAATATTCCTTCTTGCTAAAATCTCAAAAAATCATGTTAATGTTTTCTGCCATGCTACACCCCCAACTCAGAATCAATTTTTCATGAATAATCTGAGATCTTGTATTTATCAGATTTCCCCATTCCACAGTGCTCCCCAAACCCTGATATTAATTTTCCCACTGTGCAAAGACAGCTGCTTATCTTGCTGATTAAAATATTACTAGTTGTTCTCGCGTTCTCCTCTAAATCATTAATTCTCTTTTATGTTTTGATGATAAATATTAGGGAAAGTGTTTGTCTCTTTCTGGTTTGTGTTTGTACCAAGTCAGCACAATGAGGTAAAAGTCCAGATCATTTTCCCTAGTTGCTGTGAGAAATATGTTGTTAGTTCAACTGTGGCGTAAAATGAATGGCTGTCATTTGACTTCATGTGAAGTTATAAGTGAAAATTTTCCTTTGCCTACACTGGACACATCTGAGATATTTCTTCCAATAATTTCCAGTATTTGCTTGCTAATACTTCCTGAACTTCCAATTGCCAGGTATAATCTGAGCAAAATGACCTCCCAGGTCCATTACTTATTCTAGGATGTTGTTATCTGGTAAAGTCCTTTTTCCCCAAACATGCATAAACCAGACTCATTTATGATGAAATTTAGCTGCAGTCTAAAAAGGCATAGCTAGTTCAAGCTGTAACATATATTATGTGTCAGAGGGGAAAAATATAAGTTGTGGCATTTGCTTTAAATTCAGATTATTGCATAAAATACACAACAATTAATCACAGATGGGTTACATGTGCAAACAGCTCCCATTGTCATCTACTTTACATTTGCAGAGCCAAAGTGTCACTTGTAAACAATTTAAACAGTAAGCCCCATATGCTGAATTCATGAAATCATTCCCTAATGGAAGTTAAATGAAAAACCTCATTAATACCCAGTGAGGCAGAGGTGCATATGAGAGACTCCCACTGGTTGATTTACTGTGGCACCTGCCATGGGTATGGAAATAAATAAGGGAGTTATTTTCAAGAATAAGAGTAGAGAATAAGTAAAAATTAGGGTAGTCTGCTGTCTAGGGGAATTTATACCATGCATGTTGTGAGTTGTTGGGGAAGTTACATACAGGACTGCTAGCTGAAAGTGATGCTGGGAGTTGACTCTGATACCTTGAAGACACCCAGTCACTGATTTGGAAATCTTTTTCATAGGCTCTTGATCAAATTTTTTGTTATTTGGTTCACATAATTATAATTAAAAAAAAAAAAACTTGTCATGCTTTATACTCTGAAACACGTAGGAAAAAAAGAGCTATTTCAGTGATCTTGTGTATGACAGTGCACTCTAGGTTAAGGCCTACCTAATGCTAAACCTGGTGACCACCCAATATGTAGTAAACAGTATTTTTTTAATAAGCCATTTGAAGTTAATCAGCCTCTCTTTGTGCTCACTTGAGTTTAACTGCATACATCTGAAAACTTATTTCAATGTGAGTCTCAGAGAGGTAGCCAAGTGGTATTTACCAGCAGTAGGCGAATAGCCTATAAAATTCATATGCATTGATCTAAATTACACCCTTTGAGTAAAGAAAGTAGTGCTATTTCTTTTAAAGGAAGTTTTAGCACTCTGCTGGCTTTTTTAATTCACTGCAGGGTGTACTCAAAGAGTGCTACATTCATCTCTAAGATAGGTAGATTGCATATGACTGGGTCAAAATCCCAAATTGGCATAAATCAGTGTGGCTACTCATTAACTTCTACAAAGCTTTGTTGCTGAATAAGTCTTGTTGACTTCAGGGAAGCCGCTTGTGTTTATGATTGACCTGGATTTAGCCTCACTAAAAGGCGTAAAGGAGTGTTACTTCATGTTCAGTATGTTCCTTTACGTACATGTTTAGTTTTCCTTCTGATGTTTATCACTCTGGAAAATTTCATTACAAGCAAGTGGCCAACATATATCCAGCCAGTTCTCTACAGGTGAAATGTCACAAGGGGCTAGAAAACTTTAGAAAGGCTGCTGCAGTGCCAGCCCTCCCCCCACCACTCAGCAGACTAAAATGTAAAGCTCCACCGAGGAGATGAAAAATAAGAGCTATACCTGATAGTAATAAGCATGAGAGCTAGTCCAGACATGAACAAATGTTGACACATCTAGTGTGAAGAAAATGTACTATTACAAAAGAAGTGTCATATATGGTTTCAGAAAGCAAACAAGCAAACAAAACTAACAGCACAGGATATGAATTTGTTATTGCATTCACAGCATTATTGTATGGCTTCCTAAACTAATTTGTTGTTACTTGATGAAGAGAGAGGGAAAAAGCCTCCTATCTCCAGCATGTCACCTTTCATTAAAATTGTGTTTGTCTGAGATTTTGTTATTTGCAGTTGCTCATCTGTTAAATTAGAAGTTTTAATTCTTCACAGTTTGTCACCTTTTTAATTCTGGTCTGTTGACACATACTTCTCTGCATTGCGGAAAGGGTTGGAAATGAAATTTAAAAGAAAATTAGCTGAGAAGAGGATAACAAAGTGAAGCATTTGTTCTTTGCTTTTTTCTCACTAAATGTAAGATGGGTATAGGAGCCTCAGGTAGATAGATACCAGTGGATATTACCACCATGACATAATACATTGTTCTGGGTAATGAATCATTTCTACTTCAGGAAAACCCAGTATCTTATGTTTTGAAAGTTGAGGGTATTGTAGGTTTGGCTTAATTATGTTGAGGAATGGGTCATTGTTTTAAATCTCCATTTTTCTAAAGGAATGGGATGAATCTGAACTACACATGGACAGGCACTGTCAGTCCCGTTTTCTTTTCATGAGTACAATGTGGCTTTGAGTACAAGTCAAAAGAAATGGTGCCTCAGTTGCTTTTCTGTCGACCAAGCACTTCCCAGAGCAAGTGGCAGCCAACTAGTACGAAAGCCCATCTGCTTTACACAGCCTTGTGTTTCCTTACCACCATTCAGCAGCACTGGGCATGGGCTGGACTTATGGCTTAATTCAAGAGTGTTTGTTGCACTCTTTTCTGTGAAAGAAATACTTCCTCACTCTCATTCTCTGAAAGTGCAAACATCTGCAACTACTGGACTGAATGTACTTCAGTAGTGTGTTTGGTCCAGGGGCAGGCGAAAATTTAAAAGACTCAGATTTCACCCTGTCATTTGAATGTGGCTATACTTCAGTCATTCAAATCTGGTAAGGAAGCACGAGCTTTTGCACCACCAAATCCTGAATCTGAAATGGAGACCACTGCTAAGTGTGTAGCACTCACTTTAGTGGCACCAACTTCCTTACAGGGCTTTGGGCATAAGTAATGCTAAAATAAATTCTTTCAAGATTACAGCCAAGCATTCCAAAACAGGGGCATTGATTACCTCTTGGCTGCCATTTAAGGCTTGTGTGGTTTTAGCTCCAGAGGGAATCAGTACAAATGTATCTGAAGGATAAAAAGCCTTCCTCTCATTTCCAAATGCTTTTCAGACTGTTAAGATGTGTCATGATTAGATGTGTCATCTGTTAAGATGTCATGTTTAGAAAAGCAGGCCCCATAGTTTTCATAAGGTAACAATATTTCCAATAGAATTATTCATGTAATAGAGGCAAGTAAAAATACTATGTATCTGCTGAAAATCACATCAGACCAAAAGGAACTCCCACCAACTTCTTCTTTGGCATGGACCATCTGGCTGCACTGTAGCATCTCATATTCTTCAAACTTTAACGACCTTGTTGGCAAACTTCAGCTGAACACTAATTACTGATAAGAAGGACTCATTTCTGAAAGTCCGTCTAAAGCTGCTTCCTTGCATCTTTCCATTAAGGCCAGGGAAAGAAAAATAATCCCAATCAGAAATGGGTTTCAGATATCTAGATAATCATATACATAGATTTGTGCAGTAATTACTGAAACTGTAACTTTTGGGCAAAATTGCAAGTCTGATTTCACTGTAGACATAGCACTGTGTGTACAGGGCAAGAATGTGGCACTACTCCTAACTGCCTGAAATACGTAGAGAGAAAGATGGGAGAAGAGAAAAATTACTTCTTTTTTTTTTTTTTTTTTTTCCTTATGTTTTTGTAATAAATTGAATTATACAGCAAGGAAATTGAAATGTAAGATGCAGTGCTCTATAGCCCTCCATAGTCCTATAGCATCTTGTCCTTTATCTATGGTGTAGCTCTATTGGATGGAAAATTCACACAGTAGGCACATTCTCCAAAGACAAGAATGAGAGAAGAAAGAGAAATAAAGGTCTAGATTAAACACAGGAATTAGACCAATTTAAAGATGCGATGGTTTCCTCTGCCTAAACAAAAGACAAATTGATCTGTATAAATTTCCACTGGGGATCTTGCACCAATTCAACTAAACTGACTAAATCACATCTTTAGGTGACACGTAACTCTGTGGCTCATATCTGTTGGTTCTTTGTTCTTTAGATGGCCAGAACCCTCACCGGTTCAACTGGAGTTTTCCTTCAAGGAGAAACTGAGATACTCTTCGATAACTCAGTGAAAAACTCTGTGTAGAATAAAGCATTATGGACTAGAGCATTTTGTCTTTTTTAGCATTTATATCCAATTATTTTTCCATAGATTTGGCTGGTTATGAGCTGGTGTTAGGTTGAGTAACCCTTAGGAGTGCGTGTACAAAAGCTATTTCCCTACCCATAACTAATATAGAATTTAATTATATTAATATATTAATACAGTCAGTTCTATGATGAAATTAGTTTGAAACTACCTCTGACTTAATTGTTGCTCTACTTTTTCTGTCATAATGAAGGATCAGATTACTTCCCTAAAATACATGCTACGGAAAAATACAGAATGGGTCATGCTCAGCAGCTGCATTATCAATAGCTGCACAGCTGCACTCAAAATGCCCATGAGGTTTTCAAAATGTATAAAATATATGACAGTGGGGAGCCAGATGTTTTCTACTCTAACAAAAAAAAGGAAAAAATATTTATAGTTGTGGGAAAAACAGTAATCCTCTCTCCACAATTTTAAAGTTAGAAAGCATGGAAAAATGTAAACCTTGAGCTGGATCTTTTTTTTGAGATTGACAGCAAATTATTTCTTTTTAGTACACTTTAAAAGCTGATAGGCAGTAGTCTGAAGGAAAAGGTAGTGTAGTGATTAAAATGTGTAAATAAAATAAGCAGGACATTATTAGTTTTTATAGGATTTGCTATACAAACAAGATTCAAAATGTTTATTCAGTAATCTTTCTTGTAATCTACCGAAAGTTACAGTTGCACTTCCCATATTGTAGCCAGAATCTCTTTATTCTCTTAGTAAACTAGTAGAATGGCAATATATACTTTGCTGATGAATGTCATGATCTTAAAGTTCTCCTTAGTGTTTAGATAAAATCAGACTTTCAGTGTGTGTAGTTTCTTAAATGGGTAGAATATATAATATATTTTAATTTTATTATGACTGGTTATGCCACAGTGATGATAAGATTAAGCAAGAAGCTTCTCCTGTGACTTCTATATTTATTTACTTATTGAAATTTAAAATAATAAATTATGCTTATCCAGGACCTTAGGCAGCATAACACATCATTAATACTAGAATAAAATCTCAGCAGTATTAAACTAATCACTCAGTCCAACAGACTCCTACACAGATTCCCTCTCATTCTTTCCTTGTAGGAAGAAAACCCTCAACCCTGCCACAAAACATTATCTAACAAAAGTCTGAAGTCACCAAAATTGAAGGTAATACCGAGTGTGGGAAGGAAGTAATTCTAGAAACCTGATCTTTTATAAAAATGACTTGCTACAAAACCCCCTGTTCTTTATGGTGAGGAATAGGGTGTGCTGGGATCCCAGTTGTCCACTGTTCGATACTTGCTTTTTCTTTTGAATTTGTGACATGGGTCTTTTCCAGGACAGCTTGCTGAGCTAACTGGTCCAATGATGAGATGTACCATGGCTGTGATTTTCTGCTCATTTGTGAATGTCTGCTGTAAGTAGGTGTTGGAGTGCATCTGTAGTGTTCTCCTTATTATGGTCAACCAGTGTGGAGATGGTAACAACACCCTGTACCATAGATGGTCACATGCATCCTAAAACTTAGTATATATTTTGGATAAATTTATTATTTGGATTTCATTATACAATTCAGTCAAAAGGAAAGAATGAGTCATTTTGGGGGTGTTAAATCCCAGCTATTAGTTATATATATGTATCTATATATATCTATATATCTCCCTTTTTGATTTTCTGAAAAGGTAAAAAATTGCAGTCAAAGATTAACAGAATTTTATACATGAGTTTGTCAAATCCTTGGAAGACTTGTTAATGTGAAAAAAAAAAAAAAAAAGAATATTTGCATTCATTTTCGTGGTCTATATAGAGAGACTTTTCCTCTTTATTAATAAAAAAGTCTGGCATGGAAGCTACGTCTGTATTTTGTTGTTTGTTTTAACTATCAAGCTGTATAGGGGGAAGCACAGATAGCCTCACATCTGTTGATTCGTCATAAGCATCTTCTTGAATGACATTTATTGCTTTTATATGAGTCCATCAGTTTAGTTGAAATTACTTCAATAGTCGTTGCAACAAAGAAAAACAGACCATAAGGATATGCATATAGTATAATTTTTTCTTAATTTGATACCTTAATGAAGACTATTTGAAAATAAGGATAACATTTGTGTACTGCTTTGCACAAGCAAACCACTCTAATTATGACAGGATTTGTTGCATATGTTGATGTTCACAGGAGAGGTTTTCTTCCACACTTACACCCATTTTCCAGTTAATTACCTGAATCAGAGGTTATAAGTACAGGGAAATCTGTAAAAACTATGACAGAACCATGATTAGATTTCGGCTGTGTTCCCCTAAACTTGCCATTAGATTGCATTGCCCTGTGGGAAACGTTTGAAGAGCTGCAAACATGAAGAAGACAGGCCAGAATGTTGGCTTCAGACAAACAGGGTAATCATTAGAGACTGTCTCAAGTTCCACAAAACTTCCTGTCTTTTCTGAATAGTTTTTTTGATTTTATTCAGGTCAGGAGGGCAGCAGGGTGAGTTTTTAGTATCAGCCATGTGAAAGGGGACTGGAGAAAATCCAGAGGGAAATGATGCTCTTCCTTCTGAATTTGCCTGGCAACATCCCGTCCCTTTGGATCCACACAAGGAGGAAGCAGATCAAGGGAACCACAGGGTGGTGCTGATATTTCATTCCTGATACGTGCAGTATTTGATTCCTTTGGAGGCTGTCTTCTCTCAGCATTGGCTAAGTCAGAGCTGTTTTGTTAATCATAACATCACTAATTTCCTTTCCTGCTGATAGCTGCATGGTGGTTTTGCTGCTGTCACTCCACAGTAATGAAATGTCATTGCAGGTGGTACAAAATGTGGCAAAGTTAAACAGTTGGGAACAAATGGTCTTCTCAATTACAGCAGTTCGATGGCATGGATTAATTTGAGAGGAGATGCCTCCGTTTTCTCAGGAAGGTTCCCTTTTACTCGTATTCAAGGGGTATTACATAAATGGTCTGTTAATTCTCAACAGCTTGGTCTTTCCATGGAGGGTACGATAGAATTTGTTCCATGCTTGGCTTATCATTTCTAACATGCTCTTTTCTAGTCACTGAAACCTTCTTCAAAGGAGATGAAAGCAAGCCAGTCTGCTGAGGCAGCCTGGGCCAGCTGCACCCTGAGAATGGGTGAGAGAACACACTTTGCACCCCCACTTCTTCCCTACCTTATGCAAGTGAAGGGAGCACAGGAGGAGCTGTACCCTGAGTCACAGCTATTTCCCAAATTATCTACTTGTGTGCCAGAGACTATATCTGTGCTGAGTCCAACACAACAGCTCCTTTCAGTGCTTGGAGGGTAATTTTGGTTAACAGATGAATTCAAGAAAACCGCAATCTGCTCGTGGAAAACTGAAGCCCAGAAAGAAAGAAAGGGGAAAAAAAAAAAAAAAAGAAAAAAAAGGAGAAGGGGGGAAATAAATAAAAAAACCCTGTGTCATGAAGTTGAACAACAATTACAGTCCTAATATTTATTCTTTCATCTCAAGTGATTTCCCAAGGTGTTTAATTTCTGAAGGAGTCATTCATATGGCAAGCAATGTTTTAGGGGAGAAATTCATATACTACTTTTATCATAGTCACCACAGCCCAGAATTATTTCAAGTGAATTTCAAGTGTTGGTTCATCATGGCAGCTGTGGGAATAATATACCAGGGGACTCCTTTTCCTCAGCATTATTGCTCAGTAGCTTCTGAGCAGAGAGTACTCGCTTTTAATGGTGCTGCAGAAGCCTTCTGGGCCATTTTATGGAGCCATTGCACTCAATCTGTGCTCAGAAAAATATTGCTGTCTTGCAAAGCAAATAAAGCCAGGAAAAAGATTGTAGTGAGACAATATATCTTTTTTTTCCAATCTTCTATGCAGATCAATACAAACAGTTCAAGTTGATTGAATGTTGTAATTCTTTGCCCAGTTCAGATAAAAACCATAAAAACTAATATACTGAGAGAGTCACCCAATCTTGCTTTAAATGTCAAGCTTTTTTCTCTTGTAATGTATTAATTAATCACGCAATCTGGTTGGTAGATAGGAACCATCATTTACATTCCCATTTACAAAATGTGTGAGAGCTTGTTAGATAAATTAATATCTGATAACTTCTTTGAAGTTTCATTTTAATGGCAGCAGAGCTTGATAGTTCTCTTTCTGTATGTTTATGTCAGAGATTATAGACTGCTTAAAAGATGCATTCGGCACAGTAGCTGGGGCCTACGCTATTGTAAAAGTACTACCTCATGTTCCGCATAGCCTAGTAAATACAGAACTTTGTCTTTAAAATATTGCAGAAAAGAGAAAAAAAAATAGACATAGGCATATTGAGAGGTGTCCTGCTTCCTCAGAAAATTTTCCATTAAAAATCTTAGTTAAAAGCCTCTATTAAAAGCTTTCAGGAACAAATGTGCCTTGTGTGGCCCCCCTGAAGCCTGATGAAACACACACCAGTGATTTGTATCTTGGGGATGCACAGGAGCCACAGTAGACATTAATTGCCATCATGGCAAAGTCTCTTCCTCTCCTTTTTTTTTTTTTTTTTCGTGGTGAACAATTTATGGGCAATGAACCACAAGAAAAAACCTGCTACTGATTAGAATGAAAATGCTGAAACCTCTTAAATTATGGCATCAGGCAGGAGCAGTGCTGATGTAATTACTATGTTAATGATCAAGTAATATTTAAGTACTCCTGTGTGATTTTCCAGTATTTTTTAGTACTCATCTCTAATGTCCTGCAGAGGGTTTAAGAGCTGTTGCCATTCTCCTGCTGGGTTCCCATGCAGAGAGTTTGATAGCTGCCGCTAGCCCCCGTTAGGTCTCGCAGTGGGGAACGGGACTCCTGTTGCTACACTGCTCTTCTTCTCATGTGTCGTGGTGAGGAGTTGCCCATAATCACCTCTAAGAGCCCCTTAGATTCTGCTGTAGGCATCTAAAGAGGCACCAGCACTGTGATTAGGTTAGGATTTTTACCGGAGACTGAAAGTCTCTCACTATTCCCTTCTCTGAGTCCTTTATACTGAAGGCAGAACTAGGAGACAAAAGTCAAGGAATCAGCAAGGCCACTTTTGCAAAGGAAACATGGAATACACATACCCATACTTCTGAACTTTTGCTATGCTACATGTTATTCTTGACACAACTCTTGCAAACTAGCTGCTGGTAATTTTTAATGTACAGTATTAATGTATCTAGATACTTTTTTGGGGAAGAAAATAGAATGCAACTGTGATTTGAGTCTGACAGCTGATTCCTCACTGCACCTGCCACGGAGCTGCCTTAACACCAATTGCCCTTCACCTAGCTGACAACTTTGAGCTGGAGGCTAATAATTATTTACTGGGAAAGCAAATGTTATAATGCTATTACAAAAAACTTAGAACTTTTTTATCCCAAGGCATTGCTGAACATGGGAGCCTGCAGATGTTGTGTTTCTCGATTCTGTTTTTTTTCTGTTTTTCAGTTTTTATTTAAAGAAGCCCTCCCCAGGTCTAGAGATACAGTCATAGGAATGAAAATCCCGAGAGTGAATCTACAATTAGATCACAAATTAAGGAAGTTTACTTTTAAGTCATTGCTTAAAGTCCTAGACCTGATCTTTTTTTTTTTTTTTTTTTTTTTTTTTAGTGCTGATGGCCAGTGATGGATCCAGAACCTCTCTGCTAAGGTCACCAAGGCTGTTGGACCACAGTCATGTTGAATAAGAACCTCCTGCACCGGTCACAACTTTTGTTGTTATTGGTCACTAGCAATGCTTTTGAATTAGTTTCTCAGCAAAGAAAATGTCCTATATTTCCACTGTGCTATTGTTTGACTGGAAAAATTAACCTGAAATTTTCACACGTGATATTTAATCCTCTCTGTGTTTCTTTTTTGTGACTTTCTACCTGGGGAAAGTGCGTGAGTCAGAAATTTCATGTGTGTGGAGCTGAGAGTGGTGCCCGTCACTTGAGGGCAGGGCTTGCTGCAGAGATGCTGGTCCAGGGCTCCCCTCCCTGCCTCCTACATGAATGTCACCAAAACAAGTCCTGCTTCTCAAGGCTTGTTGAAGCCATCCAGAGCTTGGCTCACTGTGACTGTCTCTACAGAATGAAAGTAAAGTATGAGTGCTGTGACATATCATTGCGTTTCTGTTTAGAAGGAACAACCCACAGCCCTACTAATGAATCCTGATATTTTGCAGAGTCTGATACCCTGTTTCTGATAGAGCAATAGAAACGTGGGACAAAATAGCAAACTTATTACAGTAGGAAAAAACAGATGGATGCAAAAAGGGAGCATGGAGCAAAGTGAATCAAGGATACAGTGTGTGAAAGAGGGAACAAAGAGCTTTTGCAATTTAGTCAATACTTACACAAAGCTGACAGCATGACAAGAGATCTTAAGGAACAAGGCAATAGCCTGTCCCTATGCTGAGCAGTCTAGGGAGGTTTATGGCTAATTAACATTAACTGGATATACTCTTTGCAAGCTGTCCTGCAGCTTCTCTGCCCTCCTTTGTCCACAACTCTCTGTTCCTGCTTGGTACAACCACAGCAGGTACTGACCTTGGAGGCACCCAGGTACACAATCTGAGCCCTCAACAAGGAGGATTGAGACCTCCTCCCCATGAGAAATTAGAAACAGAAGGCAGAGAAGAAAACAAAGTGACAGGATTACAGTGTGAGTCAGAAAGATCAATAACATTAACAGCAATGTGAAAAAGAAAGAAAGAAAGAATCAATAATAATAATATGTAGTCTTGAAGTTTAAGAGTGGAAAGAGGTTAACTGAACAGTTTAGGGACTTAGTGAGAAAAGAGTCTAACAGGCTTTCTTAATGCCTTGCATCTGTGAAAAACTGAAAACCTGTACTTTAATAATTCAGCAAGGGTAGTTATTATGTGTATAAGCCATAGGGCAAAGAATTTGTTCTGAGGCTGGGAACTATCTTTCAGATTTCGACAGTTCAGACTCAGTAGATGAGCACCTCTACCACATCATGCTTTCTTTGTAGTATAAAGTTGCTAGAAAAGTACCCAACTCAGAATCTGTATGAACGTTTACGGCTGTGCCTTTTGTCCAAATTCCTTATGTGCCTTTGACCAACCAGAATTTTGCTAGACATTTGACATGCTGCACTACCCACCAAAGATACCTTCTCTGATTGTTCCCTTCACATGTCAGGGGTACAGAGCTTGGCAGGAATTTCTGAGAAGTGATATGAACTGTTCATCTGTCCTCTGCAGATCATTGGAAGCACATGATAGAGGAACAAGTATCCCCCAAAAACAGGTGACTGAGACACAAGACTACAGCCAAGATATTTGTGAGATTTTCTTATAGGCAAGTAGAAGTAGTTTGAGGACAAATATTTAAAGATGCTAAATGGCAAGCTGAATTAGTTTTGCTGCATATAACGATAAGTATCTTTATTTCTCTAATAACAGACAACTATGTGGCCAACAGCTTTTAGCATTAATAGATGCTTTCCCCATAAATGCCAATTCAGCAATAGGATTCTTAACTGCCTGTGAATGTGCATTACTAATTTTTATCTTCCATCAGTAATCTCAGCCTGAACATAGACATATGCATTCTCCATACACAGAAATTCCTGAATCTTCTTGCTCTGTTTTATAGGAAACATTTCAATCCTTTACATTAAGCAGATTTTGTAGAGGATTTGTTCAGTATTGAAAGGAAACCTATTGTAAGTGCTAATCTGAAAACAGAATTTTGCTTTTTAGCAACGCTACAGGAGGTCCATAAGCATATTTCAAATGATATTTTAATAACTGATGCTTAAATACTTTTAAAGCAACACTGTAATTAGATGTGTCTCTTTGAACCTTTCAGTTAAATAATTGCATACTAATGCAAAGAAAAACAGCTTTTCACTACAGAGTTTTTGCAGTAATCAGCTGAGATTAATACACTTAATAAGCAGTTGTTATTCAAATAAACATTCAATAATGAGTCATTATAGCTGTATTAAATTCTTAGGGCCAAGTGCTGAAGCTTGTACTCCTGCAAGTGGGCAGGGTTCCCATTGACTGAATGGGAGCTTTGACTACACAGCCAAACTAACTTGGAAAACTAATAGGGAAAAATTACACTGTGCTAAAACTAACTGAATTTGAAAACAGACATTTCATTTCTTACCTATTGCTTTTTCCTTAAGCCATATACTTGAATTACATCTGCATATATTTCTTGTACAATTCATCTTCACAACAGCTAAAAAGGGGGCGCCTAGTTCTAACTTAATGATACTTCAAAAAATGGTATTTAGATGTCTATTTATCATAAGTACTTATAAAAAATCTTCCTAGGAACTAAGATACCTCTGCAGATCTTGCTTACTTTTTTTTTTTTTTCTCTAATATGATCTAGCTCTTGAATACGAGTACCATTCTAGTCTAAAAAAAGATTTTAAAATCACTTTTGAATTGAAAAAAAATCTGTCAAAACCAGTGAAATATTGAGCTTAGCTGACGTAAAGGGAGACTTCTGTAAAATCTGTCCTCTTAGAGGACACAGGATCCATTTCCAAAATACGTATTTTTCTTAATTTTAAAGAAGTAAAATTAGCATCTTGCTTTTTTGGTGAACTAAAAATATTTAAAACTGGTGGTGACTAGCTGAAAGAATTTCTAACATGAACTTAAATAGTTTTATGGGTAAATATTTTCATTCAAAATGCGAAGTTGATCTATAAAAAACAGCAAATATTCTTTTATATTGTTGAAAACACATGGGTTTTTTAGTTATGACAAACTTTAAAATATTGATAGGTGTCCAAAACAACTGCAAACACTTCCACTAAAGTTTAACTACAGCATTTTAACGTAGCGGAGAAAGTTATAATGACCAGACAAATATATAGCAGTACTTGTGTGGCATTCCAGTTAACAAAGATCTGTAACAAAAGACTTCACTAGTCAGTTGTGATATGTTTTTATTTAGTGGCTCATGTTGCATCTTTCTTTCATGAAATCTTGTCTGTTACACTATCCCAAATATTTTATTTGATCAGTATTAGAAATAAGAGTTTCAGGTTTTCTTCTTGTGTATAGTTTTTGAGCCATTAAGATGGTGTTCAGACATCCTTTACATCACTCGTTAGCAAGCATTAACTTTTCAGGTTTAAAGCATAAATATTGTACTTTCTGCTAAAGTTGAATTGACAAGAATATGCATATATTTAATATCCTTGTGAGACTTGAAGCTAATAATTTGAATTTTAAAAAAGTACTCTGTCCCTTTTAAAGTTTAATACTTGTAGTTAAGAGCAATTTGGTACAGCAATAGTCCTTGAAATGCTTTTGAGACTTGGTTCCTGAATTACCACTCTAAAAAAAGGAATTACTCTTTTTTTTCTTTTTTTTTTTTTCCAAATAATGTTGTTTGGGAGTTCAGGCTCCACAATCCACAAATGTCTCAGTGTGGATCCCAAGTGGAGCTTGTGCTTGTTATTTAAATTAGTGGTTTTGAGCTTTTTATGTAGAGTGGCATTTGAGCTCTCTCAGACTAGAGCTCTACAAGGTGAATGACTTGCACAAGGACTCCATGGCGTTCTTTTCAATCTACCTTCAATCTCCCTCAAGCCTTAAAAAAAATCAGTTTCACTATAACAAGAGTTTAGCCTTTAACATGCAAAGCTCACAAGCCCTTAGTCTTCAAAAGGCCAATTTAACACGAACAAGAAGAAAACCCACAACACAATCTTGTTGTGTTAAACCTGCAGGTGAACTGCATAGTAAGTGAAAGCTCTTGATTGTCCCCAAATCTGACACTGGAAGTTTGTACCTAAAGGAAGGAAAGGTTAGAGGGTTTTTAGCATCAATGGATATATTTATATATGAGATCGAGTCATGTCATGACATTCTACATTCTAGGAATGCCTGATGAGAGCAATTTGACTTTCTAACTATGAAAAGACTTGGAGGTCCCTTTCGGAGAAGCAAGGTGCCAACCACGCTGAGTGGATGCACAGAGGAGAGAGCTGTAAGACCTCCTGTGGGATTTTGATTGGGTTCAGTTAATGAGGTTTTTGGAAATACCTGGCTTCTGGTCTCTAGTAATATAGCTAATAGTTTCCTTAGTATGTAACATTAATAGACCTCAATGTGCTTCTTGAATAAAGCAGTTTGCATGCCCTGTTACATAGCGATGGGGAAACGAAGGCCTCAGAACTATAGTGTGCTCAAAGTTACACAACATGTAAGGTCTGCTATATCCTCATCAAGTGGTTTCCTTGTCAGTCTTAGTCAAGACCACTGCTTATTGTAATCATTACTGCTTCTTTGGTAAGGACATTATGCTGGTGTTCCTTAAAAAAGGTGCTCTGTCAGTGAGCTGTAGTACACTAAGTACAGGCTTAAAAGTAACCGCTAGTTCTAAAGTAATAATAGTAGATGAGGATGGTAGTTCTCTCTAGTCATCTGGTCAAAACTCACAATCTAATATTTTCACAATGAGTTTGTTAACATTAGACACTGTAATTCAGAGATAATAAAAAAAAAACCCCAAGACAGTAATTTAATTGTTCAAATCTGAATATATATCTACTTTTAGACAACAGCTGTAGGACTTTCCATAGCACAATAGTGGGAGTAGTAGCCTACTCTGGTTATGCAGTTAAGGTACAAACTAGACTCAGTGAGTCTGACTCAATATCATAAGGTTTTAAATAGTTAGAAGGAATGACTAATTAAAATCACAGAAATATAATTAATAAAGTACACCATTGATTCACCAAGGACAACTGTAGTGGTAAACCATGCTACTGCCTTTCTTTGGTGAGAAAGATTGCTCTGTGGGTTTAAAGAAAACGGTAGACTTAATTTCTCTGTGTTCTAATGCAACTGATACATATCTCATGAGACTGTGTGGGTTAAGCTGAAGAATGTCACAAAGATAGTAAGGAAGGTAAATTTCTAGCTAATGAGAAGCTAATGGTAAATCATAGTAGGAAGGATTAAGTTGCAGAGAAGTCATTAGTGGAAGAGTTGACCTTGCATTAGATATCAGTCAATATTTTCATTAATTTCGTGACAGAAAATGAGAACATGCTGTTGAAATTGCCAGTGATGTGAAGCTGAAAATCTTCATCAACAGAGGAAATAAACATCAAGAGGGTAAGGAGTGCACTTAGAAGATCTTCTCTTATGGGAACCCTTTTCTTCCTTCCTAGAATAAGTTTTGCAAAATTACAGCCTCATTCACCATTTCTCGGTTTGGTGTTGTGTTTGAGATTCACTGCAACGGGGTTCCAGAATCATAAATATCTAAAAGGTCTTTGGCTCTAGTATTTTGAAGGACTAGCTCATTTTAAAAGGTCATGATTGTAATGATCTCTGTGTATCTATAACTACATACTAACACTAAGAATTAGCACGTATTTCCTAGGAACCAGGTACACTACTAGCACATTGTAGCAGCGAGTGACACTGTGCAGCTAAAGAGCAGTTTACAGATTGCTTGGCTAAGCAGAACTGTTTTGGCTAGTTACACTTGGTGTATTTACAGGCATATTACACATTTAAGATAACACTAATCCAGCCCAGCCTGCATTTTGTAAGTAGCATAAAAGCCTACAGCCTCACACAAAATCTACTGAGTAGCTGTACGACTCAATCCTCCTCACACTAACTCTAACCACCAGACTCTTCCTCAACAAGAAGAGTGAGTTAGCCCTCTGCTTTCCTTTTTAGGGTACAAGCCTAATAGCGTTCAGGTCTAGCTGATTGTATTCCTGCGGGAAATCTCCAGCTGGAAATCTGAAACCTCTTGCAGTTCTCTAATGGCTACACCATCAGGCAATATAATGTGGGTTATGTAATAATTATCTTATAAAAATAAATATAAATTATAATTATACTATCAAAAGTTTAAAATCATTACAGGTTGTGTAATAAACCTGGTGTAGATCAACCATCTTGCTCTGTCACATTCATCTGCGCATACTAGGGCTGAATGTGAGCCGTGCAGGGTCACAGAGACAAACGTCTGCAGAAATATTAGGGTAGAATAACCAACTCACCTTAAAGAATTATTATGTGTTTGTGTATTGTTGGATATCAGACTGCTGCAAGAAAAGAGCAGAAAAGCACAGTTACCTGAAGTTTCTCACTCAAACCAATGCTTTGAAAATTTTCTGCATCGTTCCTTGCAAGTTTTAAGTTACAACATCAGCCATGTCTAATATATTGAAAGGTCGGTAAGGGAACTAATAAAAACCTGTTATAGATCAGGCATGTGCCTTGTAATAAGAATCTGCAATAATCTGAATAGCTATAATAGTTTCTAAGAGAATTGCCACATACATAATGCCAGTGATTTCTAGTATTTTCTGTACCCTGTGGGAGGATGGACATATATTACTGGAATTTGCTGCATAATGATTCACAAGAAAGGCAGTTCATAGTCCCAAATCAATTCTTATCTATCTTGTTAGGATCAAGACTACATGTGATTAAACTTAAGAGTAGAAACAAGCGTATGCTACTCCTACTCCTAAAAAAAATACTGCAAACACTCTTTAATGTTGTCAATAGCTTTATTCTTTTCCCTTCATATTCCCCTTCATATATATTATTCTTTCCTCTTTATGTTTAACACATGTTAAAAGTGTTATTCAGTTCATGAAATTTAAGAGTAGCTTCTGAAAAAGAAATGGGGGCACCTTGCTTTACTAAGCAGATGAGTACAGCTATACCAATTTGTGGATTAATGTTTACTCTCAGAGGGACAAATCTGGAATAAACTAGCTTAAATTGATGGGCCTAATATCTTTTTACACTGAACTAACGAAACAGGGCTTGAGTTCAATAACTGCTGGCAGCCAGACTGCAAATGAACTGGGGAGAGCAATGCACACTTGGTCAGAAATGCACAAGTGACAGCTACTTAAATTGAATGCAGATCACAACTACCAATCATTCCCCAAAAAACCACCATCCCATATGATATGTTCTGTTTCTTTCATGAGAGTCCTCTCTTGAATAGATTTAGATTTTCATGTGATCCTGTAAGCCTTCAAATGATGAAGAAATAAAGTAAAAATAGGTTAGTTGTAAACTTTAACTATTAGATTGACTATGCTTGCACTGGAAGTGCTGATAAAAAGCCCATATCTAAAATGAAGCTAGTATATTAAATTAATGATCCAGCTACTGTACAGCAGTAGCAATGTATTTTAGTTACGGTATTTCTGATTGGCTGAACAAAATAGCTTATTTACTTGTAAATACTTTAATAGAAACAAAAACATTCTAAATGACTTGTATAATGATTTTTCTTAAGAAATGATGGGATAATCACTTCTGAATCTATTCATGGAGAAAAATTAATACAAGTTTGACAAGAATGGGTACATTTATCAGCAAGATGACAGAAAAAGATACTAATAAAATAACTAATATTCATGATAATATTAATTTTCTTCTTCTTTCAGAAATATTCCTGAAAGATACTATTTCTGGTGTCTTTCTCACTATGTATGATTTGTGGCTGATGCATAGACAAAATTAATTAATTTAACCTCCCATTTTGACGATGTAATGCATTTTTCCAAACTCTCACACTGACCTTGATTTATCTATTCCCTCATGTATTTTGTTCACCTGTCTATTGTGTGTTGAGTACACTTACCTGTGTGGTATTTCCTCTGGCTAAGTTATATTTTGCCAAGTAGAAATCACGTTTTAACATCTCTGGTAAAAAATGTATATAGAATTACACATGCGTACATACATATTTTTATATATTACAAAAATAAAGGTTTTAAATGACAAGTTTCCACTTTAACTAACAATTTATTGCCTAGACAATACTCTGACCCTCAAGTGACAATTCCTTCAACGTCTCACAACCGCAGAACCAAATAAATACATTAGAATGCATAATTTTTATTCTATTTTGTACAGTGCTTTTGCATAATTGAAGTCTCCACCCTTCCCAAAAGCTTGTGAGCAGGGCAATATGCCCAAACTCCCATGATTTTCACTGAAAGCAGGATCATGTTATTTAATCTTAGCTCATGCTGAAGGAGCTGGGGAACAGACCCACTGAGGCCACAGCAACCTAGAAAAACATTCCGCAAAGTTGTGTTTCCCTGCCTGCAGGGCTTACAAACCTAAAATTGAACTCACTGCATGGTGAGGAATCTTGCAATTGCCCCTGCAATATAGTTTGGATGCTCAGAGTTATCTGTGTATGGACTAGGAGACACTCGGAAATTATTTTAGTTTTTTAACAAGCACCAGGAGATGGAGCTCCAGACTGTGCAGCTTAATTTCTTGGTGTCAGAGCAATGAAACATGTTATTTCTGCATGGTTAAATGCTTCTTTCTTTTCAGCTCATCATTTAAAGGATTTCTTTGAATCAGCTCTGTACTTATGGGAATTAAATGCTCCTTCTTTGAAGCACTGCATTAACCCCAGGGAGCAATTGCTAATGTTTTTCTTCATGGATCTACAGCCTAAATTTAAAAAGAAAACCCAACAATTGGTTAGGGAGAAATCAGGACATTGATTTACAATAGGCTTTTTTGGATAATTCTGGTAGTATACATTAGCTATAAATCTATCCTCTTCACACAGTTTTAAGTAAATATATGGAAATGCTCAAAAAAGCAAAATTCCTTGAAAAATATCTGTGAAGATATGCTATCAGATACATCTTTACTGACTCCCTTTAGAAAAGGAGATCACAGAATTCTTTACATAAAAGCATAATAGTTAGAAAGGGGAGAAGAAAACAACATGAAAGTTCTCTGTGATATAGTCTTAATATTCCTTCACTAGAGTTTCAAACATACCACATTTTGGGGGTTCTAATAACTTTAGGTCATATTTAATCACTTCCATGGAAAAAGAAGTAATTGATTTTTTTTCAAAGTAGTGAGCTTTCTGTGGACCTGTCTGAAAAATGGCCACATATGAAAGTCTAACCAGACAACTACTCTTGTATGTGACCAGAGAACCATGTTCTAATAAACGGAAACCCCTAGAAAGTGAACCATCCATGAAACAAAGACAGTTGAGTTCTGGTTTAGCCTCCCACTTCATGAGAAGCCTGTTACAGTGATTAACCTTGTTTTTAACTGGTATTTAAGCTTAAAGTGTATGCACATGCTTTGATCTCTAATCCGTTTTTTTATACCAATCAGGAAGATTGTATCCAACATCCCAGAGCTGCAAGTTTCTCAGTGAGTGTGTTGCTATTAGCATTTTCCCAGTAAAACAGTTACAGATTAAGAATAAAACTTTAAAAAGATATAAAGAGGCTTAAGAACATAATTCATGCTGACTTTTACTTTTTGAGTACGTGTGAATATCTTTCCATTAGAGTACGTTAGTTTAAAATGATTTTTTTTCTCTCTCTGTGCTATGTAACAGTAGAATATACAGTAAAAAATAGATCCTGTATTTATGCTATTGTGCTTCAAAACTGTGATATTAATTCTGGCAAAAATTTACTACAGAAGAGGTTTATGCTAGTCATAAATATTTGGCATAGGAAATATGTGAAAGACCAATTATGGGTTGTTCAGAAATATCTCTTGACATTTTTGGAGTGCTATGTGCGAAGGGTCCACCTATTTAATTATGCCTTTTTCAAATAAGGTGCTCCAACTCAATGGGAGTCACTGCACTTACTACAGTAAGGAAAGATAATGCATAATTTTTACGATAGGGGAAGGGAAAAGAACATGTCTTCAGGCTGAAATGGTTATCAGTTTTTAGATCAATCCCCCTTACGCAAGTTTTTGCATTGGTAGCAAGATATTAAGATATTTACAACCAAGATATATCACATTGAAAGGACTGTATGGAAGGCAGAAGGAAGAATGAGAATATACTCAACATACAAACTATAGCACTTTTATTAAAAGTCTAAAATAGGACAGCTATGCAGTCATTTACTTCAGACTGTCTCACCAAAGATTATAGCATGAAGTCCTGCTGTAAGCTTAATATTTCTTTTTCATATTTTTTAAACTAGACTTGCCAGTATCCCATAAAAATTTCATTTTCCTAAAAGCACTCCTCTGTGCTTATACTCTGATTACTTGCAAATACAAATCCAGAGCAGACAAAACCTTAATTTCCTCATTTGTGAAATTCGTGGAATGAACTGCCATTTTGGCTCCTAGAATTATGAAAGGGAGCTTTATTTTGAAGATCACAGGTTGCCATCACATCCTTGATATCATAGTACCCCCTAAAACATAGTTTGGTAAAAATTTTCACATGTGATATTGGATGACATTGTCACAAATTGTCTACCTTATTTTCTAATCTAATGAATAAAATAAGTGTTACATAATAATAATGATAATGATAGTAGTAGTAGCTACATGCATATAACCATAAACTTGCAAGGAAAACTATGACCTTGAATAGGTAGTGAATGCTTAGCCCCCAATGTGTGAGGAGAGTTAGAAGTCTGGAAACACTCTTGAAGTGCCCCGAGATGTCACCTTAACATGTTTAGCAGACAAAAATCACCCTTAGAAGCTGCATTTCTCATGAGTATTGAGAAATGCATGAGATTTTTTTTTTTACTTGCTGAAAATTTCTAGTGGAAATCCACCAAGATTAGCAAAGACAATTAATTCAGAATTTATAATTGCAAGTGTTTGCTCTGGAAATGTAAAGCTTACTGTAGCAATCTCCTTGCCAAAGAACGGAAATAAGCTATGTGACTTATACCAGTAAGAAGACCAGACAATTTCAAATCCCTAATACGAAGTTCTTAAAGCGGTGTATAACAAGTGAGCAAATACTACTTGAAGTAACCCCCTGAGGCTACAAACAAAAAGAGAGGGTAATACAGGAAAACTCACTCCAGATAGTTAATCCAGAGTCCTGCTGTGGTCTGATACCACTTCTGTGTGTTAGTCTTCTGATTCTATTGCTAGGTTCTTGTACCTGTGCAGAGCTCATCTTTCTCTTCATACCAAATTATGAAACTGGAATTAAGAAATGCCCCAAACAATCAGAAAATCTTACTTTAAATGTGTGCAGAGGTTCACAAACTTTGTTCTGTTGTGGGTAAGTGGTCCAAGCAAGATGACCACTCACAGTTCCGGCTATTAAGACATGGTCAAGTATATAAAATATTGCCATAATTACACTAGTTCAGATATATTATGCAGTCATGAACAGAAAAAACCCTCCTCTGGTCTGCAAAACTGTAAATGCTCTATATGTGAGACAAATCTCTGTATCAAAATACAGTTAACAATGCAAAAATACAAGAATTCCTGTGTCAGTGTGATAACAGGATCACAGAAAGAGCTCTTGTTACTTTTAGAGAAGAGGGTGGTATTTATAGAATATGCCTGCTAGCGGCTTCTATAATTAACATTGAAAAGTAGTTAGCATTGTAACTCCCTGTTTTCAATCACTCATAACTTTATGAAATATCTCCCTTTTGTGCTGCAATTTTAATCCTGGATTTATGCCAATGTCAACATTTAAAAGCATGAAGAAAAACTCTTCCATATTTTCAGGAAGAAAAGATAGAAAATACATGCTAACATGAGTGACTGCTCCATGCAGTCCTATGCTCCAAGTGTCTGTAGTTTGAATACTACAACCTGTAAAGGACTGGACAGTGCCAAGACCAAAGATTTTCTCCTTGGAGAAACTGTTAACGGATTTGTTAATATACATAAAGAATAGCATGTACTAAATGAGCCTATGCTCAGGGAATTGACAGGGGTTTTCTTTTCCCCACAGGAAGTTTTGTTGGCTAAGAAAACACAGACAAAATTTAGAGTTAGAAAGATCTATGTTCAAGCTCTCTGCTTTCTCTTTTAACTAACACTAATGGTTGTCTTACATATCAAGACAACCACAGTTATCAAGACAAATGTAGTTCCTTATATTTTATTAGGAGGATACCTCAACACTTAAAAAAAACCCCACAAAAAAACCCACCAAAAACCAGGCAAAGTTTTCATATCTGGAAGATGCAGTGCTCCCACATGTATTAAGCATTGTCCCAAGTTATAGCAGAAAGAAAGTAAAAGATTTTTAGTATGACCATGTTTTTAACAAATACCTACAAAGTGTAGAATTTTTGATGTGTCTGCAGTCATGGATATGTTTGTCAAGTACACAGTTTTTGAAGGTTGAGTAGGATTCTTTACATTTCTTGTAATTACAATCTATTCTGCAGGGATAATAACGTTTGGTTACCCTTAAAGTTAAGCCTTTTGTAGAATATAGCAAGATGAAAAAATACCCTAGGAGTCTAAAGATACATGATAAAAGGAGAAATGTTTTGCTTAGCAGGTTGACAGAATGCACCATGCTCCTTTTTTATTGTTGTAAACATTAAAAAGAATTTATTTTACCTATGCACATACTCACTTTCTTGTGAAAGTGCACAAAAAGAATCTGCAATGTTTGCTCTTTCCATGTTCAATTGCATCTTTGCCTTTTACACACTCAGCAAAGGCTAAGGCCAAAGTTTCATGGATAGTTTAAATGATCTGCTAAGGTTTTTTCTGCTGTGCTTCCCCTTCCCCTTCCCCTCCAGCAACTGTGCCATCCAGTGAAATCCAAGTAAACTTTAATATGGGCCACTTTCCCCAATTTGGGCTGCTGCTTATAGAGCCCTTGGCTCTGCTGATCCACAGTTTATTGCTCTTTCTGAGTCCAGGTTCTCGCCAATGTATTTGCTCCTGTCCATATTAGAAATGGAGAAGTAATATAACTCCAAAACCATTATCTTCTTCTGTGTGGATTGGTACATGAAAATATACCAATGGACCATCAGTGTCTACAGATTCCCTGTTATGCTAGGAGCTGTTCAAATAGAAGACAAGCATGTATAAAAGAGTCATAATCTTGACTAATTATAAGACACAACAAGCAGAAAAAAATCTTGACTAGCAGTAACTTTACCTTGATTTTGCACAGAGAAGATATGCATGTAGTGGCCACAAAAGGCAAATCCATCAGTACTTTGTGCTCAAGAATAGGAAAGTAACGCTTTGCTAACTCAAGGATGCTTAATATTTGAAGAGATAGTTTCCATTTTCAAACTTCTTCTAGGCAGCTGTGTCAAAAAGTGGCCAGATTCATAAGTATGTGGTAATTTAGAAAAAGTGCTTTAAAAGGCCCCACAGCAGATTAAGTGCTGACCTTCAGTAGAAGTGGATGAGTCAATCATTTTCTTATGTCAGAGTACCTTGCACAGAGCTTCTGCCTGCATTGCAGGTGACCAGACACCTTTGCAAATCTGACCCAGAGCACTTCTACAATTTTTACCTGACAATATTTTCTTAAATAAACAGTCATAAAGCCATCAGTCTGTGTATTTTAGTGCGCGCACACACACACTAGTTTTTTTTTAATTTTAAAATATTTTACCTAGTTTTCAAAAGAATTTTCTGGTGATCAGCTCAGCTGCTCAAGTTGTATGTTAAAGGCACCTGATTCCCTGTGCAGTTGCCTGTACTTGCGCTTCTCCTAAACTATCCTGGGAGTTTAGATGCTGGGCTACTTCAGCTAAGTCTGAGACTTCTTACTGCAAGTCTGAGATCTAGTATTTTACAGCAACAATAAATGCCTGAAAGAGAGCAAAATATTTCCTTCACTTGATTTTGTCTCATTGATATTGATTATTGTTTCTGGTAGTTTGACTCCACAGGTATCTCCTACTGATTTTGCACATTTAGGATTGGTACATTTAGCCCAGGAGAATGGGAGGGGAGTGCTTTTGAGCACACAGCGCAGCTTTTTGCCTGGATAAACCAATTTCCAAGCAAAGCAAAACCCAGTCGCTTGTCCTAATAAATGGTATGAGTAGAAACCTGGCCAAACCATAAAAAAAAACCCCAACCTCAAAACTAAATAGTGAATCAAAAAGGTCGCTTGTTCAATAACCTACTGCCAGTCTCCATGTAAAGAAAGACTTATTTGGCTACATCAGAAAACTTAAAGTCAGAACAACAGAGCTTCAGAAAGTGATATTTCCTGTAAATTATACAGCATATCCCTAATGATAGGAAATATGAATCTGTTGAATTAAATTACAATGCTTAGGAAGATTACATGTCAGCTCTTTCAGATTGATTTTAGCCAGAGGTTAAGCCAAAGGCTAAACTTGTCTCTACTGAGCAAGAGGACATATGCATAAGGTTCACATTTGAAGTGTCTAGTTACTGTGGTTAGATTGGGTCGGACACTGGACTCTGAGTGTGTTGGCTTTCTTTGACAGCTGTGAGAGAGTGCTAGTGTTAAATTATCCCTTTTAAAATCCTTTTATGGTTATTGATCAGCATTAATTCAAGAACCTTTCAGGGAGTACTCAAGAGGTTGCATAAATAAATGGCAAGAAAACACAAGAAGGAGCCTGATGTGGCTGAGCATCAGCCATTCTGTGGGCTAGATCTTGATTCCAGTATTCAAATTGGATTATAGTTCATCACACTACTGAAAGTATTGGAAAAAGGAGTTTCTGAAATGACCAAGGGTAAAACCCAGCAGCTGTGTCTCCACACATCTTTAACTCTGTTTGAGGGTATTGGCTGATATACTCCAATTTCTAAACCTTTCTATTGCTTGAGGACAGTGGTGGTGTTATTATTTTATATACCATTAAGTGGTTGCCTGACGGTTCTGCTTAAGTAGGACATTTGACCTTTTTCTATTTTTTCTTGCTACCATCAGTAAATGATGCCCAGCTGAACTGTAAAAGCTTCAACCTTTTATTTTCCTCTAATGAACAATCTACTTCATTAGAATGATGGTATACTTACAGAAGGAGAGTTTCCGCATGGAAGTAAAATGGCATGTGGGTGATTATAATGGCACTTCAAGATATCCTTCCTGAATGAATTCATTTATTATTATTCCTTCAATTATATGCACAAGAATCACCTTTATAAATAAGAGTATAAGACATTGGAGAGACCCTTACATTGGTGATGTTTGCTTCCAGATAGTGATGATGGTTTGCTGTTGATATGGCTGTGGTGCTAAAGTGTAGTGATGTCACCTGACAAGCAAAATTTCTCTTTCTAATGATTCTAGGAAACCTACCTCACTTTAAAGAGAGGTCCAGTTTCTCTTCTGCAGTTCCATGTTCACTGGAGGTTACTTCCTGACAGTTTCAGTATGATGGCTTCCAGTCTTTCAAAAGTACACCTCTTGCCATCATTGCATAAGGCTTATTGAGTCTTATCAAAATGGTTTGCAAGTGATTTGTGAGGGAGATACGCAATATAGCTTCCACTTTGTGTGCATTTCCAAATTAATTTATCTCACAAAAGTGTTTTCTAAAAGTCAAGAACTAGAAATATAACTAGGAGTAGTTTTTGGAAGTCTATTACTACAAGTTCTGCTACAGGGAAATGAACAAAATAAAGCTTAAATGCTTCTTCATTGCCAATAGTTATCATTGATCCAATTATAATTTCTTTATATATCATTACACAAGACTGATTTAGAGATGCCTGTCCAGATTGATCTGAGAAGAAATGCATTAAAACATTTATGTTATTACAATACACACAAAATGTATTAAAGTAATGACAGCAGCCTGACAGAAATCAAACACTTCCAAAATCACAAAACCAAAGACTTTCAGAGGGGAAGTTGAAATGCCATTTTTAACACACCCAACGGAGAGATTACAGCTTTCGTGGAAGATGAAATTACACGCTTTTTTGAGACTCTCTAATAAAGAATCACTCAGGCACATTGTAATGGTTTCAAAATTATATGGTATATTAATCCTTTGCATTTGTCTTTGTATTATGTAAGTTAGATTTCTATCAATATTTCAACACCCTATCTTAGTCAAATTAATATCTTTCATCACTTTTTCTTTTTCATAGGAGTAGCAGTGTTTTGTATAAACTGTCTCAGTTCTAAAGACCCTTCTGGTTCTCTGTTTGGGGAAGCTAATGGGATTTTTGTTTAAGTTTTGGTTCCAGATCAGCACTCAAGTATCTTTAGATACATTATCAAAGGACTTTGAAAATTAGCTCTTAAAAACTAAAGTCAGCTCAATGTTGGTAACCATACAAAATCCTAATTACTCCAGACAGTGGTGGAAGGTGTAGATTGCTAGGACAGCTCTGACCAGGACAACTCCACCCTCATTTATAATTGTTGACTGTCTTGTTAAAGCTTCATAGGCATTTATTTCATACTATTTATTAACTTAATGGGAAAAAAAATCAGTATTGCACTCGTGTATAAAAATACATATAGTAAAACAACTGACACCAATTGATCACCCAAGCTGTTTGAAGCCAAGTTGACTTACAGTGTTATTATACATAGTGCAATTGGAAATGAAATCTATCACTTTGCTTGGTGAGGTTAGAAGTGAAAATGGTCACAGATCCTCACTGGTAGCAGTACTAACATGCATGTAGAGCTTCCAGTACAATGTTTTCAAATAGAAATGACTATTTAATTCCTCTAAATGCAAGAACAATCAGATGTTATATGGGCCTATGTACAAATGACATTATTCTAAGATTCTCAGATTTTTCTCTCAGAAGCAGTGTCTCCAGCTACAAAACCCATAGTAAGTTTAGCAATTGCAGCAGGAGTATTATTCAGTACTCAGGCACAAGCAATCTTACCCCTTGATGAACAAAAAAGTTTTTACTGTCAAAGCAACATTGAGGGATAAGGTGAAGGTCTAATAAATACAGTGGGTGAATTGAGAGATATGTGTATTAAATATCAAGGACAAATACGAGCATTTACATTTTTTCTCTAATGCATTTTTTATGTTCATAACCCTTTGCATTGTACTATATTTACTCTCTGAACTAAGAACTTCTGTGTGTCAGAGTAAATGTGAGGGATAAGGTGAAAGTCTAATAAATAAAGTAGATAAGCTGAAAGATATGAGTATTAAACATCAAGGACAAAGCAAAGCATTTACATTTTGCACTAAAGCCTTTTTTATATTCAGTCTATTTCGCTACTTTCTTATTCTATCTTTTGGTAAACTATCCAGGTGGTCAATTGTCAATGACTGTGTGAAAGTTTATTAAAATTATAAAAGAAGTACAAACTATTTTTACAAATGAACAGATATGTTAAAAATTTATTTTGAGATGGGATAGGTTCCAGGCTCATCTGGAGCCATTTTTCTGGTGTAGATACAGGTGGGCCTCAGCTCTTATCCGGGGCATGTTATCCACACAACAGTCTAACTTGTAGTTTAAGAGGTGCTAACTCCTCATTTGCCCTACTATAAATAGCAACCTCAATAAAAGATTCCATTTTTAAGATCATCACTCTGCAACTTTAAGAAAGCACAAATCAGCTCCTTCCCAGTGCCTCACAGACCAGGACAAATGAAGGTTTGGTTGAATTCTTTTTGAATTCTTTGACTGGCATGTTGTCTCTGAGAGCTGGCCCAGACCTTTTGCTGTTGTCATTGTAAGTCAAACACATTATGTGGCAGCTGTGCAGCACAGAGTTATTTCTGCCTAATAGGCTGGTCAGAGATGGCAGAAATTGTTTTCCAGGCATGACACCATGTTCTGATAATACTCAGTTACATCCAGTGGTAGTTTCTAGGAAAAATAACATTATGCACACCAGAGGCTACATCTATATTTCCATGTTACCACAGGTTTCAAATGCACTTCTGGTGGCCCATAAAAATTACCATAAATATAGGTCACTCTTTGGCTCTTGTTCTAGATGAGAGGCTCCAGATAGGGAAACTCAGGTTCAGGATTTCATGCTCTCCTTTGAGCGTGGATGCAACTGGCTTGAACAATTTGACACTGAAAACTTGAGCTTTGTCTTGAGCATCATTACTGAAGGCAGTGTGAATGCAGAAACACTTGTGAAAAAATCATGCTCAGCATGAATTCAGGGGTAGTTCAGAATGATGCATTTGAATTTTAAAAAGATTTCTTAATGCTCATTAACTGCAGAGATTTTTTTGTGTCTCCCCAAACCAAGACACTTTACTGCTAAAACTGATTCAGTTCTTGAGGACTGGTTCAGCATATGAGCAGCATGGACTATGAATGACTATATTTTAAAATAACTGCTGATGAAGAAACTTCTGTGGGAAACTTGCCAAGCTTATAAAAGAAAAAGATACCATAGCAGAATATAGAAAAAGATAAATAATAAATTGCAACTTTGTCTGGAGCAGTGGACTGTGCTAGTATTTACGGTTTTGAAAGGTTTTATGGAGAAAATATTTTATTTTTTATGTTTTGAAATATATAGCAACATAAAAATGTAATGGTTGGCTTAACCTATAAAGAGTTTTCTAATCAGTAAGTTCCTGACAGAAGGTGGAATTTGTATCTCAGTGCAGAATTTATTTATTTTTTCTTTTCCTTTTAATTTTCGAAGTCCAGGATGCCTTGAAGTTGCTTGACATTTTAGGATAAATTTTCAAAGCTCCATGCAGGAGAGATGCCAACAGGAAAAATATCAGGCAAACATTGAGTTATGTTTGTGCATCTCCTGTGTCGTGTTTTGATAATTTCTCCCATATATCTCATAAAGATAGGGTTTGCAAATAGAGTGAAATTATAGATTGAGCTGGTTACTTTCCTTCTTCCATGTTATGTGGAAATTAATAAAGTAATTAAATGTTACATTTACTGTTCATTGAATTACTTGGTTGTTTTGTAATTATTAGTGTGATTACAAAGTGACATAAACAACTGTGTGGCTTAAATGTGTAATTATGTTCAATATATGCTGAGCTGACACACACGGAACATATTTTGCTGATTTTGCAGACAATTAATAAATGCTCATGCAAAGCAGCTTGTGCAAAGAACTGTTAATAATGCAACAGAGTATGTTTTTTGTTCAGCTTGTGCTTGTCCTTGCACTGGAGCACACTGTTAGTGAAAACAGAGACAATTTAACTTGTTCATTGCAAAATGTAATTTAGGTGAGGGATAAAGGCAGTTCTGCTCACTAGTAGCCTACTATCTTGCTATCTTCTCTCTCCTACTGGGACACTTGTACATAATGTCACACTGTACTGAGAAAGTTTTAATATTGGATTACTGGAGATATTGAAGATATATGTGATTCTGGCATTTGGTCCTGATTTCTCTCTTAATGTTGCCATGATTCTGACAAAGAGAAGTTGTCTGTGCTTGCACATGGAAACATTCATGTTATTCTTCCCTATTTTGTGGTCTTTTTATTGCAAAATAAGACTATGTGTGACTGACACTACTGTCTGCCTGCCCTGATTATAAGAGAGACAGTATTCTTCCATTTCCTGAAATAATTTTTTAAAAAGACAGCAGTTGTTCATCAAAAATGAATGAAGTGGTGACTCACAAGGTTGAACATCAGCTACGCCATAAACCATAGCCATGCAGTATTTTGTTAGAGAGGTCAGCCACAACTAAACACTTTAATACCAGTCATATGGTTTGTTATATCATTTCAAGGGTCAAATAAACACCTATACTTCTTTAACCATCTGCCTGTGAATATTGAGACTATCTCAACTCTGTTCCGTTTCTTAAACTGCACTGGGATTAAAGCTTGATTTTGCTAGCTGGGATGTATATTGAAGAGCTACTCTAAGTAGCAAAGGTGTCAGGAGGACACAGTGTCTTCCTTAGTCGTCACTCTAATTACACAGAGTAAAACAGGCCATCCTGGTACTTCACTCTTTCTTCTTTTCCTTCTCCTTTTCCTTCCCATATCTGTTCTGCACCGTGCTGAGGTTTTATGCTTTTCACTGCAGTGAGGAGTTTGGCAGTTTAAGGCTGCATATAATCCATTCATATGCCTTGACACACTAGTTATTCTCACTAGCCTGGTAGGGAGATAAAGAAGTGCAGCATAAAACTAGGAGCATACGTGTATGCTACACACATTTTCTTACTAAAAACTCTGGAACTTCTGGGATTAACTGACCTTGAAGAAAAATCTTCCACCAGTGCCACAGCACACTAAGTTTGCTTTGCTCTAGGCTGATGACTTCAACTACGTTTCCTGCATTGGCTCAGTAATGCCTATAAATCTTGCACATTTTGCTGCTAGTGCAGGTCCAGGTGCTACTGCGGCTTTTGGTGTCACTATAGTTATTGCTGTTTCTTTGATCCCTTTGGCACTTTGAGTTATTTCCTGAAGAACTTGAGAAGACTGATTTATGAGAGTACTTGGCTTATGCAGAGAAACAAAGGAGGACGAAGAAAGGGGGGAAGAAGCTGGGTTATGTGGCCCAGATAGCTCTCTATGTGAAAAGAGTCAATGCAATTCCAGGAAAAACACCCTGATCCAAGTCCTTCTTGTTAATGTGAAATATACCACAGTTTGTAAATTGCCACTATTTCCATTGTACTTTAACCTACACAACTCTGCAGCTTTTTACGGTGATAAAGCTGCTGCGTCTCTTGTATATCTCCTGATTCTTGCCACATTCTCCATCTGCACCACCACCATCAGTAAGTAGATAATCAACAGCGTAACGTGGTGTGTTGATTCCATCATTAGCGGGAGTTACCCTCTGCAGTGGTCCTGACTGGGAGAGCATTGAACATCGAGGAGTCAGTGATCCACAACACAGCTCACCGGCGCAGAACTCAGCCTACGCTGTGCAGTGCTGTGACCTTCAGGCCCGTGTTGTGCTGCACACACCCCTCAGCGGCAGGATGAAGCCAGCTAACTCATCATAACAGAGGAGTCTGTGGCAGGACCCACTCAGTACCGCCATCACTCCACCTGCTTGGCCTTACCTTTATCTAGGAGTGCAGCAAGAAGTCATCATGTGAACATCCTTTCTGTTTGACAGTGGGAACTAGGAATAGAGTTGTCTCCTTGTAAGAAAATCACGTAGTAAGTCAAATGACTAAAAGTGGAGAACCTCTTCGATGGACAGGGTCTGAAGGGTGTGCTGCATGTAGATCAGAGGTCCTTTCAGCACTACACCACTTGCGTTCCCACCATCTAAAGGGACATAAGATTAGCTATGTTACTCTCTTCTTATAAGTTAGAGTGAGCTCTAAAAAATAGCATCGTGAATTGTACTTTACAAATCCTTCATGGCTTTCTTACTGGAGTTATATTGGACCAGCACCTCCTGGTGAAAAATACCCTCATATTGTGAGATCAAAAGCAAGAAAATGATGTTCAAATGAGATAAGTTGAATATCATGTATAATCTTGTGTGAACTACTAATGTGCACCATGACTTGAGAGAATAAACCCTAGGTGAAGGTATGCTCTGTGCATACAAGTGAACAAGTATAATGAACCGAGCCGGGTTTTACTGAGTCCTGATTCATTAAGAGGCAGAGAGACAGATAGGCTAACGCAAGGAAGTATGAGGAAGTATGATAAGCCATGTGGGGTGCAATGGTCAAATTTAGTGCCAGGAGGCAACTTCTGTGAAGATGAAAAAACAACATTCATCCTGATATTTCTCATGCTTTCTGGATTTTTTTTATGTAGTGTTAACCTGTGCTATGAGATGCAGAAAATGGATGGTCAAGTAGAAAGGGCCTCTGCTACTGCCCTGTTCTGCCCTGCTAGGTATGCACAATATGGCATTGTATTAAACTCTCACAAATCCTGTTGCCCTTCTAGGTTCATGGCTTTTCTTGCAGGCTTGTAAAATGGTATGCACACTAACAGTGTTTGAACAATACAATGGTGTTTCTTATTACAGTAGTTATGTAAAATAGTTTGCAGTCAAGCAATTAGACCAGGACTGTGGACCAGATTTAAAGAATCAATTTTGTCTCTGAATACTGAGGGAGACAGAGGGGAAACTTTTGAATAAGGAAAATATTGTTAAACTAACACTAGCCCAGTTTCAGACTTTGTTTTCTAATTGCCAAGTTCTTGTCTGTAAAATGCTTAGAAAAGCAGAAACAAAATCCAGTGTTTGCTCTTCTTTCATCCCCTGCCTTCTTTTATTTTGATGTGGCACTATGGTGTGACACTTCATGTCTGATGGCCAGAGAAGGATGAAAAACCTCTGATCTAGCTGTTTCTCAAACACAGCAACCATATCCAGAGCTTGAAAGGGTCTGCATTCTAGTTCTGTTCTATATATTAGGAAACAGAGTCATCATATTTGTTTTGCTCAAGGCAAACTCGTTCAGCATTACAGTGATAATTGTGTGAACATTTTCCTTAACTCTTTTCTGTAGACCCCAACAAAATAGCCCCTTGCACTCTTAGAAGTCCCCATGCCTCATACTGAAGATCAGCCTTGTAGACTTTTACCTGCCATCCTGGGGGACCTTTCCTTTTAAGTGGTCTCTATGTCTTTTTCCTTTAAGGAGTTGTTCTCTTTATTTACTGAAGTATTTGTAAATATTGTGCCCCCTCGGTGGGCTGGTAGAAAAGGAGGGCTTAACACGTGCTTTGGACACTGACCACATCTCTCTCTGGGTACCTCTTTAAAAAAATTATGGTAAACAGATACAGAAAGATCAGAGGATACAGTTGTCACTGGCATGATGATGTCACTTCATGATGTTGTTTTTTAGTAGATAAAACAATATGGTGTCACCTTTGGATGGTTCTTTGATATACTAAACACCACCTTCTTCCATTAATTTCTGTGGGAACAAAGTGCTCTCTGTATAATGTTTGCCATTGGAGTCAATGGGAATGATTTTTTTGACCTCAGTTTGCTCTGGACCGGGTCCATGATGTCCAGCAGTGAATTTACAGTGCCATCTAAGCCCTGCAGAGTATGCATGAGTCATCTCCATGGTACTGAGGCAATCTCAGTAAATAAGAGGAGACAGCTTCCTTCTCAACAGGTGAACCAAATCCCCAAAGTAAATTTTTTTTTCCCAAGGAAGCAAAAGGTTAATTTGAAGTGCTCACGGCCTTCCATGAATCAGATGAAGTAATCCCATGCCTGAGTTTTAAAAGCATCCGTAAATTAGAAGGGTGTAGTGTGCAGATCAAAAAGAGGGTTATCAAAGATTAACAAAAAGAGAGGAGAGAGAGGGAAAGAGACTCTGCTAGAAACTCTCTCATAACTGCAACTAACCCAGAGAGTACAATTCACCTATTTGGGGTTCAGTTAGCACACACTGTACTGTAAACCCCAGGGCAACAATACAAAAATATCAGAAGGGAGATGTAAAAATAAGATATTTTGAGAATGTGGATAATAAAGTCTGTGAAAAATAAAATGGGGAATAAGCTGAATATAGAAGAATATATGGAGAAAAAAAAAAAGTAAAAATCTAAGAAGAAAGCCTCTCAGCTATTTTTAACCACTTGAACCCTGGTTATTTTAATGACAGCTCTATCTGAAAGGCAAGTCATATAATGAAAAGAAGTGCCAGTGGAAAAACAGGATTTTTCTGGAAAAGGCATTCATTAGGTGGAATGAAAAACTAATTTATCAGAAAAAAAAAAAATGGTCACACAAAGGAAAAAGCTTGTATCACAGAAGGAGTAGTCAAGACTCTGTGAAACCAACTCATTTTGTGTTTTCAAACAGTGCTGGAAATTTCCCCAGGCCATATTAAATTGCCATACGTATGCAGGGGACGGTTTATGCTTCCTAATTTTTAGCTATTAACTAATGTCCTCCACACCTCTCTATGCTAAGTATTAAACAGTGTGAATTAGTTCATACCACACCATCCAGGGGCATAGATGGTATTAAGGAGCTCTAGTGTGTGAGGTGAACATTGAATGCCATCCTTTCACAAGGGAGATGTTACAGCAGTCCCCACACTGAGAAGAATTTTATCTTGCAAATTCTTGCATATACCTTGTTTGGTCCACTTGAACAGAAGCCATATTGTCTCATCAAGATGTAACCTTTCAGCCATAATAAAAAAACAAATCAAACCCACAATAATTCTATTGAAATACTGCATTTCAATTACATTGCATGTTTGCCTCTGGTTAAAATTTTATTGAACTGGGGAATCTTTGGGAGCTCATATTTTGCACAGCAATCCAGGTTGCCAAGCAGCACTTGGAAAAGCTGGGGAAGATAGAGCAGAAAACCAAAAGACTATGTAAAAGCAATTTCAAAACACTGTAGTAAGGTGAGACAAATCAGATACCTAACTCGTGGTTTTTTCATGGATAATTATTTATGATTGAAAAGCATGGGGAGAAAACATTAACATTTGAGTTGAAACAAGCAGATTGAAACTTGCATCTCACAGTGACTGTAAAAGTGCCGACCTGCCAAGACTCCAGCTGCATCAGGGTCCTGGACAGATTGGGGGAGTGTCGGCAGCACTTAGCCCTCAGCTGCTGTGCATCATGCAGTGCCAAGGTGGAGTGGCTGTGTACTATACATGAAATCTCTGTATTCTGCATCACAAAAGGGAGCAAACCAGTTTCATTGGAGAGGGAATAGGTGGCAAGAGGAAAAAAAACCACACTGGAAAGCTCTCCATATTTCATGGAGTCTCATTTTCAGTGCAAGTCCCAGTTCATAATGCTCTGATGTATCATCTTACTGAGACTTTGGTGTAACGTGAGAGAGAAAGTGATCTTGGGCTGTTTTATCACATACAGCAAACCCTGTGAAGAGTCTTGTGTGTAAACCCTAATTGCTGGTACCCGCCAGCAGCAGGAACTTGTCTGTGTGTATCTGCAACACTGCAAGACCCTGGCCCATTTTTCCCTTTTATTCCAGTTTAGCTGAGTTCTACTGGTTTGTCTGCTCCTCTGTGGTCAAAGCCTGTTGGCCCATTTCCTATTACCTCTTCATTTCTCTAGAAAAGTAGATGGGCAGAGTTTTAAACGTTGTGCAGAATCTCCATCTGTGTGGCCTGCCCTAAACACTGTGTTTGTGTGTGTGTATAGGCCAAGCCAGTCAATAACCTGGTTCTGCATGTTTATTGGTATGGAGATTAGTCCCCCTAATAATGCTGACATATTTGGGCAGAGGTTTCAAGGGATGCATTGAAGTCAGCAAATGTCCAGCCTAGTAGTTTTGCTTTATTTTTAGTGTATCTTGTAACATCACAAACGAAAACAATGCCATGATCCCTACTGTCCATCACTGAAGTTCTTTCAGTGATCAAGAAAAGGATGGCTTCTTCTTCCTCCAAGTCTATTAGTAAAGACCTGATCTAGTGCCTGTGCAAATATGAATGAAATGTCCTTGTGCCTAAATGAGCAGTGGACTGGATCCCAAAAGGAGAGCTAATCTTGTCTCAGACAGCAGTCTGTTTAGGCATCTTTCCTTGTTTGCTGTTGAGCTTGCCTGCAAACTGCTGGAAAACCTGGACTGTTTAGTTCAACAGTCATAATTGTGCAGATTGAAGTCATCTTGGTGAGTCATCAACCTGATTAGTGAATATGTTCAGATTGTTTCCCTCTAATATGATACTCATTTATTGCTGAAGCAACATCTTTAATTGTTTAATGTGTCAATAATTAAAAATAGTGATTTGAATAAGAGACCCACTGGCTCAATCAGAAAACTGTATTAGTAGCTGGGGAAAATTTAAATTCAATGCAGCACAATGGAGGTATCAGGTTATTCATTTAAAAAAAATGCACTTGAATCTGTTACTCAGTTTTATATATATAGTGAATAACAAAGCAAAACAATTGTCCCTCATTATTACTATGAAATTAAATTAAAGTCTAAAACAACTTTCTTCTCATCATGGCTATTCTGAAAGCTTTGAAAACTGCTGGTTTTCACCATTCCCATTCATGTTGTTTGGCTTCTAGAAATTCTTTCATTTCAGAAAACAACCCAAAACTGAAACATAAACCACTACTAACTTTGTGTTCCAAGAAAAAGCTGTTTCAAAGTTTTATATCTACATTAATCACCAGCCGTCAGTTAAATAGCTAAATAGGGCAACTCTAAATACATGGCAATTTCACTGCTGGTATTTTGAATCTGCAGTGAAATCACCCTTCACTCTGATTCTATAAGCCAAAAAATATTACTCCTATTTTGTGCAGTAAGTCACGTTCCTAATTTCTTCTGAGCCTGCACTGAAATTATGTCCAGCGTGGTATTAGAGGTCATGCTGTTACAGCCCAGATGTCAGTGCATGAAACAATTCCTGCTGTATTTTGGATATGATATAATAGCAAGATTCCACCTGCTGGAAAATGTCTATTAGTACAGCAACGGTTCTGTTTATTCGTAGCCCAGTTTTTCCTTTTTCTTAAATTTTTATTGATTTTTTTTTCTCAGTGTTGTGTTTTGATTGCATAAATATATGCAGGCCTCAATATGCACCTGAAGAGGTGTTTGTTATTTATATTGCATGTGATCACCGATCTAATTATAAAACTTCAGACATCCTGTCAGAGAGCCGAAAGAGTCTCTCACAAGCTAGACATCCATTTACACAACATGCTCCATGCATAGTTAAAGTCAGGACTCTCTAAATGGGCACAGGCTGGATTATGCCTTAAATTAAAGGTACTCTATACACCTATGAAAGATACATAAACAATGAGCATTGAAGTTGCAAGGGAACTGCTCTCCAAAACACACCCTTCAGTCCATCCCTATTCCTTCACACCTCATTTTGCTAGCTGAATTGTCCAACAGTTGCTGCTCATGCAGCTTTTGTCCTGAAGGTAGGTTTGGGATGAGGAAGGCATCTGCCCGTGCATGGATTCCATGGCATGTTTTGCAAAGGTGAAGATGTTAATGTCCGTGACCTAAAGACGCCCAGTATGGAAGGCTGGGGTAATATTTTTGAGAGCAGAAATAACATTGGCATGCAGTAGGTTTATATCCTTTTTGAAAATGTGACTTTTAGGGTCAGATATTTAAACAACATGTGTTTGATGTCCGGCTCCTTCTTAAAGATCTCATTTTACCTGAAATTTTGCCTACATACTATTAAAAGTTTAGTTCTAAGGTGCTTATAATTACGTTTGAAAATAACATATAAGTACCCTTGAGATTTTTACTCCACAAATCAAGCTAGTTTGCAAACCAAATTCTCATCTTTGAAAGTGTTAGTGGGGCCTTTTGTACAGGAAGCGCTTGTTTTTGTTGCACTTGTGATAACAATGAAATAGAAATTGAACAGGTGTGGTACAGCACAGAGAAAAGCCTTGATTTGACATCCTTAAGTAGCTTCAATCAACAGGAACATTCAACATCTTGCAGAATAATCTAATGTTTCCTAGTGCAAGTACTGATGAATAACAGCTCACAAATTTGGAGTGACATATCTCCTCTCTGATTATAATTGCCACCAACTACCTTTGCAAAGCAAAGATCATGTGCCTGTGTGTTTGCACACCTGCTAAAAAAACCCGGGCTCTCTACTCTGGTTTTATTCATCAGCACAGCTGAAGCTCTTTAACTAAGGAAGGTTTAAATAGTTCCCTGTTCCAGAGACTAGAGGGTGAGTGATTGTGTTGTTGTTGGGTAGGGCAAGATTTGCTTGTTTTCATTGCCTTAATTCTCCCTGCCTTCAACTTTAAGGTTAAGAGTAAGGTTATGCACATAATAATTTTCTAGTATGGGCTAATTTAAAATTATAAGTGAGAAACCTTAGAAATAGCCAGGTGCTGTTTGCACTAATGTATTGTTACCTTTGGAATAGCTCTGTATCTCTAGTTAATATATCTTGCATGCTTTTGTATAGATTAATTCTCTGTTTAATGTAAGGTGTCTAGGTAGATGACACCTTTTTGAGTGAATAAGCACAAAGAGTTGTGCTGTTCTTCTATTCGCCTTATAAGCACATGTAAAATCCCAGGAGTCTTTATTGTTTGGTCAACATTGGCAAATAGAAGTGGCTATAAACTTTATTTTAGTTTGGATGAAATGTAGATCAGGTTAAACATAATTGGTCACAGCCTTGGTCTAATGAATTACCATTGAAGGTATTCAGATTTTCAGGCATGGAGTGAAATCAGATCAGCTGAAATAAGACTTACAGATAGAAGAATGGCTATGTGAGGTAATAGCACAGGAGTTATTTTCTAGGAATTATTTTGATAATAAAAATGTGAAATTCACTTTTTTTATTTCCAGACATGGAAAGCCCACTTTGAATCCAAACCTATGATTTTGCATTATCAGCTAGGTTGATTCTGTTTAAAGTTAAAACTGGTTTTTTATGATGAGCTGGAATAGAGTTCATATCATTAATAACTCTTCATTCTAACAGCTAAAGTTTCCAGTTAGGAATTTGCTTTGAGCTGAATATGAACAAACCCAAAATATTCTGAAATTAACTAAAAAAACCCAACCTATAAGCATTTTGAGGATTCAATTACTTCCTCTTCACTGATTTGTACCCTCACGATTGGAATTTCTCTCCTTTTTAACCTTCTCCTACCTATTCTAATATGTAGTAAAATATAGCATTTTTAAAAGTTTAAAATAAAGGTGGTTGAAAAATAAAAACATTTATTTCTTTTAAAGCCAAAACTACCATTCAAAAATGGTAGGAGGTTTGTATCTGTCCTGAGCAAAGATACTAGAAAGCAATTCACAGTGGGAGAATAACTTGAATAAGATTACATAAAAATTATTTATTTTACCCAACATGACCGTTCTGTAGCCTATTTCAAAGGCTGTTCATTTAACCTGGAAAGCTTGACATGGTTGAATAGATAAAGAATACTGGATAAGTTAGTATTTTTTTTTTGTTCTGGAAAAGACAACAAGAGTTAATACATAACCATTCTATCTTAATAAGCCTAGCAATAGATCTATAAACTTTTACTTAAAAGCATACCAACAATCCTGAAAGTTCAAAGACAATCTTCTGGAAGTTGTGCAAGCACGACTTAGCCCAAGGTATTGTGCATCTGAAATGCTAGGTCTTACCTCACAACCATAAATCCAGAAATATCCCTTTTGTTATTTGCTCTTCGAACAGAAATAATTCGTTAAGTATTAAACTCTAGGAAATTGCCTTGATATCTTTGCTGTAGGATGAGTTCTTCCAAATTACATGGACATGTAGGCTTGGAAAGGTTTACAATGATTGATATTGTGCATTGTTTGTACATCAATAAACCAAGATTGCTACATGTGATTGTTTTATAGCAGTTATCACAGTTATTTTAAGGACAGCTTTCTTTTGTGAAATCTGTGCTGGAAAAGGAAGCAGCAGACTTTTAAACAGACATTATGATTATGACTAAATGATCTTTTCAGAGATATTTGCATTTCAGCTTGCACCTACCTCTCAGGAGAAACTAGTCTTTCTTCATCCTATTTTCTTTTTTTCTTTTCTAGTCTCTGGTCTCCCATTTGTGCTTTCATCTCCCTTTCAGGGCAGGGGATCACCTGAAACAGAGAGGCTACATAGACTTTCTAAGCTACAAAGGGGACCCTGTGTTTACCCTCTGACGATGCCCTGCAGGCTTTCATGTGGAATTGCTCTCTTTCAGCTCCTAGTCATTCCCTGCCAGAAATATTTTCAGTGTGCGCATTTCTATTCTTTCTTCCAGGATAGTTAGTTACTCACTTGTCACAAGACTGTCACACCAGTCTCAAAGGAAAACATATACCCTTGGGAGGAGGATTATCTTCAGAGCCAGTGAACCCAGGTTTTGAAAGGGTGAATCATTCCCATGCTGGCTCTGGCCACAGGATGTCAAGCTTGCTTTAGCATTTGCAGGGAACGCAGATTCCTCAGTAGCACCAGGCTTCACTCAAAAGGCTTGTTTTGTCTGTTTAGTTTTTATCAGCTTGCCAGCTTTAAAAGAAAAGATTTTGTTGCTGTCTTATTTTTATGGATTCTTACAGACGTATGTTGTCTTTGTGATCCTCCAAACTATTACAGTTTAGCTAGACCCTACTTTGCTGCAGGTATCCTCTTTGAAGGGTCCTGGGCAGCATTAGCCCGGATGCTGGTGGTCACTTAGTTCTCTTGGAAATCAAATCGGCACTCTTAACCTGATTGCTTAAAATCAGAGGTAGATCAGAAGCCTTATACATATAATTCTGCCTGAGCTTCAGAGGGAAAAGTGTCTGCTGAGTTCAGTGGGGGCAGGATTAGGACTGAATATTTGCCCATTCTGAAAGCAACATCAATGCCTGTAGGGCTGCCTAGAAGAATATCCCAACATTTTGAGTGACATTGATTTTGTGCTGTGTGCACATGCAAAACCTTCATCTCTTGAGTCAGGAAAAGAGCATCATATTTATTTTATGCCTACAGAGCAAGCCAACCTGCTGGTACCTTAAGATGTGCATTACGCTTATGTCTTCCTCTAGGACTTAATGAAACTTCAGGAATTACGATGCATAATATGGAGTGAATTATGAATGTCCATCGCAGTTAGTCATTTTGCTTGTTGAGGAGGTTTCCAGGGTTTATGAAACCTGCTTTTGCAGGTTCATTGCCTCTTATATATGAACAATAAATGTTCTGCTTCACGTTGGAAAAATGGCTTGATTAAAAAAAATAAATATTCTAAGGAACAGTTATAAACAACTTCAGTGTAAAGCTGTGATCTGATAACAGCTATTCAGAAAAAAAGAAATGCCATGCTGGAGAGAGAACAGTCCTTCAGAGAAGAGCAGTGTTATATAATAGAAACGCATCTTTCTATTGTGGGTTGGAAACTTTCTGCTTGACCCTACTTGCTGTAAAGTTTGATCCTCTGGTCTCTGATCTCTTACACTTGAAGACAGAGCAAGTTTTTTCATGCTACAGTTAAGAATATCACAGGGCTTTGCTAGAACTAATCTTTGGCTCTGTGTGCAAAATTAAGCACATGTGTAAAGAAGAAGCAGTAACAGAGTCCAAAGCTCACCTGAATTAAAACATTCAACAGGGAATCATGGAATGGAACAACCCTTGTGGTATATGCTTTCACTAAAAGACGGATGGTTTTTGCAAGCTCAATAACTTTTTTCATCCCTGGGTAGACATCCAGGGATTGCAGTTGTGTTTGCAGTATTATATGGGCCCCAACAAATCCAACCATTCTCACTTCCACAGTTTCCCCCTAATTTAACGGGTCTGGAATTTTGATCCTTTTCTGAGAACTAAGCCCAGAAAAAATGTTTTGTTGTCTAGGTTTTATAGTGATGACCCCTGCCCTATCTAATTATATATTCTGATGTACATTTATATATAAAAATTATTTTCTAGACATAAGCCAAATATACATACCCTAAATAATGTCCCAGTTCTTCCTGTTTTGTTTGGCAGGGATGTTGGCGTTGCTTCTTTTCGTTACTGTGACTCGAAAACTTTCGTGAGAGCTACCACCTACCCGTGACCTGGCACGCATATTTCCTTGACTTGTTCTGTGATTATCCTTATCTAGAAATATGTTTCTGAACTGCTTGTTGTTTAGAAATATGGTGAATTAGACACATGCTAAATATGCAGGAGTATTAGTGTCCTCATTCAGATTTGGACTGCAGACATTACCACTAAACAAATATCTGAAACAGTTAACTAATGAAAACACCATTCTACCACCTATGTTTGCCCGTTCCCTTTAAACATAATAGGGGATCATGGTCTGAGGTGGTCTGGGTAGTATATCTCCCTAAAATATTGTACTTATTAGCCTTGCAAAGGAAAACGAGACTTCCTTGAGATACTGTTCTCAATTTTTTATCATAGAGCTTTTGGTACTGTATATTAATTCTTTGAAACATGAAGTTGCATAAAGGCAAATTTAGAAAGTAGCCCTATGTTTTGAATTTCTTCTCAATCTAATGTCCTTGGGGAAATGAAGCACGCCTTTAAATCGTTTGATATTTGTCTAAGGAGAGACCTGGAGGCTCTGAAAGATTTACCATCCAGAACATACACCCTCAAAACACTGGTCCTGGGAGAGGCAGGGCAGGAGAATGGCTGATGCCTTCCCACTTTGGTGCCTCTTCTTACACAGTTCATGGCACTTCTGATACCCAAGTGGCCACATCACACACAGCCTGTGCACTTGCTTGATCTGGTTCTGCAAAATTATGTTCTTTGTAACCTGTTTATGCAATTAACTGTTGTTATCCAAGGAAAGTTAATAAATGCATAGTGACTGCATCTGTGTCCTAGTTCCTTTAATTCAGTGATTCCTGAAATAAGTTTCTCTGAATTTTATTTTACTTAATGAGAGTTTCTTTAATTGCAAAGTCCATCTTTCTAACATATGGGTTTCTCAGTCCTAGGATTCTTAAATAAGTAGAAGTGGGTATTCATAAAAGCTTACTTTGATTAAAATATTGTGTGAAATTGAGATATAATGTGAATAGGATCAAATTGGATAAAACCCTCCAATAACTGTCTTTTTCTGTCATTAGACTCTATGACTTTCTGGTCTCTGTTTTTGCTCCAAACTCTAGATTGTGTATAGGCCACTAAGTCAATGAGGCTTAGAAAGGATTTTTTAGATGAAAAAGTCATCTTTAATTTCAGTTATAGTGCGTGTTGATCCCCTGAACAAATATTAACTCCTCTAGAGATGCCATAGCTTTATGAGCAGAAAAGCTCTTCTAAATTACGTTATATACTCACATAGTCCTTAATAAGATGGCATGAAAAGTTAGATATGGATAGCAGCAGAGCTCTAGACTCTGGTGTTCTATATATTATTAATTTTGGTAGTGTTTATGGCTATGTGGTATTCCATAAATTGGAGGATTGACCACCTGTGGGCCAGGGAGAACTGTGAATTTTCAAGCTGTGGGGTAAGGTCTCTGTGCCTTTACAGTCTGCAAAGAACCTAAATGTGATTTTGATGCATTTTGGGGTTTAGGATTCCCTACAAAACAGAGACCTTTTTTAGGAGTCATACAGTTCAGCCCAGACCCAGAGGGCAGTGTATATAACTTGGTATATATGGGCTAAAGCAAACAAGAATGGGTGTATTACTGATTTTGTAATTAGGAACACTTCTGTTAGTTTAGTTTACCAAGCATGTTTTTCTATGCATTAGAATCTTGATTTTTCTTGATATCAAATTACCTTAATATTCCTGTCAATATTACTGAATTCTGCTGAACTTAAGCAGCAGCTCCCTTAAAAAGCACTTTCCTGTATGAAGGCCTATACCAAATTCACCAGAACAAATTTGTAATGTCTGTATCCTTGTCACTTTCTTTGCTTTCTTCCATTTTAGGAGTTCCTCATCTTTAAATGAAGAGAGATTTCCCTTACTGCTGCTGACCAACAGTGAGAATTATTGTGAGCTGTGTTTTGTAAACTATTGAACAACATGAGGGGAAGCCTTATTTCTGTTTTAAGTAGTTCTGGAGATATAACAACTGTAGCTTGTGTTGTATCGATGTACAACTGACTAAAGCGCTTTTCTTTTAACCTCTTCTGCCTTGTGATTTGTGATCGTTGTGACCGCAAGGTCACTGGAGCCAAAATTCTGATAGATAATAGTGTAGGTGAATTTATTATGTTCTCATCCACTCTTACATGTAAGCAGGAGGTCCTATCATTGTTATTTCTTTATAGTTTTCCGTATTTGAAATAAATGTGTTCCATGCTGCCAGATGCAGACTTTATTTTTATAGAGAAAAGTAAAATCAAAGCTACTGTGACTGAAAAGCACAGGGGCAAGACAACCTGCTCAGTAGCAGAAGCAAATTAAACATATGGTTATGTTGCCCTGTGCTGATTTTGTGAGTAAATGTCACTTGGTGAGGTTTCTCATGCAAAAAAAATTTACCAAACCATTTTTAAACTATTGAATTAATATTGAATTATTAAATTATTTTTCAAAAGATAACATTGTATTGGTCTGATAACGAGGCCTAAACTTAGACTGTCTGCAAGAAGTTTCAGTCTTAATTTATGTGTATCGCAAAAACTACCTAAAAATATAGTGTTGGTATGTAAATTGGTATCATTTAACTGATGCCAAGAGATCTCTGCTACTTTGCTTTGGTCCTGAAATGAAAATCTATGTATATGCCTAAAAGAAAGGTGTACAGCACGTACCCTGTGCTACATAGGCCACGGTACGTACCGCACCCGCACCGTGCTGCGGAGGCTGTGGTGTGGGCAACACACACCCTGTGAGCACACACGGCAAATCTCCAACAGGCAGCCTGGCCCCTGACTGGTGGGACTTCTGGGCATGCGGGGAGGACCTGGCTGAGGAGATGGTTTGCTTTCATTCATGCTTCTTAGCAGTTTATAGCAAGGTGCTGGGAAAGCCCCCGGGAGGATTACTGCGATGACTGTGTTCTGCCATTATTTATGTCCATGCTAAGGCAACCTGAGATGTTCCCAGTAAAAGTGTTTCCCAACAGCAGCAAAGCTTCTGTCTTAGGGATTTCAGGAAAAAAAAAAACAACCCCAAACCCCTTTAAGGTTAGATTCTGTTTTATTACATGCACAAAGTTGCTTCAAACCACATCTTTCTTTGCCTGGCATTTAGTAAAAGCAGGTCTACAGGGGTTGCTTCATTTGGACTCTGCCTTCTCAAGGCAATTGTCTGCGATTTTTGAGATATAAAAAGTGAACATAAACTGTAGTACTCTAATAGCAAGGCTTGTTCTTTTACTTTCCAAATCCCTTGTTTCTTTGTGATATGCCCTAAGATCTGCAGTCCTGTGAAATTCATATGAGAGGTCTAAAAACATGCACAGATAAAAGAGATAAAATAGCATGCATGTGATGCATGTGACAACATGCTATGCAAACTTTCTGTCAAGGGGCAGTGAGATTAAGCTGACTTTAGTCAAGAACCCCTTTAGGGTTGCTAATAGGTATGTTTCCAGATTCATTGTCTGTAACCCTCCCATGCATCAATAAGGGTTGTTTCTAGCTTTCATTTGTGCAAAATGCAGTTATTCATTATTATATAATTTATGTAAGAGAAGTAAGCTTCTCCTGGGCTTCTGCTGGAAATGACAGTAACACTGTTCTCTCCCTCTATGGTTTTTCTATTACCCAGCATGTTTATTTGAAAAGCCAAGTAAGGCCTCTCTGTAGAGGCAGGAAGATGTGTCAGCCCTGCCCTGAAGGACTTGTAATCTGAAGATGACTGACAAAACATGAAAGAAAAAAGTCTATCATCTGTGTTTTCTCATCCCACATTTGGGTCCTCTTTTTGAAAGAGCTTGGCCTCTAACCATGGCAGAAAAACAGTCCTGACTCAAGGACTGTCAAATGACCTCAGGGAATTTACCTGTGTTTCCATGACTGCAATTTAACTGTGTCTGAGTCCAGACTGAAGGGACGTCTCTCTGTCCCTGACCTCTCCTTTGTGCTGGCATTAATGGTTGAAGTACTGTACTGGGAACCACCTCATGGAGCCAATGTTGAAAACCACCTGGTAATTTTTTGTTGGTCACATCTTCAGGCAGGCCACTTCCATCATCCATCTTCCCCCATTATCACAGTGTCTGCTCTACAGATTGGGCAGCAATTGGCAGGATGGAGTTTCCTTCTTAGTAGCAACTGATACTTAAATGAGATTAACCTCATCATAAGTACAGAGCTGAAAGACCCACATCTTACATGTAAGCAGTATCTAGCACGATGCAGGTACCAACACGAAATAAATATTAACATGAAGAATGTGGAGGTGTTTTTGGCAGGGGTGTATGGAAGAATATTCTTTGGTTAACTTTGCAGCCCAGTGAAGGTCAGGGAAGCCTCCAGACCCTGCAATGGCTGTCTGACTTCACCCATGGTCCCTGGGAGTCTGGTGTCAAGGCATCATGTGATATTGAAGACCCACTATGTGGAGATGTGCAATAACACAAGTGTAGAAAAAACAAATGAATTCCAGTGAAGTCTGTAGCTGTTGCATCTATAGGAGTAACGCTGGTGTCCCTCAAAGCCTTGGAAACTTTCTTGAAATGGTGTTCAAGATAAAGGTGGCTAATTCTTTTTTTTAAAAGTTCCTGCCTTTTAAAGTCGGACCTGTTTGTCTTGGGATCCTGTTTTATGATTTTTGAACATCTAGGTTGGCAGCAGAGGGAAAAGACAATCTCTAGTTTGATTAAAAGATTAAAAAGAAAAAAAAAAAGCTTGTCTCATAGAATCACAGACTGGTTTGGGTTGGAAGGGACCTTAAAGATCATCTAGTTCCACTCCCCTGCCATGGGCAGGGACACCTTCCACTATCCCAGCTTGCTCAAAGCTCTATTTAACCTGAGAGTAGTTTGTATTCCTGCCTGAATACAACTGCACATCCTGAGCTACCTTCCCAACTTGTTCTTCTCACACAGCTCAGCTGTGTGGGTAACTCTGTGTGCACAGCCTTGCAATAGGAGTTTCTCCCAGCTGGGGTCTGTGTCTCTGCCTCCCCAGATAGTTCCCCACCTTGCTGAAGGGCATGGGATCCCCACGGGCCGTCACCCCATTGCTGACACCAGCCTCACAGACAGATAGAGGAGATCTGACTCTTCTTAGTCACTAGTCTAAACTTCAGGATATGTTCCTTCATTCAGGGTGGTGATAAGCACCGTGATTATATTTTCCCCCTGTATTTTTTTCCCAACTGCTGTTACAGAATTTTTATCTGTTGTCATTAAATAGGCAACCATTCGTCAGGCGAATCTGGTGCTTCTCAAAATACTGTAAAAGCTAAAGGAAAAAAGGTGTATGAATATATATGTAAATGTTTGTTTACTTTATCTTTATGTCCAAAGTGACTAATTGATTGTAAGTGATGTTTTACAGAAATAGTTGATATCCAAAGCAAAAACCTCATGTTATAAATTTCAGCACAGATGGTATTTCGGTTGCAATCAAAAAAAAGTGGCATCTAGTAAACGAGAAGTAAGGAAGGTTTCAAATCCAATATACTAAGCCTTGAAAGATGCTTGAAAAAAACAACATTTTATATGTTCAGAAATTAGAAAGTTGGCTTCTGGTAAAAATAACACAAAACCTGGCCTTAAATGTTTAAATCTGCCAAAATGAACTAGAGATACAGGGTAGGTGTGGGAGTGAACTTTACACAGGTGAGGGCAGATAGTAGCTTCTTTTCTAAGTAACAAAAGTAAACCTCTTAGTCTGGGTAAAGGGAAACGCCTGGCCTGTTTTTAGATCATGGAACTAAACATTTTCTTGTGGCACAACCTGGTCACTTTCAGTAGCAATTTTGCATTAGTGTTCCAGGAATATATAGTCTCTCAACATTCATAAGTGCTGAAATACAAAACCAAAGAACACAACAATAAAGCATAAATGTGTAAGTGCAAGTATGCTATGTATAGAAGAGCATATGACAACGAACAGTGGCACAGAATTACAAATGAAAACAATAATGGTTAAATTGGCACAACTGGAAAACCTGCATACACAAAGTGTAATTACTGCCAACTTTTGCGCAGAGAGGCTGGCTAGGATCAGTCTTCATGTAACGTCCTGGGCTAAAAGTAATACTGAAAGTTGAATGTTTCCATGGCTCAAGGGGAAGACTGGGCATGTTGTGGAAGGGGGTGTCCAGTGGATGTGACTAAGAGCAAAGAAACTGCACACAGCTCCAGCAGTCCCTAGACTGAGGATGATTGGCAGCTGAGGGACTGTTAGGGGAAGTGTCAGATTTTGTGCTGTAGTCTTCAACTCTCCCCTAGCCATCTGCCTTCAGCCGCTACTGGAGATAGGTTACTGGGTTGCGTAGATCTTTGGTCTGACCCAGTCCGCATGTTCTCCTGTTCAGTGACAGGAGATGAGTGTTGTGAAAGTGCTTAACAGCTACAATATGTTTAGTGAAAAACTTTGGTGTCCTTCTGAGAGGCGGGCAAGGTTGATGTTTCACAGAACTGGGCAGATGTGTGCAAACTATTAGGAAATCAATTGAATATTTAATAAACAGATTTTAACTTTCTTTAATGAATAGAAGCATGTTCAGTTTTGGTCTTGGTAGGCATCTATTTTGCACACATTTATCAGTGAAAGGATTAGGTTTTGATAGAGAGAAATTAATTCAAGTTCATTGACTCTAGCTTTAACAATTACATTCTATCATAATATATTCACATTTTATACTGAGTCCCCATTAATACTATTTCTTTTACCTTTTCTGCCACTGATGAGGGTTATATTTTCTGCAAGACTTTGACAGGCACAGACAAGCATCTGCAAAGGGAAATCCTTCACTTCTTGCTATCTGTAGGTTTTGTTACCTCTTCTAAACTATATCCCAGGGCAGTCTGAGATTCACATTTCATTTTTATTCTATATGGATTCTGCAATGAAACAACAATTAAAATAGTGTCTGTAATGCTAAGGCTACTGATCTTGATGACAGCATTCGTTTTGGTTTCAGGATCGTTTACAACTTCCATGATAATGGATCTGCCATCTAAAGTAATTATTCTCCAAATAAATAATTAAACTGAGTAAAGCAGGGCAATTTTAACTATTTATAGGAGGTGTCCCGAAAGACACTAATGGCAATGATTTTTTTCTTTAAGAAAATGGGTTTACAGAATTTCTGCAAGGTATTACACAAGATGAAGACAGACAGCAGGGGGGTGTCCTGTGCTTTCAGCTAGAGGTCTTGAAGTGGCAATCAGTGCTTTTTACTGCAGTTCATACAATCTCAGCCTTTTATGAAAATGATGAAGGAACTTGGCAATGTCCAAGACTTTTCAGGTGACCTCTGCTACTTACACAGAGAAAGCTTTCACCCCTTTCATTAAAGACTACAAATCACTAACAGGTAATCAATTTTGGCTAGTGTTGTCCATTACACTAGCCTCTCTTTGCATCTATTCAAAGAAAAGGAAAATGGTTGATTACTTCTTACATCTGTAAACATCTGAGTCTGAATCTTCATGCTTGACAGTATATAGACCCGTAACAGGAATTCGGGGTGATAGTATTTAGTATTTCTGTCTACATCTGAGGCAGTTACCCAGGAATCTCTCTGTCACAGTTGGGATATCTAGTTGTTATCATTGGTACAAGTCAGGATATCTGAGCGAATGTAAACATCTATTTTATGTTAAGATAGCCTGTGTTCTAGAGTAATTTATTAGATCTCCACTGAATGTAAATGAAGCCTATGATGAAGACCTTAGATGTAGGTATGTATAATGGGAATGTATAAAATATGAGGAGCTGATTCACTGAAGTAAAACAAGGATAAGCTTCTAAGATGACCAAGTTATTTCTGTAAGAACACATAGGTTTTGGTTTATGTGAGTAGAAGAAATGCACAGACATCTTAGAATAAGTGCAACATAAAATGCACCATTGGGTTCAACTTCCGTGTAGTAAATTGCTCATTCAGAATGCTGCAAGGTATAATATTTGCATTCCTACCTTATTACATCAAAATTCCAGTTTTGGTCTCTGGGAAGGGGAATTTTTCTTTGTTATATACAGTGTAGTGATGCTCTGGGCACTGGTGAGAAGGCAGATAAGAGTGAAAACTCCATCGTTAAAGATCTTTAGCTTTTGTTGTCTTGTAGTACCATAGGGAACTTTAGTGAGTAATGGTTTACCTGAAAAAATTAAGAAAGCAAAGGCTAGCAAATTTTTCTGAATTACAGCATCTCAGGTTTCAAATTAAATCTGACATCTAACCTAGCATTTGAGACACTAAATATATGACTTTCTCTAGAGAGAAACTGTCTGTTCAGTTAAAGTGCTGCCACACCAGTGGTGACCTAGCATGAGAAGGAAAACTCCTTGGCAGATAGCCACGTTGCAAAGCTGCTTTTTATAGCATTTGAAAAACAGAAAGTTTTTCATTCTGGGAAATGGTTTCAATCTGCTGTTAAAAATGATAAGAGCTTGCAGTGTAGCTCAAAGATTTCCTTGTCTTCCATATACAGACCCCATTTATCTCATGGGAGTGAATGGTGGGTACGTAACCATTGGTTGTATTCCAGATATTCTACCTCTGTGGAAGGGTCTAGTCCACTAACTTGTGAAATCATGAGAAGTATCTCTCGTGCTCATTGTACAAGGATTTCAAGGGTAATTTGTGGTAAGGGAAAGAAGGGGAATAAGCCCTTAAATTCCCCAAACATTGTAAATTTCATAGGAAAATTTATGCAAAGTACTAACATTCTTATAGGCAACAAGCCCTGCCCCAAAAGTCCCAGTAAAATGTTAAATATTGCAACATTTTGTTGAGAGCTTTTGCATTCATTTGTTACGTGCCAGCAATGATCTGAATCAAAGGGACATTTGTTGCCTATAAATCGTGTTCACCGTGGTACTTCCCCTGGCAGAGAGCTCACAATTAGAGATCCAGAATGTGTTAGGATGGCAAGGAAACATAAAAAAGGGGCTTTTAAGGCATGCAAGGAGAAATGTGTGTTTTTTCTATTAGCCAGCTCACCCCCAGCACCACTGGGCCATCCCAGATCTACTCATACATGCTGCACATGGCAAGTACGAAATTAGGATGACAATGTGTAGACTCCCACGTGCATGGGGCCTGCGTGAGATTGAACTCACGCAGTGAGTTTTGCAAGTTAATTTGAAGCTGAAAGGCTCGATTTGCTTTTGAGGAACTACCCTAAAAAGCAGCAGCCATGCAGATAGGGAGAGCTTTGCATTTCCAGTCTTTTTCCCTCTTGTGTATGGTTTATAAGCAGTTTAACCATTAGGGGTCAGTTATTACTCCCACCTCAATGCTTTTGCAGGTAAGATCACAGTTTTGGGCTAGTATTTTTCTCCTTTGACTTGTTTTATCAGAACTGGACTGTTAATTACAGCCAGGGTTTGGCTCCCTTTACTGTGAAATATAATTCTGTTATCAGTGCAACCACATTCTGCCCTAGGTGATTTCCACTTTGGCTTTAATCCTTTTTTTTTTTTTTTTTTTTTAATCCCATGAAATAAAGAGTATTTCCTTACTTGGGTAAGCTGGATAGCCCTTTGGTCTAAATAGAGTTCTTTCATTCTGACATTTCTGATATGCTAAACCTCTGTGAAAGTTTGATAAAAGGTAACTTTGAGGCTTTTAATTAATTATGTAGAAAAAGTTGACAGTACTCTACTGGGAGGTGTTCCTAATAATCCATGCATGTAATATAGTGGGAACATTGTTTATAAATATAAATGAATTGGAAGGTTTGTAACCTTGGAACAAAAGAAGATGAGAAATCAAATCACGGCTGGCAACCTCACAATTAAATGTTCTAAGATTAAATGACCTACTTGAAAGCTACAATTTTATCTTTGTTTTCCAGTAAGAAGAGGAAAAATAATCCTTGTAACAGCTCCGTTAAGCTCTTACTGAGAGTGAAGTGAGGAAATGTTGGTTTTAATATTTCATATCTCCCACAAACGAAAAGACATGCTCTTACAGTTCAGCCTAGCTGGAAAACGTGTAGCTTGTATCAGGCTGAGAGGGGAGAGAAGGGGAAAGAGAAAGAAAGTGTCGGTAAACTAGGCACAGAACAGTGGAGAAAGGAAATTGAAAGTCAGACAGAAGCAAAGGAAAGGGAATCATAAAGCTGAAAAAGAAAGGCTGTCTCTGGGGAAAGGGTTAAGAATATTAACAAAGCAAAATTAATCTGAAGAAATAAAGGAAAGACCAATCCACAGATCGAATTCACTTCTGTCATCATAGCATTTGGTGGATTAAGAATCCTATTACCATTGGCCAGCATGGATTAAAAAAAAACCAAAACACTTTATCATCATCAGTATTGCACCCAGCTTTCTTATGCTTAGCAGCAGCAGTACAGCTGCCTTCTGGGAAAGGTAGAGCATATCAACAGTATGGGATCAGGTCACTTGTAACCACTCATTTGCAGCTACTGCTTCAGCTCTAATCTGCTGGCATCATTAAAAGGAGCATCTGCAACCTGAAAAATCACACTTCTGTCTGTTCTCATTAAGCTTAAAAAGCAGCACCTCGAGATTCTCGAAGTCAAATAAATTGGCAAAAAAAATCTCCTTTTTAGTTCCTTTCTCTCAATGGCTGACTGTTTCAATGAGAGGCTCAAATTCTCCACAAGGTTACTGCGGTAATAAAGGACTATACGTGGCACAAAATGCCTCGAGATCATTGCAGGGAGAAAATTTGACTGAGCAAACCACATTTTTCTCCCTGATGCCCTTTGTTGCACAGAAGTAATCATTTACTGCTGCTGTGCATCAGCAGCAAATGTTTGTTAGGCTGCTCTGAGCTAGTTCAGCCCAGCTGGCCGAGGGTCAGTGCGACCCCTCATAGGCACAGTCTGGTCCCTCCACTCATACCTGGTTTCCTGGAAAGGCCCTTATGCAATTTTTTGCCTTTTAAAAAGGCATTAATTTTAAAAGTCAGCAAGCTGCCTTTAGCCCTTTCTAGTCTTCATGACAGCACTTAAAGCTTGAGAGCTCTGGGATTACTTTTAAACATTCATTTCTATAAAAAAAAATAGAAAACCCTCTTAAGTTTTTCAGACATAGAGAACAAAATACTCAGATAACATGCTGCCTCCTTCTCTCTTCACTGACATGTGCAATGCAGCTGATATGATTACAAAAATCCTCCAGACAGCCCAATTCCCAGGAGCCATGTTGTACTGTTTGCTGCTGCCAGTGACCGATGGCCCAACAGAACCGGGAAAATGCTGTCCTGCTTTGCAATAACACCAAATAAAGAATGAAAAATAACTGGTAGCTAAGACTTTCATATTTGTTTTCAGTATGTCAGATGGAAATGCTAATTTAATAAATAGATGATTTTATGTTTGATTTTTAAAGTAAAGCTCTGTTTGGGATCCGTCTCCTCATTTCCATAAGAGTCACAATAAGATGTAAAACACCAGAAGCGCACAGTGAGCTGAAAACAGCAGGCACCAAGTGAATCTCCAACCCATCGTGATTCCTTTTGCTGTTATGCCTGTTGCTCCCAAGAGTTTTTTAACAGGGCACGCATTATGGTGAATACTTCAGGGATATGGAGAAATACCTAGGGACAGTGGGCCTTGAAGCCCTTTTTGTTTATTTAACAGCTGATTGTTATTTATGTGATTTTTTTTTTTTTTTTTTAAATAATGCAGATGTTTGACGAAAAGGGCCTTGTTTGAGATTGCTGCTTTGGAAACTCAGAAAAAAATGTGTGGGGGCTGTTTCATGACTATATTTTTAACCTTCACATAGGAAAACTGAGAGGCAAATTTGCACTTCAAACTATAGCTAGAACCAAACCACCCACACACAGAGATAATAAAACATCAAAAGGCCTGTGAAATATGCTGGCACATGTATATATGTTTAAAAAGTGCACAAAATGAAGAAATCGGGAACACACAACTAAAGTTATTCTCTAGCTGGAGTATTATAATAAGAAAGCACACAATTTTGGTAGTCTTTACCTCAAGCTCAGCTGAAATGATGTGGTAAAAATGGACGGGTTTTTTTGTAGTATTCAGATTGCTGAATATAAACATATCTTCTCACAGTAACGGGAATACTGAAAGTTGCAAACGTTACCCAGCCTCATTAATTCTATTTGGCCTGAAAATTGTCTTGTGCTCTGGGGAATATATTGGGATATTAAAGTGAAAGTTCTGAAAATGCATAACGAAAACGTTAACACCATATTACTCACAATCTCTAGGCTCAGCTCTGCTGGATGCAGCAGCTTATTGTTGACCTGCCGGGGTAACGCGACTGCAGGAACGGCTCCACACGCACAATTCCCTCTCATTTTGACATGGCAGCATAACAGGGAAAATTAAAGTTCTGCAGGGTGGGCTGGCAGAGAGACCACAGGGTTGCTGGAGACATGTCTCTGCTACCTCATCTTCTCGGACAACCATGAAGATTCCTGGAGAGCATGGGCCGGCACAGATATATATTTGGAAGTTTAGAGGCCAAAATGCTGCCCTCAGGAGAGCCTGATTGCTGCTGCTGCAAAAACCTCCAGAAGCTTTTATGCACCAACACTACTTTTCTCTTCCATGAGGCAGCAGTTTCTCTCTCTGTCTTCCCTGGGTTTCTCTGCCAGCTGGGCTGAAGCTGTGGGCCTCCTGCTCTGCCCTCCCCTCACACCAAACAGTGCCGTCCTAGTGCAGAGCACAGCATCCCAGGATTACTCTCTTTGGCATACAGCCACTGCCAAAGTACATTGCTGAAAACAGAAGCTTTGACCTGAGTTTCTTTTTTAGCTTTCCACTTGATAGAGTTTTATTTTATTTTGCAGCAAGTGGAAGTACAGGGCTGGGAGTGTTGGCAAAATCCTGTACGTTGAGCTGCCCCAGCGCCTGAGCTCTCATTTTGAGGTAGATCTGTTATCAGACATGAAACTGGGAATACCAGCCCTCACTTGATGGGCTTTTCTTTGGTGGAGGAACAAAGGTACTGAACATCTGTAGCTGATATTCATTGCTATTTTTATATCAAAGCTTCCTTATCTACTTGGCAAGTGATTCAGGGATTTTCTCTCTCTCCTAGGTGCCCCTGCAATGTGTTTGCTGTAATCTCTTGCATATCCTCATTACACTTTTTGCTCCGCATTAATAAGGAATGAAGAAGTCAGGTTGCATCAGTTCTCTTATCTTAGCCAGCTCTTTTCAGAATTCCTTCCCCCAAAGTTAAATGCCCTCTTTTCACTCGACGTTTTTGTTTCCCTTTCCTATGAGCTTCTCTCCTCCACTCTGTGCTCACTGAATCTCTGTTCTGTGGCCTGCACTGATCTCCCCAGAGCTTTTACAAAATGATTAAATATACTATTGTGAGCTTTCATACATATATGCATACGTAAGCATTTTTCTTACATGTATAAATATACTTCTGCTTAGTTTTTAATGCTTTTCTTACTGATACTTTTTCCTCCCTCCCCACCTTTTTGTGCAAGTGGGTTTGCTTTATCTGTCCCAGCAGATGATGTGAGCTGTGACAGTCTCTTGTTAGCACTTCTGCCAATATCTACCAGCCGTAGTCAGATCTATTCTGCTTTCCTGCAAAGGCCAGCTCTGATGCTTCTTTTTGGCTCCGCTGTTAAAAATTATCTCAAACGTTGATGATTTCAAACTCACAAGAAACAGAGATAGGCGGAAGCTGTGATATTTGGATTTGGACTCAGATTTGAAGTCCTACAGAGTTCAGGCTATCTTGGATCTGCCTAGTATAACTATAAAGGTCGCAAGTAAAATAGGAATTTAGGTAACTCTCAATTTTAATGATCAGGAAGCTCAGAAGCATTTAGTTTGGCACCAGCTTCTTTTCTAAGAAACAACTTTATTTCCAGTTGACCATTTATCAATTTTTGAGTTACTGATTAGCAAACATCAGCTTTTAGAATGAGATAGGAACACTGTTGAGAGCCATGTGACTTCTTTGCTAAATGTTAACACAGTTTGGTTTTGGTCCCAAAAGAAATAAAAAAAAAAAAAAAAGTGATGTTATAGTTTTCGGTAATATAGAACAGTATTTCCAGATGTCTCTGACATGATCTCAGAAACCTTATTACCAAAGGGGAAAATAGCACCTTTACTACAGCTTTTTGGGTTGGGCACATCCCTTGCACACCAGGGTCTCCTGTGGACACAGAGGGAGCAGTGGTGGCCTCTCCTTGTCTGGATCAATGTCCTAAAAGGTCTCTGAAACACCTCAGGATTCACTACTTTATCATGCCATGGATACCAGGCAGTTTTATTAAGGTGTTGATGCAAAATATTACAGGATGGCTACAGTAGCTCCCAGTCTCCTTGCCTACAGTACTGCTCTTTGAGTCACATTTTACAAGCCCAAAAGTGGATGTGAGTAATTCTGTAATTCCCACCATCCATATAAAAAGGCTGTTCCATAATAGAAAAAGAATAGCTTGTCTCTCTTCTCCAATGACAAGTCCATAATCCACTGCCCAGTAGGTGACTGAGATGCCAAAAGATAATGGAGTGAGGCTGCAAAGAGGCTGGGCCGAGCATGGGAGCGCCAGAAGAGCCAGAGGAACTGGAGGTGCTGTTCAGAGCATGAACTGAATATCCTTTCATCTCCTGGCACTGGAGAGACCAGCCTTCAGGTGAAAAAGGCACCTTGGCAGACTTAAGCCTTTAAGTCAGTGCTTCCAATTTTCTGAAACATTTCCTCCAAAATGGAGGGTTTCTGGATTCCTTTTTACGGTCCCTCTTATCAGTTCTTATGTGGGTGTGTTCCCTGCTCTTCATGAGCAGGGAAGTGCGAGAATATAAACCAAACTGCTGTTTCTGAGCCTGTGCCCTTAGTGAATCAGGGGTTTACATCAACTTTCTGCTGATTCACTGTCAGGCCGTTTTTTTTTTTTTAAATTATTTTTCTAAGGCTCATACTAAAAAATTCTCTCCTCTGTAGCTGGTGCTTTGGCGTAGCCTCCAGCCTCCTGCAGCGGATTGTGTCTGATGGGGCTTCGATCCACACTGTATCTCCTATCTTGCTTCAGTTTCTCTCCATTTTCTTTTGAATGGTAAATCAATAATCACCATTCCTGGAAGGATTTTCTTCTATACATATGCTAAAAGTGTGCTTTTAAGTAGGGACTTCTGCCCACACGTGATGTGAAAGACAGTTAAAAAGGAGATGGTTCTTGCAGCATGGTGGAAATTTTCTTCCCTTTTTCAAGCCCTGCAGGAACCGGCTGCCTTGGAGGGATAGTTCTGCCTAATGCTAGACTACATTGGGTTGGAGGGCTGAGCGTATGTTCTTGTGTGTCCATACGTAAAGAAACACGCTAACCTTACTTTAGCAGGTGTCTAGGAAGAAATCCAACTCCTGCCAATGACCCTTAAATTCCATCAGTTCATTTTGATACAAAATGAGATGCAGGTATGGGAATGGCAAGAACACAGCCTGCTGCTTTGTCCCCTCAGTGCCAGGAGGGGCCAGAAAGCGCTGAGCGGGCAAAGGAGCTGATGGTCAGAGAGCAGTGGCTCCCACCTTGCCAGCGCCCTGCACTACCCAGCCTTTCCCCTGCTGCCGCCCTGCTCAGAGAGCAATGCTGCGTGGAGCTGGCAGCAGATCTTCTCCTGGGAGGAAAGGCTCACCAGCCCTGGCTCTCCCCGAGCACTGTAGCCGCAGGGTTTGGGTTTTGTCTTTTTTTCTCATATGCAACTTCCACTTTTCTGCATTAGCTGGGAGAAAATTGGATATGATTTTTCTGATCTACCTGCTATGCTTATATATGTGACCTTCATTTCTAAACATTATCTGACCTTCGTTTCTAAACATTTTCTGTGTAGACTGTACCTCCATTACAGTTTTAGTAGTTGCTGTAAATTGCATAAGCGTGTAATCTCATTTAAGTCCCTGCAGCTTATCCATGTATGCTGCTTCTAAAGACACTACTGCTGTCTTTTAATGTATCATAAAATTGTATTTATATTAAAATAGAAATTAAAACTTTGTTCTAAACACCTTTGCAGGTGTTTAAATTGGTGTTTTAAATACCCATGTAGCTATTAGACTGCCATTCCTAAGCAGCATGTTATAAGAGTCATGAGCCACATCCAGGGATTTATAGGGGATGTGTGGTGTATCTGAGTGCGTGTAAAATTATATGAGATGATTTTAGGCAGCTTTTCCTTTTTGCTGCATGGGTCCACAAATACCTTGCTATGCTGTTGGCTGCCTTCGACTTTTGCACCTAGTAACTCTCTGAGTGCAAGCTGATGTTGTTGGGAGAGATAATAACAAGCTGGGGCACACTTTACACTCATGAGTGTAAGACTGCCTTCTGAGGTTGGAGAATTTTAATTTCCCAGGGTTTTCCTGGATGGTTTCTCAGCTACGGGCATGTGTGTTTAGTAGTAAAGACCCAATCTTCAGATAAAGGGGAGACTCGCTCCCAAGGCTTGTGTTCCCTCTGTTTGTACAATAGAAAGTGTTGAGCCAAAACAACTGGTTTGAAGGATTTAGGATTATTAGTAATGTACTGAGGTTGCTAGACCATTTCCTTCTAATGTAAATATAAACACTGATGGAAAATGGAAACCTCTGTTAAGAACTACAGATTAGGAACTTAAACTGTTACTTTGGTTGGCTTCATGTTCCCCTTCTCCAACAGAGAAGGAAGGGCCATCCCATGCATATGAACAAAGTAAATGTCAAGTAAAGGGAGAAAAATGAGTGAATGAAGATTTGTGTATGTACAGGAGAGGAAATCTTGTGCAATTTTCTTATGGCATTTCTTTGCTCTCGAGATGAATTTTAAATAAAAGGAAGTAATTCCTTCTTGGGCTTTCCATAAATGGTCATATATATTTTTTTGCCTCAAGTCAATTCTTGTAATATATAGATGGATATACATCAATATTTGTGCAGATACATCCACTATAGATTATTCATGGTTTTTTAATTAAAAATAGATTCTTGATGTAACTGTTTTCTAAAATTTCTCATGTCCCTCCATTCATCTTCCACTGCTTCATCCAGGTTTTTCCCCACTTAATGAGCTCTTTCATTAAAAGAAAATGTTTGCTAATATTCTGGAGATTTTTGCTAAACACAAGAGATAGTAATAGATTCATATATTTTGATATAATTTCAATGTTAACACATACAAATATAAAATATAAATATGAACACATACAATTAATGTATTTTTATATCATTTCAGTATCAACACATAGATGCAATTCTGTAGACCTAGTTCTCAAGGAAGCAACAAGTCTGGCAGGGGATTTTAACTTACAAATGACTTACACAAATAAATCAGTCCCAGTAAGAGAGTTACACTGTCTTCTTAAATATACCAAGTCCCAAACACAGATTTGCTGAAGATCTGTACCCTTTCCTTCATCGGTGCAATTTGTGGGAAAGAAGAGTGAGTGAAATTATGGTTTACCCAAAGTATTTTTAATTAAACATCCAATTAAGAGCAGAACAGGACGGGCATTTGACAGCCTCATACCCGTTGTGGTCATTATAAATATTTACATGAATACATACTTTTGCTTACTCTTCTCCATCTTTATATTTTACTCTTTGGGAGTTACTCAGGTGGGCAGTGTGGGGGTGGATCTAAGAAACATTGGAAGATTAATTCAGCAGTACTTTGCTCTTTGCCATATAATCTCTCTTCTTAATGACTGGTGACTGAAGACTGGTCACAGTTGGTGAGTTGGCTTTTTGCCCTTCAGATGTGTGTCAGGCATCATAATTGGGCTTTTTAAAATAGGATGCAACCATATCCAAATTGTGGTGTTTAACTGTCAGCAGCATCTTAGACTTTGTACCTAACAGCACAGGCTGGAAAGATGGGAGAACGCTTTTTCTCATTACAGGAGACATGAACCAAATTAGATAGGGAAGATGTGGACTACAAGACATGAAGGGTGGATTTTTTCAGTAATATTTAACTGCCTGCTTTTTAACTGTGATGTGTAGCTTACAGATTTACGATAGGGGAAACAAAACAAAAAAAATTAATAAAACCATCCCTTTGTTTCAAAAAACAAATTCTTATTTTAAACTGTTAAATTGAACTGGTCCCTGGAAATATTTTGTTTGCCTTCTAGTCTGCTTTTTATATTACTTAGCTTGAAATTTTACATTTGTCGTAGTCAGTGCACAAACAGGTTGCACATCTTTATTCATTTTATCCTGTGAACACAGCAGCAGAGTTCATAGAAAAAAATTATGGTATTGACATGAAATTAGCTCACCAAGCATTTAATTTCTTTTGGAAACTGAATCAAGTAATCCAATTAATGGCATTCTCCTAAAATAAGTACTAGCCACCAATACCACCGATCAGTGGGGCACCAAAAAAAAGCATTTGTGTATTTGTCGCAACACAATTAAACACTTTGCAGAGTAGCGTGATACAAATAGCATAGCTGGTACTGGTTGCAAGGATCATAGCCCTATGTCTCAGGCACCACAGTGATTCTTATTATAAAAATAAATGCAAAGATAAACTATGTATTCATGTGACAACTGTGATATTATATCGCTGCCATGAGAATATTAATCTTGCTAGAAGAATTAGATGGGGATCTGGCAGCTTGAGTTCATTAATAGAATGATGGGAAAGAAATTCTGTTCATAACATAGTGCACCTATTCCTGCTTACCACTTCAGTATGTTTGTGCTGTTAGACAGTTTGTAAGCAAATCTGCTGTTACTCTTTAGTGGGATATGCATACAGTCTTGGATGAAACAGTGTTTTACAAGAAGCTTTCAGGAACTGGTGAATATACTTTTAACACTCTAAATATAAGGAGCACAGTATCAACTCCACATCTAAATATAAAGGAAAGATAATCAGTAGCTCCTTTGTATTTGTTTATATTTTTGGCCATCATTCTTGAAGCATGTTCTTGTATGTTCTTGACTTCCCATATGCTTGAAAATTAAGTACATGTTTCGCCATCATTAAAATTAAGAAAATCACAAACTGACTTTGATAGAGGAATAATAACATCCTAATGATTCCTCAATCTTATAGCAATTTTCTCAAATTAATGCAGAGCTTAAACATATGAGGCTAAAAAAGCCGGACATTGTACAACCTTAATATTCTCCATTGAAACATACCCACATGTATATTTGGAAGATTTATTGGTGTTTTCAAGATGCTTAGAAATTTTTTCATTCACCAAAATCAGGTTTTCTATAAAGAATGTTTTAGTTTATTCAAAAAAACTGTTCTTGGGAAAATTCATGAGATGCCTACATGTTATCTCAGAAAATTAAAAATGAGTCTTTGAAAATATCTAAATTTCTTTGAAAATATCTAAACAGCTCTTTGTTTTCATTAATTCTGACTACCCAGTCATTTCCAACTGTTAATTAACTAGTGTGATCAAATAATTTCTGTAACATTATTTTAAGGCATTAATCAGCATAATTTTGAATCAGAAGTCATACCCAGATCTGTAGCAACCCTTTAGATGAATGCTGAAGTAATTGGCTTCCTCAGAGATAATCCCCGTAATCACAAATCAATAACAACATCATGAGTCCTTGTTAACAGAACAGAGCACAACTGGCCAAGTTAGCTCCTTGCTAGACTGAGATAGTAAGCTAAGTACCATGATGTAAAAAGATCCTCCTGAAAAATGTTTCTAGAAGGCAAGACTTGGGAATTTTTTGCCTCCCACAAGTCCCAAGTGCCTTTATCTTCAGGAAAAAAATGCAGTCTCAGAGGCTGACTGATCTGTTTGTACTGGTGTTCTAGCTATTCCTCACTCCAGGGCAATCTCCTGAATAGCTTTGAGCAGATATGCTCTGCAGGGTGGTGTACACATGTTACTTAACTTAAAAGAGAGATGGGATATTCTTTGTCAGCCTGAGGAAAGAAGTACAGAGAAGAAGGCTATAGAGCTGTGTTCTGTAGTTCAGAAAGCTCCTGTGAGTCCACAAGCACATCTATGCTGTATGATAGAGGGTGATAATAAATGCCCATGCTGGCAGGTGGATTTGTAGCTGGGTGGGTGAACATGCATGCCCAGACCTGGAAACCATGCTCCTCTTTCTTTTCACAGTGCTTCTCTCAAGCTGAAGGTGTCCTGCAGTACTTCTGGTGCACGTAGTCCAAGCCAGGCAGCGAAACTGAGGAGCAGCCCTCCTTGTTTTCTTGTCACCCTTCCCACTATGAGGGGTCAGAGCTTCGGGCAGTATTGCACATGTGGGTGATGCGGGGCTCTCCTTGGCTACATATTACACCCTAGAGCTGTCCTTACAAAACCCTTAGTTTCCTGGAGGTCTGTGAATTCTTTTTTTTTTTTTTTTTTAGTTTCACAACAAATAAATGAAAAAATCAAATTTGAGAATATGCAAATTCAATATTTGGCTAGAGTCTGGACTATAATAATTTTCTTAGAGAATGACACATTGATAAAAACTGAAAACATTGGTAGAAATAAAGCAAAGCAGCATTAAACTCTTTTGAACTTCCTCTTGTTTTGGGTCTTGCTAATGGGCATCTTAGTCCCTATGACTTATTACTCTTCCAGTAATGATCCAGTCAGGATCATTCTGTCTCCTCAGCTGTACTTCTGGACAGGAGCCAGACCGCAGACAGGTCCTGGTTAGAGGTGGGTACGAGGGCCAGAAGGGTGTGCTCTGGTTCTGCGTCCTGGGATGTCCATCAGATGGTGTCTGAAGCGAGTGGGCTTGCAAAGTGTTTTGGGAAGGAGTCATTGAAACGAGTGGGGCTTTCAGTTTTCAGAGGATGTTTTTTGTGACTTCGTAAGTTTGTCACTCTTCTGATAATAGGGTCATGAAGTTTTAGCTTCTTTCAAAGGTAACAGAGGAAATGCTAAAATATACTATAAATTGAATTAAACAACAGGTCTCCAGATTCTTTGTAGGACAGGTATTGCTGTTGTGCATGGGGTAGAATGCCCTATATTTTAATTTTTCTCATTACATGAACCTTTAGTGATAAACAGACAAATCTCTTAAAAATATTGCATTTGCTTCAGTAAAGCTGGATGTAGTGATACCCAAAATATATAATGCAGGTTGCTGAAGAGATTCTTCATTGAAACTGGCAGTCACATTGGGAACCAGCTGTTGGCTGTAGGTAGATCATTTTAAAGTATTTTTTAAAAAGCTAGAAGATAATTCTAAATTTCTATAGCACAAGCCAAGATAATTCCCTGAGTGGTCTAACCAAGAAAATTGCACAAGTTCTTGACACAGTACTAGCAGATCTGATACAGCTTTTGTCTGTGATCCCTTGTACTAGAGAATTAAAGGAAGTGGGATAAATTCTGTGTGGCTATTGTAATTGGTACACAGGGTGTGAAAGAAAAAATATATAGAATATGCTAGATACAGGAAATAATAAAGCCTGCCTGGTTTTTGTCTGCCTGTAAAGGTTCTCTATTCCAGCTGGCCATCATAATGATAATATACATTTTAGGTGATCACGGGCAAGTTCTCCCTGTGTGTTCAGCAAATCCCTCTGAGCCTCTACTTTATAGATACAGTTGTATTTATCTACCTAAAAGGTTGTTTGGAGACTTTGAGGTCTTCATATGAAACTTATTCAGATGAAACTTATTACTATGCATTTTAAGAAGAAAACCTAACTTCCAACTCCCTGGGTGTTACTACCTGAGAGAACTTAACCCAGGTGAATGACACTGAGGTGATGTGAATACAATATTGCTGATAGAGTACACAAGTTACCAGCTTTGTGGTTTGAGAAGGATTTAAACCAGTAAAGTGCTATCTTCTTCTATTTCAGCGAGTTTAACTTACCTTTCAGGTAAGCCAATGTATATAGTATTGTGTGTTTCAAATAGCAACTATTCACATCTTTGGCAAATAAAAATAGGATAGTCCTAATTTTGTATGAAACATATAACACAGTTTTTGGCCCAATAATTAAAAACAAATGTCTTGATGAATATCATAGTAGAATAAATAACAGTGAAACTGTATACTGTTGATAACTATTTGCACAGAGGATTATGCACCATTACTGTCTGGTTTTGCATGAGAGACTTGAACAGAAGTGTAACTCTTCTATTACACTGTCACGCCAAGAACTAGGGTTGGATTGTACAAGTATATTAGAATTAATATTATTTAAAATATCAGTGATAAAAATCAGTAGCAATTACAGATGTTAGAAAGAGACTAAATAGAGATTATGCGAAGTAAAATACACTATGAATTTGATTTTCCAGTTAGGGACTCTGAACTAGCTTGCTATGAGTAGCACTTCTTTTGTGTTCTTGTATGTCCTGATCAGGTGTGATGCAATCAGGAATGCTATTGTATATATGATACTATTTTTATGGATGTAGATGCAACACAGAGATGAAATAAATAGAGGAAGTTCATATCTCAAATCTCTTCTGCTTTTTAGTACAGTAGGCTGCAGCTTTGGTAGACACTCTGCAGCTGCTTGTTTATTCTTATCCACAGTTCTGAAGATTTAGATTCACTAATGCAAGTACTAAAGACTTTACTTTTACTTAAATAACACCTTGAATAGCCTCGTGGCTTCCTTTTACGCCCAGTTCATTCATCCCAGCTCTTGGTGACTCTGTCCCTATGACTGCCAAGGTTGTACCTCACAGAAATAAAATAGTGTGACCACCCAATACAAGTGGCTGGAGTTGCAGCTGTCTTTTGCATGCTGCAGCAGATGCACAGATAGGAATGCTTCCTGAAGGCCAGGGTTTCTCAAAATACTACACATGACTTTAAGCCTAAAGAGACAGATAAACGTCCAGTTGGTACATGGTGCTTTGTTCAAGAACTTGCTGGGGATAACAGCATTGGCCACAGAATTCTTTCTGTGCTGAAACTGAGGGCCCCAAGAGGCTCTTCAGCATCGTTGCCTCTGTTTTTTAAGAGCATCCAAAGCGTGTCCTAAAAATGCTTCAATAATGAGAAAGCACAAAATAATGACCCACCCTGTCTGGCCCACACTAACTTTGAATTACAGAGCAGGAGAAGTGAGTGCAATATTTCAGGGTGAAGGGAATTTTGTCTGCTTTTCTTGTTATTTAGACAGAAGAATGTTAAAATACTAGTGGCCATCATTTCGTACTGCCTACATCTGCCCCAGTAAGTCCCTAAAGCAAAACACTTCTTTTTCTTGTTCTGTTTCAGGATCAATTCCAGTGCATAAGACTGTCCTCTATGCATAAAAATATAGGCATCAATTTTACAGTATTTCAATGGCTCTTAAGGGATGAGGACAAATGAGCTATACAAATTTTATTTTTTTTTTTATTAATGTGTCGGAAGAGGAGCTTTTTTCACTTCAGGAGGAGATAACCTTAGATAATCATTAAAAAAGTGCCAGTCTCACAGTGGGGTCTGCATTTACTGCCTCCCCTGATTTACCGTGACACAGATAAGTCAGGGCAAGTTGCAGGTATTTTTTTAAATCTGACTTCTTTTTTTGTCTGATCACCTATAAGCTGTCACTATCCTGTTCTCCTACCCAATGCCTGTAAGAGAGAGAGAAAATTATGGCTATATTAAGCCATTTACATGGCTTTCTCTGTCCCCTGCCATCTTGGTGCTCATGGGTAGGTGCAGCTGCAGAGCCCCATCAGGGAGCACCACTGAGCTCTAGCATCTGGGTCCTTCCAAGCACAGTTGCTCATGGTGTGTGCAAGGGTGGCAGTCCTTCCTCTCACTGAGGCATGTATCTTCAAGTCTGATTGCAGATTTTAAGAAGGAATTTGGGGAAATGACATCTGAAATGGACATACTTGAATAGAAGATTGTTTGATGGATAAATCTTCATGTGGGTGAGCAGATGTTAGCAGATCGTTCCTATTACAGATTTGTATCATTCTGGCAGTTTCTGTCCAGCTAGGACCATCTACCTAGATCTGAACACCCCGTGTTTGCAATTCAGTTCTGTCAGTTTAAAATAAAAGTATGAAGAATACAAAGTTTCAGCCACTTTTAGCAGACTTGCAATGCTTTCTTTATTGCTCTTTTATCCCAGGTCTGCAATTTCATTCTAACACAAGCAAGAGGCATTACACTTCAACCAAGAGAAATAAAAAATGACAGGTATGTGAACTCAGAGTATTTCCGGTGGTCCAGTTCCACTCTTCCCCACAGCTTTATTCTTCTCAAAGATAGTTTTAAAAAGCAGTTATTAGTTTCAAGCTAAAATGTTTTGGATATGGGCAAGTATTATGGTTATTCTGTTACTTTTCTACTAACTGGATCCTGCACTGAATATTCCCTTAGAAACCCCACAGGTTAAATGTAGTTAAGTGAGGCACACTGCTTTCCTCTAGGAGCACTCTGCCACTTGCTGATTCAAAACACTGTGATGACATGTTTCACAAACCTCTTAGCTGAGTTTTTGGTTAAGTGTGATAGCATTTGCTAGAGCAGCTGAGAAGGTTTTCTTTGCCCCTGACCCTTAAAAGGGTCAGACAGCAGTGGAACAGAGAGGGAGATAACTCCATTCTCAGAAGTTAGTAGACAGCCTATGCGAGACACCGTCCTGGTTCCCACCACCAGACTCAATTTTCAAGGCCTTTTCAGGAAGTCACTCAAGCTGACAGCAGTGGAATATAAGACAGTTTAAAACTTATAAGCAGGTGGTAGGCACTGATTTGTATGCAGATGTAGATGATTATTCCTCTGTAGATTTAATGAAATCCTGTTATTTTACTCAATCCTAAACAAAATGAATCTGCCTTTTCACTTGTCAACTTGAGCGGAGATGACCTAAATCTGAAGGGACTAAGTACTACAAAATTTACTTCAACTAGGACCATTCACCAAAACAGTTTGTTTCAAAGATGTAGTCTAAGTAAATACTAATCTTATTATTAGAAAGTGTATTTATTTAGATAGGCTTTCTCATAGAAGTCTAATGTTTGTACATGACTAAGACATAGTATTCTCAAAATTTAATATAAAAATAGCTCTATGTTTAGGAAGAATAAATTAGGAACTATGGTACAGTATAATAAAAGTAGTCTTCATTTGCATGTGCTAATTAATTTCTACTTTATCCCATCAACATTTGGGAGTAGTGGCCTTATTAGCAGGAATGAATTTCCTTATAGTCTGAAACTAAACACTGAACAAACACAGTGAAGGTCACCCTTTTTCCTTTCAATTATCAAGGTTAATTATAAAATTAATTAGGTCAATTTGTAACTTTGATTAGGAGAGTTTACCTTCTTTCGGCTTTGACACAGAATCTGGATCTGCAGTGAAAGATTTTGTCTTCTGTACTAAGCTCAGTAGTTTTGTGACGTCCTTCTTAGAAACATCTACAGGTTTTTGCTACTCAGATAAGGTCAAATTATTGAACTCTGAGTGGAGAATGTGTATTTATTTTATCTTGACATTATCATTTTCCTGGTCTAATTCAATAACAAAATCTGGTTTTATAAAACAGTTTAACAATTTAACAGGAAATTGATTAAAAATTAATTGGTTTGTGTTCCTTTCATGTACTGTTAGTTACAATTATAATCCAGAGCACTGACATCAGTCATGGATAGAATCTCACCTTTATTTCTGGTTATGTTCAATAGCTTTGCTTCTTCCCGTAATTATCCCATAATTCTGTTCTTTGTCTCTTATAAATAAAATGAGGGATAGCTGAGGGCATATATTTTGCTTAAACTTTCTGCTGCTGTCTGGCATATACTAAAAGCATTACTATAGCTTGATCCTAAACGACATTAAGGCCCCAACATCATAGATGTGCACAGGCTAAGCACAGACATTCTCCTCAAGAACTTGCAGTATAAATAAACATGGGTTAATTGACAAATACAAAAAGGTCTGGGAAACAAATAATTATCCCATTTACTGGTGGGTAACAGAAATTTTAATTGATTTGCCTCCTGTGACAAATCTGTGCCTGGATCAAGAATTTAATCTTAGTTTGAAATTCACTGCCCTAATGAGAAGAACATCTTATTTCAGCTGTAATATGACCCTTTTCTCATTAAACGGACTGAGAAAGCATTAGTAGTTAACTTCTGCAACCTTCTGCCTCTTGGCAATTAACAGAAGGACTAATTCTGCAAGGTAGGGAAGACTTTCTGGGTGTCAGCAAACATTTCTCTTTCCTTCCGTCGTCAAGGAGTCTGAGGTTTTGGTGATATTAAAAAACACAATTCTGATGTATTGTCTGCTTAAATGTGGGAAATGAAAGTGCCAAGTCAAATAGGCAAGTATTAGTAGTGGTTTGCATCCAGATCATCAGAGGTAATTAAGTAGCTGGACTTCCCCTTTGTCTTTGGGGGGTGTAAAGGCATCCTGAAGTGACAGCCTCTATAGGAAATTTCTGGTTGGTCTTCATTTACTCTAATGATCCCACCTGATTCCTCTGCTCACACATTATTTAATTTCATTGTTATCTCAGACATAGCCTTCCTTCTCTGTATTTTCAAAACACTTTAAATCGTCTCTAACGGCAGTACAACAATAGGGCAGGTATTGACTTTAAATATCTCCCTCTTCTGTGCAGATACGGTCTTCAGGGCCTGACTGATGCTTTACTGCCATCACAGTCATCAACCTTAAAGGGCTGCGTGCCACTTCTCAATACTGCACATACAAGTCACCTCTCAGCTGGACCTTTTATGAGCATGATTATTAGCCTGCTAAATAAGAAACTAGTTCGGAGAAGAAAAATGGATTCTGTTCTCCTAGCACAATTGGGAATCCCTAACCCTCCAAAACCTGACTCATCATTTACAAAGGCTTTGTCGAGCTGTACCTGGGTGAATAGCTTCTCTTGTTTAATTTGTCATATCCGTTATAGCAGCACAATGTCTTTTTTTCACTTTAGCCTGACTGACGGGCAGCTAGTACGCTCATCAACCTCAATGAACTCAGTGCTTCTATATGAAGATCCATTTGATAGCAACCATGAATCCTTTCAGTGTAACAAAAGTCACTAAAATATTTAATAATCTCCCTTAAAGCAGGAGAGGTGGTCTAGAAGGCATCAACATTTCTTCTGGGCTATTTGTTTAATAGAAGACAGATTTAACTAGATATAGTTATTTTCCTTATTTTAAGGCTATCAGAGATAGGTGCCTTCAGTTATCATAAATACCATATCACCAGTTTTTGCATTTTAAAATACAAGGTTTACATTTTTGTTTTTTTTTAAAAGGCAAATCTATTAAAAAAAGTTTAAATATAACTGTTTAAAAAATTTCCTTTTCCCCTTTTCTCATCCGCTTTTGCCATATGCAGATTTTTTTTTTAATTAAGAGATCATCAAAGTCATCTTCCCCACTCAAATTATCATATCTTAGATAGTCTTTAGCTATTGAGCAATCTGTTTTTCCTCCATCTGCTAGCTTGCTCCTTCTCATTATTTGCTGCTTTCATACCATCACTCTATATTTGCACTCCTGTGCCTTCCTGTGGTTTCTCAACTGTTGTGTCTTCAACACATGAAAATCTAGTGGTTTCCTCCTTGTCTATTAGAAACTATATACATTATTTCCTTTCAGTATTGAAGCAGGAACGTAATAAATTCAAATATTTGTTACTTCATCTGAGATGACGACCAAATAAATACCTCCATAAGTATGCCCTTACATTTCATTGCCCATTGCTATGGGTAGTAATGAAAGATAGAGCAAGTTGTTTTCTTTTGTGAGCAATAGTCAGGAATGTCACAGTCAGTAAAATGCAGCAAACTGACAGGTACTTGCTTGAAATTTTGTTGGGGAGTATCTCAGATCTACCTTTCTTTATACTGCAGTGACAGACTGTATTATCTGTGCCTAAAGCTCTAGTAATCTGCAGGTGTCACCTGAGGAATTCAAGCTGAGGAGGCTACACACTGCTTTGGTCCTAATTGTTCTGCTGACCTATTTCTTTTTGCTGGTAGAGATTAGGGTACACTGGCACACCATGTAATCATAGGACTCTGTCTGTGCTGTACATGTCGCAGAAAAGAAGCTTACATTTTTCTTTTAATAAGTGAAACTTGTTTAAGCATGTACACTCCTGGCTTGTCAGCTCCCTGCTGCTGTGGCTTAGCTTTTGTGCCTTGCCTTGTCCTCAGATGAGTCCTGAAGGTCACTTGCCTACACACCAAGCAAATGTTTTAAGTGTTAGCAGAATGAGAATCCTTCTGCTAAAACGTTGTGTAACCCTTAAAAATATAGTTAGAGGTGATCAAATAATAACAATTTCAATCATTGCTGTATCTTCACACTGACTATTTAGCAAAAGCTTTGAGGCTTGGAAATACTCTTTCCAGGATAATCACTTCTTGCCATGTTCAAAATGTTTCTGGAGTAAGCAAAGCACTTCCAAAAGCATTCAAAAAAAACCAGCAAAAATTAACATTTACTGTTATTTATGGAATTGCACTGGGTATATTCCATTTCGCCCATCTACAGATGTAGTGAGTCATGATCACAGTAATACTGCTATGGATCACATATGTGCATATTGACAAAAGAAGGGGAGCCTCCAGCATCAGTTTACAGTGACAAAAACTGGGAACAGATTGGGAATGAAGATAAACCAGGTGGCTTTGTTTAGCCATGTCTGGGCACCACTGTATGCCTCTGTGTCATTGCTCACCCTGCAACCATGACTGAATTAATGTGAGGGGGGTGTGTTTGTATGACATGTGAATGAACACATCAAATGTATAAACCTCCCAATCATAGTCAACTTATATTTTTTCCTGTAATGAAGCCTTTGTTTTATAGTTATTAACTTGCGGTGCCCACAGAGAGGTGTGTTTGAAGGGAAAGCCACTAAGCTAGAGTGCATTTTTTTTACACAAGTCAAGGTAATTTTGTAAATGGACAGTGCCTTCTCATTGAAAGTTTAATCAACCTGTGTACAGGGTTGATACCTTGAGTAGAGCTAACATCTTCGTTCATTTATGCTTTCATCTTGGGATGTTGCAGCTTAGTATGCAAGAACAGCAGAAATCAGTGCAGTAACTTTGGCAATTATCACAATATTTATTGTGCTTCATGTGAACAAGACTGATTTATATGGGCTGCAAGTCGCCTGAAGGCATAGCCTGCTAACTTCCTTTCCCCCAATGCAAATTCTGGATCAATGTAACAGACAAAAGGAGCTCTACTACCCCAGTATCCTGCATCCATTCTTTAGGCAACCTGAAGTTCAAGATTGCTTCAGGATATCAGAGCTGGTAGCAGATACTGCACTAGAACATCAGTTTTCCATAAATTCAGTCAGCCATTTCCTCTTTTACTGATTTCACTGAGAAATTATGACTCACAAGCTCATAAGTAGAGATGAAGAGTTCCTCTGTACAGTTAACGTTTCCTGTTCTTTTGAATATGTATTTTAAAGTCAAAAGTTAATAGGAAACTTTACAGTATTTTCCCCAAATTATCATGTCTTAAAACCTGTAAGAATTTTTCTCCATGTGAGATACATTGCAAAAATGCAGACATTTGCATGACATTCAGTGTCCTTTTTACTATGTCCTCTTGGCTGGCTGCCTTTAGCTGCTTTTCTTTATGACTACTAGAAGGTTCAGACCTTTTATTATTTCACTCCCAGTCTAAGAACTTTTTTTTCAGCTCAGAGTAATTGTGTGAAAATGGCTTTCCATCCACTTTTATCAAAAGACTGAACCCTGCCTCTCCCCGAAGCTGGGGCAGCAGCAGATAAGCAACATGAGCAATCTCTCCTGGCTGGTAGGATGCACCTACTGCTCCTCATGCCCTCATCCTTCAACTCAGTGAGACTGTAGAAAAGTCCACTAATACACAACTATGGCTTGTTAGGTTTTTAAGATTTGCTTCTTGTTTGTTTGTTTCATTTTGTTTTGTTTTAAAAAAGCAAAACAAAGCACTGCAATCTTGTTTGAGGGAGCATCAGAAATCAAATGCAGAATGCTTGTCAATTAGCTTCCCCTGGAGCAATACACAGCAATTTGCTTGTTTATTGGTATCATGCTAGTTCTGAGGAATCTTAACCAAGATGATGGCCTCATTTTTCTGTACAAATACATTCAAGAAAGCCAGTTATTGCAAATACAGTAGACTGACACAACACAAGGGAAACAAGTGTGGGGAACCCGAGTCTATGGTGGGAGAGGGAAAAGGGAAGTGACAAACTCACCCTGAGCCTCGGGAAAGCTGGCTATAGGAGTAATCTAGGCGTGATGGTCAGAGCAGTCTGTGCATCTGTTGACAAGTTTGGTGCATAAAAATTAATGTACTTAATCTAAAGAGCATGAGTTTTCATCTGTTAGGGAGAACCAGATGTCTTCAATGGGAAAGGAAAATATACCCCAAAATGCTGAATGAGCACACCAAGAAAGAGGAATTATAAAATATTATTAAGTCACTGGTATATTGAGAAGAATTTGTATTCTGCAACAGAACCCAGGACAGTTTGTGCTACTTTCTTGTAATAAAACACCATAAAGAAACAAATGGTAATTATGTGCACTTCGTTTATATGCAGCTGAGAGATACCTTTAAGGACTGCAACAGCTTGCTAATGTACCACTGTATTTGAATACCTGAAGTAAATAGCTTTATGAAACCTCTCATAAACTGCCAGGTGGATAAGGGGTTATTACGGAAGTACCATAACTTGCTCAGTTTTCTTTTTGTACAAGCTGTTCCTGACCAGATCTATAGTGACTGGATGCATAGAACAGAGGCAGACACGGTGTTTCAAGGAAAAGGGTGCTTATTTTCACGATATGAATTCACCTAGGTGGAACTGTAATATGAAGACCAAATACCCCAAGGTAAATACCTGTAAATTGCAATTTAGGTTTCAGTAATTAATCTGGGACTACTAAAACTATAATCTTCCTCATCAATTTTCTTGGAGGTCATTTGAAGGCTAGTCTTAAGCACTATCTGCTGCTAGCCCAAACATCAACATCTAAAAGTCTTACCATTCAGTTTTCCATGATTATGTGTCTTAAAAAATATAGCCATCAATTACAGGATGTCATAATCTAAAAAAAAAAAAAAAAAAAGCCAGGATTAAACCTATGCCTTTTATTTGTAATGGTCTGTACTAATTCTCAGGGCAAATAGAATGTTATACAGTGTAGCCCAGCTGTTTTTCTTCTCTTTTTCTCTCAAAGCCCTGAATCCCCGAGCACCTTCTGCATTTTGAGTTTTTCAGAAATTCAAGAACGATCCCAGTCTGATTCTTTTTTAGTCTTTTTTTCATCCTCCTACTGTAGCAATCTTAAAATTTGATGTCTCAAAGTCTCATTATTCTTCTAAGAGAGTGACCATTTTCTCATTTCATGGTAGCTTACAAGGCAGATTGTTTTTCTGAGTGAACTGTGTGGGGCCAGGGCACTCGACCTTGGCAGGGCACCATGGTTAGGTAGCTCTGACAGTGACAGGGTGGCCGCAGGAGTGGGAGCCACGAGGCAACACAGCTTCTCCACCTCCTCACATGCCATGTTCAAGGTCTCTTCCCATGGGAACAGTCCCAGAACTCTAATGCTGGGACAAAATATTAGGCAGGTTTTCCTTCAGAGTTACCTGTTTTCCATTTCTCATCTGCTGATTAGACTTTTTTATTTCTGTAACATTTTGTATTTAAAACACTTTATCCTGGCATGAGATGTTTGTTTGTTATCTAAACAATAGTGGGGCTGTGGATGCTCTCAAAAGAACACTGACCTTTAAGCATATGTACAACATCTGTAGGAAACAGCTGGAAAATGTATCAGGTGTTTCTTCATGTAAAAGTGCAATGTAGTGTTCCTGCACAGCCTTTTTCAAACCTCCTCTCTTCACATCAGGCAGCACACAGCAGTGCTATTCATTAAAAGCTGAAAAAAAAAATCCTCTATTGAGCTGAATATTCTAACACAGAGAATATAAAGCTGCACAGCTTCCCATAGGTGAAATTGGTAGCGCAAAAAAAAAAAGAAAAAAGAGACCAATGAACTTTTTACTATTGCTTTTAGCTTTCACGCACTCATTTGCTAAATAGCCTCCTTTTAACATCCATTTTTCTCCCTGCTAAATATATGCTACTAAAATGACTCCTCCTGACTAATCATTCCTCAAGCCTTTACATACATTAGCTAATTGGTTTGCAGGGGTTAAAGTGAGTGGTTCGTAAACCTCAGATAATGCTGGAAAATATTCAGAGGTTCAGATAATTATCCAAAATTTATCCAAACTCATCTTACCCTCCTCTGGCTAAAACCTCAAAGACTGCACTTACATTAAGGATTGCCATTTTTCCTTGTTTCAGGTTGGCCATAAAAGCAGCAGGTCTTTTGCTTGTGTTGCTAACTTTCAGTTTTCCTTAAGATACTTCTATGTAGACAAATATTTCTTATATACATTTCAGATTTTATGGGTAAACAATATACCTAAGTGGATGGCAGGCTGAGAAGGGATTTTGTCCCTGGGTTTAGGGCATCATATTCTGGACTTGCTTATGCAGCTGTGTTATGTGGCCATGGCAAGGCCCCCCATAGCTGAACACCCTGTCACTAGTTTCTGATCCTTCCAGTGCAGCCATTCCAAGAGCATTCACTTTGTGCTGGTGCCTGGGCCTTTGGCTTTTTTTCTTGCAGGATACAGCTGGTGACGCATGACCCCTGCATGGAGACTAAAACAAACCAGTCTTAGGCGAGGGGAAAAGGTCTATGGGTCTGGACAAAAGAATGAGCCTGACCCTCTCCAGGCCCCCATTTCCTCTGGTACATCCCTTCAGCTGCACTGAATAACCAGTAAGTTGTTCAAAACAATGCTTTGTTTTCTGAGGCAATCCTCTTTCCTTGCCTTACGAGGGCTCGCTTTAACCTTGACTGGAATTACAGTAAAACCAAGCCCTGTTTCCTAGCTACAGAGGCATTTCTCTGCTCTCAGAGGCTTTTCCTGTGCTTCCTGTGCTTCTGTTTTGCTTGGACATTGGGCCCACTGTGGGCAAGCAGACACCTCTCACCCTTCCCGCAGGGCAGGCTCCGACGTGGCCGGGGCTGTGGCCAGGCTGCCTGCTCCTGGGGGGATGTGAGGGTTTGCTGGGGGCCACCAAGCACCGATAGGTCCCTGAAACAGGTCTGACTCCGTGCATCCCCCGTTGGAGCAAGGGCAGGAGAAGCCAGAGCCTGTTTGCTATGCTGTGTAAATATGCCATAAAGTAGAGGGCCTGGGTCATTTACTCAGCATGTCAGATGTGCACCCTTTGCCCCTGCAGCTAAAGTGAGGGTTAAAGACAGTGAAGGATTTGACTGTCACCTTTAGAAATACAGGAGCACTCTCCCCTCTTCCCCTGTCCCTGAACTCTGGGATTGTATTTCATTGCTATCTGAGTGATCACAGAAAGTTTAACCTGCAAAATTATGCACTGTAAATGACAACCATTTTCCTCTCAAGGTGAAAGACTTGAAGATGGAGAGAAGAGGGAGAAAGAGAGGCCCAGTTTCCATGGCAACCCTATGAAACTTATATGCTGTAGGAAAATGTCATTTTCCAAAAAAGACAAAACTTCATGGACAAGTGGTACAGTACATCAGAAAAAGAAATTGCGGTTTTAAAATGAAAAGCTCATTTGCATTTATGGTTTGAGCTTCATTTTCTAGTTACAAGACCCAATTGTGCACAATTTAGTGGAGAAAATTATATTCAACATTTCAGGTGAATAATGTAGATTAAGATCAAGTTCAGTCAGAAGAAGTTCATTGTGACAGACTTGGGTTTGGAGAACACAGGGGTGGATGGATTCTGCTTTAGTCAGGTTAATGCTGTTGTGTCAAAGATATTGGCTGGCATTTTACACCCTCTAATAGACCTTGCAAAGTCAGGATCTGTCCCTAACTGTTGAGATTCCTGCCACAGCTTGCAATTTCAGCATGTAAAGTTATACCTTCTAGATTCCATGTTACCTTTGATACTATCAATCACCATCCATTGTAAGCCACATTGCATAGGAGAGCGTTTTATGATGAGCATTAACGTCGTAATATAGCAAAGAGCATTGTTAATGAAGCATGGAAAAAGAATAAATTCAGCTAATGGGTATATGTGTCAAATTTCAATTAGGGATATGTTGGAAAGGGAAAGAGAGAGATGAGCATACAAATGAAACCTTTGACCTTCAGAGTAAAGGGAGAAAAACCTGAGAGAAAAGGGAGATGTTCAGAGATGTTTTCCTTGATGAATGTCAAAAAGTCTGAGCAGAAACTCTGAAGTACTGTTTTCTCTTTAATTACCACTACATAAGGAGTGACTCAAAAAACTGCTGGTTTGATTCATCTGGTTTATTGACAGCTATATTACTGTTTGTGCTATTTACTGCGTGGGGAAGATATAACGATTGCGAGCATTTTATGGTGATGGAAGACAAAATCTCACCTACATGAAGCCTAGGCAGAGGATAATAAAACTTATCCTTCCCTGCCTATGAAATGTTTCTGGAAAGAACCTCCTTCTCACTCCTCTTGGTCTTTCAAACAGGCCTTAGTTGATTTGAAGTGTGCTTTAATGCATAACCTGATGATCATGGTTTTGAATGCAAATAAACTGTAGCAGGAGGGGTTGCAGCAGGAGCACAGCTGAGCGAGATGCAAGGTTCATACACAGTCCAAGGCACCTGGGAATTGGTAGTTTATGTTTGCTTCAATACTGAAGTGAGCAATAGTTCAGATACATGGCAGTGCTATTGCACCCCTCCATGTATGTGATTTAATATCAGTTGCTCTACTAAAACAATGTGGGTTGAATTCAGCTTGAATTTAATAGGGAAAAATTGCCGTTAAAGGCATATATGTCAGGGTTTAATTTAACTAATTTGTCTGCGCTCTCTGCAGCTCGTGGGGAAACTGATAAGACCTGAACCCAGGCAAGACTCTGCCTCTAAGGGGGAGCCCTCAAGTACTGTAGCCCTTGCAAAAGCTAATGTTCTGATGCTTTTCTGACTTGTTGACTGCTAGAGAAATGTGCTTCCCTGGACACTTGTTCCAAGGAGTTTGGCTGCTCCCTGTACCCATACGCCCCCATGGATGCCTGCTCACCCCTTGGCTTCAGCCCAGACGGACATCTCAAAGTCCCTTTCCCTGGGCACAGCATCTATGAGGATGAAGGCAGTGGGTCAAACACACCAAGCAAATGTTTCACAACATTTCTGTGATGGATGTGAGTTTGTGTTTCAGTTGTAGTGTTGGTGCAGCTCTTCTGTGTGGTGTACACCTGAGGACAGTGCTAGGACAGATACATCTGCATATGCCCTATCAGATTCAAACGCCAGGCAGCCTAGCAAGGAAACAAAATCCATTTGTATTATTTCCCCCCAATCAATTAATACCTCTAAGTGCCAAGAATAGTTGAACATTTGGGCAGGAGACCAACCCTTTACAGATCTCCTAGTGCATTCCTGAATCGTTGCCATGGGTTCTCATTTCACACAAAAGTTCATCATCATGAGGATCTCTCTTATATTTATTTTGCCCTCCCTAATCACAAAAGCCTCTGGGTCCTTGATAGCACAAGGCTTTCCTCACATCTCCAGACATCCCTCTTGTCTTTTCAGGGATACTACATGCTCTATGGGTGTATGCAGCCAATTTCAGATTTAAACATGGTATGGTGCCCTAGTTTGAGACAAATTCAATGCAGGAGGCAAGATTATACTGTTACCTACTGTATAGTAAAACCTTCAAAGGGATGAGGGAAAAGAATCCCCATGTCTCAGAGAAAATTCTCCTTTTCAGTTTCAAGCCATGCTAGGCTGACCAGGAGGAGCCCATGTGGGCATCGGTGCCCTTTGACCAGGTCTTTCACTTGTAGACTTGGGTTTCCATCTACAGATGTAAAACAGATTTTTCAGATATCACAATCCCTGTATGCCAAATACTGCATTTGTAGTAAGTATATGTAAATGACTTATCAAAAGGGTATATTACATGGAAAATTGTGTTCCTCTTCTTCAAAAGCTTATGAAAAGACTATACAAATGTTGAATTTATCCTTCGCTCAGAATTACTAACATTTTTCTTAGCAAATTTTTCCCTGCAACAGGTAGCTCAGAAATATTGGCATGATTATCCTTGGCATTTGATAATGGAAGTATGGAAAGCAAATTATCCTGTTAAGTCATATGACCACTTTTTTTTTCATGACTGAATGATATATGTCCCTGTAAGTAGGTAACACAGGAGTATTTTTAAATGACAAAATTTGCTTTGACAAATCCTTCAGCCTGAAAACTTAAATTCTCCTTCTTTCCCTCTGGTAGTGTATATTTAAAACTGTTTTTTCCCTTCTTTTGTATTTACTTTTATTCAGTAGTTGGAAAGAAAATATTTTCAGTAGAGTAGCTTCTCTGGTATAATGAACATCTACATGCTTATTTCCAACTACATTGATTGGTTTTAATAGCATAAATAGGTCACATTATTGTTATTGGATAAATACTATACTATGGAAGCATATTTCCAGTGTTAATATTCTCATTGACAGGTTGGAGAAGAAAGAATCTTCTGTGAACTTCCTCCAACATTTACTTTCAGCTTCTGTTTAAGTGAACGTTCTTGCCAGAAAACTTGTTCAATAGCATATTTGGGAAATGCAAATACAACAGGAGAGCTACAACAGTGAATTGAATAATATTTCTTCATCAGGCAAAAATTCATCAAGGTCCATGTCAAATGAAGAAAGAAATTGTATATGTATCTGCTTTCAGGACATAGTCACAGTCAAAACAGTTTTATCAATCTCAAATATTAAAAATCAAAATAGTGATATTTATTGGGATTTTATTAATCATTTAATCAACAAGTGTCTCATTTTTAAAGTCACAGACATTTTATAGTTTGTATTTGCTCTAGTGGTTTTGAACCATAGAAAAAATGTAGTCATATTTTTTAACTTTTAAGAGCAATTCCATAACTAATAGAGGCTTTCTTTAAAAACAAAACTCCACGTAAGCTGAGGTTCTCCAGGCACTGCAATACTCAGGTACACCTGTGGCCAGATACAGCAAGTTTGCACTGGGAAATGAGGCTTCCAGTTTCTCATCTGTCTCATATCATCACAGGACCTGGCATAAAGATGCAGCTAGCAAAGCAGGTGGGTGATCCAGTGCTGTATTTACTGACAGTTTCCCAAGTAGCTCCTTGGGAGGCGAGTACCACAGAGCCTGCAACGTGCATCAAGTGTTCCCCAGTGAGGACTCTGTTCCTGTTTAGGCAAGTTCTTTCCAAATAGGTTTGAGCTTCAGATAACACTTATTTTCCTGTTCCACAAGCAGCAGAGATATCAGCTAAGTGCTACAGGCTTAGTCCTGCCAGGCAGTGTTCAAAACTATAATACTTGTTAAAATCAGTGAGGGACATCTTGACTCCAAGCTACATCCCATTTGTCTCTTGCTAGTAAGGATGGAGATCTGCCCTCCTTGGCAGCTGATTGGAAACAGTATCTAATGCAATATAAATCCGATACTGGGGTGTTGTTGCCAGACATAGAGACATTCCTCAGTACATTAGAAGGAGGAGTCGCGTGAATCAGAAAAGAAATTAGCCTGCTTTAATTTAGGTCTGGATATGCACACCACACCAAGAGCTCAGTATGCTCAGTCAAATAGATGAAATGCAGTAATTTGTTGTCAAGACAAAGGGTTTAAGCATAGTGGATACATGTTTACATTTTATCTCCCTGACCTTGCCCGTGTTGTGCAGATTTTAAAATTATATTGGTGAGAAGAGGATGAGTATGACTATATTCAGATATAAAATGGAGGGGTAAGGAAATTTAAAAGGCAGAAAAAATGAAAAGTATGAAGAGTCCTTCTACCACTCAAGAAATTTTTCAGGACCTTCTTGCTATTTGATGCAATATGGATTTCTACAATACATTGTTAGAAGAATGTCATAAAACATAAATTAATTTTCATCCTTTTGATGTGCCATTTAATGAAGTGTATGCTCTTTCATACTTGACATCAAAAAGCCAGCCCCTGGAATTCTTCTCATATACATCAAATACATCAAATGAATTTTTGTGTTAATAGATATAATCATCTAGGCAAAAGAATGCTGCTTTTATATCAACTGGTTTACAGCTGATTTGATATAGACTGTCTAATACTCGTGTTATTCACTAGAGTAAAATGAAAATGTATGTGGAAGTCCTGCAGCCCCTGTCCATTCTGTGTCCCAATCCCAAATGAAAGGGAACAAGATGTCCCTTTCTGGAAGTTAGATTAAGTTTGCAGTTTAAAGACCAAATATCTAGTTATCTCTGGTACCAGTGAAGGGTAGTAACTTAAGGTGGTGGAGTATGTTAAAGCTAATGGTGGCGGAGTATGTTAAAGCTAATGAAAGCAACGTGATAGTCACTTATCCATTCGCTGCTCTGACAATGCTAGTATTTCAGTAGTCCTGAAACATGTAAAGGGCAGAAACTGATCCTGGACACATGGAGAGAACAGCATGCACTGAGTTTACACAGTCCACTGCTTCCACCCCTGTGAGCCTTTTCCACTCCCTGTGACCTCCCAAATGAGAATTAGGCATGGTTTACTGATGACACATGAAATAGGATGTGTTTTGTTTGTCAACATGTGGACACAGCGATTTGAGTCCATTAAACATGTCTCATATTTGAACATTCAGTAATACTGCAGTTATTCTTATCATTTATTTGGCTATTCTGTTGATATTTAAAAATAATTTTCCCAATCTGTTCTGTGCAGGGAGTAGCACTAAATGGAAGAATGGCTATGCCTTAAGATACTTAATTGCTAGGCATTAAAAGACTTCAGGGTTAGTGCTCACCGTCAGACTGGTCACATCATAGATTGACAGGTCCAAATCAAAACTTCACGATACCAAAAGCATACTGGTTTTACTGATAATCAAATCTAAAATTACTTTGAGCCTGTATGCATACTTTTAAACATGTCCAGCATACTTTTACGTATCAGCATTTGTAGCTTTCATTTTAATCAATGTCCTCCTCTTTAACGGGAGCTACTTTCAACAGTTCCAGCTCTTATAATTGTGTCTATAAAGTGAATGCAATTACTCTGAAAGCACTTAGCAAAAAACTTATTAGGTGGTATGTTGAAAAGATGTTCAGCTTTTCATAACAGTCGATTTGCTTCTGCAGGTAACTATCACTTTCAAGTAACAATCACACCACGGGTATCTTGAGCAAGTTTTGACTTGCAGAACGAATTACCTCCTAGACAGACCGGTACATTATCTGTCTCTGCTGTTAAAATAGTTTCATTTGACTCGAAACACCTTGAACATATTGGTGTCTCAGCTCAGACAAGTTTTGCAACTTTCATCACTGCCTATGCTTTTATACTGGTGCAGACAGCTAGCAGTGTTGGGAGAACATGGAGAAACTTCCTTTGAAATCTTTGTTCCCATTGCCTTCAAGCAGTGGTCTTAACTGTTGGTTAGCTGCAAGTGTAAAGTCACTAAGTGTTTTGGTTTTTTACACAACGGTATTCCTTTGTGGGGCTAAGTTATTTACCATCTGGCCATTGTCTTTGACTTCTTGCCAAGTTTGCTGCCATGGAGGTATTATTTTCTGCCATTTCTATGGACTTCACTTTGGTTTGAACAAGTGTCCCGGTAGATAGCAGTGTTGCCTAAAAGCGCTGAGAATTTGTGTGAAGAAAGCTTTCTACTATACATTCCTAAAATTCATTTTATGTCAAGACTATTCATTCAAACACAATATGGGCAAATTGCAGGATTCCTCCCAAAATATAGGCTGTAACAAGTATGGATTTCGACATTCATTCGTGCAAATTTCTGCATTTTATCAACCTGTTCTTCTCTGTACCACCCAGTCATTTAGTGCTTAGAGTCTAAAGACATTTTAGAAGACCTGTGGAATTACATTTTAAAAAATAACTAATGAGAGAGAAAGCTCTGTTTTGTTCCGGAAACAAAAATTAAAACTATCATCTCCAGTGTATTTATGATGATTTGATATGCAAAAGCTCCTTAAATTCTTTTTCTTTCTCATCTCCAGAGGCAGGCTCAACTGAAGCAGTTCTCTAAAGCAACACAGGGTAGTTCTATGTACTGTTTTGCAGAAACACCATTTTTCTGAACTAAGCTACATGCAAATGAATAAGCACAACCACTAGTGCTGGTATACAATTTGTTCCTGCTGCTATTCCAGGAAACATCACAAATAATTTTAAATTTTTTTAAGTATTTGGATTATATTAATACATGCCAATTTGTCACTGATTAATTGCTAATCTGTAACTATAGCTTCAGGTCCTAAATTTAACTGCTGCTTTCCCAAGGTCATAACAGCAGGGGGGTATATGGCTAAAAAATTACATTTGTAAATAAGGCAGATGATTGTTTGGTTGTTGCTTGAGTATGTGCTTCCCAATTTTCTTAAATGTAATGTCACCAAGTCCTCTCATCATGACAGTATACTTTATATATGTATACACATAAAGTTTAATGTAAGAAATTCTGAAATATTAATCTGGAAACTAATGCTAGTCCTAGTGTTCAAAGCTTTGAGCTAGAAGCCCATTCTTCCCATGGACCTCAGACTGACAGGTGGCTTTGCAAGAGTTTTTAAATATATCTTTGAAGATTTAAAAATAGTTTTATACCAGAAGGCAAATATACAGTAGCTTCTTCTGTGAAGCTTATCTTTCAATTGGCAATAAATAGTGTATGGCTCAGGGATTTTTGATATAGTTTGCCCTATTTATTCTGTTATACCCGAATGGATTGCTTTAGTATGCTATTGAGATGAGCTCCCAGTCTGGAAGGTCATTATATGGTAATGAATTATCATCTTTTCTTATCCCAGATACTGAAGCACAACTTTCTCAGTCTGCAATGCTAACAATAGGTGTCTGCAGTGAGAGGTCAGCAGGGGAAGTGCTTCAGGCGAGGGTCTGTAATCTGCAAGGCACGGGCCACCAGTGGACCTTTCCTTTTATCAGTGAGGCAGCTATCTCCTGGGAGGTTGCCATGTCTTTATCACACAGTAGTCTTTAAAACATATCTTTTTCCTGTGAATTTCTACTGCTACCTTCATTGGGAAAGGTGACATTTAAAGCTTCACAGCATTTACTATAATTTTGTTTAAGATATTTTTCTCCTTCTCCCCCCCCCCCCTTTTTTTTTTATTATTTAATAAGCACTCTATATGAATATTCTCTGGGGCAAAGAAAATTTGAGAGAAAAGCATGGGTTTATTTTTCTTTTCTGGAAGATAATATCATATAGCAACCATATAGAACTATAATGACCTCTAATTGAATACATTGTTTACCCCATATTTCACTTTCCAATTATAAATGAATACTCAGTGAGTAAGATGTCTAGCTTGAATTGAAAATTAAGGTGAATCTTGGGTAGCCAGGTCCTCGGATTGTGTATTGGTTGAAGTTTGTCTTTATCTGATGTAGGTAAAATAGCTTTTATTCAGTATGAGTCCTGAACAAGACAGTCTGTGATATTAAGAAATGCCAACTAATACATAGATAACTGAAGGTGAATTTTATGTGAATTCCTCTTACACAAAACTTTTCAAATGTTGACAATAACACAATAATTCTGATAAAAAAACTCAAGAGCATTTACTGAACAGTGGTATAGTTTGCTAGCACCTGAAGGCATAACTCTATAAGACACACACATGTCTATGGGACCAGATGGGATACACCCGAGGGTGCTGAAGGAGCTGGCTGGGGTGCTCGCCCAGATGTTTTCCATCATTTCCCAGCAGTCCTGGCTGAGCGGGGAGGTCCCAACAGATTGGAAGCTGGCCAATGTGACACCCATCTATAAGAAGGGTTGGAAGGATGATCTGGGAAATTACAGGCCTGTCAGCTTGACGTTGGTGCCCGGGAAGCTGATGGAGCAGCTCATCCTGAGTACCATCACACAACACATGCGGGACAACCAGATGCTCAGGCCCAGTCAGCATGGGTTTATGAAAGGCAGGTCCTGCTTGGCAAACCTGATCTCCTTCTCCAACAGGGAGACCTACTTATTGGATGAGGGAAAGGCTGTGTTTGTAGTTTACCTTGACTTTAGCAAGGCCTTTGACACTGTTTCCCACAGCATTCTCCTGGCAAAACTGGCTGCTTGAGGCTTGGCTGGGCACACGCTTTGCTGGGTAAAAAACTGTCTGGATGGCCGGGCCCAGAGAGTTGTGGTGAATGGAGTTAAATCCAGTTGGCGGCCGGTCACGAGTGGTGTCCCCCAGGGCTGGGTTTTGGGGCCACTCCTGTTTAACATCTTTACTGATGATCTAGACGAGGGATCGAGTGCACCCTCAGTCAGTTTGCAGATGACACCCAGCTGGGTGGGAGTGTTGATGTGCTCGAGGGTAGGGAGGCTCTGCAGAGAGATCTGGGCAGGCTGGAGCCATGGGCTGAGCCCAACTGGAGGAGTTTCAATAAGGGCAAATGCCAGGGGCTGCCCTTGGGCCACAACAACCCCCAGCAGCGCTACAGGCTTGAGGAGGAGTGGCTGGAGAGCTGCCAGTCAGAGAGGGACCTGGGGGTGCTGATTGACAGCCGGCTGAACAGGAGCCAGCAGTGTGCCCAGGTGGCCAAGAAGGCCAATGGCATCCTGGCTTGTGTCAGCGATAGCGTGGCCAGCAGGGACAGGGAAGGGATCTCACCCCTGTACTCAGCACTGGTGAGGCCGCACCTTGATGACTGGGTTCAGTTTTGGGCCCCTCACTACAAAAAGGCCATTGAATGAGTCGAGTGTGTCCAGAGAAGGGCAACGGAGCTGGTGCAGGGTCTGGAGCACAGGTCGTACGGGGAGCGGCTGAGGGAACTGGGGGGGTTTAGTCTGGAGAAGAGGAGGCTGAGGGGAGACCTCATCACCCTCTACAGCTCCCTGACAGGAGGGTGCAGAGAGCTGGGGATGAGTCTCTTTAACTAAGTAACAAGCAATAGGACAAGAGGGAATGGCCTCAAGTTGAGCCATTGAAGGTTTAGACTGGCTATTAGGAAGCATTTCTTTCCAGAAGGGGTTGTTGGGTGTTGGAATGGACTGCCCAGGGCAGTGGTGGAGTCCCCATCCCTGGAGGGGTTTAAGAGCTGGGTCAACATAGCACTTGGGGATATGGTGTAGTTGGGAACTGTTAATGTTAGGTTAATGGTTGGACTAGATGATTCTGTGATTCTGTGAAATGCACATGGACTTTAACAACTGATAAGATAGCAATCTACACAGAAGAAAACTCTCCTCCCTTACCACCTTACTTTGATTATTATTCATCTTTTGCATTATATGGAAAAAGGAGTTCTAGTGGAGGTAAAATACCTTAGAAATTACCTTCCCTTTCTTTTTTATAAGTAAAAGCTCTTTGTCCTTATAGCATACTTATAACACAATTTTCTTTCCGTCTGAGAGATGAGCTACACCCCGTCTGATTCATAGGGCTCACTTTTCAAGGAGAAGGCCAAAGGAAATTTCTGTGGGTGATCTGCCTTATGTTACTACAAGAGAGAAACTGAGCTGGCTGCAGGGGTCTTGCTAAAGCTAAAATTCATCAGGGTTCTTCTGTTCAGAGTTAAGTTACTGTATCTGATTTAGGAAATAGGCTGGAGAAAAAAAAAAAAAAAAACAACATGTTCAGCTCGTTTAGATATCACCTATAAATATAGTTAATTTCATACAGGTTAAACATGGTTGTAAGGTGCCAGGAAAGTAGATGATGCATAAAACAGGCCTTCCAGAAAATAATTCTACAGTAAATTGTACTTTTGCACATAATGAAGCTATATATAAACTACACAATGAGGCAAATCATGCCCATATTGAACTGTTGAGTAACATGCCAAACTATTATTACTTCATTATTCTTGATTCCTTTATTTCCTACATAATTCTATTGTTTCCCACTTTAAAAATATTTTTTTTCTGTATTAAAAAAATAATGAAGGTCAAGAAAAATATTACCATGAGTATATACTGCATATAAACTGAATTATTTGTATTGTCCTTTCAGTCTTACAGAATTGATATCAGGATCAAGTTTTAAAGATCCATAGATGATTCCCAGAGCACGCGTTAGAGAATAGGTGTGATAAACAGAGTAGTCTGTTTTCTATATTTTAACTCCTGCTTCCTATTTGGTGGTGGTAAGTTTTAAAAAATCTGAATATTGGATTTATTATCTAATATAAGGAGGTGTGTGGACTGGCATTCTCCATTTTCATTCTGTCTCAATTGCATGAGAATGAATGAGATCTTAAGAAAGCGTTGCTGGAGAGGGGAAAGGGCTGGTCACTGCAACCACTTTGCAATTATTCCTTGTAAGCTCTGTGTATCCTGGTAGATAGAAGCTTGCTTTTCATAATGTCATGTGGCTATTTATGTAACAAAGATTAAAGGCACATTTAACAGACATTTGGTTTCTAAACTTGCTTATTAAAAGGAAACAATGGGGTTTTTTCCCTGGTGATATTTTAATATAATGGAAATCATCAGAATGAGCAATCATTTTCTGAGCAGGTGCTTAGCATCATTACCCTGTATTAGGGAATGTAAAGACATGATATATAAAATTGAATCTCTGGTGTCACGTACTCCCTAGTAAATGAAAAATAATTTCACTCCTGTCAGTTGAGCTTAACCAACATTAAATCAGGGCAAATGAGATCAGAATCAGGCCCTGAGACTATGCAATATATTGAAGAAGAGATAGTGAAGTGTATTATTTATCATTAAATTAATTTTGCATTTCTTTAAACTACTCTTATTGGCATAAGTACACTGAATATATTTTAAATATAAATATCAAATTACAAACCTGAGTACACTTCATTTGTGTAAGCCATAAGTTAGAACTTGTTTTCTTTGCTAGGAGTGGCATTAGCAAGGCGTTTAAATAAAGGAAAAATGATGATAGGATTACTAAAGAAAACAGTAGCAAAATATGCACAGCTAGAAGACCTTACATTAAGGAAATTATGTACAGTAGCAATGTATACTGAAAATCCTTGCTAATTGCTGTGCTTAGAGCAATGTTCATTCTGCAAGGATGTGCCGCAACTCTTGAAAGCCAAAACCAAACTATTTTCTTGCTGAATGAAATTCAAAGACAACAATCTTTAAAATCATTTTGATGTAAAAACATAGTCATACAGAAGTTTATACTCTTAGATTTGGTCTTGGTCTCAGAGTGTTTGCATGAATGTGCTTGATTATTGCTTGCTTAATTGAATATAATTTTATATTTGACATACGTACATAGTTGACACATATAAAGTTTACATTTCTAAGTAGTTTCTTAGTCCCACAGACTCTAGCAGTCCTGGAAAGAACTCTGGTCTCAGACTACTAGCCATGCAATTAATTAATTGTTTCTCTCTGGTAATTTGAAGTCTCAACACATTTTGCTGGTTTTTAATCAGAAATTGTTTCCAAATTAAGGATTCTTGTTCAGACTTTGTGCCTGTGCTTTGTACTCCCCAAGAAATTAATCTTAATAGAAAAAGATCAAGTAAACATATATGTGCTCTGAAATCCATGTAGATCAGAAGTTAAGGTGCTTTTGTATGTGAAGAGCTGCACCCCAGATTAGTCTGATGCATAGAAACATTCCCCATCACTTTCCCCATCCAGAACAGCTTGGGCAAGATGGTGTTGACTGAACAGCTTTTCCCTCAAAATGGGGTTTTCACTGTTGTAGCTACAAGTGCAGCCTCACACAAGGTTGTTTCTTAGATTGTACTCTCTTGACGAGGTGCTAGACCAATTGCTGTAATTAGGAATTCAACACATTCTAATTTTGGAAAGCAAATAGCATTCTTAGTGCAAACCTTTACTTGAGAAAAAAACCCTACACTAAGCTATAATTCCCAGAAGTCTTTGAGAGAACATTTTAAAGCTGGCAGAGCAGAGATAAATGCAAAGAAAAGAAAACACTTTGAAAGCATGTTTTAAGCAAAACATTTCAAAGTGCTACCAATAAAAAGGCCAATAAAGACTTCCATTTCCACATCACTCCACAATTGTAAACCTGTGCAAATACTTTTTCTTAAAAAAACCCAACTTCTCAGAGGAGTCACTACCCAATCAGTTCTAATAGAAGCTGTCTGGTAGTTCAAGAGTTTAGGAGAAGAATTAAGGAAATCCTGCAACTGGTGACTCACTTTACACAAATTGCAGATGACCTGAGCAAGGTCCCATCTGGAAAAAAATAGGGAAAAGTCACAGAAATGGGCTGAGGTAGGTTTTGTTTCCCAGTGTCACAGCTGGTAGGACAAAGTTAACGATGTCTTGGGTTTTAAGCCATTGGTGAAGGGAAGAAAACCCAGCAAAATATACATACCTCTTGCTAATCAGAAGAGATAAGATGGTATCTGAAAATATGAGAAAGCAAGGCTAAAGAACAACCTGGAAGGCTGGTGATGCTCTGACTTTTGAAAAAGAAAGTTCAGGTCCTGTTTTGTCCTCAAATGTTGTGTGGCCTTTGCAAGAACTTCCAAGATCAGTCAGCAATACAAAAACTACTAACTTGCAAAACCATAAATATTGTAAAAAGCACTGCTAAAGAGTATATATTTTTCTTGTGTTTCCATGGCTTATAGGATTATCTCCTCCAAGTCTACTTTTGCAGTTATATACCACGACATTCAAGAACAGCAGAGAAAAAGTGACATCCTTCACACAAGATGCACTTTTGAGCTCTTCTAACTACCCTGATAATAAGACTTCATCCCAGTTAAAATAGCATCCCATAAGTGAGGCCGTATCAACCAAGAAGTCATCCTTCTGTTATCTTAGAAAAGCACTGGATTCAAATGTTCAGTAGGATACTAATCAGGTATTTTTCAATCTGCTAAGTGGTAGTCTATAACTACCAGAAGATACAGTCCTCTGCTAAACCTGGTAGGATCGCAACTAATACTATCAATACTAATGGTTATGGGACTTATAATGGGGGAAAAAATTGTCTGCATTCTGGAGATGAGTCTAGTTTCTGCACACATTATCCAGAGACCCTCTGTCTTTGGGAAGATGTCTTTGCAAAGGCAAAATGAAATTGGGATTTTCCAGGGCAGTCTAAAAGTGCTTCGAGGTACTACTTCCATTAGCATACAAAAGCTAAAAAAAAAAAATAAAAGCAAATGTCATAGGAAAATATTTCATGGGTAGAATAGCTCTTTGCATTGCATAGCTGCAATTTGTGTTGCTTTCCAAACACAAGTGTCTACACAGGGTACTGAATGTTACAAATCTCTTTGTGTAATAACAGATCCCTCCCTCTTCAATATGCAGGGAAAGTAAGGTACAAATCTCAGTGTTATGGATCTTGGGTTTTACAACATTAAGTGCAACATCTCTAAAATCCCACCGAGACAGATCTCAATTCCTTATTTCCCCAAGTAGAAGATGCACTGCACCGAGAGTATTTATTGTGGGAGACAATCAATGGACGTGCTGGATGCCATGAAAGGACTTCAGATACAGTGCTTGTTGGTGGCTGCAGAAACAGGGAGAAACATCCTCTCAAAAGGGAAAATAGGGAATGCTCAGGATGAAATCCCTTTGGACTTTTTGCCTCAGGGGAAGGTTTAGTATGATGGCTTTTAGGTGAAGACAGCTGTGTGAGGTAGATTTCCTCCCAGATTTAGAACTAGCTTGATGAAGGGAATTATTGATTACTGATGAAATACCAGGCTAAATGTAATTTATTCAAGAGGTAGCTATGCCATTAATGAACGGAAACATTACTATATCTGAAGTTTACAGGAAAATGTAAAAAGTAAAGCTCATGCTCAGGGTGGTTTTACAAGGTATTTGAAAATTGTCCTTACTCAAAAGAGTAGATGAAAATTCTGGGATTCCATTTTTAATACTGTGTTCTTATGAAGTCTGTATTAGATCAGAATATAGGAAAGAATTAGGATCACAGATTGTTTACTGATTGACTGGCCACAGGTGTGGGGCCACGCAGGGCAGGGTCACCCGCAGATCCCGGGGCAGGGGGCTGGGGGTGCTCCCTGGGATAGGATTGGGGGCCCCAAGAACAGCTCCGGGGCATGAGCTCTCTCTGTGTGGCGAGGAAGTAGCCTTGAAAGGGCGAGAAGAGCAGAAGAGCAGCTGACTTGCTGGCAATGTGTGTTTTAGGGGAAATTTGCAGGTTTTGTGAAAATCACAAAATAGCCAAATGGAGCTCAAAAAGGTCAAGGAACTTGGGGCAGCAAAGACAACACTTCTCTGTGGCACTAAAACTTAGCATGGAAATTTTTGTGGATGACTTTTACCTCTCAGAAAATAAAGGCTGATAATGAAACTGTGGACATGAGCTTAATGATCCCAGTGTGAAAGGGCTCCTATAAAATGATTTCTCCTCTTGTTGGCTGCTTCTAACCAACACTTTAGAAACAATTTACAGAAACAAAAGGCATTTTTTGTTGTGGGGTTCCCCCCCTCCCGACCCGAATGTAATAATTGCTGCATTTAGTTTATGGTTCTATTCAAAAAGAGAAAAAAAAAAAGACCAAAAAAAAAGAGGATGATCAGAGCAGAGGACATGTGGAGCCAAAGGAAGTAAGTGACAGATGGCCACTGAATGACCAACAAAATCATAACATCAGAGATCCTGGAAAGGACTCTGGTCTGGGGAATGAGTAGCACAGTGCAATTTCCAAAACTTAAGTAGGTACTTTTGAAACATAACTCTAACATCACTCTGAAGTATTTTTAAAACTCCTCAATATTGTGCCTAAGGGGGAAGCTATTTTTTTGCGTTGCCGGTGACTTCAGGAATGAATTTTGGCAAACTCAGCTGAGTCCCCTCACTGCACAGTACATGGTAATGTTCATTATGATTATATCAAACACTATTCCTTCTATGTAGAATTAAATTTGATCTAATTTTGAAATTAATTCAAACTCCTTAATACCCAGGTGCGTTCTGGAACCAGTTTTTTCTTGGTAATTAGTCCACCACTCCTTGATGGTTAATTTTTTAAATTTTGTACAAAACTCTGACTTCATTTTACATTACTGCTTTTCAAATGGAAAATATTTAGCAGAGCAGTAAATGGGTCTTCTTTTTTTTTTTTTTGTTAGAGGCCAAGAAACCACAACAATGGACCACAAAGATCCCTGAGCTTGCTGTGTTTTGCTCCTGAACAGGCAGAATACCTTTCGATTCTCCAGGGTTGAAACTCTGGAGAGTTTTGAGTGTTAAAAGTTTCTAATCTTTTATTCTGCTTTACTTATCCAGCAATACATATTCATGAGGAAGGTCATTATAGCAGCACCCAGTAGTGTGGCTCCAGTTTCAAGCAGTGGCACTCAACGTTTAACAGCCAAACTCAGAGAAGAGCATTGCAGAAGTGAACACCGATGTAGTTAGAAGAAAGCAATTTTCTGAAACCTAATGAAACAAAAAAAGTTTTCGCTTACACTGTTGGGCTACCAGGGGAAAAAGAGATTCCTAACTTATTTGAGTCTGTCTTCCTACAGATTTTAAAATGCCATTTTGCCTTGAGAGCGCCCAGGCAGAGTGCTGCATAATGTATTTTTCAGATGCAAGAGGAGAGTGCTGCACAGGGTGAGTGAGAATGGTGGGCTGAACATCACAGATTCAAATAGCCTGGTCGCTGAATTTCAGAGGAGTGAACTGAAAAACAGAGCAAGGATTGGGTTTGTTCTGCTACAGCTGGGGTCTGTGACTACTCGAGATCTTGATGACAGACTTGATGACACTGAAACATTTTTGGTGTAAAGCAAACTAATAACCAAGTGAACTTTGGGTAGCAATTAGATGCAGAACTGAGAATTGAAGAGAAGCTCTTGGAGTCTGTCTCGAACTGTCTGAGCTTGAAGGAACTCTGCATGTGCCAGAGCTATTTCAAATCTGTCCACTGGTCCCAAATGTGAGCACATACAAATGCAGCATGAGGACATCATTCCTGTAAACTACATTTCTCAAATACTTGAAAACCCAGCCACCTTTGAGTACTCTGTCTCACATCAGTCTATTTGTACTCTCATTAGAGTATAAAACTATTTTTCAAGTAATTTATAGTTTCATGATAATAAAGCTGTGTGCAGATTACTTAAAGATTAATACACTAGCTAAAATGTTGCTAAGCATTCAAATATGTATATTTGTTAATATTTTCCAAATCAAGAATTTAATTCAAATTACTGCCTGTATCAATGTCAACACATTTCAGTGTTTCAGCGCATGTGTTTGGATGAGTGGGTGGCAGTAAATACAATATATAACCAATGTATTTCTATACCACGAACTGGATATTACTTTCTTATAAACCGTGTTTTGTCAGAGCATTAGTTTGACTCATTAGATTCAAGTACTTATAAATGTATGAGCAACAAAGAATAACAGCAAAACAAAGAGAAGCATCCCTATCTCCCAGCTGAGGCTACCCCTCTTTCTAGCCTTTGTTCAGACTTTATCTCCTTTTCTCTTCCACGTTCTGCCAGTGTGACCTTGATTGTAACACACAGCATGGAGGAGGAAGGCCATTTTCACCCATTCTTACATATTTATGCCTCCATAGGAGGAAGATGCAATGCTAATGAGAGAGGCTGGTGCCATGAAACATTTTCTGCAGGTGACTACAGAAGGAAGTGAAAAGAAAAAAATCTCAAAGTGGCAGCAAGTCCCTTTTATGAAGTCTGGGGCTGCTAGTATCTAAATAGAGATCTTGCTCCTGCTGCCTTTCTAGAGCAGGGCAGCCTCCTGTCGGTACCCATCTTTCATTTTGGGATGGGGGAATCATGCCTGGGTCCTGAGTGTTTTTCCCTTTCTTTAGTGTTAGCTTTTATATTCAGTGTTCTGTGGGACTGTCTGTCTCTGCACTGCAGTCAGGGTCCCTCACCTTTTTATTTCAGTGATTACAAGGTAAGATTTTGTTGCATCCTTATCACCTCTGTGATGCTGGAGATGGCCTCCGCACCTTCCCTGCACTTATCTGTATTCTGCCCATATTGATCTGAAAAATTGTTTTTTCTCTGAACATCACCTTCCCTGCTCTTGAGCCTATGCCAAGTGACTGTGTCTGATACATCCCCTCTTGACCTCCCTGCCCGTCCCTGGAATTGGCTGGCTCACTGCAGGGATAACTGAAGTACATCTGGCGGTCTCACACCAGCACTGTGGAGCTGTGTCCATGCTGCAAACCTCACATTCATTCCTGGCAAACTTTGGGCTGCCAAAATCAGAGCCACACCAGCACACACTCCCCACCCCCTCGGCTCTGCCGGTCCAGGAGTGCTCCTTCAGGCCCAGGTGGCCTCGCTCTGGCTTGTGAAGAAGGTGATTTTACATAGCTGCTTATTCCTGCTATTTGCAGCACTTTTGTAGCCAGAAAACAGCCGCCTGTTTCCAGCAGTTTTAAAATGGCAACTTAGTTTTAGGGTTTTTTGAAGGAAGAAGTGATCTTCCACAGCTGAGATACCTTTTATCAGATTATGCTTAAACAATGATGCCATTCAATGAGTTAAAACCACCACCCTCTAGAGACTATTAAAAATTCGGTAACCTTGGCAACAAAATAAAAGTGGTACTGGTTCAGTTGTTTAAAATGAGGAACATACACCCTTATGTGTGTGAACATATTAACAAATTGGTTTGGGTTGTTTTTAGTTTCCTAATTGTTTGGCTCGATCCTGCATTTCCTCCTCCTGCTTCCTTAAACATTCCAGTATAAGAAAATACCATTTTTTTCTTCATATAAAATGTGTCCTACATCACAGAACATCATCTGATCAGAAAAAAAAACCCCAAAACCTCTCTCTGAATCAGAACCAGAAAGTATCTAGAAAGTGGTGCAGGACCCTATAGACTTGTCAACTGACTATAAACAGAAAATAAAAGTATGCATTCAGGTAATTTTTCAAGGCAAACTGAGTAGTCACTCATGATTATTTTAATCTAAAATCTTTTAGAGTGTATAAACTTGCTCTGTTCCAGTTGGTGCTTTTCAGAAGTCTAGATTTGCATTTAAAAATGTTTAAAAGTGCATAGAGAGGTAGATAGTATGTGTTCCAGGTTAGGAATCAAGAACAGAAATATTCCCTTCAAGGCTGAAGTCTGGTATAGCTCCAGAAGCAGAGATGTGTGTTAAGAGCCAAGTTGGTGAGTTTGGACAGTGCTCCTAAAGATGGAAATATCTGGGAATAGCAGGAAAAGACTGGATGGCCGCGTGCCCCAGCACCCAGCATCACCAAGGTTGCTGGTGCTCTGCACATCCGCAAGGCTTCGCAATTGAAAATCGCTCTTCTATTTGGCTGCCTGAGCTTTTGTGCGCATTTGCAAATTATACCAAAGTATTCCCCTCATTCTTTTAAGGGGCTTGAGGCAGTAAGTTCAGGCCATCTAACAGCAAACTAGTGTTAGCAAAAAAGTGCTGTAGGTTTTCTTTTTTTAAGTTTATGAAATAATTTGTTTCCCGAAGCTAGTGATAATATGGATTTGGAGCACAGCTTTCCCAGATTTATTTAATAAAAGGTTACCATTTTTCTTCTAGCAGAAACAAGCAGAGAAAAGACAGCTATTCTCCTCCACACAATGGAAGGTAGGATTATAGACTAAACGCAAGGGAGATAAGAAAGGTGAATCAATTTAAATGACCTTTATTCAAGCTTCATTGAAACAAATGAATAAGAGGATTTATCCCCCAGAAACTAAAGCAGAAATAAGAAAATAATGACTAAATAGCAAACTAAAGGAAAAATTCTAATTATGTTGAAAGAGATTTGCCAGGGTTTCTTAGTTGAAAATTAAAAATAACTAAGAGTATGATAAAACATGTATAAATTAAAGCTGAGCAAACATAATAAAACCACTTGCATAGCTAAGCTGGGAGTAGGATATAGTGCAGTGCTTGCAGCTGAGAAATGGCTTTGCCTGCTTGCGCCATTAACCTTCTAAAATTTAGTCCTCCTACTTTATGGATCAACTGTTTTAGAGATTAATTGGGTCTCTAATTCTGTGAAATCCTGTTTTTATATTTCTCACATAGGACAGGACCCTAAATATTCCATTGCAGATCTAGGCAAAAAAGCAAATAAGTGGGGTTTTAATGGAGTCACAAACAGTAAGTGTGGGGCTCAGGGTTCAGAGGATGGGGTAAACCCCACCATGGTGCACGGGATCTTCAGCCTGACATTTGATCGCCCGGTTGTGCAAAGCAGAGGCATCCCTGAGTTTCAAGTGTACAAAGACTCGCTCCCCAGCACAGGTGGGGCGCGTACAGTGCATGCCTGAGCACAACACCACCCCTCACAGCCCTGGGCATGTGCCTGGAGCTTTTGCTGCTTGTGGCCAGCTGAACACTGCTTTTAAGCATGCTGAACATCATCTGCCTTGCAACGATGGGCAGAATTCTATGCGGTTTTTTTCCAAAAATGTTTTTTTTCATACGTTTTAAACACCCCCCTTAATTTAATAAACTGCATGTGCAGTTCTAGTGCCTTTTTTTGTTTGTTTAGCTTAAAACCTATCTGTCTCTTTTTAATGTGAGAATCAACCAACTAAAACCATTAATTACATGGTGATATATTTCTGCCAGCGCACAGATCCTAGAGTAATAGATTTAAGCAAAGTGATGGAATTTGGCAGCTTTCCTTTCCTAGCAAGATTATGTCAGTTGCTACTAAATCCATCGATCCAGTGAGACAGTAATTAGTTAATTTAATGAGAAACAAAGGATTTTAGCCTGCAGAATTTACAGTACTAACAAGACAGGTTATTATTGGAAGCTATTTCCAATAAAAACACTTCAATCAGCCGACAACAATATTGTCCCTTGATTAAAAAAATGGAACATCGTTTATTGTTATCACCACAGGGTTAGGCTAACGTTAGAAAACATCCTACGCTTACACTGGTGTTGGCTACAGTTACAGAGTGCCTGTTTTGTTTTAAGAGCATTAATCTGAATCACCTTTGTGAACATCTTTGTAGGGTGCAACCATGTGCATAGATGGGTTTAGTTCTTCTTGTTAATTACTTCCCCACCCGTGAGGAAATTTCTGCTGGTGCCTGACTGCCATGGCTGCCAGATAGTTGCTGGGGGCAATGTGGTGGGCAGGGGAAACAAAACTTCGACTTGGAAACGGCAGATTTCCTTCTCATCAAAATGTGCCCAAGAAGTATTGGTTTGCCTGAGGGGTTCAGCACAAGCTGAACGTACCGGAAAACTGTGTTGAACTTGCATGATACTGGAGACTGTCTTTGCCATATCTCTGAGCACAATTAATTGTTTTGAAGGGACATCCTAAGCCTGGCGTTTAATTTAACGCAACAGAGACATAGCAACTCTGCTTTGTAACAGAAAGAAGAAAAAAACCCAAAACTCTGCTCAGCAAAAGAACAGACCAAATAAAGCCAACGAGAAGCCAACTAAATGAAAAAATGCGTCCCACGAGCCTTTATTCATTCACTTGTGCTGTGCAGGGGCAGGTATAAAAGCATCTCAGACAGACACACACACGCCTCCCCAACCCTGCCCCGATTTTCACTGTGCAAGGAACTTCTGGTAAGCAAACATATTCTGGGGACAAATGTCTCCTGCCGTTCCAAGAAGTCAGAGCAGTAGCCAGGAGGTGCAAGGTAGTCTCCACACTTTGAGTTATTGGAAATACACACCTAGCGACTCTGGACTTTGGTAGTCTGTGTTTGCAGTATGTTTTAACCATGAACTGTGAGCAAAGATGCCATGGCAAGTGGTAGTATTGCTTTTCTCCGGAATTGTCTCTAATTTTGGCTTTCACCACAAGCTTTGTGGCTCCTTCTGTGGGTGATATTGCTTATTCTCCAGCACCTGTTTTGCAAATAGTCTGAACACTTCAGATGGCTTTAAGGAAGAAATGGGAAGATGAGAACTATTTTGTGGCAAAACTTTTCTTATACTAAAAATATTTAGAGAGGCATGAACTTCCTCAGGTGTTTATTTAAAAGCATCTTAAATTTACAGCCAGCTCCAGAATCACTGCATAATATCCCCATCATACAAGTAGTAAGTCAGTTTAAACGTAAATATAATATGTCTGTCTCTTGCTTACATTTCTCTTTGCTTACATAAAATAGACATTTGACTACAAAAATATTGTGATTAATTTGAGGAATTAGTTGTCTGAGCACTTAAACAGTTCCTATACCAGAAAAATAAGAACTATTTAACTAAAAGAAGAGTCAATGTCTTCTCTGAAGATGCTTTAAAAGATTTTTTAAAGCTTATAAATATTTAATAACCTGCATAGAAGCTAATGGATTTTTAAGGAAAAACGAAACAACAATGTGTTTATGAGAAACAGTATCATATCTTCTACTAAAGCAATTAAATAAAAGAAAAATCCTATGTTGTGACTGTGTTTTGAAAACGACCTCTGTTGAACTAGATTGTATCTGTTGAGATACAGTTGGGATTCTGTTGAAAATAATATTTCAGCTTAAACAGGTAAAGCTGCGTTGTAAAATTTTTACATTTATGAATAGTAAATAGGAGCATTGCATGTCCTTAAAGATCAATGCAAAGATGCATTTTTCTCATCCTTCCTTTTCTTTGCTGCAAATAAAAAGCCCTGGCAAGTATCTGATGCCCATGTTCATTTTAAATCGTAGTTTGCCTGAAGACAAGACCTTCATAGTCTAAAAGAGTAGGTGTGATGTTTCTGAGGGGTTAAAAGAGAAATTTAAATCCTAACTTTGTTAATAAAACTACTCAGTGCAGTCATTTCTTTCTCCCTGATGTTGGTGACAGTGTGTGTTTAAGCACATATTTACACAAATACTTGTGCATTTGAAGGTGAGCACATACTCAAGGGTGTGTGGTAGTGTTTGGTTAGCTAGGTACTCACATGGTGTATCTTGGCCACTCATGGGGAAAGCTCCCTGATTTCTACAAAATTTCAGCTTCCACAGAAACAAAATGAACCCAAACACCTTCCACTTTTATCCTTTTTGAGTAAACAAACATCTATTTCATTATAGCTCTGTGTGCTAAATGCGCATTTTCCACTTGGTAATTAAGCTTGATGATGAAGACAAAAACACCATTTGCACATAATTTGAAGACAAAATAGTAGTCTGGTTTCATTTATTTCAATACAAAGCTGATGTGCACCATGCCTACCTGAGAGGAGAAAAAAATCCTTGTTACTGTAACCCTTGCATCTGTATAAAGTTGGAGGTGATGTGAGTGGTGTGGGGTTTTTGTGGGTTTGGGAGGGGGGGGGGGGTGTGTGTTCGGTTGTTTGTTTGCTTGTTTGTTTTTAACGCTCTGCTTTAGTCTCACAAGTTGACAAATGTTAAGATGAAACCTCAGCTGAAGTAGATTCTGCAGAAATACTGTCCCCCTAGCAACACTGTTACTATGCACAAGGAGTACATAAAACCCTATTCCCCTAAGAGACTGCATTTGAGAAGGAAATAAAATTTTATTTTATTTTTAAATAAAGATAAGATGCTTGCAAATGTTTCACGTACCTCTAAATATACTGTAAGCACAATTTGAATAGAAGCAGGATTCATAATATAAACTCAGAATAAAGACTGCAGTACCCAAGCAGATAACTAGTGGAACCACAGATACAGATCTTTTCTGTGAAAAGTGTTTCTACCATTATGCATTGGGAGAAACAGAGCATTTGATTTTGATTCCAGAGAAACAGAAGTAAAGAGGACAATAGCGTTCACAAAGGGTAGCTGCTATAATAATAGGAGAGGGCATGTGAATGGGAAAGGATTGTGGCAGCCTAGTTATCATCACCTAGAAGAGACCTAGACCCTGCAAAGAGAGATGGTTCACAAAAGACAGTCCTGTAAGAAAGCAAAGTGAATAGGAGAGGAAAATTAATCTTTTCAGTGGCCAGATGAAGGATGCACTCAGAATAATGTGCCTCTAGAAATAAATCCTTTTTCTCCTCTCTCAGAAGCTTACTTAGGAACCACAGCTTACAGAGTATTAACAATTGCATTGAGTTAATGAATATGTGTCACATTGGTGCAGTTTACAATTGACTAGCAAGAAGCAGCCAGTATTTTTAAAAAATTCTGTTGTATCCTCCAAACTGTTGCTAAGGAAGAATCATATCGCCAGGAATCTCTAAGCAAATTCTAAGAATATGTTGCTTCTAGTGATTGTATATTTTCTCTTTATCGACCAAAATGTTTGTGAATTGTTGAATGCATGTATGTCATCTTGCTTATATAAACAGTTTCAATAGGATGTGCAGGGTTATATCCTTATATATTTTGGTCACCAGAAACAAAGGTTTTGTTTCTGTTCCAACAGCACAAATGCACACAGAAAGCAGACTGGACTGCTGAGAGCATAACTATGGGTCAGCCACGCTGTGAAATCTCAGCTGATATTCTGGGAAGAGGGATGCAAGCTCCGATGCGCTCATAGGCTCTCGGGCACCCCATTGCCATGAAACTGGCAGGGCTCTGGCACTGACTGGCAGTGCACAGCAAGTCATTCTGATATGCAGAAATGGGAATTTTGCACTCTTGCCTCCCCCAAGGAAGCAGGGATCCAAGTCCCAAGCAGCTATACAGTATAACTGCGGCACTGCGGTGTGCCTGCTTGCTGCCACCCCTCACCGGGGACACGTACCCAACAGGTTCACCAGCTTCTGCCATGTCCTGGCACTTCAGCCCCATTGCAGGCCGACAGAAGGCAGGCAAATGAGCCTTAGGGAAAACGTTTTCCTTTCCCTCTAAAAACACACTTCCAGCAGAAACCTCTCTTTAGCCTGTTTCACTTTCCCAGCTGAGCAGACCCAGTGCAGGTGCAACCTAATGGAATGTTCATGATGAGTTTCTCTAAAACTGCACTGTTCGCGCTGGCAACAGAGGTTACCAATTATACTGCACGTCTTACATGGCAACTGTTTACAAGAAAATTACATTGTTTATATATTTTTGCTGCAGTTAACAAATTATCTTAAATGTCAAGTTGCTTGATACAGAAATAAGGGAGTTTACTGTATGCTTTAAAGCACTACAATTGTTGGTAAATTGCATTCAGCACAGAATTATAGACATTTAAACATCATTTGTAAGGAAAATACTTTCCCAAGGGATTCATCTGACATCATAAACTATGAAAATGAAGGCTTAGCAATTTATAAATGTCAGCAGAACAAAACCACCCCAACTTCTGAGCACGAGTAGTCACGTGCAGTTAACAGTTTAACTAACAGTTGCACTGCACTGCTATTGATTTCTTATCGCTTTCCTGAAATTAATTTGATAGCTGTTCATTTATCATTAATTGTGCTGTAAGCCTTGGAAGGGCTTGGCAGCATGGAGGAACTCAGCTCACTAACTGGACCCAGCCATTTGCGGCATGATTAAAAGTGAGCCACATCTGTCATTCTGTGTGCCACCCCTAACCACCGTCCTTGTCCTCACCACTTCAGTGACACCTTGGCAGCACTTTTTATCAGCTAATGCCATTAAGGCACTTGAAAAATTGGTGTTTGCTGTTTTCCTAGAGAGTGCTGCCAGTCAGGGGCTGTGGCTGGCTTGCAGGTGCAGGCCAGACCAGCAATGAGCCAGCACCCGCTTCTCTCCTCAGCCACTGCCAGGTGGCCAGAGCATCAGCACAGCAAGTCCATCTCTCTCAGCTCCACAGGCAGGCTGGTGAATCCCAACAGCTTCAGATAACATCCACCACCTCAGGAGTTAGTTGGTGGTACTGTTGTCTCACACTGACCAGCACATTTTCTCTTCAAGGCTGACCCACTGCCTGGGAAGAATTTCTGACACATCTGGAAACCTGCCACACAGTTGTATGTACTCCCTCCCTCACTTCCCTCTCCTAATAGTCTTTCCTAAACAATCCAGCTCTGGTGAGCAGAAGTGCCACATTTCAACATCCTTGCTTTCCTCGTGGAGTCCCCTTGATCACATAATGTGCATGAGAAGATATGGTCTCCCGGTCTGTCTGCAATCCCCATGCAGTACCCAAACCTGAGTGAATCATGGTGAACTGCCTGTCATATTCAACCACTGCTTATTTGGGAAAGTGCCACCAGAGCATCATTTTGGATCACAGGTTTGGGTAAAGGAATCCAGTTTTTCAGGATTAGAAGGACAGAATATCCCCCCAATGAGATCTGCAATTCGCCTTTGCTGGTTTGGCCAAGCCCTGGAGGAGCAGCAGCCCACCAGCACTGCTGTTCACAATGGGAATGACTGATCCGCAGCCTCTCAGCAGACCTCCATCACAGGTCAAAGGCAAAAAGCCAGACAACATGCCCGCTGCTTTGCTTCCTGACACAACAGTGCTGTATTTCAGCAGACTGAGAGTATAGTCTGCTCCACTAGGTAATGTTGTATCAGTACTTGGTCATTCTGAGATAGATCCTTGTTTTTTCCAGAGTTACAATGGAAATCATAAATATTTGCTCTGCTCTTTGTAAGGAGTATCAGTACAAAATTTCAGAGAAGCCTACTTAGTTCTCTTGTCTGTATTTGCTCTATTTAAATTGAGTAGTGAACAGGGGATGGACAATTCACATAAAATTGCACTAGCAAGCCATCACTGTATCATAATTTTCTCAGACAACAGAGTCTTTCTGCACCTATCTAGCAGCAGATCCCTTGTCAGTGCAGAGGGAGTCTGACTATTAATTATGATGATAATGTAGTATGATCTGCATTTGCTTCATACATATTACATATTTCACATGGATAATAAGGGGAACAGTGTAAATACCCCCCAAAAAGGCATAATGGATTATAATACCTAGACAAGAATTCCAAAAAGAGAAAGAAAAACATAATTGTTGAGAAGTATTTTAGGGAAATCTGAAGCAAAAGGAGTCTTAACAAAACTGACTGTGGAAACAGGAATTAGAACAGAATCCCCAAGAAAAATGTTGCTTTCATGTATTTTCTCTCAAGTAACTTGTGATTTAGACTATGAACACCCTGTGCAGACTGACATTAAAAATGAGATTAAATAGGAAGAGGAGAAAGGAGAAAGGAGGAATTATTTTCAAAAGGAGGAAAAGGTGAAAGAGATGCATGCCTTAAAAATGGTAAAATGTCACTCAAGTAACAGTAACAGAAGTATGATAGATAAATTTAAGGATTTTTTTTTTCCCAACAACAGAATCATTTCAATCATGTTTCACTGTTTCTGCTTATTTACATCAAAATGTACTTGATCATCACAGGCTATGAGAAAGGACAGCAACAATTTTTCTTCAGCTAGGACAGTCAGTACTTATGAAAGAAGATTGTTCTACAGGAACTCAAAGTCCACAAACAGCCGATGTAACTTTCTGTTCCCAGTCAAGTCCCTGCACTCCAGGTGACTTTTGTACAATGTGAAGGCTGTATTTATTGTAGTTGTGATGAGTAATTAGCTTGTAACTTTAAAGAGTTTAATTAACAGAAGTGCCATATCAAGAATATGTACTGTTATTATGGAGGAAGGAGAATTCTCATGTTTGAAAGGTTTTAAAACAGGAACCCCATCATTTTACAGTGTTAGGGTAAGGAAGACTGCTGTTTGCTAGCTTCTTTTCTCTGAGCTTTTTATATGGGACACCATCTCATATGTCAGATAACATTTCATTATCTTTCATGGTAATGATCAAGTCATATATCATATTTTCTAATAAATCTTAGATTTGCCAGGCTAGTGGAGTATCAATAACATTACCTTTCAAAATGCTTTCAGCATTGGATACACAGGGCTACAGCTTTCACATGGGTTTTTTTGCAGTTTATCAAAATGAAACATGACTCCTACTGTAAATGATATTCCCACTTAGTGCTTAATGATACATCTGCTTCCCATCATCCACAAATTCTGATGGTTTGCTAAACAGATATTTTGTTTAGTGACAACCTGTATGCCAAACTGAAGGCTCGTTAGCTTCAGCCTATCAGCAACAGAACCTGGTGTAATTATGCGTTGGGTCTACAAGCTAAAATGGCTGTTACTGGAATAGAAAAGAGTTTACAAATACCAGATTTAATACCGCTCTGACTTCTGTAAAAAAGATCAGTTTTAAAATCTGAAGTGCCATCAAATACTGTTATTGCTTTCCACTCAAAAGGGTAAAAATGGTGCTCTGTCAACAGTTACTCGACCCAGAAGCTAGCACTCTTGGGATGGAAAATGTAAGAGGGAACATAATAACATCTTTTTGTTAGCTTCTGGTGTATTTGATAAGCCATGTGGACACATTCAAAATTTCACGGGATTCAGGGGCAAAAGAGCATAGAAAAGCCTATTGCTCCGGCCCCCAAAATCTGTGTCCTATTTGGCAGTCTCTAAACTGGGTAGCACCCTCTTCTGTTCAATCTGCAACTCTGCAGGGTTAAGTACTGGAGGTTTAGGCAATCAAGTTTCCAAGTGTTTTTTGAAGGCAGAACATGTGAATTACAGTAGACCTACAGCAAGGTAATTTTTGAAAATTAAGATGGGGAAAAAAATGCATTTTATTAATTTCTGTCTAAATTAACTTTATATTTGATTTTTTTTTTTCTCTTAGACTAAGCTTTTTTCAAGAAATTCTCTGATCTTTGACAAGAGTCTCAGTGTAAATTAGCTCTTAACTCCACCGAGGCAATAATCTGAAGGAGTTAAATGTACATGCTTTTGTTGTCATGCATAGTTAGTTAAAAAACAGTTAACTTGTGATTGGTATCCTGACTGTACATCCAAGACACATTGCTTATCTTATTAAAACTCATATGAGTGGCTGTTGCACTGTTTTCAAAATAATTCATGGAGATTTTGATTCTATGGACAGTTACACTAAGTTGACTCTGCAAAACTGAGACTTAGACTTATAAGAAAGAAAAAAGAATTATTTTTCTTAATTTCAGTTACTTTCTAAGGTAATCAAAACCTTGTTTGATCAAATAAGAACAAACAGTACATAAGTTTATATTTAAAATACGCTTCTCACACACCATACGTATAATATAGCTTTACATCATGATGAATAGGGTGATTTCCATGAACTGACAATATGAGATTTCTGTATAATTAGAATAAATTGTTAGTATAGATAACTGATGATTTCAAAAAGAAGCTCAATGGTAAAAGTTCATGCCATGACCTAAAATGGAGTAAGTCTCATGGCCATAATTGCTTTGACCAGCCATAAATTAAAGAGCCAAGCTCTATCTGATCTCGTTTTAACACCAAGCCACTAAATCTGCTCAGTCTGAGTGTTTAAAAGATCAGCAGGTAGAAGCCTCTTTCTAATGTTTGTTTCAGAACCATCTGTCCTCACCCTGAGTTTGTCCCTGGAGATTGCATGTCCGTAATTTCAGGAAGGAACTCAAGGAAAGATCCCCCTTCCCTGCTATGTTGCTTCCCTGACAAAATTCTGCAAACCACAGATAACCCAAAATTAACTTCCATTTTAATTTTTAACATCAAACATCCCTCAACTAGATCTCACTTGATATCACTAATTTTAGAGCTGCTTCACATGGCAGCAAATTACTCATTTATTAAAAAGTTACTATTTGATATCCCCAAAGTGGCTGTAGATTATTATAACCATTTACGGTTCAGGAATGGAAGTGGCCAATACTGTAACCATATCCAAGGCCCTAGATCTCCTGGTCTACAACAATGATGACAATTTATTTGCAGAGAATGGGAATCTACAATTCTAGAAAAGCAGATGTACTCAGGGAAATTAATGTATACAGAAAGAAAAAAATCTCTGTTTTTATCTCTGGAGAGAAGTTCCCCCAAGTTTTTGGCCAGGCCGGTGTGTGGAGACGGGGCTTGCCTCCTTTCTCCATTCCATTCATGCTGAAGCTCAAACTCGGGAGCAGATGGCTCTCTGGCCATCACTCAGAAACCTCTCCCGCACACGTCTCTGACAATGCATCGAGCTGTTAGAGGCTGACCGTGATCCTGAGCATCCCAGGGACGTGGCCTTGTCAAAATAAGGTTGACCTCTAAACGACAGTCCAAATATTGACACCTAAGGTGCTACAGGGAGAAAGCAGAAAGTTGATTTAATGTGAGCCTTTCACCTGAGTTTCCAGCCTTTGCCATGCTCACATCAGGTTAAAGGAAGGATAAGAGGCAAATTATTATTTTTGATCTTACCTGTCACTCAGTATATTTCTTCCTAAGAAAGCTGATAGCTCAAAAGACGCTCCACAGGCACCATTTTTTTGGCACTTGTCCCAAAGGAGAAAGTAGCAATCAACTATTCTGAAAGATAATTCAGTATTTAACGAGAAATTAATTTTTTAAAAATATTACCCCTTTTCTAAGTGAAAACTTAGTCACTTGAGAAGATCATACCTCCGCCTTTACTTAAAGTCTCCAGTTCTGCATAGTTGTCTTTCTGCCACTATGGTCCCTTTTTTCTTGACACCCACAGGAAGGCTGGGGATGAGGCAGTTGTGACAAGTGCTGTCATTTCTACACATCCCAGCTGAAAGACGACTCCTGTCCTCTCTCCCACCCAGGCCACTAAAATGATGCTTGTTTCCTCACACTCTGCTGCCTTTGTCTCTATAGCGACACTGATGCTTTAGCTGCCACCTCAACATTGTCCCTCAGCCCCTGCTCTCCTGCCACCAGTCTGGCCCCATTGCTGTGTGCCAGGGCACAGGGATACTGCTTGGAGCTGAACTACCATGCTAATGTTTCATTTGCCTTCATTTTCCTCCAAATAGGTTTTACTTCTCCCCCTCCAGTTCAGCAGCCAAACGAAGAGAAAAAAAAAAAAAAAAGTTCATTACCTTAGATGTGTCCAACGTGATTCACGTTCTTCACTGCAATCCGCAGACCCATCCTGGAATTGCATGCAACCCTCTGTAGTTATTAAAGGAAATTCACTTCACACAGACAAAAATCTCCAACTCAGGAGCAGAAGTTACATTAAAAACACTTTGGCTGTGTAAAGCGCTTGATGAAAGGAAAATGTGATGGCCAAATTGCCTTCTCTCATCTGTATTCCTCCTTGGCCTGGAACAGATTTCATTGAAATGAATGGAAAGACTCCCCATTGATGTCAATGGGCTGGGGATCAAGCTCTTGATATTCGTGCTTTGAGGGACTGGGCAAAAATCACCTGTATACCGCATATATCTACGTAATTTTAATTGTGGCAGCAGAGTGAAACAGTACCTGAACCTAAAGGATGGAAAAGGGAAAGTTAACAAGGGGCTATAAAGTGCTGTAAGAGAGGGGAACTGCCTGCCAGAGAAAATAATGAGGAGTCTAGGATATGTGTAATTTTTTTAAAGAGAATATTAAAAGTTTAGTCTCTGCCTCTTCTCTGTGTAAGTGCATTATTGACTTCTGTTAACGTGTGGCTCACCAGACATGTATGTCCTTCCTTACTGAGATGCAGTGGAGAACTGTGCTCTTCCCCAGTTCTCTTCATCCTTGGCTAGAAAACCAGCTTCTGCTGGACACCAGTCCCAACATCTCTGCTCCCGAGACCAGGATTTAACCACTGTCCATCTGCCAGATGCAGCTTTTCTCCTCTGAAAGACCTTCTCTCCTGCCTTCTCTGTGCTGAGTTTCCCTAGAGATGCAGGGCAATTTCCTCCCACTCTCCTATGTGAACTGCTCCCACATACATTGTCTCCAAGATCAGCTTCAGAGTGCTGCAAGTAAGATATAACTCATGATACAGGGAGCACATGCCTGGAGGATTAGCAAGGGTTTCACACCACGGGGAGCTGTAACTACTGTAATTTTCCCTCAAGATAGGAGATCCAGTCTATCCTGCTGCTTGATCCTTAAAATAGCCTCTTTATTTTTCTGTTTGCAAACTAGTTCAATTTTCTGAAGATTAATTTCTCTCTACATTAATGATGGAGGCAATCAGCTTTCTTACAAGAAATGTAACATTTCGCCCAGCTACAAAGAAATCTAGGCTTTGAGAAGTTGTATTTTAGCAAGAATGCCTGGGAATTTGAAATGCTCATACTCTTACTGGTATTACAGGTCACTGCCCTTCTCAGCATTTACCAAAGCTGAAACACTAAATAGCTTGTTATTTCTATGTAGAGATGTGTCTATGCTTGCACCCGTTAGTAACCTTAGTGTAGCAAAGAAAGATTAAACATTCAAGCAATTTAGCTTAGTTCCAGTTCATTTTCAATTAACAGGAGAAAATCCTCTCAGACAAATAAGCTATTTTAGGTTTAGTTTTAGTTTATTTGTCTGACAAAAGTAAGCGTTCAGGCTTACAAGTTAAAATCACTAATGCTGTTAAAAATACAGTTTATTAAGTAAAAAAGATTTTTAAAAAAATAGAAAATGAAAATGCTGCTTTCAAGGGTATTTTCCCTTTTCAAGATGTTTTAAACATAGTAAATATCCCAGAATGAATACTACACAAAACATTTCTGGGAAGAAATTGTAGTATTATTACATAAGGTTTTATTTCCTAATGTTTAACCTTTCTATATGTTTACTGTACTTAGAATGTTAAATCTGCTCCTGCCTAATTTATCCCTGTCGGCTTGTCTTCTCTGGTACCATTTTTGGTTGTCTTACCCATGTGAAGCTGGGAAGGTTTATCCAAATACCTGCCTTCCCTAATGTATTAGGCATCCTCCTGGCTTTACAGGCAAGGGCAATAAAAGTCCAGGGAAATAAGAAGTTTGGCTGGCCAGTGTCTTCCAGTGAGGTTGAACATCATGAACAAGAAATAAAAAATACTCTTTTCATAAACTGATGTTAATTGTTAGGAAAGTTAAAGTTTCCTCTTTATGTAGCAAATGAGGTCCAGCAGTTTCCATAGGTAGAAGATCAGAAAATATAAGGGTGAAGAAGAGAAGAGGTATACTTCAGGATTCTTGGTTCAAATCTCATATAAATGGATACCTTTGAAAACACACACGTCTCAGGTTTTCCGGTACTGATTTTTCTATTAAGGAATTTATCTTCCCAAGTTACTATTTCTCAAAATCAATAAAGACCTCAGACTAGAACTTCCTGCTCCACCCACCCCCAATCTGCTAACTTTTATGCTTTCATGTGTTTCTTGTGTTTCTCCCTGTCTTTGATAAACCCATCAATTTTATTTTTTTTTTTTTCATGGAATCATTTTGTTTTCTCTAGCAGGACAGAAGCTATAGATGGGTATGTATCAGTGAGGTGTATTTGGAAAGGTGGAATGGAAGAAATGGAACAAGAAAAAAACAAAGAAAAATGCAGAAAATCCTAGAGTATTTTTAAACTGCCTCATACACTTCTGATGTAAAGACCTGGCAAGAACTCTGGTAAGGAGTAATGAGAAGGTTACAGAGGTACGAGGAATCAGCAGTGCAGTGGACACTGCATCGGTGAGAAATGCAGGAAAGGACGGACACCATTCTCATTAAAATTAGTTTGAGAGAATTAAAAATGAATGCTTACACAGAACAAGTAAGCATCACAGTCACCTCTCCTCCAGCAGTTCTCATTGAACAAGCATTCCTCTTGCCCTCGCCTGGTGACAGAAGGAAAAACCACATATCCAGCTCCTCGGAGACACAAATGCTCCAGTTCCAGCGTGTTTAGATCAATTGAAGTGGAAAGGAGACCGATAAACACTTAAGAACAGTGGGGAGCTAATGATCCTTTTACAGTCCAAAGACACCACAATTACAGTAATCTTTACAGAAGACTGAGAACAGCAGCTCCTACCCCAAGCACACATGTGGGAAACCTCTCAAGGGACTGTGTGTGCTCCTGACAAGCCAAGGTGGCACGACAAAGCTGTCAGCAGAGAGAAATGTAGGACAGCCACTACTCTGGGGTGAAAGGGGAGTCCGTTTGGTGCCACGTCTAAGTTAAACTGACATATCTTCTCATTTCCATAAGGCATTTTAGTCCTCTTCAATTCAATTTTCTGACTCACCTGTACATTATTTTGGTGTCTTTGTACTTTGCTATCCCCCATTACAGAAAAATAACCCCTCTGGGACCTGGCTGGCTACATCGAGGCAAAAAGCCCTGTTGCAGGGTCGTATTTTCTATAGAAAGGTGTCTCGGTGCACTGTAACTCAACCTCTCTCCCATTGCCTCCCAATGCCTGGCCATTCCCAGCCCCGTCTCTGGTAAGGGAGTGCTGATAAAGTTCAGCTGTGGAGCCAGCACTCACGGGTCCCACTTACACTCTGCCTGCCAGAAAGCTTCAGAAACCCAAACACGTTGAGATTTCACCAGTTCCCCATGACAGAAGTTTGATTTTTCTTTCCTTTAGCAAACCTAAAAGGACTAAACCTATTTAGTCCTTTTCTTCTTTCTTGGTTGCTCTGGATAGATAAACCCCAGTTTGAGTCACAGACTTCAGGATTCACACCTGAATCAAAATTTTTGCTCTAGTTTTCTAATTTTATCTGTGGTTTTTTATTTTAGCCACTTGTCCTGCACAGCTTGTTTATCTCCTAAATTCTTCCAGCCCACTTCTGTTTGCTTCGTGATTTGTTTCTTAGCACGTTGCTCTTCCTCCTTCCTAAAAATAAAAAGTCTTAATTTTCCTATGGATTTCTCTGCCACCCACCACTGCGATTTATAAAGACCTGTCACCACATTCAAGTGCCAATCTTCCTCAGTGAACAATGTCATTCGTTGGTGTTATACTTCTTTCTAAAACCTCAGATACTGTACTAGATCTGACAGACCCAGACTAGTATACAAAAATTTTGAAGTAAAAATTTTGGATGGATGGGATTGGAACTAGGGAGCATCTTTCTTGCACTCTCTGTATGTCCCACAGACTGATTTTTTTATCTATCCACTGTCCCATAATCCACATTCACTCTTTATACAAGAATCTGTCTCTTTTTTGAGATTGCAGAAATGGAGTGCTGTAAATAAGTTGCCATCTCCTCGCTTTCAAGCCTGCCTCTTCCTAGAAGAAGTTTGTGCAAATAAGAGAAGTTTCTCAGGCGCTTGATAGATGTTTTCCTCCTTCTACTTGTTCAGAGCCTGCCTCTCCTCTAAGCAAAACCACAAAAACCCAGTGACATAATTAGCCCAACAGGAAATTTTATTATTGACTTCAGAGAGCATCAAATATTAATTCCAAGCCTGAGTACATCTTCATGAAAATATTTCAATTTAGTAACTATTTTACACAGTGATAATAACATAAATAGCTGGAGCTTACATTTTTGTCTCCCTACAATGCCCATATGTAGCACCACATGTTTATTCAGGTACCATGCTAGTTTTCAAAACACAGAATTAGATGGGTAGTTAACCTACCTTAATGCTGAAACAATCTCTTTTACCTTTATTACTGACTGAATAAAGACAGATTCATAGAAATTGTTCTCTGCAAAATAAGCAATTGCATTTAAGAACATTTGTAACTCTTTAAACATACAGGTCACAGAAACTGCGGCTAAAATTATGGTGTCATACCTCTTTTCTCTGTACTTCTAACATAAACTAAAGTTTAAATACTAGGTTATTTTAAGCAGTGATCAGACTTAACTAGAAGTCAAGACTGATGCAGTTTGTCTTTCCTAATCAGAAAAAAAACCAGAAAATCCTACAACAATCACCATTGCAGAGCCCCAGTGTTCTGTTTTTGAAAGAAACAAAATGACTTCTTAGAAAAGGAGATGGGCATCTCAGCAGAAACGTTTTAATCTGCAAAATAGCATATTGAATGATTGAGTGGTTATGGCTCTGAAATAACATTTACATGGTGAGGACTTCTGGGAACAACCAGATTATGCTCAATCCAGAACCCAACTACTGGGAGGGGGGCAACTTTTTCACTTAGTTTCTTTTATACAAACCCTCAAGTCTGGGACCAAAATCTTATTTTTTTCTTTTATAAGATAATTTTCTATGATTTTCTGATTGGTTTTCTCACTTTACACTTTCTACTGAGTTTCCATCCTTTGACCTCTATTAGACTTTGTCTGCACAGAAATTACTTTTCACTGAAATTTAACAATATTCTATTTCATTACAAGTTTTAGGAGAAGAGATTTCTGCACAGTTTCCTTTTAGACGGTAAAGAAAGCTCAAGATGGAAAATGTCTGAGTCAAACAGAGCTCTTTTGTATGTGAAAAATTTGAGTCTGATGTTACCGGAAGAAATGTAAAGTCTTTGAAGTCACTCCATCAAAGTCAACAACAACACAGTAATAAAAAAGAAAAAATAAGCTGTTTATGTCTTGTTTTTTGTTTGTTTCTTACCTTAATCTGAAAAAATAATAAAAATAATCAGATTTATGATTGTTCTTTGCTTATGTAAGGCATGACAAATACATTCAAAAATGAAGATCAAATACAGTTCTGATAAAAATTTCAGGATTTTCATTTTCATGGACTGAGTTTCAGCTTTTCTTTGTGGTATTTTCTTTGTGATATTTTCACATTTTCCAGTGTGGTGTCCTTTATTTGGTTTATTAATATTTTTCATATCATGAACAGAAATGACAGGGATTCTGCTGCACTTTCGACATCTAAAATCCAAAACATATATTGGGTTAAAATAAATGAATCTCACAAGTTTCTCTCCATTTTTTTTTTTTTTATGACATAACCATGAGTCATAAATTTGAAGTAATAGTGAATTATAACTTTGAAGCAGTGGCTGTAAGAAACATGAACAAAGGGGAAAAATTTCATGTAGGAAATTAAACTCAGAAGATAACTGAATTAACTAAAATGAACTAACTGTTTTTCCTGAGATGAGCTTAAATTAATTTTCACAGAAAGAAATGGCAAGTGATTTCAAGTATATAAATACAATGGTAAAAGTGGAATATTGATGTTTTACTCCAGGATGTTCATTCAAAAAACCCCATAAAATCAGGGTATTTGAAGTCTGAGGATTTGGGGGTTTTAAACTATGTAAAATTAAATTACAATGATTATGCTGAGAACAAAAGGACGAACAAGGCACACATTTTGGCAGGGGAGGAACATATCTGTGCCAAAATTTCTGCACATAAAGATCATACAAGCAAATTTTAAAGTGAGTAAACATGTCAGACGAGGCTCTTTGGGTGTGTGAGGCAAGGGCCGCCAAGCCCAGCACGGGGCAGAGCAACTCAAAACATGCTTGATGCTGCTGGGACTCATGCCGCTTCCTTTCCGAGGTCTGCAAGGTTCATCACTTAATTTGTTTTCTCCTTTGGTTTTGGTTTGACAGTCGGGCTATCTTTCCTTTCTTTGCTCTATTATTTATGTGTTTACCGTTAAGCATGCAGAAAACACCTGAAATAGACTCTTCAGTGCCTTTTGATGTCTCTGTGGAGGACTACCTCAAACTTCCACTGGCTGAAACCTGGCTTTCATTGGTTGAACACAAATTTCTTTCTCCATGCCATTGTGGAGACAACCTTCCTACCTCACAGGGCTGGTTTAATTTTTTAAAACCTACCACTAGCAGCAAATTACCCTCAACATGCTGTTTTCAAGGCTTCATGAATGAAGGTATTATTTTTATTAACAAAATGTCTTTCTCCTGCAGAAGAGAGGTATTCCAGGTATTCTGTGAATTCAAATATACACTGAGCAAGGGTTTCCCATGGTCTATCATATCTTTGGACACTACCTTATACTATGACCCTGAGAGCTGCTTTCCCAAAGCATTTCTGCCATGTCAAAGTACTAGTGAGGACAGTCACAAGTGTCAGCACGAAGGTTACTGCAGTTGTCCCCATAGCAGCCGCACCAGCTGAGGACCTCATTTCATCTGCCTACACGAACGGAGAGCTGGCACCAGCCAAACCCTGAGTGCCTGTCTGTCCCTGGATGCCAGTCTGGCTTCAGGGCATGTTGAGAATCACCAAGAGCAACTGTGCAGTAGCTCCTCCACCAGTGTGGTGGAGGAGATTGAGAGAGACTTTCTCTGTTTCACCTGTAGAAAATCATAGAATCACAGAATCATTCAGGTTGGAAAGACCCTTGGGATCATGGAGCCCAACCACCAGCCCTACTCTACAAGTTCTCCCCTACCCCACATCCCCCAACAGCTCATCCAAATGACCCTTATACACATTCAGGGATGGTGACTCCACCCCCTCCCTGGGCAGCCTATTCCACTGTCTGACCACTCTTTCTGTGAAAAATTTTTTCCTAATGTCCAGTCCAAACCTCCCCTGTTGGAGTTTAAAGCTGTTCCCCCTTGTTCTGTCACTAATTACCTGTAAGAAGAGACCAGCACCAACCCCTCTACAATGTCCTTTCAGGGAGCTGTAGAGACTGATGAGGTCTCCCCTCAGCCTAATCCCCCTCAAACTAAACAGTCCCAGCTCCGTCAGTCTCTCCTCATAGTATTTGTTCTCCAAAATATTATTCCTCTGGACAAGTCATAAATATACACTTAGAAAAAGCATGAGGAAAAGTATAGGTAACTGTGATACTGCGGAGGATGGAGGAAGCAAGCAGCTGATTCAATATGAATGATAGAGCAAGCTTCAACTTTACAGAAAGAAATGACACCTTATATAAGCACTCTACAATAATCATGCATACTACTCACAAATCTATTGGATACGTGTAAAAGGCTACATTATAATATCCCAGCCCCCCGTGACACTTCAGGCATGTCACAATATCTTCCTTCTTCTGGCCTGCTTTCTTTCCCAAGGTTGTTTACCATCACACTCAAGGCCATTGTGTACCTCAGTTTCTCTCTTTGTTAACATAACAGTCCGTTGTTAGCATAACTGTACCCTGGGTTTTTTCCTTTGTTTACCTCAGATGGCTGCAATCAGCTCCTGCAGAGACCCATGGCCTTGCTCTCTGCAAGCCGTTCTCCAACATGGTACGAAGAAGAGAAGCAACGAAAATGGCAGTAGGTAATATAATGGCTTAAAATCGTGAGGGAACAGACAGTGGGGTGCCAGTGGGCACCTTTACATTGGACATATCTTCATTCCTGAGGAATCTGCCCCTCTTAAGGTCTCGGCAACACTTGTAGTGCTTGGCATGCTGACCTAAATCAAATTGACTAGAGAAGACCATTTGCTTTAGTTTGGGCAGGGAAAAGGGACATGTTTTCATATCACAAATCTCTTCAGGGATCTGAATTATCTTTCTTTCTTGCAGTCGAAAGAAATATGTGTTCATCTCCTATGCCTGTGCATGGTTAGTGGCTCCTGGGGAAGGAAAAAGATGTTATCCTTGCTGCCTGGCTAGCATTTTAGGAGTCCCCAGAGGTGTTCCACTCTGTGCATCCTCAGGAGGGCAACTGCCATGCACAAGCACGAGCGAATCAGTCAAAGACAACATTCAAAAGGAGGTGAACATTGTAAATGATCTTGTCATCATCGCACACAGGTCCTGGAGTCTCTTTTGCCAGGAAGATGTAAACATTTTGGCTTTCGGAAGGAAACTGAGCCATGAAGCAGTTGCAGTGAATACAAACACAACAGCCATCCTGCAACAGAGGTGATAGCACAGAAGGAGCAGAAGGAAAAGTGCAAGTTTCAGTATTTCTTCTACAGAAATATTTAATCTAAAGAAAAAGAGGAGACAGAAATGTCAAGGAAGTGTCTTTTAATTATGATAGGGAGAAAGATTATAGCTATATCTGCATGGAAGATGTAAAACCTATTTTGCAGAAGGGATTATTAAGAGTTTTACTTTAAGTACAAAAAAGTTAAAAAGCCTCTCCCATTTCAAGATTTTCCTATAAATAAACTGGAAGCAAGTTTTGTTTAAGAGCATAGAGTTTTCGTATAATTGAAATAAGATTTTATTTCTAAGAATATAAATGATGATTAAAAAATTAACCCCCCGACAATCTCTTAATCCCAAATAAACCTCAATTTCAAAATACATCACCTTTCTGCCCCATCCTCCAGATTTGATATTAGTAACATATTAGCAAAGGTTATTGAAACTTCAGTGAAATTACCTCTTCTGATCAAAACAAAGGTTTCCCAGCTCTTCCAGGTCTCACTTCAGCCACAGTGGTAACCAGACATTATAAATAGACTGTGCCCTTTCACTCTCCCTCTCGCTAACTAAAATGCAATCAATACCTCATCATCCTTCTGTGCAGTAGCCCACAGGTTATTTAGCTTCAAAACACCACTATTGAGACTGTCACTGTCAAAGGAAATGGCAGGATTGTCCTGCACTAATGTGATTCTGTCCCTAATGTGATGGCCTGTGAAAAGAGGTTGCCTCTGTCTCTTGTGCCATATTCAAACTGCATTCAAGCCTCTACCAGTTTCTTCCTTTCAGTCTTGCAATTGTTTTCTTTTGTTATGGAAACTGAAGAGGCTCAATACTCCTTTAATAATACCCAACTGATGATCTCCAAGAGTCACTTGGGCAGCTTGTGTCCAAGAGTATCTCCCCTTGGGATCTATCCAGTGTATCACTGCTGGAGCTGTGGCACAGGGAAGAGAGATTTTGGGGCTGCACGTCTCCCCCACTGTGCCCAGAGGAGGTGTGTGGGAGAGGAGGCTCTGGAGCTCACACTCCCTTTAGAAAGTTTTCGGTGATTTCCCTTCACTGAAGACTAAATGTTAATTTTCGTGGTATGGGGATCAGTAGCACACAGATCACTGTGTTGGAAACAAGAGGAAGCCAACCCTTCTGAATGGGTTGCCCTTACCTAGTCCTTCTCAGTTTAGGGATGAAGAAGGAATTTCACAGGTGCACTCTTACTTAGTCTGATTCAAGCTCTTTGTTAATGCCACAGGATTTTGAGTAAAGACCAGGTTTGTTGTGCTCCATTTTCACAGAGATCTGGCATTTCTGATGTTCGGTGCTATTACACTTTCTGGCATTTTCTGTGTTCTCAAAAACATCTGCAAAACAGACTCCTGCGGTAATGACCTCTGCAGGTCAAATCTTGCTCATGGTGTGAAAAATACTTGTAAGCTACACAACTCAGAAGCATAAACTCATGCTCAGAGAACCTCAGAGTTTGTATGATGGCATTATCATACTCTGCAAAGCTGTTGGCAACTGCCAAATACATTTCATTTATATTGAAGTCTGAGAAAAACATAATTAGCACCTCATATTAAAAAGAAAGCAGCATGCTGTTGACAGCAAGCCAGGAAGTTGATAAACACAACTTCCTCAAATTAAATTTTTCTGAAAAACCTAGATGAGGACATAAATTCTGAAGAGGCTGGTGTTAGCAGCTGTGCAGCACAGTCACAATTAAACTCCAAACCCTGACGTTATCACTTACTCTTATAATACATCTTTTCAAAAGATTTTCAAATTATATCAAGCAAATATAATGTTTTGGGTGGGGGGGCCTCTGAGCTTTGCTAAAATAAACATCCCTCAAAAAAGAAGCATGCAAGTTGCTGAACCAACTCTTGTAATTCCAGAATCAGTTATCATCCATGTGTACTGCTCAATTCAAAATGCAGTGCGACTTTCTTTTTGCATCTACATGTAAATGTAGCTTTTCAAAATAGAGATTCCTTTAACAGGTAGAGCATATTTAAAAAGAGAAAAAGAAGTCAATCCGTATGTTACACAGTGAGGACTTCCCTGCTTCTTAGAACCTGTGGCAAGCCTTGAACAGCAGGGGTATGTGGCTCCATGGCTTCCTCCATCCTGTCGCTGCCACACCAGCTGGGTGAGCGCTGGAAGGTCGAGACTGGAAGTTGCTTGTTCCTGTTCTAGACCAGGGACAAATTTCAAAAACCCAGAAGCCTCAGCCCTGACACATGATGTTCCTGGATCTATTTCCAGGGCAGCACTACTTTAGCACACTCCACACTTTCTTCGGGGTTTATCCTGAGAAACCCACAGCACAATCTTCCACCATCTGGTCTGCTTTCACGTTTCTTCCTTCAGTGCCCCATTCCCCCCAGTCTGCATAGTATAGGCTTTCTTCCCATACATACCCCTTCCTCCTGTTACAACTTAGTAACTGTTTCTCTCTAATTGTGTTTATTCTTTGGTGTTCATACCCTTCTACTTTGTTAGCCCTTTTCTCATGGTGCAGATGCATGTTACACTGTAACAACTTTTATGTATTCTGTACCAAGCTTGGACATAGTAAATATTAAAACACACACACATGTACAGTCACAAATCTGAGAGAAGATGAAGGGACTGATTTCTAGAAGCACACCAGAAGGCTGTCTATTTTCTTTGGCTTGGTCCCAAATGCTACCCCCATTTATATCAACATAAGATTATAGTAGGTGCAACTACTTTTGGTGACGGCAACTGCCCTGGCAGTAGGTTGCATTTCTTCTGAAACCAACAGGTGAAAGGAGTAAGAAATATTCAAAAATAGAAACTCCCATTATCATTAAATCCAACAATTTTTGTGTGTACCTAGGTATACCTGATATCACAGTGCAGCTCAGCAATGATTGCACAGAATTGTCTGTTGGCAGTCTGTGCAAAGGGTGAAAAGGATTTTTCATTTCATGCATCATTTGCAACTACCTTCAATAATTCAGCAAAGTCAATACATATCCTTGATGCAAAGTTAGGAGAAAAACCCCAAAGCAAACAGACAAAAGTAAGTAATCCAGAGAGTGACCAAGCATAGTTAAATCCTTTTTTGCTTTGTTCCCCTACTCTGTGACCCCTTTTTGCTACATACTAAATGGGAGCATGCAATTATTTGCGCGAAGTTCATTACAGTCATGGAAACTCCTTGAAATAAATGCATAGGGAACTAACCCCCCTGCATCCCGTAGTGATTTCAAGGGATTTTGTAATGCCTGTATTTGCTCAGACCATTCAGGGTTCAAACCTCTCAATTCCCCTGTGGTAGTAGTCTCAGGAGAACATTTAATCCCCAATAGTAAGACGAAACCATCATTCAACATGCATCTGTAGCCTGACCTCTGCTTCTCAAAACGGAAAGCAGTCAGAAAAAAATGGGGTAATACAGAAACCAGAAATCACTGCAGAATGACAGCCCATAGTGCAAGGTCAAACAAGTCAGGACGGACTTCCTTGAGATGACCAAAAGCTCCAAATTTGATAGGTATCCTACTCCTCACGTGACAAATTCTGGTTCCGAGGGTGGGCATGCCACGCAGCCATCCTAGAGTGGGCAAAGGGCTGAATCAACAAACCCAGACCTCCTGAAAGACAAAGCACTTATTTATCCTCCGTGGATTTTTTTTTTTTTTAATTCAGGAATGTGACCTTCAGCCTGCCATAGCATCAAGTAATAGGATAAAGTCCTGTGACTGTGACAGACTGCATGGCTCTGCTGGGAAAATGATTAATGTTTTAGACTTAAAAAGGGAGATGATCATTCCACGAATGTGACAAGTAACTCTAGAAACCCCACAAAATGCCTGTAGAGAAAAGAAGAGTGTGTCTGGGACACACACAAGGCAGTGGGGTCAGCAGGTTGAGAAGTACAACTTTTTCTAACAGAGTCTTACTCAAGAACCAGGTATAGTTGGAGACTAGACAACAGGAGTAGGACATTTGTTCCTGTGCTGCTAGATCACTGTAGCTGCATTTAAGGGATAAAGCATATTACCTGCAGAAGTAACAGTCTCTTTGTCCATGCCATTCCTCTCGGACATGGCACTGGGATGGGAATGCCAGACAGCGTTGGAGATGCACCATGCAGCTCTTCAGTGTTTGGAAGCCTGGCCTGCAAATAGAATAGCTACAAAAGCCCCTTCTATGTGAACAGAAGAGTAACCTTTCTTACTCATCACAGCACTCCTTAATTATAAATGGCTTTCATTCTCAACCTGCTTTCCAGACACTGCTCATAAAACAAGTTCACAGCAGCCTTGTGTGTAAGGCAGCAAAGGCATTCACTGCTGGGGCAATAAAGGGGAAAGCCTTGGTGAATCACTGCAAGCAAGAGGCGTGCTGGACTCAGAGACTGCTTGAGAAAAGACTCTTGGAGAAACACATAGTCAGTGTTCCAGGGGTTAATTTTTCTCAAAGTTTCCTTTTGGGAGAGGTTTTCTTTCCTGCTAAGAATTCAGATTTCTTTCAGCTCCTGCTCTGTCCTCCTGCTTCAGCGGAACACAGCAAACACATTTCATTTTCTTTCCTGCCTAGTGGGATGCTGAGGAGATGTGATCTCTGAATTGGTATACGTTTCAGCTGGCCCATATTTGCAGCAAAATTTATGACACATGCCAGTGCCTCCGCTAGCTGATTGGATATGGCCAGAGAAATGGAGAAAGCCTCAACTCGCTGAGCTTCAAAAAATGAACTTCACTTAAATGATGTATTGTTGTTTTGCAGCAAAAAGGAACACCTGGCTTGTACAGTAGGGAAAAAGAACAAAATGCAACATTCATAAAAATGACTGAAAAGGGATTGGAGAATATGGTTATTTTTGCTTCCACATGAGAGAATGTGCCACAAAACAGTGTTTGCAATTATAATCTGGCATATCTGTTGCTTTTGTTTGATATGATTGCATTGGTATGTCCACTAATTCAGTTTTAATCTTCATTAACATTGCTTGTACTTTACAGAACAGATTCAGACAGTCTGATGCTTCCCACGTCACTTGGAAAAAGCATTAGTAAATTATTATCGCTTTTCTTATGACACTAGATAATTACTTCAGACATAAAAGTCATTTGTATTGTATGAGTGAGATTTTGGTTTTGCTTATCCCATTGTACATCTTCAGCACAGATGTGTTGGCTATATTCTGAAATAAGCGAGAGTAGAATTGACTCTAGAAAATAAAGGGGTTTGTATGTAGCTTCAGCGCAAAAAAGATTTGCAAATATTTTTAGTTAACTGGGTTTAGAATGCTGAATATGGAGCACACATTTAATTCAGCTAAAATAAGAGTTAACCCAAATTGTAACTGAGCAGAGAGAAGCACAGGCATGGGGGAAGAGCAGATGACCGGTGAGGACCCACAGGTAATCCTTTACCTATTGAGCTACAGTAGAGAATATAAAATACAAAGTCTGCATGTGTGTGCATGTATCTGCAGGAGAGATAAGATCCATTTATACATACATTGTAGAAATATATAAACCAAGAGATATATTTTTAGTAAGAGAACATATAATGCTACAACATGCACTAATTTTCTTTTTCCTAAATGCTAGAGAAAAGCAAATCCTGTAGCAGATTCAGCATGAAGATATAGATGCTACATCATTCATTAAAGCCAGACCAGCCCTTTTCTAATAAGTAAACACAGCTGGCACTGACTCTTGTTTACATTTAGACTCCTGCACTGTGCACCGAGCAGTAAAAATTTTGAATAATTTTGATGCTAGATGAGTGTGTTATGAGATCCTAGCACCAACATGAACAAGGTTCCTGGGCAAGCAGACATACGTTAAGGCTGTCCATTACAAGCATGTAAATAAACAGTTCTGGCATATGAGTGCTGATGTAGAGCTACTGCCTGGAAGCAGCAATAGAGTCAGTGCCTAGCAATCCTAATGGCAAATGAGCACCTCCACCTAATTGGTCCAGCAGTATTAATATAATCGAAGTAAACCCGTCTTCACTGGGAAAACATGATGACCATTTTGGCCTGTATTGTTCTTGGAGATACCATTTGAGCCTTTGTTCTTGGGAAGCAGAATCCATTTTGATGTATATCTTTAAAAGAATAATTACTTGCCAGTAAGTGTTGGTCCCAGAAGAAATATATTTTGAATTGATTAGCACTCAATCACACATCCCTCCATAGAGATGGGGAGTTCTGCAATACCTTCTGTAACTTTTCAATTAGCTTTCGATTTGGGAGTGTTTTCACCTCCTGCCATGGAGGGAATTGGCTGTCAGAGTGCAGTGAGCAGTGTAAAGCTACCGTGAACCCTCCAAACCCACAGATGTCTGGGGGTCAATGACAGGCTGCGGTGCCCATTAAAACTACTAACATGGTATTTTCCAAATAAAGTGGAAATTAAACAGTGCTGCTAAATACATGCCATTGCATGTGTCCTTTGGTCTTTAGTTTTAAACATTTGTTACATGGGTTCCTTAATATTCTGATGCTTGGGGAGGGCACTATCACTCTTGCAAAGATAATTCACTGATAGCAGGCATTGCTGTTCTCCTATTTGCATGCCTTCAGTTGAGAGTTCTGCTAAAAAAGAGCAATTCTGGGGACTGCAGCAGACAATCCTTCTCTGTGCACTAGTCTGCCATTCAGTACAAATCAGGAGGCGACCAAATTCCTGGCAGTGTGAGCTGTGGGGCCAGTTATTTTAGGGGATTACATATGAGCAAGTCGTGTCAAGTACTGAAACCACAGCCAGTTTCAAAATGACCTGCCAACCACAAAATGAAATAAATTGGCTGGATAATTTATTGACAAAAAGTAATTTCACCAATTTTACCACTTAATCTCCTCCCTCTACAAATGGAAGTCTGGAAAAATCAGTGTAAGAATGTGTATATTTTTTGAGAAGTATTATATGAGAAATGATTATCATAACATACTGTCAACAGTTCCCTTGCATTTGTATTTTAATAAAGAAGCTGCTCATATGCAAATTACACAAAAATATAATAACACTTATTTCTTAATATTGTAGAGAAAACCAAGACAATTTCAAGAGACAATTTGAAAGTACACTGCTTTCATCAAACCAAAGATTAATTGTTTAACAAAGGCCTGGTGGTCAGATCAAAAATTAGCTGCTGTTTCATCATAATAATTATAGTGAGCAATTAAAAAAAAAATCAGTACAGGGGAAAATTTCTGAACTGCTGATTCCAAAACAGTGGTCTATTTCTCTTTTTGAAACAGCAACATGGTATAGCAGCATTTTCAGGATAAAAGCCTATTCCTTTCAAAAGCAATAACAAATCTTTCATTAACTCTGGGAGAGAAGGAAAAAGAAGGACTACTATTTTACCTTTATTTTTGTCTTGGTATCGGTTACAAGAGTTTGTAGTCTCTTTCAAATGTGAATAAATTTGTTTAAATATCAGGATTCTTTCCCATGAGATGGTATGGTATTCCTTCCCGTCGTCTTCCTGTGCTGTGAGGTATGTGTAAGGATGATAAAGCATGTGAGTTTGCGAAAACATTGCCTGTGAAACCATCTCAGCATACTCTTTTATACAAACAGATTATCAGCAGAGCATCTTTGAAAGCAGCTTTCTAATTTATTTTGTCAGGCTAATTTTGCCTCTGATGTCATTTATCAATGAACTATATGCCAGTTCGCCTCGGAAGCCAATGCTCTCGAATGGAACGTGCAGAAGTGCAGTCTGGGCTCCAGGGAATGCTTCAGCATTTGCTGACGCCCAGGAAATGCTGGACCTGATTTGCATTTCCCCTTGCTAACTCATAGCTTGCTTGTACAAATTGTCTCATGTTCTTCAGAAGAAAACAATTTGTGAGAAAATAAATATGACCAGAGCAGCTATTGACGAAGTTGGTCAGTACAGAAGACTAAAAAAATAAGTAACAGAGACACCGAGAGACACTGAATCTCCCATGTCCTTGCTCCTAAGGAAGAGTAACACCATGCTGCCTCCTCCTTGAAGACACATCTCTAAGAGTGACTGGCAGCATGGGCCTGTCTCAGAGTAAGGACCCGGGTGAGCTGTGGCAGCACCAGTGGGTGACAGTGCTCTCAGGGGAGGTGGTCTGGAGCTGGAGCAGCACACCATCCACTTGGGGTGATCATGTCTCTATGCTACTTGATGGAAAATTAATGCTCCCAGTACACAGCCAAGGGGCTTACTTAACTGTAATTCACATTTGATTTTCTCTGAAACTGAATGATCATTTCCAGGAAAAAGCAAACTCCCACACACTGCCCTCAGCAGCTCAGATCTCAGAGAAGTGGATCCACTACGAGGATCCACTTCTGAAGAAGGACAGGGGAGTTGCTTTTGGCTTTTTTGAAGTGTTGCAGTGGTGATGAAACACTGGCACTACATTTAGCAAACATCAGCTATGTGGAGCCTCAGAAAATAATTTTATATGAACTGGCAAATGGCACTACTGACCCCCGCAAAAGGGCTGGAGATGAAAAGTTGACCTTTCTCTTTATGGCCCTATCTATGTTCTCCAGGTACAGCCTATCCCCTTCAGCTAGCATGAGGTCTCTGGAGGAGCAGTGAAAGGGATTTGGCAGATCCAGTTGCCTCTCCTCCCGTCCTACCCTGGCCAGCCTCTAGCTATGAACTGAGCCAACTTTTCTTTGGGACCCTGTGGCCCAGTGGTGGTCTCTTGTTTCAAAACAAGGCTTGTTTTCATAGGGCAAACTGCAAGGTAACTGTGTAGCAATCCCTGACAGCAGTTGTAAAGTGCTTTTGGTTTTTTTAATAGCAGGATGGTGAAGATGTGTTTGGGGCGGTGGGTGAGATTTTTACATTTGAGAAAAGATGAACAACAATAAGGTACCTTGTGGTAGAATTAGAGAAACACTGAATTCAGATTTTACACGGAATGGGAAAACAATTGCTCCACTCCTGTCACTTATCTAAAAGCCTAATCCTGGAATCAAGACACCTTCTTTCATTCCAAACACTAAAATCACAAGAGCTCATCACAGCTTTGGGATCAGCGCATGCTTGTTTTTTTGTGGCAGTTGCCCCCCTGCCCCCCCCCCCCCCCCCCCCCCCCAGCCCCTGCTCTGCACACAGTTGAATTCTTCCTTGGATTACTAGTGCTTCCCCAAAGAAAATATTAAAAGTGCAATAATCAAGATAACTTGTTCTACAAGCAGTGACACAAGGCTTTTTCTCTATTTGGCATTCAGTTTCACAGCCTAATTAATTAGCATCTGTACAGCACTTTGAAAATATGAAATGCAATTGAAGTGCTAAGTATTATTATTAATATTAGCAGCAGCACCATTTTGCTCTACTGAATGCATTTTCCAACAGACTTACTATAGAAAAAAATAGTCAAGCTAGCTGAACTGACATGCTATAAACTTGAAATGCACTTAGAGCTTCTTCACCATATTTGATTATAGTAAGCCAAATGGCTGAAACATCTGCAAAGCTGTGCAGATTTTTTTAGTCTATTAAAAAAAATTGAACCTCATATAGCACAATCTATTCTGAATCTGTCAGTAAGGTAGATAGATATTGCTTTGCAGGACAATTTTGGAATTGTTTATGAACAGGATTCTGAGATGTTGGAACGCTGTAGGCTACCCCTCATTTGTATGTATCCAAATATGTCATCAGGAGAAAAAAATGCTTCATGAGGTCTTGTAATTGTATCTTTCACATTTAGCACAGAAACTGCTGATAGTTAAAAGGCACAAATGCTTCTAAATAGGCAACTGATCCCTGTTGCCCTCAATTTAAAATATAGCTGTAACTTGTAAATGCAAGAGCTCGTGGGACACATCTCTTGATTTTCATTTTGGTAGCTGCTGTTTTTGGCAGTGGCAAGAGAATATCTGGTCTTAACCTTCTGAATCAGTTTTATTTCAAAATCAATGACTTTTACCCCATGCTTGCTATTTGATGCTCATATGCTTGCTAACACATGCATGGGTTAGTAGTTGCAGTCAACATTTCTTCACCTAGCTGCTTATAACTAACAGATTTTTATTTCTGAGGAAGTCATCTTCTTCTGCTTGAGGTAATTTGCAGTAGGCAAGAGCTAACTAGCACTTGGCTGCTTTAGGCCAAAAATAGACTGCAAATGGCTGTGAGACTAAATCATTAATTTCTTGTGGTTTGCTTCTTACAATGACCCCAGTAGCTGTCAACCGAATGGGACACGTACCTGAGATGTCGCTAAGTCAGTGCACGGGCTGACCTGGGGCAAACCTGACTGCAGAGGAGGCAAGCTGAAGCTGCCAGGCTTTGTGCAGGAGCAGGTAGGGAACACTCTGGAAATCTTGTCTGACAGTCCTGCTGCAGGAGTGCTATGCCCCTGACCACAGGCAGCAGTAACTCACTTCAGGGTCTACTTTGGTATCACACAGTCTGTACCTGCCTGGGTTTTGCAGAAGGAAGTGGAACCCATGGACTTGCAAGAGGTGAACTTCCCAAAGCCTTAGCTACCTTGTGTACTACCGCAAGAGAAGGCATGAGGAGACAGCAGGGGTCTGAATGAACACCTTTTTGGACATTTGAGGCATGACCATATCTAAATATTTTGCTTACTGTACTACAAGAATTTCCCTGTGCATTGACTCCTACCTCATGGTGTATTTCTCTTAACTGAAATAAAAATAATCAAAGTTCAAGTTTATGCTTCTCAGTTCCCTCCTAACACCAGTTGTTATTGCCATGCTGGTAGGAGAGGGAAGTTTCATAGTTGCAAGGAAGTAGTAAATGTTGTTTAGTTCAATAACAAAGGAAATGGGGCACCGAGGCAGAAAAAAAAAAGGTAGTAACACAGGAAATTCTGATGCCACAGAAGTCATGGGGCCCGAGATCGCACCCTGGGCTGTAGGAACTGGCAGATATAAGTAACAGGCAGGTATGTATACCCCCAGCACAGCTGGGAGATGGGTCAAAGAAGAAACAAACTTTTTTGGATTAGTCAGTTAATGAATAAGAGGTCCAGGGAGCGGGAAACATGACAGCATTTATTTCTTTGAAAGTCTTGAACAGCTGATGGATCAGTACAGACAGTTAACATCCCGATAACAGCAACAGCAAAATAGAGCAACCTTGAACTAAGAGGAGCTGACAATTTTCATTAAAAACATGGTATTCAGTCATAAAAATATTTTGTGGTTCTAGTTCTTGTGAGTGCTTCATCCTCCCCTTCCAAATCCCCTGGCACTGAGATAACACATCCCTCCAAGATGCATAATAGTGGAATAGAAAGATCTGTTGAATTTCAAAGCTGTGTGCTGCAGCGTACAGCCAGCGCTAAAGTGCTGATGAAGATTCATCTGATAAGTTTTCTGAATTCTGGGGGTATTTTCAGAGCTGGAAGACATGTTAGAGAGGCTGATTCATAAAGAAAACCAGATCCTTTATTCACCTCGTGTTCAGGGTTCAAAGGAAAAACCCCGTGAAAATGTTACAAAGTACTAATGATACAAACCTCATGAAAATGAAGGAAAAAGAGAAAATACCCAAGAAACAAAAAGCCCCCAGAAAATCACATAATAGACAACTCAAACACTGCAAAGTTGGTCTTTGAGTACAAGATTGGCATAATACATTTCAAATCTTCAGCCATACAAAAATGTCTTTTTGCATATGAAAGGTCTTTGTAATTTTTGCTATAATCACTATAAGCCTCAGATGCATTCACTTTGATATAGTAAACAATAAAAAGAAAGAAAAAGTCTTAAGTCTTTTCTACAGATGTACAAAGATGTTTTAAAAAAACCCCAAGTTATTGCTCCTTCTCCCATACCTGTTGCAGAGGAAACAGCCATCCACAACTGCTTAGGTTTTTCTTTGGGTTTGTTGGTTGGTTGGTTTGTGGGTTTTTTTCTTAAAAAACCCCACAAACAAAACATTGACTTTTAGCCTGACTGACTGTGTCTTTCTGGGGAGAAAGTGGAGGCGGGAGGACAGAAGAGAAAGGAAGGTTAAATAAAACCAGAAGCAGTGGGGTATACTTAATGGGAGACTATACATCAAAACAAATTAAAACAAAACATATGCCACTGCCCAGTTCAGCCATGAGGAACTATTAAGCATATTTTAAAAGGTATTCTTTTGAAACAAGTGGAGAAAGTGAGCTTTGTAGGCTCAGAGTTTCTCAAGGAAACAGGGCTTTGAAAATTACTCTTTCTTTTAGTTGTTCAATATTTGTTTTCTAAGGAATTATTTTTCCACCTGTTTGTATTTATTTAGTGTTTGAAAGAGGCATGAAAAGGCTGCTCAGAAGAAAGGCAGTTCAGTTTTGTGTTCCTTTACAGAAAATCTATAAAAATCAGAGCCTGAACCTCAAGTCCCAGCACAATCATAGACCAGGTCCCAGCAGCCAAGGACAGTGAAGTATCGAGATCTCTTCTCTCCGAAGCAGCAGCACCAGTCACCTGTGGTCCTTGAGCTGCAGAATGCTCTGAATCTACACCTTGCAGCTTCTACCTGATTCTCAGGTAACAAGGGCTGCATTTGTGAAAGACACAAGTGGAAATCTGAAATTCAGGTGGAGAGCAGCAAACAGATCCCATGTTTTCATTCTGTCCAAATGTCGCAGCTATAACCCGAGATGCCTTGCCTGTGGTGTGACAGAAAGGCTGGACCATAAGTATTTTATGGTCAACCACACAAAGTAACTACTACGTTTGTTTAATGTGTTTTCATTCCTTGATATATCTTAAAGCCTAAGCAGAGTTCAAGAGGCTCATTTAATTTTAATGTATTTTATCCCTCTAACCAGAACAATTTTTTCTTCAATTACCTTTAGCAGAAATCTAATCTAGCAAACAAGAATAGCAACAAAATATGTCATTACAAATGATTTTTACAATTTTGTTGTTGCTCTGATTTATTATGGTGTCAGGTTTTTCTAATTTTGTTTGCTGATTGCCCTTTTAGGAAAAAAATATGTCTTCGAATTTGCAACAATTGCCAGCAACACGTATGTAAATATTCAGATGTAAAGAGGCAATTTCAATAGCCATTGAAACAGGGTAAAATACCTGCTTGGTTACATAGAGTAATGAACTCTGGTCTGTTTACCAAAGGTTTACAAAAAATAATAGAAAACTCTACAAGACTATTACAATGTACAGCTGATAGCCAGAATTTAAAGTGGGATAAATACTTTCTGGCAAGGTCATAAAAGGAATCAATGCTGGAAATTTAGTCTTTCATCACAGAACTATACAGATAATGGCCAGGCAACAACCAATGTGCTGGCAATGACCATTTTTTTCTTTCCTTAAAAGAGATACAGGTGTATCCACATTTGCAAACATTGTAGTTGAAGAGCAGAGTCTAAGGAGGTAAATAGCTCCTGCTATGGACTCAGTGTCCACCAGACTTATATTCAAGTTGTGCGTTTCTGTCTGGGTTTATTTGGATCTGGCATACAGATGAGTGCTCTTCAAGGACAGGAGGGCATTTGATGCCCTCCTGAAGGTCACCTCCCAGGTCAGGGTTGATTTAAAAGGGACTTGGGTGGTGCAGCCCTGGCTGCTTGGCAGGGTGAGCCAGACAGGGACAAGAGGGAACGATCCCACAATTTGCTTCAAAAGCACTCTCTTGATACAAAACCAAACATGAAGGAAAGCACTTCTCCCTACAAAGCTCACCTTCCCAGCACCACAGTGCCCACGTGTGACGGGTGAGCTACCTCCATGGATGTTGGCAACTCCGTGTTCATTCCTGGTCCCTTCTAGTGGGAGCAAAGCCCTGGGTGGCAGGCACTTTGCTTCCTTGATTGCTCCTTCCAGATGTGCGCAGGGACAGAGGGTCTCACATGCATCTCTAGCATGTTCTCCCATGCTTGGTCTCTCACACAGCCCCACGTGCCACCCATGGTACATGGAACAATTTTTGGGACTGTTTTTTGGGCTCAGGATCGATGGGTTAACTGGGCTGGCACTAAGTTCCTACTGCCCCAAACATGACCACCAGACTAGAAACATCTCTCCTCGGGCCAAATGCAAACATTTAATTAAATGGAAGATTCTAAAGACTCTGATTGCTAGAGAGCATCTACTAGGGGTATACATGCAGCTTTGAGGTTTTTTTCTGGCCTTGATTTCTGTTATTGTATCTTGACAGAACTGTAGTAAAAATAACATACTGACTTCCGTTTCAGATCCAGAAGAAATGCAGAATGCGAAAAACCCAGATATATTACTTTTTCTTGATATATAAATTTTGGTTCAAAAATGGATATTGATAAATTGATGGTGTCTGCTTTCAAATTTTACCCCAGAGGACAAGTTATTTTAAATATAGTATAGAACATACAGTGAGGAAGGGGAGAAGGGAAGGCCATGAACAACTCAAGGAACTGGCTGATTCCTCTGAGGGGAACACCATGTAGCAAGTACTACGCCTGGATAACATGCAGTGCTATACTGAAGAATGCTCTTCCACAGTGTATCTGCTCAAGGCCCTGTGTTATCTTGCCATTAGAGTTGCCATTTTGTCAGCTTTTGAATTCTTCCTGGTTTATGCTGCCATTCAGCTCAGCTTAATTGTGGACAACAAGATTCCTCAACCTTTCTAGCATTCAGCTTCCAGTTCACTCCAGTTAACTGTTAAAGGAAAATGAAACAAAACAAAAAAATCCCCCATAGTTTCTCTGGAGTTTTAAGATATTTCATTGGCTTTTGCCATCACACAAATTAAGAGAAAAGCTGTATGGATTGCTAAAATAAATGTGTGACACTTGTAGTGAATTGCTAGTAAAGAGCATCTCAATTCAATTGAGCAAAATCTGGTAATTACTTTGCAGTGACTTTATCGAAGTCTCTTTGTATCAAATATAAGATCTTCGCTTTGAAAGATTGAGAGAAACGATTAATAAAATCAGCTAGAGCTTGAATTTCTTTATTAAGAAATTCCATTGATTTTATCAGGGCTAAAAATCAAAGTCGAAGTCCTATTTCAGAGGAGTCTTTGTGTTTCTATTTTTTAAATTAAATTAAAATAATTCTTATTGAAACTTTACTTCAAGTGGTTGTCAGGAATTGTCTCTTTTCTTCCTCAAACCTCCAGATAGTTCCCTAACTATCCAAGTTCTGTAAATAAGTTGTATAAACAGTGCCAGATAATTTCCTGATGAATATAAATATTTTACATACAGACACCTTCTTTTATTTCCGCTCAGGTATATCAAGGTCATTTTATTCTGTATTTGTTCATAAAATATTTGTTACTAGTCACATGGGAGGAGTATCGCTAAGGTAATAGTAGAGGCTTTCCAGCAGAGAGAAAAAGCAAAAAACCCATAAAACATTTTAAGCACTCAAGGGTTTCTCCTTCGTTTGTTTATTCCCTAAGTGAAAACCTGAGGTGAGAAGCCACGTTTCTTGACTATACTCATTTTCCTTAAATTGGATGAACACAAAAGGCTTTAGGAAATGTTCTTGTGCAAAACAATTCATCTGCAGTCACCCTGCACTCTCTGAAAGTTGAAACATGTGAGAGAAGAAGGGTGACAGAAGGCCAGGGAATATGTATTACTTCTCTTTCAGATCAGAAAAAGCCTAAACTCAGCTTCTCCAGGAAAAATCAGGAGAAGAGGGTGTTTATACACTGTGCAAAATAAAAGGGAAAAGTTGTGTTTTAATGTCTAGAGTTGTGTTTTCTAGGGTGTCCAAAATCACCTTGAAAAGTAAGCGCACCTGTTTGGTAAAGTAAAAGGGTCTTTCGTGTCCTACTTCTTGGCAATAAATCAGTTTTCTTTAAAATGTGCCTAATTAGGTAAAATTTTCCACTTTATAAGCAGACACCCTCAACATGAGGCACCATGTTCTCTAAGGTTCCTACATGCAAAAGCAATTTAGTAGCTCTTCACATTCAGTAAAGACCGTCTTTAAATACTTTTTCATGGATATGTGACTTTGTCACTCATGTGACCACGTCACAGCAATGATTTTTAAACCTTCATAGAAAAAAAAGCTAAAAAGTACAGATTCTTTAAAAAGCAACAAGAAAACCTGAAGAAAATGTAGGCTATGGATTTTTACTGCTAGTCTAATGCTGACTTTTAACTGCTAAGCAGCAGGAGGGTAGTTTCTGTTTGTAAGCCAAAAGCCAACTGTCCTGCTTAGTCCTGCAATCTAGGGAACTGTAGACTTTGTACACTATAAAGCCTTGGGATTGAGCATCATGTCCTTTTGCAGCTAAAAATAATAATAAGCAACGCAAAGACAAGCTTCCAGTTATCTTTAATTTAAGATCAAATACTAGTCAGTGGATGAAAATTTCTGCCCATTTTTGAACTTGCTATGCAGCTTCCTAAAGAGAGGTTCAGCATCTCCAGTATTTATTGCCCTCAAGACAGAGAGGTCCCTAGATGCCTTTTGTCCCTTCCAATTAAGTTACCTGCTGTGCTCCCTACATATATGCAAGGAAATCAGTTAAAACCACCTCTCCTCTCTGCTGCTTTTATGTTGCTCTCTGAGCAGACATCACACAGAGAAGGCCATATGCTGGCCCTTTTCCACTAAACTCAGTTTAATGCTCCCAGTCTTTTCTTAAAATACACTGAACAAAGATAGTTTAGAGGACATTTGGAAATGCCTGATGGCCAAGTGGGAGTGTTCAATGCTTTAGACTATGTGTGTGTGTGTGATATCGATGTCACTCCAAATGAAGAGATCTCTTTAAGGACAGTGTGTTGGAGGGGGGAGGTCACATATTCCCTCCCTTTGCAGTGGTGTTCTTTTAATATAAATATACATGACATACGTAACTCTGAAATTTAGCATCATTGCCTATGATCTGGATGCTGTTAAACAGAAGAAAATAAATAGGGGCAACGAACATGGAAATATTTAGATATTTTGCTTTTCAAAAAGTGATCTGACCTTTGAATAAAGTTTCCCTTGAAACATTTTCAGCTATAGCTTGTAGCAACTGACGATGAGCCAGACTTTTCCATTTTGCTTAAAGAGAAACGGACTATTCACATGTATTTGGATGTATCATATGAAAACTAGTAAGATGACCTGGAAGTATTGCTTTTCTTTTCTTGACTAGAGAAACTAAGCCCTGGTGAACATATATAATGCTAGACTTGATGGGCTGGTTGTCACGTTTTTTTAATCACACAATACTCAGAGTGAAATGAACTTTGAAGAAAATAATTTCATGACAAAATGAGAGAGAATTTGTGGTTTTGAGGCAGAAAAAGCAAAAGAAATCATAATTGCTATGAGTACTATTATGACAATGTGAGCCAACACATCATAAATTACATAATCATGAAACAGAATTATGAATTGGGCACTGCATTTGACATGAGTAATCAGTCAGACCTGCTCTGCAAGTACCATATTAGCAAAGCAAACATTCTGGAAAAGCTGGGATTTAAATTTACTGAGAAACAGTTACAGCGTGTGTCAGTCACTTTTTTTTTTTTTTGAGCTAGACAACAGGCAGGCTGGTGATGTGATTTTTAATGCCATGATTTGAACTTGACAGCCAACTGCCAGGTAAAATGAGAGGAGATTAACTTTTGGCAACTGACCTCTCCATTTCCTAAACTAAATGACCTTCAACCAGAGCAGCAGTGAAAATCACCACAGTCTAATCTTAAATGTGAACCGTGTGGTGAAAGAGTACTGGCTCATATCAGAAGTAGAATACATAAATGCTTTGAATCATCATCAGATTAGACGAAAAATGCCACTGTGTTCAAAAAGAGCAGCTATTACACAAAGAAATGTAATAGGAAAAGGCTTAACAATGTCATAGAGACAGGCTAATGGGCTTCCCCATTTCTTTCAGATTCACAAAGATACTGTTTCCCTTGTGTTTCCCTTGTTCACCTTCTCAATGTAGATAATTTTCTACATTGAAAGATGTAGAAAATGTTTATCTTTTCATCTGCCCTAAATAATAATTTGAAAAAAGTATGCATTGGCTGTTACTTAAAAGTAGCACTTTAATTTCTGTATGTTAGCTTTGCCACTCCTGTGGTGGCGCACTCCCCTCTCTCTAGAGCCACTGCTTGGTGTGATTGCCCCCTCCTCTGGCCACACACCAACCTAAGATGGATTGGGAAAGGCAGTGGACCAGAACATTAAGGCGCCCCCCTAGCACACCTGGCTCCTGCCTCCCCTCCCACTTGGGAACAGTAATGACAATCAAACACCTCCTGACAACCCAGTACATCTGTGCCTGGGTCACAGCCCAAGGAGGTTGACACCAGGACTTACAAATCTAACAAGTTCTGGGCCGGCACAACTGGTGGAAAGTACCAAAGTATTTTGTCCACCAAACTGGGCTGAAATGGAAAATTAGCTGACAAAAGTCACTCATGTCGGACCCTATAAATAGTGACCCTAAGCCAGATCCTTTGAGCTATCCTGGATCACAGCGGGATGTGACCAGTATCTCCCCTGAGCTGGGACACCTCTCAGGCACAGAACCGTTGACATGGAAAGATCACCTGCCAACAAAAGGCCAGGGCAAAGTCAGACTTCTTGGGGCTCAATTATCACCCCTTGAGGAATGCCGATACATTGTGAGTATTTGCTCTAAGCTCGAGAAGAGGGAAATTTTAACTATAGGCTGGCCTCTTCCATCTATCTCTCTCTACCTACCTACCTATGTGTTTGAATACACACATTTGCCTTCATGGGTGTGGGTGTCCACATATTTCACTGGATCCAAGCCTGTCTGTGTGCCTATATGTATTGTGTTTATAAATACGTACATATAATTTTGATTTAGGGTGCCCCATAGTAAGTTAGTGTAAATCTTGACATTCTCAAATCTGCAATTAAGTCACTGTTTTAATTATAGCATATTCTACCAAATCACTTTGTTAATCTTTAAATTGGTCAATCATTAAGTGCTGCTAAAATTCAACCTTTAAATTTCTACCTCACACCATTAATTAATCTTGAATTGCTGTTAAATCATAACTGTGTCAAATATTTCATCCATGACAAATTGGCGTGGTCAGCAGGATGACAAGCCAAATCACTGAATACTTACAAAAGCATGGCATTCAACTAAATCCCACTTTCCCAGAGGACTGGACCTTTAATAATTGGCACAACTGGTAAGTCGTAGAAAAACAGTTAACTGATGCTTAAGGTTCAACTAAAGTTGGAAAGGATAAAGGTATAATTTGTAAAATGTTGGGAGTGTGCCTAGAATCTGCTTCTCAGGCAAGAAGATAACTTACCCATAAAATACAAGATTTACAAGATGAGATTGAGGGGCACAAATCTACCGAGTTGCCGTTATCAATTAAAATAGAACAACTGCAAAAACAACTCAATGAATCTCAATTAAAGGAACAAAAACTGAGAGAATGCATTGAAATCATGCTAATTCAATTGCCAAAAGCCCCCAACATTGTTCAAATTAGAAGTTCAATTGTGTCTTCTGAAGACTGGGACAGTAGAATTTGGGGTGATTCAAATAATAACAGCTCAGACAAAGATAATTCTTTCCATCTGCCTGAGCCTTCCCCAGTTGCTATCAAACCAATTATTAAAACAGAAGAAACCATAGGACCCTGGGGCAGTGCAGGAAAACACACTAGTAAAACAACCCAATTTCATCCGATTCAGATAGCCAATTTACAAGATCATTACGGCTGTAAACCTAGAGAAACTAAAACTGAGTACCTATGGAGAGTGTCTCTTATTGGGGGAGATAGAATTCTGCTAAGTGGCAATGAAGCCAATAGTTGTTGGGGTCCTGGTATCTTCTTAAATGCTAGCCTCAACCTCCCAAATGACCCCCACTCACTAACAAGCAGAGTGGCATACTGGGCTGGTGGAATCAATGTCTTAGAGAGAGAAGAACCTCTATTAATACCTATCAAATCTCTAAATGAGTTCTCCACAGCTTTTACAAAGGTTGTCTGTATTCAAGCCGCGCATCAACGTGATCCCATTGATGTTCCTGTCTTGGCACCTGTAGCTCCCACTATACTTAAACCACTGATAAATGGAGCCCCTGCCGAAATCAAACCTTTTCTCATTGCAAAATTAGATGAAATCCAGAGGGACTTAAATCATAACGAATTAGTAAACTTAACAGAGGTCATTAGAGATGGTGAGGAAGAAGGACTGGAACGGAGGTCCCCACCTGAGTGGTGTTAATGAATGAAGTTATAAATCATGCATGAGAAATGGGATGAGATGAAATTCCCAGCAAAACAAAAAATACAGGTCATGTTGCTAAGCAAATTACACAATCACATGCGAACAGCTCTCAGAAACCAAAATCCTCTGACTGACAATTAAAGGGCCAAGAGTGGAGAAATGAGCTGTGGAAACAAGCACTGGCACCAGGAATTCCTAGAGCCATGATTCAGAGACAGTCTACTGATGTTATTCTGAGCTTAATTCAAGCACTTTAGAAACATGACACTCTGAATACTCCAACTTTTCTGTCACCAAAGATAACGCTTTCCTTCCTCACAGGGATCAATTACAAGACACATGGCCAAAAAACAAAGAGTGCCTGTATGGCAATTGGGCCTATCAAGTCTAGCAAGTAGAACGACCCTTACAGTGTAAATTCCAGTTGGTCCTTGACAACAACTAACAAATTTTAATTGATATTGCAGCATAAATTTCAATACTTACACAACAGGATACCAACAAGCTGAGTGCATGACCTGGACAGCAAAGAGTTAAAATTTCTGGAGTTATGGGAAATTCTGCTGTGTGCCAAACTGCATAAGTTAATTTATGGCTCCCTGGTGAAAAGCATATGACATCTCTTCACTTTGCAGTTAAAGATCACCGTGAAAGTATCCTAGGTTTCGATGCTTTGAACAGCTAGGCCTGGCGCGTGACAGACAGCAGTTTATGGTCTTTTGGTTCAAATGCCAACCCTAACAAAAAATTAAACCGGGACAGCCTGTGATGGCAAAAATATCATCTGTGGGAACAATACCAGTACTTCTAATTAAAACATGAGGACTTCTAGCATGAGATGCTATTTACAGTGATGGAAGAGAACATAACATCAGTACCAGATGGATTTATTCTATATATCATAAAAGGGGCAAACTGTTCAGCCTTCCTCACCAAGACTGTTTGTTCTTTCTTTCTCTAACAGAAATTATGGACTCCGCCAATGAAATTGTGGGAACAAAGACCACATCTAATGATCCCACTATAGCACTGTGGAAACAGTCCTCATCTTTGACATCAGCATCTTCACAGCACTGTGCCTACCCTTTCTTTCCCTCACTGCATTGATCTGCTGGGATATACATCAATAGCAGTGATGACAGCGGCTATATGCCCCTTTCCCACTCTCTTTTCTTGTTTACTGGAGTACATTCACAATAGGCCAAGCACAAGGTCCTTGGGACCATGCACTACTAAGATACACTGGAAGCACTGGAACACCACAAAGCAAGGAGGCCTAAACCTTTCCGCCTTAGTTTTACATGGAAATGAAGTATACTCAAAAGATGAATGAGGCTGGGATGACTCTCATCAGATGGCTCAACTCCAAGCCATGCCAGAAGAGAAAACACAAATTGGGTGCTAGATAATCAATGGATCTACTTACCATGGGCCAATCAAAATTAAAATATTTTATACTGATTTTTCCAAACCAAAACACAACAATAACAGTTGTTATAAAATAATCAAACCAAATCTAGATTGTTGGTATAATTTCACCCTTACTATAACTGCATTTTGTATTTGGGGGTATAAAAACACAGACCTACTATTTGATTTTACAATTGGCACACACTATATTGGAACTTGTGCAAAACAGCATGGCCATGGATCCGTGCTCATATAGGCTATAAAGGATATGCACCCAATACTTACCCTGCCAAACTTCTAAATTTGTCTGTAGTAGCGTTACACAATAACTTTGCCCGACATAAGCAAAAATGAGTTATAAAAGATGAAGACAAAGACTGGCAAATTCCATCTCTAAAAGGGATGAGTGGAGACAGCATTGCAATAGGGTGCCAGATTGAAAACTGCACTGAGTGTGTAACAGCTTTACATATTACTGTGACATACACTGGAAACTAACTCAAACATGGTTTTGGCCACACACATGCTTGTCCTTATGGACACAAACGTTGGTATACCTTTACCATATTCTGCTCAGCATTCATAACATATTTTTGGGCCAAACTTGAATTTAATTTCAGCTTGGCTCTCCAGTTCAAAATCAAAATTCAATAGCCATTTTTACTAACTCAGCCTCCTATTAAACTATCTCCTCACACTTATAACACAGGCCCCTTACATAATCAAAAATACAGGACAACAGCAAGTTCTCCTAAACCCTAGTTGATCTCTTAAAAAGGTGGAGCTAGCACTGCACATGGATATGTCAGAAGTTAAATCAAGCTGTTCTGCCTTTTTGGGAGCTGCTCACACTGTCTGGTTAGCATGGCTACATGGATGATCTTTAAAACAATTCCAATGTATACAACAGGACGCCACCAGGTTATCTGGAACAGGATTAGGAGTACTCAATAGCATACACAGAAGTCCTAATGAACGAACTGCTACTATAGGCTGTTTGGAAATTAATTTCCATTTTGTAATGTGATTTTCATTGTATATGTTTCAGGAATAGTACCTTCTCAACTGGCGTACTGTTATATATTTTTGAAAAGCTCATGTTATGAACTTTCACGCTGTATAATTAAATTATAATATAAACTGCATTTTGGACAAATTTTGGAGGTTTGAAGTTCAGATGTCAAAACAGCAGTTTCGACAGATCTACTTCTACGAGTTCAAACTTGGACGTATTGCAGCGCAAGCTGCTCGAAACATCAATGAAGTATATGCCCAGGGAAGTATTAACGAATGGACAGTGCAACTTTGGTTCCAAAAATTTTGACGTGGCGATTTCAACCTTGAAGTTCGAGAAGGTCGCGGACATCCTTCTGCTATTGATGACAATGAATTGAAGGCTCTGGTGGAAGCAGATACATGCACAACTGGTTGAGAACTTGCAAAAGAACTCAGGGGAAGCATATCAACTGTTTCTGAGCATCTGAAGAAGATTGGAAAGTCGAAGAAGCTCGACAAATGGGTGCTGCACGAATTGAATGAGAATCACAGAAATCGCCGTTTTGAAGTGTCGTCGGCGCTCCTTTTTCGCAACCAGAACGACCCATTTCTCGACCATATTGTGACGTGTGACGAGAAATGGATGCTCTACAATAACCGGCAACGATCGGCTCAGTGGTTGGACTGCGATGAAGCTCTGCAGCACTTCCCAAAGCTGAATCTTCACCAAAAGAAGGTCATGCTGACTGTCTGGTGGTCTGCTGCTGGTTTAATCCATCACAGCTTCCTTAATCCGGGTGAAAAGATCATAGCGGAGAAGTACGTCCAGCAAACCAATGAAATGCACCAGAAACTTCAATGGCTGCGCCCAGCACTGGTCAACAGAAAGGGTCCAACCCTTCTCCACAATAACGTGCAGCCACACGTTGCACTTTTGACGCTGCAACGGTTGAATGAGCTGGGCTACAAAACTCTGCCTCATCCACCGTACTCATCAGACCTCTCGCCCACCGAATGTCACTTCTTCAAGCATCTCGACAGCTTCCTGTGCGGGAGATGCTTCAGAAACCAAGGGGAGGCCGAAACTGTCTTCGATGACTTCATCGCCTCCAGAAGTCCAGAATTTTATGCAACCGGAATAAATATGTTTGTTTCTCTTTAGCAAAAATGTGTTGATTCTAATGGTTTTTATTTCAATTAATAAATTTTATTCTGAGCTGAGATATGCCACTTCAAACATAAAGGTTGGAATCGGCAATTAACTTCCGAACAGCCCATATCAACAACTTAACCAAATTGGAATGCCCACTAAAGTCATCTTTACCAGCCTTAGGAGCAAGACAGTGACTCCTATCAGACATTTTATCTCATTGGAAATGAATTGAAGAAAATCATCGTCAATTAACGGTAAAAGTCCTTGGAACAACCCAAGGTAATACCTCTCTTGCCTTGAGTTGTATCCAAGCACGATTATGGACACAGTCTATAATAGCAGTCATTATTACAGAAGGAGGGACCCTACCCACTGAGATTCGTAAAATGATTTGGGACAATGCCTCAGAATTTGAAAAGGAGTTTCAGTCATGGTAGCAGTTTCATTTACCATGCAGAAAGTGGTAAGATTGTTGTCGTTGTCCTCACCATACAGAATGCTTTGGTATATACAGTATATACCAAATCATTGTGTTAGGACTGAATCACAGTGGAACCGTACACTGTCCCTTACAGCACAGAGTGTGGGCCCATCAAAAGGAAGTAAAGTGGTAAACGATGTAAATACATACATTGTGTGAGAACAAGGTTTCATTTGTGAAAGTAACGCTCTTGAAGCTCAAGACTGTTTGGACATGGAACAAAATATTGGCCACTTTGAAATCCACACAAACAAGGTTTCTGAAACCATAGTCATATATGTTGGAAAAGGATGTGTCTGCATGCAAACATTGTGGGAATCCATAGTAATAGATGACTTTGTTTACAACATAACCAATCAGTTCAATCTATGTGTATGCAGTTTCTCTTTGATTATTAGTTGTGATTTTAATTTCTCTCTACCAATAACTACTCATGATTATTTATCTTTTGATTACATGCTATATAGTGAGCTACAACCTATAACTATTGGAATGAACCTAACTATAATCAAACTCCACTACCACCGTGATTTAATCAACCTTCTCTTCTACAACAAGCACAAAAAACCAGAAAAAATACTCTTATCAAATAAATACATTAAGTGTTAAAAAGAGTCGAAAAGAATGGAGAATACGGATGGAAAGTCTGTTTTGATGGTCTCCAACAGCAGCTAGAGCACGGAACATGATGTTGCACCCTATCATGATTTTATTGACTGCTGTGATACTATGCTTGTTGTTAATCATTGTTTTATATGTTAGATTTTGGAGGATGGCTAAACAAGTTACATTAATGCAAAAAATTCCCCACACATATATTTCCCTTCATGTATAATATTACTTTAAAACACATTTAATGAAACTTTAGTTAATTAATAGAGGCTAACGAAACACAAAATTTCCCTCAGATTATAATTAGATTACAACATTAACTGCTTACAGGGCAAGAGGCAACCACACTGCCACTCAAAGGACAAGATAAATTGACTATACAGAATCACAGAATCACCTAGGTTGGAAAAAAACTTGAAGATCATCTAGACCAAACATTAACCTAACAAGGTAGTCACACTACATTGTGGTGGCGCACTCCCCTCTCTCTAGGGCCACTGCTTGGTGTGATTGCCCCCTCCTCTGGCCACACACCAACCTAAGATGGATTGGGAAAGGCAGTGGACCAGAACATTAAGGTGCCCCCCTAGCACACCTGGCTCCTGCCTCCCCTCTCACTTGGGAACAGTAATGACAATCAAACACCTCCTGACAACCCAGTATATCTGTGCCTGGGTCACAGCCCAAGGGGGGTGACACCAGGACTTACAAATCTAACAAGTTCTGGGCCGGCACAACTGGTGGAAAGTACCAAAGTATTTTGTCCACCAAACTGGGCTGAAATGGAAAATTAGCTGACAAAAGTCACTCATGTCGGACCCTATAAATAGTGACCCTAAGCCAGATCCTTTGAGCTATCCTGGATCACAGCGGGATGTGACCAGTATCTCCCCTGAGCTGGGACACCTCTCAGGCACAGAACCGTTGACATGGAAAGATCACCTGCCAACAAAAGGCCAGGGCAAAGTCAGACTTCTTGGGGCTCAATTATCACCCCTTGAGGAATGCCGATACATTGTGAGTATTTGCTCTAAGCTCGAGAAGAGGGAAATTTTAACTATAGGCTGGCCTCTTCCATCTATCTCTCTCTACCTACCTACCTATGTGTTTGAATACACACATTTGCCTTCATGGGTGTGGGTGTCCACATATTTCACTGGATCCAAGCCTGTCTGTGTGCCTATATGTATTGTGTTTATAAATACGTACATATAATTTTGATTTAGGGTGCCCCGTAGTAAGTTAGTGTAAATCTTGACATTCTCAAATCTGCAATTAAGTCATTGTTTCAATTATAGCATATTCTACCAAATCACTTTGTTAATCTTTAAATTGGTCAATCATTAAGTGCTGCTAAAATTCAACCTTTTGATCCATCTCACACCATTAATTAATCTTGAATTGCTGCTAAATCAGAAATATGTCAAATATTTAATCCATGATAACCCCCTCCGATGATCACCTGTACCTCTGCTATGAATTACATCATACCAATTGAAATAATTTCTATGACATCAGTGCTCTGAGTGTCAGCCACAGACAGTAGTCACACAGTTTTACCTGCTTGCGAATTAGTTTTAGGGTTTTCACCTGGCACCCTGCTTTCACTGATTGTTTCAGGGTAGTAGGAGGTTTTGGGTATCTCTGTTCAGCCTGAAAAACAGGGGGGTTCATTCTCTCAGTTGTCCAATCTCCACTTCACTGTGAGGCACCTAAGCCCTTCACAGTTGCTGGAAATATTCAGTCAGTTGGAAATTGCTTCTCATTTTGTTGAATTATAACCCATCTGCCGTGCAAACGAGGCAGCAGTTGATTATGTTTGTTGCAGTAACTGCAAAAAGCTGTTTGTGGAGACCAAGCTTCTGATTTCCCCTCTGTAAGGGCTCGTAATTCCCTATCCCCTTCCCACTGATAGGTATGTTTTCTGTATAACAGCCTAAACTAGCAGACCTGATCCTAGTTGACCAAACAGAAGTCTCGAACCTAGAGCCACCCTGAGGAGTTACCAGGAGTAGTCATCTGCATTATTGCTTTTACAAGAACAGCTCATTCTTTTTCCAGGTTAAATAATCCCTGTACCTTTGAGGACTTTGTATTTGCAAGGTGGAGTGGAAAGCAGTCCTGGGTTCTGTGCTGCATGCCCAAGCATTCCAGCAGCTGGTATGCAGTGGGCTCTCTCCTCTCTATCCTCCCTCCTCAGATGTATGCCTGTCCACACCTGCCTCCTGCCTGCTAAAACTCTGTGACAAGGAGAGTGCTCACCCCCTGTGTCAAGGGAACAAATGCCCTTGTCCTTGTGTGTCCCTCCAAACACACTGACATCCCATCTTTAAGTCAGAGCATGAGCAAGTTTCTCATGTGAAGGACAACAGTGGATACCTGAATGGCAGTTACTAAGAGAAACACAGGGCTGCCTTCTGTTCTCAACTCTCTGCTGAATACAAATAAAATAAAATTTTTTAAATGGAAAAGGGATTATTCCAAAGATTAAGTTACAACAGTACATTAATGACCAAACTGAGACTGAACAGAGAACGTGCCGAATCATTAAAATGCTAATAATGCCACTGAAAGATATAAAGACCAAAGATGTCTGTTTTGTGTGTCATTTAGTGATAGACACATTGACAGAAGTGATACTAAGCAAAGATTGATGGTGTCTTTCTAATGTGATTTTAAATGCCTGATTTTTCTGTGGGAGTTTTCTGTCTGTGCTCTATGAAATATGATCTTTGTAGTTTCTGCAGAATATAATTTCCTTTAAGTCCCCCAGCACAAAACCTTGGTGAAGTCAAGCATGAGCCTAGTATGGGTCAGCACTGGAAACAGAAGTGTGCTAAGGATCTTCCAATACTGACTGCATTGCTGGGGATATGCATGGAAAGGGCTGATGGGAGCTGGGAAGCTGCTTTCCTGCCCCCCTCTGCCATTCCCCAGTAAGGTCAGTCACAGATCGGTGCTAAGACCGTTTTGAAATGGGATATAAATTCCCACAGACTCAAAGCAGCACTACGAACACAAGAAAAGCTGGGAAAGTCCCAGCGCAAGGCATTTAAAAGCACATCTGTAGTTTGCTGTGAACCTGTGTCTATCAAGCTGTTCTTCAACGTTTCCAAAACCAATGCACTGTTTCAATTTTGCACCCCAAGCAGCTGAGAGCACAGCTACTTATCTCTGCACCATCAAGCATTTTTGACTTAATGGCATAACATCTTCTACTTGGCACCTGATCTGATGCCACGCTGATTATACACATGAGATGAAAGCCCCTCCTGTGAGATTGCTGATTTCTTTAATGCAGGTCACTACATCATGGTCAGCCAGGGCATTACTTTCTAGCCCACTAGATACACAGGCTTTCCAGTATTCAGAGCAGGCCCTGCTGCCCAGGTGCTGCTGACTGCTTGGAGGAATTCAGGTTTCAAGAGAGTCATAGAGAAGCATCAAAGAGCAGGAAGAGGTGGCAGTAATTCCTTGTTTGGTACCTCTGGTACAGTAGCACTGGGGTAACAGTTGCAGCCCTTTTTGCTTGGCAAGTGGTAAAGCAGTAGGGGAGGTTCAGTGTGGAAAGAAATAAAGAGACAGAGAAAAATGATTCAGAATATCTGTGTGCCTATGGCTATCCTGCTCGCACGTGGGGTGATGCATGATTACATGTGCTCCAGGCCCTGCTCCCCTGCAGCAGCACCCACCTTCTCCAGACACTTCAGACCTCCAAGCTCAACAGTCCCTCCCTGCCACTTGTGGCAACACCCATTAGATCACCTAATTGAGATGATTTCACCCATGAGTTTGACTCAGGCTGAAGGGAGACAGGAAATTTGGTCTCTCTCAGACCCAACTGGATTAAAACCAGCAACATGGTGTCAGGCAAAAATCCTCTAGCTGCACATAACTGCAGCACTACAGGACTCAGTTTGCACTGTCACATGAGTGCTTTATTTGTAGCACAAAGAAGGAACACAAAAAGCTTTACTTCCATACACTGATTCCCTAAGAAAATTACCTCCCAGTGCTTCTTTATTTCCTTTGAAAGAAATTACACATATTTTTCTTTATTACAAAAGGCTAAATCTTTGTATCCTCCCAGCTTCAGTTAAACTCTCCGGTGCGGCAACAGATAAAGGATGTTCAGAAATTAAAATATGTGACTTGTATAAATACATAATGAAACAATTGGCAAAACATTACAAAAAATAATATCCCTACTGATAGAATACAGAATTTGAAGTCCCTTTAATAAAACTAAACATTTGGTTTCTGCAGAAAAGAAAGCTCCTAAGAGGCTTAACAGCATTAAGAGAAGAGAATAAACTGTTGCTAACTTAATTTACTTTAAAAAAAAGTTAATCCTGCAACAGTCATTTATATTTTTCTGACTCAAAGGTGCTACTATGATTCACTTTCATTCCCAACTCCATTGCAGTATAATGGAGTTTAGATGTGCCATATGAGACTGTTGATTTATTAAGCTGTAAATTGCACGTTCTTCATTTTTATAGACCAGTCACTTAAAATATTTGCGATGATGATCTGTGATGGGAACAAGTATAATTTTTTTCTCTTTTTGGGAAAGCAGAAGAAACCATATGGCAAAACTACACGCAAGCCTACCATAATTGTTCCAAAAAAGCACAGGGGACTTTTCTCTTGAGATCTTTTTAGTAATTGTAAAAGAGTTGTCAAATCCACTTTTTCAGTGCTGTTGCTGAAAACATTACTCGCTTTTCCAAGGATACTTCAGCTGAGCAGTGATTTTGGCTTGAATTTTTTTGGCTTGCAAAGTCCCACAACCTACCAAATGTCAATCTCTTTGCTTTTCACTGTCAGAAACCACAACTAGTGATCATGAACTTTGTCATATTTCAAAGCAAGAAATATCATTACAAGACGGATATTCAAACTTGGTGTAGCAACAGGCTTCAAAGAGGAGAAAATATTTTTTGTACTGTTAGATTCACTGCTGCTCCTCACTTTCAGATCTGCTGGAATAAACATCTAGTTTGTCCACAGCATGAATTTAAATTGTAAATTAAATAGATTCCCATTTGCTTCATCTTAAGCTACCCGTACAGACTGAGAAAGTTATCGTATTTAAACACAAACTTCTCAACCTATCCACAATAGCTTTTGAGACACCAAAAGATATTTCATAAGTGTCATGTTACTTTTTAGAGAGGAATGAAATATATTCAGTAGAATAATTTGCTGAGACTCAATTCAGAAAAATCATCAACACACAAAAGCTGTTACTATCACCCAACAGACGCACTGTATCTAAGCCTCGTCTCGTACGTCTTTGATAAATCTTTCTCTCATGCCATAGCCCAGCACCTCTACACTCCACAATAAATATTTTTTTCTGAATGTCTGCTCTGATTAAAGTGTCAGCAAAACTGTTAGTGCTTTGTTAGCTATCCAGATGTTAATTAGGATCAAAAAACCCTCAATACCCCACATGGTAGATTGGGGAAATAGCTCCTCACAAGGGTCTGCCTTTCCGTTCTCCTGTGCAGAACAACATGCCCTGCTGAATGCAGGGTCATGTTTCTCTGCTTTGCTCACCGAACCAGCTTGTGTATCGCAATGATATGCAGATCCTGAGTTACTTCATGAATAACTCAGAAAAGCAAGTCACAAAAGAAATAAAACCATGCTTCTGGCAAGCCACATGTGAGCACAAGGATCTATTGCCACTAACAATTTCTTCTTCAAGACAAGTGGTACAGTACTTTAAAAGAGCTCAGTAGGTTGATCCAAGCTAAAAACATCACTTGGCTGGGATACGTGAGTTGTTATGCCAAAGACTGTGACATGCAGCACGGTCCATTAGGGATTTCTCCTCAGGCTGTGCATCTCAGGTCCAAGGCCCACAAGAAGTTAAGGGGTTCTCCTGGTGGCAGAGTTAACACGAATCCTATCCACACTATAAGCACAGCACACTAGGATGCAACATTGCTTTTCCGAACACTGAGCGGCCGTCGTGAAGGTCCCCATTTGCTAACTTATCCTATTTGACTGGGAAAATGTACTTGGCAATACATGTAGCTCTTATCTTGCTATTTCACTTCCCTTTCTCTTATCTTGCAGAAAGTGTTCTACAACTTAGATCATTTCAACAACACTTTCACAGCAAGTGTAAGACAGAGAAGATGGAAAGGAGTGAGGCTTATTCCAGTCTAAGTGCCACAAATTCTATCTTTTGGTATCATTTTATACTTTTACAGCAGAAGCCAGAAAAAGGGAAGAAGTTGGGAAAATAGATTTTCATATGGAATATTTAAAAATGTGAGACAATCTAAATAAAAAATAATAATAAAGCAAAGAGGTTGTGTTGATAAATAACAAAATGCTGACTTTGAGAAACAAAATCCTACCTCTAACAAAAGACAGATATTACTTTGTAATATTTGAAAAACATATAAATATGTAGTTTCTTGAACACCTGATATTATTAAAACTTTTTTTTTTTTTTTTTTTTTTTTCTCTGGGATTAAAGTAGTTGCAGGATATAATATGCTTTTTTCCTAATTTACACAATGACTCCCAAACTTCTCTTGAAATGTGTTTCTATCCACTTATGAGAGAGCTTCCTTCGATCTTGCAGCCTGAAAGTAAATATGAAAGAGCACGTGCAGTCCTCTGCTGCCTGCTGCTTTGTCTCCTATGCATTGATGGGATGAAAGGAGTGCTGCAGGGAGAGCAGCAGCCAGCATTGCCAAGCTGTGCTCTGGGCTCTGCCGCAGACACAGCCTCTAAAGTTGGGTAAGCAATTCAACTTCTCCAGGTCTTTCTTCAAATTTCAGTTAGTGAATGCTCAGTGTGTTTAGGTCCTAGGTTCTCCCAGTTGTTTTACTTTGTATGTCAGTACAACTGAACACAAGCTAGTAAGAATTCAATTAGGGATTATTTTTAAGTAGATAAAAGGAGACCAAGTAGAAGCATTCCTTTGGAAAACACTGCTACAGGACCACAATTGCACCAACCGGCAAAGCTAGATGAAATCTCTGCTTGTGTTCATCTGCAGGGAACATATATACAGTCATTTCAGGGCTGCAAGAGGTTTTCAAGTCTTCCTGCATACAAGGAGGCCACGCCCTATAGCAGGCAAGAAGGTTAGAATTTGCATGAAAAAGCCCTTCAGAAAAAGTAAAAGTGTGGAGGATGTGATCTGGCTGCCAGTCTATATGTGGCCAAGACTAGGATGAGCAAATCTCAACTTTGTTGCAGAAAGGGAGTTATTCTCCCTTCGAATGTTTACTTCCCAGAGTAAGAAAGTTGAGGTTTTGCAAGCAGTTCCAGGCTGCCACCTGGCTGAAGCTGGGTCTTAGTGGGAGAGTTTGGCACAGAAAGTTGATAACAGACTACAGAACCCACCACAAAAGCCTGGGGTGTCTCTGCAGAGACAAATGCACTCGTGTATCACAAATCTAAGGCTATGAAGTATTTGCATCAGTGAATTGGACACTGTCCTACTTTTCCTTGGACAGTGCTGCAGGGACACAGAGGAGTAAGAGGTGGGTACAAGTTTGCCTGGCCACCACAGTTCGGATCACAGTGGCGTTTGGCTTTGTATGGTACGCACCTGCTGAGCAAACTCAAACTTGTGAGTGCTCTCTAACTGTGCTCTCCCTGTGTGGGTTTGTGCACACGCACATTTCTAGCTTTATTCCACTACTGAGGAGCTGTGACAGCTCTCTGCATTGTGCTTTTGTGGCTTTCACAGTGGTTGACCTCCGAGTCAGTAACTGGTAAGAAACCAACAAAGAAACACCTTGCTGCAAATCAAGTTTCAGAAATGCTGTGTTTGCCCCAGTTCTGATGGGAGGTGTGGGAGTGGCATGCCAGCAGAGCAGTGGTCCATTAAAGTCCTGATCAATGTATATTTTGTTATTCATCTTTAATAATTTGCCTAGAGCAAAGAACCTGAGATGATCACTGACCAACCAGAACGGGTTTGAAAAACTCAGTTTACTCATGCTTAATATTTCTTAAGATCAATTTCATCAGTTGTAAAGTTACAACATTTCTTCTTTCTTGGAAAGTGGAGGAAAAAATTCCTACCTCTCCTAAAGGCCATATAAAAATTTAATATGAATGCTTCCTGAGCACCCACCTGCCTTCATACCAATAGTAGAAAGTTAAAATGTAAAAAGGAAAAAAAAGAAAGCAGTGATGCTGCTCTTATTTTGATTTAACTATGACATATAAAAAAACAAGAAGAAAATCCATGATAACACAGCCTCTGTCTGCAGTTTTTTGTTTCGCTTTTTGAACAGATGCACCACTTAGGCTATTACATATTGAGCAGAGACCAGAAGTCTTTGATCCTACCACTGGAAAAAGGATTTTTCTTCAATTATGGTTCCATATGTTTCCACTTCTAATAGCCCATGCAGCTGTATGTTAAACAAAAAGCCATGAATCCCTTGACTAACTCAAACTAAGATGCTTCATTTTCTGTATCCTAAAGATCTGGCTGTAACAGCTTCAACTTTCAAGTTTCACTGCGTTCAGTTATTAACTTTTAGGGAGGACAGAAAAGTCTCTCTCAGCACTCCGATTGTATCTCAGGACTCTCGCAGGAGTTTTGCTTCCAAAAGGATTTCTGAATTTATATCCACACTGAGAAATCTTTCCTTAAAGGAAAGAAGAGCTAAGAATAACCACAAATTTGACAATGTCCTTAGGATGGTAATTTTGTAGGAGCTCAATCTACTTTAGGTATCTTATAAAGGAAAAGAAAACCCTTGCACCTTCAGTGTTACAGATTCTTCTGCTGTTTGAATTCAGAGGATGCCTGAGCTCCAGCCCAGAATGTCTTAAATGAAGACAGAAAGCAGCAGCACCCCTTGATAAACAGCACTTAGAAGAGTTTTGTGAGGTTTTCATTATTTGCTAAAGGAAGGAAGATTAGTCAGTAACTTCAAAGGTTGGGCGTTAACTCAGTAGTTTAGAAAAGTTCCCGGGCACGTGAAGAACAACACTCAAAATCAAGCAAGAACAGGCAGATAAAAGCTACTCTTTAGGTTATTACTAAACTATAAGGGACAAATATAAAACTCAGAAAAAAAATAAGAGACTTCCAGTTGGAGAGAAGAAAGAATAGTTGTTCCAGCCTACACCAGCACAAAGACTCCATCTTCTCCTGAATCAGCCCAGGTAGCCTTCCCTCCGCCTGTGGGACTCCTTTATAGCCTCTGAGCCCTCGTAGTTCACATGCTGACCTTTTGCACCTGGTTTCCCTCCTCCTTGCAAACAAACAGTGGCTTGCCCACAGGTGCGTGCATTTTTTCGTTTGGGCTCTGCCTGTTTTCTAAGGAAGCATTGACGGAATAAAGACAACCTCCACATGCTTATAGCACAGAGGAAACTGGAAAGACAAAATGATGGTGTGGTCCTCATCTTTAAAGAAAGGAAAATCAAAATCCCCGTATTCAAAGAGCATCTTATTGGAAAGCATCACCCTGTCATCACACTAAAAAAAATTACATGTGCTGTCCTGGAAGGTCTTTTGAATAATAAGAAAAAGAGAAATGAAAGGGTTCAGTGAAGACTGGGAAAATTAAAAATCTGTCATAGAAAGACTGTTCATACAAAGTCTTATTTTCTTGAAACTATATTAACACCCCCACTCCCCCGTTTTCAAATGGAATAGTTTTATACTTTGACAATCGTCTTACCTTTATTAGCCTGTTGCGAAAGCAGAGGATGAATAAACATATGTTGCGTCAGGCCACGCTGTTGACGTTTCCAAGATGAGACCCTCCTGATGGACCCCGTTTAGCCCTCCTCGGGTACCCAGCACTGTGCTGTTCTTCAGCTGAGGTTCTCCGCAGGGTCTCACCCCGTGAGGACACTCTAGCTGGGTAAGAGTCCAAACCTCGGAGGAGAAGTTAACAGAGCTCAAACCCACCTGATGGGAGCTCAGATTACTTTGCAATGAGCTTGTTCACACTACTGTCCTACAACTTTTACCACAACCAACCCATATTTGCATAAGAAACTGTTTCTTCAGCTGGGTGCATTCCAATGCATAGTAGCTCTTGTCTGAGTTTATCCCTAGTTGGAATCCTGCCTTAGGCAATTTGTCCAGGATAGTCCTGGAGAGGGTTGGGCATGGTGCTGTTCCTACTCTTCTGCCCCACCTGGCCAGTGCAGTAGGGCCTGAGGAACTGGTGTGGGTACTGAAACTTAACATATCTCTGAGGGTTCTATGCTTACTCAAGGGTTTCAGGTAGCTGGGGGTTAGGAAGCCCAAGGGACATACACATATAGCTGTTATACCTTCCTCTGTAACACCCCGCACCTTGGTGACATCCAGGAGTCAATTCACAAATGAGTCTGTATCTAGCTTGCCTGTGTTAAGCAGTTTTTCCCTTTTAAACCTTTTTTAAAAAAAAAAAAAAAAAAAAAATTGGTGGGCAGGACAGGCAATAAACTAACTATATTGTGCCTAAGTTTTACTTGATTTTGTCTCTTTTGGTTTTAACTTGTTACAAATTTCCTGCAGAAGACACCTTTCTTCCTCTTCTATCCGGAAATGCATTTGTTATTTCAAATACACGTGAGTGCTCTTTTGTTCCAGCTTTCTTTGCACACTTACTGAAAACCTCAGAATGAAAAATAAGTGAATATGATACAGCGCAACACAATGTTTCCGATGCATTTCAGCAGTTTCCCCAGAAGCCCTTGTGTGCCATCCCCAAGCTGAGACCACGCACTGCAACAGGCAAAAGCCACTTCAATTCTTATTTCTTGGAACAGCACTATCTTTACACACTGAAAATTTAATTTTGTTTTAAAGGCCCCTCCCCTGTACCTGCCTCCAGAGAAGATAAATTTTATCAGTCCAGCATCAGCAAAGTGATAAAAGGGCGAAGTGCTGCTCCAGCATGAGCCAGACACCAAGGCTTGCTTAACAGTGCAGCCAAATGCTTCAGGCTGATGATTGAAAGTGGAAGTTTAATGGGGTGAATGTGAACAAAGAATTAGAATAAATGCCACCTTTTGAAATGGAAAGCAAGCAGCTAAATGGGTTGCATGAGACAGGAAAGCAGATGTAGAGCAGAGAAGCAGTTCTGCAAGCCAGTCTGGATTTCCCATTACAGTTGTCATCTTTGTCAGCAGGTATGATGACAGCCTCTGTCTGGGTGGCCTCCTGCATATCAGCAGGTGTGACAGGAAAAAAATACACGCTCCTCTTGCAAGATCTGGTTATTTCAGAAAATGGTTGTTTTCCAGTCTCCTGAGTAAAGATTCTCCTAATTAAGCATTTCCCATTAGAACATGCCACCCCAATTACCTGTACGCATATACTAATCTTCAGCCTGATGTATCATCAGGTTTCAGCAGGTTAAGAATAATCATCTATGAAAGCTTGTGCCATAAAAGAAAGGATTTTGTCCTACATTCAAACCAGCTACAGAGTCTTGGAAGAGACTTCTTCAAGCTGTGTTCAGCTCTGGGGCCCCCAGTAGAAGAAGGACTGTTAGAGTGAGTCTAGAGGAGGCCTCAAAGATGTTGAGGGGCTGGAGCACGTCCCCTGTGAGGACAGGCTGAGAGAGTTGGGGGTGTTCAGCCCGGAGAAGAGAAGGCTCCAGGGAGACCTTATAGCGGCCTTCCAGTACTTATAAGGGTCCTACAGGGACTCTGCATCAGGGGGTATAGTGATAGGACAAGGGGTAATGGTTTTAATCTGAAAGTGGGTAGATTTAGATTAGATACAAGGAAGAAATTCTTCCCTGTGAGGGTGGTGAGACACTGGCACAGGTTTCCCAGAGCAGCTGTGGCTGCCCCCTCCCTGGCAGTGTTCCAGGCCAGGTTGGACGGGGCTGTGAGCAACCTGGGCTAGTGGAAGGTGTCCCTGCAGGGGTGGAACTAGGTGGTCTTTAAGATCCATCCCAAACGAAACCATTCTATGATTCTATGATTTTGCACTGGTGGCAAGCAAGTCAAACCATGAGAGTTTGACCAACTGACATCATGTCAAGTAGTACAAATATTATGGTATTTTAAGAGAAGTGGCACTGTACCTCCTCCCGCAGGAGTCCTTACCTGGTGGGACTATCCACTGGGAGAAGAATGAGTTTAACAGACTGACTGCTGAAGCATTCCAATCTGAAGCAAAGGCAGAGTTTGGTCCAAACACATAATTAGCAGTGGGCCAATTGCACAGGGCTCAGAGATGGGTAAATTCTCGCTGTCTTTGCCAGAGGAGGCTGTAACTTAGCAAGAGGAATGAAGGGTCACATTGCCCAAGGGAAATCCTGGAAGAAACCAGGTCATTGGTGATGGTAGGGTGAGCATGAGGAGTCTGACATGCTCAGTGAGCTTTGTAGGCTAAGTGCCAGCACTGAGATGTGACGTTGGGTTTGTGCAAGAGCCTGAAGCAGAGGTTGTGGTGTGACTTGAGAAGATGAATCTCTGAACCTCAACCGCACGCCAAGGATGAGGCACAGAAGCTCTGGCTGTGTCTGGCCACAGTGCAGCTGGGACTAATAGGACATAGCTAGTAAAGAGTCTTCTCTGCCATTCTTCTCCCAGTGGTCTTCTTGTAGAGCACGTTTGATGAATGTGAATAACCACAAGCCAAGAAGCAAACAGACCTTTGTGCAGCTTGAGGGCCATCTATGAAAATAGTGGGCCAAATTTTAGCATAGATGAATGCTTCAGTAGACTTCTCCATACTTTGCCAACAGAAAATATTTGGCTGCTGTCTCTAGCAGTAAGGGTAGGGGCAGTGCCAGCTGCCGTTCTGATAAGGCAGCTACTAATGGATTTCACCATAAAACAACCCTCACTGAAAGCTGTCCAGAGATGCCTGCATAGACAACATTCATTAGACAGAAAAGAGGAATTTCTTTGCTGTAAGAGAGGATCGGAAAGCACATCATTCCTACACAGCTGAAGGGAAACGGATACTGCTCTGGTCTGACTGCTCCTCCCTGCCTCCGAACACAGTGGCAGGGATGCTGTCTTGTCTTGGCAGAATTGACAAGTGGTAATTATAAATATCTGTCAGACCTTTGGTGTCAGTATTTGTAGGTAGCTACCTGATCACATTTTGAAAACAACAGACCATGTTCTGTACTTGCCATGTTTTAAAATGGATTAAAAATTTTCTTTAGGAAAGCAAATATGAATCAGGAGACTGAAGTCAAGTCCAGTGTTATTAATTACAATTATAACACCATCTGACTTGACACAAAGGTGAAATTGCATTCAAATCTCTTCCAAATTTGTTTTCAGCATGTATGAATCTAACTGAAATTCGTGAGATGCGTTTGCATATTTGAGGAGGGAATTACTGTGTACATACCACTGCCCAGCACAGGTAATACACAGGCATTCTTTTTAATGGCCAAGTTTATGCAGCTAATTCCTCATATTCAGCACCAACTATACAATAATCCTTTTGACAAATGAGTCAAGAGGCAGGGTGCTGCTGAGCATAAAATGTGTTACTGCCTTGCACAGATCTAGGACATGTAGATGAGTGAGGATTAATAGTTACAATTAGAAATGTAAGAGCAGACTGTAGATTGTGAAAATAATTAGCAGATTCTAAAAAGAATTTCCAGCCCCACAAAAGTGTTTTACTGCAGAATACATTTCAAACGGAAACAATAAAAGAGACTCAGACATGCTCTTCTCATACTGATACATTCGGGACTGTTATAACAGGATTCAAAATCTTGCTGGCTCCTTAACAAAGATGGCTCGATGCTCACAGCCAGCTAGACACCGCAGCCCATACTGGGCATGGCAGGCAACCACTTGGCTTCCCAGGGTGGTCTCAGTCACATTGTACTAGTATCCCTACCTGTGCTTTTTAGGGCTGTAGAGCTTCATGCTCCCATAGGATTTCTGCTCCCCAAGTCCTCTGCCCATAGAGGAAAGCATCAACAGTGCTGTAGCATGTGAGCACCCTGACCCAGAGCAAGGATGAGGCAGAGTCCTTGATGCAGGATCTGGGCAGGTGCATGGAAGAAGCTGCCCTCTGATCTGGGAGCAGGGCTGACCCTGGTCCTTAGGAAGACAGTGGCTGCAGAAAGCTCCTGTGCTTTGCTGAGTGTGTTTGTTTCCAGCATACTAATCTAGTCCTGCTTTAAATATCTCTAATAAAAGAAAATTTGGACACTGCACAGGAAATTTGAATAACACCCCAAATAATAAAGTTATATTTCTAAGATATAGGTCTTATATTATCTTTGTTTGACTTTCGGCATTAGAGGAATGCGTTTTTTCTTCTTAAGACAAACTCTGAGATGCCCCCATTTTTCAGGAGCACTGGGTTTCAGCAGACACTGTATGGATTCAAAGACCTGAAGTAATGTTGAGAAGTTGACAAAGAAAGCAGTGCAGAACTGCTTTTGGCCACTTTTGCAGAGTGGCCAAACTTAACGTCCATGCTGAAGCAGCCTGGCAAGGAGTGGTACTGGCAGGGAGGCTGAGCTGCAGGATACCGGAGCTGCACCGCTCAGTGCCTCCAGAGCAGACCCTTGAGCTTCTGTCCTTTACAGATCAGCCACTCTGCACCTGCTTCCCAGGTGGGCTGTCTTGGTGATTTAAATAACTAAAATGCCATTAAAAAGATAATGAATGATGCTTGCTCTGTAATAGAAAACAAGTCTAATTTGCCTTTTTTTGTCTGAAGGTAATAGGTGACTGTTGCCTACAATTCCTTAAGAAACTGCAACCCACAATTTATCTTTCCAGAAAACTGTCCTCTTCTGGCTAGCCTTTCACAGTTTCCAGAAGACTGGAATAGTAAAAGTACTCTGAGAAACCCAGTTAAGAAGATCTAGGGCGGGTTTCAGATTTTAACAGTAAAATGATGGCTCGTTGCCAGTAATTTCACTCAGGTGAACCTTGCTTCTGGCCAGGAGGCAACATTCCTCCCAGCTATGGACAGAGGGGGGATGCTTTCACAAAGTTTGTAAGTCTCTAACTTGGTGATGAAGAAAAAATTCTGGCAGGAGAGGAGTGTATAATGATCAAGTGTACCGAAATGGTAACAATACATCTCACCAATCAATAAGAACACTCTTTTTGTAAGAACATATTACTTATTTATAGATCAACTAGCTTGTGCAGAACAGGGGAGTTAGCAGCTTTCAGTCGGGTTTAGGAGAAGGACTAAATGATGACGTGAAATTACCTGGAATACTTAATCACAGAGATCAAAAAGTTATTGTTGTTGGGTTTTTTTTTGGTGTAAGTACATCTTTAAAAATCATATTATTCCAATATAATTCCCATTGTTGCTGTCAGTGTGGAGTGTCTGAGTGCCTAATATATCTAACACAGATGTGCCAAAGGGCTACAATTAAATCACTCTACACTCATCTTCTGGTACCAATCAACTTTTTTCCTCTTAATGAAGAGACACATGCTGTTTTATACAGAGTTTGATTGACTGGTTGATATGAAAACATGAAGTGGCAGGAGCTGGTGAAAAGTATTTGTTATTCTTTCTATTTGGAGCTGCAAGAGAAATGACTAATTGTTTCTGATTGTGGCATCCACTCTCATGCTGACTGATGAGTGCTACAGTGCTGGCACAGGGGTTGTCTTAGGCAGGTCTCATTCTTGAGACCTTCACAGAACTCAAAGCATCCCCAATCTGTTTTATTTTAAATGGTGAACATGGCTTTGAATTGGCATTTTTCTACTACCTGGTCTACAGAAGACATCTTCACACCTTTGGCAGATTCCAGAGGAGCCCTAACCCAAACTGAGCCAGAGAGATGCAAAGCAGGTTTCTCAGCACCTTTAGGCAGCAGAGCCAAAATAATCCCCATACTGCAGGAGTCCCTGTCTGTCACGCTTGGTACATACTTCAGGAGACTCATATTCAAACTGAAGTCAGCTTGTTGATCTCAGTGCTAGATATAGATTAAAATTTTCCAGAGCTCAAATATATTGCACCAAAATCAAAATTTAGTGGTAGGACCAGGATGAGGAAGGTAACTCTCATCTGATGAAAGATATCTCCTCAATATCTGTGTGCTCCATAGAGATAGTAATGACCATACCCCTGTACAATCTTTGTGGTCCTTGGGGTCTGGGCAAACCCATCCTGTTTCTGCACTACTCTTAAGTAACACTCTACACTGGTAGAAAGCTGAGTTTGCCTGAGAAGAAGGGTGTCTACGCCCAGCTGAAGCAGTGCCCACTATCAACCATACAGGGTAAAAAAGCGTAGGAAAACACATTACTGTTGAAGCGAATAAAGATTGTTTATGTAGGAGTGCAATACTTATTTTGGAGGGAAGGTCAATTAAATTACAGTCCTCAAATGCGAAATGATATCAAACTGAAAATCATTCTTTCAAAATACCAGGAAATTTAATTTACTTTTTAAGTTAACACCTTAAGGAGCAGATGCAGTGAAAAATTTATGGGTTCTAATTTGGGCTGGATATGAAGGCAGTCATTTCCTGGTGTAGATAGACAGGACAACATGTGCCCATGCTCAGCATGCCTGTGTGAGGGCAGCGCATCCCCATGGACACTGTTTTTCCAAACTACAGAAAAGACAAAACAAAACCGACACCAAAGCAAATGATACTTTTTCACCCTGAAGGAGCATGAGAGAAGATACTTAAATTGAATCTCAGTGTTGGCCGAGTGTGTATATTTTTGTCAAGTACTCAACTTTCTTTTCCTAAAAAATAATAATAAACTTTCCTTGAGCAAAGCACTCAGAACAAGTGCCGCAATTACATTATAAACCTGTGTCTTTCGTGAAAGAATTTAAAAAAATAAAATCCCACTTATAATTGTAATTTGACAACCAGTGGTTCCCATAAAGGCTGTTTTAATACTATGTTGCAATGACAGAATTACATTAAATTCCTCAGAAGATAATCATAGTTTTAAGTTAGTTAAAAATATTACTGTGCTCTTTGGAGGGCTTTGCAAGTTTAACTGCAATTTTTCTGTGTTGCCTTTTTTTTTAATCTATTTTTGTTTGTTGGTGGGGACTGCCAAAGTTTGTGTAGATATTTAAGCCCAAGACGGTATCTTAGCTTAGCCATCTGTGAAAACAAAAACCGAGTAAAAATGTAACTTTGAATAAATGAAGCACTGAGGGAATTTCATATTCGATATAAATAATTGCAGCTATAGCTTGTTGCTATGCAGTTAAGAAAAATATTTCTCTTATCCATGGTGAAGACCCATTTCTTTAAAAGGTTTCACTTTTAAGCATGAAGACAATGAAACATTAATATTTTTCCATCTTCTGCTTCAAGAGTACATGAGAGATCAATGCCTTGCTGTCTGGTTTGATAAAAATGAACACAAATGCTCTGGAGAGAGGCAGCAGAGGCTCCTGGCAGCTGACGCTCACCACCACCACCACTCCTCGTGGCCTCAGACAAAGGCCAGGGACTTTCAGCTTGGGGCCCAATCCATTAGGGCTTGACATTCAGGTGCCCTATGGAAGGACCAAGCATGAAAAACTGAGGGTCCTTCTTTTTTAGAGGGGAAAAGGAGAGCTATAAAGTACCAGCTTTGAGAAAGTGTCACTCACTTCTCAGGTATGGCAAGAAAAGTCAATTTATAATGACGTGCTGGGTTTGTGTGGCAGAGGTTTTTTAGTAGCAGGGGAGGGGTCTACAACAGTGGTCCCCGTGAGAAGCTTCTTGAAAGCTCCCCCAGCTCCAGGTCAGATCCATCTCTGGCCAAGGCTGAGCCAATTAGCAATGGTGGCTGCACCTCTGTGATAACGTATTTAAGAAGGGGAACCTGAGAAGGGTTGGGGCTTTGAGGAGGAGTTACAAGAAGGACACCTGTGTGAAGACCAAAGTCAGTGGAAGGAAGGAGAAGGAAGCAGGGGAGGTGTACTAGAGCTGAGATCCCCCCTGTATCCTGTGGCAAGATGGCAGGGCTGCCTCTCCCTCCTCACCACGCCTGGGGGAGATTTGCCTGTAGAGGACCCCTGGGACTCTGCTGGAAGAAGCAGCCCCCACTGTTGTAGTTCGGCACTGGGAGGACTGCAACACGTAGGGGTGACCCACATCGGGTCATCCCGAGAAGAATGTACCCCGTGGGGCGGGCTCACGGCAGAGAGAGTTTGTGGAGCACTGTCTCCCGTGAGAGGGATGCCATGTAGAGCAGGGGGAAGATTGCAGAGCAGTGCTCCCCCCAACCTTGGAGGAAGAAGTGGCAGACTGACTGCACCCCCCATCCCCTGCCCCTGTGCCGCTGGGGGAGGGGATGGAAATGTCAGGAACAAAACTGATCCCAGAAAGAAGGGAGGGGGGTGGGGTGTTTTCAGATATGGTAATACTTCTCACTGTCTCATTCTGTCTGTCACTTGTTACTTTTTAAAACTAAAACAACATCCTTTTTCTTCCCTCAATGAGCCTGTCTTTTGCCTGTGACCATTAATGGGTGAGTGACCCCTCTCTCTCCTTATCTCCATTCTTGAGCCTTTTGATTCATTTTTCTCCTTCCCAGCACTGGGGGTGAAGAGGTGAGTGAACAGCTCCATGGTGCTCAGTTGCTCTCTGAGCTCAAACCATGACAGATAAGCACATGGGGAAAACCCTGGGGGCACAGAAAAGAAGGGAAAGCAAAGGCAGTTCTATTAGCAACAGTTGGTGTGTCCCCGCCCCCCTTTTTTTTTTCTTCTTTCCATTTCACCTCTTGGACAGTGGCCCGTTTTGTTGCAGGGCAATACTTGTAAGGGAGGGTTGGTTTAGGAACTTGTCCTTGAACAATTCGTCACAACTATGTATTTAACCATGACCCCGAGCCATAAGAGCCATAATAGACTTCCTGGACATAATACATAGAAATTACAGAATTTACTCTTTTGTATAAGAGAATCCTGGAAACTATGCTAAGGCAAGTAGAAAATAAGGAGGTGACTGGTGACAGTGAACATGGCTTCACAAAGGGCAAATCATGCCTGGTGAATTTGGTGGCCTTCCACAATGGTGTTAGAGCACTGCTGAATAAGAGAGTAGTGACTGATGTCATCTACCTGGACTTGTGCAAAGCATTTGACACTCTCCAGCATGACATCTTTGTCTCTAAATTGGAGAGACATGTGTTTGACAGATGGACCACTCGGTGGATAAGGAATTGGCTGGATGGTTGCACTCACAGACTTGCAGTCAACGGCTCAATGTCCAAGTGGAAATCAGTAACAAGTGCCATTCCTCAGGGGCTGGTGCTGGGACTGGTGCTGTTCAACATCTTTGCTGGAGACAGGGACAGTGGGATCAAGTGCGCCCTCAGCAAGTTCACCGACAACCCCAAGCTGTGTGGTGCGGTTGACACGCTGGAGGGAAGGGATGTGCCATCCAGAGGGACCTGGACAGGCTGGAGAGGTGGGACCAGGCAAACCTCATGGAGTTCCACAAGGCCAAGGGCAAGGTCCTGCACATGGGTTGGGGCAATCCCAAGCACAAACACAGGCTGGGCCATGAGTGGATTGAGAGCAGCCCCGCGGAGAAGGACTTGGGGATATTAGTGGATGGAAAACTGACTGTGGGCCAGCAATGTGTGCTCCTGCAGCCCAGAAAGCCAACCGTGTGCTGGGCTGCACCAAGAGAAGTGTGGCCAGCAGGGCGAGGGAGGGGATTCTCCCCCTCTGCTCTGCTCTTGTGAGACCCCCCCTGCAGTGCTGTGTCCAGCTCTGGGGGCACCAACACAAGAAGGCCATGGACCTGCTCGAGTGGGTCCAGAGGAGGCCACAAAGATGCTCAGGGGCTGGAGCACCTCCCCTGTGAGGACAGGCTGAGAGAGTTGGGGGTGTTCAGCCCGGAGAAGAGAAGGCTCCGGGGAGACCTTATAGCGGCCTCCCAGTGCTGAAAGGGGCTACAGGAACGGTGGGGAGGGACTCTGCATCAGGGGTGTGGGGATCGGACAAGGGGTAACGGTTTTAAACTGAAAGAGGGCAGATTGAGATTTGGTATAAGGAAGAAATTCTCTACTGTGAGTATGGTGAGACACTGGCACAGGTTTCCCAGAGCAGCTGTGGCTGCCCCCTCCCTGGCAGTGTTCCAGGCCAGGTTGGACGGGGCTGTGAGCAACCTGGGCTAGTGGAAGGTGTCCCTGCCCGTGGCAGGGGGGTGGGAACTACGTGGTCTTTAAGGTCTCTTCCAACCTGAATCATTCCATGAGTCTGTGATAAGTTGCCTTGTGATGGCCACTGTAAAGGCACAAAACCAGAGATGTCCTGCTGCCTCTGGAGTGGCACAGAGCAAGGGCTCACATGCCCTTGCTGCTGCACACAGCCCCTGACTCCAGCTCAGTTGAGGGACGCCCACATCTCTGTGGATCCAGGGGCAGAACAGGTCTGCTAGGAGCTGCCCGAGGCCATTGCAGAGAGCCCCAACAGGGGAAATGCTTGAATAATAGAGTGACTCTCTCTCCATGTGCCACTTTCATTTCAAGACTGAGAATAAAGACTATGAGGATCAGAGCACCTGCATAATAAAAACATAAAACCAATAGCTATTAGACTTCCATCCATTCCATGTTTCCTGTGGGAATTTTCAGCCCTGATTTCTCCATTTCATGTTCTGAGGGGCCTTTTCTGATCATTGTTCTGTAACAGGACACAGGGTTTCGTGCCAGTCCTTAGCTCTCAGTGAGGCCACAGCTCACCGTGTGCATGCTTGGAGTGCATATATGTATGTACATTTATGTATATGTACAGGGGGAATAGCAAAATCAACAACTTTCTTCAGCCACAGAAATGCTCAACATTTTTTGTCTCCTGTCTGTCTTGTTTTCCCGAGAAAAAACATTGGACTTTCTTGGCTGAAAGCTGTCATCTTCAATGAAAAGCTGATTATACAGTGGAAGTAAATAATAAAAGCATGGTTCTGTTTGGTTGCCTGGGCTAAATTCATGAAAAAAACCTCAATTGGCACTCAGTAATTTCCTCATGAAAAGCAGTGTTTTCTTAAGGAAATAGTGACAATTTTCCTTGGACCAAATTAGTGAAGATGTAATCTGTCTTCACACTGAAGATGTCAGATTTGCATGCAAATAATTGTGGCATGATAACTGGTGGTGTCACACAGCTTTAATGATGGTTTGCAGTAAAAATACCAAGAGAACAAACACCTGCTCTACAGCTTCTGCAGGTTGCCAGCGTATTATTATTGGTTCTGACCTTCTAATTGCCTCTTTATTTTCTGTTCCTGGCTGCATAGTGAATAGCACGAGTGCTCTTTAACTCCTACGTGTCCCCCATGTGCTCCCCCCTTCCTCCGCTCTCTCTCTGTGAAAACAAATAAACTACCAATTTAATGACTAACTAGCTTGTACTCTCGGAAGAGTTTCCTGAGCTTTTGTAAAAATGTTGAGCTTTGAACATTTTTCAAACAGAAATCAGTATTTTTTGTCTCTCTTGCTCTTAACTTTCTGTACGTGCCAGTGAGGAGCATTTTAATTAGAGCGCTGTCTGCACGACACTACAGCCCACCTGCCTCTTCCCTGCTGCTAGTGGGGAAAACTGCCACAGCGGCTGCTCACGCGTGGCTAGAGGAGCAAACAGCTCCTGAGCCAGGAGGAGCCTTAAAGCCCCGGGGGGGGGGGGGGGGGGGGGGGGGTACCACGCGTGGTACCCGGCCGGGGATGCTGCGCCCCGGGGCGCGGGGCGGGGGGACACACACACAGAGGCGCCGTGCCACCCCTCTGCTGGAGGGAGCAGGATGAGCTCTTGGGACTGCAGCGTCATGTGTGTAACGGCGGAGGCGGGGCGGGAGAAGCAGCAGAGACCGAGCCCCCCCCGGGGGGCAGCGGGCTGGTCCCCGCCGCCCGGCCGCGGGGCGGCTGCAGTGCTCGCCCGCAGCCATCAGATGTCACTGCTGCCACACATAAAAGCAGGCACGAGCTAATTTGTCAGACGGACGAGAAAGAGTGAGACGTGGCCTCTTCCTGCCTTGCTTTTTTCCCCCCCAAACTGGCTTGCTGTAGCCCTGGCTCCTGCCCCCTCGACGCCACCGCCGCTGGAGTCCGGGGCATCGCCCTCGTCCATTCCCGGAGTCCTGCGGGCAGGTCTGTGCCCCGACTGACACCGCTGAGCACCCAACGCATTTTCGTTAGGAAGAGACGGGACCGAAACGTGAGGCTTGCACCATTGCTAAAGCTCCTAAACTGTGGCTGCTCTGTATCTCCTTGTTCTGAAAAGCGGCCACCAAGCTTCAGCCAATTTTCTAAGAGGCTCAAGTAAAAATTAGTCATTCCCTTTAGATTTATAGGGTGACCTGGTATTTAGAAGCAGTAACAGGGGATTTAAGCGGTGGTTTAAAGTACCTGCCACGCCTTGCTTGCTGTAACACAGTTTTTATTCTTGACTTAAAACTTCTGATTCGGAAAAGAGATTTTGTAGGAAGGGCAGAAACTTCAGTATTATTTTTGTGATCTATCTACAGCTAGGCGTGATGTTGTTCAGCTCTTGAGCGTTCAAAATAAATATAAATGCATGCTAGCAGGAAGAAGAGTTAATTTTCTGGTGAATTAAGTGACTCTGCTTTCCTGCCAGATCCCATGTGCCATCCTGAATGAAAAGTTTCATCCCAAGTAACAGGGTCAGATGTCCTTCGACAGCACTTAGAAATTCCTCTCTCATCAAACTTTCAAGACAACTGCATGCTTTTCACCCTAGATGAGGTGGAAAGTAAATGGAGGTTTATCCCTGCAGCAAATCCTTCAGAAGAGTGGCACCACCTTCCATTAGACAAGGACTGCAGAGATACAGATAAGGAAAGAAAGTCTAGGAAGCATAGTCTTATGGAGGCATATAAATATGCCTTTTATTAATAGCTGTTTATTAAAACAGGTTATAAAATACATTTCCAAAGTTCCGATGAGTGACCATCTTATCCATTAACATCCCAGGAATACACTTAGATCAAAGTTTTATGACCTCTATTTATTATGGCAGATAGCACTTCCTGAAAATGCCTACTTTAAAAATCTTATTACTGTCCAATTCCTTATTTAGGCCAGTGATTTGACATTCTTGCATGAGTGAACATTAAAGTTTTTGCCTTTTTAACCTCCTAATCCTGGTGCATAAATCATTTATAACCGATTCTATTCTATGTGTCTTTTTGGTGTTATTGGATTCTTATCTTTCATTCCAGTCTAGGTTTCTGATTTAATATATTAAAAACTTCAGTTCAGCTTTGCTTTCCTTATTAAGATAGAAAAGAAGTAGAAGCTTATAGAGTGCTGAAAGAAAAGCACAATATATATATTTTTTTTAAAGAAAATTAAAAAGTTTTAGTTTAAAAGTAAGGAAGATTATGCTGTCCTCTCATGTGGCACCCCTTTACAATTGTTGTGCAAACACACAGAATTACTTCTAATCTTGAGTAAGTAAATTTGTGTGCTCTCCCTTAGCCACTTTAATTCAGACGGTGAGGTCAGGCCCTGCAGCCCTAGTTCTGCTGGTGGGTCTCAGCAAGCTCCTGCTTCTCCAGAAGGTGCTTCTGCTGCTGGAAGATCTCCCTCCTCCCTGCTGGCAGGATCACCCTCTGGAAGGATGTGGACATAAAACTCTTCTTTAGTATCCCATGTTGCCTTCTTCTTCTAGCACTTAAACTGTAGCTGGGTGAAAAAGTAAAATGGGAGTCTATTCCACCAGCAGAAAACCAGCAAAAGATAAAACCAAACCCCAAACCCAAAATATTCATATGAGTAGCAAAACCAAATAAGCCTGATTAGTGTCTTGGAACTGGGCTATGTTAGAGGTTTTCTTATGACAAAAAAGGACTGACAGCCCTTTTGAAAGTGTTGGAAGTTTTGAAAGTGATGAGAAACCTGAGGGGACCAGCTCGGTTATAGAGCTTTTGTTTTTTGGAAAGTCCTGGCTATATCTGCTATGATAGTATGACAGACTAATAGCCTGCTGGATTAGCTTACAAAAGGCGGGTCGGATCCTTCACGTGGGGACATCCAAGATGCCTAAGGGATGGATGAACCTGCAAAAATAGCAGGATTACACTGTAAATTAAAAATTCATCTATAGAGAATTAGACACTTGAATCACTATTGGACATAGAAAGAGGGGTTGTTAAAAATACATAGTTTTTGAACAAAGATGAAAGGTATAGCATGGAGAGATTTTTATCCACATTTAAATGAAATTGACCTGCTTTTCTTGTTCATGCCTGAAGTATTCCTGCAATTGCATAAATTTGAACATTAAGCAGTATTCCTTCCATGTACCAGCGAGGCTCTTCAAATTTACATATATATATATATATACACACACACACCCCCCCTCTTGTACCCTGTATGTCTGTTGTATGACTTGGTCACACCATGCTCAAGAACCCTGGCAGCAGATGGAAAGAACAAGAATGGACAAACGTGTATTTAATTTTCCATTTGGATGTATAAAGACTAAACCAGACACAAACAGTAATGAAGTAATAATATTAGTGGCTTAGACTCAGATTTAACTACAGATTCAGCTGAAAGTGATTTGTATTCAGACTAAAGGGAACAAGTGGTTAAATGGTCTTTTTGTAGCAATAGCTGAAAGCCCTGACCAACTAGCCTGCCATTGCAGGGTGGGGAGATGGCAGCCAGCTGCCTCTGGGTGTCAAGAAGAAAATTGTCACATTGCATTGCCATGCTAGCCACTGTGCTGAGACCCAGCCGCTCCAATGCTGTCTCGTGCATTTTTCCAAGACGGCTTGTAAGAATCTCATGAAATCAGTCTGGTAAACCTCCACCTGAGCTTTTCAGGCTACCCTACTTATATTCTGTTTGGGGAGTCATCCAAATGAAAAACAAATTTGGAGCACAGCTGGGCAACTCTCACCTCTGAGCAGCTTCAGATAGCCCAGGGCTACAGGAGGACAGATGTGTCCTGGGGTGCAGGTTTCCCAGAATGGGACATGCCCTGAAACCCAGCTGTGATCCGATCCCAAAAATGGGCTTTAGTGCTTCAGACCCAGGGTGGTAAAATCCTGACAGACTTCACCATCATTCAGTGTTGTGATGCTATAATTAATCCCTGGTTCAGATACCAGTTATTGCAGATGCCCTTCTGCAGACAAAAGGGGACTATTCCCCCCCCCCCCCCCCTTTTATTTTTCTGCAAGTTCCCTGACCTAGAAACCTGACATTTTCTGCTTCACACTTATGCACATTTCAGCTCTTCTCCTTGAGTCCTGTTTAGGATCTATACTGACAGCAAAATGGCACAGACAGTAGAGTCTGCATCCACCCAGAGGAAATGAGAACAACACAACCTTGTCAGGATGCTCAGCCTCAGTTATTCCTCCTTTACTACCTAAATTCATTTATTCCAGCATCCATTTCAAATTATTGCTTTTCTGTACAACATTTTCTATATGCTACCCAGCTCCATAACTGTTCTCTCAGTACAGCAAATTGAAAGATTCCCCCCTGCTTTAACATCCCTTAAAACAGACACAGAATCCAGCAGTAGTTTTCCCTTGCTTCTTGAAAGAAAAGGGCAAAAAATAGCAAGAACATACTCCACAAACTGACAAACCTGCTTCCATTCAGAGCGCTGCAGAAACTGCCAAAGAATACTGGATTTGTGGGAGAATAATACTGATGTACGGCTGCCAAGGTCAGTCAGTCTTGTGCACTGGGATGGCAAACCAAACTTAACTTACATATGTAATGGCCATCGGCAGTCAACTTTAAATTTGGCACATGCTTCTTCCCCCCACCCCAATGTAAAAGGAAAAACAGATTCAAATTGTTCTGCCTTAAGCTGTTTTTCCTCATTTGTTTATTTTCTACATCTCTTCCAGCTCAAGATGCTCACAAGTACTGCTACAAGCATCAGATTCAGTGTTCAGCAAAGGCCTGAAGGTTTTCTCAGTTTCTTTGCAGACTGCTGGGATTTTATCTCATTAATGGTGTAGAGATGCCAGTAGGAAAGGTCATGAAAATAAGTTGGGTCATCACTATCTAATCCTCCCATTTCATCATGCATACGCATTTCTTGTGTCCATCTCCTGCCAAAAACTGGTATTTCATGTTCTTACCGACAGCAGCTGTTGCTTATGGTGGATATTACCATAGGCTAAGATGGATTACTCCTCTAACATCGTTACCCAGTCTAAGTAGAAAGGCAGATATCGTATGTACACCTACCACTTGCAAGGGAGCAGCACCACAGGGGGCTGCTGGAGGATGTCCTGCACCCTCAGGACAACCGGGGAAGGGCCGGGTGCCCTGGGCTGCTCCAAGCCCAGGGGTGGGTCCATGCAGGTCCGTCAGGGCCTTGCACCATCCTCAACAACTATCTTCAAACTACAAACTCCCTCTCCCCAGAGATGGCAAGTCACAAATGAAATAGCAGAGCTAGTGAAAAAGCGGTGAACAGGAGCTTTATCAGAATAGAAGAATGTGGAAATAAGCCCCCGCCATTTCTTACATTATCTGAGAGCTGTTCAGCCATGAATTGTCTGTAATAATTAGCATGAGAATATCTCCTTGATGACATTCATACTGCATAAAAGGGTCTGCGTTTCCTCCATCAAAGTGCATATTTATGAACTGAATCTCCGAAAGACGAAGCCTTTGATAGTATTATTTTAATATTTTTTGCATATGATTTAGAAGTTTAAACTTCAAGAAGCCCTAATAATAAAAAAGACTATCAGATTTCTGCTAGTCATCTCCGTTTCTAGTAAACACAAACACATATATGGGAGTCAGTGTTTAAATATGAAAGTGGTAGACTATACAAGATAGAACGGCATGAATAAATTTACTTTTGATCTTTAATGAACCTCAGAATAGTGACTTGAAAAACCCAACCTTGAATGCTGAAGCCATTATGTGATATATGGTTTTCTTATCTCCCATTTATTTCCTGACCCCAGTGACAGCCTGTTCTGAGTCACACTGAAAAAACTCTTCTTCCTGTGCATGTCTGTGTGCTCGCATGCTTCTGCCCCTTCGCTGTTCAATACCTCTTATTTTATATATCCAGTTACTGCAATTCCTCAGAATTTAAGCTTGATTCAAAACTGCACTCATCAAGGGCAGGATTACAGGATTCACCTCTGTCAGAGGTAGGACTGTGAGCACATATGATAGACATGCTGCCACCAGCTTGAGTTGCTTGAGTTTGACAGTCTTAGATGTGGGTAATGGTGGTTCCTCTTCTTAGGTGTAAAACTTACTGGAGGTTTGTCAGCAGAGCCTGCCCAAAGCTGCCAAACTTGTAGCTTCTTCTACTTATTAACTGTGATCCTGGGGTTATTTCTAGCCCTTTGTTTTAGCACCTACACCAAGCAGGTATCTGAAAGTTTAATACCTTGAAGTCTGAAAGGCAGATGATGGTTACTTTCTGAAGTGTTTATAGAGAGAATATTACATTTGGTTACTCTCCTTTCAGCAAAAGTGGGCAAGCATGTGAATTATCCCAGGTTTGGTCAACTCAGGCTGAAAGGGGACCCAGGGAGGTGATGGGCCACCAAACCTGGTGCCATAGGATGCTAGGCGCATTTTTTCCCAGACCCAAGTCCTCCCCACCTCTTCTGTACTGCCAATTAGAAACAATTCCGCCCATGGACTGCATCTGTTCCTCCTTTGGTTTGACCTTGATTCCACTGGTGAAGATATTAACCTGTCCATGATGGCTTTGGATCTGCAGCAGCCCACTGCATATCAGTGAACTGCAATATAAATAAGATTTGGTTTCTCACTAGTTTTTAGAGGCCGATAATGTAAAGTTTGGAAGGTTGAGGAGAAAATAAACTGAAATATTAGTGAGGTATGGTCTCTTTGGGAACAGAGAAGAAACTTTTACAGTGATATCGGAAACAATGTTTTTCTTACTACATGACACTGCCTGAAAATCTTCCTGTAAGCTTTCCACATGGAGTTATTTTATTTCAAAGTTGTCAATATTAGGCAATTATAATCCCTGTAGCTAAAGCTGCCTTCTTTTGTTAGAAAGCCAACAATTTTAAGTTGCATAATTTCAACAGTTACATTACTTAGACAAATCCTTTGACATTTGGCATGCATCTCTAAAGCTCCGTTTCTAATATAACGTATCTTCTATTAGGTAACAATAAATAATTTGTATTTAATTCATAAATGCAGATAGCAGCATATTTTACGCACCACCAAAATAATAAGTAGTGCATTTCTTACTCTTAGGGATAAGAATGATCTGGATGGATACCAGCTAAATCTCCTTACTAAAAAAAATAACTAATATTTGCTAAACAAATAACTATTCAAGGCATCTCAGTTTTTCTGAAAATTGAACAGAATATTCAGAATAAAAAAGTCAGGGAAAAAAATCTTCACACTTTAAAAAATGTTTGAAAAATAACAGTTTTGCCTGGCATGCATATCAACTGTTTAAAATAGTAAAAATAGTGAATGATTGTATTTGCAGAAAGATTAATAAAATGATCTTCCTTATGTTTCAGCTGTTATTTATCTTCTTGAGATGTAAGTACTTTGGTGCAAGGATTGACCTTTAGTGGCCAAATATGCCCTTGCTCAATATCTCTTGAGTATTACAAGAATAAAATTAGTATACAAAACCATAATATATTTATACTTGTGCTTATAAAGAAGAGAGTATTGTAGAGACCAGGTTCTTATCCTAATGAAGTTACAAATATTTTTGAGATCTTCAGTGAAGATTCATTTGTCCTGGTATTCCTCACTAGGTGGTGGAAGATTTGGCAAAGAACAATGTATTCAACACCAACAGCTGTTTAGAGCTATTCTGAACTTCTCCTGATGAAATACACAATGAATCTAAGTTTATGCCTCTTATTTATTTTTTAAAATTATTGATTTATTATAAAAACATTAATTTTATAAATATATTTCTAAAATATATATATATTATAAATATATTTATGATGGACTTTTTTTTGTCCAGAGATAAACTTAGACCATAATATACTATGTACCTACTTTGAGGACCATTGAGAGGTTTAAAGACTATACTTCAATTCTGCTGTGACTCCACCTTTTTATAAACCATGCCACCGTTATCTAGAAATAACTCTTACCACATCTTTTGCACCATCATTGCTTGGTTGAAACCCCACTGGGGATGATGGAGGTGAGCCCAGGCGCTCCATCTGCCCCCCACTCCCCGTGCAAAGAAAGCCACAGCCCCCACTCTGTGGCCTGGACTGGGGCCCGCAGCCAGCCTGAACATACCAACCATGGGGTCTCAACCTAGCACCCACCATGCTAGTGCTGTTTAGATTGGGCATCACTTGGAATAATCTGAAAACGCACGAATTTAACGCATCTCCACTTTTTTTTTTTTTTCATTATGAAACAAAACAAGAAATAAATGGGAGAAATCAGTCAGAAAATGGATAATAAGAAGAAAATGTTGACCTGTACATCACAACACAAACACGAACACTGTAAAATGCATGTCCCAATCAGAAAGCAACTACAAAATTTAGAATATGCAGAAGTGGCTGGGTGTTTTTGGAAAATGTTAATTCATTGCCACCAGATATTCTTGTGGGAACACACGCATCGGTTTTGAAGGATGGTTTTTCTTGGATCCAAGACAAAATTTCTGATCAGAGAAAAGAGAGGATAATTGGTGGTTCAGATGTTCGTGGGGCATGTGGGAATCCTCCCAACTCTATTCAAGTCTCCATTTTGCTTCTAAAAGGAAACTTAAATGCTTATCTCCCAGGTGAACATTTTAGCTATTGTCTAATCTAAGATGGGTGAGATGTCACAAAAGAGCTTCACAGGGTTTTAATTGCATCCTGGCTCTGCACAGGACATCTTTTGGATGCTTGAAAGAGCTGCTGTGACATGAAAGGATCTTGTCTGCAGCCCACTCCTCTCCTTACCCCTCCTCCCTCTGCAAAGCAAGTGAGAACCAGGAGCAAGCTTATAGTCTCGTGCTTATAAGGTTATCAGGATAAAAATTCATCCACATGAAAGGAGGAAAATAAATCCCGTTACCGTTAGGATTGATTTAAAAATCACAGTTGTTTTACTCATCGGTTTTATTCATAATTCGGCTTACAACTAAAAAAGATGAAGGGGAATATGTCCTGCTTTTCCCTTTGAGATTCGACAGCACTCCCATTGAATAGTTTTGCCATGAAAACTGGTGGTTGCTCAGTTTCCCCTGCTGCGTTTTTGGGCGTTCCACAAATGAAGAATAAAGAAGAAAATCTTGAAGAAGTGTAGGGGGAACACAAACAGAACAACTCAAGCAGTTAGAGCCCTCAGACTGACTTGTGCCAGCCCTTTTCTTGCTGTTTGCCGGCAAACTGATCAGTTGACAGTGTCTTTTTCAACTAAAAGGAGGTGTTTGCTCTTATTAATGACTGGAGGACAAATCTAGCCTCTAATGGCTGTGACTAATAGCCCAAAGTCTGCAATGTGCACTGAGCAGGAGCCTTCAGAGCATGTCAGAAGGAGACAAATTTAAGTCAGAGCTGTAAAGCTGGAGAATGGGGGTGAAGTCTTTAATTGCTCATATTCTCACTAGCACCCATTTATTCCTGCTAAAGGCATAATCTCTGGACGTAGCTCAGAGGCCTGGGAATGCCAATGTGATTACACATGCAAACATGCTGTGCACACCCGTATTGCCCCTGCCATTGTTGCAATTAGATGTCATCCTATCCATCTCTACAAATGTTCCAGCTGCCCAGCCTCTGCCAGGCAGGGTGTCTGCACAGAGGCAGAGGTCAGGCAGTGGCACATATGCAGTGGAGTTAGCCTGTTAAAAAGCCCCATCTCTGTTGATTTATTCCTCTGGCAATGTATCAAACAGGAGCTGGGAAATCTAGTTACCCCCCGCAAAGCCTTCCCAGTTTCCTACACTATTGATTAATGTATCCCAATGACTTCCACCATGTCTCTAGGGTTTCTGTGTTTGCACATCTGTAGCCATTTCCAAAACTTCCAATAAGTGGGTCTGCTGTACCTCTTTTTCTGATACCTGAAGGTTTGCGGATGCTTAGTGCATCTGTGTGTCGGCAGATCCTTGCTCTCCCAGAAACCTGTTTCTATGTTTGATTTCCTAGGACTTTGCCTGCCTCTTTGCAGCAATATGAAATTACCTGGAAACCCTTTCCTCGAACCAGTTTATTTTGTCCTGTACTTTGGCAGCTATTGATAAACATCCTCAGTTGAACGGATTGCACAGCAGGAAATCTCTCCCGACATGCAGGAAACGCCCTCTGTTCTTCTCAGATTACCTTAAGTGGTGAGGCTCAGTTTACTGCCAGCCACCTATGATATTGTTGCCTGGTTTTGCTATTTGCTGAACCTTTATTTTGTACTTATTTCACTCACATTTTTCTTCAATTATGGAACCATTCTACCTGACAATACTGCTAGTTCAGTTTCTCCCTCTCTGTAATTTCACGTGAATGCTCCCCATACTAAGTAGGATCTATTTTTACAGGTCTTTTACTCTGTGTTGTTTTCAGTTTGATTCTCTTGTGTATTCTGGTCAAGGGAAATCAGAGAGACAGATTTTGCTACTCGCTCTTACTCATGCTACAAAATGGCTTATTCAGGGAAGAGCATTCTGCAAGGATTAAAATGCCAAAAACCTGTGCTTTGATCAGGGAATGATATTTGAACACAGCGTACTGGAGGGTTTCAAGTAGATTGTGTGGTCTAAACCAAAAAGACAGTAGTGAACTACTAAAATGCAGTCAGTAGTGCATGTTCCTCCTTTTTTTTAAAGCAATGTCCATTTATCTGTTGACGCACAGCAACTGACTGATTTATTTTAACATCTCATAGCTAAACCCTGCAATTTTATTTTGGCAAGCAGTTTCCCAGGCAGGCAGAGTGAAGACTGCTCCCAGGATTTCCTTCACCAAAGAGCTGCTCTCCAGCAGAAATAGTTTGCAGCGCATCAGTAATCTCAGCAGCAAGGTTATGTGCGTGCACACTGCAAGACGCATCTTCAGGCACTCGGGGCTGAATATCAGCTCAGTGTAGACCGTAAGGCTGGTGAAGGCCACGACCGCAGCAAGGGGCATGATGTGGTGCATTGTAATCTGTTTGCCTTTAGCTGCCGTGCACATGCAACCCAGGCTGCTAAAGACAGGGGACCACAAAAGCTGCCTCTTGCCCACTCCTTAAACTGTTCATTCAGTGGCAGGTGATCAGCAGCCAGCTCGTGACCACGGCCAGTGAACTGTCCCAATGTGTCCGTTATCCCACGCCAAATGCCTAATGCTGCATCTGCTCTCCGAGATCTCGTTTCTCAGCTACTTTGAAAATGTGGTGGAAATAAATCCTCCTTCTGCATACGAGCAGAGTGACAGACCCCCCTCTCCTGCAGAAAGGGTGCTTGGCAGCAGTTACTAGAGCAGGCTGTAAAGTGCTCTGCAAAACAAGGACCACTGGCATTTGATGACCTGTTTCCTTGGTCAGTCTAAATCAATATACAGTGCTCTCTGTCCTTCAGCTCTTCAAAATGAGGAATTTGAAATCCCCTGTGGAGGTACAGCATTGCCAAAACTGACCTGAATGACCAAAACTGTGCAGCGTTTATCCCCTTTGGTTTTGGAGGCTGATGCTCTGCACCGCTCTGTGCCCTGAACAGACCGCACAGCTCTGCAGCGAGGGATCAGCTCGTCAGCTGGTTTTTCCAAATCTTGGTATATTATTTAAAACCTTTTGAGGAGACGTGTTACCTAGCTTGTATATTGGTCTCTCCCACTCTCATCCAAATAACAGATGACACCATTTAACTGCTAGAGCACATGATCCATCATTCCTTGCAACACCACAGGTGTACTGGCTACGCCATATGGCAACTTCTTATACTTGAACAGCCCCTTTGCATGTGTTCGCAGTAAAGAGTATTTATTAATCTGGATCTGGTGTCACATGCTGATGTGCTTAAGACAGGTCAAGTTTTGTAAGCCTCTCCCCACCTGTCATTTTGAAAGTCATGGTTTAGGCTTGGCTGATGATCAGCCGTCAGGGGTTTATAGCCTGCATATGTCAAGCTTCTAGCTTACATCTGAGCTGTGGTAATAAAATTTTAAATAAAAATTAGTGACAGTAATGAGACTTTTCTCCATTGACCCCAGAAGGTTTTGACACTTTTTCTTAGCAAAGGAACATTTACTTTAGTGATTTTCAGAACAGGGAGAGAGCAAGTTCTGTGCTCTCACCATTGATCCAGGTGCCAGAGCAAAAGCGGCAGCACTGCAAGGGGTAGCAGGGTCCCTGCTCCCAAGAACAAACAGACACTGACTGGAACTAGACCTCAACATCACAGAAATAATACTAGTAGCGCTTTAGACAGCTCCACATTTTGTTGCATCTTCTGTTCTTCTCGGTTTTCTTTAGGAGTTGAAAAAGAAACTTTTAAATGCCTGAAGGAAGGCTTATCCTAGGAGATTTCTGCTCTGCTTCAGCAGTCTCAAGGGATTCAAAGAAACTGTTCCAATCTAGTGGCGGGGGAGGTTTCAGTACTATCCCAAGAGTGCGATTAAGACACAAATGAGGTCAAATGCCGTACAACCAAACCAGTTTTTATTATTAAAAGTGAAGAGTGGTAGCGATAGGACAGAATGGAAGGAAAAGACAGAAATGAAGCAAGGATCTGGAATAGAGTCGCAAGAATAGTCACCACCATGGATCCAGCAGCATCCCATTGGTACTCAGTCTTCAGTTCTTCAGGGATAGGTGCACACACAGCAAAGTTTTCTGTTGCCTTTTAAGTTTGTCCTATCAGCTGATTAGCATATCTGCCCACTTTTAGGGGTTTTTCTCTGGTCCCACAGGTTTTTGCTGCATCCAGCTTCCAGGGCAGAAATGCTCACCTCTTATCAGTTCATTAGCAATGCATGATGCCTGGCATACACAATGGAGTCACAAATGGCTATAGGATGGAGCCACCGATAAACATTTGGTTTCGCTCAGTCCATGTCTCCCCCTTTGAGGCTTATCTAAGGAGTTTGACAATGCAACTGCAAGGCAGTGGGGGTGCATCCTTCGATACAATCCTGCTTCCTTGGGTGACATTCCTGTAATCCAAAGGCCCCAGCTTGTCCTTGAGGTTTGCACAGACACCAGCAATCTTGGAGATAGTCACTTGACATTTCGGTCTCTCACAGAAGCATTAATGAAAAGTGCCTTCAACTGCAGGGCAGTGAGCTCCTGCTCTCTAGAGCTCCATCTCTGCTACATTTAATCAGAAAAGAAACCTGTTAGATTCACTTAAAAAACCCCAAACCAACCAACCAACCCAAAGCAATATTAGTAGATCTGATTTTTTTTCCATTGGAGAGTTGCAATATTCCAATATTTAAAAACTATTTCTATGTTTCTTTGAGCACTGTGAAATGAATAAAGGAGATCAACCTATTCCTTTTGGTTTTTGCATTCATCCATTGCCCACCTCCTTCTTAAAAATTAAAATAAAATTGGGGTCTGATGATCATTGATTGTTTTAAGACAACATATATCTCCATGATTGAGGCAGAAATCTTCTCCGTGGTTTAGGCACCAGTCATAATTCTACTTAAAAATCAAGTGGAGGTGAAAGCACTCTGCTGAAAACCTGAAAAGATTTAAAACAAAAAATTACTTCTCCATTTTATGTCAAGTCTTTAATAAAGTGATATTTTCCCTCGTCTTACCCTCTGAAATGTACCGGAATTTTAAACTTTATTTCCACTTTTTTATTTAAGTGGACACCTACTTCGACATCTTTAAAGCTATTTGAAGTTCAGATATTAAACATGAATAATTGCCTCCTGATTTCAGTGCATGATGAAATAAAAACTGACAATGCATGTCTTCTGGTGACATTCACACCTGCATCTGTGACATAGACTTGTAATTTGATGAAAATTAACTTCACTCTGGACTAGAAGGGCAAGGTTTAAAACAGCTTCAGTATGATATTCTGCATCACTTTTCTTCCTTCTGATATGGGGCATGGGGTGGCAGGGGCAGGGTGAAGGAGTGGATGAATAGGTGAAATCTGAGTGTTTTTCAGTCCTTTACAGCTTGAAGCATCTCATTGAATGAAAAAAAAAAAAAAAAAAGAACATGGATGTCTGAGTGTCTTATCACAAAGTTCTTTAGAGAGGTAATAGGAAGACAGAAACTAGTTGATCTCCAACATTCCAAAGCCCAAGTTTCTCAGTTATCCCCTGAAATGATTATCAAAAAAAGTGCAACAACTCCCTGAATTTCCCTTAGCCACTTTCTTGAAGGCTAAGCACTGTTCGCTGAAGAGATGCTAAGCTTGTACTTGGGAAGAAGTGCACCTCAGAAGTCCACACTCGGTTCATGGACAGGGCATGCAACAGAAAAAACAACAGTGACATTAACTGCATAGATGATGTCATGAATTATTCATGCCCTTTTGTGAACACAGTTAAGACCTGTGGGTGTTAAAGTATAGCTACTAAAGTAAAAAAAAGTGTATTTTAATGAAATATAAATATTAGATGGAATTTTACATGGAAATACTCTGGAGTCTTACACATCATTTCCAGGGAAGGAAAAAGCATATTTTTGAATCTCTTGAGGTGCCAACTCATTAATTAGTATGGATATGAAAGATATATGCTTAGATGCGTCAGTCAAGCAATTATTGGGGAAGTATAATTTGAGAGTATAGTCTGGCAATGATAAGTTATTTTTATGCTCATTTATATTCATTTCATTGACATTTTATTTAGCAGGATCTAAACAAGTAGAAGTAAAAACTGCTGGTGCCAAGGAGACCCGCTTTGGCGAGCGGCTTCCCATGTATCAGTTCTTGGCTGGAGGCAAAGGAGGAATGAATGGCTCCTGAAGAAGGTCACTAAGGAGTTCGTCTGGGACCATGGCACGTTCCCCTTGCAGAACACTGGTGAGGCACAGACCTTGCTGCAAGACCCATTGCTCCACCACTGTTGCCCAACTTCCAGATCTCTGAGTGGGAGTTGGGTGGGGGTTACCCTTCACTGTCCTCATTCCTTGTCTGCTGCTTGTGCTGCTCAGCAAACCTGTTCCCTCAGGCAGACTGCGAGCAAAAAGGTATAGAGGATGGTAGTGCTGCTGTCATGAGAAGACTGTTCCTCTTCTTTAAAATCTCTTCCTTTGAGATGTGGAAAACTGAGTTCTCACATCCTCTAGCATCCAGTCCTGCTTCCAGAAATTCCATGAAATAGAGGCTGTGGAAGACAGGTCAGGCCCTGTTCCCTAAATGCTCTCTACATAATAGCTATGTAAAAGTAGTATGAAAGAGATTGATGTCAAGGACCTAGTCTCCATCTCCATCCATGGATTTCTACCTAATGTGGCTGATTTAGCTAAAATCCGAATAAGAGAATTTCAGTCTATGAAACTTGTTAATGTTAGAACAGTTCATATTTATGTTATGTTTGTTATACAACATAAATGTCCACCTTACAGGTACCTTTAACCTGGAGTGGTTAATTAGACTATTTCATTATTATTATTTTGCTGGGCATGCTCCAATTTCCATCTAAAATGTTATTTCTTTTATGACTGGACTTGAAGGACATTTGTTAAAATTATTTCCTTGTGAAGGATAAACCCATTCTCTACAAGAACCTTTCATGCACCATCCTCTGTAACGTGGATATGGGATGAAGGCAGGTCAGGATCAGGTCCTCAGATAGAGACCGTTACCACACACATATGACAATGACTATGTTTTCAGCATTGGTCAAGTGTGCTGAAAGCTCTGTCCCATCAGAGTGATTTTCCCTTTCAGTTTCTGAAGTGATTTTTCAGGACTTTACATACCTACCCTTCAAAGCAAGGCTGCGCAGTGAAGCGTAGGAATGAGCAGTCCTCAGAGCTCTTAGTGTTTTTAGCGTTTTGTATCACTTACAACATGCAGGCTGAAGAGAGCCTGAAACCTCAAAGGCACCTTTTTAATTCAAAACCTTCTGGGAGGCAGTCTTTTTTTCGTGCGGCTTTGCCAGAAGAATTCAAATGACTTCTCCCATTGACTTCTTTCATTCACTCTGTGCATTTCTCCACTCATTTGCTGCAGACTGATTTCGTGATCTCCATTTTTCTTTGATACTGACAAATGGGGATCAAAAAGAGAGGCTTCACTGCAAAGCAGAGTCAAGCACAGGTTTTGACTCTTTTGCATGGCACTTTCTATTTCATCACTTTTGGCAGCCCAAGGCGTCACAGGCAAATGTGAGGCATCATCGTGCCCTGTAACAAACATAGTAACTGCTTAATCTTCTCTTTAAGCCCCCTTGCTCTAGACTGTGGTGGTGTAGGATAGGTATCTTGCATGACTCATCACTCCAAAACTGAGACAGCTTCCCAGCGTGTTCTTTTAATAAAAAATCTCTACATTTTACATACTGTTTGGAATTTGTCATTCTGTCTTCTCGAGGATAGAAAGCAAACTCTCTTTTGAAACTCTGTGTCCACTGTTTGCTATATTTGTGGCTGAGGAGAAAAGTACTCTGGTAGTATGTAAACAGCTGAGAGGGAATAACCTCTGTGCCGGGAATGCATCTATTTTCTGGTAAACTTATGGACTTGGAGGTCTGTACGCTGCTTTCTTTCAAAAACAGCTGAATAGTCTGACAGTGTGAACATAAAATAACAGAAGTAGGGCTGCCAATGTTATGAACTGAAACATCAGGAAAGGAAGTATTTCTCCCCCTGCTTTTCAGGAATATCACACTTCTTTTTTCTGAGGTGTGGACTAATTCGGGTCTTTTGTGTTCGACAGTCTTTTGTAGAGTTGCATTCAGTTTGCAAGTGGCTTGCAAGTGAGACAGGCAATCCAGCCTGTGAGAACGGGGGCAACAGCAGCAGAATGCAGCAAGTTCACAGAGGAGAAACTCAGCTAGCCAGGCCTCTCTGGTGCATCTGTAACACAATTAAATCCCCATAATGACCTTCATTAGGCCCAGCATGTAAGTCAATACAAACAACTTTCAACACGATGAACATTTTCCCTCTAAAAAGTAACCTTTTGTTTCTATTGCTTTTGTACTGTTTTAGCCATATGCTAAATATTATAATGCTTCATTCGCATTTACCCTTCACATATTAAGGTGAAAACTCTGACCTAGTGCATTCTAATTACTTGCCTTATTAGCTTCACATTATATCAGTAATGGTGTGATAGCCAACATAATTACTAGGACTTGAAAAATTATACTTTGCTGTACTATTTCATGAACTGTGAGACAGTTCTCTTTTCTTATTAACTTTCTTATTTAATGGGTCGACCAGATTTTTCATCTACCTAGACCATTGATCAAACTGATAATTTTAGATTTCAGCTGCAATTGAGAAATTGCCCCTTAAAACAGTGAGAGATATGTTTTATATGAGAAAATAGACATTTATTATTCTTCTTTGTTTCTTATTGACAGGCCACCACAATTAAGCAGTGACTGCATGCTGTTTGAATGCCATTTTTAACTTACAAAGCTTCATGAAATTTAGACATTTTCCTCAAGGAAATTATTTTTGTTCTTTTTTTCTTTTGTCAAATTTCTATTTTTGTATTCACTAAAATTTTGCCTTTGTTGATTAAAAGCTTTTTTCACTTTCTGGAAGGAAATAGAACTTTCACACCTTTTCCTTATTTAAGTAACATGCTAACTTTCAATCAAAACCCAGCAGGACTGGCAATTTTTTACCACTTTACTCTAGATGTTGAGTCTGATTCAGAGAGTTGTTCTGATCCCAAGTATTTTTAGTTTATAGTACGAAGATGCAGAAGAGACTGTTTTCTTAAAAGAGACTCCTACTGAATGGAATAACAAGATTCATGTAAGTAGTCACACACCTGCCCTTAGGTGGTGGTCCTCTTTGATAAAGAAAATTGCTGCAATGCCAAAATGAGTAGACTTTTGGAAGCCGTCAAGGCGAGAGACAGCTGTTCTCTCCACCTCAGAGCGGACTCAGAATGCCTGGTTATCATCAGGAGCTCTTCCTTCACTTCACTTTGGATCAAGCCCTTGATGTAAAGATATGGCTCTTTTCTCTTTTTAGCAGATGGCTATGTTACACCATTCTGCAAGACAAGCATGCCTGGGCCAGGACTGCAGTGCCTCCCCCAGCACATGCTTTTTCCCCTTCATGGATTAGGTTTGTCCATGCTCCCCGGACACTGGCCCGGACTTCTGCTTACAGGGAAGAAGTCCCAGCCAGTCTCACCGATGTCATGTGCCCCTGACAGAGGGGTAGCTCCGAGGCATTTCTGGAATATTTGTTCCCAGACCATGGAAGCAGAGGGTGAGTCCACAAATATAAGTAATTTTCAGTGAAATCATCTCGGAAGTCCCTGGATTGAATTAATCAGCAAACCATCTCTGGCACGTTTGTTTGGAAGCAGTCACAGAATAACCTCCTCTTTTTTTTGGCAGATGAACCTGTACTTTTGCAGGGCTGTGACAGCTGAAAGAGTTTGATGTTGTCTTGACTCAACATATCAGTCAGAAGCTTTCCCTGTGAGGAAATCTATGTGTACTTCAGGCTTATTTATTTGTAAAAAAATTCAAGCTGACTCCTTATTAGTTTTTTGTTTGGTTGTTTAGCTTCCTGCCCCCCCCCCCCCCCCTTTTTTTTTTTTTTTCTAAGCAGCAAAATGAAATGTATCTTCTTTCATTGCTGCCCAAATGAAAGAGAAAGTTGTTGGGAGAGACACAGACACAGGACTTCAAAGTTCACTGTGAGAATTTCACTGAAGGATAAATCCCTTCAGAGCTCATCTCTCTGACCAGAAAAGTGGAGCTATGCATCATCACCCATTAAAAAAATCCTTTCTCCCTGTGCCGCTGTGCAATCAACACCTTCTCCCAATTTCACAACTGCACCTTTAAACCAAGAGGAGATGGTGTAAAAATGGCCAGTGATTATTTAATAAATAATATAAAATTGCTTTTTTGTGTAGCAGAGAACACCCGAAAATGTATTCTTCCTGAAAGATTTTGATGGGGTGCTACTTAATTCTATTGTGCTTGGTGCAGTCAGTTTAATAGTCCTGATTTTCCTTGACCTCTCTGCATGAGGAACATTATTATAAAAGGAAGTATATAAAAAACTAAAGGTAATAGCAGAGACAAAAAAGGTAAGAGGCAGTTTGAGCTTGAATGTGAGCCACCAGTGTTAGTGCAGACCTACAGGTGGCTTGACACTTGCCTGCTTGAGTGATCAGGGCTCAGTTCATGCTGCATTTGAGATTAGTGGAGGTATTAAAGCCACAGCCCTCCATATTAAAGAAAGGGAGGTGAAGGCAGAGAAATTTCAGTCCCAAATTGGATAAATTTGCCAAGTCTCTGGCTGCAGTGCAACACTCATTTATTTGCAGGTGAATTTAATAGACAGGATGTTGAATAAGGAATTACTTCCCAGAGTGGTATATTGGGATTAGGTAGAATCTGCCTAAAGCCAGAACAATAGGTTGCTTTTGTGCTAATTTGTGCTTTAAAAGTGATTAAATGCACCTGACATTTTAGGTAATCTTATATATTTAAATTAATATTAAACTCAAACTGTGTTTTTGGAGTCTTTTCTTCACTGTCGCATGCCTATGTTATAATACACATTGTATAATATATAACTATGTATCTTGTGGTTTCCTGATAATTTGAGCAAGAGAGGCTTTTAAATTAGCTATTAAATTACCATTCAGAGATCTGATCATCTTCTAATTTCCGTGCAAAGTCCTCCACAGGGGATAAATCTAGTTTAAATGTTCTACTCTTCCTATGATTTTATACTCTGGCTGTAAGATATAACATTTCTGCATTTCTAACAGAAATACATTACAACCATGTGAAAGGTTTTACCCAAGTTTTGTCAAATAAGTTTATATTCAGTTGTAAATATATCCAGAATTATGAAGAAAAACATGATTTCTGGTTTTGTTCAGTTCTCCTACCTTAGCTACATGTGTGATAACTGAGTAATTTTGAAAAGCACAAATAGCAGTGGGTTTTTAATTGTTGGTTGTCTTCCCAAGTTCCCTTATTTACTAGAAGAACTGAAAATCTGCATTTTATTTCTTCTGACTTTTGGGGCAGATATTTGCTAACAGCTTTTCTGATCAGTGAACTTGCAAAGAGTTTTCTTGAGCTGAAGCAGGGGGTGAGTTTCTTTCCTGCTCTGAAGAAGATCTGAAGCACGTTTGGTGCTTTCCCCTTGCTATCCGTGGCAGGAGCCGTGCACCGCTGTGTCATGAGCTGCTGGTGCTACTGCAGTATGGGAGCGCCTTGGCTACACTGGATTTGAGAGGCATATTTGTTCAGCAGATGTAAACAGAAAAAATATACAGCTCAAGGATAGTTAGAGAGTAGGATAGTAGTGGGGTACTCTGGGCTTCACTTCCCTCCCTTCTTGGGTCTTCCTACCATTGCCGCCTTTCCATCTGACCCCCATTATGGCAGATCCTGTTTCCTGACTGTGGTCAGCAGACCTCAGAAATATTTGTCGCATTAGCTGTTCCTTCCTTCTTCAACATTATTGCTCAAAATAGCGTCTGTTGGGACAAATAACACTGTGCCGTTGTGGGTGTCCACACTGCTGAAAATGGATAACCTGTGTCCACATAAGCTATGGGGAAACCTGGAGAATAAAAATGAGCATAGCCCAATTCTTATCTGTTTTGTGAGTTTTGTCTCACAAGGTGCTCTCAGTGTTGAGTTCTACTTCCTCCTGCAAAACACCTTCTAGTAATGTTTTGTCAATGACAGAGCCTTAGCTAGGAATTCTGTCATCTTCTCCTTGACAAAATGAATATAAATAGAAAATACAATAAAACAGAGTTGGCCTAGCCTTTAATATGTAAAGTAGTAATGATAAAATCAGAAATACTATATCTGAAACCAGACTGAACTCGTGCCCTTCTTTTGCAGCCTTATTGAGTTAATTTAGTAAAAATAGATATTTACGTTGTCACTGAGTTTTTGAGCCTATAATTGCAAACTCAACATACAAGTTCAATATATGCTTTTTCTGGTTCCCATGGGTTTCCACAACTTAATAACTCTTTTCATGATGCACGAACTAAGCTTCAATACCTGCATTAGCCTAGCAGAACTATCTCAATTGATATGATAAAGTTATAATTTTGATACTGTGTTCTGTTGAGTACAAAAGAGCATTCAAAATTGCTGGAACAAAATGCTTTTCAAATATGGTTCATTCTCTGGGTTTACTGCTCTGTATTAACATGACCATTCACCATAGATGTGTGGTCTATTCTTTTTTTCATTCCAGCTGCACAAAAATATAATTCCACGGGCCACAAGCCGTGATCCACTGCTAAAGCAGTAGGATAAAGATGCCTTTGTCTATCTCTATAATGGACTAATCTATTCCTGGGCAGGTTCCAGAGCATATTTCCAATAAATTCTCACTATCACAAATTGCCTGGACATATGTAACCCCAAAGGATACCATTAATTTTGCTTTGATACAGATTATAGCAGACTAATTATTTGTTCCTTTTGAGGTTCCCACAGATGGGGTATAACTATAGCCATTGTTAAAGGCTAGCATGTGCCTCTCTAAGAAATGTATTTACCTCTCAAGGTTTACTTTCCTCCTTTGTTCTTCCATTGTCCTCTAACAGTCTCAGAAGTTATTGTTATTGGGTACTAATTTAATAAAAATGCAGGAGATTCTGACTGAAATGATAACCACCAAAGATATTCAATTGTTTTTCTGTGTAACAACTCTGATTGAAATTCCGTTCACAGCAAACTCGAAGGCAAAATTTCCTTGGCTTCTGTGGGGGACTGGAATTTCATCTAAGGTGAATATTGTTTTTGATTTAGACACAAATATCTTATAACAGTTTCTGATTTGCAAGTCTCGTCTAGCATAATACCACATTAAGCAAGCCAAAAAACATAATCTAAAGGATATTGTCAAGTGCAGGCTGAACATATATTCATTTCAGGTGCTGTATGCTAAATACAAATCTCTTTACCTGGCATATGATGTCTACCAGGAGATAATGTTATTAGTTATGTCTCGTGTGCTGTAGAGATCATCACTTTCAAGGTAGAGAAGGACAGCAAAAGAAAGAGCAATGTAGCAGGAATGAAAGTAGCAGTGGAAGAGAAGAAAAAACTGTGGTAGGGAGTGACTTTTAAGTGATGCAGAGATACTTCATAAATACTTGAATTCTTTTCTAACAGTCCTCCCCGTGAGCAGGATCCATCCTGACTGACTCTTCAAACAAAATATATGCAAATAAATCCCAGTTTTACTTTTTATATTCTGTGTTTCCTTATGTACCTCTGCGAGAAAATGATTGAAATGCTCAAGCTCAAAACACCCAAGGCTTAACCAGCTAGTCAGCTCTCAGTATTTCAGGAAACAGGTGATAGAAATTTCTTGAATCCACAGTTTCCTTGTAGCAGGAAGAGCTATCATAATACTATCTTTTAAAGAAAGACATAAAGCAAGCCAATATATGTACATACATATATGTGTGTGTGCATGTATCTACCTACCTATTTATATCTTTGGGTTATGTGTGGGAGAAGTGGAGAGGATTTTTCCCATTCTAAGCAACTACCTACCCTATCAATATGTATGTATTTCAGCACTTGCTTTTTTTCTCTCCATTAATTCAGACCTTGAATATACATATTTATTTTTAAATAATCACAAATTACCCATGAAATGTTAAATAGGATAATGAACTCATTAAGCATTAATCACATAACATAGTTCAAGCATGAAAGCAGGCTATTCACACACATTTCTAGAGTTATCATGAAATGTAGAGTGATTTGAGGAAACCAGGAAGACCAGCGGTTAAGGTGGTTGCACAGGACCTGAGAGATGGCAGTACATTTCATCATCCCACTGAAGACATTTTGGGTGCTGCTACTAAAGGATCGTACCTGCCTTCACATCATTGGAAGAGTGATAAAACATCTCAGTGGGAGGGGAGGACAATAAGCACATGATGGGGCTTGGGGGGAGCAGCTACAGAAGCAGTCATCTGTTTGAGGATACAGTTAAAACGCAAGCACTTTCAAAGTTACACATATTGGTTTAGGTTAAAATTGCTTAAGTTGAAATGTCAGTGTAAAGATTTTTTTTTTTTTTTAAATGTGTTCATTTAACACTAAATTTTGTATCCTTAAATAGGTCAGGGAGAAAAATCTTGACAAAATAATTTCAGGTCAAGTGGAATGTTTTGTTTGATATAAGGCTTTTTTTGGTAAGAAGTATTGTTAGTATGATTTAATCAAATGTAAAAGAAAATAGTTAAGCTATGTTGAAATTTACTTTGTATAGTTCTAGTGACAGAAAGCGTTCATTTCACCATGAGGCTTACATATATTGGGGATTCTATCACTGCAGACACTCATTGTGCCAACAGCAAGTATTTTGTTAATTCTTCATTCTTTTGCAAAACTTATCAAGGTTTTTGCTTGGCAATTTACTTTTTACTTGGCAGTCTCTGTGAATAAAAATATTCTTTCAAACATTTGTAAAACCAAAAAGAACAATTTTATCAATTAGATTCTTTACAACCACCCTAAAAGAAATTATATTTTAAGTGCCCGTAAAGTAGCATCTTGCTATTAGATAATACTCATTTTTCTCAGTATTTTGTAAAATAATGGAGTTAAATGGCTAGTCTCTTGCCCTGACTTAGAATCTCAGCTATCCAGAAGCCATACTTTCTGCTCTAAGGATTGTGATCTTGTGGCTGTATCCAACATCTGTGTCATGAAGATGCATCAACCAGGGAAGACCTCTGACAACTTGGAAGGGCGCAGGATTTGCACTTGTCTGTAGTCATTCAAATCATGACAAACTGAGTCAATCTGTGAACACTGGAAATGGGCCGTTGTTGAACTACGCCAGTAAATTAAATCATACCCACATGCTGTATAGCATCCCACTGCCTAGAGATAAGTGCTGTAAATATAGCTTCTTTCATTTTCTGAAATACTATGTATCCAGAAATACATGCAATTCATGGATATTTTTTATTTTTGTGAAATAAGCAGAAGTGCTTGGGGATTATTTTTTATAAACAAGCAATAATAGCAGACCAAAAGGGCATTACCATGGAATTCAGGTTTCTTAACCTTAATCTCTTGCCTCTCTAAATACAAACAGTGGTTAAATACAAATCCTTGACACGTAACAGAGCACACCAGGATTCAGAGTGGCACTTCACTTCCAGTCTTAGGGATAGCTTTAGGTGCCTCTTCTGTCCCAAACTACATTAACCAACACTTCAGCTTTACGGATGCTTTACCTTAGACACGTCAGGAACTGAACATGAGAGCACTGTTGGACAAGGTCCAGTGCTCTCCTCTCGCCGTGATACTGGTTCTCTTGTTTTCTTGTCCTAGACATGTTTCAATTCAATCCTGCATGTCAACACACACCTTATTTAAAACTCATAGTTAATTCTATTGATCTCAATGATACTGCTCTCACCCACAGAAAAATTCCGTACCTTGCTGAATTATGGACTTTGTGCCATAATGACATTAGCGATATTGGACCAAATTCTCCAAGGCATTAATCCAGTAGAGGTCAATACAGTTATCCTGTAGCCTGCACTGATTATTATGCAGTGGGTATGCAATGCTCCGAACTCAGATCTCAATATGCAAAAATGTATTGCAATTAAAGGGCAGAAAAGGGTGTCAAGAACCAGCAGAAATGTTCTTCATACAGAGGATTCACATGTTCCCTTCGCACTGCACCATGTCACTGAGATGCAAGCTATGACGGTAACAGTTATTCATCCTCATTTGGCCTGTAAGGACACTATACCTCAAATAACATAAACAAGTCTGCTCCTTCCTCCTGAGGTTCAGCATACTTTCTGGCAATATATTTAGCACATACCCAGCAGACTTTAGCATTAAAGATGTGTTTTTATGGTTCCCAGTAGTCAAACAGTGTGAGAAGGATATTCAGTTATGATAAGCAGTGTTAATAACAATACATTTATATTCATAAGGCACCCACAGACTGGAGAATTACACATGTTAACTCTTACCATAACTACAATAAGAATTTAATTAAAAAAATTAGGGAAATGGGAGTCCAATAAATTCTATAATTAGCCAGACACACACACACAAAAAGCAATCTTCCCCCTCCCATTGTCCCTTTTCACTTATTCTGAAAAAGTCTCCAGAAACATGTATCAAAAGGAATAAGAAAAGAGATGGATTTTACATCTAGCTACTTCTCCACAGGTGACATTAAACAGTTGTTTGAAATGTTGTTTATGAGGGAGTTCCAGAACAGAGAAACACTGCTATGTTATTTAGGAGAAACAGACTCAGAGAACAGTTCCATTAAAATGATTTCATAATTCTCTCACCATGCCTTAAACCTGTTTTAACATGTCAGGCAAAGCTTCATCATTGCATGAATCACCTAGTGATGCAACATTAGGAAATTAAAAGGTCCGTTTTTCTTATTTTCACCAGGGGGTAGGTTGGAGGAAAGACTGTGCAGCAGAAGAGGACCTGCATCACCAGAAGTGCTGATTTTCTGACCCTCATATACCCAAATGGGTATAACTAAGAGCACGCGTGAATCTCAACTGAGCTATTTAGGTTCCAAGTGCAATGTAAAAATAGAAAAACACACCCCTTTCTGTGCAGAGAACATAATTCCCTTGCAGTTGCTGTTACACTCTTTATTATTTATCAACTAAATAGCGTGGTCCTTCTATACAGTAACTAGTCATGCCAATCTAGACTGCAGAAAAATTCTTTAAAACACGCTTGACCAGCAGGGAGTTAGGTGCATTTGTCTTTCATTGAAGGCAAGAAAATATTGCTTCTCTTGTGCTCAGAGTGCAGGACAGTCTAGATTTTCACTTTGCATTCAGTTTGTTCTTCTCTGCCAAAGTTCTCATAAAAAATCCCTCATACAAACATGAAGAGGCAGACACTTTATTGACTTCTATTATTCATCTTTTATCTAATGCAAATTCACTAAAAAGAGAATGAAATAATAATTTCTTCTAAGAACTGCTGAGACAAGTTCCTTATTTTCTAAAACCCAAATTGAGCCTATTCAAAGTGGGGCTTAGAATCTGGTGATACAGATATGCAGATGGCAAATTATTTGTAGTTGGTGGATTGTCTAACCCAATAGTTATAGGGAGGAACTAGCCACAAAGAATAGCCAGTTTTTCTCAAGCTTTTTTTTTTTTTTCTTTTTTTTTTTTTTTTTTTCTTTTTTCCAAGGTATTAATGTGGTTCTTCAAAAACATTGAAAATAGCAGTAGCCACAAAAAATTAAAACATACTGCACAGGAACAGACTTGTTTTCCTAGACCTCTCTGTCACAAAGAGCTATCAGATGGCAGTGTTACCAATTGCAAGTATGAGTAGCTTAAAATGACCTCCGTCACTCAATCTGCTCACTCAAACATGGCAAAACTGATTGCCTTCTACCTTGCCATCTTCCATTATTGTAGAACTGGAGTATGCATTACATATGGGTTTCTAATGACTGACTTACAGAATATTAGTATATCAGCTGAGATATTACTTGCTGGTATGGTCTTCTGTCCTTTCTAACAAGACAACGGGCTGCAACTGATAACACGCTTGCAAGGAAAGGCATAGCAGCCAGCCTGTCCCATCTTATTCCCCATATGTTCCTGTAAACACTCTACTGTCACTTGTAAGGTCACTTATTTATGTCTACAAATACTGCTCTTGGTCAGTCCCATCCTTGGTGCTGATGACTAGGGGAGAAGCCAGAGGGAATGGGTCCTCTGGCTCCAGACATCCTCTAGCACTAGGAAGAGATCCTTCAAGAAGAGGCCAGGGGGAAGACATAGAGATGTTAGAAAGCATTAAAAATATTTAATCTGTCGTATTTCCATTCTCTCCCCTCTCCCAATCTTGGTGATATCAATGACCATCTCTTACTGCCTGCACTCAGCTTGCTCATAAAATTGTCAACAAGACAACATCTGCATTTCCGTTTATTCCTCCAAGTCAGTTATACCAATAATAGCTCTGTCTGCCATCATCTCCAAAACTGACTAGGAAAAAAGATTACAGAGGCATCATTTAAATGATTGCTTCATGCAACAGATAGCGTATAATTTCTAAGAAAGGGTTGCCCTCAGATAGCCCAATCTTTGAAGGAATGGATTTGAAACAAAAATAGACTGATTAATGAATGTATAATCTTACTTGAGAAAGAAAGTGGGAGGAGGAAATCACAATCAACCCTAAAAGGAGTCTTAAACTGTCTGCAATAAAGTGATTTTGAATGAAAGACTCAAGCTGGTAAACATACTGAAAAGGGCAGAGAGCGGAGCTCTACCTCTCATGAGAAGACAATTTGATGGGGGAGATAAAGACTGGAAGCTGGTTTAGTCCACTTAAGTATCGCATACTTCAGGGGTTTCAAAATATAAGTATGTTCCTAACAATATAAATCCTGTACAAGACATCAGCATATGAAATTATCTTAATAAGAGATTCACAGGTTTCAAAAAGCAGCTCATTTTATTGGGGAGGCAGCATTCAAAGCAGCACTTCAGCTCCCTGCTGCATCCATTGGGTGGGAAATTGAACCAGAATGATTATTCTAGTGTTGCCATTTGTATCTCTGTAGTAAGGCTTGTATCAGCACTTACCTACACTGTAAAACCAGCATTTTAAAGATTTTTATTACCACAACATCAAAAAGTTTTTTGCGGGTTATATTTGGTTCATACAGCCTCTGTGTGAAAGCAATCCTTATTTCACAAGTTTGGAAGATGTAAAACTGACTTCATATTAGGCTATGGATATAAATATTAAATAACTGGACATTTACAGGTTTTAGAGATTACCATGTTATTCTAATTCAATATTGACTTAATACATGAATTTGCACAATATTTAAGTTACTACCATGGTCTAAATCAATGTTGATACAAACTAAACTGACAATTATTTATATTACTATTAATGCTCTGAATTTCAGTGTTACTTAATCAATAAATAGGGTTGTAATTTGTGTCAGGTGGCTAAAGCACAGGGACGGTTTCTGGCCTAAACATTTCACTACACATACTGAAGAGTATTTACAAACTAGTTTATAATTACTCAGCTGCTTAGCTGGGATGAATCAGCAAAATATTTTTAACACTGATAGGAATTTTCTAGTTGCTATCAGATCACAGCACAGGCAGCTCTGCCACAGCTACTTGCTCTTACCCAGCAACATTCAAGCAGGTATTGGCAAAGCCCAGACCAAAACCTTGATCTGACTGAAAAAAAAAACAAACCCAGGCCTTTTTCAATTGTCACATCCTTTCAAATGAGAATGAAAGCAGCTGTTTGGGATACAGCCCCAAAATAAGTTGGAGGAGCCTCTGCATAAAAACCTAGCAATGACTTCTTAGTTGTCCCTTATTTCAGTCATTCATTCTATTTCCAGGTCTAGTTTCACAAAAATCCACGAAGAGACACCTCTTTGAGAATGTAGGCATTAATTTAAACATATATCATACCATGATGCTAATTAAGTTCCAAAAATGTAGGGTTTTTTAGAAAAAGGTATTCACAGTTTGTGACCATTTCAAATCACCACCAAATCCCTATTGTGATAGATTTAAAATAATGACAAAAGTATTTGCCAAAATTAGGGACTGGAGGCGAAATATATTTAGAATGTAGAATAAGAAGGAAAGATAATTTCCATGATTTATTTGGTCTGTAGCAGTACCTATGAGTACCGTGACAGTCCTTGCCCCAAGCATTGAACAATTACAGCGCTATTAATGCAAAATGCATCTAGTAGATGACACTAGTCAGGTCCGCAGGGGGCATATACTGGGTTGTAGCACCCCTCTTAAAATGCTGTTAAAATAACTCTCAAAACATACTTCGAGCCACAAGAAAAAGTGATACAATTCTTTCCCAGATCTTCCCCATTCACAGCGCACAGACCTGTGAAGGGCGCAAGAATAAAGACTGGGACTTGATCTGTTCAGCAATTTCCTAAAGCTAATACTAAATTGTTGTATGCCTCTGATGAGGCTGATTACTATTTTATTGTTTTTAAGTCATGTACTCTTTTATTTATTAAACAACAACCACCCAGGTTCCCACTTCTTAATTTTCCCTTTGACAGTAGACCTTTCATATTCCTGTCTGTTTCTTTTCTGGAATGACCTTTCATTACTTTTATTACCTTGCTAAGAAAGAACGTTCAAGTATTCTGCAGGCCATCTTCATCCACATTTTTCAACCAGATTCATATAATCTTAGTAATGTATCAGTCATTCACTGGCAAGTCTGACAGCCTGTGAATTTATTGGGCGCATCATCTGGTCTATGACTAGCAGAAGAAAAAGATGTAAAAACCATTTGCACAATTTAGTACATGGCACATTCAACACTGTGTTCGATAACAAGCAGTGGTTCCTAATTCTCGATGGGAGGAAAGATGCCAAAATCTAGGAATGCTCTTTTGGGCACTGTGAGGGACATTAAGCATTTTGCTCCAGTGCCGTATCTGTGTGTGATGGTTTGACTCTGGCTAAATGCCAGGTATCCACCAAGTCGCTCTATCACTTCCCCCCCCCCCCCCCCCCCCCCTTCCCTTTGTTTTCTCAACAGGGTAAAGAGGGGAAAGAAGATAAACTAACCCTTGTGGGTGAAATAAAAGCAGTTTTAATATAAGCAAAGCGAAGCAAAAGTCCGCATGCGGAAGCAAAAGCAAACAGATTTATTCTCTACTTCCCATGAAGCGGCAATGTCGGGCCTTCTCAGGAAGCAGGGCTCCAATACACGTAGTGGTTGCCTTGGAGGACCAAGGGTGACCCCACCCCCTTCCTTCTTTCTCCCAGCTTTATACTGAGCAGATGTCATATGGTCTGGAATATCCCTTTGGTCGGTTCGGGTCAGCTGTCCTGGCTGTGTCCCCTCCCAAGATCTTGCCCACCCCGTCCCACTGGGGAAAATATCAGAAAGAGCCTTGGTGCTGTGTAAACACTGCTCAGCAGCAGCCACAACATCAGGGTGCTATCAACACCCTGCCAGCTCCCAGCATAAACCACAGCACCGTGAGGGCTGCTATAGGGGAAAACCGATTCCAGTTCAGCCAGACCCAATACACTGTGTCAGGGATCATTTGTAGCTGGTGAACAAGCCTCGTGCACAGACATTGAAGAGTCACGTTAATCACATGTTCAGCTGGCTGTAGTCCCGAGGATATTTGAGAATTGACCGAAACATTTTCTATGGACTCCCACTGCTACCGCTAAAGAGTTGCACTGCTGGTGGTGTCCAGCTAATGCTGCGTGCTGAGAAACACACTTGCTCTCTGCCAAGGGTGAACTGTTTAGCTTCTGTCTATGAGAATTTCTTGGGACCCCCTTTCTGTAAAGATATCTTTTCTTGCTATTTTCTGTTTACTGCAAGATCTTAAAGTCTTGCTTAATACTCCCTTTCTTCATCTCTTTTATTGGCCAAGGGGCCAAGCCTGATAATGATTTTCGAAGAGATGCTTCTGTCATCCCAGCCACATCCCCCGACTGAAGAAATCACTTCAATTTAGAGTTGCTGTTCTTGACTCTGCATAGATCCCTCCATTCTCCTCCATTACACGTTTTCTAATACAAACTCAAAATACTTCAACACTTTATTTTTGAAAGTATTTAGTTATTCTTCTTTCTTGGTAATATCCCTTATCATACTCCCATCTAAAAAAAGAAGGGTATATTACAACACATCTATATCTGAGCTTTATCTGGAGCTTAGGAATACTGTCAGTAATTAAGAGCCGAAATTGTTGTATTGGGATAAACAACAGATTGATTCTGTGTATGTCAGCCTTTATTTTTTCTCTTTCAGTCTCTGTCATATTTAACTGAATTATTCATCTCTAACATGAACTGTCAGACACACTTGTCCATAATCTTAGCTTTCTTTTTCTTACCATTTTCTCCAAGGTTCTGTGTCTTGCTTGTATAGCTTGTCTCTTATGATAGTCAAGTTACTTGCTGATGTGCGTACTGGACAGCAGTCATACCACATTTTCCAGGGCAATATTAAAAAACACTAGGAAGAAAACTCTCTCACCTTAATCTCCCACTGTTCACCAGGGCAATAAATTTCCATCATACACAATATTTTTGAACAAAGTGGAGAAGCACAATCAATTATAAGACATGGACTGGAATATTAAGCTATCAGTCTGTCTAAAATCAGTGCATATTTCATGGATGCTAAAAAGAAATAAGAAAAACTCTTTATGATTAGAAGCATCATTTAACATGAACATTTACTGCTATTTTGCTGGTTCCTACACCTTATAGTACAAGCTTCAGAAAATCATCTCCATAGTTACAGTACATAACTTCTCATTAAAAACCTGGTAATAATAGGAAGATCACAGGGGCATAGTCCTGATATTTTAATATTTTTTTTTTTTACTGTGGCTACATTCCTCAGATACCCAGAAAACTCAAGACCTGACTTCACTGACTTGAGCAGAAATTTTCTGGAAAATATATTCCTTAATTTTTGCATGCTATAAATAGGTTGTCTGATTTTCATTCATGAGCTCATGAAAAACTCAGAATTCATGAAAGTGCAATTGCACAAAGGTGTAATAAACAAACAAATAAATAACTTCTATATCACTGCTGCATTAAATTGCTGTATTAGTTACTGTCTTCAGTCATATTCCAGGGTAACTGAAGTACTAAGAGATAGAAGGCTGGCTTCTCTTATTCCATATATGCTGATGCAAACAGACCAAGTGTAATTAATATTAAGAAAGGAAAATAAGAGCCCTTTTCCTTTGCTCCCTCTCAAGCCTTTGGACAAGATAATAATCTTCGACAAAGACAATCAAAGGAGCAGTTTGCAAATGAATGCATTCTCTATAGGAAAGCAGAAACTCTATTGATGCAGTGCCAATCACAGATAGCAGTACAATGTGTGCAATATGTCTGCGGCCTGCAGTGTACCTGGTAAAGCCTGGAGATATAGTTTCTAGAGAAAAAAGTGACTGGGAGTGAACTAGTGAACTGCCTTCAATTAACCAGCAAATAAACTGGCCAGGAAAATAATGACACTTTGGACCATACCAACAAAAATCAGAATAAAGGAATTGGGGTTGAGTGACATGGTTCAGGGCAGCTTGTATTTGGGAATAAGGCTGCATGGTCTCCCAGATGAAGGATAAGCAATAACACAAAGAAGCCTAATGGAGCCTTGCCAAAATTCATCTTTCTAAATAGCAACCTGAAAGCTCACTTCACGTGAAAATCAATATATCACTCTTCAAGATGAAATATAGTCGGTTAACAAACAAACAGGCATTCCTTTTGAATCTGGGGGATTGTGTTTGAGGAAAATAATCTGGCAATAATATCATAATCTAAGACTAGAGGATGTTTAACCTTCGGGAAAAAAAATAGATAACAGGCCAAAACACTGGCCAACATATATCTCATTTGGCAAATGGGAGCACATCATCAGGCAAGAAGGAAACAGCGGCATTTATAGATAATAAAAGCTGAGGAAGACCTTGGCGTTGGTACAAACTCTGTGATACTCTATATTGCAGATATATTTGACTTGACTTGATAGCCTTCATCTGTTCGTAGGGCTCTAGACAAAAATTAATCTCCTTTATTCACCAGGACTATTTCTCTGCTTTTTCAGAAAACCACCTTCTACAAGTACGTTCATAAATGTACCATGGTCCAGATTAATTCCATTGTTTGCCATGTTTGTCCTATTAAGAGGTTGTTCAGACCTTTTTTTAACTGTGGAAGCACTTTTCACAGTATAAATTTTTTTTGTGACTGGTCTCTTGCCTGTGTTGCTTGTCACCATGAGAAGCTTCTGCAAGCACCCGGTATTTTTATCTCTAAGAGAAGAATGACATCCCCTATCAGACCTTTACTGCCAGGCTGAAGTCCTTTTCTGTAAGAAATCCTTCCACTTCCAGAAGAAGTGCTCCAGATGAACTCCCTACAGGGTACTGTACAGTACCTCTACTGATAAAAATAAAAATCTCACCCAGTCTATCCCACAGTTATCTTGTCTCTTTTCAGAGTTTCATCTTGTAAAGTGTGGTCCTGCTATGATCGTCTTGTCCTGTCTTCTGTTGCTGTCACCAAAAGGCCCCCTGCTCACAGCAAAAAGCTCCTACTATGTGTTAGCTTGCACTGTGGCTTCTAATCTCACCTCAGTAACATGTTTTTCAAAGTTATCCATCTCTTCCTCTACAATAATCTCATCCCCCTTTCCACGGGCAATGCTGCTGTCAACACCCTTCCAGGCCTTGGATAAGAAGCAAGAAACAGATCACATCAGGAGATGGCCAGGGGAAGGCTATGGGCTCCTTACCATGTGCTTAAGCAGGGCTAGATCCAGGAGGAGAGCAACAACTGAGCATAAAGGAGAAGAGCATGGAGCTCAAGCATCCTAGTATGTACAGTGGGCGCTCTGATGATAAATTATATTGTTCTCAGAGACAAAGAGTTGCACATATTTTTTCTGATGCAGATTGATGTGAATACTTGCCTTTATTGCTGGAAACACAAATTTGTGGGTGCTTTCTGGCCACTTCAGCAAGCATTTCCTTATTTCACCCCAAGGTTGCTTTTGCCAATATCTGGCTCTGTTGATGGATATTACTTCACAGTGCACTCTCCTCTCCTGGAAAACCACCACGGCACATGAGGGAGGGTCCCAGGGCCTCCAGAAGTGGGAGCAGCTCTGACACTGAGTCAAGCTTCCCCCTTGGATATCCTGGGCAGGACCCACAAGGGGTGGGAGCCCGCTCTGTTGGGAATCTGTATCTTCACACAAACCCCCATTTTTCATTTTGCTTCTCTTATTATAAGGTGAGACCTAGAGACAGATGATTTCTCTTGGATTCGGGCAGAAAGTCGTCTGATGATACATGCTTGCTTTCTTCTCCCAGACTCCAGATGTTTCTGATAAATACATTTTGGTTTTGTTTCTAATAGGAAAATCTAGCTGCTTTTAAGGCTTTGAAGGCAGAGGTGAATTGTGTCAAGCTTTATTGTGATTTATAGATAAGACTATATTCAGCTTTATCACTGTCTGGTTAGATGGCACTGCAGTACGTGACAGCCTGGTTTGAAATCTTCCCTCACCTTCTAGATAAGACCAAACTCTTTTCTTTCTCTTGTAGATTGCAAGTGTGAAAGACAGAAAATGTAAAATTACTTGGAGCTTGGCACTAAAAAATAATGATCCATTATAGTGACATCATTAACTACTTCTATCTGCCTGTTATGAAACTCCAAGACGCATTTGGACAAAGACGTCTGATATCATTCAGGGCATGTGGAGAGTCTGGAATAATGAGGAGCTGCAATATGAAAACACACAAAAGAGATTTCACCTTTCTTCCAGAGTTAATTATCTCTGACAGAGAAGACAAGCTTAGAAATGGTATTTGCTGTTGTATGCAAGTATTTAATATCTCCTTAAAGAGTCAGCTTTGGAAAAAAAAAAAAAAAAAAGTAGTAAGTAAGTAATTTAAGAAAAATAATTATCAGCACTGACTTTGTCTGTGAAATTTCTTTTAAGACTTTTAAGTTTATTTTGAATTAACTGAGAATGAACATAACATCAGTGAGTGTCATAGGGCCATAGGGGACATACTAGGTACTGCAAGGTCCGTGCCTTTCTTGTAATCATACTGGAGAAGTTTCTACACAAAGATTTGCAAAGAGGGTATTGGCCTTATATATACTTCTAGCCGGTGTAAAAGTCTGGCTATATTTCCTGAAACAGAAAGCAGTAAAAAAAGCATGTAATGTCATTATTCAGCTTTTTAGTTAAAGACTGATAAGTGTCTTTTTCAGAAATTATTACTTCAAGCTGTACAAACAGGAGAAAGAAATAGTGCCCTAATACATTTTCTGTCACCCTCACTTTTCCGGCGTATTCATCCATTTATATTCCTGTACATTCTAAGAGCTAACCAAATTCTGCCAAATATGCATTTGTCAGAAATTATTTGTTATACCCTGATAAGACATATTAAGCAATGAAACAATGTAGTCACTGAATACTGTTAGAGCAGCCTTGCTCAGCATGTCTTATTCACTCTTGTCACCTTGATATTTTTCCTTCCTGCATTCACTCTCATCTTTACCTTCCTGTAACAGACCATGACAGATTCTTGAGTCAAAAATTTGCCACTATATCCCTCCCTTGTTTTTCTCTTGCTTTACTACGTTTTTATCTTTTTTGTTTTGTCTCTGCAGTGTTGTTTAGCTTGCTTTGCTCTCCTTTTTCATCCCATTTCTTCTTTCAGAAGCTTCTCTCAAAATCCTTATTGTCTTTCTCACAATTTATCAATCTTCCCTTTGCTTTCTCTTATCCACATCTGTCTACCTTCATACGTCCCCTGGTATTTTTATGAAGCATTGGTACATGAACTTCAGAAACGCTGTAGCTAGAGCACCCCTGAGAGAGCAGACAGTGAGAGAGAGGAGGGTTTCTCTGCTGGGAGGGGTGGAGGTTCTGGTCCATACGGCTGGGAGACAGAGGGGGTCTCAGCTCTCCTGGGAAACCAGTTAAGGTACTTGTCTGATATCACACCTTCCTACAGCACCCTCTTCTCGCCTGCGAACCAGAGCCACATACTATATTTTACCTGACATACTAACATGCTCCTGAGATAAACCGCCTGCAGGTGCATCCTATAGATTAAACTGGGTTCCCCCTATGAACTCCTGCCTCAGCCTCTTTGCAGCAGTGGTAGTTGCAAAGACAGAGCAGGTGGAATTGCTCAGTCAGCAGGCAGAAAGCCACAGCAGATGGGCTATACATCTCCTTAGAGACTAATGTGCAACCTGAGAATAAAAATATGTATCACTAAGAATAAAAGCATCCACGTTATAGATGGTGTACTGAAAAATAACGAAGACCTGTATTTCAGGTCAGAGTCTCATTCTTCCTGTACTTTAATTTTTATGGTCAGAAACAACTGAATCAGCACAGAACAGTGATTTAAACTTTGTCTCCACATGACACATTTGTTTTTGTGGTCTTTTCTATCTGACTATTAGCCTGCTCCTTGGCCATATTTTGGCAGCCTCTGACTATTCCAGCAAGAGGCCAAAATGCTGTTCAACTTACAACATGATCTTTTTGCACCATGTTTATTTTTACCATTGCATTTTTTTCTTTCTGCCCTTATTTTCACTACCTAAACTCGCATAGACACTTTACCAAGATGTGCTTTGACAGTCAGTTTTCTCTATTATGTCCATTTATGTGTTGTTTTTTTCCTAGAGCGATTATAGCAGCTTATGCCTGGAACTTGCCGTCAATGACATGTTTAATCATTAGGTTGTTTTTCCATGCTCTGATACGACAGGAGGCATAGCTGTCTTTCTCCAGAGCAGATCAGTGACCCTTCCTATCATTTATTTATGCATGAACTGTTGAGGAATAACAATAAAATAGACCTAACAGAACAGTTTCTGAGAAATGCCAGGATTCCAATTCCAGTTCCGTTCATAGATTATCCTGTATATTTTTTTCCCTTTAAATCCATACAGGACATCACCAAAACAAAGGAATATGAGTTATTATTTGTATAAATAAATCCTCACCTTCATCAAGGTTAAGATCCCTCCCATCAAGGTTAAGATCCCTCTATACTAGCCAATATGCATTTGTATGGTAAGGTCTATCTATGCCTTGAAGAGTTTTCAGTGCAAATTGGTTACACAAAGACAATAAGGGAGCAAAAGATTATTGTCCCCACTATATCTCTCCCTGGCTGAAGCAGATGTAAAGACCAGGTAACATGAGAGAAACTGTAAAAGAGTTCAGTGGCAGAGGTAAGACCCACCCCAGGCACTTTGACGGCTAGCTCAGTGCCCCCTGCCCCAAGATCATCCCTCTTCATAGCCGCAGGAAAACCTATCAGTAATTACATCTGCTTTACTCCATGATAGAAAGTCAGAAGCTGAAAGAGCTTTTTTTATGTTACAGTGTTGTGGTGAAGTGTCTCAGGGATAGACATCTTTCCCCACAGTTTGTAAGCTGAGGGGAAAACACTATGACGGACTATAAATCACCCTTCCTGAATTGCCATTTAACAAATATTGAGTAGATTCATAATATGTGTGGTTTAGCTGGAGAAAGCATCATCCTCAAATACTTTTGAGTTGAGATCCCAAGGACTAATAGAAGTCTGAACAGAGGTGTTGCAGTGTACTGCTAAAATGGCAGCACCCTCTGATTCTCTCCTGAACCACCCGGTTCGGCTCCCTATGGCCATAGTCCTGCTGAACACTTACCTTTTCGCAGGTGCCCCGATATTCATTATAAATCTGTTCCCACAGTCCTGATGCTGACATTCTTACAGCAAATCATCAGCTCTCTGGCATCTCCATTTTGTTTGACATCCGGCAAGACAATGAGCCACTGTGACAAATTACTAACATCAGGAATCCCATCAAGGAATATTGTGACAAATAGAAACTCTGCAATTACTTCTTTCATAGCCCCTGACATCATGTCTGCAAGTAGCATCAATCAGACCATTCAAGATACAATTAGACAGTCTCTGAAACCCCTTTGCACTCTCCAGATGTGCTGTTACATGCTTTACTTATGGGGAAGTGTTACTAATTTTAATGCAATCTTGGAAGATCTTGTGATTTTTTTTCCTGGTTTGTAGTTGTGGCGCTTTTGTCAGAAGAGAATCAGAAAGTCTCTAAGGTGCATCCTTTCGACAGGAGGGGAAAAAAAAGCACCCTGAGGGTAGTCTCAAGTAATTTTACTGAGACATATACAAACCCCCTTTATCATCAATATTAGCTGTCCCTTCTTTCCATGAACATTTTTATATAGATCTTGACAATATATCTAAACAAGATTGCTTCACAAAAGAATACACACAATGCTCAAGGAAAAATCCTGAGCCTTGGTAAAATCTTGGTAAAATCTGTGGGGTTTAAGTCTAGTGCAGTTACTGTACTTTGTGTCAAATATGTTCCAGGAAAATTTTAGAAGCATGAATTTTATACTAATCATAATATTTGAGATATTTATTATAATATTTCATAAAGCATTGAAGTAGGTATTCCACTTCAAAAAACCCCAGCTGAACTATCCCAAAGCCGCTGAATTTTTAAATCAAGAGTCTTACTGTTTATTCCTTCAGAGTCCAAGGAATGAACTTTTTGGGTTTTTAAAGCCTTCAGAGAGCCTTCCATGGAGTTATTTAGGAAGTTACATAGCACTTTTGAAACATATTATTAAACAGAAAAGGTGCCTTACCATTTGTTATATGTCCACAACTGCATGGGACCTACAATGCTAGATCTACAGATGATCCAAATAGGATCCTGACTTGTTTTATGTTAACCTTAACAACATGACTGAAAACTTTGCTGCTGCTTGTGAAGACCTGACAGAGCTACACAGACCTGCTTCAGAAGCAAGCATGAGCATCATAGCTCCTGCTTTCTCATAACATTAATTTACCACGTAAGGGTTAAATAATGAAGTTTAAGAGATACAGATCGGGTTTTATGATGGAACTACATTAGTGCACAGATAAATTTATCTTCAGTTCTAAATTAAAACAGTTTAAAATTAGTATACACTGCTAAAATTGTGCATAATGAGAAACCATAATAGTTCTGAAGATTATTTGTAGTTTAATTTATGTATTTTCTCAATGACCCTAATACACTTCTTGGTGCTCAGAACTTAGTAATACTTCTGAAGACGTCAAGGAGTTAGAGCCGAGACAGGTTATCTAATCTGTACTTGGCCATCTTACATCTAGGGTCTGCCAAAGACAGTAATTCCAGAATTTCAGGAATCTTCCTGATTTTAGTCTAACATATAAACCACACAAACTCTGAACATGCAATGAAAATGAACTGTTGCTGAGTGCTATGATGTCAGATGTCTGTTAATTTGTATATGCTGCCATTAAGAAGTCACAACATTTTAGACCTCATGAGATGAATGCACCAGTTAACAGCATTTGTAATTTTCAGCCATTTTATGCTTTGCATAAAAATAACTGGTGAGTTGCTAATGTTCTTTGTATCAAATACAGAAAATCATTTCACGTCAACAAGAACATGGTCTTGCTTCATGTTTTCACACTTCATTTCCACTGAGCTGAAACCACTTCAGGCATTTCTAGTTGCCAGTTTCCCCCCACCAGGGATCTGGAACATGCACTGAGACTCCTGGAGAGCTTTGGAGAAAAAACCAGGCTGGTGAGAAAAAGGGGGCAGAAGAGATTTTCTGACAGTGATAGGGACCGTGATCTACTGTGCACAGTGAGTATATAAATGTTATAAAGGCCATACAGATATCTTCCTTTCTTTGAGTTTATTTCAGAAAAATTGGACAGTGACCTCTTGAAGATCCATATTTGTGACTTTATAGCATGTATTTGAAAGAGATAGATTAGAACAGGTTTTAAGAGTAGGTGGGAAATTAGCTCCATCTATAATGGGATCTCCTAGGAAGCTTAGCATTATCATGCAATGAAGTCAGACCTGTGCTTGTCTACTTGTCAGGACCATCTAACCAAAAGGAAATACGTGATAGGTGGTGTAGAATCACCTGTAGTTCAGAGTGATTGATTATTTCAGAGCAGAAGTTTATGACATGTCTTTTCAAACCGCTGTCACAACCTTGCAGGTAAACTCATTTCTGTTCATGTGGTCCTGAATCATTACAGATTGTTGGCATTCAATGAGAAACTGCAGTTATCATGAAGGGATTTGTGCTCTCTGATGGGAAAGAGCCCACTGTTTTGTTTTGTTTTTTTTTTTTTTTTTTTTTTTCAACCTAATACAACAGCTGCTCTTAAGGTTGGATCGATTCTTTAATTTGTTAAAATGCCACGGATGAACCAATAATAATTAATTCAATGAATAATACTTCATGGATTCAGTAATAGCTTACACACAGCCTAAGATATTGAGGAATGAACCAAGTCAGTGGTTTCATTGAGTGTAATCGTTGCATTCTTAGTATGTTAAAGTACTTTGAAAGTACTTTGTTAGAGAAGTTGTCTGAAAAGGATATGGGAGTATCATGGGATCCTTAATTTCAGTTACATCGGCAAAATGAGGGTGTTTTGAACAGTAGAAGTCTTCAGTACTAAAGAAACTGGATCAGAAGCTTTTAGAAGATAATCCCATTCACAGAGTCACTGAAGCTGGAAGAATGAATCCAGAGCCAAGGGAATAACTCCATTAGTTGGTAGTATTGGAGATCTTTATCCTTCTTACGAGCTTCAAGCAAAGAATGACAGCCTGGTAACTTTTCTCAAGCTTTATAAGAAAATAACCAGCATGCATCTGAAACAATTCAAATCTCTTAGATTTATACAGTTAGATTGTCAAAAGATTACAAATACTTCTTGACACTGGTAAATCCAAAGATATCTTGGCCTCTTGTTACAGCCCTTTCTCCTCAGCCAGAGGAAATTAAGGGCTGGAAGAAAGCAACAGACTGGAAAGAGAAAGCCAAATGATCTGACAAATGACTGGTATAGCACCATGTAAAGGTTAGGTAAGAGAAAGATGTGTGGTAATGCATTATGCTTGGATATTTTCTGCTGACTTCCACTCTTGTCAGCCCTCCACTTGAACACTGAAACATGTTCTGTCACCACATTTTTAATTCTCTAGCCTTCCAGAGGTGGCTGTTACAGGCTACCTCAAGTTAAAACACCCTTGGGAGCTGCTACAAATATGGCATGTTATGAATCTGGCTTGAGCCAAAAGTATCTAAACTTTTGCTTTCTGTCCTATGTGTAAATGCTGTTATCACTATGTGATCCAGTGTTTCCTTTAAAATGAGGGCTCTTCCACCCTATCACACTGATATCTCATACATTAAACAGTGCGAGTAGGGAGTTAAGAGAAGGTTGGTGAAAAAGTTTCCCTCTGACAGTATGCTGGATCTCAGATGGTGTGTCTGGAGGTGAGATTTCTGCTAATTCAGGAGGTGGTCATCAAGCCTTGAGAAGGCCACACAACTTGACTCACATGAACAGCCAAGCAAGGGCACAAAGAGACAGTGACAGGAAAGACCGACAGAGTGGGATGTTTCATACTACATATACTACAACATGGTGGGTGGATCATCTCAAATGTGCATACCTCAGTTACCATGGGCTAGCGAACTCAACTTCAAGAATGCATTTGCATTTAAAATGCTTCACTGGAAAAGAGAAAGGCAGCAAACATTTGACATTTTCTAAACAGTTAAAAGAACCAGCTCTTTTGTACTTAAAAGCACAGGATAATCCTTCCTCTCCTCTGCTGCTGGAAACTTTCAAAATCAGATCTATGACTACATAAATTTACATTTCTTGCTAATGCAAATGGGTACAGCTCCACTGAGCCAGTGAAGGTCTGTCCTTGGGTCATACAGATTCATTTTTGAATGCTGCCAACGATAATCAATAGATTTTTTTTCTTTGCTTTAATTGTAGGGTCTGGTACCCACAAGTATTACAAGGCAGCCCAAGATGATAAACCAAGCAAGTTTGTTCTGTGTGCGAGACGAGCTTCTCCTCCTCACATTTTGGTTCTTTTCACACTCCTCTACCTGATCTACTTTTCATCTTGCCCTCATTATCTGCTTCTATCCCATATCTTAAAGCCTATTGAAGTGAAATGTAAAACCTCATTGAATGCAAGAGACTTTGGGTCAGGCCTGGAGGGATTAATCAATATGGATAGTGATCACCTCTGTGAGCTGCTGAAGGGCTTCAGGTCTCAATAACAACAACGAACCTTACAGGACCAAGCCCATAGCTAACCAGTGGTACCAGGACTAATGGGAGACTAAAGACATCTTGTAGATTTTGGGTTTCAGAAGTTGTGGCATATCAGTCTGACAGGCAGAGGAGCATTGGCACTGGGAGCCTCTAACTCCTGTTTCACAGGATCAGAAGCTTCTCAGGCCCATCTCAAATTTTCATTTGAGTTATCCTAATAGGCTTTTCCCTCAACCCTCCTGGGATCTGCTAAGGAAAAAAAAAAGGGGGATAAAAAATTAATTCAGGTTTATGTTCTTTTGTGACTGCTCCTACTGAGCACAGTAAACTAACATGCTGCTTTTAATTAGCATTTAGTTAACTGCTCATTTTTGTGCAGAAACTATGCACCAACTCCAGTGAACACAGAGGTGCTGAACTGAGGGCAGGGGTGGTGGTGGTGGGAAGACTGGGTGGAATTACTTGACAAGCAATCATTTAGATCCAGCGCTTGGGCTCTGTCTGATTTCAAACTGCGCAACAATGGAATTTGAACAGAAAGCTAATTATTATTGATAATTCACCTTAGGTAACAAACTTCAAGTCACTATCCATTAAAACATAATGGGGTCCTACCACTATAACACCAGCACTACCCAAACCTGAGCTCAACAATCAATGCTCAAAATCATGACAAACAATTACATTTATGTAGAGTAAGTGATTTAATTAGCACAAATTTTGCAAAATCATTGCTCTTACCATTTCCATGTGTCCTTCTTCCCACCCAATAGGATGGATATCTACCTAAATACAGCTTCTGCACCTTACAAGAATAGAAGACCAAGCTTTTGAAAAACAGACTGTGTAGTTTCAGGAGAACAGTGGCCTCCTGTGAGTCCTAATCCTTCTTCTACCCCTACTCAGCACCAGAAATCTTGCTAAACATGAGATTGGAATGAAGAAAATTACCTATTTTGTAACCACAATTCGAATGAGCTGCTGCTTGAAAAATTAAAGATCATCTTGGCAAAAAAAGGGAACTAATCAAGATGTTGACTGAATTTATAAGCAGGGTAATAGGTCTTCTTTACAGACTTGCAGATATAAACTGCACTGAAGCTATTGCTGCAAGCCCAGAAGAGCTGCTTAATTCCTGTGCATCATCTCAGATGCTATTTACATGGTTAGACATCTCTTTGCTTAACAAATATGTCTAAAAGACATGAAATGTCACCCACTGGAACAAAATGCATCTAAAGAGAGGGAACTGCTTTTTACAGGACTACTGTAAGAACAGAAGTAACAGTTTGGCATCACTGTTGTTGTCTGCTGTATAAGGTGCCGGTGAACCTTGAGCCCTGTGCTGACACTTCTTTACTGAAGTTGTTAACCTTCTCTCAAGGTACTGCACTGAGACCCTGATAATATTGAATTTGCTAAGGATAGCTTGTCATATGTGAGAAAGCGTGAGCAATAATCATCACTGAATACATAATTTTTTTTTATATGCCTTGTAAAATCATGTCATTTTTGAGTACTGAAAGGCTGCTGGAAAGTCACCTCAGCATTACCAGAGTATCACTTCATTATCATAAGCTTATTTGTGTTATTTTCCTAAAGGAAACAAATGCAAAAGGGTCAAAATAAGGGATATGCTATTGCAGAATAGTAAAAATCTTAGTTCAAGGTATTAATCACACTGAATCCCGTGAGCTTTTGGCAGATAATAAATGGGTGATAAATTGATCTCTAAAATCACATGCATATTATGAGCATAATCCTCACTCTAATGCAGGGTCGTAGAATTTTACAGTCTCATAAGCTTGCAAGGTTTCACCTGGAACATCAAAACAATTGCTAAAAGCACAATAAATTCTACAGCTAGCCATCTGCTTACCCTCCTGACCTTTCAAATCTTATAAAAACCCAAGCTCATAATTTTTCACTCTATGAATTTCAACTTTTTTTTTTTTTTAATACAGTATATCAGAAGGTTACTTCATCTTTTCCATACAGTAAAAAAGATCCATCCCATTTGATAATATTTTGTGGCTATAGACATTTTTTCTTGAAAGGACTCTGAGTGCTATCAGTAGAGCTAATGGGATTGTGGGGCATTCACAGTTGTTTTGTCTGGTTGGAAACATTTATTTTGTGTCATGCCCTTCTTGTATGGGTTCACCTATCAGTCCATATTGGCAATTACATCCAGAAACTGCTTTGCAAGAAGGTTAAGTAGCACCAGTGTCTGTGTCCTATGTTAAACTGTGACATTGTGAATCGCTCTGCTTCGGTTTTCAGAAAGGTTAAAGGTTTCCTGTTTCTCAGCATTGAACTATCGTATGTTCCCCTGAAAGTAATATTTCTTTTCCAGCTAGACGATTAGGAATATAAAACCTGTCAGTACATGGTTTTAATACATTCTATTATGCCAATACTTTTATATGGCAAAAAACCTATACAGTGTCTGTCACATTTCTGAAGTGACACAAGTTAAGAAGTAAACTATAGCAAAGATGCTCCGTTGACCCAGCTGATATGGATAGGAAGGAAAACCAGTAAGAAAACATATACAAAAAATCCTTTAAAATTACATATGCAGAGAAAATAAATTAGGGTTTACACATATCAAAACTGAAGAAAATACAGCTTGGAGACATCAGCATATAGAGAACAATAGAAAACCAAGGGACATCTTAGAAACAACTAACAAGCAACAGCCAAAGCAGGGCAAGGCTTTGGACTAATGTTCTCCATGTGAAACACAACAGAAGACAGCACCCTGTGAGGGTAAAGCAGATCCGTTCTCTGATTATTTCACCATTGGGAAAAATAATATTCCACACCATCTTCCTCTGACATCTTTAGCAAGCTTGGGGTAGGATTGTTCTCTGACATAGAAGAGAGATCTGCTATCCCTCAGGTTGTAGTGGTCAAAGCACTAGTTGAGATGGACTCAGTCAGATGATGGAATTTTAATCCTTTCTCCAGAAGTGATCCTCTCCTTTCTTTTATGGGGTGGGGTTTTTGCTCTGTATCAGAGATAATGACATTATGCATGCTTTTCATAGGGGTATCGAAGAGCCACTAGTTAATGTTCATAAATACAAGCAAGGTGAAAAATCTGAATTGTTATCCACTCCTAATGGGTTTGACGGTTCTTTCATCAACAAAAGATTTTATATTTATCCTCACCAATGAATAACAAAATATTTCAATGTCCACACGCAATTCTAAAACTGATTTGATTATCAAAACAACAAAAAAATTTCTTAGATTAACATTAGCAATTCTCCCCTGCCCCAAATTCATTTGGAGTCACAGTATTTTCTCAGTTTCCCGATAAGATGAAATCTATGTGGTCTGTCCATATGGCCATCTCCCTTAATAACCCTTGAACTTCTTGGTCACTTTTAAAAAGGCATAGCTTTCAGAAGTGTGAAACTGCTGCAAATATAATGAAAACAGTTGACTATTGAAGAGAGATCCAAATTATTGCCTCAGCTGAGGGAAAGATCTTTTCCCATTCTCAGAGATAAGAGCCAGCAAATCAGCACATGTGTGCTCTGAACGAGTCGCAGCAATTTGTCCAGCCAAATAAACTGGGTATGCTAGATGGAGATAGGCTTGCTGCAAGAAGGAGATTGTCAAGGAATAACGACAGAATTGGAGGAAACCGGTTGTAACTGGCAATAGGATGCAATTAGGGGACATAAGGCACAAATCCATGGGAAGAACAATTTTTAAAACCAGGTTCTGCTCCCAAAACAATGACTCTTTTTAAAAAAATCGAGTGCAGTACATTAGTTCATCTCTTTATGAGCTCCGCTTGAAAATACTTTGAAATAAAAGCTGTGAGTCATAGTATTTCAAAGAAACAACAGGAGAATACCTGCCTTTGCAATATACTGTAACATGCAGGAAGGACTTCAATAAGAATCCACTTATGGGAAGTATGTAGTCAGAATTTGTATCAGGAGAAAGAGCTCTCATAAAATTATAATACTTGACGTATTCAGTAAATTAAGGTATCCTACTGTTCAGTCTGATGGCAAAAAATTCTTTTACTAACAAATCTGTCAGTTGCCTATGTTAGCAAAGTACTAAATACAAAATCCTCCTTAAGTATGTCTGTACACTTCCAGGAGCTCTCCCAGCACAGGAGACGATTGGCACTGGCAGATGTGGAGAAAATCATCTGAAGAGAACCACTAGAAATACTGCCAAAGAAGAAGAAACAATGGGTTAAATTAGCATCGTTTCCTATTCTCATTACAGTCAGTGACACAAAAGACAAACCTGTGTAGTACCATTTTTTTTTTTTCTCTCTTGTTACAGTCGTTGTCACAAGGCAGAGGTACCCAGCTTCGGTTTATGCTGGTCTATGTAATGTGCTGTCAGTTCTTGCAGCCTTTTAATTCTTTATTATCATTTCAGTAGGGAATCTCAGTCCTTCCTCACAGTAAATGTGGCTGAAGGCAGTATTATTCTACATATTTCTTGTCACCTGGCCAAGTCAACAATGCCAAGATGATTTCAGACTAGTGTGCCATGCATAAGGTCCATGCACCCGCAGTACCTGAAGGCATGTTGCATTTCAGCTGCCCCCATTCTTTACCTGTTGCTCTTCTGCAGTTGGAGATGCATTGGTTAGCATGAGTTGAGATTTGGCCTTTCCTAGAATGTTACTGTTCTAAAAATGACATTATTTGACTCAATTCAAAACTGACCTGTTCTGAAGTTTATTTTCTTCTTGGCTTAAACCTAAAACATAGGCACAGAATTCTTTCTTGTGTTTCTTTTCTACATAAAATAAACAGACAGCCAGTGCAAAGTTATGTAGAAACTCTGTCCTCATCTTGGGGGTAAAATTGTGACACGGAAGATACGTGTAACCAAGCTTAACTCGTAACCTACACTTCAGCATGGACAGCTGCTCACATACCAACCTGACTGAAATTTAGTTCAGTGAGTAGTTCCTACAGGGTACAGACAAATGTTGTCCATTGCAACTTCAGTTTTCCACAGTTTAGATTTGTTTCTCTCCAGAACATTCACAGGGACAGACTTCCTACAACTGCCAACAGTTTTCCAGTATAACTCATCCAGGGCAGAGGACAAATAGAAGCACTTTTTTTAACCTCTTCACAAGTGTAATGCAAAAAGCTGCTCCTGGGACAGATCCAGGTTGGGGAGAAGGAGAGCACAGGAAAGAAATGGCATTTGTGAGGAAGAATCTTTCCTCAAAGAGAACCCAAAACAGCTTAGGGGCCATGTATCACACATTACATCCTTTTTGATTACACAGCCTTCAGTACGGAAGCGTGGTGGCTGGGAAAGGACAAGTAGTCCTGAAAATTAATAAACATCTTAAACATCAGCAGCAGTTGCCATAGCAAGCACAATATCATAAAGAGCGTGCAGGTCGCCGTGCTCTTGTGATCTGATCATTACTGGCAACAGTTTTATCTGGTAATTCCAAGACATGGGAAATTGTGTTCTGAAAAACAAAAAAAAAGCAAAAAGGGTTTTGAAACCAAGAAGAACGGATACTAATGGTGCAGTAATTAAATAAATCAGAGACGATGAGAGCTAAAGGGAAAATGGCATGCTTAAAATGGGTAGAAAAGGAAACAAATTTCAAATTATGATCACCCACAATTTTATTCATTTCATTTTTCATTTACTCACCTGGGAGGAATGGGTAGCAGTTGAAATTTAATGGCATGATGAGAAACTGGGATTCATCTCTTTCTTCACAGTAGATGTGAGTCTGAGATTATTTTTAACATTTATTTCTAAGAAAGGAGAATATTTATTCAGGATGCTAAACATAAAAAGACAGATTGGAGATTCCGTTAGCTTTCTAGTGGAAAAAATCCTTTGCTGCCAACCAAACCGTGTCTGCCTAATTGAGGTCATGAGTTGGACAGTCACAGAATGGATTGCTGAGTAGAAAAGTGATGCCACTGGCACCATGTTAGTGGCCCATTAGCACCACAGCCTACAGTGGGATAAGCTCAGTTTAACAAGAGAATATGTTCAGTGTTTGACAGACTCTGATATAGTTTCCTTCAACATGCCTCCCTCACTCTTCCTCAGAGGCAAGGTCCCTTTCTGTTCCAGGGGACAAACCACGCTTTTCTGCAGATATACTAAGAAACAAACATCCACTCACACAGAAAGCATAGATGCTGCAACTCATCAGAATTGCCTGTGCATTACGTTCATCCTCACATTTAAGATCTGTGTGTGCTGGCATTAAACAGGCTTCAGAGAAACATGCTCCACCTGCACCTTCTTTCATTCTGTGAGACATTCGTCAGCCTTGATAGTTCAACCTCATTTGAATCATTCCTGTTCCTCTGCATTGATATCAGGGTTGCTTAATGGAAAAGTATTTTAGATGCAGAGGAGAGAAACATAACTGTTACTCAACCATAACACAGTTGATTAAATGCAGCAAAATAATGTCTTGTTATGTTGTGAATCAATGCAGTCTTATAGCCACACATCCCTCAAAACAAAAAAATTAAAAACATGTTACATATTTTTATATTTACTTCATGTAGGCTTCACTACGTTTTCCACTCATTTGGGCTAATCTTTCAATAGCTTAATATTACACACTGGAATTCATCCTGTAACGTAGTCCCTGTATGAAACAAAACCTTAAAGATAGGATTCAGTGTCAAAGTCTGACTTCTAGGAATTTTGTCCTTAATGGGGAGAAGGAAATGAGAAGAAATAGTTATGCACTACCATGGAATAGACCATGATAGTGGATAACTATTGTTGGAAGAAATACTATTTTTTCTCTTTGGTCTAATTTTTGCCACAGTTGAGAAACTCACTGAAAATCAATACAACTTGTTACTAAATCACAGAGTAGATTTAGAATAACTTTAAAAAAATTTCCAAAATCCATATGTGTAATTGTTGATTTTCAAAAATGCAAACTACTTAACAGCCTTGGAAAACTAGATCAGCAAAGTGAGCTTCTCATACAACCTCCTGTGTAATCCTTGGCTACCCTCCCTCTCCACGTTTCAAAGCTGAAGGTTTGATTCTGCATGATGTATGTGCCCTCCAAATAGGCCAACACTCTGCAAAAACATTTCTAAGAAGATATTTCCACAGTAAAATAAACCAGACCTCCTTGTTCTCTTTCCTCTTTGTAAACAAAGACCAAATCCACTATGAGATGGGATGAAGTTTTCATTTGACTTGATAGTGAATGATGGATCATCCTACAGCCCCGCTGGTCTTCAAAGCATACATGCAGCACTTCATTATGCATCAAAACATCAAGTATGATCCTCATCACAAACAGCTCAGGACATGAGAAATTTGTTCAGCAAGGTGACATGCTCTCAGAATGTTTTGCATTTCATTCAGAGTTTCACAATATTTGAAAGGATTATAAAAAAATAGAGTATGGGTAAGGTAGACTGCTATACTAAAGTAACCAACATAATAGTGTAAAATTTGTGTTTGCAGACTTACTAGTAGATGACTACAGAGGAATAGGATATTATTAATACTCATGGAATATCTTTACATCATCTATAATGACATTCATATTAAATGCCAGCAGCAAACTTGCTTTACATACTAAGTCCTTGATCTGTAATCTGTTTCACTGCACAAAATGATATCTCACACTATCTCCTTCTCCTTCTCTATTAACATTTCAAATGGTGCTTGTTCACTAAGAAAAGAAATATCAAAACCCAAAGAGAAGTCTCAAATCTAAAGTCATGGCAGCAACACTACCCGAGTTAGGAAAAGATCAAGATGTGTTAATATCTCTGGAAGGACATAATTATGAGGAAAAATGCAAGAGTTGTGCATGTCTGTGTGAACGCATGTGGAAACTTAGCTCCTCCAAGAATACATGCCAGTATACCCTTGGAGAAGTGAAAAAGCTCAAGAAGCTTCAGGATGGGGAAGATTTTTCACCTTTTCAGTGAGATACCCATCGTGTTATGGCTATTTCTTGTATACTCATAGGGTAATTCAAGCTAGTAAAAACATACCATACCAGATACTTTGCTTTTCTTTCCTAGATAGTCTGCTTAATATAATTTCTTGCTTTGGGGCCTCCTTTTCTTCTCATTATTCTCCATGTTCATTCTCTTCTGACTTAAAGTTTAAAACATAGAAAATGAGGAAATTTTTCAGCTTGCTGAAGTGAAAAGCATAAATCTTGGCGGTAAGATCCTCAGCTGATGTAAATGTACCAGAGCTTGTTTACCAGAGCTGTAAATCAGGAATCCCCAGTAATGTTCCACGGGCAGCCTCCACACTCCCACCTCCTTCCATTTGCCTACGGTGCATCTGGGATTGTTTTCTCTTTTCTTTATTTTTTTTTTTTCTTTTTTTCTTTTCCGGGGGGGCGGTGGAGGGGAAAGGGGAAGAATGGGATGAGCTGGCAGATTTGGAGTTTCTTCTTCTGGAATCCTATACTGTTCTAATTTAGCTAATTAGTTAAACAGTTAAAATAGATGAACCACATATGGTAATAGATGCTTAGATGAATGAATTATGGATAGAGAACTGGCATCATGTTATCTTATTTTTAAAAAATCTGCTTGAAGGATACAGACCTGTGGCAAAACAATTATGAGAACATCTCAGTATTTATTAAGATATTCAATTCAATATGTATGTTGCCCCTGGAATGTGTATGTATGTGTGAGTGAATAGTAGCAGTTTTTCACTTTTTGTTTACAAATATTTAAGCTAGAGAGCTAATATCCTAAGGGTACAGTTGTAGGTGTCTATCCAAGGCAGTACTGCATGAGTTTCTCATTTGTGAAGGAGTTGTAAAGGAGAACAAAGGACTTTTAATCTGCTTGAATTCTTGGGTCTGTCAGTCTTATTTAAAGTCTGTGGAAAAACTCACACTCTTTGTAGACAATGTAATGGTCTAGCCAGGCCCAAGAACAAAAAAACAGCAGAGATGAGCACAGTGAATTAGGTGTGTTACAAATATCATAACCTTCGGACCAGAGATTTCACTACCTACAGGTGACAGCCCAGCAAGAAAAACTTTTCACTTTAGGGCCCACATTATTAGAAAACTTTAAGTAGTCAGCTGCAATTAAATTTTCTTCTAAAATAAATATTTTTGTTTTCCATTGGTTATATTTTCTTATGGTTATTTATTTTAACTTTAAAACATATTTCCATTAATCATCCAGTTACTTTGAGAGAAGAAAATTCAGTTACAACATTTGTTCCTATTTATTGATATGCCAACTGTTTTATAATTACCAAAGTGGTCTTCATGCTCACCATCAACCATATTATTATACTGTAAATTTTTTCCTTAGTGCTTGACATCGTTGATTAATAAAGTTGAGTAGTTGTAGATGACCTCTAATTTCCCAGCCCATGTCTGGCTTTCCTTTGCAAGCATCAATGTAGTCCATCTAAATCTTCATGCTCTTCATTCTGTTGTCTTTAGGAAACAGAAGCCATGAGCATCAGAAAGACCATGTTACCTAGTAATTGATTTTTATAGCCAGCCTGAACTAGCAGGGACTGCGTTCTTCCTAAACTGTATTCCTAATCCTATTGTGAAGGCTTTTCCTGGCAGTTGTGCAATTATTGCTCTTTCACTTGGTCTTCTCTCATTCAACTTTCAGCAGTTATTTACTACTGACCAGTGTCACTAACTGGTAACATCCTCTTTTTCACCAAACACACATGCTTTCCACTCTGGAGTTTCACATGATGAAACCAAACACATTCTCATCATTTCCTACTGCAAACTGATTACCGATCCCTAGTCAAATATCTTAAAGCATAACACATAAAAGGTCACATTTACTCACATTTGGTCAGGTTTAGCAAGCGATATTCTTTTGTATTTTTCTAAAAGTTTTCTCTGCTTTTCACACTTTTCTGCAGTAAGTTTTTTGCACTGCAATAATGACTTAGCTTCTTCTGGCACGCTTGAGGATCTCAGAGTAGTAAGTTTTCATAATGTGCTGCTAGATATATAAATTATGTCCTTGATTTCTGTTTGTATAGAAGACCACTTTTGGATTATACATAAATGCTTGCTACTTTGCATTCCCAGTCAGGTTAATTATTACAAAAATGCTTACATTATTTTTGCTGCTCTAGAGAACAGGAAAAAATACACCATCTCGTCTCATTTAAAAATAAATACAGACCATTTTGGAGTACATTATTTTACATGGCGTTTAATTCAGTGGTATTATCCCACACTGGAAATCAGATTGTACAAAGGTAGAGATTAAGTGGGGGAAAAATCTAAGGCAGGACTGAAACTGTGCAGACTCCTGTGTGCATGGAAAGTGTTCAACCATGTTTGCAGACTACACAGGTATTCATAGAGCAGATGTACCTATGAATGTTTGTGTGATACTGAGACTTTTAGACTGTTGGAGTCTCTAAAAAAGTAAAATGAAATATTTTTAGGGGCTGCACAGACATAAATAACACTACCCTACAGCTTTACTAGTAGGTGCTCCTATGACTCTTTCTACAGACCAGATCAATGCTAATTTTATCCCAGAACAGCCCACTGTAGCCTATTTTAGTTGAAAGAAAGCTTTGAGCACATCTCAATAGCTGTGTGATCAAGTTCCATGTTCAGTTACAGGCTCTCCCTTTCAACTGTTCTTAACAGTTAAATGAAGATTTTTTTGTGGCTGAATAGTTCATGGTTTTATTTTGTTTAGAGGTGAGCCATGTGTCACAATTCAGCAGATTAATTTGTTGTTTGTCAAAATTGCAGACATTAATGAGTCCCACGGGTCAGGAAACCAAAGATACATTTTCCCATCAGGTTCCTATGAGAAACTGTATATGAGAATAACTGGGGCGAGAAGAGTTTTGCATCAAGGTGAGTTGAAGACCTACCTCAAGAATGCCAATTCATATCTTTGATTCAACAAATTATCATTAGATTGCTATTATTTCTCTTTTGCTCCTTCTGAAATTTAACTTCAGAATAACAGTGCTACATTTGACTTGGGAGTTGAAATTACAACAAGTTTTCAAATCAAAGAAAGTAAGAAGTTTAGTTTCTAAGCAAAATGAGAATTTATTTTGATTACAAAGATGCCCTCACAGAGAATTACATGACAGCTTGAGTCTGTCAAAAATATTTTAATAAACTGCATTACCAGGGCTTAAACTAGCATTACTAATATTGCATATATATTTACAAATGTTACAGCGTTGATTTCACTTCCACACTCCTAGAACAACATTCCTTTTTCGCCCCAGATGAAAACTATTTAAGACACACTCAGAGTTGTGTGTAGTCTTCTTGTGCTTCCCAGTTTCCATAGAAAATCCCCAAGGTGAAGGATTTTTTTGTTTTGTTTGTTTGTTTTTCCTTTGTTTGTTATTGTTTTGGGGGTTTTTAAGGTTCTCTAGGACAAGACAGTGTGGAAAGCCTACTCTATCACAAAATGAGGGTGTTATTTAATTGGACTTTATCACTTCTTGCTACCAGGGCACCAAGACACTTTTTATAGGAAAAAATAAAAGACAAGGGAGAAGTGATAGGTTATTCTGAATGTTTTGTATCCCAGGTATATCGACTCAAACTGCCAGCTTTTCCAGAGCACTTCTGAAGACCATGAGGATAGGTGGTAACGTGTTTTCACTGAACAGGGAAAAGAAATATCGCAAGTAGAAAAACCTCTCTTCAAGGACAAATGACCCAATTTGTTCCTCCCCAGTAACTGTAGCAACTTGGTACAGCTTTGCAAATCTATGTCATTGCTGCTACGAATTGGTTACTTTAAATGGATCTTCACTTTTCTTAGCACAAGGCATGGCAAATTGCCTGCAAGTAATTTTGGGTCAGGTATGCCAATTTTTGGTTTAAAGTTGCAATTATTTTTTTCCAGCTTTCATTTACTCTCACATAGCCTTGCTCAGTTTAAAGAGAGTCAGTGTATAAAATAATTTGCATTGCAAGTAATGTGATACAGCAGTTTGAGAGAGGATAAACATTTCAGATCAGATTCTTTTCAGTTCAGTCCTCTGCTGATACTTTTACTGTGGTTATCCAGATCAGACCCTCAGCTTCTGCATTTTGTAGAAACTGGGCAGTCTTTCAATTGTCTGACCTTTAAGTAAGCCATGTTTTCTCCAGATGCTAAAATTGAATATAATTTCACTTTATTCAGTATTAATAAACTGTAAACAACATCATGCCTATTCTTGGCAAAGTGCCTGAATTAAATAGGTCTCTTAACGTATCTATCTGTATTAGAGCTATTTAAAAGCAATATGTCGAGTGTGCTGATGATAAAAAGACCCTTTTTCATTAGTTTGTTTTTAAGCTCCATATATTCCCAGTGAATATTTTCCTCAGCATAAGCATGTGCCAATACGAGCCTTTGTATTTGCAACCTATAAATTCCTATCTAGCTTTACAAAGAAACTATTTTCCTAAGCAAAATTGTCAACTCTCTCTCTTTAGATGCTAAAATTCCAGGATAAATATTTATAAAGGCAGTACTTATCTTCACACTCTGGTGGAAAATACCCAGTGGACAACTGATGCAACAGAAGTTTTCCTTCACACTGCTTCTACAGGCCTGACCACTTTTGGAAAAGATCAACTATTATTTATATAGTTGCCCAGGAGGTTGGGTTTTTAACTGAACAGATGTTAGCTAGAAAACTTGGAATAAATTAATATCAAACTTTTGTATTAAATTAATGTTCACTGTAAAACTGTAGTCAGTAATCATTCTTATTATTTTAGACAGACCATCTATAATCAATAAGTTCTTTTATTACAGGTCTGCAATCAGCAGACAGATTTGAATACAGTCAAGTACTAAATCAAACAGATTGTGAATATTTTAACTTGAACTCTTGATACTCCTGATGCCAGTTTCTCCTGTTTGAGCTAAGTAGCCACCACTACCTTTATTTCAAAACCTAATTTAATTTACACTAAGAAGAAAAATCTCGGGATTTAAAAAATAAGTCCCAAGGAATATTATGCTACACCATAATTATTTAATACCGTTACTGCTATATGTATTTAAGTAGAGTCTAAACCAAAGTATCTCCAAGCAACTGAGAATCCATATCAAAATGGCATGTCATGGGTCAATGTTGGGGGACCTATTCACTTTTCTTAGTGCATTTAAGCTTGCCACTGATATGTCGAGGGATGAGCTGAAATAACAAACCAGAGAGATTGAGTTCTGAAGCACAGACAAGTCTCTTTTCCCGCTCAGTTAATAAAATTATGTCAGGACCAAATTTTCTGTTATATATTTAACAGATACTGTGAGGTAAATTGCCAAGCTTGTATCTTGCTGTATCAGGGAGGAAGAAAGACCCACAAATAACCACCAATAACTAGAAAATATTCTGTCTAAAGAGTAACAGGTGTCTCCTTCCCAATTTTAGATGGTTCTACCAAAAAAACCCCCAACCATACACCAATCTCGACTACAACAATGTAAACTCTGGAGAACAAGAATATAATTTCAACGTTCTTGTATCAGTAGAGGGGAAATCTTTCTGAAACTCTGGGAGCACATCACTGCTTAAAAGCTGACCTTCAATTAGTGCTCATAAACTTTGGGTTTTCAGATGTCAACTTGGGAGGACTTGAGGCTGTTTGTACAGCACATGGAGTACACTGTAGATAGCCAGGGTTCTTCCTACAGTGTAGTCACGTTGTGAAGTAATGAAATACTTATTTGCATCTTTACCCAATAAAATTCCATATAAATATAGGTGCTGATAACGTAACATTATTTATGGATAACAGCTGTCATATTTCCCAGCTGTTTCCTTGTTGCCTGCTATAACATATGTTAATTTAAACTTTCACCAAATGTCATGGATTGTTTTCAGTGCTCCAGCTGCAGCTTGGCAAATTTTTTCTTTAGGTTTTGGTTGGCTCTGGAAGCGGTTACACAGACAGCCCATAACAACATAAACAAGTCTTGTGTGGCTGCTGAGCTGTTCGTTAACTCAGCTAAGTGAATGTTTGCCGAAAGAAGCAAAAAATGGATATGAAGTATCTCACTTATCTTCATTTTCTGAGGTATTTTTGGATGTTGTTAGTAGAGAAACTGCAGGGGACACTGGAGTCAAAGAAATCTTTAAGGAAAACTGCATCACATCAAACATTTTTTTAAAATTGTTTCAATGATCATAAATTAAAGTAAGTTAAATCTACATTTAAATCATATTCCAAAGAGGATCTCTAGTGATGTCATTCATCTCACTTTGCAAAGGCAACCACAAAAATATTAATTGACTTAACACAGCAGGACTGGGTTTTGTGCAACAAACTTTACAATCGATAAAAGGTTGCCATATAAGATGAAGAGAAGAATAAAAAAATACTACAAACTGAGTATCACAGTCTGTGAACAACTTTCAGTGCACTACATTGCACAGTAGGAAAAAATCCCGTAGCAATGAATAGTCTAAATTAGAAAACTGAAGGTGGAGAAGAAAACAAGTAGGATTGACAGGACTAGTCAGGCATGTTGGGTTTTTCTCATGGGAAACTTCTGATCAGAATAAATACCATCTACATGCTGAAGACAAAGGCTGATGATAGAGAGGGGAGGCTCGGATTTTTTGTACAACAGCTTATGCCATCTCTTCTCTACCATGCTGCCTCTTCCACAGTGGGACACTGGCATTTCTTTGAAACATGCAAACAGTAAAAACACCTCCTGCTTTCTTTTTCCCCTATGTTGCCATCAGTTTTCAGAAATGATATTTAAACTACACCAAAGGTCAGCCTTGGCAGACAGAACAACTTATATCTGCCTTTTGGAGCAGAGTAAGGATCAATACACAGAAATGGAACTTATACTTGTGGAAGCGTACAAATGATAAGATGATGCCAGCAAGCACAATAGAAATATTGATCAATTTAAATATGTGAGTAAATGGAAAAGAAGGAAACATCATCTGTGGTGACAAACTGACAAAGAAGCTGGCAGCAAGTAAAATGGATGGTGAGATGGGAAATAATTAGTCTTCTTATTATTTATTTTTCCTTAAATTCACTTTGTATTACCTCTCTGCTTTTTCATCCCATTTTCAAATCACATTTTAAACTTGTCACAGAAAAAGTTCTTAATATATGGAATATGTTTTAGATTATTATAATTTAGAGCCTCTGTAGAAGTAAAGGGTAGCAGAGAAACAGAATTCCTATGTTAGTTATACTAGAATCCAGATATTTTCAGTAACAAATAAGAAAGCGATCAAAGTCGTGTTGAGCTCACAGCAGCCTGGCATTATATATTTTAACTAATACCTGTAGAAAAAAAAAAGATACCTACTACAGGCATGAGAGGCTTCCATTTCAATTTGGGCAAAATAATGCACTTATGCCATAGGCCTCCACCTTTTTTCTGTGTACGTGGCTTTGTGTCACTGACAGAGTCAGAGAGCAGCCTGTGGGACTAGCTGTGAAAAGTAGCATGTGTCTGTGCTATGTCCAGGGAACAAACATTACACACTCTCTCCTTTCAGATTGGGACATTCCTCCACTCACTAAACTCTTCTGAGACATTTTATCTTTTCTTCACTAAGAATATTTTCCCTGAATAATTCAACGTTCACTAACAAGGAGAGAGAGGGTCAGTACCTCTCCATAGACCTCTTCTACAAGAACAGTTATACAAATGCTACTGAACTGCTTTAAAACCCTTCCCTTCAGCACCATATACAGAGACTGGAGCACTTAATCCTTCCTTTTCAGCAACACTCCTCTGCCAGAAGTTGCTGAATTAGAGAAGGCTTGTAGCTTGTTGATATTCTGCCAACTGACACAAAAATTAAATTTCACCCAGTTGAATCAGCCTTGTTTAGTCAAGGGCCATTTAACAATTTTTTTTTCAAAGCTCGAGTTCACCACCAGAGTTAAATGCAAAATCTTACCTCTGATAAGAGTTACCTTATCCTTAATATTGACTTAATCCCTGAGCAGAGTTTAAGGAATAGACATTATTGAACAGTAATTCCACAAAACAATGTTGCAGGAAACTCATTACAAAATTACTTTTTTTTTTTTTTCTTTTTTCTTTTTTTTTTCTGATTTTCTTTGGTGTTTTTTTGTTTGTTTGTTTGTTTGTTTGATTGGGTTTTGGTTTTAAACATTTCATCCTGAAGGCCAAATCTGCTCAGATACCATCTTAACCTTCCCCTAGAAGCTTTAGAACTTGGAAGATACGGTTTAAAAAACCCCAAACAGTTCTGCACTGTGGCACATACAGAATCATGTTATTTTGCACATTCAAATTCCTCTCTGCAACCGCAACATACAACTTCATTGAAAGTCTAAAGACCTTTTCTGAAACCTTGCTCTTAGTCTACATGTAGTGTCTTAAGTGGAAGGAACCCATAAAACTGTGGATCAAATACAGAAGTTACACACCTGTACTGTGGTGACGGGAGATAAAATATTTGGTAGTTGTTTTGAATTTATCTTCATCACAGATTTTCAATAGCACAGCATTAAATGGATCGATGTTAAGCTACTGCCTACATGAAGTGATGAGGTGATCCTTAATTGCCTTTTCCATAGAATAATGGGCTGCACTTTGAAGTATAGAGTAAAACTGTGAATTCCTTCCACTTTTCCCACTTTCAAGCTGTAACGTCTGAATTTTCCATTAGTGAAAGCAGCTGGGGACAAAATGCTAGCAAACTCAAAGTAGCATTTGAAGTTTCCTCTCTTCCACATGTTGAGAATTTCAAGCCAAATATCAAAACCAAGGAGACATACTGCCTCCCATCTCACATGCTTTTGTGTCTATTTCAATGTTGAACTTTGTATTCATGATTTCTGGATTCATGTACACGATAAAAACATTACGGCTAGTAGAAAAATTAAGTAATGGAAAACAAGGTTCAGCACGTGACTTCACTCAAAACTGACTTCTCCCTCTAGATAGTCAACTTAGACTGAATCTGAGCACCTTATTTGCTTCCACACAAGCATCCCTTAAGATATAAAGGCTTCTTTACAGATTATGCAGGTCCGATGTTTAGCACCCTTTAGCAAACATGTGGAAAAGAGGTGAGATTTTCTAGATACTATCAGTAATGAGATAAAGATGAAGGTCAAAAGACTTTGCTTCCACTAATATCCACAGCAGAATGTTTGAACAACTCTGTGCTACCCTCACAGGACAAGCCAAATCTTCAGCTGCTCCTGCTGCAAGTCAGACCTATTTCATTAAATACATAAAATCTTAATGGAATTGTTTAATATTTAGCTACTTTATCAAGATAGCTCACATACAAGCACAATACAAGCATGTAAATGTTCATATGATAGATTATTGCAAGAAAGCATTTATTTTCAAATAGACTTTGAAAAAAAGCACTTAAGTAACCTCAGCATGTCTTTAAGGCTGAAGACTATGGTATGGGTTTCAGAAATATGCTGTAACTACAGACTTATTCTGAAATCACAATTTGATATAATTATCAGGCCACTGGCATGTTATTACAATGTAGAAATCTTCTCGATTGAGAAATAGACAAAAATTAAATCGCTGACAGTTTAAACGAAAGTGGGTGAATGGGGAGGGAATAATATCTGAAGATGTGTGTTATTTACATTATTTTAAAAATAAGCATTTTTGTGAAAGCAGATGGTGAATTTGCTTGGGTGGGTCTGGGTAGGGGGTGTCAAGAACAGCTCCCACCTGAAATCCTTTTACTTCTTCAAGGTATTTCACAAAATACTGCTGGTTAGAGATACCTACCATGGTTATGTTTGGAATAGTTATTAGTGTGATGAAAACAAAGACACCTTTTCACCAGATTATCTTGTCCTCCATCTGCCAAACTTTTTACAACGTGCCTATCTTGCAGGTTCTAAACAATATATGACTTCCATCTGTGGAAACTAAACCATGTCTCCTTCTGAACTGCCTCTGTAACAGGCTCAGGCAGTTAATTCTGGTGGCCATCATTCCTGTCACAAGTGCTGCATCTCTCTCCTAGCATGCATCAAAGACAGGGACAGGGACCTCTCTACAACACCTGCCACCATCTGCTGGGGCCTTTCAATTCAGCCGGTGAAGCTGCTTAGTGATGCATCACTGACAACAGCGATCAAACCGCTTCAGTCAATGGGCCACATATTTATGCTGAGGTTGCTGGATATTTCAATATTAATAGTGGATGTGCCAATTTTCTAGTGAAAAGAACACTTTGTCTCCCTTTCATTTTTTAAGCAACCACCCACTGTCACCTCTTATTAGTTTCATTTAAAGCAAAGATTTAACTTTTTTTTTTTTTTTTTTTTTTTCCTCAACTGTGCAATCACTTGGGACTCAGAATAGAAGAAAAAGATTAAGTGGGGAAAAAAGTGCCATGGGTTTCCTGACGATACCTCATTCTTTTCATTTTTTCAGCTTCAGAAATGATCTGTGCTAAATGCTGGGTGAATACCTGGGCTTGAATCTCCAATATCTATTTGAGCATCTGCTCATTTAAGAGATGACCTGCCAGACCTCAGAGCCTTCTACATCCAGCAACTGAATTATTTCCTCTTATTCCTTGAAGCCTCACAGGCAGTGATGTACCCACATATGTTAAGAAAAGACTCGGTTTGGTTCTTTGTCTCAGGATATGCTCAGGATACAAGCCACAACGGCCTCACTGTTGAAAGTCACAGCCTGGTGTAGGACATCACAGGTACACCCTGTCCTCTGCACTGGCAGTTGGTTTCTGGTAGGCAATGGCTAACAGAGAACACAAATATCACAGGTCCAGCTAGATACAAGTCTACTTCCATTTTTAAAAATCTCATTTCAGGAGTAGTTGAAGAGTGGAGTAAGTCTTGCCATTAAGATAGACATTTCCCATTGGAAAAGCAGAGCTTTTTGCTAAAGAATCTGAAGTTTTGCTCCTGTGCTTAAGGGCACCCCAGAGCAGCACACTTACTCACTGCATCTCTCCCATCTCTGTAGATGCAGAAGCTGCCTCTTAAGATTGAAATCTCTTTTTAGGGCACCAAGACAGCCTCTAGATTACTGTGATGAGTACCTGACAAAATATATCATAAATAAGCCTAAACTATTTTTTTTTTTTTTTAATCATAGAAACCAAGGCATTGGGTCAGTGTTTCCTTGACGAGGGTAGTCTTTTTCTAGCTTTAAAACCACTGTCAAACACTCTCACCAGTTTGGACCCATGCCATTTATAGAGGGAGACTGAGCCCTTTGTGTAACACCTCTTCTTAAGCTTTGACAGCTGAGAGCAGTTCAGCTCTGTTGATGCTCTTGCCTGGGTCTGAGGCTTTCCCTCCCCACCTCAGTAACCTGCTGCACTAGTGTCTCTAGCCAGTTTGGCCTGTCAGCCCTGCACCAAAGCTTACACCCAGCTTTCACACATTTCCTTCATTTTCTTCCTTTTTTGGGGAGGAGGCAAAGGCAATGCTTTGATGATGCACTAAAAAGATGAAAGAAAGGAAAATCCTCACACTGAATCCATATCTCAAGTCATATGATCAAATTCAGCCAAGCCCTGCCCTTTCCTTGATAGGAAACTAATAATTAAAGAAATGAAAAACCGAACAGCCTTAAAGGTAAGAAAGAAATACTTTAAAAATTCATATAGTTTTTTTTATGATCATAAAGATACAAATCACATATATTATGGAAAATCCCAAGAAAACAAATGTAAAATGAAATGTATCAGGATAATAATCAGCTACCTAAAATAGGTGTGTACTAGTGGAACCTGGAAACATATTATCTCTGAAAAATAAATTGAATTATTAATAAACAATGTTCTATACAGTCTGCACTACGTAGCCAACAAGAATGTGGCACAGAACACTTGAACTGTTCTGTGCCTTTCTGCAGAAGATATAAATACACCCTTGTAATGTCCAAGTTTCAATACATTTATTTTTCAGCTTTTCTTCATAGGAACATGTTGTCTATAGGTGAGAAATACAGTCGTCTCCAAAAATGCCTTTACAGCTTGCCATAAAAAAGAAAAGTTTCAGGACTAATACCTCACCCCATTTTTCCAGAAAACTCTTGTGTTGAGTATATCATTCAATAACCTGACAGCTGCTAGAAGCAGCTTAGAATTTTCCTTTTTCCTTCCTAAATGATTTGAGTTTGAATAATTTTAATATTTGTGAATCACATCTAGGAACACTTAATGGATAAACAAGTAATTGCTCTCAGGTCTAAAAAAACCCTATTTCATGAAAATGCAAGAAATGATGCACAGATATAGTATAATATATACTATACTATAATATATATGTAAAAATGCACTGAAAGCATGCTACGTTCTCCTTGAGAACAGTCACAGTTGCTTCTACTCTTGCCCTTTTCTGGGGAGCAATTGAAAGGAGCTGAGCATGCAGAGCTGGCCCTGGTCCCCCCATCAGCTCTTCCTCTGTGGCCAACTGGTCACTTGCTACACAACCATCCCACAGTATCAGGTATTTTCAGGCTACCAGTGACTTTGGCAAGTCCCTTCTCTGACCCAACTGATGTAATCAGATTTTTGCCAAAGAGTCTTGTCCAGAAGTTTCACGCCCTGTGATCTCTAACGTTGCCCGGTGTCTGAGGATACCTGAATAATTCCTTGAGCTCACAGTAAGGTGCACCTTATAAAAACATATGGGCTGACACGATCCTCCTCTTCATGTGTCTGTAGGTGGTTTCTTATGTTGGTTTTAAGTCAATTTAGTATTAAACTATAATATAAGATTAGATTTTCCATACTAAATTTAGTTTAGATCAAATGATGCTCCTTTGTGGCTCTTGGGATACTCCAGTTACTTTCTTCTTGGAGTACAGCAGCAATCTATGTCAGCACAGAAGTCAAAAGCAGGACAACAACTGCATCTGGCATCTAAAGAGACATTATACATGTGAACAGCAGGGTAAAGTAGGTAAATTTAGTTCCGGCTTCTATATCTGCCTCCATGGGGATAAAGGCAGAAATCATGATCCACTGACTCATTAGAAAACACTAAATGGCTTAGATCCAAGGAAGAAATAAATAGACAGCAACCCAGCAGGACAGAAGAAATAAGTGTACAAGCTGGTCCAAGCTCCAGAGGTAACCTAGTCTTGTACTTAAAGAGAAAGGCCCCCAAAATGCTTGAACAAATATCCAAACACTAACCATAAAATGAAGTATGTTACTAAACCCCTGTGTATAACTGCTTTTGAGGTTTTCTAGAGTAAATTTCCCATTGTTCCCAACAGCACACTGACAGAAGGTATAAAGGGTTAAATGCTAAGCAGTGAATCCTATTCCTGTATAATTAATTACTCTAAATGCCAAGTTTGGTTACTTCTAAAATATTGTCCCTAGTTTAGCAGCACATTATGACTATTTTGGTGTTCTTTGTGTTATCCTTTTAACGCTATGTAAAACAGAGGGTTTGAGGATGAATTATTTAGCTCTCTTCAGAAAATGTGCTTTAAAATCTTCTTGGGGACACTGAATGCATTTATTATCCTGGAAAAATTCAGATCCAGCATCTGTTGTTCTGTGTGTTTTACTGTCTAATGATGAGAGCACCTGTGGGATTTGTTTACAGCAGGGCTTTCTGGATTTTTTTTTGGTCTTGTTTATTTCACTCAGAAAGAAAATAGGGAATTGAAAAACATTATTAATATTTGAATGGAGCAACTTATGAGTTTTTGACAACTCACTGATTAATTCAGGTGGTTTCTAAATTGCCCTCTTTGAGAGAGCTATGGCATTACAACACAGAAGTTAAATAAATGAGGAAAAAAAAATTTTATTTTTGTTTTCCCAAGCTGCCTGTAATCTTATTGTATAGTTTGACTGCTTTGGGACAGGAGTCCTGGCCCACTTCTTGAAGCATCTTATCTTTGTAGTTCTTGTCTAGGAAAATATAGTAAAGACTAAATGCACAGAAGAAATGGGTGGAGGCTGTACCTCACAGGAATTAAATGTTGGTTTCAAGAATGAATACAGCAACATGCAAAGGATTAAAAAAAAAAAAAAAAAAGAAAAAGAAAGGATTTTCCCTGTGCCCCTTCCTCTAAAACCAGGAGGTATCAGAGGGGTTTTTTGGAGAGAGGATGGCTTGGCATGACAGAAACAACTTGCTCCCAGCAGATCTGCTGTCCACAACCAAGCTGAAGTATTTAGGTACATCAGAAATGAGCTGATGATCTGTCCACACATTGCCTTTCAAAGCCCTCTCAATTAAAAAGGGTGGTGGTAAATTGCTCAGGAAGGGAGGAAGCCCGGGCTGCCCCAAGGCCTTGGCCTTAGAGGAGAGTAGGGCTGGAATAGGCCAGCACATGAGCTGCACCCAACTGGTAGCAAGTATTCATGCTCAGAAAAGTACTGGACATGAATATACTGAGCTGTTCTCTCCCTGGAAGTCTTTCCATACCTCCTTTTCTCTAGAAGAGTCAAAGTAAGAAGTGGACAATACTCAGGACACCTGGTTCAGGTCTACTGAAATGCCTTTTCATTCTTCTCGTGTTGTGCTTTCAAGTACCCCATAATTTTCCATTTTGCTTCTCACATTTTTAGAAGAATGGCTCTTCTCACAGCCTTGTCAGGGGATTGTAACAAATTCTTATTTATTCTTGAAATTAATTCCTTACTCTTATTACAAAGTGCTTCTGCTTATCGTTTCTCAGTTGCAATTCAGACTAACAATTATCTTCCAAACAATATGCAGAATAATGTAAAAACACCAGAAAAATCAGTGTGATGTCTGTCAGACACATGACATGTACAACCAATAGCTCCATTTGGATCACAGAGCATAAAAACACTGGAGATCATCTTCGAAACTTGCCACAGGCAGGAAGCTCAACCTCAAGTGCTGCAGTTGAGTTCAGGGTCCTGATAATAACATGCTATCGCTATTTGGGAAATCTGTGCTGGGGTCGCTGAAACATGACAAGGGGACAGATTTTAGTGTAGATATTTGCCAGTTTATTACTTTGCTTTAAAAATAGTCTGAAAATATTGTAATTTCCACTGGGCAATCAAGGGGTTTTTGTTTAGGGTGGTTTTTTTTTTTTTCCTCCACTGTATTAGGAGCAGAACATATATCTGAAAGAGTGCAAAAGCAAAACAGTGGAAGAAATCTGTAAAGTAAGATAGCGTACTGCATACTCTGGGGAAGGATACTAGAAAGAGGGGGAAAGAGGGGACCAAGAACACCTTTCCTATTCTACTCACTGCATTCATAGAGTCCAAAGCCCAATAAATGAATGTGCCTCCAAGATTAAGAAAAATAATTAGGCCTACTCTTTCAGTTCACTAACTCTGCTAAAGACAATGGTAGAGTCATAGTACTACACAGACAGCACAAGACAATTTTATCCATTCAGCTCATTTCTTCAGCCAGCCTACTTGAAAGGAGGGAGGCTGTATATGTATGCATGTGGGTATTTATGACAAGATTGTATTTACTATTATAAATGCTCTCTTACACATTGGTTAGGAGCAGATTTTTGATTTCTCATTGAAACCAAAAGAAAGTCAGGCTTTCAGAAAATGACACTTTGCGTAACTTTATCCTTCAAAATAAAAGGGGAGCAGGGTGCTTTTTGTGCTTTTTGGAGGCAGAGACATGCCTTCCTAATGAGAAGGGAAGCAATAGTTTCTTCCCCTCCCCTTTTCTGCATGCAGGCACAGTGACCGTAGGGCACTAGAGGTAGGTGGGGAGAAGAGCACAGAATGGTTCCAGATCTTGTGTCATGACAGTGTGGGATCCAGTCAACCGCTTTCAAGCAAAAGGATGCTTGAGCCTATATGAAGTCCCATCAGCTTCACATTTTATCTTTCAAGTTGTCTTTGTTTTTCTGAACCATACTGGACACCTTTCAGTGTTTATGTGAAGAATACCATACTAATTCCAATAGGAATTTGTTAAATGTCCTGCAAATTGAGACAAACATCTGCAGAGATAAAAACACTGAAACACTACAAATGAATCCAGACTCTTTAAGGCATGCCAGGACCCTAGCACACTCCAGGGCCTTCATGGTTAACCTCTGTTCCACCTGCTGTAATGATTTTGGAGAAGATGACAAGATCCTGAAATCAAACCACTAAAAAGAATATCCACAGAGGGAAAAAGTTTTAAGAAGTTCTGTAGGTTACAGTTGCCAGGGAAACCACTTTGCAGCAGCCATATGGTCAGAAAAATCTATTTTCTTTGTTCTCTGGGGGAAAAAAAAAAAAAAAAAAAAAAAAAGATAGAGGCATTTTGGTGCAGAGTGAAAAAAAAAAAAAAATCCCACAAAGTGAGAGCCAAATATTCAGATATACTTAATCACTAATGAGAGAATATAAATTACTTGCCAAACTGAGCTACAGAAATCCAGCACTAACTAAAATATTAATATAGGAGATGCGAGTTCCTTTCTGCTCTATGTTAGTACTTCGGAATGAGCAGCTTCCCTTGCTATCAAAGCTCTTTCCTGTAGGTGAGAACTCTATAGACTGATAGATAATCTCAGCATTGGCTTTAATTTTCTTTGCCAGTGTTTTTATTGTTGCCCGGTGCTTTCAGCATGGGTACTGCTGCTCTAGTAGGGACCATGGTTCATAAATGTGCCTTTTAAAAACATTTGCCTTCCAGCATTCTGTATTACCAGGTGTAAGCAGCAAATTGAGGGAAGGGCTGGGGGGAACCTGCAGCAGCAGGTTACATTTCTAAACCAGCATAAGGCTGCTTGCACCCTCACCAGCAATGAACCCGACAGCTGTTGCAGGTCCCATGGGCACAGAGAGCCCCGATGACCAGAGGTGGCCAAGGAGCTCTCTGGCCCCTGCCTCCAGGCCTGGCCCCGGACAGGGAGACCACATTTAATCTTGCAAAATTGCACCACAACAAACTTTTCTTGTACAGTGATGCAGAAGAGCCCCAGAGTCCCTCATAGCTCTGCAGAAAGAGATGAACAACCTGTTCAGTTTGGTTCTTTGCTCATGAATAAAAATAATATATTATTTGAATGGATCTCTTTCAGCTCACAAAGGAATTCATAGTACAACTGTTTTCAACACTGTCCATAATAAGATGTTTGGAAAAGCTGTTTAGTTTCCCAATGCTGGGGAAAAAAAAAAAAAAATCTTTGAAAATAAATAATCTGCAAAATGACAAAGATGCAAATAATCTAGTTTTACTCTGACCATGAACATTCAGTCCCACTGTTCAGAAACAGATTACCCTGTTCAAACTATTTGCTTTACTCTTACAGCAATATACATAGAAATGTAATGATAACAAACCATATAGTTTTTGCTTATTATAAATAATGGATATTTTTCTGCTCTAAATGGTGCTACATAGATGTTTTCCAAGATCAGGCTTAATTTAAATACATTCACAGTCACAATTTATGTTTTAAATCAGAGTCTATACTGTCTTCAGGAGTGTTCCAGATCTGCCAAAGAAAAGTCTAAGGTGAAAACAAATGCAGACTATACCCCAGATCTGTTTCTGATTCTCTGTTTGCCCCTGCGCCAGGCAGCAATAAATGAAATCTTAACTTTCTTATAAAGATGAAGACTCCGGGATTTAGTGTATCAGTCACATAACGTCAGTCTCTCCTTCTCAAACAGGGATTTTGGTGTGCTACTGAGACGCAGTTTTCAGATAAAACGATAAAAGGCATGTGGGTACCAGGACATCGGGATTTGTTCTATTCACATCTGTAAATGTTTGTAAGAATAAAACAATTGATGTCAAAGCTTGCAACAACAGAGGAAGCATATATCCCCTTGCTTCTTACACTTGTGCTGATATTTAATCTGAACCCTGCACCAAGCAGACTGCAGTGCTGAGGGCCCAGTGAATTAATCCTAGCACATAAGGCTCACGATGCCCTTCTGTCTGTTTCAAGACTGTTGTTACACCTTAGGATGGATGCTCAGAGCAGTAAACTTGACTTTATGATAGACAGCTACATTCTGTGAGCCAGGAAATGTTTGTCTACATTTTCAGAAAAAAGTGACTGGAAATCAGACCTTTGAGGCAAAGGAGTCTATATTTAATTGAAACTTGAGTTTTCTATCTTTTTTTTTGGCAAGACTTTCTTTCTTTTTAAACTATCTTCTGTCTATCTTGATGTTCCTGGAAAGCCTCCATCTCAGGCACTTGCACATGGCCTTTGGCCCAGGAGCTGAGCAGCTCACAGCCATCCTTGGCACTTAGCAGCCACTATCGCCTATTTTACTCTCAGCTAGCACCTGGGTGGAGAGAGGGCAGAAGAGTTTCCCGAGATGGCACAGACACTTGACCCATTCTTCTTAAGGATTTTAGTGATTGGGCAGACTACTTAGAATAACACCACTAAGAATATTTTTGCTGATCTTAAGATTTTAGCTGTGTAACTAAAAAAGCTTCTGGAGGTTATGGTTAGAAGTACCACACAGAGGAACATCCTGGGGACCATCCCTATACCAAAGAGTTCCCTGGTTAAGACTGTCAAGAAACTAAATGGGTGAGTGAGAGCAAGGATGAGCCAACAGAAGTGGCAGAAGGTTGTAGGCAAGTTTATTAGAAGAATGATCTCAAATGTTCTCATTATTCACCATGCCAGCCACTCCAGGATTCAAAAGAAATCTTTTCTACCTACTTTGCCCAGCCTGTTTACCATGGCTTACCATTTTGTAACTGAGAACATTAGCTTTCCAAGAGCACAGCTAAGACCCGGTAGCTACAGCAGTTTTCGCTGCCAAATGAGATCACAGATTAGCAAGTCATTGAAATGGTGAAGATACTGAATTTGTTCTTGTTTACTCAGACCTCTTCTCAGGCCTACTGCCAGACTACCCATCTTCTCAGAGGAGTGGCTTGGCAGTAGTTTTGTACCTCTGGAAGTTTATTCTGGCAAATTTAGCAACTGATCTTCTATTGCCTGGTGCTTTTGAAATAAAGTCCCAGTTGAGGCCTCCAACTGAGAGCAGTTTGCATAAGTTTCTGAATCTCTGCTTTGCAATCTTTGCATCTCGTTCCTTTTGATGAACAGGAAGATCGCTCCTAGCGATACCTGAACCTAAAATGAACCGAAAATGTATTACAACTTTTAAGCTTGCCAGGCAGTGGAGGAGAAATTCACACCAATCCCAGCTCTCAGAACAGCTGTTGTGACAAGGTGATATTGCTAAGGAGTCTCAAAATAGAAGCCAAGGCAAATACTCTCCCTGTAAGGGTTCTGCTGTGTTTTGCAGTCTCCAGCTGGAATCTAATTGCAATTTAAACCCAGAGCACAAAACCCACAGCATTTTCCACTTTTAACGTCCTTTTAAAGAATCAGAGAAAATTAAATAGTAAATCATAATCTAGATTTTCTTAGAACCAACATGGATTCTCCAGAGATGTGGTAATTTCTTTACCCATTCAGTTAGATTTATTGAAACACTTGTTAAAATAACAAGGTACCAAGGAAAATAATACTTTATTTCATATGTTTCCCATGATGCTCTATTTCTTTTCAAAAATGATGACAGTAGATGCTATATAGATGAAAAGCTAACAAGTTTTTCCACAGATATGCATTATTTAAAACCATTTCTTATTTGAACTTACAGAATTCTTCCACATCTCAGTCAATTGTCTCAAATAATGCCCTGATAATAAAGACAATTGACACAATTGTATTTCTACTTGCTGCCTAGCTGTATTCCACTATTAGAGGGTTGAAGGTTGCTGTTCAAGGTATTGTGTGCACAGATTGATCTATGCAAACACAATATTCATTTGTCTTGCATGAGTTTATTTACCCATTTATTTTTAAACCTGGCTATCTTATTTGCATCCTTCTGTATTAACAAGGTAACAACTACATGTTTCACCAAAGCTCTGTTTGATGTTTGCTGAGGAAGGACTGCATGTTTCTCCTTCCTGATTATGTACTCAGGATCAGCTACTCATCCAAGACAGAAACAAAGCAGTTCATTTTTCTTGTCCCAGTTTGCCATACCAAACACAAAGTAAGAGCTACTGATGGTGGTAGAGGTCTTTGGGTTGAAGCGTCCTTTGTGGGCCAGATCACACTTCCTGTACGCATTTTTAAATCTTCTTCCAAACAGAAATTCAAATGATGTGGCTTTCCCTGTAAAGTAGCATCTATGCAATCTCATCCAATTTTTTCTTGGCACCATCTATGTTAGTATTTCTTTAAGTATGCACCTTTATCAGTATCCAGAAGGAGGATCATAAAATAATCATAAAAACCATAACCATGTTATGAAGTCTATGTTACCATTCCAACCTTCCCAAGCTATCAAGGTATATGATCCTAGAACATAAACCATCTCTTTCTAATAAAGATTTAAAACATGGGTGGTTAGTTTTTCAACTGTGCTCTTTCTCATTTATACTTATCTACAGAATATACAGAGTAATGATGGACTTCCTTCTTCTTCTCAACTGAGGCATTTCTCCCTGGCATGTGTCAAGACGGAGACCTAGCTAACCTGTTTAGCTGTAGCAGAAAGCCATTTGAATTGGTGTGCCACAGCAGCTGTAGCCACAGGACAGCAAAGGCCAATTCAGTCTGCTGCAAGAGGGAGAGCCTGAAACCTGGATCTGCGGAAAGGAAGCACCACCACTGACCAGCACTGGCTAGCAGAGATTCGCATGTTAATCTTGTTCAGTGTTTGTCTCAGGACAGCTGGAAGGGCACACGTCAGACTGTACTGAGGGTTTTCTAAGTGCATGTGCTCTGACAGTACACTATGTCATGACAGTGTGGTGTTTGGTCTTGACTCATTTTAGACAAGTCTAACTTCAGCAGTGGGCCATCAAAATGAGGTACATCTTGGAAGAGAAGCGTGGCCTCGTATAAGCATTTGCTCTTCTTTTGCACAGAATTACAGACATGAGATGCTGTCGAGATAGACACATCACTATTTTGTCCACCACTGGATATCACTGCTTACAGAAGGGGAAGGGGCAGCCAACAGGATAGGTGAGAAGAGGCACATGCTCCTCCTTTGCACTGCTTTGAGCACCACTGAATACAAACCACTCTAAATCCAGTTACTGACCACATAAGGGAGAAAGAGAGTCCTTGCTGGTGGTGACAGTTTGGCTGAATGTGAAATATTCAGTGCAGGTAACATTTTCCACATCATTCCTCATTAGTGCATGGTGGGTACATGCAATCCTGTGTGACAAGAGAGCTTGGGTGTTCTCCATTTCTGACTGATCAGCATGAAACAGTGCAATAAAAATCTTCTTTCAAATGAAAGATATTCTGCACTGCCTCCTTAGAAGTGTTGTCTTTTGGGAATTTACCTCTTGGCTGTCTAAAAAAATTCTTTCATTTTAAAGCCCAGACACTGTTTTTAAAAGTTCATAACCATTTAAATGTGTAAGGAAACAGCAGCACACATGGGAGGTTCCTCAATTTACCTGAATGTTTTCTTCCAGACACTCCTTACTAAAGTTATTACTATAAAAGCTGATGAAAACTAAGGTTTAGCCAGAGCACATCTTGCAATTACTTTGAAAAAATTTTATGCATTTTCTTATTTCATAAAAACATAATAAACTTCATTGGAAGAAATTCTGGGATTGCAACATGCATCTTTGGTGAGCTACTTCCTCTCTGCTCTGTTCACTTATAACCTGTACTCCTCTGTTAAGATTATATTGCAATACATATTTTATTTGGTAATTGATACTATGAAGCATAAGGGAAGATGTCAATTTAAAATCTCAGTTTGCATTCCTTTCTACATACTGTAAGTTTGCCATTATCAAAATTCAAAACTTCTTATGCTTTTCTGAATGTTCTATGTGTAAGGATAAATAGAGATGAACAAAGGGAGAGTGAGATGGCTCTTCAGCTATAGACCTGAAAAGGACAGTTTTGCTTTGTAGCAACTACAGAAATTTCAAGAGAGTAATTTTCATTCTACTTTAGAATAAAAGCAGGATGTTGATAGTATTTGAACATAACCATGATTTTTGAGCTTTCTAACTGTCGAAGGGGATTTGCAAATAGTTCTATGATCAGGACATTGTCTGCAGATGCAAAAGATCCCGATAAGCTTGATATCTGGCTGTGCAAATCTCTCCAGTTCACACTGAATTAAGCAAACCTGGGATTCAGACAGTTCTCGATAGCTCCCAGACCAGTACCTTCAGCATCATACACACTAAAACCACTTTTTTTCTCTCTCCTCTTTCCTCTTCGTGGAGAAATATCCAGGTCTGATCTGAAAAACATGTACTTCACCATCATTTAGGTTTTGAAGACAGGTCTAAAAATCTCCATTGAATAAGTCTACAAGTTATTTTTGCTTCAGTGAAACAACATGACTGATAATTTGCTGTAATTAATCCAGCTCATTCCAGCAACATGAAACATCTCAAAACAAGCTTCTGAAAGAAGGCTTATTTTAGCTGAGTGAGCCTAATTACCTGTTCTGGATAAACTGAATATTTAAAGATATCTCAGTTCTCTCTTTCATATAGCTAGATACAAAAAAGTAAAATTCATAAAAATTTTGATCCATAAAAGAGACATTTTATGCTGTGATTATTTTTTACCATTACTGGTAAAAAAAAATGAGTCTTGATCCCTTTTCTATTATCACAATTGCAATATTACTTCTCAGATCTTCACCTATAACTCTCCTGTAACAAATACCACAACAAGTGGTGAGAGTGGTAGATTTGTTAAGTACGAGCCTGTGCTGACAGCTTAGATTCAGTAGGGGACTAACCTACTTCTTCACTGTAACTCTCCTTTTGATCGTGATACATTCTCCATAGCAGTAGACCACAAACTTTTGCTCTCTTTATGCTCTAATGAGTGCTAAACTAATTTGTATTATTGTGTTAATATCATATGATGTCAACGGTAATAGTTTAATCAGTTTGTATCTCCTCTTCACAGGTAACGCTAACTCTTTCCCATTCAAATGAATTCTGGGAGTTTAACTAAATTATCAGTTTTTAAGGGAGTTTATTAGCAGCCTTCTATTTTTTTCTCCTATAGACTCCCTCCTGAAACTGCCTTTCCAAAAAATGCCACTGCAAGTGGAAGCTAGTAGAAACAGTGTTTTCAGATTAACAAAAAGTTAAGTTTCTGGAAAATCAGCTGTGCTCACTTCCAAATCAATGAGATCATACTGAAAACTTGAAACTGTGATGTCTTATTCAAGTACTGCACTGTTTCCTTTACTGTACCCACTCAGTCAGGATTGTTGACTTGTGATATGGATTAAATAAGGAAGTAAACACAAGTGGTGAGGCATGGACTTGACCCTGGATTTGCATCTGATCCTCAGAATCAGATAGGGGCCATCACAGGTTTAGTTCTTCTGTGCACAGCTCTGAAAAAAACTAATAGTGATAGACAGCTCTTGAGCCCTGACTCCCAATCTCTACACCGAAGTGCATAAAATCAAAGTGTTTTGTGCAAACAGAGATGTTCAAAAATGGCATTAGCGTCACACAACACCTGGCCAGAATCCAGCTCAACTCCCTATGTCATTTGGCTAGGTAAGCTTTCACAGGTTTTTCTTTTAATCTAATTTACCCTCATTTTTCTTTAGCCTATACTTAAAAATACTCCCCCCTCATGCCCCTTCAGGATTATAGTTATTTCTAGCTAACTTGGAGACTGCAGAATTTAGACTAGAAATCTTGAAACATGCTGGAGCTTTACATGACATGGGCAAAAAGGGTTATTGCTCATCTGAACAATAATTACAGGAAAATATACAAAATAAGCCTAGAAGGAGCCTCAGAGCCATGTGGTCCATTCCTCTACCTTGAGGTAGGAACATTTCAACCCAGACAAACACTGACAGGCATTTGTACCTGCCTTATTTTAAGAAGCTCTACAAAAAGCCTTCTGAACTGATAGCTATTCAAATTACTATTTTACCACCTCTCAGATGCACAGCTTTCCTTAAATCTGTGCAATTTAAATATATTAATGCTTATCCATTACATTTTGGACATAGAGAACTGTTATCTACCCATTTTTAGCCAGACTTTAAGTGTTTTGAGGACTATCGTCTCTTATTTCTCCTGTCTCCTTTTAGATATTCTTACGTTACAGGAGAGCAATCAATACTCCTGTCAAAAACCAGCTATACTATTGAAAATCCTGCTTATTCCACCTCCACTCACCTAATGTAGCTCCAAATCCTGCAGCCACCAAAGTAAAGCTAATCTGTACACAAGACCATACATATCCAGACACGACTCATAAACATTGCATTTCGCAATCAAAGATAATATGCAGTGGGTTAAAAAAAAACTTCAAAGAACATGAACAAATAGATGCAAACCCAGCAATCTCCACAGCTTGCTTCTCCACTCGGTGTGTTTCTCAGGTGCATATGAAAGGGATGCTGGAGAGCTGACAGGAGATATGGTTTGCCTTAATTTGTGGAAGTAATCATGTCATAGCTTTGGTTACTAGCACAAGTATTTAATTCGCACAGCCTCCTTCAGAGTTTGAAATACAACACGCTGCAGCTGAAGGCCATTTCCAGTCAGTGTCAAACACAGTTTGGTGTATATGCGTCTGGGGATAATAAGGTTGGTTCCCATCACTTTGCGTTGCCCAGGATCTATAATTTTAATGGGATGGATTGTGACATACATCAAGTGAACAGAGTTCCTGACACAGTGAACTAGACATTTTGAGATGCCTTTAAGTAAAAAATGTGCGTCTAATATCTCTATCCACACTGGGGTGTTGCTTTGTAAACTACTCAGAAATTCTGGGATCTTTGGAGCTCATGGAAATGGATCTGAGCTCTGGACCTGTTTGGGGGCCACAGAAGCCAAGCACTCGCTCAGTTTTAACCTGTTCTCTCAAGATGTTATAATTGATAGATCACAAACCCTTTTATCCTGATGGACGCATATCCTTGTACCTGGAACATTCCCAGAAGCATCATCTGTGGCAAGACTTTATTATGATAATTGCAAAGTTACATTAGACTGTGTGGAGTCTGTGTAGCAACGTTAAATTAAATTTCTCATTGGCTTCAAGGCTTGCTATCTGTAATTAGTGGCTTCTGTTCTTTATTACACTGATCAGTAGTGCAGCGCTATTCATCACCACAGTCTTAGTTAATTATCCTTGCTAATGATTTTCACTGTGAAAATAATCTACAGGTCCCATTTGCAAAGATTGCTTTGCGTTAAAATTATTTGCTGGTAAGGCACCATCGTGAGCTGACAAGCTGTGGGTAGGAAGTTACTTATCCTCTAAGATGGTATCTTAGTTGATGCAGTCAAGAGAGGAAAGTATTATAATTTCACAATTTGGCATTAAGTTCGTGACTACTATCTGCCAGATGTGTGAGAGGGTGGGAGCGAGATGTCATAACAGCATGCTGAGGGGAGTTCAGCTGGAGGTGATAAAAATAGAAGAAGGAAGACTTTAAGTGCCTTTGCAGTTTTAAGCAAGCACTGCTAGTGGCTATTGCTGGTCTTCTAATAACATCAAAACCGTACATTTATGGCTAAACGGTCATACCTGTACATGACAGAAAGGCCAAGCTTAAAGCAGAGGTGTTATCTCTGTGCTGAATGGTTGTTGCCCTGCAGATAGGAGGTTTAGCCAAGGACATGGTTTGGCAGAGGTTGACTGCATCTCAAAACTGACCCGCAGCCACCCTTTCTCAGGTTGGAGGAAAGGGGCATGGAGAACAGAGCTGGCAGGAGCCAGCCATGATTTTCTCTTTATACAAATACAGGCAATAGCTTGAGAAAGGGAAAGTCATCTGTCAGAATCAAACAAGTTTTGTTTAACAATTGCTTTTGATTACCTAAAACTCTTAATAGCTATAAAAATCCAAGGATGAAATTTCTCATGCAATGAAAATAGCAGACTGTGAAATTAAACAACAGCAGCCTGCCACCTGCCTTCTGCACTCAGTATTTGTTCTGCACTTGGAGATACGAACACACATTAATTCACAGTGCACTCAGCACGTGCAGTACCCCTCAATAATCAAACTAATGCGGTAAGGAAAGGTGAAAGGACTGTCATGCAACTGATGTCATTTGTCTCTGGAAGAATTTAAAGGAGATACAAAATCGCCATTATTATAGGGGCTATCAGAAATCATATACATTTCACTAAGAAAACAGCGAAAGAACTTGCTGAAGGGGGATAAAAAAAAAAAAAAAAGGACAAGGCTTGGTGACAAATGCTTTTCAGAAAGGTGTCTCTCTTGTGACTTTACTGAGTAAATGTGAAGTCAGCTGTAAAAATGTACGGATGGGAGTGAGAGGAGGGATCACACTGGAGCAGAACAGCTCCAGCCCTACCAGCCTCTGTCAAATGAGAGCCTGGGATATTTGATTCTTGACACAGAGCACTTCACAGGTACTGCCAGGCTGCAGGCAGCAGCATGGATCTTTGTGGGGTATCACATACTTATTCAACAATGGCAGAAGTCCTACAGACTGTAAAATTTGTATCCAGCAGAAATCGCCAGAGCAGGAGCTCTCAGAAATTAACAGGGGAAAAGCCATTTTCTTATGAAATGGAGTTGCACAGGGTGCAAAACATGGTTTAGAACTTGAAGCTCATGTAACAATTAACATTTGTTAGGAGTCACCACCTTTAGAACTAACTTAAAGTTAAATCAACACAGCATTTTCTCTCTATTTCTACTTAGTCTTACTGCATACACTCATTTGCTTTCATTCATAACATCTGCTGCGTACAACCTACAGAAACATCTACCATAAAGCAGGGTGCCAGGGACTGAGAAGTCCTACCCTAAAATTTAATGCTCCACAAATAGAGACAGTAAAGAAGTTACACCGTCAGTGAGGTTTACACTAGCACAGACATGTGAAATTCCTGCTATTAGTTATTTTCTTTACTGTACAGCACACTACAGAAAATCCTCCTTTCTGCCTGCGAACCCTGAGGATCATGGATTTTAATCTGTAGAGGTTTGGGTGACTACACAACTGCAGTAGCCTCTTTATGGCAAAGAATAACTGCAGTGTCCATTTTTAACCCCTGGGGGTGTTGACGGCTTGAGCGAGGTGGTAACTCTGCAACAATTTCAGCCTGGAATACATAGTGACTTCTTCATCCCAAATCTGTCCAGAGCCCAAACCAACAGTTTGGCTCAGGTGCTTGATTTCCCCTTTGAAAAATACTCAGAAATAAATATGTTTATAGTTTTATATGTTTTCTCTCTTCAACTGCTGGGAGCCAAATGAAGTGTGATGTTGATTTCAATCTGCTTTGCATAAAATACACAAAACAGACCTTTGCATTTCCAACACTGGAAATAGCACCAAGTGAAAACTGCTTTCAGCAGAGGCTCAGGGTCTGCATCTCCCTGGTAACTGGTTTATTGTGTCTTTCTGATGGTAGCAAGCTGTCAAGCTTCATTCTCCCCTCTGTGCCAGAGAGCAGTAACACAGTCCCCCTCTCGCAGAGGGCTAGGGTGGGTTGTGCTACTGCAGCACCATCTGCTCAGGGGTTCCATGGATGGATTAACTCTCACCTCCTAGTTAGGCAGTTGTGTCATGCAAACAACGCCAGGTACATCAGAGGTCTGCTTCAACTCAACCAATTGAGCACAGGAAGCAGGTTTACTCCCTGACCATCTAACGCAATTAAAACAAGTTGTATTAGTCTGTCAGACCTCTGTAAAAGTCACAGCGCCAATGCATCGCATAGTTACTTCTTCATCTCCATCTTAAAGAGTTGGCTGGCATTTTTTTTCCCCACAGATGCTCCTGGGAGCTCCTCTAGAGTTTCTAGGAATTTATTAAAATCCAGCTAGTCCTGTACATGTCAGGATCACCATAGAACATGCCTAGTTTTTACCTCCCTGGTTCTGAACTCACCAGGTCATTTGTACATAAGCATCATCTTTCCTCCCAGCCTTCTTTTAACTCAGACCTGAAATTAAGGCTGCAGTAAGCAGCTAAAACAGAACTAACGCACAAGAACAACTTCTTCCTGTGTATTGTACCTTAGGCAACATTTGTGAACAATTCTGAAGTATGGATAAGTGATAGTAATGTGTATGAAAAGATCTGAATCTGGCGCAGGTGCCCTGCATAGAGGGGAAAAGGAGCAGTGATAGATGTACTGTAGATCAAGCAGTAATAAATTTCAAGCATGACTTGAGCAGGAACATTTTCCAAACGTTTCTGTTGTGAAGGTGGGGTTAGAGGGAAGATAGTTTGCCTTTCCTTTGGAGAGAGGGGAGGGAAGAGGCTAATAAGAGAAATAAGACAAGCTCAAGTGGCTCTATGGTTTGGCAGGAATAGATTGAATACACTGTTTTGAGAGCCAAATAAGACACTTTTCCTTATAATGTGGGACATTATGTAAGACTAAATACTGAATTATGAAGCTGGGAGTGATATTCTACAATTGTTTCTACTTGCAGTGCTCTTTAATACCTGGCATCTGAGCCTTCTTAACAACCTTTCCCAAAAAGTTAACACGCAACATTAAGAAGCATAAAAGGGCTCAGCAATGCGTTTAATAATGCTCAAGTAGTACATCAGTTAAGTTTCAAAAGCTAGCACTAAATTCTAGATTTCACTGGATTTGTATCTATACAGATGAACAGAAGTTTCACTTGAATCTTAATTTTGTTTCAAGTGTTTCCCCCTGCCTTATTTCTCAAACTGAAAAATTGCCTCCTAGTTTAGGATCAGAAGTTCAGAAAGAAGAATTATAGATTTCACGCTAAGCTTATGCCTTCCTGAAGACCTTTATCATTAATGATCCTTTTTATTTCCTGTCCCTCAAGCAGTGTCAAAGACTATGGAGCGTATTTAAGCCATAATAACAACTCCATTCAAAACCCCATCTAAGACTTTCAGCTAGACATTGTTAGCTCCTAGATGGTTATGTTATTTGACTCCTTTGTAATACAAAGAAAAGCATGATGAATTTTCCTAGTCATCGGTTTTGTTATTTATTTTGATTTTCCATTAGTCAAGAATTTAACTATTCCTTAATATTATACAGGACTATTATACACTTCTGAAGGGTACACAAGTCACCAGAAGTAATAAAAGTGAAGGGAAATAGTGTTTAAAATGTTCTTGTTATTTATAGCTTAGTTATTTATCAATAAATGGCAGCTGTGTATAAATAAAGTGCGTTTGAGCATTTCCAAAGACAACTGGTGGTTTCCATTACCGATAAGTGAAATGAAAGGGATTCTCAGTAAGATAGCTAAGATATATTGGTCAAGAAAGTTATTAGTTTTCCCTCTCCCAGTAAGTCATGGAAGGAGGCTGCCATTGACAACACAGCAGATGAAAACCTATGAGAGGTGACAAGGTGGAAAAACAGCAAGCAGTCAACAGACAATCAATTTACTGCAGGGGGTCTAGTGACTGTAGCGGCATCACACATCAAATCACCTAATAAAGTCAGCTTCCACGTACCTGCAGGGAGATAACCTTTTTTCTCCCCTCTTCTCTCCTTGGTATAGCTTTAAGTGATTAATTTTGAGCTACATATAGCATGTAAGATTAAAATGAGGACAATAGAACGCAGTTCATATTGAAGCAGAACAAGGGCAATTAATTAATCTTACTCTGGTCATTGCACTCAGCTTAGAAACCTTCTCCCTGGAGATAGCTAGGTAAGGCTTCAGGCCAGAGAGCAGGGGCCCTGTTCCTGGCAGGACTCCCCGTCTGCCCAGCAGAGCCAGCTCTGAGCCTCGTGGCTCCCCGCCTACCACTGTGGTACTCCTGGACTGCTCCCAAACTTGGCAAAGCAGCTGCCCCCCCCCCCCCCCCAGCATTCAAGCAAGACCATTTCTCATACACTGTGCCCATCCTAGCTCCTTCAACCACCACCTGCCCATTTAGGTTGTTGCGCTGCATGAATGTACCAGAGAGCTCCAGCTACAGACCATCACCAAGCTTTTGGGCCTGCTGATAAGTGAAAGCAGCCAAATGAAGTAAGCACAATATATGGTAGCAAAGATATTGTGCTGTAAATGTATCTGGTTTGAATGCTGAAACACATATGAAAATATTGCTAGAGCAAAAAGAGGAGACAGACGAGGAGAAAGTCAAAGGGGAAAGCGAACAGGTCAAAACAGTTTACCAAGACCAAGCTATCTGCTAACTGATGCGGCGTGAACTCTGCTTAGGATGCTTTACGCGTACTCTTAAACTTCTTGCCCAGGAAACATTGTTAACATACAGAAACAAGAAAACAGATTGGCATTTTAATCTACTCAAGTTTAAAGGGACAGGAAGCCCTGGTGAAAGGAGAAAAGAAATATCTTCCCACACTTTAACTTTCACTTATAATTTGGGATTAGAATAAACTGTACATGAAAAAGTACGCTCAAACTGCAAAGCTGTTTTCATCCTCAGCTGCAGTAAATCTGCACATCCCTGCTGAAGCAAGTGAAACAATGCCAGCTCTCACCAGCTGGAGAGCTGTCCCAGACGTTTGCACCCAGGGAAGAACATAGCATGCTGCACTTTAAATAGATTATACTCTTAAATATTTTATTGGACTTGAACAGTTCAGCCTCACATTATGTCTTTCTTTGAAGCAGAGCTGGTGGTGGCAATTATTTTTCCAGCTTCCCATGATACCATAAACTCCTAATTACAGCTTCATTGCAAGATTGGCCCATAGGATTAACTTGGCTGCTGGGGGAAGAAGGATTTCCTCAGACCACAGGGGTGACCATGTGAGAGGAAAGACACAGCAAGTTGAATGGCAAGCCTAGAACACATTAATACAGGGAACATTTTTATACAGTGTTAAAGTTTTTTAGAGTATAATCCCCAGCTCAAGTTCCCTTTCAACAGTAGGACATTTTTTTCATCCTACCATGATGAAGGGGTTGATAAAGGACTGTCTGAACTCCTGTAACTGCTAAGCAGTTGTGAGTAAATGACTTTGTGCACAAAGGGACCCGGTGGTGCATTACACCGAGAAATTCATTTATGCCAGCCGTCCAGCTGCCATGCTGCTCAACCAGCTTATCAGATGACATAAACAAAAAAGATTAGACCTTGCGTTTGTTTGTCACTGCCTTCTTGCTTCCTGAACGTTACCTTCATCCTTTCAAAGGTTTTAGATAAGCATTTATTGGCAGTGTAATTCTTGTTACTGAAAAGTGGTTTAATGCGTGTGGAGAAAAAAATAGTAGTCTTTGTAATAAGGTAATAGCATATTTTAGATAACATTACAAATTATTAGCAGCCCATTAGTTATTTTCTTTTCAAAAAACCTCCAATGTGAAATTCTTGAGGACATTAATCCTTATTATTGTTATATACGTTACAAGCATACACGGGCTCTGCTTTACTAAACTGTGTTTTGTTAAATTTTCTACTGTGATGGTAGTAAATCTGCTTGTTTTCATCTTGCCAAGTTACTTTCCTTTGTTCTGAATTAATATCTAATTGAAGGCAATATAGAATACTACACTGTCATAATAAATTGATATTTAATAGTATATAGATTGGTGCTAGGACTTCATATCCATCTTCTGTCAGGTGTAACAGGAATCTGAATCATAAGCAGGGTTTCCAACTATTAAAAGACCCCAGGAGAACTTCAAAACAAGACAGTAGGAGTCTACATACTTATTACTGTGTTGAAAAAGAAGATTCCTCAGGTTCTGTCCTCTTCTGTAAGAGGGTTTTGTAATTGGGATAATAAAGTAGGAGACTAAAGTAGGAGCACAAGAGTTGTAAAGGGAGCAGTTGGTTGAGCTCCACTGTTGAACCAGCACTGTCACAGGGTACCCAGAGGTAAGCACCTTCTCCCTGGTCAGCTGAATAAATGCCCCCAGCTTTCATAGTTAAATTAGACAGAGGAACGGGGTGTGCAGGAGGTCAAGTGCTCTTCTGGAAGAGGACAAAGATGATTGTAGTACAAAATTAAAGAACAGGATTAGCGATAGATCTCAGTATTAGGTTTATGTTACTATTTCTTCTAGCTGAAATAGAAGATTCACAGCTCCTTCAAAACACAGAGGCATCAGGATAAGAAAGCCGTGTGCTAACAGTGGAGTAAGGAAGGCCCTGAGGTATGGTCTGCTTTGTTAAGATGGCAGATCTTGCTTACAAAGAGGGGGAAAGCAAGAGCAGACATGGCCAAAGAAAGCACTAGTAAGAGTTGCGGTATTTGTTTTTGAAGAGCCAGTATTTATAGAGGAGGTACTGGGCACAGCTGCCATCCAGCGATGGGCACAGTCCAGTCTCTCACAAGTCTCAAAATACTTGTATATAAAACCAATCTGCTTCATGTTGAAAGGTAAATACTACTTCAAATTGTATCTTCTAGCCAAAACAATCTTGAGAATGCTTGTGAGTGACCTAGACTGGAAAGTAATGCTTGAGATTTTAAGGCCATTTAAACCAAAAGGTGTTAAAACAAATAAAATATTTACATGTCACAAAACCATAAAACTATATTCTAGTCGTTCTCTAGTCTAAAAAGCTGCCATATTAACATATATCATCTTTTTAAACTTTCTTGGAAATCTGTCACATCTTTAGATATCTGCAAGTCAATGACAGACCAAAAATAATTTAAAACTGATAGAACTAAACAATCATTTATTCCAGAGTCTTTGACAAAGAGGCAGAGATGTCTGTCAAATACTACTTTGTGGAAACAATTTTCTTTCTTGAAAAGCCATTTCCAAGATAAACTGAAGCACTAAGTGACTGAGTAGCAAAGTATTTCCCTATATAATATTTTCAAAATGTACCTTACTAATGACATGCATCCTTTTAACATTTCATTGTGCTTTTCTGAAGTTATTGATTATAGTGACATTATACTTCAAAATGTCTTGCATTTCAAGTCAAGACATCTGGAACTAACACGGGCTTTAAGATCTGAGCTAATATGCCAAGTCTTTTTGCTGGGGAGACAGATCGCTCTTACTGCCTCTATGGAACAAGCACAACCATGAAGATTTCAAAGTGAGCCATGATTGTTTTTAACTGAATGGCTGGTAAGTACAACAGTTAACTAGTAGTTTGTTTAAAAAGTTTATGCTTGGTTTCAGAACAAAGCCCTTAAAACATATTTTGAAATACATTAACTTATAGAATTCAAAATTTCAATCAGAAAATCAATTCTTTTTACAATGCTTTTTGCCGTTTGACTGCTCTACTTTGTTTTCTTGTTTTAATAAGGCTAGAGAAAACAGAGGAAAGAAAGTGTAATAGAGAAGGCCAAGAAAAAATTCCCATCGTATATTAAAGTTGAAAGATATAACCCGGTTTGAGAGACATTTTCATAGCCTGGTTACCAGGTTTCTCTGCTCTTCTAGAAACTTTGCACTTCCTCGGTAGATAAATAAAATTATAGGTAATTCTTTCAGCTGAATTTGTCAGTCTTACAATGTCAGGAACATTAAAAAAAAAATCTCTTTTCCCATGAAGTCCTACAAAAATTCAGAAGAGCAGCACCAATAAGAAAAACATAGATGTGACTAGCTAGCAAAGTATTTCACTGATTCTAAGATATAAGCTTTAAGTGACAGTGATGCTCCCATATCAACATCTAAGAAATGGCATATAATGATCTGTGCTTTCAGAGATGAAAGAAAAACAAATGTAAAAGGTACTAAATAAAAGGAGGATGACATGGAAAACTTGTTAGGTGTTGCTTAGCAAAGATGCATTTGTGCTATTTGTATGGATGACACACACACATTACCTACTTTGATAGAAAAATCACATTTATGTTTACCCAGAAAAATCTAAAGGCTTTACCATGTGAAGAGACTGATGCACTGCTGACTGGTTCATAAGAACTAGTCCTCCTTGAACTAGTCACTGGATACAGAGCAAGTACTAGCATATGTAATAAAAAAAACTTAAAACAAAACTAGTGCTATTAGTAATTTCCCCTTCTTTCATAATGGCTAGAATAACATAGCAAGTATTTTTGGAAGAGCATCTTGTTCTCTTCTGCTTGTTCTTTAGTCACTACTTACCATTTTTTTTCCCCTCCTATCATTCTCCAAACATTGTTTTTTAGACCAGGGAAGAAGCAAGCTGTTTTATACCTCCAGCTTTTGCTTTCTGCCCTTAATCTTTAAAGACTCCTCCAAATTAAATGGGACTTAAATAGCTAAACATTTTGAGGATCTGGATGCCTTTCCAGAACTGCTTAGATCCAGTAACTGAAATGCATCTATTGAGTTGAAATAGAAAATACATCCTAATTGAATACAACACAATGAAATTTTATTGGTGTGACACGCTGAGTGAATGCTATGTAGAAAGGGACAGGCCTCCTGGGTATTTGTCTGAAGTGACAACATCGATTCAGGACAGGTTGCTCTTTGCTGGGGACTTGATCCTGCGCTCATCTGTTGCTTTGAAACATTTCAAGCCAGCAGCAGCTTGGTGCATGACACAGGGCTGTCACACACACACACACACCTTCTCAGAAGCAGCATTGAGAACTCAGCTCAGGTTTTTTTTTTTTCCATTTCTAACCGAAATTAGACATCTGGTAGTTTAAAGTAACATTTATGTGATGGTTTTTATTCCTCCCCCCCCATGGAAGGACAGCATAAACTAAGAAAAGCACAAGACAGTTAATCAAGAATTATACTGATGTAAACCATCACAGAGTTTATCTTCTTTTATTGTTAAATTGGTGGCCCTTTTTGCATAATTTTCCTTTTAAGCTTTCTCCTCTGGTAGGTTTTCTTTATCACCATGTACCTTAAACACTGAAAAACTTCAAAGAGTGCTCTGATCAGCAGCAGCTCGTACAGCACACTCCCACGCTTACTCAGCAAGAGGTGCCAAACTGATGTGGCTGTGCAGTTGGAAAAACCCTTGTGCAACTCAGGCAGTGGCAGCCTGTGACACCGTACGATGAGATCGGCTATTGGGTCAACGCTTTGCAGTAAAGTCTGTAAAAACCCACTCACCAGTACTAAACCTGCCAAGGTCAAAAGGAAAGATGGCAAGGTGCCATTGCAGTTGTAACCCAGTGGCAGCAGTTTTGGAGAAAGCTGTTTCCATTGCCATTAGAGGCAGAGCTTGGTGTGATGGCCATGACATTACCTGTTGCAGTGTGAATGTTTCACACTGTACCTTGGCTACAGGGCAAATACCTAATGATCACTTCTGATAGCAAAACTCAGATTTGCTTCTCAGCCAGCAAGGGGCTTCGACAATAACATCAGATTTTTATGCCTAGGTCATCCATGTCACTATAAATTATCTCTTCAGTGCCAACATTAGACCAATACAAAATTATATATCAAAATAGTAAATAGCTCAATCAAGTCACTCACAGACAATGAAATGAGACAGACTCCACTTCTATGGACCAAAAAGAAATAGATTTATTCTCCAAGCACTTTCCACTAGCTGCATTTCTTCAGCACTTTAAGGAGTAGAACATACTGAAGTAAGTGATGCTGAAAAGTATTCTATTCACAGACTAAAAATATCTTCATATTCAATCATTAAGATTATGAAAATGCACAAAGGCTTTCCACATCCATTAGAAATTATATTAGATACTTAGCAATCAGACATCTGTTTCCTACTCTCACTGTACACCAGTGGTGTGCTTTGCTTCTTAGGAAGATTAGGTGAGATTTGAGTTCACAAAGAGCACGAAGTCCCCTGCGTGAACCAAAAGCTTTGGAGGAGATGACATTGCCAAGCACTGCTGTGCCCCATCAGGCTAGACACTCTCTGGAAGACCGTGTTTGTCAGCATCAAGTGGTCTGCTCTCAAATACTCCTATTGATATAGATCTTTAGGAATAAAGATCCCAGTCCTAGGAAATGGGGAAAAAAACCCTCTATTTAGGTCTTTATCACTTCACCTTCCTCCTCCATATGTAACTGTTAGGGCTATGAGAAGTTACCAGGATAATGATAGCAGAGTTTAGCTGCTTCTCCGCCCAACCTCTCAGAGCTGCAGCTACAAAGCAGAACATCTATATGTTGTGGGAGACGGGTAACATCCCCTGCAATGTAAGAAAAGCACTCATTGCTCTTGGCTCCAGCAGCACAGCTCACAGGCTCTCACAACAAAAGCTGACAGTCAAGGGCAAGATGCCTGGGACCAGACAAAGCTCATAGCTGAATATCGTAGGACACACTGTGCTTTCCCACAGAAACTTCCCACGACCTCAAAAGCTAGCTGGTTGTATACAAGCAGGCTCCATGCAGCAGGTGCAGGCTGGCTCCTTTCAGATATCCACACAGGTGTCTTTTAAAGGAATTAAATTTCATCCTCTAAAACCAGCTGCATCTTTCCTACAAAAACACCTTCTAGCCTCGCTCCAGAATACTCCCACACATGCCGATCATCACTGAGGATGTTTCCTTGTTCACCTGTTTTCATTCTGTCTGCCATTGATTTTTTTAAATTGCCATGACAAAAAAAGCCTCAGCAACCTGTGAAAGATACACCCACTGCATTGTTATTTGCACATTTTCTTCCATGTATGACTAACAGGGTGATGTGTTTATTACAGTTTTACTGGTTATTATATATTGTTGCCTGAGTGAATGCGTTTCTAATTTCTATTAATTTAACAAACACAGCAGTAACATTAGTAAATCCTATCCTGCTAGGTAAAAAGAAATGAGAGTAAGAAAAAAGCCATAGCATGGGGTCCTCCCACTCAAAAAGCTCATCTTGTTCAGTAAATAATTAATTTAGATGTTAGAATTATAATGCAACTGTTTAGATTTTAAAAAAGGTATATGGCATATAATTTGTTCCCCCAAATTTCACATATTTTGTCAGATGCTTAACGTTAGGTCATAATGCATAACACATTTGTTTACCTGTGCCATTGAACCAGTGCCTCTTCAATCAGTAAATAAAACTTTAAAAAAAATGGAGTAGGTATGATAAATCTGTCAAATGAGTTATCATATACCTTTCTGTAATCTTCTGAAAACCTAACAAATATTACTTCTTCACCAAAATAAATATCTGTCCTTACCAGAATGTGGAAAATTTGGAATACAAATGTGTTGCGCTTAGACAACTTTGACAGAAGATCTGTAGTGTAAAGCAAAGCATACAGCTGGCTTGCAAAGCTGGTTACGGTGGGAACATGATTTGCAACCACTGAATTGCTGTAATGGATATCAATTTCAATATTGTAAGAAAATCTTTAGCCATTTTAAAAAGAGAAAACATCAAGAATAAAAACTCATGAACATTTATCAATTTCCTGCAACTGAAGGCTTTTGTGAAGATAAGGATAAACCAGCAACCTTCTTGAATCAATAGAACCTGCTTCCTTCTGAAGGCTTCATATTCTGCTTTCACACCTAGAAGCAATATGCTCCAGTTTGACACATTGGAGTTCATTTGGAGAAAAGACTTTGATCCAGATCTTAAATAACTTCAAGTCTTGTTAGTATATCCCTTCATTGTTCAGTTGATTCTGGTATGTCAACCCCTTTGTGCCAAAAATATATTTTCTATTTAATTATATTTTTCACAGATTCACAGGTGCAATGTATCTATGACTGCAAACTAAAAAGCCTCAGTGAATGAAGCCAGGAGATGAGCAGAATTACACAAAAAACTAAACATTACTAACCCTTCAGGGAAGTTACAATGATCAGGAAAGTTAAAAAGATGCCACATGAAGTCGATGGGAGTTTTGAACTCTCCTTCCATCACAGCAACATTGGGCAGACATCAGTAGGCTTCAGCTAGAGTTTTAAACACCTGATACGCACATAAAATCCAAATGTGTCATTACTCCACCGAAAATGTCTGCTTCCCACAATTGTGCGATACAGAATCACTTTCTCAGGAAGTAATATCAGGTATGATATGTCATTTTCTCACATCCACTTGCTTAAAATTTTGCCAACTGCAGGAGTTATGTTTTTTCTGATTATGCTGTTCAGGGTAGGCCAAGACAAGTTTTGAAGACCAGAAAAAGAAATCAAGGAATAGCTGTTTATAAGCATGTCAAATAACAGGATTGTCAATACTCATGCTGTGATGATAATGGATCAAGTACAATCTCAGTCAACACAGTTAGAGCCAAACTTCATTGTGCTGAAAGACAGTCTACATAGGAAGAGAAAATCAGCTGACTGCCTGGTCCACCCGGAAGCACCTACAGTGCAGACTTTTTAAGCAGGGAGTATGAGAAGCTCTGTTTTACTGCCTCCAGCTGCAGGTGACATTACCTTCAAATAAACCTGGGCAAGTTTTGATAAGGCTGGGGATGATGTAGCCTCTACAAAGTGATGACTTTCAAAGGATGCAGCTTTTAGGCAAAGCTGGTAGATTCCATATAGGCACTGAACTAAAACCAGGATATGTACAGCACAGTGAATAATTACATCTGCAGTAGATGCAATAATAAGCTAGAACTGTTCAGACAAATGAGCTGCTCTAACCACTACTTCAGATAGTTGAAGGCTAAGTATCATATGTCAAATTTAAACAAACATATGCTGCATTTGTTACACAGGTAAATGATCTTCCTTGCTAAATTTAACAAGCGATGATCTGTATGCTTTCTCACATTAAATTTTGAATCCATTTAACCATCTAAAGATTGTATTCTAGCTTGATTCGAAGCAATGGGCCTCACATAGAAATTTCACCTGACAATCCTTATGGCATATATAAAGAAGAAAGCCCAAGTAGCTGATATTAATAGTCCCTCCTAGTCCCAAACCCAGTGACATCTCTAAACTCATGTAAAAGGTGCTTGTGTAACATGTAATTTGTTACTACATTTCAGATTTCAGTCTCAGATACATTCAGCAAACCTTCTGCAGAGGCCTTTTGCATACAAATCTGTCACGGTCAGGCTGATGAAAGGGTTAACCACTGAGGTGGTATCTTGCAATATCATGGCACTGAGTCCCACTCCTGGAGAACAGCTGAGCTAACACGTAATTCCAAGCATAAGAGTTCCCAACATCCCTCATCTTCAGGAGTCATTCTCCGAATACCTTTGTACACTGCTTGCTGGTTGTACCAGCCGGGAATAGGTACAGCCTGTCCCAGCAGCGAAGCGAGCCCCCCGGGAGGGTGTCTGAGCCAGCAGTCCCCTCTGAGCCAGCGACCAAAGCAGCAAAGTTGGAGAGCCCGAGGTGGGGGAGAGCAGGACAGGCTGAAGCTGCCCCTCCTTACCTGCAGGAGACGATTAAAACCAGCAGTGGCTCACACAGAGCTTTTGTTCAGAAATCATTCTTACAATTTAACGGCCGAAGCTAACAGAACCAGGGATTCCTCCCTATTTCTTCCAAAGGCTCCCCTGAGGAGCAGCCCCCTTCTTTCTCTCCCCTGACCCCTCATCTCAATCAGCAATCCAAGTATCTTCCCCTGTATTTTGATGGTAGTGTTGTTTTTAGTACATGAGTACTTCCTTAAGAAGTTAAAAAAACCCCTTTGTTGCTGTGATTTTGATTACTTGCTGTGATTTTTGATCGAAGTGTTTAGGGGGAGCCTACAGGGAGAATCATTAACTTAATATTTATTATTTGACATGTTTGGTACAAGTATAATACTTTGCTTATGTAACTTGCTTCCTTCATCTCCATGAAGAGTGGCTTTGATATGACCTTTTAAAGGTAAAACCCAAAGTATTTTTAACATTAGCTTACTGCAGAACTAGAATCTTACCTTATCATAGGAGTACTTTATGGTTTTGTTTTGAACACATACATTAAAGATCATCACAAAACTGTGTTTTTTCACACCAACATATGCTTTAGCTTAACAGCATTCAGACACGACATTAGTACTTGGTAGATAATCCCCTGTACCATGTTGCTAAAGTGAGTAAAAGCTCCAACATTCTTACTGATACTCCCCAAAAGAGCTAATGAAAAGATTTCCAGCATATGGAGGAGGTGAGGGTTCGCTCTTTAGCGTGAGGAGACTCAAAAGACGAAAGCAGTTATCTGTGAAGATACTAATTTATCCCGATAGCAGTTTTAATAACAGCACAGTTTTTCCCCTTAATGTCACTTCTGCTGCATTACTTTCTTTTCATTGCACAAAAAGGTTAATTGTTAAAATTGCACTTTGGAATAGAAAATAAGGTTAAAGATTATATCTAGCTTCTGATACTCTGTTTAACCACCAATACAAGCTGGTAGTTTCATTAAGCAAGAACAAAGAGAATCTGGGGATCAATGCACAAGAAAGCCTAAACATGGAAAAAGAGAAAAAAAAAAATCACAGTAAATTGGTCAAATCACACACAATTAACATTAAAAAGGATAGCATCACAATAAGGCAAATGCAGTGCTGACTTCTACACAATTAAATGTAGAAGTTTCTTCAAACCACTGTTTCCGATTTCTTTCAACATAATACTGACATCAATAATCTTTACTTCTCTCTTGGTTTTGTTCAAGCCCACAAAAGAAAATCTACTGAGAAAATAAGAGATATGAAAATCAAATAGATTAGTTATGTCAGGCTTGATTGTCTCCCTTATGGCACTGATGAAGAAGAGAAGTTGCTCACTGAGGTTCTACTGATGCCAAGTGGGTGTAAAGGAGGAAAGTATTCATCCCTTTCTGATTCACCCTCTGAAAGAAATCAATGACAGAAGGTTGTATTTGATGGAACTTCTCTTTTTTTTTCTTTTCTGTTTCTATCTTGTCTATTACCTGCCTCCACTACCCTTTCTTATTACTTTATAGCTTCCATTCTAGGCTGCCTTCACTATCTGCTTCTCCATTTCAGTTTTCTTTCTGTTATGGCTTCTTTTATTTCAATATTTAGGGCCTAAATCTTAGTACCATTTTACATGGCTGTAGCCTCCAAATTAAGACAGATTGTCCCTCTTGCCATTCAGATGCACGGTATACTCCTACTCTCCCACCTAGCTTTGTGGATATTCTGTAAATGCCGAACCATGTTTTCTTCCTTCTGCCAGAATCTTTCAACTGCTCTGTCCCTACCCTGTGTTTATCACCTTTATGTTTTATGAAGCTCTCAAAAAGAAAAAAGCCACCCCCACAGCACTGTATGAATCCCCTTTTTCTTCCTTTTCTGCCTCCCACTGTCTCCTTTCACTGTAATCATTAATACAGTTTTAAACTACTTATCTTGATGACAAGATTTAAGATATTCATCCATGGTCAAAAACCAGAGAAAAATATTCCTGTTTCTATATATACATGAGTTGTCATTATTCATTCAGATTCCCCAAATTCTTTCATCAAAACAAGCTTCTCCCTTTATCATCTGCCAACCCTAAGAAACTAAGCCCCCTGGGAGCTCATCTATTCTGTGAACTGCTGTCTTGGATGTGCCTTTATTCTGTATTTTCACAAAAATAAAAAGAAAAAGTTGCAGGAGCTTTATCAGTGAAAAATCATGAACCCTTGTGAGTGTTGTCAGACAAAGAGAGGGAAAAAACTTCCTTGTTAAAGTGTTCAAGATGCAACATATGGGCAGCTTTGTTTACAAGCTTCTCTCACTGCCTCTCAGCATGCTTGCATATAACATACATCTTAAGTTACAGTCCTTTTATTTGACTAGCTGTAATCACTGTGACCCTTACTTTTGCCTCACAAACCCAGACTTCATTAGAAGCTACGCTTCTATAGTCATATGCAAAAAATGACAGAACTGAAAAACACAAACAAACTCCAAAAATGTGTATTTAAAACACATTTTTCTTTGGAAGTAGAAAGTTAATCTAAATTTCAAGGGTGGCAGAGATAATTAGCTTAAGAAAACACATGCTTCCATTATTAAATTTAGCCACAGGATCTGTCAGCGGCATCACCCATGTGATTTATATGCAGATAAGAGGAGAAAAAGACTCACAGCAAATATTAAGGGACTCAGCTTAAGCAATTATAGATTTCATTCACACGAACAACACCAAGATAAAGTATGTTATTACACAGAAAAGAGTAGACTCAAGTATTGTACCGATTTTACTGTCTGGTAATGGTCGTCTTTGAAGATCATGTGTCGCTCCGCTACCTCCCAAGTGCATACCGCAATTTCATCTTCAAAGTTGAGTAAAAGGCAACCACTAGAGCCCTCTCATCATCTCCTTCTTCCACAGAGCCCATCTAGTGCTAGCAAGCATAGGGGCTGTATGGGAAGTTCTTCCTATACATACTCTACATTGCAAATTCACAGTTCTGCAATGCAAATTTACTTCTAATAATTGACCCACAGAGGGTTGGGACAAAGTCACAGAAGTGAGGAACAAAGCAGCACAAGGGAGGCCAATTGGGAGCTACCATTACAGGGGTGACTTCATGCGACAACCAGGAAATCCCAGGGTAAGCATAGAAGTATTTTGCATTACCCTCTCTGCTGTTGACTCACCCAACAGTCAGGTTGGATCTAGTCTAGGCTCCAATCCAGTGTACACAATCACACCAGAAAAACTTTCTTGTTCACAATCAAAAGTAAAACCAACAAGGACAAGAAAGCCAACAATTTCCTTAGAACTTAATACATCTCATATTTTTTGCAACATTATCTTATAAAAGCTAGAAACTACAAAAGGACTAATTAATGAAATAACAGCATCAAACTCAAAACCAGTAATCTACAAAATATTTATGTAAAAACACCTTTGGAAGGCAACAGATATCCTTTTTACTGCAAAAATACAGACTACTAACCAGCATGCCTAGACCCTTACTAGATCTTAGCTTTTCTAGAAAACACTGTGAAAGTTGATGCTTTTGTAGCTGGGATGTTACTTGTGAAGTCCTAGAGCTAACAGATGTAGAGAAGGTTTTGGCCTTTGACAGCAGCTGTAGATAGTTGACTTCAGATTAAATGAGAAGGCAGGACTAATTTGCAGCCCACAATCAGTGGAACCAACAAAGAAAGGAGTAAATAGGGTAAATCACTGCATGTGTGTTTGGGAAGGGGCAATGGGACTCCACAGCATGACAGTCCCAGGATCAGAGACAGACTGTGGGTTATAGTTTCCCCTCTCTACAGTAATAAATTTTTTGCTTTATTGAGCTTTAGCTATTTCATATGTATAAAAGTAGAAAGATGTTATTTCAACATCAGGATGGCTGCCTCTGAACTGCAAGAGCTAAATAACTATTGGTTTCACCTTCACCTTTCTCTCTCTGTTAAGGTTGTAAATTTATCACTGCCAGATTCTCAGTTTGTGTTGTACCTTCTGTTCCAGATTAGCACTGAGGGCAATAGATGCCAAATGTAAATTTCTATTTGTTAATATCATACCACTCACGGTGAGCAACTGCTGTTATTCAGTGGTGTCAGAAATAAATTTTTGACGTAGATGTTCATAGCTGCTTTTCCAACTGGTTTTCAGAAGGTACCAGCTGCTCTCAAGGGACTGGTGAGGTATCTGAGGGTAACAACCACGATTTCACAGCTGAGATGTCTTCAGTATTTTCAGTTTAAGGAATTTAAGCTCTTAACTAGCAGAGGAACCTTAAAGAAGCCTGATTTGGATCATGCAAAAGCCATCAGAAGTACTCTGCCCTTGACATTACAACTTTGTTTAGAATTTATTAGTGTTGGACATGAAAGGTCTTTGAGGCTTCCTGTTACTTACAGTTTAGAGGAAACCAGTTTTAGTGAGACAGAGAGAACACTTTTACAGCAGTGACATACAGCTAATAATGTCATTCATGGAGGATAATGTACAATGATTAAAATGAGATGCAGAGTTTCATAGCTGTAACTATTGTCTAACCACCAAATTTAACTTTTTTTTCTTCCAATATCTATTTCTGTAATTATACATCTAATTTATTCACTGTGGATTATTTATAAGGTGAGTTTTCCCTTGATTTTCTGTAGGACACAGTGGCAGCCTATTGCTAATTTAAGCATAGTGTCTCTGCTGTAGAAGACGTGGAAATTTTTGACCTGAGTACAAAACTACCTTGTAATTTTATTTTTTTTTTTTAGAATAATTTAAGTCTACCAGACCTACTGTCCTTTGTCATTCACACCACATTTGGACTTTTTAATTTCTTAGTAAGTCTGACAAAGAGAATGTGAACTGCAATTTTTGGATAGTGATGAATAGCACTAATTCATCATTTTAATAGACCCCAAGATGTCAAAAATATTTGCATCTGTGTTTCATTAATAGGTAAATTAAGGCCCAGCTTGCAAAGAGAGTAAGACTAGCAGAGACTGGGATAAGAATACTAACAAACCATTTCTTCCTGTGATGGAAAAGCTGTACACTGACTTTTTTATATTAGGCTGAATTGAATTTTCTTACAAAATATTACTGGATCTCCATATTAAGATGTACCTTGTTGTCTTCCCTTTTTTTTTTTTTTTTTTGATGCTACTTTTTCCAGTGTTGGTCTTTTTTTCTACTACATACATTTGTCTCTAACTTTGAAAGGAAAAAGGGGTGATTTTCTTACTGACTCTAACACAGTCAGCTGCATCACTGAACGAGAAACAATTTTTTTCTCAGCAGTTTGCTGGTTTAAATGTCTGTCCATGGGTTTATTTCATAAATTATGTTGTAAATGAGCTGAAAATGCTCAGATCTTTCTAATCCCTGCCAGTTTCTGCTGACTAAGGAAACCCAAAGTCTAGACCTGAGGATGTTTATTCAGCACCAAAGACCTCTACCAAAAGCTCTTTATTCTTCTTAAGTAGACCAAGCATTGAAATAATGCTCAGTCTTAAATTAACAGACCTGGTCTGCAGACAAGGTTTTACTTGCAGAAATGAACAGTTCTTTTCTTCCGAAGAACTAATGATAACAGCACCTGGCAGCACCCCTGGAGATAGGGGCCTGTCAGCGTTTTCTCTAAACCCTCCTATGTAGACATTTATAGCTCAGTCGCTTAAATTTGCTTTAGGCTAAAACTTAATATAAAATTTCTAGTGGTACTTTTGTCAGATATGTTTTGTATGGCCAAATTCATTTATTCTAGACAACTTTTAACAAACTCAGTCCATGAAATGGTGGTTTTGATAAAATTGCAGAGGTAGACTGCAATTGACTATTTTCCTCTTAGTATCTTTAAGAATTTAAAAAAAATTTTTTTGAAAAGAACTGATTTTGTGTGTGTACATTTGCCAAATATATTCTTTGAAGCTTTTGTGAGTTTGAAGGGTTAGCAGGAACACCTTGTCCAAAATGACAGGATTATATTTCACAATATGTATTTATACCAAATAAAATCAAACATAAAAAACCAGCAAACCTACTCCACAACCTGACTATACACCTTTTAAGCTCATATGTGGTATGAGAAACTGCACAGTAGATCTGATGTTTGTCTGCAAAATGGTGCCACCAGTGAAACCCAAGCAACTCGTTCTAACTGGAGGACTGAATCATGGCAGAATTACTATCCTCCCTCCCGTATCTATCTATTTATCTATTTTTTAAAGAAGAATTTAAATTATTTCAATTATCATGTCTATTATCTTTTCCAGACTGTCACACTAGAATCAATTCAGCCTTCAAGCTCAAGAAGAATTTATGTCATCCAACTTTGCTTAATTCAGCTGACCTCTTCATAATGAGAAAGGATTTTTAACATTTAGAAATGTTCTATAACAGCTAGATAACACTCCTGAGTGGCTTGTTCCATGTGGTACACCTTGCTAGTTTTGTTTATGTAACTTTTGGTTGTCTTAGAAATACACAGTTAATATTTTAAGTAAGTCTAGTTCAATGTACTGATTTAATTGCTTACCAGAGCTTTTCTAATGCCCCACTGGAAAATAAAACAAATCAGAGAAATATTAAAAAAAAAAAAAAAAAAAAAAAAAGGAGAAATAACACCGTAAAAGTTAAATGTATGAATTTCCATATAAGGTTAACCTTATGTCTAAGCCACTGTTCTGATATTTCTCTGGCGTTATCAGTCTAACTCTTGCATCCAGCAATACGTAAACTGTGTGTCAACTGTAGAGCTAACAAGTAAACTGTCAAAACAACAACAGGCAAAATTCTCCCACTGAAAATAACTCCCCAGTTTCAAACTATGAAGAACAAAGGCCAGGGCTTGATTAATAAAACAACCAACCGAGTTATTTTACATAGAAGTATTTGCTTTAATTTTTCTATTTCCCCAAACACATTTTTGGAAGAATTAGTTTGTTGTGTAGTATGTATGGCATTGCCTTTCAAAGGAAGGAACAAAGGGAAAACCTTACTGCACAGTGTCTTTGCGAGTTTTCATATGAAAAGGGAATCAACGTGCAAAATGAAATAAACATGCAAATTATTCTATAACCACCAGAAGTTTTCATTAGACACACTTTGGTAACACTTAAATGCCTCAGTTTCTGGTATTTGAGGAATTAGAGATGTGAAGGTAGGGCTTACATCGCTGAAAGGACTTGCTAGAAGTAAAAGAGACAAATTTGTGACATTAGCTGGCCCCTGAAGGCTGATCATTGCCTTTGTCCCACACTGATACTAAGGCACTCCTTGAGCTTCATGTGGAGCACAGAGCTGTGATGAACATCCAAGAAAACTGAATATATCTCTCTTAACTTGATGATTTTCATTAACAGGCATATGTTAAATTACCTGCAGAAGTAGGAAACAACATTAAAATACATCCAGTACAGAAAAGGTTAAGTATGAAATGAAAATAAGGGGAGACATACTATTTTCAGAGAGCAGTTAAATGAATTAACTACTTCTGTAAGTAATGCGTAAATGAGAGAGACTGGGTTCTCATGCTGCCAGATGATCAAAAAGAAACTGTCTCCATCCCCAAACCCATAAATTCAGCAGGATGGTACGAGTTATACTTGTTACTACAAGCTTGATGCTCTTCCAAAGTGCAAAAGCCCCATACACAGGGAAAATTATTAGCATTTCTGGAGGGAGGGAGAGCTTGTTCTGTGGCTTAAAATACCTTACTCCCTGTAGTTAGGTATGACCCCTCACTTTCTGGTCACTGACGTCAGGCTGAGCCATGCCCGCAGTTGGGTAGCAGCAGTAACTCAGATGTGGTGACTCAGATCCATCCCAGCAGGGCTCAGGCCAGCCTGACTGACTTTGCCCAGGACTGGCTTAAGCAAGCTGTTGTGACCTGATTATACAGGGACAGCAGCCTCTGAAAGAGGATGGGAAGGACAGCGCAGGGAATGAACACATACTGTAACATCTATGACTGTTTCCAAGATTATATTAATCAGGCTCCTCCTAATCCTTCTGGTAACCTCATAACTAACTCAGTATTCCCATTATAAATTTTTTAATTATTAATTCATTAGGACAGAGGTTAGAGCATTGGAAGATACATCAAAGTCTTCAGCTAAGTTTTGACAGAAGAATCACTAGGGTCTTATGTTGCAGCAGTGTATGTGATGAAATTTTTTTTTTTGCTTTTGCCCTGAGGCAGAGTCAATTATTTCTCACTAGGAAGATTTTTCTGCTAACCCTGTGGATAACATTTATTGGATTTGGACCACTGGTTGTTAAGCCCCTGGTCAAGAATCCATCTATCGCATTGCTACAGCATGCATGCTATACAGCCTTGTGCTCCTCTTTCTTATCCCTTCTTAGGTATCACTCCTTCCCATTGACATCTCTTATTTCCCAACTAAACTCTGCCCCTAGCATCTTTTTCTTTGTCTGTAAGTATCAAAACGTATTAATTTGAAATGGTATTTCAAACAATATTCTTCTCTCAAACTAACAAAGTGCGGGCATATGTGTACCAAGCGCACACTGTTGGTTCTTTCCTATGCAAACCCATGAATGGATTAACTGTATCCAGGGAAGGCATTCATTCTTTTGCACAGATGCAGGACCAGAAGGATGGAGGCTTATTTTTAAAGGGAACCATCTAGATTTGAAATTAATATTCCTTATCTTTTCAAGCATGCACCCAAAATAAAAATGGTAGACTATTCTGTTTTATACAATGCACTATGTGTAGAATAGAATAAAAACAGCTACCCAAATGCTGGTGGGGGATCACAGGTGTTTCAGAGCAGGAGCCCTGGCTGATCCCTGTGAGGAGGCGTACAGACCGTGCTTGCCAAGCTCACTTGCCTGTGGTACACCACTGAGAAAAGGGCTCCAAGGTTTCCCTTAAATTCAGGCAGCATCACAGCCCAGTCCTTCACTTCCAAATATCTGAGCGCCTATTCCCTTCTTCTGAAATCCAAGAGTCCGTGAAGTGCACAGCAGCCCAAGACAGGAGTACAAAAGCACTGACTTTCTAACCCAGACTCTGTTCTTTGTCATTGACATGTACATTTAGACTTCCCGTGCTTTCATGCTTAATATCACTATTTACTAAATACTACCTACTATTTACTAAATGCTGGTGTTATTTGTTATTTTCTAGAAGGATTCACCAAGAGGTAGTTCCTGACTTTGTAGCCCCAGTCCTATGTATGGAGGTCATTTGTTTCTACCAATTGTGTGGGACCTCCGGGCTTTCAGCTCACACCTCAGTAACTGAGGATGTACACAGGGAGGGAAATCTGTGGCATATCTCTACCAATTTGAGTTGCTCAGAAAGCAGCCAGGCCCTTCAAGCATTAACACATGATAATTAGTAACTAAACCTAGCTAACATGCCAAATTATGATCCCAAATAATTTCTTAAACCATGATATTAACTTTTTAATGAGCCATTAGAAAAGTAGATTAAGACCTCCAGGTGTGAATTCTAAATGAAAGTGTTTACTAGAAAAATATATATACCAAGAAATTACTGTCTATTAAAAATATTGAGAGAATTAGGTGGTGGAAATTCTTTAAGATCTAAGCCAGAGAGCAAGGTAAAGTGACATTACCTTTGGCAAGTTAAGCCAGAAGTATGTACACTTAATGATCCATCTGAATGATGGACAGGGCAGTCAAGTAAACAGCAACAGATTAACAAGGATGGAGTTGGCTAAGGAAAGGTGGGGAGCAAGGAGACAGCCTGTGAGCAGCCCTGCATCCCTAGCAGGACAGATCTGCATGGGCAGGATACCTGAAGGAGATGATGCTTCTTCCCCTCACATCAGTGCTTATCACAAATGCTCCATAAATAATGGTGTTACAAAAGAGACCAGTGAGTTTAAGCAGAGACCATTGTGAGAAGGGTGAAGTAATGTCTTCATATAAATGCTGTGTGAAATGTGTCAAGAGATATATTTGTAAATATATAATATATATGTGTTTATTTTTATGAGTGTTACCGGCTAGAGACTTACTGCCTCAGCTGCTACATAAATCAGACAAGAAGCTCAAAGGATTCATGGTCAAGTATACACTTATATCATGTCAGTACACACCAGCACAAAACCACATCTATGTATGTATATGCGACATGTAAAATAAACCAGACGCATTCTAGACAACCAGCAGACCGTTATCTATCTTGCTGGTTCCTTCAGGAACTGACTGAGCACAGACACTGTATATATGTAGGAAAACTGATATATTTTCTTGTGTAGAAAGTAAAAAATAATAATAAAAAAAAGATATTTAAGGACATTTCCAAGTAAAAGCTAGGCAGTTTCTTTAAACTCACTTTATTGAAGTTTTCCCTTGGTAGATATTTATTACCCCTGTGCTCCTGAGAGCATTTGAGCCCATTGTGGCTCTAGTGAGATTTAACGTAGGCTAAAATGAATGGTGCCTTGAACTTGGACATCCCCAGTTCGGTCTCCAAGAGGATGGTTATTGCATATCAAAGGATATAAATAAGACTGTGTGACTAACGAAGCCAGCCTTGTCGTCCAGATGGTGAGGAATGATTGGAAGTTTTGAGAAGAATCCACAGGCAATAATTCGTTCACATAAGTGATCTGACAAACAATTATGAATAAGGAATGAAGTAATAAAAGTCACATTCTTCTTATGGATATTTTGTAGAACTGGAAAAAAGGTTAAATTATTTCAATAAATGATTTTTTAGGAACAGTTTGACCAGATGCAGATATAACAAATAGAGTGATATATGACACCATTGGGTGGCCATTAAAAATGTTAGTGGAGAGCAAATAACATGTGCTCAGTAGTAAGGTAGGGATCACATGACAAAAATCTTCATGAAAAATCGGTATTTAAAGTCAGGAAAAAGTAATTTGCTACATTTAAGTTGAAATAATGGTTGAGTACCAAGCTATACATTGAATAAAAAGTTGTAAGTCTATTCATTTGCCTTTTCTGGTCATGACCTGCTTTAATGTGTAAATTTCCAAAGTAAAGCGTGAAATGTGGCACTATAAAACTAACTTTTATAAAAAGAAAAACATCTTTCAGACTGGAAAACTATACTGCTTTGACTGGAATAAGACTTAGGGACGTTAAGCTGATTCATTCCTTGTGCCAACCTGTTGTCTTTATGGGACTGTTTAACATAAAAATGTGATGAAATTTAAAGAGAAACAATTGGTTAAAAGGAATTGCAGGTTTCTGGCATCACTCAGCCCATGCTAATAAAACAGAAGTTTTCAACCAGCACTCACCTGATACCACTTTGAAGATGGCTTTCAGGAGAAACCTTCAGCTTTAACACCTGCAGTTAACCCAAAGACATGTGATTGTCCCCAAGGCGTTTATTATCATTCTTTCTTTGAACAACACAAAATTAATTGAACAGCTAAACAAGCTGATAGCAGTGATATGAATGTCCTGCCTTTGCTGAGGGATACTGAAGTCCCCGAAGAATCTTTATTGTCAGGCTTGCTCTACCTCGGGTGCGTATTTCCACAGCAAAAAGTTTGCCTGGCAAAAAGTATTTTTACATGCACCTGTGATGGCATACAAGAGACTTATGAGTTAAATTGTTTTCTTGTCTTAGAAAATTCTCCTATTATCAATGGTTGTTTTTATGCTTACTAAGGAAATTAATCTCTTCAGAGTTTCATGACAGAAACCAAAAGAGAAAGAAGCAGGTCTCTGTGATTTAGGCACATGCCCTGCTCTGGATCTGCTGTGTTTCCCACATTCAGTCTGAAAGACCTTTTCCACTTTGCCTGAACAATTAAGTATGTATTGGGTGAAAACAATGGCTGCTGTACAGCCTGGTGACATATATCTTGGTGTGTAAAGCACTATAGTAGCTTCTGCACTGCTGCATCTTTGTTATGTCAAGTAAGTGTTCTAGTTATGAAATTCTTACATTGGTTTCTTTTTTCTTCTGTTAGATGTGAAACACCATTTAGGCCAATGGCCATTTTAGCAAATCAGTATTTTCAGATAAAAGACCATCTAAAAAACACACCAACAACCTCTACTGAAGACGTAATTCCCTGCTACTGAGTAGGAGTGTTATGAAAGCTTATTCCCACATTAAATATAAACATGAGCTTGTTTTGGGCAGGACTCATGACAATCCAGACAGATGGAAAAGAATGCCCTGTTACCATTCTTAGAATCATAGAATTATTGAGGTTGAAAAAGATCTTTAAGATCATCGAGTCCAACTGTTAACCTAGCACTCCCAAGTCCACCACTAAACCATGTCTCTAAGCATCATGTCTTCACATCTTTTAAATACCTCCAGGAATGGTGACTCAACCACTTCCCTGGGCAGCCTGTTCCAATGCTTGACAACCCTTTTGCTGAAGAAATTTTTCCTAATATCCAATCTTAACCTCCCCTCACACAACTTGAAGCTGTTTCCTCTTGTCCTATCACTTTCTACTTGAGAGAAGAAATCAACACCCACCTCGTTACAGTTTACTTTCAGGTAGTTGTAGAGAGTGATAAGGTCTCCCCTGAGTCTCCTTTTCTCCAGACTAAACAACCCCAGTTCCCTCAGCTGCTCCTCACAGAACTTGTTCTCTAGACCCTTCACCAGGTTCATTGCCCTTCTCTGGATGTGCTCCAGCACCTCAATGTCTTTCTCATAGTGAGGGGCCCAAAACTGAGCACAGTATTCATTGTGTGGCCTCACCATTGGTGAGTTCAGGGGGACGATCACTTCCCTAGTCCTGCTGGCCACACTATTTCTGACACAAGCCAGGATGCTGTTGGCTTTCTTGGCCACCTGGGCACACTGCTGGCTCCTATTCAGCTGGCTGTTTACCAACACCCCCAGGTCCTTTTCCACCAGGCAGCTTTCCAGCCACTCTTCCTCAAGCCTTTAGCTTTGCATGGGGTTGTTGTGACGCAAATGCAGGACCCACCACTGAACCTTGTTGAACCTCACACAGTGGGCCTTGGCCCATGGATCCAGCTGGTCCAGATCCCCCTGAAGAGCCTTTATACCCTCAAGCAGATCAATACTCCCACCCAACATGGTGTTGTCTGCAAACATACTGAGAGAGCGCTCGATCCCCTTGTCCAAATTATTGATAAAGATATTAAACAGAACTGGACCTAATACTGAGCCCTGGGGAACACCACTTGTGACTGGCTGCCAACTGGATTTAACTCCATTCAGCACCACTCTTTGGGCCTGGTCATCCACCCAGTTTTTTACCCAGCAAAGAGTATACCCATCCAAGCCACAAGCGGTGTTTCTTCCTGTGAATGCTGTCAGAAATGATGTCAAAGACTTTACTAAAGTCTACACAGACAACATCCACAGCCTTTCCCTCATCCAATAAACAAATCACCTTGACATAGAAGGAGATCAGGTTAGTCAAGCAGGACTTGCCTTTCAAAAACCCCTGCTGACTGGGCCTGATCACCTGCTTGACCTGTATGTGCCATGTGATGGCACTCAAGATGAGCTGCTCCATAACTTTCTCCAGCACTGAGGTCAGACTGACAGCCCTGTAGTTCCCCAGATCCTTCTTCCAGCCCTTCTTGTAGATGGGCATCACATTTGCTAACTTCTAGTCAGCTGGGACTGATGGGCTGTTAGAAATGGAGAACCAAAAGCAGAAATGTGGGATTGCTCTGACTTCTTTTGAAGACATCAGAATTGTTACCTTTGGCTGCTAGGGGAATAAGGATAGGCTTGAGCCATAACTCTTAAGCTCCAGCTTCACAGTGATGCTTTTAAAGGTCACAAATTCCATGCTTCATAAAGGCAGTCTGAGATTTTAATTATCATAGTACAGGTGCCTCCATCAAATATGCTTATGGTCTTTTGCCTCTCAGATTTTTCTTCTTCTAGAGGTTTGTTGAATCTTAAACTAAGACTAATTTTTGTCTTTGAGCCTATATTCTTCAATGAGCCATGTTTATTAAATTCATGAGATGGTCTTGAAAGTAAGGCCAAGCCTTTTCAGCTGTATAAATTAAATGAGATTTTCTCCCTGTTAGAATAGCAGAGCAGTATCTGTTCCAAAAAGAATGGTTGCAGCAAGGGAGGGAAAAGTTCAGCTGCATCTATAATCTAATCTAAATATTGTGATTAATACCCTTCTCTTTTCATAGCCAGCTGTGTGACACTTATCCATGTTATACATTTTTTAAAGCTATCAACTGCATAGATTTTTTTCTAGGAGAATTAATCACATCCCTGAATGCATGGATATAGTTAGAAGAGAATCAGTCCTAACAAGCTCTGAGCATTGGAGTTGTTAGGCTTTGTGGAATAAAGCCAATCTGGCAAATAAATCTGTTTAAAAAAAAAAAAAAAGCTTGCCATCTCTGTGCCTACAGGAAAATTAATCAGAAGCAGAGCTAAATAGAAAACTAAATGTAAAAGTAAATGATAGATAGAAGATTAGGTAGCAAATGAATGCAAAAAAAAATTGTATTTTGACTTAATCTCAGAAGAAAAGTTAAGTGTCATTAGGCAACCCTTAATCACATTGTCCTACTGCAATGAACTAGGACATACATAGTCTATATAGTACATAAAATATGTACATATATGTACTCTCCCTGTGTATAATTACCCATGTATATGTATATATTTATAAACTCAAATGCAGATATATACATATATATAATGATACAGATAATGTTTGCAACTTATACAGTATGAAGTTCAGTTCAGCTCCATACTGAACTCCCCATTGCATCTTTGTTCTTGTGATAATAAACATCAATAACAGGAATACAAGGGGGATCACAGTACAAGAGAGACAATCTTCTCCTGAGGAGCAGCAGCAGGGATTTCCTGCTACAGTATGTTACTGTAAATGCATTCACTGGAAGGGCTGAGGAGGTGAATTATTCCTTCCTCTGTGGTTATGTTTTAGGCCTATTTATAGATCCTTCCTCTGGATGCAAGTCTGTCTGTGTACAGCCATGGCTGTACATCTAAACCACAGATGGTACCAGAAGCAGAGCACATAGACCCTAAGAAGTCATCTATTGCACTTCCCTTTGATGCTGGAGTAGATCAGCAGAAAGTTTATAAGTAGTAAGGATGGCAAGGGTGGGGAGGATAGGTAAACACATCTAGAAAGCTCTTAGAATTCTTACAGGGGAGAGTTTCTTGAGTAAGATTATGATAACAAAAGAGTAATGTCTGATTTTGGAGTGGCTACAGGTTGGGGAATTCTGGGTCTCAAAGCAAGCATGCAGGATAAAGGGAATTGAGTGGCTGCTGGCAGCAGGGGCAAGATGTGGCACTTGCTGGAGCGGCAGTGTGCAATGTCTGGCTTGGGAGCTGGCTGTCACCTGGACAGCCCATGCTATAGAAAGGACCAAACATGCAAACAGGAAAGTGGAGACTTCCCAGATTTCTCACTGAGATATTGACGGGGCACTGAAATGATAATTCGGGCCTTTGCACCAAATCTTGCTATGCAATAACATATTATTTTTAATGAGATTAATTGTAGTTATTTTTTTGTAATAATAACAAATCTCTGTGCTTTCATTCTTCCTCACTGTTATGCTCAGCTCTCCCTCTGATGCAATTAATGAATAGAAGATGCTCTGATAATCAAAACAAGCTGGTAATCCTTTAGCAATGTACTAATGAAACACTCTCAAGAACATCAGGCCCAGCTGAAAAGATCAATTTTGTTAACTGCTGTCCTAACACCTAGGTAGGACTGTGTTCAGACCTGTTTCTGGCTCTGCTGCATGTAGGAGGTACAGGGTACAGTGAAGCTTGTGCAGATAAAGAGCTTGCTGTCTGAAGCCTTACAAAGACACAGCTGTCAGTTAAAACAATAGTTTATCCCAGGACAGAATGATCTGGCTCTTAGCAAGTATCAACATGAAGAAAAAAAATTTATAGGCTAAAATAAAACAAATGGTTGGTTAGTGAAACTGCTTGTTAATTTTGAGTGGCTGCATTTGATTCTGAGAGAAGTACAAGTACTAAAATACTGCAAGAAAAAGTGTTCCCATGGAAAATTTTGTAAGCAAGCTTTACTTTATGAAATTGCTGCATCTCCAAAGCAAAGTATGGAGTCTTTAAATAGCACCCATATTGTACTTTTGGCTTGACCTTTGGTTAATTTGCTGAGCAGATCATCTGATGTTGTTGCAGCTCTATAGCATGATAAGAAGCTGTCTTCACGTAAATATCAATTTCTAGGGACTACTTTAGGGTATAAAAGGCCCCAGTAAACAGGCATTTTTGGATCGCTTCCTTCTGCATACAACGTGCTATCAGAGGCTCTTCATGCATCATTTAAACTCTCTCCAAGCTGGCAATGCTCTGTTAATTTTCCTCATTCAGCTACATACTCAGAAATGTTCCTCTTCTTTTTATTCTGCTTGTAAAAACAGAAATGCTCTTCAAATCACCAGTGACTTTGGGGACAGGTGATTTTGGAGGGGTTTTTCCACTTTATCAGTAAATGTTTTGTCTGCTGGTTTAACAAAGGCTTTTAGTCTGCACAGCAAGTTGTAGGTTTTTTGCCCCCATTGCACTCTGCAAAAATACCACCTTTATCTCATCAGCAATGCTATTAGAGGTGGTTCAGGCTTTTCACCGAGTGTACTATCGAATTATCAGGCAGGTCCATTTTCCCTCTACAACAGGCATTTTTAATCCCCTCACTGTTTTCGTCTCTTCTTTCAGTAGGATTTTCATTGTATCTGTCGCTGCATTTAAGATTTGTAACCGTTTATTGCCAAACATTCTAGCTTTTACTTCTTTGGGTACAAAGCCAGGACGTAAAAACCATGTGGGCACTTTTAGATCCTAATTTTCTGTATATATTAAAGAACATGAATGGCTAAGTTATATTCTTAGCACTGTGACTATTATTTTCTGATTCCTTCCAAAACACAGAATATGGCCAACACCTACTTGCATGGAAGTGGTTTGAAGAGACATTAACTTCTTCCTATATTCTGTAGGAAATGTTTAACCTCCAGTCGGCAGAGGACAGAAACAGGTACGAGTTCATAATGGAAGACAGGGTATTTTCTTGACTACTTATTGCTCCTGTACCTCATTATGAACACAGATTAAGAAGCATGAAATTTAAGAAATTAATCAAGGATTTATAAATGTGCTTTTCTGTTGATCTGAACTTACTCTTTCTGTTTTCCTTATGTCTTCCATGGTCTTGTTTTTGAGTTCTCATTGCTCAGATGAAGTAACAGGTGTATTAAAGACACTACAGCCTGACAAGAATATTTAACATTGTTTAAATCATTAAAAATGCTGCTTCTGTTAATTGATCACGACAGAGAAGTATGTGGGAACAAATTAGTAGCATCAGTTCACAAACTAGCAAATGTTTCTTCCTCTAAGGATCGTAATTTTCATAAATGGGCATGTGTGCTGAAAGACTCCTTATTCTTTTATTCTGGAAGTCACAGTGTGTCAGGGTACCTGGAACGGCTGCATTTAACCATGACTGAACAAAAAAGAAGAATGACAAAAGGTGCTTTATGATTCAGTCCAAACCAATCTATGTATTTCTAATGCAAATTGAAGCCATTCAGGAAAGCACATTGTTAAAAAGCTTTTTTGAAAGCTTTCTTATCTGCAGAGATGGATCTTTTTTATTGTTGGTGCTTTGGTTTTTTCTTTTTTTTTTTTTTTTTCTTTTTGTAATTTCTAGTAGACTAGTAAGAGAGTTTATATTACTTACTAAAAGCCAAGCACTGGTGAATTATGGGTGTAGTCACATCAAGTATCCATTTTTGTGTGCTGATTCTTTGTCTTTAATATCTCACGTGAGTGCGCTTTGATTTGTAATGTGGAATTTCTCTTTGAAAAATAAATTATCCTTCAATCATAAGGCTTAAGTTTCTCAAATTTACAAGCCTTACAAGCTCTACAAGCAGTGCCATCACATGTCTACTAAGCTTTCATGACATGCAAAATCATTTCCAAATAAGCTTGTGCTGCCACGAACAAAGAGAATAAAAAGTCCCAAGTTCATGGGCTATAATATATCAAAGCTTCATATTACGGATAAGGTTGATACATAACTCTCTCAAGTCCTTCTCAAAGATGCTCCCATTGTAGATGCTCAAAAGAAAGCTTCAGAAACTCCCTTTTTAAACTTCAGAGATTTTGAGGTGAAAGTAGGGCTTGAAAGACAATGCCTGGGTACAAAAATTGTTTACGATTCAATCCAGTCTGTATAATGCACCAGAATATTCTGACACGGTCTTAAGGGCTCAAGATCTTGTGGCATGTTTTCTGTCACGAAATCAGTGCCAATTAAACACAGCCAAGGCACTGCTTCTCAAAAACTCAGGCAAAACAGAGGGCCAAAAACATGCACAAGAAGCACCAAGGAAAAAAAGAGCAGCAAATCATGCTTGTTTTTGACGGGGGCCTTGCTTTTCAAGGAGACAGCATTTTCAAACAGGCAGGGCACGCGTGGTTGTTTCTCTTTCCTTGGTGCCAAGGCACTGGCAGTCTAAAACCTTACAGGTACCTTTGTTATTCTGAATACTGATTATCTGGTATTGCATTTCTTTCCTTTTTTGCCCCTCATCCCAGAAGATGTTTGTCCATCCAGACAGGCTTACTAATGGGAAAGACCCTTGGAGGACATACATATGGATGGTGCCAGCTCCCGGGAGAGGCAGCGAGGTCCCTGCTGTCCTCACCCAGCTGCCCGTTGTCCTGGCCCTCTCTCCTGCCAGTGAGTTTCACCTGCCCTGTTTAGCAGGCAGGAGAGAAGGCTTTCACGACTAAACTACTTCAGACAATTTGAGAAATAACTGCATTCTCCTTTTGAATAATTTCAGGTACTGACCAGTCATCTTCCTCTTTCCCAAAACCCACCAGATGTTTTTGTTGAAGAACTAATACGTTGTGGACACAAGATCTGTAGATATGCCAAAACAAAAGTGAAGTCAATGTAAACTTTGGAGACAATTTAAAACCTGACGGTTGAAGGATGAGCCCAAGACTATGGAACAAAATGTGAGTAGACTAAGTACTAATTAAAGCCACAAAGGAACATATACTTCTGTTCCCTTTTAACACCCATCACAAATAACACTGCAGATTTTTGTGTCAAAATGTCTTTATATACGAAAGAACAGCATGTACCACATGATTTTATTTATGTGATGAAGATGGAAGAAAGATCTATGATGGTTATCTGGCTTAATGTGTTTCCAAAAGACGGCTAGATAGTGTAGTTGTTTTAGGCAGGCTATATCAGAAGCTGAAGAGATTAAATTACAGAAAAATAATTTCTGATATTCCAAATTACTGACATCCTGAATTATTTTTATTGTTAAAAATATTAATTAAACAAGAAAGCATTCCTGTCTTCCCCTTTCTTTTTTATGGATGGGATAATAATATAGCTTAAAAATAAAAGAGGTTTAGACTGTCACTTGAAAACAAGAGTGGACAGTAAGCAGCCTGTAATAATAGCCTGGAGATGTAAAGAAGAGATGAAATTTCAAAATATCTGGGATCAATTAAAGTGCAGGAAACGGCATATCATTGTTTTACGGAAGTTTTTACTCCTGATTCATTTTTTGATTTTTTAACATTTCAACTCTATTTTCTATCTCTTCCTTCTGAAGTCAGAAGAGTTATACTTTCCTTGTTCATTTTGCAAGACTTGACAGAGCTGTCTGAATTTTTTTACCATGCAAGTCATTGTCTTAGAAGTAGGTTCCTTTCCCTTTGCTAAACTCTTATTAAGAAATTCTGGAATAGCACTATTTCTTGTTTTCAAGACAAATGTTTTTGATTACTGCTAGACCGGGCTTTGTTGCAACTGTTCAACAATTGCATTATCAGTCATTTTACTATCAGTCTTTATAACTCATCAGTTAAAATACATTTTGTCCCCATGGTGTAATTTCCTGGAGTTTCTTTGCAGAGTTTTTGCAGAATTAAATTAATGAGTTCGCCTTGCTAAAAGAAAACACTATATCCACAGCTCCATTTATTTGATGAATCCAACTAAATATAACTCAGCAATTTGACTTGACTAAATGGTTTCTGGCAAGATTTTGGAGTTACATTGAAAGAAGCACTTAGCATGCTGTTGTATCTTCTATCCAGTGCCTGTAAGGTGATGGCATCAGTTTGCTTTTTTAACACTTTATGTTAATTCCAACATGGTCAAGAACATTAAAAAGTCGTTTTCCGCATAAGTTTTTCACTTTCAATAGGCCTTTAAAATAAAATTGACTTCATCAGTCAATCTCAAAAAAGGGCATTCATATATCAAATTATAAAATACCTATACACTATACACACAGACTGTTTTTCTCAGCCTCGTGGTTCTTGTCATTAATTCGTTCGTAAAGCTTCAGAACATTAGGTCATTTAAATACCTTGAGTATATTTGTCTCCAATCACGTGCAAGTGGATTACACTAGTGTGTAAATGTACAGCCTGTGCACAGGTTGTATTATTTATCATAATACCAGAGAGAATTATAACAATGTATATGCCTAGGCAAGGTTGCTTGGTTTGACTGGCACTGTACCACTAATTAATGAGTCTATTAGCATTGTGTTTCAAATTTCTGGGATTTTTTTCAGTAACGCAAGTCAGTTTTCTGTACAAAACTGACTTTTTCCTTCTAGCACTTGGTGCATAGCACATCACTCTTGAGGGACAGAAGCTTCTTTGGGAGGGTTACCGCTTTCCAAATGTGACTGTCTGAAGGAAGCTCATCTCCTAAAATCGCTCTTCTGTTCCTTTTCCATGATATGATATTCAGTTCTCATTGTGGGACTGCAAGCTGAGCTAGCTCACCCCAGGCAGCTTTGGATACATTTATACAAATGATCAAATCTGTGAAGTCATTTAATGAAAAGGCTTTTGAGAACAATCCAGTGTAATGAAAATTCTACTCTTTACATAATACAGTTTGCTATATGATCAAGCAATTATTTTGCTTCAGACTGCAGGTGATTTCCAAGAAACTCCTGCTGCCACACTTTGATAGGATTTTATTTAAAGACTTGCTGAAGATTTTTTTTTTTTACTTCATAATAATCAGAGTTAGAGATGTCCTGCCTTCTTTCACATGGATGGATCGAAGGTGGATAGGCAAATGACTGAAAAAAAGCACGCTGGCATTTTATTTGCCACATACAGAGAAAAATTTCTAAAAAAATATAAAGATATTTGTGCAGACAGTGCATTGCATGGAAACTTTCTGCCTTGGAAGAGGCATTGTGGCCGCCTGTGAGAGAACACTTCTGAGAGCTTTGAATTTGAAAAAATATGACAAAGCAGTTTCCTGACGGACCTTCTTGGTCCTTGGAGCTTTTTTAACCAACCACTATACATAGATTTCTGTTCCCATATTTCCCATCTTCCAGCTCACTAAAATTCACCCATCACCTTTCATCAGTTCATTCTTCATTTTCCATGTGGGCATATGCAGCTATTTCAAATACATAATTCCATAAAGTTCTTTATCTCCTTCATAGCAGCTTATATCTGTGGAAGGAATGACTCAGGGATATACCTTGCATACTTACTAGCATAGACACTATTGTGATGTGTTTGTGCTACCCAAGCAAAAGGAGAAAATGCCATGTATTCATTTGCGTGCTGTATATTGAGGCTGGAGAGGCCACAAAACCTCCCATTTCAGACCAGAGAAATGGAGTCCACTGAGTTTTCAAGCAGCTGCCATTGCAGGAAGAGATAGCACTTGTTATCATTTGGAGTACTTACACTTGACATGAATGGTGGTGCAAACCCAGTGATTTTCCTGAAACAAAAGGATTTTGCTGACTCCTGTTGTTTTCAGCTAAGTGTTTTGGGGAGACGAGAGAGACAGAACGTATGCAAATCCAAATCTTAGACATACCTTTCCTTTCTTGTGCCTGCTTCTTTAGCTAATGTTGACTATTTGTTGTCTGCTGCACAAACCCTTCTGGGGTCTCATCTCTTGCCTTCCTGGTACCATCCCTGCCCTTGCAAGTTTCCCTGGGGAAGCAGCAAGTCTCCAAAGTAAAATAAGATGTTTAAGTACTCCAAGACTTTCCCATTAATTTTAACTCACTGTAACATTCAGATCAGAGCTCTCTGTGCAGAACTGCTAATGAACTGATAAGAAATTTGACCTTTTAGGTCCACAGGGCTGCAATTCACCATACATCATCAGCCCCTCTGGTTCAGGCATTACTATCACAAAGTGATGTGCCACAAGGCAGTATTAAAAGACAAGAGTTTCATTAGTACTCACTACGGCTAGGAACAAAATCCTATTGATTTATGCAAAAACCATCCATAGTTTCCTAAAGCCTTTGGGGTCTTTTATTTGTCTTTTTAAGAAAACTGAAACTGTAATGCTGGAAAATGGCAGCCTTTTTCTGGTTTTACTACATGTACTTTACACCATTGACATTAAGAGTTATGAATAAATGGTAGAGGAGAAATATATACAAATACAGGATTTGGAATAATCTCTACATACAGCAAAATATCACCTCTCCAGTGGCTGCAGTCCTCAAGGTGTTACTTAAGTTTTATTTCTCTCACTGATTTTATACAAAACATGCAGTACGGGATTTCCCACTATGAAAAGGCAGTAATATTTTTTCATTCCATCTTACACTGTGTTTAAATCACTTGATTTATTAGTTGCTATACTAATATTTCTAATTTTCTGCAGGAAATTAGATTAGATTGAATTTGAGGCAAGTATATTTACTTATTCTGCAATAAGACCAGACCTTTAGTCACACAAAAATCTCTCTCTGCCAGTGTAATATAGCCTAGTAAATCATCCCTATGACAACTCTGGCTTTGTTTCTGTGGAACAGACAGTGTTTCAGGGTTTTCTGTCAATCACAAGAGCATCTGCTTTTCCTTGTGGATATTTCCATCCACAATTCAGAGGGTGTGTGTTCAGAGATAACAGCTGATCTAATTTCATACAGGAAAATAAATGCATTCAGATAAGGTGAGAGGGGAGTAATTGAGTTAAAATCTGTCTGGTGTGCGACAGCAGAGATCAGATAAACTCTTCATACATTTTGCTGAAATTGCCATTAATAACCAGGGATGAGTGAGAAATGGAATTTATCTTACTCTTCTCTGAATGGTTCTCCAAGCCAATGATTTTCACTGCTAATTACCTAACCGGAGTAGGTGTAAGTTCTTTCGTGGTATAGTGGCATCCTTCACAGAAAGTAACATAAGTGCACTTCTGTGACATCCAATAAATTGTTCAAACAGAAAAGATGCTGTGGGTTTCTATAGTGTTGTTTTTCTGTGATTCAGTAGTGGATGGAATTTGTTCCGAGATATGTTTTGCTCACTGACAGCAACACAGCTGGGTGAGGAGCATGCTAGGTTTCTTCTTTGTTTTGTTTTGTTTTGCTTTGTTTTTTTCCCCGCTCATGATCCAAAGGATCATGATATACAATTTACACTTTTTATATTAGTTATTCAAATCTTCCCAACTCTGCAATTTACATCCCTTTGCTTTGACCAATGGCTCATAAAATTCTGCAATTCATAATATCAGGCTATACCTGATGATTTATTTTCTGTTACCAACTCCAGCACATGCAGGGTAGCAGACAGGTATGCCTGTCTGGATACCACTGTGCTAGGGACTTTGTCTTATCTCAAAACTGAGCCCAAGATCCACTGCTCTTCTAATTGGACTGAACAAGACAGCTGTGATTGCAATTTTTTTTTTTTTTTTTTTTTTTTCCAAGTAGAAGGCCAGCATAATGTCCAGCTCCTCTAAAAATGCCAGCCCCCAATGGAGAGGATGCCCTTGAAGCAGTGATGGAACAGAGCAGTGAGAGGTTGTTGTCTGAACCTGTCCTTGTCACCTGGCACAGATGGTGTGATGGAGTGAGAAGGTGCAGAGGAGAGGAGTGACAGGTGTAGGGCCGCTACATACAACATTATGGAGTGTGCAGTAATAAGATTCTGCTGGATTGGGACCTCTCAGTGAGGGATTAGCCTCTAGTCAGAGAGTAAAGTCTTATTAAGCCCTGCAGATCTAACCCACTCCCATGCATGTGGCTCTGAATCCAATAAAGCCTGCACCTAGAATCCCTCTTTAGCATCTGCCTCCAGCAAAAAACTGTTCCCAGTGCCTCAGTGCATCTTTTGCCCTGTTTTCTGCAACATATATAGGCTGCAGTGCAATTTATGGGAACCAACCTGAGCTAACCTTAAGTAAGTTAGCTTACAGCCAGCCTCTCAGCAGGGCAAATTAACTCCCACAGATTTCCAAGTACACTCAGCAGGCTGATTTTGGTACCAGTGATTTGCATATAACTATTGTTTTCCCATGGCATGCAATCCAATAACAGACAAGGTGTAGGACATCCCTAAACTGCAGATTTCAGGAAGCTGTAGAGGATTCAGGGAGAAGTGCATTATACACTTAACGTGCTCTTTTGCCCTTCTTGAGGCACCCACTGGTTCTCCTTTAGGGCCACTTAAAAGAAAAGATACTGGCCAGATGGGCCAGGATGGCCATTCCTATGTTAGGTGGAGCACCGATCTGTTCTTCATCACAGTATGAAGGATCCCTTCCCTTCTGCTTTACAGGCTCCCTTGAAATCATTTGTCAGAGGTCATACCCTGAGTCAAAGTACAGCTGAGAATAGATACAAAGTCTTTGAACTTCCGTCTGTACCTAATAACAGACTTCTCTTCTTTTGCTGAAATAATCTCACAGTTGAGACTTGGAGGAAATTTTCCTTCATTATATTTGTCACACAAAATATTCTTGCCCATTCAGTTTCTGTTCTTTTTCTAAAGAGAAAATTATTATTACTTTCAAGTGTAGCTTCATACATTTGTTCCATTTGTTAAGCTATATGAGAATCTGCAAGGGATGATAGAAATATTAATACATGCTACGAATATTTAAATGTACCTGCAGGTCTAACGATAAGTGCATTTGTATTATCGTGTTTCTTTTCTAACAATACAAAAATTTTATCACCAAAACCTTCACCTGGCAGAGTCTGAATATAGATTCTCTGTATGTGAATATTAGCCCTACAGGCCTCAAACAAACCCAAGATACATTTCGACCACAGTAAATGTTGACTTCCTTCACTTATCTCTACATCCATCTTGATATGCTTTAGTACATGGCAGACAGTCTGTAGGAAAACGTGATATTTTTTAGGTTTAGTCCTGTTTTTCATCAGTGATTACATACATATATATATATATATACATACATATATATATATAAAAGCATTTAGGTTTCTTTGGGGTTTTTTGTTTATTTGTTTCTGGAAAGTTAAAGTTGAATCTATTTCTACGTAAGAGCTCAATTTTTTAAGCTAATTTTTTCCCATTTCACCTTAAATAGGAGTGAGTTCTGCTACATATTTTTCTGAGTTTTGTGATCTAAATACATTCTTCATTAATATGTATGAACAGTAAGATTTTCAGAAACACTTCACACTGGCCTGACATTGCTACTATAGATTTCTGATATTTAGACTTTAAAAAAAAAATTCACACATATGTATTACTATTTGCTGCAGTGTCAAAATATTTGAGTAAAACCTTTTACTCTAATATTTTGCACTTCTACAAGAGAATGTAGTTTCTTTATAATAATGCCATCAGACTTGTTTAGTGACCTCATTCCAGTTTATGCTATGAATGGGGTAAATCTATTCCCTCTGTACTTAACCAGTATTAGCAATAAATGAAGGAAGTTTTGATGATGTAGATTCCTCTTGGATTATATACCTTCTCCTCATTTCTAGGTCCATACTGAACATTTATTGTCAGAAGGCTCCTTACTGTTTTACCTTGCTGTTTCCACTTAACTATTCTGTGCTAAATCCATTGGCACCAGGGGAATTTAAATTCTTTCTTTGACAGTTTATCTACTCAGGAGACATTTGAAAGCCTCTTCATTTCACCCCCTGTCCCTGCCACCAGCCCCTCTAGTAATCTGTTCCTGAGTCACAACCCCCTCCGCTTCTTCCATGAAGTAGGAAACAAAGAAATAAACCCAGGATTCCAATGATATCAACCTTATCTCTGTCATTAACATGCTTTTCATGACCTCTTGGTCCTTCATCCTCACGGATGTGGGCCTGGATCTTTGCTACTTATGCTGCTAACATGCTCCTTGTTGCTTGCCTTTTTTATTTGCTTTGCTGTATTTATGCACTTTTTCCACCTTAGTTCCTTATCAGGTTTTTACACGGGTTTAGCTTCTATCTTTGTATACCTTTCTATTCTGCTTCCCATTTTTAATTTTCTCTAAGCTGCTCTCTTCTCTTATAAATCACCTTGCTAAGCTCTTTACTGAGCTGCATAAATCTTTCCTTAGTCATCTTTTCTCTCGTGTGGACTCCTATCCAAACAGCAGCTCCTCGGCTGTGATGGCCACCAGCAGAGCAGTGAAAGTCTTTGTACATAAACCTGGAGAGCTGGGATTTTCAAAGTACACGCATGTGGTTTATTGTACCTGACTGTGGCATCACTGGGCAGACTGGCTTTGCAGGCAGGCTTTGTCCTAAGGTATTACATTATTAGACTATGGAAGTTCATCTGCATTGAGAAGCTTGGTGTTTTACTGTGAGGCAGAGAAGATAAACCTGCCTCCCCCGAAGTTTACCAGGCAAGAGGAACAACTCAAATTCAGACAGCATTTAATTCTATGTTTATGGGTTGAAAATGGATGAGAATGGGGAACTTTAATTCCCATGGTGTCTGGAAACAGCCCATCTCCAGCATGGCTTTCTGTGGGATGTGGTAGGTGGGTTTGAACAAGAGGCAAATGCTACTGTGGGGGTTTCATTGTGTTGAGATGGAGGGCTAAAGCCAAAAATTCCCTCAGGAGGAGCTGAGGAGAGAAGGGCAGGAACTGTTTAGTTACACCGTGTGTGTTGCTGGCACCACATTCACCTATGCAATAAAGTTTCTGGGTTTATGCTGACTTATTGGAGGTTTCCTCCTCAGCTTCAACCTGCTGTGCAGTCTTGGACAAGTTAACTTCTAATAGAAGTGATATCTTTAATTACCTGATATTTCCCTTGATATCTTCTCCTGAATTTTCTCCTCTTAGGGAGATTTCTGTTTAAAATAAAAGCTGATACCAGCCTGACAGGAGAGAAGCCAAATGAATTCATAAAATCTCAGGCATCCTGTTGAACAGATTCCAGCTCCTGCAATCTGTGTCACTACCAACACACTTCAAAGACCAGCAGGTAACTTTTCACCATTTTTGACAAGCCCCAGTTTTGAAAAAAAACTTGGCTCCTGGTGGATTGAGAAGTTATTTTGATAAATCTAGAACTTCCCCATGTTTCTTATATGACAAATTTAGAGTCAGCACAAAAGGTGTATTGTAAGGTGTTATTTTACTTCCTTGGTTAGACTCAGTATAGTGGATCTTCTCCCATGTCCAGGTCATGTTGCCTATTCAAGTACAATCAGTCACCACAGCCTTCTTATTTAACCTTTCTTGAGCTTTAATCTTCACAAAACTAGGATTATTAATCTTAATAATCTTTAATCTTAAGTATTGAAGTAGTGCAGTTCAATGCACTGTGAAAAAAATGGGACAGACAAAGCTTTCAATAAATGAAAAGGATTCATTATGAAAATGCCAAGCCTGAGGAAGAGAGAATGGAAATTGAATAGAGGAAGAAATATGGAAAGATGAAAAAATCTACATCAGTGGAGAATGTGGCCTTTCTTGGGTTATTTTTTTCCCCTGTGTTTTGGATTCATGGCAAGAGCCCTGTGCTTTGATTAGTAAGAGGAACAGAACTCCTAACAGCTAGTAATTTTTTACCCCCCTTCCTGGTGGTTGCCTTTTCCCCCCCTTTTTTTCCTTTCCTTTTTTTTTTTTTTTTTTTTTTTTTCTAATTTGCACACATCTGGACAATTAAATCTCCATTATGTGAGTATATTATCCCTTGGGCTGTTAGTGTTTCAGCATGGGAAGAAACAGATATCCATGCTTCTTTACTGACTTATCGAAAGACATGTCCATGAGAGTGCAGATGCATGAGAGACCCTGTGCCAGCAGGGACAAAGGGATGGCAGGGGCACCGTGCCCTGGCCCTGGTGTTGTGGGTCATGCGGCTCAGCAGAATAAACCTCTTCCTTTCTCAAAGTAAAGAAAAACACAGGAACGAAACCCTCAAACAAAAAGTGACCCTTCTCTTCTCTCATTCCCATCTGTTGCTTCTTTCTTTCCTTTGCTTTTCTCTAGTGCTGATGCTGGCAGACACAGTGGGATGGAAAGAAATTAATCTTCACACACTAAAATATGTTTTCTCAGAGTGAAATCTGTGACTTGAAAACCAACTTGACTTAAAAAAACCCAAACCCACATACCCAGGAGGTTTTCACAGTTGTCTGATATATTTTTCAAATGTTTACTAACCCACCATTCCTTTCTCCCCATCCTTCTCCCAGAAAGGAACTCTGTCAGCAGCTAGGCAATAATGAATGCGTCTGTGTGAAAAACAAACCTCTCTAAAAAGTGGTCCACTGACAGCCAGGCAGAACTGTGTGGTCAACTTGGTTAACCAAGTGCCTTACCTAGATCATAGATTTTGCATTAATTTATAAATAACATTCCTCCTAAAAAATGTCAAGTTTAATTTTTAGTACTGTTTAAATTTTAGTTGGTTTCTTATTTCAAGTGGTTGGGTGTTTGTTCCATGACTGTATAGCCATTGTATTCCTCCTAGTCTCCCCTGGTTTGGACATCTACTCTTTTTTTAATTGCCAATATTATGGCACCATTATTAGATTTTATATTTCCATATGGGTAGTTTTCAGTCTCCTGAGTTGATTATGATATATGCTGAATAGTTAGGACATAACGTTTTATTGATACTGATAATGAAATAGTTTTTCCAGAATACTTACTTGCTGTGACTGTGGACTTTTTTAAAAAAAACATTTACATATTGTGTGTTCTGCCCTAATAACTTTTGAACTACTTGGATAATTTCAGTAAAATTTGGCAAAGAGAGAAGATTTCCAAGCATATCAAATTCCTATTAGTTTAATGAAGATAGAGTATCCAGAACCTATTAGTACTGTTATTGAGGAAGAGTGAATTAATTCAAGTTAGAGAGAGATTATAAAAGCCTCGTGTCTTCAGAAAAAAATATAATATAGATCCATAGGAAATGAAGCTGTTCACTGAACTTCCCATTTGTCTCATCATAGCCAACATTGTTATGCACTGTTATTTTTTGTGCATCTCATGTTTCCCACAATAACTCTTATCTACCAAGTAAGATATAAAAGTGCATCAGTTGGCAAAATGTGATTTTTTTTTTTTTTTTCACTCCAGAGTCTACAACGTCCAACCACTAGACAATACAATATCTGTAATAAAGTGGTTACATCTGTAAAAAAGGCCAATTTAGTTTCCTTTCATGTACTGGCCTTGGGACAACATTTACTCTCAAAAGCTGCCGAAGTCCTTAATTAGCTGCAGCCAGGCAGTGTTGCAACTGGATTCAAACTGAGTATTAGCATGGGTGACATGGTTCTACTGAGCAGTGCATTAACATCTGCATACCAAAAAGTGCTGTATGTCCTTCCTTGGCAGTCTGCCTCTCATGGGGTAGCAAAGAAGGCAGTTCCTTAACATTGGATGTTCAGAGCAAGCACTTTTTCTTTCACGTGGTTGCTTCAAAGTTTACTCTTCAATGACCTTCCCTAGCAAATTTACTGTAATAGATGCATTAAAGCAGCAAGAACACCACCCAATCCATTTCTTTTTTAATTGACTTTTTCCAACAGTTTTCAGTTTCTTATATAAGAAGTCCCTTATTCAGCTGCCTACAAACTCACATTTTGTTATTAGCATACTATTAGTAAGCAAATGCTGAGGAATAGTTGAGAACTGCTGGATTATGTGTTCAGTATTGCCTTGGACTTTATAGGTACATCTTTGTTTTAGACTGCCTGACTGTAAGCCTGCACTTCCTTGACAGTTAGTTGGGGCTTGAATGTCCAGGGACTGCCTAATTGGTATCTAGCTGCGAGCAAATGCCATCATTAAAAAAATACAGCTGTTTTTTGTATAACTTTTCTTATTCCATACTGCTATGGAATGCCTGAAAAGCTAGAGAATAAAAAAATAAATGGCTGATATAACAAAAAGTTGAACCAGTACATTTTTGTATTCACTTCTCATGCGAGGGGAGCTCTTAATGAAATTCTTCTGGGTAAATGGGAGTGATTTTAAATTTTGAAAACAATGATTCAAATTTACTTTAGTTCAGTCATCTGTTATTTATCTAATAATTTCGTTGTGAGCATAAAAACGTGTGCTCAGACAAATACTACACTGATATACTTCTGATTACTCTCTTTTAAACAGATGTGTGTTTTTTTAAGGAGGTAGGTATGTTAATTTTGCATTTTGAATTTTACTTATGTGGCACTTCGAGTGTATGAATTCCAAGCACATAGTCATTTTCTGCCTTGGGAGCTCGTAACCAAACACAACTGGAAATAGTAACATACAACAGAAGCTGGTGCTGCGTGTTCAAGTAGTAACTTGGAGGTGAGTCGGGGAGTTTGGCAGGTGAGAAATGAAAGGCTGTTTTAAGTGTAGGAGGAAGCAGTAAAGAAGTTGCCATGTCAAATGCAGGGCAAGGAGATGAAGAAAGCAATTAAAACACTGGACTAGGAAAAAATGAAAAACTGGAAGAAATGAGAGCAGAAATGAAGATGTGGGTGAATTTGATCAGGGTTTGAAGGCAAGTCTACAAAGGTGTTTGTCAGGAAAACCTTTGTATGTTACCAAGTGTTGAACTTTCTGCTTGTTCACAGAAACGGGTTGCTTGCTTTTTTGCTTAGATAAAAGTGAGGTTGATGCACCTTGACAGGTACAGAGGATTTAAGTTTCATTTGAGAGGTCCCAAATTAGAAAGCAGAGGAGCACCCAAGCCAGGGAGAAAGCTGCAGATGAATGTTATATTCGATCTCTGCTAACAAAATCACATCTTTGAAATATGGGTTATTCTCTTCTTGTTGTTGCTTTTGACTAGGATATGGTTTCACATTGGATCAAGAGCAGTCACCTATTTGCAGGGATGTTAGGGGATGGAAACAGAAAGAATAAACATTTAAAGAAATTATTCCCCTACTGATGTCTTTTACTTGCCATCATTGTTTCTACTTCTTCCTATTTCCATTTCCTGTTACACCTGTTTAACTCACTATGCCATCTACAAAAAGAGACATTAATGTTATAAGCCTACCCAAACAGAAACTGTGAGGTGTCTGCATAATGCTGCATGAACCTCTTGTGACAGATGTAAGAATACAGATGCAGTATAGAGCATACAACCCAACTTTGTTACCCAGTTGTTATTTCCCAATTTGTGTCTACATAAAGCAGAGTCTTTAAGTATATCTCAACTGAAAATCTTGAAAGTCAGTAAAAGTCGTAAAAAATGTTTGTGGTGTAGAACATCGCCTAGACTTTTTTAAAGCAGATGTACTGAACATCATTAGGACTGGGTTATGATGAGCTGCAAACATTTCAACTTTTCAAAATAAAAACATCATGGCTAATGTTATGCAAATTACAACAATGCTGAGTAACTTTCAGCACCATCAAGGGCTTCTGCTTGTAAATGGAAACATCTGTGAAAGTAAATTGACTGAATTGGGTGGGTTTTTTCTAGAAAACATACTTGTTCCTCTTGCATTAGAAAGTAGGGGAAAAAAAAAAAAAAGGTAAAACAGAAACCCACAAAAGTAAGGAAGCAGCTAACCTATGAATACCTGCAGCTCTCCTCCATGCAGAGTTCAGCTACCCCCTGACTCCCAGTTTTTTGAGTAAGACATCCCGAAAGAAGTTTACAAGGGTTCAGTGGTTTGGATGTTTTTCCATTCAGTTACAGTCCATGACTTGCAAAGACATCAGCTCATGTAACTGTCTTTTCTGAACTGGGCTCATTCAGAGTAATGTTTTCCTTAAGAGGGTTTCCTCTCTTTTGTCCATCTGCGTCATTTGCACAGACTTAGGCCATTGACTGAAACAGTGTCAAACAGTATAAGGTCAAGCGTTTTTAAGAATTTTTAAGGGAAGCTTGGAAATATATCAAGAAGGGATTTTTATGTCATATGAGTATCTTTTATTTTCACTTTTAGTCTCTGATGATGTGAAGAAGCAGAGACAGACATTGAAGACAGACGTATTTTTAAACTCAGAATGATTCACGCTGTCCTCTGTATTTTGTGGCTCAGATCAATTCTTGTTTTATCTTGCTGTATATTTTAATCTTGAACTGACTCCCATCTACATTTTGTTGTGCTGTACTTTTTTTTTTTTTTTTTTTTATTGGCATATTATTAGTGAATGGAAAAAGATGAAAAATCTTCAGCAAAGACTTTAACATGTTTTTGACTGTAGTCTCTATTCCACAAAATAATTCCCCCTGATGCGGAGGCCATGATAAAAGAGGCACCTTTACAATGTTTTAGGCTTGGAGCTGTTTTTGATGTTGAGAAATTCAGCTCGTATGTTTTATTTTCTCTGTTGGATGAAGATGTGTTTTGTGCTGATGAGGTTTGAGAAACATAATCTCACTATGTGTCTGAAAGCCAAGAGGCTGAATTCAGTTCATTTTGTGCCTGTTTGCCTGTCAGTGCCGTTAGAAACTTCATCCCAGCACATCACTTTGTTTTGTGAGCAGAGGAGATGCTCAGGAATGAGGGTTCCTTCAGGGCACTGCTCATGCTGGGGACATTGGTCCACCTCCACCAGAACAATACACACCTTGTTAAAATCCTTCTTTGTTCTTCTGCTGTAATAGTGATGTGCAGTGGAAACATAATGTGGTGGAAGCAACACATAGTGTTTCCATAGCATTTTTTTTACTGATGCTTGACTGAGTACTGGCATAACTGTCTGCTTGGACAGAAGTCCTCAGGGGGGAATTTGCTTTCTAACACCCAAGCTCACAGAGATGGACATGCAGAGAGCTCCGAGTGTGTGGGAAACAGTTACGAGGTCCCTTAAAAAGAAATGAACAAGTTTTTTTCTGGTTTCCACCATATTATCCTGATAATCTGTAACCTACACTTGTCTTGCATTGTACAATATTGCTCTTCTAAACACATAAACACACACATGTCTACTGCAAAATTTTCTATTGAAATCTCCATGATCTAAAAGGCACGAGAGGTGACAATGGTTCTTTCTTAGATATTTAACAGAACACTTTGATGATCTTTTAATTATACAAATTATCAAGAACTTGTTATTTTTTCTAAGCCTTCATATCCCTCTGACATTGTACATCTGAACACATCACTGAAGCTTTTTCTCTAAATCAAAACCACTGTGTATGTATTACAGGAAGATGCTTGTGCCCAAATTATAAAATCACGAGTTACGCTATTTAGCACTGATTTGGAAACATCCAAAGAGCTCAAGTTTTCTTCCTTCTGCATTTCCAGAATGGCTTATTTTTCCTAAATAAATTGTCTTAACTATAATGTATGGAAAATGACTTTTTGATGTTAGTTTTGTCCTAAGATTGTAGATTCGATCAGATTGATGGAGCCCATGGTATTTATTCAGTATTTTTCTCTTATACATCCTCTCAGCAGTCCAGAAATCAGAAGTTTATACAACTTCCGTCTGGATCATCAACTGAAACAGATATCAGTGGAACAGTCCTACATGAATTTGTCTAATCTGCCATTTGGAGGCATTTTTTAGATTCTATCATTTATGATAACAAGCTCCCGAATATATCTGCACATTGCATGAAAAGCTTCGTTCTTTCATTTGTTCCAAAACAATCTCCTTTTACTGCCTTTGCTTTGATACAATGAAAATTAGTGGGTGTCTTCTTTAGTCACTGTGCATCATTTATTTTGGTTTCAATATTAAGAATTCTCAGAACATCTGAAGAGCAGTAGACTAGCTAACCCTTTTTTTCTTTTACTTCTGAACAGTGAATAAATAAGCACAATATATATTACTTTTATAGTTACATTCTCCTCATAAATTCTGAATATTAGATATGGTAATTTCAATCCATGATATTAATCATTAATTTAATTATAATCTGACCTGTACAGGTTAGGAAGAAGTACAGATATTAACTAGTGCATTGGTTGTACTGGAAACTGAATAATAATAATTCTGGAAGCCTAAGAATAAACTATATATTTAGAATAACATCCTACACAGAAAGTATGAAACATATAGAAAGGTGAATACGCATAAAAAAGGTGAATATATAAAATCCTCTTTCTAAGACCATGGCATATTATACACCACTTAACGCTTTTCAAAGTGGCGTGTGAGAACCTGACTTGCTGACACCGATGGCATTTCTCCTACTGTCTTTGGCAGCATCAGCATTTTTGCCAACTGTTCATTTAAGATCAAGATTATTTGTACCACTATGTGAAAACTGGAATTGGAATCGGAATCAGAACTCCATTTTCGTTATTAAGAAAAAGAAAATCAATGACCAGACTCCTTACTAAAAATGAAAAATAATATATCCTAATTCTGTAAAGAGTTGAAGTATATCACACAAGAGCAAATAATTGTTTAGCTGTTGGCTATTTGATTGAAAGATAATAATTCTGCACTTGACAATCACATATTTTATTGTTGTTAATGCCTGATTTACATTGGTCCTGCATTGCGGAGTGCTGAGTGATAATTTTTGTCATTTACTTGATTGGAGTCAACAGTGTAGATTGTTATTTGTGAGAGACTCTCAGGCCTGTGAGAAACTAAGACAAACAACCTGGGAAAGCAAAAAAGTTGAGGCTGATTGAAGAAATGCCTCAAAGACTCGCAAGACAAAACTATGAGCCACAGGGTGCATTCTGTGGAGGCCAAAGCTGATAACGCTGCCCGATGTAGCTGGAAGAGGGAGCCCTGTGGAGACAGGACGGCTCTGCCCTGGGGCACCTGGGCAAATTTCAAGGGCCATGTGTCCGGTGAATGAACTTTGCTTCGTTATCCACGAAATGCATATTAAAGTTAACACCCCTCAATATGCTAACGCGGGCTGTCATGATCATGCTAATGACATCATCCCATGAAACACCTTACCCCTCCCCGTACATGGGATACGTAGGTCTGTGGGTCGACCTAGGGGACAGACCCAAGGAAAGTGGGTATAAATCAAAGGGGGGAAGAAAGGACTCTCTCTCTCTCTGCCCCTCTCACTCTGCCCCCCTCTCCCTGCCCCCCCCAGCCGTCTGGAGAGAGCAGTGAAGCGAAGAAGATGGATGCCAGCAAAAAAGACGGCCATCTCCTGGAACCCTCGCCGGCAGGATCTGCTCAGGAACCCAGACCGGTGATCTGTATTCCCCCATTCCCTCTATCTCCCTCTTTTCCTTTTTCTATTAATAAATGCAAGACATATTATATTGCTCACCACAACTTGCTCTATACTTAGCCAATTATCGTGTGTTCAGTTAGTACATTGTAGGTAGTTAATAAATGCTTGAACTTGGAGACTTGTTGTCCGCTCCAATTGGGGATTTGCGAATCTGAGTCACTTGTCCCCCTTGTCTGAGTGGGACGTGACATTACTATATCAAACTCTTATCACTTTTTTGTTTTTAATGCATTTTTGGTCTATATTTAAAATGGTACAAGATTTTTGTGGTCGTTTCATTATTTCTCTTTCTATAAGAGAATGTGAGGAACTTGTTACAAAACTTCAGTCAGACGGATCTGGTTTTATATCTGTTTATGAAACAGATCTGTAACAATCACTTGATATACTAATCCCAACATTTAGCTAGATATTCATCATTACACTGATCTATATTCAAATTTTTTTTTTTTTTCCTTGTAAAACATGATTTCTAAATATGAAGCCACAAAGCATACTTTTAAATGTGAATCATGTCTCAGCCCTGCAAATCCCATTGAATCACTAGGACATCCATTAATGTCTGCAAGTGAAAGCAGAAATGGGTAGTGAAAGGCCCCACAGCAAAGCACTCTGGATTATGCCACTAAATACCAGCAACATGAGGTTGCCACTGGAGGTTTAATATGAATTGCACTTACAGATCTTTACTGGTCTGCACTATGACACATTCTTGGCTTGCTGAATATATGCAAAACACCTCTGAAAGATACAAACATTCAAGTCATTGGGCAAAACTATTAGGTAATGGATACTAGCTGTTGGATCCTTCACAGAAAATAAATTCAAATGGAATTAAAAAAGCAAACAGTAACCAAAGACCTGACTTATTTAAGGTATTGTTGGTACTTCTAGTTTCTTTTCTTTCCAAATTAATCTTGATTTTGAGTGTAATGTTGGCGTATTTTCTCTAAGAAACAGGAAAGCTGTCCTGATACTGAATGTCATGTTTCTATCTTCCTTGAATAAATAGTTCCATGGCAAACAATAAAATAACCCTTACAAGCTTGTTCCATTGTTCTGCAAGCAAGCAATTAAAATCTTGTACTAAATAATCCAAAGTAGAAGGAAGTAGTACATGCAGTCACAAAACAGTGGCGTGCACACATACACATGCACACAGAGTTTTCATATAAGCCAGTGTTACTTAACACATATTATCGTAGCTAATTTCTTCAAAGCAAATTAACATTAAAAATGCATCAGCTACTACATAGAACAGCAATAAAATGAGGACTCCATAAAGAACAGTAACAAACCTTCATAAATAAAAGTGCTTCTTTGAATAAGCTGTAACTAAACATCAATTTTATTGTATTTACTCATATGTATGTGCATATATGCAGGTGTGTATGTGTACACACATATATACACTCAAGCGTATATTTGCCCTGATTACACTAATCTTGGTGCACAATTTTCTATGCACACAGAAGTTCCTTTTGTACATTTTTGGTATATTTCTGTATATTTTACTAAGCACTGGGATAAAAATAAATTCAATTAGCAATGAAAGAGTTACTGTGAGGAACAAACTGAATGCTGCAATGTGATGATTTTGGTGTTATGCTTATCATACTCCTAGGGAGACACTCGATTACTGAATTTCCAGAACATCTAGCAAATACCATGTAGTGAATAAACATTAGCTTTTTTGCTTTTTTTTTTTTTTTCCCCAATTCACAAATGTTATGTTGCGCTTTGTTGAAAAAGCTTATAATAGAAACATGTTCTACTGATGTTGAAATTACATTTCTCAAACTGACTATATTAAGCCTTTTGCTGGAGAAGAGTTGTACAAATGCAACATGATTAAACTCATGATAAACAAAAAAGAGAACTTGAGGGGACATATGCAGTATTTATGGACAAGCATTAAACAAGATGCACACAATAGAACTAAGAATATATTTTTCTTTACAGCACCGTTTCTTGTTTTATTAAATGCATGAAGCCATATACTTATTTCATACACAGTACTTGAGGTACTTGCTTGGCTCCTTGGCTCTAAGAATATAGCTTTTTGCATTTTCTTTCTCAAACACTCTGTGAAGAAGGTAAATATTGCTGTTCCCACTTATAAAAGGAATATAGTATGTAATATTCAAGATCATCTTGAAGTCTAGAGCAAACAAAGGCTTGAAACTGATTGTCAGTAATAATCTTAGGACCTCTGTGGAAATGAACTTTTCTTCCTTCCTCCCACTCTGGAGCTGTTGGATGAAAAGTCCCCATGTTGTCCTGTAGAAATTCTTCAGAAGAACAAATGGATGGAAAATATGACAAAAGACCTTTTGGAAAGTACAAATGACTAAAATGAGGTTGGTCATTGACTTCATTACTCCCCACTGTAGGATCTGAACGTATGAGGAGGCTTTTTAAAAACTCTCAAGAATGTTTCAGAGAGGAAGGAGAGAAAACAGCTTGTTCAGCTGCATAGGGGTGCACTGGCCCCAGCTGCTGCTTTGGAGCAATTTTTCTGTCCTTTTCTAGTTACTTTGCCCCATGCACAAATGCTCTAGACAATGGGTTACAGACCCCACTGCTGGGTTGGCTCTCCTGCATCTTGGGGACGATGACTTCTCACCTCTCTCGTGTTAGCTGAGATCTCCTCGGCATCTGGTCTTGGTGAGACCCTTTGTCATTAATGAGATTGCTAATAAAAACACATGCACTGGACTCCTCGTGTTTCATTCACATGGTATGTATGCATCCATAGGCATACATGGACTCCATGCTACCAACTAATTCCATATCTCTCATTTTCACTCCTCCTTATATAGTCACTTACACTTCCATGACGTGAATAACGCAAACCAGAAACATACCATGCTACTTTAAGCCAGGGGGACAACAATGAGCAAGGGCATGTCAGACATGACCTGAACATTTGGGCCCAGCTGACACATCCTCCAGGCCCTGGGCATTTAGGATGGGCACCCGCTGAGATTTTCTTAGGGAAAGAGCTCAACACTGTCACTGTTCGTGACAATTGCTCTTGCTCTGCTCCCCCTCAGCATCTCCTCCAAGTGGGTAATTACCCACTGCATTCCTGCTATGCCTGTTTAGACACCCATGGTCAAAGCTGAGCAGACAGCTGTGGCAAAACAGCTAGTTGGCTTTTCCAAAGATGTTTTTTATATTGATTTGTTCAGAAACCCATTGCCCCAAGGACTGTTGGCCCCAGAGAGACTTTGGAATAGATTTCTGGTTAGAACAGGTAGATGAGCTCACTTTTAGATTCTTCAGCTTCAGACTGAATGACTGTGGGGAGCAAGGGGGGGAAGTGATAATTTTAGAGGAGAATTGGAGGTTGTTACCTTGATTGATTGCTAACATGCCTTTGGATCTCAGAGATAGGAAAAAACTTGTGGTCTGTGCAGATGGTTCAATTCACAGAATATATTAACAGGTGAGGAAAATATCATGTGTTTGTGTTGTATATTATACTTTAAAATGTAGGGCAGTCTCATTCACTCTCAAATGCATGCAGAATCTGCAACTTGATATATAATGTATTACTTCTGTACGATGAGAAATGTACTAAGCAGATGCAGAAAGATGCAGATGTACTAAGCAGCGGCACCAGAACTGTCTAAAACCATATTCCTGCGACACTTTTATCTTAGAGCACTTTGGCTCAAGTAAAGACATGCAAGAATATAAACTGGAAGTTATTTTCTTAACAAGTTTTTCTATTTTTCTAGTGTATTTTAAATTGACTCTTTTCCTTATAGAATTTGTTACTAATGATCATATTGTAAAACCCTGTTTTAGGGCACTACCTGGATATCAGTGACCATATGATCTTCACTTGTTTTGACACTCTTGAGTTTTGCTGTGTAGTTCCTGAGTGGCAGTGACCACTTAGAAATCGGTGCAAATGAGGTGAAAAATAAACCATTTACACTCTGAGAATGTTCTGTCCTTGCAGACCAAATATGTCCATTACAAGGGAACATTTGACTTGTACAGTGAAAGCCAGTGAGCTGTAGCTCATTGATGTTGTAGATATTTTTGACTAGGCTCTGAACAGGCAATAGCCGCAGCCCCTTTTGCCCTTTGATGTTATAAATTAGATTAATTGTAAGGCAGAAGATGATAGAAAACTGAATTAGATCAAATATACGCACACATTATAAGAATCCTGAACTTAAGGATTCTCCTCAGTACATATTACATATAAATGAAGCACTCTTTTCCACTGTAAATTAGTCTGGTTCAAGTTTGATGCAACTATAAGAAACAGGACCACAGTGAGCCTAGAAGTGTATTGTCTTCCTAGTCAAAATCCAAGATCATAACCTTGGGTCAAAATTAAAATATGTAAATATTTTCTACAGAAAATCTGTGAAGATTTTATTTAGATTTTTGTGTTGTTGGTTAAACAAGGAAAGAAGCTTCGGGATTTCTTCAGCATTTCTAGAATAATGTATAGGATCTACAGGGTTGCTTCAGGGTTTGACAATGGCTTAAGGTGTTTTGACCTTCCCAGACCTTAGACTGTGTGAACATACTGCAAATTTGCCATTGCTATTTAGTGTTAGTAGGCAACAGGCAACCCTGAACAAGTGTAATTAAGGTGTGCTGCAGTGCAGCTGAGGGAATGCTCTCTGCCGCCTGAAGAAATCATTCACCCTCACGTAAGAGAGATCAGCTTTTACAGCTTACTGTGGGTATGAGTAATAGTTAATTATCAGCTGACTTAAGCCTTGGTAAACTCCTGGATCTTGCCCATTAACATTAGTAGCCCTTCACAGATCTGGCATTACACTTCACTTGCCCACTGAGTGCCAAACAGCAGGGTGACTGGAAGCATCCTTCTGGATACTTTCCGTGGATCACATCTTTTACCATTGCCATTTTACAACTCTGAAAGGTAGCTGTAAATAAATACTTACAACATAGGTACATCTGAAGGATACTGATGGATATGTAGGCTAGAGTTTGATGACAACCAATGAATTAATGCACTGACAATTTCAGTATCTGTCTGTAGATGCACTAAACCAGAAAACTCTGTGGAAAAATTTTTGCAGTAAATATGACCTAGGCATGAATTAAGAAAGCACTGTAATGATTTCTGCTTCTCTTCTCTGTGAGAATTTATAGATCCTTTCCATGCTAGGTTGCCGGACATACTACATCAGAAGTGCCTAAACTGGCTTAAGGAGCTGATACCTGTCCCACCCCCCCTCATACCCATTTAGGCTTTCTGGCACCATGCTAGCAAAAGCATTTGGATAGCCATGGGAACTAATCTGGCCACATAGAAATCTTTCTTTTACAAAATTACTTTTCAGCCACAAGTATTCTTTGATCTGCTTCACAGCACCACTCTTAAAGGCACAACATGTGAGTGGAAATGAGTGACCTAGGGCTCTTTTGCCACCAAAGTGAGATACAAGTCAAACATCTGACCCTGCCACACACCGTTGTACAGTCTTCAAGATCATGCTATGGCTCAGGGTACATGAAAAAAAAGTAAAGTATGATGCAGATTACTTATTTTGGTGAGGAAACCAGGGCCTGCCACAGATGCAAAGTGAGTTCCAATGTCCCCTGATGCGACGAGAATCTTGTAGCAGATTTTACAGGCTTTGGTCCCACCTCAGCAGCTGGATGGACCCATTTACTAGAAAAAGACTGCTGAGGATGATAGAGGAGGCCTGCCCAGAGCAAGGTAGCCATACCTGAATCACTGCAAATGAGCACTCCAAGGTGTCCAAGGAAGAGGTGACGTAGCTCTTAGGAAAGAACATTTCTGCAGCAAATGGGACTGGTTGTGCTCACTTCTTTCCTGTGGATGCCATTGCCAGAACAGTGATTTATTGGTTTGTTGTGTGCAACTCAAACAATGAGTGCAAGATACTAGGTCTTTTTCCATAGGAATTGTTCTAATGACAATCCATGGCATGGGTGGATAGTATAGGAGTCAGGAACACAGCATCCTTTTTAAACAATTCAGACATGAGATGACTGATTTTTTCCTGACACTGTTTTGGAAACATAAATGCAGGAGTCATTTTTCTGACATGCTGCCAAGCCAACTACAGGCTTAGAAAAGTTTTTAAGAAGTAAGGATGTCTCTTCCATGCTCTTCATTATATAACTTGCTTTTAGATAAGTATCACAGAACACCATACAGCAAGAGAGCCAATTATAAGTTAAGGAGAAAAGCAAGATTTTTATGGAGAGAGTTTAAGAGAAAAGGTGATTTATTGTCTCAGAGTGAATAAAGAAAAAGGGAGTTCCAGATAAATAGGGAGAAAAAAAACCAACCACAAATTAAAAAGTGACTTCTGACCTCAGACTCAGGGAAAGGGACAGAAAGAGACTGGAGGAAAGATCTGGATTGGATAGGCTATACTGTCTGGTGCTTTTTATTTTAACTATGACAAAAAAATCTTAGTCCTCATTAGAGATAAGAAAAGATCTATTATTCTATACATTCTATGTTTCCTAAAGGTAGCAAGTTGCAGAGGGTAAGCTAAATCAACAGTTTCTTTATTTCACATGTACTACAATGGGTGAGCTACTGTATATTTTCATCTCTTTGATTGCAAGACTGTATCTGAGTGGCAATGCCCTTTCTTCTAACGCTAACACATTTTAAGAGACTATACTGAGCTTTGATCGAATGTTGGAAAGTGTTTGCACTGAGACCTCTTTAAGTGAATAAAAAAAGTTGTAAAGCACTGAATATCAAGTTCTCCTTTGGAGCTTTTTTATTTGAAGTTGTCATGAACATCAAAGATGTTGATGAATCAGTTCTTCAAACACCTTTTCCTTCCACAGGATGTCATTTATGTAGAAAGTAGGAATATGCACAAGAGGGTTTTTTCAGACGGTTCATTTATTTAGCATGGTCACTGAGATGTGATGTCTTCAGGCTGTTGTTCAGAAAGAAAAGTTAGTTTTCTTTAGGACTTAAAAATGAATAAGGTTTCTTGAGGTTACAGAATCAGTCAAAAGTACAGAGTTCCAATAGGGCTTATGTTGGGTCAGTTGTTCAGAAATGTATTTCCAAGAATCCTGCAATTTTGTCACAGTCGGGAAATATCAGTACTGAGCACTGACTCGTATGTCTGAGGTGCAGCTTTACCCTGGTAATTCTTTAAGGATGAAATCTGGACAACCTGTGAAAATTCTCACTATGCATCCTGTCTTTTAAAAAAAGACAAAAGTCATATTTGACAATTTCTGTGATTTTTACCTCAGAGTAGTGACCCTTCGGTACTGGGGAGCTCCTAGTATGTGTTTCCTTCATATTAACATTCAGAGTAAGTTAAATTTTGACTTCTGGACTACAATGTTTAAGATGATACCAGAAGAGGAACTGATGTTACAAAATTATTTGCTCACGTTTATGAAAGATGTAATTTTTCCTTGCTATTGCTATCCAAATGCTATCAGTGCTTCTCTCCGTAACTCTTATCTCTGTCAAAAGTGGATAAAAAGTAGGAAAAAATAAGAACTTTTTTTTTTTTTTTTTTTTTTTTCAGGAGAAAGAATGGAGGCCTGTTGTTCCAAGAAGCTCTATAATTTACTTATGTTTACTTATCAGCTTCTTTATTCAATAAAGCACTGGACACCTGGGACTATAGAAAAGAAAAGAAAAAAAATATGGAACAAGAACAGCAAGAAGGGGCAATACAACATGATGAGAAGTACTCTTAGATAGTGAATCATCATGGTTTGAAAGAGATGCTTCTGCAAGAAGCTACTTACAGACAGATATCTCTCTCTCTCCTATAAGTTTTCGCATGCTTCTTCACCCAACATTTTTTAAAATACTCTGTTAAAGGCTCTGATTCAGAGCAGATTTAATCATCATAACAGGGAAGGACAAACACATTTACCTGCACTGAATATTTTGTCTGCACTGTGAGTTGGTACACTATTAAAAGGAAAAAAGACTACAAATATAGAAAGGGGAAAAGATGAAAATGGCTCTAAGAGGCCTCTGAGAGGTTTTACTCTGCTAAAACTTGGAGGGGCCACCAGTGGTGAAAGTTGAAAAAAAAAAGAAACTCTGAATATGGCCAGAGTCCAGCAAAGCAAATTAGTTTATACATAGCATTTCGAAAAGATTGAAGACTGCAAATCCTACATAGCCAGAATGACAATCCTATCCTGAAATCATCCTACATTTCATACATTGTAGTAGATAACTAACTCTAATCAGTCACACACAGTTAGGGCATTCAACACGGTCTTGCTGTGAGGTGAGATTCCTTCTGTTGCCAAGACAACTCAATAGATGCTAATGGTGTAAGTTTATTTGGCAGCCCTGCTCTATACCACACTGTGGATATTAATAGGGGGCCTTCAGGCATTCATAAAACATTTAAAAATTTTATTTTTGTCATTTTTTAAAGCAGGCATAATATATACACATAGGTATAAAATGAACACTGCTGTCCCTGGAAAATTAATAGTACTGTAAAAGAAAGAAAATGATGGTAATAAAAATAAGTGCATAGATCAAGTGAAGGATGGAGTCTGGACCAGAGACTCACAGAAAGGCAAGAAAGTAGTTTGCCTTCACACTTTTTCTTTGTGTGGACTCTCAATTGCTGGGACACTGACTTTGTTATGCAACATGAGGATTGTCCTAACACCAGTGTTTTCTTATCAAGCAATATCCTGGAATTATTCAACCACCGAACAGAAGTTATAAATTCAGTGCTGATAGTGATTATAGACACTTGCAAAAAATCAGAGTCAGCAGCTTGTATGTCCAGCACAGTAAGCAGCGCAGTTTCAAAAATGGTGCCAAAGTCTACTGTTCATGTTTACCAAACTCAAAATAAGCCAGCAAAAACAGAGCAGCATCATGTCCTTAGCAACAGATTAAAGAAATACATTTTAGTAAAGAAAAGGTAAGTCATGCTGGAGAGGGAAAGAATACATCCTACAAGACTGATAATATCAGTGCACTTAACAGTTTCTTACAGTAAACAGAGCGAAAGCTGGAAATATTGTAGAGTCTTAACATAAAATCAAATGTAACACATCTTTTTTTTTTTTTTTAATGCAACTTAAATTAAAGCAAGGTCTACACATGCATTAAAGAATATATGTTTTAATTATACTTCTTTTAAAACAAGCTTTCAGCTGCCCATTGATGCTAAGGTTGGAAACATCTGAAGGAGAATGGCTCTTTCCGTATGTATTTCTTATTCTTACAGATGAGTATATGTTTCCAGTAGCTAGGTAACCAGAAACACTTCCCTTTAGCAGGTTAGCCACTGAACACTTCCTTTCTTTTAAGCAGAGAAAAGGTAAGAAAGAATAAATTGGGTTAGTAGATGGCCGTGCCGAAGACATGCACACTACTTCCTCTTTACTGGTGAACCTGGCTCTGTAATAAAGACACACCATTTGATGGCTTCTGAAGCCACTGAAACTTGCTTTGTTCTATTGTTTGGAATTCTGCTACTTTGGAAATCTTCTTGAGAAAGTCCTTCACTGAGATTTTTAAAGGCAACAAGTGGGTTCAGCTGCTTGTTTAGTCATTGAAGTGTACAGGAAAATGCAACTAGATCCTCTATTTGACCTTGAAAAAAGAAATGCTTTGAAGTATAGGATTTGTTCCACATCAGGAAAGTAAAAGCTCTGTATGCTGGGCTTTAATTCGGTATTGTCTGGAGCTCTTTTATCTAGCTAGATTTCCAGAGAACATTTATTTTCAAATCTCTGGGGAAAAGTAACTTGCTTACTATTCCAAACACCTTGAAAGGCAACAGAATGTGATATTGTGTTTCTGCCACTGACATTAACAGATGAAATAACAATGATTATTTTTCATAAGGACAGAGAAGGTTTTCTTCAGCTGCCAATAAGAACCAGAATAACTCCATCATATTTGTCCTTGGATTTCTGAATGGTTTTCAGAGATCAAGATCCAAGATTCAAGAGAGCTCTAAATTTTGTTCTAGGAAGGGAAGATATTCATAGCAAGAGTGTAAATAGTTATACTGAGATTTTAATTTTTAAAAATTTGTTGTTAATCTTTTATGCAATATCTTTTAGTTGTATTTTAATAAAGGCATCAGAACGTGTTTAAAGGAAATCTCTGCATATCAGTATTTTTATATTTCATCTTTATAAGCTGCAAAGATTAGTGTTTTCTTACCGGTTCTGAGTACTAATTTACCACCTTTAAAGACACCGATAAATATCTACATTATCACTAACATTAAACACCAAAAGATTGTTTTGGAAATAAATCAATGGAAATAAATTACATCATATATGCAACCATGTTAAAAGTTCCCATGTATATTAGTCCATTCTGAAAAAGGAAAAAAAAGGACTCAATTCCCATAGAAACTGGGTATCAACTTCACAGGCTACTTTTAATGGTGCATATTGCTTTCATTTTTGTTCTGACATTGTTAGGCTGGTCCTATAGGTTCTGTAAGAGTCACTGAAGTGTTTTCTGTCCAGACGCTCGGCAGACATTCTTTGGAGAGCTTCTATCACAGTGATACAAACCTTTTCTTCCCAGAAAAGGTTTCCAGATCAATGTTTCCAAGCGATCTTTTCAGAGCCCACAGGTGCCAGAATTATTGATTTCCTGCTCAGCACTGGAGAAGAGGCAAAGCAGGACAAGGTAGGAGAGGGTTGATGAGATGCACAGAAGCTGGTGGAGCAGGCAGTGCAGCTGGGCACATGCAGGGGAGCAGCAAGGTCTGCAGACAGTGAGGATTTTTGGAGGTGTGTGTCTGAGAAGGGTAAGGATGCCAGTTATCAAAGTAGGGGAGGAGCGGTCTCTGCCTCTACATATGCACATGACCCGACACAGAGCAGTATGCAGGGACAGAGCTGCCAGTGGCAGCCAAACTGCTGCTGCACCACCTGCAACATGACTACTGCTGGTTCTAAGAGCTGGGACGAGGCATCTTGTGACAGCAATGAGTGATAGCCTATCCAAATCACACCCCACATAGATTATTTGGCCTGTAGGACCTAATAAGGCTTTATCTATCTACAACACGGTAACAGCTACCATCATTCTTGCCACAGTAACCTTAGAAACACAGCTCTGCTGCATCTCTCCTGTCATCCTGCTTCCAGTCACTTCCAACTCACAATAGGCCCAGATGACCTGGTATTTATCAGTAACAGAAAACATTGAAAACCTGTTGTGCTCTTCCACGCTGAACTTCTGAGGCCTCACAGCCTTTATTTGAAGGATCTTCATTCTTTTCAAATCAGTTCATAAATCTTTTTTTTTTTTTTTTTTTTTCCCCAGAAGATTTAAGAGTAGTTCCTCTTATAGAAGTTTGCATATTTCCACATGGTTTGGTTTCTGAAGATGGGAGCCTATGTCCTACGTCCTTATCTTATAATATGCCCTGCAAAACATACTCTAAGTTTTGCTGATTATTTTCATTGGCCCGTGGAACAAGCAGTCTGATAAAATTCTGCCTTGGACCAAGAAATTTGAAGCGGACATATGATCAGAAAGAAACACTTTCTTTCAAAATTCAGTCTAAATGCAAAACTGAATTTCTATCTTGGTCCTTTGGGGTGTGAGTGAAACCGGTGGTATCCTTGCATATGTGTGGAACAATACAGCCACCAAAAATGATGCTTTTGCAATCCATTTTCCTAGCAACACTTGAGTCATGAGCAACAAATAACAAACAGTGGCAAATAAATAATGCATATAATCCCAAACTTTTTTTTTTCCCTAGTATCATGCTCATAGCTAAAGTATTGGGATGGTCCACTACAAATAAACAAGCAATGAAATTTTATAAAAGACTTTTATGAAAGACTGTTTGAGAAAAGATGCATCAAATTAGAATGAGGTCTAAAAGGGAACTTTCATAACAACTGTGCATGGCGTCTCTCACACATGATGTAAAATACACTGTGTGACAGTAAATGGCTTAACCTCTGCTTAGTCTTGTATTCCACTGCTCTAATGTTTGGACAAATGAACATGTTGTAATCTGAATTATTATCCTTAGTTAAAAAAAACAGTAACTAAACAAAGGATTCACACTTACAGATTTACCAGCAAGTAAGTAAATGCATACAGGAATTATTTATAACTATAAGGCAATGGGTAACATATCTCTCATTTCAGGAAATAGATAATTTTTATTGCCTTTTCCTTGAACTAAACTGAAGCGCTGAAGAAGGTTGGAATGGAGAAGGTTAAAATGCTCCATTTTTAGTAGTCCCTTCTTTCTGCTCTGTACTGATTTTTACAATTCATTTTTCCTTATACACCAACGGTTCTCTAGCAGAGCTTTCTACGGATGGAAAATTAATATATTACTAGATTAATATATCATTTTAATGTAATTTCTTGTACATACATGCTCAAAAGCACTAGCAAGCAGCAAAACCAAACTGGTAATAAGTTCTTTAGAATCTTCTCAGAGAACAGAGGTCAGGCTGTAAACTGAATTTCTAATGGACTTATTGCTACAACATGCAGAAGTTCCAGCTTCATATTCATCAGTGCTTGTATTTGCCACTAACAGCATAAGCGTGGGGGAAGGAAGCCAAGAAGCCAGCCTTTGAGAGCCTGGCACTAGAAGCAAAAAGTTGTCATCCATGTGGTGCATGGCAAGAAGTAATTTAAATGGCAATTACTATAACACAGCCAACCATCTCAGCATTTACAAGTCATGCTCATGGGCCGTCAGAACACAGATTTCCCCTTTGCTGAAATAAAGGTCAGGATGCTGCTGAGCTTCCATAATAAACCCATCTCCAGTGCATTCCCACCCCAGCAACACTTCCCTTCCCTTCCCTTCCCTTCCCTTCCCTTCCCTTCCCTTCCCTTCCCTTCCCTTCCCTTCCCTTCCCTTCCCTTCCCTTCCCTTCCCTTCCCTTCCCTTCCCTTCCCTTCCCTTCCCTTCCCTTCCCTTCCCTTCCCTTCCCTTCCCTTCCCTTCCCTTCCCCTGCAGAGGGAAGGGCAAGAGGTAGGGAGCAATCCAAAGCTGAAGTGCTTGGCTCACTCATACCCTTCACAATACATTGTCAGGGGTTTTGACATTGTCTGGCTAATTAGTAAAGCTTTGCTGGGGATGGGAATACTGTCTTATTGTTTGGTATCGGCCTTATAGTCTGGCAGCTTCTCCTGCTTTACTAGCTATTAAAAAAAAAAAAAAAAGAGAGAAAGAAGAAGAAAAGAAAAAAAAAAGGGAAATTAAAAAGAGAAAGAAAAGTAAAAGTAAAAAAGGGAAATTTTAAAAAAATGGTAAAGGAAAGGAAAACATGTTTCTCTGAACACTCCCATTTCTCTATACAGCCATAACACCATAGCTAATCAACAGTGCAGCTATCTTTTTTATCTAATTGGACATATAATAGAAAACTCAGAATGAAGTAGTTTGCCTAGTACTTTGTTCCCGTCCAGTTGTCTTCAAATAAGCATCTTCCAAGGGATCAAAAGATTAAGTATCTTTTCCTTGTAGCTGAACAAACAACACATCTAACACTCATTGTTATGCTCTTAACCACACACATCTAACACTCATTGTTATGCTTTTAACCACAATCTATATAATATACAGATTGTTTCTATGTTATATATATTACATTTTTTAAACTATTATCAATAATTCGTTTATAACTGAAAAGTCCCTTTTTCTGACACATTTTTTCCATGTATTATCACTGATACCTTCTTTTTTGGCTATTGTTTTATACCTTATTGGGCAAACTACTCTGAATCCCGGAAACACTCAGTACGCTATCACATCTACTGGCAGGGATCCTATAGATCCTGTACAGTACTGGAGCCCCAGTATGAATGTGGAAGATTCCCATTAAACTGAGCAGGGCGGTGGGGTGCATCTCGCCTGCGGTGTGTTTGTGCCTCCCCGGCACTGCCTGCCCTGGAGCAGGAGTACCACAGACACAGAGACCTCAGCCAAGATCAGTGTGTTGAGCACTGTGTAAATATAAGCATGTCAGCCGCTGCTGCTGGAAATTACTATAATCAACTACAGGGCACATTTCTGTGCATCTAATATACACAGCTAATTACATTGAGCTATAGTTGTTTAATGCTAATTTCAACATGATACGGTGATTGAAGTTACATAGCATCTTAATGCTGGCTTAAGGTACTCAGAAGATATTCCTTGGGAATTAATAAGTAGAAGCATCGACTCCAGCAATATAAGTTTTAAAAAAAATATCATTCTTTCATGCTTCAAGCTTGAAATTGTACAGATCAGCTACATATTAGTGCCCAAAATGCTGCGGTAGTATATGTGCCATTTGTGTGTTTTATAGGTCCTATTTATTTCTTTGACAACTGGGGAAAAAAAAAAAAAATCCCTTAGTTACAGTCAGATATGTTAACTGGAATGCATTGTTTGAGCACATTATTCCTCTAGACATCTTTACAAAGTAGCAATATAATAGGATATTGACTGTATATGAATTGATGGAAAGAATAAAGGCCAGTTGTGACCCAATCATTGAACTTTTCTGATTCAAGTTTTGATCAATAATGTATTAATTTAGATCCCTGAGCAGAAACCTTTTACCTTTTTTTCCCTCCCACACTTTCTGTCTTTCTTTTTTTTAGTCTCTTATCTCTCAACATTTCAAAGGGACCCCATCATAGTCCTATGCAATGAAATGGAGGCAGTGAAATTGTGAAAGGTTACCAAATTGTAACTTTTATATAAAATGTGTTATTGTGTTGCTGTGAAAAGACTTTTTCGTTATTGCAAGATACTGGAGAATTGTGAGTGAACTTTGGAGCACTCACCCTCTTATTATCAAACTAACAGCAAACACTATCTTTTCATCTGTTGTCGTCTGCCTTAGCTGACATCTTTCATGTCCCAGTCAAGCTGCAAGATTCTCAGCTCTATGCACCCTCTCAGAAATGATCAGCTATATATTTTTGGATTAGTGGATCCTGGAAAATATAATTTCTGTCTAGTGGTAGGAAACAAAATGGAAGGGATTTTATTAGATGCCATTTTACACATAAGTATGTACTGAGTTATTACAGAAATTAACACGAGTATCTAGTATCTAAAAATATTATATTTCAGTTGTTTTCATGGAAGACAGAGAAATCTTAGAGCTGATATACTACACTGTGATTTAAGAAATCCTGTATCCTCTATGTCATAAATTCTTTGTGTGACTGTGTACAAGTCATTTTGGTTGCCAATTAAGAAAGCCCTGGAGAACATTCTTAATCTTAAAAATATGCCCTTGTTTATTCAAAAGGAGTAACGTGCTTAATATTAAACCAGAACCTTTATACTTTCTGACCAGGAAGGGGACGCTTTCTATGCCTACAGTTACTTATATCACTTCAGGAGTGCATATTATCAATCATGATTTTTGTTTTTCTTTCCACTGGAAATGAGGAACTCTGAGTAAATCCCTGATCTGTCTTTCCACTTTGGACTGTAATTTACCTAAAATTTATAATGTTTTATATAATGGAAATGTCATCTAATGTGAGGCAGCCTGGTGCCACTGTAATACAAGTAATAAACAGCAATAGCTCATAGTATAATCTAATGGCTTTTTTCTTCTACAAATAAAGTCAGCGGCAAGGTCTTATATTAAGGTTCAAAAAGAGAGAAAAAATACATCATGGCTCATATTTTCATAATTAGTCTCATGATGAACTGCAAACATGGCCTAATTTATGTGATTACCTGATCAAGTGAAATGGGTCTCTTTAAAAACTGTGATCTGCAATTACTGGAGACAAAACTGCAGCACATTCGCTATGCATACTTTAGTTTGTCATGAAAGAAATTTCTTTAATGCATTTTAGTCCAAACCTCTTAATCATTTCACACAGAATTAATAACTGTTAGAACAAAATTGGAGAAGTGGAAAGGATTCTTTCACACAAAAACCCCATAGCATATGTGTAATTTTAATTAATATTATATTCTTGCAAATATAGTCACAGGTGCAGTTCACTTTGAAGCTAATGGATCTCCTCACATCGTATAGTCAGACTAGGAATGCATTTATGTACAAATATACATTCGTTAAATTATCCTGATCTGGTAGTTCTGTTCTCTTTATCCTATTTATCTAAAATAGCTTCCAATCTCTAAGTGCAAGAATGAGTCATAGGGAGGGCAGGGATAGATCCTTGAAGTATTTTGGTGTTCTGTTTCTGGTCAGAAATACATTTTAAAAGTAGATTTAATGAAACATTATGCCAACCACATGCTGGAAGTGGCATTTTTCAGTGAACACAGTACACTATCTGTCTATCTTTGGGAGGAGGTGAAAGCAATTAGTGCAGTTTAGATCCAAAGCCAGACACTCAGAGAAGACATGCCTTGCCATGTTCCAGTGCTGTTGGGAATTCACAGACAGAGAGCTGTGTTCAAATGTATTTGTTTGGTGTAGCTGAGGATGGGACAAAACTTATCTACTGACATGACTTTAGAGCACTGATTTCAAACATGCAATTCCCCCTTTAAAAATAAGTCACTGCTATTTGATTTGAATATAAAATATTTAAATCTAGGGAACTGAAAGGGGGGATGGACCTAACCTTAATTATAAGAGAAATATTTCACCTGAATACAGACTGCTGATCAAGGAAGCAGGGGAGGCAGACGAAGATCCTTCTAGGAAACCCCTCTTCCTATGAGGAGCGGCTGAGGGAACTGGGGGGGTTTAGTCTGGAGAAGAGGAGGCTGAGGGGGGACCTTATCACCCTCTACAGCTCCCTGACAGGAGGGTGCAGAGAGCTGGGGATGAGCCTCTTCAGCCTAGTAGAAAGTGACAGGACAAGAGGGAATGGCCTCAAGTTGCGCCAGGGAAAGTTCAAACTAGATATTAGGAAGCATTTCTTTACAGAAGGGGTTGTCAGGCGTTGGAATGGGCTGCCCAGGGAGGTGGTGGGGTCCCCATCCCTGGAGGTGTTCAAGAGTAGGGTCAATTTAGGGCTTAAGGATATGCTGTAGGTGGGAACTGTGCTAGGCGAACTGTTGGACTAGATGATCTCCAGGGTCCTTTCCAACCTAGATGGTTCTGTGATTGATTCTGTGATTCTGTGATACCACTCCGTCCACAGTGCAGTTAGTCATCCTGCATTCTTTTTACACCTAATGGCATTTCTACAGAGTGATTCACATGACCTGATTCACACATCTCCATTAGGGTGATATGTATCAGGACATATTTCTCTCCACTTTGGATAAAGTTTGGATAACTCTTTCAATATAAGCATTGCAGATGTGTGTGGCCAGATGAACTGAATTTTTCTCAGTGGTTATCATTTTTCCCATATCACAGGAGAAAATGAATCACAAGAAGGACCTCCATAGAGCATATCATTATCACCTTAGAGAACAATTTACAGAGGTCTCTGTGGGTATTTTAGAAATGTTTTCAAATGCTTTTATTAAGTTATGATAGGGTCAACATTCCTGTCTTTGCAATCCAGGCTTCATGCTAATATTAATTCACTCCTGTTTTGCTCTGCTTTTCACTTTATCCCGTGCTGAATGTAACATTAGCTGGGTGTTTAGTGCCTTTTGTTTCACCCTGGTGTGAAGCTGCAGGTGGGAAGTGTGCCCATCAGGAGGGCACAGGGATCGGCTGGACCAGGTTGGGCTTCTGCTTTTCTTGTTTTGAGAGGAAGAAACTGCTCCACATCATCAGCTACAGGACTGTGTGCTATGGCCAGCCTTTATGGAGGCTGTGCATAGGTTATTTATTCTCCTGGCCTTTCTGCACTCCTTCAGCTATGCTCTGGGCATCAACACAGGAGTGCATCAAAATCCAGTCCTTGCTTTTTACAAGGTATTTTGAGAGCCTAATACTGAAAGAACAAGAGAGAAACAGAACATTACTGCAAAAAGCTTGCTCTTGGTAAAATTCCACATTGATTGCATGTTGCAAGCATGTAGGAAAAAGGTGAAAAGTTTTTGTTTCATCTGTGTGACTTAGTAAGCAAGATGCAGTTGTAAAACCTGATAGTCTGGCTGATACAGAGAGAGTGCTGGGCAAAGAGATCACTCAAGAAGTTCAGCTGTCCTGTTAATGCCTACATTAAGATCTTGCATCCATTCCATTGCTATTGCATCAGTGAAATACAGATCACTATAAAAAAAGACAGCAAATAAGAAACAGACTGAACACAAAAGCAAGAGGTAAGAGAAATTCAGGGCATAAGAAAAACACTGAAAAATAACAAGATCATTCAATTACATTTTCTTCTTTTCAGCTGATGTAAATCTACATCTTCTCAAAGTGGGAAGAGGAGGAACAGCCACTGCAAAACCAAAAAAAAAATTCAGAATTTTTGTGTGTTGTCAACCGGCAGAAAGGCAAAAGTCATCAGAACAAAAGAAACCCCAGAATTTAACACACTGGCCTAAAATCCCAACAAAACAGTAATTTGTTGACTTGACTTCAGACAGCCCCTTACAAAAACACTACTTCTCAGTGAGAAAAACAGATAAAAGACTTTCACTGGGGAGAGTGAGAGAAACACTTCCTCCTTGTTTTGCTGTAAGGCATAGGATGCCAAAAGGAAGAAAACTTGCAAATACAAATGTTTTCTCCTCTAAAACCAGTGTTCTACTGTAACACCTTGATTTTGGCTTTCTCAACCTCCTGGGAGGCCAGTGAGGAATTTACTGAGAAAAGAAACCTTGACTTTAAAATGATTGCTGTTTCAAATAATACAAAGATGACTCCTGCCATTTTAGTCATTCCTCATCTCTTAATCCTCAGGTCAGTCTCATCTCTTAAGTCATCGCGTCAAGTAGATTGGGAGATGTTTATTGGCTTTGCCCATTCAAGCAGCAGAATTTCAGGCTGAATTCACACAAGACAACTATGAAACAGAACAAAAATGAAGTATGGGCAGGCAAAAGCTAGGCAAAATTCCAATATATTTTCTCATGAAATAATATTGCCCTCAGTCCTCAACTTTGTGAAATGAAGCAGATATACTGCTTTGAATACTTGTTATTTTACACCTTCAGACATAATCCTGAAAACTGAGTTATTTTTGATTCTTCCATTTTCTTTAAATAATTGCAGTTATAGAGAAGACATGAATATGCTAGTGGTATGCAATGAAATCTGAGATTTGAGATAGCTTCTATATTCCAAGTGGTGAACATTGCACTTGATTTATTCAAAATACAACCCATCATTATAAGTCAAGGACTCTTAGAAATGCAAGAGTTTTGAATTAAAATGTCAATTTTTTCCTTTAAACGTAGAAATTACCCATCCTTTTTCTTTTTTTTCCTATATATGATCTGGATTAATTTACAGAAGGTTTATATTAAATAATATGCTTTAATGAAGACAGTCGCTAGGTAGGATTGTTGTTAACTCATTTTGCCATTGCCCTAGGCAACATTGGCTCTGGCTCCATTGTTAAAAAAGGCTCTATTTTTTAAGTCAAGGAACTGGCATATTTTATTTTACCCACAATGATTCTATATATAGAGAATAATTTTAAGAGTGGTCTATGTTTAAATATATATTTAGCACTTCTATATGAGGGGAAGAGGGGACCCACGATGACTGCATTAATTTAAGCCTTTGAGATACCTGGGTTCAGTTTGGTGACTACTGCTTTATTTATATCATGATCTACAAAAGGGATTGGTGGCCAGTGTGTGAAACAGGTATGATTTAGGTGTTGGAATCCAGAACCACAGTCCTCAAAACTTTGGCTTAATCTCTAAAGGATCTTCATGTCACTATCGTAGAAAAAGTACTGGGCAAAAGCTACTTTCAGACACTTTTCACTGATCTCTAGGGCTTGTGTCAAGTGATGAATATACAGAAGTTAGTAATGATCATAAAGGAAGTCCAAGAAATCAACACACTTTTTGGAGAACTTACACCAGGAGGTCTAGTAGCATTTTAAAAACAATCAGATAAATCAGATAGCTATTCTTTCAAAGTTGATTAAATTTCAGGTATTATTTTACCCTCTACTAACATAACTATAACTTTTCATAAGTAATACTAATGTATTATACATTAAATCTTACTTTAAATTATATTTTAGTGATTATAAAAGCCTAATAGGCTTTTACATTGATTTAACTTACTACATCTGATTTACTTTTGTAAAGAGTTTTGTTTGTTTTTTCCTTGTTGACGTGTTAACATTATTGAGACCCTCAATGAATTTCATTTTTATGTATTAGAAATGTTGTTATTTAAAAAAATTACTGTAGAAATGTTCAGCATCTCCTTCAAATGCTAAATACACAGGAGGCTGAATTTGCTTTTCCAAATACATTATTATGAGATATAATAAATCATAATTAGAATTTTAGTCTAATATATTATTAAAGTAATGCTGCTTAACTGTTATGGCAAATGCCACTGCAGTTATCTTAGGTCTTCAATGGGCAATATCTCAATTGAAATGGCTCCTCATAAACCAGTTAGGAATTTAGACTTTATTTTTCTTCTACATTTCCTAGGTAATTTTAAGCTTTTGGTTCTGTCAAGCCAAAGCCTTTTTCCATTCCAAAAAGAATTCTGAAACAAATTAAACAAGACTAATTTTTGTAAAAATCAGTCACCAATGAACTTAATTTTGGGAAAGCGTATTGTTGAAGACAGAGGAAATCCCAAATTACTAGGAAATATTAGAATTTTTACATGCACCTACTTTAAGTTTTCAGAAGCTGGGAGTCTAATCATCAGGATTTAGAGGGGACACCTGTAAAAAACTACAAAACTTGTCTCAGGAGTAGGCATCTTTCTGGGAAGAGTGGCTTCCCGATGACAAATACAAGACCCACAGGGAGACACCACATTTCAGTTAGAGTCATTTCCCAGGTAGCAAAAAGGAGTTTAAGATTTCTGTAAATTCTCTCCCTGCTGCTCAGTCTGTTATGCTGACGAACCTCCCTGAAAGCTCTGGGCACCTAGAAGGTGCAAAGCCTGTGTACCTGCACCTCCGCATGGGGGTGCCTTGTTGAAGACTGTGTTAGCTCTGAGAGCCTGGCTGGGCCATTTTCTCTCTTCATTTTCCAAAGACTAGAAGACTGCACACATGTGACACTTTCAAAGAAATGTGTATGGCCCTAGGGTATTGTTTTCTTTATCTCGGTTTTCAGTAAGACACAGTATCTTAATTGAGTTAGGTTATTTTGAACACCCTACCAATGTAGTTTCTTTTCCAGAGATTTTTGGTAACACAGTGATATATACTGAACCAGACATCCATTTTTTCCTTGGCTGCTATTCAGAAGCATAATTGTTTATACAAAATATTTTTTTCAGTTTTTATCCCTGTGAATTTTTTGAGGATTCCTTTCACCATATGTAGAGAGAAGGAAAGCAAGTGACTCTGACAGCTATTGGTCTATAGAGGTTAATCTCTTTTAAATGAAACGCAAGGCCAGACCTTTCTTGTTGACTATAAAATATTATTCCCACATGTTTGGCTAATTTCAGTCTTAAATATCAGATTTTCACTTAATTGCTTGAGCATGTGTATGCCGAAACACCTATTCTGAAGAAATGTTATTCATACCTCCTGTTACATCGCATACGCTGATCTATTGTTATACACCTCATTCATTTAGAGCTGATAATACTTCAAGCAAATTCCTATGAAAGATTTTGTACTGAAAAGTCCAAAGAGGTTTTTTGTACATTTCTTAGGATTATCTCTTATGGCTTTTGTTTAATGCTCTTACCAATTTCATGTTCCTAAATAATCCTAAAACTCATGTTGGGATTCCTTTGCTTATTTAATTATACATAAAGTTTTGAGGAATTATGCTTAGATTTTTATAGGGAGATCATTACATACCAAGCATTTTCTCTTTCCTTTTGAGATACCAATTGTCTTGAGGATAAGATGTGAACATACTACAAATCAAAACAATTTACATAGTGATCGTATGTAAAAGAAAAGAAAGTCAGGCTGTATGAAATAGAGAAATGGACGTTATTGCAGTTAGGCAGTGGGTATGCATGCGCATTAACTCTAGGGAGACAACCAAAATGCAATCCAAAAGAGGATATTTCCATTCTAAATTACTTATGGTTACATTTACATACATTGCACTACCCTACTGCAAATTCTTTCCACTGTTTTTATTCACTCTTTTTGATATAGAAAATTCCTCATAATTGCAAGAAGCAATCTGCATGGATAAGCCTCCCCAGGTTTGAGTATGCATGGCTGAATGAGCTGGGAGGGGTAAGTCCCTTCTACTTGTTAGGTGAGAACTTCAGAACCATGCAGAGAAGTCAAAGAGGGACCCCTATAATGGCATTATCACATAATGCCCCGAAGAGCACAGCGCCTCAGGGAGGCTCTGTGCAGAGCCTGGGAGTCTGAGAACTGATGTCAGGCTACCCAGGGGTGTGAGCTTACAAACACTTTCTGTGCAGAAGCCTAGGAAATCTCACCAAAATGTAAAACAATGAATAAACAACCAAAAGGCATCCAGCATCAGACAGTATCCAGCATCTCAAAGGTGTAGGTTTTACACTTCAACTGCATATATTTTCTTTAACCTGTTCTAGTAATTATGTTTCATTATGAATAGTCCACCTTTGATTGATAGGTGGGCTGACACTGTTAATTAGGATTTTGACCCCACTTCCTTTAAAGCCAATGACAAAACTACTATTGCCTTCAAACAGCGCAGGCTGAAGCTTTAAAAAACAACCTTTTATTGTACTCATACCAAATAAATTCCTAATGCCTAGACACTGCTGAAAGATGACGAGCATTCGTGTGGAGGCACTGGGAGTCAAAGATGCCTTGCATTTTGCTACACAGGTTCAATTTCAAACTTTTCCAATATTGTATACTGAAAAGATACTGCGGTGTGTTGACCCTGGCTGGATGCCAGGTGCCCACTAAAGCTGCTCCATCACTCCCTCTCCTCAGCTGGACAGGGGAAAGAAAATATAATGCAAGGCTCATGGGTCGAGATAAGTACAAGGAGATCACTCACTAATTACCATTGCGGGCAAAACAGACTTGACTTGGGGAAAATTAATTTAATTTATTACCAATCAAATCAGACTATGATAATGAGAAATAAAAACTAAATCTTAAAAATACCTTCCCCTCAACACTCCCTTCTTCCTGGTCTCAACTTCACTCACTACCTCCTCCCCCTCAGTGGTGCAGGGGAATGGGGAATGCAGGTTGCAGTCAGTTCATCACATGTTGTCTCTAATGCTCCTTCCCCCTCAGGGGGAGGACTCCTCACACTCTTCCTCTGTTCCACTGTAGGGTCCCTCCCATGGGAGACTGTCCTCCATGAAGTTCTCTGATGTGAGTCCTTCCCAGAGGCTGCAGCTCTTCATGAATTGCTCCAGTGTGGGTCTCCCACAGGGTCCCATGTCCTGCCAGGACCCTGCTCCAGCATGGGTTTCCCATGGGGTCACAGCCTCCTTCGGGCATCCACCTGCTCTGCCGTGGGGTCCTCCCCATGATGCAGGTGGGCATCTGCTCCACCATTAACCTCCCTGGGTGCCGGCACAGCTGCCTCACCATGGGCTGCACCATGGGCTGCAGGGGAGCCTCTGTTCCAGCACCTGAAGCACCTCCTCCCCCCTCCTTCTTCACTGACCCTGGTGTCTGCAGAGTTGTTTTTCTCACAACTTCTCACTCCTCTCTCCAGCTGCAGTTGTACAGGTTTGTTGGTTCTTTTTCCCCTTCTTAAATACGTTGCCAGAGATGTGCTACCACAGTCACTGATGGGCTCGGCCTTGGCCAGCAGCGGGTCCATCTTGGAGCCAGCTGGCATTGGCTCTGTTGAACATGGGGGAAACTTCTAGGACCTTCTCACAGAAGCCACACCTGTAGTCCCCAGGCTACCAAAAACTTGCCACACAAACCCAAAACAGATACCTACTTTCATAATGCATAGGCTTGTCATTTGAAATGAGATAGTTGTCAAATGAAATGAAACAATTGTAGGGAGGTATGTTCATTTTCTATTATTATGCATTCCCAAATATCGTGGGTATTTTGCTACTGGCTTCAGCACGCCCCTGAATTCATTCCAGAAGAATGACAGATTTATGGAAAGTAGGTATCGGTATGTTGTTTCCCCCATTTCATAGAACAATAATATTGTGTTTATAACACAATTGCTTTCTGTATGCACATATTTCCTTTTCCACAGAAGGAAAAAGTTTATAAACAATGACCCTGCTGTGATGTAGATAAGGAAAAGCATCAGTAGGACAATTAATTCTTCCATGTCAAACATGAAAAAGGAAAAAATGCAAGACTGACGTATCAGTCATGCACTTCCCATCAGCACAAAACTGGTGAGGGGATGTTCAGTGGGACTGGTGTGGAAAATATGTTAATAGGTACTCTAAAGAACGGAAAAATAGGAGCTGCAGCTTGCCATGACATATGCTTTTTCCACAATGTTGGCACCCAAGTCCTAACCCTGTTTTGGCCCATGTCACTGTTCATTTTTCCCTCTGTTCTACTAGTACATTTTTTTGTGAGGCTGTTACGGTACAGTGCCACTTAGAGACAGGACCGAACAGGGAACTTCTAAGATACCAGGCAAGATAGAGAATATCTAAAGCAGATTTATTCATGGAGACATACTTTAAAGTACAGAGAGAAGAATCATTTATGTGTAAATCATTGACTCATATAGTTTGCATATATAAGTTGTATTAAGTACAATGAATAATGAGTCCTGAAGTGTAAGTCCCCTTACACTCAGAATAGTAACTAACAACTCAGTCCAAGAATTAATATGGCATCAGTTTTTTAGTATGACAAGAGTTATCTTAAAAAAGATCAGAAATCTTTGAAAATAACACTGACATGGTGAAAGTGTTTTATTTTTTTAACAATGACATTTTAGAGAGTTATTGGAATAGAGTTGGGTTCATGCTGCTGCAGTTGGCAGATGTCAGGTATCTAGTGGAGTTCTTCACCCATTGGGTTTTGGGTCTCTGATAAATCATGCTTGAAATTAGTCTCGGGGGGAGGCACACCTTCAGCTGGATAGCGGAGCTGCAACAGCAAGCAGATAATCCCTTTTCCATGTTGTGGATTTAGCATGGTGGCTTAGGAACTTCACATTTTATACTCCTATATACCTCCACATTTTGCTCTCTCCAGTACACTTTCTGGCACTGATATGACACACGCCTTGTCCAGGGGCAGTTCTACCCTTTGGTAGCCCACACATTTAAGAAGAAGAGCATCTAATTCTGCTACAGCCTAAATTTCTCTTCTGCAAACAGGCACAGGACCAGCTGCAGAGGGTAGATAGTCGTTACCTCCTACCAGGTGGAAATGATTAAAGAAATAATCATGATTTGCACCGTCCAAGTTATGGTCCTACGCTTCCCAGATGAGGTAAATTAGTACAATTGCAGCCTGATTAAACCACATCTCTTGCATCTTAATTTCCTTCTGGTATATCTGGTTCAATCAGGCTCCTTCCAATGGATTCACATTTCCATTTAGAGTATAACACCAGCCTTGCAGATCAAAGTGGACATTTATCAGTCCTTTCCAATGAATAGTTATATTATAATGGGGCTCTCAAAAACTAATTTAGACTACACCAGCCTACATAGATCTTGTTTTCATAGCAAGTTGCTTTTAAATAAATGTCTGATAATGCCAAGAAAATGAAAAATAAATTTTCATTAAATGAATTTTTTTAAGTCTGCTAAATGCACATAGAAATATATTTATCTGATGGGATATATGAAGGAATTGGACAAACAAATAGGTCTCTTTAGTCTATAAAGTGATGGTAACCAATTTATGAGAAATTATATGTAGTGTTATATACTTACTGATGGGAACTAAAGAACATAAGTCAATAATAAAATCACAGTTAAATCTGCTCAAATTATTTTTTCAGGAAAATGTAGTTGTATTGTTGAGTAGATTTGTAATTTCATACTACTTAAGCCCATAACAACAACAAAAAAATGATCAAAACCCCCAAAAGTTGATGAAAACATATATGGAAGGATGTAGAATTACCTTAGGAGGGTGTATGAATGCTTTATTAGGGTCCTGACCACTCTACTGGGTTGTTGACCAGTTTTCTACCCCAAAAAAAGCCACATAGGTTTGATTTGGGGGATTTTTTGTGAGTTTAAGAGATATGTAGCACAAATATTTTAGGTGTTTACTAGCATGAATAAATAAGTAAGACACAAAGCTACTGTCATGATTCAACATTTGGATTGTTAGCTTGCTCCTCAAATAGAATGAGTGAAGTGTGAGTCTACTGGTAAAAATCTTGGTAAATATGGTAAATCTCAAATAGTAAGAATACTCAAATGCTACTGTCATTAACTTCTAAAACAAGCTGAAAAGGATGCTCCAGGATAACAGGAGTGTATAATTAAGTTGCACAGATTTAACATATTAATTACAACATAATATTATAGCTTACCTATCCTATAGCTGGGGGCTTCCGGAGGTGTTAGAAAATGCATTATTATTATTATTACTTCCAAAAAATTCTGAAATATTCTCTATCTGCTGTTGTAGAGTTCTGAGTTTTCTATTACACTTCTGTTTCATATCTCAAAATGGTGATGGGTTTTCACAAATAGAAATACATAGCTTTTTCACAGTAGGCAGACTAACGAGTTAGAAACAGTCAAGAGAAATGTGTTGCTGAATTTAAAATTTGTTTTTACCACTATTGTACTCCTACTCCACTCATCTGATGTCTGTATGCCCTGTGAACTGTCTGTACAGCACTGACAGCTGCTGGGTCTAAGCCGGTAGTACTTACATGGTTGGTTGTAATCTACAAACATACTCCAGGGTAGGGCTTTGTTGAAAGATATCTCTGGTGGACAGTACTTTACAGCTGAAGCAAATTGCTCAGTGGATGTGTGTAGGTCAGTAAGTGTAATTGTGTATAAAACTGATTGTCCATAATGGACAGGAATGACACATTTGGGATAGGTGAGCTGTTTACATCTCATTAGATAGCCCTCCATCCCAATATGTGTAGACCACAGCAGCGTCAAGTGGTCATGCATACAACTAGATCTTTTACCCACTACATAAATTTCTCTGAATTCCAGCCGACCTTTTCTGTTCCCCTCCAACTGGGAAGTGAATTGTTAAAGAACAAAAACTGGCCAGCTAAAATTAGATGTTCAGTGTTACAGGTGGAGTTTACATTATATATGCCACCAGTGTACGCCACTTACATGATAAGGATGGCTTTGTTATCTATCTACTTAAAATGTAGTCACTTTCCAGACAGGGTGATCTCCACCTGGCAGTTTAATCTTCTATCATTGCCCCTACTGGAGGGGGACAGACAGGTTAAACTAAAAATACAACTAATTAAGATATTTTAATGTAACTACACTTTGGAATTTGGTAGTTATTAAATTCTTTTCCATTTTTTAATAGGCAAATATTTTCTCTGGAATAAATTAATGAGTTTTCAATAATAAGCCTAGTGTTGATTTCTTTTCTTGTGTCAAGGTCTGACCCTATGTTATTGTAATATTTTTATCATCTCTAATGAAGGAAACAAATGTTTTTCACTTTTTATCTCACATTTGTTAAGATTGAAGATTACACAGCTTTTTACCATGAGGCTGAAAGTGAGTTTCACTTCTAATAAATAAGTTCAAGAAATTCCAGACAGTCACCTTGATCCAGTCAACCCCTTAAACTGAAACATCATGAAAAACAATTTTAAAAATCTACCAGATTCAGCAGAAAAAAAAAAGTCAGAATTTCCACAATCTGTTCATTTTATCCCACCAAGGTAAATCACTTGAAAGGCAATTTGTGCCATCCTATTTCTGACTCATATCTGACCAGCAAGGCTCAGAGACATTCGAATTGATTAGAAGTAGAGGCTATTCCCGAAAGTATACAACATGCTATTTTCAAGTCAATTGTTTTGAAATAGGGAAAATTTTTGTCTCAGGTGAGTCACAGATTTAAAAGCTGACTAATCTCAGAGAGGATGTGTGAGGTATGCCTTCTCTGAAGAATTATCATTAGATGTAGAAGCGTTTGTTTGGTGTTATGGCCAGGTAGTGAACATTACTGAGATAATCTGAAGATACTCTTGGCCTTTGGCATCAGTTCACACCTTCCTTCTCATAAATTGTTTATCATGATCAAAACAGCCTCTGGTGTAATATCCTCCAAGATACATCAGTAAACAACTGCCCAATACAACTGCAAGTTTTAAAAGATAATAACACTTAATACCAACTAACTATGCCATATCTGACAAGGACTGCCTTAGGTCAAGCTCTTTGCCTATGAAATGTATGGTATCGAACAATTTGGGTAATTATATCTTTATATCCAACTTCTCAAATAATGAAGTAATTCTGTCCTTAACTAATTGAATTCCCACTGGACCATTCTTCAGATAAGAACAGTTTTCAGAATAAAAGTGGAAGATACATCTTTTATGAACCCCAGTGACTTTTTTTTTAAGAAAAAAAAAAAAAGGGAACTAGTGGTGATTGAGTTACTTTCTGTTTGCCAGTAATATCCACGAGATCAACTTTGTCTAAACTAGTTGCACGTATTAGTGCTGGATACCATAGCATACTTCTGTTGGTGAGCTTATAAAGTATGTTTTTCTGTGATGCTGAAAAATATCTGTTGCTTGCCTAAAAGCAATTAGAATATTTGACTCACAGATACATTCTCGATACACCAGAGAGACTACTAGACTTTAAGAAGCAGCTGGTGAAAGTGTTTTGAAGCACTCCCCTATATAGAATAATTTCTAATCACATACCTATGTTGTCAGCATAAATTTCCCTTGACCTTTGCCTCTCATATATACATAAATTAATAATTTAGTGTTTACTGATAGTATTGATGGCATCACTGTAACGATTATACCTATTACTCCTTCTGCAATCAGGGGATGAACCAAGGCCTTCCAAAGTGATTGGTAAAGTATATTTTGTGATTTCAAGAAGCTTTAAAGAGTTCTGTCCAACAGAGGGTTAGTGTTTAACTCTTGAGAAGCAGGGATGTATGAAAAATTACTAAATTAAGCATCCAAAGAAACACTCATACTCTTTTTTAAAAAAAATCTGGCCCTGCACGTGACTGCCTGCAGGGTAGATATCATCACAGCTGACAAAGTGCTATAAATATGAAGTTTCTGAGCCTCCTGAGAAATCTGCAAGGTAAGAAGCAGTGACACTTTCTAAATTTTACTGTGTAATTTTGCTGTGTACATATTCATGTACAATACTGAATTGATAATGGCACACTTTTTGCATCTGATTAGTCATGATACAAAAGCCAGAGGGAAAAATGTATAGTCATAAGGATGAACTTCCCAAGTGTTGTACTTCTGCAACATTAGTTGTATTTCTGCAGATTCAAATAGGATTATTCTTGAGTTATTTCAAATACAGCGGCAGCATTAAAGCTGAGGGTCCAACACAAACCAAAGCAGTAAATGTACATTCCTCTAATATTTACCCAAACAATCCTAAATTCAATTTTAATTACAAAGTATTTCATGATAAATTGGTATTTCTATATGTGTCCAAGCTTATATACACTGAGGTCTATAAATTTATTTTTCCCTGTGAGTGGCATCTAATCCTGAAAGAACATCTGAGCTGTGCAAGAAATCAGAGCTTCTGTTTTCAAACCGTATGAGCAGGCATAAAACACTCAGTTAATATTCAGCTGCTATATTTATTATACATGACAAGAGATAATAAGGTGTTATTAATACATAATAAGTATCATATATTAAGAATGTAATGAAGATGTAGCCTCTAACTTTAAACCAATTATATCATTCCACTGTTTTATGCTGCAAAATTTGACTGAATTTTTTTAAGAGTTCAAAAGGAGTAGAATCAATACTTCTTGAATATTTTGTCCTGTGGATCTGATCATAACATTGCCAATCTTTCCTGTGAGTCTCAGTAGTATTTTCTAACTGAACTCCTAGACATACATGAATATATCTCAAATCCATCTTTGCCTTTAACAGAAGGATGTTTTTTCAAAAAGGAAGATGGAATATGGAATGGTACCTGCAGCCTAGGAGGTCTAAGGTGAATTCAAAGCTACACAACTTCTGTCCTTGAGAATGGCAATACTGTGGATGAGTTAGAATACCCTGTTTCCAAGGAACTTCTTGTTCCTTGAGTAGATTTTTCAATATTTTCTTTCATTAATCTTTAATTAAGATTTTAAGACTCTGTAGCTCTTTGGAGCAGCTCCAGATTCCAATAGTAGATAAATATTAATCGTATTCATCATTGTCATTCAAACCCAATATTCTCTCCTACCTCTGTTGTGTGTTCCTATAAAAAAAAAACCCATTCAATTGGAAGTGGTATATTTAATTAACAAATGAGTTTGCCTGTGGTAGTTCAAGCTAAATACTGAGAGGAGGATTTGTCAAGTCTACTATATTGAAAAGCTGTTGGAAAGGGAGATGCTGCTTGAAATAAGACCAATAAAAAAACGGGCGATGGGCTAGAGTTATTGTTAATAATAATTGTTATGATTATACATTAATACATCGCACAATTACAAGCCCAATTATAACCCCAGGACAGCCGTTAAGAGTAGCAACATCTCAGACTATATAGCATCTTTATCTTGAAAGATTCCAAACAATGTCATAGATGTAACAAACTATGGAATAAACTCTTGGAAGCAAAGAGCAGTGGAAAACATTGCTGATAAATAAAGCAATCACTAACATGCCCTCTTGCTAGCTTTCACAAGATGAGTGTTTAGAGAAGAGAATCACTGGCTAGCTCAGAGGTGAATACCTAATCTAGACTCTGCTTCCCCCAAGAGCTCCTGCAAGCCCTGCACAGCTCGGCATCATGCTGAGTGTGGAGTGGTGCCTCAGAAAGCAGGCAAGAGCCCACGCCCACCTCCTTTTGGAAAATGTGACACCTTCTTCCAAGGCATACAGACAATTTAAGGTCCTAGAATGATTTATTTCAGAGGCATGACTATAATTATTTGACTAGTGCAATGGTGTTTTGGTATATACTTAGTTCCTTGAATTTATCTCTCTCACACAGAGAAAAGACAAAGCATTGCCTAAGAGTTTCCAGTCCCATAAACATTCCTTAACATCAGGACAGAACAGCATACATCATTGATCAGAAGAAAGAAGGAAATGACCAGAATATCACTTACTGGGCTTGGTCTGATGACTTTTTAGATTTCTCCAAACTAACGTGACTTTTATTGTTATTTTCATCTTGTGGTTTGGCTTTCTTTGGACAAGGCACACATACTTTGCTGAAAGCTACTTTAATCAAATGTGATACCAGTCTTACAATATATTTGAATAACTGTGCTTTCCTTTGGCATAATAGATATCCACTGAAAAACTTTGGACCAACAATTTGAGCAAATAAGAAAAGGATGCACAATCAGTACACTGGCTTGTCTTTAGTATGGATTTATTTTGGTAAATATGCTGTCACCTGTACTGATGATAGCGATGTCCTATATTGTGAACTCAAAGAATTTCAGAAATGTCAATGAATTAAAGTTCTGAGATATATCTGAGTGATAGAAGGGTTTTCAATTTCATACAGACAGGGAGCCACAGAAAAAACACTCAAGTGCAACTTGCTGCAACTTGAAAGGAACTCTTCTTGTGTCTACACTTGAGTTCTTGTGCATTCCTTTGCACTGCAGTTCTCCTGACCCAAACGTGAGATTTCAGGAGCAGAAGAAAAAGAAAGATCTGTCTCACATAGCCTCAGAAAAACCCTGATGTTGGCACGAGAGAAAGAGGTAGCTAAAGAGATGGGAGCTGGACCACCTCTTCTGGCAGCTGGCAGTTAGACAATCTTTCAACTTAAAAATCAGCCCTGTCTACAATGTCCAACCAAATGCCTGTCTAGTGGCAACTCATCCATTTTGTGTGTTGACCAAGAAATTATAAAATAACTCCTGACATACCAAAGCCAGAGCTGAATCCAAACTTTACATGAAGACAGAAATCTTGCAAAACGCCAGTAATAGCAGACTTAAACGTGAGCCATCTTTTCTGTTATATATAAACAGAAATATCTGGATATGGGGTTTTGTGCATTGGAAACATCTGTTGGGGCTCCAAAAAGAGGAACTGCCTTATTTCACTTTATACACATGAAATGCTGGGGTTTCAACCCCAAGCCCCAAATTAAGGTTGACATGTGGGTGATTCCCACAGCCCTTCCCAAAGGGGGGTGAGTTTGCCTTTAGGCTTCCCTCCAGGGTGGGGCCGGCCTGGCAGACAGAGCCATTGGGTAGATGAGCCCCAGGGGTCCCACATTGAGTAACCCAAGGTCAGGTCTCCCCCTGAGGGATGAAAGCTGGGACCACTTGCAGGAGGGGCAGTGTCTGTGTGTGAGGTGGATGCCCTGTGCAGAGTTCCCTGTTGGGGAAGGACCTCCCGCCTCCCTGGGACTGGGCTCCAGTCAGGTCTGGCTGTTGTAAACGCGGGCTGTGTAGAGATTCAGTGTGTGGCTTCCTTGGTTTTATGTGTTTGGCTTGTTGACTCGGTTGTCTCCCATCCCTTCTATGGGAAACTGCATGTCACCATTTATTCTACCCATTGTTGGTTGTGGGGTGTCGTTGTTGTGGTCAGTGGGATTGATGTCGTTTATGTATAACCTGACTGACTTGTTTGTACCCCCAGCGCTCACCCATGTACTGACCCTTTTGTATCAAATACAATTTGGTTATTGGTTCATCTTTATGCTGGCTGCGTTCTTTATGCTTGGCCTGATAACTGGCAAAGCAACACAGAACTTGAGATGGAGGCAGCTGAAAATACACGACATACTACAATGCCTTTTTTTTTTCTTCTCCTTTTTTTTGGGTGGGGTGGGGAGGCATTTTCTTTTGGAGATGGGCTGCAGCAGCAGCTCTCCTAGAACAGTCTGGCACTGGTGGGAGGTGAGAGGGATAAAATGAGAGAGAATATTACAGAGCATCTCCATACCTATGGCAAAGAATCCCATGGCTTTTTCTGTCACTGTACCAAATTTCTGTACCTACTGCCTAAGATTATGAGGAAAAAAAGTTATAAATAACAACCTGCACTAAGCAAGGGAATCTTCAACTTGTGCTCAAAATGTCTGAGGTGCTGCAAAGCTACAGAAAAAAAACCCATGGCAATTTAAAACAAGATACAAGAGTAGTATGGAGAGTTTCAGAAGTCTCTGGCAAATCAAAAGTCTCATTCTTCTGAATAGACAACTTTCATTAATTTTTTTTTCCTACATGACTTTATAATGAATGAATCAACCTATTAAGATCAAACAAGGGAAAGGAGGTACTGTATGTTTAACTTTCTCTGCTGTCTATGCACTTATTAAACCAGTGTACGAAATAAAATCTTCACATAACCTGAGACACATTAGTTATTAGGTAACACTATACTTTGAATTTTTTTAACTTTTGAAGATTTTAGCAGAAACATTTTGAATAAGTGAATAAATTTTAACCCTGAAAGCCATTGTCTTTCATAGATGTGGAAAATTTTTAAAAAGCATGTTAGCGTCTGGATTCCTTAAAACTTTGCTTTTCATGAACATTTCAATGGCCCTCAGTAGAGTCTAACCACTGAACAGAGTCAGACAGTTCCAGTATCTGCTTTTCTCTCTATTTGTGGAAATAGATGCCTGGGGACAGCATCTGTCAAGAGAAATAAACCTCACCGGCCAGATAAAAGTGGGCAAGCAGGAAGCACATTAAAACCAGCATCTTGCACTGTGAAAGCAAAGTGATAAGAGCTGATTCTCGCTTTCTATGGCAGATGATATGTCTGTAAAGGAGCATTTGGTTAATAACACATTATCTCATCTCCAGAGAATCTGTCTGGACAATATGATTGTTTTGGTTTTTTATTTTTTTATTTTTTAAAATTTTGCTTCATAGCAGTGTTATTTTGTGTTGTAAAGTAAAAAAGTTTTCTGCATTGGTGGAGCTTGGGCTACTCTTAGGATGGAGGTTTGCATCTCTGCATTTAAATAGTGGTTTCACTTCTAAGCACTTGCATATATGGGAGTTACTGCTCCTTCAGACAAACTCACTGAGCTTTTATGGGTACTTGCTGGCTGAAGCCTATCTGGTATGCTGCTCTGGAAATCCGATGATGTTGAGGCACATGCTGATGTTCAGCAACAGAGGCAGACCACACCAGTGATTTCTGAATAGCCAGCAGTGTTTAAATGGGAAGAAAATCTCACCACTCTGCACATGGCTGAAGAGCTATCTATCTCCCTGCCAGTTATGCAGCTATTTTAATTTGGCATCTATTGAATACAAAGCCATGGAAATTACTTACCCCAAAAATGCAGACCACTGCCTTTGTGTGCCACTGCCAATGTTTAGAGGAATAGTTAATGTCTGGTTTAGTTTGAACTGCTGAGACTCTGTACCCTGAGCCAGGGCGGAGTCTCTCCTGCCCCCACTACTGTGGGAGCCCCATCAACAGCCTCCTGCTTTGATGCAGTAGGACACTGCCTGTGGAGTTTATTCTGGAGTTTCTGAATCACTGGGTTCATAACCCCACTGAATACTTTCTGGAATAATGCTACCTCATTTTATAGTACATATCTAAGAAGGCTGTGAGAAATGCAGTTTATGTATTTCACATTGTAAACTAAGGTGGGATTGCAGTGTTGTGAACAATAACACATGAAGTATTTAAAAACCCATGTCTGGCTTAAGTTAGCCTGAGTTTGCCTCTTAAGCCCTTTATAAAAAGCTCCTAGTTTCTAGGCAATGAACGGTGAAGTCAGATGATCAACAGCAACTTTCTCTATTGCTGAAATGAACCAGAAGTACATAATATATGACTAGTCGGGGTGTCTGGCTTTTAAACTGGTACCAACATGAATTATTCTTGTCCCTTTGGAGAGACAGATAACATCATAGCCGAGATTTGTAAATCTATCCACTGCTCATCCCTCACTGCAGTTTGTGCTGCTCTGATTTTGTGTCTAGACCCTTCTGAGCACAGAGTCCAGCTCGTTGAGCATTAGTCAGCTAATGTCATGCTTGCCTCTGTGGACTGTGTTTTATCTTGAAATGCATGTGAAAAAGTAGACAGTGTGAGCTACCCTATACTTATCAAGGCTGACATAGCAAGAGGAAATTCTGTTGAAGGAAGACATGGAAGTTTAGCATGCATATGACAGACAAAAGATATATTAAATTCCCAGTGTTGTGCGGCCAGTGATGTCTCTCTCTCTCTGACAGATTCCCATTTGTTGTTTTGCTTGTTGCTGTTTTGACGGTAATTTGCTGCTTCACATGGGCCATTCTTGGGCCTTCTGCTGACAGGCACATAAGAAGAGGGGTGCAGAATATTTTTCTTAGCATTTCTAGACTCCTAAGCTTTTCTCTAAGGAGAAAAGAGTAATGAGAATTTAGCCTTGGCTTTTTTCTTCTGAAAGTAGTGCCTGAATCACATGAGGAGGAAAGGCAACTGACTTTTCTGTGGATTTTTTTTTTTTTAAATATAATTTCACACGCTCACATACATGCACACCAACTCACACACAAAACCATATAGAAGCAAGACAGATATGCCTGCAGGGTTCAGGCTGAGTTGAAGAACAAACTGTTTTAATGAATATTTTGATCAACCTTGCCAAATTGATTTAGAGTGTGAGTGCAGTCTGGGAATTTTTCTCATTAGTACTGAACTTCATGATAGAGGAACATGGAGTGGTGAGCTCATTAATATCAGTCTGACTATGTCTGAAGGCGTGCATGATGACAGGATGACACAAGTGACAAGAGACAGGGGCTCTGGTGCTGCATGATAAAAATATCCCTCGCAGTGCTACTCTGAAATATTAATTTTACTAACATAGTTCTTACAATCAGTTATGTTGAATTAATAGAAGAAGGAGGTGATTTAAAAGTATTTCCCTAAAAGGAAATATGCCAGTTCCTTCAGCAAAGTGTGAAACATATACTGTAACCTCTGCCTTGCATTAACTTGTTTGATTTGAAGAGGCATATGCAGCAGATATGTTACATAGGAAATGACAGTTGTTTCCCTTTACTGAGCAGAAAGGTAGACAAGATTGCCAGATAGGCTTTACCTATAATAAATCCGTGTTCTTAGCAAAACATTGTTACAAAGAAATAAATGAATAAAAATAAAAAGCAAGAGTAAGAGCACGGATGAAACACACAGACCTACGATGCCATGATGGACTGGCAGCCCACCTTGTCTTCCCTTGACTGTAGCCAAAGCATAGCAGTAGCTCCAAGGAGCCCTGGAGCGGTCACCACAGAGTAACCTGCCAGATGAACACAATTCCTCCTCACCCCTGTGAATTAGTGGCTGCCTTATGGCATGAAGTATTGGACTTTATGTCCTCCATAAAAGCACTTTATGCTCTCTAATGTAACATGGTAACTTCTGATTATACATAAAAACGTCCACTCTTTCTAAATCCCACTACATTCTTGGCCTCAGTGCTGCCCTATGGCAACAAGTCCCATAGGTTAATTATATGCTTTGTAAAAATGTCTTAATACATTTTAAATCTGTTGCTTTTTAATACTTTTGAATACCCTTTTCTTCTGTTGCAGGAAAATTTATATAGATGCATAGCTCTACAATATGCAATTCATACACTTATCTCAGCTTTTTCCTTTTTTGGTATGCTTGAAATAGCCCCAAAGTCATCATGACTTTAATATTTTTAACATCAGTTTCTAAATCACACTGCCTCTGTCCTGTCTTTGAAACAGGCAGATCAGAAGTGAGCCTGTCATCCCAAGAAAAGCTCTTTATCATAATCATTTTCATCGCAGTCATTTTCTAGGTTGTTCCTTGTTCGCTGTATCCTAACATTTTTATTTCTTTCTTTGTCTTCTCTTACATTGACTGTTCTACCTCTAGCAATAGTCAGGCTTTTTGTTTTTTTCCTAAGCAGTTATTTGGAATTTAGAATTCCAGGTGTGCCTTTATAAAAGGGACGGAAAATTTATTATTCCAAGGTTAATGAAGTGCGTTGTAAACATCTGATCTTTGTGCCACAAGATCAGGATGCACAGGTCTGTAAGATATGGCTGCTAGTTCCGGCATTTCAGTTTTCACACAGATAACTGAAAAGCTGTAATATTTCCTCTTTCTTCTGTGATCCAGTTGGCCTGGTAGCAGGCAACGGGGTTTCATCTGAAGTGTTTTGTTGGGCTTCTGGTGTAAATCTATGGAAATCTATAGAATTACAATGAGATGCATATGGCTTACAACTGAGAAAAATCTCCCCAGTTACTTATATGGAGTACAGATACTTATAAACTTATAAGAGCTAGTTAAAATTAAAATACTGGTTTTGTTGAATGTATTTTTCTTGATACTTTTTTTCCAAAAGATTGTATCTTTTAGACAATCACCATATTTCATAAAAGCAACCAATCAATTCAGGGAAGTTTGAATGTTTGTTTCAAGTCACAAGAATTATATTTTTAAATACAGCTCCAGTGTCTTATGGGATTTGTATTTTCTTCTCATACTCCTCTTTATTTCTGCAGCCAGAGCCAGTGATACAGCAATGAATTTCAGCCAATAAGCCAGGCAGAAGGGACACCTGGAGGTAATATTTCAGAGGAAGTTGCCTGTTTGGATGGCACCTTGTGGGTCTCAGCTTGTCTCTGAAGACAGATCAGGAAATAAGCCTACATATTTTCCAATCAGCTGCAACTGAAAGGAAGCTCTTGGTCAAAGTCAAGCAAATTGTTTTGTGGACACTGATTTCACACCTGAATGAGATGTTCCAGCTCTTCATAAAGAATATTTTTAATATTCTTAATAATCAAAATTATTTATTGCTACTGAGTGTTCCTTGACTATTATTCTGGGTGGGTTTTTTAAAATTTTGTCACCATTTTCTGTTTTCTTGCTGTACAGCAATGTTTTACAGTTTCCTTTTAAGACCACTGTTTCCAGTGGCTGCAATTCTTGGCAATTAAGAGTAGTGGTATCTTACAGCAGAACTTGAGCTACTGATATTAAGGATTATATTAACAGTGAATGACCTAAAATGTAAGTAGTCAAAGCCTAAGAATCACATAAAGGGCAGTACACAGAAGTAAACTGAACTTAAACATTTTAAATAAAAGAGGGTGGTGAATAATACTGCATTTACAGATGCAATAGAAAACTTTGTTTTGTTTACACATCTGGAACTATTGGTCTTTCTGGGGTAAATGAATTTGAGAAAAGCAAAATGTCTGGTAATCTGTTATGTCTCCCTTGCCCAGACAACTCCACCCCAGCTTGCCCCTTCCAGAAAAGATGACTGTTTGGCTTTGTGACAGTAACATTGAAACAAATAAGCTTGTAAATAAATACTGAGTAGATGAGGTTCTGGGTCTTAGATCAGGCAGATCACTTAGAGAGTCTGCTCTAGCAGCCTGACTCAGTAAAGTACAAGTATTTCACATGTCAGCACTTCATAGCATAGACAAGATTCAAAGATTTGTTAAACTATTATGATTTTTTTTTTTTAATTTCCAAAAGTTGCTGCTGTTAAAGCTACGAATTTTTAAGAAAATAAAGGAGCAGATGCTCACTTAGTACAAATGGCATTAGCTCTGCACTAACTCTGCTGTGTAAGGTCTAAGATGTACAGGTGGTTTTTTCAACTACCAGACTTAGTAAAACATAAATGTGATCTCAGCAAAGGCATAAAAGTTGACCCTTACAGTCCTGTAAGTTCCTGAAGGCAATCTAAAAAGATATTTGGCTGTTGGAATAAATTAATACATTTTAATTGATTTGTTTATGCATCTATGTTTGAATTACTGTATGGTGTTAACCTTCAAATCACCCACTGCAAATTACTGATAGAATTTTTATACTGCTGAGCTGAAAAGACAGATATTTAACCATATCTTAGTGACAATACCATACACTATCCAAGTATTTTCTAATGTGGGACCTTTTTAGCACTCATCTTTGTCTTTGAAGCCTAAAAGGAAAGATTTATTTGAAAATCTAAGTTGTTATTTTGCAGTTGTGAGTTTTGTTTACCCTTTACATTCTGAGAAGCACTGTGTCACAGAAGTGAAAACATTGGTTTGGAGAACCTTCCTAAATTTCTGCAGGTGCTAAGCAGTGCCATCAAGCTGAGAAAAGTCAGGATAAATCCACACATTTTGTTGTAGCTATGTTGCTCCATTGTGATGCTGTGCAGTTTTGCAATGTTTCACTACTCACATTATTTGTAATCGTTAATCTCTTTGCAGGTTCTAGTGCAACTCCATTTCTAGTCCTCTTTTTGACAGATGGCTTTCCCCCATAGATGGGGTTTTTGTGTGTTATTAACTTTGCATTAGACCTGTTTTAAGAGCACCATAAAAAGTTATGTGCTACAGTTTTCCACAGTAAAACATTTATGCATGCCAGAATTATTTATGTACTGTTAATTGAAGCAAAACAATTTGCATTTTTTGTTCATAGTCAAATCAGTAATTATGTTGTAAACATCCAAATTCTCTGCACTAATAACTTAAATGTAATTATATATACTTTTAATGATCAAAGATTTTTCTCATCTAATTTTATTCCCTGTGATTTTAGACACTTGCTTTCAAATACAACCAGGTACAAGACAACGCATCAATAATTAACTTTGAGGCAGAATCCAAATCATTAGCTTTGATTTATAACTAAGACTATCTGGGTTTAAGAACGTGATATACAGTATGAATTGCTGTTTATTAGAGTACTTCTTTTCTATAAGAAGGTATACTGGATGAATTTTTGCTTACATACTACATAATGTGAAGCTATCAGAACAATTTCAGACATGCTGTGCAATCTTTCATCTGTCAACAGACTAGTCAGTGTGTTTACTAAATACAGCTATATCTTTAATCAGAGTAAAAGATGTAACTTGACAGAGTGCAATTATTTGAATTGTCATGGAAAGACAGATAACGAAATTATAAGAGAAATTTGATTTTCAAACATAGGTCTGCTCTAGAACTGAAATAAGATTTCAGACACCTAACAAAATTTTTAACTTTGAGGTTTGTCCTGTCAGAGTTGCAATAACTTTTTCTGGAAGGACACATCCAATGAAGAAGAAATGTTTTTATCTATGTCAACACAGTTAACTTTGAAAAGACTTGGTTTTGAAGCACTTCTAGGGTTTCTGTTGTACAAAATAAATGCCAAGCAGCTTGTTCAGCAACCGTGCAATCTTTTCATTTTTCTTTCTGTACCCTTTAACAGTTTTTGTCAGGAGTAGATCTATGTTCATTTGACAGTCACACTAAAATGAAAATAATTTTGATTGCTGACATTCCTCCCTCCACCCCGCCAAGCTGTCTTTAGTTGTCAGAAACAAAACAGAAAACAGAGTTTTTGGGCTTCATGATGGTAAACAATTATCGCATAGGGGGATTTCTATATAAAATTTAGATGTACCATAATTGAGACATATTGGAGCCTCTGTTGCATAGTCATTCAAAATATATCAAGCTGCCAGTTCAAAGATTTTAGCCTAGAAGCCTTAATACCCTACCAAAAATGTGGGCCACTTCCTTGTGTTTAACAGGAGCAAAGTCATAGTCTCATAGGCCATAATTCAAGAGATTTCTCAGGTGTGACTGCTTCTGGCTTGAGCATCAACATGTAGAAGTTGAACAAGGAGAGTTTTTCCACACAGAAGGTAGAGGAAATTCGCTGGCTGCCGGCACATTGCTAGCCCTTCACGCTGTAATGCCCAGGCAGCTTTGACACGGCTCTGCCATGCTGACTGACTGATTTGCATGCAGGTATCTCCAAACTCCTGAGCTAGCTGAGCAGTCTTGTAAGGACATTTGTGTCATATTTGTTTATATTCTTACACCCTGAATATGTTTTTTTTTTCGCTTCTTGACAGCTTAGAAGACCCACAATACAAAACAAAAGACATCCAAGCATTCTCTAGACATTGGAGACTTCTCCCTGAGTGCAAATATTTGTTGTTACCTCCTGATCTCACCCTGCCTGCAGAGAGCTAGATCCTCAGGTACTATGAGGCTTTGTAGCTCTATTTGTTGTCACCATCAGAGGACACAAGCGGGCTTTTTGGTCTTTTCCACACTGTTATAGTGAAAAGAGAAGCTCTGGGAATTTGTTTGACATTGCCAGAAAGCCAGGGGAGGTACCAGTTTGAAATGTTATGGCACATAGTTCAGGCTGTCACTTTAGGTCACACAGGTTAGCATTTTAGTAGTCTCTTCCTCGGAGAAAATCTTTTCTTTTGAAAACTCTGCACTCAAACATATAAACCAGAAGCAGAAATATACCGAAATCTATCCCAAAGAGCCTATGCCACTGAATGAAATGGAGTGGATGAAAAATATTTTCGGTTCTCTTTGACACATTCCCACCCAATTTCTTTGATTTATCTATCACCTGTTAATGAAAAGACCAGGCCTGGTATTGTGTTATGGCAGGCTCCATAGAGAAGAGGTTTACTTGAAAGTAAAGCTTATATAATATAAATAAGTGCAGTTGGGAGGAAAAAAACCCAAACCAAACCAAAAAACCCACAAAATCAACCAACAGATAAGCTTTTTGATTCAATAGTTTTGTGGATTTTTTTCAGCAATAGCTATATCCCTAATCAATACTACTTCTAGAAGGGCTGTAATTTCTTTACATATTACTCCAGATAGACAAGCTTCACAAAAGTTCTCACATGTGTGGGGGACTGTTTCTACGATGCCTAGGACAGAGGCTGGCTGCAGAAATATCTTAAAGCCACTTGTGCACCTTTAGCAGTTTTGCAGCTGTTATATGATTACTTGGTACAAAGATTGATGGAAAAGACAGCCCTTTTGTTCAAGTTGTCAAGTGACATCTGGAATCCTTAGAGAACTAGTTAAAATAAGTTCCACTGCAGATGCCTTCACATAAAAGTGGTTATTAGGAAAATGGATCATAATCATTGTACACATTACCCATTCACAGAAAGAGTAACTCTGATAATTATTAGCTTTTCCCTGCATGCAAAACAGCACACTGACATGGTATCGAACACTGTTTGAGGCGTGAGAATTGTCAGTCAGTACCTTTTAGAAAGGTACAAGCATGGTAATCTCAAAACAGGCTTCAGTTAGTGCTTTGTTTGTGGTGGGAGACAGGAAGCAGAAATGACTCAAAGATCTGCAGATAGGGGGGCCCTACTATTTGGTTAAATGCTCTGTAATGTTTGATCCCCAGATGGCAAATAGAAAAGTATTGCTTGATGAAGGTGACTTTTCAGACTAAGATGCAACAAGCAGACAGGTGGGGGGTTTAATACTCCAGTATCTTTCATGGAAATACAGTCACAGATCCTGTGATGGCCTCAATCATTGGGTGAGGTGTTTCCCTAATTGCTAGGAAAGGTGTATATGGAAGTAATTAAATATTAAACACCATCTGTTCAGACCTCAGCAGGGGTGAGTCGGCATAACTCCCATGAGATGGGAGAACTTGGTGAAAATGCACCCATCAGTGAGCATGGCAGAGAGCTCTCAGGGCATGACACCTATCTGGGCACCATGCCCTGACAATCTAAGAGAAAACAGCCAATAAATTAATGCCTCTGCAAGAAGCTCAAAATGTTTCATTTTTGTTTCGTTCACATATTAATGTTGCATTTAAAGATGCTCAAGGTTACACCTCCTTTTACTGAAAGGTTAAATGAGTAATATGGAAATATCCCAAGAAACTATTTCTCTGTATAGTTATGTCATATGAGTTTGTTACCCAATTGTCTTTCTAAATGCAATTTATCCAGAGTGAGTACTTAAAGATTATTGTAACCATTACTTTCTTTCACTTATACATGACTGTTCAATACAACATCTGCATACATGCTTCCTATATAGCTTCATCTACTGATCTTTGTACGTTTTTGCATGCTAGCATTTTAAGACACACACAAATGATTTGTTGTTGATTATACATATTATCTCTTTAAGTCAACTGTTCCGTTGTAAAGTGGTTCTATAGCAAAAAATGTTTTGAATTCTTCTTTTCAGACACTAATTTTCCTTTCAGTTTATGATGAGATTTTAAAATTATTTTGTATCAACTATTTCCTTTTCTGTGATTTTTTAAATTGATTCTCCACTCAAAAAAAAAAAAAAATTCTTTTTTCTAGAGACACATGCATACACACTCTTAATTTTAATGAGTAAATGAAGAATATAGATCAAGTGAGGAGCTGAAACACATTTTACAGAAAAATGCTTTTCTCTTTATCCAGAATGAGAGAAGCCATCTGAGGCCATTCCTTTTTGCCATGGAAAAACTGTAAAAGCTGAAGAAACACAAGAACATAAGAAATAAAGGAAAATCCAACACAAATTATGATTTAAATGAAGCCAAAAATCATACTTTAAAAAAAAAAAAAAATCATTCCCTTTCAGGCAAGGACAAAAAAAGTGGGTGCTTTTAAAGACCAGGCAGAAAGTTCTGGTAAGACAGCTATGAGAAGCTCCTGGAAGGCTGCACTCAAAGTGCAATTGCTGTGTCTTATTTCTGCAACGGAGCAAGATGTAAGACAGGATTTAGGTAGGACTGACCTAGGCCACATGTGAGGGCATGGGGACAATGACAGAAGGGCTTACTGGGAAGGAGCACTGATACATACAGTCTTGAGGTAAGTATGATTGTGGCGAAGGTTAGATCAGAAAAAATAAAAATCATTACTAACAGAAACGCAATGTGACTGGAAAGAAAACAAATTGCTCCAGGTTCTTGGAAATTCTGACTGCAGTGACCTAAGGGTGAAACCCCCAGCGTACTTCATGACCTGTGTGCCAGCTGGGACAGAGTCTGCTTTGAATATCAGCTGTGAGATACTGTGCTGTGTGCCAAGTTAATTGGTGAGGGGAGAAATAGGGATTTCAGTAAACAAGTAGCCGCTCCTTATTGTAAAGAGAGAACACTGAAATTTAAACCTTCATTTCTCCTTATGTGTGTATGCAGTGTGATGTGCTGCTGTTTAAAGTATGCAAATTAATGACATTCTTGCTGCTTAATTTTGTGATTTTTGCAGTGTTTCACCTCTATCTTTCCGAACATTTAATTACATCTCTCAGTTAAAAAAGAGGACTATTTAGGATTATTGGATATGTTATTATATTATTAGATATGTTTTTGAATATATGAGCATAGTTTTCACTTGTAAGCTTGGCTTGTCAGATGGTAGGAAACAACAGCGCATAAGGGGAAAAATACCTATTTCTACCTCAATATAGCTCACATTGCTGAATTACCCACCACTTGTAACTGGAAAATTTAGAAAAACCCTGAGTGTCACTAAAAAAGCCTTACAGCATGATTATAGGAATATTCTATGTAGTAGAGAACTTTTTTTTACACACCAAAAATAAGGTGAGAGTTTGAAAGTTCCATTTATTTTGTATCAACTATTTCCTTTTCTGTGATTTTTTAAATTGATTCTCCACTCAAAAAAAAAAAAATTTCTTTTTTCTAGAGACACATGCATACACACTCTTAATTTTAATGAGTAAATGAAGAATATATGGATCAGATTGGTTTGGCCACTGCAAAATAAACTGTTGCTTTTTTAAAGATGTACCGCTGATTGTTTATGATGATTGAAACAGAAGGGTCTCTAAATAAGAGTAGAACTAAATTATGCATATTCATGGGAGTGGTTTAAGACAGTCTCCAGTTGCCATTTGAGAAGCCCTGGGTAATCCAGGACACTCGCACTGTCCTGTGGGAACAGGCAGAGGCTGGGCCAAGGTCCCAAACAGCTCTAGGCTTAACACCAAGTTATGGATTCCCAGTCTGCACTGACTGCTGATGGATGGATATTTGCAGAGCCTGAACAATAGCATCTTTATAAATTAAATGATAAATAAAACTGTGATTTTGAATCTTTGTGGATTCTTCAACTCAGAATAAAAATTCTCATGTCATTTCCACTTATACAGATTCTACTTCTATCATAGTCTGTGATGTTATATCACTATATAAAGACATTTTACAGTCGTATTTTACAAGGCAACAGAGCGTTGCTGTTAACGTGCAGAGTCCCTTGACAATTGTAGAGACATTTTCCTCCAGAATATTGAAATATTCATTTGTACACGTGCATTTTCCTGGGAGCGTCTTCCTGTGAACTTTTAAATTAATGCTCTATTCTGATCTCAAAGTGCACAATTTTGTACTGTCCTATTGTATACAATAAGTATGAAGGCACACAAATGAAAATGCAGATTCTCATCCTATGATCAAGTGTACTGTGTGCCATATGCTAGGACTTGATCTAGTCTACACTGAGACAGAACAGAGACCTATCGGGAGGTGGTGGAACAGATTCTGCAGAGTGGAGTAATTTCCAGTAAATCTGCTGCCACATCTTCTTCATACCACATCGCTTATAGATATACATCATCCAATAAATCCCTCATTGTGAGAAGCACTACTCATTCCAGAAACACTGAGTACATTAAAGAATGGGAATGAGAGAAACTTCATTGAAGATGCTTCTAAATTTTTCTTTTTATTCCATTGCTTCACCATGCTGTTTTTCTAATGATTGCTACGATATTTTATTTTACAGCATGTAAAATAAAGTAGTTTCAGTCTCCCTAATTCTAGCTGACAGACAAGTATTCTTTATTCACTGAGCAGTTAAACAGGGTGTTTGTTTTCTGCAGGCAGTTCCTAATGTATTGGCATTTGAATGATAAACATTCACTAGATTCGATAGTCATGACAATAGCGGATAAATGTTAGTAGATACTAGATCAAACCAGGGGCTTACAGGACCTGGAGTTCTGTTTCAGATGACTCCAGAGAACACTTTTGGAAAGAGAAGAAACAAGGCACCTACAGATTATAGGAACTCGAAGTAGAGGTCACATTCAGACCATTCTGCTACTGGGTTAAAAGATGAACCATTTATAACTGGGCTTCAGTAATACCTGACAGCTATGAATTCCACAGTTTAATCACACTCCAGGGTGTAGGGGAAGTATTCCCTTTCTCTTTTTTAATTTGTGTCTTAATAATTTTAGGTAACCTATAGTTCTTCTGTAAATTTCGAGGAAGAATTAGAAAATATCTTTTTTGTTGAACTATCAGGTAGCCTATACCAGCAAACCAATATTGAGAATTGTAAATACTGAAGGTACTTAGCAGAGGGTTTTTGTACAGCCTGCAATGCTCCAAGTTTAGCTATGTCCTTTTCTTCTTTGCACTTACCATATTTGCTACAAATTGACCAGACTGTATGTCAGAAACTACAGACAAAAAATGGATAAACAGCAAAAATTCAAGGATAAGGCTTCTCCCTCAACTATGAAACCAACACACATGCTGTTGATGTTACAGCCTTTTGAAAGGAACGGGCATGTTGCCACCCCACTGTAGCCAAGATGCAGATGTGAAATGAATGGCCAAGATGAAGGCACTGAAGTGCCTCAAGGGCCACTCTGAAGTAAAAGTAACCTGTGAATCACCAGGAAAAGAGAGAAAAAAATATCCAGGTACGTTCATGCACAGGCACACACACTGATATTTCTCAAGGTGGATTGGTTTGATAAAAAAAAAAAAATTATGACCTTTTTTCCTCTACCCTATTTTATTTTCCTGTACTAAAAATATTGCAAGTGCCTGAGGCGTAAGTCAGAGCAAACCTCCATTATCACTCCAGAGACTTGGCACTTTGCTCATTAGGCTCCTTAGGATCTAACTGAGTGACCTTGTTTGGTGGGAAGGCACAGATGGAGTCTGTCAGTAAATCTTGTTAATGTAACAAGTATTCCTACTGTTAGATGAGATTTGCACCTCATATAAGCGTTTCTATCCCAAGTAAACAACAACCATTCCCTCCTACCAATGTCAGTACCCTTATTTCATGCCACCAGGTACTTCAGCATTTGTTTTTACTGTGAATTACCAAAAAAGAACATCTTGCTGTGAGTGTAGGATGATCTTTCTCTCAAAGGCAGTCATGCACCTTGCTTCTAGAGAAAGTGATGTTTGCTTTTAAATTTGGAAGTGTTACCTGATAAACACAACATCTTGCTTCTGCTTTGAATCTTTTCCTGAGCTTAAAAAATATTTTTATGATAGAAATGCAGATTTTTCCTGGATTCACACTCACCCAGTTGTACTATATCATATACATAACATAATAAATAAGGGGTTTATCTATGAAATAATTTTAAGTGGTTTAAAATTATTTCATAATTAAAATTAGGTTGTAGCTACTATTTTGTTTCTGTGAGAAAATAAAAAACTGGTTTCAAAGTACATTTAGCTTCTAAAATGCAATGCTAAAAAGGTGACACCACCTTAATTCAATGGATCCCTTTGGGCAAAAAAAGATGGAGACACCACTAACTGAAATATTTAAGTAAAATTCAGTGTTGTGAAAAGCTGCTATGACCCTGAACACCAGGATAAATTTCATGCTGAATAAGCAGTCATATTTCTTAGGTGTTTTGCATTGCTAAAGCACCGCAGCAAAGCTGAGAGTGGTGGAATTAGGGATCCCCATTTTTAATTTCTTCAGATTTGTATACTAAGTTTCCCAGTCCAAATGGGACTGTGAATGCACCGTTTGAAAGCAACAGCTTTGCATATTTTTAAATAATGTTCTATCCTGGCATGCAGATGGAAGAATCAAGTTTGAAATTGGAAACTGAGGTGAATCTGCATTCTATTTTCCATAACCACTTGGTTAGATTTTAGAGCTCAAATAAGAGAAAAAGGATAGTCCTGCCCATCTATGCCTGCCTCTGCATGAAGGGCTGACTCCAGTGGGGTCTCTGTAACACCACATTATAGCTTACATTGCTTAAAAACAGGAGAGAGAACAGCCAGAAGAAACCACACTGCTTTTACTTCTGCCTTTCCACCCCTCATCCACCTCCTAAAAGCCAGCAAGGTTCTATGTTAGAAAGCTGCCCCTGTTCACAATTTTTCCAAGGGATATGGTTTATAATGTCTGTTGTGTTTGTTTTTAAATATGTTCATTTAACATCTCCCATGTATATTTCTGCCAAGTTCTTGTTGCTTCCAATGTTCAAACACATTTTATTAGTTAAAACTTCTCTTTGCTACTTGCTACTGTAGGGATTATAAAAAGAAATTAAATTTAGGACACCAAAGATCATCACAGGCAGAGGAATAAAACCTCCCTGCAAGCTTAATTAAAACAAGATAGCCTGCTAACAGAAAAATGTGTTGTTAACTGGGCACCAAAGGTAGGAACAGGTCTGCAGAAAAAGACAGACTATTTATTAAAGTCTTTAAGTTGCATGGAAATCCATGTCCACATCCTGCTCCATGAGAATGGTAAAGGCTTCTCAGGATCTGATGGGAAATAAATGAGCAGAGTATGTTAAATAGATAAATGGGGCAGAGGAAGCTATGTAAGGCAGAAATATATGAGAAACATTTGCCTTGAAGCATAGTCCTGGCACCCTGTTCTCAACATTGTTATAGGTAAGTTTGAATAACACTGGCTTATCTTGATCTTGGCTTCAGAGTTTATGTAAGAAGTGAAATTATGACCTAGTATGATCCATGACTCCAGAGGTATGTGTGTCTTTCCTATGTCTGAGGTAAGAGGTTAAGAAGTCACATAATTGCTATTGCCACTTATCTTTCTGTGTAAAAGGGGATTATTTCAGTCTTTTGTGTTTTTTTTTTTTTTTTTTTTTTTTTTTGTTTTTTGTTTTTTGTTTTTTTTTTTTTTTTGTTGTTACTAGGGTCCTGTCCTGCAAAGGCTCATCCATTTGAACCGACTCCACAGCATAAGAAACAAATACATCTGGTTTTGGACAAGATTACTTCAGATTATTTATTTGGTAAAACTGGCCCTCAATATGTGTATGTAGATTCTCTAGAAGATTAGCCTCAAACAACACTGTAGACTTAAGAGAAAACATATTCTGTCAAGCACAAGTTCTGAAAATAAAATAGTAATAAAAAACGTTCAAGAAAGTGGTTTTTTACCTTTTCCTTCAGTGAGCTCTAATTAGGACTTGCGTAACATGTTAAGACCTTTCAAAGATGTAAGCCGTTATCTGTGGCAATTTTGCATGCTGTAGTAAAATGGAAACAATGCTGTTCTCATAAATGAGCTTTATTATTTCTAAGATTGATAGGTCAGGATTATCAAGCCCTTCCTTTCACTTTTTCCTGTTCACTCAAGCTATTTTCTTGTTACAGTGGCTCTGTATTGTAGTGATCAGTGTATTCCTGGTGTCCTGTCCTACATTACTATTACTGTAGGTGCCTGCAGTAATGAAATAGCAAGCCTTAGCAATTCTCTCTTGTAATGGTTTGTTCTCAGTTAATTGATATAGCCATGAACGTAGAGCCTTAGATTGCTTCTGCATCACTGCAGACACACTTTCGGAGAAAATATTCTGGTCCTAGGAAAATACCATTCCCTTCAACCAAGAGGCCCTGCAATGAAAGCCCGAGGCAGCTGGAAAAAGTGGAGCCTGAAATTCAGATTGCCCTCATTTTATCAAAGCAAAATTACCTTTTTCCCCAGGTAATTCATTAGATATTTCCACTGCTAGTTGGAAATATCTTAGCCAATTCATCCTAAAACTTCCAGATTTTTTGGTAAGGTGTTGTCTTTCATTGCATTCAAATGCAGTTTGCCCTCACACAAATTCTCTATTTGTACCATCATACTATTGCATTTCTAGCTAACCTGCTAAACTTACAAATGAAAAGACATTCAGCAATAAGTGAACTATTCTGAGACTGAAAACTTTAATGCAAGGACTATATTTTTCTCTCCATGTCAAGTTTCTATGTTGAGCTACACTTGGAAAATACTTTAATAATCGAGATGTTGGTCTCAAAAACACCAGAGCAAGTTCACCATTGATTACGGTCACCTAGAATTGTCCTGGAGCAATATTTCACTTCACAAGGCTGGGTTTGCCCCTAACAATATCAACTTATTTGCTGTTGATATGTTGAAATAACTGTGCTTACTTCTATAGGTTGGGATTATGACTATTCTATTTCATATCACTATTTTGTGGCTCAAAAAATTTTCGTAAGGTGCTTTCAGATCACTAAAAGTACTGCAGGGGAAATGAAAACTGTTACTATGGCTTCATTAATTTAACAGTCATTGTTTTCCTTCTTACATGCCACTGCCAACAACCTGAAAGTAATCTCTGAAAGCAAAGTCTATGAGTTCTTATTTTGTCACGTTTCTGATTTCATTTAAATCCATGCAAATCTGGTATAACACCATTAAAATGTCTGCACAATTGAAAACTTTCCACTGAAACTATTTTTCTAAGTGGGGAAGAAATAATTTTGACAAAACTAGTCCTCCTTTAGGGGAAAAAAAAAAAAAAAAAAAGCTCTGATTTTCACACAAAATTTCAAGAGAAGTATCTTTTTTATTTAAAAAGTAGAAAAGGATCATTCAGGCAATTTCTGATTTGTACTGGCCTGAGTTTAGATTCCCGTCCTTTGTCACACTTTCTATCTGCAAGGATCCAAATCTATCATTTGCACCTCCTTGTCAGTCTCTGCAGCGTTTGTGCGTGTGGTGTATATAAATACATATAAGTACACAGGATGGCATATTTCAGGTTTATCACCTCAGGAGGAGAGACAATTATGTGCAACCATCTCACAAAAGCACTTAGTTGATAATTAAACTCTACAAATCTCAAAGAATTAATATTATTTTTCCATAGTCTCACATCTCTATGAAATAATCTTACCAGGAATCTGGAGCTTAATAGGTATTGGCATCAGCTCCTATGTCCTTGGTGTGAGTCATGGCATGGATTATTGCTCTGATCAATACAAAGCAATTTCCAATCAAGGAAAACAATTGTACATTGCTTTGTTCTGATCCATTTTCAGATACTATTTCTACAGACTCCCATGGATTTGCAGCTGCTCAATTGCAGTCTAACTGCATGACCCCTGTAGAGCAACGCCCAAGAAGTGTTAGTGGTACACGGTGACATTCAGAATGAAGCAAATATGGGGAAGCTTGCAGTTCACACAGGAAGGGAAAATGTACCACATAAAAATAAAGATGGCCCATTAAGATACAGGTGTCACATATGTTCTTGTTTAGAAAAACTCTAGAGTGTTTGTATGGCTCTAAAATGCCCACTCCCCCCAATAGTTTATTTTAAGATATATAGAAATAATAATTCAAAAATAAAACAGAGGAAGATAACCAGGTGTCGTAGCTTAGCAAAATTCCCAGAGAATTTCCTTGTAAAAACTAAGCAAACATCTTTTAGCAGTGCTAACCTACTAGACAAGATCACAAGTCACTGGGAAGACTGGTAGTCACCTTCAAACTTCTAGATGCTTCAGGTCTGACTCTCAGACTGTGCTTTTGGGCATTTTATCTTTCCAGTAGTCATTTTTTTATTGCTAGAACCTCAATTTCTGCTGATGCATCAGGGAATAAAGGCATCAGTGCACAGCAACATCTTATATCAGGACAGTTCAGAAAAGAAAGGGAAAGATATTGTTTCTCTTCAAAGGAGCAGGGGGAAGATAGGTAGGCCAAAGTCATTTCCCAGGTTGAAATTTTCTTTAAGATTGGAGATTGCTGTCCTAATCTTATGAAAAGTGCAGTAGTGAACTCAGGTGCCAGGAGAGCTGCTTCAAGTCTCAGCTTAAAAGAGGTCACCCAGATTCATGTTAGGACACAAACAAATTCATATGCTCGGGATATGTGGAGCTCTAGCTGGGCACATCAATCAGACAAATCTCCCTGTCCCCAAAAAGAGGCCACAGTCTGCAATTAATTCTGAGGATTTTTACAGTGAAAACCATTTATTTCCTATGATTGTCCCAAAGATGTTTAACCAGTCTCTTTTATTACTATTAGAATTCCTGAATTTTGGAAGATACTAGTAAGAGTACTGGGTAAACTTAAAGCCATCATTAAGAAGAAAGGACTCTGCAGTGAGCTCTAACTCATAGGAAACCTTCCTGCCTGTCCTCTAGAGCAGCTGAAAGCTGTTGTTTGCAGGCTTGCTGGGGATGACACTTGATTATGGATGTCTTGCCACCGGAGTTTGCCGTGATACAGATGTCAGTAAATCACAATTTGTCAGCTCTCAGTGAAAAGCCAAAATAGCTTTTTCCCAAAGGCCCTCATTTTATACACTAGAAGAGAAACTTCAACTCTATTAAAACAACTCTTAAACAGCAGAAAAAATAGTTAGCATAGAGTAATATCACAATATGCAATGCAAAGGAATGCTAAAAAAATTAGCAGGTATATTCAGACCATTGCCACTGAGAACTGAAGATAGAGACTCTAAATGTTCAGCTCTCAAGTCTTCAGGGATAATTACAGGCTGGTTATGTCCAGCAGTGAACATGAGATCTTGCTATTCTGAGTGTCCAGGCCACAAGGGAAGCTGATGGGCTCAAAAGAAGCAATCAGCAATTGACAGATCTAAACCAAATTATTTTCATCTGTCCCAAGTTTCACAAGCATTTTGTTAAATAAAATAATAATAATTAAAGAAAACCTTAAATGTACGTTGGGTGTATTTGACCTCTTGACTTCTAGGACCTTTATGGAAGCTGAGAACAGACTTTCACAGCTTCGTGCCAGCAAGAGGCTGAGAGAGGAAGCCAGAAGAGACGGGCTGGACTATGGGAATATCCCAATGTAGCTGTGGAAGTCGGCTGGAAAATCATTTCAATAAGGCTAATACAAAACTTTATTCATACAATGGACATGATATGTTGATGCTGTAAAGAATATGTAGCTCTTGTTCACAAAACCCTTGGGTTTTTATTTCATATTGTAACAGGACAAATGTATAGCATAGGGCATGTAAATTAGGACAAAGATCCGTCAGAGTGACATAGAAAACTATTTTCATTTTAAATCACAATAAGCCACTGTTAATAAAGAATCTGCCAATAGTGCCAAATGTAAACCCAATAATGAAAGTAGTTGGTCAACTAACAGTTAGTGTCTTAATTCCCTTTTTATACATTGTTCTCTGTAGCCCATAGACTGGTAACAGTTGCTTTATCTTGCTCAGACCCTACAAACTTATTCTTTGTTTTCTCATCATGAATTGTATCTAATTGCTGAGAGAAAATAATTTCTTTGCTGAACTTTCACTGTTGGAATTTATTGGAATAAAGGGTGGATTTCATTCTTTTTCATTTATTCTGCATACACTTTTTGGATAAATTAATAACAACTTAGTGTCATATATTACCTCTAATCTTCCTCATGGAACTACTTTTCCGCATTGTAAGGGGTGGATAAGCAGGTTTGAATTCTCAGTACACTTTTTTGAATGGTTTCTAGAACTTCTGTTGGAAAGGACAACAACCTGCCAAAGGACAAAAGGGCATCATGTAAATTCTTCTTACACCTGCTTCATTTCAGAATGTTTTTTGCAAGGAGAAACTATTGCGACAGTATTTTTCATCAATAATGTTGAACTAGGTCAAAGGTAGTTGTTTTTTACAAGAGAGCAATGCTTTAATGAAGATCTCAATAAAATCCTAACTTTGGTGAAACATCAGTGTTGTCTGGAATTGGCCTCAGAAGTTACAAATTTTAACTTTGTATATGCAACAGAACTCTTATTTTCCTACAAAAGCAACCTGTACTTATTATTTTGTAGTGGAAACTTTAGTTAGTGATAATATTCTTCCCCTAACACACATCCATTTCTCTAACTCAGCATATTTGATTAAGTATATGTACTAGATGGGATAATAGACAATCTTTGCTTGATTTTAATTATCTTGGACTCTGATGTCTATGTCAGTGATGACAGATGCCAGTGGGAGTTCTGAGCACAAGTACGGGACAAGTCAAGGGTCTGTCTGAGCACTCCTTCACAACAGTCTTGTGTTTAGTTTCTGAATTACTTTATCTTAATTACCTCTCCCCCAGTTCTAACAAACACTATCGTATGGATAATGTTTATCTGAGAATATAGTTAAGATTCAATACATGCTTTTCTTTTAACAAATAAAATTGTTTCTAAGACAAATGTATTTCTAATCTGAACTCAAACCGATGCATTTTTTTCCAAAGACATCTGCACAAAGGATATCAAAGGAAATTTTGGTAAAGCTACTACAACAGATTAAACAAATTCACATAGATACTAGGGTTATTTTTCCTTAGGAACTAGTACTCTTTAAGAACATTTAGTAAAATAGAAACTGGCCAAAAGCAGCAATTTTCTGGCAGCTGACCTTCAGACCTCATCATACACTACCAAATTCACCTTGTCCAGGCAATACTCCTTCTTTTTGTCACACATAATTGTATCAGAAAATTACAGGAAATGGGTTGGAGACAGAACTTCTACCCAGTTCCCAGGTCTCTTTCGTATGATGTTGCAAGTCAGAATCTATTATTCCATTTGTTTCTGGCAGGATGTTGCGATAGTGTTATGTCAAAAGGTTTGAAGAAAGTCCACTTACAATGCACCATGGCTCTAGACATTTTACAGCTCATTTGAAGAGGTGATTTAGATAATTTGCTATTCACTTTTGATAAACTTTTTAATGTACATTTCTTACTACATCCATTTTAAGGAATGTCTAAAAGCAATTATTGTAGCCTAAGTATCCAACAATAAAAATAATGTATACATAAATAAAATAAGCCATTAAAGAGTTAAGAAAATCATTCCACCAGTCTATATCAGCCTTTTCCAGACTAATGTCTTAGAAGAACAGCACATATTTTTTAATGACAAGGCTCTTCTACTTGACCCATAAGATCCTCCTGTGTCCTGAGGGTAATTCATGCAATTAGAAGAGACAGGTGAAAGACAAAAAGACAGTAGGTAGGGGTTAGTCATAGACTGACAGGGAATGAAGCTGTAAAACGCTTTATGTAAACAGCGGTCTGATATAGACCACGATTTTTCAAAACATTAAACATAAGTCACATTTTAAGTACATCAGCCAATCCTTCTTACTTGGAAAATGTTTGTTACTTTTGTAGTTACTAAGATTCAAGCACACACTTAAGATGCTTTCCCAAGTGAGACTACAGTCGGAAACAGTATATTCTAGAGCTCTTGCTTCAAGTATTTCCACTTCTGATTGTACTCCCACTCTCTCTCTTAAGAAGCCATTATTATTCAGAAATAAATCCCTCCAGAGCTTTCTTGGAGGGTTTTTTTTAAGATGAATATTCTAGAAAGGCAGGTGTGTGCCATATCACATTGTCGTAGAGGCATTGTTGTCACTAACTGAAGTGAAAAACAAGGACTACCTTTTCAGATATCACAAGAGAAGACCGTTTTCTTGGTGTTTGGGCATAGTTCAGTTTAAAACTAACAAATTTATTTAGGTAAAATGAATTAAAATATTGTAACTGGAGACCAACAATACTTTCTCATATTAATATTTCTGAGCAAAACTGGGATTTGAACAAAATTTTAAATGATCTCTATATGGAATATGACATCCTCAGTGGTACCGATGACTTCCAGTCAGCTAAGTGGTATGGGAAATACAGATAGGATCGTGTCATCTACTGAAAAACTGACAAAATGCATACACCTTGATTTCTTTTTCCAGGTGTGAGCCCACATCCTCAGCTTGAAAATGCTTCAAAACTTTTTAAAAATAGAAATGATAATGTGTCTTATCTATTTCCCTCTCAATCTGCAACTAAACCAGTTTGATTAGCTTATCTGCTTTTGCTTGTTTTCTGTGTGGAAGCCTGAGGAAGTGTGGCTTCCCTGTGTCATGGAAAGAGCTGACAGAATAGTTTTTTCTCCAACTTCACCTTGTTCCTATAAGTACCCTTTTCCACAGTCACCTGGGGAACAAGCCCAGCGTCTCTTTCAGCCTCCAGTGTTTCTGGCTCCTGTCAAGAACTGTGATCATAGCTGAAAGATTCTAGCAGCAAGAGACAATCCCAAACTACAGTTTGAATGCTGGTGCACATTCCTTGTGCAGGATTTTATACTAGAAGACCTCGTGCAGAAAGTGAAAGACAAATGTGATGTGATTATAGCAAGATGCATCGCTAAGCAGCCACTGACTTTCCATGAGGTGCATCCTTATATTTCTAGTTAGATGAAATGACAATATTTATGTCTAGAATAAAATGTCTTAACAGAAGTACTGGTATCTCATCATGTTCTGGGGGGCTTTACCCAAATTACTTGGCATTAGCTTTATTCTTTCTAGTGTATATGTTCAGCATTAAACCCAGCAAGTACAAATTTTTAATATCTACTCTGGGAGTACATAGAACCCATGGAGGTAAGAATCTCTGTTTTAAATTGTACCGTGGGTGGATTAAATGACATACTCTAGATTCCCTTCCTTCTATGCATGGGTTAGAGGAGATGTAATTTGACTGTTTCCAATTTTGGAAACTTAGTTGGGATCCTGCATTAGGAGTCATAAAGCCAGTCCTAAACACTGCTACTGATGAAAAAACAAAAATCATGCTGTGTGTACACACTGAAAAGAAACTGCAGTTACATCCAGTGACAGAGAACCCACAGGAGCTGTTCTATCAATTACATTTGGACAAAGCAGAGGAACACTTCTTCCTGGTAATACAGAAGTCATTTATAGCTTCCATCTGCTGCTGAACACAGAACCCAAGTTTTTAGCCTTTTGCTCTCAATAGGGAGCTTGTTTGAATCAGTCATCTTAGACTCAGACAGATCAAATGTGTAAAAGTCTGCAATCCTTTCCATCACTCTTAAGAAACTAGCACCCTGAGCCAGTAAAGAGTTAACACACAGTGCTTCAAGCATGTATGCAATTCCAGTAAATAATTCCTTTCTATCTGCATAAACATACTTAAAATTCCACACCTGTATAATTCTGGCCTTGGCATATCCATTTAGTACTCTGCCTTATGTTTTCCTAGTCTCCCCCTCCAGCTTTCATGGGCAAAGCACCACCTGACTCCCTGGCATTTTGCACAGCCACACTCGTATTTCTGACTATGTTAAAGCAAGTCTTATGTTGTTGTAGCTGAGAATATGTCCCAAAGACAAAAGTTGATTTCTGAGTTTGAAATTATAGTAGATACAGTAGGTATTACAGAAGGTCATCCACTACTGACTAAAGAGAAGAGCTTTTCTTCTATGTTAAAATTTAATCCATTTTTCCCTGCCAGATCCATAACTCCAGTTGTTAAACCTGGTATTACTTTTTCTTCAACCTTTTTCTACAACCTGGAAGTTATCTTTCTATCTACAAATAGGAATGCAAATACTTCTACTAATACTATTATAAAATTTTCTTATGAATGGGGAAAATATTCTTATTGAAAACCTTGACATTAGATTTTGAATAATCTACCAATCAATTTCACAGATGACAACCAGACAGAAGGCACCACATATCTAAACAGTTTTAAATCATATTCCTGTCTTATCTTAATTAATGCATTAAGACCTACGCACATAATTCACTATTTTCGTAAGATATTGATAGTTGATCTCATTTCTTCATGGCATTTTTAAAATGCATCTATTGTGCTGCATCTAGTATGCAACCTTACATTAAAGAAAACTATTACAGAAGAAACTCGCATATTTTAATATTTCTTTCAAATAATTTGACTCAAGGTGTTCTGAGAGATACAAAACAAAGGAATAGATGGGAGACCTTGAAGATAACAAATAAACATGGTACAAGAAGTTGTGCTAGCAATAGTTATGATACTTTTCACCAATAAGAAAGGATGTAAAGGCATCCTACATCTACTATCCCCCTTTGGTTTATTTGTTTTTCTTTGGCAAGTGGTTTCAGTTTGCTCAGAATAGAAGTAAATGTATACAGACTGTTCCTGCTTTTCACTAATTCAAATCTTCTAATGTGGAGTCCATAGCATTTTCTGGACTACACTGGTACACACTTTGAATTACATGAGCAGTAAAACCACATTAATGTGGACACTGGCAACCCATTTAATCTCAGGATTATAAAAAAATACTTGAGTATCAGAAGTAAGAATATACTCTTGCAATAATTTAATTATTTGAATAGAGTCAGTCAGCAGTGTTTTCTGCTTCAAAATGGCTGTTCCATTAGTAAGACAAGGTATTCATCTGATCATTAATCAAAGCAAGCAAAAAAAGATATTTCAATATCAGTAAGATGGCCTTGTTTTGTTTTGTTGTTCTGGTTTAGGGTTTTTTCTTTTTTTTAGCTTATGCTATTGACATAAGATCACAAAAAGGCCCAAATCCATTAAAAATAGTTATATCTTCCACACAAACTGTTGGAAAATCTTTTAACTACTCTCTGGTTCTAATAGTAAAGACATCAGAGATTTTGCCACTCTGCCTAGACTTTTCTCATCTGAATTAGAAAATTTGGTGCCAAAAAGGTCAGCGCATACACAGACAATATACATGGATCAGCCCCAGTCGTGAAGCTATTTCTAAGGCACAGGTGGGAGCTCAACCTGTTCCTAGCATGGTTGGTACAGGCTCTGGCTTGACTTCACAGTGAGTGTCAGCCCATGGATCTCCCTCTCCAAGCTGAGCACCATTAGTTCAATCTTTAAAGCTTTTCTGAGCTGTTATTTGCTGGACAGTTTATTTATATAAGGTGGGACAACTCATGGCCTGTCTGCTAATTAGGTTTCTGATTTTCAGATAGTTAGCTTCTTTTCCATCTGTCTCTAGGGGTTCCATTGGTTCTTTGTATTGTCTTTCATGCTTCACAGAAGGATGTTTTTAACATGGTCATTAACCCAAAGGCTGGCTTAAAATTTGTTTTTTTCTGTGAAGCATGAAGATCAGCAGGGAAGAGCGAAGCACCTACGGTATCTGGGGAAAACCTGGCAGGTGGTGAGAAGCCAAATCTTCTGCACACTAAAGTTGAATATCTCAGCTGGAGCAAAAGTACAGATGGAATAAGACAGAAAGATAGTGGTAATGTTGTACAGAACTGAAGGTCAGAAAACAGTGGTACAGAATTTAGTGAGCAGCAATGTGACTGGAGAAACCAGGGGAGGAACACATGGCAACACTTTCAAGCTATATCCTCAATCAAACAAAAAAGGTGGTGCAAATATCTTGAAACCAGTATAATTTTAAATTGCAGCAGGTTTTAAACCTAGCATAGTAAATTATGGTAAAACTTAAATGAAGCAATCAATGGCCAACCTCATTTCATTACATGAATCAAAAAGGGTTCCTTAATCTACTGGGCATCAGGATTTTACTCTGAGGTGTTCATTTTGATATTAAAATCAAATGTCATTTTTTATATTAAAAATGACAACACCAAAATTGGGAAAAAAGGCATCTGGAATTAAACCCTGTGTTGTACTTTGCTTCTGAGGGGAGATTGCCAAAGACTAAATGTACTGTGCTAGAAACATGTACAGGGTGACAGGCCATACCCTGTTTTGCCCTATCATTTGTAGATGGTAAAAAAATCATCACCCTCTCCTCCCACCGATGCCAGATTAAGCCATATTATGTGTACTTTGCTACTGGAGAATGAGGGTGGTCAAAAACCATAGAAAGACTCTCACCGGCAATATGGTATTTGCTACTGTAGGTAAGCAATATTCATTTTAAATTAGGGGAGAACTTTGTAGAGTAGGGCTGATGGTTGGACTCTATGATCCCAAGGGCCTTTTCCAACCTGAATGATTCTGTAATTCTATGATTCTACGATTCTATGATCAACATAAATGAAAATGTCACGAGTCAGCTGTTTCTACAGGATAGAGAAACAGCTAATATCCAAAAGCATAAGCCATTAGGAAAATAGACAGCAATGATTTAAATGTGAAGTATTAGCAGCAACCCAAGGGAGAGAGGTGTTGATGGAGAAGAGAGATCAGGTTCACAGGTAGTAGCACTTCTGGAGACTGATATATGAGCATAAGGAGATGATGTGCTATTTCATAGCCAGAGACTACCTAAATGACATAGAAAAGGCTCTTATACCAGGGAATATTGCTGATCACATTGATCACCTGTAACTTTTAATAGGGTTTAGTAGTGTCCAAGAGGATTCAGGGACCGGCCACACACGTACACAGAAATGTCTGGAAGAGAGAAAACAAGAAAATTCTGTTCTGCTTACAACAACCAGACATGCATATTGTACAGCCTGCTTCCATGTCTGGAAAAAATATCAGTGAAGGACATTCGCACAAACAAGACCTTGTAACACATATGTGAAACTGTCATCCTTGAATTGGACTGCTTTGTGGCTTCAAAATGCACATCTGCGGTGAAGATAATATGCAGCTGTAGTCCAGTGGTATATGAGGTGTTACAGGTAAAAAAAAAGAGACACTATAATTCTGGAAGAAAGTTAGACCTTCTCCCTGAGCCTTCTCCAGTGTAAGATGCTAAGCAATGGGGAGGGTTGTCATACTAGGGAGAAGTCCCTAAGACTGCTGGATTGCAACCACATATAGACAGAAACAGAAGGGAAGATTTTCTTGCACCTTGTAATGTGTCACATGAACCATCAGTAATGTGTTACACGAGGCAAAAAGAAGAGAGTATGTATTTCAGCCAGCACTTTTTCCTCCATATTAACTGTTACTCCACCTCTCCCAAAGGATTTGCTCTTTAAAGCGTACTCATATCATCATGCAATTCACCACACACTCTTCATATTGCTCTCACTGCTCTCTTCTTCAACAGCTTCCTGAACACTTAGTAATTTTGACTCTTGACATTTAAGAATCTGTTGTGCTTCAGAAACATGCTAAATTCACCACACAAATCTCCATCTTACCCACCTCACTGCCCTGTCTCCCACTTACTCTCCAGATGGGCCCTGGAAATGTTTTCTCCAAGCTTTCTTTGTATTGCCTTATTTCTTTTTTAAGCTTCCCTCTCTATGAGAAAAACAACAAAGTTTTGCCTCAAAAACTCTATTTTCTTCAAATTTTCAGGGCCCAAACAGTGCCAGACACAATTTTTTAAGATTATATTTATTTTTCACTATCATGGAGCTATTCCCCAGTGTTGCTGTTCACCTGTTTCTCAACCCTCTGCATTTTTTATGGCTTTTCCTCTCAGCATTTAGAAGTCTGGGTGCTTTTTCATGTTCTCATCCTTACCTAAATTTCTCAGACTCAAGTTTGGGTGCTTTTTCATGTCCTCATTATTATCTAAATTTCTCAGACACATTCTGTGATTCTGTCTCCAACAAGTGCTGAAAGTGCATAGAGAGAAAAAGGCCAGTGCAGCCGTTCCTGTCTCCTGCCCAGTGTCCCTAGTGATATTCACACATTCTTCTCTTCAGAGAGGAGACTTTCAAGTCTGTTTTATCCCCAAAACATCATCAGATGTTTGCTTATTCCAAAAATACTCTCTGGAGAATCCTATGTGATAAATCACAATAGCGAATTTATCAATTCTGAGGTCTAGAAAGTTTTACCTTCCTTTATATACTGCTGAAGCCACACAGCATTTTTTAGTCCATTACAAATAACATCTATGAGAAATATGAATAAACTCCAGTGACTGAAGCTGCTAGAGGTCAGGCAGACTTGTCTCCTGAGTTTCAGATAGTAGAAATCAAGACCAAGACAGATTTTTGCACCACTGCCTTTCAGGATGTTTTGGTTTCAATTCATGTCCAAATCCAAACTTGGACTTCTTGAATTTTAATTTTTAGACAATAAATACTCATGCATATATGTTTACACAAATATAACTATATATGCAGACACTCTATATAGGTACAAAGAGAGTAATGACAAGGCACTACTTATTTACTGTTCTTTCCCTAGCAATACCTGGTTGAAGTAGAATATTAATGGGTGCTGGTATCAACAGACAAAGAGCAGGAGAGGTATATTATATGCAGAGGAAGGATTTGTTCCTCTTTTGTTCCTGTTTATTTGGTTATTCATGTGAGCTGTTATTATTTGGCAGCTTATCTTGATCCTGCCGGAAAACAAGTGAAACTTGTGAAAATGAAAACAAACATAACATTCTGCACAAGTTTAAACACATTTGGTTATTTGTGCTGTGTAGCCTGAGCCAAGTAATTTTTAGTTTTGCCAGCGTTTGCAGGCCTACTTCTATATTCACGTTTTGAAAACACTATTAAGAAAAAACAATTCACTGGCTGTGAACATTTCATTGAAATCTTGGTTTTCAGAAGCAGTTAGTGCATGCCCAGAACTTTATTCACTCCAGCAGGAGCTCAAAAATTATCACATTCTAAATTACCAGCTGAAAAACTAAAAAATGAACTAGGTACCCATACCACATTGTCAAAGCAACGTCAGCATTTAATTTTTCACATCTTTCATTTTAACAAATTTTATTTTGATAATATGGTAGATGAACAAAAGCAGTTAATTCTGTGTTTTGTACAAAGGCACGTGGGGAAAGTGCAATTGATATTTCATTTTGGAATTGCTGTGAATAGTGTGAGGAAGGAAGTGTTCTCACCATACGCACAGTTTATGAAAAACAGGGAGGTCACTTTTTCTAAGAATTCTCTAGGAGAACAGATATATGCCCTTGTGTAGCTCCTTTGCTTTAGACATGATGCAGTTTGTTGCCATGTTAAGTGTTCCACTGATTACAAGGCTGAAACAGAGGGACTCCTTTCACTAACTTATCTGGTTAACCACTAGTACCTTTGTACTGAAAAACTACATGCCCGGAGCCAGAGAATGCCCTCATCGTACATTCTAGGTTTCAAAATATAACTTTAGACTGAGCATATGTTATGGTATAAATATATTATTCTGCCCTTTAAGATGCAGAAAAACTTAACTGCTTGTTAATAGCAACCACTGTTGCTATTTTCCCTATAGCTTTATGTGATTTAATCAACTGGAGTTAGCCCTTGCAAATCGCTGCAAGCCAGGCAGGCAAGCTCCTTGGTTTCTGCAGAGCAGTTAGTAGCTGACAAAGTTGTACCTCTTCAGCCTTGTGCAGCATAGCTGAAGCCTCTCTAAACAGCAATTACTTCTTTTGTAAACAGGCACGAAATACAGACTGGCTTCAGCCAGAGAGAACCAGCTTCTATGCATACTCCGGGCCACTTCCCAGATCACTGGTTATAGTTACTCTTAACAGTATGGTGCTGCAGCTGAAACAATAAACCTTGACAGTCTATCTTTGTAGTGGATATTTGTCTCAATCTGTCTCTGAAATGCAGCTAATATCCAGCTACCTGCTGGCACCCTGGTGAAGCACAAACAACATAACCCCTGTTTTTGTTTTTACACAACTGCACTTCCTGTATTCCCAATAAAAACAAAGAAGACCCCCAAAAAAATCTTTTGGGATGCTCCTCATCTTCATGAACTGATTTTATAGAGATACACAGGCAGTGTGGTGCTGGGTCAGCCACTTCAGCTTTAGGAAAATATACAGCTGTAATGTTTAAGAAAGGGAAGCCAAACATCACCTTGCTTTAATTAACCATGAAGCATTTGCTAAAAGGTTACCAGGAGATAAGGCTCCATAAATGAACACAGTTCTGCATCTATTAGTCTACAGAAATTAGTAATAGTTCTATCATCATCTAAGAGAACAAAAAGACTTCTTAATTTCTCATCCCCCTGACACCAACTAAAGTAAAAATCTCTTGCTACTGATAGCTGAAATCTGCCCTCTTGTTGCTAAGTAAAGACAGGGTATTGCCTGTTGCCTGAGATCGGAGTCTACTGTAGGCTACTATGCCTACAATGTCTATGTGATAACTCACAAATAAATATGAGCAGCCACATCAGTCTGCCTGCATCTCCCCCTTCCTCCCAAACCCTCTCAAATGGAAGAAACTGAAGATCATGGCATACCCTCATTATCTAGAGTTGCAAAGCTTAGGGATTGTCTCAAATCATCATTCTCCTCCTTGTGTTGCATCTACCACAGCAGCTTGCTTTGAAGTAAAAAGGCAAGCAAACAAGCCCAGCTGTTGTCAGTGCTCTTTCTGAGTCACTGAGCAGCAGATGCTGAAAGAGCTGTGTTTCTAAATGCAACACCTGCTGCTGAACCTGAGTTTCCAAGCCGTAGCATACAGAAAGATCAACTGTATAGGGATGTACCACTAATAGCCACTCTTAGAGTAAAATAAAAAAGAGACTGTCAGCAATTAATTGTAAGTGAAAGCTCTGGAACCATCACAAAATTTGCAGTGGTCCAGTGGCACAGGATTTCTTTAAAAAGCAAAAGAATTGCAATTATTTGACATTCTTTCTTTTACACATTGTTAGACAAACACTTTGAAGACCACCCTAACTTTTTCAGTGTGTATCTGTATCTGGATACTGGCACAATGGACTTCAAATTCAGTGCTGTCTTAGGCAGATACTTCAGAAAATGCTTTTTCTGGTTGCAAAAGCAACGTATAAAAGAATTAATTCCCTTCTTTATGTACACAATGGTTTACATGGCCATAGTGTAGAACTGCTCACTGAACAGACGCAGGTTAAAAATAAATATTTCTCTCTCTTTCTTTTTGGAAGCAGAGAAGGAAAGGAAACATTATTTGTGAACTGGAATCAATTTATTTGTCTGACATAACAGTGCAATATCCCCAATTATTGTATTGTGTACAGTGTAGAAGTCAATACATTTCAGTACCTGGCAGAAGATGCAAATAGCCAGCACAGGCATTGCTTAAATGGACCCAGGTTCAAAACACACGGGTCATAAAACTATGGCCCTACTTGCACATACTCATGAGAGTCCCATTGCCCCCCCAGCCTCCCTGCTTGCATGGTGACCAAGAGGACTGGCACACAGCCTGGGCAGACTTTTCAGGGTGGCTTCTTACATCTAACTTTCTAAGTCTTTGTTGTATTTTTTGCTACAAACCACCACTGCAACCCGATCCTGGCAGCTGTAAGCATCCAGGGTCTGCTGAATAGAAAGTATTACACAGTAGCCAACACAATGTGTCACTACAGCTCAGGAAACAAGGTTGGCTCAAACAAAATGCTCTTAAATCCTAGGAAAAATGGTTCCTTTTAACCAAAGTAGAGGACGGTGCAGTGACACAGATAAATCTGCTCACCACCTTTCAACACCACAGTTAGCCTGCATCTCCTTTTTTCTCCAAGTATTTTCTTCCCAAAACTTGAATTCCTCCCTTTAATTTCTGTGGGGTTTACAAAACCAAGCTGTTCCTCATCTACACTTTGATCTGAATTGCTGTGAGAATGACTACTGATTTTCATTTACGCTCACAGTTTCTCAGAAGAGCATGGTCTCCCACTATAACAGCCGCAGCCAGTGAATAACGTGCTCCCTAAGAGCCATGGCATGCTACTGGCAAGGCTCACAGTCATGCTGCAGTCTCACAGATGCCCTATGTCGGTTCTATTTATGGTGGTCTAAGGTGCCACCCCTCTGCATCTCATTGCCTTCTGCCAAAGGTTCACATAAGCTGCTGGTGAGCAGGACATACCCTGTGAGGGCTGACGGTCCAGCTGGTGCCCTTGCTCCCATGCACCTCTGCAAGGAGGTTTCCAGCAGGGGCATGAGGATGTGTGGAAACAGCTCCAGGCTGATGAATGGAGCGGACCCCCATGGCCTCAGCATGATGCCAAGGGGAGGAGGATCTCCTGCATGTTCCCACGCGGTGCCATCCCACAAGTGTGGACAGGCAACGGGAAGTCTGCTCTTGAGACTGACGTCACTGCAGCCTTCAAGAAGCATAAGCACAGCCAAGCACTTAAAATTACCCCTATGATTATGTTTTTGATGCTTTGGGGCCATATCACTGGTTGGTAATAGTCCTTGGAAAACTGATAGAAACATAATTATTTACCAGAATATTCAGTTTTGCTATTCAAATCATCTTATTTGTCAACTAAATCATATATGTGACAAGCTGAAATGCTGCATGCCAATCTCTGCCCAGAGTAGTGTGGAGTACACTTGCTAGTTATTTTGGTAGAAAATGAGAGGAAAAAAATGATAAATCCCTGGTCTGTATCGTTGCAGTGTATTTTGTAGCTATTTACATCTGTGTGATATATGTGGCAAACGATGCTAAAGCTAAGGATGTCTTTGTGCTGGTGATAACTTTCCACATTCAGTGTCAGCTCTGATGCATGTCTGTTAACAGGGGAGTCATTGATTGTTACAGGCAGAAGGGGAACATACATATGCTTGTACTCATGCATACATGCATCTGCAAGAAAATAAATAGAAAAAAAAACTAAGATAAACATTTTTATGGCATCTAAATATACTGCATTCAGTATCCAAGCCCAGATTTGCACCCAGTGTAAGGTGACATTGTAACACTGAAATCAAGCAGAACGGGGAGAATTTAGCAAAACCTGACATATTTTCCCAGTTCTGCACACTTGGAAACATAACACTTATCACGGCTTTCTCCTGAGTGGCGCATTTCACCTTTTAATGTCATGAAATACAGAAACATCCCAATAACTGTAGTGTATCTGCACTAATCTTTACACTGTCTGAAACATTTTTTGTATGTGTCCTGACATAAGAACCGCACCAGCTGCTCACACCTGTGGTCTCAAAAAAGAGTATAGTTTTCTTCTGGGTTAATTTTCTGTCTGGGGCTTTTTTTTTTTTTTTTTTTTTTTGAGGGGGGGGGGGGATGTTGTGGCAAGCTAAATAGTAAGTTGATTTCTCCCTCCTCATAAAAATTATCATTATAAGTGCATGTGGGTTTTAACCAGATTCCTTTCATGCTATAGCTCAGTTGTGTGTTCCTAAAACCCGTACCTGCGTTTTTCACCCCATATACAACATTAAGTGCAACTAAGGAGTTACAGGGTGAGTTTACAGACCAGAGCCATACCTCATAAGACCAATGTAATGAATCTGACTCAAATATTTTTGTGGAAATATGTCCTTAGTTCTGAGTGCATTGTTAACAGTGATTTCCTTCAGATTGATTTACTAATTCCATTGAAGCAGCCTATATTGTTATTCCACAAATTCATTTTACTAGTTTCTTTCAGCAGGTTTTTATTGTGTTGCCTACTCACCTTGCAGTAAAAAAAAACAGCACTAATATCAACTGAGATACCAATTAAAGCTTTATGAAAGGATAAAGTATGACAGTACTCATGGGGAAGCATTACTGAATAGGAAACTGGTAATTAATACCCTAATTTGATACAACTGTTCAGCTCTCCTCTGAACCTTGAACTTTGACAGTTTACTGATTCATCGTTGTAAGAAATTATAACACAGGTTAGGAAGCATACCAGGACTAGTCTTAATTTAATACAATGTGTGATGCATTCTTGTCTTAGGGAATTTTAATACACTAAATCAAACTGGTCTCTATGGTAACAAAGCCCACAAGGCTTATCCACCAGTAACTGTGGTCCATTACAGTCAGTGTCTACTAAAGCACTTACAAAGTGAAAGAAGCTGTTTCTATGTGAAAACAACAGCAGCAACAAAATCCCCTGTCTCGTTGTTGTGCAGCTGTGTTCTTCAATTCCCTTTAAAAATCATGTTCTCTCTACATTTGATAAATTATTCCTTCCTTGGTTGAGTCAACCTTTAAAAAAACCCCACGAAACAATTAATTTGCTAAAAACAAACATAAGTTATCTTTTCTGCTTCTGTAAGCATAGAAAAATCAGATGTCATGGATCTGATCTGGAGGCAGCTGGTGATACAGCAGTTTTAAACACTTTCTCTGACTCTGGCCTCTAAAAAGACATTTTTGAAAGCTGGGCAGAATGTTTATGGCATGTTCATAGGCACATAGTTTTGAGTCTTGCAGAATTGCTAAAAAATGAGATTAAATTTGTTTTTTCATTTATACCTTCTAAAGGGAAAAGATGTCAATTTTAAGTGAAGAGATTTATTTCCATGAGAGGTTTGGTAACTGAACTGACCCTCTTCAGGTTTTGCTCAGAGGATCTCAAGTTACATGAAAGCTTGGTGACCCAAGATGACTTCTAAGCTCTAAAGTTCAGGTGCCTTTCTCCCCACACCCTTTGGAGTATCAGCTCCCTTCCCCTGTGTCCTGATTTCCACACTGAAGGCTCTTGAACCCATGGGCTGGGGTGGAATAACTTAAAATTGCAGGAAACGTGATATTTCCTCCCTGACTCTGAGGTGACTCTGCTGCTATTAGAAAAGAACTTTGTGAGCTGAAACTTGGATGTATTGTCTCTTATAGCCTTCTCTCCCGAGTATGTCTTCTACTGGGTGACTTCTACTGCTGCTGGTAAAGATTCTTCCAGCGTAAAGTGTTCTGATATTTCCATGAAAATCTGTGGTAAATTCAACAGCAGCAAATGAGTGTGTGCATATTCAGCACACATCAGTAAACACCACACATTCACAGCTTAAGTCTGGACACATGAAGCTGCAACACATTACATTTCAGAGTTTGAGGGTCATTGTGGCTCTGACTATTCAGTTTCTTTCAGTGTTTGTTCAAAACAAATTGCACATTCTTCAATAATTTGCTTTTTTCAAACCTGGCCCATGCAACTCTCTACCTGATGATGCAGTAAAATGGCATTTTTAAGAGAAATTCATTGGTTATCTTGGGCAAGCTCCTCACCTTTTTGTTTTAAGAGCATATTGGGGTTTCTAAATTCAACTAAGACCTCAAAATCTTCAGCAAATGCAATGATCCAAGCAATCATTTCTACAGACGTTTCATGAACTCTCAGTTTTCTAACATGTCTCAGTTTATGGAGACTTTGCACATTGTTACAAAGGTGGCAGTGCCAATGTGGCTTTTTCCAAAGCATCCTGTCACCCTTTTTGTCAGTTTTAAGGACATATGGGCCTCGGAGTGGCTGCATATGTCTGAATGGGAATGTGCATCTCCGCTGTGGCAGCTATAAGGATATCTGAATAGATTTTGTTTTCAGTTGCTTAAAAACGTGTACACAAACAGAAGTTCATAGTGGTGAGTTAATTTCAACTTCTGTTATGATGCTGTTAGCACTTTTTCCTAAAAAGCTCATTTTTGATTTCCAAAATCAAGAACTGTGATGTACTAGGTCCCTATTGGTGTTTACACACAACAGCATGGTCCCATGACTGCAGTAGGAACCCCTAACAACTGCTGACTTCTCATGGCCTTGATGTGTGTCCCACTGTGGCATCAGAAACAAAAGCCACAAAAAGACTCTGGTGGGAGCCTCAAGAGGACCACTAGAACACTGGCAGTAAGGTTTGTGAATCTGTAAGTGAAGGGTGTCCCTGGCATGGGAGGGAGGTTGGGGCTAGAGTATATTTGAAGTCCATTTGAATACAAACCATTCTATGATATGTGGAAAAGAGATTTGCTCACACCAGTCCCTAATACCTTGCTAATGCTCAGCCTGCTTCTGCATATGAATTTGTGATCTGAAAACACAGGTAGTAGAAAGCAATGATACAGATGCTGGATAGGATTGTAATGTTCTTGAAAGGGTCCCCTGGACAGCAGAAGAATTGATTGCTCATTAGTGTCTTCCCATGGTGAGCATAGTTGAGAGATCTGTCCAGGAATGGGTATTTCCAATCCTTATGTATGAAGTACTTGACATGCAGAGCAGGGATTCTGAAGTGACAGTGGCATTTGTTCAGACATGCTTTCCGTGAACACAGTCTGAATATCCTAGACTAACATCCTATCAACCAACTCTATTTTTCATCTTTTGGGATGACACTCTCAATAGTAACAGCAAAGAACTTGGCATTTGTGCCCGCCCTCACTCTTCACACATAAACAGTTTTGCATGATACTGATTATCTCTCTAGAGAGCTTCTGTCATATAGCATTTTTTTCATTCTCCAAACCAACCGTTCTTCTCTAAGTTGTTTCTGTATTGTATTTCTGACCAGTACAGTTACAGAGTTTCTTACAAACTTATTCTACCCAGCCCTGTCTCCTCAGCAGTGCAAAGAATCTCAATGTGCGCAGAAGGGAAGGCATCTCAGAAGTTACCGTAATAAACAACTAGAAAAGATCATTATTGCAGAATGTAGTGGTAAAGCTGATGACAAGATGAGAGCAAGGGACCCAGTTCTAAAGATTTGTTTGCAAACATACGTTCACATTTTTTTCAATTCTTAACTGTGTGGCTTTCTTGAGTTTTCTAAATTTATTTTATAGAAACTACGAAGAATTCAGACTTTTCTTTTCAGGAAAATAATGTATTCTTAGGAAAATCTTCTGAGAAAGTCAGGACTTCTTCACACACAAAAACCTAACAATTATACTTGAATTTGGTCTGCAAACTGTTATAGTGAAACCAACTCAAAGGTCTGAAGATTTTTTTATATATATGCAGCTTATATGAGATAGAATGAGTTAATATACTTCTGAAGGAAAACAAGTAGGTTGAGCTGATTTAATGACACAAGTTCAAGTCACAGATTACTTTGTACAAAAATATAATTCTATGTAAGACATTGGTTTTTTACTTTCCTTTGCAGTTGCACAAGAATTCAAGAAAAAGATATCTTTTTGAATCTTCACATATACAAAATCTCATGCTAAGAGGGCTTCCACACACAAGATATGTGATGGTGTATGATCTGATTTACATGCCAGTTCAGTATATGCGATTCCAGATCTATCCACAGATGTAAAATTTCCAGTAAAGTGTTTATCAGAAATTTTTAGTAATAAACTTATTGGAGCAACCGCTCTCCACACTGAACAGAAAGGTAGATTAAATCTACAAAATTATGATTTTTTTTTTAATTCTACACATTAACTTTGCAAGTGAATGCAAGTTGGCATGTATCTCTCGATATATGGTTTTAGATAAGGAAAACCTATGCCAAAAGAAAGAAAAGTTACAGCCTACCTACATAACTTGAGAGCAGCTGACATGCAGATAACTTTTGCCATACCTTGGTCCTGCCTAATAAGCATAATGAAACACCAGGACAGAGATGTAACAGCTTCTGGACACCCACGAAATGGAGAGATGTGATTGTTTTTGTAAGAGCTCACAATCTACGTATTAGACCTTACAAAGGACTTGAATAAGCTAACCAAAACTCCAGACATCTGAGGCAAAACTACAAATGAAAATATTTGTATGATTTAGTAGTTACCAAGGGCTCACTTGATTTATCATAATTGGTGCTGTGTTTACAAGGACATCTTCTTTCCTAATATAAATCATTATACTTACAGTTTATATACTGAGGATCTACCTCATACCGCGTGCAACCTTATAAAATTTACATTTCTTATACCTTTTCTGATTTTCCCTAAATACTTTGATCTCTTTCTCAATTTCTAGTAATGATACCCAGATTATTTCTTCTCTCCTAGCTAGGAACCGTGAAGTTACAGTGAATTATGCTGTCAGTAAAACAGTAAATTGTTGTAGAAAGATACATCCTCTTTTTGCTAGTTATCAGCTAAGAGATGTCCTTACAACTACTGGTTTCTTTAATGCTTTTATACACGTTATTGTCAGGCTGACTGACAGTAACAAAGATAAAACAATAAAGAAAAGATAAATAATAAGAAACAGAAAATCAAGAGTACAAACACTACTAGGAACTCCAACGGACCACAGACTAACAGTGAGGATGACGAACATGATAACCTGAATATGAATGAGTTCCAAAGAATTGCAACTTGTTGTTCACAGTTGCATTTATCTACTTGATTTGGGTAATTTGCATAACTGGAAGGTAATTTCCTGCTAAAACCTTGATAAAATTCTTTGATTGCAGTGTGTGTGGCTTCATGCATGTGCTAGTGTGAAAAAGTCAGAAGTATGATAATGAAGTAACATTTGGAAGGCTGTGTACAAATAATGAATAAATAAAATAATGGAAAGAAAGCAAGTGAGAGTGCCCATTTTCTGGAGTCATCCTTTTTAAGAATTCTTGATGAACGTAACTCCAAGAGTCCCAATTCATAAAATATTGAAAATACAATGAAGTCACACTTTTTATATTATATTAATCCATCTTTTGAATAAGTTATACAACCAAAGCCTTGACCAGAAAGGATTATTAAATATTCCATGACCAGTTTGGTAAGTGATGCTTTCTTACAAAAGATGGTTGGAGACAGCTCTTGCACAGAGGGTGCAAAGGCCCTGAAAAACACACTCCACCATACTCAGTTTAAAGAAAAGACTCAGCTATAATCTGACTTAAATAAGATGGAGCTTTACAGTGGGTGGAGAAGACTACAGTCTCCTGGAAGCCTCTTTCATTCATTTTCATCAGACTTACCCTCTCTCTTAACTGCTGAGCTTTGGCATTACTAAACTTGAATCCCTTATAGATCTATCTCAATTTATCTTCCACAAAGTGTCAACTGCTTTGGGCAAGTCTGATGAAAAGAGGAAACAGAAACATAATGTTTCAGAATGAGCAAAGTAAATTTGTACTTTTAACAGCTGAAGCTGCTTGGCACTCAGTTCCAGGGTTTTTTCAGTTGTTTTGTTTACTGGCCACAAATTTTCACAACTATCAGTCACTGAAATGTCAGTGTGGTTTAATTTCACAAATGTGATCAGACTCAGTGATGGGCTGTTAACATCTTTTGCACAGACAGAAAACCATATCAGTTCATCATCTATAATTCCTAATTTTCTTAGGAATTCCATTCCTGAAACAAGTTGCCTATCCTGGGGCCAGTAGCTACTGGATCCTCACCAAACAAGAACAAGAAAAATATCAGCTCATATTGGAGACCCTCTTTCTTGACAGTTTCTTCAGGAATACTTCAGACCAAAGTTATTGGAATGGAACTACTTCTATCTCTCTGGTACAGGGGACTGGTAATTTAGCAGGACTAATGCTAAAGGCTCAAGGAAATTTAAACTGAGGCTACCATGAAGGTTCCTCTACTGTAGATAAATAGTGGCTAATAGTCTTCAACTGTGGGGTTCTTACTTAGTCAACAGTAAGTGCCTGTTTGGGTGCTTAAAAACATTGAGACCAAATTCCATAGCTAGAGCATCAGTCCACAGGCTAGTGATCCAATAGCTGAGCAAAACATCATACTGAAATAAACAGATACTGTCTTAGGAGTTTGAAATGAAATTTGGGTTCACTAAAATACAAGTTAATATTGTAACTGAAATCAAAGGGTCTAAGATATCTTGATTTCATTTGCAGTTCAATCTTGGAGTATAAAAACTCTTTCACTTACTACTAGTTTTGCTACTGACTTGTTAGGTTACTGTGGGTAAACCATTTTTCACTGCAAAAATGAACAATTTTTCTCCTTTTAATATATGGCTTCAGTGAAATTTCTTGCATTCAAAATCAGTACATTTGAAAACAGAATCAATCACATGCCCAGAATTTTTTTGTGTGTTTGTAGGCTCATACAAAACTTTGAGACAAAGTCTCCAGAATAAATTGAAATTTTTCTAAAGGCTCATGTGATTCTTTAGAACAGGACCTCCTGGTCTCAATATAAACCCTTAGGTTTACTTCAGTTTAAGAGAAGGATTTGGTGTTTTTTAAAAAAAAAATATGTTTAATTTCCAAAATCACTTTAAATCCCTGAAAATTTGCATTTTTTTATAAAGGAGTTGAACTGAATGTTAATTTAAAGAAAAATAGTATAAACTGTTATTTCTTCTTGTATTGGATCTGAGCCAATTTCATATATTAAATATAATTCTGGTTCCAGCTGAAATAATAGTTTAATTAAAATGTGGTGTGGTACCTAAAGTAGTTTCATTTTTCCACTTCTTCTTTTTCCACTCTGTCAGTCCTTCCACTTTTCCCTATTCCTTATTTTCTCCATGGTAAGAATGATATTTATTCGGAAATAGCCATATGAACAGTGAAGATAATAGAAACACTTCCTGGGAATGAAGGAAACGGAACTGCTGAAAACACAGTGTAACTGACGTTATTATGGCTTTCTTCTGCCATAGCTGTTTCAGTCAAGAATAAAACCTCTTCTTATCCTAATCAGCAGAAGGAAAAAATATGAAATTATTTTGTCACATATTAAAATGAAAGTCACTAGAAGTTCCCCATTGTAACTTTAAACAATATATATTACAATCCTTCCAGAAGTTACATATCTCAGCCTTGCTGAGATCTGAACACTCAATTGTCTAACAAAGACTTATCTGCATGATAATAAACATTAAGTACATGATTGCTTTCATGTAATAGTTTAGAAGCACTTGATAGTAATAAAGAACTCTTAAAAAAAAAAAAAAAAAAGTGTTGTCCTAAAGCAACAGTAACATTAATATGAACTGAAGTTTATCCTCTTGTATATAAAGGCTCTTTGGGTATGAGGATTTTCTCAAGTTAGGGAGATTGAGAGTATAGCTGAGACATTTGTTGACTGAAGAAAATTTAAATAATAGAATATGATCTCATTATTATAGAGTATTACCTTTCATCTGAAGTATTCATGTATTTCTGTTTTATGAAAGTACTCAGAACTAAGGGTTAGCTGGATTTTTGAAAACATGCTCAGCTATGTGACAAAAGAAACATACCTACTAGAGATGTGTCAATAAGTCATAACCACAGCTCTACAAAGTCATGCTTCCTCTGACTTGCCCAGCCTGCTGGTTAATAAAGCAAAATCAGTAGGAAAATTATGCTTCATGATATCTTGCAGTTGCAAAAACCACTGTACAGCTTTAGACTTCAGACCTAGTTGTGAATTGATGTGCTAACTCTTTAATGAGTGACTGAGCACCAGGCTTTAGGAAAGGTTAAGAATTCACACAAATTCCTCTCTTCCCAAAGATAACTGATGGTTTCACTGTCACAACCTCTTCAGACAGGAAGAATCTGGAATATACACCCTGGTTTTGTCAGGATTAAGACGTACACTGACAACTGCAGTCTATAAATCTACCAGAGTAATGAGTGTAAGCCTGCAAAAAGTGGTATTTCCTGCATTTCAATGCCACACTTTCTGTAGTTTGGTTACTACAAAGTAGGTTTAAAAATACACATATCTATACTATCACGTTGTACAGTAATCATTTGATGTGTGATTGATTTTTAAGCACCCAAACTAACATAATTTCTTGTCATTAAGTAAATCTTTCCATGATTTAGCTTTTAGAACATTACATTCTGATACAAGATTCAACAGTGTTACATTTTTTTTGGAGGCGAGGTAAATTTCCAGTATTTACTCTTTCTGTTAAAGTTTGAAAAACAGAAGAACTGCTTCTCATCATACCTTGGCACTACCGTTTTTAAGCTTGAAGCAGGGAGTCTGAAGAATAAGGTGAGTTATGAGTGAGAAAGGAGGAGGAAAGGGAATGAATTTTATCAGACTGCCTCAGGCCTTAGGAAAGATTAGTTGGGATTCATTGTGAGGACAAGCTAAGACCCTTATTTAATTTCCTGTAAAGCTGCGCAGCTATTTTATTTACCTGATTTTTCACATAAGAAAATGACTCAAGCACACTGCACCTCACAGCCACACGAGTCCATCAGAATCAAACCAGACTGTTGACTTCATCAAATATACAAACAATGGAGTCATGATAAATACACAAGATTGCTGTCCACACACTGATGCATTATTATTACATGCAGTGCAATGAGGTATCACATTACACATATACAAATAATTTTTCTGCTTTATGTTCTTCTGAAATCTCTTCCTCAATTGCTCCCTTCTCCTGGGAAGTGCAAGGTTTTGAAAATATATCCAGCATACTTTGAGGCCATCCAAAGAAGGTAAACAATTATTTTGATATTTCACTTCATTTCTTTGTAAATGAAATGCTATGCTACAACTCACAAGAGCATGCTGAGTACACACTGGAGAGCAAAAAGAAAATGTTGCCCTGTTTATTCTTCATAAATGATTGAATACGTTATTTCATTTACCTTACCTTACATTTTTCTCTTTGAAAGTCAGTCTACCTAGCCATGCTGTAGTATACATTCAAATGGCCACTATGTCTTCCTTTTTATTGTACAGACCTACTGGGCTTAATCTTGGCCATCTAAGACATGGTTAGCATTGCTTAGAAGAATAAACAAAATTCTGGAAGAATGCATTTAATAAAGCGTATTTCTCTATAGAGTTGATTCTAAGCAAAATTCCTAATATTTTCCTAGTGAGGGCTGTAAACCTGACAGTGCTGCTATTCTATCGCTCATACAAATTATAATTTCCTGTCAATAATTCATGTTTCATTAACAATATTAAACTGTTACCAAAATAAAGTTTCATGGTGTTAGCTGCTATACTGACAATACACGGAATCAAAAGAAGTCTTTGTTTCAAAGATCATTAAATAACTACTTGATTTTATTGAATGCTGTATTAATATTTGTTTCAGCTAAAGCCAGGCTTAAATTTGCTAGTAAGAAAAAATCTGTTTTGAATTGTGCTGGATCACACCAAAAATGATAATCCATCAGTCATGCTAGCTAGATTAGCGATAGAGTAATGGACTGCTACATTCTATCGCAAATTCTCCTCTTTAACATTGTGTTGAATGCATTTACTTTGTTTCCTGAAAGCACTTAGGGCTGTTTTGAGATGAATTTAATATCTTGTTGGCAAAATACATCCAGCAAAATACATAAAGTTGTACAAAATTTAAGTAGGTGAGTAATCCCCCTCAGCTACCGTAGGATTTCTAACATGCTGAAAATTAAGCACATACTTAAATCTTTAGCTATTTGGAAGTCAGTCGCTACAGAACTAGACTGTTAGTGTGCTTACTACAATGCACAGTACAGTTTTAAAATGGCCAATATATTCGAAGCTGGACAATTTTATTTTATGAGTGAAATCAATCAACTAAAGTAAAAGGCAGTGAATGCTTGGAAATTATTTTGAAGAGAAAGCTTTATCATGTTTTTCTCACTTCACAGATCTTCATATTATTATAATCTTATTATTATAATCTTAAAGGCTCTTCCCCAATTACCACTGCTAACAGCGCAAAGCTGTCCCTATAGCGCAGCATTCTCCATTTTGTTCTGGATTTGTATACTTTACAGTTTCTATTTTTTCCCCTTGTATTTGAAGTAGAGGGCCTCACACACATAACATACTTTTCTAATGCCCTTGATCAGGGTCTACTGAGTTTTAGCTGGGCAAAATAGATTACCTGTGCATGCTTAGAGCTTCCTAGAATGCTCTCCTCAGGCTCTTGTACTTCCTTCCCTTTCACTCATTTTCTCTGCTTGTTCACAGCACTGTATTATTCTGAGAAAAATATGCTATTTTAGCTATCTAAGCTATAGCTAGGAAGGCTGGGTGTGACAGATATGGGGAGGACTACAAGCATTTTAATGAGATGAATGCCACTTGTCAAAACTTTCAGGTTTTTCTGTGCAAGCTGTCACCAGAAATTTCAGGGCACATTAGTAAAGAGAAGGAAGAAGGGACATGCAGTGGTTCTGCCACTTTCCAATGGTTCCTCACTGATATAGGATCCAATTAATCATCAACGACAAATTATACTGAGTACAACTATCTGGATGTAAATGGTGCCAAGGCATGGTCCAGCTTTCAAAAATGAGGAAGATGGCCATCTCCTATGAGTCTATGTGAAAGAATCCGATCTGATCTCTACAATTTCAGGAAGCGATAATAAGTTCATATATATCCTAGGACCAACAAACTCCATTAATAAGTGAAGTTCGGAATCTGATATTACTAACTACAGTACAGGAAGCTGAATAATGAAATTTGATTATCGTTTACAAATGTTCTGGAAAAGAAGTGGCAAAAGAGAAGATCAGCATTATTTAGAATTGTCTAAAGGGTTGTGACTAGGAAACATGGGCTTGAAAGAAAAAAGGAAAATTAAGGAAGCTATTAGGAAAGTTCACTAACAGCCCAATCCATTGTTTTGTAAATATTCTGCTACTGGGAACTTTTGAGATATGTAAAGGAGGTATAGAAAAAAGAATTTGGTTTGTAATGTAAGGCACAGTGACATGTTGGCAGAAGGAGAGCCAGTAACACCAATAGCCTTCAGCTTCTGTGATTCGGAATGAGTTTGCATTTTCTCATGCACTCAAACACTCTGAAACAAAGGAAGAGGTACCATGGGAAGTTAGGACTCTTTAGTGCAAATTTCACAGGGTTCTGCATATACTAAAATATTCCACTAGTCACCTAGATAACTACACAGTAGGCATTATATGATATGCTGTACATAAAGCATTGACTCTTTTGAGGTAAAGCCTGGGTTTCTGAAGGTTTTTTTCAGTGACAACTCTTACGTATATACCTGTGTTTCTTTGTCTTTTTCTGTTATAGGAACGCTGCTCTGACCAAACTACTTAAATTCAGGCCAAAATACACTCTAATAATTCTCCATGAAAAGTGTGGCTTCCAGTTATTCCAGCTAGATTTCTTTGCAAGGTTCAGTATCTTGTCTGGCAGCAAGACTGCAGCCATACTAGTTCACCTAAGGCTGAGAGCCCATTAGATCTCCTGTGTTAAAACAGGTCAAGCCAGGTCATTACTTAAATAAGAGAACAAGAAAGATTTGAGTCACTGTTCTACTAAGTGTCATCCTTTGGATGATGAAAAAAAAAGAGTTTCTTTTGTCACTGACAATCCTATAGCAGTTGTGAAATTATGGTCTATTAGACCTGGCCAAATTTCAGTGAAGATGATTACCTCTTCGCTACCTAAAATTCCTTGGGATTTCAATTTGATATGGTCTGTCTCACTTCCTTTTGGTCCATTTCCATGGTGGGTGAAACCATCCCTGCATACAGAGTTTAGAGAGATCCATGAAAGTGGAAGTATATTCTATTATTAGGTTATTTCATCCTAATTTCTTGGGGTTTTGTTTGTTTGGTTGGTTTGTTTTGTTTTGTTTTGTTTTGTTTTTCCACAGCACAACAGAGTTGATAAGCTGCTGAAGCAGACTGGGCCTGCTGTATAACTCTGGGAAGAAGATAAAAAAATCTAAATAAGCTTCTCCATCCAGCTGTTGAATCAGAAAAATGTTAGGATTACACCCTCTCATATTTCAGGAAAATGTCTGCTCTGCTTTTTTTTGGGTTCTTATTCCTTCATCCTCTAAAAATATAGGCCATACAAGTACTATTCAATAGCTTTACTCCAGCTTTTTTTTTCTTCCCCCACACCCCATTATTTGCACACATTTTTTGAACTCGTTTTTGAAACCTTGGTTATGTTGAATAGTCCTTTCTTTTTTCTTCTACTTCTCTAAGAAAATAGGCAACAGGAGGGAAATTTCCTTGCATAAAGACTTCGAAGTAAGCACACAGAATTCTCTTGCTAACAACTAGTATTTAAACCCTATTTTAGAGAGCATACCAAGGGCAAAAAATAGAGGAAGGAGGCATGCCCTTAATATTACTCCCAGTCAATGACTTCTTGCCATCTATTTTGTCTTGTGTAAGACACAATATAAAGCAAACCGGAGGCTATTGCAAATTATATCAATGGCTGGGGTTTAGATGCTTTAGGATCAATGAAGGATAAAGATTAATTCAGGTTGCCCTCAAGGACAACAGAAACTGACTTGAGTATTACATCAGAATACGAGTTACAGCTTTCTGCTGAGGGTCTGGCACTGAAATTTTGTTTAGTTTTCTCTTTCTTTCACAAACCTCTTGAACCACTTTAAGCACATCACACTCCTGACTCACCTTTCCCCTGTTTACAAGCTGGGGGAAGCAGTGGAGCTCTACTGCCTCTCCTTCAATACTTGTCTCTTCTGTATTGTCAGCCTGGAATGCAAAACTTAAGTACTTGAGTAAGTAAACTCAATTTTTCTGTAACTCATTCAGTCTGATCTTGCCCCACATAGCAGTACTTTAATAAGGAAAGTGTTATATGGATCATTACTGCTTGATATTATCTTAGGTTTTGGCCGTTCTTTTTCTCAACTGTTTTCCTACTTATAAGTGTCTTTATTGAATATTAGTCATGCTGTTTACTTCATTTCATACTATGCAGCTAAATGCTTTTTGCTACCCTAATTGATGCCAAAAATGAACAGAAATGTGAGCTTCTAATGAACAGAAATGCGGTCTTCTAGAGACTTAATTGTAATTCTGCTGAGAAATTTACCGTATTTTTGTCACTGTTATTAGCTGAGACATTTTTAACCAGCATGGAAAAGTAGTAATTGTACTCTGGTGTTCAACATTCCACTACAACTCTTTTCCCAGTATGACTGGATCATGTTTCCATGGTCTTACCAAGCTTAACATGTGCTCATGGAGACTTAGTCCAACTGTAAGATCTGAAAAATCTGAAATAGTTTAATGCAATCTTGGAATTTCTTTAGATCATTTGTATCTTTTCAAGCCCTATTAAACATAAGTGATTTCAGAAGTGTCTTTATAAGGACTTACACAGGGAAGGAACATTCAAAACCATGTAATGATTGCTTACTTTAAAGGGAATATATGTATATAGAAAGAACAATAGGCAGTGATTGTGTTGGAATGGAACAATGCTTATACCTAACAGCAAAATGTAATCAAAGGGAACATTTGCTCTTGAGAGATTTAGTACATTCTTTGCTAATGTAAATTAGCATAACTTCATTAAAACCACTGGAGCTATGTTGATTTAAACTCACTAAGACTCTTTGAGTACTTCAGCTTTTGTGTATCTAAGAAAGAAAAGCAGACCTGGAACTAGCATGTCAGTATCTTGCATGTTAGTATGTTAATATTTGGGAAGCACAAATGTGGAATCAGGATAAAATGTTTTATCCTGAGTTTTATGTCCTTTATAGGAATGTCAGAAAGAAAATAAATACACTTTTTCATGCTGTTATTGACAAATTGAAGAAGAAAAAAAGAAAAAAAAAATTGAAGCCAAGCTTATTTCTGCAGTACCTTAAAGGAAGATTTCTGACAACTCCAAGAATTTTCAGGTATTGTATTCTAGTAGTTTTAGGTAAGAATAAGAATTTTGGTGACCTTGCAATTTAAGTGACTTTACCTGCAGCAAAACAAAGTTAAAGCAAAGCAGAATAATTTGATTGAAAGCTATATAGCACATACATTCAACAGTCAAACCACTGGGTGATCTCTAAACAATTCATGGCAGATAACATGGCCACATGGCCATTTCATTTATCTATTTGATTCTCAACAATCTCTATAATTCTTCAAAAAGAGATAGAGCATCTAAGAACAAGCATAACACTCTATATATTTAGCTAATCTACATTCTCCTTCACAGCTCCATTTATTTACATACAAAACTACCACAGTCCCAAGGACTACCTGAGGAGTGGAAGGGATTGGATCCACCCTTCCTGTGAATGCTGAGGCAAGACAGTCACCTATTAACTTTAAAGTTTCAAAAGACCATCACATCATTTTGCTGATACAGATCAGGTGAGAGAGAGAGAGAGGGGGAGAGAGACAGACAAGTGGAGAAGGAACTTAAGTATAAACTGGCAAAGTCCACCAAAAGCAATACTAAAGTTGTGATTTAACCCTTTTTATAATCTGACCTTTTTATTTTCTTAGATGAGAGCGACTTTGTCATTAGCTCCTGCTGAAGGCTGTGCTTGAAGTCACTCTCATGCTTCCAACACTTTTTTTTTTTTCTTTCTCTTTTTTAAGTAGAGCTTTCAGAGAAACCTAGTTTTATTAATTGCTCAACCACCATGTGACAGTGTACAGACTCTGCTCACAGAGCTGAACACACTAGCTAGTAAAGTGCAGCAAGAGCTTACATGGGGAAGGGCGGCACTGTACACAGAAGACCTCTGTGAGTCAGGTTAATTGTAAGGAAAAAAGTAAAAATAAACGATTAAATTTGTAGCAACTTGAGTAACATCAATAACTTTATCCTCATTTTTAGCTCTTGAGATACAAGGGAATATAAAACTATCATACTTTTTCCACTAGAACAACCTGTAAACATCTCTTGTCAAATCCTTGCCCTATTTAGGGTCAAATCAAAACAGAAAAGGACCTCTAATTCTTAATCGGAAAGAGTTTGTTCCTCTGTTTACCAGGTTCCTTTCCATTCCTATTAATTGTTCAGGAGAACTCTAAATCCAGTAGGCTTTATGGATGCCTTTGCAGGACTGACATTATCATATAGGTCCAGATGTCTCAAGTACCAGATTTTTCAAGCTTAACTAAGTGATTATACGTTTCCTAAATTTGTCCTTCCAAAATTCTCCTTATTGATTTGGTAAAGCTTCTACTTGAACACTTCTTTAAGATGCTTGGTTTTTTTCATTATCCAGTATCAGATTTCTGAAAGATGAAGGTGGCAATCCCTTTCTTTAATACAGTGGATCCCACTGAGTAGAAAAGGTTGAACAATCCATTTAGATTTGTTTAAAATTCTGCTAGCCCTTTTGTCTACAAAACTGTCTGTGACTTAATTTTAGTTTTCTTTTTTACTTATAGAATCAGCCAAACTGTTTGTCTAAATGCTATGAGTCATCTGGGAGCTGTTCTCTCTGACCGTTCACTGCTAGCTATTTGTGCTGTCACATTAGATGACAAGTTTTTATTGGAAGTGAAATAAGATCAACTCCTTTATTTTTTCATAACAGAAGCTTACCAAGGAGCTGTGTGACATTTGTTCTCATGCTCTGTGAGCACTAGGGTGTTTTTTATGCTTATAAACCTAATGATTTTTTACCAGAAACATTTAAGTGTTTAGTAATACTCCACAGACCTTCACTGCAAACCTGCACACAGCCATAGAGTGCTTAAAAAAACCCCATGAAATTTCAAACCATGCAAAGGGATATAGTGGCAGAACTACTCGGACTTGCAATTGATATAATAGAATTGGATTTGAATGAGCTTGGCTGCAGAGGTTTGGGAAGAATGGGATTAGCATTGGTAAGAAAATTGGACAGAGACCTTAATTTCATTGCTGGTACCATGATACCATGACAACTATTATAGCTTCTGGAACCATGCCTGAAGCAGGTGATTTCTTTTATGCTTTGGCATAATGTTTGGTAATACAGTCAACAATGCTGTTTTATCGACTGTCACCATCTTTGTCTTACCCCAAAATAACATCTCAGTATGATTTCAGCAGGGTTGTGGAGAGGAGTATCCCATGAAAAGCAGCTAAGTGCATCAGACAGCACCAGGAGGACCTCAGCTGGAATACCAGTGGGGCACTGTAATGTAGAGGAGACAGATCAAAAGGCAAGTTCAGAAGAGAGTCACAAGAAACATGCTCAGAAGCCTAGAATTTTTTACTTATAGAGATTAAAAGCCATGATAGTAATCAATATTTTTTTTTAAAGGGAATAGATATATAAACAGCTGCGGCTAAGAAAAACTGGAATAATCTCTTCATAGCATGTAAAGCAAGAAATAAATATATAGACTGGACTTTAGGAAACTGCTTTCTTTTGTAAGGATATCTGAGCAATAGATAGAAAGAGCTAGACATTTTAACCACAGGAAATTTCAAATTATAAATTAAAATTGTCAGGAATCACATTGTTTAGAATAATCTAGGAAGGACTATGTAGCTGATTTCCTGAGACTCTCAACCTTACTTCTGATAACATGTGTAGTATGGTACAGATAATCATTCCACACTCAGATTGATGACTTCAAGGAAGAGGTTGCCCCTATATCTTAATCTGTTCTGAGAACGCTTAGAAGATGAAGAATACAGAAATTTGTAATTCTTTAGCAAAGAAACAGAGTAGTCTTGTACTGCATTGAATAATAAACATATAGGCCTGCATGATGTGTTGCTTCTTTGCCCTTATGTCCTTGTCATTCAATACAAAAGCAGAGTGAAAATAGCTGAACACAGGAGAGAAACAGAAGGACAGAATTCATAAGGAAACTAACATTTTGCTTAGGTGTGGTTGGTTTCTTTAACCTAGTGGGAGCTTTAGTAACAACAACCATGCGTTTTCTGCTAAGTAAAGTTTCCTTCATAAAACTTTTGAAGCGCAAATTTTCAAGAACTGCTGTAACTTCTTTTATGAAATTTTCTTTTCAGAAGACAGAACTAGGGCATTTCTATTCCCAGTTTTGAATCTGCTCTTTTCAATTACTATATTAAATTACTACACCTATGTGTGTATCAGTTTCCACGTTGTATGTGTGCTCTATGGAATGCCACAAGAATAAATACCTCAAATACTACAGGATGTCCTGCTGAAAGTCAAAAAACTGCAAACCACTGACAATAGCTTCCTCTATTTATTAACATAATCCTTTAGTACTCAGAGCATCTTAGCCTTTCTCCTCCCAAACTAGAAGTTAGGCAGTTATTTAGGATGGGATTTTCAGGAATGCTCAGAATGTTTGTGCTTTCATTGAAACCACTACATAAGGAGGAAAAAGTGGAAAGGGAAAGTCTTCTGATAATACTATCTCTTGAAAGCAACCTAATTTGCCTACAGTGCCCTTTGGGCTTCTACATTACCATGCACAGCAAGAGTGGGGCTGCTCCATGAGCAAAGGACAAGCCAGAAGCCAAGTCTGCTGCCACTGCAGGCTGTGCTGTCACCTACTGGGTACAGTCCTGCGGGGTCTGACCACCGAGCAAGAGGGGGACAGGTAATGGCCACAGACAGAGGAAGTGATGAAACAGGTCCAGGATCCCTCCAGCCCAGTCAGGGGCAGCAGCAGATATGGCAAGAGACAGGCTGAAGACTATGCTACAGCACCGATCCATCCAGAAGGCAGGGTAGGAGACTGGCACTCCTGTGGTGTTGCTCAGAAGGGACTCACCACCCCAGGCTGAGATGAAATGGGTTTCCCAGGCCCATGGGCATGGGGTGAGGGGAGGCCTGAGAGGGGCTGGTAAGCACACTCAGGGCCATAAGACCTGATACAAAGAATTTAGAAAACCTGTAATAGTGTGTTGCTACTCCATATAACCAAAACTTTGCTCATGTATTTCAACTATGATCTTTTCATCCTTAAAAGAATGCTGTGCCCTGGGAAACTGCAAGGTTTCTCAAGGGCACTAGAAAGCAGCTATCTTAGCTGAATGAAGAAATTCAGGAGAACTGTAATCTGGACCATTAACTATTTCTAATACATCAGCAATGTTTCACTGATGCATTTGGGTTTTCCATTATAAGTGTATCCTCCCCTTACCCCCTCTCCAGGATGTGAATCCAGTTTTATTAGAGCGTGAAAAATATGTCCTCTTCTGCAGTGATGTGGCTGAGAGGAATAAAAGATGGCTCTGATGATATATACTCTCAATTGCACTAATAACATCTCATTTTTTCACTACTCACCCTGTTGCCGCTGATAGAAGTGTTTCTGCTACTGCTGTGAGGCGTCACTGTGATTATTACTGTTCCCTTAGTGTCTTTTATGCTCTGGGATGCAATCCAGAAAAGCATTCTGTTTCAGGAGATTTACGTGGCCAGATTGCACAAAGAAAAATGATAACACGAACAGCAGCCGTATTTTTTACAAGGACATTTTTACAAGTAAGTCTAAGAAATCATGCCAGAAATATCCTTCCTTGTCATACATAGTTCAGTAACTCTAGAGCTAGCCCAGCTTTTGGGTTTTCTTAACCCTGAAATCAAAAAGTTCAAATTTGGGTCATAGTTGAATAATCTATTAGCTACTGATAAACTGAAGATCAACAGAACCTTCCAACAAAAACATATAGTTTCATTTCTAAAAATTTTGACCCATTTAAGCTCTCTGCCTCAGCTGACATAAAATCCACTGACCTCCTAGATACAGATGATATTTGCTGGAGCAGTATGATCACGTTTTCTGTGAATATTCTAGCTATTATTTTGCGCATTGTGACCAGTATCTTAGCAGGAAACTGATAATTTTTAATAATCTTTTTTAAAACTTTCAGTATTTTGAGATGTTTTTAAATGTTCCCTGTCAGCCCTTGTGATTTTATAGTTTGACAGCCTTAAGTGCACATATGGCATTCACATATATATATGTCATTCCACACCTGGCTTCCATTTTCAATCTGCATTTTAACTACTGTAGACTGTTTTGGTAAATAATTAAGGGAGATCTCATTCCTTATAAAAAGGATAATGTTCCTTCCTTACACATGGACATTACTATTCTTTTTCTAGCCCTTCAGTATTTTTAAAGAACTTTCTTTTACCAATGGGTTGCTACCAGATGCCATTTTGTCCTTCAGAAACAATAAACCTCATCAATCTTTTTTTATTATTTAATCTGAGACTAAAATATTATCTTGGCCAGAATTAAACTATGATCTATCATACAGCCATACTCATCTGCATAAATGTACCTGTAAACCATTTGCTTCTTGCAAATACTATACCAACAACTACATTACATATTTCACATTCTCATTTTACTTAAACTGGTCTAAATTAGAATGAACTAAATCGACTGCACCATTCATCATCACTGCAGGATTAATGTCTTTCACCATTGTAAAACCTAAGCAATGACAATAGTCCTTTAGCATTTTATAATTTTGCATAATGGAATAGAAAAGAGAGAGAGAGCGCAACTAGTGTAAATTATGTATTGTATATAATAGTGCTTAATTGATACACCAGTCATACTTTAACATCTTGTTTTCCCAGGAAATATTATACTAAACTGATACTGGCAAAACCTGGCTACAAAGCAGCAGTGATAGCAGTTGGGGTAAAAGAAGCAACAGCTTGCTCATCTAATGCAGTCTTAGCAAATGTAACAAGCTGAGGAACTTAAGAGAATGAGGCCTATATTAAAGTACATAACCATCTGTGGGACTGTTTTCTTCTTTTTGCTCTGCCCTTGTGATACATTAATTGTGCGACTGTATCCTGGCCTCAAGGAAGGATTTAAAATGTTCTGATAAATGTCTGACAACATACCATTTTTATCACCAATTTCAAATCAGGATCCTGAAATTGTCCATGATCCTTAACTCACTTTAAGATCAAAGAATGTATTTTACAAAGGTGCTAAGGGACTATGTGCTGAAGGACAACATGCCTCTTTAATTCAAAAATATTTTCCAAACAGTACCATGGTTTTTTTGGATTACTACCTAACCAGGCAACTGTTGTTTAACTGTGGAAATGACTGTTGTATTGAATGAACATGTTTTCTTTGAAGAGGATGTGTCCTGCCTGCCAAATTGACTGGGTGTGTTCTCATGTGAGCCAGAGGTGTGGCCCAAGCTCTGCTCTGGGCAGGGATGCTCCTTCCCACAGCAGGCACCACAGGGGCGCTCAGACTCGCTTGCATCTCCATGACCCTGAGCAGTGGAAGCAGGTCTTGGGGGATGACGTTTGTAGAACTCACAGAATCAGCAGCTCGGCCCCTGGCAAATGCTCTGCTTGTGCACTGATATCTCTTTGAAGGAGAAACTGTGTAAAGAAAGACGCTTTGAGAATACTGCTTGTTCCAAGAGGTTTCCTTTAACTCTCAGCAGCTAGCATGATTTTGAAAAAAATCACATGAAGACCAGTAGCATGCCATGAACATGCACCAAGTTAGTTCTGATTTATAATAAATGATCTAGGAATTTACAGCAATTAACATGATGTTCTCACTCCTGGGAATTGTTATTGCTAATACTGACACAATTGAAGAACTTGTATTTTTGCTATCCCTAAATACTTGTATTGAATAATTCCTATGACTTATACTGTGACTATAGGTATATGTAGAATCAAATAAAAAAGAATCTACCCAGAGAAATCTCTCCCCTCATTCTTCAGGAAAAAAGAAGAGACTACATTAGCAAATAATTATTCCCCCTTTCCTTTTCCAGAACTAACTCAAATGAAAGCTAATGTGACTAATAAAGTAATTGTAATTGAATGATACGTTTCAGGTGTGTCAGAGTCTTCCCAGAAACTCAGACAATGAGTTCACATTTACGTCTCCACATTTTGAATTACTTCTTTAATCGGATGTGCTACAGCACATCCGATTTGCAGCACATCATTCAGAATGTAATGGGGATGCAGAAACGTGTGATGGCTTTTAAGAGAGCCCTAGAGAAGTGTTCTACAAAGGGTAGATCAGTGAAGCAGTATAACGCAAATTTATTGCTGTCATACCAGTCTACTCCTCAGTCTCCAAACTTAAAGATGCCTAGGGAGCTGTTTTTGAAAAGATAGTTCCACATAAGCTTTTCATTAGCACTACATACCTCCTCAGCATGTTGACTAAAGGGCAAATTAAACAGCAACAAAAAAGTCAAAACTTATTTTTCTTGTAACAGACCAATATCTATATCCTGAATAAAACAATGCTACTTACCAAAGAGTAGCTAAAGATTAGCAATTTGGAAACATCCTCCACAGGTACTTATCCTCTGAGGTGTTCATCTATATATTTTATCTAGTAACTACCTGTGTCCAAAACACATGAAACAGTCCACCGAGTAGGGAGCAGAACTTGGGACTTTCTTTTGCTCAGAGATCACTAGGCAATAAATTGAAGGTTTCTCCAGCTCTCCACACACTTTTCATGAGACACTAGAAGGTCCAGTCAGTACAGTTCCTTTCCCCAGAGCCTAGAATCAACTGGAGGTTAAAAGTCCCGCTACAGGTGAAGAAGTGACTGTGATTTTCCTCAAAGACAAGTGGTAATTAAATTCCACACATCCTGGGGAAATGATCAGCCAATGAGTAATTGTACAGAAACGGCAGCACCTCTGGCTGTACTTCAGAAAGGAAAAAGTAGCAACTTCCTACTTCTCCTGTGCTCTTTCCAGCTTTGTTCTCAAAATAAAAACTAATCCCAGTGTTCCCAGAGTCTGAAAATTCCTGGATTAAATTTTATTTAAAGCCTGGAAGTTTTATACATTGCAATGCTTAGGTCCCTTATTAGGTCTAATCCTTCATATATCAGCCTATGAAAAAATAAAAGTAATATGTATTATGCTACAAAAGACAAATAAGAAAGTTCTGTAAGCATAAGTCTGACTGGGATGAGTATAACTCCCAATGTGGTCCAGAAAGGAAGATGAAACAAGTAGACTAATTAAGCACTCAGAACTAGTTACATTTTACAATCTAATTACACATCTGATTCTGGACCTGATGTAAGACACCAAATGATAAACTTCAGTGAAGACAAAAGGAGGAAGGGCATGAGAAACATTACCCTGGTACCAGATAGCTTGGGGACCAGAACAAAAGACTGACAAATGGGACTCGCTATTTCAGGATATCTACCTAATGGAGCAGAACTACAGGAAATAAATGAAGTTGGAGGCCTAAGGGTAAAAATGAGTGATATCAGGAAAATGGAGATAAAGTGTGAGTTTGGCATGCTCTTGCAGGATTAGACTGCAAATATTAAGGGATCGTTTGTTAATCCCTAATTATTCCATTATGTACATTACCAGTAATGCATTGGTTACTGTTGCTATCATTACCTTTTTCATCTGAGTGATTATTTGGACTATCAAGATAACTATTGGAAACTACAGCATCAAATGCAATTTAAAGTGGAAGGGCTAAATGAGCAGGTTCTTCAAGTCTTTCTTTCATGATAATGTCTTCATTCCTTACATCATGTTTAAAGGAATGAAGATTTTATTCTTGCTCTGCGGTTTTGTAAGCATTTAGAGCAATTTCTCAATTTCTCTAATGCAAATCAAGTATAACAAGGCACCAACATAATTTCTTATCCAAAACCACAGAATATATTTGTACCAATGGTCTTGTACCATAGCTCAATCTGGAAGATACCATTCAGCCTTGAAAATTAATGAGCATTTATTATATACCAAATTGATTCTAGTCACCAGTCCAATATCTCAATTTTACAAACCTTTAAGTATCTACCATTTTCTAGCAGAAAAAAAATCCAAATATATGTTCCCTCCTTCCATTTGAAAATATATTCACAGCCCTGAGATTCTAAGTATTAATTTAATCTCATATTCTCTTACTGGAAATGTATGTCATTAGAAAACTTGTAAAAGCAGGCACTTGTTCCTAGTTTTTTATAGGTAGGATGAAGCTAAAATACTTTTGGTTTCAGAAACTAATTTTAGGTCATTGGTAGACATTTCCAAAATGCATTACTTAAAGTGGCTTTCATGTGCCAGCTTGTGTTTAGTTACCTACTACGCAGGGTGCTAGTCAGGCAATTAAAAAAAAACATTTATTTTTATGGGTCACTCCTCCTTTTGATTAATGATTAGTGAACAACAGGAAGAATAAGACATTGCATTAGTAATTGAAACTGTTTTCTGTGTGTCTTCAAGCAATAGACTAATTTAAGAATAAGCATATCTATTTAAATAAATATCTGTTATTGTTAGAAGTATGCTACTCTTCATTTTATCATGTCTGTATGCTTACTCAAATATACAACAATATGTGCATTTCTGTATGCATTGTACAGAGTAGTTTATATATTATCCTGAGGAAAACATATTGCTTCGATTAATGTACTTTGGAAGGACTCATTTTATACATGTATTCCAAGTCCAAAGACTTTTACAGTTTTATGCAGTACTAAAATCCACTAAGGAAGCACAAAAGAAATATGTATATATAAAAACACAGTTTCTTTTCAGTCCTTTTGCTGAGCTTTAGCAGATATGCAAGTTGGAATGAAAGATACTCTAGGAAAAAGAGTGAAAATAGGAGAAAGAGTATAGTCCTTTCTGTCAGGTAGGGCCCTAACCTAGCAAAAGTGTCATTTAGGGCTCTTTTACTACTTATCTCTCATGTCAAATAGTTTCTGGGTGACTTGCAAAAACATGGACTTTGCTGCAGAGTAAAACAGTCTTTGTCAAGTTTTGAGTTTCTTCTTTTTAAAAACGCTGTTACTTCCATCCACTCAATATTATCTATGACTATTAATTTTCCATGTACTGGGGAAGAATCAAAGCAAAATAACAGAAAGTTCACTATGTTCCTTTGTAGGATTTTTTTCCTCTCATATTATGCACGTAGCCCCTAGCACACAGAACAAGCAGCAGCTTCTTGGAGCTCTGCTTTGAGCAGGAAAATGGATCCAGAGGCTTCAATACTGTGAAAAAGCTTGTTATAAGAATGCTAAACTGGTCTTGGTGTAAGAGACTTTTATTTGCTGTGATCCCATTGGGAAACTGTAGGCAGTATGGTTCCCTTGCAATCTGTGAGCATCTCTTTCAAAGACAAAGAAGAAGAGACTGACCCTTTTTGTGGAATCAAAAGGAAGAAAAGTCAATAGGAAGCTCTTATATACTCTTGAAAGGATGAGCTTTTTCATCTGAATGCTACAAATTACCTATTCCTTTGAAGCTGCTTTTAAAAGGAACAAATATTTTCTTGAGAAAGGGTTAAAATGTCCTAGGTATTTGAGTGGTAGAATTGTTAGCTCTTACATGACGCCTACAAAACAAACTTCTGTTGGTCTAGATATCCAAGTTAGAACTACAAAACACTATGCTCTGAATGATACAATTCTGCAGGCAGAAAAACCCTGTAGTTACATTTCTTGCTTTCTTTACAGACCTCTCTGAAACCTGGAGGGAATCGCTGGAATTAATTGTACACCATAAAGTACAGTTCTGCTAAAATACTTTATGCTAGGAGTGGTTTTCCTAGTTCACCTACAGCACTGGTTAGATATTAATCTAGGTCTTAGGTTAAGCCAATTCTTTAATTTGTTTTAAGGCTTCCAAGCACGGAGCTGGGTGAATACCACAAAAAACTTTCTGTATGTATTCACTTCAATTTTATTTTTCTAAAAAACTTTTGCTCACTCCCTCTGCAATGCTTCTCCACAAAAAGACATTATTTTCAGTTCCTTGTTGGCCAAAAGTATAAGATAAGTCTAAAGTTTTAAAGATGAAGGAATAAGAAAAATTTGAGATAACAGTTTACAAATTAAAGCTTCTCAAATTCATACACCTTTGCCAGTCCTCTGTGCATTCACAGATGGTTGTATATACAAACAGAAAAAAAAATCTCATATATGCAAAATGTGTAGGGGAACCAATCGAACAGGTATCTTCTATATTTGGATTCAGTTGTCATTCGTAGACTAGCTGCTTATCTAATATAGCCCCAGATGACACACAGAATGACAAGTATCATCTCTCATTGTTAGCAGCAGAACACAAAGCTGAATCTTGCAAGTCGTATGGTGCATATATGTCTGCATGTCTGTATGTAATTAAATGCAACAGTGACTTACTTGGTAGATTGCCTCCTTAACTCATCCTAAGAGCATGAATCAGGAATAAGGGGCTTTGATTTAATGTAAAGCAGTTTTACACAGAACGCTTTACTTCTAAGACTTCATGTCGTGCTGCTGTCAAAAAAAAGCAGAGGAAGATGTGAAAGTCCTGAACCAAAGGCAGGATGGTAAGCAGCCGTGTAATCCATCACTTTCGAAATCTCTTCTCGTTAAGCTCAATTGTAGATGTACTCCTTTTGATTTATGACCTCCATGGCAGAAGTCTTGCAAAAAAGTCTGACTCAGTAGAGGGGGGTCGTCCCTAATGAATTTCATTCTGGTTTCTTAGTAAACAAATCTGTTCTTTTCCTATCACCCAAAGCTGCCCAAAGGATGCAACTGTTATATCTCCTTTCCCTATAATTCCATAATAAAACGATCTGCAGTCTGGAACTATGTTGTTCCTTTATCCATAGTTGCTAGATTCTGAACTCACCGCGTGTTGCACTGTGCCACCAGGCAGGCCTGACACAGACCTACATTCAAGGAATAGACTGCTGGCACCTTGTTTGAACCTCTCTTGTGATGCTCAAGCTCCCTAGTGAGCAGGTACACTAATAAAGGTATCTGCATTTTTATCTCTCAGGTAATGACAAAAAACAAGTAATTTTTCATGTCATTATGACACCTTTAAGAAAAGAAAGAAAGATTAACTAACTATTCTGTACTTAAACAATGTTGGGCCTTCTGGAGCCCAGGGTCTCATTTTAATTTCCAATTGGAAAGGAGCAAAAAGACTTTAATTGCCTAACAATGGTCTGGAAGGAAAGAATGAGAGTTTAAAGGGCAGAACTGACATAATCTAAATACTATATTGTTGTTTTAGACTTTGAACTGTACAACAATTAGTATGAAAATATGGAAATTTACTGAGGTAATATTTTTCTGTTTAAGTATTTCTTAATTATATCCCTTGTCCTCGTGTTTCTGAAGCTAACCTTGAAAAAGTTGATCTACATGTATACCTTGTAAATGTTGTCTGTCTACTTTGCAGACAGAAGCCTGAGTCATGAACGACCTTATTTATTTTAATGGGTGGGGTTTTTTGCTGGTTGGTTGGTTTTGTTTGTTGGGTTTTTGGTTTTAGTTTGAGACCTGTAACATACAATGTCTATGTTAGAAACAAAGTCAAGTTTTCATGGTTGAATACTTAAAAGAGAAAAGAGAAAATAGTTTTGCCTTGTGATCTAAATTATCTTTCTCATCTTTCTACTACTCAATACTATATTTATTCAGAAAAAAACACTTTTAAAAATTGAAACCTGCCCTTTATTTCTGAAGATGAACAAATGTTTTCAAGAGACCTAGTAGCTGAATTGGGTCCAGTTTGACCACGGGTGATGGCTCATTATCACCCTGAAATACTGATCCTAGGCTTTTAGCCTATGAAGTCTTCAAGGCCTTTAGAAGAAGAAACTGAGACATGAATAAAAAGCAACTAAAGTGCTTTCAGGTTTCAAAAGAATTAAAAGGAGAAATAGCTGTAAAAGAAAGAATTTAACTTGCAAAATAAACTTACAGGCTGGAAATATTTTACTATCAATCTGAATAATTAGTAGTTGATACCCTGCTTGGTTTGATAATGATGAACAAAACTGAGACCCTTTGCCCTTACAAGATTTGAAGCTTCATTTCTGAACAGAAATGGCAGAAAAAAAAAAACCAAATCTGCATAAAACCCTGTCCAGTACGCATTACCATTCAAATACAAGACGTTTTTCTCTTAGTCATCAAGCAAATCTTTATAATAGGAGATGAATGGTTGAAGAGAAAATTCTGAGCCATTCCATTCCCAAGTGTAAATTGTGATGCTTCCTTTGTACCTTCCTGGATATTGACACTTTCCACAACCCAAATCCAGCTACCACGGTCACCTTAACCCATGTGATTTTGCCACTCAAACTACACAGAACAGTTTCTGTAGCAAGAATATTCTCTCCATCCTGTAAGTAGAGGGCTAGAACAGAAGTTGCAATAATTTGTGGCAAATTTAAATTAAGAACAATGTGAATTCTCTTTTTTATGTCTACTGTGATTACTATTTAGATTTCTGTTTATAGTAGAAAATAAATACCAGTCTAGACAGTGCTTAGTGACAATATATGTAACTGTCATGAGCTCAGGATTTTTAATCTGATCTTTCTCTGTTTAAAAAGATTGTGTTGAATTTATAGCATCTGTTATTATCGTTATTCAATATAATATGGACTCCACAATATAGTTAAATGGTCTCAGTCCTCAGCATGATACAGAAGTGCAATGAAGAGTTCCTAATCAAAGTTAGGTTCTTCACAGATGCAAAATGAATGCATTCATATTAAAACAGTAAAATTAAATTGCAGGTTACCAGGGGAATTAATCTTGATTTGCAGCTATTTATGATAAACAGGATTCAGGATGCTGGTGTCAATGAACTGTTCTTCACTGAAGGGAGAGATAAATATCAGCAGCAGGACTTTAGGAAAATTAGCTACCAGGCTTGTTAAAATAACTAAATGATGAGATGCACCAATTAAAAATCATTTAGCAAGTTTGCATACAGGTAACTCACTAGAAGATCACAGATACTTCAGCTTCATAGGGGCATTTTATCTCTTTGAGGCATATAATAATTAAAATGGTCATTAGTGATAACGGGAATTATTCACACAACTCCTCCCATTCATTTATTTGACATAATAGATCCCTAAATCTATTTATGTTGTTTTTTTCCTTATTATAACCAACTCTATCAATCTACAAATTATGCATATATAATGCTGTAAGTTCTTAAGAAGTCAAAGAAAACTGTTATTTATGTATCCTGCCTTTCCATCTTTACGAAAAATTAGAAAGAAAATAGTTTCCAAAATGGTAAGCAGGATTGAATAGGTACGAGCAGGTTGAATAGTGTGTGTGTGCATGTACATACCTGTGTGTGTATGAATGTACGTGGGTCTTAAAAAAAAGACAGAGGACAGGGAAGTTATATCTAGAGTATGCCTGAAAGATACACCAGACTGGAAAACAGTACCAAATTCAAATAATATGTATCTCTTCTATGTAAGATAATTGAATGGCTTAATTAAGAGATTCTTACAGAAGAACAATTTATTGTAAACCACAAAGTTCTGATGCCTATCAGGAAGGTAATATTCTTCTTTTGAAAATCCCTGAAATGAGGACAAATTTTATGAACCAAACATTACCGTACCAAATATGTAAGACAATTTTAGACGAACATATTTTAATGAAAAAATGTTTTAAAACATGAAACAACAACAACAACATTAGATAGATAGATAGATAGATAGATAGATAGATAGATAGATAGATAGATAGGAGTATTTTTAAAAGTTCCTGATATACAATGCAGGATTGAAGCCTTAGCCATTTATTATTTTCATGCCTGAAAACATGACCACTTTCATGTTTGAGTAAACAATGTAGTTACATTCCTTTTATGCCAGGATTTTTTCCCATCGAGAATGTTTCTGCTGCAACCTATAGGGACAGTATTTTACCAGAATACCAAAGCTCAGGAATTCAACAGCCATAAAAATGTTTACCAGATTTTCTCCCATTTGTCTCTGAATTTATTTTTCATGGAACAGTAAGTTAGCAGAAGATGATGGACATATCTGACTAAACAACCATCTTCGATTCTAAAGAACAATTTTAAGGCAATACATAAGGTCTAGATTAACAAATTGCCAGGTATCTGCTAAATGACAGTCACTTACAGTGCTTCCACAATGGAGTTCTGTTGGGCAAATACTTGGAAAGCAAAGTTTGCATGAGATGAGACTAGAACCAAAATTTTCAACAGCAATCTACACTCAGAGAAGATCTTCCATCCTTATTGACTGAGTTAAATCAGAGGTATATTTAGACAGGGCTGAAAGAATAGTACCAAAATGAATTAGTGTGTACATATGTGTATATATGCTTAGGAACATTCCCATAAAAGTGTCTGTATTTTGAAACTAAAAGTCCCTATTTAAGTGAGTTCCTAATTCAAAGCATTCAAAGCATTGACTATTCCCCTTGAAGTAGCATTTTTATTATTGCATCTCCTCTCTAATTTTATTCTGCGCCCTTCTATCTTTGGTAGATAGTTTGCAGGTATGCTTAGAAGAAAGAGAATTGCCTGTACAGAGACTTCCATGCCAGAGCTCAGCCTGTGAATGCTGTGGCCTTTTGAACACTCGCTAATTGCATGACAAAACTTGAAATCTTTCTTCACAGGCGAACAGCTGACAGTTGCTTAAAGGCTACTTGAAAATTCTGGTGGAAGGTTTGCTACTGAGTTAGCAAAGAAACACCCTTTACTTCCTTTACGATCAATAAGAAAATTCTTAATTGGCAGTCTTTCCCACTTCAAAATAAGCTTTGAAACACAGTTAAAATAGAAGTTAAAAAATATGCAAGCAGTAACAAAATCCAGAGCCAAACCAATCTGTGTTTGTTTAAAATGTGAAAGACCGCAGTGGAAAAGCTGGGGCTATAGTCAAACCTTCTGCTCATAATAGAGTAATATTTAATAAATATGAAGAGGTTGAAGAAAATATTAGTGGCCTATGCTAAACTACAAACACAATTTCCTGGGGTCTAAGAGAACTATGCACAGAAAATATCCATTAAAGTAAGAGTAAAGGTTACATAGAGCAGGATTTAGAACTTACCTGTGAGATAAATTACTGTCCTGAGTTCTACATGTACATTGAAAGACATAAACTGAAATTTTCCAACTTGAATATTTCAAATATTTTTTATATAAAACTTGCCTTTGCCAAGCTTGTCATATGAACAAGATGTTACAAAGAACAAAGCCCAGCCTGACAATTTGCAAAAATATCTGTCAGGCTTCTGCAGCTATCTTCTGCATTGGTGTCTTTTGTTCTGAGCTCAGTCAGGGTCAGGTGAATGAGGTAATGCCAGCTCAGGCAAAATTAAAAAAAAAATTTGTACCAGTTACTTGCCTCAAGTAAGATAGTACAAGGTTAAAGAGAATGACAATATCATTTCTTAGCAGAGCATGGGTATGTGCAAGGGTGTGTGGGCACAAAGAGCAAGTTAAAGCTTTTTTAAAGAAAATCTATGGATTTGATGATGAAAGACCTTTTACAAACGAAGCAGTTGTCCTATATAAATATATGTATATATAAACAAACATCTCATATACCCTATTACAGAAACTTGTAAGTGAAAGGCCTTGGAATGTAGGTGGTGCTGTGCAGATGTCTACTGACAAAGCTGCCACACAAAGGAAAGGCTGTCTTACAACATTTTGACTTTGCGGTGTGTAATTGAAATGAATCAAAACCTCTGTATTTCCTTGCCAGAAAAAGAAAGAGTTTAAAAAATAAACCTGTTTCTCCAGATAGAGAATACTGATGCCTGATTTCAGAAATCATACCCTCTTATCACATGCTTTAAAAGCATGTACCCCAAATAAGATTTTTTGTAAGACCAATACGCTTCTCAGCTCACCAGCAATGAGAACATGTCCTCCGTATTCGTTTTCCAAAAAAAATCAGAAAATCCATAGGATTGTTTTGATTACAGGTCACTATTAGATTTGTTTATGTCAATTCCTTTCCCCACTACTTAGCATATTTAATGAGGCTGAAAAATTTCTTATTAAAAACTGTATGCGGATTATTTGTTTTCAGAGTTACGTGTATTTAAAACTGTCAGACCGATCATTAAAATTCCTTTGTAAACTCCAATGTCACCAGTAAAACTAATGTTATTTACAAACCTGCCCTAATTTTTCACTAGCACTGGAAAGCTCTCACCTACTGCAGTCTATTCCAGAGAATTTTGATGTTGTTGGCAACCAGTACACAACAAAGGATTCCAAATTATAAAGTATCCTCATGATCTCTCCCAGCAATATGCAGTATATACAAGAGATGATATAAAAGAACAAATAATCCTAAAAATACTTTTTAAAAAATTTATTTATTTATTCTTCATATGCCATAAAAGCATTGCAAGGATCATTATCCTTTTGTACAGTTGCTGCAAGGCTCCCATGGCTCATGTGTGTTTGCATACAGTGTAGTAAATTTGTAACTCAGCTTACAGAGTTCAGCTTACCCAATCTCTGCCAATCATCATAAATGTTTGGTTAAGGTATTAACTTTCAAAATTTTTTTCTGGTGAACACAGTTACTAAACCAGAGACCCACACTGCAGCAGCAGCAAAACCATGAAAGAAAACCTATGTGCTCTAAAAATTTACTATGTGATTATGTTCTCTAAGAATACTGGAGGTTGTCTGGTAATTTGGTTTGGTATTTCCACTCTTCTGCAAATTATATTCTTTCTTATTCACTCCATGTGTATGAATTCAGTTTTGCATGACATATTTCCATAAACCCTGTTCAGATATGGCACATGCACAGTTTTGAGGTTCAAAATTTAAATATTGTATCTATGCTTCCATTAGCAATTGGCAGAACTACCAACTGTACCAAGATGATACTCTTACTATTGGATTTACATATACACAATGCAATGAGACCACCTATATGGATAGAAGAGCCAAAACAAATAATTTAGTATAGGCACAATGTTGAATTTTGATAGGAATTTGCCAAATGTGGTACAAAATTAAGTACAGTAGGTAAGTACAACATGAAGCACATTTTTTTTTTTTTTTCTTAGTCAAGAGCTGATTAAAAGGCAAGTCTCATCTCTATTACCCATTAAAGATTTAATTTTAGCAACAAACAGTATCTTTGGTCAGGAATAGTTCATCATCTGTTTTTCAATAACAGTTGTGTTTAAAGCCTAACCAACAAAGTAATCCCCCAGATAAATGTCCTACCTTTTTCAGAAACTTTTGAACACAATTCACCTAACAACGTTATAGAAATTGCTTGCTAGTACACCAGATCTACATAAGGGTATTCTGCAGACTCACATAAACTGTTTATTGCAAAATTATCTGGATTTCTGTTAAGTACCTACTGAAAATAGATTGGATTTACTATCAGGAATAAACTGCTAGCATAAATATATAATGCAGATAAACACAGAATAGCAAAGGCAAAGTTAAGAATATATGTACAAATTATCTTCTTTAGTATTATTTTATCGGCATAGAATTAGCCAAGAGAGAACAAATTTGTATGCACAGACAGTTGCATTTGAATGACTGCATCAATATTGCTATGCCATGTCCCTAATGGGTATGTTTTTTAAAGATATTAATCATTAGTTCTTCATCTCCAAGAAAGAAGAAAAAATTCCTTTTAAAACAACAGATACATAGTCAGAAGAAACCATGTGAAGAAATATGGCTGTATTCAGTGCTCAGTTACAGTGTCACAAATACAGGATAAAATTTTAGTGATTAGAAGTGCTTATATTCATGTAATAGAAACTGAATCTTTATCATAAAAACTAACAAGGACTTTATGGATACAGTGTATACACACGTGTATATACATACATATATACATACACATACATGAATATATAAAACTTTCAGGGAGTGAAGTACTGTAAGGGAAATTCAAACACTTTTTGTCCATTAATTAAAGGAGATCTACTCCCAGGAGAAACAAGCCTGGAGCGGCAACTCAGGAATAGAATCGGGTGTGCTTCACCTGTGAATTGACTTCCTGGTAAAGCAAACCAAGGAAAGTGCAGGAAGAGGCATAAGGCATACTAACATATCATTTCCACTGAATTTTTTAGTTGAATTAATCGTTTGTGAGCAGCTAAGTGTCCTCTGTCTTCTAACATATTCTGCTTAAACTCAAGAATGGCCCACCTTATTTAATGTAGTTTTACACATTTGCTTTAGCAATGTGTTAGTCATAAGCAGAAGCTTACCTACACTTCCCATACCCCTAAGTCTATAATACCAGGTGTCAGCTACAATTAATCTGGCTGCACTAGAGCTCAAAGGATCCAGGGTAAAGGTCTAGGAAAATAAGGGATATATTTATGCTTTAATCAGATTAAGATCAGAATGATCTCATCTATATGGTGAGAAAATTTAATGTTTCCAAGGAATCTTATTCTCTTACCAAAAAAGGTTACACAGAATAACATGTACCACCATGGTATGTGAAGACATATGGGAGATATCAGCTTATGTGTAGTCGCATAAATGTTCTGCAAACTGTTTTAGAGCAGTTTTGGTGTGACAGTGGAATTGGTGTGACAAGATTGGTGACAGCACTGAATAAAGTACTATCGATCCTGGGAAAAGACAATAGACGATCTTTCACCAAGTAGCTCATCTCTTGCTCTAAATAGCAGTTAAGAGTGAGATCATCATGTTATTTCATTGTGGTGGAAATGAAAGTTCAGGGTATGCGTGCTGCATGTGAAATTGGATAATTATAGTCAGATTTCAGAACTGTAAATAGAATCATATGCAAATATTAAAACAAACCTGCATCCGAATAAACCTAAATCAAAATGGAATGCTATTCACTGTTCAACCTTTAAAATTACATGTCAATATTATTTCTCAGATGCACTCAAGGATAAGTTGTAGCTAATGGTCAGGCAGCATTCATTTTACTAATCTATTCCTATCCTGCATTCCCTCATTGAAATTTTGAAGCAAGGAGAAGGTAATGCAATTTAACTTTAAGCTTTGGATGCGTCTCTGTGATAGACACTCAGTTAAGATCAATTCCAAATGAACATTTATTCAGGAAGGATGGAAACAAAAGGGCTGCTAGTCCTTGTGGTTTTACTACACCAGCAAGAAGCCCATCCTGAAAGTGAATTAAAACTGACTGCTGATTGGATTAACTGCTAACTTGTCTTATCTTCTGTATTTAAAGACTATTTCTTTAGAGGAAAATCAAAAAGACTGTATTTTGTTATTGGTAGGGAGGTATCTGAGAGGAACTTGCACAAAAGACAGGGAATTGAGCAGTTCTGTCCCTGTACTGGATTTGTAAAGGTGGGCTCACACTCACAGCTGGAGTGAATCCTCCTACCCTGGCCAGACCATGGGTACTCTTTGCTACTAACGGTGCCTGCTTGGGTCCTATCCCAGATAATTTGATAGAATTTCAGAAGGAATTGCTCTATTTCTTCCCCGTGTGCCTTTTTCAAGGCAGGCTCATACAGATTTCCTGGAGATAAATTATCTTTTTAGAAAACTGAGACAATTTTATTTAACAGAAATAAAGAAAATAATAAAGAAATACTGGGCAGGAATAGTCTGGAAAGTGAAGTGGCTGTGTGAGTGCTACTTCCATTACAGATGAGACACAGGATTTGATCAGCCTCTTCCAGTGCAGTAACACTGTTAGTTTACATGTGATCGTGTTAATTATCAGTACTCAAGATCTGTTCATTCATTATGAAAAGGAAAAATCAAATAGCCATAATCCCATGATCATAGAATATGTAATCACTCAGGAAGGGTCAGAGAGGGTAATGAATTCATCTGTGTGGAGGTAGACTCTTAAGGTGACCAGAAGTTACAGATTTATTAAAAACGTTTTAATATATGATGGGTGGTAGGCTCTGTGAGGTTGAACCTGGAGCTAAAATGTAATCTCACCAAATTAAATGGCCTGCTGCAGACCATGGCAGTAAAAAAAAAAAAAATGAAAAGAGAAAATAACAGTGGATAGTAGTGTAAGTAAAAGACCGTATATTCATATTCTTACAATCATCCTCAGAGACAACTTGTGTCAGTGGCAAAGCAAAAGGTACAGAGTGCTGAAGTGGCACAGACAGTATATTCAAATACAGACAGTGTGCTTATATTTAATAAGCACAGCAGGTGAACAATTGGATTTGAAAGGAAAATTAAATGGGCTGACCTAAGAGCAGAGGCATTTGTTGTCTAGATCTGTGCCTTCTATTCCATGATTACTGCAAAGCTCTTTTGTAAACCAATATGAAGGAACACATTACTGTGATTGTGCATCAGCTAAGCACAGTAGCCACAGTAGGAAATATAAAAACATTTTAAAAAGTCAAATTCAATCAGCTTTTACCTCCAAGCTTTTATATTCCCTTTTCTTTTAATCTCTTTTCCTGCATGATGCCTGCTTCAAGCCTAACATTGTTTGCATTAATGCTATTTGTAGATGTCTGATACCACAATAAGGTAGAAAAATTAGCAAAGACTAAGAGGGAGACAGAACTCATATTCTAGGCCTCTCAAAGCTAAACCAGAAATAACCGTTTAGCTGGAACCAAAACCAGTTCCTTAGTCTCAAATTGCAAAAGTAACTCAAAAGGAAATGCAAGGAATAAAAATCTTCTCGAGTGTTACAATTTCTTATTTACTTCAGATGAAAATCAGCTTTATGAGTTGAGACCATCATCATAACACTGAATATGGAGATACAGCCAAAGAAAACAAGTATGAAGGTTCCCCTACCCGGTGAACAAACTCTAGAAACCAGGCAAATAAAAATACTTAAACTGGGACAAGATTTGTCAAAAGTTATTGTAAAAGTACTAGTGAGTAGTTTCATCTTCTCTCCTGAATAAATGATTTGTAGCATTTAGCCATTGAACCTCACACATTTTACTGTCCCTAATGCAATTGTTAGAGTCCTGCTTGAGAAGCTTCCCAGACATAAGCCCATGTTTCAAAATAGAATGCAAATCATTGAAACCACAAGTAAAATAAAACAGATTATCTAAGTGAGGAACAGAGGATATGAAAGCAGGACAATGGGTGTCACAGGTAATTATAAAGATGCATCTGGTCCCTAGTTACTTTTGACAAAGCCGTTTTTGTGATTTATGGCAGGTGCTTGTTTATAAACCTATTTCAGCACAGACACACTGAAGCACATTCATCATTGTGCCTGGTCTTCATTATTGGATAAATGTCATTTAAACAGAACCTGAATCCAGACTTCTGCTACCTTGACATAAAAATCAGGATCTTCTATTTGCCTGCATTTATTTCTTTATTTCTGTTGACCTATGGAGATGGGTTGTGTTTGTCAAAGGTTCTACACTTACCCCACATTTAATTCAACAAGGAAAGCAAATGTAAGTGTGCTGAAGTTCTGGAAAAAAATGTTAGCAAGCAGTACCTCTTTTAATATCAATACCTATTATTTGTGCCCTGCAGTTGTTTTTTGCGGAAACGCGGGTAACCAATGAGCAAGTTTAAACAACTACAGCTCCCCCAAAACAAACAGAATCAGCTGCAGTGTGTCCTTACCCTGCAGTGGTGTCCACCAAATAAAACAGGCATCCACCTGGCCACCTGTTCAAGAGAAATGGAGCTAGTTTGGCAGTTGTGGATATTCTTTCTTTTTTTCATATGTCGGTAACTGAATTCTTAGTGCCAAAAATACCGGAAAGGAAACAGTTGTGTTGGTTTGGGTTTGTTTGATCTGGGGTTAATGCATTTTCCAATTTGTGAAGTTTGACAGAGTACAAAAGTTCTCTTATTCTTCACTGAATATTTCTTGGTGCAAACAAAGCTAAACAGAAAAGCCCAGCAAAAATCATTAAGAACAGAAGCCTTTGTAGACTGCTAAAATAAATACCTAGAGCCCACCTTGCTAGGAAAGGTAAAGCTGTGTAACAATATGACCTGGTTTTGTAAGTCTGAACTGTCAATAGACAGCTTGATATAGAAAAAGGATGCTGAACAATTTAGAAAGTGTACATAACAGGAAGTATATATTGATTTTTTTAGTAAAAGCTAAGGTAGAAGAGAACATTATCTTTATTGTGGTTGTATGTTAACTACAGCAACTACAGGAGTCTGAGGAAGCATATTTACATGCAAGGAGGAGCAAAAATGTGAGAAAATAAAAGCTGAATGTCAGACTCAACTGCATCATATTCCTACTTCTGCTCAGTACATTAGATTATAAGTCCAAGTAGTTTCCCAACTCTTAACCATTACAGAACTTAAAAAAATTGATTAGAGAAAAAAAGCATACCAAGCAATATATTTGGAAAAGAAGAAACAAAAATTATTTTTGGGTACAGTCAAATCTTCAGAAACATTTTATTGTGAAAATCAAGCCATGGCAATAAGCCATAATCAGATAAAGCATATCATAATATTCTTCAAATCAGGGTGCCAGTTTCAATAAGCATAATAGAGATAGATTTTATCAATGGAAAAAAGGCTTACCCTAATAATTATCTGTATGAAGAAGGTCTCAGTCATTGAGTGCTTAAAAATCAAAATGTGAAGAGAATTTTTAGAAATAGTCATATATTTACAGACTATCCTAGATATGGACTGAACCATACTAATTATTGACTGGCTCTGGAGCTATTTTGCTTGATGCTAACAGATTGTCAACATGACTACAAGAAACTTACAGAAAATATAAAGTCAGTCCATGTACTGGACTAATATAGAAAATCAACTAGCACTATAACTTCTTGTTTTAGCAGCACAGCAGTTACTTAGGACATTTCTTCATCATGAAATTGCACATTCAGCACATGTATGCATATGTAACATTGATCTAATGACGACTCATGCATTTCTCCATAATTTCAAATGTATTTCCAATGACCTTATTTGCTAGTGAATATGAACAATTAATCCTTTGCCTCTGAGTTGTTATCGTTCAACTTGCTGCCTATGTTCAGTATGTGAAATTTATATTAAACCAATATACTTTTGAAGGAACTCAAGGCCTATTTTAGCACAGCGCCATTGAAAAGAGAGTTGGAAAGGATATCTAGGAGTCCTGATGGCCCTTCCCATGCCTCAGCACAGGATTAACTATATTTATATTGTTTCAGATAGACACTTATTCTACCTGCCTGTAAAGACCTCTAGTGCTGATGTGAAGTGGCCCCAAGCCAAAATTAGAGTCTTCAGGTCAGGCTCTCTTGCTTTTCATTAAAGAGAGCATGCCATCTGGAAAATTATTTCCCATTTCTACTCCAAGGGGTTTTTGTTGTTACTGTTATTGCCTGGAACAACGTAACCCTTTAGACAGAGAAAACTTAAAAGAAGAGGCTTGAAACAAATCTCTTGTAAGTCCTTTGTGCCTTTACAAGGCAGGTCTCTCCCTTCAGGTTTGCCTTTAATCCAACAACCCAGTCCTTTTCCTGAAGTGTACAGTCTGAAATTAAACTGAGCAGTACACAGCTGCTCACTTTGTCCTTTTTCCTCTATTTAGAGACAGGCATCACAGATGTATTTTTCATTTTTCTGATCCCTTGCCAATCCTCCACGTTCTCAAAAACCACCACCGCAGATCTGGAGCACCCACAGATGAAGTTCATCAGGCTCACCTGATTTATGAGCAGTTATGTACTCTGTTTTCTGTTCTTTCCTTGATCAAGGCTGAGAGATTTTCTGGTTGTTGGTTTTTTCCCTCCTCCTCTTTCTTATGTTCAGTTTACTTTTTAGTAAAGGTTGATGCAAAAAAAGAGGCACTAAACACTTTTATTTTCTTAGCATCATCTGTCAACAGCCTTCATTCACTCAGAGGCGAGTGCACAGATTGCAAGTTTGAGTTGGCCACTACACATGCTGTGCAAGGGAAAGGAGGGTTTCTTCACTTCGTTACACTGCTGTACATCCTTGAAAGTGCCAGATACTCCAGCCAATTTTACTGACAAATTCTACATAGCAAGCTCCCTTTGGCATTACTGGAAGCACAGGAAGGGATGATGTGATCTTTACATCGCTAGCTAAAATCATATGCCCTCTGTAACATTTTAAATAAAGAACAGTAGCAAGATGACCTATTTTCGAACATATAGAAAGCCCAGAAACATACAGTTAGAATTCTTACCACAAAATTCTGTTACACAAGCAATTCAGTTGTATGTCAAGCATTTATAAATCCTGTTTCATACATTTTTCAGAGACAGTTATTTTCAGTTATGAAAAACTTATCTCCAAACAGAACGCCTCACTACAAAGGACCACATGAGTAAGAGCTAGAGACCAAAGTCACTACCTGTGATTACCACTTCATTTGTAATGATTCTTTTTTTGGTTGGTTTTTGCTGGTTGGGGTTTGTTGTTTTTTTTTGTTTTGTTTTGTTTTGTTTTTTTTTGGGGGGGTGGGGTTGGTTTTTGTTGGTTTTTTTTTTTTTTTAGATTTATTCTGCTAATTTCACTAGATATTTAAAATTTCCTTTCTTTTCTTGACTTGCTGTAGTGGATACTTCTTTAGGGATTTAAGTTTCTAGGTTACAGAGCAAGCACTCCCCTTTCCTTAAGGTCTCATGTCTATTTTTAAACATAACCTCTTTCCAAATATCACATTTTTCACTTTCTGATTTAAAAAGAACCTTCTTTCTTTCAGCCTTAGCTATGAAAAACAATTCAAAAGAAAATTAATCTTTTTGTCATGTTTCTGGCCAGAATCAATGGTTATCTGAATTTTCAACCTTTCTTTGAAAACACTCTACTTAGTTTTTCACAAACAAGCTCACCTACATATACTCATTTATTTGATTGCATTAATTTATGGACAAATTCACAAATGGGTAATAGAGTAGGGAATTACAGTACATCTTCAGTAGAGGAAATTACTTAAAAAACAATAACGCAATACAGAATATCAGTTCTAAGCTTGACTCCCTGGTTTACCGTGGAACTTTAATACTTGAAAGAGCACATCGGGACTGCCACTTTACAAATAAACTGCCAGCATCTTCTTTCATATTTATTTTCCATAAAAAAAAAAAAAAAAAAAAAAGGCTATGAATTCTAACATGTCATTATCATTCTATTTTAAGAGTTTTAGTTAGTGGGAACAGGGAATATTCAACAGGTTGTTAATTTTCCTGTTGCTTGTGGTATGGAAAATATACATTTCAGTTGCTAGTGGAACTCAGAAAATATCAGCACAGATCAGATAAACCAGACAAAGCAGACTTGAAAAATATAACAAGGGAAGGATTCACTGTGAATAATATTTATACTTATGAAAGATTTTGGAATGAATGTTTTCCAAGAGATTACTTATATCCCACAGTAATGAACTTTATTCTGTGTGGCTCTTTTATATATAAGAGTAAGAAGAACTCTCCTGTTGTGTTTTAGATTTCCATACTGGGGAAATGGCCTTCTGAACATGCTGGTATCAACAACATTTCCATTAAAGAGAAATGAGTCTGGGAGGATTCTCTTTAAAAGAATTCTTACAAAGTTGCTGTTGAAGAGAAACTATTCCCTTGGGCCTGTAAAACACTGGGAAATCAAACAAAGGAAACCGTTTTTATTTTCTGTAGTATTCTCAAAGATGGAGATGTTTATAACTGCTCATAGTTGGCTGTCAGAATCCATATTCATACACAACTATATTTTGATAAAAGGGTGATATATGACAACTAAGCTACCAATGACCTACCACAAGCTACACACGCCTGGCCTGTTGATCTCAGTGTAAATTCTGAGCTGCTCTCTGGTATCTCTAGAATACTCCTCTGCAAATTTTATAATTTCAGATTGCATGCACACATTGTGGCACGAGAAGAGCAAATGCTCTGAATCGCTTCATGACACACGTCTAAGCTCAAATTATAGCAGAAGTAACAGCTGAATCTTCTTCAGTGCTTTTGTCATTTACTTTCTTCCTGTCGCAGCAACAGATATTTCCAAAAGCAGTTTCTAAAATATATTAATGCTTATTTGAAATCTGTCTGCTTAGAATTTATGCACAGTGCACATCAATGGTTGATTGGTGAGAGACATTGGCATGAATTTCATAGCCTGCACATTTCCAGATGTTAGTAGGCAGTCTAAGATTCATGCAAAATACTAACGGAACTCTTCTGACACAATGTAGACTTTTGTGTTGGTGAACCTTGGCTTTTTAAAAACCCTACAATGCAGCTCATTAAGTGTTTGTTTCAGTTAAGTGTTTACCTTCATTCAAGATAAATCAGTTTCAGTAGTGCAATGTCTGATGCTAGATCAAGGTGGATTCTACGTTAATGGGATACAGATAAGAAGAGACTTCCAGCCGTGTAAAATGATCACAGTACACATGTTCACACAGCTTTTTCATACAACAAGATTAAGACATGAAAGTGTTCAAGGAGAGAAATTTTTCTAGCCCGTTCCAGGTCTAACTGTCTTTATCAGTATAATGCTTTTATTCACAATGGCTAGCCTAGATTTCCTTTTTACAGCACACTTCTTCTCCACTGTACAAATAGTTTATTTCCTTCTTTCATATTTGATGGTTTTTTCTTTCTTTTCTCTAAATTAGAAATACATGCAGTTCAATACAATTCATTCTAACATCAACAAGTCATATTTTCTACATCTCTGGTCATTCTTTGTGGTTCCTTTCTTGGTTCTTCCAGACTGATCCATATCCATTTAAAGTATAGTGTCCAACACAGACATTACACTCCAGAGAAGGCCAGGTCATATTACCTCTAAGTGGTGGCCTTTCCACTCTGCTGGATACACCTCAATAGTCATACAAACCCCTTCACATCGTAGTGTGAAATTCAAAGATTCTATAGAAGCATGTCTAATACTTAACCTCTACAGCAACCCTCAGGTTTTCTGTTGTGGATCAAAATGTCAATTTTCTTCCATCTGTATTCATGTAGAAATTCTTTTGAGATCAGTTCTGTGATGGTTCTTAACAAATTGCATCCACTATTTTTGCATTTTCAAACTCTTTTAAAATCATTTGAATTTTGAATCTGCCTTCCAGCCTGCCTGCACCTCTTACCAGTTTTTTATCATATATGAATACACGTTTGTGTTCTCATCCCATCTCTCATGGTGTGAATGAAGTTGCCAGTGACCTCAGTGGAACCTATGCTTCCCAATCCACATCCTGATCTGAGGGTAAACCACAGGTGACTATGCCCTGTTAGTTTTCAAAGTAGCTTCCTAGTTTCCAACAATTCCATATATACCACATTACCCTAACTTAAAAAAAACCCAAAGTATCATAATAAAAGCTGAAAACTGATGATTTCCACAAGGTAAGCTAACTTCCAAATTCACCTTTTCTTTTCCTTCCTGCTCTGGGAGCAATGCCTACCCCAAATATGCGACTCTGCCTTATACATGTTTGAGGTCCCGTAAGCTCCTTAATGCCTTTCCCCCCAGAAGAAAACCCACAGCCTTATACTGTTGTGGTGTGTCACTCCCCTAGATTTCTGTGTTGTATGAAAGCCTTATAAAGAATACAAGGGAGTTTGTTCAGAGCTGACTTTACTGTACTTAACATATGGATACCTGTCCATGAGGAAACAGAAAACAAAAGCAGGATGCAGCACTGTAACTTTGAGGTTTGTAATAACATGTTTTCTTGTGCTTTTCATAACTTTCTGCAACACAGATATACTGTGCAATATAGCCAAATTCACCCCAGAAGTCTATTTAAATAAGGAATTATCTTTGTTGGACAAGTACTTTGACAGCTATCCATAAAGGAATTTAAAAAAGAAAAAAGGTGCCATTGATTTAATTTCACATTTAATGAAAAGGTGAGCATTCATTCTCTGAAGATTATGAAAACAATATTACTAATTGTAACATGTCACAGCATCAGGATACAGAATTGAAAATAGTCCGGAGTGTCTGATAAGAATAGTGTTGCACATGAAAGCAGGGTTTTGTTTCTTCTTTAACATGGTCAACACAATATTTACTGACCTTTCGTCTGTCATTTCCCACCTTCTCACTTTCTGTTTATAATAAAGCCTTTATCTTTGAAGTAAAGTAAATTTAACATCCTCCATGCAATCAGGAGGAATCCTGGTAGGAAGTCTAAGAAGACAGTAGGTATAAGCTGAAATAGCCTTACATTAATTTAAATACTGCTGGCTCAAAGAACGTACTCTTTTCTGGTTTGTGAGTTTTCAGCTGTATATACTTTACATTGATCCTGACCCTGTGTTTTTGAGATCAATGCGGAAATTGTAACTGGCACCATCAGCAGTAGGTATCTGCCATCATTGCTACAGTGACGGACATGAAAAGACCTAATATGGTTCGTCCTGCTGTTGCTTATTTGAATTCTGATATAAGGTGCTTCAACATGGATATAGCCTGGATATATCACAGTGAAAATAATGCAAAAATGCTTTCTTCTGTGAATGGTTTGTATATAAAAATTTTGCTAATGATGAGTTTTTGCATATTTTCTACACTCAGAACACCAGAGAAGGAATTGGAGAACCCAATGGTGGGGATGGGGACCTTATTGTGAAGGAACAGTTACAAGGTGTTCAAGCATTGAAGTGTCTGGACTTGTATTTGTTTGTTTTCACCTTGGTAATATTAGGTCCATTAGTAAACTTAAATCCCAAAGAAACTGCCAAGAACGGACACAGTACATTTACAGGGTGGGAGGTGGGAAGGGACTATTAAGCCAGATGATCTTAAACCTTTCTGACAAACTGCAAGAACTGGGAGGTGGAAAGATATCTATTTTGAAATATTCAGGGCTTCTTTCAGAAATATTTCCATTAATACAACCAACCAGGAGCAGAGAACTACAGGCACATGTAACAAATGGGAACAAAAAACCATTTTGCAATCCAGCAGTTCACTTAATCTGCTTGAGAACCTGATCCTCACCAGCATCTTCATGAACCAAAAGTTAAAACAAAAACTTTCCCCATTCAGCATGTTAGGCATGAGAGAAAAAGGTGCAGTCAGGGAATCTGATAGATAAAATGAAACAAAAAGTAAAGAGAAGGCAGGGAACACAGCCTGCTACAGCACATGGACAAAAGCTATTGTCAGATCAGTAATTAATCTTTGTACTGACTTCTCCCTGTGGTGATGGGGGTTTAAAAGAACCTATATAATTCACACAACTGTTTAAGTGAGATTGAATGAACAGTTCAAGTCGTCCCCGTCCCCGTTCCCCCCTTTTTGTTTTTTTTTCTCTTCTGGATGACTTAAAGACATCCTACATGGCTCTTATTTTAGTTATGAGTTTTATATGGCAATATTATTTTCAGTTAAAGAAATGTTTAGTCCACATTTAAGCTATAATAGATACAGGTTCTGTGCCCTTTTTTTGCAACCTTTACTTTGAGATGCAAACTCTCCTGTGTGTCTGTCAGGTTCCTGATTTTAATGGTCTGCTCTCTGATGGTAGTCCAAGAGGATAGCTGTTAAGCCAATGGACCAAGGTATCAACTACTTGGTGCAACACAGGTTACCCTTTGTCCTAGACTAATCTTTCCTTTTCCCTTTATGCAGGCTTCACAGATCATCTTGGTACACATCTGACCCTTGTGACTGAAAAAAAAAATAGATGAGGACAGCTATGGCACAATCCTTGTTGGACTTACTACATCTAGAACTTTAGAATATATTTGAAAGGGTTAGAAGGAGCTGAGAAAAATCTTCATCTATCAATGGAAAACATGATGAAAATAGGTGAGGAATAGCATTACTCAGAATAGTAAATACTGTTTTGGCAGAAAAGGACTAAGTGATAATGAGGATTACCACTATGGATTTGTTTTTCACGGTAAGAAAAGACACAAGACTGTGCCCATGTGTCTTAAGATCCAGGCTGCTCTTATTTGATAAAATTTGAATTTGCAAGACAAAGTTAGAAAAAGTCTTTCTACTCTTATTTATAATGTTATCTCAAATCTATTATGAATTTCCTCTGTTTTAGATGGCAAGACCAGAAACAGTAATTAAAATAGACATAGTTTACTATTATGAAGTGAGGTTTTTGTATTTAACTTCACCTTTTTTATTTCTATCTTACATAGGTTGCTGATGGTGTTAAATAGGATCTTTCCTTAAGACATGAAGAATAGCAAGTATATTATCAGCATTTAAGAAAATACAAAAATAATGCCAGATAGGAAACAACTTATGGAAAACAGCTTTGGCATTTGCTGATGTCTTAATCCTCTTATTTAGCAAATGATCATCCAGAAATATATAGAGATTCAGCTCTCCTCAGTATGAACGCATTCTAGAACTCCTTTGGTTGTATTTTAAGTTCTGAATATTGAAAAAAAAAACACCACCAAACCTGAGTTTTAAGGGTCATTGGTCCTTCTATTTATAGGCAAAGGTCAGGTGCTGTGCAAAGTGTTTTACTGCAAACACAAATTTTCTAACCCAATCAACACAGTTTTAACGATATCCAGTATAAATGATGCAATAATCAGCATGTGTTTTAATTCAACATTTTTGCCTCCAGTCTTGATCATTTAACATGAAGCAACAAGACAAAGTTCAAGATGTAGTGCATCAATGAACTTTCAATTTTAGATCACAATGGATGAGTAAGTAGTTATATCTACAGTGTATCTGCCTTATAGATGCAACTTAATCATTTTAAGATTTCCAAAGGAGGATAGTTAATTTTATGCAGAAATAATAAAAAATATCAATCACAGTTGTAAAATATACATGTGTAAAATTGCAAACCTAAGTATACAAATCAGAGTAAATCTGCTCAGTATATGACCTATGAGAATACATGACCATAACTTAATATACACTGGCTTTCATAGAAGATTCTAAAATCTCTTATAGTTCTGCAACTTAGCAATCACTTTCATGATAAGACAAACTACTTGTAAACCTTCCAGAAGAATGGATACATTGTCTAAATCTCAGCTATTACTTTGTACAGAAAACTGGTTTCTGATGTAACTTACATTTCAGAAGTGAATGTAAGTCATATTAATAGACAGACTGGATTAAGAAAGAATATTATTCATTTTAGATATTTAGACCACAGACAAAGACTTGATTACCAAGGCTTACGGGAAATACTTTTTGTGAAATATCTCTCGATATTTGTAGAAGGTTGCTTCTCTTTCTCCCCCCTCCAAAAATAAAAGGAACCGACATGAGGAAATTAGAATTAGAATCCTCAGCTGCCTTGTTCATAGGCTGAAGTTTTTACGAGGAATAATTTGCAAAACTATAATTATCTGTTCAAAAAAGCACACAAAATTTAGACAATTCTAACCATCGGAACACTATAAAAATTCTGTAAGGAAAGCTTTTGTAGTCAGGGTATCTCAAGTTTTTCCAATCTCAAGGTATCGAAATTATCCCCCCTAGTCTGTTATACCAGTATGATCCCAGCTGCATTGTACCCCATCCTAGCAAGCAGGACAAGCCCACACCGTGCATTTTGTAGGTCCTAACTCTCAGTTTATCTGAAGGGACCCCAGGTCACACCCTGCTCTGATACTGCTCCATGAACCATAGGAACGGTAACGGTAGGGTAAAAGCCCCAGCTGTTAAGATAAGAAGCCTCATTCATTTCATAACTGCCCTCCTGACCCAAAGGGAAACACTAATGCAGGAGCATTCAATGAAGTCCTAAAACTTGCTAGCACAGAGGGTGATGTGAGTGGTTTTGTGAGACAGAGAATTAGATTCCTGGAAGGCTTACAGTCATATGTTTTCTCACAAACAGTTTTACACCAAAGGATACATAGATTTTCCCAGTTAGCATACCCTGATATGTTCAGTCACAGTTGTATTTCAAATTAGAATGTTCAGATATAACTCACTTTAACAAATACACATGTATTGCCAGTGAATGAACAAAAGGAAAAGGCTGGGGAGGGTAGTAGCTGAACCATCAGAAATCTTTTCCCTAGAACAAACTGTCACCATCTCTTCTCTTGTTTGTAGAGATGTACTTTGGAGACTGATCTTAAAAATTAGTTTAAAATGTTAATGGAAGTGAAATTGGAAGATAATCTCTGTTGGCCACACCAATTCCTGGCAGCCCCATTGGCAAGATCAACAACTGAGGATGAAACTGCCTTGGAGAAATAGACATCTGATAAAAAATTTAATTTATTTTGAAAATTAGGCTGAATGAACTTTGTGAACTTCAGAATACAGTCCAAATCCTGACTCCTTCTACGAGCTATCCCAGATGCACAACCTTAGAATCAAAACAGATACAGCTATAAGGGAGGATATAAAAAAAAAAAAAAAAAAAAAAAAAAAAAAAAAAAAAGAGAGACAGCTGAATGGAAATCTCAATGAAATATACTGTAACTGTATCTAGACACCTATTTTTACAATGGTTTATACTAAAGATGATGCTACTGTGAAAAACCTTCTGTACTTATAAACCATAGCTTGTAATCAGACGTTTTTAAGCTCCATGCATTAGCTAGATTGCTAGCAAGTTGATAGAAATTAACAGATTGTGCAAACACAGCCACAATGCCTTGTGTGCTTCCTTTACAGTAAATTGTTAGAAAATATAGCAAGCTTTCTTCATGTAAGCTTAGCCTCAAAGCTTTAATAGATGTGACTCTATGGCACCTTAAATAGCCTAGTAACAGGAGAAGCAGATCAGAGAAAGCCTTCACGCCAAACAGCCTGTGTGACAGGCAACAATACCATGCGCATGTTCTAAATAGTCATCTGACATTATCATAAACAGCCTCGGGAGGAAAGGCAAGAAAGGTAGTAGGGTGAAATCTGCTTATTCCAAGCAGCCACAGTACTAAAGGCAGACAGAAAGCCTGCCTCAAGTGAAACAGTTCATGGAAAACATCAGCCACAAGACAGGGCGCAGGGTGGAATTTGTAAGAAATGAAGTTCCTGTAAGTGTACATGTATTTTACCTGGTAATAATAATCAACATAATATAAGAAATAACTCTAAACTAGCTGTCTCCATTACTGTCTCTAGAAGCAATCACAATAAGATCATCTTAACTATCCTTGGGCTGCCAGAGAGCTCTCTAATTGCTCTATTTAAATGGTTCTGTTTCAATTAAATTGAGGAAAAAAAATAATAGAATTAAGTGCTTCACCATTTACAGTACTTGAGTGAATACAATTCATGTAATCTGTGTAGGATCCCTATTAGCAGGGTTCATGGGAAGAAACCATAGTGATTAAATCATTAAATCATATCCAGGAAGAGTGAATATTCCCATTGATATAGGAAGCCTTGATGAGATTTTAAACAATTAGGGCCATCAAGTGCTTTTATGAATAGTAAGGATTTTGAACACAGAAAAGGTTTCAAAAATAGTTGGTCTTTTTTTTTTAAAGAAGACCACACACACTCTATTTTTACCCTAACGTGTTTTAATTTCTCTTTGGTTCATTCACATTGATACAATTTACATCCACTTTCAGTCATTAGATATAAGTTCAGCACTTCAGTATTTCAAGCTCTGATCATTAATCTGAATTCCTCCAACCTATTCCCTCTGCCCCTCCCTAGCTTTTCCTTCAAAGAGAGCACCCTTTTCAAGAAATTATTCCCAAATTGCTGTTTGGGTAGTAATTTCTAATTTTTGTGGCTACGTTTCCCAAATGAGCTGATGCTGATATGAAAAACACTGGAGAATCAATATAGTGTAGCTAGTTCTTTGTTTTCATTCTGGTGGATTTTCGGTTGAGATTTTTTTTTTTTTAATAAATAGTTTGGTAGATCAAACCCAAAGCCAATAAATTAAGATAGTGCCTTATTAATTTCTTTCAACAGTTTTGGAACTATAAGAATATGTAGAAAAGTGGAAGTTTATCAGGAAAACCAAATTGCTCAGTGCCTTGCACTGAAGGTATCGCTGGAAGATTAGGTTGTGGTGTCACACTAAGTGAGAATGGCCCCAGCTACAAGATCAGCCATGGTCGTCTCAGACATGAGGTTATAAAGCAACCTACAGAGTTGTTCCTTTTACAGGATGTATTTTTTAACTCATTGACGTATTGGACAGGTACCACACATTTTAATACAGATTTTTCACTACAACTTTTGTTCAAATCACAATTAGAGGTGCACAATTCTTCCAACTAAAGATAAAAGTACAAAATAATTTTGTGCTGAGATTTGGTCTTGCATTTTAACATCCTCATTTTCTTTGCAATCTTAAATTGATCATGCCAAAGGTTCCTTAATTTAACTTTGAGCTTCACTTTTGCATTTGAAGCTGGGCAGTTAAAGCTGTTGGTCAGCCAGAGTAGAAAATATAATATTGCTTAAGCTACCCTTGTAAAAGATCAGGGTGACTCAAGGTTTGCCACAAAAATCACGCAGCTCAATATGATGTGTCATATTAAAAAACAAAACATTGTTTCAGATGTGCTTGTGAACAAAATAGACAAAAAGCTCCTTTGAAGAGCTCATTGGCTTATATGGAAATCCTTCTTAGTTTATGGATCATTGATCTGAAAGATAGGTTTATCAGAGAAATACTAAGACAATCTTTTCCCAAGTGGCATAAAAATGCTGCTAAAGTTTCAGAGGTACTCTTTAGTTTTCTTGACAAACTCATGGTATTTGAAGTTCTAGCTATTAATAAATTAAAATCTAAGAACAGTGGCACTCATGATTTTTTGCCTTAGCAGAGAAGAGTGTTATTGCGATTATGCAAAATAAATTTATCTTAAACCTAATGCTTCAAAAATTTTACAGAAAAGATGCCTATAAGAAAATACTTCATTGATAAATTATTTTTCTTTCCAGCATAGCTGAAGAAGATTCACACCTCCACCTTCATTAGGAATGGTTCTTCTATTAGAGTGAATTAAATCTGACCTGCATTTCCTTTTGTTTAGCAGGAGAGGACTAAGGAAATGATGAAAACATTTTAAATATATTCTTGATTTTTCTCTGGCATTGCCTTTTTAAAAATGGGCAGTGAAGTAGGTGATGATATTTTATCATCAAATTTGCAAATGGCTGGCTGTGGACATCTGTCTGTCTTTGTTTTCTCCACTCTTTATGATATCCGACTCACCCTTTTCCAAATGTTTAACAGTTAAACTCTGCAGAGTACTCATCTTTTGTTGTTTCAGTCATGGTAAGGACTAGCTTTGCACAAGATGGTGGTACAGAGAAATGATTACTTGTTTTGAGATTTATTTACTTATAGAAAACTTCTTAGCAACTTATTTACTTACTTATAGCAAGTTATAGTATTTTTTAAATTATTGCTAAGAATTCTGCTTGCCCGGACTGTTCTGTGGAATTTTACCAAGGACTACTCTTCACCAAATCAAAGCAGTTCACTGTGAAAATCTACAAAGGATTACAATGTTCAGCAAAATATTATACTTTGTTCTTGAGTAACAGGTGGCTCTAACCAGTTGGAATTTTGCTAATGAGTAAAGATAGCCATATACAACTGGTAGAAGTTCTATTGGTTCTCTTAGATAAGATAGAAAGTAGATTGTCTGAAAAACACTCTTATTCAAGAAATTGGCCGAGAAAATCTGCGCATGCTCCGGGGAAAAAAACAAAGTGAGAAAGACTACGAGCCTTCCTCCCAAAGACCCCCGAAGACAACCACCAGGTGCAAAGATGACATAAACTGTTGACATCAGCCTTTCTAACTAACCCAGCCTTACTCATGCATGTGTATGTTTGTGTTATGTAATCCAATGAATATGGATATCCACACTCTATAAGTTTTTGGTAAAATGTGCGGTGGGTGTGCAAGCTTTGGGAGAGATCTCCTTGCACCTCGGCGCTGGAGTAAACATACCTGCTCTATAACTCTGTTCGAGTTGTAGAGTCTTTTTTTCTGCAAATCAATGGTATTTCTGAAGCTTCATTTCTCAACATTTTTCTGAAGACTCTGAAGGCTGATTCTCAGCCTCTCCATCTGCAGAATTTGCTTGAAAAACATGCTTGAATATGCAGGTGATCTCAGTTGATGCTCATCTGTTATTGTTTTCAGAAAGAGTTTTTTAGTTTACCCCTTAAAGAATCTTAAGGTATAAATTTGCAGCTCACTGTGTTTTAAGTCCCCATGGTTTGTACATAAGTGAAAGCTCAGCAGGGCACAGTCTTCCCAAATTTTTCAGAATGAATAGGATCCCTGGCCATTTAATTCTCAAGGTAGCCTTTTAGAAGAGCTTTTAGCTTCTCCAAGCTACTCTGATAAGTCAGTTGGCATGTTGAAGGACTGGAACTGTCTGAGTGCCTCTAATGCATGAATGCAAATAGAATAACTAATTGTAGACTCTTCCTGAATGGCCTCTTTCCACCACTGTCCATACCATGAGATTGTGAACTTTGAAAAGGATAGATCAAAAAGTCACCATATCTCTTCTTTGCCCTTGCTTCTACTTTGTGTGCCCTAAGTAGATTTATAAATCATTGTATTTTGCAATCAGGTCCTTCTGCTTCATTTCCCTGACCCGCCCCTTTTGTTTTTCTGTGACAGTCACTGTTCTCTCCTGGTGCTTAAACAGATTCCTCTCCTCAATACATTCCACATTAAGTCATACTAAACTGACTTCATTCTGAACTGCACCTTGACCAGTGGCAGAATTTATAAGTTTAGCTACAGTTAATGCTCTGAAGTTCAAGTGTTGGGACTTCAGCACACATTTTCTGTGTCTATTTACTTTTCAGAACAAGCCCAGTGAGTTCATTAAGACTTGCAAAACTAAAAAAACCTATCTTGCAACATTGGCAAGTGTCAGCCAGCTTAAGAGCTAGAAAAGTCTTGTCCCTTTGATCAGTTCCAACAATAAACTTTCCTCATAACAGTGTAGTTCTTTTGGAAAAACAAAAACAAAAACAAAAACAAAAAAGGAAAAAAGAAAAAAAAAAAAAAGAGGTTTGCAGCAGTTGTAAATATTTTCTTTAGAGCACAAAACTACCTAGAATGTTCAAAGCATTTGTCTTTCAAGGGGAGTTTCACAGAGACTGATCTAGGCAGAAAAGCACATAAATGGCAATAGGATAGCTGCAAATATTGGGAGAAGAGGAAGTAGTTTTGCTATAATTTTGGGAAATCGTTCTTAAATCTCTTTCTTTAGGAGAAACTAGCTATATTAATGAGGACTAGTGCCTCTGGTACAAAATTTCAGCATTAGCTGATTAAAGCCTTAGTAGGGTCCATGCATTAGGTAAATAAATAAGACCTCTGAGCATTTCCATAAGTTCTGAAATTAAACGAGTGCATGTGAAAATGTTCCTAGTGACCCTTTGTAACACTTTTGTATGGGTTGTATCACTGCATTCAATAACACAGGCTTGCACATGGCAACGTTCTTGTTGTAAACTTAAGAAACGCCTGTGAATTTAGCCAGATCAGACTTTTTCTTTTTTCACAAAGAAAAGAACAATGGGATTCTAGGTAAAATACCATACAAAAGCATACGACAGTGTTGAAAAGGTACTCCAAAATCCGTGCACTAATGTAGGCATTACATAGGGTTTGCAGCACTGATTTTCAAATGCACTGACTTTTTTTTATCAGCTGTCTATACATATTAAAGAAAAAAAAAAGTTTCTACCTATTACTATCGACTACTGCAGTTTCAAAATATTGTCTCTCGTAAACAGTTTAAGATAGAAAGTTCAGAATAGAAAAGTAAAATTGACTTAAGCATTTAATTATTTTGCCATAATATCTTTGTCCTACATATTTATGTCTCATAAAAACATTAATGTTTTTGTAAATATAGCTATTACTAACCTAATAAAAAAGGCTGTGCCAAATGAGAAATAAATGCTGTATAAAAACGTAGACGGGTACTCAGGAGAGATGATACTCATTGATCTCCCAAAAATATGCTTGCCTGTATAAAACACAGCAGTTAACACTGCTTTATATGATTCATAAGAGACTACACAGCCATGAAAATAATGTTTGCAAATGATGCTTTTAGGGAACAGTAACTTGAAGGTATAATGGTTCCTGCTAGTTTAGAGGACAGTAAAACAAATATTATCATATTGTCCACATTTGTCATAGGGACACCTTGAAAGTTAATCCAAATTAACAAGAGATATCAATTTAAACTGCATTCATTAAACTATTAAATCTTGATATTGACACTCCAAGGATTAGAAATATGGTCATGTTATTTCAACTTAACAAGCTAAACTATAGTAACAAGCTTTGTATATACTCATACATTATAAAATGTGACATGATGAATTAATTTAAACCACTTGGATATATTTAATATCACATTTGCTGTGTACTAAGAGCATATGTACAAATATGTGCTGCAGCTAAGCTCATGCCTAGGAACTAATTAGTAAATGCCTATCTACGAATATTTAGACACATTCTGACCATTGCAATTAACTATTTACATACATAGCCTCTAAAATATATTTCAGGTATGAGGATTCCAAGGACATAACTTCATATTCCTTACCCCAAAGTTTCTTTCATCTGTAAAATTAATGTTCTCTTGTCACTTAATAATGGTATACACATGAAATGGCCAAACAACCTCACCACCTCTGCTTCCAGCATCTACATTTTTGATGCTCCTTGAGCCTACTGGTCTCAGGACAAGCATCTGCTGGTAGAAAGATGTGTGAGGTTACCCAGTGCCTAACTCAGTTGATTCTAGAATAGATTAAAATAGTTCATCATTACCTAACATTGCTTTCGTAAAGAAAGCTGCATTATAATACAATACTTAAACTTAAAATAACAAAAAGTAAAGAATAGCATAATGATTAACAGTAGAACCTGCAATCAGTTCTAAGCAAATCCATTTTTTAAAATGATTGCGTGTACAATATCTCTCAAGTGCAATGAAAAGTGAACAAACTGGCACTGTGAACCAAGAGCTGCACTTCACTTACTGCAAATCTCAGTCATTAGTGAGAAAAAGATAATGCATTATGGATGAACACCCAGATAAAATAAATCTAAGTAATCCTTCAAGCAGGTATGTAAAATCATGACTCCTTTCTTTGAAAGTAACAGGTTATTTTCTTTAAGACACATATCTAGAGGAAAGGAAATGTCTTTTTAGGTCTCAGATTTACTCTTAGGCATATAAGTTCTAAACATCAAGGGAAAAAACCCAAAACAGTTCTAAGGGACTGTTTTGTTTTGTACTGATTTGTGCTGATAGCTCTAAACCTTCCTAAGCCTTTGTTTGGCAAGGTGAGTGGATTGGGCTGATCACAGAATTAAGCCCTTTCCTGGAAATCAACTCAGACGGGTGAGTCATGCAACCTCTGTAAAAACTCACCAACTTCAACTGGATCCAAGGAGCACCACCATATTCAGAGACTCAATAAACACTGTTAAATCAGGGTTTATGAAGCCTCTGAGCAGATCTAAATCCTGAAGACTAATGAGTGCTCTTTTACATCAAAGTTTGTAAACTTGTTCTTTTGAGACTAGTGACACTGCTTAGACCTAAACACGCACTGTGTCCTTACTGACGACCAAGATGTTCAGTATCTTCTGAAACCAGGTTATCACAGATAAAGTTCTGCAGTGGGATTAATTTATTAATTACTTTTCTTTATGTAATCACACACTGTCCATTGAGGAAACAGAAGACTTTTCTCTTTGTAATTTAACATATGCTGGAGGATGTCACCTTCACAGACACACTAAACCCACATAAAACCAGTAAAAATATCATTTGGAAGGAGAAACATCTAACACTTGAATGTAAAGTGTTTAATCAAGAGAAACAGGTTTCATTTCAAAGGCTTTATAATCCATGCTATCACTATACTAGTTAAATCAAAATACATCCTATGTAGAATTCATATTATTTGTGTCCTGAAATATTATATCTGTTTTAATTTAATTCTACATCCTGGCTAAAAAGCATTTTTTAACATACTGGACAGATTACACAACAGACTATACTCAAAAGCATTCTGGTCATACAGGATTAACATAAACCATTATTTAGGGATTTGAAAAGCTTCCTTCCCACCCTTGGCTTGTCTTTAAAATGAAGGTAGAAATTAAGAACTCACTGAGTGAAAAGCAAAAAATATTACAAAATTTAGTGTATTTTACTGGTTGTGTATTTTCCCCAGAAAAGAAAATACTGATACAATTTACAACTGGTAAATTTCTTTCCCATTCCTGTCTATTTAGTGAATCATAATCTTAAAAAATGTCTAATTGTAATAATTGCTATAGACTATTTGAGGATTTTTATTGTACTTCCATGATACAAGTGTTAGTGATTTTATTATCAATTGAAATTAAATTGTGTTTGATTTTAATATAAGTATAGAATTAAGAGATAATTTAGTAAAAATCATTTATTTTACATTTATTGTATTTTGAATCTAACAACAGACTGCTACTCTAAAATCCCCTGTACAGCCCTGTACCAAGGTCGAAGGGATTGGCCATAATTGTTTAGTAGGAACGGTTAGAACCTAGGTAACAAAACACAAGATGGTTTGTAAACTGATTTATAATACATACATAGGACTAGAAGAATGCAAGTAGTTGTCAAGGTCCAGGATTAATGGGAACTGAGGGAAGTAACCGTAACAGCTTGCAGGTACCTGCCAAGAAAACTGTGTCCTTAAGCAGAAGGTAATTCTGGCAGGGGGAGATCGCGACCACCAACTCATGGACCACCTACTCACATTACACCCCAGACCCATTTCTAGACATTTCTAACCTTTACTGCGCAGAATTGGAAATAGGAGGAGAATATGTTAATGATTTCTTGGAAGTTGTATGTTTATGTATTAATACTTAATGGATATGTATGAGTAAGTTCTACATAAGGTGTATGGTTCTGGTGCTTGGCACGTGTTGTTGGTGAGAGCACTCCCCTACACGTCCAGCCGTCAATAAAGAAGTGTCTGCTTATCTACATCACATTGGTGTCGATAAGTTTTTATCCAGGTTTTTGGTGATACAAGTAGCCATTTAATCCCAAAGCAACACATTTGTTCCCTAACTAGATGACTTGCCTCTGCAGACAAAGAAGAACCTGGAAAGACCACTGATAATTGATTCACTCAAGCAGAAAATGGGAGGAAGTTTAAAGGGGCAGGTAAACATAAACAATTAAAAACAAACAAGTGTTCATATCTTATCAGTATAGGTTTTTCACTTCATATCTAAATCTTTGTTTTTCCTTGACTGAAAGTAAAGAGTAGTGAAATAGTATTTATCAACAGCCCAAATAAATTTTTCCCTTCCAATTTCCATACAGAGTAACTCTGCAGGTGTATGTGTGTGCATGTACTAATATATACATATATTCTTAAAGAGCTGTCCTTGTAACTGCATATTGCTTTCTATTTCTAATTCCAGACTCCAGTGATTTTTTTTTTTTTTTTAAAAAAAGTATTTGATAGAATACCTGTTTAAGATAGAATGGTATATATTCACTTGAACCTCCTTCAGTGTGTTGGGAAAAGAACATCTATACCTGTGTACACATATACCAGCGACCCTTTCTCACTACTAGGTCTCTTAATGCATATTTTAATACCACATTCACCCTGGTGCTGAGTCTTCAATTGGTAGTTATGTGTTAATAAAGCCTAAGCTTTACTAGATTTCTTATTTTTAAAGTGTCACAATTTCTTCAATAATTAAATTATTTCATAATTCCTACAGTGTAATTTTATTAACTGTTAAGAGTGGTCAGCTTCAGAAGACAACCGTTTTGCATAGGTTTTCTTAAATTTTGAATTACAATCACAACAAATTTGTGCTTTTTGCTAGTAAAGTACAAAACTAATAAGCAACAGAACCCTAAGGAAATGAGTATTCCTTTCTTTCGCACAAAAAGCATATTTGACTGTTAAACTAATCTTCTGTCCTTAAAAAACCCCCCCAACTTTAAAGAAATGGGAAGCACTAGCAGAATCACAGTTAAAGAACTACAGAATCGCTTTTAAAGTGCTTTGATTGTCTGAACAGCCAGTAATTTTGCTCTATACAGAAACAAAGATGGGTTTTGCATACTTTGGAAACTCCACACTTGAGGGAATCTACTTTTCTAACTCAGTTTTATCAAATAAAGAGGTTTGTTACAATAGATTCAAATGAAGCTTGAAAACGCTTAGCAATTTCGTTGTCTGAACATTGAGATCATTTCTTCAAAAGGCTAAAAATTAAAACTGTGGGAAGTCAGAACAAAAAGTAACTCTCAAAATGCAGTACCTTAGCAGAAAATACTAAGAGAAATGAAATTTATAGTTGGAATAGCGCTTGGCCTGCAGATAAGAAACCTGAATTCCACTGGAAATAGGCAGTAGACTAGATACGGACTGAGGAGAAATTAAAGTGAAATATCACCAAAGTGAAAGGAAAGGAGTCCACAAAGACAGACACAATATAGCACAGAAAAGAGGTCATACTATACTATAAAGGCAGAAATGAAGGATCAAGTGTTAAAACTGCATGGACGGCAAAATAAACACTGTTCCTCTGTATAGAGCAGAATCTTGGACAGAAGTGTCATTTTGTGAAATTTCAGTAGTAACGGGTTTAATTATGGAAGAAAAGTAGTAAAGAAGGTAAACGCTTTCACCTATAAGCCTTAACTAAGGATCACTTTGAGTTGTGAGGAGTAGGTCACTGCAAAGTACGACGACATTCAACACAGCAAAGCATTGCTTTGTTCAGCCGAGTTTGCTGAGCTTTACAGGTACGTATGCCAACACTGGTTTAGAGTTACCAGTAAAAGGTCAAATCTCCATCAATAACAAACAACAGCTGTACTGGAACAAGCCATGTGGAACAGCAGGCTCATGTTTGCTGATCCCTCCTTTCAAAGTGACCAAACCCAGCATTTTGTAGCTCCTTCCAATCCCTACCAATCCCTGCATACACCGCAAATGATTGACCCCGAACCTGACAGTGTCCATCACCTTTTGATAAATTGGACCAATATTGGAGCAATTGTAGACCTAAACCAGGTACACCTAGACAAACTATAAGTCTGTAGAAATAGAAGTCTCTCTGTAGTCACAAAGTAGGCTCACTAGGAATAATCCTTCAAATAGAAATGCTTACATATTAAGAATTAATAACCAATCTAATAAATATTTTTTTAATTATTCAGAAAAAAAGAGCCTTGTAATTCCACCAAACAAATGGATTTCCTATAGCAAATATAAAAACAGATCTTCATAGCTGGCATAAATCACTACATTTCTATTAACTTTAATGGAGAAACGTCAATTTCCATTACTGGGATCAAACGTAGTTAATATACTTGTCATGCATGATATGTCTCCTATATACCTTTCAGGTAAAAATATTCAGCCCTGACTTCATGTAAAAACATGAAAATATCCAAGTCTGCAATTATGAAATCAAAAAGTAACACTGCAAAGGAAACAAAGAAGAAAATATGAATTGCTTTAAAAAGGGAAAAAAACTCTTACAACGCAACATGTAATTAATAGATGTCACATTTACGAATATAGCAAGCAGCAAAAGAGTAGAAAACATATGGCAGTTTCTTCTTTGACAGATGAGAACAAAGAAAAGAGTTAAGTCTGAGCCTCTTTTTCCTCTGCTCTCATCTTCTCTCATGTAAGGTAAGACTTGACTCACTTGTCTTTAATTACCATGATGCCAGATGAAAAAAAAACCTTGAAACAAGAACAGAGCAGAAGGCAAAGGCAGCAAAACTGTCAAAGTGGCAGCAGAGCCCCCAGAAAAGATAAAAACTCCCCAGAAAAAGCTGTGCGAGCTGTGACTCACCCTGTGGGAGATCAGCCTCAGCCTCAGGCTGCTTGGGACAGGCATGTAATGCTGGATGCCAGAAAGCACCCTGAGAAATAAAAGAAAACAAACTAATAAGGGCATCGTAAATTAAACTTTATTCTTGTGTTAAAACAAACTGGTACTGTAAATAGCTTCACTATTACTAATCAGAGTAGTGTAAAATCTTTCTTCACACAAAGCAGAGAAAATAACTTATTTTTGTTTATTGATGATCTAGACGAGGGGATCAAGTGCACCCTCAGTCAGTTTGCAGATGACACCCAGTTGGGTGGGAGTGTTGATGTGCTCGAGGGCAGGGAGGCTCTGCAGAGAGACCTGGACAGGCTGGAGCCATGGGCTGAGCCCAACTGGAGGAGTTTCAATAAGGCCAAATGCCGGGGGCTGCCCTTGGGCCACAACAACCCCCAGCAGCGCTACAGGCTTGGGGAGGAGTGGCTGGAGAGCTGCCACTCAGAGAGGGACCTGGGGGGTGATTGACAGCCGGCTGAACAGGAGCCAGCAGTGTGCCCAGGTAGCCAAGAAGGCCAATGGCATCCTGGCTTGTGTCAGCGATAGCGTGGCCAGCAGGGACAGGGAAGGGATCTCACCTCTGTAGTCGGCACTGGTAAGGCCACCCCTCGATTCCTGTGTTCAGTTTTGGGCCCCTCCCTACAAAAAGGACATTGAGTGACTCGAGCGTGTCCAGAGAAGGGCAACGGAGCTGGGGCAGGGTCTGGAGCACAGGTCGTACGGGGAGCGGCTGAGGGAACTGGGGGGGTTTAGTCTGGAGAAGAGGAGGCTGAGGGGAGACCTCATCGCCCTCTACAGCTCCCTGAAAGGAGGGTGCAGAGAGCTGGGCATGAGTCTCTTTAACCAAGTAACAAGTGATAGGACAAGAGGGAATGGCCTGAAGTTGAGCCATTGAAGGTTTAGACTGGCTATTAGGAAGCATTTCTTTGCAGAAGGGGTTGTTGGGTGTTGGAATGGGCTGCCCACGGCAGTGGTGGAGTCCCCATGCCTGGAGGGGTTTAAGAGACATGTTGACATAGTGCTTAGGGATCTGGTGTAGTTGGGAACTGTCAGTGTTAGGTTAATGGTTGGACTGGATGATCTTCAAGGTCTTTTCTGTGATTCTCAGTTCTTTTCCAGCTTGACTGGGCTTTTTTTAACTTTGGAAAGACCTTAAGATAGTATTCCAAGAAGAAGAAACAGGAAGATACAGCAGCAAGCAAACTCCTGTCGGGGCTCAACGCAGGCCATCTGCTCCCTGAGCGAGGGGAGCTGGAAGACATAACATGGCTCGAGGGCAGAGCCCGACCCATAGTACCTAAGCAAGGGAGCAGGGTCTGCAAGTTATGATGGCAGCTGGAGGCAGCCTGAGTTACAATCCGCAGACACCTCCGTGGGGATGAGCCCAGTCTGGGCTGAGCTGTCCCCTGGCAGGTGAGGTCAGGCCCAGGCCTTCTGCGGGGTTCCAGGGTCAGCTGCAGCCCGGGATGGCCAGGCAGGGCCATGGGGACGGGCTGGGCTGTCAGTCCGCGGGCAGGGGTCAGGAGCAGTGGGGCTGGGGACCAGCACCTTACAGCATGGCCGGGGTGGGGACAGAGGACCCCAGGCTGGGCCGAAACAGGGCCCTGTGCCGTGGGCAGGCAGGGGAGGCCCTGGAGTGCCCCCACAACGTGAGGAGAAGGCAAAGCCAGAGGCAGAGCTGTGGCAAACCCAGAGCTGACCCCTCAATCCAGGGGCTGTTTTAAAAGTGTGCTGTACAGCAACACCTACCCCCGTGGAAAACAGAGAGTGTCCAAATCAGGGGAGACAAAGCCACACACACTGCTCAAGAAACTGAGAAGAATCTTGGCCAGATCGACCTAAACCAGCAGAGCCGGAGAGCCTGCCCCAGCCTGGGGTTGCTGCAGCAAAGTCCCATCACAAACCAACCCAACAGCTAAATCCCACACAGGGGATGGATCGTGCCAATAAAGTTTCTGAAAACTCCTTCTGAAAACACTTATTTGTAAAACTGTAAGCATAGCAAAAGAATGCAAGAGAAAAAACACGATTTGTTAGAAGTTGACTTCCATTTTATAAGCAGAACAGATGTTTTATTGTAATTAAAGCTCATCTTTTTTGTACAAGGTGACTCTTGGAGCATGCATATACTCCAAGTAAACAAGTCTACTGTATTGCTTTCATACGACAGTTGATGATCCACAGCTTTCCTGTAAATCTAGCTTATACTCAAAGAATTGCTTTAAAAAAAAGAGAACAATCTCTATTTCAGCTCATATGGCTTTTCATTCTATTGCTTACTCTCCCAGCTAAGCCCTAAATAATTACTTTTACTTAGTATGTCTTGAATATTTATGGAATCTTCCTTCCTATAATATAAAAATGAAGCAGAGACATCTGAGATTAGTAACCAAATGAACCCAATGTTGAGTTGATTAAAAGCTGCTTAGCAGCAGTGTACTGCATTGTCACACTTGTATAAGCAATTTTACATAGTTAGAACTACCCAATTACTTTTTCAAATATATTAGTGAAGTATTATAAACAGTGCAATGTGCTAGTTTAAACAACACACAGTAAAATATGTATACAGTTAAGTAAATCACCGTGTCAAGCTCTGGCTCCCTTCTAGCAATTATCATGTCAAAGTCAGTTGGAGGTCAAGTTGAAGTGGGGACTGTAGGATATTTGCAAGTGGGAACCCACTGGGTCATGTTTGTGAACACAGAAACCTTGGGCAGATGCAGTGCAAGAAAGAAACAGTGAATGTCACTTGTAAGACAACTCTTCTGACCCACCAGAGAATTTACCAAGTAAAACAAGGGGCATGTTTATGAATGCTTATTTGTCTCAGGATTTATCTCCTCAGGGCTTTGAGTTTTCTATTATCTTCAGAAAATTATATTCTTCTATGCAGACATTAGATTCACATAACAGAAATTTCTCTGCTAACAGAAAGCCAAAATTTATGTACCAGTACCCTTAATACGGGTCATGTACTGGTGGCAAACTGGCAAGACTTGTTAGGCAAGTGATAAACAACCACGTTTAGACTAAATTTAACCATCTAACCGATGCCTGTACAGCAAGATACAGATGCTATTATGGATGGCACTTGCATGACAGATAGCAGGAAAAGGAGTCTGATAGGTTACTCATTACTAAAACTACTAGCAGAATCCTACAAACCTACAAATTTCTGGAGCTGTGGCATGCTGATGTACCTTTCCTCAGCTTAAGACAGCCCTGATTATAGGCAATTTTCTGTAGACAACGTCAATCTGTTGATTAAAACCTGCATGTCAAGGAAAGTAGAAACTTGACTGTGAATGTGTGAATGATTCATTATCCAGATGAAAGGAGAGCTGCGCTTGACTGGGTACAAACATCACCAACTTGTTTTCTTCCAGTTTTATGACTATCTGCCACTTTATTTTAGCAAGAATAGCATAACAAAAAAGAGTGGCATTCTTTCTTTCTCCCCTTTCATTTTCAGCTGGAAGATGCTGTACATGGCTGACAGTTTTCAAATGAAGCATGTGTCATGTTCAAGTCAGAGTAACAACAAAGTCAGAACCCAGCTTGCTTTTGTGATAACAAGAAAGTCTCCACCGAATTTTTACTGATGGGATAGGAATGCTGCTCATTTTATTTGATGGTTTATTGGAAGAAATAATGCAACAGACCATTACTCTCCAGAAGTCTGCACCTGCAAACCTTCCATTTCTGTGTTAGTTGTCATTCTGAATTTTATCCATCTGAAATTACTTAAATGCTAAAAGACAATAAATATATGTTAAATCATAAACATTCAAAGTCAATCCTCTTTCAGTGTGCCTCACCCTTGTTTTATATCATGGACACTGACTTGATGTAGCAGACTTCAAGACAGAAAGGATTTTTGCTTTGGCTTCAGCAAATGCTGAGAATGCTCAGGCCAGTGCTTCTGCAACTGAAGTGACTTCAAGTGGTTTTACTAATGAATTCTTAATCTAGTTTGGTGGGAATGTGCACTGAAAATAATATTTAGTTCTGGGATTAACATTTCAGAAAGAAATAAATAAAATGTTGGAGTTCAGAGCAGAGTAACAAAGGTGACCAACATTTTTACTTACAATGAAAGATTAAAAGAACTAGTGAACACAGAGCTCTGCTGAGCAATAATTCAGGGGTTATAATGGTAGTGTAACTTTTCAGTAGTAGTCCTTGGAGAGTATAAGATAGCAAGGAGGTCAGTGAAGTATTTAAAGCAGCTGAATCTGGTATTAATGAGAAAAATCCAACAAAAAAAAATAATTCAGAAAGAATGCTGTGAAAAAAAATACAAGAGCAGTCTTACTCATGCAGTAATCTTCTAGGGAAGGAAAGGAAGAGTGATGGAAACCCCACAGCAATGAAGCTTTTAAAAGTAGGTCTGAAAATGAAGTATAAGGAAAAATTCCCTCTAAGTAAAGTTACCCATTAAGTCACATCCCTAGCTAAGCTCCATCGCTGAATACTTAGCTCTATTGGTATTTTAATGCCATTAGTCAATGGTGTATTATAATGCTTTATGTTGTAGTGCCATTTTTGAAAACATACCTTTTACAAGTGTCTCTGGGAACAATAACAACCAAAATGTTTGCAATTTGCAGTCTAATGTAAATAGACATGATTAAAAAATAATCCTTTATTCAAAAATATGGTATTATATTTTTAAAGGTTATGTTTCAGTTTAAACTCCAGACTAGTTTTCTTACCCTCTCAAAATAACTAATTCTTCAACTGCAAAAGAGGTGAGGAAAAATTGGGTAAAAAGGACAGTAATTTGCTGTAACTTTGAGTGAAACAGCAATTTTAACCATTCTATGTTGGCCATTTTGTTATCAGCAATTGTGTAAGCACATCTTATTTATAGATATTCTGATCAATATCATCTAGATAATTGCTTTTGGCTTCCAGAACAGCCCGCTGAACTACAGAATAATCTCTTAAATCTTATGCATTCTAATTCTGCATTTATACAACTAGTATAATGTACGCTGTAGGCAGACATCTGATAGCTACTGTAGGCAAAAATTTTACAATCAAGATGCACTAATACAGAGGTAGGCCTCACATGGAAGTGTTTTATAGGTAACTGCTTATTATGGATCTCCATTAATGCTAAACTATAATGGAATCCTTATGGAAACTTGTAAAAACAATGTTAAAATAATTGAATTCAAAGTTATGCGGTACTTAAAGTGTCCTCTAGAAAACCAGTAAACAAGACTACAAGGAAGGATAAAGATTAAACAACTAACTTTTTGCTGCCTTAAGAAGCTATCCCCTCTGAACTGTCTAGTTCCACTTAAGAATACTTTTAGCTTGATAACTGTAAATTGCCAATAATTGCGCGAATCCCATCATTTACCAGTAGGAATTCGGTTAAAAATGGCTGACTCAACACCTAACACATTGTACCCTTCAGACTGTGTTCAGTTTCACATATTTGTGTCAGAATGAAGAAATGGGACAATACTTTTAATATTATTAAAATTTAAATGTTAAAAGTTAAGAGCTATGGTAGATATATGCTCTTCCGATTTTATTCTTCTACAGTGTTATGAAGATTAATGAAATTAAAAGGATTTGTGCTATCAACTTGGAACTTAACTCAAAAATGAACTTTTTCCAGATTCTGATTCTCTTTCCTTAATTACAGATAAAATAGATATTATCTGTTAATAACTCCTGGTAATAATGGAAGATGTTATATAGGTCTCAAACACAGAGGAGTAATAATTCTAATCAAGTTTCTCTCTTCATGATAAGAGGTATTGGTAACATTTTGTGTCTGATGAGGGCATGAAGCTACAAAGACGCAAAAGCAAACTGCCTTAAAAAAAAAAAAAAAAAAAAAAAAAAAGCTTTTTAGAACCAAAGTGTTATGCCTCCTCACGAGTATCTTTCTTTAAAAGTCAGTCTTTCTGCCAGAGAGAATAGATTTTTAGTGTTTGTGTCTGCAAATTTCGGTTTTAGAAAGAAGTACTGAATTATTACTAAATACAAAGTTTTCCCATGTGATTGGACGTAGAGTAACATCTTAAACAGAACATTCTGAAGTAATATCCCTGACTAATTTATGTGTGTTGTGATTAGAGGTGGTCAAGAGACAAGGATAATGCCCCAAAATAGGTAGGTTTGTACCGAAATGCACACTGAATAGTAATCCTTTTCTTTATTGTTATTTTAGCATAGGGAGTGGGTGTCAGAGATCAGCACGTGCTCTACAGTTTAGTGTTCATCTCTATAATGGCCTCTGTGGTCAGCAGCTTCACTGCTGGATCATAATAATGGATGATGTCTAATAATCATCTCTTATCCACTACCCAAATGGCAATTACAGCCATTTCCTCACTGGAAACTTCAAACTCTTCTTTATTTAGCACTAAAATTATTAGCTCTTTTAAAGAGTTGTAACATGGATTAATCAATACAAAAGCTGTTTATATAGTCCTGATAATGATCCATTATCCCTTAATCTGATTCTTGAACTTCCTTAGGGTATGAAGAGGTTTTTTCTTCTTAAATGAATATCATATCTTTGGTAATGGGCACATGCAAACCTAAGTAGGCTCTCTACCCAAGCTATATTACCCAATTCATTTTGTCTTTCAAGATAAGAGTAATTTACAAAAAAATAATTATATTCAGGAAAGGGAAGTAATAATGTAATAATGTATCTACCTGATACAAACAAGTTTAAAGTGAAGTCTGACCTAAGTATTTGCTGAATTTAAAAAAAAAACAAAGCCTGTTTGGGCATGACACATGATACCATTTACTAACATGCCTAAAATAACCTGGGAGGTGTTAAAATCTATTCCTAGACATAACTGTAGCGTATGGATTTCAATCAGTATTATACATGTATTTTATGATAACTCGAAAATGATGGTTGCCAACTACAAGTGTTAAAGTGATTGGCATAGTTTGGCTTTTGAGTTCAACTTGATGTTTCTTTTATCTTTGCAATTCTGTGATTAATAGTGTCATGTGAAGCAATAAACCAAAGAACCCCACCCAACACATCATGGGAGGAAGAACATTGTGGTTAACAAAATAAGTATGTGACAGGAATCACACAGCAGTGACCTGAGCATGCAGTAAATTCTTGAAAAGGTGCACTGAACACCTGCAGTTTGAATACCTAGGGATGGCTGTGAAAATCAAAATAAAATTAAAAAAAAAAATAAATTAAAAAGGCATTTAAATTAATGTTGTAATTTCTTTCAGATCCTTCTCATTCCAGCGGCAGTGTTCTGCTAACTGGGACAACTATTTAGAGTTTTACATCTGCTTTTGAGCAAAGAAGAAATGGACTTACGTGAACATGAGTCTTACTATGATGAAACATTAATCTAGAAGAAGAGGGAAACCAGCATGTGAATTATCAATTCTTTCAGGAAACTCAGATGAAGCTGACTGCTCAAATCATAAATAACAGTTTATTCTTTAAGAATTAACCCAAACAGGAAATGAAAGTACTAGAGAAAATTATCTTCGTGCTCAGATTCTCATGCTTTAAGGTTCAGTGCCTCTACATAAAAGCATAAATATCTTTATCTCAGACTGAACATTGCTTTGATAAATAGCATTGACGGTTATGCATCATTGTGTAACATATGACACAACCTTGATTTTCCTGGAAAACTCTTTTAAAAATCTTTTGGGTTTTTTTTTGCTTCATCCCTTCTGTATTTAGCATAAATAGGCAGGGAGAGAAAAGGAGAAAAGACACAAGTACAGTCTAGCAAAACCCCAAAAAGCAGCAGAAACCTCACATCCCGAAATTTCAAAGCAATTTTTTTGGATTACATATCTTTAATATTTATAGGCTTAATGTTGATGAGATTTATAAGGGTGTCTACCTAGGTAATCATAATTTCTTAAAAGAGTAATCTGTTAATTAAAAAGAACTGCTGTAGATTTTTGCATGAAGGTGAGGATGTATTGGTAAGTCTCAGAAAAAGCTGTTGAGTTCTTGCATTCAGAATGATAAAGAGACAGGCAGAGCAAGCCTTACTGGTGAAAGACACTTTCCAAACAATTAGTAATTTGTTCAGACATGTAACATTAAGTGTATTTTAATTAAAATTTCCCAAAATAATAGAATGATTGAAGTTAGAAGGTACCTCTGGAGGTCGTCTTGTACAGTCCCCCTGCTATAGCAGGGCCACCTAAAGCCCATTTCTCTGGACCATGTCTAGATGCTTTTGAGTATCTCAAAGGATGGAGACTTCACAACTCCTGTGAACAATTTGTTTCAGTGCTCGATCAAATTTGGGTGTTTGTTTTTCTTTTCCTAGATCTTTTCTCAGATTATCTACATAGATTAATTAGAACAAGTGCTCTTTCAAGGGTAGAGAATAAAAACTAGGGTTCCTCTTATCTGTTGACATGGAAGGTGGAGTTAAACCGATGTAATATTAAATGTGTAAAAACATGTAACAGTCAGCTAAACGCTGTCTCTTGCAGTGAGAAAGTGTCTTGCAAACATGATTCAATGCCTTAGGTGATAGCACCAGTACAAAGTGGACAGTATTCCAGAAGTGTATCTCTCTATATTCACGTAAGCAGAGTCTAAGCAACTTGCCCAGATGATACATTTACACTCCAAATACCTAAAATTAGGTCAGCTGAATACAATGCAACAGTCAAAGGAGACTAAAATAATATAGCGGGGCAGATGTCCTTGCTAAACAACTTAACTCTAAAACTATTATGGAGTGTATACTTGTTTAGAGGGCTTTATCCAACAGAAATTGAGAGACAAGATTAACATGTCTTTATGACTAGAATTAATACAACATTACGAGGTTGTTACCCTCTACATACTAATAGCTTCCTTGCCCAAGAATAAGACAATGAGTGCTGTTATGGGTACCATTTTAGGGAAAGTTATGAAGCACATTTCTCCATTAAGGCAAAAATCAAGTGCTTTTAGATTTCACATATTTATTTATTTGTGCATCACATATAAAATAGCAATCACATTATTATTAATTATTATTATTGCAAGCCCAATAATCTAACATTGATCACTTCCCTTAAAACATCTTTCAGTGATATAATACATGCTGTTTATTGTTATGTTCACTTGCAGAACCTTGCTTCTTGTCCTGGTTCAGCTAGGATAGGGTTAAGTTTCCCCAGCAGAGAAGGGGGAAGGGATCTCCAGCCGGGTTATTGATAAGTCAGGTCCGGCGTGGCAGTGCGGGAACTTTTTTTTTCCTTTGTAGCTTTGGTTGCGGGAAGCACGGGGCTGTCCATAACCACTGTGGTATTTCTCTGTATATCTTTTGTCTTGTTCACTGTTATTGCTGTTTATTGTTGTCATCATTGCTACTGTTGTTCAGATTGTTTATTAATTGTATTAAATTTCTTCTTATTTCAACCTGGGGTTTGTGCCTCACTGCCAGCCTGACCGGCTGAGGGTGGGGGAGGGGCAATGGCAATGTAGTCTCAGGTCCTGGCAGGCACTTCTTTAATCTAGCTTTATTTGACATCCATTTTCTACTCAAATTTCACCAAGGTTCTGTTTGATGATTTATATACTAGATGAATTAACAATGTATAATTATTTTTAGTTATGATAATCAGGTGTGATTATTGAACAAGTCTAGCCACGACTATGTCAATAACAAGCATGGCAAGACACAATTAAGACCAGGATAATATACTTTACAGCAAGCAACATAATAAGAGACAAGTAGGTATCTCAAATCAATTTCTACTAATAGCCACTTTAACAAAATAATCAAACCCACTTTACTCATATTTAGGATTCCTTTCTATTAATTTATCATAGGTACTGTTGTTTCATAAGCAATGTTTAACACTGCCTTCAAAGGAATACTTTTCAGTTTTCATTTATCCAGTCAGTGCCCATAAAAGTTCACTCAAAAAAACCCTTCAAAAGATATTTTGAGTTAATTGGTCGTGAATTAGCTAAAAACTATAGCTTGCTTGATTAAGTCTATTTGTAGGAAAAGGAAAACAGCAGTTGAAGGTAAGAAAGTAGATCGAAATTCAAGGAAATTCAGGGAGAAGAAATCCTGACACTCTCAAAAGAGTCAAATCCCACTCACTTAAATTCTGTTTTTCTGATGGAAAAAAAGATTCAGGTGTCCTAAATGCGTTTATATGAGCATAAGTGTAATATTCCCTCAGTTCTTCTATCTGTGAACTACCCATACACAGACCTTAAATATGAAAAAGTACAGTTGGAATCTAAGTCTTGTCTTTTGCTCTCTTTTCACGTCACCATACTCTGGTGGGGTTTTTGTTTAGTGGGGCAGAACAGTTGAGGGAGGGTTTTGTCCATAACAGGAATATTATATTATTGTTCTAATTTCCAACAATGTACACAAAAAGCGAATATACATGGCATCAAATAAAAAGACTGTCAGTCAGTCCTTGCATCTGAAATTCAGTGATTTTTGTAAGTGTCTGTTAGTCAGTTGTCCATCTCCGATTCACCACGGCAGTGTGAACTGAAAATACATATTAGACTCACTGAGGCTGCTGTTGCATGGGGAGGGAGATAGAGCAAGAGACAACGTGAGCAAGTGGAAAACAGGATTTGACTCCAGTCTCTAACTGTTGTGCCTTCATGAACACTGCTTAGTGGAAACAAACAAACAAGAGCCTATGTATGTACAGAGCACTCATTGATTTAGTCCTAAGAGATAAATGTTCATTTGCAACTGTGCCTACTTTTTTAACATTAATGAATCATTAAGTATTGTTTCTGGACCTCCCTGACCTTTCAGTGATTAAACAGTCGATGCTATTGCACCATAGAGTATTTAAATTCCTTGGAATGAGCATTCTTAGAGATGGTGAAAACGGTTCCTTGCATGTTTTATATATATTGTGTTTAGATTATACATGAATCCCCAATAAACGTGGGATGAGACAACTGCTAAACTCCTACTTTAAAAATCTAAAGCAACATTTCTTATTCAGGCTTCCAAATCAGCAGCATTTGTCAAATGGCCAAGACAGGATGGCATGAACGTAGTGTGGGAAGCACTAATTACAATAACTCTAAACTGGCAATTCTGCACTTAAGATCTTTTCAGGATCTTCTCCCTGTGTAAATAGAGACCATTTCCCTCTCATTTCTACAAAACTGAATTATTTGGAAAGACAAAATATTCTTTCCAAAGTGCCTTTCCCATCACTATGGAGATCACTGCTTTTCAGAATCAGAAATGTTCTTGTTTTATCTACGTTGCATCTAATGAACACAAGAAGCTTTTACTGTCAGGTAAGTGAAATATTATTAGAAGTATCCTAAATTCTTGGTTTAATTGGTGATTTCTGAGGAAGATAAAATGGATAGAAGTAAAAATGCAACTTTCTGGCCAATCCCTTCTGCATTACAAAGAATACACAACCAAACATTCCAAATTGAATGTATACATAAAATCCCCAGGCACATTATCATCTAGCAGGTAGTATAATCTGGGAGAGGTCTGCAGCGCTCTCACAATAAATTTAAAATTTGCCGAAGTATTTTATTAGGAGACTATCAGCAAAGACTCTGTGATACACCAGCTGGAATCGGCGAGGACAGAAGAGAAGGAGGAATGAAAGGTTAAAAGAACAACCTAATTGATAAAGTCTGGGAAAAACCACCCAGAAGCAGAATGTAATTTTAAAGAAACGTAAGTGGTGCAGATAATGTCAAAGCTAGTTATTGCTTTTTGCTCAGCACGGGCGATAGGACAGAAGACACACACAGAAAATGGAACCTGGAGCAAGTCAAATTCCAGGGAGAGGAGGCTTTTCATCACTGCACATTAATCCATTTCTGGATGGCGGAGGTCTCTCTTTTCATTGATTTCTGTTTGTCTCAACAATTAGATGCTCTTTGGCAAAAGCAGGTTGCAAACACTGGCTGAAGTGCTCACGAAATCACAAGATTAACTTGCAGAATTACACTTGTCTTAAAACAGGGTGCCTTAACGTGACTCGAATCTAGAATCACAGTTCATTTAGAAACTTATTTCCTAAAAATCTTTCCAAATTTTTACACTTGGATTTAGGTTACAAGTTACTGGATTAGGTTTTTTCCGAAACAGCACTGTAGGAAAAAAAAAATAAATCCTTAAATATTCATACCATGCCACATTACTTTGTACATTATGTATGTTTGTTATCATAAAACCCAGGGCATCACCAAATGCTAGGTATTATATGGATATATTGCAAAACACCATCACTGGTTAGAAGAGCTCTCAGCCTGATGGGAATAAAAGAGGAGATTACTTGTTCTTTGGAATTCCTTTAGCTACTCTCCCTTTTCAGGAGCATGTTGCCAACGAAAATCTATGCCATGTTTGGAACGGGACATCACAGAAAATCCAGTTTGGAAAAGGCAGCAATGACCTCCTCGAATCAGTGTCTGGCAAAAAGGAAGAAAATTATTTTCCAGAAATTACTCTTCTCTACTGTTTTCTCAGAACATCCAATAGTTATATCTTGTACCCTAGGGCAAGGAAAATCTAATTTTCTTTCATAAATCCTGTTTAGTGTTTTAATATTTACCATTATAACTGGGTTTTCTTAACATCAGTTTGTAAGCTGCTGGGCTGGGACCTGTGTAAACTCTTCTCTGGGCCTCCTTTTTCTCATTTCACCTTATGCCTTTCTATGCAAACTCTGTGTATAGCTCAGTATGTAAAACCCTGCCATAGATCACACCTGTTGTAGCCACTGACGTCGATTAGGATGTATTTGCTTGACAGCCAGTATCCGCCATAAGATCTAAGAGGCAGAGTCTTTGGATATTGCATCCTGGCTTTGTAGAAGGTACTACATTAATAAACATGAGACAGAAAAGCACCACATAGGAGTGTTATGATTGACCATGCTCTTTTTTCATCTTTGGTAATATGTAGGAAAGAAGGCCAAATATCCAAAGAAAAGGATGCTCTACTAGTCTGACGTACTTGTAACTCTGGATTACATTCCTGTTGAACTTGGAATAATATTTAGCTGTTATTGGCAGTAACTTTGGGATGAATTTGCAAAGATGAGCTTCGTCAATCTGTTAAGAGTGTTCCTGTAAGAAAAGTTGCCAGAGAAAAGGCCAAGAAATATTTATTTAGCACAGAGATTTTCTGAGTTAAATCAGACAACAATCTACTTTTTTATTCAAACCTCACTAGCAAGCATCTTATTTTGGGTAGTATTAAGCAACATTCTGTGTGTTAAACTTTATAGGCTAGAAGGCAAAACATTGGATGATGCTGTTATTTATGGTGTAAAGATTAAAAGATTAGAACCAGTAACTTTTTAAACTAACAGTGCAACTCAGAATTTTAAATTTTTTAAAAACTCTCCAAGAAATTGAGACTTATATTCTTATTAGCATTTTAACACACATAGGTGTAGTTCTGTTTTTCCAGTGATTTTACAGAAAATATTCCAACTTGATCAACCCTAGAAGATTATTATTAGCATCTTGATTATATAGATATTGTAATTAAAGTTTCACCTATTTGTCTTGCTCTCTAAAGAACCTGTTATTCTAAACTCTGACATACAGTAGTAATTTAAGATTTTATTTTATTGTAATTTTAGGAAGAAAAAAATAGATAGTGAAACAGAATGGAGACTAGGAGGAACAGTTGCAGACTTGTCACTCTTTTTTATCTTCAACTTTTTCTTTGTGTAGCTAAACCCACAGAGATGCTTCTGAGAATTACCCTAAGTACTACTATACCAAATAGAACTAAACTGGAGATTTTAATCCATCAGGTTTTTGTTAAACTTGCACAATCAAACAAGACATTCTGCAGAATAAAGACAGCTCTCACCCTTTTTAAAGAATTTTGTGCTCTTCTATATTTCATAGGTTTTCACAAATTACTTCCATTTCTAAAAATGTAGCCTGCTACATTACATTACCCTGTACAGAAAGATAATCAAGAAGCTTGCTTTCCAGTACTTGCTTGGATTATATGATCAAATTTTAATTGTATCCTTATTTAAATAAATATAGCTCTAAACCCACAGTAATAATAATAAAAATAATACTTATGCCATACATTCTGCTTATATGGGAAAAGATCAAACTGCTCTTCTGTGACAAACTGTCTTTTTATTTAGAAGTACTGTGTTTGTAAAGCCACAGAGCTAAACCTGCAGGTCCTCCTACTCATGGGAAGTAGTCTCATGTTCTTACTAACTTTCAGAAAGGTTTTTATAAAGTATCTGAGTCATCTCCTCTATTTCTTGAAAGTAGGCAGTAGGACTTTCCACAATTTACCCATTAAAAACAGAATTAAGAGTTTCTGGATTTTTCGGCAGTTCTAATTGAGGGCAATGTCTCAGACACATCTTATGCCTAAAATGGTACTTCTTCGGTTTTACTGCCCCCGTAGCAGAATGCATAACAGAAACAGTAGTTCAAGTTAGGACTTTTCCTAATGATGGAAAAGATTTATAGTTATCATAGAGCTGTCTCTAGTCAAAAGTTCTGTCCTATATTAATGGCTTTAAAAAAACCCCCAAGATTAATGCAAGCCTGAATGATTACCTCTAAAGCAAAAAAACTATTAGAGTCCTTAACTGCTAAACTTACTTTTCAATTTACAGAGACATTACTTTAGGGTGACAATGCATTCTCTAAATAGGTTGCTGGGCCACAGCTGATCAAATTCCTTCTCAATAATTTACTTGGGATAAGTCGGATCTTTAAAATTTGTATGAAATAACCAAGCTGTGATAAGCCGTCTGCTTGAGGATCTGAGCAGAAGCGTCATAGCTGCCACTGCTGCTTGTGGTGCATGTTCCCCTCCGAAAGCGGTTGCAGCAATGATAGCAAAAAATCGTAAACAGTAACGGGACTATTTTCATATATAAGATTTCTACATGGGTCTTAAGAGTGGTGTAGAAGGCAATATTTATATATTTCTATGTATAAATAGAAATACATGAGAGCTTTCTGTCTAACTGTTTCTACAAAGACAGAGGCAGGCTAACATGCAGTTCAGAGATCACAAGAGAGGCACTTGAGGGAAGTTAAACCACAGTGTTTGATTAGACAATAAAACAGGACTCCTAAATTTATCTTGGCATGTACAATTACTGTGACAGTTAGGGGGCTTGTTCTGAGCACCACCTCGCTTTTACTCTCAGTCCAACGCAGTGTCCTAATAGATAAAACTTGAGACCCTCAGATATGGGCTAACCTTAATATTAGTTGATTTAATAACATCCTAATAGCAATTAGTGACCACTTTCTAATCATCCTGAAAGGGAAAATGCCTTAGTATTTAACCATAACTGAGACTCTGCTAAATGACTGCACTATAAATTAATACACAAAGGGTTGCATGAAGGTGTACTTAAAGTTGCCTTCATTAAACAGACAGGGAATGTAGGAACTGTAATTTCACTGTGGGATTTGTAGCATGAAATGCATAAACATATAGTAACATGTTTGAAACCCAAGGGTCACAGGGACTCGCTAATACCTGAATGTATGGCTGATGTCTGGGTCTGCCTCACAAGGATCAAGTGCCTCCTTGTTGCATGATTAAATGTGATACACAGCTATATAGTGCTCTGCCTGGACATTAAGATGCTGATCAGAAAGAGTTAGTTTCATGCTAAAACTCAGTAAAATACACTTTTATTCTACTTTTGAAAATTCCCAAATTGATTATCTTCTCACAAAACAAAGGTTTTTTTTTTCTTTTGTTTTGTCGGAGTTTTGGGGCTACTAGTCTCCAATTTGTATTTTAAGATAAGCTTATGGGGGAAAAGTTTTGATGAGTTTACTGGCAGGGCTCTATTTACATTTGAAACAATTCTTTCCAAGCACTGAAACACACAAATTTGTTAACAAACAACTTTGCAGGTTTTACAGATAACTGAAGGGCAGTAGAACAGAGAGGACCTCAAGGAAATAATTCACATGGGAGAGGGCATTCATCTTAATAGTGCTTAATCAGGAAAACCAGGACAAGCTAACATTATTCTGCTTTGCAAGGTTGTTTGTTTTCTGTTTTTTGTTTTTTTTTTTTTTTTCCATTTGATTCACCAAGAGACGGTAATTTAATTTTAAAGGATCAGAGGTTTGGTGAGATAAGTACACTCCTAGGTATTTAATAGAAGAAAAAAAAAAAAAAGGTGAACGGAAATTTACTCCTTGTTTATTCAAAGTGTCTGTAGAAAGTCACCAGGGAAATGCCTGTGTTGGGCTTCAATTTATTCTGAAACCACAGAGGCTACCAAAATGATTAGAAAGTGTGTTTGCTAATGATGAGGGCAGGACAGCTGCATAGTGGATGGTGTTTGGGAGAACTTTGTAGAGTAGGGCTGATGGTTGGACTCGATGATCCCAAGGGTCTTTTCCAACCTGAGTGATTCTATGATTCTATGGTGTTGATGCCAATAATTGTCCGCAGTGGCTAGAACAGCGCAGTTCTGGTGTGAGCACAGAGCAAGCCTGGGTTTTGCTTAGTCAAATCCTTCTTGATGAAGGCACTCAGTACAGTAAGGAGCCATACATGGGTTTACAAATGTGACCACTTTCCTGAAACAGCTGAGAGGTGATGCCAATAGTCAGCTGGTACATGCAGGTTTTTGGTCATGTTGGAGGCCAGCAGTTCAGGGCTTATTAATACAATTTATGGCCAGGTACTTTCTCCATGGAGCCCTGCTACATGCAGTAAAACAGAAAAAAAACCCAACCCACACTTAAAAAATACTTCAGGTTCTGAAACAAAGTCCATATTGGTGTAAGCAGAAAAGTAAGTTATACTGGAGCTTGATTTAGATTAGAAGCCCAGTGTATGCAGTAAAACTGGGTTAATTGTGGACACAGAGTCCAGCAAAACACCATCAAGACAGTTAAGAGATGAAAGCACCTGTCGCATGAGGGGAGACCTGAGACCGTATTAGGCTCTTCAAGGGAAGGCTCAGGAGGACCTCAGCAGGAAGATAGAGCCAGGCTCTTCTCAGTGGTGTCCATTGGCAGGACAAGAGGCAATGGGCATAAACTGGAACACAGTAAGTTTTGTTTAAACATAAGGAAAAAGCTTTTCTACTCTGAGGGCTGTCAAACACAGAGACTGGAGTTGAGTCTCCATCCTTGGGGATATTCAGACCCCAACTGGAGCCAGCCCTGAGCCCCCTGCTATAGCTGACCCTGCTCTGAGCAAGGGGCTGGATGGGGTGCAGAGGTGCCTGCCAACCCCAGGGATTCTGCTGCTTTGTGAGACTACAAGTGATAGTGGTCTGAAATTCAGGGTGTCATTTTGTATGCTGAATTAAAAGCTACTGTTTCCTTTGACATAAGAGTATAAATCAGAAGTTTTCTTTTGGACCTTTCACAGATATTCTTATCCATGACAACCTTAGTTTACACTACAGTGCAGATTGTTTTCAATGAAATTGGTCAACAAAAGTCAGACTATTTCCTCCAGACTGATCTACGTTAACCAGTAAGTGATGCCATTTCTGTTCTGCTGAAATCTTCCCATGGTTCATTTTTGTTCCTGTGTAAGCCCTAACACAGCTCCCTTTTTTGACAGTATCAGTTTCTCAGTTTGCTCCAAGTCATGAAAAACAAATGATGTCTTGCTTTGCCACTGTATTCAGGGAGAAATGTTTGTATTACAACACAGTTTCTGAATGCTAAAACTGTTGGACCCTTGTCATAAATCCGGTAGTTTCATGTATATAGCAGTAGGTTAGAGAAGCAATTGCCTATGAAAAAAGCTAAGTGCTAAATGACACTAGAACAAAGCAGAGTAAGATGAAGTCAGCACTTCAAGGAATTTTGAAAAGGATTAAAAGGAGTGTTGCCAGAGCCACCGATACACCTTTTTCACAGGCTTCTCACCCAGATCCTCAGCTACATCACTTCAGCTCTCAAATATATAAACACCTGTCTGTACCTATTCCTTGCCTCATTTTAGGATGTGAAAAGGGGTCTGATGCAAGTACCATCTATGCAGGAATAAGGAAATTACAACAGTCCTAACTGTAAAGAATCTATTCTTTCTGTAAAAGACAGTTTCTTAACACAAATTCGGTCAAATAAACTATTCTCAAGGGTCTGGCTAGCCATGTCTCATACAAATAAAAGCTAGATATATAGAACAAACATGAAGGCATGAAACAAGAATAAGCTAGTGAACAAAAAGTCTGGTTAATAGGTCTGTGTTTGCTATTGAAGCCCTACATTCAGTAAGGAAGTTTTTAAAATGTAAGCAAATATTATTTCATGAGATCAACATGCAGTCAGAGAAGTCTTAGAATACTGTCCTGGCCAGCAGTATTTACATATCCAAAGTCCCCAGGATAGGTAAGCAGATGACAGGAGAAATCATACATACAAGCAGTCAGAAAATTGCAGCTTGTCTGAGTGTGGCTGTGATTGTCGTGCTGGTGAAAACCAGATTTAAATTATTCTATATACAAATAAATGAAGAGGTATGTTACAGTGTAATTTCAGAGATATTAAATCTTTGCATGAGATGGTGTATACATGCTCTATGAACTTAGAACCTGCTTTAATGTGAAAAAAAGTGATAAGCTATTCTACAGTAAGATAGAAAGCCAATTTTAAAACTAAGCATTCAGTATTTTTAAGTTATCAGTCAAAATATTTTCATAAAAGATCCTGAAAGAGATATAAAGCCATCTTGAGAAGTAAGCATCTAATGAAAAGCCTTTTAAAATAAATCTTAGAGAAATAGTATATTGAATCATGAAAATAGAAACTGTAAAATTTTAAAATACCTTCATTAAAGTTTATGATAATTTTTTAATGAATTTGATGTTGATACAGAAACAAGCATTCTGGCTTTGTCAGTCCAAATTTTAATTAATCTCATCCATCTTAAGTCATTTCTAAGCCAGGCAACATGGCAAAAGGTACAAAAACTGAGAGAAGATGAAAAAGGGGAAAAGTAAAATGAACAGGAAAAAAAAAAATTCCCTTCTTTAGAGGCCTTATCCTACAAATCTCTTGTCTTGTGAAATCATAGTTTAACTTTTAGTTTCCATGAAGTCTTTTGGGGTTTGGTTTTGGTTGAGTTGTTGGGGTTTTTTTCTTTCCAGGGGTAAAACAACAGAAAATAATTTGACAAGTCTCAATTATTTCCTTTTCCTCACCCACTCACCCCTTGATTTCTGTACTGATATTTAGAGTCAACACAGGGTTATTCACATGAACCAGAGCCATTTTCTTTCTCTTCCCACACCACAGAGAGCCACAGAGTGCTGCTTCCTTGCAAACTGAAGACACCCGAACTATATCTTTTTCCCCAAAGTCTTCACATGTGACCAGAGAGCATGGAATAAAAGTCATAACAAAGAAATTCTACATTCAGACTTTCTGAGCTTGAGAATACATTTGTTCTGCATGTAACTGCAAAATAATCACAATTTCCAACTCATGTAACTTGGTCAATAGAGGAAATTTAAATTATACAAGTGCGAGTCTGGGAATATTTTATTGCCAAAAATTTCACTCTCCCCCAATAAAAAAGATCAGACTTTCACCTAGAGTTATGTTTGCAGTTGCAGAAAAAAAGTAAACATTAGATTACTACTTTCTAGCAATAACCACCAACAAATATAAGTAATGAATATATTTTATGATATTGCTGCTGTTGCATTCATCTTGGGAGCATTAGAATGTCTATATGAATTTTGCAGTCACGTCTTCATGTGAAGAAGTAATTTAAGGCCTAGAGAAGAACACAAAAGAATTTCACAAGATCTGGAACCAGTTTACATTTCATTGGAAGTAACTGCAAATATTTAGTAGAGTTTAATCTATAATTTTGTGGATACACACATGCGTTGGTCATAGTGGATTAGGATGGAGTTTTACCGTCATTTCATCTATACATACATGTTTTTCTTTCTATGTAGTACAGAGGACTTAATTTTACTGATGAAGCAGTAACGTTTAAATATATGATTTGGGAATGAATATGCGAACACGAATATGTGAACACATCCAATTTATTTTTAGGGAAAGGAATTCAAATGTATTTTCTATGGTCTTATTGTTAGTGACTTGTACATTCTCTGACAACTACATGCAAAGAAAATGACTTTAGAGGCTATTCTGCGCTCTCATTTTCTCACTTCTACCACTTTGGACAAATGGTGCAAAAGGGATTTGGCTCAGCTTAAGCCATAAACTGTAACAACAACTGTTTTTGCTGTCTAAAGATAATTAAAGCCTTCCAAAATGACTATTACTACTTTGTTCCATTTCCTCCGTTTTACATCCTGCATAATTCCCTCACATAATTCCTATTTACAGCAGCTTTCGCAGGATGGAATCCCATCTCCCTGCTGCACATAATCCCTGTTTACTGGGATTTTCTGGGGATGGAAAGCAAAATATGAAAACTCACTCACAAAAAGAACACCACAGTTAATAGAATACTTATTTCTCCAGTATTTAAGCAAACCATCAGCACCTCCTTGGATAAACACTTGAGAAATAACAACAAAGATCTTTCCCCATATACGTCACGCTCTCCCTGAGCATGGCTTTACACAGTCCTTACTGATAACATGCATGAGTACCCTGCTGCCGCTATACAATCGATGGTACCATACAGTCACTATACCAGTTATCTCTAAGAAACCTATCAAAGCAGGTTTACTACAGCACTGCTCAGGCTGCTGATGCCTTCTTCCCCCTCCATCACTCCAGCACACTCAAATGTACCATTGCATAGGCCAAAACATCAGAGCATCCTCCCCTGCTCTCATTCAGAGGGGGCTGCAGTCATCCAGCTGCCTGAGGGAGACCCCAGTGAGAAAAGAGTGAGCACCATCAACAACACTAAACTGCTAATGAGATGTAAGTAGTGGAAAAAATTTCCTGCAAGATCCGTTGCAGAGCACCAGCAGATGAGTAAAGTCATCAGGGAAGTTATCAGGGGTAGCCCCTCCACAAATCAGTAAAAACCACATTTGTCTGTACTACTCCATAAACTGTGCTGTTCTTCCACTGGAGTCAGCACTTCACAGGTTTCTTCATCTTGTACATATTTTATGTTTGGTAAAAAAAACACAAATCCATAACTTTGCACACATTGGTTTGGCTTTCTGAAAAGGCATAGGGAACAACAAGGCTGTTCTCCTTGTCCCACCCCACCTACACGAAGAACCCCACCTCCTCACTGAAATCCCTGCAGCACAAGGCTCCTCTGAAGCACTGAGAAGGTGAAGAGCTGATTTTGGGCCACAGGTGTCCAGCGTGTACACCAGCCACTGAAACACAGCAGGAGTAAAAATACAGCAAGGAGTCCCACAGCAATGAATTAACCAGAGATGACAAGAAATCATTGCACTACTGTTCCGTCTTGAAACATGCCATTCTTGTAAGTGCTACTATTTTACCCAGAGCCAGCTTGGGGATCTCTGCATGGGTTTTTCCACTGCCATGTAGACACGGGAGCTATCTCCGAGCAAATCTGGATTCCTCTCAGTGATGCCCTCCCTCCTGAGTGCTTTCAAGTTGAGTGATGGTGTAGCTGCAGAGTGCTGTCCCTGAAGCCACGGAGTTATTCCCTGCTCAGGGAAAGATCAGTCTGCAGGCAGAAGTGCTTTCTCAAAAGCCTTACCTCTCTGCTCCTACCTCCAAATAGCCTCCACAGGAGATTTTGGTGAGTAGCAGCAATGGTCTTCTAATAACCAATTTTCTTCAGTTTCATTTCCCTGACTGGTGAATATCAAAACACTCAGCTCGTGTTTCTGTTATTTTAGGAATACAACTGTGACTTTCCATTTTGGGCTGTCTTCCAAGATTTTTACTGTATAATAAATGGTAAAGGTGGTGGGCCAATAAAGTCAGATGTTAAATGAGGCTTAAGGGTTTTCTTGTCATCATGGTGAGTTATTATTTTTAAACATGTTTCATTATCTCCATCACTTCCTGGGGGGTATGCTGGGAAAGAAAAAGAGGATCTGCAGTAATGACCTGCCACTGGTTTTGTTTTCTTTACTGTCTGTTGCATGTGAGCATAATTCCTGACCATGACATTTCTTGAAGAGATCCCATTCATTTATGAACATCCATGATGATGGGCCCAAAGGACCAAAAAGATTTCTCCTTCCCCTTGGCTACCACAGAAAGAGGTAACAGGGGAAATCTACAGCTAATGACATTTGCAGAAAATTAGATTCTAGAGATGTACATTTTTTTTTTCTGTAGTTGTAGAAAATGTAGCATTTTAGCAACAAAAAATGTAAAGTTTTAGCAACAGCAACAAATTTTACAGATATCAACAGAAACCTGGACTCTATAGTCGGTCCTATTTTCTCATATCTGTGCTTAGGGGGGAGGGATGGGATTTCATTTACCCACACCTGCTGTTGTTGAAGATTTGCTTCATCCTGTCACCAATTCATGGGGGAATGCCTTCAAATAGCATCAGGCTCGACCATCAGCATGGACACTGGGGAGTCAGGTTTAGTTTAAGCTTTTCATGAGGCAGATGGCTCCTGCACTCTCCACATTATCTGCTTTAATATGACATAACACTAACATTTTACTAACGTTTCTAAGTTAAAGCAATTTTCTAACAACACATTTTTGGTAACAATGAAATAGTCAAAAAGGTCTTCATGATGTTTCCCTTTTTGAGCCAGAGGAATTTGGGTGCTAATTACTGTAGTCACCTTACAAAATCCCAGTGTCAAATGTAACCACTCACATCACTTTTTAAAGAGTTAATAGGGCATTAAACACAAGTGTACCATCTTCAAGGAGATGCAATAGTTAAGAGTGTCTATGAAAACCTGTGAAAGGATACTTCAGGTGACCCTACCTGTTTATTTTAAATTAAAACTCATTATTCATAGCTACAAAAAGGAAAAAGAAATAGAGTTATTCCTTATTCAAGAATTTAACACATGGAAGTTCATGACAGGAAATTTATGCTTCTCATCATTTAGTTGAGAGAAAGAATTGTGTGAGCAATGAGTGTAATACAGCAGAGTTTGGGGATTTGGGATTTACGAGTTCCATCAGGTAACAGAAAATAGGAAAGGGAAACCAAGTGATGTCACTGGTGAATCAGTGTTCAGAGAGCAGAGGCTAGAATACACATTACAGGGGCATGGATCACGTGATGTATAAATATATCATACTCATATATAAAACATTTAGTGTTTTGTCTTTGCCCCTGACACTTCAGTGAAGTTCTATTAATTCACAACTAAATGGCTGACAGCTCTGTGCTTTAGGTTTTGTGTCTACTATTACAGTAGCTGTGAATTATAACAAAGAACCATAGGTCCTGTCATATCATATTACTTTGGTCTGACATCCACACCATAAATCACATTTTTTTTTCCCATTGCCACCTCCATGGCATATATATTTTGTATTTTTACTTGGCCCTTCACAGCTGGCAAGCAAGTTCAGAGTCAATTACTTCTTATGCTATGGTTAATTCCTCCAGGTTAGTGAAAGGCTTGTTCACTAAGCTGTAACAGAGCTTTACCTGGTGATGTTCTAGCTCATCTCTTGTATGAACAGTAAAATATATAAACAAGACAAAGTGATACAGAGGTTTAAAGCCAGATCTTAAGTTACAGTTGGATACATGCAGAGGCAGGTGTTACCTTTCAGGGTTTTTCAAAAGTTCTCCTTTACTGTGACCTATCTTCTAACACACAATGATTTTTGGAGGTAGTAATAACTATAGACTGCAATTTAAAAATGGCAGTTTTCAAATAAGCAGACTCCAGGACCCATAGGTACCCATGACAAAAGAAAGTACAGAAGGTTTGAGCATTTATCTTTTGTGTCCATGAAAGTTTGGAATCCTGAGTTAAGGTGCATCCTTGCAGAATGAAACCATTGCTGTCCATGTCAGAGTAACTCCCAATACAACTTGGATAAATCTACATGAACACAAGCAACCCTTCTGATACCAGACTTTAAGGCTGTCATAGAAGTTTTACACCCAGGCAAACTTCTCTACAGATTTGTTTCAAATATCCATAAAGAAAATCTGAAACAAGGCAAAATAGACCCCCCCAAAAAATCAGGTATGGCAGTAAACAAATTTGCACTAAGTCGATGTAAGTATAGCCAGCAACTCACTGCCACAGGGAGATTGTGGAGTCACCTGCTAATATAATACAATGAAGAGCAAGGCCTGTGGTTTTATGGATATAGCACAAATTAATCTGATGTGTGCCCTGACAATCAGGATGTTGACAGAGGGTGGACACAGAAGAAGGAGATATACAACTAAAACAAACGACCACTCCAGTAGTGAAAATCCAGAGGAGGTCGATGTGTCACCAGTATGTGGCCTATGACTGCAGAACATCTTCAGCTGACCCTTTTCGAGCTCCACTACAAACCCAGTGATTCCAATGGAGGAAGAGAAGGGATGAATTACAGAATCACAGAATCATCAAGGTTGGAAAAGACCTTGAAGATCATCCAGTCCAACCATTAACCTGACAGTTCCCAACTACACCAGATCCCTCAGCGTTACGTCAGCCCAACTCTTAAACCCCTCCAGGGATGGGGACTCCACCACTGCCCTGGGCAGCCCATTCCAAGGCCTAACAGCCCGTTCTGGAAAGAAATGCTTCCGAATATCCAGTCTAATATCCAGGATGAAGATGGGATTAAAACCAGACAAATGTGAGGATAAAAGAGATAAGGAGGAACAAGGCAAAATATGAAAAAGAAAAACAAAAACACTCTGACAGCAAGAATAGAATCCATTTGCAGGTAGATTATTTTGTAATTTTTATTTCCCACCTGGGTTCATAACTACAGTATACGGATAAAGCTTATCTTGCATCCCGAGTCCCTAGAGAACAAACAGTTAGTTAGGGAGGAGAAAGTACAATAACTCATTTGAAATCCTGCTCTCAAATTTATGGCACAAGAAAGTGTGTTTAACTACCTCCATTGTTCTCAGTTTTGACAATATGATTCAGCCAAGTCTATAAGTAACCCTGCAAGCTCTGCAGTAACTTTCACAGGGTATTGCTGGATTTCTATCACTAAATGGCAAAAAACAATCCTAACATTAACAGAATGAATTGTGTGCATCCAAACCCTTGTTTTCAAACAGCTTTTTGGCAGCACAGAGAGATGACACAAATAGTACTAGGGTACACAGACTTTAACAAAATGGACGTGCCCAATATTTCTTTCTAAAATGTCTTTTCTCTTAGCATAGCTTCTCTCAAAATTGTTGTAAAGAATACCCTCTCCCTGTGCTCCACTCAAAAGAAAAGGTCTCAAGAGACATGCTTTGCACCACATCTGCAGGCTGACTGGGATCTGAGCTGCAGAGGCGGTATCCACGGTGCAGACACAGCCTAGCTGGCAAACGCACTGTTACCTGGGTGTCTTCACACAGTCGGTTGCACCACTGTGATAGAAGAATTAAAATATCTGAAAGAAGTCTGTGACAAACAGCTAACCTCTTCCTCTATTCTCCATAGCAGCAACACAAATCTTTTGGCACACATCACTTAAAATTTGCCTAAATTATTCTGTGCAGTCTGTATCTATCCCTCCTTGTGTGACAGACTTGAGAAATTAGCAAAGGAAAATCCATTTAATGTACTAAAGGACCCCATGGGTCCCAATAGTCAAGGCCCTGTGCACTGAAATTAGAAAGCGTTGCCTTTAAAATGGGAGTGCCTTGAGTTTAAGGTTAGGAAAAAAGAGAGATAGAGAAATTTGCCCAGTGCAATCCCGTGACAATTAATAAATACACATCATAGTTGAGAAGTTGAACAAAATAGAGTAAAGCACAGTAAAATGTTTGCCTGCCGTCTGGGGGGAATAGCATTTTTAGAAGAAACCCAAAAACTTCTATACAGCAAAACTTGCTTCCCTCTGACAATCATTAAAGGATACAGAACTGCTTTAGTGGATCTTTTCTGCTAGCCTTTGTTGCAGAGTGGCAAAGAAAGTCGCTGTGTGACCAGAACTGACAACTTGAACACCAAATGCATCAATCCCAGGGCCCAGAGCACAACAGCATCAGTATGACAATTTCACTTGCAGCTGGACTTTATCCTTCCTTCCTTACAAGAGAAGGCAGGCCCACAGGATCAGATGCTTTCCATTTGCCCATGAACTTTTCTCTAATCCATATGATATTTATTATAGTTTTCCTATACATGATGCTGCATGGTACTATGGTACTTCATATACAGTAAGAGAATACATTCAATTAGATCAGAGTGGTAATCAGACTCCAGACTACTGGCTGCCATAGAGGAAGAAACTCTGTTTGTCATCTCTGTGTGGGAATAATGGGCCTATGCTGACTTTCTAATGTCTTTTTTCTACTCATTCTAAATGTTTGTCAGCAAAACTGTGTCAGTGTCCCTGGGTTGAACAGAACAGCAATTCTTTCACCCACTATTTGCAAGGTAATATTTAAATTGCAAAGAATGATAGACATTATTTTTAATGAAATATACAGAGAAATATAAGGCCTTCGTGTTCACACTTTCATTTCTTCCATACCACGATAAAAAAAAAAAGTCAAACCCTTCTGCCTTCAAACTAGACAGGTAAATGCATGCAACTGCAGCCTATAAGTGCCTGAATCATACAATAACAACTGCTCAATATGTTTGAGCTTCAGAAATCCTCATCTTTTCACCTAGTCAAAACCACAATTGCTTGTGCATCTATAGTGTTCTTGAGCAAGTATTTAATCACATACCTATCCTTTGGAAAATACTGTCCAAAAATCTATATTTAGCCATCACAAACACACCAGTTTTAATCTTCTTGGCATAAACGTAGAAGGCTGTCATCTCCTGAGAACCAGCTGGGGTTTTGTCTCAATGTTTTTTCAAGTGATAAAGCAAAACTGCGGCGTCTTATCTCACATTGAACTAACAGAGTGTTAGCCACATTGGGAAAAGACTTTAAACATTCATTAATGTTTTAAAAAAGGGTCATGAAATGCAGTCAAATAACTGTGCCTGAGGTTAATTTATGTTTTCACAACTATATACAGCAGGGTAACTTGATAGTTTGTCTTCAAGTCCTGGCTGTGAGAACAAATCTGGTGTTTCAGTTTGAAAACAAAGTGTTAAGAGTACAACTAAAAACATTCAGACAAAAAGCAGTATTGAATACTTCAAGTGCCCAATTAGTACCACTGTCCTTGAAATATGAAAAATTGAATATGGTGCACATTTTCTATATTTACTGTTCTATTGTAAAGTTGTAAGAACATAGAAAAACCTCTGCTGATGTAAACTGGCAGAGATCCCCTGAGATAAAAATTCCACTGAGTTCAGCTGTGTAACATCGATGTGACAGCTCATATGCTCACAGACTCCAGGTCTATTGAGTGTAGGCAGGGCAACAATTTGGCCCAAACCTGAAATTATCAGTAAGAAATGCCTACTGCTGTTTTGAAAATGCACTCTTTTTGTAGGAAGACACATCTAGGTAGAAGTGCTTGCATGTGACCTTTTCCATCAGACAGCTGGTCCAACAGTAGTGACCAAACTGAGGGAAGCAGACCTTGAGAGACAGCTCTCGGTTCCTTGGGAATGGGGAGGGCAGCCAACTTCCTGGGTTACTGTGCAGGTCTGTAAACACTTAGAGCTCTCGTTATCTTGTCCGGTCGCATTAACTCTCCCTCCTCAGCCCTAGACATTAAAATCTTTCCCTTTCATATAGGTCATTAGATGGAGAAATGCATTTAAAAATTCCCACACTTAAGATTGGCATCTGTACAAATTGTACTGATATTTAGGAACAGGAAACCTCATGGTCCATTATGTCCACCTGAGCACCTGGCTGTCTTTTTCCAGAGACCACAAAATGCCTCACATTTGCTGAGACATGCCACTGCTGTCTGGTCACATCTCAATCCATCAGCTGCTATAATGCACAACCAGTCCTGACACTTCCTGGAGTTACAAGAACTTAAAACCTGTGTGAGAAAGTTGTTTTACTTAACAGATATATTTTCTATTCACACAAAACTTTCTGAGGACATTTGTTTTTCAGAGAAAGAGTAGCCTTCTCCAGTTTATCTTAAACTTGATCTTGATCAGCTTAAGATAAGCCATTCCTAAAATCATGCTTAAACTCAAGCTGGTCCAGACTTTGCGTACTTGCCAACACCACAGTAGATGATCAGTAAGGTGATGTAGTCTACTTCTAGTGGTTAACTGTATTCTGGGGGCAAATACATCTACAGCTGTCAACATGAGAGGTGATGATGACAATGTCCATAGTGTGTGGGTATTCTCTTTCAGGTATAACTTCAGAGACAAAAAATTTGGAAATGCAATAATCTGTAATGAACAAGGCCAATAATGAAATGGCAATTAAAATGGCAAAGTTTTAATGGCCTTTCACATGAAATACCAATTTCCTTTTCCTCCCAGAAGTTTTCCATTTCTTTGATGCATTTTTTTTAAAGAAATCTCAGCTTCAGAAAAATGTAATCCTTTTAAGTACATCGCCACAGAACTATGACACAATAATTTATATGGAACATTAAGCAATACAGAAGTTATAATGGCAACTTCTCTCTACTTCTCTTGTCATCTGTTCTGTGAAGCTGGAAGAGAGTAATTTTAAAAACCTGTGAAGGTAAATACTTTTTCCACTCAAAGCATAATAAGTCTATGAGATCTTAGGAATGAGCATCATTGAGGCCAAAAATCAGTATGATTTTTTAAAAGGGAACAGATGTTTATTTCAATAAAAAGAACTTCTAGAGGTGCTGGAAAAAGATTTTTAAAGTAAAATTTTGGAAAGGATTTAACGCATAGTATTGCAAGATATGGTAGCCACAAATATAAGAGAAGCAGCAGAAAGAAATATTTTCTGTGAAAGCAATTATCACAGTGTTTCTCGCATCTTCTCCTAAAGTACTCAGCACTGGCCACTGGCAGAGAAAGATATTAAATTAGATTGATTTCTGTTCTGCTTTAGTACAGCAATTTCTCATTTCATCTCCCTTCACTCCTTATGGTACTGTGGATTTAACTCAAAAAACATCTTACTCGCAATAGCTAAATGTAACTTTAAGCTCCTGTTACTCCTAGTCAAAGGATGCCATGATTTTGAGAGGACAGAACACTAATGAACTTTGAGTTTCAAAGAAAAGCACATTAAAAACAATAAATCTGATATTAAGAATGACGAATACTAGGGAAATTTAGCATATTTTTCCATTTCAGATTTGTCATATGATTAATGGCTCGTGTGGATTTTGAATTTGTCTGTGTGTTATTTTCTGTAAACTTGAATTTTATCCTTCAAAGCCCAGCATTTCTGGCAAAAGTGCTTGTACAGCAGTGTGATATATTGGGCTGAGGCACAGAGTTTATTGTTGCATTATTTTTCATCCTCATCAATCTTGCTTACCTGGGCCATGTGAATGCACTGGCAGTGGGGGGACATCACACTGTGCATGTGCTCTGCTAGGGACTACAAAGGACATGACTGTGCCTTTCCATAGCAGCTTTTTGTGGTGGTAGAACATCAGATAAGACCTTGAGTCATCTATTCTGACTGAGCAACTGGCATCATCTACATGGACTGTGCAAAGAATATTACACTGTCCTGCATGACATCCTTGCCTCTAAGTTGGAGAGACATGGGTTTGATGGATGGACCACTCAGTGGATAAGGTATTGGCTGGATGGTTGCACTCACAGAGTTGGGGTCAACAGCTCGATGTCCAAGGGGAGAGCGGTGATGAGTGCTGGTCCTCAGGGGTTTGTGCTGGGACCAGTGCTGTTTAACATCTTTGTTGGTGACAAAGACTGGGATCAAGTGCGCCCTCAGCAAGTTCACCGACAACCCCAAGCTGTGTGATGCGGTCGACACACTGGAAGGAAGGGTTGTGCCATTCAGAGGGACCTGGACAGGCTGGAGAGGTGGGACCAGGCAAACCTCATGAAGTTCAACAAGGCCAAGGGCAAGGTCCTGCCCATGGGTCGGGGCAATCCCAAGCACAAACACAGGCTGGGCCATGAGTGGATTGAGAGCTGCCCTGCGGAGAAGGGCTTGGGGGTGTTAGTGGATGGAAAACTGACTGTGGGCCAGCAATGTGCGCTCACAGCCCAGAAAGCCAACCGTGTCCTGGGCTGCACCAAGAGAAGTGTGGCCAGCAGGGTGAGGGAGGGGATTCTCCCCCTCTATTCCACTCTTGTGAGACCCCACCTGCAGTGCTGTGTCCAGCTCTGAAGCCCCTAAAACAAGAAGGCCATGGACCTGCTCGAGTGGGTCCATAGGAGGCCATGAAGATGCTCAGGGGCTGGAGCACCTCCCCTGTGAGGACAGGCTGAGAGAGTTTCGGGTGTTCAGCCTGGAGAAGAGAAGGCTCCGGGGAGACCTTATAGCGGCCTTCCAGTGCTGAAAGGGGCTACAGGAACGGTGGGGAGGGGCTCTGCATCAGGGGTGTAGGGATAGATGAGGGGTAACAGTTTTAAACTGACAGAGGGTAGATTAGGTTAGATGTAAGGAAGAAATTCTTCCCTGTGAGGGTGGTGAGGCCCTGGCACAGGTTTCCCAGAGCAGCTGTGGCTGCCCCCTCCCTGGCAGTGTTCCAGGCCAGGTTGGACGGGGCTGTGAGCAGCCTGGGCTAGTGGAAGGTGTCCCTGCCCGTGGCTGGGGGTGGGAACTACATGGTCTTTAAGGTCCTTTCCAACTCAAACGATTCTATGATTCTGTGTTAGTTGAATATCTTGGTCATGCTCAATAAAATGTTGGCTTCGATGGACATTTATGTGCAATGGCACATAAATTTATCAGGGTTGCGTGCTGTCGCGTCAACACTCTGCCATAGGAAGATGTGTAAAACGTTCCTGTAAATAAAAATTTAAAGACTGGGAGAGAACTGACAAAAATTGATCCAGGTAACAAAAGTTTCCTTCCTTCCTTCCTTCCTCCACCCCAAATATAAGATGATAGCTGTGTGCTTTTGAACACCGTGCATCTAAGCTCCAACTGTGCAACAGCAGCTGTGGCAGTTGCACAGAGGCTGCTGCTGTGTGGATGCACGTGGTATCACATGCCACGGGCAAGTTATACAGCAGGGAATACTTGTTTCCTTTCACATCATACTTGTTCTGTACTGATCCTGCAGAAAAGAGCTTGAAATCTCAGGTAAAAACAACATTACTCTTCCACAGCTTTGATCTCCAGGTTGTATTTCCCAGGACAGGGCTTTGAAAACAATTTTTTTAAACAAAAATGCAATAAAAATATGCCACTTGAGCTTGGACAAAATAAACAACCCTCTTACTTCTGCACCCTAGCATACCATTACAACTCGAGGTTATAACAATCAGACCTCAAACTATTAGAAATTTCTTCAACCCTGTATCCCCTTGGGGCTTCTTTTATATGAAGCCTTTGTGTGGTTGAGTACAGTAGCTGAAACAGCTGAAATCACTCAGACCACAGAGAATAATATTTTTATTTTAATCTTTCAAAAGGTCAGTAAAGCTGAACAGAAGTAAATTACATTGCTAAAAATGCATTGTCTGTCAACACAGCACACCTTCACAGCTGTTTTCCTCAGTCTTTGTTAAGTCTGTTATTCAGTCCAGGAATTTTATGGGTGGGATGTGTTAGATTTATTTTTTAGACCATATTTCAGGATTTATGGGAAGCAATGGTATCTCTTTTGAAAGGGAGACTTCCCCTTCAATAGTACATAAATATTTTTATTTACAATAATTCCAGTAAAATTTTTAGTTTCCATCCTGCCTCACCACCAAACGACAAGTAACAGTGTTAAGGAGAGGACCACGTCAGTACGGGGAAATCTCTGCAATCAAAACAGAATACAAATTGGGTCCTAGTCCAGTCTGCTCTAAAATACCTGAGCAGCAGCAGAGAGATTGAACTTCCAAGTATTTACTTTGCAGGGAGGTATTTTCACCCCAAACAACTGACTAGTGCAGCTCACAGCACAGCCTCCACATCATAGCAGAGGGCTTGGCACAACTGTCCAGCGAAGTCTGTAGGGCAAGCAGCCAACCAAAAGGGCACCTCTGCTCTTGTTCGCCTTTCACCTCCACCTTTTACTGCTCATTTCCCATTGAATCCTAGGATCAGACAGTCTCATTTTAGCTGGCTGATCTGGTAGGACACTAACCCTGCCAAAACCTATGATAGCTTCCCACTCAAACAGGGAGCTGAAGAAACCTAGCCTCCAGTTGCAGGGCAAGAGGCAGCAGCAGCCAGACTACCCCATCAAGTCAGTTCCTATTAGATACAGAAACCTACCCGAAGAAAACCAAAGACGTGTGCTTTCTGTCAAGTCTCAAATACCTAGCATGGTGCAGCCCGGACTCAAATGATTTTAAATAATCCTGCAATATTATTAACTGGAGATAAAATAATGTATCTACACTGCCTGGTAGAATATCTCTTTCCCCAACCTATGGATTGTTTCAAAGAAGGAAACCCTAAAAGAGAATTAATATTTTTTTATATTTGATATAAGAATCTTTAATACAAACAATACTTTATCAGTTTATAGTAACTCTGTTGGCAACAAGGGCTTCTGCTGTCCTGGATATTGAGCATAAAGCTATTAAATGTCATCAGGAAAGAAAATTTGAGAGTTTTTCTTTACCAGTGGGGATCAACACTTTTTAAAGGGGATATTTCTGTATGAAAGTGTTTGAAAATTTTTTTTAAAACAGGTTTTGCTTTGACAGATCTCTATCTGATTACATATTATTATACATAAGAATTTCTACATTGCCTTACGCAAATATACATTGCCAAGGTATGCAGTAACTTAAGAGAACTAAGAAATTGTCTATATTGAAACTTGAAAATATGAAGCTTGTATTTTTAAGCTTTGTCTACGTTTATGCAGACAGACTTGTTTAGAACACTGCACAAGCAAAGGTTTGAAAAAGGCCCTCAAAAGACCAAAGTCAGCATGTGAATTTTATCCTCAAATTTATATGGCCATTGCCATATAAATCAGCCACAACAATGTGCATACAAATGCATTTGCTAATTAGCTACTTCTTTTCCTCCCTAAGCTGCTCCACTTAAAGGCTGGTACATCCTTTAGACACAGGCAAATTAGGTGATTCACATTCTCACAAAAAAATATCTGCATTTGTAATGCCACGGAAGTGGATCTGGTCTCCTGCTGCTTCTGCAATATAAAAGAGTCTAAACCCTCAGTTCAAAAATATTATGCTCGTTTCTGTTGTTATGGATATTACTTGAATAAGTAGAAAACTATGGAAAAACAGATAATTCATGTATGAGCCTTTTATTCATCAGATACCATATTATCTTAGAAATTATTCAGTCGTTATTGATTCAATATTTTGAATGCAAAATTTCTGGAAGCAGCATGCAGAAGAAGCAATACATGTGTCTAATCTGTGTTGAGTTCACATCCCCTGGAACAGTGTATTTGGATTGAGAACACGAACATGAGGGGAGAGGTATCATGAGATCCAACAGACTGCAGAGGTGATTACAGCTGCACAGTGAGAATCAGCCTCACCTTCAGTCCTAGGAAGGAGTTTGCCTCCTGTCCCAGTGAGAATCACTGTGAGCTGGCTTACCAACTCCGAAGTGCCTACTTGCTTTTGTCAGTAATGTCATCCTACATCATTTTACCAAAACAAAGAAAAAATTCCAATACCCTAGTCTTGGCATGAGAAAGCAAAACTTCATGGAATCTACATGCTTATTTGCTTGTTAAAAAAATGTGATGCGACTGTATGGTGTTGCTACAGCACATTTGAAAAGACATGCATCTTTCAAGTTAAATAGGTGGCTAAAGTGTTTAGTGATAAGCAAAGGACAAAGGAAGTACCTGACTAGCACTTGAGGAAGTGAAACTTTCTCATTTGAGAGCTTAAATATAAAGGAGCATTCAAAAAATGGATCCTTGCTTAGCTAGAAACATTTTTATGACATTCTATATTTTGTATTACACACTAAGAATTTAAATTGTCATCAAGGATATGTGTAGGCTGTCTAGATAGAAGTCCTTTTCTATGCAAGTATTTATTTTGCACAGTAAATTAAGTAAATATACTTTTCAGTTGCTATGCATTACAAAAGAAACACTTAAAACATGGAAAGGTTTGGGGGTTTTTTGTATGTTTGCCCTCTAACATTTTTAGTACTGGAGAAATGTGACTTGAAGAATAATATTAAAATATCACTAATCTAATGCTCAAGTAAATAATGTTTCATAAATTGATGCTGTCATAAATATTTTAGTATCTCTTTGGTTGTATAAGAAAAAATCCTTGACATTTTCTAGTGTTGTTTCCTAACAAACAGCTAAGCAGTGAGATAGCAGAGTACTACAGCAAGCAGTAACTGAAGTACATCATCTCCTTCATGATAAAAACGGTAATTGTGAAAAAGTAGATAACGTGTTTTATATTCTCATAGCAACAGGATGCTTATAACCAAAATGAGTGGGATTATCAGAGAAAAAGCAAAGTTTAGTGAAAGGCTTTGCTTGGAAGGCAGGTCAGTTGAGGGAAAAGCCCTGTCCTCGAGCAGTATTCAGTGAGGGCTGCACAAATGCAGTTAAATTTATGTATATAGTTGGTTTGCTGCAGTTTCAGACTGCAGAAATAGTCCACTGACAGCTATCCTTTGAAAACTTATGTTTTCAGTTTAAACTGAAAAAGCAAATAGACTTTAGAAAGTTTTATTCATCTTTGGTTAAGACTATAACGTCAAAAGAAAAATATAGAGTTGTTTTAAAGTTTGCTGAGATTTTCTATTTACATATAATATTTAGTTCTCATCTGTTGAGTAATAAGATGTTCTTAAAGAAGGAATTTTTTTTACTAGTGCTAGCACATTTCAACATTTAATAAGTTTTAAAGTGCATTTCACAATAGTTCACAGAATTGCTTAGAATTAATATCACTACCCTCTGGTGAATCGGAGCTGTTAAATTAAAAACTGTTCTGGCAATTCCATGCCAGCTCTAGAAAACTGCCTCCTACTTACATGGGAGTAGATAAGGAATAACTTAATTTAATCAAGTTACAGTGGTGTAAAAGAAAAGAGAAATGAGTTCTAAATACTGCCAAAAATGCAGCAGGTTTCCATTCTCCAACAGAATGAGACAGGCAAGAAACTGTCTTTTTATTACTGCAGATGTAATTGGCTTATCCTCCTTTCCCATGGCCTTCAACCAGAGCTGAGCTTTCCAAACGCTTGTCAGCCTTCACAAATACATGGCCAGTGCTAGGGACACCATCCTGCCCACTGAACCACTGAACAGCTTTTAAAGCTAGACAGACTCTATCAAAGACTATACATATTACACACAGACTGACAAAGAAGGCTATTAATTCACAAGTAGAGGACAGATGATCTAATGCCATTCATCTAAATGTTGTGCTGAACTGGAATGAAGAGCAGATGACCCAGAGACTGAGTAGGTACTAGAAATACCAAAGATGCCAAAACGGCTAAAGATTTCTACATGTCAAAATTCAGTATTGAAATTTAGATATTGGAAAATTGCATCTACATCCATTCTAATATTTTCAAATTATTTTTTGTATGGTTTTTTAAATATTTAAGTCATTTTAGCTAACGCATCTATCCCTAGTGCATCAATGTGTATCTTGCAATACAAGCACAGCTCCCAGGAAAGATATTGTGATAACAAGATACATATATCTTAAGATCTAGTGCAACTCTGGTTCTAGGTAGTTTTCCACAATCTTCATGCTAGCCTTTATTAACGAAAAATGCTGAGAAGTGTTTCTACCACTTGTTTGTCTTGCAGGTGAGCTGCATAGCCAGTTGTATAGCCCATTTCTCACAAAAGTTTCTCATAACTCTAATATCCTTTCAGGATTTTTTTTTTAATAAAAAGGTTTCCATTTTATTCAATCTTCTTTCCCATTGTGACCTTCAGAGCTCTTCTTTTCCAATTCTTTTTTATCTATTCCTAAATGTAGCATTTTAAAATGCAAGTCTAATATGTGGCTATCTGTGTGAGTCTAATTCAGGGTGCCGAAAGTGTAATAAAAGCCAATTTTAAAAGTTCGGTTTTCATAGCTCTGATATCTTCAGGTAGCACTTTTCATTTAGGTGAAATCATGACAAACTACAGAATTCATCATTTGTATGCAGCCTGGTGACTGGTATTATAGATGGGCTATACTGATTTTCCAAGCATTGGAATAGAACCTTTTTTCTTTTTAAAAAAATGGAACAGCAGTATCTTTCATTTAATGTCAGTGGACTTCCATTGTCCCACAAGAACCTGGCCCAAACACATCTGGTTTCTTAGGGATGGAGGAGCTGTGTTTAAAGCACCTGAACAATTTCTAAGTGGAAGGTTTGGGGTTTCTTTTCTATCTACAGTTTGTTAACTGAAAAGCAGGTTTAAAACATCACATACCATATGTATTGTGGTCACTGACTCCTTCTGTAACGTGAGTTTTATTGTTTCACAGAACAACATAGACCTGAACAATATTGGTAATGCCAGCATTTTTTAAACTTGTCAGAAATCAACACCTCCACTCATGAAAGCCATTCGTCTTTCTTTCCCATGCCTCCAAAAGAGCAGCCTCTTCTTCCCCCAAAGTCCAATGATCTCCCCATCTCTAAACAGCAGGTGACAACAGTGCACCAGAGAAGTCAAGTGGCCCTTCCTCTCAGGTGTATGCTTTTCGAGCAAGCCCCAAGCAAGCCCCTTTCTTTCACACCTGTTGAAAGAAAGTTTGCTAGCAATGACATTGGCACCATTTTTTTCTTCAGAGACACAGTTGCCAGTAATTCAAATGGATTACCCACGTGTTTCTTTCCTTTCAAGAAAGTGCATGGGATTTTTTACATCAACAGTTTTCCAGTGTTTCGCTTGGTGTCAGCAGCTTCTACCTACTGCACAGTTGAACAGCTGCTCAGTACGGGCAATGCTTGGTAATACTGCCTTAAATACACATCTATGTGAAGGGTAAAGATGTTGGAGCTGAGTCAGTGTACCTACACTCCTTTATATACCCCCAAATTTGGCTCTTGTTCTCTAAACTGATCTACATGTATATTAAAATGGTTTTTGCACTGCCTCAGAGAAGCCACAGACTTACACTGGCAGTGTTATACAGCCATCACTGTACATAGCATCCCAAAACATCACTGACACACCTCAGCGTGTAGAGTACTTGCTGGTTCCCAAGCTCTCTTCCTTGGGACCAGATGTGAGGGACCCTTCATTGTCCAAACTCACCCAGGAAGCATGCACAAAATACGGTCATGGAAACCACTTCTCCCAGATCGAAAGCCATTACAAAGATGACTATTCTTCTAGTTTAAAGCTATACAAAAACAAGAACAGAAAAGATACCTTGCTGACCTACTGTCATTTAATATGGCCTACTTATATTCAGAAAAAAACCCAAATTCTCAGCAAATGTTTGTTCTTAATTTAGGAGCAACCAGTCAAAGGGCTACTGGTTGAGTCTGACATCCAAATGCTATGCTATTTGCTTATCTACCAGCTACACCTTTATGGACAAGAAAAATGCCTTTTCTAATATATAGCACGGAGGTAAAATTTTACAGGAGCATTTGTATCCTCCCTGATCAATTCTCTCTTGTACCCATCTGCTTTTGTAGTTTTGATCTCCTCGGAGCTGACAAACAGGCTCAGGACTTTTCCGAAGTATTGCTTATGATTTTGAGTAGCTCCATCAGCCATATTTGCATACTTATGCAGATGTGAGTGCTTTTTCTGCTTTCTTGCTCCTCTTTATGGCTTTCTCACTTCCAGATTGCAGGCAATTGCCCTGTTGTGTGCCAAGCATTCAATCTTGATAGATACCAATTTTGTGTAATATACACAGAGGGCATCTGTCATGGCTCCTCCATATAAATTACATCTAAATTGTGTGTAGATAGAACATAAATCATTCATGCAAAAAGTCATAGATGGATAGCTGTGTAGTGCCTGACAATATTTTCTTTTTGCTGAAAATTAAAGATATGTATCTATATAGTCACCCACATACAAATGTTTACATCCAAGCCTCGAGTGAAACATTTATTTGGAAACACACTAGTGCTTGATGTAAATTTAGTGCAATAGAACATTAATTTAGTTGTAAGTACTGTGGATTTCACTGACTGTCACTGCATAAAGGTACTTTTGGGAGCAGTGCATCACTAAGAGAAAGGCAAAAGGCACCATTCAGGAACAAAAGTATTTCCAGATATAGATAACTGGACTGATACCAATGGCAGCTGAACACAAGTGTGGTAATAATTGATTGTATGCTGTAGGAGCATGTGGTGAGACTCTGAAATATGTAACTACAATGACACACTGTGTGCATCAGTCTGTTAAAGGTTTCAGAGCAGCTCAGTGCTGTTGTGGCACATCTTTCACCATCCCATCAGTCCCCTCTTGGCTGTCCTTTCCCTGTCCTCCTTTGTCCTGAGATCTGCCATCCTGTTCATCACTCGCCCAAGCATTTACACTGAAGAAGCTGAATTTCATCTGCTCAGAAACTCCATGCAAAAATTCTGTAGTGAACCTATCCAATTCTTTACTTCAGAAGCAATAAAATTAAGCCCATATTTCTCTGACTTTTTGTTTGGTTGGTTGGTTTGGGTTTTTTTTGGTTTGGGGTTTTTTTTTGTATCATTAGGCATCTACTTATGAAGGTTTGAGCCATAATTAACAGAAGGCTCTTTGGTCACCAATCATATTACCTTTAAAAATCCCACTGGTCAACTGATATAATCAAAAGTCATGTTTAAATATAAACCACCACTTTCAAATGCAGACTTTACAGGTGAACACCTAAAGAGAAGTGACATGGCCAACATGAGTACCAAATACCTGACTCCAGATATGGACAAAATCTCCACAAGAAATAAGAGATACTTGCAACCATCAAGTTACCATTTTTTAAATTGCCTAAATAGGTATGAAGACACCAGCTGATGCCTAGCCAAATTTGGCTTGAAAGTTATTATTACAAGACATAAATTAGTTCTAAACTTCTTAAGCTATAAATTTAACAATGATACAAGTTTTTTTCTGCATTTTTTTCCACATTCATGATCCAACAAAAAGACCATTTCAGATAATGCATTCTAAACAAGAGGCTTCTTTTTCCTTTCATCCTTCACCTTTAACAAAATTAAAAAAACAAAACAAAACAAAACAAAACTCCAAACCTTTACTCAAACATAGGCTCCACTATATCATCTCATTACTGAGGAACCACACCAATATCCATTACATTTATTAGATCAGGCTTTATTGCTGAAAAACTAGATGTAGCAACCTAGTGCTTAGATTTCTGTGATGTATTCCAATATTGTTACTGCTTGCATTCTTCCTTTCATGCTCCTCAAACACTTCTAAAAATGCCATTTCACTCATAAAGACTTAAAATTATAAAAATGCATATTTGATCTGATTTCCAAAGTCAAAAAGTTATGTACGCTTAACTGTTCTCATTGTTGAATACGCTTCTCTAATGAATAAAAAAATTATTTTAATTCTAGGATACTTAGTTGTAAAAAGCATTGTTGGACTTTTCCCCCTTTTTTATTAACATTTTCCATTAAAGGCATGCATAGTCTTCAGTTTTAAAAGCACTGTATGCCACTTCACTGAGCTTACATTTTGCAGCAGCATACACTGTTCATGACTAAGTACCACTTTTTTTATTTCTAAAGCCATCAACAATTATTAAACTCTGTGAGAATAAATGTCCTTATTAGCATGAAGATTAGAACATCTTAGGTGCAGAAAAATGTCAGCTGCTTGTCAGAAGTCATTTCGAGTGTGCTCTCTTGACCCATTCCCAATTTAAAAGTCTGTTCCTGTGGAACAAGACAGATAATGAGTCCAGCATGAAAACAGGCAGTAAATGAGCAATACAAGAAATTTGTTTTACTAATTGAAAGAGCATAAGCTAAAATTATACTACATTAGCTAAGTATCCAAAGTGTTAGAAAATGTCATGAGAAATAAATAACTTCATCCTGGACTGTCTTTCTCAGAGATACAGAGAACACAGCACTGCAGAACAAGCAAGGGGAAAAAAAGAAGACTGAAGCTACAGTGAGCTATGGCTACTTTATTTCTAAGTGAGAAGCCTATGTAGGATGCCAGTTTGGTTTGATTTGTTTTAAGCTTTTCTGAATCCTCATGTAGACAAAATCTTGATGTTTTCTTCATCCAAACAGACTTAGAAATATCAATTTTAAATCAGACAATCCTCCATGACAGAACTCTGCCACGCTTCCATATGCATAGTCCTGAGGACCGAACCATTTGGAATGGTGTAAAGGAACCTATTGGCTTTGGGTTTATTTTTAAAATTCAGGAAGACATAAAAGTTAGAAAGCCAAATTATCGTATTATAACAGGACTCTAGTAATAACAAATCTACTAATGAGGGCAAAGTGTACACACATTCATTAAATTTGAAAGGGTTGCATAAGTTAGTGTATCCAAGTGCAGCTGAAAGATTTGGTGAATATACTACTGTACTATAGGACTTTGTTGGAATAATTATGCAGGCATTCACTAAAAATGAATATATACCCTTCTATAGGCATTTAGGTGAAATCTCATCTCACAATAGCTTGTCCTTGTTATTGTGGGAGACTTTAACTTCCCAGATATCTGCTGGAAATACAACACAGCAGAGCGGGACCAGTCCCGGAGATTACTGGAATGTGTGGCAGATAAATTCCTGACACATCTGGTGAGAGAACCAACCAGAGAAGGTGCTCTGCTGGATCTCCTCTTTCTGAACAGAGAAGGACAGGTGGATGATGTGGCGTTGGAGGCCAACTAGGGCACAGAGATCATGAAATAATAGAGTTTTCTATTCTTAGGGAGGCCAGGAGAGAGCTAAGCAGGACTGACATCCTGGACTTCAAAAGGGCTGACTGTCTTGCTTAGGCAACTGCTTGAAAGTGTCCTTTGGGAGTTGGCCCTGAAGGGTATAGGGGTCCAGGAAGGCTGGGCGCTCTTTAGGAAGAAAGTCTTAATGGCTCAGGAGCAGGCGGTCCCCAGGTGCTCTAAGAGAAGCTGACGACAGAGAAGACCACCCTGGCTGAAGAGGGAGCTTTGGCTGTAACTCAGGGAGAAAAGGAGAGTTTACAGCCTTTGGAAGAAGGGGCTAGCCACATACAGTGATTACAGAGAGGCTGTGAGGCTATGCAGGGTGGAAATCAGGAGGGCTAAAACCTAGCTGGAAATTAATCTGGCTTCAGCAATCAAGGACAGCAAGAAATGTTTCTATGTCAGTAGCAAAAGAAAGTCCAGGGAGAGTCTCCATCCCCTGCTAGATGCAGGAGGAAACATGGTAGCAAGTGATGAGGAGAAGGCTGAGGTGCTTAATGACTTCTTTGCCTCTGTCTTTAATAGCAGGACCAGTTGTATTGAGGGAATCCAGCCTCCTCAGACAGAAGACAGAGAAAGGGAGAATGACCTTTCCCACAATCTGGGAGACAGTCAGTGACCTGCTGCATCACACAGACATACACAAGTCTATGGGACCAGATGGGATACACTCGAGGGTGCTGAAGGAGCTGGCTGGGGTGCTCGCCAAGCTACTTTCCATCATTTCCCAGCAGTCCTGGCTGAGCGGGGAGGTCCCAACAGATTGGAAACTGGCCATCAACAGAAGGATGATCCAGGAAATTACAGGCCTGTCAGCTTGACGTTGGTGCCCGGGAAGCTGATGGAGCAGCTCAACCTGAGTACCATCACACAACACATGAGGGACAACCAGATGCTCAGGCCCAGTCAGCATGGGTTTATGAAAGGCAGGTCCTGCCTGACAAACCTGATCTCCTTCTCTGACAGGGAGACCCGCTTATTGGATGAGGAAAGGCTGTGGATGTTGTTTAACTTGACTTTAGCAAGGCCTTTGACACCATTTCCCACAGCATTCTCCTGGCAAAACTGGCTGCTCGAGGTTTGGATGGGCACACACTTTGCTGGGTAAAAAACTGTCTGGATGGCCGGGCCCAAAAAGTTAAGTGGTGGTGAACAGAGTTAAATCCAGCTGGCGGCCGGTCATGAGTGGTGTCCCCCCAGTGTTGTGGCCACTCTTGTTTAACATCTTTATTGATGATCTAGACGAGGGGATCGAGTGCACCCTCAGTCAGTTTGCAGATGACACCCAGTTGGGTGGGAGTGTTGATGTGCTCGAGGGTAGGGAGGCTCTGCAGAGAGACCTGGACAGGCTGGAGCCATGGGCTGAGCCCAACTGGAGGAGTTTCAATAAGGGCAGATGCCGGGGGCTGCCCTTGGGCCACAACAACCCCCAGCAGCGCTACAGGCTTGGGGAGGAGTGGCTGGAGAGCTGCCACTCAGAGAGGGACCTGGGGGGTGATTGACAGCCGGCTGAACAGGAGCCAGCAGTGTGCCCAGGGGGCCAAGAAGGCCAATGGCATCCTGGCTTGTGTCAGCAGTAGTGTGGCCAGCAGGGACAGGGAAGGGATCTCACCCCTGTACTCGGCACTGGTGAGGCCGCCCCTCGATGACTGGGTTCAGTTTTGGGCCCCTCACTACAAAAAGGACATTGAATGACTCGAGCGTGTCCAGAGAAGGGCAACGGAGCTGGTGCAGGGTCTGGAGCACAGGTCGTACGGGGAGCGGCTGAGGGAACTGGGGGGGTTTAGTCTGGAGAAGAGGAGGCTGAGGGGAGACCTCATCGCCCTCTACAGCTCCCTGACAGGAGGGTGCAGAGAGCTGGGCATGAGTCTCTTTAACCAAGTAATAAGTGATAAAACAAGAGGGAATGGCCTCAAGTTGTGCCAGGGAAGGTTTAGACTGGATATTAGGAAGCATTTCTTTCCAGAACGGGCTGTTAGGCGTTGGAATGGGCTGCCCAGGGAGGTGGTGGAGTCCCCATCCCTGGAGGGGTTTTAGAGTCGGGCTGACATAGCGCTGAGGGATCTGGTGTGGCTGGGAACTGTCAGTGTGAGGTTAAGGGTTGGACTGCATGATCTTCAAGGTCCTTTCAATCTAGTTGATTCTGTGATTCTGTGAATAATAGCACTTAAGTATACATTTGAGATTAAACCCAAATAAAAACATTGGTTAAACTCTGTTTATTATTTAGGCTTTTACTTTTAAAACCACCCTTATAGAAACAAGTGTGGCTGATACTGTAGGGAATAAGCCATGCTGAGTGTATCTTTTGAAATAAATCATTTTTTGTGTTAATAATATAAAGAGGGGAAACACTATCAGGATGATCTTATAATTTTATTTAGTAAGGAGAGAAGATTTTGACTAGGACTGCACTGTGGTCATAACTATTGTAAGAAAATACTGCTGTCAGGAAGACATGCTGATGCAATTAATTTTGAAGTCCTCATCTATTTCACAAATTTTAAAACTGGGAGGCTCAGTGTTCTGTGGCAAGGATTACAAGGGATCCTCATGACTTTAGCCTTAGGGATAACCTTCCAGCCTTGTCTTTTCATATTTCAAATAGTCTTGGATTTTACATGTTTGTCGTTCGCTTTCTGAAATTGGTCTGAAATAGTTTCCCAGGTGTGTGAGCATTGCTTTCACAGGATTGTGAAATCTAAAAATGAATGTTTTTTTCATATGTATTCATACCAGAAGCTTATATAACCTAAAAAAAAAAGTTTTGTTCATTCACAGAATAATGCTTATGTTGAACAATGTAATGTTTATTTTTAAGCTGCCAGCAAACCTGGAAAATCATTCATTCACACAGCTGTACCACTTTAGTGCCGTACCTCCTTCCTGCATCCCATTCATCTTATGTGAGGCTGGTAAACATGTCTCCTTTCACGGATACTATCAGATACTACCTAAAAACACCCCAGGATTCAGTCCAAGCACAAAACATGAGACAAAAAAGTTCTGAAAAATCAATTAAAAGTGCTACTTTATCTCTAGGTGACATTCTGAGCAGATACAGCTGAAGAGACACTGGAAAGAATTATGTCAGATTCGTCTGACAGCTCTGACAAGGCTGCCCAGGATGCAGAAGCTTTTCTAAACTTATTGTGCAATAACTAACTTTGCCTACAGGATCTCAGAATGTTCAGAGGGATTCACAGGGCTCGACAACTTCAGAAGTTCTGCTATCCTTTCTGTAACACAGATCTTCTTCATCCCTTTTTGAAGACCTGAATTCACTATTAACGTCAAGAAAGCAGCATGGAGAGGAAAGGGCCATGCTTTAATATTAAGATATTTTCTTTGCATTAACTCTGCCACAAAGGCCACATAATTTTTTTTTTAGGAATGTCTGTCTTCGCATCTGACATCCTTCTCCACTGCAGCCATGTTTATTGTCAAGCCTCTCTGACAATATTGTAGGAATAATACAAAAAGGTAACACAAATAAATGTAATTGAGGATGTTTAGGCTGATGTGGTGCAGAAATCTACATATATCCCCTTCAAATATGAATGCATACAGCTGTTCTGCATTTGTTGCTATCTTACCTATTTAAAGAAATAAATAAGACTCTTTTCCCTAACACTTGGAAACTGGGAAAATATTAAAAAATACTTATAATCAGAGATAACATTGCTAAAACTTTCTTACTTCTAGCATAGCTTTCTTGCTTCTAGCATGGCTTTCTGACAGATCTGAGATGGCAACTGTTAAATTATTTGTTTTTTAAAAGGGCCATCTTTCAGGAACTTGAAATGCCAGCTTCTCAGAAGAGTGTGACTAGCTACTTGCATATAGCATTTCTGTTGCTATTTCAGTCTGTAAAATTAGCATTATACCTGCTAAAATACTAGAGGGTTTTTTTTAGGTATTTGAAACCTCTACTTTTACAATTGCAGTTTTATACCGTTATATCTTCAGACATATACAAAGTAATGCTGAAGCCTCCCTCCCAGTACCTGTGCAGGGTACATGCAAGTTTTTCTCATGGAGAGATCTCTACAAGTACATACTGCCTCATTCTGCTGAAAATACTAAATAAATGTCTCTATCATGTTTTTAATTATTGAGTGACAGGGGTTCTATTGCACATTCTGATTTTTTTCTGTAGCAACTCCTTTACATTCTTTGAAACTACATAGCTTTTGTAACCTATAAAACTGCCTCTCCTGCACTGAAGCAGTATCTCGTAAATGGAATTAAACAGCTACAGAGTATTGCCTGGCCCAAGCCCACCTTCCCAGCTCTTACGGCAGTGATATTAGTGTGACTGAAAGAGATAACTGGCATGGGTGGATGAGGCTGCACTTTAGCAGAGGACTATGTAATCATAACAGATACTCTGGGAACTCACCTCCAGCAACCAACAGTAATGCACCTTGCCAACCTCTCCCTCCAGGGTAAACCCATGCTTAGTTCCTTTACTATGCACAATGGCATAATCACTTTTCCTCTTGACCTACTTACATATCGCTCCTATATTAGGAACTTATTAACTGTTGATCTAATTATCAGTACTATCCTCCTCTTCTTTACTAGTAAATGCAATCACTTCCTATTCCTGGGTGAATAGCTGGGAACGATTGCCCTTTCACTGGGTTTCTCCCAAAGTTTTCCCTTCTCTTCCCAGTATAGATGTTCATGAAGAGATTGATTTGGACACAAGATGTAGTCCTGCATCCTATTTTAAGAGCAGCTTTTAAAGCATTCTCATTACTTTCCCATAAGTTATTTCCCCTCCTCAGAAATATTAACTACCATGTTCCCATTGGCAAACACTATCCTCAGCACATATGTTGCACAGAGGGTCTGTGCTGGACAGCCCTACACAGTATTGCCCCAAGCTGAACAAGTCTAAGGGAGCTCCCACCTCTGCAGTGCTCATGGGGGGCTGCATGGCAAGCAGCACTAGATTAACTGTGTCACTGGGCACGTTTGTATTAAACATCCCATTAACAACGGAATAGTTCACTTGCTTTACCCAGAAAACCACTTAAAATGGATGGCTATCACTGGCGTATGAATATTTGAGGCTACTAAAATTGTTAATAATTTTCCCAAATGTACTTGTTTCTAGAGCTACTGTCTTCCAATGTGATGTGAAACCGAGGACTTCAGTTTATAGACATCATGCTTGATTTCCTTCAGTCACACTTAAAAATTGGATGTATTTTAGCTTTAGGCTAAGCACGTTTCTTTGCATTAGTTCACCTTAGATTAACATGTATTTGTTTCAGGGAAACACCATTCCAAACACCTTAAAAGCAACAGCTAAATTTTATTATATTTTCCGTTAACCATAAGCCTTTATTGGTAGCATGTTGTATGTATGTATTCAGTAAGAGAAATGTAAAATTGTCAAACATTAATTGAACAAGTTCTATACTATAGAACATAAGTAAATGCCAAAAAATCCCAAGGAACTATTAAGAAATTAATATCTAATGATAATTACAGTATGCACACCACCATTAAGCAGAAACATATCAAAAAGAAACTGCAACATAATTATTTACTTATGAAATACACTCAGTATTTTAATGCCATAGTAAGCATATAGTAATTATCTTAACAGTTAAGGTGAATTTCAGTTATGGCATATCTGTTAGTTAAAAACTGTCACTGGAGCAGTTTTAAAGCAAACACAATTAATATATTACCTCAACTTTCTGTAAAAGAGTTGTTAGAAGAGGGACATACATGTCCTTTTAGATAATACAGGCAGTTTTGAAGTAATAACTAGGTCATTCTACAAAGGCTAGCACTTTACATTTACAGAATGCATTATATTCCATCATGCTGGAACTACATAATTACAGGTGATTTTGCAGTTGTTTGTTTCATTTCTCAAACCATGATGGCACTTAGAGTAATGTAATTATTCACCTATTTATATAACATGGTTGTAATAAAGCATTTGGACTGCTCAGCAATGACAATGGAGAACACAGTTTGAACATGTGCATCTATACAGCTAAAATATTATTCTAAAATAAAGGATGTTTTTACTTAAATTTATCCACATTTTAATCATCATAAGATGTTTGACAAAGGCTTCAATAGTGTCGGTGACTTAAGCAAAAGCCCAAAACAGATTCATCCATTTTGAAAGAGTTATTTTCTTTTCTGCCCTACTGCATTTTCCCATGGTGACCCTGATTTAGGGGTTGAATCCTAACACCTATGTATCTACATCCCCAGACAGGGCCCACTGATGGCAGAACTCTACCAAGACGTAGGAAGTATTTCAACAGGTTGCAACAGAAGATAAGAGCACTCTGATCCACCTAACTACACAAACAGGCCAAATCACTTTGATTCAACTGACCAATGCAGCCTGCAGGGGAATGACATGATGGTTATCAACTCTATGGTTTTCCTTTGGTCCTTCCCTTGACTGCAGAGTCTGCAACTATAACCCAGCCTTTTCTCAACAGACATTTATGAAAAATACAGGACAAGTACTAGAGTGTTCTTCCGACTATACTCTCATATTTATTTGAAGGCTTTAGAGATTGATTATAACCACAGCATTGACCGAGTTCTGTTGGTTAAGCTTTGTGACCTTTCTGTACCACAGTTTTTTTCCTTGATGTGTTAAGCTCATGTTTGAGAGACGAAATTTTCCAGATCCCTTCTGCTTGCTTACCCATCTTCTCCCCTTAAAAGTTAACACACATTATGCTAACAAGGGCTCAGAAGCTGTAGCTTTGTACGCTACTGAGTCCTTTGAGTGGGTTAATCAAGAGAGTGTAAACAGAGCATAGAGCTCATGTGGTTACTTCCTGCATTCTAAAAGTTACTAAGCATTTTTAATATGGTTAAATTACAATATCAGATTTCTATATATGGTCCCAGTAGACTGAAAGCAGTTTAGACTTGTGTTTAGACTGAAGTTGACCTTGCTGATTTGCCATTAGCATGGTATTTTCCTGTCCTGCCTACTGTGAGTCTTTTGTTTCCTCCATTTCTTCACTTGATGTGAATATCCAAAACGAGGATTTACACATCTTTTCTGGCAGCTCTCATTGGAACTTTGTATTTTGAAATTTTCATTGATCACAAGGAAAAAAATTCGCCTCAGCCTGCCAAAGTGCTCCTCTTCACAAAGTATACTTGTATTCCTGTTACTGAAACTCAAATGTTTAACTGGAGTCTAACTAAAAAGTGAAGGCCAAAAGGGGCTTCAGTGCAACATCCCAAATCAATGCAACTCACATGACTCTTCACTACAAATGTGTGCATGAAGAGTCAGATAATTCTCAATGATCTCAGGACAGCAGTACGTGATCAGAGTTAAGGTACAAGCAATTTCACCTAATGAAGGGCGATGATATACACCAGCGTAAACCAACATAAGCAGTGCACTGGAAGTTCGAAATTATCATCTCTGAAGCCTAAGCATCAATAACATTTTCTGACATTAGGAAAGTAAATATTTTTCTGTAAGTGAACACCAAAATACTAATACTTACAATGACTTGCTTGTGCTTAACACAAATTTCCTCCCTCACAGAACTGTTCGGTTTGTAGGGATAAGCAACTGTAAGATATTGTCAACCAATAGGTGAATTATCTTGCATTAAAAAATGGCTACTGGTTGGAAATGTGAGATAACTCCGAAATTCAAGTAACACTAATTCCTAGCAAAGCGCTGAGCTCTTGGATCTGCTCAAAAGAAATTGTTTTGGCCAAAAATGATCTGGAAGCAAAAAGAGAATACACATTTGGAATGCAACACAATTCACTTATCCTGTGAATGTCTCACTTCTTTCAAGAATTATTTAATTCCAAATCAAACTCTTATATTTTGGATGTCTGACAAGAGTGTGTTAAAAATTCCTGTAAGGGCTAGGCACATAGTGGTTTTTCATTCTGAAAACAAACAGAACGGAGACATTTACAGCCTTATCTATGAAAGGGAATTGCCAGCTGGGGAAAAGTATTTGAAACTTAGTGCAGCGGCATCCAAACAGAAGGAAAAACAGAGCTCCCACCTCTGTAGATGATTTCATAGGGTTTTCTGAATCCAAGCAAGAAAGAATCCCTCTTTCTAATTAAAAATATGTTCTGCATAATTATGATAAATGGGAAATAAAGTGAGATGAAATGTATTTAATCAAGTTAATTATTCACAAGAGAAATATAAAGCTTCATACCAAGATGATGTTTTTCAACTCGGTGCTATAAAGGAAACCATATCAACTATGTCTGATGAAGATAAACTATTTTATGGAGTAAACTATTCAAATACTAAGGAAGAAATAAAAAAAGGAGGTAGTCGTTCACCAAAAACTGTACCAAAGAATAGAGGAAAACTAGTTTCTTGTGCTAAGGGATGGAAGATTTTCTGTCTGGACACATTTTCCAGCATTCTTTGGCCCCAGCTTGGTACAAACAATTTGCTTTATCAATTTGTTCCTGCTCCTACTGAGCTCCAGCTCAGGGCTGTACTAGAAAGCAGAAGATGGGCACGTTTCATGTTCCCCAAAGACTCTGCATGAGAACACTGGCTTTGAAGCAGGAAAAGAAAATGTGTATACATGTACACACACGTGCACACACAGTAAGGTCTTTGACAACGTTGTGAATTTGGAGAAAACCCAAAGATAAGACAGTGGTTTTTCACTTCAACAATCCTTTTCAAAATGCAGTAGGAATACAATAATTAAAAGAATAAGGAGCGTTTCGTACAATTTTAGAGAAAATTACTTTATCTAAAACTGTAAACCACAAGCATTCAACCAAAAATTAGGCAGTCAATTCAGACCATATTCTCCCTGAAAACAAAATTTAAAAAAAAAAAAAAAAAAAAGGTAGATGTACTTCTAAATAGCTAAATAATGCTTATATGACTCTCCCAGTAAGGCAGTGGGAAATCTGCATAGCAGAGACTTGAACCTGTCTCCTGCATTCCAGATGACTGGCTTAACCTAATGTAAAACTTCTTCCTCTCTCACATACATGTTAGTTTTTTTAAACCTAGTCTTTGAAAACTGATTTCCCAAAGAAAGAAATCCACTGGGAGATTTCTAAGAAAACTGCACTAGAAATTAAACTGATATACAGCTATACACACACACACACACAAGCACAAGGGAGTATTGTCCAGAAGACCAAGAGACTGAGCAGAACTTTCTACCATGGGTATAAGCCACACTGACAATTCTCCAAAGTGTTTGACATGTATGACGAACTGCCGTTGACTTCAAATTTAATACTGACAGTTTGTGAAACAGAAAGAAGTCACCAGGATTTTCAGTTATTGATTAGAGGCACCCAAATGTCTGCCCTACCAAATTATTTTCCTGGGCTTCATCAGTGCCAGAGGAACACTCAAGATTCAGGATTACTTGAAATAATCTGTAACATAAGAAGGGAACTTCCCATTAAAGAGAAATTTTAATTTAGGGAAATTAAAAGGTTAACTTCTTGTTTGCCATGTTGGAAGGACAAATAGATGTCTCAGAGGATAGAAGCCAGTCAGCTAATTAAAAAATGTGTTTTCTCTAGTGCTTAGAGAGAAGCTCTTTGGAGCACGCACAAGGTAATAGAAACTAAGAGATGCCTCCAGCACTGGTGCTCCAACTTGGCTTACAGCACCTGATGCAGGAGACAGCCCTGCAGTTCCCTTCCCTGCCTGTGGTCAGTATCCGTCCCCCTCAGATGTGGGATCTGCTGTTCTTTCCAAGGAGAGAAAGCCAATCTTACACTAAGTGTCTGTAGTGCCTGGGCTCCTCCCTTCCCCTGCTTTTGTCAGTTGAACAAGTACATCCCATTGCAGCAAGTTTTTAGAGAGAGTTGTATCTTTCTCTCCTGCACATTGTATTGATTTTTCAAAATTTTCATTAAAAATACATTTGTAATGGAAACTGTAATAAATCTATAAGCATGAAATATGGCTTGATACCATCATTTTTTCTAGTTTTAAATTCCCTGTTTGTTACTTCTAAAAATAACACATTCCTGTAATATATTCCAGAACTTATTTTGGTGTAAGGCTGTATAGTTCAAATGGTAGATCCATCTGGCTGCAAGTTTATTACTCCAGGACAACATTTTTAGTACAAATTTCATAGGGGGAAAGTCAGAAACATGGTGAATTACTATTGTTCAGGAGGTGCCACCTCATCTGCTCTTGTCACGACGATAATATGGTATCATTTTCATGCAATGGCATATGGACAAAGGGCACTAAGAACTACACAAAGTAATTTCTTAATCACCTTCCTATATTTATATATGTATGCACAGAAAAGCTGGAATCTTAAAACTTGGATTCTGCCATAGGCAGGATGTGACTAATGACAACACCGAGATGAAGAACATTTCATGTGGTCCACGGTTGTTCTGCCTTTTACTTTACTAAGGCAGGCATCACTTCAGAAAAGACACTGGCATGTCTCTTCATGGAATAACAAGGTTTTCGCTTTGTTTTTATGTATACATTTCCTTTAAAAAAAAAAAAAAAGAAAAACATTTTGATAATTAAAAAGAAGCTAAAATGTTTCAGCTATTCTTTAGAGCATTTTCTGCAAATTTCATTACTTGACTCATACGTATAGTTTCAGATGTGAAGAAAGCTCAATTCCAATTGCATGTGAGCTCAGGAAAAAAAAAAAAAAAAAAAAAAAAAGCAAAAAAACCCCAACAAACTAATACAAGCTTCAGTGGATGTTGTGTTTATAAAAATAATAAAGAAAAAATCCTTGACAAGAGAAATTGAAAATAAACATTATTTGCTGTTCAACTGGGACATAACAGGTAGGTTAAATGACAGAATGGAATTTCCTTTGCATAACAGGAAATCTTTCTTGCACAAAATTCAATTCACATTTCACCAATTCATATTTCTAATATACTCTGGGCATAGTAGAAAAGAAAGTTTGATTGTTTCTAACTCAACATATTCCAAATAAGATGATCTTGTTCCACATAGAGAAATATCATTTTAAGGATCTTTTTCATTGCTGAATTACTTACAAAAGGTATTTTTAGAGATGTTTAGAATGTCTTCTGTTCCTTACTTTAGGAAGAAACCAGATTTTATTCTCAAGCTGAGTAACAAAAATTTCTATTAGAGATTTCCCTGTTAGCAGAAGCACAACATTCAAAAATTTAAGATGAAGGAAAACAGTCCATGCTGCCAATATTGCAAAGGTATAAAAAAGATGGATTCCAGAAAATTTCCAGTTAGTAGCAAAGCAAAAATGAGTGTCTTTGAAAAGATATGACTCAAATGAAAAATTTTACTAAAATGCAAAATTATTGTGGAATCAAAGACAGATTTAACAAAAGCAAAGAGCAATCCTAACAGAAGAGCTCTGCATCGCAACAGGACATTATTATAACACTGTGTTTTGCAAAGTAGGATAGAAGAGCACAAAGCAACATGTGTAATTCAAATAAACTGAGAGCAAGCCAGACCTGCCGTCCACACACAGAGGTCAGTCATGCCACAGCCCTTCTGCAAGCTTCTCTCAGCCCAACACATTGACATGCTGTTCATTGCCTTCAGCATACCTACTCCAGGTGACACCACAGTCACGGAAAAATCCCTAAAAATGGTAATTTCCTATACAGGAAATTTATAAGCATCTGGCAAATAAAGTGAACTGAGAACAGGCCACATCAAGCTACTTTAGTTTCCTTGGCAGCATAATTGACCTGGCAGACAAGGGACAGCAGCATATTTCATCATAGGCTGAGATGATAGATTCAAACAACTATAAAAATTAGAAGGGTCAAAAAATTGGGAGTAGTTGCAGGAAATTTCAGTGACAAGCCTAGACTCTGAACTGATTTTGATAAATTGGAAAAAAAGTTTCACAACCAAAAGAGATAACTTAAATGAAGACATGCTTAGAGTACAGTGCTTAGAAAATAAAAGGTCTAAACGCAGATATAAAACGAAAAATAATAATACTGAGCAAGAGGGACAAATCATTATCATTGATCACAGACTACTGACCAACTGTGGGGAAAGACTGCCTGCTAAAAGTCACAGATGGCTTCACCCAGTTTTTGGCACTAGTTTCTAAACAGATTTCTTGGTGAGTTCAGAAAGGTGAAAAAGGGGGATAAGAAGCTGAAAAACACCATTGCAAGAACAGCTCAAGGAAAGCAGTCTTCTGTAAAAGACAGAAGTTGAACGTTACACAGACTTCCAAGATTTAAAAAAAAAAAAAAAAGGCTGCTAAGACAGCAATCAATTGTTTTCCCGTTCCACTGGAAGAATGCACTAATTAGATCATTTTGGACAAAAGACATTCACATAAAACATCAGGAGCAGCACCAAAAAGTGAGGGACTTAACACCACTTGCAGAGATTTGTGGAATTCACTTCAGACTTCTCCAAAATTTCTTTCTATCAGAAACACCTAGGTGCATTTAATCCCCAGCACCCAGAGATAGGAGATGGTTTAGGTGATCCTCCCGGCTGTCTCCTTGCAGTGATTTCTAGGAAGTCCAGTGCAGACTTTGGTACCATGATTGATTTTACGTGGAAGTTGCAACGATACTCCTGTAGCAATGTAATATGCTAACAGAAATAGATTCATTAATTCATATTCCATACCTGCAGGGCTGTTTAGCTTGCTCAGATGATCTGCAAAATGACATTTCTGGTATAAATTAATCCACATGATATATGAAAGAACAATTAGCAAATAATACAACAGGTTCATTTTTTTTCCTAACTTTGCTGCAACCACTCAAGTATTGGTAAGAAGTCAGATTATTTTCTTCCAGGATGTTACAGCTTGATCTGGAAAACTCTTCTTCTGGTGCTGGTTATCCTGCCTTGAACGCTAATGAATTAAAACCAACCAGGGAAAGCCCCACACAGCCACTCTAGGGAATACATGAATTAAATCATAAGCTTTAAGGGGAAAAGCTCCAAACAAGGCAGCAGGTTTGCACTTCTTTAATTGATACAAACCCACTTATAAAATAAGTTGTGCAAGCTGCATCATAAGAACAGCTAACAAAACATAATGACAACAAACAGCCAGTTTACAACAGCCTGTTTGATCATGTGGATACGTATAGCTTATCGAAATAACCTGTTTGAAGTCACTGCTCCTCCTGCACTGAAGAGTACAGTACCTTTTTGTTCCTACAGCCTTTGGTGAATATGATAATAACCAGTAAGACCAGTGGAATCCTGCTGCTTTACAAACTCCCCAGCAAAGGCTCCAGCTTCGTCAGATCTTGCTCAGCCCCAAACCTCTGGTTTGAAGTTAAACCCAGATTGGTTTAATCTACATTAGCAAGTAGGGTGATGCACCAGGAACATAAACATCACATGAAATAGTTGCTGTTGAGAACCCAACATCCATATTGCACGTATTTTTGGGACACATGGAGGGAAGGAAGAATTACATCCCAGCCCAAGAAGTTGAAATGAACCAGGTATATTGCTGGAGCACAGCCCCAGCTTCATGTCATTCAGAAGGAATCTAGTTTGGGTGCTCCAAAGGTGCTCTGCTGTGAGAAACTGCAAAATCCACCCTCTTGATGCAGACACTTCCCTGAGTGGCCTCCAGATATACAAGAGTGATCCAGCTCTATCTTAACCAGCTTTGGAAATCAAAAATAAAAATATGGCACTACTCTAATCACATTTACTACAATATTTGGGTAATTTCCTTTCATATTAAAAATCCTATTAAAACACAAATTGTGCAATAAAAGTTCTACAAGCTATTTTTATTTTTAATGCCAACTGGTAATCATATGCTGTTATTACAACTTAGAAAATAGCATTGTTCTGCTCAGAAATTGATGAAAACAGATTTGTTTCCTTTCTGATCAGGAAATATGAAAGCTAGAGGGTGCCCTAGTAATGCACACTGCAAGATACAGTGATTCAAATTCAGAATGTTTTATGTGTTTGAGAGGACGGTAGATTATTGTTATTCATACTGTTTATTCACCTCCTCAATCCATTGTCTTCTATATTTTCAACAAGAAATCAGATTAAATTACTTGATCAATAAACTGGAAATACCTGTAGAGGATTGGGGTTTTTGTACAACTGGTATAACACCAGTGAAACTCATTTTGATAGGTGGGAAACCCAATAATGAGAGGAAAATTATGTATACCACATCTCTTGCACTTAACTCTTGGTGAAAGTAAAATGTGCTTACAAAAATCTTCTGCTGTTCCTCATTTTGCAAACTCTTTAATTTCTTCCATTTCACTTTTAATGGCATGTCAGTACTAGATTAAATTTACATTTACAAGCCTAAGGGACACTCTCCAAAAAAAGAAAACAAAATGAGTACTTGATAACCCTGCCTGCTTATTGAATGCCAGGCAAACTGAGAAATACATTAGCCAGATGTCATGTTGAAAGCTACCCCCTAGAAACAGGCAGTGTTATGCAGAGGGATCCTTTTTTTGTGATCTGAGCCAATCCGACAGAAGAAAAACAACAATCTTGTCGATAAAAGCACTTTGTTTACCTTCGATTTTTAAACGAAAAATAAATAAAAAAACCTGAGGGAGTGGGTCTTTACCAGTGGTATACCTTCTGCAGGCATTTTGTACTACTTGCATTTGGGGAGCTTTCAGGATGAAGGCTGTCTGAGAAAAGCTAGTTAGCAGCTCAAACTCTTTGGGCAAAACTGTGTTTGGAAGTGTTGATCAATAAATAAAATACTGCTATCATTTTGGTTCAACTGATTTCAGACATTTGTTGGGGATTTAAACAATGAAGCAGAACTGGTTGTTTTGTTAGAGTGTAATTTTTTAAGGAAATGCACTTTTCAACATCCCTACTATCACAAAGTTTTTAATATTCCCAATTTGGTGAGGGGATGTGTGTGTGTGTGTGTGTGTGTGTGTGTGTAATGCTACTTCTTATTAAAAAAGTGGATGAAAGAGTTTTCAATTTATAGAAACAGATTTATCTAAAAATTGCTCATAAATCTCCCCTGATATATACTCAGTGGAAAAAATCTCCAAACATTTTGAAATAAATTCAACATGAAAGCCCTTAAGATTATTTCTTTCAGGAAGCAGGGGAAAGCATTCTTTCTTGACTATATCAAAGAGAAAATTACAAAATAAACTGGAAGTTATATAGATTTCAGGCCGAAAACTATAAAACAGAAGTAAAGAAAAAATACCTCCTGTTTTAAAAGGCAAGTATAAAATCATTAATAGCTTTGTTAACTATAGTAGACACAGTAACAGAGCAAGTGAATCTCTTTATAATTATAAAATATAATTGGAAAAAAGCCTAAACTGACAACTTTTCTTATTAAGCTTCCCACTGCCCTCTGAATTACTCAGATTACACACACACACACTTTTTTTTTTTTTTCCTATCTTCATTTTTTTTTCCCACTGAAACCATTGCCATGATTTCCTACATCCTAACACTAGGAGCATCCCACATTTTGCAGCTGCTGGTCGAATCCCAACTTCTGTCTTTTCTTACAGACATTTCTTTGAAGCTGAGCCACTGGCACACTGGCATGCACAGGGAAAGAGTTTTCATTGCCAGTGCCCATTGCACAGCTGCTCTATACACAACTAAAAGACTTCAAGGGTACAAGGCTTTCATACCAACATGTTGCACAGATACTAAATTCAACACAGAATCATATCTTCACAAAGCCTCGGAAATGGAGAAAACCTTGTGCACAACATCCACACATGGGAAGTGCTGGGACAGTCATGAGAATGTCATTTTGGAGACATCAGTGGAGAACCACACTCCCTGAGTCAAAGTCACCCCAGGAAACCTCCCTTGAGGCACTAAGGTTTATGGTGATGCCCTAACGCTAAGCGTTGTTTCTTTTTTTTTTTTTTCTTTTTTTTTTTTCTCTTTTTTTTTTTTTTTTATCGCAGTAACTGCTGATCTAAATGGAACTGTCAGCTTCTTGTAAAAATTGGGTACATCTGGGTACTGAACACATTGTCCTTGAGCCATGATCCACTGTTTTCAATAAAAGTTAAAGTCAACCAGTTTCTATGACTTTCTGAATATAAAAACCTGAAGCTCTTTTTTAAAAAAAAAATAATTTACTCTCTAGAGAAAATGTAAAGAATATACAGGAAAACACTTCTGAGGGATGTAAAAATCAAAAATACCTTCCAGGAACATATTTTGACAGAAAATCCTAACCTCTTCCTTATTCCTAACTTTTAATTTCTACTTTAGTCTTCTCAGAACTAGTTAATTGAGAGATTAATCTAGATTAGTAGTAAAAAGTATGCTGAAATCATACAGGGGTGGGATCAGATCACACAGCAGTGAAATCTCCCTTGCTGGAAATACTCTAGACTTGGCTTGACAGGACCTTGAATAATTTCATCTAAAGCTCTGTTTCTATGACAAGACCCTGAATAATTTCATCTAAAGCTCTGTTTTTAAGATAAGGCTGGACCAGTCTCCAGCAGTGTCTGCCCACCTATGCTTTTCCATGGTTGTATGTAGCCAAAGTTGCAATGTTTCAATCTCAATAACTCTGCTCAATAAATAGTGACTAATTCTGTACCCACATCGAATCAAAATCAAGGTATTTTAAGTCAAGGGAAAAAAAAAAAAAAAAAGAACAAATGGGACAGGGTTCTCTGAGGAAATCCCACAATTTGCATCCATTTAAATTTACAATAAAAAATCCCTCTTTAAAATATTTTTTATTTGTTAAAACCTCTAATCAACACTGTAGAGCATCCTTTTTATTTTAAATCAAGCATTAGGATATATGGATTAAAGTGTTCATAGCTTATTTTAAGAGGCACATGCCCTGGTTTTTGGTTTTTGGTAGCAGGGGAAGGGGCTAGAGAGTAGCCCCTGTGAGAAGCTTCTTGAAGATTCCCTGGCTCCAAGTTGCACCCACCTCTGGCCAAGGCTGAGCCAACTAGTGATGGTGGCCGCACCTCTGTGATAACGTATATAAGAAGGGGAACCTGGGAGGAGTTGGGGGAGTTGTGAGGAGAACATCTGTGTGAACAGTGAGGTCAGCGGAAGGAAGGAGGGGGAGGTGTGTCGGTGCAGAGCCCCCCTGTATCCTTTGGTGAGGGGGCAGGGCTGCCCCCGTGCCACTCATGGAGGTCTGGTGGAGCAGATGGCAACCAGCAGCCCGTGGGGGGACCCAAGAAGGCCCGGACCCTGTGGGAAGGCCCCGCTGTTGTAGGTCAGCACTGGGAGGACTGTAGCACACAGCAGGGACCCACATGCCTGTGGCAGTGACTCGTGTCACAGTTGGCTTGTGGAGGACTGTCTCCTGTGAGAGGGGGACTGCGCTGGAACAGGGGAGGAATGCCAAGGAGTTCTCCCTCCCCAAGGTGGAAGAAGCATCAGAGAACTGACTGCACGCCCCATTCCCGTCCCCCTACATCACAGCGGGGAAGGAGGTAGAGAAATCTGGAGCAAAGCTGAGCCCAGGAAGAAGGGAGGGATTGGGGAAGGTGTTTTCAAGATGTAATAATACTTCTCAGGGCCCTACTCTGTCTGTTGTTAGTGTCTGTATTAGATTTATGTTCTTTTTTCTTCCCCTAACGAGTCTGGGTTTTGCCTGCCTTAAAGGATGATGTCACCCCTCCCCATCCTTATCTCAATTTTTTGGGTCCTTTGCTTTCCTCCTTCTCAGCGTTCGGGGGGGAGGGAGGGAGGGACCGGCTGCATGGTGCTCAGCTGCACTCTGAGCTCAAACCACAGCAGCACAGTACTTGTGTTACTTCATCTTTATCAACTACTATTGCTTAAAAGTAACAAGGCTAGACCGTGCCTATAAATCTGTTACAGGATTTGTGCCAGCAGGTGTGCTGTAAACACCTTACACCTCACAGGAAATATTGTGGTTCAAAACCAGTTGAAAACAAATAATTTCTCAACTAACAAACTGTTTATAGTACACTGGAGTGGTTGTTACCTAGTGAAGGATTTTGTTACAGTTACTTTTGCAGTACTGTTTATATTTTCAGAAATTTCTGAAGAAGCTGATGTGGTTCTGGCATGCTTTATTATCCCCAGTCAGGTTTAAGATATTTCATACTTGAATTACTTCCAGTATCAAATTTACAACTTGCATCAATACTTCAAAAAAACCTAGAAAAGATCTACATAAACATAGTTACTGGAAAGGAAGAGGAACAACACTGAAGAGAGAAAATACACCTTCATTCTTGCTTCTCTGCTTTAGCGCAAACCTGTATCCCTCATGTAAACTATGGAAAAGCAGGGTCTGACATTCCAGAAAATAATGATTTTATAGAAGTATCATTACTGCCATTGATCACCCAGGACAGGATTTCAAATGTGTTTCAGTGACAGAGTACTCAAACTCAGTTTTTGATAGAAACCGTGTACATACTTAAATCTAAAGGTTCATTGATATTTTTTTAGACTGGAGGGCAACGCATTTTGTTAGAAAAGGTTCTGCACCCATAGGGGTAGATAATTGCACAACCTGAAGTCTGATTCAGTCCATAAACACACAGGCTGCTAATACGGAGCATTGCATCAAAGCACCTTCTTTCCTTGCCAGACGGCAAGCACTCAAGTGGTCAACTTTCTACAACACTGCTGGTTGCTGTTGGCATCTTTATCTTTAGCACAACACTCACCAGTAAGTTTTCTTCCTGCATTTATTTTTTAAAAGTCTAGAATCCATTTTCAAGCTTTTTTTCTGCAGGAATACACAGAATAAAAACTGAAAAATTACTTGTATGTAAATGTGCTGAGAGTGGCTAACAAAAAACCAAGAGCTTTTTACCTCCCTCATGATTCCCTACTGCCATTTTTTTCTTGCTCTGTAGCAATCAGTGAAAGTTAAAAGAAATTCAAGGGTAAAACACAGAACAGAAAGGAAGCATTTTTTTTTAAAAAAAAAAAAAAAAAAAAAAAAAGTTAACTGAACCAGTTACTTTCTTGGAGCTGTTACTCCCAATTAGATATTTGGTGCAACACATTCAGCTTTACTACAGGTCATCCGTCAAAGGAAAGATGCATTTAGCAGAACCTGGGTGAGATCCCAACCACAAGTAACTGTAATCATGCTGACAGCCGCCCGACCAAACAGCTGTTCCAGGGCCTCTGTGCCTCTGTCCTTAACCCAGGGGAATCACGACACTCCCTTCTAGCAGCCACCTTGTTACTGAAGTACAGGCAAACATGAACACTTTAGCTTGTGTTTCCTTACTTTTAAGTCCTACAACATAGCTGCATGCATGTGCCCTTATCTTCCTTGTTATTCAGCTAAATGCAAATCAGTCATGATCTGTAATAATCTAAACCATTACAGTGAGTAATGAAAAAAACAAAAAGCCTGTGTTCAGTATCAGACATGAAGGCCTTAATACTGATAGTTATTACAAGAGCTTACTGGAGCATTCATACAAACAAAACATTTGAAAGCCAGTTTGTGAGGTTCTCTTAAGAGCGTGTGATAGTCTTCCTTTTAAACAAAATTGAATAAACCATGATTTCTGAAAGTGATTACTATCTAAAGGTAGCTGAGTACAATAGACAGATACAATGCTAAAAAGTGTGATAAATCTGTAGATGACATCAAGGAAGGAAAGAAGCCAAAGAGTTTTTTTCTGCTCTTCACAGAAAAACTGAAAGCTCAGTGAATCAGATCCAGGATTCACATTCTTGATCCACATCAAGGCATCATACTGCAGTCAGGTAACGGAGCCATGACATTGTTGGTCTAAATCAGTATCACCCTGTTACTTTTGGTAAACCTGTGCAAATTAGTAGGAATTTATTAGGATAATAATCAGTCAATTAATTAGAATAATAATTAGTCAATCCACGCATCAACATGGGACACTTGTGACCTAACTGGAGCATTACATACAAAGCACATCCTGACTGTGTTAATTCCAACAGTGAACAAATCATTAATTGGCACACACTCCCAAGAAGTAAATTTGATTTAATTTGTATTAATATCTAGCACTTCAGCATGCCTTTACTGTATACTAAGCCACTAGTATAGCATATAGTTAGTTCAAGTGCTTGAAGGTATCCAGTCTCCATTTATGATTCTCATGCAGATATAAAGTTAAGTCAGTAAGAAGCTCCCTCTGTGCTCCAGTGACATAAAAAAAGAAACTCACCAGCCATGCAAACCTGGAGTATGTTTGATTCTCTAACTTGGAGGTGGTAGTTTGTCGTTTGTTTTTTTTTTTTTTTTTCCCAACAATGACTTATTGGTGTGCCATAAAGAATAATTGAGAATAGTCACAATAGGTGAGACATTAACAATGAATCTGCTGCTGAGAACCAGTGAACTAGAATTTGTAAAGCTGCCCAGAGCGATATGTTTTTATTGAATATTTAGTTGTCTGAAAACAACAAATTTTTCTTACAAGATCTTGGCTACTCTAGCATGAGTTTAGATATCACAGAAACAATATTCCCTGTGAAGATGCTAGTGGGAATGAGGTGACTTGTACTAACACAAGTTTTATACAAGGGCTGAACCCCAAATCAATTTTTTCTATGACAAGAGCTGGATCTCAAATCAAATTTCTTGGACCCTCAACATGTAAGTAGTGATGTTTGCATACAAAGGTTAAGTTTAATATTAAACTTGAACTATCATGTGAACATCTGTATCAGAGTGCTAACAAAAAATTTTGCAAAAGTTGAAGGAAAATTTGTCCTTGTGTATTCTTGCTGAAACAAAAGGAAGTATGCTTACAAGGCTATAAATACCTGCAGTTTGGAGAATTCACTGTAAAGTTTAAATAATTACAGGATAGGAATGTAATGGGAAAAGTGTCTTTCCCGAAACAGATGGCAAAGTAATGTATTCTATACAGTTAGCACATCTGAAGGCTCTCTGGGAATTAGTTCAAACAAACTTGGAAAACAAGAATGTAAGCGCAGCCAGGGAGAGGAGTTACAACATTGCCCTAATTTGGGGAAAAGGATTGATTGAATAAGAGATCTGGGTCAGTATTACCTACTGCAAAGACCAGAGTGAGTGAAAGAAATTAAAAACCCATGAAGAACTTTGCTAACTCACATCCATAGCATTCACACTGCTGTAAGGGGCAGAGGCAGGAAGGGTTCATATTTAGCAGTGCAATGGGAGCCAGTATTTTGTTCTAAATGCTATCTACCCTCCCTCTTTGGTGAAGGGATGTTATAAAAAGTTCAAGGAGAGGTATAAATATTCTGATTGGCATTTGAAATCCATTTTGAGGCCTCCTGCAAGACTAAGATGCAAAAAGGGATTAATCTTGTCATAAACATTTTTTCATACATATTTATACAGCATATGAAAAGCTGCTTCAAAGCTGCTCTGCTATATGTAGACAAAAATGAATTTTCCTGCATGAAGATGAGAGGAAAATAATTTCACATCCATCTTTGACTATGTCAACCATTTCCAGCATCATGGCAATTATTCATTCACAAACTTAATTTCTCCTTTTGCTTCTTTTCCTTATGTAGTGGTGGTCTGCTAGAATCTGTCCGAGTAGAGTGGTGTTTTCTGTACCATGCTCAACAAGTTACCCAACTTTCAGCTTATTTAACAGCTAAAGGACTAGGGGCAGAGCTTCTTCTCAGGCACAGTAATTCACCCTGAACAGATTATTATTCAGGAGAACAGAAAGTTCTGAATGAAGACCAAGATATCCTCAAAAAATGAAGATTTGATCGAAAGGAGAGGGAAAGAAAGGTTTACATCTTTGCTTTCTTTCTTCCTTTACAAATTAAATTTGAGACATTTGGTAAGCTCTGATGCAACTCAATCTTTCAGCCTTTTATTTCTAACAGTTTGTATATCTAGCTCAACTTCTACTTGTTCTCTTTTTGCAGTTCCCTGCCAGTTACCACAGCAAATGCTCTTTTAACTCACAGAAACAGCTTATATCTCCCTACTGGCAGCACAACCTTGCTTTTCCTTCTTGTTTTGAAAGCACAATCATGTCTGTACACTTCAGCCTGAGAACAAGCAACTCTGCAAGCTCAGTTTCATCTTTCTCACTCCTCTCCTCCAAATCCAGAGATGTAAAAGTCTTTTTTCTTTTTTTTCTTTTTTTTTTTTTTTTTTAATGGAAGCTTGGCCTTGTTACCAAAAATGTCCCAGAAGAACCATTTTACTGATTTTGCCTTATGCTCAAAATCTTTTTTCTTGACAAGCTAAACATGTCATTTGAATTGTGTACACAGCACATGAGATGTTCGCTTACTTCCAGAACTGTTATAGCTTCAGCCAGCCAAACATCTGCAGAATAACTGTCTAGTTCATCAACTAGTTAGATTTTCTTTTATGAAAGAAAACTCAGAAATATGAAAAATTCTGCTCCAGGGCCACATTTGCAAGTTTTATGCTTCCTGAAGTAGGATGCCATGACTTACAAACTAGTCTTTTTTTTTCTTTTTCCTCCCGTGACAGCTGTTGCACAATTACTGGTATTCCTTTGTGACTTGTCCCCAAGCTGAAGTCAGAATTAAGTTGTCAAAGAGTAGTGGATTTGACTTACCAGTTCAGCTCTGGGCAGAAAAGCAGCTCCATCAAACTTGACCTACTATTAAACATCTGTGGCTAAGAGCCAAAAAATGTGATCCTCTGAAAGTTAATTGTGAGGTTCTGTCTTTCTTACCAACAAATTGCTCAGCAGCTTTTCTCTCACAGGATCACTTAATGAGCAGGCTCAGTTCATTCAGAGAGACGACGTTTCATTTCCCAAGAAATGCTACTTTGGAAGATGAGATTCACCGTATTCCTGTTTAAGAGAGGCATTTAGGGTTTGTACAATCAGCAACCTAGGGATTACAGAAGTGTGTGGTCGGTTGCTAATCCTACAGAGTAGATCACAGCCTAGAAAGTCACTGAAAACAGCATACATTTTTAATCCCTCTCTGTCCAGTATCAGCCTTAATTACTTTTTCCCCTAGAGTTTCAGAAAAAAAAAAAAAAAGCCAGAAGCAAATCGCAGTTGATCAAGGTGTGGTTTCATCTAAATAACTTGTTAACATTGAAAGAAAGGTGGTTCTACTCTCCTCTTTCCTTTCTGCCAGGTCCTGTATCACACTGTACTGACCCTGGCACCTGCAGAAACCATTCAGTTCACTAAATTCATTGCACTAATGGGAAGCCTGGGGACAGGGAAGGTAGGTGGAAACAAAAAGCCAGAAGCAAGAGAAAGAACCAAAGGGAAACAAAGCCCAACCTCCAGAACAAAAGACAGGTTAACTCAGCTCCAAAATCATCTGATACATATTTCTAAGTGGTCATTGTGAAGTTTGCTCAAAAACCATAAAAAGACTGTCTCGATTACCTACCTGGGCAGCCTGAGATGCCATTACAAAGCTAGAAAGTAAAGGCCACTGCACAGTGAATGCAGGTCGTCGTGGGACATGAACATGTGTGCCTAGATTTGCATCAGCATAGCAACTTCTTGTATATGCAGTGAAATGGGCCTGACACTTCAAGAGCAGTGTGGAGGACCTGCTGACCCTTTTTGTTTGTAGTGAGCACTGAAATGAAAGGGTTTTTTCCCCTATCAGAAAAAAAGAGCTTTTATTAATTTATTTGAAGTAAAACTCAAAGTGGTCAGGTAATACAGAACAAACTAAAAACGGTTTATAAACAACCCTCCCCTGCCAGCTGGGTCCTCACAAGGCAGACCCTTTGTTTCAGATTGGCTTTGTGTTAGTCCAGGCTGCATGGAACTTCTCACAGCCCAGAGGCCAGGCTCTGCGCTGGCTCCTGCTTGCCAGCCACTTCTGGTCCCCATGAGGCTGCAGACTCCCTGCACGTGAACTCTCTCCTGTGCTGCCTTCCCACACCCCAGGCTGGGAACTTGTCCTCCCTGAGAACATCCACTTATTTTCAAAGGAACGTCCATCTCCCTCTCCTTCCATCCACAGGGTCTCAATCAAAGAACCTCCCATAGAGAACTAACTGATAAAAACAGGTATTTGTGTCATGACAAGAGAAATCAATTCTAACTCAGTTTAAAAAATCCAAAACCAATTAAATATTTCCTCTTATTCAGTGTGAAATGTCTACTAGGGTTTCCTCTGGAAGTTTTAATAAAATTAAACAGATACAGCAAGCTGCTTCAGTCTGTGCGTTAGCAGTCCCAAACTGGCTTGCAGGTCACTGAAGAGTCACAGAGAGAAGATGACAGAATTATCCCAGGCTTGCTGATACCTCAAGTTAAAGAAATTTTTTAAAAAATAAATAAATCTCTTTTTCTCCCTCTCTACCAGTCCCCAGCTCATTCAATCTTCTTGGACCCCATCTTGCTTTGCAAGTTCCAGTAACATGTGGCAGCACATTATCTTTCTTTGAGAAGAGTTCTGCTCAGCAGGTCATTCAGGTCTGCTTTTTTTTTTTCCCTGAGACAGTGAAAGGTAGATTGATTTGCACTGGTACTTTGGCCAGTCCCTGGCTTCCCATTTACTTCTTCACAGATTTTATGAAGGACACGAATTGCATGGCTGCCAGACTTTTATGACTTCATCTGCAACATTTAACCATGTGCCTTTCCCAGTCCGAGCTTGTTTACTGCAGTGTCAGAGCCCGCCAGAAAAGGTGAAGGTTATTTTATGACTACGCAGATGATTGCCTTGCACTCTGTACTGTCAGTAATGTCCCCTGATTTGCCATGCAGCTTCCTGAAATACACTTTCCAGGGATTCCTGATGACTTCCCATGCTGTTCGCACTTTGCCATCTGCTGCCCCGATACCACTGTCACAAGGCATGGGTCTTTTGGTGAGATGGAGCGAGAAAGTCCTTTTTTACATTCAATGTCTCCTTTGTTTCTGTCTGCCTCTGAAGCCGTAATTTTTCACATTCTGGAGTCTTTCAGAGGGTGTGATACAGAAAATAGCTCCTGTGTCTACCATGGACGCTGCCCAAGTTGCAATGTCATGACCAGCACACAAAAAATAGCAGGACAAGAGTCCAGGCAGGAACAGGAGATAAATGATGAAGGAAAACATCCCCCTATAAGGTATAACAAAACTTTCTAATAGAGACTGCTGTATATAGTGAAAGGCAGCAGTACTCGCAGCAGAAGAGAGACTTAGGTTACAAGAAGCCTCTAGGACAAGTGAGATGGAAAAAGTCGGAATTACTAATTGGGGATTTTGGAATGTTTCCATGGTTTCAAAAAAGAATTTTCAAATCACCAAAGACACAACCCAAAAACTTGCCTGCAGAGTCACTGCAAGCAGCCCCACCTCTGCCGGGAGAGCAAAGGGGAGGAGCAGTTGCTCATGGCCAGGGGCTGTGCTTATCATGTGCCCAAGTGCAAATGATGACTGCTCCTGACAAGGTGACATTGGTACCCTCCGCTCCCTTTTTACAGCTTAATGTCTTATTTTGAGTTGTGTTTCACAGCTGCAGCATTGCATGGACGCCACAGCTCCTCAAAATTTCTTTGGTATAATAATTAAACTGAATGTGATAGATCCCTTACAACATCTTGACTGAGCTGTTTTTTCAGAGAAAACAATTCTTCAGTGCTTTGGAGAAATGAACTGCAGGTCCTAAAGAAATTCCCTGCAGGGCTTAAAATTCTTTTGAAAATAAATATGGCCTCCAGATCCCAAGTAGCATATTAAGCAAAAATGTACTTAAATCTGTTAATTGTGTCACACAGTCTTTAAACGCTTGGGAGAATACTGGAGTTTTCCAGTAGTTATTTAAGGCTGCATCCCTACTGTTCTTGAAAGTCATTATCAACTTATTTCTCCCCAAACTATTATCATAGTCACAGTTTCCTTGTCACACACTGCTCAGACAAATCTGACACATGAAAGGAAAGATATCCATGATTTACAAAGTGGAACATTTTAACCTCAGAATAGTGTGCACGCATGTTGTCCATGAACATATGCATGTTACTGGTATATCAGAGAAACAGGGGCACCATATGCTACATACTTTCCTATGCCCCTTCCATTTAATTCAGTAGAAAAATCATAGACTGGTTTGGGTTGGAAGGGACTTTAAAGATCATTTAGTTCCCACCCCCCTGCCATGGGCAGGGACACCTTCCACTAGCCCAGGTTGCTCACAGCCCCGTCCAACCTGGCCTGGAACACTGCCAGGGAGGGGGCAGCCACAGCTGCTCTGGGAAACCTGTGCCAGGGCCTCACCACCCTCACAGGGAAGAATTTCTTCCTTAGATCTAATCTAAATCTGCCCTCTGTCAGTTTAAAACTCTTACCTCTTGTCCTATCTCATGAAGTGTGCCTGAATCTCTTATTTCAGGTGTTATTAAAGGGAAAGGTGAAAAACACTGAGCACTTACAACCATTTTCAGAAATAGTTCAAATCATTGTCAAAGTGTATGAACCAAGTATTTTCTGATGTCCTATAGTTCCTGCTTTCAAGTATATTGTGCTTCTTCCATCACCTGCTGCTTGGGTTGCAGATTTACCACACCACATTTTCATCTCAACTGTTTTATTTCATCACTGCTATAAAGATATACAGCAACCTAGAGGAGTTGAGTGGTGTCTGAGAACAGATTACAGCTGCTTGGCAAAATACTGTCTTTATGATTAAGACTTGTACAATTGCAGTGCAAAAATATAAGCTAACAAAAGAACACCTTTGTTCATGAGCATATTGATGTGAACAGCCTTTGGGTGAGGGTGATCATCTATATGATACTTGCAAATTCCATGAAACGATTTTATAATTAAATGGCTTTTTCAGCAGTACTTCAATAGCCATTAAAATGCAGCTGTCTTCAGTGCTTATCTGTGCTCCCTGCAACACGCCCCAGTACATGAACCTAGTAAGCCTGTGAAAGAAACACCAGTCTGTTCTGTGCGCCTCATATCATTGCTCAGAGCTCAGGGATCCTCTCTCTTGTTTATAATCTATCAACTCGTGAAGTTTCATCTTTTCCATTCACATGACAATGACAGAGAGAATGATGAGCCTTTCCCACTTCCTCCTGATAATGTCAAGTTACAGATATCAATCCCACAGCTAGCAAACTAGAAACATACGATTTTTAAGGGTTTTTTATTATATTAGAAAGTTTAATAAACCCTCAGCTAAAACAAGTGAAAAATCATATTTTTCATATAGCAATTTGATTTTGTGTGTAACAAGATGTCTCCTTTCCAGGTTTTCCATCATTTTCAAAATGAAGTGGAATATTACTGTTTAACCTATGGAATTTTTTTTTTTTTTTTAATTGAGGACAGCAAGATGTGGGAGAAATCTCTTTTTGTGTATTTTGAAAATAGGTGGAAATTATCTTAAATTTCAGAATAAAAAAATGATTACAACTATCATAAATTCAGTATTACTGTACAACTATCAATGAATATTTGCATAATTTTATAATATATCTTTCTCCCCACCTTCTGGAAACAAATATTTCAAGATCAAGTGGGGAAGGACCCTGAGCTGAGTTATCAGGAAATAGAAGACAACTATTTTCCCTATCATGACTGAACGTGACAAGCACATTAATCATCTTTGCAAGCATTCAGACTAATGAACAAACAGAACTTTTTTCCTCTTCTCTGAAAAGCATCTTGTTAAGTCGGATCCTTGAAATGAAACATTTTTAAGTTTTAACCAAAACATCTTTATCCACAGAGGTAAAATAAGGAGAGAAAAGAATTTAGAAGAGTGAATGTACAGCTTAACACCAGAGAAGAAGCATCTTTCAATTTAGCCCTCACATTCTAACACTGACCATCTCCCTTCTGTTCTCATTTTAAGAGGAAACCTGAAGAGGACCAAGTTTGGACATTTGTGACAATGCTGCAGAAGCACACAGGCAGCCCCAGGACCTGCCCAATGTGGCAAAGATGAGACTAGTGTCACCACCTATGCTGAAAAAAAGCAAGAAAGCATGTAAGTCAGCATGATTTATCAGCCTCTCCTCCCTGGTGGGCCTTCTGAGGGCTTCAGTCGCCCTAAGGATCATGGCACAGCTTAGAAGGTACCCCCCAACACACACCAGGGTAACCCAGTCTTTTGATAACTTTTGCCTAGACCCTGTTGGAGACTATTGCTGCTCTAAGCTGTTGTAGTCCCTCTAAATCAGTCTCAGGTTTTTCAGGTGAAGGATCCAGCCAAACTTTTCCGGTAATCTGGCAACAGTTCTGGCCAGAGCAGTTGGATAGTCTTACATGTCAGAAGAGAATTTAGACCTTACCTTTACTGCTGTAGACAGAACACATTATTTTTCAGATGTGCCTAAAACCTGTATGGTTTTTGTGGCCAAAATGTGCTTAGGTGTTTAACACACAGGAAAATTTTACAATAATGACTTTGATGGTATGCAGGTAAATCTCCACATTGTTGGCTAGAACAGCCTGTCACTGTCAGCAACATTCCCTTAGCATTAGCTGTCCCCACAAGAACAGTACTGTTTGTGAAAGCTATAAAAACATTTTTAATTGTTCAGTTCCCTCACTCTATGGAACGGGATTTTAGCCTTTTTTACAAAGGTATTACTAGCAAAAAGGATATGTAACACCTTCTCCTCTCAAAATATTTGATAGCATAGTAACTGTCATTGTTCTGAATGGCAGAAATGGGAGTGACAGACGAATGGGATTTGCACCTGGAAATTCTCCCTTGAATGTGTCGGAGCTACTTTCCTCACAACAGTAGTGAAAAGCATAGTGCAAAAAATGTAGCTGTATGTGCATGCACTGCATAAATTGCAATGCTGAGGACCATTTCATACTTCAAAGCAGAGGATTCTTATAGAAACAGTTCTGATATTGGTCACCTTTTTTTGAGGTTATCAGACAGCTGAAGATAAAAGGTTTGCTTTGTACTGGAAAACATGAATTCTGATATTTTTTTTTTTCCCAAATTACAAGTACCCTGCGTCATTCTGGAAATTTAGCATTAAATGTACATATATCTCATTTCCTAGCTTGTGAAATGGATACTGATATTTTTGACTAAGGCTATGGTCTGGATGTACCTACGAGTATATTTTGGTTCATTTATGAAATATGTAGTTACTATGTGATCACTGAATAAGATCTCATATATATATATATATATATATAAAAATAAATCAAGCTTCTCTAACACAGGAATTGTGAATACATAACATAACCTAAAATATATAAATCTGGAAGTCTAAAATGGTGCTTCTACTGACAAGAACTAGGTTTTCCCCACTGCTTTCAGCTTGTGATGGACTTCTCTTTATGATCATAGAGCACCTCTCATAATTCCAATGCATGTATACTTCCCTTCTCATCTTACTATTTAATCGTTTTCAGAGAAGCCATGAACAGCTGTGTTAAGTATTCAGGTATTTTAACTTTTCTCCAAAGCCTGAGAGAACTAAAGAAAATTAATAACTAAATACAAGAAAGGTCCATTGATGAACATACATCATGATCATTCTAGTATACATTACCTGAGATTATCCCCTGAGGAAGCAGTATTTTTAAATCATGCTGCTTGCAGAGTTTGGAGATATTTCAGAACAAAAAAAGCTTACTTACACTGCTTTGAAGTTTTAGCATCAAAATAAAAGAGCAAATTATTACAATTTCTAGTAATTCCTTAAACTAATGCAAAAACATTCTGCTTTCTTGTAGTCATATTTAAAGACAGGATAGTATGCAGCTGTGAATTTTGAGTGCTTTTAAAAATAAAGTCAGTGTTTCCTGAGATCAAACCCTAAATTGACTATGGTGCATATATGGCTGTTAAATTCATTACTACATTTGGTGCAGTTCCATTATAGCAGCAACAACTTGACACCCTGTATTAGCAATCCTAAATAGAAAATTAAATTACACATTTGTTTTAGATCAAGCTATGAAAACTATCTATATATACAACAACATAAAATCTCTTTCAATAATAGATTTACATGGATATGATGTTCTTCACAGGTGCTAAAACAGGTCAACTTCAGCAAGGTAGGGGAGGGTAGGAGAAAAGTCATATACTATAGATAATGAACCTGATAGGTAAAGTATGGTCCAAGGGCGATGATATGAACAACAAGAGTGACTAAGCAAATGAAGAGCCCTAGTAGAAAGACTCAAAACAGTTACTGATTGATGACTTCAGAGATGAGATTGATTACCTTAGATAGGAGATTTAAGAGAGCTGTGTTGAAAACATACAAAATAATGCGTAGTGTATGGAAAATGGGTTCTGAACTTTCATCCTCAGCTCACCAAGCAAAGACCAAGGAAATGAGCAAAGGCACAGGGCTGGGTTCACACAGGCACTCTGCTGCACCCATGGGGCCCCCAGCTCCACATCTACATCCCCAGCAGCCACAGCACTCAGCAAAGGTTTGGTAACCCACAAAAATGCAGTGCCTGAAGGACACAACCTCTGCATGTTGCATGGTTTCTTATACCTTCCTTAAATTTTTTTTATGTGCTGGAAACATCCTTGTAGAGACAAATAATGCACTTTGTAACAAAAAGTTTGATTCAGTATGATTACTTTCATCTAATGACAGATAAAAGCAGTGAGAATATGACTGTTCTATATGAGAAGATAAAGAATAGCCTTTAAACATGGCACGGCATGGAGTGATATAGTCAACACAGCCAGGCAGTCCTTAGGCCCTCCCCAAAGCTTGCTGTGGAGAGGTCACTCGTCACTTCCAAGTGGGATGGTGGCTTTTCATTTCACTGCATCTTCAGCTATACTCATGTTTGCAGGGCACTGGCAGGGACTTCAGGGCCCATCTCCACTGAACCGTTCCCACAGCCACCAGTGTTTGCACTAACACCAGTAATGCCCAGATATTTTAAAAATAGGAGACTCCATTGAAAGTCAGGAAAGGATATTATTTTAGGGACAAATTCCCCTCAGGTGCCTTTTAACCCACAGTGAGATAAAACTCAAATTCTGCATTTGGAGCTTTTATCCAGTTTAAGAGAAATTACCAACAGCATAACACAGGGAGGCAAAATGTTATTATTTAACTTGGTATGATTTCTAATGCAAAAACATAAACAAAGCAACCTTTTTAACAATTAATTGTGCAGTAAAAGCAGCAAGTATGCTCACGGTAATACTTCCCTGGCATTGTGCTATGGTGTTTACAATGTTCTTCTTCAAGCTCTTCCAAATCGCTCTCAAAATGAGGCTAACAAATACCCTGGCAGGTTAATAGGACAGCTCTGCTTTCAGATGTTCATGACAAACAGGTCATCCATGAATATTAGCAGCTAAGAACAGCACTATTAGATTAAATTGCGTATTTACCAGAAACACATTAAACATCATGCCCTTAGTAACGGGTTTTTCTCTTTTAAAGACAATTAGTTTGTAAACTATTTATGGGAACTCAGAGACTAAAGTCAAAGATGTTGTTAGGCTGCTTCTGAGCTTTTCTTTTCCTGTGTTTTGTTCTGAGAATTTGATTAAGGAAAATGACTAAAATTACAGGAATAAGACATTTCCCTTCACTGGCTATATCTATAGATTTTTAAGGACAGAAGGCAGCATTATATTACTTCACGTGACCTCCTCTTAAACACAACTTCAAGAACACTGGTCTGAACGTGAACCTTACTTTCAAACAAAACACATTGTCTCCTGTTATTCAGGGTGGAAATCATGTGAGAAATTACCTTGCTGTGCAAAAGCAGGGGGATTACCCAGAAGAACAAGAGATGCAGCAGCTGCAATGGTCTTTAGCTCAGCAGGATGGAACACTGCTTCTCTAGCAGATATGTGGAGACCACCTACCTTAATACTACAAGGTGTTGTGGAGTTGTGACAGAGCACCGCAGGGTACCAAGATGTAAATATTCAGAGATTAAAATAACAAGAGAGAAGCACAGCCTCCTTTCTCTACAAGTCCAAAAGAGACACCAGCCATGTCTGTCAGAACATGTCATCTTGAGTTTTGACTGAATCAAGTGCTTTTCACACCACTTCAATTGAATGACTGCTTTTGATGAAACAAGTTGAGACCAGTGCTGTTTAACATCTTTGCTGGTAACACAGATAGTGGGATCGAGTGCACCCCCAGCAAGTTCACCGACAACCCCAAGCTGTGTGGTGCGGTCAACACACTGGAGGGAAGGAATGTGCCATCCAGAGGGACCTGGACAGGCTGGAGAGGTGGGACCAGGCAAACCTCATGGAGTTCAACAAGGCCAAGGGCAAGGTCCTGCACATGGGTCGGGGCAATCCCAAGCACAAATACAGGCTGGGCCATGAGTGGATTGAGAGCAGCCCTAAGGAGAAGGACCTGGGAGTACTGGTGGATGGAAAACTGACTGTGAGCCAGCAATGTGTGCTCCTGCAGCCCAGAAAGCCAACCGTGTGCTGGGCTGCACCAAGAGAAGTGTGGCCAGCAGGGCGAGGGAGAGGATTCTCCCCCTCTACTCTGCTCTTGTGAGACCCCCCCTGCAGTGCTGTGTCTGGCTCTGGGGGCACCAACACAAGAAGGCCATGGACCTGCTCGAGTGGGTCCAGAGGAGGCCACAAAGATGATCGGGGGGCTGGAGCACCTCCCCTGTGAGGACAGGCTGAGAGAGTTGGGGGTGTTCAGCCCGGAGAGGAGAAGGCTCCAGGGAGACCTTATAGCAGCCTCACAGTGCTGAAGGGGGCTACAGGAAAGATGGGGGGGACACACACTCTGCATCAGGGAGGGTAGGGATAGGACAAGGGGTAATGGTTTTAAACTGAAAGAGGGTAGATTTAGATTAGATACAAGGAAGAATTTATTCACATTCACTAACTTGCTGAGGGTGCACTCAATCTTACGGTCCATGTTGCCAACAAAGATGTTAAACAGCACTGGCCCCAACACCAACCCCATAGGAATGCCACTTGTCACTGCTCTCCCCTTGGACATTGAGCCATTGACCACAACTCTTTGAGTGTGACCATCCAGCCAATTCCTTATCCACTGAGAGGTTCATCTGTCAAACCTGTGTCTCTCCAACTTAGAGACAAGGATGTCATGTGGGACAGTGTCAAATGCTTTGCACAAGTCCAGATAGATGACATCAGTCACTCTTCTCTTATCCACCAACACTGTAAACCCATCATAGGCTGCCAAATTCACCAGGCACAATTTTCCCTTTGTGAAGCCATGTTCACTGTCACAAATCACCTCATTTTCCATGTGCCCTAGCATAGTTTCAGATTCTCTTATTACAAAAGAGTCAATTCTGTAATTTCTATGTATTATGTCCAGGAAGTCTATGCTTTGCTTAGCTTTGGAGCTGAGGCTTATGGCTCGGGGTCATGGTTAAATACATAGTTGTGACGAATTGTTCAATGACAAGTTCCTAAACCAACCCTCCCTTACAAGTATTGCCCTGCAACAAAACATGCCACTGTCCAAGAGGTGAAATGTAAAGAAGAAAAAAAAAAAAAAAGAGGGGAAAACATGTTGCTAATAGAACTGCCTTTGCTTTCCCTTCTTTTCTGTGCCCCAAGGTTTTTCCCATGTGCTCATTTGTAGTGGTTTGAGCTCAGAGAGCAACTGAGCACCATGGAGCTGATCACTCACCTCTTCACCCCCAGTGCTGGGAAGGAGAAAAAAATGTATCAGAAGGCTCCAAAATGGAGATAAGGATAGAGAGGGGTCACTCACCCATTAATGCTCACAGGCAAGACAGCTTTGTTAAGAGAAGAAGAAGGATGTTACTTTAATTCAAAACACTAACAACAACAACACATAACAAACAGAATGGGACAGTGAGAAGCATTACCATACATTCTGATCCAGTGTCGGAGGAGGTTTCTATCTGATCCCAAGAGCAATATTAAGACACAAAGTCAAATGCTGTACACCCAAAACAGTTTTTATCATTAAAAGTGAAGAAGGGTAGCAATAGGACAGAATGGAAGGAAAAGACAGGAATCAAGCAAGCATCCAGAACAGAGCTGCAAGAATAGTCACCACGATGGATCCAGCAGCATCCCATTGGTCCTCAGTCTTCAGTTCTTTGGTGGTGGATGCACCCACAGCAAAGTTTTCTGTTTCCTTTTAAGTTCAATTTATTAGCTGATTAGCATATCTGCCCACCTTGGGCTTCTGGGGCAGAAATGCTCACCTCTTATCAGTTCAATGGCGAAGGCACGAAGTCATTAGCATTGCATGTATGGTGTCTGGCTTACACAATAGAGCCACGAAATATCGGGCTTGTGTGATGGAGTCAGTGATAAACATTTGGTTTCGCTCAGTCCATGTCTCCCCCTTTGAGGCTTATCTAAGGAGTTTGACAATGCAACTGCAAGGCAGTGTGTGGGGGTGCATCCTTCTATACAATCCTGCTTCCTTGGGTGACATTCCTTAGACTAATCCAAAGGCCACAGCTTGTCCTTGAGGTTTGCACGCACACACATGTAAGCTTTGAGACAATCATTTGACATTTCAGTCTCTCACACCACATCTTAAAAACAACCCCCCACAAACCCCTCCCTTCTTTCTGGGATCAGTTTTGTTCCTGACATTTCCATCTCCTCCCCCAGCCGCTCAGGGGCAGGGGATGGGGGGTGCAGTCAGTCCGCCACTTCTTCCTCCAAGGTTGGGGGGAGCACTGCTCTGCAATCTTCCCCCTGCTCTACGTGGCATCCCTCTCACGGGAGACAGTGCTCCACAAACTCTCTCTGATGTGAGCCCGCCCCACGGGGTACCTTCTTCTCAGGATGACCCGGTGTGGGTCACCCCCACGTGTTGCAGTCCTCCCAGTGCCGAACTACAACAGTGGGGGCTGCTTCTTCCAGCAGAGTCCCAGAGGTCCTCCACAGGCAAATCTCTGCTCCTCCAGTGACCTCTATATGTGGCAGGGGGTGGCCCTGCTGTCTTGCCACAGGATACAGGGGGGCTCCATGATCTGGCACACCTCCTCTGCTTCCTCCTCCTTCCTTCCACTGACCTCGGTGTTCACACAGGTGTCCTTCTCATAACTCATCCTCAGAGTGCCCCTCAGCTCTCAGGCTTCCCTTCCTAAATACCTTATCACAGAGGCGTGGCCACTGCCTCAAGTTGGCCAGGCCTTGGCCAGAGGCAGATCCAACTTGGAGCCGGGGAACCTTCGAGACACTTCTCACAGGGGCCACTGCTGTAGCCTCCTCCCCCGCTACCAAAAACCCCCACCACACAAACCCAGAGCAATAGTCACAGCCAGAATACATTTTGAAGATAGAACTAGATAGCAAAGTTCACTATTTGGAGACCAGAAGTTATGGGGTTTTTGACCACGGGACATCTCCCCTCTTTCTAATGAATAAGATGTATATGAGCAGTGTGGGGTTTTTTTTGTTTTTTTTTTTTCTTTTTTCTTTAGCAGCAAATATCCCTCCTCCACAGGCTTGCAGACACACTAACATGTAAAAGGAATGATTACAGGAAGGCTGAGAGAAGGTAGAGCCTCCCCAGTGTTGCCAAGCTTTTCACATACCATCTCAGAGTTAGCAAGACTGAAAAAAAGTCACAGGTGAGGAAAAATCTAGATACTGACTCCAGTGTCATCCTTCCTATTTTCACACTGTAGAACTCTTCAAGACAATACCAAAGAAGAAATTAATTTAGGATGACTCAACCACCTCCCTAAGTGCTTCTCTACATAGTAGCTGTTCTGCCTGACATGGGCAGCGGTTCGAAAAATAACGGAGTAATGGTTTGGTGTCCACAAATACATAGAATTGATGCTATTATTTCAGAAGTGCTTGCATCCTCTTGCCCATCACAGTGTAAAACAACACAAATAAAATCCATTTTGCCCTCAAGAAACTTTTTTTTTTAAAAAAAGCCAAATTTGTCACAGGCAATTTATTTAGAACAGCTGAAAGAAAAGCTATGTTGGAAAGACAGTGAATGATCTTGTTAAGAGCCTCTGGAAAAGTACTGAAAGATGCTCTTGTCCGCTTGAAAGAAAATTCTCATCAGGTGCAAGTTTACTTCCCCAAAAGTCAAACTGAAAGCTTATCGGATTGGCAACAGATTACCTTACTTACAGCAATGTAAGTAATTTAGTGACACTGTGTTGAAATAAGATAAGACTGGGAGTAATTAGATACTTATTTAACAGACAAAACAGCAGAATACTGCGCGGAACACAGACTTTCCACCATCTGCTGCAGGCCCTTTAAAGGTCGTCTGGATCACCTGAAGTGCACTTGTGCCTGGTAAGCTTAATTAAGAGCTCAGTGTAGAGTTTCACAAAGAAACAAATCGCTAATCCTCCAGTCAAAAACAGGCAAATACATATGTGTTTAGCTTAATGCTTTGCAAAGCTATTCTTGACGGGAGGATTTTACCTTATTATAATTGTGCAAAAGCTTGTAGGGTCTCACTAGAAAGTGCTGGTGTATTATCGCAGTGTTCAGATATTTAAAAAAAAAAAAATCAAGTCAGCACTAAAAGGTCTCAGTTAATATTTCTGGAAATGTTTTTTCTTTAAGAAAAAAGAAGAGGTTGCTGATTTCTAATAGCATTTCCTTGAATCCTGTAAAATCTGGCTGACTGACACTATGCCAAAAGAAAGCATGTTCCCATACTGTGTTTTTAATGCCATCTTAGCATCTTTTGCTAATTCAGTTGCCTCTGACCTCCAGCAGCCCTTCCTTCCTACACCAAGAGCAGAGTGCAGACTATCAAACCAAACCAATAAAATGCCCTTCTTGCATCTGAACAGCTTTGTAGTAAAGTACAGAAATATTTGCCAGCTTTGGGAAGTGGAGTCACATTCTTGCATTCGAAACACAAATGAACTATTCCGAATTGGCCAAGCCTGAAGAAAAGTCTATTTACCCAGCTGTAGAGCTGAGATTCTTGGACAAGTCAGTACAGGGCCAGACATGCTCCTACTATAGTACAGCTCATGAGGCACCTTGGCTGTGGACTGTATGTTCCGAACCTGTGAAACCTCAGTGCAGCAAACCTGCTGGAGCCCAGCCTTTCTGAAGTAAGCTTCATAAATATGTCTCTTTTTAAGGACATCATTGTCTCGTGATGCACAAGGTTTGGGGAGCCAGCAGCACAGCTCCCACTGGTGGCAATGGAGAAAGACATCTGAGATGGCTGAAAAATACTGATACACTGCAAGTATGTTTAATCCCACCGCACAAAGATATCATAATCTATTCTTAACATATGATATCTCCTTCTCTTCTTTTTCCCTTTGTCTTTCCACTGGCACTGCCAAGTAACTTTAGGTTCTATTTGTGCCAGTGAATCTTTTCTGAAGTCCCTCCCTGCAATACACCTAACAGATGCAGGAATTATTTGCCAACTTTTTCAATGAATGTGGAGCTCAGGCCCTCATATACTGAGTGAAATATGAATGTGTTTGACATACTGTGTTATTATCACTTCAATCACTAACAGAAAAAAAATCCAAACCTCACATCCAGTAAAAACAAAGCCATTTATTCTTCAAAATAGCCTCATTTCTGTAAATTACTCTGTGATGGTTCAGATATCACTTGGCTAAAAGCCACAGGCGGAATCAAGAACACATATTGTATGCAGCTGGACAGAGTAACATATCTAGATGTGAAAAATCCACATGCATCTGCTTCAGATGGGAAAACCACTTAAATACCCTGGAATAATTTTTCTGCTTTGTTCAGTCATAAGAAAGTTTTTTCCAATTTCTCTCCTTATAGAGTGTCAGAAGTGTTCAAGTACACTTCTTAAAATTATTTTTAAGAATCTTGCTTGAATGTATGACATTTTAAAGTACCTAAGTTTTTCAAAGTTACAGTGTGCAATATTAAAATATTAATTAAATATGTAAAAGTAAGCAAAAGGTACCAGTGCAATATGTTTTCAGTAGAGATTAATATCCTTAATCACTTTAAATCTAACATGATTCTTTTAGCTCTTTCTTGACTTTAAAGCAAACATGAAGTTATGTTTGGGATTGAGCCTGATATAGCTTGAGATATGTCATAATGGCAGAAAGAACAGATGGTAAATTAAGAAAAAGTTTTTCTGTTGAAGTAGGTAAGCGTTTTGTATCCGAAAGCAATAGCCAGCTCTGAATGAAAGGGCAAAAAAGCTTTTCTTAACAATGCAAAGTAGACAAGTGCAAAACCTGACTGTAGCAGCTGTAATGTGTCACAGCATCTACAATTAACAAGTCTAAACTACTCGGTACAGATCTGAGTACATCACGCCACTGTGAAAACTACCGCCTCTGTTGTAAGCATCTCTAAGACTAATCATGGCAACATTACCAATTTATTGCAGAGCTTTTTTCAAGGGAGATGGACCCCTTTCCTAGAGCACAGTGACATTTGAATGCTCCAGTGGCAAAGACGTCAGCCTGAACAGCCAGACGTGTAGCCTGAGCCCAGCTACATGGTCTGTTATTTCTCACGAAATTTTACCTCATGGGTTTATTTCAACACAGTAATGTGGCACTGTGTCTGAGGTCAACAGACTGGACTTTAATACCTCCATCCAGAAGGCCCTGAAGAATGCTGACACACTGCAGCAGTCAGGAATTTACTCTGTCCCTTTATTTTCTCCTTCTACCTTCACTTTTGTAACTTGATAAATATTACCTCCTCAAAGAGTAATCAGCACTTCAATAAATTGGGGAGAAGGGAATCTGAACCATTTCCTTTCACCATCTATGGTAAGATATACCTTTAAGAAAGATCTTTCTGACTTGGTCCAGGTTTTCCTACATCATCCCCAACTGCTTTTAATATATGAGGCTTGACATCTACAAAATGAGCACATTACATACACTATATATGCTGATTTTTAGACAGAAATAACCATATTTTATTTGTTGCTGCAGTGTAATACTGAAGCATCCTCTTCAGAAGAGAGCGTTCCACACCGCAGAGGTATTAATAGCCAAAGCAGTAGTTCATGACATTATCTCTTACATTCAGTGTATTAGATAAATGTGATCTTACCTATGATTTTACTAGGCTTTAAGAGACACCTGAAAGTGCTTTTGTACACAGGCTTGTTGTAGACTGTAATACTGCTTATGGTTTTAGATGCCTGTTTTATTAATGGAAATATTCAGGCTAATAAAATACCTTCCAAAAGATTTCTTCTGCCTACAGTTCAGGACAGCCTAAGCATCATAGAAATACACACCTTCAGGTTTTTTTAAGCCTGCTTTCAGAGCCAGACTCTTCTCTTTACAACCTGTCTTTATGCCATGTTGTTCCAAAAGATGCAGAAAATCATCAACTCATGTTTTATATTATAAAGGATGCAAGCTGTAAATATAGAGCAAGTGACAAACCAAAACTACAAATCCTTTTGTCAAAATGAAACTCAAACTGAGGGATCTTAAGTGACAAAATTCATCTCTTGTACTAGATGTTAAACATGAAACCCATATGAAGAAAAGCATGCCAAAATTATCTTAAAAATCTTTAATACCAAAGATTTATGTATGAGCATATAACCTTTTTACTTCAGCCAGCAAAACCAGGCTTACACTCTGTACTGAGCTACTGACGGCAAAATGCTGATGCCCATATGCTCAGGGTGCATGAGCATGTAAGAACCTGTACTTGTAGTGCCTTCTGGCAAAAAGAAAACCTCACACAGCACTCAAGGAATAACTATCATCTCTGTATAGGACAGCCTAAGTGAGGTGAAAAGCTCTGACACCAGAACTCTGTAGTTTATGAAGTGGTTTACCTTTGTGAGAAAAGGAACAAAACATACACAGGTGTAGGTTAGGAACAGTCTGAGGGCCAGTTAAGAGTCCCTTCCCCTTTTCCAAAAAGGTCCAAATATTCAAGTCATTGTCCTTAAACTAAAAAATACTGATAGCTATAAACAGATGAAAAAGAATGTTTACAACACATTCCTCAAAGTAACAAATCAGCATCTGCAGGATATTTTGGAATGTACCCCATCTCCTTCAGAGATACTCATTGAGTTCTTCCCTGGTGTGGCTGCTAAGGTGGTCAAATGCTTCACACACCAACATAAAGAAGTTTATTTTATTACTTAAGTAAAACTGAGAAACACAAAAATATTTAGGAAAATCTTCAGCCTACCAAACTACACCTTTGTTACATTTAGAAATCTAGAAGCCAGCTCTTCCAAAGCCTTAAAGGTTTTCTCAAATACCTTGAGAATAAGCTAGAAGAGACTCTTTTCATACAAAAGGACTTTCCTCTCTCAAGCAATGACATGGAGGTATTCAAAGCAAATTACAGTTCACATTAAACTGAAACAAGTTTTACTATGGAAAACAATAAAAAAATTTACTAATTAAAGCTAACATCGAGACCTTCCTCACAGCTCTCACAAAGTCAAAGCAATATATCTGTAAAGGTGAGATGAAATTACAGCCCTCTGCATGCAAGAACAGACTGGCTATTCATGAGCTGAATCTGCTAACAAGATAGCAGCAGTACCATGAAGGTGCCAAGACACTGAAAGGAAGGCAACAACTAATTCTAAGACTAACCAAGCTTGAAAGAAATGCTTTTCCCTCCCTCTAAGAAATTATGGAAAGAGGGCTTAATAAAAGCACTTTGAATTGTTCAGGCATCTCTCTCCGCTCCCTTCAGTTTTATGGCGCTCATCACAGCTCATCCTTTTCACCCTTGCATGCATAAGTTGCCACAGACAGCTATGGAGGAAGAGATCAGTGCTTCAGCAAAACAGAAAACACCACTAAAATGCTGCAGGTCAAAGGAATTAGAGGATCTCTTTCCTCTGGCTGTTTTAAGGATATTGAAATACTATTGTAGTGTAACGTTAACAGCTTCACCTATAACTGCCAGGCTGTTTAACCTATCCTTGCAGAAGGTCATGTAGGTTTAAACAGGGAAACAGAGCACTTAAATTGTGATTTGAGACAAACTGAAGAATTAGTTTCTTCAGACAACTTCTGGAAAAATTCTTGGCTCACACTCTTTTTACAGAGAAACAGGTATCTTTCTGAAGGCAGGCTCACTCAGCTTTATATTGCCACTGAAAGATGCTAGCAAATACCAGAAGGATCAGAGTTGAAGGAAAGGTTGTCTGTTCTGTTTTTCTCTCCAAGTGGCTCTCAAAACAAAGGAGAAACCACATGGAAAGAAGGTATTAATGTGCTGGCCTCTGCCTCCATTTAGGAAGCTGCAAGTTCAGCCTTCTGGTGGTGACTGAAGGGACACCAAGGATGTAGGAGAAGAAATCCCAATGTGGTTATGAGCCCCCTGAGTAACCACTCAGTAATGGGTGACTAAAACCTCTGTGTATCACTTAAATGACAAGAGAAATGTCTAAACAATGATGTTTTAAAGCATTTATTTCTGAATATGAACAGGAACAGCTGTCCTCAACACTCCAGAACATGCAAAGCCCCTTTCTAATGGCACAAAGCAGTGATCATACCCCCGGTAACAGGTTTGACCTGCCAGAACACTGAGCAGTCCTCAGACTGTGCAAAACATTAATTGCTATTCTGACTCTTTTCTATGCCCAGTAAGCGATGGTGGAAAGTTGTAGTAAGCCCATCTCAATATTTATAGCTCGTAGCTTTCTAAAACTAACATCCTCTGAAACACAAAGAATGGATTTCTAATATAGCTGTATGTAAAAATAAATCACATAATTGCAGCCCTCCAAATTTACAAAGTTATTTTTCACATCTATTGCCTTCATGGATGGTATCAGTACAATTTTTTGCTTTCAAAGAATGCCTGCAACAAATTATATGTCTTTCCCCTCCTTATTAATTACAATTAAAACATTCCTACAAAAGAGTTTCTTGAACAAATAAAGCAATTTATCATTTGTGCATACTTAGAAATTCAGATTCAAAAACATTTGTTCCAGTAGGCAACACTTAGTCAAGGAAAACAAAAAAAAAAAAAAAAAAAAGGGCAAACATGAGGTCAGTCTCCGCAGACTCAGCTGGAATGATAAATGGAGCCCACACATTTCACACTTGGACTATTTGGAAAACAAAACTATCTGCTGGCACTTGTTTCTTTTTCAACCCTGCTGTCCATAAAACACAAAAACCCAGTGCAAGTCCCACAAAACTCTTGACAGCGTTGCGTGCATTATGCACAGACTTATTTGCTCCACAAAGCTATTGCGAGCTTTTCCAGGTCCTGTCATGGACCAAACCAGAACAAAACTGAGATGTAAACCATGAGAAGGACCCAGTCATGAAGCAGCTATCTCAGTCCTGTCAAGTACCATTCACCTGCAGTGACAGTGATTCATTTTCCCCTGTTGTCACTCATATCAACTGAAATGCCACCATTAGCAAGATTATAAGCAAGTAACATTTCTCCTTACAACCTCCCTCCCCTCCAACAGAGGTCCAGCTTGGGAAGAAGAGCAGAACTTCAGCAGGGAAAAGACAGAGAGAATGAGGGCAAGGGGTAGAAAAAAGCTGGTGGTAGAGAAAGGAAACGCACAGGAGGAAGGCAATCAACCAGAAAGACTGCAAAAGATGGGTGGCTGAAACCGGTTACTCACAGCTGTGGTTGAAATCTGAATAGTGAGGGATTCCTAGTTTTGATACTAATCTTTCTCCACACTTCCCTACATACCATTGAAAAAAATGCAGTCTCCCCACTGAGCTTCTTAAAAGCAGCTTCGTAACATCATCTGAGGAAGGTGAAGAGATCCAAGGAAAGATAGTATTAAAACAAAAAATCTTATGAAACTGGTGATATTTTATGGATGCAAAATGGTGCTATTTTCATGTACTTAACCCTATACACTATCATTTCTTGACAGAACTGAGTATAAATCAGCTTATTTGAATTGTAAAAGCACATTAAAAAGGAGGAAACAAAGCCAGGAAATGTCTTTCCTCAGCATTTATTGTTCTCTAATTTACAAAGTGATAGATAAGTATTTTGGGTTACAGTTTAACTGTTGCAGCTTTGAGGCCAACCTGGTGGCACAACTGCAACAGCTATCTTCTGAAAGTGAGCTGGTGACAAAACGAGATCATCACGACAACAGACTTGTTAGCACCCTCTTGGCTCATCTCTAGCACCTGAGGGAACTCTGGTGTGATCTCTGCTCAGAAGTTTCTGGAGCCCATCTATAGCACTCAACACCACAAAACAACTTTTATGTGGCTTCTGCCACTTCCATAAATCCCTCTTTTATAGTTTATTGTGTAAGATATCAGCCCCAGTAAATGCCAGTTCTATTTTACGATACAAGAGGCGAAAAGTCTGTAATGATCTGCCTAATGATAGCATCTCATGAGAAATATTATATTACAACAATAAAGTGCCTGTTTGTTTTAACCTTCTATTACTCTCTAGGGACTCATTCACACTGTATTGCATAGAATTCACACATACCCTGCGACGTTTTCCTATCTGTTGCCCCCATATTATTATTTAATAGATTATTTTTTTAAAAAAAGTACCTTCTTCCCTTGAAACTGTGCAGCAGTGCTGAAAAATGCAGGCAAAATGAGAGAGACACTTTTTACGCTAAAATATCAAGGGGATGAACTTCCAAGCAGCTGCATCTATTATCTGCAGATAAGATGCTTTTCATTCTTGGCTAACACAGGTAGTGGAAGTGGTTACTTGTACCTCAGTCTGAAACGATCAAAGTGAGGAAAAAGGATTAGATCTCAAAATACTTGAAGTGTATCCCTTTGATCAGGATCAAAATCAAGACTGAACTTTGAATATAATGTGCTAGTACATTTCAGTGGTCCTTTGAAGAGGGAAAAACTTAAATTCATGAACATGTAATACTGTTGCTGTGAATGGGATAGTAAATCTGACATCTTGCTCTCTTTTCCTGATTTGGTAAACCCACTATGCTTATAACTTTCAGTTCTTGCTTAAGAAACCAAATTCCTTCTTTTCAATAGGGCTGCACGACTTGCATCATCCTCATAAGCTGTGGTGCTGGGACTGACATAGTCCCGTTTTCCTCACAGCCATCGCAAACAAATCCAGTTACATATGACCAGGTACAAAGGCATGTCTGTCTGCCTTTTTTATCCATTGTCTAAAGTAGACTCAGTTCTGTATCGTGCTCCATAGTTTTACATGTTATTAAAACATATTAAGGCAATGTTATCCCTTCCCCTACAGGTGCATAGGGAGCTTTAGACAAAAAAAAAAACCAAAAAAACAAAACCCAACCAAACAAAAAACAACCACACAACCAAAAACTCAGGGTAATGTTAAAGGACCAAGACAAAGAGATCATATAGTAAGGTAAGTTTCCCATGGACATTTGACTACATTGAAAAAGTATTCAAAACAGTGACAAAATAAAATGAGTAATCCTTACTACCACTCCACCATGTCACTAATATTTTGAAAAATGTAAAGGAGAAACCTGAAATTCAAAAGGAAGAAGTAAAAGGGAAAAGTATTCCCAAAGACCAGTCTCCATACAAAAAGTCTGGTACTGAAACCCTTAGCAGATTCAAATTACTACTCAGGCCTGAAATGTAGAAATCATTATGAGGTAAATAAGGTAAGAAGAGGCCTGAAGGCATCTAAGAGATTTCCAGACTTTAAGAACAAAGAAACAAAGACTGCAATTGTAAATGATTAATGCACAAGGTCAAATCAGACTGAAACAAATCTAAGCATCAAAGTGGCTACATGGGCTCTCAAGATAGCTCTAAAAATTAATAAACTAGTAGCACAAACAGACTTCTGTAAAGAAGAGTGGAAAGTCAGCACACAGTAATAAACAGGACCAGGGGGTGCTTTTAGTCCTGTATCAGCTCTACCACTCACAGGCTAAAACCCTAGGAGCTACTGAAAAGCTCCACCTAGAAGTGTCAAACCTGAACCACAACTAAAATTTCCTTATAAAGTTACCAGATTTATTGTGGAATGGTTCTGTTCATGAATGCTTTGAAAGGATTAAAACTTTGCAGCATATTAAACCCTTTCAGTTGTTCTTTTTCGCTACTGCAACAGAGCAACTTCTAAGGGAAAATTACAAGTTCAAGTAGTTTAATGGTACCTTCACAGTAACTTTAGTTCAAAGCCTGGATTGAAGCTTGCTATTTAAACAAAAGAAACCTCTTCTTTGTAGTCAATAAAGATTTTTCAGGCAGTTCACTCTGAATATGCACAAATTATCTTTATACATCCTGAGACAGCCATGTGAGCAAAAAAGTAAATGACTGGACTATTAAGTGAAATTACAGTGTTGGCTAGAAGATAAGGAACAGGCCAAGAACTGAGACACATGCAAGGATTATAAAAATTAAGCTGCTCTAGTTTGAAAGCAAAACAGTGTGAAAGATCATTACAGCATGTCTGAGACAAAAAATAATGCAGTCAGTAATACAATGTCTGATTTTTATGACTGTTTAGTACCGTCTATGATTAGAAGTTTGTTTGCTTGCTTCAGTGTTGAGCAATGAACACGTTTGTTGACTTTTTTTAAACAATGTTCATTTTCCACATGGTAGGTACTTGCATTCTGTCATTATGCCACCAAGTTGTTTTTTGACCAAGAAGATAAAATGCAACTAATCACCCTACAACATCATTTGCACTCAAAATACTCCACCCCTCACATTAAGATATGGTGTTCAAAGCAAGGCCAGATACTGAAGCTGTCTCATGTTAACTTTTCAGAAAACATTACTTTTGATTTCTACTCCCGTGGTATAAAGATGATACAGACTCAAACACTGGAGAAAATTACTAACACTAGCTGCTGACAATTCCATTTTTTATTGCTCTGAACAAAGAAAAGAAAGTTTACGAATTCTTAGCTAATAGACTAAAATAAATTGCAAACAAGTTGTCAAGATTAGTTCAGGAAGAGCCTGCATGCAGCTTGATGGGCATGATACAGAGAAATGATTACTTTTTTTTAGATTTATTTACTTATTTACTTATAGAAAACTGCTTAGCAACTTATTTACTTACTTATAGCAAGTTATAGTATGTTTTTAAATATTGCTAAGAATCCTGCTTGCCCAGACTGTTCTGTGGAATTTTACCAAGGACTACTGTTCATCAAAACAAAGCCGTTCACTGTGAAAATTTACCAAGGATTACAATGTTCAGCAAAATATTATACTTTTGGCCTTGAGTAACAGGTGGCTCTAACCAGTTGGAATTTTGCTAATGAGTAAAGATAGCCAGATACAAATGGTAGAAGTTCTATTGGTTCTCATAGATAAGATAGAAAGTAAACTGTCTGAAAAACAGTCTTGTTATTCAATTGGCCAAGAGAATCCACGCATGCTCCGGGGAAAAAAACAAAGTGAGAAAGACTACGAGCCTTCCTCCCAAAGACCCCCGAAGATGACCACCAGGTGCAAAGATGACATAAACTGTTGACATCAGCCTTTCTAACTAACCCAGCCTTACTCATGCATGTGTATGTTTGTGTTATGTAATCCAATGAATATGGATATCCACACTCTAGAAGTTTTTGGTAAAATGTGTGGTGGGTGTGCAATCTTTGTGGAGAGATCTACTTGCACCTCGGCGCTGGAGAAAACATACCTGCTTTATAACTCTATTCGAGTTGTAGAGTCTTTCTTCCACGAATCAGGCACTGACCAGAAAAAAAGAAAAATCCATCTCTGATTCAAAAAAGTTGTTACTGGCTGTGGTGCCCTTTCCATTGTAAATAAAGATGAAGTGCACAATCACTCACAGGCTAAAAACCTAGAAGCCACTGAAAAGTTCCACCTTGAACTAATAAACCTGAATCACAAATAAAATTTCCTTATGAAGTTACCAAATTTATTCTGGGATGGTTCTGCTCATGAATGCTTTGAAAGGATTAAAACTTTGCAGCATATTAAATCCTTATAGTTCGTTTTTGCTATTCTAACATAAAAGACAGAAGAAAATGTAATGTAATTTTTTGAAAATTTGTAAAATTTTGTAGAAATGAGATTTCTTGTAGCTCATAATTGTATGGGGGGTTCATGACATAATTAAGATACTATTAGTTAATATATTTTTAAAAAATACTGTTATGCTTAGATCTCTAGAAGTACATTTCTCAAATAACAGTGGTGATTTGGGAAATCATTATGATGGACATTCATTCAGGTTTCAAATAATGACACAAAGAGATAAGTGCTCCAGGACTGAAGAGCTGCTTTCAACAGTTTGAATTATTATACATCAAAGGCTCAGCCAAAATTAACCTCCAATATAATCCTAATTTATCTAATGAAAAGTACTATGTATCTCACTCACACATAAGTACATTTAGCAATTTTGCGTGTTCTTCTAGTAAGAACTTTCTTACCATAATGACTGAAAGTTTGAAGCTTGAGAAAGCAGCAATTTGTTCCCTGTCTGCCATGAACAGTTCTTTGCTAGGTGCAAAAAAGGACTTTGGTATATGACAAAGACTCAGACAATGAAGTCAGCAGCTAAAGAAATTACTGTGTTCTGCATTGTTACATTCCATAATTATATAACTTTAATCCTCAAAGTTTGCTTTAGTCATAGCATTTTGTTTTACAATGTTAAAATTGGCTTTTGATCAAGACTGCGATTCCCCTTGTTCCTGTTCACAGCACTATTGATAACGCCTTTCTCATCAAGTTTTGAATAACCAGAAGAAATGCTATCAATAGTGTGATGAGGTCATGTTCAGGGACCAAATTAAGCCTTTCTAAAGGAAAACTATTAGCTGCTGCTACCTTTAGTCTCTTCCCTGCCTTCTCTACCCTCCTCCATATACATCTTAACCTAGAACTTTCCTTCCACTCCTTCCTCTAAAGTTCAGCAAAACTCCAGACAGCAGGCTCCAGCCAAGCATCTCAGAACCCAGAATCTACATACTGGGTCCGACAGAAATAGAGATGAGTAGCAGGGCACAACAGTAATGCCACTCTCCGGAATCAGGGCGCAGGGCTGTCCACACAACCTTTGTTATCCGCAGCTACCACCGCCCCCGAGGGCTGGTGCCCAGTGCAGACCCACACTAGGTAGCACGGAAAACGTCCTGGCCCTGCACATGGCCCCATCACCCTGCACCCCGGCACAAGGCCCTGGGGGGCCACGGGCGCAGGCTGCTCCTCGCATGCTGGCAGCGGACGGCAGCCTGCTATTGAGACGGAGCAGCAATAAACTCACATTCTTAGAGAGTTTCTCCTGAAGTTTAATTTCTTTTAAGCCACCTCATTAGAAAATAACTTAAATGTTAGCTATTGCAGAGACAAAATATGTGAAGAAAAGATACATCAGCGGGCCAATTTTTTTGTCTGAAGATAAACCCTATGTTCTTACATAGATGGAACAACTGACCTACAAATCAACAAAATTAATCCTTCTGTTGAGAATTACGTAACAGCATATTCACTTAAAAATCCAAAATTTGAAGAACCTAAAAATAAAGTCAACTGAATTAATAAGAAATCAGAAATTATTTTTAGGAAGATATGGATCAGAGCTAGTAACACGATTTTAAAGAAACTCGGATTTGCTAAAATACAGGTAGTCAACAATGTCATAATGGAACGATCCAGACCATTCTTGTAATATGGGAATAATTAACACTTGTGTCCACATTTGAATGACTTGAGTTTTGCACTAAGAAATCACAACTACAATGGAATTAAACAAGATGAGTTGAGATAAAGGAAGCAGCCTGAATAGTGGAAGTCAGATTCTATTTGTATGTTTACTTGTTTATTTTCCTTCTAATCAAGTGTTTTAATTTTACAGTAATAATGTTGCTTCCTTACTTTTATATATTTTTCCCTTTCTTCCCATCATAATTGAACATACATAAGTCATGTTAAGAATACTTACATATTAATTGAAAATATACATATAGATGGTTCGCAGTGGTAAGAATTATAACAATTTTACTCTTTGGCCCATGGGCAAGCTTTCCGAGAAACATTTCTCACCTCATTCTCCCAATGAGACCCAAATAAAATTGCTTTTATTTTAAATAGTAGCTATATAAAAGAGTTGGGGTTTTTTTGTTTGTTTGTTTGTTTGGTTTTTGTTTTGTTTTTTTTTTTTTTCTGAAAACATTCACAAAATGCATAAATACATTACATATCATGTCATAGTACCACAAAACAAACAGATATGGTAAAAAAACCCCAAGACATTAAAATTATTAATTCCTTCAGAATAGGAAATTTTTAGTATGAAAGTATGTCTGACACTATTATTTGATGTTGCTAAATGTTCCATTATGAAAAAAAGCTGATTAATGCAGAAGTTGGGAGAAGGCTATTTTAGAACATTCCAGCAGCAGAAGAGTGTCCTGGTACAAGAATAAAATTAAACAAGAAACTAAGTATTCTCTCTGAGGATGAGTATGTACTACTAGGAGCAAGGACTGGAATGGGAGAGGACTCTGCCTGGGAGAGAGGGAAGGAGTGAGAGAGAACAAGATACATAAACAAAAGACATTCATAATTCAGAAAGATAACTTTGAAAGAAGAACAAATCTTTTTATTTCCCTTAGAAAAAAAAATGTAGAAAAGGGGATGGGATGTTCCTCACCACACAGGCAATTTCAAAAAATTTTATTATAGCCGGAATTACTCCCAATGGATTTTAAACAACAACAACAACAACAACAACAATAATAATAATAATAATAATAACAACAACAACAGTCTTTGTTTGGAGCAACTTATTCTTTGGCTGAATTCTTCCTCTTTATACACCATGCTGGGAACAACCACAAGGCACTGATACTTGATATATGTGCTAGGCTGTTTAATTTTCACAGATTTATGTAAAGGAATGTGTTTTAGTACTATAGATTTCAGAATTGTAACAAGTGAAGGAAAATATAATTGTTTGGTGGTATTGCTATTACAAATCACTCAAATAAAAATGTTTTGACCTTGAATTGCCATAATGTATCAAAACAGGAATTTTACAGTTCTTTCTCACCTGTTGTGCCTTTCACCTCCACAAGGTTACATTACCCTAGAGCTGTCACAAAGTTCTGCTCTGTTAGCACCATTTTATTTTAGCAGAGATTCTAACAAACCAAATTAATTTTTCCAGGTATGCTTTTTACAGAATAAGATCTGTTTCCATACAATTTCTAATGAAGAAGTTGCAATAAGAATTTCAGGCTTTCTAAACTGAAAAATTTACCATCTTGTTGAGAAACTGAGCAAGTGGCACCTCAGCACGAGTCCAGGAATAACTAGTTCAGATTTTATTGAAAATACCAAGCCAATACCTTCATGCATTCAAGATGACATTCACATGGTGAGTGTCTGACAAAAGCAGCAGACACATCGAACAGAAACACTTTTCCAGGAATGTATTCCCATGGCAAAGGACAGGGCTAAGCGCTGAAGTCATATTGACTCTTGGCTCACAGAATAAACAGAGCTTTATACTATGCCAAAGAGAAGAATCCTCATGTTATTCAGAGACCACCTGTTCACCACCCTCAGTACACTGTGTGTACAGTTTCACTGGACACACACAGCATAGCGGGAATCTCCTGTTTCTTGTCTAAGTGCAAGTGCCGCTTGTACTATGCCCTAAAACAGTACAAGTTGCCATTACTCCTTTGCAGTATTGGAAGAGAGAAAAAAAGCTCAATAAAAATGTTACTGCTCCCCAGAACAGGACAGTCTTCTTAAAATTAGAGTTCTTTCTTTAAACTCTGCCTTGGGAAGAACCACTCTAGGGGCATCCTGCCCAGGAATGAAGATAAGAATTAATCCCATTTTTTCCTACAAATACTTGTGAGAGCTGAAGAAACATTAACACACTTTAATCCTGCTACAGAAACTGGGATCATCAAGCAGCAGTGAGGGATGCACAGAAGAAATTCAGTCTTTAGATCTCACCAAGCTACAGAGGACAGAGTGAACAGCAATGTTTCGATAATTCAAATGCTTAAGTGGTAAGTATGCATTACAAAACTTTAAAAAAGCTGGCCTTACTCAACATTATTTTTTTCAGCAGCTACTTATTCAAGTGGTACAAGACCCCAGATGTTTATTGCAGGGGTGCCCAAAGGAAAGCACTTCAGCTGTGTTAGCTACCATAATCACACTCAGATAATGGATCTTTCAGAACCAACTAAGCATGGCTTATCAGCAGGATTTAGGTGATGAAATACATAGGTGAGACAAACTGTTAATAAATCTGCTTCCAAATACAGTATCTTAATTAAAATGGCCGGTTATTTTCTTTTTTCCAGGTGAAATTAATTGCCTAGCAACAGTTACCAAGCTACGCCAATGCTAACCTTTCATCAATGGCCAATTCTCAAAAGCAAATGAGTCAATAAAGCACTAACCACACAAATTTCTAAGACATAATCAAAACCCCTGATTATTCCTGTTCATTGAAATCTTCATCGATACAATTTTGCTGGTTTGCTGGTTTTGCCCACACAAACTCAGAAAGAACACAAACGGCCAAAGTTTCACAAGCTGGTTGTGTTAAATGAAGTAAAAAGCACTCAGACAATCAACCAAAAGATTTAGATAGTAACAAGAAGACTAGCTTTCTCTTTCAACACAGAAGGAAAGCCTAATGTTCAAATTCAATGTTCAAAGCCCAATTGTTCAAATTCAGTTCAATCAGCTGGGAAAACAAACATGAAATCCAAGCCCAAGGTCCTCCCCATTGCTGCAAAAGGACAGACTATAGATCCTACATGAGCATCTGATTCCCTACATCTCCAGACCTTATCCTACAGCTCTTGAGATACTGGTAAGAACATTAGGTACATTAATCTGTTGCTTACAGTAAGACTATCCACCAGTAACTAATACCGTCTGCTTACCTAAGGAGAAGCAACCTGCCTTACCCTCTTGCACCAGAACTGCTAACGCCCCTTCATTTACCCCCAAACTCCCTTCCAACAATTTCTTTCTTTCTTTCTTTCTTTCTTTCTTTCTTTCTTTCTTTCTTTCTTTCTTTCTTTCTTTCTTTCTTTCTTTCTTTCTTTCTTTCTTTCTTTCTTTCTTTCTTTCTTTCTTTCTTTTTCTTCTTTCTTTCCCTTCCTTCCTTCCTTCCTTCCTTCCTTCCTTCCTTCCTTCCTTCCTTCCTTCCTTCCTTCCTTCCTTCCTTCCTTCCTTCCTTCCTTCCTTCCTTCCTTCCTTCCTTCCTTCCTTCCTTCCAACTCTGTCCCCAGCCCAGCATCACAGAGAGGGCAACTGACCACTTACCAGCAGCTTCCAGAGCAGGCACAGCCTGGGCCCTGGCCAGGTCAGTGTTCCTGGGGACGGGGCTTCACCCAGCACACCACTGGGCTGGGAAATTTAGCCCACAGACCTTCAGGTATGATACAGAAAAGGGCTAAAAATATGAAGTGCTTTATGCACTAGCAAAATGTACCTAGGTTACACCACAGCTCCTGTGCTTTTGTAGGAGGGAAGGAAATCCCACTGGGTCCTCAGCGATAATGTATGCCCTAGAGTAGAGCATTGCTGGCAAATCTCCTACCCACCTTGAGGACTCCTAAAAGGAATTCTGAAACTGAGCAGGCATGGAGATGCCAACACAGTGGTTGCACAGCTGTCCAACTGTTCCACCATTTCAGGAGGTTCAAAGTGCAGACAGTGGCATGCTGTTACCAGCTGACTGGCCATGTGCTTTCCCTACTGAAACTGCAGCATACACTAGATTTACTTAACATCTACTAGAAACAGGCAAAACTGGAATTATGCGAGATTGATCCAATATCAGGCACTGCTTCAGGGGAGTGCAAAATCTCATGTCTTTTCTTGAGTTCTTGTGTTGTTTCTTGATTTCATTAGGTAAGGACCTTTTGGGTGGGGTTTTTTTGTTGTTGGGTTTTGGTTTTTTTTAATATATACATCACATCTTATCACTTTCATATACCATAACCACATCAGAATCCTTTTCTACTTAAGAAAAAGATTTTCTCTGAGTAGGGCTGTAAGGATGGAGTGCACACCAGGACCTCATGCACTGACTACATCTGGGCCTGATAAATCCCATTCACTGAAACCTGAGATTATTGGAACGGCCCTGATATTTATGGTCTAGAAATAGCGTCCTAAAACGTGACACATAAAGAAATTCAAATGCAAATATAGTAAGTAAAAAAGAGTCTCTGCTCATAGTACTTAAAAGATTTTTAGTAAGAAAGAAGTAAAAGAATAGGGAATAGCTGGCTGGTGTTTTCCTTCTGTGCAGTGCTTGGTTTGAGAATAGCCAGGAATAAAAAATAATTGCTCAGATTAGCACCTCTTCAACACCTTTTCAAAACTGTGTAATTAAAAAAAATGATGGCAAGCTACTGAGAATGTTTCTTCTCCCAATTTAATATTAGGTATGTGTCAGCAGACTACAGATCACAGACTTCAGGGAAGGGAATTGGCTCTGTTGAATATTCATTTGAGCATCACCCTGCCTAAAGTAATCCAAGGGCCCTGGTGTGCCTTTTCTTTGAGAATGGCTGGATGACTCTGAGGCTGTCCCTCTGCTGGGTCTGACCAACTCCAGACCAGAGCAGGTGGGAGAGACTGTATCAACATGCCTTACCCATTTCAGTATGGATTTGATTATCAGATGATCATAGCTTGAAATACCAATAAAAGTCATTCGAAGGAAGTAGGCTGATGATACACTGAGCGGTGGAGGGCACTGATAGTACAAAAGGGATGCTAACTCCCAGCTGGTTGGTGACAATGGACCGTGGGACATAGTATCATCCTTGGCCACCCTGAGAGGATCTGTGTGCCCATATATACACACCATCTCTTTGCTGACAAATTCAGAGAAATGCTAGAGATGCCTTTGCAGCTGCTTGCAAGAAATCCTGGAGGAATACTTGTCAGTGGGGCTGTTCACTGCATGAAGGTATCACCCTGTGCAGAGGGTATTTGCCTTTTATTCTCAGTCATTTTACAATGCTTATGGAGACAAGAGTTGTTTTTATTTTAGTTGTAGAATGACACTTGGGGGGGAGGTCCACTGTACTTGTGAACTGTTTTTCATATGCTTTCTGAAGAGATATAAGATTACTGAGTTGGATTATGGAGTGTGAAAGCACTCATTATTGTAAGGTGTATTTTATAAAAGTGTAATGCTCATTTGTCTTGAGAGTTTTTCCCAATGCCTGGTGAAATAGAAACCAAAGCAACACGGTTCAAAGATGCGCTTTTTTGGACTTACTGATAGATTTTAAATTCATGGCTTTATGAGTGAATATTTTCCATTTATATTTCATTTTTGCTGCTTTTATAGATGGTATATGCTTGGTGTTGGAAGTATGAATCTAAAAAGAGACAATGTTGAAACGCTTGTAGCTATTTTCTGTTCGTATGAATGTACATTTGTTTTTATAATCTGTTTTGATCTATGTCTTCATGTACACACATATATAAATATGCAAATATTTTACTATTTATCTCTTTAATTCTTCTTATCCAAAATGCAAACATTTGTTACCAGACCCTCAAAATATTATAAAATATCTTCACTGTGTTATCTTCAGTGAAATTCTATTAATTTATAGCAACTGAGTGTCTGACAGATTTCATGATTGTGCCTCCAAAACTTCCGACTCTTATCTCTCACAATAAAAGAAGCTCTTTCCAAACACCAAAAACTAAGGCTCCAGTTTTGCAATCATTTTTCTTGATGTCTAATGCTCATCTTTGGGAGCAAAACCAGGGATGAACACTTTTAATTTAAAGTTCTGGTCACAGTCAGTAAAGGTGAGAGACTTAAATAAATCTGAGGATTAATTGAGGATTAACTGTTAATCTGAGGATCATATTAACAAAGATGCATAGGCCATATCTCATATTTAAACTAGAATGCTTTTTATATTTACATACCTTTATGGGTCAGACATACATCTTGATGGTCCTGTTTGCAATGTGCATAAAAACCTTTTTTAAATATTCTGGCACCTTTGCTTATGGGAAGAACTCAACCTTAAAAATGGAAACTCATTCTGCCCAAAGTTGATGGATGTTATGCCTCAGTTTGGCTGCCAGGCCACAGCATCAGTAATTAAGATAAGGTTAGTATGGCATTAGCTATTGAAACACGCCTGAAGCAATGTAGGACATCAGCAGTTTAGAGCAGAGAAAGAGCTGATACGCAGTTGTTTGTCGATGACGCAACAGCGGCAGCCATGTCCTTTTACCATAAGCTGTAAAGTTATGATAACTTGGGGTAACCCCTCCCTCCCCCCAAAAAACCCACAAACCATGCTGCATCTGAATTAAAATTAATGTTCTTTTTGATAGGCTTTGATTTATAAAGATAAGAGCATTTTATTTGCTCTGAAAAGAAATTATATTTGTTTGGAAAACTGAGGTCTTTGCTTCAGTAAAAATATAATTATTGAAGTTAAATCTATAAATCACGTTCAAATCATGTTGCGTGTATGCGCAAATGATCAAAAGAAGTAAAAATAATTTGTGAAAATTTAATTACTTTAAAAAGCAATCCAAAAAGCAAACAAAACATCAGGTATATTCTTTGCCTCATTATTTCTTCTTGTAAATGTATTAATTTAAATTTATGATTATTTTTCACTTTATAATTTTTTGCTTTAGTAATGGATTTTGAGTCAATCACAATATATTTTGATTAGTGAAAATCTTTCTTAATACTCTTAGGTTCCTTTTTAGTGTAGTCTATTTTACAATAATGTCTACATGTCAAGAATGTTTTTATTACGTAGTTGAGTACTCTTCTTTCTCAAAAGGAAGGACAACAAAGTTTTTAAAATCTACCTTTTTCTTTTCTGTCACAGTGCTCAATTCCCATAGTTTACATATACCACCGATTATTTATGCAAACTATATTGATAAAATGGCTATGTAGCTGCATAACAAATAACCTGATAACCAATGTTACGGAGACTTACTTTCCAAAGTGGTAAATCTTCATACAATTCTGTTTTTTCACTCAGAAAAGCACGTCCTATTATATATGGCTTATATCTATATAGAAATCTCCAGCTAGTGTAATATCAGCTTTCAGGGTGAAAAACTTCACTATTTATTGAATAAATGGTAGGTGTTTAAAATTACCAACAGACATTCATACTAACAACACAAAAACTAGGCGAGTCTGCAGTTACAGCTGTAATGGGAAAATACATCCAGATTCACGTGATATTCATGAGCTCAAAATTTACTCATAGATCAAATCTTCGGAAATCCTATTAAGGGTAGCACCTTGAGATGTCATGATTAATCCATACTAGTCCTTCAGGAAATCTTTGTGTAGTCACTTTGAATGCCTCAGTAATTAATTCCTCAATGTCATTTGGCTTGACTCAGGAACATAATTTAGGCTATATTGGAAATAATGCTGCCCTCATTATAGATGAGGAGGACATAGGACAATTAGGGATCATTTATGCTTTTTTATTTTAGAGTTAATTCTACATTTTTATTTTTATAAAACATTCAGATTTTTATATTCATTGCACAGTTTCATACAGAGAAATACCACTATTTTGTTTTTTGAAGGGTTTTTTTGTCTGTAGGATAACATAGAAAAATTTACATTTCTCAGGGTGGGGCAAAGGGCTAATTTATTTGGCCCAGAAGATAATATACCTTTAATCAGAATTATAGAGAGAAATCTGAGAATAGGGTTTTTTAGTAGTTAATATTTCCACCTCATGATTCCTTACACAAAAACATTCCACTTTCATACATCATACAGCTTACATATAAAAATAGGCAAATGACTGACTGTATTGATGATGATTGTCGGTTATTTTGACTGAGCTTTGATGTCCTACTCTCATACATTTCTACACACACATCTGCATGCTTGGTGTCCCTCCAGACCTCTGTGCATTAAAGCTCTCCAAATTCAAATCACTCCTGAAAGCTCGTTCTTTCTGTGCATCGCTGAACCCTCCTTGGGCTGAAGTGGGACATGCTGGCACTACAGTGGTGAAATGATGGGCAAGCCCTGTCAAAGACAAGCACTGAGACAAGGCCTGTGACAAGGTAATTAAAGAGGCTGTTTGGAGCCTGATCTAGTTGGAATTAGTCAAACTGATAACAGGCTGAAGATGAGCGATTGATGACTTCTCTTTCTCACTGTAATTTCTATGTTCTTGTTTTAAATTTCACGGACAACCGGTATGAAAAAAATCAGTTTAGTATTTTTTCATCTGGCTATGGTTTTAGGCTCATTCATGTTTTTTTCTGGAAACATATTGGATTTTACAAAGATTCGCCTAATCTCACCTTGTTTGAGTAGGTGCCTGCCCTGATTTCTCATCGCTTCCGTTTTGCCAACAAGCTCCGGCTATGGCCACCAGAGCAGACCTGGCACATGCTCTCCATCCCAGGCTAGGGTAGCTTTTTGAGGCCTTCCTTTAGGCTTCTCCTCGATCTTCCCAGACCTGAGGTGATGCCCATGAACCGTGGGGAACTGCAGAGGCTGTAGTTCTCTGGGAGCCCCATGCCAAAGCCAACCACCAGCTCTGCACTGAGTCCTCCCTGAGGTTCATCTTAACTTCCCAGTCCCTGACTCTCGTACCTGAGAGCCCCTAAAACTGGAAAATATTGACTTGATGAAAATCATACAACATAAAAAGAAAAAAAGTAGCCAAATGAAATCTGTAGCTGAAGTAGATGCCTGACTGCAAAAATGGGAAACAGCAAATGCTACATTAAAGTTTCCAGGATTTTGCCATTGTTTTAAGATGGAACTTGAGATTTTACGCAGATATTTGGGGAGAGGGGACCTCTGTTGTAGAAATCTAGACAAGATTTCTTAGATATTTACCACAAGCTTGAAATATTTGTACTTGCCTACAGTATAAAACATGTATTTAATTAAATACACACTGTAAGTCTGAACATCTCAGAACCATCCATAGGCTTCAGTTTCCCACATTCTTTTGCACTTCAAAGGCAAGTTGGACATTCAAATCTACTAGATCACAGTTAAAATTTTTAATTATATGAATCTCTTGGATTCAAATCCCTTAGGGGGTGAACCATTTAACTCATAAAATTTTGTAAAATTCAGACTTAAAATACTACTTGTAGAGCTTTAACTGCTATCATATACAAAACTAGAGAATACTCACAGAAAATAACGGTATAGGATATAAATAGACAAAAAAACAACTGCTATGCATAGGACCCAGAATTTTAAATAGCTATACATTGAAATTCACAGTGTGTATGTATGTGCACACGTTACACACATATCTAAGTAATGTACAGAAATAGACACATGCTTGCACGATACATACATATTTAGTTTGAATGTTTACACACATTATATCTATACATATTATATATATATATATACATACACAAATGTGTGTAAATATTCAAACCAAATATACATATTTATGCATTTATATGTAAGAGTTTCTGTGTGTTTGCAAGGGGAGAGAAAGATGTTGGGGACCTGGAGTAGCACAGATTAGTAAACTTTGTTTACTTTTGACAGGAAACAAAAGAGAGCAAACACACTGTATGAGAATTGCTATTTACTCAAACACAGAAGCCAGTGGTGCAACCTGGCCTGATCTAATCCTCCTGGTATGAGAGCTGCAAGAAGAAAAATAAGTTAGTTTAGGACATTGCTAAGCAGAGTTTGAAGCTGCTGTATCGAAGCTCTGCCTTAAGGCCCTGCACGCTCTGCTTTAAAAATGACCGGTCGGGCTGCTGTGCTGGGCCCAGTGGTGGCAAGATTTGCAGTCTCCTTGCAGAGGAAAGCATTCATTTTCCTTTCAGTATAAGATAATTTTAAAATGTTGATTTATTAGTGAGCCTAAAGATATAAAAGAAAATATTTTGCAGTGAACAAAAAAGGGCAACCCACCTAAAAACCAGATTTATTATGCACATACTCCTGTTTTAGATACAGCAGCAGGTTTTCCAGTGCATTTCCTTTCTGAGGAGCAAACCCCAGCTTTATTATGCCAAAATTGACTCTTCACGTGTGTTTTAAGATGACTGCATGAGCAGATGGCTTTCCAAGAACTATGATAGCCTGATCCATAAAACACTTCCATGCTTACTTTACTGAAGTAAAAGTTTACTTTTACTTCATTTATAAACTTACAGGAAAGCAGACATGTATGCTTGCTGTCAGGTTGGAAAATGAAGAACCAAATTTCATGAGGCAGCACACACCTCTGAACAAAGATTTTGCGCTATAATAATGATTTCAGTACCTGTTCCAATGGAAAGTGAGAAACATAACCCCCATTTTTAAAAAGGGAAAAAAGAAAGACACAGGGAACTATAGGTCAGTCAGTGTCACCTCTGTGTCCAGCAAGATCACGGTGCGGATCCTCCTGGAAACTATGCTGGACACATGGCAAATAAGGAGGTGATTGTGGCAGCCAACATGGCTTCACTAAGGGCAAATTGTGCCTGACAAATTTGGTGGCCTTCTACGATGGGGTTACAGTGCTGGTGGGTAAGGGAAGAGCAAGCAGCATCATCTACCTGCAATTGTGTAAAGCATTTGACACTGTCCTGCATGACATCCTTGTCTCTAAGTTGGAGAGACATGGATGTGACAGATGGACCACTCAGTGGATAAGGAATTGCCTGGATGGTTGCACTCACAGAGTTGGGGTCAACAGCTCGATGTCCAAGGGGAGAGCGGTGACGAGTGCCGGTCCTCAGGGGTTTGTGCTGGGACCAGTGCTGTTTAACATCTTTGTTGGCAACACAGATAGTGGGATGGAGAGCACTCTCAGCAAGTTCACCGACAACCCCAAGCTGTGTGATGCAGTCGACACGCTGGAGGGAAGGGATGTGCCATCCAGAGGGACCTGGACAGGCTGGAGAGGTGGGACCAGGCAAACCTCATGAAGTTCAGCAAGGCCAAGGGCAAGGTCCTGCACATGGGTCGGGGCAATCCCAAGCACAGATACAGGCTGGGCCATGAGTGGGTTGAGAGCAGCCCTAAGGAGAAGGACCTGGGGGTACTGGTGGATGGAAAACTGACTGTGAGCCAGCAATGTGCGCTCGCAGCCCAGAAAGCCAACCGTGTGCTGGGCTGCACCAAGAGAAGTGTGGCCAGCAGGGCGAGGGAGGGGATTCTCCCCCTCTACTCTGCTCTTGTGAGACCCCCCCTGCAGTGCTGTGTCCAGCTCTGGGGGCACCAACACAAGAAGGACGTGGACCTGCTTGAGCGGGTCCATAGGAGGCCATGAAGATGCTCAGGGGGCTGGAGCACCTCCCCTGTGAGGACAGGCTGAGAGAGTTGGGGGTGTTCAGCCCGGAGAAGAGAAGGCTCCGGGGAGACGTTATAGCGGCCTCCCAGTGCTGAAAGGGGCTACAGGAACGGTGGGGAGGGACTCTGTGTCAGGGAGGGTAGGGATAGGATGAGGAGTAATGGTTTTAAACCGAAAGAGGGTAGATTGAGATTCAGTATAAGGAAGAAATTCTTCCCTGTGAGGGCGGTGGGACACTGGCACAGGTTTCCCAGAGCAGCTGTGGCTGCCCCCTCCCTGGCAGTGTTCCAGGCCAGGTTGGACGGGGCTGTGAGCAACCTGGGCTAGTGGAAGGTGTCCCTGCCCGTGGCTGGGGGTGGGAACTACGTGGTCTTTAAGGTCCTTTCCAACCCAAACCAGTCTATGGCTCTATGATTCTGATTGTATGAATGTTGTCCTTTTTGTGAGATACTTTCACCCCCTCTAACTCGGATTTCTGTTTGTGTCCTACAATAAGGAGGTATTGGTCTACATTAAGGATACTAAAGGAAGGATAGCCTATCCTTAATACTAAGGAAGCATCCATAATGAAAAAAATAATGAAATAATAATAAAAAAAAATAACCAAGATGGCTATTGTTCCTTGACTGAAAGAATTTACTGGATGGGTCACCAGCCACTGGAAGCCACACATGTAGCCAGGGGTTTGACCTATATTTGAAACAGAAAAAAAAAAAAAAAAGGTGTGATTTGAACTGTAAGGACAATATCATCTGAAATGACCAGGTAACTATCAGTTTTTTAATAACAGCAGTGGAAAAACTGAGGGGAGCCAAATGGTGACACACTGCTGACTTTGCACAGACTATATCCATGTTTATTTGCTTATCCTCCAGACTTATTATATTTTAAAATTTATCTATTTCTATTCTATTGATTTTCCATAGTAGTGAAGGCTGAATTAATTTTGTTGTGTGGGTCATATGATGTATCAGGAGACAAATTTTGCCTGTTAGACATGGTTTAGAGGAGACAATGCAAGTCTAAATGTCTGAGGTTTGGCAGTTTACAAATCAATTATTTCTGTTAGATAGCCAACTGCTGCACCAACTGGGAAACAGATTATATCAGATTACTGCACTTTTAATTAGCCGATCGTGACAGGCAAGGTTTGAAAAGGAAAAGAAATCAATCAGAAACTGCCAAACTTGGTCAGTCGAGTACACAGTGCCATTATTGAATTTTAGACATTGTTCTGAAGCAGAACTTGATCTCCTGGGCTCTGCAAGGGGACCTGCCTCACGCAAGTGATACGTCTGAGAGCCAAAGGTTGTTCTGGTGCAAATATTTCCAAACATTTGTTATAATTAGCGTCTGACAAGATCTGTTGCAAAGCAGAACCTTATTAGAGAGAAAGGAGGAATGGGTTGCATTCCCCCAGTGATACGATAGAACAGTAAATGCCTCCAGCCATGTTAAAGGTTTGTGTGTGTGTGAAAGCATGCATGTGAGGATGTGCTTCTGTGCATAGAGAAATGCATTTTGGCTGACAAATTTTAGGGATTTAAATAGAGAAATTAGGGAAATTTCTTTCACCACTTCAAGGGATTGGAGTGCTTCAAATCTGAGTCACTATTTGCTTTTCTATCTCATTGGCTTTATAACAAGATAATTCTAGCAACCCAGAGTATCCTGTCCTATAAAGCAAGATTTATGGCATGCTGTCTTAGAACTTTATTCTCTCATGCCTTCACCTCACACAGTCATTTGCTCTGTAAACTACACATACAATGGCCTTACATCAAGACGGTCCTACACTGAACAGGCAAAGGGAAGTCAAGGTTAGCAGCTCAGCTGAATTATGATAAAGAAAACCCATCAGAGGACATAGGACAGGTTTCTACATTTTTTCAGGAGTACAGAAAGCAGTGTGTCTGTCTCTCCCAGTGTGTCAACTGGAGCTTACAGTTTGGGAAGTCTTGTTGAGCTTTAAATTGGGATGGGTACAACATTTTCCAAAAATTCATCCATGGACTTGACAGACCAGAGAAGTATCCTTGCAAGTGCCCCTGCTGCCTTCACTGCTCTTCATTTTAGATCCTGATGTGCATTTCTCTCTAGTAAATAAAGAAAACACTTGTAAAGTAAATTGATGCCTTTCCATCATCCTCATGCAGGTATCTGGGCAACAAGGACCTGGCAAAGTCCCTTCAGTTTCTCCTGTGGCCTGATTCTGGCAGAAGAGGACATTCAGTCTCAGTCTAACAAAACATTTATTGATGATGAACACTAATTATGTGGTTTGTCCCAAGGATTGTAGTGTTGATTCACACTCCAATTAAATACACACTTCAGAAAATTGTTGGATCAGAATTACGCTGCTCAGTCCTTTGCAAGATCAAACCATTCCTGATTAACTATTTAAATATCTTTAGTATTTTCGGCTTTAAAATACACTTTGCTGTAAGAGATGGAGAAAACAGCTGTTGTTTATTCTGGTACATTAACATACACTGGCTTGAATGTTCCATTTGATAAACTTTAAGTCCATTTCCACACATTGTCCTGTGGTTATATATAAGCTTTTCTTTTACTCTGTGCCTTGAAAGAAAGATTCTTACTTTGGTAATATATAAAAAAAGGCGTATTATACTCATATGATAACTAAAACCACTGCATGTCACTTCTGTGGATTTTGTGAACTGTGTTTGATATTTGGCACCTCGTAGCTCCACGTGGGGGTTCTGTTTTGTCTAGTCTTTCTTTGTGTTTCATTGATTAGGTGGGTGCAGAAGCAGAACTTCTTTGTCACTTCACTGGAAGCTGTCTGGATGGCTGCAAAGTGTATCATAAATCAATTCTGCTCAGAGGACTGCTTGCAACAAAGTCAATAACGGAGCAGGAAAGCACACATGCTATCAAAAGAGCCAGAATGAAAGAAGGAAAAAACCCCAGTACTCGACTTAAAAAAAATAACTGAGCTGCAGCCAAGTTTTGTCAAATATACAGTACAAGGCCACATTCCTTGCTTTCTTCTGCATCATCTCTTTAATGCTCTGCCAGTTAATACACCACCATCATGAGGATACATACTAAAGCAAGGATCTCTCATGAGTAGCTGTAACACGAAGGCTGTTAGCTCACCCTTCAAAGATAATGTTCTCATTTCAACCTACTGCAGGCTGTCCCCAGATTTGTAGGATATGTAACTGTGTCTTATACCTACGTTAAATTTTCTGCTTCTCATTCCATATTGTGGCCCTTTTTTTTTTCCCCCTCAATATTTCTGTATTGACATCTGCCAAAACTATTCCTACAATACCAGTTTACATATTATGGCCGGAATAAAATAATATTTTTGCAAAACCTACTTTGGGCAATATCAAAATACATCTTATTATTGTTGTTTCTGCCACTTCCACCTGTCTGTCACACCTGGCATTCTTCTACCCAGAGTGCCCTGATCTGGAAAACCTTCCTGACATCCATTAACTTGACCAAATATGGTGATGGGGAGGAAGGAAAAGAAGAAATCTGCACAAACGGATCATGTTCTTTTAAAGCAATTCTCAACAATCATTTGACTGTACTAAAACAGGTAAGTAATGTTAAACAAAGTATGTTGTACTTCAGAGAAACTCTTGATTTAAACATCAGTAATTTCCCTCCTGTTTAGAGACCAAGTTCTGAGATCATTAGTGTAATTTGCCAATTGGTGTGAAATCAGTAACAAAAATCCTCTGGGGTCAACACAGACTTAAATTTTCTTTCAGTTTGTTTTCATGATGAATATTAATACTCCGTGTTTCCCAGTTTCAAGATGCTTTTTTTTTTTTTTAATTATTTTTCTCTAATGGAAAGGTTGGTTTTCGAAGGAAGCTTGGTGCTTTTTCTCTGGTCCCTTTGTTCAAAAGTTTAAGGATTGATAGGCAATTTCTTTGAGAGTCACTAGTCTTAAGACAAATATGAAAGTTAATTAAAACTTTAGTTAATTGACAGATAAAATAAAACTTTACATTTATTCGCTCTGCAAAAATAATGAGCAGGACTAGCTACAAGCTAATAAGCAGAGACTATGATGGTAAATACAACCTAACGTTTCATCACTGTGATCAGAAATTGTACATTTCAGGTTTTATTTTGATCTTTGTCTTTGCTTATTAGCTGTTATCTTGATAGCCATTTCCACACTTCTCTACTTGATTACCAAGTCCAAACATACTTCCGAAAGTGGCTAGAAAACAACAGAAGCTCTCATCATTAATGATGATTTTCTGTTAGAAGCTGTGCTGGGTTTGTGTGTGTGGCAGGGGTTTTCGGTAGCAGGGGAGGGGACTACAGCAGTGGCCGCTGTGGGAAGCTTCTTGGAGCTCCCCCAGCTCCAAGTTGGACCCGCCTCTGGCCAAGGCCGAGCCAATTAGCAATGGTGGCTGCACCTCTGTGATAACGTATTTAAGAAGGGGAACCTGGGAGGAGTTGAGGGAGTTGTGAGGAGGAGTTGCAAGGAGAACATCTGTGCAAACACCAAGGTCAGTGGAAGAAAGGAGGAGAAGGGGGGCAAGGTGCATCAGTACAGAGCCCACCTGTATCCTGTGGTGAGAGGGCAGGGCCACCCCCCCGTCACCCATGGATGTCCCCAGTGGGGTAGACGCCGACCTGCAGCCTATGGGGGGCCCCACACCGGAGCAGGTGGCTGCACCCAAAGAAGGCTGGGACTCTTGTGGGAAGAAGCCCTGGCTGTCATAGTTCAGTGCTGGGAGGATTACAACACGTGGGAGGGACATACACCAGAGCAGCTCGGGAAATGGTGCAGCCCATGGGGATGACTCGTGTCTGAGAAAGTTTGTGGAGGGCTGTCTCCCCACTGAAGCAGGGGAGGAATGACAGAAGTTAGCTCCCACCCCGAGATGGAAGAAGTGGCAGGACTGACTGCACCCCCCATTCCCTTCCACCTGTGCCACTGTGGAGGAGGAGGTGGAGAAATAGGGAGCAAAGCTGAGCCTGGGAAGAAGGGAGGGGTGGGGGAAGGTGTTTTTAAGATGTGGTAATGCTTCTCACTGTTCTGCTCTATTTGTTAAAGTGTTGTTGGTTTTAGTGTCTGTATTAGATTGATGTTCTTTTTCTTCCCCTAGGAAGTCTGTGTTTTGCCCATGTCCATAATGGGTGATTCATCCCTTCCTGTCCTTATCTCAATTCCAGAGGCTTCTGCTTTACTTTTCCCTTCCCAGAGCTGGGGGGAAGGGGAGAGTGAGAAGCTGCGTGGTGCTCAGTCTCCCTCTGAGCTCAAACCATCAAGCCTTTTGCTTTATTTGCTCCTCAGCGCTAGGGGGGAAGGGGACAATGAGCAGTTGCATGGTACTCAGTTGCCCTCTGGGCTCAAAATGTAACAGAAGCAAAAATGGAGATGAGGCCTGTGAAGGTGTAACCTTCCCCTCTTGCAACAGCCAAAGAAAGAGAATTTGCTTTTCATTCTCTGTAGGGAGTTCTTCTTCCCACTTCCCCAACATGGCCTGGAGGGAATTTAATTTTTCGCCTAACAAGCAGAGCACTTTGTAGATTGATTTTTATTTTTTTTTTTTTCCCCTGTGCAATTCTACCAATTCTGCCTTTAAAAATTAACCCTGGAATTTGATAACTGCTCCAAAGATGTTCTGACCAACAGGTTACACTAAACAGTCTTTTTCAGCACTTTGACTTCTAGGACAAACAAGGAAGGACAAAGACACAGACTGCTGCTTTTCTCCATCTCTAATGCTAGCATCTCTTTCCTGAGAGCAGGAGTTCAGCTTCTTCCTAAAAACAGACACTGGAATGCCACGGACAGTGTTTTCCTTTCCCCTGCACTGTACATCTCAGCAATAGATTCTGCCACCCTTTCTGCCTCAGTCGAGGGGTACCCAGCCAGTATCTGTTCTTTTCCAAACACTCTTTTCTTTCTCGTCTTATTGCTAATGTGTGATGAAGAGAGAATTAATTTTGAATGCAGCAATTATCATTCAATAGATAGGTTTAAATGCTCTAAATGCTACTTTAATTCACAGAGGAAAACTTCTTTTCATGCTGGTGGGAAAAAAGTCATTGAAATAAAGTGGAATCGTTTTTTATAGAATTATGTCTCTTGAATTGATACTGGGGTTTGAATCACTGCTATTACAACTCGAGATAAAATCCCTTAAAACTAAATAGGTCTCTTTTTTAATTGTTTCAGCTAAAAATGGGTGTCCCATATATGATCCTACATCTGACGTGACCAATGGACAGAGTCATACAGAAATACACAGACATTCAGTATGGACTAAAAAATCCTTGACTTTGCTTTAAATATGTAGCTCAAAGCATAGGCTGGATTATCAAGAGATTTTACTAAACTACAGAATTGAATTAATGTCTTCAAATACATAACTTTTTCTGAACTCATAATGAGTTAGGAAATATCATCTGAGAGCTAGTTTTCCTCATCAATCTGTCTCTGAATGCATGCTATAATATGAAGGATATTTTGAATGTTGGCTTTGAATGGAATGACAAGTTTTGCAAGTGACTGAGGAACTACTGAGCACTTATCACATCAAATGAAGCCAGGATAACTTATGAAACATTATACAGTGAGAATTCTTGCAGAGTTTGCAGATGTTTACCAAACAAAATATATATTTTTTATCATTTCATATAGAAAAGAAACTTTCTAAAACCTTTGCTTTCATAGAGTCCTGGAAGAAAGCAGTGCCTTGACCCCATGAGAAACATAGTCCTCTGCTGTATTGTTACAATCTGACTGACAGGTACACAGAGAACGCAAGCCTTTCATCCACAGGCCCAAGGGCTGTTTAATGCAGCGAGAAGGTGAACACCAGCCAATTACCAACCTAAATGTGTACTCCGGAGAATCTCTTTCCTTCACAATGATTCTCAAAACACCCATTGATGTTCATATTTAGAGACAGTAATGTTTTTAGTAGGGAAAAAAACCACCTTCTATCATAACATGCAATAGAGAGAAGTTTCAAGCCAATTAGAGAAAATGGACCACAGTGAGTCAACATTCAATAGCTCATGATTTAGAAAAGTATTCACCTTGAAACAGTCAATATGTGCATTACACATGGATATTTAACAGAATACCTTACCCATAGTTTAATTAACTGTGCAAACAATTAACAGTGCTCAAGTACAGAGACTGAAAATTCTCTGCACAGCTTAAGCGAAAATGTCATTCTCCAAAAGTGAAGCCTGTGACATGGCTGGTTCCACAGATTGTGAAGAGATCCTTACAGATGCTCAGGGACTCCTGCTCCTGTGACGCTTATTTATCGATCTGTGAAAACTTTCCAAAGGAATGAAAGTATAACAAGCTGTAATAACAACCAATACTCAGTGGATGTTGAAGCACAGAAGCTTTAGATGCATGCTGATGAACGATTACAGTATCCCACACATTTTCTGGAAGGCAAATGAGGTGCAAATTAAAGATATGAGTCTTCTCTGTGTCACACTAAGATAACAGCTCTGTGGCCATCTCTGCAAAAAGTAGAACATCTGTTTCACTATTCTCTGAAAACTACAATATCGACTTTTATTTTCTAATTCTCTTTTGGAGGCTAGTAGCTGTATTTCACTACCTTTCCAGTCCCTGTGCTTGGCTTCCCAAGTGGAGGAGCAGGATGTGTGAGGTGAAGGCTTCCCAAGACCAGTGGATCCCCACGAGGGAAGTACAGTGCTTACAGTGTTCCTTCAGGGCTCCCTTCGATGAAGGGAGCTCAGGAGAGAGCACTGCAGCTTTGCCTTATTCCCCATGCTTATCCACCTGCACATGGTGCTGTCCCCTGGACTTGCCGGCATGAAGCTGATCTTCCTTCAGGAGCCATACACTATCCAGGGATGATCACAGAGAAGAGAATTCCCAGGTAACTGGCTGGGAAGATGCTGCATACTTTCGGACTAATGTCAATTAATGGCAATGAATACTGTTCTGAAAACATTACTAACGATTGAATAGGTAGTTAAATGGGTCCAAAATGATGTGAGCCAAATATTACTTAGGAACAGAACTGGGTAAGTAGTATGAGGTAGTGGACTCTTACTCAAAAAATTCTGGGGGAAAGAAGCGAGGGAGAGCTGTAGAAAGATTGTGCAAATGGCAACATTTTTGCACTTCCTTTGTATTACAAAAGTGTCCAGATGAAGCATGTTTTTAGTCAGATCAGTAGCTCTAAAACAAACACTGAAATATTACCTTGCACCAGTGGTTTTCAATTTTTATTTTCATTTGAGAGTCTTTAATTATTTTTCTGAGGAGCTATGTACAGTAAATGCAAGCCTACTGTCAGTCCGCTTTAGTGGACCTTGTGGTTCATAGTCAATTTAGTCTTCAGGATCTGTGGATCAGAGGTTAAAAGCCCTGCCCTCGCACCCTTTTGAAAAATTGATTTGATAAAGCTTGTCACTTTAAGGGATGGACTGGCTGCCACAAGTGTAAGGGTGCCTTTTGATTTCATTACACTTCTCTTTCTATTTAAATCTGTGGTTAGACTGGATGAGCAGAATTCAAGCTATAAAATGCCAGGTGGGGTTGGGTAGGCTGTAATAAGAGTATCCCAGTGGGAAATGATGGTTCTCTGACAAGGTAAATGCTGCATATCAGGGGATTCAAATACTGCTGGTGAAGAGCACATAAAAGGAAAAATTAGGAATTGTAAATAAAAAACTATTCTCAGTCATTGTAAAGCCTAGCTAATTATTTTCATAGCAGCTCATCTACAGGAAAAGCAACAGACTCTTGGCTGTGATGCAACAGCAAGCCTGGTTCAATCTTCTTAACCTTTGCCAAACGGTTTATAAAAGTTTAACTGTATCTGTGTCTCTCCTGTGGACCTATGAAGAAGACACATCAAGTGCTGACATAGGTACTCTGCAGGGTAAGAACAGAAGAAGGAGGTTTCCAAAGTCAGTCACTGGGACATGCAGTATTTTCTTTGCTCTCCCTGGCCCCTGAAGGATTTTTTTTTTTTTTTTTAATGCTATTTTCTACTGGAAATCACTTTCCTGTGGTAACCTCATTCCTGCAGAAATATACTTATGAACCTGCTTGAAAGCACCTGTGGTAGCTAAATTACAAAGGTGGATGCCCTTCAAATTTATCTTAGTAAAGCAGGTGAAGAGGGATGCTGAACCAAGAGGATCCTGAGCCACTGGGTGTCTGTGCTGTCCTTGCCACCACTGCTGAGTTTCCCCTTCCTGCCTTTCACTTCTGAAAACAAAAAGGTGGCATTTGTGTCATATGCACAATAATGTGAAAACGGTCAACATCTGAGAACAAAAAGAAAACAAGCCACTTAATGCTATGAAAAGAACTGATAAGGTGTTTTCCTTTCTCTCAGAAACTTAAGCTTTCTTTCAGAAGAAATGACAAGCCAAGAGAAATACCATACCCCATGTTACGAATATGACCTTGACATTAGTTGAGTGAAGTTATCCAACCTGAATGCCACTGAATTACTCCTTTTGGAGTGGCTCTGAAGCTGTCAGTAACCTGAACTTTTTGGGGCTGTATTTTAGAATCTGTTTAGACAAAGACCAAATCACCTTTGAAAATCAGTCTCTCCCACTAAAGCTCTGAATGAACTTATTATTTGCACTCTTTTTAGGACCAGAAAAGTGTGTTTATTTAATGCTACAGTTCATTGACTGACTTTCATTTCTTTATAATAGCCAGTTGAATTTTGTTGGTGACTGTGTTTTGTCTGGTTTTATTTATGGTGAGTAGTATGATACTTGATCTGAAAAAGTCATGGATGATAACAAGAGAACTGCCCCTCTAGGTACATCGGTATCAAAAGGTACATGAGTAAGAGCATGGCAGATCTAACATTCAACTTTGTAGGCAACTCAGTTTGCATTCTGAGCCATTCAGCCATAAAAAATAGTAAAAAATTAGTAACACTTCATGGCACTTCTCAAACAATTATTTCTTTCTGTTCCTGTAGTTGAGTGACAATGTTGCAAAAAAAAAAAAAAACAAGTCCACAGAAAAAAATTACCTAGGAGATATCATTCAGTTTATAAATTTAGGAATAAAACAGTATTTTATTGGAATGCACAGACTTCATGGCTGCTGCTACTGCTAAGACTGTCATTTTGTAGGGAACAGCTACCATTCTCCCAGTGGCCATTTACTGCTCTGGCAGGAAGCGACACAGCATCAGCTAACAAAGGTCACACTAAATGCAATGGCTGTAGGCCGCTCTTGACTGTGAGCCCTTCGGTGCTTGCCCATTTGCTCAGTTATCTCAAACCTTCGGGCATACACTGTATTTCTGACAACTGTACTGAGTGTTATTCACACTGAAAGAGATTTTAACTAACTGGGGAAAAAAATACAACAAACGTAACACATTGCTGACCTCTCTGCTAACAAATGGAAACCTCCCACTTCTTTGGTATCCGTGGCAGAAATTGAAATAGGGTTTCTACAGTTCTGTGATGCTCCTCTGCTTGCAGAGTTGCTCCTATATACGGTACTGCATGGTTGTTGTGGTTTAACCCCAGTGAGCAACAAAGCACCGCAGCCACTCACTCATTCCTCCCCACTCCCGGTGAGATGGAGAGAAGAACTGGAGAAAAAAGTAAAACCTATGGGTTGAGATAAGAACAGTTTAATAAATAATTATAATAATTATAATAATAATAACAAGGAATATAACAAAGAGAAAGAAATAAAACCCAAGAAAAGACAATGCACAATTCAATTGCTCATCACCCACTGCCGGAGCAGTGAGCTGCTCCCCGGCCAAATCCCCCCCCTGTTTCTGTAGGGAGCATGATGTCCTGTGGTATGGAATAGCCCTTTGGCTACTACAGGTCAGCTGTCCTGGCCATGCTCCCTCCCAGCTTCTGGTGCACCTCCTGGCTGGCAGAGCATGGGAAACTGGAAACTGGAAAGTCCTATCCTTCCTTAGGATAAGCACTACTTAGCAACAGCTAAAGCATCATTGTGTTATCAACATTACTCTCACACTAAATCCAAAACACAGCACTGTACCATCTACAAGGAAGAAAATTAACTCTGTCCCAGCCGAAACCAGGACAATGGTCAAGAAGCTCATCACAAGAATTAGTCTTATAAATTCTCATAAAATTTTAGTGGTCCCAAACTTTTATCAAAAAAGTACTAAGGAGCTCAAATAAATCACAGATGTTGAGATCCAGCCTAAAGCATCATTTAGGGAGCTGTTTTTCCTTGTCAAACTAAATTATCTGAACAGATTCTCAGATATACTCACCTATAACTACATATCCCAACACCAGTGAACCATAAATGCATAACCTTGAGAAGGCTTTTTTATTTATCAGTTTCTTGCTGTCTTTTCAGGCTATGATGCATCAAGTACATTAGCTGGCCTCCATATGAGAGCTCTATCATTCAAAAATTTAATAAATTTAATTTTATCTTTCTCCATTCCCAAAGGTACAGAAAGAATGTTGATACCATCATTACCCAGAGCGATCATGCATTTAGGATTTTCTCAAAGGTGAGGTGGCCTCTTGAGCTAGCCACCTTTCTTTCTGAGGTTCCGTGCTCACGCTTTATGGGTTGTTCATAATGGATTCCTGGTATCCCAGAGGGAGAACTTGAGTTGTTTCAAAAGGCACCACCACTGCAGCCTTAACAGGACATTCTGCAAACAAGAATAGGAACACACCACATATAGTATATATAGAATCTGAGAAAGAGAGAAAGGAGGGAGAGAAAGAAGGGGAAAAAAAAAAAAAGGAAAGAAAGACTGAGGAGAGAGGGAGGATTGTATGTGCAGAACAGCTTCATATAGAAAACTTTTCATTTACTGAGTTTGGGGAGTACAAAGTTCAAATTCCAACTTTGATTGCCATTATTATTTTTTAGTTTGGGTCACCTCAGTATTACTTGGTGCTGGTGTGATTTGCCATGATGTCTCAGAGGGGTGCTGAGGATGAGGACTCAGTGTATCTCGTGAAAAATAGTTTAGCAGAGTAGCCCTGGCCACCTGCTCAACCACCAACTGTTCACACATTTTTTTCCTTTTTTTTAAGCAAATGTGCCAAAGGATATCAAAACATATTTATCAGAACACTAAAGTAATAAACTAGAACAAGGTGTTTGTTTAAATAGGAAGTGTGGTGGAAAGATATATTAAAAAGGTTTGAAAAATGCCCCTCTTGTGATTTTGTCCTTGAAGGGTAAGTTAGTCCCCCCAGTATTATTTCTAGTTCAGCAGCTTCCTGTGGCTTCCTAAGTTATATAGTGATAGACACCTGTAGCAAAGGGTCCCTCCTTCTGCCACCCTGAGACTCGAGCTCCTGGTTCTTCTCCTTCCTCCCCTACTTTCACATCCTCACATCGCCCAACACCTTCTTCATGCTGGGCACGATCACCGGACAGAAACTATTTCCCTTCCTCCACAACAGCCGTCCCAAACACATTGACCAGCCTGTTTCTTTTTCGTCTGTTATCCCATCCCAGAAGTCTTCTTATAGGTCATACAGAGTCCTTGTATACAAACTGGAACAACCCAATGTAAATACACATCCTTTTCATCACTCTGTTATAAAGGGAGGCAGCTTCATTCGTAAAGACCTACAGATTGTAGATATCTGAAATGGAATTTTCTGTTCTATGCCAATAATTCATTTCCTCCTACTTTTACCATTTTAATTCAGGATGAAAATCAGAAAATGAAATTTCTAACCTGACAAAAATTCCAGTTTTTACCTGCTTATAATAATTCAAAGATGTTGCAGCAGCATATTTTCTGCATAATTCAGCACATCGGGTATTTTAAACACATATTGATTTTTATTAAAATATAGATGATTTCAAAGGAAGACCCAAATATCCTGACTATTTTTAAAAATGTCTTTCATTTTGGATTAATCAATTTCTGTTGCAGCTATACTTATAAGAGCTTCATTAATTTAAATTCAGTTCAAGAGAGATACAAGACAGAATGCTTTGAACAAGAGAGATTCCAACTGTTTGTTACGGTTGCTTTTTACAAAGCAAAAACTTTGTAATAAACTCTGCATCTAATGCTCATGAGGAAATAATTAAATTTATACAGTAGGTTAAGATTTTCAGAAATGTTAGCTGTGTTTGGCTATCTGTTTCTTCAGTATGAGTAATCAGCATTTCCAAAAATTAGTGCTTCTTAAACTTAACAGCTGAAAACACTAGGAATTCTGGTTCTTTTCTTTTCCCTTTTTACCCACTATTTTTTTCACTTTTTTTTTCATTTTCAAGCTGAAATACTTCCTTTTATTCAAGGCATCTTTAGATACCCACCACTTCCAGGAGAGGAGATTAAACTAAACAAAAGCTGTGTGTTTAATATAGTGCCATAGAGCGTAACATTCCTATCTTGATATCTTATCAAAGACTTATAGGGATGGGGAAAACATTCTTACAAATTTTCAGCAGGGAAATGTAACTTCTTCTTGTAAAGACTTCAAATAAAATCAGCGTGTGACAGAACCATGTAAACTTCTTGGATTTCTGAGTGTTAGAGGAGGGTCCCCCCCACTGCATTCGCTGGCAAAGGCCATCAGTAATCCCCAAACTGTCTCATTCTGGAACAATTGAAACCTTTAGGAGATGGTACAGTCTGAAGCTCAGCAATTTTCTAGTTTTAAATTCTAAGTATAGAAAACACAGCCTGAGGCTATTCGTGCTGTACTCCAACTGATACTAGACCAGTGATGGCTTCAATTATTTCTTTTTGGAGATGTAAAATTCACTTGCAGAGAATTTCCAGGTGTGTTAAAATCTCTTCTTTCTGGGTGAAAGTGCGACCTATGCCTGCCCCATTCAGCTATCATAAAACATTTTGTGGCTAGGCAAACAGTGACCTTCCTAATGGGCACACAAAGGGCCTGGTCAGCAGTAGCACCAACACCCCTAGTTTTAAATGGAACTCATGAGAAGTCCTTGAAGTACAGTTTTTTCTTTCTTTCTTTCTTTCTTTCTTTCTTTCTTTCTTTCTTTCTTTCTTTCTTTCTTTCTTTCTTTCTTTCTTTCTTTCTTTCTTTCTTTCTTTCTTTCTTTCTTTCCTTTCTTTCTTTCTTTCTTTCTTTCTTTCTTTCTTTCTTTCTTTCTTTCTTTCTTTCTTTCTTTCTTTCTTTCTTCCTTTCTTCCTTTCCTTTCCTTTCCTTTCCTTTCCTTTCCTTTCCTTTCCTTTCCTTTCCTTTCCTTTCCTTTCCTTTCCTTTCCTTTCCTTTCCTTTCCTTTCCTTTCCTTTCCTTTCCTTTCCTTTCCTTTCCTCTTTTCTTTTCTTTTCTTTTCTTTTCTTTTCTTTTCTTTTCTTTTCTTTTCTTTTCTTTTCTTTTCTTTTCTTTTCTTTTCTTTTCTTTTCTTTTCTTTTCTTTTCTTTTCTTTTCTTTTCTTTTCTTTTCTTTCCTCTTTTCTTTTCTTTTCCTTTCTATATTGATGCAAATGAAAATGCCCTTGCAGTTATATGTCATTATCCCAACTGCTTCCTACAGCCTATCAAGTTGCTCATGTGGATGCTTCCTAATCTGCTTTGGAGTTTAGAGTTTACTGTAATCAAGTCAAAGTAAATTGGGTTAACAAAGACCTATTTATTAGATTCCTAAGTAAATCTGTTTGATTTTGAACCTGGCAGCCAAAGACCTGAGTGAGAGGACAGAAAGTACAATATCTATCAAAGGGGAAAAAAATGTCAGGCAGCTAAAGGAAGATGAAGGACCATAACCTCCCTATTTGGCACAGGGGAAGATACCTGTGTCAGGGGTGGATACTGTCAGCTCTCCCACAATGATTCTTCCACTTCTCCTTCCAGGAAATTACAGATGTGTTTGCAAGCAAGTAATTGTTGTTCATCCCTCCCCTTCATCCTCACATCATGCTTTTTGGTGATACGTTTTCTCACACCTGTTATCTAGGTGCTTTATTGTATTCATAAAAAAAAAGACGCCAAGAGGAAGCAGAGAGAAGGTGCTCCAACAAATCTCAGATCTCAGGGTTCGTCACAGAAATCCAATGTTTGCAATCCCTGAATTCCCTCTCAGTGCTAACCGTGATGATTTGCTTGAATAGAGGTGGTAAAACAGGACACTAAATTTGGGAACAATTCTGTGCACAAGCTATAGCAACTGTCCAGCTGTTGCTTTTACATGAAAAATTGTCCAATTATTTACTTGAAATTGTGCAAATTCAAGCACGGTCCTGGGTTTTTCTGGCATTCATCTGTCACACTGTCTGTCATATAAAACTGCCCAGAATTAAAATCCACATCCCTTTAACATCTCAGCAAAGCGATGTCGGCCAGGGCTCTTGTTCTGATGGATGATACTAGTGACAGCTGCCAGAAAACACAGCTAAATTGCTCAACAGATACCTTCAAGGCGTATGCAGCAATACATATTATCTAAAAAGAACCAATATATATCTTTCTGTTCATCAGTTTGTACTTGTACACTTTATTCTTTAATATAAACCTTCCAAATCCAATTTCTCTGGAGTTACTTATTCAGACATCACTGGTATGATTAATAAAAACAGAACTAAAATTGACAATGGCTAGATTAAAATGCCAAGCCCAACCATCAGAAGCTATAAATTGGTATGGATCTATTGACAGAAGTATGCCAAGAGTTTGGTCACTCTTGTTTATAATGCCATTATTTCATTATCATATATCTACTAACGGCACACCTCTTAAACCTGACTACTGAAGCCCAGAATGCCTTTTAAACTGTGAGCTGATTTTAGATGGTTCATTTTATTTTCTTTTTTTTCTTCTTTTTTTTTTTTTTTTTTTGGTTAGCAAACTGAATGTACACGATTTGTAGTGAAACTTACTTGTCCTTAATTTTTAAAGCAGACCCAGTTTGCACAGAGTTTAATGGATCTATGAGCCCTTCTGACAAGTAGGTCCCATATCTAGAGACGTCCATCAGGAATAAGTGGATTTAGGAAACAGAGCTTCCCGTTTCCTGGGAATTTGTATTTTACATTTAGCTTCAGTCAAAATCAGACCAATAGCTTATTTTTATTGTATTCAGCTAATTTTGAAGGCAATTATTCTGACCAGATTCTTTTCCAGTAAAAAACTGTTCTATCAAAACATTTCTAACCAGCCTTAATAGAAATGATAAAATCAGTGCTTCTCAAAATTTATGGTTATCATCAACAACCTTCAGCTCTGCATAAGCTCTCAAAGTACTGACAGTCCAAAAAAGCATGGAAGAAAACAGTGTCAAAAAAGTAGAAACATTGGGGTGAAATAGCTGAGGTCAAACTTCAGGTCAGCAGAAGAGGCCCCAAAGAGAGCACAGGTCTCCCACTCCTAGTCTGGGGCCAGACGCTGTCCGGCAGTGTCTCTAATTAGCAGTGTAGATATCCCCTTTATTCATGTCAATGATATTTACCTACTTAAAGCTGTGACCACAGTTAAAGAGTCACATTGAGGTTCCCTTGAAAATCCAGGTTGTTATTTTATAATTAGCATAGTATATATACATACAGGACAAGGCTGTCTCAGCAACAGATTTAATTCAGCAGCTAAACCTTGGCAGTCAAGGTACATTTTAAATACTCTAAAGCTGTTTATTTAGTCCCTGTTAATTTTAGCACTGAAGAATCTGACCACACATTTGTTTCATGGTTCTGCAATATTCCAGCAAGTTCTGCTCTTTCTTGTTGAGAATATATATTTGCTGCCAACTAATTTTTAAGTGGTTTGCTTGGGGTATTTTTTTCAGATCAATGAATAAACCAGAAATAATACCTTCAGTCAGTGCAGTGTATGTATCAAAAATTAATCTATTCCCATCTCTTAAAGTTCCTGACAAAAATACAGAACTGCAAAACTACTGCAACCTAAACTGTCCCATTTCATGCAGAAGTAAACATATATCTGTTGGGTTTTTGTCCCCCAGATAAAGTATTGATTAATGGATTTGTATTTCTCTTACTTAAACAGAATCAGGAGCAATCAGGATATGCAGTGAGACAAAAATAATACTGTTAGTATTTTACACACTTTGTAGACTATCACTTAAAAATATCATTTAAGCATTAATCTTCTGAGAAAACAAAGAAAAGATGAATTTCTTAAAAAATAACATTTTCACAAGCAAGATATGCAAAGAAACATAAATGATTCAGGGGAAGCAGAGTACAGATACCGTGCAGAGTTTTTTAGAGCCCCAGCTCTATCATTTCACATGTCAATGCAGACAGTTACCACATACAGTCACAGTTCCATTTGCAGTCTGTAGCTATCATAAAGCAATGCTTTCATAACAGTCATGTATCTCTACAGTCCTTCCACCTTAGAGGCTGGCCAGCTTAATATTGCAATCGAGAGTTGTTCAGCTGGCCCAAGAGTTGGCACCAGTTATGATGAGTGAAAAGTTCTGGAGGATGTGTGCTCCTTCTCATTCAAAGTCTCTATTAAGATTGCTACAAGGTAGCACTGGTTCCTTGTAGATGAAGAGCAAGAGTGTTAAGCACCTGCATATTGCATGTTAAAATGTGGACAAAGGAACCCAAGGTGAATGGGACTAGAGAACCAGATAAAGGAGAGAAAACCTGCTCATTTAAACACCTTGAAGCAGCACGCTGGAAAGCAGTATTTAGGAAGGCAATGCAATTAGAGAAGATTGCCTAAGCAAGGATGAGGTCAATAAGAAAGCAACTGTAAACCTTGAATGCCAATGGGGGAAGTTTGGAGACAAAATATAAACAATGCTATCAAAGGGACAGACAAAACCATGGGGTGGAGTTTTCACTACTGGAATCAACGGTGTGTGGTGGCCATGAAAAACAGGAATAAAAGTCACACAGGTGGGACAGCATTCTATGATAAATGAGTGCTTTAGGGTTTTTTTAGGGTTTTTTTGTTGTGGTTTTTTTGTTGTTGTTGTTGTTGTTTTTTGTTTTTTTGTTTTTTTGTTTTTCAAAATGGTAGATAAAACTGGACTGGTTTATGACAACATCTCTTCGAGGTAGAATGGTTTGTGTTAGGGACCTAATCTTTGTCTCCACACTTGGTTATAGATATAGATGAAGAACTTTGTCAAAAATACTCAGACAGATAATGTAATCTAAATTATGTCATACTGAGAATCTCTGATTTCCCTAACACAGGTTCATTTGGACTGGTTACACCTGACATGAAAATGCCATGCTGGAAGACACAAAATTCTGCTCTACTCTTCCTTTTTATTATTATAATGGCTGGCTCAAACTTCAAGAAAGAGTCTAGACTAATTCACATTTCTGTCTGATAAGATTACAACATAGGTTTTTGGCAACAAATTAGTATCTATCAGTGAATTTTGAAAAGTTTATTAAGATAAATTAAATATTATGAAGTGGTGGAAGAGTAATTTTAAACTAAATAAATCACAGCGTATTTTGAACCCAAGCAATAAAGTATTTCTTTAAATTGTAGAAAAATAACTAATACTTTGAGTGGTGGACTCAGTTGCTTTGCAAAATTTTTAATCTTACATCATCTATTCATAAAACACTTATAAATATTAAAAGATGCATACAATATTTTCAGAAGGTTCTTTTAATAATTGTGTGCCTTGATTTTTACTGTTTGAACATGAAATTGTGGGCTTCAAGGATAGTTTAGCTTACCTTTTATTTCTTTTCTAGGCAAGCCCAAGAACTTAGTCTAATATTTGATTTTTATTTCCTTTACATACAATATTCATACACATACAGCATGTTTCTGCATGGAAACTAGGGGTACTGGTGTTTACACTAGTGTGAACATAAGCATATGAGTAACAAAGGCAGAAAGTCTCCTGGGTAATTTCCAAGTGAGGCAAGCTGAGGCATTACTTGTAATGTATTTAATTATTTTTGTTAAATGATAGGTTAAAATGCAAAGTTAAAAAAACCCTTCCTTAATCTTTTAATAGATTTGTTGACAATCAACTACTACTGTAAACAGTTGGGCTTAAATTTGGATTCTACTCAAATTAGTGATAAAAGAGATATTAAACAGCCCTGCCAAGAAAATTTGCAGCATTTTTGTGTTTGATAATTAGCTTTTGTCAGTTGTGTAGTAGGAAGAGGCAATATATATCAAAAAGTAACAGAAAGTACAAGCATCAATGTGGTATGTTTTAAACAGCCACTCCCACCACCCATTATTTTATTTGTATGTGGACCTTCTGAAGTTTTCTCTCATAAAACGATATTTTAAATTTTCATTTTAAATTATGGTAGAGTGGACTAAACTTGTGACTACTATTGATACAAGTATTGCTGATACAGATTTTCAGCTTTTGTTTGTAGTGCTCACTAAAAATTGTATTGACAAAATAAAGGTTTCTGGCCAAGTATGGATCAGATTTATGGCCATGTCACATGATTATTAAAAGCAGTGATTTTTTTTTTTTTTTTTTCAAAAGTGCTTCAGGAGCTTGAAACTCAAATCTACATTCAAATTTCACATCAAAGGGTAATATTAATTTAACTATCAAATAAAACAACTTTGGAGTAATGGATTAAAGTTTATAAACCATAAAACAAAAGACCAAGGTAAAAAGTTGGCCCCTTTTTTCCCCAGTGACAAAACTCAGTGAGGCCTAGGGAGGATTTATGATTCATTTTATATGACTCAAGCGCATGGACACACTTCCTAAGATTTCAAAGTTCTGTTGGAAAGACAATTAATAGCACATTTCACAGATAGGACCCTGCATAAAGAAATGTTTACATTCTTGAATATGTTGTAAGAGAACTAAAATTAATTTCCTTGGCTGGCGAGTCTGACTATAGAAGTCTGAAATGTAGTTTAAGTAGCTGGAGAAAAAACAACTCAATTTTTCCCTGTTAAATGCTATTCCTACCTGTGGATTGAAATGAACTTCCTCTGGCTTTGAAGCCCAGAGCTGGGTTATGCTATGTTTGGCATTGCTGGGTGGAGACAGCTGAAGTAGTTCTGGAAGAGAAAGTGAACAAGCTTGCTCAATATGATGCTGCATCCAAAGGATATCCTAAGGATAGAGAACCCGGCGTAAGGGGGTACACAGCTCCTGGCACCCGAGCACCTATTCTGTGTGGTGACAGATTGTTTTCTGCAGAAAGGTCTATTTCCCTGTTTGTGTGCTTTCCATAGTCAGGACTTTTAAACTGGAACTTTTGTTATCTTGAAAGGAAGCCACAGAAGAGAGAGATAGAAAGAATCCAGTATTTAGACCAGCCCCTTGCCCCAAAGTCAGATCATCTGTTCTCAGGTCTCTACTGACAGGTGTTTGTCAAGAGTTGTCTTGAAAACCTGCAATGAGGGGGACTTCACAGCATCCCCAGGCAATCTCCTACTTATTGCAAACCATCTGAAAACAAGCTCAAAGGTACAGAAGGTAAATTAAAAATCTGCTTAGAAAACTCAAACAGGTGCTTTGGGGAAATCACAATCTGCTTTAACACTTGGAGAATACTCTTTATCTTATTCATGAAATCTAGAAGTATTGTATATGTAATTATATAAAGCAGTAATATGCTAAGCACCATTAACTGGTGTTACAGATTACCTAACAATCACTCCTAGTCTTGGGCTGTCTATTATATCTGGTCTACAAACACAGAAAGACTATCTTTGTCCCTAGGAAGCTGTGCTCAGTGTATAAATGGAGAGGCAGCCCATGAGCAGACCAATCAAAAAGTGCAAGACAGCAGTGGAGAGCAGGTAGGCAGCATTTAGTGCTTCAAACTTTCATGAAGTTTTTGTAAGCTTATAATGGAATCATGGAACTGAAGGAAGAAAGAGAGATAACTTTGCACTTATTTGTAGATAACTCCCTGCAGGTACGAGAAGCATCACAGAAAAAGCAGATTGTTTGAACGTGAATCCAGCAATACAGGAGGTTGATGGCATGGACTAGTTGAGAGCCAGACAAGTGGCTTCTCTCTAATGAATGGGAGATTATTTAAGAAATGATAGGGCAATAGTAAGAAAATGGGAATAGACTGTGAGCAGCTTAGAAATTGACAGTGAGTAGCTTGTATTTGATTAGATTAACAGAAAGAGAACCACAGACAACTGCTTATAGAAGACTTATAAATTAAGAAGTAGTACCTGAAATAAATCTCCTCCTCAATATTTTTCTGGAAGATTAGGGGGAAAATAGGGAAGATTACATTTGTCAAGGTTGGGCAAGAGAATAGTTTCAGTGATGTAAGTACAAAAAAAGGCTAGATGAAAATTTCATCTGCGTGCTTTGAGACAAAGTCCATGTTTTAGTTATGTTAGGAAAAAAAAATCTGAAAACTAGACATAATTTATATGTTGGAAACACAAAGGGGTCTGAACTGAGATTACTATTTGTAAAAGACTGGTGTAATGATGGTGATATTTTCTGCAATGATTAGGAAAATAGGTAGTAAGATGACTTGTAGGAATTAAAATTAAAAGCTCCATCTATCAGCCATGTGTTACTAGAGGCAATTGTTCATAAACCAAAGGGAGACATCACAGGCACGGGACAAGATTTGGGACAAGATTTGGGGGAGGGGGAGTGGGGGGCAGGAGGAAGAAATCAATCTAGATTATGGTTGTAGATCTATCTGCAAGTAAACGAACTGTGAAAATTTTGTGCTTGCTGATGAGGGTTATAAACAGGAACTACTTAGGGAAAATAAACTTTAGCTAGTTTTGGTGTGTGGTATTCTTGTACTTTGCAATGCCAAACTCTTCTGTTGCGACATGCATAATGACACTGCTTTGGACCTCTATTATACTCACACATTGCAATTATATAGAAGGAGTAACTAGAAAAGAGAAAAATAACTTTTTGAAGCCTTATCAACCTTTAAGATATGCTGATTTCTAGTTCATCTAAAGGAAAATGTTGCTGACGCAAACTGCGTTTTCAGCTTGTTGCTTCACAAGTACTTTAAAATATTAAATATTCAAAGTAAATATTAAAAGTGTGTTTAGCTGAATAGATTTTGTGATGATATTGGCTTATTGCCACTATGTCACTGGGCATTTTAATTCCAACTCACATGAAGCTACCAATGAAAGAAACTCTAGTAATATGAAAAGGTGATATTAATAAAGCACTGATTTTGTATTTCTTTGATGCTAGTAAAGCAATTTAGTCAGTATGCAGAGAAAAACTCTATACTGAGGAAGTTCTCACTGGCTATTTTCATGTCAAGAAAGTGTGCATGTGAGGCACTAGTTCTGGAAAGGTTTCATTGCACCAAGGAACTCTGTCAGTCTTCTAAATAGCCATGAGGACCATAAGAGTCTATTCACAAACCCAACATTTTTACACCTTGCTATTTCTCCCACCCAGCAGAACTGGAGTAGACCTAGAAAGAGAAAGACCAAGATATTTTCAGAGGCTCCACAGCCTCCAGCCCTCCTCCTGTTAGAGAGAGATACTTGATCCCTCAGCTGTTACTATAGAGCTTCTACCTTGGGGTTTTATCTGCATTTGTTTACAAACAAAATCACTAACTTGAAGGCTTTTGTGGTTTGGTTTTTTTTTTTTTTTTTGTTTTTTTTTTTTTTTTTTTTTGTTTTTAATACTTATTAAACATGCTTATGACCAGTTAAAGTTTCCTCATTTTAACAGAAAATGGACTATTCCAATTTAATTGCTTTATTCAGTTTGTAGAATTTTTGCAAATCTGTAATTCTAGCATTACTTGCAGCTTGGAGAAACTGTGCACTGATAAACCAGTTTGGTCCCTGCATAAAACAGAAGACGTTAATCCTCTGTAGGCTAATAGAGTGAGAAATTTTCCTAAAAATCTTACAAACTGACCTATAAAATTTATGTTTTACATAGGATAACTACCTGAGCAGTTGCCTGTTGAAATGCCAACACCTTTACATCATGAAATAGAATGTAACTGTGTTCTCACCCTTCCATATTTCATGAGGTTACTGACATGACCTGTAAAATCAATGCAGAGGTAGTAGAGTTGTGTTCCTGTTCTGCGTATGGGCTCTTAGTGGAACTGGGCCTTCATAAAAGGAGTCCTTTGAGGACTTTAAATGAGTTTGTTTAGGCTTGATAACCTTTTACAAAGAAGTTTTTCGCAGAGGAACCTTACAGAGGTATCTTGGTGAAACCTGTAGTCATTTTAGCTCCAAGAGAAATGAGCTTTAATGATTTTTCCTATGCAAACAAATTTTGCATATTTTTTTCAAAGCAGAACTCTCACCACTTTGGCTTCACATTGTACAATAGGTTGAAAGAGTGCACATAAACATGTTGCAATCTATATCACCTCCTGAGTTGTTTAACGAATTGCATGGTCAGCACTTCCAAGATCCCACTTTGTGCATAATTAACATCAGTAGAGGTTAATTACAGCTACCCATAAAGCTTCATTACAATCGAGCAGAGGGTAAGACTAATCTGAACAGTTTAATTATTTAAAAAATTATATTATATAGTCAATGTGATAATCACCCTACAATAGAGTTTATATCTTTTCTAAAAAACACTCTGAAATTTCCGATCTATTTTTCAAGTAGTGTGTGCAGGGAATTTTATAAAATATGTTGTTAAATCAGATAGACTGTAAATACTTATAATCACTAACAAGAACACAAGCAGCTGCACAAATAATGCAAAGGAAGAACAGGTCAATGTTGAACCTTGATCATCTGAAAAGAAAATTTATCAAAACTTGGTTGTGATGATGCAGGTGTTTTCACTTTACAATTACCTTTCTCCAAGGCACAGTTGCAGTGTTTTATGTATTAACCACCTTCTTCGTACATTCTTCATCCAAAGCTAGAAGAGTTCAAGATCTTAGTATTTTTCTCTGTGTCACAAAACTTGGTAGACTCTAAATTTTCCAGCAAATGGAAAGATTAAATAGTGCTGTGTTTCTTTTTAAATCCTCTTGAAACCCTCTGTACATGGAGCAGGTATATGTTACTCTGGTAACCCATTAAAGTATCTTCAAACTGAATTTAGCAGTTTATCTCTTCACAGAGAATGAAAAAAAAAAAATCCAGTATGAGAAAAGAGAGGTAGGAATCCTTTTTGCAAGTGCTTGAAACCTGATAAGACTAGACTGGCTTCTTAGTGTATGTATTTTTTCCATGGTTTTAATTGTAAACTGAAATTTCAAATCAGTCTATAAAATTACCTGATTTATCTAGATTCAGGCAGGCAAGGTACTGTTCCAAGGGTTTATCACCAAAGAGAGTAATGCTGTCTTCCTATAGAAAGACTAAAGTTTAAATCTTGTTCTTCACCATAAACTACAGTCTCAACAAATCCAGAATACCCTATACCCTAGTCTCTAGAATATATGGAGTAAGATGAGACATGTAGGAGCAGCAGGGAATTATGTTCTTATATTAAAAAGGTGAAAAGTACCACGAGTGCTGTAAGATCCTTCCTATGGCCTTTCCAATTTGCCATTGTATCTGTCAATCCCAGTAACTTCAAATACTATGCTTTTAGAAAGTTACTGGATATAGAGAAAACTATTTTGAAGTTTTCTGAGAAAGAGGGTGATAAGTCTTCAGATGTGCTCAGTCATATACCCGATTCATACATATTTAAGTGTATCTCAGTGATTTCTGGCTTCTGAAATAAAGTAGAGAACAAAAACCCTAAGAAATTTCTTTGTGAAACACTGCAACAGATTTATTTGCAACTTACTGAAGTAGAAATACAAAATATGAATATTCAGCCACATCTACATAGATATTATTAAATAGTAAATAAATTACACATATTTAATAGCAGTGTATGCTCCATGGATGCTGGAGGGAATGTCTAATACCCTTATATTATCTACATCTGGTAAAACTTCCCAGAAATTAGAACACGGTGGAAGGATGTTAAAGAAACGGCCCACAGAATTCCTAAGGAAGAAGACAGAGCTTATTTTGCTGACAATGAGATTTAATGCAAAATAATTAACATGCCTCTGCCAAAAGGGTTTGCAACATTATTTTGGTACTTTAAAAATTATCATTAAAGTAATCTATAACAATTACTTTTTGTGAAGCTGTTGATGAAGAAAAAGGCTAAATTCTTTCTTCCTTTTATGAAGACCATACCTGCCTCAAGCCTGAGTAAGCAGGTTTGGCATGGGTATTGCCAAGAGAGCCAGGGAATGCTACCGGCCCTAGCTTTCTGGCTACTTTTCGCTCATGTGAAAGGTCTGCATTTCTCCTTCCATACAGATGCTATGTAACAGAATTACAAGGCATTATTCCATTTTTTTTTTTTCCAATTCTTGCATTCCACAGGAGGACTACGTTAGGCTGGCATGCAGATTCCAGGGAAGCCAGCTCGAGGCTGTACAGAGATGGCAGAATTTGAACTTTTATGATGAAGAGATCTTTCTGTTGGTTGCATAAAACATACCTTTTCACAGGAAAATAGTGGTTTATGTGCTAGCAAAATCTTGAAAAAAGCAGTCATAAACTAATCCCAAAGTTACTGAAATGAAATATTTTTATTCATGCCTTTTCTTTTGATGGGGGATAGGCAGGAGAATGTTTAATATTTTTTTTAAAAAAAAGACAAAGAACTTTTTTCCTCTACAAGAGAAAAAGTGGAACAGGACAACATTATGGAATCACACTTTGTCCATGATGGGAAACATAATGGGCTCCTTGTCCTCCTGTCAACATATTTTACTCCTGCATTCTTCTAAGCCATTGGAGCTTATTTGCAAAGAAGAGCAGTTTTATTCCATGGCATTTGGAATTAAATATGTAATTAACTGGCAAAATTGACACATTGTATAGGGCACAGAAGCAACTAACCAGACTGTTAGCAATTGCTAGGAAAATTCATAATGTAAGCAAGGCATACTTCTACCTAAATTTTGTCCCATCAAGATAAAGTAAGCTTAGTTTTACAATGTACCATTTATTAGTTTGGTTTCTATATTGTATTTATTAGTTGTTTGTTACATTCATATAGCAGGTCTATTTCCCTGTCCTTTTGCTTACTATGTTCTTTTCTTAGAAAATATTACAAAACCTTATTTTAAAGAATAACTTTCCACTGTGAGAACGATGCTTCTCACTGTCACTGACATTCTTCAGTTATCACTAACAAAAAAGTAAACCAGTGAAAAGTAAAACAAAAGAGCAGTAAAAACCCACACTCCAAAGAAAGTTTTGACAGCAAAAGATAAAAGAAGTAGTCAAGCTCCATGACATTTGCTGGGGACTTTAATAATGGTTTTGGCTAAATGGAAGGAATCTACATAACAAGGTGAACAGAGGCAACCTAAAATCCTAAAGTAAATTAGGGAAGATTAGGTTGGCAGGCTCCAAATAATTTCTAATAAAAATCAGAAAGGAACTGTAGCACTGATTCTTTTCACAGGGAAAGAGAGAACTGTGTATATTTTTAAAATAAAGAAAAATAATTAGTCTGTCAAATTGTTCAAAAACACTTAACTTTAACCACAAATTTAAATTGTGTTGCCTGAGGTATTCAAGCACTGAAAAAAGCATGTTGTGAGTTTAGGCATGGATATTCCCAGTCCTTTCAATGGGTCTTAAAGGCACGCCTGGTTTAGACATCTGTTTGGCTTAAGGGCCCTCATGAGTTAGTTAAGCAGTTCATGGTGGGCACAGTTCAGAAAATGACAAAAGCAGGTATTAAACCTTAGCTCATTTTTAAATTCTTTAAAGAAATTAAGGTCAAATACAGTGCTTAAAATCTTCAGTAGAGAGCCATGGGAAATGCAAGGTCCATCAATTAAGGATGTGGATATGCCCACATGCCCTTTTGAGGCTCACCCCCAACACCTGTAGCCCAGAGCTTGAAGAGGCAGCTTCTGCCAAGGCTGCTGCAGGTACAGCTGGGGATGCGCTTGCCAGGACAGCCCAAACGCATTTGCTCAGGTAGGCTGCTCAGTGAAGCAAGCATTTGGATGGGGAAGAAGTAGAGCATGGAGCATGACACCCTCCCTAGAGCACTGGAGGCACTTTCACCAAGGCAGATTTATAGTAAGCCAGATGGACATGTTATAGATGATACGGCATGGAAGCTATGCTCAACTGTCATCACTTGCTAACTTACCTAATTTGGGGGTAAGCAAATAGTTAGCACCTGACTTTAGCATCTCTAGCAACTGATATTTATTTATCTATCTCCCACCTCCCCGCTCATGCAGCTTTTACTGTTTTCTAGTATGTATTCTTTTTTATAATATTGCATCTTTAAAAAATAGTTTTCTCTCACCAAACACACACAAAAATCAAACCCTATGGGCACTGCGATAATAAAATTAAAATTAATCTTAACGGAACTTAATTCTCTGAAATCAGTTTTGTTCCGCTGCATTTAGCAGTATGAAATAAAAGAAATTATGTTTATAATAAAAAAGGAGACCTAATGGAATTTGAAAAACAACCTAAATTTCCATCAAAAAGGAGGCAAACCAGTTTCAGATGTGAAAATTTACCTTTTATTTTATCATTAAATAGCAAACATTTAATAGGATGGTTTGTGGAATGACCAAAGTAATTTGGGATACAAATAATACATAAAACCCATGCATGACCTGCCATGAAGAACATGGTAACATTCTTTTCCATGCTTATCAGAATGTAATTATCTACAAAATGAGCAATACTGTGTTTAAAATATTGTGTGATGGATCATGCAATTAGGAAAAAAAGTCACCATTACAACCGGAAACTTAAAATTTTATAGGAGTGTTTGGTGAACAGAAGTAATTTCTAGCATTACAAAATGTACCCAGAATATGAACCTGAAGGAAAGAAAACACCACAGATTATATGTGTGAAATGACAGGAAAGTCATAGAAATGGATACAAGCTGTTTTAACACTTGAGTCATTTGGGACTTCTCAACAATTCATTCTACCTAAGGTTCAGGGATTCTGCCAAAAAGCTTTTCATTCTTCTATCTTAAGAGTTCAGGCAGCTGTATTTGTGTATGCTCTGCATAGATGTATTAGATACAGCTAGCAAATCTTTGGGCAACAGAAGGAGAGAAGAGATGAAGTTTTAGGAAAGAAAAGGGGAAAGATATATTGAAAAACAGTTGCAAAAAACTTAGTGTCGAGGTTTTCACCCAGGGATGAACATGTGGCTGCAGAAACATGGATTTTCTCATGGCACAGTGACAGGATCCCATCCAGATGGAGTGGAGGACCTCAGAGAACAATTTCTGTGAGAAGGACTGAAATGGTTCATTTCAGTTTAAACTGTGTTAACTTTCTTTTCCTGTCATAATGATATTGTTTGCTGCTTCACCTCTTCTCTGTTCTAGTTAAATTGGTAAGAATCCCTCCCTGCTGAAAGACTCATGTGAGACACTCCATCACTGGTGACGGGACAGTGTAACTATCCAACTATTTTGTGCAGAATATCCACTATTTTGTGCAGAATAGTAATAATAAGCATGACCTTGGACCCTTAAAATGGATTCTATATAGCTCATTAAAAATGTTTATCATCTTTCATGTGAATTTTTCATGGTCTTGTACAACCATCTGTGTTTTCAGTGACATAGCACTACCTGCCCACTGCAGGTGTTTCAAGCCTGATCCAAGACCACTCATATGGGGAGAAACACTCCCCTTGAATCCATGAAATTTTGGATCTGTTTCTCTTTCCTGTTTGCCATTTTTCTGTGGAAAAAAACAACAACAACAACAAAAAAACAACAACAAACAACAAAAACAAAACAAAACAAAAAAAACCCCACCACTTTACCCCTCTTAAAGACAATATTGATTTTTCTTTGTCTTTTCCTCCAAAACATTGTTCCTTAATGAAGTCATGTCAGAGGAAGAGCTATTAATTTTTCTGAAGGGTATACATCACACATTTTTCAGATGAGCTTGACTATGTAGAGGAAGAAGCCTTCAATTTCAGATGAACAGTAACTTATTCCAGCAGCATGATTTAAGACAATTGTTATATTTTTTCACTTCTTTTTGCTGACAGTCACAGTGGTCTAGCCCATTACTGGACTGGCTATGATGTTTGCCAGAGCCCATTTACAGGATTCAAAAGAACAAAAGTTCTTCGTATTTAGCTGCACAACATGGAAAAGTTAATTACATTTTTCAGATCCCCCAAAATCTCCTACATGCCCTGTGGAGTAGGAGCCAAGTGACCTATGAACTTCTTCCTGAGAATTAAGCTTTTAGGATTCAGCAAAATAATCTTATGACAAAAATTATGAAACAGCAAGGATGTGTAACTCTTTTCTGTGCCTCTTAACAGCCCCACAGGAGGTCACTGAGCTCATACGCTACAGCTTCAGCATCATCTCCCTTCATTTACATTTTATCTAATTTTCTCTTGTCTGTCTCAGTACTTATCACCATAATTGCCTTTCAATGAGTCTTGACAACTACTGCGAAGGCAGGGAATATGGGCAGGAGAGTGGCTGCTACAGGCCTAAAATCCCAGAGGCTGCCACTATGAAATATTGTGTGAAATGAGAGTGGGAACCCTGAAGTTTGCAGCAGAGAACCTTAAGCTAGCAGGTGGTTTATCTACCAGCAATTTCTTTTTGTTTTTACCCCTTGGTTTCTGGATATGCTTCTTTATCATCCCACATTATTTAAATCCATCCAGTTTGATGTGCAGTACAGAACTACAGTTCAGATTTGCCTGCTGGAACAAGTTAAGGCGTGTGGTCTGTGCCATCTTCCTGGGGAAACAGCAGAATTAAATAAATGAAAAGTGATGTAAGATTTCTAATAGCAGTTAATTGGTAATTAGATGCTTTAGGAATAAACAACTGTTAAATAATATTGATGAAAGGTCTGTCAAAAGATGAATACATTGTCTGGTAAGCAACTGTGTAGGCAAATATATCAATTGTTCCAGTCTAGCCAGACACACTGTGTCTGAGTAATTCCTGAACCTGGTCTTTTAAATTGAGCTGGGCTGGTTTCCAGACAAGAGCAAATCTATCCTCTGGGTTGTCTGGCTAAAGACCTCAGTGCAGAGCTATGATTGTTGTTCCTTCTGTGATTTCACATTCTTTCAAATCCTGACATTTTATGTTACAACATTGTTTTTGTTGCTGTTGCTTCAATTCCCTCGATACTGCTAGATTTAGAAAGTGGTAAAAAACTAAACTACTATACAAGGGTTTGCTTCATCATTACAGATTAGGATTCCTGTTCTCCAAAGTTTCATATACATGGGATAAATCTTTGCAGCACTTACTCAGGTGTTGTCCTTCAAATATTTGCAGGACTTAGTCACAGATACAGTTTCTGTTTAACTGAAATTTTTTAGTCTGCTGGTAAAATGAAATAGTTGTGATGATCTGTGCATTTAATGGAGATCAATAAAGGGTGAAAGCATTCCATAACAACCCTTTCAATTCCAAATTTTGTTACAGACATTATCATACTACATGCACAGTTCTAGCTGTATGCACAAAGGGAAGTCCTCCTAGTTCAAACTCAGTGGGAGCAAAAACATGTAATGGGAGTAAAGTAGATTTGATCATTCGTTCTCTATATAAAAGATACATCCTCAAACCTAGAAAGAATTTCATGATGATCATACAAATATGCTCAGTACCCTGTTTTTTAAAGAGCTCACACTCGTGCTTACAATTATAGCATCTTTGCAGTATTAAGAACAAAACTATTTTTTCCTCAAGGTTGCTAACCACAAATAAATACGGTAAAATAACTCTTGAATCTCACTTGTTACTGTTTATATATGGGGAAAGTAAAAGATGACTATTGGTCACCTAATGATACTTGAAAGCTAACGGAGCTGTGCCTTTAAAGTTGCTGCTGTTACAGACAAACCTGTTTTGATAATCTAACGTTGTAAAACATAGAAGAGTGAGAATGTGATATCACCCATGTGTTTTTTTCACCTAAACCAACATGATATTATTTGAATAAACACATACAGCTATCCATTACAGCTTAAAAATACTTATTAATATTGCTGGTAGTACTTTTTTGGCAGATTTTTTTTTTATAGCATGGAAACATTAATACACTCAAATTCCCTGTAAGTAGTAATTTTAATATGCTTTTTTTGTTGACAAAATTATCAGAACTAGCAAGTAAGAACATAAGAACAAAAACGTGTTTAGTTCAGGTTTTTAAAAATATGTATCCTTCAAAAGTTTTGCAGGACCCGAGTGGCTTAGGTTCCACTATGAGAAGTGACTTAGATATTGAGGGGTCTGTATGCCACAGACTTTCAGGAAGAGTTAATATACTACCAAAATGTACATGGTATTCTAATATTTCCTTTATCACAGAGATGTATCTCTTTACATTGTAGTAACATGCCAGTAAGACAGCATCCAGCTAGGATGCAAAACAATCTTTCTTCCCTTTATTTTCAAGATTGGAATTAATCCCTGCATTAGATACTGACAGAATTTATTTTGGGGATTAAATTTGCTCAAAGCCTTTGTTCCTAGAAAATGCAGCATGTGATACAGAGATGACTCCAAGCATTATCATAAGCTAATAAAAAGACAGAGATAATAAGGACCAAATCAGTAGAAACCAAATTTCAAAGGTAAAATTCCCTCTGCCTGCAAATTTTCTTTCCTTTTCTCTCTCCTTTTCCTCTGCACCCTTTCTGCTCTACTGTTGGATTCAAACTCATTTCTTCACTATGTTATTTTATGGAGTTGATGAAAACCTGATAACCCCCCTTTGCTAAGGAGGCAGAAGAACTAATTGCTTTTTGTTCACTATCTTGGCTGATGGGTGAGAAGCTAAAACCCAATTTATCCAGTAATTGCTACGTTCATGAAAAACAGCATCAAAGCCTTGATGCGTTTTACTGTTGTCTCTTGGGAAGGCTCATGTCTAATTCTTATGCTGATATGGCTCATAATATAGTCCTCTGACTCTTCTATTTGCTCTTGCAATTACAAGGTTTCTTATTCCATTGTGCATATTCCTCTGAACTAAGATTAGCTTAACTGAGCTTCCTTTGAAAACTTGCCTACCCATCAAATGCATCAGGCATAATGCATTCTGTAGCCACGCAAAATCAATGAACAGCACAATTTTCTGCTTCCTGCAATGATCAATAGGATTCACATAATGGGTGGAAAATTTTTAATCATGACAGCCCAGCATCTAGCAGGCATAAATCTTTCCTGCATTATAACCTCTCCATTTCCCACTAGTGCAAATTTGCAGGTATTGAATAATATTTATGTAGCAGATACATTATGAAAAGCAATACAATTAGAACTTCACACTTCAGTGATGATAGGTTGAGATCCCAGAGGCCTGTTTCCTAGACAGTGTACTGGCTTCCATATTCCAAATGCAAAATCCTTTTTTTCTCCTGAAACTCTGATTTTTGCTGGAACTATACTTCCCTGGATCAGATCTGACATAGCTCAGGAAAACAGGAATTCAGGTGGTGCACAGCTAAGTATATTTCAATGAGAAAATATTCTGCCACCAAATGAGCAGTTCCTGTCTCAGAGCTTGCTTTTCTACTGCTGTCCTGGCTCAGCTGATGGAGATGAAAAGATCTCTCCCTGGGCTCTTCCTCCTCTGAAAACCCACAAGGGAAGAGGAGAAGCTGTTGGCACTGCCTTCACTGACAGTGTGGCCTGAGACACACTTGCCTTTTACAGGCTACAGTCAGTTACCACGCATATCTGAGAGAGGAAGGGGCAACTCTCCTTTTCTGCATTTCTTTAATGAGAGTTTAGAAATACAGAGTTGTAATCTTAAAGATTCAAGATTTTTTTTTTTTGTTTTAAATATGGACAATTCAAAGTTATTTGCTCTTTTCACTTATAAAATAGAAATAATTCTCAGTTAATTAAAAAAAAAAATCTATAAAGGTTAAAGAGCAACCAATAACTGAATATTCTTTTCACTGCAGACAAATTTTCCAGAAAACTATGGGCAAGATTTTGAAGAGGAAAATGGGGTGGGGGGGGATATGTCTCAGTTTTGAAAGGATATTTTAAATGGCAGTTTTGGAAAACTTGGAGTACCTACCTACTTTATTAAAACCTAGTACCTTATTCAGTGTTAAAAAAGTTATTATAAGTAGTGGCACATTAAGAAGTGCTACCTTATTCTGGATTCACGTTCATAACCATTGTGAAAAACATGAGTGAGTATTTGAAATGGAGTTATGCAAAGGTTGCAGTCCTTCTGCAGAGTCCTTCTCCCATTGCCTTTGGGCTTGCATCAAAAGCTTAAAGGGAGGCTGGGCTTCCTAAAACGCATGCAGGACGCAGTTGACAGGTTAAACTGAGCAGTCATTTTGCATTTTTTTTTTGTCCTTAGTAAAAGCAGACATGTCTTCAATGTGTGGTTGGGGAAATTAACAAAACTGAGATGCTCATTTTTTTCCCCCAACTCTAAAGTATACCAGATTAGCAGTGCAAAATGAAATTCAAGAGTAATATAAAAATCCAGATGCACTGTATTCTCAGTGAATTTTAATCAAAGAAACTTGAGCAGCTTAAAATGTAGTTAGTCATTAAAATGATAAATTTGTGGGTTTGACCAGCTTGAGCTTCCATCCTTGCAAAACATATCTTTTCAATTAGAAGTACCAAAAGTATTCCTGGAAACATTTATTTCTAATTTATTTTTCTTCTCTGTTTTTCATACAACTGAGAATTTATACCTGTGTTATTTGGGCTTTTAAAAAATGTTCTTAGTTCTGAGGGAGTTCTGCTGACCAAGTAGATACAGAAAGTATTAGAGAAAGCCTAGCTTTCACATTGTAATTGGGGTTATATACATTTCTGTAATCCCATCCTTTAGGTTAACAGTATGTCTTCTATACTGTTCCTACAAACATACATGTGACAACACACAGTATTGTATAAAATATGATAAACCTTTGCAGAGAAACAACCACTCTGACAAACTTCCAAGCCTTTTTGCAGTTTTTTTAGCTTATTGTATTTTGTGTAAGAAACAAGAAAGGATTTGGAATAAGAAATTCAGCAGGAATATCAAGTTTGAATATTGGTACAAACATTGTCATTGTCCCAAAATTGTATGTACAGTAGTGTGCACTTCTCCAATTTAATACAAAGGAAGACTTAGGTGCCTAGAAAAAGTTTCTTAAGGTTGAACAGCAGGACTACGCCTGTGTTAGGCTATACCAGTGCCTTTCACTGTTCTGAGTCTACAAATCTGAAAGTCTGGTCTTGAATGGGGAAGAGAGGAAGGTCTGTGGTGCAAAGGCTTAAAGGAATGAAACAGCAACAGCAGCAAGTGTCTGAGACATAACCCACCCCTCTGCCTGGCTACATACCTCACAGGCCCTACCGCCAAATGAGAGAAAGCAAATTACCTGTTACAGGCTACAGTTATATAAATCTTTACAGTCATGTTCTAGGAATGGATTTAATTTTCATCATCTGTCATTATGTTATAATCACAACCCTATCCATGGTTTAGTGCCGAGCCATTTTTTTTTTTGTCCTTGCCAGACTGTCATAAGAATATCTTTACGACGCCTTACGCTCAATGAATCAGAATAATGATTCACTATGCCTTTGATCTTAGTGCAGAGCAGGTTTCACTGGGTATGAACAGAAGTGCTAGCCAAATGTGAACCGCTGAAAACTTAGACTGGTAAATAACATTCAAAGAAGTCAAAGCATTGTGTCAAGTCTGACACTCACTTCTGTAATAAAAATGGGAAATTTGCAAGGGAAAGCACAGTTTTAGGCCATTCTTATAATAATCACTAAAATACAACTGGGAAAAGCAAAGGGTACGTGATAAGCACTACATTAACATACTATCACAACCATAAATGTCTACATATTTGCAGAGGTTTAGAAAGCAAAAAGATTCTCTCCTTCTCCCTAATTTCTGCAAGGATTTTCTAAAGAAGAAAGTATTAACTTACAATTTGCAGTGAAGACATATGAATGTAATCATTCAATGCAGATATAGAATTATTGTATGAGCCCATCAAATATCTAGAGACAGCATAAGGCTTTTTTCTTATTCTTTTTTAACATTAATATGGGCAAAAAAGAGAGATGGAAAGTCAGTGAACATTTAGTGGTGGGTTCTGCTTTTACTTCTCAATCTCTCAGCTGGAATTTGGAATGAGAAATTAAAACTCTCAGAGCCTCTTTAATCAGAACATTGAATTGTAACTTCATAACTTCAAAGTCTTTCCTGTAAGCAAATATACTTCCTGGCCAATACTCTATATTTGAAACTGATAATTTAGTGCTAGCTGTTGGCAGATAGTATGGGAAAGAAAGGTTTTATAAACACTATAATAAAGGAATGTTATATTCCTGTACACTGTATTGACACCAGTAGATATCAGTTATGCTATGGTATATCCTTTCTTTACATTAGGAAGAAGATATATTTTGACATTTTGTGCCCAGCCTGCAGGAATCTGTGTGCCCCTTTTTATCCTTTAACTTAAAGCAAGGGGTCAGGTTGCTAGTATAGTTCTCAAAATTTAAAAAAGTAGCATCTAACTAATTTATCCTCTTTATTTGATCTGTGTTTCTATTTGGATCACTTTATGATACAATATCACAATGAGCTTCTAAAGATCCAAATTAAGAAACAACCCCAGAAGATGTACAGAATAGTAATTCAGCAGTATAATCACAGCCCTTTTCCCCCAACCCATCATACACACAAGTATCTGGGTAGCACCATTCAATTCCTCTTCATACAAGACGTTCTACACAGACTTTCCTCAGGAAAGAAATTCACCTATTCAGGTATGTTAAAAACTGAAGTAAAGTCACAGTTTATTACCAAATTAGTCTCTAGAATACAGAGTGAGAAGCTCATCCAATTCTAACTATGAGAAGCAAAATTATAGAGAAGACATCATGTAATGAATTCTCCGTTATACTGTCATAGATGAAACAGGTCCCTCACTGGTCATACTCCTCACAAAATCACCATCAAGGAGATTACAAAGGTTAAGAAATGTATAAATTACAAACTTCATTATTAGCATTAATACTAAAGGTGCAAAAGGCTATTCCATTAGCAGACAGCCAGCATTCTCTCAGTATTCCCACTCAGTTTAAATTACAGGTTTAAGTGACCTCTCCCAGGTAGGACACATTGGTTCAAATGTTCTTTATCTGCCTCTCAATTCTTCTGTTCTCCAAATTTATTAACACAAGAGACGTAATGTTTACTTGTTACGTGCTAGAAAATGCCTTTAACATCTACAATTGCTGAATAGCAATGAATTCAAGTTACCTTTTTTTATTAAAAAAAAAAAAAAAATTGTTCAGCAGAAACAAATTTCTGCCACAGCCCTTGTTCCTCTTTTGAGGTCAGAGAATGTGGCAACTCCCCTTTCAGCAGCTTTCCTCTCTGATGAACGCTGCTCATTGCTCCCCCTCTCATCCCAAGGCCGAGGTGTCACACAAAGCTGTGGCTCTGTAACATCACCAGTGGTAAGCAGAGCTGCAGAGAAACAGGCAGCCCCTCATGAATGCCTTCACAACTCTTGCCTCATATAAACCCAGCAATAGAGCACTGCTTTTAGCCACACTTTCATTTCCTGCTTGTTTTTCTCTGAAAGCTCCTTTCTGGCAGTCAGGCTAATTTTAAACATGAGAAATTAAATATCCATGATACTAATAAAAAGAAATACAGCTGACTGACAATGAAAAGATCCTTCTGACCACACACTGCAGATACTAAAGCTAGTGTAGCGGTCGGTCATTTTTTGATATCACTAAATGACTGACCCTTGATCTTCAAAACTTTGCAAATGCAGTATCCTAGATGGGCCCAAGGTGATAAAATATAAATGTGTTCACAGTGTCAAAACTTTTCTACAATTTTCAACTAATAAATTCTGTAAGAAATGGGTAAGATTAACACCACTTAAATTAAAGGTATTACATTCTGCTAGTTATCAATTATTAGACTGTGTAGATATGGCACTAAGTACTAAGAGCACTTGGAAAGTTTTATGTCCTTTGTCTAATTTCAACTTCACATCCTGTTACTATTTAGCTCACTAAATTATTCATGCATGCATGAACATGCACAAATACATATATATAGCTGCCTGGGCTACAAACATCTTAAAAATGATACATGCCTGTGTTCCTTCTGTTTGATTTGCTGTGCAAGTTTTGCAATGCACTAGTTTCCTCTTAACATCGAGGAAAAAAAATAATTGCAATGTTATTTTTAAAAAAGCTAGAATATTATGTTAAAATATATTGCTGGCATCATTTCTTGTCTCCATGCTCAAAGTAATCAAAATGTTTCACGCTCTTTTATGTTGCACATTAACTGAGGTTCCATCGGAGCTGGGGAGCCACGGTCTAGACAACATAAAACACCGCACAGAAATGACAGTGCCTGCTGAAAAGTCTTTATGTTCTGGTAGTCCTTTTTGTCATTATAACTAATTATGTAGGACCAAATAAGCCTGCAATATTAACTCCGCACTCAGGGGTTCCTAGAAATGGATGCTCCCTGTGATGCTGTGGATATTAGAAAACGCAGTTTCACAGTTTTGTTGTCAGCGGGGTCATGTGATCTGTTAAGTACTGTCAAGTAGGAGGAAGGAAGGAAGGGAAAAAGAAGTGCAAGTCTTTGGTGATACAGCTTGGTTCTCACTGGCACTTTCCACTGCTCGTTTATTTTTATCAGTTTATTCCTAGGTAATGATATGTGGACAGGTTGAAATTCTACTCTGTCTATGGCCAGCTAGCTCAGCAAAATGTTTACAGCCAATCTCAATATACCAGGGGGGAAAAAAGTTCTTTCAAGGAGGATAACATTTCCTACAATTACTGTTCCATACAAAATTCCAAATTAGTAGTTTTAAAAATTCTGTGAGGGAAAAAGAAAAAAGACAACATTAAACATTTTCTATTTATATTTTTCAGATTGCAGCACTAAAAGTCATTGAATCCAATTTAAGTTGTTTTCCAGGAATCGTAGTTTTTTAATAAAAATCAGGTTCTTATTTTCTAGAAACTTTTGTTTCTTTATTGAAGATGTTTTTGAAAGAAAACTCATTTTTATCAATAACACAAAAACATATGAGACTATGCTGAGTACTAGGAAACATACAATTGCTTTCTTTTTCTTAGATGGTTTGCCTTTGACAGAAGTTAAGATGCACCTTCGATAGTTTCTAGGTAAGTAATGAGTTTCTGTTGTACTGGTATTACCAGGAGTGCTATTTTGTTATCAGTGATACTTTCTGTTAAATGTCAAAAACTGTGTTCATTCTCATTGAGTATGTGATTCACTAATAATCTGCAAGACTATCTATTTCTCCTGATGGTGTATCTGTAAAGTAATTGCAATTGTACTTAAGCGTTAAATCCCCACGTTTCCTTGACTGTAGTGTCACACACTGTGTTGCCAGTCTCCCAGTTTCCTTTCTCTGTTTCGTTTCAGTAGAGGAAGCTAGGCTTTCACTTACTTTGTGAACTTTTGACAAGTGACAAGCCATGATACAGATCCAAAGCTACATTAGAGTGCCATTTGGTGCATAATACAAAGATATTTAAATTTATAAACCAGATCAGTTTGCTATAGAAATAGCTAATAGTAAACTGGAGACTTACTCTGTTACTCCATTTTTACAAGGCCCCTTCTGGGGAGGAAGAGATCATTACTGCCATGAGTGAAAAAGCATCTAAATCTACAGACTCCTACTGACATGGGTAGGCTTTGTATAGCCATTGGTTGAGGCCTTTTAAACATTGGTTCAATGTATTTTGAATCAAGCAGGCAAATAAATTTATTTAAAGTTGAAGAACATGTGTGCCACACTTCTGAGACAAGAATATGACAGTAAATGTCTTCATTCCTCTAACTACCGTTTTGTGGCAGACCTACCATTTATTCTATTCCAGCTTGGCTTTGTCCCCCAGTGACTTACATCCACACACTGTTCTCTTGTACATCTGCAACGCTAGTATCTATTCTCCTTGCTGAGCATACCCTTTTCCTCTGGCATCTGCCCTGGCTCAACAAGCCAGTCATAAATGTTCATAGGAAATCATGGTAATTCTGAAAGTAATACTGCTCCTGTGCCTCGCCTGACCGTTTGAATAAACAAGATGAGGTTCAGACTGGCAAGCAGAGCCAGGAGATGATTGTTCAGCTCTGGCGTTTTACATTTTCATACACTAGCAAAGCATCTATAAATAGCCTTTGAGGAACATAAACGTTTTAGTATAATGGGATTCATGTTTAATATGGGCAATGACTTCCCTTCCCTTAGGATCGCAATTAAAATGTTTAGACAAAATTAAACTGCTTCTTGGGAAGATACTACGATGCAGAGCACAATATTTAAACAAACTCCCAGTGCCTGACAGAAAATGGTTCTTTGCAATCAGGCTCTAAAAGAAGAGACAACATAGCTGTTTATTATTGCTACATATGCTGATAAAATATGGGCACTTGAGCACCCGTATCATATGGGCTTATAGAAAAGAGGAATTTCTGAAAGAAATTGACATTCCTCTTTTCTGAAAAACAAATTAGTAGTTGTCTGAGGCAAGTTTGGGACATGTTTTCATTATTAACTAGAACCATGTTATTAGCCAACTCCGGCTTTGGCAAGACAGATTTTCATATACAGAGCAGTTTGATAGAAATTGCTGTCTGCCTATTATTTGAAAGAAACAGGTTTTAATCACAGCATTCTCTATCCTTGCAAGATCCTTGGCTCTGGCTGCAAAGCACTTGTGCAGAGCTCAAGCAGGGAAGAAAGATAATTGTGCACTGCTTTTATGAGGTGCTGGTTAATCCAGGAGCTAATCAGGGACCGTTTAGCCCTGGGCACAAGCTGGGATAACCTCTGGGCAGCTCTCACCTGTGCCCTATTCCAACCCTCAACAAGAGCTTGTTATGGCAGACTGGGAATATCCAAATTGAGATCACTTTTTAGGAAGACAACTAGGAGTCTTTCCCTCTTTGCTACTGCCACACCCTACATTTAGGAAATTCAGGAGATGGTGTTATGACATGGATTTCTTCAGAACCCCTTTTATTCCAGGAGACAAGTGGCCGGAGCTGATAGTGACTAAAACCAAGCACAACCCCTCACAATTCAAGACAAAATGAGCTATGTTGGACCAACTTGAAAAGGACCAGTTCATGGTTTTGAAATCTTACTTGGAAGTATATGCTACTTAGTCACAAATGAGATTTACTATTCAATTTTTAGTATTTATACTTCATTGTTATTATTAGGTCCAGGTGTACAATGATATATGATTGTTGAGAACGTAATCATGCTAAGGATTTATCTCTCAGGTGCACTGAGAAATTCTTGCCCTTCTAGATTCTGAGTATTGTCTATACTACTGCCAAGAGGACAATGTGTAGAATCATGAAATGGCCCAGGTTGGAAGGGAGCTTGAAAGATCATCTGCTTCCAGCTTTCCTGGGAAAGGGAGCCTACATAAGATTATTCTGCACTTAATTTCAGTTTCAGATTTTCTTTTACTTGAAGACCTGCCTAGATCCATATGTACGCTCTGAATACTTGTTCACATACACAACAAGGAATTTCTCTCTAAAACGGTATATTGGAGTTGGTCACTTCGTCAGGTATTTTTTTCTGATTCAAGTTGCAACATCACCTAACATTAGACCTACTAGTTCTGGTCCTCTTCGTCATGTAAATCAAGTATGGGTGGAAAATTTGTTTCTGCTGAACATAATTCATTGAAGTTGTCAAGAGCTTCTGACATAATACTGTAATGGTAAGAGAAAACAGACACAGCAAATGAAGATATTTCTGTCTTAACAGAGCTCTTTAATCTAAGCAACATATTGAAAAACTGTAGTCTTTGTATTGCAAACAGAGGATTTTGGGAGTTGTTGACTTCTGTTAACATTGCTATTCTCTGTCACAGTCTATACTGCCCTGGAGATACATACTAAATGCTTAATTGAAATATGTAATTTTATGATGCTTTTCTGCTTCCACGTCTTTCCTAATCATGGTTTCAGTCATTTCATGCTGGTGTAACCTGTGGCTGAAGTTTCTGGCACTATGTACCCTTCTTTAATGGGTATGGCCATGGTGAGATACATTCCCAGCGCCAGCTTCCAATTGACTGCCATGTGCATTGACCACAGTCAAATTTCCTTTCCACCTCTTACCTGGCAGAATGCTCCTAACATGCTGGAGACTTGGAAGTACAATGATATTTGTTTTCACAATTTTAGTTACCTTGGTTCAGTTAAAGCTAGAAACTGATATTTCCCTCTTGCCCACATCAGTTGTGTTAGCTTCTTGCAGAGCTATCATGAAACCATGCTGCATGGAAGACTGGTGCAGCTTGAATCATGAGATAAAACACAGCTTCACAGTCCAAGTGCTTGCAGAGGTGTATCGATCTTCCAGTGCCCCCTCTCCACCCCGCCTTGTAGTGTGATCAGCACTGATAAGATCAGAGGACACAGAGCCTGTGTCACACTAGGTTATGTCCAGTCTGGTATGAATATTCTGCTCATTATAACTCATCATGATACTTCATGTCTGATTTATGCCGGCATCGTCCCCTGCGTAGCCAGAGGGGAATTCCTGTACTGCCGTCTAGAAAGTGCTCAGTGGTCTCAAAGTGCTCGATCTAGCACATCAAACCTTCTCATGTTCTCGCATTAAATCTTCAAAAGGGCAGCATTTTAAACTATGTTACAGAGACATTTTTATCTCTGCTTTGTTTTATGAGCATTATCTAAATTTCCTGGTTTGAACTGGCCTTTAAAATGCCTGTTGGAATACAGTACAACTTTTTAATTCTTACAAAACACCCCAGAAAGACCCCAGCAAGATCTTAGTACTTCAGATTTCATGAGTCACTAAAGCCACAGAACTTTTTTTCTTCCTAGTACATAAAACTGAACATTTCATAGTATCTGTGAGAGTAAAAGTCAATAAACAAAAAATTATTAAACCAACAAGAGTTCCCTAACTAAAAATACCAGGGAATCATTAAAAATTAAGCCCATCATTTTGAAAAGAGAAAATACCTATATAACACGTTCACTTTCTGAAGTATTTTAGGCTTTGTCAAAGTGCACAATGTGTACTTTCTCCCTCAAGATTTATTTTTTCTGAAAGCATCTTAAAAACTCCCTTTGTAGTCCACACAAGCAGTTTCTTCATTCTGATAATGTATGCAGATTGTATTACAAACAATTTTGCAAACTCAGTCATGAAATGCCTTACATTTTTCCTGAATAAATGCATAGAAAAATACAACAGTGAATTCTGAGAACAAGAAATCAGCTATTAAAACTACATACATGCTTTCACTTCCAAGCAAAATATTTAAAATATTACCAATTTCAATAATACTCCAGTCTTCATAAAAAAAAAAAAAAAAAAAAAAAAATCACATTGTTGCTATTTAAAATCTAAAGGCCATACAAGCTGTTTAAGAACAAATTCTGCATGAATACTGACCACAGCCTGAATTGTGAATTAAAAAATAAAAATCACATGATCAAAGGAACCCTGCAGCCTGCTCATAACACAATTCAGGTGTCACTGGGTACCCAACTTCCCTAAGTTTACTGAATACCCCTGGAGCCTTCCAACTTTCATGGACTAAGACTCAGGGATTTCAGAACACAGATCTTGACAACAGGAGCAGATCAGAATCATTCCAAGTTGTGGCTGTAACCCATCTGATCTGACTACTGTTATGAGTTGTTCGTGAAACACACAAGCATATAAGTGCCTGTGTGTCGAGTCCCTTCTCAAATAATCCCTGACAGAAACACACACAGACACATCAATTCCAGGGCTGTTTTGTGAGGTACAATGCAAATACTGCCATAGGCTGTAAAGACAGGATTTTCTTGTTCCACTGTGAATTTTCTCTGGAAACTCTTCATGCAAGACTTGTGGTAAGAGTCTACTATTTACAAAACTTCTAAACATGCTATGAAAACAACAGCCTGTTTACTTTAAAACCCACAAAATACAAAATTGGGGGGGGGGGGGGATCTTCCAGAAACTATAGCTTCTACAATGTTTCCATTTTTATAATATTTTAAAAATCATTTAGGTATTCTTCAATAAATCTTTATGAAGAGTCAGTAATGATTTTGTAAAACTATTGCAAGATAGGTTGAATATTTCTCTACTTAAAGAGGAGATGTTATTCTGGAAAAGATTAAAAATGTATATAATATATACAATTACCTTTATTTTAAAAATGTAATTTTATATGCTAAATAAGCTAGATATACAAAATAAGATTACAAGGAATTTGCATGCATCTAAAATTAAATGTATTACTGTAACGTAATTTGTACTTTGTTGAAGCAATGCCTACAAAAAAGAATGACATCTCTTGTCAAGTTCCACATTACTTTAGAGACAATGTCTGTCTTTGGTCATCTAATGACCAGTGATCTAAATAGGCACATTACATAAAATACACATAGGTCTACTTTCTAACAGCTCGAATCCTTTATAAACAGGGGATAATATGCTAGTAAAACCATCGTTATAAAATTGACAATATGCTAGTAAAAGAAGTTGTAGCACACTGTGAAGACAGCATTTTTTCAGATTACAGGAAACAGCTTTTTTCATACTACCTTTAAATTTAAGACGAAAGTAAAATTTGATCAGGGGTCAGGCTAAGGCTGGAACTGATCACGACGTTGCTGACTCAGAGTTGGGATGTGGGTCTGTTAAATGTTCTCTGTCCCACTGGTGCATGGCTTGCATTTGACTCATCATACCATCCACCTTGTTTTCAACAGGAACAGATGGGAAGGAAAAAAATTAAAAACAGGGCACAGTGAAAGTAAGTTGGTTTTCCGAAAGGAGTAAAGCGTGACTGTCAAATGCATTAATATTTCCTAACATTGCCTCTTCCAATTAGCAACTGTGTTTTGTTGCTATAGGGATGGTATGCAATCATGAATCCAAGAAAAGATGAGACACACAAAGGGAGGTGAGTTATTGCAGCACCAAGGAGCCTAGAAGTGTCAAAGTTGTATGGGAGAATGGAATGGAGTCACATAAAATTTCTTGATAATGATGTGTGTCGTACTATGTCAGTATTTGCAAACATCTGTGTTAAGACATTTTTCACAAGCCAGGGCTTACACACTTCACTGTGTCAGGAACAGAGCTCTCAGTGCTTGGAAGGTGGAGCTACAGTGATGTGTAACATGACTTAATTCCTGTCAAACCTAAACCTATCAAGTTAAAAAATAAATAGTGCTTCAGAAAGGATTATTGCTAAAATAATTTTTAAGAAATACTATGGAAGTTTTTAAAGGAAATACCTGACTAGTAGTTTGGAATGAGTCATGAGAGTCTGCTGAGTAACTAAAGCACATTTTCATAATGGCCCCTAGATACCATACTGATTCTTAAACGGAGTCTGTACACATATTTGCGTGAAGGGCAATTACAGCTGCAAAGGACGTATTGTTGTTTTTTGAGGAAACAGGTATCATCATTTTATTTTCAATCTTATGTTCTTCTGCAAGAGTGAATCTCCTTTCAGTAGCCCAATTTCAACAGAAAAGGAACTTTCTTTGGCTTGTTTGGTTCCACAAACACTCCTCCTCCCACCAAAAGAAAGGTAAGTCTACCTAATTCTGAGTCATTAAATAGTGATTTGAACTTTTTCTAATGGTCACACCACACCTAAAAGCTGTGGGTCTGATTAGGTTCTTTACCCGCTGCTTTCTAAAAAATAGGTCACAATTGTCTGTGCCTCTAAAAATTGTAATGCTAATCTAAATCCTGTAATCATACTCTCTATACCTTGAAGGTAGGTGAGGAAACTAAACTGTCTTCAGATGGTCAGCAGAAATACCTCCTACCGGAGTAAAGTATTAATGCAAACTCCAGGTCCTTGCTTTGGCAAACAGCAGTGTCAGTGATGGAATCAAACTATTCCTGTAGCCATGTGTCATTTCAAAATTTAAACTGTGCTTGCTAGAGAGCGAAGAAGTAACTCTGATTCTGGGGAGGTCTGACTCTATGGGAAGGTCTGAGTTGAGAGCCAGGAGTCTCTTCTGCTTCTTCCATGCTTGCTCAGTCAAACTCTGACTCAAGCTACAGTCTACAGCTGTCCCAGCCACCACATACAAAGCAAATGAAATAACACTAGATCGGCTTTAACAAAGGAATAAATATAATCCCTGCATAAAATTTTAAGTTCATAATTACACTACCAGAGGGGACTGAAGAAGAAAAATCAAATTGTATAGAGAAATAATAACAACCCATGGAAAAAAATGCTAAAATTGTATTGCGTAAGAAAACTTTCTACATATTTACAGGAATTTGTCTCTAAAGGACAGAGGCATTACAAGTCGGAAGAAGAACCCTTCCAATGTGTGAATGTTATGGAATTCGATCAGTACTTTTAAAGGCAGGAATGATTTAATTCTATCATTAAAGCTTTAACAGTGCTGTTTATTCAATGTGTAAATGTTGGTCTGCTTCCACCAGCATAGCATTCACATGCATAAAAGCTTTGATCTCTAAGTGACTGCACGTACTATTCCATCTACTCAAACTGAAGAGGCAGTCTGCCCAGAGCTTTCTTAGTCGTTTTTCAGACAGAATATTTTGGGCCAAATCTAGTAATGCAAATTCATAGGAATAGAATCTTTGTTTACAAAAAAATGCTCAAAACTAGATGTTTTTATGCAGCTGTTGACCCTGTGTTTTCTTCACATTCTTCAGAGAGAAATTTCTCTTAGTTTAAATCAGCCTGAAAGTGCTTCTATTATTTGGGCATTACTCTGAAGGCTGAATTTACCCCTTACCACCCTGAGTTTATAACCTTACTGGCCCTTCGTTTCAACAGGTGAATTTCAAGCAAGTGAATTGTAATTTACTTTTACATTTGATCTGTTTTCTGACTTACAGAAAAGTGTAAATATTGCCCACTGAGCTGAATTCAGGCTTTCTGTAAGCAAGCACCACTCCACAGAAATTTGTAGGACAGACTGTGTGTTGATATAAGCAAACGTGAGGATTGATTAGAAAATTAGCTGCAAGTGTTGTGCTTATTCAAGGTTCCCTAGAAAGGGAATGAGAGGATGACAGCTGTATCCAAAACATTTTCGACCTCTCTATGATGTTTGTCCTGCAGCAGTTCTGGGACCATTTGTGTTCAAGTGCACATCCAAGGACTTAGCTTTCTTTTCTGGTAATTTCCTCTCTGAGGCAGCCCCACAACAGGTTAGTGAGGTTAAGATCACGACACATCCCATTCCTCTTTATAACTGGTATATTACAGATTTCCTAGAAAGGATTGTCCTAGGAGGGAAAGAGATGGAGGGGGGTGGTATCCTAATTGGTTAAATAGGACCAAGGATTTAGGCTCTAAAAATAGGTGCTGACATCCTAAGCAACCTTAGACAAGTCTGTTAGGGCATGTGTACACTGCAGAGTCAAGAGAGGAAGTAAGTCCCACCAGCCATGCACTTTCCTTCCTTTAACTCACCCTCTGTAATAAGAGTGGAGTGTGGTGATGAAGTATCTCTCCATGACTTGCTACAGTGAAACTGATGACTTTTATCACCCCACAGAAAAGGTTATTAGCATTCCTGCTACATTTGTTGGGAAATAAGATGCAAGTATATCATATATCCAGGTCTTTTTGTCCTCAGTCCATCTAAACTGTCATAAATATGGAGCCAGTGAAGGTGGCCAAGGCTTTGCTCCCTCTAAGTCCCATAACCCAGGCTGGGGCTTTTTTTTTCAATACAGGGCTTCATGTTAGAAAAAGGAGACTAATCCTTCCTACCTTGTATGTTCTCTTCTGTGGAGACTGGGGAGAATCACTCTGTCATAAGCTTTTACAGACCTGACACTCTCTTTGTAACTGCAGTATCTAACTGCAGCAAGACATTGCTTTTGATCCAGACTTTAAGGCTTTATGTAGTGTAAATAAAAATTGGGAAGATTGATCTACTTTACAGAGGAGCATGGAACTTGAAGATGGAAAAGCTGTAACAGAAATATGCAGGAAGAATATGCTGGTTTATTTTATTGTTTCCTGAGGGTTGCTACTCTCCTCCCTTCCACTCCATCAGTACATAAATTATGCTCCTGGTTCCTTACACCCGTTGAATACCAAATCTCCTGCCGCCTTCCTTCTTATGAAGATCATGAGTTAGGGGAACAATAATAGCCACATTCTTAGGCTATAATAGCAACATTTAAAGGTATTTGTCTTTTCCGTTTTCTGACAGATCCATTACTAGTTCATTAGCCTTTAGTGGGTAGAGACATTCAGTAAACAAATGAAAGTAACTCCATTTAAGAGCTAGTGAGCTAAATACAGCTCTACCGCTTAGCCTGCTAATTATATGGAGTGTTGCAAGCTCACACTGAAACAGATCCATCTTTTTGCTGCAATTTTAGAATGTCTCATCTTAAAATTTCTAAAAACTAAGGCACACTGAAACTGGATTTCTTTGTCACAGTGTCACTGGTTACAAATATGTGAAATGGAAAAACAGTCCAGGAGAATTAGTGCAACTTCATCTTGTCATACTTTAATAAGTGTGGAGAATATGTATTTTAATTTCAAAAGATCATTATCTTCTTTTTCCACTGTATTTCCTTGTTAAGGTGACAGACTATTCCATGTATTCAAAAACTATAGTAGTTTAAAGGCCAACCCCTTTTATTTTTGAAACATAAAAGAAAACTTTAAAAAGAAAGAAAGGAGTGGCACGTGAAAGTCCAGTCTTGATATTTGTGGTACAAATTAATCTGGAATTAAATAATCCAGTATAAAACACCATTTACCATACCAAAGCAACAGGATATAGCATTATTTGCCTTCCCTCTCCACACCCTTTTCTTCACCCCACATTCATGTTCCTGTAGAGAAACCAGGGAGCTGATAGTCTTCCAATACTTGGACAGTAACTTCTTTGGGGTAGGCACATATTAAATAAATTTAAGTTAGTTGACACAATGGGAATTTATCTCAGCTGGAATGGAGGTAAAAAATGAACTTTACCTTCTCCAGCTACTTCAGAAGTCAACAGAAACATAATTTCCATAATAGGAAAGTAATTGGTCCATCAAAGCTAATCCCTTATTGCTAAAGACAGCCACATCCTATTGCTTTTTAAATATTTTTCTTAGAGTAGTAAGTTTCTGTGCCCCATCTGCACAGTAAGTCAGACTGCTTCTCAGAGATTTAACGGGGAGGCAGAAGGTTCACTTTCAGTTTCTGCCCTAAGTCACTGAGTGGAGGCTACTTCCTATGCAGAGCTTATCTAAAACTGACTCAAAATTAAATAAATGGCAAGAAATTGCAAACACTATTTTAACATAACTGTTTCTGTTGGGGGTGAAGTTGGAGGTGAGAATGATGATTCAACAGGAGGAACCTAAGCTTTTTCACTTATTTCAGAAGACCCAATTATGTAGTTGGTGCAGATGCTGGCTGTACCTTGACAAGGTATGATGTAAATGTCAGAGATACACATTTTGGGAAGATATGTTATTGCAGGGTCCTGTTGTAAAGATGCTTTTAAGAAGCTGTTGCCTCTTTTTCTAATTGATCACGGAAGTGCATCTCTGAGAAGCAGTGAGACCTGGGATCAATGACAGGCTAGTTTAATGCAGCTCTTAACAACAACCTGCAGAGATTAGGAGGCTGTCAGAAAGATAACACCGGAGATTTATAGATTGTTTTCTGAAGCCATTCTCAGCTCTCGCGGGTGCTCTGTTATGTTTCTCTATGCTTGGATATGTAATATGTACTCCCCTTATAGATCCAAACTGTAGTTCTCATTTATGAAGAAAACAGGATTGCACCTTTATGTGCTGTTCAACTTATAACAACCTGGGAGGGCAGTGAGGGAGTGTATGGAAGCCAAGTCGTTTAAGTAGTTAGGATAGCTCAGTGATAAGGGGGAAATCGGAGTTATAGCTGCAGTTTCTTCTGTCACTTGAGTAGTGCATAATGTGCCCAATTCAGCTACTGCATTGCCACTAAATCGATGGAGCAGCATTATCAACAAATGAGCCCCCTGTGTGCCGAGCTGGGGCTCAGTGCTGCTGTGTTTGGTTTGAAGGTCCAGCTTCTGAAAGGCAGCTGAAGTCCTTGGGGAAGAGCTCCACTCCATCAGAGGAAGGAGACACTCCATCAGAAGGAGAGTAGCTCCTTTCTCACATTCATAGCTTGGGAAAGACTCAGAGTGATGTGTGCCAAACACAGAATGAAAAATAAAAGGTCTTCTGTTGACATAAGAGAGGAGCAGCACTATTGATTTTCATGGAATTAGGCTACCTTGCACTAGCTGAGGATCTGGTCCCCTTCCCTCTGACTGAATGCACCAACAATTCTGTTAGTACTGCACTGAGCTTTCCACAGTCTCCTTGACATCTATGTAGTATGCTTTCAGAGGAATTTTATATTTATGGGGTTTGGCTATTGTACTTTTCAAGATACTGCATTTTTTAGCTACTGCAAATTAGACAAGGTTATCCATTGTAATTCTTCCTGAAGATCATGTCACTTGTCAGTACTCAGAACAAAGTAAAATGAATTACCTGAATGGTCACTATTTGGACACGGAGGGCACCCTGGTCAAAGAAGAAAAATTCAGGATGTGCAGGGAAAGGTTACTCCCTTAAAAGCATATAAATGATGAAGATAAAACCAGTTAACCACTCCTTTAAGGAATATTAGGAAAGACTTTCCTGTGACTTTTCCTTTGGTTTTTTATTGTAAGTCAGGAATAGAGAGGCCTTAAAGACAGAAGTAATGTATTGGGCAGTCTCAGCCCACAAATTAATCTACACTACTTTCCCAGCTCTGCAGAGGACCTGCCATCATTTTCATAAATAGATGACAAGGACAAAGATGGACAAAGACAATTAACTTAGTTTCTCATGAGCTCTGTGCAGTGTACAAGGTGATGACTTGAAACCAAACCCCAGAAGCTTGAGATATATAGCAGATTAAAGTGGGTTGATGTGATTTCTTATCTACAGTGAAACATTGCACAGCACCACACTGCCCAGCAGCTAAAAGTTACCCGTTTTCCACCAGAACTGAGAAAAGGAAGGATTCTTGTTTAGTGGGTAAGTGTGGAGGTTGTGTTCATGGCCTGTTTGTTATTAGCTTCATTGCTGAAAATATTTCTTTAGGAAAAAATACATTGTCATCTATGGCAATCAGTAAATGAGGTGGTTAATATTCTGTGAATCTGTTCATTACCAATTTGGGTATGTTCACTATTGATTTTTTGTCAATGTGCCTAATATGAAAAGTGTGACAGCATCACCATTTAAAGAACTCGACAGGACCATTTTAAAAGTATAAAGAACCCTAAGGAATTGCTACAAAATTCTACATGAAATTTTGAGTCTATTTCAATTAGAGAGTAGAGAAAAAAGGAGAACAAGATGCTTAAATACTTTCTTTTTTTTTAATGAGAACTGATGGGCTAAGTAGGGGCATGCAAACTAAATTGCATCTTTAGTGAAACCAGCACTGGAAGGTTAGCTGTAGGAAAGAGGCAAGCTAGTAAGATTCATAACTTGCAGCAACAAAGGAATCTCATAATGTAGACTAAACGTGAAGGACACTTTCCCCACACTCACATGTGGCCCACAGAAAACTGTTCTTATACTTGCCAGTATGCTTTCTCCAGACCACTAGGAGCGAATAAAAATGCACTTTGAATTGTGAACAATACAGGAAAATCCTACTGTATGTGTGCAACAGATGTCTAACAATTGTTGAATACTAATCCTTCACAGCTTGAGCAATAACTAAAAAGAACTAGGAGATGAGATGCTACAATAAAACCAATAGTACGTAAGCAACAGATACCATCAAACAAAACACTGGGGAGATGCCCACTTCTTTCAGATTGGTAAGAGGATGGAATGGAATATGGAAGATGGATGATAAAAAACCAACTATGCCTGTTACCTGGGTGTAAAGAGTTGCATTTAAAAAGGTGGGAGTAGCTAGTAAAGCTGAATATAAGCCACTAAGCCTTTGATAAAATCCATGTGGCAGACAGATCTAAATTTGTTGTGTGGTTTATTTTGGTTTTTTTTTCCCCCAGTTTTAAAGTTACATACTGAAAGCAAAATTAGGCAAGATAGTGGTAACACAAATTTGCTAGAGCAGCTGAGAGAAATGCAGTGGAAAAAGCCTTACATCTATACTATATTCATAAAAATTTGGTGTGAAAGAATTCTCCAAGACTAGATAAAATGTGGATTGTGATTGTCAGAGCATCTGCCGGGGATGAAGCCCTCCAGAACTGAATTAAAGCAGCAAAGAGTACTCTATTAGAAATTTAAGTGGGGATTTCAATATTAAATGCCGTTTTATTTTAAGACTGCAAGATGATTATTTCTGAAGTGTTACAGAAGATGGGCAATGCATAAGATCAAGTCATCCACAAGAAGTTCAGAGATTTTTTTCATATTGAACTCAAATGAACAGTAATGTTCAGGGGTTCTTAAGGCTCACTGTATGCAATAAAAAAATAGACCTGCGTGACTTAAAGGAGTTCGTGTTGGTTGTACAAAAGATCTCTGGCTTAGAGCAGTAAGTACAAACAGAAACTAACGCCCTAGAAGTACATATTAGTTCATTGAAATTGCTTTACTAGTGGATACTATCAACAAGCAATTTCATCATATTCATCAAATAGATTTTAACAGTCATGTTATACCTATCAGTAATGACTGACAATCAACCAATGTTTATAATTTAGTGTAAAACTATTTTTGCAGTTCCATATAGATTAGATACATTATCCTTCATCTTATTCATCTCCTTTGTCCCTGGACATAGAAATCTGTTTTAAAAAAGAGACAAAGAATGTTTCGAAAGGGCACACAGATCCCAAATCTCATCAAGATATAATTGTGTTAAGTTAGAAGGCAATACCAATTATGTATCTCGTACATTAAGTTAGAAGACAATACCAATGTTAATACTTACTGATATTTTCTCCAAAAAAAAACCTAATGGACCTCTCAGCACCTCTGATGGCTGAAGACTATAGAGAAACCAGAGAAGTAAAACAAATTCCGGGATGATGGGCCAAACATTTTTAAAGATGTTATGCATTTCCCCTGTGAGAAACTGTCAGAGTGTGGCAAGGAGCAGCTGTACCGTGAGAGGTTTTGCACCAGTGCCAGGTGAACACATCCAACAGCCATAGGCTATACCTTCTCCAAATCTCGGAAGCAATCAGCTGCAAAGCCTGGAGGTCTTGGTCAGAAAACACCCACAAGAGGCTGCATTTGTTGACAAAAATAGAATAATAGACTTAGACGAGAGCCATAGTATGGATGTCTCAGTGGCATCTCAAGGATACCCTGGCCACCACTGAGATTTTTTAAAATTCTGCATTAGGGAACAGTGTTGTAACTGGCCAGGAAAGAAAAGTAGGGGTTGTTGTAGCTCTGTAAGGTTTTCCAAGAGACTCTTAAGTAACTAGAATTAAAACTAATGTTGCCATCTCCAGGGTTTTATGGCACAACACTAATCAGCATAGTTAATACACAGTGAAAGAGAGAGCTTTGATACTTCTTGGCCCCGAGTGATTACTGACCTACACATTCCACGTGTGTTAGATAGTTTTAATGTCAGATGTATGTAGACATACTTGTTTAGATATGCTACTTACATAGTTCTGTATCAAGAGTGCAAAATGGGCCTTTACGATAATTCCATGGGTAACTGGAGCAGAAGCAAGAGGCAGCAAAGTAGCAAAGCATGCTGACAAGGTGCTGTTCAGCAGTAACCCGGAGTATGGGAAGAAAAGATAAGCACGGATTCTATCTGTGATCATTGCTGGACACTTCCGAGTTGTCTAGCTCATCTGGGAGCCCAATCACAAAGGTTTTTGCCAAGAGTAGGTCCCTACGACTAATAGTGATCACCAAAGTTGGTCTGTCTTTCCTTACTGTGTTTCTCTGGTATGTAGCTTCTTGTGCGCTTGCTCATTTGCCTCTGCTGTGACAGACCATGAGTAGCTTGCACTACTTGATTCTATATCCACTTTGCAAGTTTATTACGGAATTTTGGGGACAGAATGCAAAATCATTCAATAATACTTCCTTTTGGGGAGAACAGTATGGAAGCTGCAAACAACTGATATGCCAAGGAACAAACACGATTTCTCATCACTAAGATTTTTAATAATAGAGAAAAAAATTCTGGATCCTATAAATGACTCCACTTGAATGAACATCCATGCCCACACAGAGGCCTGTAGGCATCAGCAAAGCAACTCCCAAGACTTGACTCCGCCCCCCAAAAGCCAGCTGCAGGATCAGGCCTATATTTCCATCAAACCCTGAAAACAGAAAGCCATTGTTTTGCTTTTAGCTTGTGTGACTTAACTAGGCTGTCTAGAATTAGAAGTGCTTATAGTAGACAGTCAGTTGAGATGACGTTGCACAATAATAAATACATTTGGCCATTTGATGGCAGTGTTAAATTGTGCATTGCAGCATCTTTGTTCGGTTCTAGTGCTCTCAAGTTGATACATATCTCTTTCACTTCTCCTTCTAGGGCTTTTGCTTCGCATCTCAAACCTCCTTATTTTATATCATTAAAAAAACCTCAAAACTAAAGCCAAAAAAATGTCAGGCATAAGCATAATATGGATTAATTTATCTGGAAGAAGGTGTTGGAAGTATTGATACATAATGTTTGTAGACATCTTGGTGATTTGGATGACTTGATGTCCCTACTGCAATGTTCTAGATCATTCCATCAAATAAAAAAAACTTTGAGTCTTTTGTAGTCAGGGTAGACATTATGAAGCAGTAATCTTAAAGGAACCTTTTCTCTCCCCATCTCCAACACTACACGTACCAACCTGTAGCAAGAAGTCTAGCAGAAGGATTTGCATTTCATTCTTGTGCAGCTCGAAGATGCCCAACATTCAGGACTCAGGACTAGTTACTAGCTCTGTCGACATCGTGCCACATAACAAAAGAGCAATCTTTCACTTCTAGACAGTCTGTAACTATATTTCCGGCTTCAGCTACCTGTCAGCACATCATTCAGATGAGGGAATGATTCAGAGTGAACAGTTTACATGCACATTTTGCCACTTTTTTGGTTTTGCACATTTACAACGGATGGAGTGAGGGTTTTGTTTTCCAAATTTATTAATTGCACAAGATTACTAGATGAATCAACTCAGGAAGTAATTTACGTGCAGCCTGCAACATGTAAGAGAGAAGCAATCACATTAATAGCCTGTATTTACATTGGTCTTGGCATGAGGACTCCCAGAATTTTCCCAGCACACAGGGGAATGTAGAAGGCCTTGCAACAGCAGGAACAAGTCCTATCCCAGGCTATTTGTCAGTTGTACTTAACCCAAGGAACTGAAATTATTCTACAGACATCCTCAAGTTTAGAGGGTGATCACTTCCAACATTCTGACTCCTCTGTCAATAAGTGACATTAAATCCATTGGTCTTTAGCTACAGAAAATTAGGAACAGCAAAACCAGACTTCTTTGACTTTCCAGTTTGGCCAATAGATGAGCTTAATGATACAAAGACATATCTAAAATACATGATTTTGAGTTGGTTTATTTCGATCTGAGGTGGGTTTACCTTGGCTGTCAGGCCCCCACCCAGGCACTCTCACTCTCCCCTTCGCAGGGAAAGAAAACAGGATTAAAAAGAAAATCATGAATGAAGATAAAGACAGGGAGATTACTTACCAGTTACCATCAGGACAAAACACACTCAACTTAAGGAAATTTAATTTAACTTATTGCCAGTTAGAGTTGGATAGTGAAAAACAAGGACAAGATATAAAGCACTTCCTGCACTTCCCCCCCATCCCTTTCTTTCCCAAGTAAATTCCACTCCCTCTCCCTCCCTGAGCAGCACAGGGGCACTGGGGTGAGTGAGGGGCAGCACACAGCAGTACCTCTCTGCAGCTCCTTCCTCCTCACAGTTTTCTCCTGCTCCAGCGTGGGTCCTCTCCAGGCCACTGCTCCTTCAGGATAAACCTGCCCCTGTGTGGGCTCCTCTCCATGGGCCACAGGAGCCCTCAGGCTGTATTCACCTGCTGGGTCACGGGGCCCTCCACATAATGTAAGGAAACCTCCACTTAAGCCCTTCCTTTTCTTTCGGCCTTAGTACTCATGCTATTTTTTCTTTTTTAAAAAAAAGAACTTCCTCCTCACAATACCACGGGAGGGCGTGTTCTCTTTCTTAAACAGGTTGTCCCGCGGTGCCGCACCCGAGACAGGTGCCAAACAGAGTGCAGACTCTTAAGATCAGTTGCTACAACATGTAACACTTATGCAAAAGCAAGGAAATAAAATCTGCTAGAGATAACTGTAGGAACAAGGTCAAATTAGGAAAAGATCCCAAATCACTTTTCTCACCCCACTGCTGCCCAGTGCCTATGGCCAGCAACCTTTGAAATAACCAGGCCAGTGTTAGCAGCAATTACACTGACCTGGCCATTAACAGAGCCTTCATTAAAGGACTGCCAAGGAGGCAAATGTTGGGAAGTCCCCATCTCTGGAGGTGTTTAAGAGTCGGGTTGACATAGTGCTTAGGGATATGGTGTAGTTGGGAACTGTCAGTATTAGGTTAATGGTTGGACTGGATGATCTTCAAGGTCTTTTTCAAGACATGATTCTGTGTGAGGCCAGGCTAGGAGTATGGCTGGGAGGGGGATTGGGGTATAGCTATGTTTATGGGATGGAGGAGGGAGTTTATGAGCTTGAGGGGCTCAAATGCAGAGAACAAAGAAGGCTGAGGGGTGTCCATTAACTGAGAGAGGCAGGCTGTGGAAGGGTGCTATGCCTCATTAACAGTAAGAGTAGTGTCAATGGTTTCCTTATGGTTCTTGGGGAAACCAAACCAGGAGACCAGAAAAATTGTCATAGACCTGAGCAGACGCTTGTCAGTAGAGTGAGGGTTTGCTTTACATACAGGTAAAGTAAGAATGTATTTGAGGTGGCAAATGGTTTCTGTGAAGAAACTGCTGTTTTATTCTGCCTGTGCTGCTGTCTGGCTCTGCCCTATGTCCTGGGGGTCAAGGCAATGTGGGGTGGTGAGGAAGCCATCACCATCAGTCATTGTTCTCTTCTGTTCTGTCTTCCTTCTTCTGCAATGTGCAGGGACTAGTCCTAGATGTGGAGGGATAATGAACTGGGGAAATTACACCTCTTCAGTTGCTGAAGACCCTTAAGATTGCTTTGTTACAATCTCAATTTATAGGGTGAGCTGGCTATTGAAAGCGCTAGTTTGAGAACAGCTGCAGAGAGTCAAACTATTCTTACCTATCTTCCATGTTCATTTCTTTGAAAAAGTCTCAGTCAGCAACTCTTCCCATACCTGTAAACTTGAGTGTGAATGATTCAGGGGGAATGTGAAATGGACTTCACTTTGAGTAGAAATCATCAATATTACTTAGGTACAAAATGCTGAATCAAAAACCTGAGTGTTTTATGCCCTCTGTAGATCTTGATTTCATCTAGTTTACTTTAGGTCCCACAAATAAACAGCACTGTAGATGATATTAGATGTGTAACATTATCCTCATTTAATCTTTGTCTAATTGTAAGTAAATAAATTGAGGCAGAATCTCAGAACAGGAGTATTTTAGGTATGTGCTCTTATATGCTTGATTGGCACACAATGATTTGGATTATTAGTATCAGTACTAGCATTGCTCCTAGTAATACGGTATTCTTCTAAGATCAAGGCTAGATGCAACTTTTTGCTTTTTCTTTTTATTTCTGGAGGAAGTTGAGAAAATTTTTGTACAGTGCTCTCTGCTATTTGTAACTTTGGAAGTGGCTGATCTCTCATTTTAAACACTTTCTTTGAGGGAAGGAGAAACTTGAAAGCAGAGTACCATGCTACAGAGTGCTAATTTGTTAGTGAGGAGAGGATGGGTTTGTAATTTAATGTTATTTATAGCTTATGTTTGTTGTCTTAAGCAACAACTCTTAGTTCACCAACATGAAACATGGACAGGAATAATCTAATAATCAATTTTCTCAGTTTGGGTTGTTATTAAGATAAGCCTCTGAAACCATCATGTTTCTGAATATTATCTGAATATTTGCCTCTTCTTACTGTCCAACTTAAGTGGCCTATAAAATCCAGCTGGAATGATCTTTCTACTTCATGGGCTGCCTTAAGTTTTAGAGCTTCCTTTTTCGTTGGCCATCAAATAAAACCAGATACCATAGTGACCTCAAGCAGTTGTGGTGAACATCAGAAGACAGTGCAATTATATTAGCAGCCCCTAAATTATTCAGAGAACTTTCTGGTAAAATGGTGCTGCAGGACAATGAAAGCAAAGAACAATCCCCAGCAGATTAGATTTTTTTTCCCTGTTGCTGTCTCTAATTATTTCTATCAGATAAGTTATTTGCTATGCAAGCTTACCTTCAAAAGCATGTTTGTTAAAAAGAGAAAGGGGAAGAAATCCTTTGTAGGGCCTGCACATGATTAAATGGCTTTAACAAAGCATAATGAATAATAATGACAAAGATCTGTCAATTGGAATTTTAAGCATTTTGGCTTGTGAATTAGAAGAGCGATATCAAAATGATTACACGTAGCAAATAAGTGGGTATTTGCCAATGCTGCCTATTGGTGAATATTACAGATGAGCTGGTACCAGTTTGCATATTTCTATAAATAACATTTCTTCTGCAGTTTTAATGTACTTACAGTACAGGGAAAGCCAGTATGGAACTATTGCCTTTATTAGCATGTTCTGCAGCTCTCTGAGAGAGGAATTGCTGTATTGATTATGCTCTTGGACAGTTCAAGAAAATGACTGGGTTTTTTTGCTTTTTCTTTTTTCAAAGGGACCTTAGTCAGAAATAGCCAAACAAGACTGTAGTATCCAGAAAAAAGTTCCAGCACTGTTACAGGAAGGATGATTCAAGGAGGGGTATCTGGGTTTCCTTGAGTGATGGTGGTGATTACTGTCATGTTCTGTACTCAAAATTACAGGCAGGAAGGTGCATATTTGCCTAAAATTGCATGGAATTAAATACTTCTTTCTTCCCCCCCCCCCCCCCCCCCTTTGTATTGTTATCAGTTACCTGGTAACGAGGATTTGATATAATGAATGCACTGAACTAATCAGTTATTTAAACTATTATATTGGAAACACTGTTTTCTGGCAGATGTCCTTTTGCATGAAAACTTTATTTCATTACAGAAATTGGGGGGGCTGATTATTTTTTCTTAATGTATTCTTCTATATGCAGATGTCTAGGGTAATATAACCTTTTTTAAAAGCATGGTTTAATTTTTCTCATTTCATTGTCGGAGATAGGGCGATATAGGTGAAATGAATTTGAGAGGAGGAGACTTTTCCGAGGTGTGCTTATAACTTTTACCACTATCTATGTAAAAATTAAACTACATAATATAACATATATACATAAGTTATACAAAGATACACTACTATAGCAGAAAAAAAACCCCCAAAACGATAAATGTAATAAAAACTTAGTTTTCCATTCAATTTTCTTTTACAAATATCCTTTTCTTTTATATAGCCTCTTTGTTCAGGAAGGTCCGTGGAGAGGAATGGCTAGGCGTCTTATCACTTTATCACTCTGATGACATTCGTTAACAATGTCACCTTTTATTTAAACCTAGAGTTTGCTTTAAGAAATCTATTTTTTGACAATATACTATGTGGCCAAGGCAATTTTTAACATCTATTACTCTTGTGTATTGTGTTTGAAATTGATAGTGCTGAATGTGTTATATTTCTACTATCAGATACTCATTGTGGGAGATAGAAATGTGGTGAAGGCCACTAACATATCATTGAAGAAAAAGAACAGAAATCTGATGGCTTTCCATTGAGGGACAGCTGATCAAAGGGAGGTTAAGTAAGCAGAATATGTTGGATACTATTTTTCCCCACTGGAGAAACGTGTACCAAAGTACTTCAGAGCTCTCCATCAGCCCAATGTTCTGGTATCACTGCTGCAAACAATTTCAGCAGGATGCTGATCAGGAGAAGTGGGGAGAGAGCAGAAAAGAATAAAAGGAGGGGGAAAAAAAAAAAAAAGGGCGGAGGTGGTTGGGATATTGTAGCAAATCTTTTAAAGAAAGTTAGAATTTTTTCATAATAATCAACAAGCTTACATATTCCTTTTGAACACAAATATTTAGCTCTGTATAGATAGCTTTCCATTAATAACAAAGAGCAGGGAAGCAACTGAATATGTGTCAGAATTCTGCCGTGTACTTTAATAAACTTGGAGCTGATTCCCTGAATTTAAACCATAGTCTTGTACTGATGTAGTTTATTTTCTAGTGAGGAAAATCAGCACTACTTCAGCATGTACATCAGTTGTTGCAGAAGCTAAATCAATCAGACAGTCAAGGTGGATCTGCTTAGACCTCCACCTAAAACTGAAGTCCCCAAAGCAGTCTTAAAACACTGACTCAATAGCCTGGTTTATTAGCAAATGAACTAGTAGAGCTCCTCTCTTTGTAATTAGAGAACGCTTGACTGCCAGAGGACACAGTGTCCTGCTGTGACTCCCTCATCTCTTGCCTCACCCTGAAGCCTGTGGCAGCACCTCCCTGGGCTTAGTTGCTCCCCACAGAAATAGCATCTCCTTTTCTCCCAGTCATTCCCTTTTCAAAGGAACAAAGCATGCAAGCCGAGAACAAACCACGAGGGAACCATCTTTCGCACGGACTGATTAATGCTTGTAAAAGCTTCTTAGGAGATAAGTACTATTTTATTAAATTCTCACTCTACTAATATCAGAAGATTTTCTAAGTTAAGTACTCGTCCGCGCAGGTTGAGTATTTACTGCATTCCTCAAATTTTCCTTTTTCTGTAAAATTTGTTTATCTGCTTAGGCTTTTTTTAATGGAAAAACTTTTTGAGAAAAGGGGAAAAAAAGACTAAAACCCTTGAAATACAGCTTTAAATATCAGTTTAACCCTATATTCTACCTCTGGGTTTCAGATCCATCAGTATATAATGAGGCACCACTATGATATATACACAAGCTTGAGACAGGAAAAATAAAAGTAGTACTCAATTAAGGTGCTGCGCTTTTTTTTTTTTTTTTTTTTTTGTCAACAGCTTTAAGATAAAGCCTTCTAAAATCTGGCTACTGAATTCTGTTTTCCATTCATGTTTCTAAAATATATAAAATACAGCTGGGTCTGAAATACACACCCTGAAAATGAGTGGTGATGAGCTTGCCTGGTACTAAGTGAAACCTTGTTTCTGGTGAGTCGATAGGGTATCGCTGACTTCCCCTGGATCACAGAGTGTCAATGGATCTTTTCTTATGACAGCACTGACAGTTTCATGTAACTGAGTTAATTTAAAGTGATGTTGATTTAACTAATTGAAATAAGAGTCCGATAACTGTCTTCAGCCTCTGTGTAAAAACCAACATGAATTCCTGCTGCTGTATACAAATGTTAACAACAACATGTTGAAACAGAAGCTCGACAAATCATTTAAGCATTTACTTTAGCCTGCCCCACTGCAGCAAAACACTTAAGCACATGCCTAAAGGTATAGACATGCTCAAGTGCTTTTCTGATTAATGATGGACTGGAGCCCAAGTGTCTAATTTCAAGATTAACATTGTGTCTTATTGCTAGATTGGAAGAATTACTCATTCCAGTACTACCCAGGGAGATTAACATCACATTTCACTTCCCCTCCTCCATGAATGCTGCTGGTACACATTGGATGGGCTGAGCCCATGGGCTGGAGGAGCTCTGAACTAATGATCCACAAGCAGACTTCCCACCACCTGATGCTCTGAGCTCCTCAAGAGGCAGCCAGAATGACCCCCCAAAATGAAGGTGTATAAACTGTTACTTCATCATTTGGATGAATGAATCCTAAAAATCAGTTTTCAGGAAATGAAAAGAAGGAAATTGTTAAAGTGCTTTAAAATCCTGTCAAAATGTCACTTACGTGCAGAAATGGCGCATGTTCATTTAAAAAAGAGATAAATGCAGAAAAGCACATGGCAATCAGTCCTGAGCTGGAAAAAAAAACAAGGGAAGAAAACAAAGGATAAGAGCACTGTCCTCATTGTGAATCCTCATTTCAGTCTCTAGACGGTCAAAATAACAAGGTCAAGGTCTGAGTTTAAAGAAAAATGCGGCCCCCCACTGCCAAGACACCGGAGACAATGTCAGACTTAATTGTCAGATTACTGTCTAATCAATGGTTTCTCTGATTAGTGACCCACTGACAATACAACCAAATCAATGTGTTTATTCCAAGCGTTAGTCCTGATGCTCCAAAAGAGTGAAAATCAGGAAAAAAATTACAGTATTAAGTAACTCAAATCCCAGGCATACCTATTGAAACTGTCATTTGGCTTGCTTATTTACAGGGTTTGAAAGGTTTATTTGACAACAGAAGGGCTAATAAAAGGAATCCAAGTCATGTTTAATTACATCAGTTTTATTATCTTAATTAATCAGTCCACTGCTGTGCACTCTAATATCATAGTGTTGTATTTTTCCATAATGGAGTACAAAAGATTTCTTTATTTCTCCTTATATAATTTTTGGCCCATATGTGCCATGGCATTCTTCTTGTTGAGTTCACACTCATAGACATGAGGGCAGTGTATTAAATCTTCACAGAACTGCTGTTTAGATGGAGAACAAAAAGGGCCTGAAAACTGAATGGAATAACAAAAAGACAACCGAGTTTGTACTATAATTAATTTTAGATGAAAAGGGAAAATTAGAAAAGGCAATAAAGGATTTAAAGCCCAGAGGTATCTGGGCAGGAATTTGGAAAATATTGTATAACTGTGGAATTGATTATAAAAGTCCATATACCAGTGCTTGATTACAACCAGATATTATATTTTAAAAATGCAAGTTATGACTTAATCTATGCCAAGAGTAGATAGATACGCAGTATCCTCCTGCTAGTTAGATGAATGTGGAAGTGGGAAACTGGATAATACTAATTTCAATTTTAATTTACATTTCAAATGCAAACTGTTTTAATTATGTCTAATTGAAATGATTTATTGCCTAAAGTGGTAAGAAAAAAGGCCTGTAAAGAAATACAATTTCTTAATCTTTGTACTGCACGTTTTTCCTATTCTTCTTTCTTTATTGTCTTGAATGCAGAATGGGAGATACGTCTGTGTCATGCTTTTGCAAACCTAACTTCTCAAGCTGAGCTGGATCATAATATGAAGAGAGAGGAAATACTTTCCATAGCAGAGAACCAATAATGTGAAAAGGTGAACCCTTTAACAGTGAACTGACACCCTTCTTTAAAAATTAGCACAACATATGTACCCAAACTAAGAGTAGGTGTGTCATTCTAAATTATGTACAGTTTAGAAGATACTCTGTAAATTAACTTTACTTATTTAACTGAGAAAACTTCTTTTTGGAGCTGATTTTTTTTGTGGCTGTAGGGAGCGCTGTTGCCATCACCTGTGAATTCTTTCTGTATTTTACAACAAACCCTCACCACAGATGTCCTGGAAGAAGGGACCTACGGATCCACTGTTGCAGAGCAGTGAACTGGCTACAAACCTGCCCTAATTCCAAGTGTCTTCTCATTTCTCCAGCCAAATGAAGCTCTCAATTTTTATTACAGCTTCATTGGATGGATAGGGAGGGATACTCTTGGTAAGGCAGCCTCTAGCTCAGTGGCTAGGACTAGCTGAGATGATGGCTATCAGTATGAAGACAAGCAAACAGAATTAGTGTTCCCCCTTCCCCTGGAGGTATGTCATTGCTGTCACGCAGTAGTAGGGCTTTTGGGGAACGTAGAAATTCTTTCAGAGTACAGTCAGTGTTCAGAAATCACAGAAGGGACCTCTGGACATCATCCGGACCAAGCCTCAGCTCAAAGCTGGGCCTAATTGTATTACTTTTGTGAGAGGCAATCACTTTATTGAACAACCGTATTAGCCCCTGGTTGTCTACCAAGCCTCTGTGTCTCAGCAGTGTGGTGGAGCAGTTCCGAAAGAGCATTCCCAGCTCCCCAAGAGCAGTTTCCCCGCCCTCCTCAAAACATCATTTCCCTAGCTGGCCTGGGAAACTGACTGCCAGGCCCCTGGGACTCAGGGGGATGTTTCTGTGGTCTTCAAAGGGTGTTTGCCTTTACAGAGGCAAAACCCTTTACAGGGTCAAAAGCTGGTGTTGGCTAAACATAATGAGCATTGAACTTTGTTCTATTTGCCCCTTACTGTACATCTGCCTATAAAATAAAAACTATAGATTATTTCTGTAAGAATATCCATTGACTTTAGTGTTGATAAATTTGCTGATTGAAATGTGCTTCAAGAGAGCTACTAAAAATACATTAAAACCCCATAGATACATTTTTTCTCTGTGTTTTTTAATTTATAATAGAGATAATTCCTTGTTTGAGTGGTTTAAAAAGCTAAAGAGGAATTATTTTCTAGGATCATCTATAAGACTTTTCATAAAGGAACGGAGGTGAAAAAGCAGCTGCAGTAGCTTCTTATGCTGTATGTAACTGACGTGAGGGAAAGCAGCCTGCCAGAAACCTTTCACGAGGACTAACTAGCCATATAAATTCCCATGTTTGAGTTGTTGCTTGCAGAGAAGCAAAGTCTGATGTCAAAGTTCTGAAGGCCAAATTAAGACAAAGTTTTTCTAGTTTTCTTTGAAGAGCAAAGCGTTTTGGACTGTCTTTCAGCTCCTGTAACTCAAGTCTCCTTGACAGCCTATTATTTGTTCAGTCATTACATTCTCTTGATTCTTTCTGACAAAGTTATCAAACACCCCACTGGGACCACAGCCAAAGAAGCATTCACCTTTATACAAAGGGCCAAATCCTGATAAAGAACGCACAGCTGGAGTAAATGGACTGTTTGGTCGGAAAATAGAGCTAAATGGAGATTTCTGCTGCACCTTGTCACAGCTGGTGTAAATCCAAGCCACAGGAACTACAGGGTATAGGGAGAAATAAAATACACAGCTCAGCAGTGCAGGTTTCTCCCCATGCTAACGCTCCTGTGTGAATAGCCACAGTAGAACTTAGATTCATTATACAGAGGTGTGCTTTTATTCTCTCTTTATTGGCTCTCTATTGTCTATTCCTCCATTCATAAGCAAGGTGGTATTTCTTTATTTTTATCTTTTTCAGGGCTGCAATGGGAGCAGTAATTAATCCTTATTCAACAGCGGATGCAGTACAGTCAGTCATAGTACCAAAATTTTTTATGCGCTTAGTACTCATTACTTTTGATATGCTTACTGCTTTCTATTTTATTGCAATTACTTGCTCAGCTTTTCACAGTTTTTGTTTTAATGATCTGGGGTCCCATCTTTTGTACGTCTAAAGTGGTTAAGTTTCCAACTGCCTTTCATTCTGCAGTAAATTCAGACCTGTTAAGGTGTATTGAAACAGATGCCACCAGTCTGCATCCTCTTATCAATTTCTGAAGAATTCAGAGTAGCTCCTGGAGATGAACCTGGTGACTTTTGATATCCATCCCATAGCTAGATTTAATGATTGTACGTGCCTTGACATTTCACTGGTATCTACCATGGGTACAGCAATACCCGAAGTACTATACAAACACAACGTAACTCTAGCTGTGATTCCATCCAAGTTTAAGCAGAAGAGTTGTCCCAAAAGAAAACCAAGCTCTTCTGTCTACCTCTGTGTCTTATTTGCTGTAGCACACTTGTACTTCTTAATCAATTGCAGTCCAATCATTACACAGCTGGTCTATAACTGATTTATTTACCTATATGCATATATAAATGCACACATATGTCTGTACATGCATGCATATGTACAAACACATCTTGCAGACCAAGGGACAACCGAAGATGGTGAGTCCCTTAAGAGGCAACTACTGAGTGTGAAGGAGAAGGAAGAAAGAAAATTAATGTAAGTGTGTAGGAATTTATTTTGGTTTACTGGTACATTTGGATCCTTGTTTTACAAGCTCCCATAATAACATGGAAACATTCCCTATGGTTCACACAGAAGTGGTAGTTTTGGTCAGTGCAACTTCTTGGCTTTCCACCACTAAGAGCGAGCTCCATAACTGTCACTTTCCTTTTCATGGGGTAAAATTCCTCTGCCGTACATTTTCAGAAATACGATTCACCTTGTAAAAGGCAACCATCTGTCAGCTCTAGGTTCAGGTACCTGCTTATCACAACTGCTAGTTATTTTCTCCAAGTACAGGAGTGCAGGCAGATAAGGAGGAGTGTCAGCGTACTGCAAATATGCCATCATCTTCTGCCGTGACAGACAAACTGGAAACACATGCTCTTTTAACCTGAAGGGAGCATTACATTGGCCATTAGGAAGATAGGTTTTTAAATTGAAGGATTACTGTTGATTACTGATTACTTTGTGAACAAGATGATTTAATGAATTTTAATTTCCCGTAACTAATTCATTCTTTGTGATCCAGAAGTCAATTTGGAACAGTGCAACAGGTGATGTTAATAAATACCTGAAGCATCTTCTATCTCTATAAAATCCATCTAAATCAAGAGATATGTTTTTCTTTTTTTTGTCTTTCCTGACACTTCATCCCTAAAGTACTTTGCAAAATAAGGTAATACAGTTACAGAAATAAAATAGCAGGAGATGGAGATAAATTGAAATACAGAATAAACAATGGATGAAATGTGTATTTTTCTTTCTGTGTCATGTTCCAAGGTGCTGTCAAATATTGCAGCTTTGCCAATGAAGTTCCCTTGTCCATGCTGGGATTTAAGACAGCAAGAGGTGCAGTTCATCTGAGAGCACAAGTGTTCGCTGATATTTTGACAGCTTCTGCTTCTTTGCACATCAGTTGGGGTTCTCTATTCAGTAAGAAATAATAGAAGTGAGCTGTGGGTGTCATAGCTAAAGCGAAGATCAGCTCATAGGACTTTCTAGAGCCAGCACACAGAATGGCCAGGAAGGCCTCCCCTCTTTACCTATATTGCTTTAAAACTCTGTGTGTTGCACAGTACAGACTTATACACATAGCTTTTTTTTTTTTTTTTTTTTTTTTTTTGGTAGGCAAGAACAACCATTTCTTCACCTACAATTTGGTCTTTTTATCTGATGCAGGAACGTTTCCTTGCATACAACAAACACTGATTCCTTTTCAATGCTCATCAGCTCAAACCTGGTGGGATTTCTGTGCACAGGTGAAGTGATACGGGAAGGATACTGCTATGTTCATGCTGCTACTGGCAAATCTCACCTTGAATCAAGCTAAGCAATTTCTCAAGGCCTTTGCCTTTTCACAAGTGACAACTTCCAGCCAAGAGTTCAGTAGCAAAGTAAGAACAAGAAAGCACCAAAAGCAGAAATGTAAAAACATTGGCTGTTTATGATTCACTTTTATAAGTCCTCCTTTCTAAGACTCATTTCTAGGACCTTATGTGCTCTACTCTTCTCTGCATAAAATCAGTTATTTCATGTTTTCTAGGTCAATTCAGATATTTTTATTGATTATATCTGTGACCTATTAACAATGATGCTATTTGCAGAAATCAAAGTGGAACATGTGCAAATAAAACTAATCTTTTTAAATAAAGTATTTCCAAAGAAAAAGGTGCATGCTGTTCCATTTATTGAAGATTTATTTTTAATGCAGCTCACTGGTATTTATTTGAATTAGAATGATGTGGCAAAAATCTAGATAAAATGTGAAATATGATAACTATTATAGTCCTTATTAATATTTCATTTTTAAACATGTAGCTCCAGTCACAAAAAACAACAAAAAATATAATTCTCTCATTCAGCTCTCACAGCTTGTATTATTTTCATGAAAACTAGATTCTCATTATATTTGCTGGTTTTAATCAGTAATATGATTTCCCTCTCTGTGCCAGTTTGTTAAAAATGAGGCATTTCCTGCAGAACTCTCTGTTACAATGTTTTAGAATCAAAACCCCTTACCTTAATTTCATAGAGAATGATCACTCAAACATCCCCAGAAATAGTTTAGCAAAAGTCTGTCTTTTTATATGTCAGTATTGGTGAGAGATGACTTTTCCACACCAACTCTATACCTCAATGTGTAACCTAACATTTGAACAGAATGGTATCAAAAATGTGTGTAATAAGAAAAACAAGCAAAGGCACCTATAGGAAGAATGTGCTCAGGGACAAAGGTTTGTTTAAGGACTAGACTGAAATTCTTTCTCCTGAACATTGTTGAAGTATTGTTGTACCATTAAAATCAGGTGCAAACTATGTCATTTTGTGGTCTTTAAGCACATGTCAAACTCCTACCCAGGGAACATGTGTTAAAAATGTACTGTGGACAAGTGAAAGACAATATTAAATAATGCAAAATGAAACAGAATTTTAGAAAATATGTTAAAATACTTGCCTAAATTATCTGCAAATGTTTGTGTCATAGGTCATAGCATACATGTTCCCATCTTCAGGAGGAGGCTCCTCCACCAGAACTGAGAACCAGACAAAAGGTTTGCGAGTAGCAAGAGGCGTTACCTGCACCCCGGGGCTGTACCAGGGCTATCAAGGAGGTGCAATCTTCCATCCTAGCTTTCCCAGGGGGGAATTGGTTTTGTTCTGATGTGCTTTTGTTTGTCACTGGCCACTAAGAGATGCATCTTTCCTCCCTATGTCCAGGGACACAATGAGCAGTGATATGTTACAGTGTCCGTTTATCAAGCTGATCTCATGAATTTGCCTAAGCCCCTTTTTCATTCTGAGGACATTTCTCTGCCTCCACAGCAAATCTGTGTGGCAAAGGAGTCCAGAAATTTGCTATCGACTCTACCTTCCCTTATGTGTTTTAAAATAGTTTCTGCTGATTTGCCTGAATGCCCTCTCATTCTCAGATTGTGGGATTTAGTGAATTACAGTTCTGAAAGGACACTATCCACTGCCTTCCTGATTTTGTAATCTCTAATGTATAATATCCCAACTTCAAAATAGGCGCAAAGGCTCTTCAGTAGATATTGATACTCCTGTTTATTTCTGGCAGATGTAAAGTAGCTCACCTGAATAACTACTGCATTTCCAAGAGAGCTCTGTATACACCAAGTACTCTTGAAAATCTAGGCCTAATTATGAATTTTATGCATTTAGAAATTTAGTAGTGACCAGCTCAGAGAATATACCTTTTAACAGTAATGAAGAGAGTAATACAGATTGTATCTAAAAGTGGGAAAGTAGTGTGGACATGCCAGTTTCCCAAAGTACAGAATCAGTATTTGCCAACTATTTTGTTTCAGATGTTAGTATCTCCTAAAGACAGAATAAAAAACTTAGTAATAGATGATCACTTTAGTGGCTGCTGGGAAATCAAAGCCATTTTATGGCAACTGCTATAGCTGCTCCAATACACTTTAATCTCTACTGAACCGAAATACAGCTGGTACTTCAGAGCAAACAAAAGAGGCTTATGGAGGACCAAGGATCAAATTTCTTGCTGTTCTGCATCTTGTGTCTTCATTTACCATTGTGAAAAGATGAATAAATCAGCTGCTTTTCAGATCTGATTGTACTATATGCCCACTTTACAAAAAGATGAAAGATGACAAAGGTAGGAAGACAATGGGGAATATGCCCACAGGGATTTATGTTTGTACTGTTATGCATTTGTTTTTTGAGCACTCATGATTTTATCTTTGGACAGAAGGATGCTTAGGGAAAACACTTCATGCACAGTGTAAGGGAAACCAATACATTATTTAACAATTCTTCGTTGGCATGTGCTGATTCTTGTTTGCAAAAATATGCCATATACTGGGAAAGCAAATAATTTAGGACAGTTATCCTGTTCCCATATACACATATATCATACAAAATAGGAAATCTGTGTTTGCTGTCATTGTCAGTAAAAATCAATAAATGAAATTTTCAGTGATGTGTAGAGACAATGTGGCAGAAAACTAAACAGAGATGCAAACACTGAAGTAAGAAAGTTTTGCAGTGTGTATCGTGGTGGTCAGTAGATTGATAGATAAGTAATAGTACAGACACCACTGGACCCTTATCCTGAATTTTTCAAAAGTGCTATATTTGAATGTGTACCTTACGTGTTTATGGGAGAAAAAAGTCTATATTAACTATACCATTCTGGGTTTCTATAACAAATGACAGAATGTTCAAACTCCCTATATTGCTGATATGTTAGTTGCTAGAAGCCGATATTACCATCTCAGCTGCTGCAAATTTAAGTTATTAAATGTCATCCTTACACTGGTACACAAAACAAAATATGACAGACATGTAAGTGTCAAACAGGATTTGTGTAGTCTATTGGTAATCTGTTCTGAGGTATAACAGTGTGTTTCACTTGTAGCTGTGAGTCACACTGTAAGCCAGATTGTAAAACACCAGCATTTAAATACATTCTAGGTTTCAGAGGGTTGTTGTGGTTCATAATATTTATGATTCAATACACTCAGTGCCTTTGTACTCCAAGACGACTGCTAGTTGCTATGAGATGAGACAAATTTTCAAAATCCTGCTCACAGATTCATAAGCTCCTATTGACCATGCAGTGCTTCCCCCCCTTCTCCTGGGCAAGTTTGTCTGGGCATCAAGTGTGCACAAAGAGGCTCTGCAAGCAGGAACGTACAAGTGTAAATTTACTGTTTACTGGCCAATGCACTCAGAAAACAGCTAGGCTCTAACCAGCTGGAAAGGCTGCTCTCTTCTGTCAACACCAGCACGCTAGTTATCACCTGGGACATAACCAATGGACAGCTCAATCTGACAATCCAACAGCTCTTGACTCACTGCCCTTTTTTACCTTTAGGATTTTATATCTTTGCATGTTTTCTTCCTCTTGAATCCTTGAATGACCAACGATCCAGTCTCAAAAAGCTAAGCCTCCTCATAATTTTACCTTTCTTAGTCCTCCGTGATCTTCACTGCAGCTCTTTCACAACCTAGAGATTTTCTTAGGCATCTTTGCCAGGATCCCAGCTGTATGAGAGAGCGTGGTGGGGCTGGACAAACAGGGAGGGCAGGGGAGTTATTTCATAAGGAAAGAAAGAGCTGTTACAGTTCGGGTTGTTGTATGGTGTTCAGATACTGCAAAGAGCTCCTCCGCAAGGTCAGCTTTACAGGTTAGGGGCATTGCAGAGGCAGGGATTCACAGGCGGTGCTTTTTCTCATGTCCAGCTGAGTGTTTAATATAGCAGTGCCTAGGCTTAAAATTTCCAAGCTAATGGCAGAATTGATTGACCCTCATGCTTTCATATTGGACTGGGAAAAGTGAACATTTTAAAGGAGAAAAGATGCTTTCATTTTTAGATTAACAGATGACATTTCCAGTGCTTTTAATGGAGGAATAGTAGCAGAACTAGCAAAATCTTTCAAACCAGCAGAGCTGTATGTTGATGATACCGCATCATGTTTTTCTGGAAGGTGTATTTTGGTGTGGTGAATTTAAAGACTTTTAAATTAATGTATATATTGTTAAATATATTAAAGACTTAAAACATATGCTTACAATTAAAGATAAGCATGCTTAATTTACCTAATAAATGAAACAATACGAATCAGCCTGCCAACAGTCCCTGATTTACTTTTTTTTTTTTTTCTTCAGAAAAATCTTCTCTTCAATCAGATTGTAAAGATACTAAATTCCTTCTCCCTACAAACGAAGACAATGTAGACCTTTGAGAGGGCTGGTACAGCCTTCCTCCCCACAGCCAGTGTTTCCATTCTGTACTGCAGTGGGGATTTCTTAGCAGAATGGGAAGTGAACTTCAAGTGAAGATTCAAATGTGAGTAATATTCTCAAGTCATTGAGGAAACATTCAAACTGTAGTTTGCTTAAATAAACTAGATGGTTGCACTTTTTGAACTGTATTCATCTCCGTCGTGCTCGGTGGCTAAAGTATCCATGGAGTAATGTCTCCTTAATAATTTGCTTCAAGATAACAAATATTCCACTTCGCAGTGTAAAACAGAAATAAAATAAAAGAAATATGTGATTTTGAGGTCACAGTTGTCAAACTGAAAAACGTCTGACATATTTGTTGGGTAGCAGGAACGATGGAAAGAGGGTACAGATCTCTTGCCAAGAAGAAAAGATAATGAATAGTGAAACATAGTGATGATTGTCACTCAAGTAGTTTTCAATAATGAGATTCAGCCTGTGTGTTCCTAGCAACAGATGCTCTCAAAGCCCCTGTCACGAATGACCTTTAAGCACAGTATTTGTTGCAAAGAACCACAATATTAACTGTCTCTTCACAGATTTTCTTGCTTCAAATCTTCCCCCTCTCCACCCCCCACCCCCAAGCATTGTAAGAAAATAAACAGGATGTAGCATGAGAAAAGGTTTGCTGTTATTGTGGAATACAAGCACTATTGTTTGTCCCATTATCTGGAGAAAAAAGGCTAAGCAAAACATTAGGGGCAGCTATGTAGCAGGTATGGCTTTAAAGGTTTTCTGACATTAGCATAGTTCAGCCATTTAAGTACAAGTGAAAAGGGTTCCTGTTTAACCCTTAAAGCTAAAGATTCTTTCCCGTTGCAACAAAGCCAACAGAATAGATGAAAAATACTATGGATATAACAGATTTTTTTTTTTTCTCTGCCAGACCTCTATCTAGAAATTCAAGATAATTAACACAGGAACAGAGAAAGGCTCTTTCTGATCATCCTTTTCCTACCCACACACTCCTCCTTCTTAGAGAGGGGAAGGTGCCAGAAAATAAGGAGAGAGGAAGTCACATCAAATTCAAAGTCTGTTCCTAAGTTTCTGGTCCACACAAACACTATCACAGGCTAAACTGAGGCCCGAACATCCTTAATTTTCTGATTTCAAATTCAGATACAAGTTTAACGTGCTGACTGCTGCTGTGACATACCTTGCAGAGAGAAAAGAGGGCAAAGCGCCGTGGTGGTCGTGCTGTCTGAGTTAAAGGAACTCCTTGAGTTCGGTGTGGTGTCTGCTCTGCCCAGAAATCCCAAGTCAGGTTTGCAGCTTGACCTCCCCCTGTCCACAGTGCCTGGACTGAGACCCCTTGGGGACACACAGGGCTGAGCCACTGCTGACCACCCATGGGAATCCCAGCACCGGTCACCCACAGGAGTGAGTCCCACCGCTCTGGTCACCTTTGGGACACCCACCACCAGTCACGGAGGGGCATCCCTGCGCTGTGCAGCCTCCTCCTACCCTTCAGCTCCTACCAAGAGCTGGGCCCTGCACCCAACAGCTCCCTCTCGCAAGCACCAGCAACCCCCAGAGTGTGAAACCAGTACCTGTCATCTCACAGAGGAAATGCTGGAGGAGTATAAGGAAAAGGAGGAGGAGGAAGAATAACCCAATTTGAGTTTTCTTCATGTGGTGTAGCCCCCTGTGTATATGGGAAGTGACAAATGACAGTCTCTCTCCCTCCCTGCTAAGACTTCATTTAAATGGATACCGACACTCCTGGTCCTGTTTCTGCTCTTTCCCCACCCTAAAAAATAATGAAGTAAATGAAATAAATTTACTTAAATAACTGTACTTCATTTTATAGCAAGATTTTTTTTAATCTTATGAGCTTCCATATATCTTAGACAAACGAAATTTCCAGACTCATTCACATGAGCTGTCCTGCTGATTTTTTCCTTTCTTCATACTACTAAGGATCTAGGTTGAGAGCATTGTAGAATAAAGCTATAGTATTTATGCTGATTTTCAACTATGTAATTTCCGTTTCTTTTTCCCCCTAAGAAAACTTCCCCATAAAATACAATCAAACTTCAGAATTATTTTCACCTCCTTCCCAATATTTCTCCTTCCTTCATGTGCCCTGAAGAACATCATGAACTTCTGTGGATTTGTCTAGAATTAATTGCATATATCACAGACACAATCTCTGCACTGGATAAAGTCTGCTAGCTAGGAGTACTACCTTTTTTTAACTGCATTTGTTTATCCTGAGTAGTTACTGTCATGTATATAATCATACTCTGTTGCCAGAGCTAGTATTCCGTAAATTACAAAACTCTAATTGGAGATAAACCACTGTGTTGTATATGAAAATGAAAATAATAGTGCTATCAAGGAAACAGTGAAGGGACAGACCAGACAGATAACCGAATGAAAAAAATTCTCCAACAACCCCTTTTAATCTCTCCACCTGCTTTTCTCTGGGTAGTGGCCAAATGGAAAAATGAAACAAGCTTTATGATTTATTATTTCGGATTCTTGTATAGGGGCTGTAGAAGTAACAGGAATATTTATTAATGTTTGCAAAGAGTGTAATTTATTATTGATTTTTTTTTTCTCAACCTTGTTTAGCTACTGGCATTTGGAGACTATGAAAATGTAAGGAATATTTATAATATTTATTACTTCAACAGCTACAACTGCAACATTCTTTTGGTGTATATAGTCTACTGAATTAGTTCTTTCTTCTGTTTGGCTGTAATTGGAATTTATGTTCTTGTTGTGAAACCTCACATATTCTCTTTTTATCAACAGCAACTCAGATTAATACTACAAAACCTCAGATACTTTGTGCAAAGATCCATGCTTGACAAATTAATCAAGAAAAGGGTTTCCTGTTATTAGTGTTGTGTATTTTGAACAGGCATTAGCTAAACATACTTTGTATTTACATATCTGAAATGAAGCGCCAAAGGATAAAGTAATGAAATTTATTTCAGTAGCTAAAATTATCAAGAAAGTAGGAAATAATTTAAAAAGAACATGTATCAAACTCCTTGGAAATAGTAATTTATAAAATAATGCAGATAGGCAGGATGTCTCAAGGTAACAGCATTGAAAAAAAGAGAAAGAAGGAAGAGAACGAACACCTTCACCAAGGTGGATCCCTAACACAGGATCACATGCACCATGTCAGAGGGTAAATGCTCTGCCCAGGGAGAGCCAGGCAGGACGGTCCGGGCCCTGCCACCGGCAGCCTGCACTGGTGACGCTGTCAACATGTTTACACTCTCAGGACAAGCCAGGCCATCGACAGCCTGGTGCTTGCAGGGACACCTAAGACAGCCAATAGAAGATGGCAAATATAAAAAAAATAGTGGTGGTGTTTTTTTTCTTTTTTGTTTTTTTCTTTTTCCTCTCTGGTCTTAGCTCTGAAGCCCTGAGCCTATGGAAGGTCCCTTCTTTGCACCAGGGAGGACCTTCTGCATTTATGTTTTTGAGTTTCCCCTTTACATATCATTAATCAGTTTATTGCTTTCTCTTAACTTTTGGGTGTTAATAAATTGAAGACCATTCTGCAGGTATGGGAACAATGGAAGAAACAGAAAATGTGTTTAACAGAAAGAATCAAGGTGCTTGAGTGGGTTTGTTAAAGAGTGTGTTACAGAATTATGTTCTTGACAGTGAGGTTACTAACCACAATGGGATTTTCCCTCAATGTTCATTTTAAAAAGTGTTTTCCATAGAAGCCTTTACCTGAAAGAAGGAAAACATAGTTCAGGAAAGTTCTACATCCTGTGTGATAGAGGATCATCATAACTGCTTTATATTTTTTGTCCTTTATATATTATGAATAACCATAATGTTTGAATCCTTCATTTCCCTCACGGTTTGGCAATGGACAGGATGTGCACATTTGCCCTTGGGTTTGTTATTTCATACTTCTGCCTGCCATTTGCATGTATATTTTAATTTTATTTGCTCGTGTCAGTTCTTTACGCAGGAAACAAGTCTATTTGAAGGAATGCAAAATGGTGGCCTGGACAATTCTAAAGTGAACTGTGTCGTGATACCAGTTAAATAATGCATGAATGGATGTGTGCTAGCCATAATTCACTGCTAATGCTATTTATTTCTTTATCATCTGTCAGTTCCCTTTCCTGTCAGGATATCAAATGGCTACAAAGTGCAGCATGCTGTTTTCCTTATCTTTGAGCTAAATGTTCCATTATATCACATTTTAGGCTTTTAAGATCGCATAATGAAGCACACATAAAATCTAAAGTGATCTTGAGTAGTATATCCATGATGCAATAAGTTAAAAAGTGATATAGCACCAGGATTGAGTGTTATGCTGCTGCTATATCTGGTTGGTTAAAGGAGCATGACTTAAATCATTTGGTCATTAGGAGAGCAGATACTTTGCTGTTGGTTCACTATACGATTTCAGGGAGATTTATATACATCCATAGACATCTAGAGTTCAAGGAACTTAATTGGGCTGAGATAAGTGTCTTTGCAACTCTGGGATTCACGGCTAGAAACTGTTTTCTGGCTTAAGCCACCGTGTGTGCTTGCTCTAAATCCTTTGGGCTTAACCTTTGAATTTTTACAGCACGAGAAGGTTAATCTCTTTCTCTTACAATATTCTTCCTTAAATGGGAAATGCCACATTGAAGATGTGGCATACTTTTAATCACATTGTTCCCTTGGATTTCAGCATCAGATCTGAAACTCTACAGATTTTGAATCAGAATGGCTCATGTGGCATTAGTGTAGCTATGAAAGAACCTCCTTTTCTTTTGCGGAACAAGTGGAGTAAGAGATGGATTCACTAAGATGCCTCCCAGAAACATGTATTTGTCTTGCAAGGTCTATATCCTATTTTTTATATTTTGTATTTCAACTAACAATGACATGTCTATTATATCATTGTTCTTAAAATAAACAATCTAATAATAAGTGTTCCTCCACAGTATGCCACCAAACAGATGCTTGAAAGAACAGCAGCGATTCAAATAAAAGCAAAATAGAAAACTTAAAAGGTCACATCACTTCCTGATATTTTAGGTGTCAAAATTCAACTGAGCATAAATATTAAAACTTAAATGTGTCAGCTGTTACAAAAACTCCCAGAACCTGCAAAAATATCTGAGTCGCTTAACCATTTCTGACTGTGCAATGAACTACAGTATGCATCAAAAAAATGTACTGAAAATCATTAGTACGTTTGAGTTGAAGTTTGTATAGGGTATACAGATTAGTTCTGACAAAAACTCAGTGATTAAAAATAAAAATCTCATTTAAAAAGAGACTTTAAAAAACCATATTGCTGTTTACAAATCCTAAAGCTACTACTGTTTACCACACAGGTACATGCAGGCATGGCAGCTGGCGTGTGGGACTCCAGTTCCAGTTTGGGCCTCTGAGGTACCACCATAATTTTCAGTGGAAGATTCACTTCTTTTGCTCTGCCTCCTCTAAATCCACAAAATCTGCTTTTAGCTTATGGTCCACCCTAAACCAACACAACCTTTCTCTTCCTGCTGTGCTGACCTCTCAGCAGGATTAACGAGCTAAATTGCAGCAGCAGAGCAGACTCAGGGGCACTATATCTTACTGCCTCATGTAGGCTCACCCCTTTGCATGTTGGCTTTATGATCTAGTTAATAAAATATTTAAACACCTCATTTTTATGCCCATAGGAAGCATGATTTTAATCACAGGCGTAAAGTGTTACTTGGACAGAACAAAACAGAGAGAGCTGAGTGGGTTCAGGTTCAGACTGTCTTTCCCACCTTTTCTCCAGGGGCTGGCTGGAGGGCAGGACAGGCAGCTGCACACCACCAGCAGCCACCTGGGATTTGTCCTGCACTAGACCGGTACGGACGCCTGAGACTGAGCTTCTGCAGACAGTGTTCAAGGTGTTAACAACCCGAGGAGCTGCTTTCCCAAACAAGACCAGTGATGCTGGGCACGGGGCATTGCACCGGCTTCTTGACTCTGTTTTTTCACACACACAGAAATACTCTGATTATTTCCCCTCTGCTAGTCCTAACACTGTTGAAAGCCATCTTACGTCATGGTTGAATTAGTCTCCATTCACTGTTTTAGATTTTTATTTCTTGTTTGGAAGTATAGCCCACTTAGTCTCAAGGTAGCAGAGGCTTGCAGTATCCTGATAAAGAGAACCTCAGAAAATACAGAACATAGGGACAGCTGGGATAGAATACTTGCTAGGTTTGCACTTGAAAAAAAAAACACAGTTTCTGAAGAGGGGGCAAATATAAATGACAGTAGACTACCTCAAGACACCAAGCTCATTCTCAACTCCTTTCCTGTTACAAAAGACTATACAGCTACAGGATCAAAAACTAAACCCAGTGATCAGAAGCAGGAGCAACTCCATCTCCCTGTTGCACTGACCAGGTGGGGGCTGCGAATTCGCCACAGCCTCCAGGCATCGCCTGTGCCTGAAGCAGGCTCTGCTCTGAGATGAGCAGGCTGGGGAACTCAGAGTACCGAAATTTTAGCTTTAATGTACACAGATATAATCGCAGACCATTTACATGAGTACCATTTGAGCTAATCCATTAGCCTTGCCCAAATTAGCCTAGCTGTTTATAAGATATTAAATGCACTACAAAGCCTAACATGTTTGTTATGCTCTATAATCAGAGCACCTGTTTAAAAGCCCACTGCAGCTGTACTTCCAGAAGATTACAGGCCATTAGGCAAGTTATGCAGTACCTTATTTTTATAACCTAATCTCTCTTACTCTTTCACATTTGAATTTTAAAACCACAAAAATTAAATTCTTCCCCCTCCATACACCTTCCCCAAGTTCTTTAGTGATTGAGATGAGGAGAGTAATATTAATATTTATACAACGCTCGGATCTAGCTTTCAGTTGCTATGGTAAAATACCGTCATAAAATATTTCATTAACTTTTAATCCTATTTAACACCATTCCTCCCTCTTGAGACCTTACTGAAACTTGGATACTCGTGGGACAAAATTTTGATGAGAGATTCTAAAATATTTGGGGGTTTTCTTGAATTATTAGAAAACTGAACAGAAGACGACCTCCAATTGGATGGAGTTTCCAAAATCTAAGTTTACAGTGCCATTCTAGCACACACCAAGCAATGCTTAGCTATTGGAAGGATCACAGGAGAGATTAGCACTCCACTGGGGCAGCAGCAGGAGGGCAAGGGGGGTGTCCTGATGTCTCTGAAAGTCCTCCTTGTGCTGCTACTCAGGGAACAACCCTCACTCCAGCTGTTGATTCTTCTCAAGAACTTTAAAAAGACAATGTTTCATAGGGAGAGTTATTATAACTTTCATTTAGCCCCAGCAGTATTTTCCTTACACTTAAACAAAACTCTATATCAAGTAGATTATTAGAGGATAGTTAAAATAATTCAGGGCTGCTAGAGATAGTCTAATTGCTTCCAACTGAGGATGGCCCATGAGAGAACAGAAGAGGCACATTGCCCTTACTGACATGGGATAAGATTATGATGCACACGGTGACATGTCACTGAAACAGCTTCTCCCAGCTCAGATGCTGCTTTTTTAAAAAGATTTATATAAATTACAGCCATAGTGGCAGGTTAAGATTCTTTTGTTACCAGAGTTGCAATCCATTTCTGCAACTGATGCAAGTCATCTTAAAGTACTGTCATGGAGTACCTCTTTGTGAAGAAAAACACTACAATCACAGAAGAACATTGCAATCCGAGTTATAAATAATGCCATAATAAGTACTGTAAAGTACAAGCCCGGTCAGGGCTATTTGTGCGATCCCTCTCAGGCAGAGGGGTCATGATGAGGCAGGTTATATTACCTTAGTATTCTCAGACTAAGGGACCAGTGTGCAGTTGGTGCTCTCTCTTTTGCAATAGCTCTCTAGGTAAATGCCCACAATTGCAGACAGTAACCAACTCTATAAGGCATCAAAAAGAAACAGTCACCCCTAAAACAGTGGGAGTTTTTAAAAGTATGTCTCTACACTTCCATTCTCCCTGAAAGTCTGAAGAACTACCCATATCTAGTGCTTCTCAGGTAGCAGCGTGCCCATTTGTGATGCTTTGGTTCGGAGTTACGTAGGATTTCCCGATAACTGAGCTCAAAGGCAATCTCCAAATCACCAGAAAATATTTATTCGCTTAACTCCTTTCAGAAATCTGGTGATCTGGACCAAAGTTCATAAATAATTACATTATTACTAACATCTTTCATTTGTTTTATTGTGGTTTTATTTCTATTTTAAAATGAAAAATGAAGGCAAACTAGATTCCCTGGGGTTTTTTTCTCTGTTTCAAGGCCTAAAAGGTATTACATTGTTATCTAGAGGCCTTTCTCAGGTCTAATTATTCCTGTACATTCATTGCAGTGTTGATCCTTGTAGCCAGACTTCCAAAACCACAAAGGCCAATCCCTCTCTTGTATGTGTCCAGATGATGCTTCTCTGTTTTAATTCAGTGATTATCTGCATCAACACAGATGTCTATCGATCCGTTGATATATGTCTATCTACTAAAAAATGTTTTAATATGTGCTGCTGGAATTGGCTATGTTATTGTTTTTGTGCTAGCGATGAAGGTTTAAATTTTGGGTTTGATAGGAAAGGGGAGTTATAAGAGTCATCAATTTTATAACCTTGAGTACTAATCTCTACTCTCACAGACCACACATTAGGTATCTCCTACTTTCCGTTATCTATCACATACATTATAATCAGTGAAGAGGCAGCCATTTTAAAAGAGTGTCTGGAGTAAACTTTCCTAAGAAAACTAAGGAGAGGGTATACTTTTAATTCCTTCCTTACTGTGTTTTCAGGAAAACATATGTAAACAAAAGCTTATCATTAGCTCTATTGCTTATTTTTGATATTTGCTGTAGTCTTTCTGTTATGCAAATTTCTGCTGAGTGAGACAGTCTACAAATAATCCAATTACAAGACATTATCTATTTATTATGTCAGAATTTAGATTTATTATGCCCTCCTTGGCAACTGCTTCAATACTATGTAAATAGAAACAGCAACCAAACCCAAACTCAATCACTCCAGTTTTTTTTAGACAACAGAAAGATCATGAAGTGATAATAGAAGATATAATATAAATGCACAGCACAACTACAATAATAATTAAGAGAATTATTTGTCAATATAAGAGTGAAAATAGCATCACTGCTTTATTGCTGTTGTATGTAAGGCACAGGAGAGCCCAGAGTTCATGAGGAAAATTAGGTTTCCATGTCTCATTCGAAGATTTTGGTGGCTTTGTGCCATCTTTCCTAGGTCAGGGGATGGAAGGAGCAAACAAGAACTTGCATAATGCAGGATGGCTTCAGGTGTTGTAGGTCTTCATTTTTGCACTTATTTTATGAGCCCTCTCCTAGCACATATCACTGATTGCAGCATACTGGGATTGACCTTAAATCCCCTCCTTAGAAAGAACACCATATTCTTTCCTCACACATCATCACACAATGAACTTCACTGCAACTTACCTATTCAGACAAGAAATATCTAAATATCTGACAAAAGATCAATTTCACATGTAGCTGATATCTTTTAGCTGGATATGCCCCCAACTTGAGGCACAGTGCTACGCTGAAGATAGGCTGCCTTGCAGTGCTCTTCCCAGACATTACATTAATTTCCAAAGTACCAAATTTCACTTATTCCTAATTTTCAAATCACTCAGTGATTAAAAGTGAAGAAAAATAAATAATCACATCAGAATAAGATGATCAAAACTGGACTTGCTCGCAAAAGCTTTGTTTTGGTTGTTGTTATGCAACTGCTCCTCCCTCCAGCTAAACCCTGTGAGGGTGGGCAGCCATCAGCCCTGATGAGCAGGTCACTACCTGCTTCCCCTTTAAAGGGGTTCGGGCGCCCAGGGTTGTTGGGGTCAGTGTGTAAAAATGGCCTGATCTGCAGAGGGTCCACACTGAAGCATTAAGTTTTGGTTGTACTTTGTTTTGCCTTTGCTCTGTGGAGGATCCCTAAAGAACATGCCTGTCCCCATAGGGTTGGGTGGTATGCTGGGAAAAAGGGAGTGGTTCAGCTCAAGGAGCTCCTGAAGAGACGCGTACTCCAGTCCTTCCATCAGGAACATTTTAATCTTTTTTTCTCTCTCACTGTTGCAGCAATAGCATAATTGGTTTGGTAGGTCATACATGAGTCCAGCTTCTGTGAAAATGTTCAACCAAAATCCAGGGGAGGTTGTCTAGTTTTTTAAAAAGGTTCTGTGAGTTTGTTATTCTTATCAATACTATTGTTTACATAAAGCTTGCTGTTATGCTTCTAATACAGTTTATACACCATTAAAATAGCAATCATAAAAACTCAGTTTATCTCCATCACCCTCTTTTCATAAGACTTGTGTTGCTCATTAAAAGGCTATCTTTGTACTCCTCTGCTCAGCTCTCTGAACCAATGTCAGGCATGATGAATACATAAGCTATGTAATTTTATGTAAAATGGCAATAAGCCGCAGTGCTGGTTTTCAGTCAGATTCCCAGAATGCACAGTGCACACAGTATTGCCTGGATCCTGTTCCACAGCATCTATTGCATAGCTTAAGATCATACTTGTTTTATTTTTGGTGTCCTGTTTAGAAGTTAGGTCATCTCAGTGCTTACTGGAGAGTCCTTCCTCACTGGGAAGGTCAGCCTGGCATACGTTATGTGGCCATCTTTAAAATACCCGTGTTGTGTCAAGTCACAAGAAATGTAAGTAGGAAATTGAAATCTTGACAAGCTTAATGGTCATCTGAAGCTACTGTGATTTATTAGTTTGTCCCCTGAAATAAAAGTTTTAAGATGATTGTACTATTCAATAACAGACCAAGTGACATAATCTGTCTCAAATTTACTCAAGTGGCAGTCAGAGCATGACCTTCCTAAGACCCTGTATACGTGCTGTCTCCTGAGTGCTGGTGGAGAAGAGCTTTGGACCAATGCTTTCTGGTCTCAGGAGGAAACGCAAGGCAATACCTGTCTACACAGCACAAGCTTGAGCCAGTGCATAGCTTTCTGGTGAGGGACCTCTGTGTAATTATAGGCTCAGTAAATACTAAGTAGTATTGATATAAAGGAAAAGGGGGGGGGTGGGGGGGTGTGCCAGTAAAGAAAGAAAAAGCAAATATAAATACTTGAAAACTGTAATTCTATCTTATTCCAGAGCTATCTGTAAGTGGATCTTAATTTGTTATTACTTTTATTTGAATTATTTTATTTTAGCCTACAGAAAGAGTGCAGGGATTATTGCATATTGTGTTCGTGATTTGCAATTTGGCAATTGCTTTGTGAACGTAGCTAAGTGGTATTTCTCTTCTTTGACTGGATGAGTCCCTAATTAGAAGTTTTCAGGAAATACTTGTGAACACTTCATGTGTGTTGCATATTCATCAGAAAATTTGCCTCTATATGTTTGCATGAGTATTCATTATGTTATCTTTAAGTACAGATAGTTCAGAAGTAACTGATTGATTGATTATTCAGTTAAAGATAAAATTCATCAAAGGGGATACGGATTCACTTATTCACCAGGTATTTCCATACATTTATCAAATCAGATCAAATGTACTAGACATGCCACTTACACCTGTGTATTTCATGTTTACGTCCCAGCAGATGGGCTGATTTCAGTGTGTCCTTTGCAACATCACTAAGCGTTCTAGTAAATTCAACTTCAGAGTTGTTTCCTAAAATTCAACTTTCTCTATTCTGATTTTATTTCATTAGTTTTCATGTATGACAGCAAGTAATTATTATTCCCTGCATTAACATTCTTTAACTATTTTGTGGGTTGTTGTCATGTTTTTGCTTGGTAATTGCTTTATTTAATCTTTTTTTTGGTGAACTGCACGCTGTGGTTCTTTTTCACTGTGTTTTTCTTTTTAAAATATTTTTGTTGAACTCCATTTTGTAACTTTCTGGAAATATTCTAATATGAAAACAGGATTTCACCATGGCATTTCTATATCCTCGCTTTTTCTCTTCTGTACCTTGAAAGGTGTCTAAAGCACCTTTTGTTTTTTTCTGACTATATCATTAATTCATGTCTGCATATATTATTCCTTTATGTCTTTCAATATCACATCCTGGATTTTCATCTTTCAGTTGTTTTCCTGTCATGGTTTGTTTGCATTCTCTGATGCTCTTCCTTTAATTATTTTCTGAAAATTTTAATCTCAGGTACCCTTTGTGTTGTCTCTTTACTCTTGCAGTGTTCAGAATTTTTAATTTAGTATCACCTGTGAATTGCATTAGTGCACTGAGAGGTTTATGTTTGTTATATAATGCTGTTATGAGAGGGTTGTACTTTTGGTGACTAGTGGATTTAAATTTTTGCTTGAAACTATATTTCAGTGGAGTCACCGTAGCTGGACTCTGGCAGCTGTAATATAACACCCTATCCTGACCATAAAAGTTTAGTACTGAACCTAGGTAGGTGTAGAGTTTCAGTTTGGGAGTTTACCTTTTGCATGGATGTAAAGCATGGGGTCAGTCACTCTTGGCAGATTAAGAAATACAGAAGAATGACCATGCCAAATGAATTTCAACAGGAATTCTCTGAGACTGGCAATTGCACCTGAACTGTTTGTTGCTCCCTTTAGCTGATTTCATTAAGTCTCTCAAAAGTTCATTGTTTAATAATTGGAGCTAGAATACTGAAGGGGGAAAAAAAAAAAAAAAAAAAAAAAAAAAGGCTTGAAAAAGAGTTGGCTGTTCCTGGAATCCCAGGTATTCTGTCTGTGGTCATGGTGGTGGCATCATGTTTTCAGGCTAATAAAACCTATGTGCTGGGCTTGCTGCATGACAGATGGGAGGGATGTAGGTCTTCAAACCCTTCACCTGAATCTCCAGACTAAGGTAACAGAACTGAACTGCACTTGGCTCAAAGCTCTCCCATTACGTTGAGGACCACCTGCATTTGCCATTGCTTCCATGAGCTTTTGTGGCAGTTCCTCAGAAACCAGTAACACTTGCACGTGAATTTATTGAATGCTCAGAGTTAGGCTTCCTCCCCTCTTGCAGAGGGATACTGCAGGATCAGTGCAAAGAAAATTACCTCTAAACAGCTATGTCCATTGTAGAGAGAATTCTGATGGACAAGAGCTCAGCAAAGACTTATGCAAGTGTAAAAATAAAACACTCTCTGATGTGTCTCAATTCTACTTGGATTCCTCTCTGAATGGTAATGATGACAGGAACCTTAATTATGTCATGGGGTTTGGGTTCTGAATGGGAAGTAGAAATGTGGAATGTTGAAATCTGCTTTTTTAGTTGATGAATTCTGATTTACATTTATTTATTGGGGAAGAGTGTTAAAGATTGGCCATTAAAGATGTGGTACAATGCAATATTAGTCATGAGTAACTGAATCAGCTTAAATGTCAAAAGCTGAATGTCATATAGCAGCTTTTGGGATTTTTTAAAGTATTAATTTATCAGTCAGTCTATTTCATTTAAAAACCCTAAAAATATCTGCCCTGTCATTGAAAAGCAGAATGGTGAAGATGAAGACAGTTTAAGGCTTCCACTGAAAAAAGCAAAAAAAGTGAAAACATGGCTCAGCATACTGCTCTCCATGAGAACAGGGAAATAAAGCAATAAAAATGGTTCCTTATTATAAATTCTTACCACTGTATTTAAGCTAATTCCATTTGATACCATATAGCTAAGAAAGTATTTTTGAGACTGTCAGGCTTTTAAACGTGAGTGAAGTCGTACTGACAGTGATTTGAAATTTCCACTCTGGCATTTCGAATTTGATTAAAGGTTTGAGCTTTTAAGGCTAAAGTGTTTTATATAACACAGTAGGGGCCCTATTGTCAAATGGTCTGAGGAACTGTGAATCGACAGCTATCATCAAAATAGCACAAATCCACCAGCAAGATCTCCTAAAAGACTATGGGGCGTTATTATAGCACCTAGTGGAGTATAACATGTTATTTATTCTGCAGGCATTTTTCTTACAGCCGTCAGTCCCTTTGTAACAAAGGCTCTGTCTGAAGGAAACACACGTAGTTTGTCTAGGGCATGTGAGTCCTGGTCAAAGAAAGTTCTTCAGTATTTCTTGTGCAAAGTAACAGCAGAGACAAATTTATACTGTCATCATATCTTAGTAACTTGCCTACGGTGTTTTTTAGTATATGTGTGATATCAAGTACCGGTACAGGAATACAATCTTCACAATGGGACTGTTATTGCAGTACTGGGTGTTGTGTCGTCCCCATTTAGTATTGATGAGGGGACACAGGTTTAAATCTTATTAAAAAAGAGGTGTTAAGAAAGGGGAATAAAAGTGTCTAAATGCCCCATGCTTCCACATGGTCGGGTCAGACAGGTTGAAGGCTAGAAAGGACAATCCAGTTCTCACTGTGGTCAGTTATTTTACTCTTAATTTGGAAAGAGGGATGAAACAGAGCCAGGTAGTGAAGCAGTATGTTCTCAGTCTGTTACTTGGCCCATACAAGCAAGTGGAAAATGGGTGAGAATTTGACCACTTTCCTTCAGTTTCAAAGTGGAAGGTGGCTCCAAAACAAGTGGAGCCCCCAACACAAGAAGGACATGGATGCTTGAGTGGGTCCAGAGGAGGCCACAAAAGTGATCGAGGGGCCAGGGCACCTCCCCTGTGAGGACAGGCTGAGAGAGTTGGGGGTGTTCAGCCCGGAGAAGAGAAGGCTCCAAGGAGACCTTATAGCGGCCTTCCAGTGCTGAAAGGGGCTACAGGAACGGTGGGGAGGGGCTCTGTGTCAGGGGGTGTAGGGATAGGACGAGGGGTAATGGTTTTAAACTGAAAGAGGGCAGATTTAGATTTAGATTAAAGGAAGAAATTCTTCCCTGTGAGGTTGGTGAGGCCCTGGCACAGGTTGCCCAGAGCAGCTGTGGCTGCCCCCTCCCTGGCAGTGTTCCAGGCCAGGTTGGACAGTGTCACATCCCACTCGAATGAGGGACACAGGTGACTTAGATTCATCTTAAATCCCCAATGGAGTGGACAACAGTGAGACAAGTCTCAAAGTCCAGACACAGACATTTATTAATTTCCCATACTGTACTAATTGGATACACGATAAATGGCTAAGTAAATAACGAGTTCTGGCACGTGATACAGTATGCCTTGCATTGCTTAATGGTAGTAAGGGAAAAGGGGAAAAAGAAAAGAAGAGAGACAGGAGGAGAGGTAGAACTAGACATCACCGGTCTGGGTTCCTGCATCGATCCTGCCAGTGAGGGTTCAAGGAGTCACCTGTCTTCTTTGATTCACTTCACTCTCTCCACACACACACCCACCCCCACTCCCCCCCACCTCACCTCCTTGCCCCCCTCAATTTATACCCACTATCCTTGGGTCTGTCCCCTAGGCTGACTCACATACCTAGGTATCCCATGTATGGGGAGGGGTAAGATGTTTCATGGGGTGATGTAATCAGCATGATCTTGTTAATCTTCGTTAACATATTCAGTGGTGTTAACTTTAATATGCATTTCATGGATAATGAAGCAAAGGTCATTCACTGGACAGATGGCCCTTGAAACAACCAGGCGCCCCAGAGCAGAGCTGTCCTGTCTCCACAAAACTCCCCCCTCCAGCTGCATCCTGTGTTATTGGGGCAGCCTAATCAGCTTTGACCTCCACACTTTCAACCCCAGGACTATAGTTTAATTACTTGTGAGTGTTTGAGAAATTCCTTAGCTCTGAGGGCCTCCACTCCCCCTGGTATCCGTTATCTCTTTCTCAGGCTGTGTTTCTCAGTCTTTGTTTCCTGCAGACCTGTTTCTTTCAGGACCTGTTTTTACAAGTTGTGTCTCACAACAGGGCTTTGAGCAACCTGGTCTAGCGGAAGGTGTCCTTGCCCATGGCAGGGGCGTTGGAACTAGATGATCTCTAAAGTCCGTTCCAACCCAAGCCATTCTATGAAATACCCTGACACTTACCAGCTGAGGCTGGCTCTTCTGATGTATAATGAGTGGGTATTTGGGTACCTTCTCCTTAGTGGCACCCTCATTTACAGTTCCTTGTCTTTTGAAGGAAGTTAACAACCGAAGTTAACATGACATGCACATCTCATGCCCAGCAAACAAAATGATTCACAAAGCAATCTTTTTGTGTTTTTTCTTTGTCTCTGCTTTCTAGCCCTCTTCAGCAATCTGGGTAATTAGGAAATATTTCCTGCTTTGTCAGTTCAGATTTATTTGTTCTCTGTTAGTATCTCCCACATGGTTGGAATACAAATCATTTGCTGGAAAAAAGTGATGAAGAGGAAGGTGATTAATGACTTAACATTTTATTTTACCAAATAAAACAAGAGGGGTTTCACTCAGTTTGCCTCCAGATAGTGTTTTGTATTCATTTTGCAACACAGTTAGAACTCAGTTGTATCAAAAGTGAAAATTCATAAACCTACAGCAGTTTGTGAAATGTGAATGATTGATTGCATATAGCCAGAAAACTCTTGAAAAGATAAACTAATTCTGTGATGAACAACGCATTTCATACTCAATTAATTATACAGTACATTTTGTTTCAAAATATTAAATGCCTAGAACAGTCTTCTGCCTGAAAGCATCTGGGCTTTGTAATGAGACAAAAGTCTTGGGTTCAATCAGCTGTCTGTATGAGAGTTTAGAATGACTTATGTCTGAATTAAAGAGGTTTAGGGCAGTGATTTCCTGGCAGGAAATTAATAATGAGCTAAATTAGAACATGCCTAGAGATGATTTAAACAACTTAGCTAGCATTGTCTGTGACAGACTGTCAATTTTTTTCCCTAGTTCTACTATTGTCTAGTAAATAATTGAAAACATTAAAATGTTGGTAGTGCACTGTGACTCATCTTGCAAAACCAGACTCATTCATACCATCTTTCAAGCAATTTTTTATGAAAAAGCAAAAAAATCTAAAAGGAAGTAGAGAGTCATATTTGAACAGAAGATGGGAGATTGGAAGAGTGTGTTCTTGCAATGCACAGGGTGTTGTGGTTGAGCATGGCAAAACACAGACCTAGTGTTTCTGACTGAGACAGCTTTTAGTGTTGCTTTGTGTTTTGTCAAATAAAGCCTAACATCAGAGCAGCTTGAAGTCCTCTTCACACTGCAAAGGATGAGAAGACTGAACCAGAGGGAATAGTTAATATCTCTGGCTCCTTCAAAAATAGTGTTGTGCTCAATCACCTTTTATTCCCTTTAAATCAGTGTACACCAAAGATAATTAAAAAGGAAACAGAACCGGGGAAAGTTCAAATCCAGATGTTTCAGCTGGTGATAACAACGAGAGCTTTCCATAAGCAAATTGTCAAAAAGTTCTGTCTGCCTGGTCAGGTTTTATCAGGCCAAGATAAATTATTTCTGACCTTTTTCTTATTTCAAGGTAAAACAAAACCAGAAAAATTTATCTTACTGTCCAATTCTTAAAAGTTAATATCAATTCTACAACTTTGGGGAATGAATCAAAGAGGGCATGAGTAAATGATGGCCAGTGACACTAAACTGCCTGCTGTGTGATGAGAGATCTTGTTCAATAAAAGTGACAAAACAATACAAGCTCTGATTATTCAAGTGGCTCCTGAAAGTACAGGGCTAATGATATGATTGACAGTCATTTTGGGGGGGGGGGGGGAACAAAACAAAACAAAACAAAACAAAAACCACCAACCAAAAAACCAAACCCCCCACTATGAGCAATTTCACCAGGGAGGCAGAACGCAAAGGGATATTATTCATATCAACTTCACAGTTGTCACTGTATAGCCCTGCCTCGGAAGTTCCTAAGACACCAAAATATCCCATTTTCTGCTTAAAGGTTGAGTGAAGTTCTAACTGGAGCAGCTTCACACAACACTTAGTCTTCAGAAGTACTGCAGCATTCCCCTGCCCTGCTGTGTCCTTGCAGGTGTTGGAGTAGAAATAACTCCCAGGGGAAAACCTGAATTGTGGCAGCATGCAAGAGCAAGCCCAAAGAAGAAAGGTTCCTTACAGCCTCTGCTTGGCAGGTTGTGCTCACAAGCCATTTACTTTAGAATTGGATTTAAATTCCCAGTGCTGCTTACTTTCTGTACATGAATGGATCCCATAGGACTTAAAAAGAAACACTTTTGCATCCCAGAGGAATACACAAAATACTGTAATACTAGTCACTTCGCTCCAAGAAAGATATATTGGCTAAATATATCAACACTAATACCTTGCGAAAACGAGTTTTTCTTTCAGGGTATTCTGGTGGAACATTTTTCACTGAAATATCTTAACAAGCATAGTTCCATTAACTTCAGCAGAGTTTGATCAAAATAGATCATGTACAGTGTGGATTTTTCAGACTTCTCCATAGCAGTTTAGATTGTAGGAGCTAATTTTTCAAGCATCAGCATCTTTCAAAGGATGAGAAAGACATATGCATATTGGGGGAAAGTTACAGGAAGGAGAGAAAACATATCAATATTGCTACTGTTTTCTTTGTGGTCCAGACTTCTATTTAGTTCAGTGGAATAATAAACGCATTGTTCTTTCCTGGAGAACTAACAGAACAGTAGATAAAAGTAATGGATCTGCAAACATCAGAGATCCCCTATTTGAAAACTGAGGTGGAGATTGTAATGGACATTAGAGATAGAACCAAGGTATTGGAGTGCTTACATTGTCTAGTTTACTGAGGTTCACTTACATCTTAATGGGTTTGTTGCACTTAGAGTATTATTTAGAAGCACTATATTTTTAAGTTAAGTGAGCTTACTTAAAATATGACTGAGTATTCTGCAGGATGTCTAGAAATACAAATAAAATTAAGCAAATGCTTCTTGTTTTTTCTCTTCTCATGTTAACGCAGTTGTTTTGATACTTAATCTTTCTCAAAAACATTTGCTTTATCTTATCAGATAATTAAAAGTATTTCTACTGTGTGTTTTTTTTTTTTTCTTTGTGGGAGAAAACAATAAATATCTTTTATAAAGTGCTTCAAAGTCAGGAAGTAGCACAGCAGTTTTATGGTGAATATAATGGCAACTGCTAAATCCAAAGCTCCAAAACTATTTGCTGTTATGGTCCTGTCTCATTTTAAGGGTAAGGAAAATAAGTGCATACACTGCATCATATTGGAACAAAGGAATGCAGAGCGACATAGAGATTAAAGGTCACTTTTCTATGTAAGGTGGATTCAGTAGGTTTTGGATATTATCTTTCTGTGAAGACTGTATCCTCTGGTGCTGAAGACAAAGTTCAGCTGTGAGTTTTCATAGACCCACCATACTGGAAGGGTTTCATCAAGGCAATGTTTCAGACAATAGAAGTCTAAAAGGAAGTGAGTTGTAACTGTAGCAATTGCATAATCCTCCAGAAATTGCACATTAAAATTTACAACAGTCCCAATTTCCAAGTAGATTTGATATGGGATAAAAAGCCATTTTAGAAAGCAGTTAACTCAACAGGTTGTTAGATCATTGGCATATCTACTATAATGAGAAATTTTTAAGAATTTCTAAGGGAAAAAGAAATGACAGAGGAAGAGTTCAGGCATCATCTACATAAGTAGTTTGATACCATGAAAACTGAAAGAAACTAATAAACGTTCTGGGTACTTTCAGAGTCACATTTGCAGGTAGATGTACCTTATCTCATTAGCTTTGGCTCTCTGTTTAGACTCAAGTGCAATTTGGCAGATCATGATACCTTTCTAAATTTCTAGCCAGTTCTGAGCTTTCTGCTAAATAACCATTTTCTTTGTCTGAACATTGTCTATTTAGTTGATTTTTCTTAAGTCTTTGTTTATGTTGTCTGATTCTTTACAATATTTATTTGGTGCTAGTTGGAGCATCTTAAGATGTTCTTTGCACTACCTTATTTCAAAGAGACATGCCTTATTCATCCTCTTCCTGGATTTCAATATTGATTGTTTTGAAATTTGAAAAAAACCCCAACCAAACAAACAGGAAGCTTGTTCACTTTCTCTTATACTACTCAATTATATAGACAAACTAAAGAAGGCATTTAAGAGTTAAAATTCCAATAACATTTAGGTCATTACAGAAATTCTGAAATGACAAAAGTTTAATAGGATTCATCATTCCCAAAATATTTTTGTTTATTTTGTGCCTAAAGTTATTTATCTTTATTGTGTGTAAAAAGCTATCCCAGTCATAGTGATACAGTTTACCTAAACCAAAATAACTTTTCAGCTTAAGGTCTTTAATTGCTGTAATCTTGTTGCCAGTGTTTTATGATTTTAACAGATTGGTGTCTGATTTGCAATGTGACTACTAACTCAGATGTGCACATGTTCAGGGCACTGGTCATGCCCCTAGTCCTGCAGTACCTGTTTGCGGCTGGTTCTGTCCCCTTTCATGAGTGTTGTAATCTTTCCTGTTTAGGGCAGCCTGCACATTTATTAGAAGGCTGGTTTTCAATTACCTTCCAAATACTGCCATACATTGAAAACATGGATTAGCTGGACAAATGATTCAAAGCTAATTAGTTAAAAATAGATTCTCTTTTTTCCAAATACTCTTTTAGTCCCTTTCAGCTATTTAGCACTTTATAATGAGCAGAATTACACTAGTGGGCCACCTTTTAAATACATTTTCTTCTTAAAAATCAATAAAGACCTTTTAAAAAATTCAATAGTCAACACCCATGACTTATACAGGTGACTAATTCAATACAATCAACATATCAAGTGATTTTAATTCTACAAGTGAACGCAAATTGTCGCTGTTTACTAGAGCACTTCTGTTCAAAGTTCATCCATGAAAATTACAGACTGTCATTATAATTTTTATTTTTGCTTATGTAAACCTTTAGAGAATGCTTTCTGCATTTACTAGAACAGGCTCTGTTAGAATACAAATTACTCTTGAAAACAAAATAAATCATTCTCAATGTAAATCTTAAACTGAGCCATAAATTTCAGTTGATACAGCATCATGGTTACAAGAACATCAGCTGTGTAACAAGATACATACAGAACTGGTTTGCAAGCCAAGCAATACTATATAAACTTAGCAAGCAATGATCCATTAAATAGCCCTCCTATATGTGATTTCAAGCCTGTGTTAGGAGCAACACTATAACCTAGACTTGGTTCAATTACTCAGACAGTAAGAAAACAATAGAATTAAAACAGAAAACAACATCGAAGTTATGGTGAAGGAAAGGCAGGATATCTCAGAGAGAAGAGGCCCTTGGCCTTAAATTCAGATTTTTGAGAGTGCTTTAAGGAAGTTTAGACCTGATGTGTTGTATGAGTGTCATCAGTGGTAGACAGAGGGGATGACAGAAGCTATTAGCAAGCAATTATGATGTTCTGGTCCCAGCAAGGTCACTCAGTTTAATTTTTGCACGACATTGCTGTGAAGCCAATATTTAATTGTGAGCACTGAAATCAGATGGTAGGGTGCTGGGGGTGTGTGTGGTGTGTGTGTGTGTGTGAAATTTTTGAAGAAACTGTAATAACTTGGCACAAGCCAATATTATGGCTCCTGTTTCTAGTAAAACTGTGGGGACAGAAACAATTACCTTTGAATTTGCAGGGAGTGCACTGCTATGTCTTTCAGTGGAAGAAAGCTTGTTTCCCCCCACGCTTCTAAGATGAAGGTTCTGAAAACTGCAAGCTAACTAAACCTTGTTTTTTGTAGGGGAGAGTTTGATTTTCTAAAGGCTTAGGTTTATTAAATGCAGTACCTCACTATTACCTTATATACAGAACATCTGATTATTATTGGAGCAACTCGAGTTTTTCCAAATCATTTATTTATCCTCTGTTAATGCGTGATTTAGAATTGATGACTTTTAAAGTTCTCTTAAAGTTATAACATACTATGCTGAAATAAAATGAAAATGAAAGTCTCCATATAATTAAAGGAAAGCTTGTTGTATAAGATTAACACAGATCACACAACTTTCCAATAAATATGGGTTTAACATATCTGGGAAATACAATATATTTTTTGCTGCTTAATTGTATTATGTTTACTTCTAGAAAGTGTCTGAAAAATACCCCAGAACTGCAATCAGATTACAGTTTTTAAATTGTCATAAAGATGGATTAGATTTGTTGTACCATTCACTATTCTCATTACAATTATCATCACAAGAATGAATTCATAATATGTCATTTCCTATTCATTACAGACATTGTCATTGTAGAATGTGAAATGAGCATTAAAATGCCTCACGCATCTTGCACAACATGACAGTACTGTAAATCAGAACATTTTGACCTTTTCAGTGTTCAGTTATTTGATATGTTGGTCAGCCCTATTCCCTGTTTACTTGCATTTGGTTGAATGTGCTATTGGAAAACCTTTGCTTTCATTTGAGATACTAAGCTTACAATAGGCCTAAAGTGGAATTAGGATGTCAAGAGTTGGCAATCCATATGTTAAAGTCTTTATCAAGCCATGTGTTCCCATTAGCCTATATATTTGAAAATATTAAACAAGACACAGACTGCTAGGCTAAAAGGATAGAGACTCAAGAGAAACTTGCCAGAAAAAACTTTGGAATATGGCAAGTTTCTGTAAAAACCTGTGCTGAAACTTACTTTAAAAAAATCAATCTCATTCATCCTAGAGAACTAATAAGACCATAAAAAAAGAAAATAGTCAAAATGGTATAATGAATAGCTATTGCATACAAAACATGTTCATCTACTGTGTTAGGTTTTGGTGACTGACCTACCACATTCTTATTAACAAATATGAGATACGAATACAAAACTACTACCCCTTCCTTATCCCAAATAAAGCCACGTTTTCATCTATAATGTTAGTAACAAAACAGCTTTGCTGGGTGTACTGCAAGGAGGATTTTGTTAACATGAAGGGTGGTATGGGGCATCATTGTTCTTTCATTGGCACCTATTTTACTGTGGCGTCATATATAATAATCTGTAATGAAGATGACTAGCCAGCGGGGGGAGTTATGTAGCAGATGATACAATATTGGTTCCTCTACATTTGGGAAGTAATAGTTAAATATTAAAATTACCAGTTTTAAGATGTTGCTATATAGTAACTGAATAAACGTCGAACACTCACTACCACTTAGCCAAAATTTTCAAAAATAATAAGGAATTCCTGGATGAGGAAGTTATTTTCAAGAATTAATAGGTTCATCCCTTCTAAAAATCTCACTTAACACATCTAAACTTAGGCACCTTGCTTTTTTTCACACCTATGTTGCCTATATTAAATCTTAGGTCTGTTAAATCTATTTCAAAAATTTTGATTTCTAAAGCTAAAAATAAAGTATCCAAACTGTAAAAAAAAAAACCAAAAAAACCCAGGCTTAGAAGGTACTCTTGCTATTGGTGATACTGGAGAAATTGAAGTTTTAAGTTAGTGAGCAGTGAAAGAGGAAAAAAGAAAATATATAGTTGCGTGAAATATATGTTGGTGAAAAAATCTTGATAGATTTTGGCCTGTACAGAAGCTCTTTCAGTAGAACATTGCTCATTCACCAAATAGGATTAAGAAATGTATCAGTAGATTTGTTCAACTATAGCATGCATCAAAAGCCTTTGAAGGCAAATATGTGTAAATATGAATACTAAAAGGAATTGGAAAATCATTAAAAAGACTTGCATTAAATACAGTCCGATACATGAGAATGTATCTGGGAAGTCAGCTAACTGAAATTTTTGAATCTGATATGAAATTAAAATCCTACTAAATATAAGCTATTGGTCACTCTGTTTACTCTAAAACCTTCCCCCTGCTTGACTTTGTCACGGATTATAAAAGCTTATTTTAGAAGAACAGTGTTTACCTCTGCAACCTACCAAATGGATTCAGTTTGGAGAGACATGTTCTGAACAGCTCTGTTGTTGTTTTGGCCTTTCTAACAAATATCTCATTTTGAATCCATAAGAGTGCATATGATTTGTGTTGGTATGTTGACATGTATGTTCGCTTAACCAACCTCTAATTTTGGGTGCAAAACATGAAAGCACTGAAGGAAACTAAAGACCGTGAGCAGAAAAAGATGAAATTATTGGGTTACTGAATTTTCTCTAGTTTTTTGTTTCAACTAGATATTAAAAACATTTGAAACAAAGAACAAAATGTCTCCAGATCAACCTATCTAATATAAAAGTATGGAAAACACTTCTCATATCTTTTTTTTGATAGCTTTGAAATGAGTGTCAGTAAAGGAATTTCAGATACTTTCTGTCTTTTTTCAGGAACTGTGTTAATTTTTAATATTTTTCCATTTTCACTATGAAGCATTCAGACTGCTTCAGGATTTGTACTTCTGAAATGTTCCCTATACCTTCATAAAAGGAACCTTTTGCTCCTGCTCAGTTTGATTTAGGATTTTTTTCCTTTTCTTTTTGTTCTTCAAGAACCCAAGACAACTTGCTGGGATTTACCCTGGCTGCAGGAAACATGTGGAAACATGAAGTGCCAAGCTTCCATTTGCATTTCTAAAAACTTTTCCCTGGCCATAAATTCTTTCCTTATTCTGAAGCAACTATTTTTCTTTCTCACTTGAAATTGCTTTTTATGTATTAATACATTAAAACTCTATCACTCACATTCACTCTGGCCAAGTCCTAGCTGGCAAAGGAAAAATTCAAAGGGAGGATATTAAGAGTAGCAGATAGCCTGGCTCCTTTATAGGGAAATTTTAATGCTTTTGAAGCTATGAAACTCTTAATACTATGCAGTGTTCAAGCACTTAATATACTTGAATATGATCTAAATTAAGTCTACCTGTCTTTCTGTATACTTACATCACATTTATTGCAGAAAACTTGTGGCGCCTAGAAAGCTGGCATTATTCTGGACAGTAGATGAAAGAAAATATTTAGCTTCTAGTTCCCCTCCTCCTCATGGTGATTTTAAAACAACCTTCTGGTTATGTTGTACTTTCTCTTCCTTCTCCTTTGCTGAGTTCTGGCTTTTAATTTTTTTCCAGAAGCTGATTTTGAGAGGAAGGTGGGGGGAAGTATGGGAGAAAAACCCCAAAACAACCCAACAGAAAACGTACTAAAGAGTTTCTTTTTTTTTTTTTTTATTTTTTTTTACTACAGAAGCAGTTAGGTTTGGTCTAGATGATGCTGATGTAGTGGAACAAGTGATTCTTGGTAAGCTTAACTTTGCCTAGAAATGCAAAACTTGAATAATTAGGTGTTACTGTTTATAACTTCCCTGGCTGTTGGGTGGTGATAAAAGTCTTTGTGGCAAAGGCGACAAGAGAGTTGATTTTTAAGGCACTCTAAGAAAATAAATGAATGCTCAAAGTTTTGCTTTGCAATCTATCATGCAGAATAGTCTTGTTTTTCAAAGGTAGAGAGCAACAATTAACTTAAGATCCGTTTCCTCCTAATTTTATACCAGAAAGTGAGAAGTTAATAGAAAATATCTCATGGGTATATGACATTTCTTAATTTCTCTTGAATTGGGGCCCTGATCTTGCCAATGGTTATGGCCCACATTTTCCACAAGTTTTATTTTTATCCTTTCTGTCTTGGAAAAACATCTTGGAGATTCTCACTCTTTTCATTTCTGTTAGGAAGAGGGGCAGTGTGTGTGCAGAGGGAGCTTAGGCTGAAAACTGCAGAAGTTTATTAAAGCTGATGTATTTGGATACTTTTCTCACCTAGTCAACATTCTCAGTAGTTTTATCAACACTAGCATATAGTGGTCTGATTTGGAAGGGACCTTTAAAGATAATCTAGTTCCACCCCTCAAAGTCACGTGCTAAACACCCAAAGTCACCACATTATTTCCAAGTGTATAGTGGAGGGCTGAAGAGGACCTTCTTGTGGCCAATCACTTGTTATGATGTGCTGTATTATAATGAGCTTTCTAGTGTGCTGTCTAGCAATTTATAGAAGTATTTTCTTACATGAATTATTTCACTCTTATTGGCATGCAGGGCGTAATAATTAATTGTCCTAAAGAAATTAATTTCTCACTGACATGTCGTTGTTTTCTGCCTTTGCTTTAGAACAAAGCTGATGTGCTGTAAATCATTCTCTGTCTGCATATTGCTTGCATCCTTAATTACAGCTATTTGAAGACCAGTATCTATCTTGCAGGGAAAAAAGAAAAAAAAAAAAAAAATGAAACTAAAAACTTTCGCTTTACACAAGTATAAATTAGACTAAAAAAGAAACCTTTCACATAGTTTAAGTTCAGCTGTCTAATTTGTAAATGTTGGCTGTAAATTACCTAATTAGACAGTTTTCAATTAAAATGATGCATTAAGTTCATTGTACAGAAATTGCACACGTGGGCTTGCTCACTGGGCAGTTGATGAAATTGCTGTTCTTAATAGCAGCCCTTCAGTTTTGTGGATACAGAACGTGAATAAATCCTATTGGAGTAATGAGTCTCAGAGATAAATATGCCTTACAGGTTAATAGGTCAGTTCAGAATATTTGTAAGAGATCAAAATCAAAACGTTCTGATTTTGATCCAAGTGAGACCCTTCATTTGCTTTCCGAGAATTATATATGGCCTCCATTGTAACAGTAACCGTGGCCAATTCAAATGAAACCTCTTGGATTTCTTGCAGACCTGAAGTACAGGAGAACTTCATAAAAGAAACTAAAATGCCTTTTACTCAAAGCAGTTGTTCCTGGAGTTCCAAGAGTGCAATTCAGGAGTTAATTCCGGTGGCAGGGCCATTGTGTTAAGTAACAAAGGAGATGGTGCATTATTCTAGCCCATATTCTGTAGTCTATGCAAACATCTTGTGTTGGTGCCCCAGTGGAAATAGTTTCCTATTTATCCTGCTTATCACTGTGTACTTAAAGCATTATCCTAAACCAAGTCGGAACTCTCTGTAATCCAATTGGTCCTGATCTTCTGTAGCCTTGAAAGGAAGGAGGAGTGTATATTGACACTTTAGATTACTCTGTGTTACTGTATTAAAAGTCAAAGGGAGGGATCTTTCACTTTTTGTTGAGTGATGAGATTAGTATCTTGTCCCTGGTTCCAAAGTCACGGTTCAGCAGAAGAGAATTCTCTGTGCTTCTCCTCCACCAGTTATCCTCCTGTTACAGTTTTATGAGAAGGATAACTCAAAAGCTGAACCAGTGATGAATTTTCAAGGCTGTGAAACTGAATGTGGTCAATATAAAAAGTAACTGAAAAGGTTGTGCACTCCTGCAAGAAATTTGTACTTCAGCATGGATGAAGTAAGATCACTGATGAATGGGGCAAACTCCTAATTCTCGAAATATTGGGGACACAGTGAATGTGTCAGTCACACAAGTGTTGTTCAGCTATAAGAGTGTTACCCACCTGGAAACTTACCGACAGACACCTTCTCAGCATTGGAAAAAGAGGATTTAGAAGGATCCATTTCATTATATTAAAAGATTGCTAAAATAGCAAACTGACTTATTTTATAGGATAGCAAGTAAAAGTAGAAATAAAAGAAAAACAGCTTTGTTTTGCAGCAAGCTACGGAAGTTTTGGGTCCCGGGGTAAGAGATACATATGAATCTGAAACATATTAAACACCTCCAAGGAAGAAGTTTCACCTTGATAGCAACATTAGAGAAACTGCCCTAAATGATACTGTGTGTAGTGAGAGGCTGCTCAGCCATGTAAGAGATGCAAGCAAAGAGGTGATGGAGCAGAAGAAACTTTTTAAGCAAGGAGGCAGGGGATTAAAAAATGAATGACACGGAAACACAGGTTTGTCAGAATAATTTTCTTTGAGTTTTAGGATGCCTTCTCCATTCCTTAGGGCTTTCCCTGAATGGTTGTACTGCTGAGAGTGCTGCATTCCCATTGCAAGCCATGATGAAAGGGCAGAGGATCAAACTGAGGAGGTAACATGTCATTACCTTTATTCTGGAAGAGAATTCATTTTAGAAGTGACAGTTTTGGTATACACAAAGATGGAGAAAGATTTTTTTTTTCTTATTTAAACAATGTTTCCTTCTTAAATGGTGACATATTTCTACCATTCAAAGAATAGAGATACCTACCTATGAAAAACAAATCATAGCTGCTGTCAGAGCCTTCTCTATCAGATGCCTTCCTATCAAGTACATCCAGCACTCAAATGCGTGACATGACATGAACCTATGTTCATTGGATTGTACCGGAGCAGAAAGGCCTTGTGCTGGAAAGGGAATCTGGGGCCGTGCTTCGTATGTACTCTTCTGTCCATACCTTTGAGAACTGATTACCTGAGATCATACTTTTTTATACCTATACTGTCAATGTACATTATTTAAACAGATTATTTAAATGCTAGTGTTAGATTAACATTTAGATACTATTGCTTGGACTGCTATTAAAGTCTGAAAAAGAAACCATAAACAGAAGAAAGGTTCAGAAAACTGGAATGTTTAAAATAGCAAAGGCTTAAAAATATCATAAAGAACTACTTTGTTCGTGATGTTGGCAACAATTTTTGCAACAAAATGCAGCATTTCCAGCACCTTGCTTTAAGGTCATCTCCTTTGGTCTAATGTACTTCCTCATACATGGAGTTGATGGTAGTCAGAGAAAACTGGGATATTCTTTGCCTCTCTGACTTTGTGTCTCCCGCCCCAATTGCCCTCTCAGGCATAGGTTTAGGTACAGCAGAAGACTACATTGTTTTGACTCAAATTATTCTTATGATGTAAAACAGTATCAGTCAATTATTTCTTCCTGCTGCCTTCTTTTCCTAGAACTCCCTGCATTTGTTGCAGAGAACCAGAGCTTTTCAGGCAATTCATATGAAAATTACAGCCAAGAATCTTTCTGTATGCCCTGAGAATATGCAGGGTCCTGGAGTGAATGTGCACCTACACACAAAATGGACCTGCAAATTACGTGGACAATTCATTTAGAAAACCAGACTAAGTATCCAACATATCCTTTTATTTTATTTATAACTCAGAAGCCTTCAGCCAAGCTAGGTTAATTATGTAAATGGTACAACAAGATGATTTTGCTTCCGTTGGTTAATTTTCCTCAGTGTTTCAGGTCAGTAAACAGTTTTGGGTTTGCTTTTTTTAAATTTTAATGCATTAATATCTTTAATTTAGTTATTTTTTCCTGAGGTCTGACAGATACTCTAGAGGGTCTTAACATACTGCACTGTGCTGTTCTTTTTCTCAGCTAAATTGCTGTATTACATCAAGTTGCTAATAAAAGAATTTCTTAATTCTCCTTGTCCAGTCACAAAAACAGTGGGCCCTGTCTGGTAATTAAAAAATTCAGTACTTATACTTGCATTAATTAGAATATTTTGCTAAACTAAACTTACACAAATTTTTAAAAAAGTAAGCAAGTTCAGTACCTATCCTTTTATGTTTTACTCCTAGAATATTGTTGACATGACTATCTTGGGATGAAAATAATGACATGTTTTATAAATGTCATGTATTGCCAAAACTTTAAAGAGGGCTGAAAAGACAGAAAAAGCTTGTATTGCTGTTTGCTCCTCATTTTCCTTGAAGTGGATCTTCCTCTGTAGTGGATGCAGAGCTATGAATAGATCTTCCCCTAAAGACTTTCAAAACTTAAAAAAACAACCCCAAAACCTCATGGAGGAAATATTGATGTTTGGCGTATGTGCCCTACCTCTCCCCAGAGCATCTTGGCCTGGTGCCCTTTTGCAGACTGTCAGCAGTTGTGACAGAGCAGGTTTGACACAAACTGGAGCCGTGCTGGATCTTTCACTGCAGCCTCACTGAATCGTCTGAGGACCTGCCGCTGCAGGTGAAGCAGGTCTTCTCACTGCCTCCTGTCTAGGGCGGTACAGATGCTGCTTCTGTCTTTGTGTCGTACCATTTCAGTGAGGTGTGTAACGCGACATAATACAGCAAGACATATCAGTAACAGCAACTACTTCAGGGAGGGCCCCCTTCTCCTGGATCATGTTCTGTTTACTTAGCAGCTATTCATTAGCCATAGTAAGCAGTGCGGTGAATGACTGCATCTCATTTACTGAAGTTTCATTTACTAAAAGGTGAGAGGAAGTACAGTAGATACTAAGGAACACCCCGATTTTTTCCCCCTTTGTTTTGCAAGACACTGAATTTGCATAACTTGGCTTTGCAGTTAAGGAGACGAGTGAGGATTGCTGTCTTTGTCAGCTGGAATATTTCAGAATTTTGATGAAAGCTCATTTAATGCATCTTCCTGAGTTCAGGTTGCTTGTTCAAAAAAAGCATTTCTCCTTAGAGAATCTCCACTGCTGTTCAGCAGTGTCACTCCTAAATGGGAGCAGACTGTTCACTGATCTGTGAACGCTGGGCGGTGCAGCCCTGTGAATACCTGTGTGTTTGTAACTGTGAATATACCTACATACACCACAGTAGGCAGTGGGAGAAAAAACTCCCAAGTTAACATGGAACGGGCACATTTATTCGTATGGCACACTGAAACACTGCTTGGGTCTTTAAGCTGTGCCGGCTTTACACTATGCCTGCACCACAAAGCCTGTTTGAAAATGAGGTGAAGACAAAAGCTTCATTTACAGGGAGCTATATATCCAGATATTGCTATATGAACACAAACTTATGTCCGTGTTCAATATGACATAGATAGGTTTTGAGCTTGCTGACCGCTTTAGGAAGAAGATAAACAAGGATGATAATGTTCTTGAGGTTACAGGATTAGATTGCGGGCACACATGCATTGAAACAAACATTCCCAATGCAGTTTTATAGTGAGCTTTGTGAAAATATGCAGGACAGCTTGAAAGTGGAAAAATACTGTACTGAATATTTAGGATTGTGGACACATTTGGTATATTTAATTTTGACTCTTAGCTCTAACTCACTGAGAAACCATGTTCATATCAACCCTTAGGAAAAAAACAGTATGTTCTGTAAGCTTTTAACATCACCTGAATGTATATTTAAAGCTTATTGTAAATTTTTTCTAGGGGAAGACAAGTTAACAATAGCTGAAGCTTTCTATGTTGCTGGTGGTAGGCTAAAAAAGTAAGTTTAAGCAAAAAATCTTTGGACAGTTTTTTAGTCTTAATTCCTTTGCTAGAAGCTGAACAATATGAACTGTCTCAGACAGAAAAGCAAAACAAACAAAAGATTCCCCCAGCAGATTCAACTCCTGTCCTAAATTTTTGCCCTATAAACCAATAGGTATTCAAAAAAGGCTTTTACTGAAGATATCCTAAGCGTAGGATTTTGTTTCTTTTTTCCTTCTGTAGGACCAGAACAGCGGATAGGGCTCATAAAACTTTCTACACAGGACAGCAATTTGGGGGGATGCTGTTGCCTTAGATGGCTGATCCAGGATTGCACTATATGTTTCTGATACACAAATGGCACCTTAAAGCCATCTTGTAATGTGGAGAGTCATATTTGCTTTATCTTAACTTCCTAGCCTCAGGCTGAGAGACAAACACTCATTGATGCATTAACTGCTGTGATTCCACAGGCATACCCTGGATATCTACGGACAGCCAGGACATGGATGATTAGCTATAGGAGAGCTATGTGGCTTGGGTTTTCCTCTGGTACGGTTGTTTATCTGTATAAAACTATTATAAAAGCTGCCTTAGAGCTGCATGCTCTAGTAGAGGGTCTGTATGACCCAGTAGACAGTGACCCAGTGGACTAAGAGCAGCTGAAAGTAGCTGAGGGAAAGACCTGCAAGCTGAAGGTCCCAGTGAGTTGTTGTCCCTTCACAGACTGCTTCTTGTGTCACGCTCCACCAAAATACAAAAACGATGTAAGAACAATGGATGCTGAATGACAGCTAACACCAAAAGGAAGCATGCTTTTAACAGATGGCACTCCAAAAGCTCTGTCCAGAAAGGAAATGACCCCATGCTTTCAATGGCCTGGAGTACTCCGTTCAAAAGACAATTTTCTGATATCAGTGGATGAACGTCATATTTCTTTGGGCCATAAATGTGTCTGGGACAAAACTGGATCTGGGGCCTGGACCCAATACATTTCTCTTGACAAACACTCTTTATAATTTCCCAGCTTGAAAAACTAGCTTTAGTAGATCCCTAAAGCTCGGTTAAGAACTGTCATAAGAGCACTGTGATACTTAATCTGGACTGATAGAGCAGCAGGGATATATCAGTGATTAAAACCACATGTCTTAATTTGAAGCTGAGAAAGAAAGTTCTTGAACTTCATTGAAAATCTTTTCCTCCTTATTACCCAAACCATTTGGGATAGCCTATTACCTTAAAAAAACCCTCAAGCTAGATTGCTACTAGACCCCCTTGAAGACTTCTAAGGCTGCAGCAAGGAGGTAGAGAGCTACAGTGTTATCTGTTATAATGAATATGAAGATTTATGAAATGAGATTATAGAAGAAGAAATAAAAATGTTGGGTTTCCTGATTTGTAGGGAAGGATCTGTTTCTGCTAATTATACAATCTCTTACAGAACATGGATGTTTAAAGAGTTTGAGAAATAAAGCTAAAAATTCTGTGGTAATAATGGTGGGTTTCTACACACAGTGTGTGGACTTTCCCGTATTTTTCCCCTAATAAATATAATATTAAATCATATCAATGCTGATTTGTTTTATTTCATGGAACTATTCACTTGACAGTTTATTAAAGTCAGCATATTTTAAAGCGGTTTAGGAAATGTTCCAATTCTTTATTTTCAAAAAATAAAAATACATGTTTAAGAATCATTGATCAGATCTGAGACTTGTTGTGATTTAGAAGACTTTTGATCAGCACCTTTCTTATCACGGGTCAATCTTTTATTTTTTTTTTCCAAGAAACAACATTTGTTTAAGTGTCAAATTAGTGATAAATAAGAGAATTAAACCCACCAGGCTTCAAGAGCCCTCTTTATTAGTTGTTACCTACCCATCAGCAAACTGCTGCAGAAACAGAGGCCACAATTGTGTTAATCTGCTATCAAATTATGTCATTCATTTTTGTCATAGTTGCCTGTGTAAAAAGGTGTTGTAACAGAAGCAAACACTCAGTTTGGGCAGAATTTTTACAGCTTTGTTTAATCTCTTTATCATGGCCTGTTGATGCATCTTCTTACTAAGTAAGGCATAAAATACCAAAGGAAGTGCTAAATTAGAATCTTTTAATAACTAAATTTTTAAAACTATTGAATTAAACATGGCAACATTTCTTTCCTGGATGAATTAATGTTCATCCGTGCAGAAAATTTTGAATGTAACATTATTTAAGCAATTTAAAAGTGAATTAAAGATTCATCCATTGTATCAGGTATCTGACTTCAGGCTAATGTTTTAATCTCGATCATTGTTACAGTGTTTGCCATTCAGAAACTCTGAGAGATAAAGATGAAGGTTAATTCATGCAGAACGAAGAGTCAGTTCCTTGTTGGTAAGTATGGTTGGGTATCAGGGAACTGCAAACTATGCTAATGGAGTTACTGTTTACCTTAGTAAATTAGGCATCAGTTAACACTTGTTTGAATAATTGCATTTAGCTTTTGCATTTCAGATTTATTTTTGATTTTATGTTGTTTTCATAGTCGCTACACTGACCATAGAAGGGCTGCATTTTTTTCTGTTGTAAGCAAACCCACAGGTTTTATTAGAACCATTTGTAAATATTTTTACGACAGCTGGTTGACAAACAGTTTTCTGGACTTGGTTTAAAAAACATTATCTGTCACTCTTTAGCATTTTTCAATTTGCTAAGTTATTGTCCTTTTCTGACATCTTTTCATCAGCAGACCTGATTCATTTCTCAGTTAAACAGGTGCAATTTCTTCATCTAAGCTACTCTTGAATTTTAACTAGGAACTGTGAACTCATCATCAGATTCATTATGTCATGTTCAGACATGCTGAATCTTACTGAGAAATACTCTTAATGGGAGTCTGACTGGGTCAAAAACACCTTTGTTTTGGAATAGACCAACAAAAATTGTCCACAACATGAGCTGAGCATTCACTATACATCAAAAATGCAAGGATATGTGATTAGGATAGGTGTATAAAACACATCTAAGAACATGCAGTATGTAACTCTGCACCCAAAGGAATTCCCTACAGCCACAGAACCTGTTTCAACAGTTTGGAAGCAGAGCAGAAGGAACTGCTTCTTACAGGGTAGTCTGCCCCAGGGAGGGTTTTTCTTCTTAATTCTCATCACTGAGGTCAGGTACTGTTTGTAACATAAAGGTTAATCTTACATAGAAAACATTAATTCTGTGGCTGTGGACGTTTATGAAGTCCCTACAAATGACTGCTCTTTTGACCCCTGCTCAGACCTACAGCATTCCAGGCCTGTGTGACCCATGAACTAGCTGCAGTGTAGTTATTTTGCTGTATCTCAGCAATATTTCATAACAGGTGTTCACTTCTCCCAGGTTTCCTCCTATTTTGATGCCTTTTCTAAATAAAACAGTGCATTTCTGAAGTAGCAAAGAAACCATACTGGTATAAATCATTCACTTTAAAATTAAATCTCACCACATATTTACGATGATCTTTTCCTTTCCCTTGCCTAAAGCAGAAGGGAAATATTCTTTCCCTTACGCAAGCACTGGCAAGCCTGTTTCTCCACTATTCTTCCATAATTATCAACAGAAAGTAACTGACTCTCCTAAGAACTGAATGTAATGACTATGGTTCTGCTTACTTTAATTAGATGACCAGGTTAGGAAGACAATTAGTCATTCCCCTTAGTGATAACTACAGGCAATTTTTATTGTATAATTGCATATTAATACACAGCTAGGTATTTTCACCATGTTTTGTCAGATTCTGAACTGTCAGATCCTGGTTATAAAAGTCCAGGTGTAGCAATTAGGTCCCTTTTGTTTCCTTATGAGGGGGAAAGAGCAAGGATTATGTATTAGTCCACAATATGGGAAGCAAGCAATTAAGTTAACAAAACTTCACATTCTTGAAGTTCACAGTCTTGATTCCCTACCAGCTTCAGCTTTCTGTCACTAATCCTACTTTTAATGCACAGGTATCAGTGAAATCAGATGATGCAGATATCGCTTCGTAGAAAAGCCAGTCTACACCACTTCTTAAATTGATCTAATGAAGTCAAGCTGTATTAAGATGTGCAGTAATCAAAGAAAAAAACCCATTTGATTCTGAAACGTTTCCATGTACTTGGCACTGGTGAGGCCACACCTCAAATACTGTGTTTGGTTTTGGGCCCCTCACTATGAAAAAGACATTGAGATGCTGGAGTGTGTCCAAAGAAGACCAACAAAGCTGGTCTAGAGAACAAGTCTTATGAGGAGCAGCTGAGGGAACTGGGGTGGTTTAGCCTGGAGAACAGGAGGCTTAGGGAGACCTTATTGCATTCTACAACTACCTGAAAGGAAGTTGTAGTGAGGTGAGTATTGGTCAGTTCTCCCAAGTAACAAGCAATAGGGCAAGAGGAATGGCCATAAGTTGTCCCAGGAAAAAATTCTGCACTGAAAGGTTTGTTCACCACTGGAACAGGCAGCCCAGGGAACTGGTTGAGTCACCAACCCTGGAGGTGTTTAGAAGACATGTAGAAGTGATGCTTAGGAACATGGTTTAGTGGTGGCCTTGACAGTGTTAGGTTAACAGTTGGACTTGATGATGATCTTAAAGGTCTTTTTCAACCTAAACAGCTCTATGATTCTAAATATGCTAAAAATCTTTTCTTTTTTCTTTTTTTTTTTTTTTTTTTGGTAATGAAACATTTATTAGAAACTAGCTGAATTTCAGGGGGTGGATAATTACACAGAGCAGAAGCTACAGGGATGATTGATTGTTATCAGTAATTACATGTTCTGACTAAACACTTTCAGATTCCTAGTGTTACTGTTTCTTGTATCCAAGTGATTTTATTTTAATCTCCTTGAACAAAAAATGAACAAAATGGAACAATAATAAAGGAACAAAACCTCCAAAACCTTCTTACAAAGGCCCAAGCTTTAATTTTTTTAAATGTTTGGCTATAGTTACAGAAAAGCTTTAATTACTGATTGCTCATACAAACTGTCAAGAAGAAAGGTCACTGAAGTTTTCCTACTCTCTCTTGAGTGCTTTTCTATAATAGTTCTAACTTACAGAGGGGAATGTAAGCAGTTGTTATTAATGTTTACTGTTCTGACCTCACTCCAAATGAGTTCTGTATGCTTTTCACATGACTGAAAGTAGACTCACAAAGATGCAATCTCCTTTATTTTTAGCATTACAGAGGCCATGCTCCAGATGATCTCTTCTGGGAGTCTAGAAGATGAGTATCACCATTTTGGTAAAATCTTTTCTTTCTCCCAGATACTATATAAACCCTTGGTTAAGAATATAGCACAGGAATGTACAACTTAAAAACAGAGTAAGGTGTCTCATTCATAGTTGTGATAGCAGAGTCTCAATCCACATTCAGAACACAAGAAAACTTCTGGTCCAAAGAGGCAGAAACCACCAGCAGCAGAAAGACCTGATAACACACCTGTAAGTTACTAGCAACTGTAGTAGATTTTTGTGGTTTTATTTTATGATATAATATAAATATTTTAGAGATACCTAAACATGTGGTTAGACAATGCCAGCAATAAAAGTGATACATGTTTGGAATAGTCACTTAAAACACAAAATATATCTGATATAGAAAGTGAGTAGAATTTTTTCTCCCTTAGCCTAGAAGATCTAGTAAATTAATAACTTAAGGAATTAGGAATTAATTAGGAATTAATTAGGAATTAATTAAGGAATTAGGAATCAGCATATAGTGATATAATATGAATAGACTATGCAAATAGCTGAATCAGGCCACTGAAGTAAAATACAAGTGCATAAATAAATTTGAATTGATTCAGAAAGTATTGAATTTAAACAAACAAACAAAAAAAAGTCTTGGAAGTGAATAAAATTCAAAATAAAAATAAAAAAGAAAGAAACCTTTATTAAGGCATGTTAAAGAAAGGCAAAATAAAATAAAAGACTAGATTCACTGAATGTCTGGAGAAGAGATGGTGTTAGCCTGCCAACATCGCCTGTTCTAGTTCATACAAACGAGTATATTTTCTTAGGTGAAGATGAACTAGTGGGGAATGCAAATGGTTCTTGTTTCACAACATCTTAAAACAAGTCATACATTAGGTGCTCACCACATGTTTGCATTGGATTGTACTCTTTTTGCAGCTCTCCACCTCTACCCTGCTGAACAATATTTACTGCTATCATGAGCCTTTAGAAGTTAAGATGTAATTCAAAACTGAATGTTTAGTTGATCTTGGATTTTGGAGGTTTCTTTTTTTATTTATTTATTTAAAAAAAAAACCACAACAAAAACAACAACAAAAAGGATGAAGACCTGCTACCAGACTTTCCAGGGTTATCTAGTGTGCTAGTTTTGACTGGGGTAGAGTTACTTTTCTTCACAGTAGCTAGTATGGGCTGTGTTTTGGATTTATGCTGATAACACAGGGATGTTTTCGCCACTGCTGAGCAGTGCTGACACAGAATCAAGGCCTCTTCTCTCTCTCACCCCACCCCACCCATGAGCAAGCTGGGTGTGCACAAGGAGTTGTGAGGGGACACAGCAGGGACAGCTGACCACAACTGACCCAAGGGCTAGCCCAGACCGTATGGCGTCATGCTCAGCCTATACAGCTGGGGGAAGAAGGAGGAACGTGGGGACATTTGGACTGATGACGTTTGTCTTCCCAAGTAACCATTACATGTGATGGCGCTGAGCTGTCCTGGGGATGGTTGAACACCTGCCTGCCAATGGGAAGTGGTGAATTAATTACTTTGCTTTGCTCTTGTGCACAGCTTTTGCTTTACCTACTAAACTGTGCTTGTCTCAACCCATGAGTTTTCTCACTTATACCCTTCCGATTCTCTTCCTCATTCCACTGCGAGGGAGTGAGTGAGCAGCTGTGTGGGACTTAGTTGCTGGCTGGGGTTAAACCATGACATCTAGAAGGACTTACTTTACTATAAAATTTGAATCTTAGGCATCTACATGTGAATATAAGCCACTTCTTAAAGAAGATTAAATTCATTTTTATTGCAAATATGGCTTTTTCCAGCACCTTTGGGAGCAGAAAGGCAGATGAAAAAAAGAACATGATGCAAGCACTGAAAAGACGAGAGGCACACAAAAAATGTGAACTGCTGAATTTACTGTCTAGCTATAATGAGGTATTGCTTAACAATTAAGTTAAATTATGCAGCTGTTTCCTAGTATATTGTGCTAATGCATCTGAGAAATTATAATTTTCTGATTGGAGAACGTTATGTGGAGGAAACTGTAGCATTCCCCATTCCTGCAACAATTCATTTCATGATTAAAAAAGGAAGGCAGTGTTTTTGCAGCTGGCAGGAATAGGCAATAAAGGATGACAATCCAAGGAGGCCTGTTAGTCACTGACACAATAAAATAATCCCAAACAAAAGCTGCAGAAAGAAAAAAGCTTGAAAGGGTACCAATGAAACACAGCCACAGCTTATGGAATTCTGTGGTGAGGGGACTATATAGCCCACTAGTAGCAGAAAGAGGTTTTGAATATTTCAAAGAGAAATGCTGTCACACATGCTACTTCAAAGACAAGTGCTTGAAAAAATTCAGGGAACTGTTAACTCAGTACTTTAAAGAAAATATTGCACGTACATCAGGGATCTACATCACCTAAAAAAAAAAAAAAAAAAAAAAAAAAAGCCCAAAACGCAAATTTGCCTTAATAATCTTTAACTTTTAAAAAAATTTTGCTTGAATGAGGGTTAAGTGAAAACTGAAGAAATGGAAGAACTAAATGGTATTGAAAATTTAAAACAAAGGAAATATGCCGGTGTTCCAAATTTTGCATGTGGAATGTGCTCATGGGAAAAATGACTACATAAATCAGAGAAGAAATTAGGTATGTTAATTGGAGCAGGTGCTTTATTTTTTATTATTTCATTTTTGACCAGCTTGAATTCTTGAGACTATTTAAAATTGCAGTCTAACAAATTCATAAATAAATCTGTATTACCCATTGTTTAAACTTATTTATGCAAAAAAATCACAAAAACAAAAACTCTAGATGAAAACACATAATAGCTTTTGAGAAAAAATGAAAGCTTTCCAATTAGCATCCATACTTCAGACGGTCCTTTTATTCTAATCATCTGCTTTGCATGATTCTTTTGTTTTAGTCAGCAATTCCTTTTAAAAAAGGTTGAATTGGGGGAAAATATAATTTTATTTCACATTTTATGAGTCTGAATAACATAAAATGAGGTTGTGCCATGCTTCATGACCATGCATATTTAAACATTTTCTATAAATACATTTACTTACTTTTGTTTTAATCTCATGACAAAGCACTGACTGGAAATGATAAGGAAGAAAAATAAGAAAATACCATTTGAAAGCATTCTTGCTTTTGTTTCTACCAGTTGTTCCATAAAGGCAAAGCAGATTTGGCCTTTTAATTTCCTTGAGTGATCTAATTCTTTAAGCTACTTCTGTAGTGACTTTTTATATTGAGTTACAGTATTATTTAGCAGAAAAAACTTAGTCTATGATCAAGTTTCAAGATCTTTTTTTTAATCTTGTCCACTACGTATCTAAGCTGAAGTTTCCCCTAAGTGGAGGGAAAGATTTTGATGAAAGAAATATTTCTGCTTCCCCATTTCTTATGGAATGATTAAAGAGTTTTTACCCATAGAACAAAATAGGGGGTTTTGTTTAATTGAAAGGGATGAAAATTTGGGAAATCCTCCAGAATATAAAAATTATTATTCAGAAACAACCTTGAAGGGACTTTAAAAAACCCAATATTTAAAACAGGACACAATAGTCCATATTTGATTAACTAGTTAATTTGACAGCTGGTTTGAATTAGTTAATAATGTGCATAGCTGCTTGGCCACCTTGTGTTTGCTGTGTGGTGCTCATTTACATCTGTTCTTGCCCCTTATGAAGTAACTGACAATTTCTGAGATGCTCGGGTGTTATGGACCATTCCTTCTATCTATCTTGTGTTTATGAAATTGTGAAGAGCCATGGGATTTCTGCCTTTCTAAGGGAACACCTGAGTAAGATACCTTTTATCTGATGCAGAAAAAATATTTGGTCTGTTCCAAAAAGTTTAATGTTCTTCTCTTTTGGAGGACCATAAGCCACTTTGAACAATTAACCCCTCCCCAGAGTTTTGTTTTCTGAGGTGCAGTTTGTCTCTTCTTTCTCCCTATATCACTCTGTAAGCTAAGTAATTGTATTATGGGTAGTGGATTGTAAACTTAAGTTTGAGCACCAGAACAATGTAAAACATTTCCTTAGGTTGTCTGTTCACTTTGTACATTTTTTTTGAGCTGTACATTCGTTTTGTGCACATTTTCAGGATCATACAAGACAGCTTTGTTCTTTTGTTCGTGTCCACTTGTGCCTGTTGTAGAGAGGGAGGAGGCTTGGGCTTTGCAAGAGCATGCACTAGCCAAACAGGGAAGAGTTGAGGGAAAATATATTGAATGAATCCAAGTAATGTTGCTCTCAGGCCTATTATATGGCCTCTGATTAAAAAAAAATAAATAAAAAAAATCAGGGGTTTATATATAATCCCCTGATTATATATATAAAACTAGAGATATTTTTTTTTAAAAAATCAACTATTTCTACAGGAGGAAACCAAGAAAATGTTAAATTAGTGTGCAATTTCCGAAGTTTCTTTTCTTGTCAAAACTTTGTCTCTTTCTCTTCTACTAAACTGGCAATTTGGAGTTAATTTGGTGAGAATAGATAAGTATGGAAATCCCAAATTAGACAGGGAAATAAACGACCATCTATGCCACCACTGCACTTACATAAATAAATATGCTTCTGGTGACACCATATATTTGTATTACCTTATTGCTTCTGACCAGTATTTAGACCATTGCTGCTTGTCTGCTACAAGGAAGTCTGTGAGGAAGATGTGTCACCTCTGGGAAGCCAGGTCCTTTGAAATGACGGATCATGAATAATTACATGGGGTGCACTTGACTGTAGAAAGTGACTAGAACAAAACTGTTATCACTGCACTGCTATGTCCAAAAATACAATGATAACAGTATGTGCACAGCTATTTATGTGACATACAGTGTCTCTGCTATAAATATACCTTTTTATTTAGATACATGAATTGATATGTGTCTATAGCGTGTTCATAAACAGTTATTAACATTAAAAGTAATGCAGTTAGTGGGTTGATAGGATGAAAAGTATAAATAAAGGAAAATCATTATGTGCTGTTTAATTCTGAGTCTTAAAATTATTGTAATATTTTACAAATTACTTGTATTGCAGCCATATAATAACCACATATAATTTAGACTTCTTAATATGGGAGGTTACCGCAATGTTGTCCCAGACTTTTAACTATTGTCATAAATATTCCACTGTAATCCATACAATATGAAATCTTTCATTGCCTCTCCCCTGAAGGCATATTCTTCAGTTTTCATAGTTATAGCACAATGATAAATGAGAACTTAATGCTGTTGTGCCACTAAGCTACCCAATACTTTTTATAAACAACTAGTCAAACATTAAAAAAACCTAAAAAGCAGTCACACTAGTGCACAGCATAACTTTTGTGGTTTTTTTCCCCTTTCCCAGAAGTATGAAAATGCTTGACCCTTTCTTCTAGTAAATCTCTGGGGAAAAAAAAAAAAAAAATATAATTACTTCTTTATTCCTTGCATTACCTTGTTTTTACTCTTCTTTCAAACAGATTAATTAAAAGTTTTTATACTTAACACAATTTACCAGCCTACATCATCTGAGTTTCACAAGCAGTGTTTGTGGAAATTACCTATTCCTTAGGTTCTAAGGCTTTGTGCAGTTTTACAGTGAACACAATATTCTAAGGAAACACATGACATAACAACTTTTTGACAAAGATTAGTGTCTAAGTTGTGCTATAATCTAGGAGACAAAGCCCTTGAAAGAGGTTTAATTTTAAATCAAGTAGGCAAAGCGCCAACCTGAGGAACAGTGATGTTAGTAACAAATATAAATCTCAATAATAAAAGGAGACTCTATTAGGAAGGGATAAATAGAACTACAGACATTCAGTACTTACCTATATGTATAGAGGTAGACCAAATTTAGCCATTTTTTTTGTGAGGGACTAATTAATTTTATTAGAGAGTAAGTAAATTCAGCTGTGAATGTTTGAGAATCTAATGACTTCCAGAGATTCAGAATGAATTCAGTAATAAAAGCTAATTAGAAGGGAAATGGATGCCTAAAATATCCCTGGTGTGCACAAAGAAAGAGTATAAAGACCGTTCATTGAAATTAAAATTTAACAGTAGCCTAATGCTGCATGACATAAAATTCCATCTGTTGTGCAGAGCCACCAAACAAAGATACATGGGGAATAGTGTGTGGTGTCTCAGCTTTGCAGCTAGTCAATGGATGTATTTTAATGTCAAACCACTACAGACAATGAGAAGACTGGTGTTCAAAAGAGTCAGTTTAAGGCATGATGATTCCTGTAATTAGTAAATTAGAGAGAAAAAACTAAAAGTGATGCTACATTAGTGAGACATTTTATTTTTAATTAAGTGGGTGGGGTTTCTTTGTGGTTTTTTTTTATCCTTACAAGTATAGAACAGGTACCCATACATTTCAGTATATATAGGCTGTAAAATCTGTGTTCAAACTATTTTCTAGAGGTGCCTGTGTGGCATAGGCGTCCATGCACCTTGCAGGCTTCAAACAGAATTCAGGAGCAGAAGCAAAGTGAGTGTCCTTTCTCGCAGCATTTCATCTGAAACACGGTGGAAGTTTCTGAGAACATGTGTAAGGAAGTAAATGACAGCTTTGAATAATTTATCCTGGAATGTCTGGCTTCTTGTGCTGTTCACAAATGTCTGTGAAAGTATTTTTTTTTTTTTTTTAATGACTGATTAACAGTGATTGCTGTAACCAGTTTCAGCACACACATCTCTGGCATGAATTCCCCTGAAACAGTTCTCAGGATGTGGACTGATGTATTGATGAAAGGTGGTTTTATTGTACTTGCATTTCCATATTAGATGAACACAGATATAATATTCCATTTTGATGACTAGAGACATGCAGCAATCAAAAAAAGTGTCTTGTTTGTTAAATGACTTATCTATTAGTTTATTTCTAGAGGATTTATAATTATTGAGAAATTTCCAACATGTTGATTTTACTTTCAGGTTTATATGTTAGACTGGAACAAGAGCTTTTCAGAACATAAATCTAACAAAGTGATTGTATGATTCTTAGCACAACACGACTGCGAACTGTGATTGTTACCTAAGGCTAACTGCATGCTGAATAGGCCATAATGTCAAATTAGATGCTATTTGAGATTCATATAGTACGTTTTCTGAATGCCTACATATGCATTAGTAATTCAGCACCTCCATTCTGGGACATCTCTCAATGTAGAGTTAATGGCTACTATCGAACACATACAGTGAAAGAAAATAATGCGTTGCACAGAGGAGAGTCACCATCATGTTGTGTGGACTGAGAGAAAAAAAGTCCTTTAGAGAAAAAAAGTTCACTACATGGAGATCAAAACAAAGATGTAACTGGATTACAAAAGAAAGTTCTGTGAGTTCATAAGAAGGGGGATGAACTAGAGCCACAGATAAAGCCAAAGACAAAAATAAATTCATGGTCAGCAGTTTTAGGGATAGTTAGCTGAAGGTAATTAACCACCGAAATAAGTAGCAGCAAAATATATGGGAATGTCCTCTTTTTTTAATCCAAGACCAAGATTCCATGTCTTTCTCAACAATCCTTTTGATCATTAAGCATATGTAAAATATAAATGGAAATGGGTTGCTAATGAAGTTATTTCTAACTTTGATTAGCAAAGTTACCCAAAAGAAGAGCATGAAGATTTTTACCCAGAACAGAAAAACACTAATACAGATTAAACTATGCATATTTCTTGAGGGAGCCAGTAGTAAATGCAACAGTAATGGTAAACAGTGGCATTGAATTTTTAAGAAACAACAGGCGTAACAAGCTATTGCCAGATTTCCAGCCACTCCCTTTGCCAAGAAGAAACCAGGTAATTCAATGTTCTGTGAGTTACAGAAGAGGTCAACTGGCAGATGGGTCAGCTGTGGCAGGAGGTGTGATAAAATTGCCTTTCTTGCATCTACTTGCTCCATCTCTTGCAATCCATTCTTCATATTTGGTTATTGCTGGCCTATCAGTGGGTTAATTTCCTAATCTTGCTCTGTGTATTTATGAACTACAAAGTACTACAATAACTTTACAATTAATTTGTTAATAAGAAATGGTGCATCTCATAAGTCACTGGTAGCTCAGAACTTTAGCCCACTTCTTTCACAAAGCATACCTGTAAGAACAATTTTCATGGTAGGCAGCTGTTCCCACTATTTCCTAAAATTCTTGTCATCTTGTCTTGCCCTTAGACTTGGCATTTGCTGAAGTATTTATTTTTTACTGTTTTGATATCAGTATTTGATTCAAAGTACCTGTCATAGTACTTGTACTGTTCCCAAAACATTAATTTGGGATGAAAGAGGTAAGTGACTGGTTATGTATTTGTAGCAGCAAAGTATGTATCCACACTAATTTACTGACTTTTCAAATTGTGTTTAGGTAGTTCAACACATCTATACGAAGCCTGTCGGACTATGCTGAACCAACTGTCTTTAATTCCTCTCCCAGTAGTAATCTTCATTTATAATTAATTGTAAGGTATGTGTATATATAATATTGTCCATTAGAGAGATATCTGACAGCTTCTATATGCAAATGTCCCTCTCCTTCAGCCAAGACGTAATGATTATGTACACAGTATTTATAAACATATGGTAAATCATTTTATACAATGCATTTCAGTATTGCAGGATACTTGGGAAAAATATTGTGAAAGCCATCTGTATGCAAGTAAGATAATGAGGGGTGTGACAGGCAGGCTGCTAACTGAAAATCCTAATATCTGCTGTATTGTTATTGTACTTGTCCTTTTCTATCATGCAGACAATGACAAAATGCGAACCTGTTACTCCTAGAGCTGCAGTTTTTGAACACCAGACTTTTTTCTATCACTAGCCATTACAAATGCTTCTCAGAATTGTGAATAATGAATCATGCTTTGTAAAAGTTTTATGTTTCCAAAAGCAATATATTGAAATTTTGTTGATTTTTTCATCTATTTAATGAAAAAAGTGTTTTGTGTTTATGATGGTTTCAACCACCGTAATCCTGTTCAGTTGCTGCCTATTGGTATCGTGTTTATGGCATAGTTGCTTGCTGCAGAAAGTGTAATAAACTTGTTCCTCAAATTAAATAGTGAACCCTGCATAAATCATTCAAAATTCTGTCCCTAAAATCGGATGCCTAAGATATGTTTCGATTAGTGGCCTGTATGATGGGGTAAAATACCCTCATGTGAAGTGGTGGATGATTTGAAAATGGAGGGGGATGGTCTGTAAAATGGATGGATGGCAAAGACTGACCTTCACAGGGACATCAGCAAACTTAGAGAAGTGCACTAGCAGGAACCTCCTGAAGTTCAACAAAGACAAATGCCCAAGGGCCAGAATAACCCCATGCATCAACACAGCCTTGGGGCAGAGTGGCTGCAGGGCATCTCTGCTGGAAGGCACCTGGGGAGAAGAAGCTGGATGTGAGGCAGCAGCACACCATGGAGACAAGCAAGTCTGGCAGTGCAGGCCCACTGAGCTTGTAATTTGTGAGAAATGTGTTGTTCAAGTATTATCAACATAAAATGAACACATAGGTAAAGCTAATAAAGTTTATTTTTCTGTTTACTTTGTTTTTTAAACATAATAATAGATTTAAGTACTTATAAACCTTAAAGAAAAATGAGATATTGCTTTAAAATTTGACAGCAAGACAGTTAGCATCAATCTGTCACATCTCTCCAAAAGATTAATTTGCATGATGGAAGTATTTTTGATGTCATTATCCAGAAGCAGAACTGCAAAAAGAATACCAATTTCTATCATTATTTTTTCCAAATACTTTGTATAAAATCACAACACATTGAGACATGGAAAGCTTAATTGTCAAACTTCAAAAGTCTCTAAAAATGAACACAGGTAGACAGTATTTCACCCCATTGTAAACACAATGTGCATACACTTCTTGAGGTATTGGGAAATTGGTGTCTATGGTAACCTAGACACAACAGTCTTGTTTATCAAATGGTTTTATCTTCCAAATGTTTGTTGGATAATTTATATCCAATTTTAGACCATCATATCTGGAATGATGGCAACAGTCCAGCTTTAACATCATGTCTAAACTTCCAGCATTCATCAGAGCACCACGTCAAGGACATTTTTGTTCAACATCTTAAAGAAGTGGATCCCACCATTTTCAAATAGTTTTTCTTACCTTTTCTGTATACGTTGTCCTGTTGAGAAAGCACTATTGTTTGTGGCTGTAAAATGAAAACAATAAGGTAATTCACCAAAACAACCCAACCATCTAAAGCACCAGGGAGAGTTAAGATTTTTTCCCCCAGAAGAAGTAGTCTTTATGAAAAGTCAGCCAGCTAGGCTGTTGTGAAGATTTATTCTAAACAAAATCTCCCTTTCTAAATTTATTTTCTCCAGCTACATCTATGGCTAATTTTGGTATATTCCTAAAGAGATTTAGATTTTATGCCCATGTTTTAAGGCAACTGAGAGACCTGTGGTTTAATATTTTTTAATGTTATTTCCTGGAGCTATTGTGTTTGACTGTTCTTCCAGGAATCAATTTTGGGGGACACACAGTCAACTCATTTTTATTGCAACCCATTCCAGCCATTAAGCAGCATAATTTCAGCTACCATGGAAATGCTGATTAAATCTACAGGTTTTATTTTGCCATTTTAGCTGCGCCTTGACAACTAATTGCTAGTTTGGTTAGGCATCAAAGGGGCATTGAATTTTTGGAATAAAAATGCAGTGAGACCGCATCCCAGAAAGGCATGGATCGCTCTCATCTGCACTTATTGCTTGCTAAATGCCACATGGATACCCACTGCTCCTTCACCCTCTGAGCAACGTGGTTGCCAGTAACCAGTTTAAAGTGAGGAAGGAGAAACACCCTAAATTAGATGGAAAACATTAGTACCACGATTTAAGAGCAGATTCTGCCAAAGCACATTTTGGGCCAAGAGGCTGTTTGCGGGCGCAGCACAAGGGTGGGAGAGGGGACCTCCCACTTTCTGTGGGTGCCTTGGAAAATGCCATGTGTAGCACCTGTTGTCACACTGCCCAGGGCCACTAGTTCAGATGAGACTCCCAATTTTAAAATTATTAAGATTGCTGGTGGGATTTGAGTTAGCAGTTCAGGCCTATGCCACAGCCTTGCTGGTCTGTACTGTACATACGCAGCAAGGCGCTCGTGGTGGAAGGCGGCAGGGCGGCCTCTGTGAGGACAGTAGTATTCCTGTTAAAATTGTTACCTGAGAGGTTTTGGGATTTCTTCTATATGTTTTTATTTGTTACTATGTGTGGGTGGGGATGCAAAACTAGATAGGTAATAATTTATTGTAGTGATAGTAGGATATTTTTAAAACTATTCAGAAAAGCTTTCTACTTAGCTCTACCTTTCACTCTTCCTCCTGAAAGTGTGTGTTATATAACTCAATAAAATTTCTGAGAAAAGTGAGACTCTATCAAATATTTCATGTTCCTATAAACTTTTATCACTTCTGGACCAGATTATAATCTCAGGTAAGTGTAGCATGTTGCTTCATTGCTAATATAGTAAGAGATGAGGAGGCATGAAGTTTTTTCTTGCTTTAAGCAGGCCTCTTCAGAAGTTTGATTATTTGCATGGTGTCAGGCATTTGAATGAACCCGTAGTCAAATTCCAATTTTTTTTATTTACTCCAGGTGGTTTTGGAGTCACTTTCTAAAACATCTCTGTTGTTTGGCACTGGAGTGCCATGAGTATAAATATACTTGGGGATGTATCTGAGATGACTGGGACTTCAATTAGTAAAATATTTTGCTGGATTCTCTCCCACAGTCAATGTTGAAGCCAAAACTGATGAGGCCCTTGAAAATATGATAGCTACTCTTATAGCCCACTTTTTATCTCATTCTTGTATCTATTCCTGCCTGTTACTGTAGAACTTTGTACCTACTCTTTAGTGCACCTAAGAAAATGGTTTGCTTTTTTTTATTACTCTCTGTCGATGCCTCCAGTGAACAATCATTAGCTAAACCTCACATCCATCAGAGGTGAACTGAGACATAAATGTTGAGCTGCTTGTCCAAGGCTATATAAAATTAGGGACCAATATGAAGAAATAATGTAGCAATTCTGGCTTCCTGTCATAATTTAATTCTTCAAAGCCACATGTAAACACTGTATGTATTTAACACAATGACCTAGGCATTTTAAAGCACAGAGATGTTGCTGATGTCATTTATTTCTTTATACTGCACGACTATTGGCGAGTCCTAATGCAGGAGAATGTGGCTTGGCCCTGATACATAGAATAAAAGAGGCAGTCTCTTAGTTGAACACGGGAAACCAACACAAGTGAGTAAGAACAAACATTTTGGTGGCCTTATAAATGGTATCTGGTGGGAGACTGCTGCTAACTTAAATATCCTTCAGCCATGCTTTGAACCCTCATGGCATGGTGTGGTCATATTATTTGTATCATTAAGTAATCTTAAGTACTGTGTACAACGGTCTTATATTTAACACCCACTCATTTTTTAAATGGAACCTGCATATTACAGTAAAGTTGAAAGGCATATAGTCTGTTCAGAAACATGCAAATAATACCCTTTAGTGCTGAGAGGAATTAAGCATATGTATCAAGAGGAGAATATATTCTGAAGGCTAATCTCTGTCTAGCTGTTTTCTCAACAATAAATTACATTTTATTTGAATCACTGTTGTTATTTTTGCCAGTAGGTATCCTGAAATTTGATACTATGAAAGTTCAGAGCAATAGAAATTAAAGCTCTTTTGCAGGATGAAATGTTGAATTTCTGAAGGCCTCACAGATTTCTAAATAACACCATGTGCTAGAACTGTTCCTTAAACCAATACATTTATGGATTAACTAAGTACTGCTTGCTGTGTTTATACATATAAACTCCCTTCAGAAATCTAATTTACAAAACATTATTGCCAAGAAAATATATGAAGATTGGTAGCTGGCTGCCCACCATTATCTTTGGTTGAGTTGTAGATAAATTTTCTTCTTCCTGTCCCATTTGGACTTTGACCATTTTGGGTGGGACTTTTCTTCTTAAAAGATCCTCGGTATGCTTAGATCAAGGAAGAGAATTTAAATAAAGGGGAAGATTAGACTGAAAACAGTAACATAGGTGCTTTTGCTTTTTTTTTTTTTTTTTTTTTTTTTTTAAACTGTGATAGCAAATATAGATACTGCTGCGACACCATCTGCACACAGCAATCCCTTACTATAGAAATGCAGCTCTGTATATTTCTGTTTTATAAATAGAACTCCAAGCTTAATTTGATGTTAACTCTAAAGGCCTGTTTCTGTTTGGCTTCACTGGTCAGTTGTGATGTTTACCTCTGACATTATTTCTGCTCTAGAGTGATCCTTTCACGAGGCAGATAAAACCCTTTTTTAGATGGCTTATATACTATAAAAAAGACTCAAGTTTTTTGATTTTACATATTTCTTAAAACTCTGGGTCTTTCTGACTTCTGCATTTAATACTTACTATAGTCCTAGAAAGCAACCACTTTTCTTCAATTACGAAATGGCACAACTCTGCCATTTATTCCCATAATTTACTCTCCTTCACTGCCTATACCATCTCTACACAGTTTCTGCCTCTCATCAAAGCATCTGATTTGTAATTTAATCCACTGAATTATGTGGTATGATGGGTCTACAGACTTTGGGCACTATATTCACCTTGTTTGTTTAAAAAAAAAAATCCAAACAAAAAACCCCCCCAAAAAATCCCAAGGACACACACCCACACACACCCACACACACCCCAAATACCAAACAACTAGAGAATGTGTTCTTTGTAAAGCAAGTCTTGAGAAACTCTTTTCTGTTTCAGTCTCATTCCTTCTGTTTGTTTGGGATCATTGCAGTGTTTTACCCAAGGCTTCTCTTTCTCTTAACTACTTACTGGAAATTATAGTGAGTTGATCGCTTAGTAGAAGAGTACCTCCTTAAAAGCACTGCTTCTGTTCCATGGTCCAAAAGCATGTGCCTGCCTTATTCAAGAGGATGCATGCTAAACACTGCTCATGGGAAGAAAACAGTTGCTAACTGATGAGAATCAGCAGTGTCAGATTATTGCTTTGACTAGATTATTAGATATAATTTTTCAGTGTTCTTTTGAAGGCAGAAAAACCAACTGCAGTATGTCAACCCAAACTGGCAAGGTTAGGCACATGTTCTTCCTCTAATACCAAATAACAGAAGCTTGATCCAGTTATATCCTTCCTGTATGCTTCCGCCACAATTAAGGAACACTAGAAAAAAGTGACAGGAGAAAAGATTTCTCAACGTGTTTTCATTGACATTACTTTCTACTTCTCAGTCCATGTTTAAATGTACTTGCTAGGTTTTTAATAGAAACAATACCGTAAGGGACTTTAAGAACTACGGCAGGAACAGTTATACTTCCTTTATTCCTAACAGGCATCTCTTTTTTACTTTTTTAAAGATTTAATCACAGCATCACAGAATCATTCAGGTTGGAAAGACCCTTGGGATCATCAAGTCCAACCATCAGCCCTACTCTATAATGTTCTCCCCTACACCATATCCCCCAACATCTCATCTAAATGACCCTTAAACACATCCAGGGATGGTGACTCCACCTCCTCCCCGGGCAGCCTATTGCACCGTCTGACCACTCTTTCTGCGAAAAATTTGTTCCTAACGTCCAGTCTAAACCTCCCCTGTTGCAGTTTAAAGCCGTTCCTTCTTGTTCTATCGCTAATTACCTGTGAGAAGAGACCAGCACCAGCCTCTCTACAATGTCCTTTCAGGGAGCTGTAGAGAGTGATGAGGTGTCCCCTCAGACTTCTCTTCCTTACACTAAACAGTCCCAGCTCCTTCAATTGCTCCTCACAGGATTTGTTCTCTGGGCCCTTCCCCAGCTTCGTTGTCCTCCTCTGCACTCACTCCAGCACCTCGATATCTTTCTCGTATTGAGGTTCCCAAGACTGGACACAACACTCCAGGTGTGGCCTCACCAGTGCAGAGCACAGGGGGAACTGTCACCTCCCTGCTTCTGCTGGTCACACTATTGCTGATGCAAGCCAGGATGCCGTTGGCTTTCTTGGCCACCTGGGCACACTGCTGGCTCATGTTCAGCTGCTTGTCAATGAGAACCCCCAGATCCTTTTCTTACAGACAGCTCTCCAGCCACACCTGCCCAAGCCTGTAGCGATGCAGGGGGTTGTTGTGGCCCAAGTGCAGGAACTTTTCATCCCATTAACATTGGCCCACCGATCCAATCTATTCAAATCTCTCTGCAGAGCCTCCCTGTCCTCATGCAGATCAACACTCCCACTTAACTTGGTGTCATCTGCAAATTTACTGATGATACACTCTGTGTCCTTATCAAGATCAATAAAGATGTCAAACAGAAATGGTCCCAACACCGAGCCCTGAGGTCACCACTTGTGACAGGCCACCAGCTGGATTTAGCTCCATTGACCCCCACTCTCTGGGACCAGCCAGCCAGTGCTTGATCCAGAAGACCATTCGCTCATCCAGGCCATGAGCAGCCAGTTTTTCTATGAGAATTCTATGGGAAACTGTGTCTAATGCTTTAATGTTGGAGATTATCACTCCTGTTGGTAAGAAAAACTAAGGGCTGAAATTGGAAGCTTATTTTCTGGAGAAAAAATTGAATCCTTATTATTGCAGTTTAAGATTTTCTTAATCTGTAGACCACAGATACAGACATGCTAATCGCTTCTGCTTTACAAAATACTTCTGCATACTTAGACTATCATCATGATTTTCCTTATTCTCTTCTTTGAGCTAAACAATTCCAAATATTTCTGTCTTCATAGGTAATAAACCCTGGCAGTTTCGTTGCCCTTGTTTTATTCTATCCAGTTTGTCCATGTTTCATGGAAATCAAAGTGAAGAGCTGGACACATGCTCCAGCCAAAACTTTATCAGTTCTGTCTATAGGGAAAGATTGCCTGATGAATCTTGACTCTTGTTCATTTTCAGCTGTCTGAGGAGGGTATTTGGCTTTTACTCAACAGTGTAACATTGTTGACTCATGTTCATCATTGATGCATAACAAACCTCACATCTTTTTCTGTAGAACTGCTAACTACTTGATCCACGTACTACATTTGCATAGCTAATTATTCATGCTTAGGTGCAGAACCTTGCCTTTGTCCCCACTGAATAAACATCTTATGCTTTTCATCTGCTTTCCCATTTGTTAAGTTCATTTGAATTCCTAGTTTGTCCTCCAGCTTATTTGTAGTCCCTACAAGCTCTGTTATCTGCAGATTTAAAAACTCATTGAGATTTCACAATTCTATACTGAAGACAAAGGTTTTAATACTTGGTACTCATCCAAATCTTGAAACGCAGATTAATCAGGAAATGCACTCAATCCTTAAACAATGGACTTTCTCATTGCAAAATTTTGAGTTGCCTGTTCCCAAGTGATGTGAGCATTTGGGGATTATGTTTGTTTAAGAAGAGAGAAGAATGCCCACTGTGTTCCATAATTTACATTAAAAGATATCTATGTGAAATAATTGGTAACTTGGATTCAGTTACTTGAAAAAGCAAGAAAAAATATAACACATTTTACCAAAATAAGAGGTCACATTTTAGGCAGACAGGTGAAAAATCTCTGTTAATTTTTAAAATTATATGCATTCAATTGTTTGAATTTAAGTGTAAATTTAGGATGTTTCTGTAATTCAGAAGTTTCAGGTTGGCTTGCTATCTCTGTACAATGCATCTATGTTTCTAATGGCAAAGGCAAGCTCTTGAGGATACCTTTTAAAAGGCTATCGCCATCAAAGATTTGTTACTATTCCCTATCAGAAATTCTCTCTCCATGGCCAAGGAATGTTACTAGACTGTCTCCGCTATCTTAGTGCTGCGTCAGCTGAGCTAGATTTTTGAGAGATCTTTTTTCAATTATACAAGGACTATTACAAGGAAGACAAATGTTTTCAGCTGGCATTAAATGAAAGGACATGTTTGAAATTAATTTTTTTTTTTTTAAACACCTTGGCTTTTATGGAGGCTTTTTATTTGTATTTTTAAAGAACAGCCTCAGTCAGAATTCGAACTTAATATTAGAAATGTTTTCAGAGTTCATCTTTACCCCTGTACCTTGTAGTTCAGTGCTTCTGTAATGTTTAGAGTGGATTTCCAGGAGGCCAGGCCAGATATAACCGAAAGCCTCTGAAGGGAGTCCTGTCCCTGCAATTGGAGAACCCCCTATTCCTACAAGGCTTCAGTTTTCTATGGGCTGAATTTTAAGACTCAGCAGAGGTACATGTGCAACAAATCAGGAAAAGGCTAATGCAGGACATCCTCAATACTGTTAAAGATCAACAATGCCATTAGCCAGAAAAATCTACATTTCACATACATTGAATTTTTTTTTTTTTTTTTTTTACAACTGTCAGTAAGGTCACCATGGGGAACAGTCTCTAGTGTTGCTGATATTACATTGAGCAATCCTTCCAGCACTCATATGACAAACTGTTTGGGATGGGTTCATCAGAAGATTTAATAACGTTCAAAGTAATTGTCACTGGCAGTAATGTTTTTTAATTATTCTGAGACACAGTGAATAAGGCCATTAACTAGACTTTGTATTGCAGGAATTTTATATCATTTAGTAAATTGCTTTGTGGTATTTTTGTTTTTTAAAATAGATCTGTTTGTATATGCTAAGAAGGAAGGAAATTATATTCCAAACTGTATGTTCTGTCCCATTCTAGATTCTCGAATGTCAGTGCCTTCTCTAGTTCTGAAAGCTTTTGAGAAGGTGGATTGTAACTTAGAGCAAGAGTATGTCTCCACACCATCATACAGAATGACTGTACTTTTAAGAACACTGTAAGGAAGGAACTACAGCCCCAAGGAACTCTATAATTCATGTGACTGTTAATGTGCTTACAGACTACATCAGTTGTAAAATTATCATGGTTCCTGGACTAGATCCACTACACTAACATCAAAGCCGTGCAACACACCCCAATTTGAAAGTGCATGCTGATGCAACCAGAGTACTGACAATACTAGGAGGAAGGTCAGACCTGTACAGTGAGAACTGAAATCTACATTAAATGAGATTTGCAAGTGTACTGGGTCTGGCTGAGCTGGAATCGGTTTCCCCCTGTAGCAGCCCTCACGGTGCTGTGGTTTATGCTGGGAGCTGGCAGGGTGTTGGTAGCACCCTGGTGTTGTGGCTACTGCTGAGCAGTGCTTACACAGCACCAAGGCTCCTTCCAACACCTTTTCCCCTCAGTGGGACGGGGTGGGAAACATCTTGGGAGGGGACACAACCAGGACAGCTGACCCCAACTGACCAAAGGGATATCCCATACCATGTGATGTCTGCTCAGGATAAAGCTGGGAAAAAGGAGAAAGGGGGTGGGGTCACCCTTGGTCCTCCGAGGCAACCACTCCACTTTATGGGAGCCCCGCTTCCTGAGAAGGCCTGACATTGCCTCTTCGTGGGAAGTAGAGAATAAATCCGTTTTCTTTTTTGCTTCAGTGCATGGACCTTTGTTTCGCTTTGCTTATATTAAAACTGCTTTTGTTTTACTCACAAGGGTTGTGGGGTTTTTTTCCTATCTTATTTTCTTTTCCCTCTTTGCCCTGTTGAGAAAAAAGGGGGAAGGGGGGGAAAGTGATAGAGTGACTTGGTGGGTGCCTGGCACTCAGCCAAGGTCAAGCCACTGCAAAAAAATTCATTTCCATTTTTAATCATATGTGATGAAGACAAGCATTTGAAATACTCTAAAGTGTTGTGGTGTGCCAATACCCACCCATATGGTTGTAATGGAGGAATGAGGAAGGAGGAGGTGTATCTTCACCAACTATTGAGATGTCAGACAGAAAAATAATCACTAAACTTGCATTGGAAAGACAGTCCATACTTTATACACACACTGTCAATCCACTAAAAATGTAAACAGAACAATTTGCTTTATTAATTTTGGAGTAAAAGTTAGCATTAAATTGCTTTAGCAGAAGGGAGTCCTTGCACCTCTAAGTACATGGTGGTGAATACATGTGATTAAAGAACTCAAGTTAATCTAAAATTTGTTGAATTACGCTGTTCCACAACTAGCAACTTGTCACAGTTTAATTACTACAGGGAAAAGTCATACACACAGGAGGGAAAAAAAAGCTTGCCATGAATGCTGCCACACTTCATTTGTTTTCCTCATTTTTTATGCACCTTAAAAATGTTATTTATGCTTTTGTAGAAGAGTTTGTCAAAGGAAAATGAATTGTCACTTAAAATGATACAACGGCTTACAGTGTCTACTAATACAAGCAGAGTTGTAATAGTATCTGTTTCAAGTCTTTCGTAATATTAAATGCAGTGAGAAAGGCTTACAAGACTTAGAACAATGATAGTCATAGTGCACAGATAATACATAAGGATAATAGCATCCTTTCTCTTCATCTTGACTAAATGCATTTAAAACTTCATTAACAGTGAAGGTTAAAGATCAGTCATCAGTCTCTTAACTGTTCTCAATAGTAGCGCTACAGGCTTGGGAAGGAGTGGCTGGAGAGCTGCCACTCAGAGAGGGACCTGGGGGGTGATTGACATCTGGCTGAACAGAGGCCAGCAGTGTGCCCAGGTGGCCAAGAAGGCCAATGGCATCCTGGCTTGTGTCAGCAATAGCGTGGCCAGCAGGGACAGGGAAGGGATCTCACCCCTGTACTCGGCACTGGTGAGGCCGCCCCTCGATGACTGGGTTCAGTTTTGGGCCCCTCCCTACAAAAAGGACATTGAATGACTCGAGCGTGTCCAGAGAAGGGCAACGGAGCTGGTGCAGGGTCTGGAGCACAGGTCGTACGGGGAGCGGCTGAGGGAACTGGGGGGGTTTAGTCTGGAGAAGAGGAGGCTGAGGGGAGACCTCATCACCCTCTACAGCTCCCTGACAGGAGGGTGCAGAGAGCTGGGCATGAGTCTCTTTAACCAAGTAATAAGTGATAAAACAAGAGGGAATGGCCTCAAGTTGTGCCAGGGAAGGTTTAGACTGGATATTAGGAAGCATTTCTTTCCAGAACGGGCTGTTAGGCGTTGGAATGGGCTGCCCAGGGAGGTGGTGGAGTCCCCATCCCTGGAGGGGTTTTAGAGTCGGGCTGACATAGCGCTGAGGGATCTGGTGTGGCTGGGAACTGTCAGTGTGAGGTTAAGGGTTGGACTGGATGATCTTCAAGGTCCTTTCCAACCTAGACAATTCTGTGAATATATGCAGACAGTATCTCAGAGGAGGCTTATCAGAGCTGGAAAGTGGTCTAGGCCTTTTGTAAGAAGACCAGACAGTAATAATGCTGTTACAGCTGTCTCTGTATCTTCGGTATTTTCTTTGCTTCTGTTGTGTATGGAGATGGGACTTGTGAACCACCAAGTTCTTTTCAAATTAAACAAAAAAAAATTCAGAATAAAAACTAAAGGAAAGCATTAACAGCAGATGGGAGGATGAAAGGCTTTGCTTGAAAAAGAAGGGAAATACAGATGATGCAAGGTGATACTTAACATTTACCCAGAAGGATGAATCAGTAATAGGAGTTTATGGGCCTGGGTTCAGTGTCTGAAACCAGTAGAAGACAAGCAGTGTGAATCACACTTAGCCATAATCAAGGAAGAATTAACTTAATTTCTGTGTTAGTAATTGGAAATAACATGTTCTCAGTTGCTTGTGTCTGTCTGTTTGTAAGTGATGAAAGAAACTTTGTTTTAAAAGTATTTACATTCTGTAATACGGAGCAGCCCACTCCAAACTTTAATAGCTTTTTACTGCTTAGCACCTTTCTAAACACTCATTCAACTACCTTAATAAAACAATCTTATTACGCCCTCAGTTGTGAATTGCTGTTGGTCACCCAACCCATTAGCTAAGGCAAAACACACAGCAATTCAGCTTGACATACTTAATGAGAATTCCAAGACTGCTTAATTTATCAGCCTTTAACATTAGGATACTTCAGCAAAGCTTCGATGTTATGAATGTTATGTGCTGAATCTTTTGACAATACATAATGATCCTCATCATTGTGAAGCCTGTGAATAAAATAATCTGCTCAGTTCATTAAGACCAGAAAGGTCTGAACACTCTAATAATGCCATTATTTATGCTCTAAACACTGAAGACCAAATTAATTTCTGGTGTAATTCCATAAACTAATACAGTGGCTCCATGGATACTTTTGGCCTAAGGAAAACAAGTCCTTCCCTTTGAGGAAAGCTGAAACTCCACCCTGATAGGGTTTTTTTGTGTAATGGCCATCTTGATAGAGGTATATATTACTGTGGACTTGTACAGAGTGAGTTTTGCCACATACTGCTGATTTTGAAGTACTAATAGGGAAAAATACGTGGTTCATCTCTTCTGAGCTTGATGGAGTTATACCAGTGGTTATTTTGCCAATGTGCCTTTACCTTGGTAATTTTTGATATATCATATTTACTGGAAATATATAGATGATAAAACTGTAGTAAGTCTAGAAATGTACTTTAAACCTAGATAAAGTTACCTTTATTCAACACACTTCTGTCACTTCAGACTTGATTTCCTACCTTGAGCCTTGAGTTGCAGTTTGAGACACAGGAGCTGGAAGAGACCTACATGAGGTTTCAGAGACCAGGATAGTATTTTAATCACTTGAGGATGCTAATTGCTTAATGAAGCTTTATTTGTAAATTTGTTTGGAGGCCACTCTGTAGGTCTTCTGCCAAAGTGTACAGCTGTTTGCAGCAATAATAAGATTCTGCTCTGTTGGATAACTTACAGCAGTTACCCTACAAGTGATACAATTGATTACCTGGCTAAGCACCTTGTAATATTTTAGGGAAATTACCATCCTGATCAAAGTTACTGGAGTAATTATCAAGGAGTAAATGAAATGTGAGTACATTAGCTTCAGCTGAAGATATTAAATCCCTTAATGTATTCTCTGGAATTGCAGTTTATCCATTTTTGTGGATCTTATCAAAAGGGTCACAAAATTTGAAAAACTCTGTTTAACTTAGAAAAATAATGGGAGTTACTCATATTCTTCAAAGAAATATAGCTCTTGTCTTTAAGACTATTTCGTAGAAGAGAGTTTTGTATAGGAACTTCTCCATCCAGTGTGTTGAAACTACTTCTCTACAAACAGAGGTCAGTGGAGCTCTGCCAATTTCTCTGCAATGTAGAGAAATAAAGTACTGAAGTCTGGTGATCCTTGGTAGAGGGAATTTCGTTTTGGCACTTCTGCCAGTTACAGTAGAGTCCTGGACTATTCATTTCCACACCATTCAGTTAGAATTGACTTTATGATTACAGAGCTGGAGCCATGCCCAAGATAACTCCTTTCCCTCCTCTAGTAATCAGAAATAGAATTTAGCAAGGATTTGGAAACCTTTCATTTTGGAGGAATAACTATTTGTCTGCCTGTCTATTCATGTCTACATCAATAAGCAACTTCATCAAATCACTAAATTTGCAGCTTAACTGAGTTTCTTAACCAAATCACTAAACTTTTCGAATAAACTAATACAAAATCTTTCCTATTTCCCAGTGTTGAAATACATCTGGGTTAGACTGCACTTGGCATTTATGAATGTAGAATAAGTAACATGACTTTATGCAAGAATGTACAGCAATGGATTCATGATTATATTGCTCACCTACTGTCATTACTAACTCCTTCAGAAATAATTGACAAGAGCACTTCTTCCTTATCTTCAAGGAATCAAAATTTCAATGACTTTTCTTTAAAAAGCACTGATTATCATACTTCCTAGAAATCTGCAGTCTTAAGGTGAGGAGGGGTTGTTTTCCTAGCATTTACAATTAGTTTTTATTGTTTCCAGTACATTATCCCAATGCTCTAGCTTGTTACACAGATTGTGAGGAATTAAAACGTGGTAGATCAACTATTGCCATGTTTAAGAATTACTTTCCTTTGCCAAGTTTTATAGAAAACATTTGTTGAAGTGAGATATAAGCAACAGATGTATCAGGACTTTCCTAAATATCCCTGCCATCAGTAATTTCTCATCAACTTATCGCTGACACTGGTAACCCTAGTTTTTTTTAAAAATATGTCATATGGTGTTCACTTGTAAATGAAATATATAAACCACATTTATAATATGGTATCCAGTCTCTCTATGCACAGGTTTTTTTACTGGTCATACCTGATCATGAAATATCTTTGGAACTGTGTTAAACTTAGAGCTAGAACATGTGGCGCTAGTTATGGGCTCACAGTACAGTTCTTTCATGACACACAGCAATAGTTTGGGGTTTTTAATCATAATACTTAATCACAATGATAGGCATAAGTTGGATGAATACCCAGTAAATCTGAAAATCTAGAGTTCTTAGATTATTTTAAGCTGGACCAAATATTCTGAATGCAGTTAGGATTTTAAGAAGTCCAATTACTGTGGTTTAGTGCCCTTCTTTCATATATTGTTGCTGGACAGCTAGATGACTACCAACACTCACATTCCCTTGCTGGTTTCTTAGCACTTCCTAGCAAACATTTGTCAACATTTTTTTCCTCTGTGTTTTACCCAATCAATTTCTAGAAAGTGCAATGGTAGTTTTTTATTCTCTTCAGTTTTATGAAGAAAGAAATCATGTTTCTGTTTTTATTTTTATCCATCCCGCTTTTATTACAAAAGTATGTATGATAAAAATGCAAGGAAGAAATACATTTTATTACGAGGTCAACAAATCCCCAAAGAGAGACAGGTGTTCATAAAAGACAATATTAACATATGGAAGTTAATATCCTCATTCTTTCTCTATAGTCATAAGAGAGACAGAGGTTCTGGATACTTGAATTACAGTCTAAATACACCTCACTCCATGTAAAAATAGCAAGAGGTTTCTCCTTGACTTATACCTGCACTTTATGAATAAACATGTATTTCTGTAATATTTTTGAGGATAGATATCGGAGGTCTTTGAAGAAATAAAAGTTTAGCTGATATTGGGAAAACCTGCCTTGATTCTGGTATAAAGAGCACCAAGTAGCACAGGAACCGTTTACTTTGTTCTCACGTTTCTGATTTTACTTATTCTATGCAAAACTAAGATGCCTACCCAGACTAAGTAAAATACGTTTTTTTTTCTCAGTGTGGAACATTAGAGACCTTTTTCTAATTCCTCTTTCCTCACCTGAATCTAGTGTGAAGATTTCAGTCAAGTTTCCCCTGCCCTGTTAGTGTGCACATGTGCTCATGCAGATATTTCATTCTTGACAGATAGAAATTAAAATGTCAATCTTAACAGTTATTTTCCTCTTCCCCAAAAAAAAGTGACAAAGATGGAAGGCTAACCACAATCCAGATGAAATATGTAAGGGATATTTTCAGTGGAACAAAAAAAAAAAAAAAAAAAAAAAAAAGAGAAATACCTCAGAAGATAAGATTTTTTTTTTTTTTTTTAAGAGGTAAGGCATGAGATTGTTTACAACCCCTTTTCTTACTGGGCTTTTTCCCCTCAGAATAGTGTTGCAGCAGGCTTTGCCCAAGACAGCATAACTACCGCCCACAAGCAAAATGGGAATATTAAAACAAAGAAGCTGACATGTTGCTTCCTTATCACACAAGGTTGAAAACAAAGTTAAAAGCTGTTACCTGAAATTGCGTCCTTTGCATGAAAGATCCTTGCTTTTATACTAAGACCACAATCACATAATGGGTTTAAAAGCCAGGTGTTAAATCTTCTCTGTCCTTTATAAATTAGCAGTTTTCCCTATTTTATCAGTGTTTTCATTAAAAGGCACATATTTTTTTCCAGTGAAACAGCATTCTAACAGTGTATGAACATTTTAATTCCTAATGAAATAAATTTACATTAAAAAAAAAAAAAAAGTTAGTCTGTTCTCCCCTACTATGCCGTGTCTACTTTTCAGCAAAGACTTTTTCCCTGGGAAATGTATTTTAGACATATTAATATGTTAAAGGTGCCTTTTAAACACACCATATGAGGTTTTTCCAGTGCAATATGCTAGATGAATGCATATTTAATTTATACAATACCCAGAACAGATTATGATAAAACATTTCATATTAGATGTGATAAAAATGTCACCTATTGCTCATTTATAATATTTGTCATTGTAAGCTACATATTTAGGTCAGATTGAATTGCAAGAAAAATAATGACTCAGATATCAGTAAGCACAGTGTTTGTTCTACACCAAATGAAAGAGTTCTGTTGCTAACTAGAAAAGGTTTTAAATATAGGAAGAATTTGAAGTTACAATTGTGCAAAAGAAAAAATCAAGAATAAAACTATTACAGCTTCGGTTCTGAAGTAAAATAACTACTCTTGAATAGCCACTGAATGAGTCTTTACTTAGCTATTGGACACCGCTTAGAAGTCTGTAACAATATGGGATTTTTGTCATTTCATCCTTTCTCTATAGAATTGTAGAATAATATAGGTTAGAAGTGATGTCTAGAGGTCATCTAGTCCATTTTACACAACTATCTGTTGGAGACTTAATCATATATAATCTCTTTAACAACATGCTTCACTGAAAAAGACTACCTAGAAGGGGTAACATGTCTATTCCTTAAATAATTTTTCTTATTTGTAGAATTTGGTAATAACGCTGAGATTATATTTGGCCCTAAAGTGGCTCTCATACTCCATAATACATTGACACCAGGAAAAAAAGTAAATCTGCAGTACCTTTGGAGAACAGTTAATCCCAACCACCAAGTTTTATGGTGGTGGTAGGATGAACTTAATAGCCTTATCTTCTCTTGAAAAAGCTGAAATAGAGAGAATTCATTTTACCAAATCACTCTGAGTTATACATACTGGTGGGGTTTTTTGCTTGTTTTTTTGTTTGTTTTTTTTTTATGCTCGGTTATATCAGTGGAATCTCCGGGAGTTACAAAGGATAAATAAATCAGGGCAAATATTTGGCCTATTGGCTTCATGTCTGCAGTGAAGATGAAGATATATTTTCCTTCAATATAAGTATTGATCTCCTCTTTGTTTTGGTCAATACTTAGTTCTTGACTCAATTAATCTCAACAGATACCCAAAGATCAATATTTATTTATTGAAATCAGTGGGAATTATGTATATGTGTGAAGCAAATAATGGGTTTCCAAGAATTTTCTGTTAACAACTTACTTAAATTTCTAAAAAACACTTCTCAGTGGATTACATAGCATCTTCAGCCTTGCCAGTGATATTAAAGCACCTGGAATTTTCCATATTCTTTTCTTTAAAATTTACTGTATATTTAGCCTTTCTATGTTCTAAGTAATCTGGTAAGATTTTGGAAGATTTTTTAGGAAGAGAGAATAAAAGGTCTTCAGCAGGTACTATGGTTGCCTGCTTTGAGGCTGAAATGAATGTGTTCCCAGCATAGTCAGGAATTTCCCTTGTATTCCTCGGCCCCCATTTATCAAGTGTGGGAAGGAGAAACTGTTGTACCATGCAAGACCTGGAAGACACATTCCTCCACTTTCATGCGACCCTGCGTAGAGCATATGCTGTAATTTGTGCGGTTGGTATTCCTTTCACGGGTTAATCAGAGGCCTTCTGAAAGACTAGTCTGCCTAAGGCTGAATTTTGCCTGCATAGGTCTCAGTTATTTATTTTTCTTTTCTCTCTTAAAGATGAATGCTCATTTTTATTTTCTTATGCTTTCAGTAGAAGTGCTGGGAAAGGGAGTAAATGAACTGAAATATTGCTTACTAATAATGGCATGCATTTATCTACAGAACTTTCATGCACATTAAATATGGATAGAATCAGATTACTATCTTTTAAAAAAATGTGGAAAAATATGAGTAATATTGGGGGTTGAATGTTGATCAGGTTTGGAGCCTTTTTCAATTTGGTGTTCCTAAGAATCCTTTTTTGTTAGAGGAGAATTGCACTTTTTTCCAGATTCACTTTAAAGGCACTTCTTCAGCTGCACATTTTTATGTGCTTTCTCTTCATAGCTCTTCGGCCTACTGACAGTGAATGGGGGAAAAAAAACCAAAAAAAAACCAAAACCCCACCACCCCACAGCAGAATACAGCTGAGGTTGTAGTCATCTTAAGATGATGATGGTTCAAATGCAGTTACAAAGACCCATCACTTGCTTCAGTTGCAAGTAATAAATATTGAATGAAAGCTGAAAGGAAACTGCTTCTGGAAAAGTTCACTAAATTTATTCACCAAAATATGAGCAAATGCCTAAAAAGATGGGAATTTTTTTTTCCTGTAAACAGGCTGGATTCATTGGTTATTTGTTGCCAAATAAATATATTGCATAATGATCCACAGAGCAATAAACCTGTCACTTCACACACTAATTTACTAAATCCTTTCCAATCTCCCTTTATATTAAGCTCTTATGGTTAATTTGAAGATATTAGATATTTATTTAATGTTACCTGATAAAATGTTTAAAATAAATCTGCTTCAGAAACTCACTGATACCAGAGAAATGAATCTGATAGTATTATTGAAAGCATTCTTAGGATATAAGGAATCTTTGGAGATGACCTAGTCCAACCCCCTGCTCCAGAGCAGGGGCAGCTAGAGTAGGGGTTGTCCAAGGACCATGTCCAGCTGGGTTTTGAGTATCTCCAAGGGTAAAGATTCCACAACCTCTCTGGGCAAGCTGTGCTGATACTTGACCACCCTCACAGTAAAAGATGTTTGCTTTTCTTTCTTTTTCAAAATGGACTTTTAAATATTTCAGTTTGTACACATTTTCTTTACTCTTGACATTATTTATGCACATTGAGATTCCCCTGAGCCTTTTCTTCTCAAGGCTGATAATTTCCATTTCTCTCATCCTATCCTTGTATATCAGATGCTTCAATCACTTCAGTATCTTTGCAGCCTTTTGCTGGACTCTCTCCAGCATGTCCTTGTCTCTCTTGTACTGGAGAGCTGATGACTGGGTACAGCACTCCAGGTGCATCTCAGCAGTGCTGAGTAGAGGGGATGGCTCACCCCCCTTGACCTTCTGGCAGAATTCTTCTGAATCCTTACTTCTCAATGTCTTTGATTCTAGAATTTTTAATCAAAATTAAGAATAACACAAAAAATTATTATGTTTTACTGTGCCGCTTTTATTGCATGAATGTAAATGTGTATTTATTGGTTCTGTATTAGATAACTTATGTATAAGCCTTATTTTGCAACCACAAAGAGCAACGCAACAGTGAGTGGCGATCAGTGTTTTCCTCAACTGTGGTACAGAGCCTACAACACTCGATAAATATAAAAAAGAACACAGTTTTCTCACCAGATAATGTACACTGACAAGCATGGAATATCTTAATGCTTTTTAGGCAGAACCAAATTTCTTGAAAGTGGGTACTATGCTTGCTTATTGTATGTCAGACATTAGCTTAAATATTACATTTAAAAGAAATCAGGCTTGGCATTTTAATAAAGAGAAAGAAGTTGATAGAAAAAAAAAAAAAAAAAAGTGTGTCCTCGCTTTACCTTTCACACAATATTTGGGACTTTTAGAAGCAGTGGTGATGCCTGCTTGTTAAAGAACACACACAAGCCTGAATTTCAAATGACATTCCAGATAAAAATAATAAAAGCCTTCTGATGTGATAAAGGTGCCTATTCTTTAAATAGAGATAGCCTTTCTGAAAGCTGGATGATAAAAGGTTTAAGATAAGATTCTGTCATTTTTGTTTACCCAACTAACCAGTCAGGCTTTAGTATTACTTCTCCTAAACACAGTCCAACATCATGTGGGCATTTCTGACTTAGTGTGGATGACGGTCATGCTGTTGAAGCAAAACACCGCATCATCCCCACTTACTGTTCCCAGCATTACAGAACACTGTCAAGGTATGACCTGGATTCCTTGCAGCTGAAACAAAGCTAGAAAATTCACTCTGAGAGGATGACTAATGCACTCCAGCTCTAAAAGATATTCAGATCATGGGGCCAGATCAGAGGTCATCCAATGTTTTAAGAAACAGACTGTCACTGGGGCAGCATCTGGTTGTCAGTCTGTCCTCTGCCATGGCTAGATAGTGGGAGATCTCAGTTTGGGAATCAGAAATTCTTCTACTCTCTACTTTTCTCTAAATACAGGGGGATTAGCAACAGTATTATAAAACCCAAATAATTAAAAGATTTAAGAATTAGTAAGTTATCTCTTTTTAGATGATGCACTTTGGTTTTATTCTCTTAAGGAGCTATCATGTAATAGAGATATCCAAATAAAGTAGCAAAACTTTGCAGTCCCAAGTAAATACATGTTAAGCATGTTACCTTTCTTTAGATGGTTGATTTTGAATTGATCTGTTTAAATTCTCTTCAGACAGCAATTAGTCATAGACTGTCAACAAGTAGAAACAAGACTGTAATTATTAACTCACAGGGATGTGTTGCTGTTCATAATCAGATATAGATATGATATCCAATTTTATAATTTCCTAAAAATGCTCAAGCAAATTACAGCCTTGTAATACCTTGATGGCTGTTTTATCTTTGATATTATCTTTGCTAGTTTGTTGCTAGTTAATATTGGCATAACATCATGTAAAAATGGTTGTCTTCCTAATCAAATGTAGTACATGGTAGGGAAAAAATGTGTGCTAATGAACCAGCAATGCATCGTGGAAGTGTTTGAACAGTTTTACTTTCAATTAAAAAAAAAAAACCAAAACCAAACCACCCACTGGACCCATTATTGAACTGAAGCTATTTGTGGCCACTTACATACCAGTTGTCTTTCATCATTTATTTCTAATGCTGAATTGAGTTCACCCCCGGCAAGTTCACCAACAACCCCAAGCTGTGTGGTGCGGTCAACACGCTGGAGGGAAGGGATGTGCCATCCAGAGGGACCTGGACAGGCTGGAGAGGTGGGACCAGGCAAACCTCATGAAGTTCAACAAGGCCAAGGGCAAGGTCCTGCACATGGGTCGGGGCAATCCCAAGCACAGATACAGGCTGGGCCATGAGTGGGTTGAGAGCAGCCCCGCGGAGAAGGACCTGGGGGTACTGGTGGATGGAAAACTGACTGTGGGCCAGCAATGTGTGCTCACAGCCCAGAAAGCCAACCGTGTGCTGGGCTGCACCAAGAGAAGTGTGGCCAGCAGGGCGAGGGAGGGGATTCTCCCCCTCTACTCTGCTCTTGTGACACCCCCCCTGCAGTGCTGTGTCCAGCTCTGGGACACCCAATACAATGACATGGACCTGCTCAAGCGGGTCCAGAGGTGGCCATGAAGATGCTCAGGGGGCTGGAGCACCTCCGCTGTGAGGACAGGCTGAGAGTTGGGGTTATTCTGCCTGGAGAAGGCTCCAGGGAGACCTTATAGTGGCCTTCCTGTACTTAAAGGGGGCCACAGTAAAGATGGGGAGAGACCCTTTATCAGGGAGTGTAGGGGTAGGACAAGAGGTAACTGTTTCAAACTGACAGAGGGCAGATTTAGATTAGATCTAATGAAGATCTTCCCTGTGAGGGTGGTGAGGCCCTGGCACAGGTTGCCCAGAGCAGCTGTGGCTGCCCCCTCCCTGGCAGTGTTCCAGGCCAGGTTGGACGGGGCTTTGGGCAACCTGGGCTAGTGGAAGGTGTCCCTGCCCATGGCAGGGGGGTGGAACTGGATGATCTTTAAGGTCTCTTCCAAGCCAAAGTATTCTGTGAATAAGTACACGATTACAATGGGATTTTTTTTTTTAGTCCAAGCTACTGGTATCACAGGTACTGAATGTTCCCATAGTGCTATGACTTGCGAACAGATGGTGTGAGTAGAGCAAGAGAAAGTGGGATGAAAATCCCTTTCAGATAGTGGGCTGGGACACTGCTGAAGGCTAGTATCAAGCTTGTATGTTTTAGAGACCTAAGGACTGTCCAAAGGTATTCACCACTATTTTTAGTCTGTCCCTTTCTTCTGTGGCACACAGGTTCTAACACAATATTTACTACTGTTCATTTTGCTTCAATATCCTTGTTTTAAAAAAATCACTGAATGTTATTATCAGGCAGTTGGATCTGGTTCCCAGGAAAGCAACGCCTTGCTCTGGGTGCCAGATATGGCAGTATCACTCCTATGTTCTGGGCATGCTATGCACAGATGTCTTTACTGCACAAAATGCTATGGAGAAGCCTGGTCCTAATTTTTATCTGGGTTATTTAAATAACTACTCTCAAGCAGCAACTCTGATAGAAAGGTTTAGGCAATTCTGAATAGACAGTCTTTGGTGTGTCTCTAACGCTTTTTCTGGTTTCACTTTAATTGGGTTGCTTTCAAGTTGTGTCGTAAGGGAAAAAGAACAGGAGAGGCTGTTCCAGATCTTCGCTGATTACACCAAACACAAAGCCTGTAATATTAAGGATGACCTTGCAAGTTCTTTTTAAGTCATTTCTTCCCTAGTTAAATTATTTTGAGGTACAGTGCAAGTAACACATTTTCAGTAGCTCTGTGAGGGGATGGCATCAGATGATAGAAGAACAAGTGGCTAGTGAGGGTATCAAGCACAGTAGTCCCAGTAACACTCCAGAAGAGCAAAGCAGAAGATCACGGAGAGAACACAGCAATTTAAGAGTTGAAAAAATACCCACTGAATATGAGAAGTCATTGCAGCATCGACTTTCTCCTCTAATTATTCAGTATTTTGTCTGCAACCCTGTTGTTATTGTGGTTCAAAATTCATTATGGGTGTTTACATCTGAACTTCAGTAACTTGGACTTTCAGCTGGCCTTCCAACCAAGCTATTTCCGTCCTCAGCTTCTAGGACTGGGTAAGACCAGGTTTGTACAACACAGCTGTATTGGACAACTCATAGGCATTTCATCATTATAAAACTGGCTGCGATGGCAAAGGATAAAAATGGTAACATCTCCAACTGTTGATCATTGACATATCTGTTTAGTTCTCATTAGTGCTATACTGAAGCCATGATCTTCAGTGTCAGATGCATTGGTAAGAACAGAAATACGGAAAAAAGTAGTCTGGGAAGAAGCCAGTTGAATTAAATTTACTGGCATGATTATATCAGATAATGACTTAGATTTGTATAACCTGTGACTAAGAGAAGGTAATTACTATTCCAGACAGGAAAAATAAATAAGTATTCAGCAATATTTTACAGACCCTCACACTGAAAGACCCATTGTATGGCCACCACAGAAAAATCTGAATAAATATTGTCCCATTCTGTTAAAAATGAAAGAGGGTAATATGCTGTAAAACGTGGAAACAACACAGCATTGAGAGAAGGAAAGAAAGAGACAGCAGATGCTGTTTTCCAGACTAAATCTCCTCTGATGCACTCCAGGGACCTCATTTAATCAAGCATCATTCTCACACTTCATCACGTATATTATTCAGAAATGATGAAGAATTCTGGGAATAAATTAGTCATTTATTTCAGGATAAATGGTTTTTAAAATTTATTATTATTCACGCTATTTTGAAAAATTTAGTTTTCCCCTTATTTTTTCCCAGAGGCTCCCAGCTCAGCTTAATCAGAAACTGCTACTTGCAGGGTCCCAAAGATCAGGACCTTGACTCTCTTTGTAGAAGACATTTTTCTGGGACACACCTTCTTCTGTTATTGCATTGTCTCTACCTCTGATTATCCGATTCTAAAAATCTTCTTTCCGTGCACTCTGACTTAGGGAAATGCTTATAACTATTCTATGATAAAAAGAGAATAGGTTTTTCTCTGGCTGTGTGCATTAAAGTGACTTAGTATAAGAAGGACTCTCCACCGAAATCCTTTCTTTTTCCCTCATGTCATGTTGACTGTTCATTTTCCCTGCCCTTTTACATTATCCACTGCTGTTTACCTATAGCACTTTACTTGTCAGTTTTATAATAACGGTGCAGCATAACTTGACACCATCCAGGTAAATGTATTCAACACTTTCCTGAAGAGCCTATACAAGCTGATACTTCACCAGGAAGGATTCTGTCATATTTAATCACCCAGAGAGACGCCTTATCTCACATGTTAGGGGGACAACCATGAGCCACTACACAGCTGCTATAAAGTATCAGAGTATGGCTTTCATGGCTAGCTCACATATTCATAAATAGTAGCTTTCTTTTTCAATTATTTTCAATAGAGGGATTTTGATTGGGTTAATATAATTTATACACCCTCCATACTTGGCGATGTCTGGGTGATAAATTGGACAGCCATATGATGAACTGCATTTATATTGTACAGTGTCTCTTTGCTCTGCACGCTAATCTACCCCTGGGCACTTCAGGCCTTTGCCAAGTGTTATATAGTCAAGGAGGAAAGCATGTGTTATAAGTACTAAATGAAGTTAGATTTAGCTTAAAAATGTGAGCAGTAAAGAAAGGTTCTTACAGAAAGGATCACCCTTCTGTAAGTGTATGTATTTTGTACACATATGTCTATATTTTTTCATTCAAATGTCAATATTTTTTAGCCAAAAGATTTCCATCCTTTATGAGAAATCAAGTAACATCATGACTAAACTTCTTCAATTTTTAGTCAAAAATAGTTTTATTAATTTAAAGGGTGATAAATACTGATTTTTGGTTGAAAAGAAAAAATAAACAGATGAAAACGTTCTCCTACAAAAATTAAAATAGGAAAATATATGGGTAATTTTCATTCAAGTCACTGAATCTTGATGGAAGTTGAGGTAATGTATTACAAGTTACACAGTCAAGCAACAGGCATTAACTCTGGGACCTTTCTTCTAGACTGCAAAGGTTCTTTGCAGCCCATCTTCATTGTCATCCAAATATTTATCTGAATGTTCATCTCTCAACAATTTCTCTGGGAGAGCCCATGGGTACCCTGCAGCCCATCAGCCCTGGTTTTCTTCCTAAAAATGGGAGGAGCAGCAATGAGGAATTTATTAATTACTTTCTTTCACGCTTTTTCCTAGCAACACTGGGGTGGGATGGGGCTAAAGCAGGCATCTGACCCTGACAGCAAAGACGCCAAAGAGTGGATGAAAAAATTCTTAGTCCTTAATATTTACAACGTCAGGTTCATTTGTGCGTATGAATTAGAAACTTCGAAGTGTCCTGCCCCCGTTTTGTGCTTAGGATGCTCATCTTCTATTTAGCAACAGTACAAATAAACAGAACAACCAGAAATTCTTAAGAGTCAAGTGAAAAAAATGAAAACAATTAAAAAGGAAAAGCTATATTGAAAATCCTTGTAGAACTAGTTGCTTTCAAATGCTCAACTATTGTAAAAAACATGGTTTATTCCTAGAGAGCCCTGGAAGGGACCAGTAGAGCCATTTCAGATTCAATTTGATATGTTTTATCTCTTTATCTTGCGCTATCTGTTTTCCCATCCTTTCATTCTCTTCGTCCTCTTCTTTTAAACACTAGAAAAATCTCAGCATGCAAAACATTGACCAAATGCAATAATTTTCATTATTTGTTTGCAATATTGGATGAACAGGAACTTTAGAGCAGAATGATGAACTTCACATGCTGTAGTGTGGTGGCTCACCAAGAAACGAGTTCCATTCTTTAAAAATAAAAATGGATCTTTTCAGTGGGCTTTCTCATTATTATTTCAGAACAGCGGTCTCTGAAAAGCCCTCACTGTGAGAACCCAATGGGGACTGCACCACAGAGATGTAGGAAAACTCTGTATTACTTTGCAGTTACTCATGTGTGCTGTGCTGTGATTCACTGCAATGAACTTCACGAACAAGAGATTTGTGTAGGTGATACAGTGTTGTAATGAACTAAGTGATCACATTAAAAGATCACAGTTCAAATCCTCATTAAACCTACATTCTCTAAGCGAAATGAGAAGCTATTTAACAATATGTGCTGTGATACTGTAAAAGTTCATTCCAACTGGAGGTCTAGGCTTAGAAAATATTAACACCAATTTGTATAGTGCATGATGGGATATTTAATAACTTTGTACAGCAAATTTCTCCAGAAAGCATCTAATATCTGATGAAATGCAAAATGTAGGGGAGTCTGAAAGCCTTCCAGCTGCCAGATTTTTCAGGCCTGGAATCCAAAGCAGAAAGAGAGGAGAGGCGTGAGGTGGCTCTCTTTAAACCGTATCTTAATGCTTCTAGGCAGGAGAAGTAATTTGTTTCCCTTTCCATACCCAAGAGATTAAAATGCTCATTTTCAAGCAATAAGCCAACTGCTTAGTCATAGTACAAGGCTCTAAAGAAGTTCTTCTCCATTCCTCCTGTGAAACTGTGCCACTGGGAAGAACAGTTCAAATATCATGGAGTAGGGAAAAAAATCCCAGGAGTGGACACAGTTACACCAGCTACTGAACAGGGAGAACATCAAGCTGGGAGGCACCAATCTGCTCCAAACACTCTGCACATGCATGTGCATTTCAACTGATCTTTGTTGAGAGAGAAGCTGATATACAACTTTTAGGTTAGGAGTCCAAGAGACTTGTATTCTTCACACTGTTTGTTCATCAGTATAGGAGTTAGTATCTAACAGTCAAATATTACTGTCAAAAAACAGTGAAAACATTCTGGGTTAAATTTGTTTGATGAGTACATTTCACATAAATGAAACTTCTCCTCTTGTATAGGATTTTCCTCTTAATTTTTCTCTCAACACAGCACTTACAATATTTTTCTTATTTTTCTTGGGTTTACATCATTTTTAATGATTAAAACAATTATATTTCTGAACCTTGTCTCTCTAAAAAACCCCAATTGATTACATTAAAAAGCATAAATTCTAAAAATAGCAAATTAAATTTAATATAGCAAAAGTTGCATTCTACTGAAACCAGTATTAAATGATAACATTTTAGAGGTATTTGCAGCACCATTTATTTGCACTCCTAAGAAGAGGTGGGAAAGGGAGGGAGGAATTTAAAGCTGCCTATTTAGCTAAGTCTGTGGTGTAAAGTTCACTGCATCTTAGGATATTCTGAGTTTCCCCGAGTTCAGAATAAATCATTTTGAGAAAGAACCATTTTATATTGTCACGGAAAGTGTTCGGTTGCTCAGGTTTTATACTCTACACCTGACCATACAAACACAATATCTCAAGTACTGGACCCATACAACTCAAGAGCTTTCTTGTTGGAAATAAGACTTTGGGTGCCCTAAAGGCTTTTCAGGTTTCCCAGAAATATAAGACAAAAGTATATTGCAACATAGCAGAAGAAAGAAAGCAAATATAAAGAGAAAGGTGATAATGGTTAGTGTTGGGTAAATATGAACTGAATGGTCAGTTTAAGAAGTCATATGCTTAGGTTATGTCTAGTAGTTTGGAACACATAACAAAACCACTTCACACTGACACATTAAAACAGTGATTGTGATGCTTAAATTTATTAGACTTTATTCTTCTGATACCCAGTAGAATTAGGTCACCATTTTGCTCTATAAACTAAGCAGTTTACATACCATTCAACACATTGTTTTTTGTTACAAATTTAAAAGATGAAAAATATCATCCTTCTGATATATGTGTATTTATTTACACGTTTATAAATATTTTATCTAATTCTTTCTGAATTCATGAACACCAGGTAGCTGTATCATGAAAGATACAGGAATGTTTTTTGAAGCTAACATTATGGAAATGCTTATTTGTTTTTTGGCGTACCTTCACCTGGTTGCATCATTCAAAGAGGGAAGCAGCTTTCCTGTCCTGCTACAGTGGTTTACCTGCATCGCTGTGTGAGGTGCCAGTTTCTTACTAATAGAGTCAGTTTCTCTGGGAATGTAATGCAGTACTGCAGTTGGAAACCATGACGTTGCACATCTACCAAATACTGACTCAACAGACGATTGCAGCCTGGACTCAGAAGACGTGGTCCTTCCTGAGATGGTGTCCTTTCTTTTTCGTCCTTAAGAAATTACAGTTTATAGTAGCCTCAACTTCCACTAATGTGATGACGCTAATTGATAATTTGAAGCCCTAAAGTATTAAATTTAATACTACAATTTGTGCCCTGATTGCACTAATGGCATGAAGAGGTTAACTGGAGTAGTTCTTAATTATACATCGTGTAAGGAAGCAGGCTGCTGCCATAGCTCAGACACAACAGGGTGTTCAGAGTCTAGTCAAACTTTTTTGAAATATTTCAGGAAATTAACGATAAAGGTGACACTATTTCTTCTGTGGTCAAGTCAGGGGAACAGAATGTTGCCATCAGGGTATTATTTGCTCACTACTGTTGCCGTGGACCAGTCAAGTCTGAGGATTGCTGGTCTAGAATTAGTCCACTAGAATTTATAATGGAATATGATATATGAGAGCAAACCACAGTACATTAATCTGGAGTCAAAACACACTGAGCCTGTCAAAATATTAGCATTCTATGTATTCTGCTCTTCTCTTGAACTTTTATTTTTGAGAATCTTTTGACCAGCTCCAAAGAAAACATATGATCTTGCTGACAAAATTACCATTTGGAATTTGTGAGAAAATAAAATAGGCATGTTCTCCAAGCAGGCCCCTTCATGTGCATAACTCCTCTTACTTAGCACTGCCCACTCAAGCATACCATCACCTACTATATTTAAGATCCTGTATGACGGCTTTGTGGGTATTCAAAAGTACTTTTTTGCTGTTCCCAATGTGTCATGCTAAGTATAATTATTAAATGTAAGAATTATTAGCACTGTGTATACCTAATGCTCTTTCACTTAACAGATGGCTTATGAATATCTGGGACTACTTACTAGCCCTGAAATGATTCATACCTCAGCTATCTGAACACATGGCTACCTTTCATCACTCGTGCTGAGTCTAAGAGCTGGTTTAATAACCCAGTTTTTAAAATATTTTCTGTTCTTTAAACAGCATATGCCACCAGCATATTTTTAATAAGGTATGAAAACCACAAATGTAAACTGTATTTTGAGCTTCCAGTGGCCAGTCTTTCTCTCTTTAAATGTTACCATCGTATAACTTCAATTATATTGCTTGTCAGATCAATATCATTCATCCGATGAAGAGTAACATCCTATCATACATCTATAAAACCTGTCAGAATTTCCGAAATGTGAATCCATTTGCGCCTAGCATTCCCATTCCCATCTTTCTATTTCCATGATTGGAGTTGATTACTTCCTGCTTTCTTGTTTTCTCACTCATTTTCTCACACTCTCACTTTCTTTTGCTTCTTGCTCTTCTTCTCTGTCTCTTCCTTCTCCCCTCCTCTCCTGTTCCTGAATAGTCAAACAACCTGCTGGTTTATCATTTTTTTGGTACCTCACACAGTACTAATATCTACACTTGTTTCTCTTCAGCAAATTTTAGCTTTTGTGGGTTGTTTCATAACCACCCCTTTATCGGAGCATGTCTGAGTTCGGTAAGTTTAAAAATCTGTGGTGTATTGATCCATTATTTCCAATAGTCCTGGCCATGAAGCAATGATGTGTTTTATACAAAGAAGGTCACATCCATATTAGGTTTTCTAAAAGGAGAATGTATTCAAAATCACCAATGCCATTTTTTCTTCCATGTGCTGGAACACTGGAGATGATCAGTAAGTTAGAAAAAAATATTTCTTACATTGTAGCAACATTTTCCATGGAATTTTAAGTGCACACTGGTGATCCATAATCTGGTACGAAGCAATGGTGAGTACTAGTTCATTGTATCATATACAAACTCAGTTTCAACCCACTGTAAGAGGACAGTATACTGAACAGAAAATATTGCATTAAAAATGAAAATAACTGTGCTTGCAGACTGCAGGAATCAGGACTCAAATTTGCTTGTATAATTTACAGTTGTTCAAGAATTTACATATTGACAGACATATCCTTTATTGAATATAAACCTATACCAAAGTGTGAGTAGAAGAAAAAAAAAAAACAACCCAAAAACCAAGAAGTGCAACAGTTAATAGGACACTTCAGCAAGGTAGTTGGTAACAAAGTCAAGAACTAGCTCACACTTTTCCTGAAATTTGTGTGAGGCTCTGCGCGACTGACTTATTGTCAGCTTTGTCATTAAATATCAGTCCTAACTGGGTCTTTTTTATGCAGCATTTTTGTGTCACAGTGGTAATGTAATATTGTAACAATCAGGGAAAAACGTGTGTGCTCCCACAGTATTTGGGATTGGGCAGAAAATACAAATTTTTTGAAAATGCTGAAGAATTTTCTCTCCGTTAACTGGTGCTGGATACACATGGATTCTTTGATAGCAATACTTAACAGAGTTGCTCAGCTAAAAATGGAAACAAAGCAAAGCATGTGGGGACCAATATTCAGCTGGTGTAAACTTGCAGAGTTTAACAGGAATTCAATGGATTTGCACAAATTTACAGTGGCCAAAGCTCCAGCTCCCTATTTATGATCTCATAACTTGCTTCTTATGCCAAAATTCGGTAATGAGGGGATGAGAGCTCCAGAAATGCTTGGTTAGTCTAGATGTAATTTTGGGTTTGAATTCCACACTGAAATTCCTGGATTTTTTTGCTTTCCTCCCTCTCATGATAATCACATAAGATGCCGGGAAAAAGATTTTACTGGGCTTCTTTCTTTGGAAGGAGAATGTATTCTCCACAGAGCAAGGAAGAATAAATATGTCTTTGAAGCAACTTGCTGAAAAAGTTGTGTTTTAGTCCTGCAAAGAATTATATAGAGTTCAAGAGAAATACATGGAGGCAGCACTGATTGTGTTATTTTAACACCTTGTGTATTCATCAGTCACAAGCATCAGTATTTGCTCCCACATGTCTCAACGGTTTCAGGGATAGACATGCTTAAAGCACTCTCTCAACATAAGTTTGTGTTGCAGTTGCTACATTTTCTGCACCTTCCCTCTTCCGAGGCTGGTTTCTCTGAGCCTTTAATACCCACCTTTGTCCGCAGAAGTCAGGGACGATATTACTCTATGTTATCTTAACTTTGCACTTGGCTTTAAAAAGAAAAAACCTTGATCCATGCAATGTTTTAAATGGAGAGCAAAGCATCACAGTAATTAATATGGCTCTTGGCAGAGGTATGGCAGGATAAGAACATAAAAAACCTCTCAGTGTTTGACCCAAACACATTGCATGAGTTCTGCATAGAGCTCTGTGGGGTCTTTGTGACAGCAAGGGCCACATCACTGTGGTCACAGTGACACTGCTTTACACTTGGATCTATGTTGAGAAGTAGACTTCCATTTCTACAGTTGTGCTATTTTCCTATCATCCTGCATAAAGTAGTCCATCTTACGGGTTCATTCCTGCTCTTTCACTGAGAAAAAAACACTTGCTGTTAGCATAGACTAATAATCCAATTTTTTATTGTCCTTCAAAAAAACCTACCCATGCAGTTCCATGGAGGTCGTTTAATCTTCTTTTGGTAAGCTATTATTTTCTATTTTATATATTAAAGGCCTGTCATATTATCATAAGTGCAAGAATGGCAGCCCAGAAGTAAGACACTAAGAGGAAAGTAATTTGGCTTAGTTGTAGGTATGAAAAAAGAAAAACAATTGAGGTATGTATGTTTCGAATAGTGATTTGCTCACATGTGCCACAGATCTCTGTTATTACAGAGGTTCTAATGTTTCTCTAGAGAGATCAATTATTTACTCTACTTACCTATGTTAATGGTGTGTCAATGTAATTTATGACATCCAAGCACCAAATTGCAGGAAAGTGTGGTAATGCACTGTAAGTTATCTGAAATTGCCAAGTGATACCGGAGATATTATCCACATTTGAGTTGTAATCCCAGTTGCCTTCTGAGGCATGAATACTCATGGGAATCTCCAGCTTCATCAGTCAGATGTTTCTGTCTACGATCAAGAGTGGAAATTAGTTTTCTGCAATCTGTGCTTTTGAAAGATAAAGGAGCAGATCCTTAGCTGGTGTAAGTTGTTACACATTCACTGATTTCTGCAAGCCTATTCTATATGATATCAGCCAAAACACCCTCTTAAAGGCAAATTATGACAGAGTAGTAAAGAGTTAGGCTAATAACTGTAAATTTGAATTTAAACATTCAAAATCTGATGAAAGCTTAGATCTGCCTGCAACCTGTCTCCTTCAGAGCTCTCTCTATCCAGTTTCAACCCTTATTTGCATTTAACAGTTTTTATTCCAGGATCATCCAGCTGACAAGTGCTTAGGAGACAATCCCATTAGAATCTTGTTTGGCTTTAAATTGTTGTTGCTTTTCTCAGCTCTGAGTTGTTTATTGCTCCTAAGTTTAATAGACTTTTGTTTGTACTTTTCTTTTTGTGAAAATGCCATACGTCGGATTTTGGCCATGTTAGTGATAGTCAGAAATGGTTTTAGTTGGTTGTTCATCATCCTGCATTATGCTTATAAAACCTTTGTCCAGTTCTTAGTAGACACGTGCATGTCTTCATGAAATATCACAGAATGCTTAGCATTCACCTGTGATTGCAGTGATGGTAGAGCAAAATCAAAGTTTCAGCAACCACCTTTTCCTTCACTATAAATATGTTCTTTGTAAGATTTATTACCGGCACTAATATTTACATATTTAGACTTTTTGTAACTGTAGTGCTTAGGAACTTTTGTCAGAGAGAAAGAGTTTTCTTGGCAGCTCTCCCAGACTTTGCCAAGAAAAAATGATTGCAATTATTCATGCAAGTTTTCACAATTTCTTAACATAACTTCTTTCTATTTAATATTAGAACATTTCATTCAAACTGATCACGCAGTTCCAATGATTTTTTAAGTAACTTATACAAAAATGACATTAAAGTTCTAGTGTTTTCAAAATAAGAAAGAAAAAGAGGTAAAAAATTGCTGGCTTAAATGAAAAAGAAAATCTTGTTTGACAGCCAAATCTGAGGAATTCTACCAAAATGTAAAAATGAAAAGCCATAGACTCTAATTTTCCTTTTTTTCTTATTAAAGGGCATATCTTGTTCCCAGAAAACATTTTTTCACATTTAAAAATCAGACTATAGAATATTACTACACTGAAAACCCGTAACATTTAATTAGAAAAATTTTAAAAAGTAGACTATCACAGAATTTGAGACAAGATCATGGTTTTGCGTGTAAACGTTATGTCTTGGTCCCATACAATTTTTTCATTAGCTTATCAGTGAACTTAACTGGTTCACATCTCTAGTCTCATTAAGTTGAACTCTGCAATTACTTGAAAGTGAAATCTCTATTTGATGTAATGATTAAAAAATTTTTAAAATTTCCTTCATTACAAAATAGACTTGGGCAAAATATCAACACTGAATTTTAAGTATCCAGCATCTAGGAAATTCAACTGTCTGTGTTTTAGGCAAGATATTCAGTGTGTTGCAATATCATCAGCACGGAAGCAGGCAAGCCTAGCAGATTAAGTAATAAACAATGAGAGGCTCATTGACTCTGGAGAGGTTACAAGCACAATCTCTTCAGGAACAATACAGAACAAATTTTCTGTTACTTGACATCTCAACATTATCACTGTATGTATACAATTATAATTACAATATTATAAAAAGATGGTTTATATAACTTTATGTACTTGAAAGTATCTGTCTTTAAACATCAGTAAGAAAGCTTCTTACATTTCTTTAGTATTTCCATTCTCAGAGATCATAACAGATAAATATCAACTACAGCTTAGTGTCTTCATAAACTTTCTTTGCCGAAAAAATAGACAGGAGAAAATTTGGCAACACTTAAGAGCTGTCTCATAATTCGTAGCACTTATTATTCACCAATTCCCAGTCAAATTTTAACTAATTAGTTTTGTCTGTTTGTTTATCTTTAGCATACATGCTTGACACCCCATTTAATTGCTACATTTGCCCATATCTCAACGTGATACTTGTGTAGATTTTCTGTTCTGAAAGGACCTGCCTGCTTCATCCTCATCACATTACCAACACAAGTGCTAGAAAAGATGCTAACAGCCTATGCATTGTGCCAGTGTTACAGTCAGTCTGCATGTGAGTAATTCCCAAATGGGAGTCGTATCCGTATTTCTAAAGATCTCATTCTATTATATGCCATAAGCTAGGCAGACAGTAATTAAAAATTTGTGACAAGAAAAATCAAATCACCAATGACATATATTTTCAGATTCATGCAGAATACAAGGTGTTGTGTCCAGAAGAATGAAAAGGTTCATGGATAATTTGGGATGGAAGCGGCATAAGAAAGGCATAAGATTAGCAAAGATGTTGCATGAAAGACAAACAAGTAACCACAGCATTCAAATAAATATCAAAATATTTTATTCTTAATATCAATTATGAGCTACTGGCATCACAGTAAAGGACAGGCCCACACTTTCTTTTGTGTGTGTCTACATTGTGCATCAGAGCACGGTGCCTGGAGCTAGCAGAGCGTGGGGTGAATGCACAGCACGGCTTTGTACCTTCACAGCTTCCACACTGGCTGCCCTTGTACTAGCGAATGCAAGGGCCGGGGCATGGCGCTGAGCACTGTCCCCTCGTACCATCCTCCCCAGCCCATTCCCTAGCAGCATGTTGACTGTAGTGCCTAGCCAGCTCCCCAGCATCAGAAGGCAGCACAGGGCAGAAACCACATCCCAGCTGTGTCAGCTTTTCATCTGTGTTTGAGGGAGGAAAGGATTTAAACCCCTGGGTGTCAGCGCGGCCCTTGGGCAGAAGCGTGGGGCAGACCTGCCACCTGCCTTGTGAGCATGGCAAGGCCAGCTCCAGACATTAGCATGCTCTGGCCTGTTTCTAGCTCATGTGAACGTTTCTGCAATGCATTCCCTCCAGCTGTTGTCCCTGGGTGAGTACAGGTACAGCTGGATCAGAATTAGCTCCTTCTCTCTCTCCTCGTTCTTCAGAGGTAAAATCATATTTCCTTGAAATGCTTTGGAGGGACAGTCACTCGCTGTCATGTTTCATACAGTACATAACAAGCCTAGATCTCTTGTCAAGAAAATTAAATGAACTTACGATGTCTGAATGACCTTCAGGAGAATGACTAACTATTTTGTAAGCTTTTCATGACATATACCTAATAGTGAAGAATCATGGATATTTCATCCACCACCACCACCCCCCCACCACCCCCAACACCTCTGGTGTTATCCTGCGCATTTTGCTCAGAATTCTGCTTAGCATCTGGCTCATTTGAAACGCGTACCTACACATTCCCCTGACTTTCTGTTTCAATTCTGCGAGTCACATTTGTTGGGTAATTGGTGAAATTACAGATTCTACCGGACAGAAAGTATGATTGGTGTTTGTAGTAGTTGAACTGAGTGGAATATAATGTCCACAGTTCACTATTATAGAACAAACATATGTCTTACAGCATGATTTGCTGGAAAGTATGTTTTTTTAAATAAGAATGTTTTATCATCACTAGCACCTTGTGTTCCCAAGAAATTGTTACAATGTTCATGATAGTAATACTAAAATTAGATGAATCAGACCTGACAGAGAACTGCAGTACAGGGAGTCCTACATTAATTTCAACTACTCCTTTGCTGTCTTGTCTACCACAGGAAAAAAAAAAAAAAAAAAAAAAAGGTGAAATAAAAAACACCCCACCCTCCCTGAACATTTTCAAAACGAGAGGGAGAAGGACAAGTAGGGGGTGGGGGGTACAGCATAAAGCAACATAACAATGAAACAATAAAAATTCAATACTAACAGTATCTGTCAACCTTAAAACAACGGAAAGATTCAGAGTTCAGAAAGCCATTGTCTGCCATTTGTACAGAAGGAAAGAGGGAAATCAATATTTATTTCTTGGAGAGTGCCAGCCCCAGCATGTGGTATTGATATTTTCAACAGGATAGAAAGGCTTTTCAAAACAAACCTTTCACTTTTCCACCATTAGAGAGGTCTATACATTAGCCTGAATATTACCTGGTAACACCTCTCTTAATTATTTTTTACAGGGAGTTTTATGTTATTTTTATTGGCATTACCAGTAAAACTTTTTTCATTGCTGTTGCTGTTTTGATACGAATTAATGCATAAATAAAATCCTTCCCACCACATAGGGACTGCCCATGAAAAAATTTGCAACCAAAGGGTGCTGCAGCAAAGTCATGCTAGCCATGGGTGACAGGAGCTGCTTTCTCCATAGCAAAAGCCTGAGACATTTGCTGACTGCAGCACTTTCTGGTGGGATCTTTTTATAATTTTCTGATCTCATCACTGTCCTGCAACCCCCAGAGACACATCTGTGGATTACAGAGGCACAGCCAGGGATGACTTTTAGTTGTTACTCAACCTTGACACAGCTGGGACCTCTCTAATGGCAGCTTGTTTTCTCAGCTCCAACTCCAAATGGAAAGAATTCATCCAAAAATGAAATGTATCTTGAACTGGTACTATACCTGCCTTTGAAAATGATATCTGTGTTTCTTTGATCCCTGTTTTCAATGTATCATATGACCTGATTGCTTTTATACAGCTTTGTATCATCACTCAACCATGGCTATGAGGGGGTGCTATCACTCCCTCATGAGAGAGGGGAAATAAAGAACCGGTTACCTATGTTTGCAGGAAAAAAAAAACCACTGACCTCTGTTAGAGTGGAGTGAATAGGAAACGGTATGCTGATGTAAACTCTGCTAGGAATAAACTCTTACCTATTAGCACTAAACTCTTATCCACCTTTCCAGAGTAAACTTTCACAAAAATCAGCACAGTCTTGGGAGTGATTTTCAGATAGGGAGACTATTGCAGCCTCTCCAGCAGGTCTGAGCTTTGCTAATCACTCTATGGCTCTCTTGTCCTCCCCAGGGGTGTTGTAAATTGGGCTACTGGAGCACACAGCACATTTCAGTATCTAGTAGCAAGGCAAATGTTCTCCCTGTTCTCCTCCCACAGCTTCAAGCATTCTGTTTTTATACACTATTGTTTTATTGGGTCTATGCCTCCCAGTGTGCTTGAGGCACTCTTGAACATCCTCTGATTCAGGAAGATTTTTTTCCATTGCTGCAGGCTTGCAAGATCAACTGTGAGTTATTTTATCTTTTCTCCAGAGAGCTAGGACTGCTCTGGGTTGGACTGGCAAAATATTGCTGTTTAAAGTCCAAAGACTGTATTCCAGTTCTAGTCACCGCAGCCTGTGCCAGGTAAAACACTAGGTGAATTAGTGAATTTTAAGCATATATCTTACCTGAAAAATATTCAGATCAACCAGAAGTAAACATTCCATTTTGTTTCAAGGAAGCAAAGAAACAAACAAGAAAAATTAAAGGTGATCTCCTTGTGACACCAAGATTGACTTGCATTAGATTGTTCTCATTTCAGGGAAAGATTCACATGGAAGTAGACTTTTATTACAACTTTTCCAAAACTGTCATTTTTGCTTCAGCAGAAATCATTCCATGAATACTAGAACTAAAAAAGGATTCCAACTGCCCCAACATGGAATTATTAGTGAATAAATGATCTTCTAGGGGAAAAATTAATTCTTCCTTCCTGGTCAAATATTTAAGCTACAGTAGGCTTTAGCTGAGAAATTATTGTCCTAGGGTACGATTTCATATGCATCTCAAGCACAGGCACAGAAGTGTGTGAATTCAGAACATGTGCATAACATCGAAACCAAGACTTTGCATAGAACATTCAAAAAGTGACCAAGAGGAAGTGATTAGATTTGTGTGAATTAAATGGTCAACATAATCACCAGAACTTAACATCCATCTTCAGTTCAATTTCCTTGCAGAGAGCCATAAAAATAAATCCCCTAATTGTTAAGGATGGTATTGTTAACAATTTCACCCAAGAAAGGGTGATCCTAATCCAAAAAACCTAACCTTTGACATTTTGAGATTAGAATTAGGTGCCAGAAAGATGTTTCTGACCTAAATTAAACTGAGGTAGCAAAAATCATTGAATGTTTTACCCCAGAAATAGAAGAGAAAGTAAGATCACCTGAAGGAAAAATGTGACATACCCTTATAACTCTGACCATCCAACAACCCTTGGGCCATCCACATGAAACTGGTGGGAAAAGTTCCAGCATGCCTGTGACGTTATTCTCAGATTGATGTGCCATAATGTCTTTGTAGGGGTGGTATGTAGGAGTCTGATTTCTCTTTTCTCTTTTTGAAAAACAAATCCCTTTAGATCTCTGGAAATCTGGCCCTCAAAACTTGAGCAGTCCGAAGTCACTATGAAAAATCTTGCTTGTTATCTTATTGAAGTTCACATCAATCTTTCAAACCCAAATGCTGAATTTATATTGTCATTTGCCTTGCTAGAAATATTAGTTTAATTTCCTGAAACTTCATGTCTATTGATTATGTACAGAACCGATTACATGCATGCTCAGTTCCCACCCCTAGGGTTCCCTGTAGGACTGCCAGTTAAAGGAGAGGGGGGAAAAAAAGTGAAAGCAGCTTTGTAGGAAATCCATCCATGTTCAACAATTTCCTTCACAGATCCCCAAAGAAAAATGCCTTAGGAAGTGCTCCCTCATTGTCTCCAAACAAAGAAAATGCATCTGCTGGCAGCCCATCTTCAAACGCTTAGCACAACAGACACAGGTTGCTTGTTGTTTTTGTGCTACTTCCTACAAGTGGCAGCCACAGGACACCTACCACTGTCTGTTCTCTCATCAAAGGACACAAAGAATCTCCATCTGCAGTGTCTTCAGAGGCAAAAACAGCTGGAATGAAAGCACAACCAAATTTTCATTAAAAGCTTCCCACAACCATAGAAAGATGGCCTTTAGGGGAACAGGGGCAATTCTTCCAGCCTCACCTTACTAAAATACCAAAGATGGAAAAAACCTCCTCCCTCTTGCTGATATAACAAATGAAGTTTTCCACAGTCTCCTGGTTTAATTGTCAGATTGCCATTCTCAAGGACTTTGCCATTATGTCAATATCTTGCCTCCATCATAAATTGTGTGCTTTAGCTACAGTCTTTGTATCCCATGAGATGCTGACTGTGGATGGGAAAGTGCTGCCACACCTCAGATGTCTGATGGTTATGTGCCCAGCTCCTCTCTCAGCACAGGAAAAGTGGTTTCTGCCCTATCCCAAGCAGTCAGAGAACCAAACTGCATGGAGCTCCCTGATGTTAAGTTCATGCTTTGATCTCATGACATTTTAAAACTGCTTTCAAAACAGCAGTTTGTCAGCATGAATATTCACCTCACAAAGACTCCAGCGGGTGACCCAGTCAAAAAGGAAGAGTAATTCATGAGTGTGGTTCTGGCCATTGCCCTTGTTGAGGTAGCCAGGGTGATTGTTTGTGCCTGCAAGGTCGGAAGAGGATCAGAATAGGGTTAATGGCAATCAGGACCTATGAACTAATATTACCCTAGAAGCTTTGCAGGACATCAGAGTTACACATAGTGTTTTTATGAAGATCCTGGGCTCCAGAAGACTTGTTTGTACAAGTCCACTGCTGAAACTCATGCTGCACACCCTTGCTGCAAGGCTGTGGTGAGGCTGGCTACTCGGCAAGGGAGGCAGGTGTGAGTGTGTGGTGTCTCTACAAGGAGCCATGCAGCCAGGATCAGGGCTGGAGTCAGAGCTCAGGGTCAGAAACAGACCTGTGGTGCAGTGCAGCTTAAAAGCTGCTCAGAAGGGAAAACTGGAGCCAGACCTCACTTCCAGCTCTCTTCACAATGCCTGTGCTCAGTGGAGGAGCTGACCTTGGGCTTGGCCAGCTCAGCAGCCCAGGCTGACCTGTGCCACACGCTGCTGCCCTGTGCATGCAGCCTGGAGCAGGGCCGTGCCTGGGAAGAGCAGGGCAAGTGGAAACACACCCAGACTCCAAGTAACTTCATGCTAAATAGATGCTTTAAATCTGGGGGGTTTTTTGGTTGTGGGTTTTTTGGTGTTTTTTTTTCCTCTCTCCACTGTTTTTGGAAATGTAACTGGATGTCTGAAATGCAATCAATGCACACTTGACTTTTGAGGATGATATGTATAATAGTGTTATAGAATGTAATTCACTGAAGTCAAGTATTCTTGAATCGCATTTTAGATAATTGGTTGGATTAAATAAAAACTGACTGTAATTATAAAAGTATGGTTTGATTTTTATTCTGCTCTGCAATTTATCCAGTTTTTGAGCTTGATTCTTTGTGGCTGATCGCACTGAGGTGCTTTTCATTTCTCTTTCCTTCTTTGTTTTCTTCTTAACATTTGGTGTTTCCGTTCAGGAAGCCTTTTTCTTCAGTTTTCAGTATGTTATTAATAAGTTCTCTCTCTCCCCAGCTTGTTTTCGCTCAGTACATTCTTCTCTTGCCTATTACTTTTGGGTTTATTTATTCTTAATGGCCCCAATTAGAAAACAGGAATCATCAACACTTATTTAAGCCTGGTTTAACCATGTGTTGAGTCATTACCTGATTCCACATGCTTAAACTTATTAATTTACTTGAACAATTGGAACAACAATGATTCGTGCAAGGGCTCTGTTATGCTCTCCAAATTAACTACATTTTTGTTTGACATAAATGGTTTCTTTGCAACCGTGGAAAAGTTGCCAGGTGAAATTTAGAAACAGTATGAGGCACTGTGGCTTAGTGGGAAAGAAAAATATGAATGACAGGACAGTTTACAGCTAGCCCATGCAACTGAAATTGCATGTTAGCAGCTCAGTGTCACAACACCCACTTAGTGAAGGTAAATGGAGAGGAAGCAAAGGCAAAATTAAAAACCACAGCTGTTGCAAATATTTGAACCAGCACATTAGATGCTCACTCATCGTATTGTCTTCCATATGCTGGATTACCAAGGAGTATGCACAATATGGACTTTGGATGCAGATTTGTGGCATATCCGAGCAGTGTTATAAGGTTCTGAACAAGGTCCCAGCAGAAATGTCATCACTACCTATTTGAATGTCTTACTGTTACATTTGTCTGCCTCACACCTTTAAACACTTCTGAGGCCTCAGTATCATAATTAGATGCCACTCAAAGATCTTTAAGGTTGAGGACTGAAAATTACTAAAGATCCATTTTCTGATCTTATCTTATGACTAACTGTAGTTCAGGATCTTTATTCTTAATACTTTGGATATCAATAATTAATTATTTAAATGTATGCTTCTGCATACAATTGCTTGGGGGATCGGTTAGTTTATTTGTATTCATGATCAGTAGCTATGCTACTGAAATAATTTTGGTAATACAATTTTTTTTTTTTCCAAAGTCTTTCAACGGCCTCAAGTATTGTATTCACATCATTCTCACGCATATTATATGCTTGTCAAAGCAACCTCAAGCAAGGACAGCTAATGTTTAAAACACACGGAAATATTAAAAAACTTTAGGATAAATAGGAGTGCTCCTTACCCAGCAAACTGCTTGCCTAAGGGAATATGGGTGTACAACTTCCCTTATGGCTACTTTGGTTAACAAATCATTCGATACAGAGTAATTGGAAGGACTAGATGCTACAATAAATGTTATAGTGAATAAGAAATATTAACATGTATCAGCAAATTAGCATAAAATTTAAGACCAGCTCCTCAGTGGAAATTGAAACTGGATGATGCTTTCCTCCTACATATTGACTTAGACATTCCTATTCAAAAAATTGTTGAGCTACACTCGGGGGTTTTCTGAATATTTCTTCATTTTAGATGTTATTTATTAGGATAATTCTGTCATTCGACATTTAAGCAAATGAAAGCTTTATATGCTTTCTGAATTATGTAAATTGGAATCATCTATGAATGGGTACAGAATACTCATTCATTGACTAGAATTTAGACTGCAATTAACTAAACTAACATTTATTTGTTTTTAGGTACATACCTTCTGATAGGAGGCTTCATATATAAGTTAATAAACTTAACATTATGTCACAGGGACAAATGCAAATATGTGTGATTCATTTCTTGCGACAGATTTTTCTAGTGACAAAAAATATGGTTTGTCTCTGCCTGTCTCTATTAGAGTTTCCATTTTCTATACTCTGTTTACAGTTTGTTGCAAATTAAACAATGTCAAACTGACAAGCTGCAGTTTTTTCCAAATTTACTGGCTTGTTAGGGGTGAAAAAACTTCTTTGGGGAAAAAAAAAATGGATGTGCTTTTTCTGCAGCAAGATTTAAATGAAAGCAATTCTCCATGCTGCTAGCATAAATGAATCTGACTCAAGTGAAATGCAAATTAAAGCTATTGTATGCACTTCTTTTATTAAAGGCAAAATCTGTATTTCTATAAGTTGTTGGTGTTGTTTCCACATATTTATGTTCATTTTGCTATCCAACAGATTACACTGAGTGCAATGGTCTAATTCCAACCCCTTTTGTATCGATTCTGTATTAATTCAAATCTCCTGGGTCAGGTATCAGCTTACAGTAAAGTGCACTGAAGCTTCTCTCATTAGCCTCAAATCTCAGGAACGGGACAGCACAGGGGAGCCACTCCTCTTCTGTTTGAGGTTTGTATTTTTGTATCCCAGTGGTATGTTAATGCTGCATTTTGTGGAGATATATATATATATATATATATATATATATATATACAAATCTATTCTTCCAGTATTCTGACATGAAAATAAAAATATGTGACTGTGTTAATGAGGTAACCTATGTGACCCATGGGAGGAGAGGGAGGAGAAAATGTTTGTTGCTGTTGCTGTTGGGACTCTTAATGCTTTAGGAGTTGCTTTAGAATAATTGAATTGCTGTGCTAATAAATCTCACAAGAAGCTACAGATATTTCAGAACACTTCCTCCCCCCATAGTCTTACCTGAGATAGTGATATCTGCCTGCGATCATAACTCAAGTGCCTGACATGCAGGTGTTCTCTGATTATTTTAGTAGCCACAACCCCCCCACATGTATTCTGTCTGGTCCCTTTCGTTTCTGCTCATGCATTCAGGGCCATCTCCACTCTGCTCACCTGAGGTCTCTGCTTGCCGCTGTGTCACTGTTCCAATTATTGCACATTATACAGGCTGTTGGGCAGGGGCTTTTAAAGCATTCAGGGCTGAGCTACTGTCAGACAGGCAGTCTGCTAGCTGGGATGGGCTACATAATCCCTGCCTGCACCATCGAGCATGCGGATCTTTCCAAACACCAACTGCTATTTGGTTTCGCTCTGAGAGGCGTTGTTTTAACCTCATAGGCAAATTTGTGTTTGACTGTCGGATGTGCTGATTGATTCATTTAGTTCTGCATTTGTGGATTGTGCACGTTTGCATCTGTAATGCGAACTGCTCCTTCCAGCTGCATAAGGAGCATGAATGTGAACTTCTTCCTATGTAAAACGCATTGAGTGGTGACTGTTGGGCTGGATGCCTCTTCCTTGGTGATATAGTCCCAATTCATTTTATCGAGAGAATTAATTGGATTCAGGCAGCAAACCCATTTTGTAGATGCTACAGAATTGAAACTGTAACAAACACATTATCAAATGGATAGGAGGTGCTAGTTCCTTCCTTCCCAAGCTAGAAAGGCCAGTTTAGTAACACCCTCTAGCAAATGGCTGTTTCATACGAAAACTTCTCAGTGTTAAAAAACTGTATTGACATCTATATAAAATACTTATTCTGAATTGTCATTTCTCTCAAACATCAATCATTAAAATTTTCACTGTGATCTAGATATGAACCAATGTTGAAATGACCAAATTCCTATGCCAGTCCAAATACAAGGATTCGCCTAAGTGAAATTAGACTTAAGTTTGGTGCGAAGCTAGATAGGTCTATGTAGAAAAGGAAGAGATGAAAATTCATGATTCCTAAACAGTATTGAGAAAAAATAGCATATGACCAGATCACATAACGTGATGTTTACTAAACTGTAGTGTTAAATAATGTTTTAATGTTTTCCTGTTAAAAATTTATGGATACCTAAAAGAAAATGTATAGTGTTAATAGGTCAAAATAAGAAAGTTAAACAAAATATTTGGATATTTTTCTGACAAGAATTTTTAAGATTCAGAGGTAAATACAATAATCTTGTACAAGAAGTTGATGAAACTGCATTTTGGTACAGAAAGGTGTTTAGTCAGAATATCTGACGAGCTTTATCTGGTGATTTCTAGATAATTATTGCAGCTTCAGATAAAGTAGCTTTTTTCAGAAACTGTGAGAGAGAGATATAAAAAGTGAAAAGGCATTTACAGATCCTGAAATTTTATTTACGGGGGCATTTAGCCATGTGCATAAGCACACGAACTGCAGTGATCTGTGGCAGTATTCATTTTTACTAAAGGATCTGGCTTAAATGGGAATATACAATTTGGAAAAAAATTGCATGAACATAGATAACTGAAGTAATCTTTTAAAATATGACAACTGCAGGAAAGAATTAGTGATAAAGTTTATTCAGAAAGCAGTAGAGCATTTGCTTTTTTCTAAAATTATAAAAGCGTATTTGTTTGTGCCTAACCTCTGCTGAAGGCTTTCTGAGGTGCAGCCTGGGGAATTACCTTCAGTCAAATCTAGACACAGATGAATCTTTCAGATAATCACACCTCGTTCCTGCTCTCGTCTGACTCAGTGAGGCGAGAGGAGTCGTTCCAACCTGACTTGTTTTCCTGTGGGAAACCATTCCAGATTTTGAATCCTGTGGCTATGTTTGGCAAAGGGCATGTGCTTGGTGTCATGCCATGGCTTCTGTGACATGGCCAGGCTCAGGATCCATCTCATTTTACTTCTTTGTTTTGTCTTACTCAACTGTGAAAAAGTAGATATGTGCATGTGCATATGTTTAGGTGTGCAGGCATGCGAGCAGATGATTCATCTTGTTCACTGTGAAGGCAGGTGTGAAACATTTGAAGAAAAGGACTGCTTTCATACAAAAATTCAATACTAATTTCGTAGAAAATCACTAAGGAGCTGATTAATGAGGAAGATCCTTTTATGCTTCCTAATTAGATTGATGAATTTACCCTGTGCCCTTAATCCATTGTGTATTAAGAAAAAATGGCTAAGGTTCTCATTTGAATGCTTTGTTTATTCCCAGTCCTTAATTTCAAGGTTGTAATCTGTTCACTGCAATTTGCTTTTGTTTCTTTGCATTAATAGTTCAGTGTAAATAACTTGTCTGGTTAAAACCAAAGTAGAAAGAAGTCTCCAATGGTATTATGGTAGAAATCTATGAGCAGAAATGTAATTAAGAAATCACAAAAAGAGAAACCAGCATTGTTTAAGGGTTGCAGTGTTGTAAATCTAAAAACAAGGGAGTGAGAATGACGACATTCAAAAGTGGCCAATACAATTTGATGATTATGTAATTGTTGGAACCTAAGGGGACATTACAAGAGGTGACAAAAATATCAAAAATTAAATGCTTCTGCATCTGAATCCTGATTTCCTCAACATATAGCTCCTTACAGGCCCTAGGCTAACTCCCATCCTTCTACTCAAAAAAGATGAAATTCCCAGAATGGCTTTCTTTCCAACCTGATTAAATGGAGCAGGAAAATAGACATCATAAATGGTAATACATTATAAACAGAAACTTGTTTCAATGTAATAATCTAAGGCATAAATTTTGGCTGAAATCCTATTTCAAGAAAGCACTTAAGCATATATTTAAGTCCATCTATATTAACACAAGGCATTTAGCATATGCTTCAGTTGAAATGTGGGATTAAAGTCAAATTATATATAATATTGAAGTATATACGCAAATTTACAATAACTTTTTTAGGAAGGTTTTATCAAGTGAGGATAACTTTAAGAGTTTTTATTTTGTCTTGAATTAGCATTGATTTACTGAGCAAGAATCAACATGCAGTTATCTATGGCATTTCATTTCCATCTTTCTGGAAAACCATTTGGATGGACCAGTGTAGTGTTTCTTTCCTTTACTTTCAGTGTTACAGTACTTTATACTTCCTCCTCTTAAAAAGAAGAGCTTCTTTGATCCTTGCCTATCTCAGTGTCATAGAGTCATAGCACAAGAGTCATAGATTAGTAGGCTGATAGCAGGAGGAAATAAAATTTTCAGAAGATTCGTATTAGTGTATTTTGAAATAAGTAATTTACACCTTTGTGCAAATTGATTTTTTTTTTTTTTTTCCCTGTTAATTTCTACATATCTTCACTGTAATTGGACATGAGTTTTGAGGATATGTGGAGCTGAAAATTTATGATTCCTGATAGGTGTTCTGAGGTGTCAGGTTAAGTGGCAAAAGGGTTTGCTGTTGCTTGTCAAATATCTTCCTTTGAAAAGATAGAAGAAAGCGTAAGACATGTATGTTATTTAGAAATCACTGCCAAAGACTGACAAAGCTTAGTTTGTGGACATATCCATGGAGAAAGCATCCAGTTTCTAGTTTCTTAGCACTGCATGAAATAAGAATTTGCACAGCACATCACCAGTAGCAACTTGTGCTTATGAGTCCATATTAAGTAGCTCCAAATGCAGGTCCATTCCATGGGTTTTTGTTCCCATGAACAAGGGATGTTGCAGCACTCTCCTTACCCCTCCTTTTATCAGATATTTCTTCTGTAACTGCATTTCCCCAAGTTTTCCTTCCTGTAAAAGCATTTTAGAAGACAATTTCTTAAATGAATAAGGTACCTAGTAATCAAAGACATGTCCCCAATCAGAGTTGTTTTTCTTCCGAGAGACTGATAATTTTTTTTTTTTTTTCAAATCACATCACAAATTACATCAGAATAAAAGGCATGAAGTATATTCCCCTATGCCACTGGAACTTACAATAATTTATTTATAATTCCCTAAAGATGTGATATTTTATAAATCTGTGTCTTGACAAATTATTCTAATTCACACATCTGTCTTGTACTGGGTTCCTTTCTGATTCTATTTCTCTGATTCTCCAAGCAGAAATGAGAGAGGAACAACCCCTGATGACAAAAAGAAAAATAAACTGAAATTAGTAATCAAGTTAGCATAAAATAAAATAAAACTATAAATGTTGATTATTTTAATTTTCAACAAATACTCTGGTTGTAAATAAAGACACTACTTACCGAATAAAAAGGTGTGAAAATATTGCTTATATATAGGAGAAAATCTAAACAAAGCTGTCAAGGTGCTTTTGATTTTATTTTCCTTCTTCAACATTTTCACATGCAAGTTTAGAATGTTTTTGCATATGTCTGTTATTAGCATTTGAGAATCTTTTCTTTTTTTCTTTTTTTTTTTTTCCCCTCCTTTTTGCATTATTTTCCACTTGAAGTGTTAGGAGAACTAACTAAAAAGATAAGAAACTAAAACACTTCTGATAAAGATCCCTTTAAAAATTGCTATAAAGGAGCATGAGCTCAGCATCCAGAATGTTATTTTGAAGTGTTTTTTACTAATGTAGTAGCCAGTGGGTATGACAGGAAAAGAATGACAAGCTTACGCACAGCACTTCAAAATTTTCCCACTCATTTAAATTTAACTTCTCTATGGCTTTTCTGCTATTAGAACTCAGAAAAAACCTTTCTCTAGCCAAAAGCAGGGCCTTTATTGTACATATATAAACCCTGCGTATATGTGTAGCAGGTTTCATATATTAAAAAATACGTATACATATACATATACATATGCATATAGATATGCTTATGTGATATGATTATATATAAACACATACTTGCATGTGTATATATATATAAAAGATTATATACATTTAATATTTCTCTCTGTATTCAGCAATTTATTATATAGAAATGAAGCAGTAGTTTGAGTAGTTTGTTCTGACTCTGTTCCTGCCTGTGGTCAAAGTGCTGTGGCAGTGAGAGGGAGCGCAAGAGAGCTGACAAGACCATGTAGGCCTTAAAAGCTGGTTCCAGAACATCCCAACAAACCTCAGAAATACCAAAGCAGATGCAAAGAGGCCACCACTGCAAGGGTCTCTGAGTTTCATTCCCTGCCACCGGTAGCATGGCTGACTTGCACACTGCTAGCTCCCTGCTGCCCATTTCTAATTAATTTAATAGTTGCTGGGTGTGCTAAGGTAAGTCTCATGAACCATCCAGTTCTATTTGACGTGATATAAAATGATCCCTATTTCTGCCAGTACTGAGCCATACCCAGTTCTAGTTGTTGTAGAGGAGCTGAAGTTACTGAACCTGAGCTTTACTCAGTGAAGGAACTAGTGCCTGGTTTCAGAAATGTTTTTTTCTTCAAACTTTTGATACATCTTGTGAACCTCCCTCCTTAGCAGAAATCCTGGTAAAGAATTAGGGGGCATTAAACAAAAGCTACTAGTAAAATCCTACTTTTACTCATAAGTAATAAGCTTTTAAAGCACTCTCGAAGAGCAAGCGGTGTGAAGGACATATTCAGAGAACAAAGAATTTCTGTTAGGAACTGATCTAAAAGACCAAAGAGAACTTGTTTGTGGGTTTGGTTGTGGGTTTTTTTTAATGTTATAAATAATTTCATCTATTTTAATTATTCTCAGAAATAATTTGCAAGTCTCTATTATGAAGATAACATATATAGGACTTTTTAAAAAAATATCAAACAGATTTAAAGTGATACTTCAAAAGTCCTTTATTCAGCAGCAATCAATGTTACGTGAACTAAATAGTTCAGTTGCGCTCCTGTGAACATAAAAGCATGCTCTTTGTAAGCCTGTCTTACAGCAGCAGCTAAACATCAAAATAATACAGAAATTTAAAAATAAAAATAGTATGAAAAGAAGTGATCTGTTCTTTATCAGATAGCAAAAATATTTCAAAGTTTTCTTTAAATCCATTTGCTTCCTTACAAGCATGTGTGAGTATAAGGCAAAGAAAAGAATACTTCAAATGCAACAAATGTATGTTTTATGACTGTTAGAATCTAGCCTTGCTAAACTGGAGTGAGTTCCACCATTGATTTCAATAGCACCTGGCTTAGGTACCATTGAATTCAAGATTTAAGTCTTTCATAAAATTCAGACTTCAATAACTTTAATTCCCTGATGGCTGCAGAGTTGCTAAGGAAGCAGCATTTGACTTCATGCTTCAGGATCAGCCATGGAACCTGAAGGATCCTCTGCCAGAAGCACAGGGCTATCTACCTGTATACATTTGCCCCATCTTGTGCCATATCAGCTGGCCTCATCTACAACGAGTCACAAATTTCAGGAGTAAATGTTTTCTTGTCAGCGTACCCACAAAAACAACTTTGTGAGAAAATGCTAATTTTAATAATGAAGGCCTTTAACTGCTATTCAAGTTTCAATTTCTATTTGGGAGAAAGAGGCTAACATGCCAAGCAGTTTGTGTATCGCTTGGCATTTATGTATAGAAAATCTCTAATCTTCTGTCTAGAGGCTAAAGTGTCAGTCTTGTTCTTGCACTTGCTTCTGTTGGAGATGTTTAAGTTTCTATAAATAATTGTGTGTTCTGAATAAAAGAGAAAGGATTTGGGAGCCCTGTGGTTAGGAAACCTACCTGGCATGTAGATGGAAGATTGAGGTTCACATCATTGCTCTAATGGGAATGAAATTGCTTATAGAGCCTGGAACAGCTCCAAGATAAATGAGGTGGTCTGTGATTAGAGCAGTTACCTGGAATGTGGAAGGCACAGTTTAAACTGTCAGAGTGTGAGGGACTCATTTCTTCCTCTGAGCCACAGTGAGCCATAGCCACTGGATCTCTGATGTTCTGGGATGGGAATCAGTCTCTTGCTGTCTCAGCTCCAAAAATGTAGAAGGCAGCGTCTTTTCATTCCAAAATGGAAAACAAAGAAGTTTTTTTAATATAACATTTGTTTCCTTAGTATTTCCCTCCCATCCCTCATAATGATCCCATTGAGAAACTGTTAACTCTGTGCCTTTGTAATCCTTGGCCATTCGGAAATATGTGAGGTGAGACCTATATTGAAAAACAGACCAGCCATCTCTAATCACACAACTATGAGAAAAACTTTTTGCAAACTAGAGTGACATTATAATACTCACGCTCTGCTTGAGATGCTGTATGATTAGTTTTCTATCTGGGCTATAATCATTTGGCAGACACCTCTAACACTGTAATCAGTTCAAAACTTAATGCTGTATTAGCTAAATCTTACAGCAATCAACCCAAAACAGAAAATGCTTAGAAATCAAGAAAAAGAAAATTAATGAGGTGATTCCGTATTTCAGAATGTAACACTACTAGAAGTCAAAACATCAGGGAGGGTACATCGTGGAAAGACACTGTTCATAGGATCTATCCAGAACTTTTCCCATCCTGTTTCTATTGACTCTTATCATTCTGGTTTCACCACTTCTCAGGGTCCATGTCTGCAGTCTTAGATTCTTATACAATAATAACTGGTAGTATAAGGCAGACTTTGTTTAAAACCCAAATGTGTCACTGGGCTATTTGGATTCAGAACAGAGCACTGTTTCTTTTCTGTGTCGTTTTTCCAAAGTGGCTAAAAGCAGAGAACTGAAACACTTCAAAATGCGTAGCTGAGGTAAAATACACACACACACACACATGCATACTTTAAGTAAGTATGAAATTGTTATTTGCAGCCAGAAGATGGCTCTGCAATCAAGCCGGGCAAGCCGAAACCATAGAGATGCAGCATTCAAAATTTTTCCATTTATCCTTTCTTTCTGTTCCCTTCTTCCTCAGTGTAAACAATCCAGTTCCTGTAAGCAGTGGTTTTACAGAAACTCTTTTTTTTTCCCATGACAAACCCTCACTTTTCTCAAAGTCTTTTCTTTTTTTTTTTTTTTTTTTTTAATTTGGATAGGACAAAACCAGAACAGTTGATGGCTTTAACTGTCTTCCACTTAAGTCAGTATCCTGCTGCTGACTTCAGTGGGAACTGATTAAAATCAAATACAAGCTGCCTGGAAGAACCTTTCCTTAAGTCCCTGACGGTGGTGTGGAGGGCAGGTTTCCACACATGTCAGTCTGTTCTGAGCTGGTTTTCTTTTTAAGGATTGCTAAAAAGCTATCAATGACTGTTCTTTGACCTTACATACGGGTGTTCAGAAATGGTACTGAAGATGACATGGCATAATTTTCTTGTTTAGAATACAATACTTGACTGTTGGTGTTTTAATATTTTGTAACACTATGAAGAGTTTATATTATTGCATATGTCTTATAGCCATCTTTGCCCTTTGATAAAATTACCAACAGTTGTAGCACTATTTCAAAACGATGCATGAACTAACTTCTCACACCCTTGACATAAACCTCTGAACAAAGCCCACATTTGGAAAAGTAGCATTTTGTTACTAAAAAGATGTTAACTGGCAAGAAATTCAGTGAAACTGATGAAGTAACTCTTTTCTTGGCATTTGCTTTGAATTGCTACTGTAAAACAATAAGAAGGCAATTATAGATGCTGTCTACTTTGTGAGAATTTTAACACACGGAAACAAATACGTTGTTGTATACCTTCTACTCCTGTGCAAATTATTTTAAAATTCCAAAATACTGATTATAGGGAAATATTGAGTGTTTTTCTTTCTGTAGAAGGCTACACAGACAAGAGAAAAAGCTCCTAGCAATTGTTTGGGTTTACATTAATAATCAACACTTAACTAGTTTTGTCCATGTACCCTGTTTTTAAATATAAAGCTATGGGCCTAGTTAAACTCCATTCCTCTATTTTCCTGCTAGGTGAAATCCATTTCAATGTCACTTCTGTGGAGTTATAATGTAATGAAGGAATGCAGCAGTGAATGAGGTCAATTCACTTTTACACACATGGAGCCTCAGACAGAAAGATAATGCTTTTATTTTGTTTTTTATCTTTTTTTTTTTTTTTTTTTTAACCCATTCTCAGTGTAATTAAATGGAATTTATCCTGACATGCTTGTCCTAAAGGACAGGTGGAACTTTCAGGATCTCAAACTGCTTCCTTGTAATTTATTCATTTCATTATGAACATGCAACCCTCCAGGGGGTGTGACATAATATTATAATACATAATGTTCCTGAGTACTAGATTTTCATTTGGCTCTCTAGTTTATCTGGCAGATGCAGGGGGAAAAAAAGACACATGTAGCTGAAAAAATCCCCGTGGACTACGTATATGTGAATGCTAAAATGCACAGGTTATTTCAGTTAACGCTGACACTAACTTATGTTGGAAATGTTCCCTTCTGATTTGATTTTCTCTGGTGAAATAAGATGGTTTAGTGTTTTATTTCTGAGTCTGCTTCCTGTAATTGTGCTCTCCCAAAACAAATGTATCTCAGATCTCAATATCAACTGCTTTCACAAAAGATGTGTGCAATAACTCTTTCATGAAGCTGTGGGTTGCCTTTGCTCTCACAGAAGTTATAGAAACATAGATAGGCTCTACAAAAGATATCATTTATTTGTAATCCCAGAATAGATGCAGGATAATAGATGCTTTCCCCAAAAAAACTAGAATTGAATTTAAACTTCTGGTACTGCTAGCCCAATGCTTTTCAAAACCCCTTAAGGTTAAGCCTCCTTTCAGACAAAGTTAGGTGAAGACAATGATGCTTCTTCATTCTATGCTTCCTCAAGTATCACTGGAAAGCTCATATTAATGGAACTAGCTATTTTGTCAGTCTTTTACTAGAGGAAAGCCAGAACTGGCTCACCTACTAACTTTTTCAGTCATACTTACATATAACAATAATGAACTCATACATAAAGAGTAATTGCTGCAAGTCTTTGTCCGTTAAAATGCACATCAGCGATTCAGCCTTTCGGTTACTCTAGTATCTTGGATGGTGCGTTAGTTTAAACTGCCCTCCAGTAAGATCCTCTGTCATAAAGTACCACTGAATATCAGTGTATTTTTCATAATATAAAATCAAACTGGGGGTGCTAGATTGAGATCATTTAATTTTCTGTTCCTCCTTGTTCCCTTTCTAATTTATATTATGCCTTTTTCTGGTGGCAGAAAAAATCACCGATGATACAATAAGGATACAGGAGGATCGGTTTCCCACTCGTGTCAGAGTTACTGTTATACAGGTCTAGTAAATTCAGTCTGAATTTGCATTAAAGGTCGTTTATATGTCACTTGGTTTACGAAGATATAGAATATGAATGAATGGGCATGAGACAAGCTTCAGCCAGTCAGAGCACAGAAAAATGCCTTTTTAGTCTCTCAAAAATTCCCTCAAACCATCACTGATTGCAGTCAACATGTTCAGTCTGACCCACAGCTGACAACACCTTACAGCACACATTAATTTCTTCCTTTAAAAGGACCAAGTTAATTTCTAGTGAAACTGGAACACAGTTCAGGTAAGGTATTACACCTGCTGCCAGGGTCAAATGTGGTGTCTTAAGCCTCATGAGCTACTAAGTAAGATTTTTACTTAGACTGCAGACAAGCAGTTTGTTGACGGCTCTTTTCATTCTCAATGCAGAAAAGTGCATATGTAGAGCAGAGAAAATTGCAAAAAGCAGATGTTACGGTTATTGAACACCTTAAATTCAATTCAAAGTAATATGGACTATACTACTCACTGCAAAAACTGAGGCCTCTGTAAACAAAATATAGTATAAGTACATGTAAAGCAACTGCTAATACTTCTTTTCTTCTTGAAACACCTGCTCAGAAATATATCAGATAGCTAACTTGTACCAAGAATAGCAATTGCCATTTTTCTCCCCATTTATGCAGCTTTATACCCTAATTGGGAGCATTTAAGATCTAAAGTTGCCATTACTATGAAATCATTCTGGAAGCTTTGCCATCTCCATGGCAACTGGCCTACATATATTAAGCATTATGATACAACACCAATGTTTGATGGTATTCTTAATTTGAGATATTAATTTAATATATCGGTGCTTTACATTGGAGCTTACATGTTTTATCTTTTTACTATAATCATGAGAAAACTTTGATGCTGAATAATGGCTTGCTATAGCATAGCTCCCACAGTGAAGCAACTGTCCACAGGATGAATTAGAATGGACTAAGGAACACACAGTCTCACATTAAACAAACAGGATAAGAAAGCACTAACTTACTTAACTTAGCATGTTTTTGTGGGTCTAGGTAAGCTCTTTTGCTTTTAGGAGAAATCAGTAGAATCTTTTCCACTCAAGGACAATTCACCCTGCTTAGGCAGACCCCACAGAAATCAACAGCTGAGGTCACTTAAGCCAGAGGGTTTTTTTTCCTGGCAAAATATGCAGAGAAAGGTTTGAAGCAGGATGAAACCCTGATACCAATGCTAAATGTGGGTGCAATACTGCAGAGTGTGCTCTGGTATGTGCAGGAGGACCTTGTGTTGGGTCTGGTGAGCAGGTGTCCAGGCAGTGCTCTAATCCTCATGGTGGGGCAAAGCGGTGGGACTCAGGTGAGCATTCCTCATGTTTCACGTGGATCAGTTGCCTTTCTAACAATCCCTGGACAAAAGCCAGATCTAACGAACTGACACAAAGATGGCTGCTGTCCCTAGGAAAACTCATTTCAACCATCCACATGTGTGAGTGAAATAGGGCCTGTGTTACATCCATGGAGCCCAGCCAGACAAATGAACTGTGCCGGGTAACAGCCCAATACAGATCCATTTTCCAAGGTCAGGGAGAGCCTGGAAACCAGCTACACCCACCAGAACTTTCCTGGAGCAAAACCATTATGCTCTTTCATGGGGCTATGAAAAAGCCCCATTGATCTCAAAATTCCAAATACTTATTTTATCTGTATCTTTCTGAATGAACTTGCAAATAATGTGCAGTGTAGTGGAAATGTGAAATATTACCCTGCTTCGAAGTGTATTAATCTTTCCTGAACTTTTTAGTATATGTGTTATTAATGCCATTGTAGAGCAAAGGCTTTGTGCTGGGATAGGGATAGAGATGAGGAGAAAATGCAGCAGTGTTTACAAATAGATTTTGCAAACTGTAGTTCAAAAGAGATGACATCTTCTGTAATTGCAGATGAGTATTTTCTTATTTGTTTTCTGCCAGAAAGATATTAAATTATACTCATTGCTCCTAGCTAGTCTGTAAGCCTTTTTTCTTACTGGCCACAGTCCCATTCCCAGCAATCCTTTAAATTCCTCATTTTTCATGCAACTACCTTGGTTATCTATGCTGTTAGTGTGTTCAGTGGCTTTTCCTTGGTAGAACGGATCCCAAGAGTGTCATTCTTTTTATTACATTTCACCGACGTGTGAATAGAATAGTTCTTCCTCTTTGGAGGTCAGAAAGATAAGATCTATTTACTTCCTTCTAAATGGAGGATAATTCTGTTTTTGCTTGGCACTGAAACTTTTCTATCAGGCACCTTCCTGGAGACAATACTATAAAAGCCAGATTTTTAGCGGATTTGAACATTTTCTGCAGTTCCCCATTGAAATATCGAATTAGATCTGAAATGATTTTCTTCTGCACTAGTGGCATTTTAAGAGTGCTTTATGCCAGGGCCTTTGATGCCAAATTTCAACCCACAGTGAATTCTTACATGTAAACTCTCAAAAGCAGATTTTACAATAGACTTACTAACTGGCCCTTGGTTCCAGTAGCGCTGCTTGCAGGCTCAGTTAAAAAGCAGGCTCGATGGGTATAAAACCATAAGCATATACTCTTTAGAATACAAACCTTAAAGCTCCTCTGTAATTTCTACTCCCCCAAAGCTGCATTCTACTCTTGCCAAACGTGTATGTTAGGAGGATGAGTATACCTCTTATTAGGAAATGTGAATGAAATGAGGAGTGGATTGTGCTGATTAAAATGCAGGCATACATTTCTGTATAGTGTGGCTGATAAACTAAAATTACTTGGTGAGCTGGGGATTGGGAATGGATGAATACAACTGCCTAATTGAGATTATTTTTTTTTTTAAATCACTTTGAAAATTCTTGTGACTCCCTCCTTTAGCCTAATCTGAGCCTTCATACTTTTTAAATGGTGTCCAGTTTTGACTTGATACATTCTCCCTGAAATCAGTGGAGAATTTTAATTAAATATAATAGTGTTTAGAACAGGATCAAAAGTTTAGTACTAGGAAAGAAAATCAGAAATCTTTGTGTAGTTTTCAAATGAGATTTCATTCCATAAATGCACAAAACCTCTGAAACTGTGGGTGTTCTCCTGATAAGTGGCATCATGTGATCTTGGTGATCAGCCTCACGCAATGAATAGCTCGTTCTGAACAGCTGAGAATGAGGGCAATAGCTGATCCAGTCAGTAGTTCCTGAGCTTCCTATGACTTAAACCAGATTTGAATAAACCATTCATTCGAGAGTTTAATTTTCCTTTAAAAAACAAATACAATGATATTTCACACAGTTTTTAACATCTAGGTTTCTTTATGAAAAATTCATAGTTTATAGAAAGGTGTAACTTTACTAGGTATATTGTTTGCTTCAGTTAACTTTTTCAGGTATGAGGAAACAAAAGTTGAAAAGCTCTTACTTTTTTACCTAAGACACACTCTTAAGGTTTTATTTCTCCTCCGCTGGTTGATACAAGTTTAAGATAAAACTTTATAAATTCAATACCAACTTTTTAGATCCAGCGAGTAGAAACGTACTAAATAAATAATGTGTAAAAAAATTGCAGCATATTTATCATGGGATTGTGAGGCAGGTTAATCTATAATATGAAAGATGGGTCTCTAGTCCAGTTCCAGTAAGGCCAAACTAACTGCCCTTGCTTACAGTAACTAGTAAAGAGTAGGATATAAATGGTTAGGATACATCAGGATGATGTACGGTACAGCTATGCAGCACCTTATAGTATTGCAGCCTTTATCTCTGCTGCATACATTCTGTGGCTTAAAAATTATGCTTAATGTTAATACAACTTCCATGGGGAATAGAAATAGAATGCTATAACTGAGTAATGCAAAAATATTTATGAACTCATTTTCTTTCCAAGTTGTCATATTAATAATAACCATCTTTCTTTAATATTTAAAACCCACAAAAAAACTTTGAATAGAATTTGCACCTATTAAAAATTACTTTTAGCTATACCAAATAACATTCAACAGTGTTACCACATTGTTTTTTCTGTTGAAAAGAAACAAATCTGAAACCTAGCAAGATCATTTCTTAACTGTTTAATACTGGCTTGAAAGTCCTAAAAGGAGACATGGTCACAGAAAGGGGGGACCATATTCATACTTTGTATCAGTATTACAAAATTTTACTGTTTATGTATATCTAGTGTTTAGAATTTACATGTTATTCTCATTAGGGATAAAGGTACAGTATCAGTGTTACACTTCATTTGTGCCACCCTGGGACACCAAGGATAGATATAGTCCTTCTCTGCTTGCTCCTACTCCTGCCATTTACTTTCAGAAGGATTAGCAGAAATGCAACCGCAAGAGCAGCTGAGTTCATCTTGCTGAACTGTTGGAAAAGTATTTCCTTTTGAAAAAATGATAGGGTTTTGATAGATGGACAAGGCAGGGGAAGACAAGGGAAGATCTGAGACACCCTTGGTGTTTGCTGTTGCACCAAATTGTGTAAAACCAAATCCTAGGGTGAAAACAAAATGACCCAATGTTGTGAAAACACTGTGTTACAGAAAACACAACCATCTATTTCATTTCAAAAAGAGTGCTTCTACAGTATTTTTTTCTATGAAATGGATGAAAAATCTTCCTCTTAAGTGAGTCATTGTTATTCAATCTTTCTAGTATGGTTCATTTTAATACCTAGTACCTAGTGAAATGAAGCATGAAACTTCACTTTGAAAAAAAATGTTGATCTTTCAAACTTAGTATTTTGTCCCACACATAAGAACTTTTAGATATTTGACAGAAAAAGAGAGCAGCCAATAGCTCAGAATTAGAGAGACTTGGAGAGAGATAATGGACTTTGTTATGTTTGATTCTGCCATAATAATTCATTATCAAATTGCAAAACTATCTTCTTCAATGTAATATTCTAATATGGAGGATGAAACGCTCTGAAAAAAAGAATGAGGACATGACCAGCAAGTCCTGGTATGAAAAATGAAGGGGATTTTTATAGATATTTGACACTACAGCCACTTACCTTTTGGCACATCATACTGGTCTTTTAAAATAATTTGTGCCATAGAACATCTAATTTAGTGTGTCGGGAACATACACAAAGTACATACTGGCAAGCAGAACGTATGACATCTAAGAATCAGCAAAATAAATGAAACAGTGTTTGTGAAAAAAATAATAATCAGAGAAAAATTTATAGGAATGTTTAATTTGGAACTGATCCTTGAAGGTCGTTATAATCAAAACGGCTATCAAGTACAGCAATGCTCAGGGCTATTTGTTGTTGTTAGTGCTGAATACTGATATTAATTGTGCACGTTTTTCTGAAGTGCCAGAGGGAATCAGAGCCCTGTTTGCCAAGGTACTGAACAAGCATGTAAAGAATTTCCAACCCTGAGTAGGTGTTAACAATTACATGTATTTAAAAAAACCCCCAACATTCTAAACCCAAACTTGAGCTAGTGCAGTATTTGTAATTACTTGGAAGTGTTTAGGAGCTAGCTTTCACCTTTTGTAGTTTAGGGTTGCACCTCTGAGTGGAGAGTTTGTTCATTCACTCCTGTCTTTAGATGTGTGTGGTGAAAGGTCTTGTGAAAGTTGATGGGCTTACTGCTCATCAAAAAACCACCTCTCACCTGTTTCTTGGAGTGTGACTCTGTTAGGAAAGTACCTAAATATGTCACTTCACTGGCATTGCTTGCATACTTAACTGTTGGACTGAAATAAGGAAAATTAAGTTTTCAATGAAGGAGATGATAACTAGGAATATATAGTGAGAATTCCAGTAAGAACACCAATTTGCAAAAATGCCACCATCTGTGAAAGGACAACAGCCAGCTTGAATGGGAGATTTCACCATCCTACACTGGATTAGTAACTGCACGTAGCAGTGTGACCATGGTTCCTACGATGACATTTTACAGAAGTTAGCTTTCCTTTTGTTTGAAGTACTGGATAGCTTGTTTCTGCTTGTGGCTTAGGAAATCCTTGAAAATTTATTACAGGTTAAAGCAAAAAGCAGTGATTACAAACCTAAGAGTAAATTGTAATTCTGACAGTGAATTTCCTTTGGAAAATAGCATATCATTTAATTTTATGATTTGTTCCATCAAATAACATGGAAGACATTAATACAAGGTGATATTTGTCATAGTACATCATCCTGGAGATTGACATGAATCTGAAGGGAAAACAGCAAAGCAAACTAAGCCCCTGAACTTACACGGGGATCTTCATGGGCAGAGAGAGAGTGATGTCAGTGTACAAACAAGTATACGAATGACAGCATCAATCCTTTTGTAGGACTAGGACAAAAACATTTTGAAATTACAAGAACCTAAGGAACTAAATGCAAAATGGCATGCTTACAGTAAAGTGTGATCTATTTCTACTGCTAACCCTGAAAACAATGAGTCCTTTATAGCTTCTTTTTTATAAGTAGACCACAAAACATGAAATACTTTCTAGCGATCTAGCTAATACTATAAATATTTATATTCAGAATGAATTTCACAAGAGAGGGAGATAATACATTATAAAATATGAATACTAGTTTCATTTTTTTCATGGTAATAATAGATGAAAAATTCCATCATAAAAAGGAGAATTGATCAATGAAATCCTGCATATTCTTGAGCGGAATACTTTGGAGATGCAAAGTCAATGAAGTTTCTCTTTATTTCTTTGTCTTCTAACTCTGTGATAATTCCCATTTTATCAATGGTCATGGCAACACACAGCTGTAGCAGATTTTTTTGTTATAAATAGCTGACTGTGAACCAGAAGTTTGGTGCATACCATATCCACTGAGAGAACTGTAGTGATTGCTAGTGAACTGGTGAAACCATAGTAATTGTATTTACTGTGGTGAGAGGGGCCTAACCTCTTGTTTTATTTCTCTTTGAATCCCTTTGTATTTTGGTCCTTTGCAGGGAATTATAGAATTCAGATATTTGTTAAATGACAAAAGTGTCTATAGCTTTAAGCTGGCCACTTAACCATTTCCTTTTGAGTTATCACTGTGAACATAGACGGCTTGTTACTCCTGTTTACTGTTTTTTTACAACCAATTATTTTGTTAGAAGATCCTCTCTTCTAATGCCTGTAAGGAGGGATCTTGACAGAACATGCAAGAATTGACGGAATCACCTCTATTCACACCTTTGTGGCCTCCTTCAAAAATTCCAAGCACTGATTTGAAGAAGAGGGAAGAATGTAATATAAACTGGCTTGGTATATATATGGGTCTACACAGGATTCTTGTGTTCCAAGGGTGGGTTTTTTATCTGATAGTCTGATATTTGAGAGTTCTCTCAGTCTGTAGTAATGTGGATCCATGCTGGAACCCTTTTGCTTAGACCAGTTTCACAATTACCGTGTTTTCATACTAAAGTGGATACTAAAGGAAGAGGTTAAGAGATCCACAAGATCGCTGCTGTGTGGATACCACCTGATCCTGGATATTTGTTACTGTTCAAATTATGGATTTGCTTTGGAGTATCTTCTGTTGACCTTAAAAGAGTTTCATCTCTGAAGGCGGTCTCCAACATGGGTACCTTCCTAATTGCCTCTTTAGAGAAACAATGCAAATAATTATTTCTCCTGCAAAGGCCTTTGGTAGTTTCCTTTTTTGATTCTTTTACACTTCTAATCTCTATCAGTCTCCTTCTGGACCTCTGAGCATGTTTTGCCACACCTGGGGGTTTAGCTGTGAGGGCTCAAGCACAGCTCAGACAGGGTGCAGGTGTGTGGTGGTGAGATGCAGCCAATGCCTCCTCTGCTCCCCACCTGCTTTTAAGCTTAGGCTCTCACACCTGCTTTCTACCTTCATTGCAGCTATTCCTGTACCTTCTATCCCCTGATCCTGACCTGCCGACTTGGCTTCCCAGCTTAACCCTAGATAAGCCCCCTTACTACAGATTTGCAGATGATACCTGGACACACAACTGCCCTCCCCATCCCTGTCCCTGCCCTGCTTGCATCCTGCAGGGCTGTATTCCTGCTAGGGAGGACCTTGTTCAGTCAGCAGGGCTGTGATGCTTGCCTCTTGGCAGGCCTTCTGTGAATTTAGCAGGCTGTTCCTTGAAATATTTTTTTCAGAATTTTTTTACTTCTAATAATTCCTCATGCGGCATTTGAGGGGGGAATGTTTTGTAGGCTCTGCTTTGATTATGGCTCTGTGATTATTTTCATGCAGTTTCTTTACTGGAGACTGATAGAGAGTCTTTAAGGTTAGGTTAAAATCTTACAAGTGTGTGTATGTATATATATGTATGTGTGTGTATATATAGCTGTAAAAGATGTAACCCATCCACAGTAACATCATTATTACTTTGGTATTTTTAATACAGATTTCATGCAATGTGCTGTGTTCTATACTACAGATTTTAAGTATATTTGTAGGTTAACATAAATACTATGATTACATATAACAAAGATATAGATTGCTGCCATAAAATTGGTTTATTTTATTTTGATACTATGAATCATACCATTTGTGGGAACTAAAAATGAATTTTGAGAAGTGCCTCACTGTTTATAATTATTTGTCCAATAATTATATCTTTCAGTTTCTAGATCTAAGGACAAATTCCAGCCTGTTTATCTCCAAGACATTTACTTGAAGAAAGAATTTTGAAGACCATGAGTGAAATTGTCATTGTTCTACAGAGCCAAATCTTCAGAGGTCTGTTTCCACCATTTACAATCACATGGATAGCAGCTAACGCGGCAGGTAGATCCATTTTTTTAATGATGCTATAAATGTTTAAAAATATTTATTAGTTTGCTATCTCATAAAACTTGAGTTTTGGACATATTAGCCTATAAATATTCCAGTAATAATAATAAATCCCCCACATTTATTTAGCACCTTTCCTCCTAATGCAAAATGCATTAAAACTTAGTCCATAATGATATAACACATTATTTATTGCTTCTTGAATTTCTGTGATAACTCTGAACTGCCTTAAGTCACTACGAGATTTTGAATTAAATTACCCAGTTAATACCTTTATGTTGTTCTAAGGTAAGCGTCCAGTCAGAATAATTTTCTCACAATGGAGGAAGAACATCACCCTATTCTAGTCAAGGCTGTTTGAAGTTCATGATAAGGATATATGAAAAGGTTAATTATTATCTGTCAGGAATGGTAATTTGTATAGGGACATGCGACTATGCACAGAGATATACACTGTCTGCCGGAATAGCTGCTTCAAGGTGATACATGTGTCCATTGGACATAGGGGCCGATGATAAATAAAACACAAATTAAAATAAAAAATCAACGAGAAACTCGTACAGTACAGGTGATATGGAGAGAGATATATCAAAATCCCTAGTCATAGGGTTAGTGCAGTCAGAGGACTAAGGATAACAGTAACAAAATATTTGAGGAAGAAAGGCTGACCTCTTAGCTCAGAGTCAACGAGGAAATTTTGAACTTGTGGAAATACGGACATGGACTTTCCACTTCCATGGACCATGTCTTCTAACACTTTATGCAAGGCTGTTCTTACCGACATAGAGGAGTCTGGATACATTTCTGTTGTCATGGCACAGATGGAAATCATACACCTATGCACTGAGTGTAATTAAGGCCTGCAGACCACTTCCACAGAAGATACTAATAAATGTTTAGTCATACACAGGACCATAATTAAAAGCTGTCATTTGAGATTTTTATCCCATTGCATGTCTGTGACTCATCTCTGCGACAATGGTTGGAATGCTGATCTCACTGCAACAGAATTCAACTTTTGCTCTGTAGCAGGACACTTTGAAACTTTTTTTCTTGTTATGAGTAATTAACAAAATAGTAGAGGTGTTGAAATCCCAGTTCTCAAACAATTCTGCTTCAGTTTAAACCAGAAAAGTCAACTCAGATAATTATCGGAATGTGGCATAGACAGTTTAACTTCATATATTGGATCTCATACAGTGCTAAAACAACTGGAAGAATGCATTAATGCCAAACCAAAGAGCAGTTGTGGTGGTTTAATTGTCTTCAAGAGCAGCATGATCATCTGAAAGTCAAATATGGTGCTTATGTTTTGGCCTTTTGGGGAAGGATGCACCCTAGTAGTCACACAACCCTTCTGCACAGAAATAATTGTCTGGTTTCAATGCTGCAAAAAAGCTAGAGATTTTTCATTGACAATGTATTCCTGATCTTTGAACACTGGACTTCAGCCTATGATAGTCAACTGATAACTGTTTTCAAACCCAACAGGTCAAAGTGCTTATGTATATTTCAATAGTAGCTGCAGACAAAAAAAAAAATATATTTGCTTTTGTCTTCAAATGAGTTGGTATATTTTGCAAAGGAAGAATGTTACACAGTAACTGCTCATTTGAGAAGTAATTAACCTTCTTATGCTATTTGCATTATTAATGTACTAGAGTTATCATTATGTCCTAATGTATCTGAATTTCTATTAATGTTTTCTTCACTAAATAAATAAAAGTGAATCAAGTAAAGAGATGACATTTGTCTAATTGTTCATCAGGATTCTTTTTTTTCCCCTCATCCAAAGCCCTGATAGTTTGTTAAATAGAAACCCTTAAATGGATGGCATTTCATGATAGGTTTTGAACCTAATTATATCAAATGTCATAGCATTATTTATTTAAAAGGCTTTTCAAGATTACTGTACAAGGGGAAAAATGTGTTTTCTTCCTTTTAAAGCGCTTAAAATTTTCTATTAAGTTCTTCTAATTTGTTTAGCACTTTCATAAATGCCCTCAATCAAGTTTACTTTTAGTATTCTTTAAAATGTTTCCTTTAAAGGCAGTTAGTCTTGTAATACTGCTACTGCTTCTTCCTTTTATGAAAAGATCTCCTAGAACTGGATTCAGCGTAACACTGTTATTGCTCAAAAAACCTTGGCATGGTTTGCAAGTATTGAAGAGAATAAAATAACATAAAAAGATTACTTCGGTCATCACATGTAATTTAATAGGTTTCTCTTTAATTAAAAGACACTAGGTAAATAGAAAAAATTAAGCTCTGTGTAAAGCATGTGTCCTTTGGTGAGGGAAGAAAGTCAGTGTATTGGTGTGTGCACTGGCTGTAACTTGCAGCTTCTACAGCTTTGTAGTGTACCAAGAGGGAGACAGAAGAGCCTGAGGACTACTGAGCATCTAGAAATAGCAAGATTGCTGCATCAATAGAACCGTATGACAAGAGCAAGTAGGAGTAGTTCTGATTTATTTCTCAGCATTTTAATTACTCTAGCAAGAAACAAGGTATTCAACTATGACTTAAGGAAAAACTAGGAAAAAACAGAAGAAAAATTATAATTGAAAATTGTTAAAATTTATATTGAAGCCAAGAAGACTTTTGTTTTGAGTTTGAGAAACTAATGATTTAAAAAATGTTGAAAAATAGAATGCAAAAAGTGTTTTCAACAACACACACACCCCCTTCACCCCCAAATAATGGTAATGTTTTTCTAGAAAAACGGGTTAGTGATATAGTCATTCTCTATCGAAGTCACTGATGGAGACTTCACCCAGCTCTACTGGCATTGCCTAATACTTAATTTCCTATGAATCCCTAGCGTTTCCACAGGAGGTAAGCAAAGAGAAACCAGGTGTCTTTAATAATTCCATAATATCCTGCTCTGAATTTCCCCCCTGGAAAAGCTTGATTAGCTCTACAGGATAGAAGCATAGTGATTTTTTTTTTTTTTTTTTTTTTTTTGACCCAAATGGGCTTATACCATTACAGAAACGCTTTTATCCATGGCCAGCCTTCTCCTTGGGATGCTACAGCATCTAATGAATCCTGGTCAATATGTCTGACTTAAATAAAAACCCCAACAATTTGTGAGGCTTCCATCTTCAGATCAGCAGGTGACTATTATAGTTCAATCCAGGCCATTTCTTATTTATTGCTTTATCCCCAGAGTATCTTTGGAGAGCTAGTCTCTAAGTGATTTTTCCTAGATTTTTCCTCAAAGCTTATACATTGAAATTGGAGAAGCTTTGCTGATTTATGCCTGTTAAGTCATCCTTTCAGAATGATACGCATTATACCACAGCAGACCAATACTGTGGTTGTAAGCTACAAACATGAAACAATGAAATAATGTTGGTTTTTAATATTTTGAGTCCTTGCTTGCTTTGAAATATGAATACTTGTTTTATTTCTCAAACTAGTGCTTGTAAAAAGCATGTTTAAGATCCTATTTTTCAGCACTTCTAGTTTGTGCATATCTTATTTACAACTATGAAATGCAGCTCAGAGAGGCTCCCAACTGTAGGGAACCCAACACAGAAGTGTGCTTGTGGTTTTTTGTTTTTTTTTTTAAGTATTTTAACGTTAAGAAATAGGTCAAATAGAATCTAAATGTCCAAATCGATCTGTTAAATCGCTCAGAATATTTTAACTGTAGTGGGTGCATTCATCAGAACATTTTATTTTTAAAGTTATGGATCTTTCGATTTTTAGTTGCCATATTGCATCTAACCTTAGTTTTATTTTGTTAGGATTCTCTAGTCCTTGAAGTTTTGATCAAATGGCACACCCCAAAAGATTTGAACTAGAAGCTGATGCTCTATGTTGCCATGTTTGAATGCTACCCTGTTGGGAAAAAGACAGAAGGTTTCTTAACCTTAGCTACCCTTTACCTTTCAGCTTTAAACACTTACATATGAAAGTGCTGAACTCTTCACCAAGGGAAAGATTCTCTTTGCAGCTCTGTCTCGCATGAATCTGTTTGTTGGCTGATATTAGAAATATGCCAGTACTAAAATACTATGAAAATTTACGTCTTGAGAACCACTGTAACAGTTGCTGGTATCAGTTTAAATCTCTGTCACTAGGAATGAACAAATAATTTGGGAGGGGGTGTTATTTGATTTCTTGCTAATTATTTCTTTAAAGGTTCTGCAATGATCACTGATTGTTTCCTTGTTTTCCTTCCTAAGTGGCTTTTAGTTTCATACCTTTACCCTTTTCCAGATCACACCAGAATCAAGTCTGTTACATCCGTAGAATATCTGTTCTTGTTGTATTTTTACCATGACTGTAAGATTGCAGTTATAGTCTAAAACTGCCATTAAATTATCCTGCATATGTTGCAAATATCATTAAGATCTTTTAAAATATATTGCTAGATTTATAGGCACCCTTTAATGTCTAGACTTAAAAATAGTTTATGTATCATAGTAGCCTGAATGGATCTAAATTCCATTTAGCCACCCCAACAATTGCTTGGTCCTAAATAATTGATTTTTATTTTCGTGGCAGTTATCATAAGAATTAAAGGCTGAAATATTACATTATAAAAGAGAACTGAAGAACTGACAGTGGCTTGAACTTTAAAAGCACACCAATATTCTTTAGTTTATATGAAAACTTTTCAGGCCTTTCCAACACCATACATAAATCCTGACAACTTAACTACACCGTAAATGAAACTGCTTCTTAACTCACCTTATCACATACTTTCCTTTCCCTGAAATCCAGTAATTTTCAGACTTAGAACTGGCAAAATATCTGTGTAATATCTGAAATATTACAAGTATTTATATATAACCATTCTCTCAGGGTTGTAGATGACAGTGTTATTTCTTACTTATGAGAACTGAGATTCAAGTTCGAAGATTTAATTTCACACTACTTTTAGATCACTGTTTTTAATTCTGAACTTCATCTGCAGGTAATCTGTCTTTCAGAATCAGAACCTTTAATAGTAAGAGGCATAACATAAATGCCAACTACTAGCACCACTTCAGAATAAAACCAAACCATTTATATTTGGCTGGATAATTTATTCCATTGTATATAAAACAAAAATCTTCATGATCTGAGGCACCTGTTGCTAATGGAAGAACTGAGGTAGATTTTTTTTTTTTTTTTAAGTACTTAAATAGCAGGACACTCAGTCAAAACACAACATCTTCTGGATTTACATTACCAGGTGCAAAATGGTAAGGACTGTATTTACAGCAGAACTTATCATCACACTAGGAGCATTAAATTTACACTATGAAGGCCCAAGCACCTGACAAAATGTTGATACCATCCTGATTCATTAGGGATGAGTTCAGTTGTTGGTAAAGAGCATTCCCTTATCTTTCAGTGTATCAGAGCTTTTTCCTTTTTATGTATCGAGGGGAGAAAGAGCTAATGGAGATCCTCTGCTTGTTATTCCCCCTTTCTCTCCCTAATTTTGAGCTGAATGAACTCCATGTCACCTTCTTCCATCTTCACATGTCCAGATAAATTTAATCAAAGACAGTAGCAGGACAAAGAGGGAACAGAAAATCCATTGAATCCCAAGGTTTGTACATGAAGATTCAAATGAAAAAACATTACTTTAGGAGCATTGTAAATGTCATTTAGTCAAATTGAGATTAAAGACATACGTTGTATTATCTATCAATCTAATATTATTTAATCTAATGCAATTTAGGAATAGATACAATACTAAAGAAAGAAAAGGACATCTGCATTGATTCTGAATCTTCAGGAAGCATTGATTTAGAAAACTGTGTAATTTTCCGTCATCATACTTGGGGATAAAGGTCTGAACCATTCTCTGTAAATCACTGTAGGTATATTACTTTATGAATTGCAATTGTTTGCTTAAAAACAGATGGTGCTCTGAGAATTCCATAAGGTGTAATGTGGATCTAAAAAATTTATTTTCTTTGTATAGATAAATTAGGCTAGTTTATCTGAAAGGCACTCTTTGTATTCCAGTTTCATGAGTGAGAACATCACATATTTGCTGAGGGTTTATGCAGATGTAGAGCTCAGTGACAGAAGTGTTTGGGCTTTGCTCTCTCAAACTAGAGATAATAAAGGTAGAAAACCGTGAAAGAATGGTTCCTTTTTTTCTCAGGGCAGGTCCACGTATTTCAAGATACCTGCTTCTTGACATACGAAGATTGGTAGATTTAGCATGGTTTTGTTACAGGACTGTGAAACTAATGTTTCCCTGTCAATAACAATGTCGTGGTTTAAGCCCAGCACCACACAGCCATGCGCACTCCTCTGGCCCTGGTGGGATGGGGAGCAAAATCAGAAGAAAAGGTAAAGCCTCATGGGTTGAGATAAGGGCAGTTTAATAGGACAACAAAAGGAGACGAGTAGTAACAATAACAATAATGCTAAAAAAACAATGTATAAAGTGAGTGACGCACCACACAGAACCTGATGCTCAAGCCCATTCCTGAGCTGCAAGCTGCCCCCCCCCCCCCCCCAGTTAAATACTGGTTACTGAATATCCCCTTGGCTAGTTTGGGTCAGCTGCCCTCTCCCAGCCTTCTGTGAATATTAACTCTATCCCAGCTGAACCTAGGACAAAGAATAAATCAGTAATGTTCTCTGCCAGCTACTGTACCAAACGTGTACCGAAAGGGTATATATTCAAGGATATATTCAAATCTCCAGACTTTGAATCACTTTAAATTATTTCTTGACATTGTTGTTCTTGGCCATCATCAGAGGTTTTATTCAGTCCCTGGGGAAAAAAGCACCCCAACCTCTCCTTCCCAAATAAACACTATGTTAGTTTATGAATAATGTAATGTAATTTAAAAAAAAAATAAATAAAAAAATCCAAATCGCAACACCTATTTTCTTGATATCTTATGGACATGACCTGCATTTGGGAACATATTTTGGAATTTATGGTACTGGAATTAAAGCTGTCATCTTTTAAATGTTTGCAGATCTTTCAGAGTTGATGGATTGCTAAAGTGTTTGCATATAATGAATATGAGATTACATAGATAATGCAAGGATTTTCAATTCTAAACTGGTGTTCCTGCTCCCATCCTTCACTTTCTTGTCTGTCTTTCTATGAAAAATAAAAATAAACATAAAGTATTTATATTTATATATAAAAAAGACAACTCAAATTTCCAGGTGATGATTCAGAATGGGAGTATTAACTTTCAAAATATTTTCCATTTTTCTTAAAGTGAAGAGTTCTACTTCAATGCATATAACATTTTCTACCTCGTATGCAATGGGAGAAGAAATGGCACAGCAGTCATCAAACCTCATTTTCTCTTGACAGTTTGTTATCCCATAACAAAATTTTGTTGTATGTCTTTTCTTCCTATTTGAAGACTTGGCTAATTGTGCAATAAAATTAAAAAGCAAGGTAAACTAAAGTTTTAGATTACGACATGCTAAAGCACCTTTATACAGTATGTCTTTAATATGTCAGAGTTTATAATAACATTCATGGTCTCTGAAAAAAGATGACCAAAACTACCTTGACTTTTGAGAATCAAGACAGAGTATATTAATTCTGCTAGGCAGATATTTTGACCCCTTTGAACCAATATAGACAATCTAAGCTATTGGTTTCCTATTTTTCCATAGTCCCCAGTTTCTGATCTGTCAGTTTTTTGTGATGTTCAGCAGCATCCCACTGGCAAGAATGGCACCAGCGTTTCTCAGCTGTTTCTGTTGTTTTACAGCTTCACTGTAATTTGCTTCCCTATGACAACAAATACTTTTAGGTCAGGCTCAAAGCTGAGTCAGAGTGATCTTGTGCAAAGCTGTATCTGATTTATAGATCACCACCTTAGGAAATTCTGTCTGGAAATCTGTTTTGATGGACAGCATTTCAAGATAAGACATAAGCACATTCATCAGAAGAGGAAAAGTAAAGAGCTGACTGCTCATAATGTGTCTCTCTGCTAAATGATCTTTTGCTAAACTAAACCATCCACAGAGTATTGCTTCAATTTCTCTCCACATTAGACTTTCTGCACATAAGTTACTTGCAATTACAATGAGGCTATCTGGTAATTTTAATTCTTATACCATAGTGAACTGTTATCACATTACATACTTAACATCAATTCCAAATGGTGCTTCTTGCAAGCCTTCGAGTGTGTTAAACGTGTTTCTGACATGTTATAACACAGCTGCCCTCAAGAGCTGTGTCAATCTAAGCATTTCATAGCTCATATGATCAGAACCTTTATTTTGAAGAGCACTTCAATATCAGCAGCGTTGAAAATCACTCATCCTTAGCAGAGTGAGAGCATTGTACTAACAGCATATAACTAGGCACAGCACAGGCTCAAACCATTCTAAATATAAGCATGGTCTGCATGTTTGAGCTTGGAGGATATCAGTAATGAGACACTTCAGAGAGGAGGGGCAACAAACATGCTACATATGTTTGGTCTTCCCCAGCTATTGATCATGTGGGTTTTTCAAATGTCTGTTAGAAAATATTTTCTGCTGAATCATAACTGCTGTCACATAATGTTAACTAGCCAAATCTAGTAAATAAGTATCATATTGAGGGGGACTATAAATAAATTTATACCAGTTATATCAGAGGAATTCTGTGCATATATATCACAACAGTTATCTTTCAGCCAAGCCTGGCTGCCACAGAAGGGAAGGAATAGAGGTCAAGAGCTTCTCTGTTTTGGCTACCTTTTTCTGTTTGGTTTTTTTTTTTTGGTTTTTTTTTTTTGGCTTTCTTCTGTCCTTTTGTCTCACCAAAAATCAATATGGAATGAGATTGGCTTGCTGGACAGCAAGCTGGTACCTGATGAAAATAAATGAATGAACGTGGAAATCAAAAAATAGAGTGAAATTTCTGGCATGGTGAAAAAAAATCAACTATGCTAACCATGCTATTAGACCTCCTCAAAGAAAACAGTTGAAAAAGTCATCATAACTTTCAGTATCCATCACATTGCTCAGCAGAATATGTAGGATTATTTTTAAAAACAAGTAATGTCAAAAATATTTTGTTCCTTTGATTATATTAAACAAATGTATACAATTGTTAGTTGTGGAACAGCATTTATTGCATTCAGCTACTACATTAAAAGAGTTGTCATATTCCTGTCATAAATAAAACACCCACCCACTCAGCCTTAAATACCCACAGGCCCACTTTTCAGCAACTGATGACATGTGCTCTGTATGCATGACTACACTAAAGCTAGGTTTATTGTGTGCCATAATAATGCATATTAAAGATGCATATCATAGAAGGATAAAGGGGTCTGTGATGTGTATTGTTTTCTGCAGTATTCCCAAACCTGAGGGATTAGTTGATGTAAACTATATAGGATCTCCATATTTTGTAGATGAGTTAGTGAAAAGAAAACACAAATGAGAGCATCCAATATGAAACTGAGAAAAATGATTGAAGGTTGTGCTGACTTGCAAAATGAATGGTTCTGGTTTGCATTGTTAGAAACTCTCCTTTCCTTTGTAGAATCTTTTTCTTCCCTGACAGCGAAGTATGGTTTTTTTGAGTATAAGCAGACTCACGCTTCCATAGCAAAAATGTACCATTGTACCATCTAGTTTGGCTTCCACTCTATCACAGGCCACTTACATTTCACTAAGCCATTTTGATAGCTTCTTTAAAAATATATTCTTCAACTTATCTCAAGCCTACATTATTTGTTTAAATAATTTAACTTTGGAGACAGGAAGATTATGAAGTGACCGTCACAACTGATGTTCTTTAAGGTGTTTGGAACCAGCTAGTATGTAAAGCAAGCTGCTGAGCTAGATGTCAAGCACTGATATCCCCAAACCCTAGTAGGTGAGCTGAGTCCCAAGCAGAAGATGAGCATTCAAATGTTCATATATTATTCAAACCATCAGAATATTCCAAGTATGAAAATTCGTAGTTAGCTGCTTCTCACAAAAAGAGCTTCCCATTTTATGAGCTGGAGGTGATTTAAACAATTTAGAGGTGATTTATACATCACTTAGGGTGATTTAAACAGAAGTCTCCGCGGCTCACCCTCAGCTTTCTGAAATATATAAACAGTGTTTAATCTGTGAGGCCATTTCTAAAGAAAAAAATAATTTCTTATGTTCAATAAACAAAAATTCATTTGTTCATTATTTATAAAAGTCATCCTAATTTCACAGAACAACGGCAGTAAAATCAGAACAATATGCTTCTATTTACAAGGGAATTTTTATAAACCCTTTCCCTGATAAGTCATATTTGATGGGATTTTCAGCTGTTTTACCAGTACTTGAAGAATGCAGTCTGCTCAGAATAGTGAGTGACTTTCTCCTAATTCAATGAGCTTTTCAACTATAGAGCATTGACAACTGCTTTGTGAAATCCAGTATGAATTGACTTGTGAAAGTCAATTAGAATTCAGTATTTGGTTAGAGATTCTTATGCACACAACATCCAGACACCTAGTCAGTCAGATTCTCTCAACATAGATGTGTGTAAATTGATTTTACCTGTAATTTGTTTATTTACCTTATCACAGAATTAAAGCCCTATAACACTTAGTCTATTGTCCTTCAGCAGTAGAGGTAGCTTATTCAGCCCTCTGCTGCCATTTTTTATCAGCATGCTGAATTCCTGTTTATAGATAATTGTATTCCAATATGCAGTAAATCCATAGCGGCAGAAGTAGTCTAAACCCAGCTCAGTACTTCTATTTTCCTCCTTACTGAGCAATGAAGAACTGATTCCTCCACTGCTCATTACTACCAATCCTGAGAAGTCAGCTACAACCATCCTTTGTCAAACTGGCTGAAGGCTTTGATGGGCATGGCTGGCACAGTTTCCATCAGTGCAAACACAAAACATATGGGGACTTTTGTTGTGTGCTAAGTAACCTACTATTGCAGAACACAATGTGGACCACAAACGAAATTGAAATGAGGTTCTAGATTTTCATATATAAGATAAAAAGAACAAAAGTATTGGAACTTTTAGTTATCATGAGAACAGAAAAATAAAAATAAACAACAAGAAAACCAATCGATTCCAAGTACATAATTTCAGGATTTCTGCTTGAGAAGCTGTGAGACTGTATGTTTTCAGGCTATTCAAGCCTTGTTCTATTCTCTAGACTGACCTGTAACACACTGCTGTGTTTTCCTACTCTTTCTGTTCCCATTTTTCTCTTCAGTGTTGGAGATGAATTTGCAGCGTGCTTTGAAGTTATCATTGTCACTAACCTTGTTTCTTCCACTTTTGTATTTTAGGGACAGGAACGTAGCCCTTCTCACCACTATTATAAAACAAAATCAGTTGGCTATTTCTGAATGCAGTGCTCAGTGTCAGGGTTCAGTGAGAGCAGCCTCACAGCCATGGCCATCCCACCAGTCCAGCCAGGGAGCCAGGGGCAGCCCAGGGCATCCAGCCTCTCTGCTAGGAACAAGGATGGGCCCACATTTGGATCATATCATATACCTGACCCACTAACTAGCAACTTCTTTCAGTGCCATAGAAGTACTTCTGAAATAACACCAGAGCAAAATGTTTCCTAAATATAGGGTTACTGTCTTCAGTAATATATTAAGCATGGTTTTGAAAAGCCATCTATCTTCCTCTGGCATCCCCACCTCCTTTTGAGTCTGACTGAGAATGCAGTCTGAAATGTTATATTAGGTATTTTAATTAGATCTGAATATATGATATCTACCTGCAGAAATATGAATTATGTTCTCTTGATACACAGCCTGATTTCATACAGCCTCTATTATGGTGCAGAAACCCCTCATTTCTACTGTGTTGATTATTCTTGTCAATATCTCTTTTAATTTGCTCTGGCATTCTTCACACAGAAAAGCTTTTCTTGTGTCTTTGATTTACCTCTGCAAACCTTAATATAGAACTTCAGGTGGCTGAACTTATTCCATTTATCCTCTCATTTTCTCGTTACAAAATATCAGAATTACAAATATACACTCTAAGGAATCCAAGATTTCCATGCAACAGAAATATGAGTAAACAATGGTACATCCCAGTCTACTTTCCATTTAGCCGTTACCAAAAACACTAGGTATTTTAAAAAGTGCAGCTTCGTTTGGCAATATTACAAATAGATGGGCATATTTCCAGCCAGTATGTTCTTGCTCTCAGGGCAGCAATATTGTGTTTTGTTGAACTAACAAAAAACTTACTTAGCTGCACAAAAGTGCCAAGTTTATTACCATCTTTCACAATGGAAATTGCAAAATCTAATACAGACTTGTGAAGAAATTTGCATATATGTAACACGCGTGCATGCATCTGACTGTGTCTCTGTTGTCTTATAACCACACCATCTCCGATAAAATGCAATGGATAAATTTTATGATGCTAGTCAACAGTGTTTATTTAGCTCATCAAGGATCTTTAAGAGGAGTTTAGCTTCCTTTTTTTTTTTTTTTTTTAATCTTCCCCAACTGTATAGGAACCGCATATCACTTTTATAGATAAACATCTTCCTGGTAGCAAGCTGCCCAGAGGCAGAATTTCACCTCCATCCTCTAGCAAACATTCATGTTTTTAAGTTGCTTAGGTGCAGCTCTGTGTCTTGTGGCAAGAAGCGGTATTTTAAATGTATGGGTACTATAGTACAGAAGCAGAGCGGGTAGAAGAGAAACATTTACATCTTGTGTAAGTGTTCCTGTGTGGCAAATGCACAGATGCAAGGTCACAGGCTTCAACTGGTTAAGAGGGAGTCTGGCTAGTCATCCTGGGCACGTAAGACTAGATTTTATGAAGCTTTTGCTATGTTCATGGTCATCACAGAATTAGGCAGGTGGGCTGTCTTGGTGAAGGTGAGTAAGATGGGTAAATTTCTCCTGAATTACTTCACAGTAAAAATCTCAGTGAAAGAATCTGTGAGGAAATATCTGGTATGCCTGTGTCCTTGTTAGAAAACAAATCAACTCAGTCCTATTTGTATGGAAAGGGTGTTAACATACACACTGATGAGTCCACTTTGAAAGATAATTACAGATCTTGCAGGTATCTGGGCAGGGCAGAGTTTCAAGAAATGTGTGGTTTAAGCAGCGAGTGGGAAATATCTAAAACAGCAGGTTGCTGCAGACTGCTGAATGAGGTGGTGAAAAGACTCTTCTCGGCAATCCAGAGGGGACTGGGGTGTTGCTCCAGCTGACAAACCTGTGGGGCTTTTCAAAAAGGTCTCTGGACCGAGTGAATTCATGACAAGCAGAGATGAGTTATTTACAAAAATTTCTATTTATATTTGGCACTGCCCAACACACCTAGGTTTTTGATGCTGAAAAATATATCTAGTTTATATTCTAATAAAACCTCATTTCTGCAATACAAAACTTTTCTTTCATTTTTTATAATCTTTTTTTCCAGAAAAGGAGTGGGCAAATGCCCATCAAAAGTCCATCTTTCTCAGCATGTACTTTAAGATATTAGAGCACCTTTCTGATACACTTCCCCTTTGCTTCAGGTTTCTGTCCTACTGGAAAGGGGGTTAAACGTCTATTTTGTGACCTAAGACAGCAGAAAATCACAGGTGCTAGCTCAAAGACATCTGAGGTTCTCCACTGCAATACCAGGTTGGCAGAAGAGCTGAGCCCCAGCTCCTGTTTCAGAGCTGCAAGGGAGAGAGCGAACTGTGCATGGGCCAAAGCATGGAGCTAATGCATCTCAGCTGTAACTCAGTTGGTTTTAATTATCAGCGCTTTTCATTACTTGAACCTGGGGCACTCTTACCTTGGGAACTGCCCTGTTAAATGGGTGCAGTGCCCTGTGCAAGACCTGATGAGGAGAGTGGGCATGCCAGCTGGAGCTGATAAAAGTAGAGCAGGGGCAAGCTGGGGCTGGCTAGGTCTAGCCTACGTCCCAGTAACAGGACTCCTACGGCCTTTGTATGACCTGGCTCTTCTAACCTGGGAAAGAAAGTTTTGATAAGCCTGGACTTTGGTGGTTGTGGGTGGGACAATTCGCTGGCTTTCCTTCTCGAGAAAGCAAAGAAGTTGAGAAGAGCGTGGAGCTGCCCTTGCCTGGAGGCGCTGTGCCCTCGGCCTCTCTCAGTCCTTGGGCTCATGCCGGTGCGGCCGCAATAACTGCGGGGCAGCCTCAGCAGCCTCGGCGAGAACGGAGCCAGAGCCGCTGCTGCCCTTTGCTGCGTGTGGCACGTAGAAGGTAGGAGCATCAGTGATGGTTGTGTTTGAACCTATTTATTCTTTAAAATGATAGCAAATACTGGGCATGTTCTGAGATGCAAATTGTAATTGTTCATCTTCCCAAAAATATATTTAAATACTCTTAACCTGTTCCCTGGTTATTTCTTTGAACTCCCTAATTTACTGCAGTGGTTTTGTAGTGCCTCTTTATTATTATAGTGTCTTAAGTGTAGCAGGAGAACATACATCTTGCTTTTTGATAATGAAACCACTCTCCCTAGACTGGTGATGATGGAATTTGCTTCTTGCCTTTTATAAGCTATGTTTTTGTTTGTATGTCTTCCCTTCCTCCCTGTTTCCCTCCCTTTTCTGCCTAGGTTTTCTCACCTGCTGCTTTTAGGAGGAAACCAATGTACAGCTGAAAGGCTAAAACCCAGCAACACTGTGACCCTTAATCAATATTTCCTTCTCTTCACTCCTTAAAAACTTTTTTCTGGACACCGTGTGCTGTCTCTTTCTTGAAGCTCTATGGTTGTCTTGAATGCTTATGGTGTAAAAGGTAATCCTTGATACATCTGCAGCTCTTTGCTCAGGTGGGGACTGCTGGAGAGGAGGTAGGAGTGGCACTGGAGTCCTGGAAGCTCTTCCAGGCAGTGAATCTTATTTGAATTATGGTAATGAAGAAAAAGCAGTCAGGCTGGTGAGCTCTAATGCACAAGTACTTGCAGTCAAAGGATATAGTCCTTTATTATTTCTGTCTCTGAATCCTCTATCCTTGTCACACTCCTTCAGCATGATTCTCACTGTAATCCTCTATATTTTCTTCCTCTCTTCCGCTTTCTGTGACTTTGTTTAACATGTACTCACTGTCAGGTTGGTCAGTGGTCTGAATAGTGATAATGATCATGTTGAAATTGTAGTGCACATTAGGCAAATGTAGCATGCTTAGGTCTGCCCTCTGTGGGCAAACCTGCAACTAAACTTTGAAAAAAGGCTTGTCATCAGTGGTTTGTTGTTTATGCATTGATAAAGCAACACTTTAAGTAGACTTAAGCTGCTGGGTAGAGCTGGAATGGTTGCTTTAGCAGCAGATGTGCTGGCAGGGTACTTACATCTACATAAAATGTGCCTTCTCTAGGATGGACTTCTGCATCATCATGCAATAAAAACTGCTTTAAACTGCTCCAGTGCAAGTCATGCACTCGTGTAGATGTGTTTTCAGACATATATATTTGTATACATGGTTAGTGGTGTCCTGCGGGGTGAGCATGGGAACACTGAAGGAGACTGATCTAATAGCACGCACTGTAGCTTCTGCTTAATCTGCTGGGCAAGGGCAGCACAAAAACTGCCTGCCCTTCATGAAGAAGAATATAATATTTTTCCTGAGTAGCCTAAAGGGGCTAAACAAGTCTCTCAATACCTTAATACCTCTTTTACCAGTCTCAAATGACTTAGAAAAGTTGTAATATTCTTCTTCCAGTTTTTCATCTGCACTTCTGAACTGTTCTCTGGGCTGTCAGGAGGCTGCACAGCCTGCGCCTGCCATGGATAGGGCAGGTGCCCACCTGTTAATTAACAGCAGAATCTCACTTTATGCATGTGTTAGTGCCTGTGGAGGTGGGAAGTCAGATGGTGCCTGGCTGAGGGCTTGAGGACATGAAGCTGAGGTACTGTGACAGGGAACAGAGAACAGAGTGGAAAGTCTTATACAGACTGTATGTGGGTGTCTGGGGGTGTAGGTGGGTATTTGACTGGTTTAAGTACTAGTGAAACCCTCAAGAGCTCCTGTCTCTGCCTCAGCCTGTGCTTCCCTGGACCAGCACCAAGTAACTATCCTCATCTGCAGGTGACCAAATAAATGAAAAACCTAGTCCTTAGCAGCTGATGGTGCAGCTTTGTGATACCTCTCAAATGTAAGCTTTCACCTTTCCAAGTTGTGTTTGAGAATCTTATACTACAGAAAACATGCCCTTTTCCAATTAAAAATCATTCCTATTAAATTTTTCAGGTTTGTTTTTGAGCACACACCTACTTCAAGAAAAAGATATAAACTGGATAATCTGATTAAAGTTAAAGATAGCTATCAGTCACTTTTAAAAAGTAGTGTACTGTTCAGGTTGAAATTTGTGTTCCTTTGAGTAAATGTGTGATGGAGTGGTTACATCCCTCTCGGTAAGTGTTGCATTTAGTACAGCAACTAAGTAGTCCTATTTCATAGTTAAATGTCCAGTTGTTCATAAATCGTGATCAAGTTCATGTAATGTGGTCTCCCCGTATTCTGCTCAGAAGCTGTCTCAAAACTACTGAAGACTAACTACAATCTTCATGAACACAAGTTAACACGTTGCTGCTTTTTGTTGAAAACAGAAGCCCAAGGATGCTGCAATGGCCTATAGATCTTGTGCTCAGTAATGAACATACTGTTAAAGAAGTGGTTCTCTACTACTTATATGGCTAGCTTGGCTCTCTTCAGGCTAGAAAACATTTCCAGGAGTATTTTGCTGCTGCTACTATATCTCTGTTTCCTTGAAAGGGACACACAGTAAGCATCTGCGCTGGCAATAAATGATCTCTCTTGTGGGTTTGAATCTGATGCTAATATTGTATTTTTCTAAAACCAGCCTTAAAACATTTTTCTAGTTATTTTCATTTCGTACTTTACACTTGCCAGTTGAAAAAAGTGGTCTGATCAGGTTTATTTCTGTAGTCTTTTTAAACTGCAGTCCTTTGTATGTGAGACTGCAAAATCCTAAATCGTGCTAACAGGATGCCTGAAATGGACACTGGTGGAGAGGGAAAAAAACCCCAACAACCACAGCTGATACAGATTGTATCTGCTATTTTTAGTTCCTGACAGCCAGGATTGCTCTTACCCAAGGACCATTCACGCTGTTTCTTGCTCTTCTCCTTGCAGCTATCAGTTCTGTGATGGCTTAGAAACAAAAATACAAAATAAGGGTATCCAGGCTAGATGGACATTACTAGAATTAGATAGCAATTTGACAGGAAACTGATCTGCATGATTGCCCTCCTCTGCAGAAGATTGTAGTAGTGTGATTGCAATCATTTCTGCTGGTCAGTGTTTTTAGCATTAATGTGGCTACCTAGAGAGCCAGTCAGCCTTTATGTAAGAGGTTTTTTGAAACTGGAAGAGAGAAGAAATTGTCTCTGATATTTTACTACAGCAGTTTCACATGCTATTGGTAGCATGCAACACAACCAGATCTTGTATTTAGTATTTACTTGCAGCGCTGTCTTCAAATGTACTGGTTGAGAGCTTCTTCTATTGAAAGCTGGTTTCTATTAATGGACCTGGTTAATTCTCCCTGTAAAATAAAAAAAACCCACCTCAACTTCCTAGTCTCTTCCAGTTATTTGCATAAGTATTTGTATCACTGTTCTGAATACTGTCAGTGTTAAGCAATACTAAATAGATCTTAGATGGTTTAGTTCTGTAGTCAAGATAACCAAATGGTACAATAGGTGTATACAAATGAGGGTATGTTTGGATGGTACTCTGGGACAAAGAGTGTTCCCTTTGTAGTGAGTATAGTTAAAAGTGGCCAAGTTTTAACTTTTTAATTGACAGGGATTTTTAACTGGAAAAATACAATTTAGTTTTAGTTTTTAAATCCTCTAAGTGCATAATGTAAACATTTTATTTTACAAGCTCACTTTGGGAAACAGTTGCAATTAAATGCTGCCTCCTGAGGGAGAAGGGGAGGTGTTGTCTGTCAAATTGTATGTCTTGGAGAAAAAGAGAAATAGGGATTTAAGTGAGAGAAAATGAGAACTCAAGACCCTTTCACTTCAGTCAGCCCTGTACTGAAGCGGCTGTTGTGTAAAATACAACCAGGACCACAAAACCTAGCAGCCTGAAGAACCTGCTATACAGCAACAGCTTACCTTCAGTGTTTTTTAGGAGCTGCTGAAGCTAACCCTGTTTGTGCATCCTGTGGTTCACCTCCCTGGAGCCCCTTCACAGTTCCTGTGCCTTGATGCTGCTTGGGCATGGGTCTGTGGAAGGAGTCTGGGTCTGCGTACTGGGTGGTGATGAGAAGCAGGTATTTATTGGGGGTTTTTTAGGCAGCCATCTAACCTACAGCTTGCTTCTTGTCATCTTACAGTGTAGGAGCTTCTTGTGGTGACAGCCTATTCCCAGCCATGGTGTCCTGAAGAATCTGGCTTGGGACTTAGTATGCTGGGTCTGTGTATGACAGTAAAGATGGACCTATGGGTGCAGGTTAGATCTCTGCCTATCTTAGAACTGCAGCTCATAAGGAGAGGTCAGTGTTCACCCTCCCTGTCATTAAATTAAACCAGGTGGTCTAAGTCTCTGTTCAGGAGGGCTACTGCTTCTAGGCTGATAAGGTGACAGTGTGCGTGTGTCTTTCCTTGACTTAGTGCCCATAGTGAGCTGCTTACTTGAGCTAGAATTTGTGAAATGTTCAAAGCTCTTTCTTTTTTTCTATTAAGAGAAATGAGCTTCTAAAGTACCCCAAATGTTTAGTTTTCATCCTCATGCAAGGTACTGAGGGATACACTCTTTTCATCCCAAAGGTAATTATTTGCTTTATTATTGCACTGTAGCAAGATAGGATTAATGTAAGTTACAAGTAGTAACAGAATATGAAATAAGACAACAAGCACAAGAGCAAAAGATAAAAATAGACTTGGGTATTAACCTAGTAGTTTGAGAATTGTATGCATTTATAAAATGCTTGCTACTATGCTTAAATATATTTTTTTTTCCTCGTGTATTTTCAAATATTATGCATACAAGATTCACCTGGGATATAAGAACTTGAAGAGTTTCAAGTGTTCAATGACAGGAATGAAGAAATAAACTTTTGACTTAGGTTGTCAACATAAATAGACTATTAGCTATATCTTGTAATAACCGCAGGATAGCTAATAAGGGTGCAATGAAAACACAAATCTAATTGCTCTTTTTCCCCTTAACCTTTTCACATTGTTCCTGTCAGATTTGTTTTTCTGCCTAGTTCTTTAGTTTACTTTCTAAACCATTCCATGTCCTTAGTAAATCTTAACACCATTTTTATATTTGAATTATCAGTTTTGATCGTAGGATTCCCTGAATTATCCTGTTTCACAAACTTGGGTTTACAGATTGAAAACTTAGATAATTCAAGTAGACACTAGTGAATGTTCAACCTGATCTCTGGCAGCCTTCACTCTCTGAAAGGCTGACAACTCAAACCTCAGCGTTTGCTCTGAAAGGCAAGTTAACAGGAGAGTGAGGAACGGGCTGACTCTGGCAATCTTGTTTCCTGGGTGTCATCTTAAATAGTTATTTTCCTCTAATATTATTAGTAACCAGGCCAATGACCTTTAATTGGGTTTTTTGGGTGGTCGTGGTGATGGTGTTTGGATTTATGGCCAGTTGTGCTGGCAGATGGCTGTGACTGCGATGTAGTACCCCCTGCTCCTGCCAAGCTCTGCTTTATGGGAGCTTGGCCGCATGTGAATGCTGCTGTATATTGAAAGAAATATTACCATGAAAAGGAAATAATCACAAATGCAAGCCAGATATATTGTGACATTCAAGTGTTTATATGGCACTCTAAAGTCAAATATAACATCATTTAACCACATGCAAGGGAGCATGTTCTACTTCTGCTATATAAAAGCTTTGGGATTAAACTCATTTGAATAAATTAAGGGCAAATACAGTCTGGGGTGATGCTATATTGAAATGCTTATGATGTGTTCTGCAGCAGACACTGCGATGTTGACTGATAATTCTAGACGAAGTCCCTCTATTAAGTACTTCTGGGAATCTTGGTTATATCTGATAATCAGGGAAATGGTATATTTAACTATAAGCGAACTGTATTAACAAGAGGATTAGAATGATTTGATGTAGAAACTTTTTTCACTAAACTGTTAAAGAAGATTATGTTTATTTAATCCTATAATTTAAGTGCAATAGAAAGTTGGAAGAGCTGAAATTTGAAATCCATTTATTTAAATGGCCTGCTTTGGGACAGAATGCATTATCAAAGGGACTTAATGTTGAAACTACTTCTAAAAGTCTGAATTTTCCCCATACCACGGTCAGTTTATAATTTCAAATCTAAAACTTCACAAAATACTCTGAACGGTTAAATTAGCTGCATCATGAAATTGTTATCTGTAGCTTTTTCTGCTTCCTCACTGGAAGATGTTTGGGGGACAAGGACAGTGAATGGTTTCAAGGACTTTTGTATCTCTGCACAGAGGTTGCTTTTCCTGTCAAGATTGTTTTCATAAGAAATAGCTGACTGTTACAGGTGACCATGAATAGATATCTCTATCAATATTATTGTTACTGTTTCAAGGGAAGAGAGATAATTTCAGTCAAAATGTTGGTGCTCTTCACTTTTTAGTCACGGAGCTGGGTTGCTGTTCTGCTTGTGTTGTAAATAAATGACATTTTCATAGCAGTAAATGCTCAGTGTTATTTGATAGTGGTTATTCCTTTCACTGTTAAGTTAATGTGTCTCCATTATAGCTGACTTCTGTACTCAAGAATCTCTCCTTAGTTTATTGAATGGGTGCTTTACAGCATCAGTCTAGATTCTTTCCTTTTAGGGCATGAGTAGTCCTATTGTCTTGAGTATGCTGCTAGTTTATGAAAGAAAGGTCACTGTGGGGGAATGGAGTTATAACTAACAGAGGGGGAAAAGTGGAACTTAAATGAGGCTACTTGTGGAGTTGAGGTTAGGTGTCTCTTAAATACTTCACTGGAGTGGGGTTTGAAGCTGTAGAAACTATATTAATGGATTATTCACACCTGAGGATTAAACAAATGTGAAACTTCTCTATTTGGTTTTGCCATCACATATGCTACAGGAAAAATGTACATAACCTGTGTTCCTATGCTGTGTTTGAAGTTCTGAGTCCTGCTATTTTTAAAGAGAGCAGTAGCATATTTTGGGTTTAGATCTGTCCATCACTTAAATCAAGAGACGCTGTGAAAGCACGAGATAGTAACATTCCTACTGCCTATTTATCTTATTTTTGTTTCATTCCTCAACCATAATTTTTATGAAAACTAGTAAAAAGTTCTGTTTCTTATAAGTAAAAACCAGTGGTTTATGCAGTACATACTACTTTATGCTCAAGAAACACTGAGATAGTATCCCTACTATGAACTATGTTCAATTTACCTTTACTCTTTGGAAGGCAGAAAGACTTGAATGTTTTCTGGGGAAGGGGAGACAAGAGACTTCATGTAGTTAAGAATAAACTGAGGTTTATATTCACTCATATCCATTCTATACACTTGCATGCTTGAGCAAAACTGAGCTAATGTACTGGTGCTTAGAATGCCACTAGCTTGATAAACTTAGGAACATCGTATGAATCTGTCTTTCCTTGCAAGTCTTGTTCACCCTCCTCTTGGAATCATCAGGAATACTTATTTTTTACTGTAGGCACAAAGTGCACCAAAGCTTTCATCAGAGGCACTAGTATTCCTTCTTTGTACCACTTGAGCACAGGAAGTGTAGGAGGGGTGGAGGAAAGAAAACCAAACTACTGGGTAGGAGAAGAGGTAGACTTTTTTTTTTTCTAGATATGTCAGGCTCATTGTACTGTCTGCCTGCCTTTCTTTACTCTCTTAAGAAGTGGTCAGTAAAGGAATGCGAATGATGGACTTCTGGGAGAAGGAAATGGGGGAACATCAGACTCAGCATCAGCTTTGCCATACTTTCCTAGTGTAATAATTTATGGTACGTGGGCATCATCTGCTATTTTTTTTTTAGATTTAGTCTGAAAATGACCATAACAGACAACCTCTAGCAGAGTATCAATTCTTTGAAAACTTATCTTATGATAAAGAAAAGCTAAACAAACTTGTAAAAATCCCTTTCCTAGAAGATGGTGGTTTTTATGTTGAGTGTGGGGCTTTTGTGTTTGTTGGTTTGTTTTTTTTGTTTTGGGTTTTTTGTGCGTGTGTGTTTGTTTTTTTCATTTCTCCTGGCTCTTACCTACTGGAGTCTCAAGTCAGCTGAGACTATATAGAAGCAGTTCTTCCATGTAAGAGAAGAGCTCCCTCCCTAGACTAAATGCACATCTGAGCAGTGGCAGATTGAGGTCTGTTTCCTATTGATGACAATGTCAAGGGTGTGAGTTGCTCCTTTTATCTTCAATAAGACCTATGAAGAGTTATATCCGTTCAGGGAGTTACATTTGGTGAATGTTATAGCTGGATGACAAAGACTTTGAAATTGAGCTGATAGGGTTTAAGTTGTCAATCTGATGTACTTTTCTGATTTGTTTTGGGTTTTTTTCTTTCTGGTTTCGTGATCTTTCTTTAGTTGAACCTTTTGTAGTTATAAATATATGGTTTCAATTCATCTACCTCTAGACCATGAACATACTAGTGATCTCTACAGTGGTAGCTGAAGCTTTAAAATATGTTGATTTATAAATGAAAAAATTGGTGACCTCTAAACTTTTCTATGGTTTCTTTTGAAATATTAATTCCATTGATTAAACCCCCCACTCTTTTCACAAAAGATGAAAATAAGCATAGTACTGAACAATGGCAGATTATAAAGGGGTGTAATTTAATGTTAGATTTTGAAACAGATAAAAATATTACAAGTCCGGGTATCACAATTGTAGTTTGAGGCAATGCCTACTTGCTCACAGCTTCTATCCAGTTATCACTTGTTTGCTCCTTGATGCATTCAGAGTGGAAAGAATGGCATCGCTGATAGACGTTGTGTTTTCAATTTACTGACAAATAATACCATTTAAAAATATCTCAGAATCAAAAATAGCCCCTTATCCTTCTCACAGTGCTTACAGTTTTCCAGTTCGCAGGAAACAAAAGCAACCTGAGGCAAGTGGGGGGTGTGTGTGTGAATACGTATGTTACAGATAGCTCAGGAGTTGATCCTGTACAAGTAAGGACACTGAGATCATCGGTGCTGAGGCATTACTCTGTTCTTCTCAAGATTTTTTTCATAATAGCGCTCTCAAGTGAAATTTTTAATGAATTATTAATTTTGGAAACTAGTACATTCTGACCTCTTCCTTCCCATCTCCTTCAGTATTGCCCTCATACAAAGACATCTGACTGCAATCTGTTGGCTGTTTATTAGTAATGACTTTTCTTGCTCTCTGCTGTTCTACTTCTCAATGTTGTCAAGTCTGGAAAAAGCTTTCAGTTGCTTGCATGCCACTTCAGATTGTTTTCCTGACTCAGAAGCCTTGCTTACAATGGTAACCCTTTGGTTTTACCAGGATTAGATCAATACTGGTGAGGAATACCGATGTTTTTTAAAAACGTTTCTATGTGTGCTGTAAGGTTTACACTAATTCCTGTCTAAATTGTTTTTTAAAATGCTTTCTCCCATCTTGAGAGCTGATTAGTATATTGTGATGGTTTGTTTTTACAAACTGAAGAAATGTTTCTCATGGTATTCTTTCTCTGTCTGGCAGACCATGTTTATTTCAAATATATCCAGTGATACCTTCATCTTTTTATATCTGAGACTTGGTCTGGTTTTGCATAAGATAATACCTAGCATATGACTGCAGGATTTAAATAATTGTTGTAGAAATTAAAGCATCTATTTTCTATGTAATGAGATAAGGAATAATTAACCCAAACTTGCAAAAAAAAAAGAAAAAATCATTTAACAGCAGTAATCTTTCTCAAAATAATATTTGGCAGGCCTAAATGCCTTGATGGACAGTTAAACATACAAGGAAACAGGCAAATGTGGGAAACTGGGCTCTCAAAATCAATCCTGAGTAAACATCAAAGCCTTCAGGAAGGCAAATAGGTCAGGCTTATGCTACCAAACTGACTTCACTTGGTGCCAATAACAAGCTAGGTTTTGGCCTATGCTCCAAGAAATAAATAATTAGTGAATTAATCCACTGCACCAAATAGTCCCTAATACGATGTGCTGCTAATGCTTTCTCAGGTACACTTATTGACTACTGCTAGTCATTATCATTAATTGAATGGCGGCTCCCTTCTGCTGTTGTCTGAATCTATTGTTACTAATTTAGCTAACGCAGTACTTCAGCCAAAACAGTTAAATAATGATGCTCTAAGATTAGTTTAATCATCAATTAAACCTGGAAAGCTAAAACACCATACCAACTGGTACACACGGGTACTTAGGGCTGTGTAGCTATGATGTGACTTTTCTTGGCTGTGTGAATGGGACCTGTTCCTGGGCCACCTTACTGAAGCTCTGGAAATCTTCACCTGGCAGAGGATTATAAACCCTCTCAACTTAATGTCTATGGCTGAACACGTACATGAACAATGGATGTTTTACAAACAGAAAGGGATGGAGGGGTAAATACTTCATGTTTCTGAAGGGCTTCTATTATATCAAATTGGGTACTTATACTGTTTCCTCCCAAACTCTCAGAAAGGCAAGTGATGCATCTCTAACATGACATTTTTACATTGAGATGTAAAAGGTCATTTATCTCTTTTCTCTCAGTAAGTGAAAATGTATTCACATGTCAAATCTTTCATGTCAGGGAGAATCCAGATTGTGGACTCAAACTCTTCATGTCATGTTTCTAATTAGGTCTGTGACTCATTCTCATGAATAATATATCAAGCTGCATATTAACATCTAATCCAGCTAAATCATCAATTTACAGTAATCCTTGGCTACAGCAACTTTAGTAAAAAAGTCAGAGGCTGCAACATTTTTCCAACAGCTGTTAAAACTTCTGTAGTGTCTCTGGGTACTAAACTTGCAAAGCAAGTGATTAGATTCATGTTGCATTATTTGGGGGTGAATGAATTTGATTAAAATCATAACAATAGACTTCTAAAAAGGACTTTGCAGTTAAGGCTGAAAGAAATCCTTTATTTTAGGTACAAATTATTTTCCTTTATGGTCTAAGAAGACTATTTTTCCAGGTTCAGACCAAAGTACTGTGTATGGATAGAATAGATTTATTTTTTTGGTAAGAAACTGATTTGTCTCATATCTGCGAGTGCTGCAACAACGAAAAGTACTAGCTAATAAATTATTACAAAGGTTTTTAACCTGAAATTAAATCACTTGTCACTTGACCTTAGTCTTGCAGAATATTTTGAAGGATTGTCCCAGCTTCCTTATTAATATGCTGGGTGGGACTATTGTGGATGTAGCCGGTGTTTTTTGTTTGTGATCATGCTGACAGTTATTGTCAAACAGCTTCACTTCATCATGTGGTGTTCATCACCAATTAGTCATTTGACAGGTATAATTTCTCAGTGCTGTGGATCACTGTTGTAACTGTAAATTATCTTTGAAAGTGTTTTTAAAATGTTGTCTTTTCTCACTGTTGTCTGTTTTCCATCACCTAGTTCATGATAGGTTGCTGGCACTGGCATATGCTTCCTTCCTAGTTTATTTTACAGACAGAATGATATATTCCTGCCTGTCTTTCCCTGCTGTTCCTATCCCTTCTCCAAAGAACTGGGCTTACGGGAGGCCCCACTTGGTGACTACGGTGTGTTTGTGTGTCAGAGCAGAGAGAGAAATGCTCTGTGCCTGTTTTTTCAGTCTTTCCAAATGTTGTTCCATTGCCACATCTGTTGACTTTCACGCAGTAGGAGAGCCTTTGAAAAGGATGCAGCTCAGATGTAGCTTCTGTCAGACTGCATCAGAATAATCGTCTTTGAAAAAGACAGGTACCATGTGCTCAACTCTTCATGCACGTGTGTATTCTCTCTCCTGCATAAGTGTTACTTCTGACACTGTGATTCAATCTACTATAAAATACCTCATCGGAGATCTGTTACAGTCAGAATGTTTGTGACATGGTCACAATCCAATGTCGGGGAGGTTTCAATATGATCCCAACAGCAAGATTAAGACACAAATGAGGTCAAATGCTGTACACCCAAACCAGGTTTTATTATTAAAAGTGAAGAGTGGTAGCAATAGGACAGAATGGAAGGAAAATAAAGGAATCAAGTAAGCATCCAGAATAGAATCTCAAGAATAGTCACTACCATGGATCCAGCAGTGTCCCATTGGTCCTCAGTCTTCAGTTCTTTGGTGGTGGATGCATCCACAGCAAAGTTCTCTGTTGCCTTTTAAGCTCACCTGATTTGCATACTAGACAAAGAGAGGCAGGTATTCCATGAAGTCATTTCCATGAGAGATGAGGGAAAACGTGGAGCATGGGTTCTGTGCATATCTTGAGGGAGAATGGGGTGCACCACACATTGTCCAACTGAGTCGGTGATCGTGATCGCTCTGCCCATCTTTATTTTTTCTTCAGTTCCCACAGATCTGCTGACTTTATGCTTCCTGAGCAGTCATCCAGCTTCTGGGGCAAAAATGATCGCCTCTTATCAGTTCTTATCACCTCCTCACTGGTGAAGTTGCAGAGTTGTTTGCAAGGTATGGATGGCTCTGGTATTGGGCTTACACAGTGGAGCCGGTGAGCAGTGGTCCTTGTGCTGGATGAGAAACACCTGGTTTCTCTCTGTCCATAGTTCCCCCTCTTTGAGGTTTATCTAAGGAGTTTGTCAATACAACAGCAAGGGAGTAGGAGGGTGCATCCTACGATGGACTCCTGCTTCTTTGGGTGACATTCCTTACACTAATTACAAGGGCCACAGCTGGTCCCTGATGAATGTTCGAGGCATTACTTGCACCACTCGTGACTCAAAGCACACACGCAAGCAAGCTTTGAGACAATCATTTGACATTTTAGCCTCTCACACATGACCATAAAATGATTATTTTTTTTTAATTTAGTGGGTAGGTCATGGCTGTTCAACTTAATCTAGCACGGTTATCAGATGTGATCTGATTGTGCATGTACAACTGTTGCTACTGAGTCTTGTATGGAAATGTGAGATGTTAAGCTAAGTTTGCTTTTCTGTTTTGGGTAGAGCAAAACTGGCTTCCAGATAGGATCTGACAGCAAATAGGAAATACCTAGACAGGATTATGTTGAGTTTCAAAGTGAATGACTTGAGAATAGGCTGTTACCAAAAGTTAATGGAAACTAGGGGACAATTTTTTCAAGGTGACTTAGAAAAATTATATGCATTTCAAAAAGCAAAATAACATTCTTGTGGAGAAGCAGTAAATGTGATGCCAGTGTTACAGGTCGTTGCGTATCAGCATGTGTGTAGTATGAAAGGAATCAGTAGGCATGGTTGGCTGTGCTAGACCATTATTGCAAACTACAGCAACTTTTAAGTATCTTTTAAGCATTTTTTTCCTTTTTTTGGTTGCCTTAAACCTTTTGAAAAATAGCGTGGATCTCAAGGTATACTGCAGTGGAAAGGTGACTACTCCATAACATTCTGAAAACAGTGTTTTTATATTTGTATTTCAAGGTTAGGAAAAGATCATGGACTAGTCACTTAGGATCAGAGCTTCAGCTATGAAAGGGGAAGGATAAGGCACTTCTAAATAGCTAATGTGTGCTTGTCACAAGTATAAAAACTTAGAATATACAGGTTACATATGGGTACCCTAGCCTGCATGGGTTGATGTTGACTTCCATCATACTGAGCTGCTTCTTGTTCTGTCAGTATTTGAAAACCAGGGTAGCAAAGTTTGTGTTTTTTTTTAAACCTGTGAATGAGTGCTTTATTCACCTGATAGTGACATGCATGTACTTCAGCATCCCTGGAAAGTTGCAGTTAACTTAAAATGGCTGCCCTTGCTCTTAAGAGGATTGAATGTGGATAACTAAAAGGTGCTAAGAAAAAAATATTTCTTGAGTGTGGGGGAAGCATGACAGTTTTACTGCTTGTGTGCACACCTGTACAGACTTGATACAACTTTCAAATCTGCTTATTTGAGTCTGATTTGAGCTAATTAGCAAGCTGAAAGATCTAGATTGTTCATGGTCCAACTTGCAGAGCTTGATGTTGTTCTTCAGCAGCTGTAATTTTCTCCAGTGGAAGTTTTGCATGAGTAGGGGCTATTTCTTGAGCCTTTTTATGTAGTAATAATGAAAACATTCACATTGTTAGCTGCTTGTGTTCTTAAACAAATGAGTGAATCGAGTTCATGGAGCTTAGGAAGACAAATGATACTTCCAAGGTTGCCAGCAATTCTGCATAAACAGCTGGTGATTTAGTTGATCAATGGCAAAGAAAAAAATGTGTATCTGTGTTTCACTCTCAGAAAAGGAATGCGATACACTGTCACATCCACTATTTAAGGACTGTGTGTGATAGTTGATTTTTCTGTTTCAATTATATCCTAAACTGCATCACATGTTATGAACTACACAAATTAGCAAATAGATTATTGTGATACTGAACAGCAGTTTGTTTTGAAGCAGTGATGATGACAAATAAGTACTTTCCTTGTAACATTTAAGTAAAGTTGCTTTGAATATACAGCTTGAGAACTCCATCTCACTCTGTCTTGTTGTCGTTTCACTTCTGATGTATTTTGCCTACATTTTGCTAATTTCTGGTTGGTTTTGTAGCCTGAATTGAAGTTTTACTTTTTTACTTAGCAATACATGTTCTTTGCACCTTCTTTATATATGCATGCTGGGCTTTGTGTTTTTTTTCTTTTTTCTAATTCTCTTTCTGGAAGCTATTTTAGTCTATTCACTTTTGCTGATTTAAGGAAATTGAGATATTAGGATAGTGGACAACTGAGATGAATTGAAGTAGTTCATCTTTGTCAGAAAAATCTTGTCGCTCATAGCTGTCCCTCTTGCAACAAAGAGGAGAAACTGGGCAGAGAGCTAAACTTCAGAGGCATAGAATAATTAGGAAGAATTAAAGTGAGAAAGTGTCTTGAACAAAGCTGGAAAAAATGGGTACCCTTTGGACTGAAGTAGGTGCATGGAAGCACCTAATTCCATATGGATCTGTAGCAGACTCAATTTACTTGGAATCAAATAACATAGGTAGCAGATCTTGAACAAGAGAAAATTCTTAGTGGTATGTTTTATAGAGACTAGATATTAATTTTTTTTTTTCAGTTGATAAGGATGAGAGGGGGATATCCTTTCCCAAGAGAAATAAGAAAAATTGTTTGAGAGTAAAAATGTGCAGAGAAGAGAACAATCTGTATCGTAGCTCAAATGTATCTTTTTGTTAAGCTGGAAAAAAAAAGATTTATGCTCAACTTTGGAGTTATTAAAAATATAAATAGTTAAATATAAGTAAACTGCCTGGGGGGGAAATGGTGCTATTAATATTTGAAAGGAGGAAAGAGAATACCAAGTATGATAAAGAGATTGATACTAGTGGTAGTAGCTACTAGGTAATGTATTTTAAAGAAGTATTGAGCTGGCTAGGATCAAAGTCACTTGTACATGCAGAGTTTCTAGCTAAAAGGCTATGGGAGGATATGGGTCTGATATAGTCTGAAAGTCTCGGAAGCTATTCGTTATCTGAAAACAGCAAAATAGCCAGCATTGATCACACTTCAGCAGAGGTGGAGGGAATCAAGGTCGTAACAAGGTATGTTCACTTGATCTGCTGAAAACCTGAGACTGGAAGAAATGATTGGTAACATGAAAGGAAAGAGTCTCTTGATAACTTGCTTCAGAAAGACAGAAGGTCTGTAAGCTTCTAAGGATAGGAAGACATTAATCACTTTAATCACTTTGAGATTTTAAGAGGAATTAGGTGAGGTGCTTTCCTGGCCCTCTGCAGACGTGGTGCCTCCTGGGTTGCTGCTTCTCAGCACACTCTTTGCCTGCTCTGTGCTGAGATTGTTGAAGCAGCCTCTGGCTGGTCTCTGAGTCTTGCAGAAGTATGTAATTTTGGAGGGATGGGGAGGAGCAGGAAGGGCCTGGGGAGAGATGGTTCAGGCACATATGTAGAGCAGTGACTCCCCTAGTCTGTCTCGACAGCCACTCTCTGAGAGGAATGCAAGCAACAGAACTCAGGTGCTGGAGCAGGCTTGTCCAGCCTGTGTTTAGCATCACAGTTGCAGATGTGAGCACGCAGATTTACTACAATCCTGTTCAAGGAAAGACACTCAGCTGAATTTAGTGCCTAAAGAGAGACTTCTTTTTTTCCCATTTCCTGGATGAAGACAATGTGCTGTGGGCCTGTTCAGCTGTGCCAGGCACTGCTGATCACAGCGATAGGCTGGGAGCAGGAAGGGTCCCCACCTGCTCAGGTAGTGCACTTGACCAAGGCAGCTATAATTATGAAATTTAAGGAATAAATTAAATGCAGTTGACAACGTTTCTTAAATACTGCTGATCAGTTTGGCCAAATTGCACACATTAGGGGCTTGAAAGTTCTTTATTTTTTAGAAAAAAGCTGAACACTCCATAATTTCTAGAATACAATGGGCATTGTAAAGCTCTTTGTTTCAGAGGTTGCCCATAACAAATTGTTCACTGAGTGTAGTGTCTTAGCTATAAAGCCTCAACCAGTACATTTTCTTTTGCTACTGTTGCAGTGTTTTACTATGCAAGACTTGCAAGTCTGCAACATATGGCGTGGCTATATTGTCCTATAAAGAAGGAAATAACTGTGTATGACTCTTATTTGGATGGTGAAAGCTGGAAAAAAAGAGTCCCAAGAGTTACTCTTCTAAAACTAAAAGCCAAGGTGTTTGATGTGATGTCAAAGGCTGTTGAAATATGTAATTCATTCCATCTGCTGCCTTTGGTGCATGAGAACAACGCATTGGTGCCAGCTGCATATGCCTAAAACGGAGAAAGGAAAAACCTTGGCAATCATTCTGTTTACTCTGCTACTTGTAGAGTGCAAGTGAGCCACAATTTCTATTTTATTTTTAGCCCATGTGTCCTGGTTTGCCTGACAGGCCAAGCTTAGAGGGATGTATGCTGCATGCACTTGAGCTTAGGAGGCTTTCCCTATATTGCCAATATTGGAGTTCTCAAAATTCATACCCATTCACCAACTTTCTGTTGCCATCTGTCTAGGAATTAAGTAGCTCTGGCTCCTTATTCTAGGCTCCCTGTTTTACAGAATTTTATTCCTTTCATTGCTCCTTGGGTGGTCTAATCAAGCGCAGCTATTGGTTATTCAGAAGCAGTAGTTAATAGTGAGTTTAGTGACCTAAAAAAATATTTGAAATAATTGGTTTTTTAACAAAAAAAACCCTCTACTGCTGCATTCCTAAATAAAATACAAGGTTTTGCAAGCTTAGCTGTCTAATCAACAAGCTCCAAGAGATCAATTTTTTTATATCTCAGCATTTCTAGTCAAGGATTAATAGGTTTTTTTTCTCAGTCTTTCTTGTACTTTAGGAACTGTCCTCTCCCCTCCTCTTTTTCCAGACTTCCTAGAGCACCATATTAGATCTCTCTAGTAGTTATACTGTGAGTGGAGGTCAAATTTAATATATGAAATACTTATTATAATCAAATTATTCTCTAGCCTTTAGGGAGGCTTACTCTGGGTTGCTTTAGTGTTGCTTGCTTTAGGTTGCTTTACCATGTGTTATGGTTGGTCCAAGAACAGTCAAACAGAAGTGGAACTTGAAATTTTCCTTGAGTATTTTATTTATATAAGTAGTAGCACTTGCCTGAGCATTTTTGATGTGGAACTTTAAAGGTACTGTTTAATAGTTGGATAAATAAAAGAATTTCAAGAAAATATTCCTTTTTTAATCCATTAACCAATTATTAATAGAAAATTAATCCATAATAAATTACGTTTAGCCCTCCCCCTTTTTATGAAACGGCATTGCCTGAAAGCTGTGCTATCTCTAACCTGTAGCCAGGTGGATTTGTACATACAGTGAAAGACCACATGGTGAGAGAACATAAAAGAATCATGAAAAATATAACAGGATTAAAAAAAAAGCCCAAGTGCTCATGGGCAACAAGATGTTTTAACGTAATGGAGAACACAGTAATGAAGCTGCTGGGTCTAAAAAACTTCATTTTCTTAATATTTTTTCCATGGTTGCACTCTACAGAAGAGAAATCAGAATTAAGATCCTAAGCAACTTTTGTGGATCTGTGTTTCCTACCCAAATGTAAGCGTGCAAGTGGTCTCAAATCAGTGTGGCATTTACAGGATTCAAACTTGCTTCTTCCTTAAACAACTACAAGAATTGAAGCCAAATACACCATGTTATGTGAATCCAAATTGGTGAAGGAGAGTTTAATAGTACTTAAAGGGTAATTGGGAGTTTTTAATCTGAAGCCTTCAAAGCTATTTTTGGGTTTTGCTGTTGGCGGCGTGGCCTCTAATTTAATTTGCTTCATGCATCCAGTGTTGTTCAGTAGTGACTGACAAATATATTTTTGCACTATGTATTCCTAATATAATGCTAATAAAGCCAAAAGCACATGTGTGTAAGATCTTAATCTTCTACTGTACCTTTTTCATGCTATAAACAGATCTTATGCAGATCCCTGCAACTGCAAACTTTGACATGGTACTTGTATAATAGGTGTAATGGGTTTCTGCTCCATAACTGGATTCTTACTTGGAACAAAAAAATACTACTGCATGTTTAGCACTGTACAGCCGATATGCGTTATCTCTGACACTATGACACTGTACTGGAGTCTATTCAGGGAGAAGTGAAGATGGATTTGTCTAATGGAAAATTGAATCACAGCAGGTGAACTTTACTTACCTAAGTTGGAGCTTAACCAGAAAATAGAAGTTAACATTCTCCCTTTTGCGAATGTGCTACAGGGTCTTTAATAATCATGAGTAATCAGCACATCTGCTGAATAACAATCCTCTTGCGGTTATTCAAAGGCACATTAAAAAAGTATTTTTTGCAATTAAAAGTTCTAGAATATATTAAAATATGACAGTTAAAGTCCATTACTCTTCAGTCAAAGATTTTGGTTTTGTGTGTCAGAATATGTTGTTGTTGAGAATAAATTTCTTTATTTGTACTTCTTTCTTTGTCAGTGATACCTCATGTAGTTTGAGTACTTGTTTACTAGCAGCAAGGTGAAACTACTGTTTGTTAAATCCGGTAGAGGGTTTAGGTAGTAGCTAACAGGTTTGATTGTGCATAACACACTGAGTAGTTATGAGTCTTGCAAGCAAGACACTTGGAACACGAAATGCCAGTTTTAGGACTGTCATAACTGCCTTGGATAGCATCTGTTTATTTAGGGTGATTATTGATTAAATTTACTGAATTCTTGAGATTTCTGTGTCCATAAGAATATTACAATTCTGGGTTTTTAATGTACTTCAGTATACCCATACTTTGCATATACTGTTCTACTGGAGATTATACCAGCCAGACACTGTTCTGTTGCGCAGTACTTATGCATTGATGAGAACTTTATTATTCATTCAAGTATCAAACATTTACATTAATGAAACTATTCAAGTTTGAAAAGTGAGGAATTTTAACTAGAAAAGTTAGTACAGACTTTTCAGAAAAGGTCTCAAAGCTTCTCTTAAGTGTCTGTAATGAAGAACTTGCCAAAAACCAGATTTTTGCACAATATTCCTTTTACTGGTCTTCAGTTTGAGGTGTGCTTGGTGGGGGAATAACTTTTAATTTCTTGGTCTGCATGAAACCCAGAAGTCGAAGGGTGAAGTGGAAAAAATGAGACTTTTAAATACTAACACTTACTTCATTGTTCAAATCTAGGGGTAATATTTGGTTTGTACATCCTATGTCTACAGTGTAGAATTGATTTTTATAATTTAAGAAACTATAAGAGGTGAGGTGGTGTATCAACAGGGAATAAGAATGCTGAAGGTATATGCAGGTTGTTTTCCTGTTTTTTTCCTCTTTTAAAAAGCTTTAATTGTCCATAGGCACAGACCAGAAGATACCTGAATAGACACCTTACTGATATGTAAATTTCAAATTGATTACTATAATTTTGAAAATACATAGGAAGATTATTTCATAGGATAAGGAAAATAAAGTTACAGGTAGGTGCTTTGAAGATATTACCCCAATTCACTTAGCAGTTTGAACCCATTTATTTGGGAAGGAACCCCTTTACTGTCCACCTAGATTAATCTATGTATTAGTTTGTATTTGTTATACCAAATATATATCACTTATGTTGTTGACATTATGTGAAATTAATTTTCTACTATGGAGTAAAAAGACAAAACAACAAAAAAAGCCGCACAAACAAAAACCAACTCTGCCCCTTTAGCTTTGGGCTTTTATACACTTAAGATCTAACAAAACATCTTCTAATAAAGGGTTGTGGGATTCTGAAGACAAAATTTTACCTATTGTTTCCTATAAATAGTTGGATTTGCTATATGCTAATTCCTCCCAAGAAAAACAAGAATCTATATTCAGAGTGGGAGAAGAAAGTCTTCTTGTGGAAAGTCTACCTTTGAAAAGAAAAACACTTTCTGCCCCAGTAGGTTAATTTGTGTCAAACTGCTTAGAAGTTGCAATATTTTAAGTGTGGGGGAAGGATGCTCTAAATATTTTTAGCTAACCTCCAACCTACAGAAAAAAACAAGAATGCTACTACTTGACTTAACATTTCCTTGAAAGCATTGAATGAATACCTAGAAACTCCTGCATGGACAATGCATGGTTTACCTGTGAAGACTGCTGTTGCTCTAAGAAAAAACAAACCAGCCCATAGCACCTCATCTAATTGCTAAGGGAGCACAGGAATGAAAAATCTGTCTTTGGGAGGAAATCTCATAATTCAGGTTTGTCCCTAATGGTGTGTAGAGCATGGAGATACTGAAACTGGCTGCTTCAAAGCAGCAGTGAGAATCTTTCATTGGTTACTTGTCATCTTTGGAAGAGACACCTTTGGACCAGAACTTCTCTGTAAGTGACTTACTGTAAGATTCCCAGGGGCTGCCAAGAGTGTATATGGTGGTGTGTGACAGGAAAGTTAAGGGGGATGATCAATTATTCTCCGTCACAGGCAAAAATAGTAGATATCCCTATATGTTTTTACTATTAACTATGATTGGGTTTTGTGCCACAAGTTTCTATCTGTGAGCAGGTGACACAATGTGAATCACCAGAAGACTGTCCTACTCATTTAGTGATCATAAGAGGTTATATTCTTGAAGCTAAATGTAAGCAAATAGTCCAAATAACAGCTACTTTAAAGTTTTTTAGTTTTTTCCCATGGGAATATATACATTCTTTTAAAATAATATGTCAAATTACCATCTGCAGTTTTTTTCTATTCACTGTTTGGTGCAATGCTTACCAAATTATTTTCAGATCTTAGAAATAATCTACACAAAATGTCAACCTCTTCCAATATTTATCTAGCCTTACTCTTACTAGGACTATTTCTTGTGAAATAAGAGACTACAAATATAAATCCTCAGACGTACTTTCTGAATCTATAAACTGCTCATTGTGAAGAAAATACATTTTTTCTATAAAAATGATGGATTGGTAGAACATAATGGCTTGCTGCTGCTGTTATAGTTAAATTTTCTTTGAAATTATTGAATTTCATACTGTTTAAAGTAGGTACAGCCTCCGTAAGGCTAGACAGACAAGAAAAGTGCACGTCTACAACTGAAATAGGGCAGCTATAAAGAATTCTGATGTTACATATCTCTTACTTTTATTCTTTTTAGTCTGAAATGGAGTGGAAAATGCTGAATGCTCTCTCTTTGTAGCGTATTACACATAGACAGGACTTACATATACTTGAGCATTAACACTCTTTGCAGTTAACTGTTCACATATACAAGCAAAAAATAGCTGAAGTGCAGATGCCATTTTGTTTTCCTCCTACAATGAAGACTTAAAAATAGGATTGAATATAATTATCATCTGCAATGACACATGTGATGGAACACATTTGTTTTGAACAAGACATTGAAAAGATTGATTTGAATTTACAAGAGTGACAATTGTGACAAGTGTAAATCGCAGAGCCATTGCCTCCATCTTCTTCACAGGTAACTTAGATTGGTTTTCCTTTATTAAGAAATTAGATGGTTGCTCAGCTTGACTGTCCCTGGCTCTTCCAAATAAATCGTTTGTTAATGGCCAAAGAGGGATTTTACTGCCAGGCAAAGGAGCAGAAAGCAACATTCTTTGACAGCTCCCAAGACCTCTGATTTCATACCCAAAATGCATATTGGTAAAATCTGAAGCTATTGCCAAACCTCTTGAACAGTGAGAGGAAAGAATTTAGGTTATTCATATATCATGTAATGGTTTAAATAGGTTTCATCAGTCTGTGATTCCCACATTGCCTTGTCCTGGTGCTTTCCAGAACAATTTGTAGGGAACCCTGCACATACTGCACTTCATCATCTTCTGTCAATGTCATTCTTATCAAAAAAGACTGGTGAAACATAAGTTCTCTTGATATCTCTTCTAGGGGAAAATCTTCCCTGAAGAGGTCACAGTAGAGTTAATGGACACTGAACTGATCATTAACTTTCTGAAGTGTCTTAAGGTGGTGACAATTAGTGTATGCTCTTATACCATTATGGATTTTCGCCTCAAATGGTGATGTCTTGGTTTGAGCCCAGAGGGAAACTGAGCAACACCCAGATACTTGCTCACTCCTTACCCCTCAGGAAGGGGAAGGAGAAATAAAGATATAGGCTCAGGAACAGCTACAAGGTCAGGGAGGGACAACTCACCCATTACACTCAAGGGCAAAAGACAGACTCATTAGGGGAAGAAAAAAGAACATCAGTTTAATTCAAACACCACCACCACTTAACAGAGTAGGACAGTGAGAAGTACAACCACATCTTAAAAACACCTTCCCCTCCCCCCCCACCCCCCCGCCGCCTTCTTCCTGGGCTCAGCATTGCTCCTGATTTCTCTGACTCCTCCCCTCCAGTGGTGTGGAAGAGCAGAGAATGGGGGCTGTGGTCAGTCCTGCTGCTCCTTCCTCCTTAGAGGGAGGACTCCCTATATGCTCCCTCTGCTCCAGTGGAGGGTCCCTCTGATGGGAGAGAGTCCTCTGTGAGCTTTCTCTGATGTGAGTTCATCCCATGGGCTGCAGCTCTTTCTGATCTGCTCCAGCATGGGTCCCTCCAGCATGTTGCATCCCCCCAGCACTGAACTACCACAGCGGGGGCTTCCCACAGAGTCCCGGCCTTTGGGCACAGTCACCTGCTCCGGCGTGGGGTTCTTCACAGGCTGCAGGTCAGCATCTGCTCCACTGTGGACCTCCATGGGCAGCAGCAGGGCGGCCCTGCCCTCACCGTGGGCTGCCGGGGAGTCTCTGCTCTGGTGCATCTCCCCTCCTCCTCCCTTTCACTGACCTTGGTGTTTGCAGAGATGTCTCCCTCACAACTCCCACTCCTCCTCCCAGGTTCCCCTTCTTATATGTGTTGCTGCAGAGGCACAGCCACAGTTGCTAATTGGTTCAGCCTTGACCACAGGTAGGTCTGACTTGGAGCCGGGGGAGCTTTGAGAAGCTTCTCACAGGGGCTACTCTTATAGCCTCTCCCCTGCTATCAAAACCCCTGCCACAAATGCACACAAACTTAACACAAGTGGGAAGTGTTAGATTCATGAATGTTACATGCCAAAGAGCAAAACAAGGTGTGTGTAGTAAAGAGGGAAGGTGACTCTCAAGCCTAAGCCTTCTATGGATGTAAGAGGTTTGTAGACTTATGTAGCACATTTCAAAGATGTAGTAGCTTTTTCATTAGCAGAGGTGAAAATTTAATTTGTATGAGCCAGGAATGCATCACTTCACAGTAAGTTCTGAGATTTGTTACCATATATAGCTTGGAGGGTGAACTGTTAAAATGAACTTCAGATTTCGGGCACATTTCACTCCAAAATGCAAGATCTAATTATCTTTAAACAGAGGGTTAAGTCTTCAGTCAGAACTCCCAGTTCACTTAGGAAAGACTCACATACCTGTGAAACAAATTCTAAAACCTCCAAGGACGTAATTTAGTTATCACAGAAATTTGGGGTTTGCTACTGTTGGATAGTATAGGCTACTGTTCTTTCAAATCTTATTTTTTGTCATTTATTATCTCCTTTTGTATATGAAAGGAATATTATAGTAGCTTCATATGAATGTAGGGGAGGAGTACAGAAAACTCACTCTTGCATCTTTTTTGTTTACACCAGTAAATTTAGTGAAGTAGTTAATTGCTTCAAGGAGTAATGAAATGTAATGAAAAGCATTTAGCTTTTCTCTGATTCCTGTATGACTGCAAATCTACGGTGATAGTGTGGATTTAATATATAATGACATGCTACTTGGACATAATTTTTTCTCTGATTAGCTCATGTAGACTATGTAGTACCACCTCCAAAGTATGTTGCACTTAAGAATCTGTGAATACTGTTCTAAATGTATCGATTCTGTCATATATATATATATATAAGAAACTTAATGATTTTTTTTAAAACCAGCTTGGAGTGAGAAATGTCCTTTTCTGACCAGAGTATTTCCTTTGAATTCTAGTTAATGAAGAATGAGAATCCAAGAGGCTTGAAGCACTACTTATCATTCTTATGTTTAAAGCAAGCAAGCTGGATGCCCAGGGCAGCTGTAGTCTAGTCAGTTTGCATTAGGATTAAGCCAATTAATAAAGAAGGCAATATAGGTTAATGATGTCTGTGGATTTCTGGGAAATATGCACTGAAATGAGATGGTTTTATTCTCTGATAGTTTAACTGGGGAAAATATTTCTAATTGTGAAGATATGTGATACATTTTTAGCTCATGCTGCATCACATTCTGGGAAGTAAGAACACATACTTCTACACAGTATCACTTCTGTATACCCAAGAAGAGTTGAATAGTTGTAGTTCAAATCAAATATTGAAAGGCATCTTATTTGAAGAAGGAATAATTACAGGGAGTTTTGGTGAAAGCAGGTACTATGTCCAGTGTCATTCAGTATATCTAGCAATGATCTGAAAATAAAGCAAAGGTGAGGGAAATATGGGGTTAACAAGAGTGAGCTGTAAATAATTCTGAAGAGCCAGTCAGGTTAGGCAGTTTAGACTGATCTGAGAAAATGGACCCAGTTCAATCAGCTCATGCTAAAACCTAGTGTTGTGTTATGGATGTAGAACCCAACAGCAGAGCACAAACATACTCAGTCACTTATGAATGGGAGAAGGCTTTGGGCTTCATAGATAACCATCATCTTGATTTGAATATCAGCTAAAGTTTGCTGTTATCCTTGAATATACAATCAAATATAGAGGCAACTTACCTTTGTGACACTGATGAAATTCATAATGCAGCTAATGAGAATTTTAGTGTCCATACTTCAAAATGAATAGCAGACTTGAGCAAGGTGGAGAAAGTGGCTTCCTTCTGGAAGTTCTGGATAGATTCCTATAGTCAGATTTAAGCTGTTACATCTCTTTATCTAATAAATTAAATACGCACCAATATAATTACATCTAATATATGAGAAATCACAAGTGATTTTTCAGTGTATCCTGACAAGTAATTCACTCAGTATTGAAGAATTTTTAAAAAAGAACATTTGCTAATAGACAGGGGCAGGAAACAAACCGAAGCAAATCAGTGTTTGGACTTTTTCCATACGCGAGTATAGTCTTTGGAACATATTGTCAAAATTAATTGGTTGCTTTTCTGGTTTTGGTGTCTTCACAAGAAGTATTGGCACCTTGAGGAAGATAATCTTGTTAAATATAATTTACTGGATCTAGTGAGGGAGAGGTAGCCATGTAAAAGTGCAGTGGTTTTTAATGCACAGGAAGTCAGATTACATAATCTAATCCAATCATCTCACCTTCAATGCCCTAAATTTGTGCAACTCTGAGGTCAATTTCTTTCAGCTCATAAAAAATTAGAAAATAATGTACAAACACCTTTTTATAAATATCTGCCACATCTTTCTCTAATGTGTTTCCTTTATAATTAATATTTAAATGTTTGAAATAGCACCACATTGTTGGCATTTGTGTGTTGGTGGAGTGGTGGCAAATTTGTAAAACATGTGGCAGTGAAGGAGGAATTGATAAATCTGTTCTACACGTTCTCCTGAATGGGAGCTCCTTGACCATTTGGCCCACGAAAAATCATTCTTAAAGGCTTAAGAGGATCAGAAAGCACACCTCCGATTGTTGTGCTGAGAATTGCCTTGTATTTAAAGGGTCATTTGGTCCTTTCACATTACGAGTTTGTCCTTTAGATCCTTTCGCAATTAGACCAAATTACTACACTTAGTGGTGTATCTTTATCTTTTACCTATGTTCTCATAATATTAGTAATTTTATGGACAAGCTATGCAAAGTCAGGCATATACCTTTGGAGTGTTTAAAAAAATTAAGTATGCAGAATGAACAATGAAAGTATCTGTGTTGGCATGATGCTTATTTGGCTCTGTGCTTTCATCATTTCTGTTGAAGTGGAATATCCTGGAGCAGTTTCAGGGCAATTTGTGCATGAATATTTCCTTCAGCATATTGTTCTACCTGTGGTTTAGTACCTGGCTTTGTATTCCTTTCAGATTTTATTATATAATCATAGTTCCTCCCTCCCCCCTCTGCAGTCTTTCACAAATAATTGAAGCAAACGTGATAGGGTTTTGGCGGACCATCTGTTATGTGTGGTATCACATCACCAACAAAGACAGAGTGGTCTCATGATAAACAAGTAGACAGATTAAGGACTTTATGTTCCTAAACCTTGGAAAAAACAGCTTTTTCCTTTCTTTCCTTTCCAACCATGTTGGCTAGATAACATAATCACTTTTAGCATTTTAGTATTGGTGACAATTATATCAGAAGTTCTGTGTAAATAAAATGGGTGATGATCAAAAAAACCCTCAACCTCATGATATTAGATATAGTTCAAGTTCATAGCAGTTTGACTTCTCTGGGTAAAGTGAATAGTGTTTGAAGTGAAGCAGGGAAGTTTTCAAGGTAAACAACTCTCTTCTGCAGCTCTACGTTTTTAGAAACTTTGTCGATGTTATGCAAGAGCAGGTATACTTTTCAATTACTATCACAAAAAAAAAAATCTTTTGTTATCAATGCAAATGATACTCCAGGGTATCTTGCAATTTCAATCTTTCATTATAGTTAAATAAAACTTTAGCCCATCAATGTAAATGAACATTATTAAATCTATACTTAGTTACGAGACAAAGTTTGCATTTGTCAAGAAAAAAACTTCATGTACTTTGAAATTGCTGTGGCAGTCTTACAAACTCATTTTGAAAAGTTGAGTTTACATCATTAACTTAATCTGTCTTTTCAGAATCATAACATAACATATAGGGCAGTTGACCCTAAACCTGGTGGGATGATTTTTCATGGAAGGGAAAACTTATGTAGCATTTCTACACACCTTGTGGCCAAGATGGCAATATAACATTAATCCATGTGTTTCCTTACTTCCAGTGGGAAGCAGGCACACAGCAGATCATGCAGCCAAGCTGTGGGCTGTTTTATTTTGCCATGGAGGTGTAGAAGATAGGTTGGATATTTAAATTCATCTTTGTATTCTTCATCCTGAGTTCATGTTTTTGCTTAAAGAAGAACTTAATTTCACAGTCTGTAGAGAAACATGACATTCTCCATAAGTCACTACCAGAGCCCAAGGGTGACAAATGGGAAAAGCCCCACAGGCTTTCACACCAAATCTTTCAGCTCTTAGTTCTGATTGCTCTACCTCTTCTGAAACACATTTAATGTATTGAGGAAGGGAAAGTGGATACCTGGAACTGGAAAAATTTACCAAACAAGTTCTTTGTTATATAGAACATGTGTTTTGACATTATGGCATGAAACACAAATTTGTCAGTCAGCCACAGATTCAAAAAGCTTAAAAACTTTCATTAATTAATTAAATATTTCTTGGTATTTGCTTTCTCCTTTGCAAAAAGGTTAGGTTATACTTGATGTTTGAAGACAAAGCTTTCAAGTGTGATCTGCTGAGCATATTATCTGCTTTCATTTTATGTTCATGTTTGATAATGCAGCATTTTTTCCTTCCTTGTAAAATGAATTCTATTCCTGAGGTCTGCTCTACTTGAATTACTATTAGTACACACTGTTTTCTGTTTACTGGCCAGGAATATTTCCTGAAGGTCTTTGGAATATGCTCATCATTGAGGCATATGTGTAATTTCATACTTGTAGTACGTGTGAAAATCAGTTTTCTATCTCATTTCTTCAAAAGAAGTGCAACCCTGCCATGCATTTCCTTTGGTAGTAACATCAGTTGCAGAGCTATTCTGTTGGTTTATAAATGCAGTATAAGCCCTCATTTTTGTAACTCCAGGTTATCCTAGCTTTTTTTTTTATAAGCCCTTGGTACTTGGCCACTTTATAGCTTTTGGTATGCTCAGTGGCATTTCTATCACTTCGCATCTCCACCAGTGCAAAACAATTCTTAAACTGGTCTATTCAGCCACCCAAACCAGAAGCACTCATTTTACTCCTTCTGACAAACTGCAAATATAGAATAGAGATTTTATGGGGTTGAAGATTCTTTTGGTCTCTCTAAAAATCTTCATAGAGCCTTTTATGCCACTAGCTCTGCTCAATACTGCATTGTCCTGGAATGTGAACAGTTTCAGGTTAGGGAGAGTTTGTCACTGAAGCAATGTATCTTTTACTGAGGCTTGGCATTGCTAAGTAACATACAAGTTAGTCTAAATCATTTAGCCACAATAGAAAATGGGTGCCATAAGACTTTCTGCGTTTCTTTCAAATCCATTTGTGGAACTGATGTGTGTCACCTTAAACACTTTTTTTTTTACTTAAAACAATGTTATATTTAAGCTGTGCCCTAGAGTTGGCAATGTAATATGCTTCTCTTGTTTCTTCAGGGAATAGTTCAAACCAACACCTGCAGGGAAGTCTCTTTAGATTTGTCAGAAAGTATTCAGCAATCAGCTTCACTTTCCAGTTGATTTCTTGTATTGATTGTATTATTTCAGTACAACACGATGAATGTACCATTTTGTGCTCCTTTTCAGAGTACTCTTTTATTCTTAGAAGCTCCTTTTATTTTCTTCCAAGTCTAATGAACTACAATGTCTCTAAAACTTCTGAACACTTGCAAAATTATTCCCAGAGTTATAAGGGGGCAGAAAAATTTCGTTGTTGTGTTATTCAATGATAATTCAAAGGAATTTGTAGGAAAAGCTTTAATAGTACCAAACAAAGAATCATGTACTTACTGACATAAAATTTATAAACTTGTTTTAGATTTTTACATATATATCTGAACCTGTGAAAAGTCATGTTTTTTCCCTTTTGGGTCTGACCACCTCTTCTATTTTGTAGTACCTGTGTTCATGGCTAGTTTTTACAGGAATTTATCTATAAGACCTGGAGAATTCTTTTCTTATTTAGTCAAAGTTAATTAGGATATGCCTGAAGTTGTTTGTTATTATAATCTCTAGGCACATGTACATAAATTAAAACATAAAAATGACCTTGTTGTCAAACAAAGAGAACTTACCAACCTTCTCTTTGCTTCTGCAGCCAGCCCCTCAGGCAAAAGCCTGAATAGATAGATAAATCCTGCAGCGTGCCCTGAAGGCATGTAAACGTGGACTCTGCCACACTGTTGGGGTTCAGGAATTTGAGAGAATCTTGCCATTGGGCAATAAAACATACGCATTTAGGGTTGTTGGTGAGAGCAGGTTAGCTGGCCTCAACTTCAGGAATAGGACAGACACTGACAATGTTTCAGGGATTTGCAATTCCAAGCAGCACCTCCAGAGTTAATGATTTACACCGTTACTGTGTGATGCTGCTATTGGTGGGGTTTTGGTGGTGGGTTTTTTTGGCTGCTAAAGGCATAGCTGTCAGAGTACACAGTCTTTTTCAAACTTTTTACACCTGGAATAGCTAGTCAGTACTTTGGGAATAAGTCATCATGCCCAAATATAGGGAAGTGATGACTACATACTTTGCAAAATTTACATATTTTTAAAATTCAAGCCTATATGTAGCATTTATGATTCAGTATTAGTATAAGAAGGAAACAAAGCAAACCCCTTATGGTTATTTCCCCAGGGAGGATAGAGTGTAGTGCTGAAGTAACAAAAGCAAAAGGAACTTCTTATTCATGTTGCTTTTTCAATTATTAACATGCAAGTTTTGTTTTTATTTTTGGCTTGACATCCTGAGGCAAAAATAAAGGAAGAGATCTCCACTCTTGCAAATAATCATAATAGCAGAAAAATAACTTTTGCATGCTTACCATAAGCTATCTGTATTCTAGATTTTCTGTTTGAATTAAATTTATTTTTTTAATGTGTTTGGTTAGATATATAGCAGAAGGAAAGGAAGGATGTGACACTCAAGACCCTTGTTCCACTTATTACAAATTCGAGTAAATTTTTTAATTGAATAAGAAATAGTATGGCAATATTATGGAATTCATGCTGAATAAGAAAATAAAAATTTACTGATCACTCATTACTATAAATGTGCTTTTAATGGACTGAGGGGACAGCACTACAGAAAAATGGAAAGAAAGCAAGAAAACTCAGCGAAAACCAGCCCTTGATTATTGGAAACGTGACCTGCTGAACACATCTCTAATGTGGTAAACAGTCTCTTGTGCTTTTGAGGCTAATGGCAAGTCATCTGCTGATTGCCAGGGAAAGCTTATGGACGGAACATATATCCATTAATCTAGTTATTCTAAAGGTTGATAAGATTTTGTATCCTTCAGATATGTATACAAATACTTATTGCAATGTAATCTGCTAGAAAAATAGGAATAAACAGAATAATAGTGAGATGTTCATAAAGAAAATTTAAATCAAAAAGTACTTTGCATTCACCTAGCCAAAGTGATACGAGTCTTACTGATTTCACTTGTCTGGGAGCAAGTTCTGTGGGAAGGGATTTTGTGCCTTTTAGCTATTTCTATGCATAGTATCTTAAAGAAAATGGGACTTTATTTAATTATTCAGGGCCCAATATTTGCTACATAAGTATTAAAAAATGGAGACTTAAGAGTTCTTGAAGTGTTTGTCACAGCAGAATGTGTAGTGTTTTGATTAGAAGTTTGAAACAAAATAGTGATTTTTTTTTTTTTTTTCAGTTTATTTCTATTGGGAAAAAAACCCAACCCATTAAGCCCAGTTTCCCTTTGGCATATAGCGGACAGAATAGCACTTTTTGATTACCAGAACCTGACCACAGTAGGACAAGTACTAATGGGCTTTGAAAGAGCAGAGCTCCTATGAGGCATTCACAAAGGCCCATTTCTTCCAAAGCCTGGAGGTGAATATCAAGATGTAGAAAATGTATCTTGAAGCTCAACCTCCTTTTTAAGATTAGAGAATGAGTAAATCATTGGTAGTAGAAAGAGATAAGCCTTTAGTACTTCAAAAGTGAGGAATACACATTTCTCAATAGGTGTAAAATCTAATGTGAAGTGACATGTAGTGCTTACTTGGCACATAGAAATAGCAAAGTACTATCTTGGTATTTTTGAGCAAGTTGAAAGCTGGAAAGCAATTTATCCCATTTCCCAAGGAAGTAACTGGTTTGATTTTGAAGGGACTTCTGCATAGGTCAATATCTAACTATCATTCTGAAAAATAACAGGCTTCAGTTGCTTTCTTTTGAAACTTACAGTCTATTTCCAAAAATGATGCTGGAAGATTTGTAATAGGGGGTTGAATCCTATTATAAAACCAAGAAAAAAACCTAGAGATGGAAGCAGTAAGAAAATAAATTTTGTGTGTGTGTGAGCTCTGAAACTTTGAAATGCTGATGTGTGCTATTCTAAAAAAAAAAAAAAAAAAAAAAAAAATTAAAAGCAATTAATTTGAAACTTTTTAACAGAGAAAAAAGGGCGAATCCAATTTATAAGCCATGGATGTTTGAAGACATCAATGAACCTAATGCAGAAATCCAAACTGGACAAGAAACAAGAATCATGTCCCCAAAATGTGTGATGGTACCACTTATTAAACTAAGCAGAAGAGGAGATAATATACCATTATTTATGGGTAACATTAAATTATGCCAACCTGTTAGCACATACACCACCTGGAGATCTAGCTACATATAGTGTGGAATATTTTATTGGAAAACTGACTTAACCCGGGTCTGGGGAAATTTTGGGTCAATTCTTTCTCTGGATAAAGTTAATAGTTCTGTAATGCTCTATTAAGCATCTGTTTCTAAAAATACATCTTAAACCATCAGATAGTTCTGACTCTTTTACATAAACAGATCTTTTCTACTCATTAGTGACATCTTAGTTTTATCTGGCATCCTGTATTTATTATTGTTATTCTTTTATATCAAAACCCACCATGATTCTTTTATACATCCCATACTTACATTGACTTTAGCTTTTGTGTGTATGAAACCTTAGTCAAGGTCTTGAACATCTTTTAAATATAAATTTAACCTGACAAAATAAGACTCTTAACTTAAATAGTTCTTTCCCAAAATTTGGCCTAATTCTTCTTCCAATTAAGTAAATTTTTAGTTATAAGATTTTTACAAATAAATTTTTTCACTTTCTCAGTACTGTTTTTAATTCTTTTCCTTTCAGAAAATGCTTTCTGCAGTTCTATTTTTAAACAGGCAACAGATTATAGTGTAAAAGTTTCTAAAAATTTATTTTTCCAAGAAAATTTATTTTCCTGCAGTGCACAAGAATGTATTATCCTAGTGGTCAAAACTTGGATGGAAGGCCATAAGAAATGTCAGAAATTTCTATATTTAGAGTTCTAACCACTAAATTTATTTTTTTTTTTTGCAAATTTCATTCACTGAAGTAATGTAGTGAAATAACTTGTAATTATTAAAATTAATAAGGAGCAGCTTTAAAAAAAGATCCATTTATTAAAAATAACATACAATTGGAAAGCTACCAGCCTTTTTTTCAAGCACAATTAGCAGAACCAGTCTAGACATTAAAGAAAAACCTTGCAGAAAAAACTACTCTATACTCCTGGGCTTGACACTCTCCCATTTGTAATAATGTACTTTGTAATCATATTTTACATAAACCCAACTTTAGATGTGTGTTTAAGATGGAAGGCAAACTGTATTAAAGCATCAATTTTTTTTCATTTACACATGACACATTAAGCAGAAATAAAAAAAAAACACACAAAAACAACAACAAACCAAACAAAAATCACACACAAAAAAACCCCCACAAACCACCAAAAAAACTTTGAATTTCAGCTGTGAGCCCATGTTTTCTGTGTTCAGCTGGGACACTTTTTCCCCAAATGCTGGATGCTGCTTGCCTAGGTGGAAGAAAATCCCGAGTTCCTGGGATAAGGCTTCCCTGTGAAAGATCTTGAAATATTTAAGTCTTCTAACTCTTATTAGGAGAACATCAGTGACATCTGGAACCTGTGTGCATTTTCTTTTTCTCTGGAAAATAAAATTACATACATGCCTCTTTGGAAACTCCAGAATTTTTCTTGTATTATGTGACTGTCTCATGCTGCGCAGAGCCCTGGCTGGTTTCAAGTGAATGTACTGTTGTGAATACTTGCATGGGAATCAACTATTGCATTTAACGGGCTCTGGTTAAGCAATGCAGAGGTAGTCATGATGTGCAAATTATTTTAACAATTGGCTATACTGACTTTTTTGTCAAAGCTGAATTTGGATATCCCAAATGAGAAGAGTATGCTAGAAACACCAAAAAAGTCACATAGTGGATTCATGTGCATCCTGTGTCCCCTATTTGGCTTCCTTGTAATCCACAATTCAATTTTAAGGGTTTTCTGCGCTACATCCTGTGTATTTTTGTCTTGTTGATTTTTGTTGGAGCAAATGAAACTTATCTGAGGTGAAGTCATTTTGTTGCTGTATTTAAAGTGTCTCTTAGTCTCTATCCCGAAAGTATCTGTAGTGTGTTTAATTGAAAGAAGCTGTGTGTGCAAATATGATATATAGTTGTATTTATTATATTTTTATTAATAAATACACGGAGTAGACTTAAAAATGCTATTATAATACCAAGAGAATTTTTCATTTATGTTAAATACTTCAATTTAGAAACATGGATTTTTTTTTTTTAAATGACTTTAGAAACTTGGGACTAATTCCATACTGCACTTCTTACCTTCCAAGTATAAAAGTCTTCTGATGACCTCAAAAATGGATGGCAATATTCAGTATCATGCTATGAAAAATTATAGTGGTACAGTGTTTTATATATTAATGCCTTTTGTATTCACTTGTCAAACAGAAGAATAATAATGCACAAATACATGTCTTCAAGTTCAGTTTGAGAATATAAACCTTTTCAGAACACATGCCGATTTGCTTTCATAAATAGCATTGAATACAGTGAATATATACAGCTTCTCCTACACACCAATATTTTGAAATCTATTAAATATTTATTCTAATATTCTGAACTCAATATTCAGTATTTAGTAATCCAAAACACAAAATGCTAACATGGTTTTACCCTGCTGCCTATTTTGAAAGCTTATGTTGATTTTATTTTCTTATTATCCTGCAGAGGACTGTTTTACAATACATTATTTTCCGGAAAGTCTACTTTCTGTTTTCATAAGCTAAAACTTTCTGCTTCATATTGTGCCTCAAATATACAGGGTTCGTGACAATAGTTCAGCAGAACACTGACATGCCCAAAGGAGTGGGGTTTTTTTGTGGATGCTAGTGGTCATCTTCTGCAGATCTCTCCTTGCTTTGGAGGAACTTGCTTCTGAGGAAATGTGGAGGCTGTGGGGTTGCATCACTGTTACTGTCCCCCATGGATGATTTCTGTAAGTGTAGATTATAAGTAGCAGGTGATGAGCAACCTTATAGTAAAAACCCAGAGGCAGGTAGCGTGCAGTCCTCTGAAGCTCAGATCCCTAACCTTGATGAGACAGGAGCAACACTTTAATAGTAGAAAATCAGACTAGGCAAAACACTTCAGAATAATCCTTCATGCGGTGTTGTTCTGCCTTAAAAGAAGGATGAGTGAGCTTCTAGCAAGCCTTTTCCATCAGCCTTTGATTCTGTTGACTCTTAAAAGTTTGTGGAATGGAGCATTTAATTAAACCAGTTTTGCTGAATTATGTATCTTTCTGCTTGTGCTTCTGTATCATACTGAGATGTTCATTCTGCCAATTGATCATTTTGCTGAATATTGCCTGATCACAGACTCTTTGTGTCTAACAATGATAATGATGTATGTAAATAAAGTAATAGGTGCAATTCACTTTGTACTTGCTGTTACTGAAGTACTGTACCAATTTAATCTCAGAGGGTTTATATAGTAATGAATCAGACAGGCTTTTCCAAATTTTGTAGAATGTTTTGCAAACAAATCAGAAGTGTTTCTGACAATCAAGAAAACTCATTACTGCCATTTTACCCCTACTCCTTCCTCCCACTGCCATCCTGTTTTCCCCCACACCCCCAAAGAAAAACAAACAAAAAACCCGAAGCCACCACACCCAAGAACCCTCACCCCAGCTATGTGGGAAGGCATCTTTAAGGTTTTGGTGTCTCCAAATTTAAATAACATTAAACAGTCTGGAAAGCAAGAGAATAAACAAACAGTTCAACTGCACTGAGAGAATATGTACATGAGGGATTAATTTATTGTAGAAGAAAAAAGTGACTGAACAGCAATTAGTTTACTGTATTGTTTGTAATAATGTTATATGATTAGCAGGGCATAAATGGAAGAAGATGAGTGAGGGATTTTGCATTAGTACTATGGATTGCATCAGCCTTAATATAAACATGAGAAGATTATCTCTTTATTCACATGCCTTTTGGCAAAAGATGAAATATTCCTGGGTGTTGCTTTGTATGACACCAGATTTTCTAAATAAGGAAGTTAAATATCCTTATTTCCAAGGGTGAAAGGTAGCAAAGGAAGAATAGAAATCTGCTTTTTTGGGCAATGACACTTTGGTCTATGACAAGGGAGCAATACTGCAGATAGGTGTTGGGGTTTTTTTGGGGGTAGTGGCCAGTACTGCTCAGCCTAGGACAAAGGTGATATTTTCATAACTTACCACAGCACTTGGCTCCCTAAGTGGTGATAGGTAAGTAGATAGGAAAACTTTCTGAGAACTAGTCAATGCCATTTCCACATAAAATTTTAAAACATGTATATGCTCTACAGTTTTTAAAGAGGTTTAAAATGGAAATTTAAAACTGAAAGGTCAGACTTTGGAGCTTGTAATATTTGACTGTATTTTCTATTTTTCAGTAGCAAAGCCAAGAAGAATAAGGAAAAACTGACTTTGCATAACTTGCTTATTGTTGAAATATTTTGTATAAATTTGCTTACAGTCAGAAAGCTGTTTTAAGCTTGTCAAATGAAAAAAAAAAATAATCTCCAACTAGAAAAGTAATGTGCATCTCAGAACTGAATGCTACTGAATAACAAGGAAACTGATAACCTAAACCAGTGAAGTGGTGGTGTAAGCTCCTAGCTGAAGAGTCAATAGATATGAGAATCACAAAAATCATTCAGGCTGAAAGGAATCTAGGAGATTTTTAGCCCAACCTACTGCTCGAAGTAGGTCAGCTGTGAGTATCATTAGGGCTTTGTTCACTTGGGTTATGAAAGCCTCCAAGGATGGAGGTTGTACAACCTCCCTGGGCCTCTGCTCCTCTGCTTAATTATTTTTGTAGTGACTCTTTTCCCCTTGTACCCAGCCAGAATAATTTGTTTCAATTTATTCCTGCTGTGTCTCATTTTCTTGTTGTGCACCACAATGAAGAACTTGGCTTTATTTTCTTGATAACACCCTAGTACTTGATAGTACTAGAAGGCTACTATTAGGTCTCTCCCAAAGCCTTCTATTTTCTTCCAAGCCAAACAAGCCCACTTGCCTCAATATCTCTTCAAGGGATATGTGATTCTGTGCACTGACTATTTTTATGACCCTCTGAACTTGCTTGAATTTATTGATATCATTCCTGTACTGAGGCTCCAGAAATGGATGCAGTAAGTGCAGACAGTTTGACAAGAACAAGGAAGAATAATTGTGTCCCTTGAGCAACTGGCTATGCTTCTGTTGATACAGCCCAGGATTGCTGTCCACCTTTACTGCTGCCAGGAAACACTGTAGTTGTGTATATTGTACACCAAGCCACTCAAATCCTTTTCAGTAGAACTGTTCTCTAGACAGTCTGTCACCAGCCTGTACTGTCGCCGGGGTTAGCACCTTCCACAGGAAGGACTTGGCACTTGTCCTTCTTGAATTTCATGAGGTTGGTCCATTCTTCAGCTTTTCTAGGTCCCCTTGAATTTACTCTATTTCTGGATGGCCAAGATCGGCATTTATGAGGATTCTCTGTCTCAACTTACGTGTGTAAGTGAAAGAGAAATAATTGCATCTTACAGCCTCTGGTCACCTGGAAACTGCCAAGAGTGGGTGAGGCAGTAAGAACCACCTTTGGTCAACAGATGTTAATAGCAGGTTTGTAGCACTTCTCTGCATCAAATGCTTCCTAACTTTTGTTAGTGGTGGTGTTTTATGGTAGAGTGTACTCACTCCCTCGTGACTTTCTATCTGCAAAAGATGGTGGTTTGTGAACAACAGATGTTCTTTGCTTTCACATCAGATGCATTCATTTCCCAGAATGGGGGCAGCTCCCTGGTTAGTCTCTGAATACTTATATGAGGTTTCCAACCTCTCCCCACCTTTTCTCTTCCCAGAGAAGAAATGAGAAAGTCTGTTAACAATGAGTTTCCTGTTGGTTGAAAAGTATAACAAATCGCCCACGTATATCAAACATGTTGAATTACCCTGAATACTGAGGGGAAATTTCTCTTTGGGGAATGGCAGTATGACACTTTGAGGACAGGGGAGAGTAACTGATATCTTGGGGCTGTATAAATTAGTGGTCTTGCATAAGGTAAGATAACATGCTAGTTAGTTATAGTTCTGACAATAATTCAATACTTATGTCTCTCCTATGCATTTAAACTGTAAGACAAGTAAGGGTTCTTCTCCACCAGACGGTCTAAACTACTTGATATATTATGTTAGAGGAAAAAGTCAATCCATGTACTTGCTTTTAACCTCTGATACAGTAGGTGTTGTCCTTTGGAATGTACCATTAAGCACTACTTCTATAATGCCATTGTAATGGTGAGTCAACTCACTGTGCAGGTTTTGTTCGTTCTCCTCATTCTCTTTCATGGTTCCTGAACTGCGAGTTACTTCTGTGAGATCTTTTTAGAACTTTAACAGCAATTTATAGATGATTGCTCTTAGAGGTACTGCAGAGTTCACAGAGTTTGGCTGTGTTTCTGAAATCTCCACAATTATTACATGGGATAAGACTAGTGCAGTACCCATGAAACACACAGAACACTTACTGAATGAACTGCACTGTAATGCATGTTACAGAATATTTTTTTTTATAATTCTTTTAGGAACTATTTGTAAAGTGTTTAAAGGGTCAAGGACAGTATCTTTTTTCCTGGATGAAAGTATTATGATATTGCACAGAAAAGTGGTTAGCCATTTAACAATATAATGGATTAATGCCTTTAATGTGCAAGATGAGAATATTCATTCAGATTCTGATTTCTTTTGACACTCCTACATTGTCACTAAAGCTTACTTTTTATCTGATAGTCACATTTGCCTTTAAAACTGAAGATCAGACTTTTACTGAACTGTCAAAGCAGCAGCATTTTTTTTCAGTCTTGAGAGTGACGTCATGTTTCTGTCTTCTCTCTTCATATGGAAAGATGTCACTTTGCAGTGATATGTAGAAGACTTTATGGATCTCTGGGCTTGGATTTGTTCAGTACAGTTGATATTCTTGAGCTAACTGAGGATGGGGATGAAGAGTGCCAATATCCACAGTTTGGAGAATCTTACCTTCCATTAACAGCTGACATCCTCTAATAATTTCTTACTAGGGTCATTATATGAAAACAAAGTCTGCAAACTCTTGAGACAGAGATACAATATTTTCATCTCCAGAAGTTGAAGGTAACTGAAGAGAACTAGAGTTGATAGATACTCATTATGCTCAAATCCCCTGTAAAGATTAAGCTTTACTCTTAACTGATGATCTAGATCCACAAAATGAGGTGCTCTTCAAGATGGGGTGAGGGGGTAGGGTGTTACTGACATATCTGTTCCAAATCTGCACTGTCGAATCTATTGCCCAGCTTCAGTCAATATCTAGCTTTTAGCTTAAGACACACTATCCTTGGAATCTTTATGAACTGTTTCAGTGTGTTCCCCTTGTCTGACTGAATTTTGCTCACTGTTAACCTAGGCATCTCCCATATGCTTCAGGAAGAGCTGAGGCATCTGCTTCTTGTGAAGGTGTTGTAGATTCCAGTAGGGAATAGGAGTCCTAGCTCCAGTTCCATGATAGTTTGAGTGTAAGGAGGAACACCGTATCTGGTTAGCATTTGAGATGAAACTTTGCATGGGCAGGTAATTTTAAATTGATTTTGCAGAGATGTAAGAGCTAACTCATTTCTGGAGTAAAGTGCATAAAGTGGGATGGCCAGAATCTGTTGCATTAGGTGGGGAAAGTGTGTTAATACCTGTTGTATATGTGTCAGTGAAGGGGGGATTTTTTTTTTCTTTGGCTACTCAGGTGTTTGTTCTGTGCAATTGTATGTTGTTGCCTTCATGAAGGGTTAGTAAATGATAGATAACCTGGAGGAAGGATAAAAAGCAATACAAAGGTCAAAGTGGGGAGACCCCTTCCAGAGAGGGAGGGTGGTCTCTAGAGAGAAATGAATTGGATGTTAGGCTGAAGCACGAAGTTGCTGTGCTGTTTTAGGCTGGAGTCCCATTGTCAAGGAAGATGTAAATTATTGTACTGTCTTGGGGTGTATAGCTTCACTGTTTTGTGTGAATACACAGCATTAATGATGCAGCTCCATGTATAGCACAATGCACCGCATCCATCAGCTTTTGCTGCTGATCTGTAGCACTCGCTGAGAAGTGCTCAGGCACCTCTACTGACTGTTCTCCCTTGTTCAGGTATGTGATCTGAGTCTGTTCAGTCCCACCCACTGTCTCTAGTGTCAAAATGTGTTTGTTACTTGTTGTACTGCAGGTAAACCAAGTCAATAGGTATAAGGCTACAACCAAACTTTAGGCTTTTTTCATATGCATCTTCAATATCATCATTTATTTGTGCAGCTCTTGCTTAGGAGATGGCAAGTCTATTAAAATCCAAAGGAAGTAATGAGAGAGCTTGTGTTTTGAGGTAAAACTGGGTGGCTATGCACAATTAGCTCAATGCAATAGCTGTCTTGTAAAACTCCTAGTAATGATGAGTCCAATTTGAAGGCCTCATTTGCTACCAGATGTCTTCTGAGACAGAATCATGAGAAAATGTAGGTCTTTCTGTGTTTGTATAATGTTTATTGAACTTCCCTCACCACCTCAGTTTTGAGAAAGAAGCTGCTGGTTTTAACTGTGAGGGTTTTGCCATGTCAAATTAAAGTTGATTGAATATTGAGTTGTGACAGGATTATAAATTCCTGAGAAGAATATTTTCATGACTGCTCCATGTTTGAATGAACCATTCCATGTTTTTATTTCTTCTAACTGAACCAACGCTTTTAAATTCTGGCCGGTTATCTTTCCTAAATATGGGTATAGAACAGGCTTCTTGGAAGTGTTTCCTCATTCATCAGGACTATGTCAAGGGCAACTTGCATGGGTCAAATGACTAATTCGCATTTGTTATATATAACATGACTCTTCTAGGTAACATAATTTTGGGAATTTGGTGTTGTTTTTTGATTTTTTTTTTTCTTTTTGTGGCATTGCATATAATTGAGAGTAGAAAAGAGAAAAATAGAAGTTTTACATAAATTCTCTGTTAAATGTCTATCCATGTAAGTTTATATGATGTTTTTAAAACTAATTTTAATATTTCTAATGAAATAGTTGAAAAAATGTCTACAAAACCAAACACAAATAGCTTACCCAGTCCTGTGTGTCTATGGCAATTCTCCCTTGCTTTTCAAATGATACCCCTCATTATAGCTACAATTAAATTTTAGTGCAAACTGTTAAAGGTAAAGGCTCACTGTCATTGCTAGTAATTTATGATATCAGACCCCTTTGGGTTTTTTTTTAACAGGTACATTATGCCTCATCTACTCTTCCCATAATGACTTGTGATGGATCTGTGCAGACATTTAAAGTAACCTATCCTCTTGATTGTGAGAATGGACTACTTTGTTTTTTTCTTTTTTTATACACCATAAGCTTTGAAATGAATTGACAGTGTAGTTACATGTATTTAGTAATTATCAGCTTATGATATAACATGAAAAGACAATCTCTTATTTGATCGAGTAAGAATGCTAGATAGCTTTGGTTATGTATTTCAAAGATTCGTATTTCTGGTGGTATATTTACAAGATAAAGTGTTTTAACATATATATCAGGGACAAACATATTTGTATTTTGTAAGCCTTTTAAATGTCATGGGTGAAATAATTATCAAAACACTAGTTAATGGAGAACAATACAGGCATTGGCTGTCTGTACTGCAGAATGTGGTATGTATTCCTGTGTACCTTAGAACTAAACGTGTTTTTTCCACTTGTTTCTTTGCTTTTCTGTGCAAGTAAAGCCAGTCATGCTAGCTAGGGGTTAGGAGCAGCAGGTTCTCAGCTGCAGATGCTTAAGAATCAGGTACTGCAGAGATGCCTGCCCTGGAGCTTAGATATAGGTTAGACTGTCTATAAGAATATTTTTGTATCTGGTACTGATGAGTCCCATCTTGATCCAAGTAAAGCAAGAAAGGACACCTAGCTGGTTCACTTATTAGGGAATGCCTGGGGACTTGTCTGTATTTCATGCCTTACTTCAGTGACATGCAAAAGCACATTGTGCTTCAGCTTTCAGCTGCTGCCCTGGTTCAAAGTAGAGCAGTCCTGAGGTTGTTTAAGTTTGATCTGAAATCAGAGTATTCCTTCTCACTGTCTCACAAATGTTGGCAAACAAAACTGTAGCCTGAACTAAAATGTTTGTGTCTGTAGTGGAAGATGGGAAAGGAGCAGGGAAAGGAGATGGCTGTACTCATGCTACTCTACCTACTTCAATATATGTCATGAAAATGAAATGTCTTGGGTATTGTCTGTATAACTTCTGTAAGGAAATTGAAAGGAAGATATATTCTCCTAAGTATTTCTATCCTAATGTTAAGAAATGAGGAAATACAATACTATATGGGAAGTAGTGTAGAATAGTTGTTGTATGACTCTGTAAGTGTAAACAGTCCTTCCTTTCTCTATCCTTTTCCTTGTCTATTTTGATATAGGTATCGGTAGCCCTTTAGGCTACCAGCCAGTCAGTCCCCAGCCTTTACTGTTTCCTGGGTTTTACTTACAAGTGACAACCACCACACTTTTGTGGTGTTTCCTGTGTCATTATATGGTGGGATCAGCACCACATCTGATTAACTTCCTATGCTCATACCATCTCTCTCACTTGTAAGTATTTGCTGTTTTGGTCCAGAACATGCTAACCTGGAGTATTTGTTTTTTGATGGACAAAGAATTTTGGAGAGCGATCAGAATGGGGACATCTTCTCTTCCTTCTTCCCTGATTTAAGTCCAGTGTTGCAAAAAGATGATACTTGTTTTGTGATAGTCTGCACTTTTGATAACAAAGTTAGCACCTCTCTGATGTAAAGCAAGTGCTCTGGTTCACAGCATTGGATAGTGTGTAGTTCTTTGGATGCAGTTTGAACAAACATGTAGCTTGTGGGTTTTTTTAGACATTGCTTTGTCAGTAAGCAGGTGACTTCACTGACAGATTTCTTTGTGGATGTGCAGTGAGGCCCAAAAGAAATGTGAGAAAGCCACAAGAGAGATTTCTTGTCATCTGTCAAGGCTTGTCAAAGTAAAATTAGCAAGTGGAGAAAAATATGAAATAATATATATTTTGCCAAAATAATTAAATACAAAAAAATATAGAAATATATATTGATATATATAGATGTATATATTTCTGCAAAACACTGGGGAAGGAAGATGTCAGCTGAAACTTGCAACTGGTTCATAAAACCATCTGATTAAATGGAAGACTTTTTTTGATTAGGATTTTTCAAAAATGGCTAGTGACAACTAATCTTTGCCCTTGAGAATATATATATATTGACTTAATGGATTCAGAATGAAGCAAAAGTTGTTTGTTTAAAATTGCACAAACTAGGATGATAGTCTTCAATTATGCCAATAATGAAGTGAGGGGTGCTCCACAGGCTTCTGTCTGGGCAAATCCACTTGATGTAAAATTAGGGGAGAATAAGCCAAGTAGTCCAAGTTATTACTGCTATCTTTTTTTAATATTTAGGAGGAATGATATTAATGGCAATCTAAATTAGGAAGAATGGTAAAGGAAGTGAAACTATGATACAAAAAAGGACACTACCATGAGTACTGAGGTGTGCTTGACTTGAATACAAGATAATGTCTTAAGCCTGAACAATTAAAAATATTGGGAAGCAGAATGGAAATTTTACGTACTTGCTGTTTTTTAAATAAAAATTCATTTTCATGGCATGACTTAATGTGCCTGGATAAAATATTGAAGTTTAGTATATAACCCTAGCCCAGACAGTGTGACACTTTCACTATACTCTTGAATTGCTGTCATGCCTGTAAAGAATTGAGTGAACACTGCCAACTATTGGTAGATAAACTGAAAGCTTACTCCCACAACATGCATATTAACATGCCATATGTTGGAATCTAAAATATTTAAGCTCTTATAAAATTGCCATAGAGGATGAGATAAAATATAGTAAGATGTGTTACCAACTGCATTATTGCTTAGGCTACATAAATCTTAGAAATCAGTATTTTATTCTGTGTAATTCCACATGATGCCATTAAAAGTAAGAAGAGAAAGAAAATATTTCTGTACACAGAAAGCTTCTAGATAAGACTCGTGGCACAGGACACCTGTACTGAAGTTTGGAAATGACAGTGAGCTTTAAATGGAATAACTGTGGGAACAGATGCTCATGCATTAAGCTCTCAGCCTTACATACAGCTGAAGTTTACCTTCAGGCTTGGGAAGTTTATTTTCAGGCTTGTAGGGAATCTCGATGGGATGTCTGACAAGTGGTCACCTTGCAGGAAGCAGGACAAATTTACATTTTACTTCTATTTATTCCAGGTATATTTTTTTAGTTTTGAATGTGAAATGGAAGCTGATTTAATGTTCACAGAGGATAGCAAGCTGACAGCTCTGAAAACCAGAACACTTTTGTTTATCAAGAGTCTTAATGTTCCTCATTTGCAAACTGGAGAAGATCCCATCCATGGGAAACAGGTTTTCTTCATAGCTTTTTTCTTCTCTGGGATTTCTGTTTATGACTAACCAGAAATGCATTTCAGATATTCCCTTCTGCTCGTCTTGCTTATTTGGATAAAAGAGAGCGTATCTGAAAGCTAATCTCATGGATGCTCCCATGCACGTATATGGTATTGGAGTTCTTTTAGGTTTGAACCGTTTTTTTCAGACATGGTGGAAGTTCAACTTTTGTATACTGTTCTTTGAGTTGTTCTAGATTAGTCTGATGAAGTTCATAGTGATTTAGGAGTGAGTTATGTAGCTTCCCTGATAGCTTAAGAAGTCTCACTTTTTCTCAAATAGCCAGGACAAAGAAGATATGAGTCACTTCCACACTGAGTGAGATGTGTTTGATAAGGTATCTAAATATTTTGCTTGCTGTGAAGTCCGTGGAAACAAGAAGCTATAGGAATACTTAGCATGAGAATGAACAAACATCAAATATCCTGAATTACCAGCATATGAAGATAAGGCAATCAGTAGAGTGAGCTTTTAATCGAAGTTGGGCTGGTAGTAAATGAAACTTTTCTAAAGGAATTTGTGGCAATCCTGCAGTGTTGAATCCTACTACACACTGAGCACAATGTTTTGCTCTATCAGATGTAGGTGGAGAGATAGTAAAATAGTTGCCAGAAGAGTTGTATTGGGAATTTGACCCATATCTTTGACTCTTCTAAGGAGACTGGATTGCTTCAAGCAGGTGGCCTGGGCCTCTGTGTTCCCTATTTAATCTCTTAGAACACTTTACATTTGTTTATGTATGAATAGTTAACTGCATCTGCATGCAGTGTGGTAATCCCCACCCAGGTCCCATTTCCCCCAGGGAGAACAGTGTCCTGCTTGACACTGGAAAATTAAACAAAGGTGATGAAACTTAAATTTTGTGTGTTTCCAGAATGAAGTATTTGAGAAAATAGTCTTGCCAAAATTTTGCTTGTAGCTAAAGCAATCTCGTCTGTCTTTCAGAATATGTTCAGTGTAGATTAGTACCAGACCAATTAATAAAACTTAACACCCTCTTCATGTTGCCAGTATGGAGCTGTATATTTGGGTTCTTATCTGTCATGGTACATTTAGTGTTGTCCAACCTTATAGCAATTAGTAGCAAAGAAGGGAGAGATATCATCTATATGTGTGCTTGTAGCCTTGTGTTTTCTTTAAGCCAATATACTGCCATCAGAAAAAAAAAAAAACAAAACAAAAAACCATGAAATAACAGGGAAAATCTCAAGGAAAAAAACCACCCCAAACCTTTAATTGAAGGAAAAAACCCAACATCAAACCACAAAAACAAGAGACCATTTCAGAAAGTAAAGCTGCCAAAATTTAATTTGAAAAACTGAAATCTGTGTATCTTTAACATCTTTACAACTTACTGTACTTTTATAATGACAAATATAAAGTACCATTGGGATAAGGCAGAGTTCAAAGACACTGATGTAAAGTAAAAAGTCACACTTTCTTGATTTTTTTAAATTATTTTTTTCGGTGAAATCATGTGCATTGCTACAGACTGCTGTACCAATTAATGTATTTTGTAAAACATTCTGACGTACCCTGAAAATCTGGAAGTCCGAAGGGTTATACATATCTCATATTAAAACATTTTGCAGATGTTACTGACAAAATTAAATATTCTCTCCCATTTCTGAAACGTGTTTGTAGATGCTTTAATTGGATCATATTTTTCCCCAAGTATTTCATTTCCTTTAAGGCTTCTGTTCTACATAGTTGGAAATATTCTGTAGGCCATTAAAATATCTAGCAGTGAAGATAGATTATGAGCTTCTATTCTTAGAATGACTAGACTAAATGTACTCTTTGCTATCTTCTCTTAACATAAATGATGGCAAGTACTTTTTTTGTTCTGGGGTTTGTTCCCACTCCCCCCTCCCCCTCCCCATGTTATTTATCTATTTGATTAAATATATAAGTGCATATATAAAGTTAATACATTAATAAAAACTTCACCTCCTATAGACATGCAACTAATCCTGCAGCTCAATTTCAGTTTTTTTTTTATAGTGAACTCTGGCAGACTTTCAGTTCTTTCAGCTTTTATTTCCCACTGTATTTGAGTAAAATTACTTAATTCCTTTCAGAACAAATACGGAAGAGTATGTTCACAGCTGGTCTTTTTCCAGGGTTGTAAGTCCACTTAACTGGAGTTACTTGGGTAACTGAAATTTGCTGTGCTATGCTATGATAATTGCCTCTAAGGCGTGTCCCAGGTGTTTTGTCTGGCTTCCAGGTCTTGATATGTTCCTTGGCAGCTTCTTTGTGTGCGTAAGGACAAGATCAGTGTGGTCTGGCCTCCTGTAGGTGTTTAGTCGCCAGCTGAGGTGAGTCTTTGCATTGAGCTAACTGATCTGGGGAGCAAGATTATAGGGTTTACACTGGAGCATGCCTGCAGCATAGATATGACCAAGAATCTCAGAGAGATCCAAGTTAAAAGTCAACAGTCTTTAAGTATTACTGAACATTAAGATTTACCTTGCTTTGTCCATCCTTTCTTTCTGATGTAGATTTTTAGTTTTATCCTAGGTTTTAAATAGCATTTAGAAATCATGCAGTTAAGACACAGCAGTTAATGTATTTCTTAATACCATATAATGTGCTAAACATTTGCTCTGTAAGACACTTCTCGCCATTGTTGAATTCCACAGCTTTTGTTCTCTAAGGCACACACAAAATTCTGGGGCATCTCCCTACAGTTTGTTATTACATTCTGTACCTGCATTTAAAATGTGCAGAATTTTGTTAATTTCTGAAGTATTTTGCCCGCCTTAAAGCTCATTCATGAAAATGGATCTCTCTGAATCTGCAACCACCACAAGTTTAGGTTGATGTTTATGCAAAGATTAAAAAGTATCAAAAGGGACCAGGTGCCCAGATCAAAATAGAGGTTCTCCACTCCAAAAGCAATTTCTTGCAAAGGAATAGGGACTGTGTCATTTTAGCACGGGTTGCTAGTACTTCTTGCTTAGACAATCAAGCAGTGTGTTATTTTTGTTTGGAATGTAGTTTCCTCAGACAAACTACTGTAAAGTAGAGTTTATTGGATAATTCAGTCCAACTGGTTTTTTTTCAATAGTCATTAAAGTTAACACACTTCCAGAGTTTAAAATAAACTTAATGTGAGGAGTATTTAAAAGGTTGACTTGTCACAGTCTCTTCTAACACTTTTATTCTATTTTAGGTTTTATTTATTTGGACTTCAAGTATGTAGTAGAGGGACTCCATTCTTTTAAATTTTTTTCCTTCTAAAGAGTTGCTGTATAACAACTGCTTACAGTATTTCTAAGCTGTATTGTAGAATCACATTGATAACTAATGTTTCTTTTTAAATATGGATTTTCCTTTAATTGAATGGGCAGAATTAAGACAGCTGTAGATAAAACCTAAACCAAACAGCAGCCATGGAAACATATGACTTTCCAAAAGGTCATTAATATAATGCAACTTTCTTTTTCTCACTAGAGAGAGGCAAAACATAATGCAGTATCAAAAATGAATGTAGCTCAAAGTCCATGAAGTCAACATACTCTAGCTGCCCTCATGTTACTAGAGGCACCTTCTCCCAGTTTGATTACTGGCACTAAAAGTAGTTTGTGCATCGGTAGCACATGGCATGAAGTATATTTCTGAAAATCAACCTTCCTTTAAGGAATTTGAATCCATTTGTAAACCATGTATATCCAAAGCTGGCTTGAGTTCCTCTGTTCACTGTGTCTTTATAATAATTTCATATTTCCAGCAGTGTCACTGAAGTCATAATATGCTCCATCCTCAGACTTAACATTAAGCAAGCAAGATGCTTATTACCATGAATTCTGGCAATATAAGGGTTTTGTTTAGTATTACCTAAGGAACAAAATGTGATTAAAAAATTCTGTAACTGAAAATAACTTCCCAACTCAATTCTTAAAATATAGTTTCAAAAATTTGTATTTCTTAAATGGGAGTGGGCCATCCTTATGTAAATCTGTTGTTTGTTAATTTCCTCCTCAAAACCCCCGTGTGTTCCTACCAATCTGAATTAAATGTTCAAAATTAATTTCAGCTAGGAATAAACTAAATTCTAGCTATTTTGATTGGCATGCCACTCTATCCTTTTGCTAAGCGTACAGGTTGTCATTCACCAAAGCAACAAAGATTGTATTTAGCTTCACACACTGTGATAGCCTAATTCAGCATGTGGACAGCTAATGGGTCTGTTTATGCTGAAAGGCTGAGAAATACATTTATCTGTGATTTGATCGGAGGTGATGAGCTCACAGTTAACTTATCCAGAACTGATAGCAAGTCACAGTGATCAGAAAAAATAGCTGGCTCAAGTGGTTTAAAAAACCCCAACAAAACACAAAGAAAACAACAACAAAAAAAACCCTTAAATGTCTCTAATATTTAGTTCATTTAAGAATGGAATGGAAAAGATGACAAATGGAAGACCTGTGGTAGTTTTGTGTAGGGAAGGATGAGCAAACAACTAAAAGTAAGGGAGAGAATAGATGCAACAGGGAGTATCCTGGATTTCCATGTGAAATCCAATATTTACTTATGATCTTGAAAAGGAGAAAGCAGAAGTTAGGATAAAGTCCAGATGATTATTATTTGATTATTCTTTGCCAGGCAAGACTGAGATATTTAAAACTATCTGTGTAAGAAAGGGTGTTGAAGTATTCATAAATGCTAGGTCAAGCAGTGAAGGGGAACATTTACATTGTATGGCTTAAATGATGTATATTTAGGAAGCTTACCCAGAGATCTTAGTAGACAACTCAGTGGAAACCTCTGCTCAGGCCACAATCATGATTTGCAAGTTTAGAAAGATATACAGTGTAGTGACAATCAGTTTCCTAATATCCGTTATGTAAAATCATCCAGAAGAGTAGCTAGTACTAATTGCCTTATATAAAGAAATATATAGTGAAGAATTTGATGTGATAATTCAGATGAGAATAGGAACCCTTTACCATAAGGTGTTCAGTGCAGTATATGGAAATTTATGAAATGGTGAATGGCATGAGAAAGATGTATGAGGTGGTTTTATTTTCTATTTATGCAAGAAAAAGGAGGTGGATAGCTATTGTCTTTTAAACATAATAATTATCAAAGCAACAGGAACATTTTCAGACACAATCTTGCATTTTGCGGGGAAAAGGAGTGTTGCTGAGGCCAGAAAAATATAATAAATGTCCTATTGAGTCTGTCCCAGTGTCATGTGGCAATAAGATGCTGTTTAGGGAAAGCATGTGCCCCATGACCTGTTTTTAATGTCTGTATCCTCATAGTTTACACATCTGAAACTGTCGTTGGGGATGTTAGAGGGTACATACTATCAAGTTGTTCTAGTATGTATGAATGGATCTGTTATCCCTGAATAATTAAGTTTTAACATGCCAACACTCTTTACTTCCTAGTCTCCCTCTTAGATTCCAGAAAATTTACACTAACTTGCTGTGTAAACATGGACTTTATTTACTTGCTTTAACCAACCTCCTGTTAGTTTTAACAAGTGCCTTCTAGTCTAAGTATTGCAGGATTTGGTATACACACTTCAACATTCACTGCCTTCATGATTTTAGAAACCTTAAACATCTCCCCCTCAGCCTTCTCCTTGAGGGCCAAGTAACCTCAGTCTTCTAGTCCCTCCTTGTATGGCAGCTACTCCCAACCTTGTTCAGTTCAGCTGCCCTTCTCTGCACCTTGCCCAGCTCCATCCACTTTGTCTTCCTTGAGATGGCCACAGCTGCACACAGTGCACAAGGTCTCAATATCCTAGCAAAATGATGTTGCTTTCTAGGGCTCTTAAAACTCCTTCCCAGAAATTCCCAGCTCTTATTTTGTGACCTTTTTGACTGTCATAGCACAGTGGGTGATGGTTTTGTGGTGCTGTCAGTGATGGCTTCAAGTTATGTTGTTAGCTGGAACTATCAGGTCCAGTTTTATAGTGCCTAAGGGCACTACCACTTTCCACTGAAGCTTGTCACCTTTTTGCCTGCTTTTTTAGGTTTGGGAGGTCCTTCTGGAGTTCATCCTTGTTAGCTGCAGTGTTTGATTTGGAAAGTCTTGAACTCCTATCCCCTCTTCTGGGCCACTGAGGAAGATGTTGGCTGAGACCAGTGTCTGGGGGATGCCACTGACTTGCCTTCACCCTGTACAGCAGTGTTTAAGCCCTAGTATTTGCTTTTGATCCTTTGATTAGCATTCAGTCCAGAAATGGATGTTTCCTCTAGTCTACTCAACTTTTATTTTTTAATAACTTTGAAGGTCTTTTGGAACTACAGCTGTGCTACATTCATGGAATCCCCTTCATTCACATGCTGTTAGATGTTCTTGTATAGTGTTAATTTTTAAGACTGGCAGGATTTCCCCTTATAGAAACTATCCTGGCACATTCATAACAAACTTTGTTTATCTACTTGCTGAGTTATTTGTTATTCTAGATGTTATCACCTTACCAGAGATGAAATTCAAACTTGCCAGTCTGTCTGAATCCCTTCTAGACCTTTTTTTGAGAAAGGGAGTTTCTTGGAAAAAGACCAGTCCTCTAGCATGGTGACTGTGATGACAGATTATATATCAAGGGAAAAAGCACAAAATGATTCATTGCATGGTGTTATGTTGCAAAAGCAGTACATTCTAGTTATTTTGTAAGGGGCAGTCAGCTGCAGATTTCCTGTTTTGTCTGATTTAAATGATGGTGAATTTCAAGAAGCTTCATGTGCCTCCTCACTGGACTTGATAGTCCCTTGATCTGATCTAAACCGATCATTTCTGTATTTCTTTATTCTGTAGACCAGTCAATTGAAAAGAAGGTAACATAAAAGTCCAGTGTGAATGTCAATCCCTTTTGAGATTCCTCAGAGAAGATTTTAAGATAAATTCCTCATTAGAATAAGGAAATGCAATATAATCTGTATTTGACTGTATATTTGTCTGTCTTGCTGCTTTTGAGTTTTTGTCAAGGTTTTGTTCCTTTTTTTTTTTCTCCCATAATTCCAGGATAGTGTAAGATTTTTTTCGTATTCCTCTCCCCCTTGTTAAATACAAAAAACCCTCAACAGCTTTCCTTAAAGAATTGCTGTTGTGTTTTGTACATGAGGCACAGGAAGCTTAGCTGGGATTACATTTTTTTCCAGTCTATTCACTTTAGAGCTCTCTCCCTTGGGAAGCTTAGCCTCAGGCTTTTATGACACTGATACAGTACTATGTGATATAAGGGGAATTTTTCCCCCTAACATTAATCCAGCTGCAATGATAGAAGAGCCTGTGCTGGTGTTTGCAGAAGTGCCTCGTCCCTTGAAGGTTCTGGAGTTCACTGGCTTTCTTTCTGTCTGCACTTTTGTACTTGAATGTTCCACGCTTAGGAACATTTGTCTACACAAAGCCTCTGAAAATTGACCTACTGTAGAGTTTGGGCAGCCCACAGCCTTCCTCCAGTTGATACAGTTCCATCTGTTAGAATCAAATGCATCTTTCATCATAGTCCTCTTTGTAATTCTCTGTTAGAGGAACGTTTTAACATATTAAATGGTAATATGTTTGTTATCATCCTTCCATCATACACATAAATAATAAAATCAGTTTAAACACCTGGAAGTTAACAAACTTGCTCTATAGTATCCTTGCATTGAAAAGGAAAAAATGGGGAATTTTCTGTATTATAAGATATGATATAACAAAGTTTTTCCTAAGTAGATTTTTTTTTTCTTAGCTTTTCCAAACAGTATTTGATAATTTTTAATTACACATTTGGCAGAAGACCTTTGGTTAAGTCAGTGTTTTCAAGTATGATGAGTATTTATATATTGCTCCTGAAACAGAAGCATTCCTCTTTACATGACCAGACTGTGTGCAATGGCCATACTGTTCAAATGTACTGTCTCAGAAATAGTCAGCTAAATTTGCTGTGCAATTTAGAAACAACTGAAAAAAAAAAATAAAATCAGTGTACATACTTGAGTTTTGCACTGGTGTAAGTGAAATGAAAAATATGTCCCTGGAAGGCTTTGATAGTCAAAAAGAACACTTGGCAAATATTGAGCACATAATTAAATGCTACACTTGTATCAGTGCTCTGGATTTCAGTGTGTTCAGGCAAACTGTCACCTGCTGATGTCAGAAGCATACCCAAACAGAAAAAGATTTTTCTCAGACCGTTGAGACAATAACCTGATCCCAGGTCTCTTGAAAGAAATGCAGACGTACATGTTTTCCTTTCATGAGGCACAGTGGTCTAAAAGGAGAGCAGTAATACATGGATATTTCACTATAAACAAAACCCTTAAAGCAAATTCTCAGGAGTGGTTAGCAATGTTGAAGTATTGATCCAGTCTCTACTGGTGATCCTTCAAAAACACAAAAAGGAGATACATACCTCCTATAATACTAATTTCTTCCAAATTTTACAGTTAACTGAATCTGAGCTTTCCCTCAAAGATAATTTCAAAAGGGCCCTTTAGTTCAAATCCCCATTGAAGTCAATACAAGCTGTACTGGTCTATGTAGTGAGGAGGACTTGCAGGTTAAACATTTAGTTTAAGCTTAGCTGATCTTGACCCTTCTGCTATATTGCATGGAAACATGCTAAAATTGAAAAGCAAACAATACTGGGGCTATGCAATCATGTTGTTTTCTGGCATGTAACTTACAATCTTGGTACTCCATGGAACATTCAGTCTGTGGTCCCAATTCAACTTCACAACTTTCTTTGCAAATTTCAGAAGTCCTTCAATTCATTTTTTTCAGTGCAGATGCAGGAAAGAAAAGCACATCTCTTTGAAACTATTTCTCCTTCTTCCTGAAAGCTCACAGAGCCATTGACTGTGGCATTTGAACACAGAATTGAGACAACTATCTCAGTAATAGCCTCAGTGAAAATCATGGGGTTTTCCTTTTATAAATGGCATTTTTAGTATTGATGTAGATAAGTTAAGTAAGAACATCCAAAGCAGTATTAAGTCAAGCATGATCTTTCATGTTTTACCTCCTCCCATTTTTCAGGAATTCTGTAGATCTCAGAAAACCTTTAGGATTTGGAGGCCAAATTACTTTGGCTGATTCAAGGCCTTTGAAGTAACTTGGACTGATTGTGTGATAGTAATTTCTGTCAATCTGCCCTTACATATTTAAGTATAACTCTTTCTCTGATTCTTTAATTTATGCATATGTGAAATGGTGAGCAATTCAGACTGGAAAATTATGTTTGATTAAAGTAATGATTTTTGATTTGAGAGTGTTGTCCAGTGGAAGAGTTGCAGATAAAATTTGAAATTTACTGCTTCATTGCAGCTTCATTCAAATTTGCTATTTTCATTTGTCCTGTGTGATCTATCTATAATCTGCTGTGACTTTGCAGAGAACAGATGCTTGCTTTTGTGTATGCAGAATTGAGGCTAGTATGTAATGTGAAGGAAGACTAGTGAATATGGACCCAGCATTGATTGATGGTCAACCCTTTCAATGAATGCAATACAAATCTGGGTTAAGAACTGCATCCTTTTTTCTGACTCTTGTAAAGGAGTTTTAATGGACAAAAGTCATACTGGCAACTGGAAGATGTCAAGTCTTTTCGGTGAGGACCAGATTGCTTGCTTGTGGGCTTAAAAAAAAGCTTTTTTTTCCATAAAATACTGTCATTGTGATTTTTGAAATAGTACTTCTTGGACTAGTTGCCTAGGGTATTTTCCTGCCAGGACTAATATTTGTCTCTGTTATTTTAATTGTATATTTTAATAATTGAAGCTAAGCAGTCACTATAGTTGCTCAGAAAATAATGTGTCCTTCCTATAGATGGCCTCTCAGATATTCCTATGACCACTGCTGAAAAGGTAAATCTGATGGTACTGTCAATAAGACAACTCTCAGTATGAGAACAAAATAATTCCTCCATCCAATGGCATGCTCTATACATGCAGTATTGACTGACAAAGTTTAAAAATATCTATCAATACACTATAATATCATTTAACCTGAAGATAGCATGCTAGCAACAACTTCTACCCCAAGTGAGCTGCATTGAAGTGACAGAATCCTACTTGTCGTATTCTACTGAACACACCAAGCACAGACAAGAGTAATTAAAGTGCAATTCAGTGTTTATAATGTTGTCTCTAAACGAAAATCTGTGATACAGGTTAAAAATGTCAACTATTTTTTTTTTTTATTTAAAAATACTGGTTGATCTGGAAATGCCCAAGGCTTCCTAATTCTTTGATTACAGAGTTTTTTAATTTGTTTACTCTGCTTTTCAGTTCTTCCTCATCTTCCTCAAAGGAAAATGGATGTAAGTACCTAAGCACACTAATAACTTTTTTTTTCTTGCATTTGAAGTGACTATGGGCAATTCATTCCATTCAGTTATATCCTGAAACATAAATGCCTTTTTTAAGGTCTGTAGAAAGCAATTATAAAACTGGTAACTTTGAACTATTGAACTGCATGCCCCAGTGCTGTTGGCAATGCTAAAAATGGGAATATTAGATTAAATTTTTTCAAGCAGAAAGTTCTAATAGCTCGAGTAATAATATTCATTAACTTCTATTTACACCATTTTAATCTGAATCCACATTGTATGGTTGTTTTATTTTTTTTCAAAAGACCACTAAAGCCATAGCCAAATGCATACTTCACAGTATATGCTAATTGAGATTTGGTATAAATTATGGTTGAATTCTCAAAGGTGGCACACTACTGCACAGCTTGGTTTTAATTTGAAGAGGTGGGGTGTTAAGTGGTACAGTACGTTATTCCTATGGTGGGTGAGCAATTACAGTGCCATGTGCTTGTAACGGTGCGAGAGTGAACACAGGTCTGTCAGTACAAGTTGAGCCTATAGAAATGACAGTGTGCTGCAGCATCTGAACCTTACTTGTGCTGCTTGGAGCTGCGTATGAAGAGGTATCTGCTCTTTCCATTAGAGCTGGAGATGCTTTCCCTGGTTGCCCAGTAAGTTTGATAATCAAATACTAGCCAAGTTGCTAAGAGTGTGCTATGAGGAAAAAGTGGGTTTACATGATGAGAGAGAAAATCAAGTAGGAGAGGCTATTCAAAATGACAGTTTGAGACTTGTTTCAGTAAGTTCTCCTAAACTTCTCAAGTTGTTGGGTTCTGTGACCGATCTCGTTTCTGTTCAGTGCAAAATGCTCAAATTTGTCCTGGAATGAGTTAAAACTTTTCTGACTGCCAAGGCTTTGGGCATGGTGCCTGGCAGGAAACTCTCTCTGCTCAGGAACTGATAACAGTGCAGGATTTGCAAAAGAGAAGACAAAAGACTTAAATGTTGTGTTCTTGGCATCCTTTAAGAGAAAACATCAGGGGAAGAGCAGAAGCACTGCAGATGTGAACAGTGATAAGGTTATCCAGGTTAAACCTGCAGCTTCTTTATTAACACAGGAGTGCAGAAGCTGATATGTATATATTGTATAGCTGCATGAAAAGAGTGAGTACCATGGTACTGAGATGTGATCTTACTAATTTTCCTTTCTTAATAGGTTTGTTAGAACATAGCTCATGCTTTTGCTTGACTACTCACCACTAGCATTGTCATGACTTAGGTTATTCATAGTAATGGGAGATTCATGCAGGATAAAGTATATGAAGTTGCTTTTCATTGCCATTATCATTATTAAAAATGCTTTTCAAAGTCAGATCTTGCTATCAATGCCACAGATCAGCATACTCCTAAAAAGTGGCCAAAACGCAGTGTCCTGGAGAATGTATTCATCCCTTATGGTGCCTGATCGAAGTACTGTTCTATTAACTTGCTAACAAAAAAAAAAAAAATGTTTCATATTGTCATTAGTGAGACTCCTGCTTAATAGTGGTGTTATACTGTGTAGTTTTACTTGCCCCACCCTTTTGAATTTGTTTGTCCCCTGGCTTTAGTGAATATGGCTGCTGTGATTACAGTGACAGCCATTTCTTTTGGTAGCTACACTTGTTCTGGTTCTGACAGACTGGCATATTTCTTGCATGCAAGAAAGTGGCTTGAAGATTCCTTCAGAGCGCAGATGATATCGTTGTCTTGCCTTTATGCATCACAGGCTGTATTTTCATCAGGCATGACTGCACTGATAGGAGCAATTCTCTGATTTAGGCAGTGTCTTTTTTTTTTTTAAAAAAAAAAGGTAGTATATAGATCCTGGTTCGTTTTTTCTACTGTATGCCTGATCACCTTGCCTGTAGATTACAATGCTCCTCTTAATGTGAAAGGTTTCAGAGTTGTGCCACTTATTGTAATATTTTTTTATTCACCTGTTAGGTGTTGTGGTAAAAACTTGCTTGTTCCCATTTCATAGTGTATAATGCTATTTTTTTGTCATGTAGCCTACAGTCTCTGAGCAACTGCTGTATGGGTGGATTTGCTACCTCCTACTCCAGCTCTGATACCTTGTGGTGTGTTATATTTCTGTGTGTGAGTGCCTGCTGGTCACTTGTCTAATTAACATCTGCTCATCAAGGGGTAGTGAATACTTTGTTCTCTTTCTGATGCCTATTCAATTCTTATTTTTAGTGATTTTTTTTTTTCTTTGAGTTCAGTCCCATTGAGATTGCATCCTTCAGTATGTCATCTCCATCTGTGAAAGCAGTCTTTTCCTGTCAAATATACCCAGGTTACTCAGCCATTAATTGCCTCAGCGGATCCCTGATTTCCTTTATAGATTGTTTTTCTTCATGAAGAGGTATTTTTGCTTTGCGAAACAATAGATTTCAAACAGCTCTGCAGCTGTCTGCTTTCTCGTCCAGTGCATACTGGAAAATAAGCAGCTGTCTGGCTGCAGCCTGCTTACTTTCATCTGCACTGCTCGTGACCAACTTCTGCATTTCAAACTTGAAACGTAGTAGATTTCTTGAGTTATTACTCAAATCATCAGTGGATTTTGTCTGTTTGACCAGTTGCTTTTATTTTTTAGCACCATGTATTATCATAAATTAGACTGTTAGCAGTAACAGAAATAGACGTGAAAGAGGAGAAATCCCAGACCTTGTATTTCAAGCCTAAGACTTCTCTGAGGAGCTCTGCTAAGGAGGAGTGATCATTTATTTTTATACCTGTCTTTTAGACACAGTGCATCTTGCTGTACATAGCTATTATATGGTAGTCACAAAATACAAAGGTAAGACCCTTGCAGCATGTCTTAAGGGCAGCCTGGGTCAAACCTTATTTTTGTTTGAAATTGTAAGTAGAAGGGTTATGTGATGATGTGACTGCAAAAGTGATGTCTGTAAATGTCATAGAAGATATATGAGAAATGGATATTAGACATCACAGGGTATGATATTTTTAATTCTGGAAGACATTTGAAATTCTGGAAGACAAAGGATATAGGGAGGGTATGGTGAGTAAAAAGCCTGAAAGATATAATGAAGCTAGTATTTGGTGTTGAGATTATGCTTCTCCTTAAAAAAAAAAAAAAACCAACAAAAAAAAACCAAACACACAAAAAACACAAACAAACAAAAAAAACCAAACAAACAAAACACCACCATAAAACAAAGCTTGGAGCAAATGTTTGTGCTTCAGCGAGACACTTCCACCGTGATGCTCTGAAACAGCCATTGACAGTGGTGAGTCAGTGCTCCATGTTCTTGCACTGTAACTAGAAATGGTTTGTAGAGCTCCAGTTTTAATAAACCTGTACCCCTCTGGCATATTCTGATTTCTTCTCATCCTTTGATATCATGCCTTTATCTTAAGAGTGTCAAATTATTTATGAACAGATGTAACTCTTTTCCCTCTTAAAGACAGGATATGTAATGGCTTTCCATGCAGCTGTGTTACCGAAGGACACCCAGATGGACAAAACACTCAGCTAAAAGCACTCCGTGATTGCTAATAGGTACTTATTGTTAATTCTCCAAGTTTGCTAGCTTTCTTTGAGGGAATAGGTCCTGGATTGAAAGAGTTGGAAAACATTAATCCCATTTATTTTGGGAAATTTGATTTGGTTTCCACAATCCTAATGGGATAAAAATGAGGAAACGGTATTTAAATGGAAGGAGGATGTGACAGTTTGGCTGCACATTTAGGGTTAATATATTCTAAACATAGCAGTGGTACAATGGGAAACAGTAGCCGAGTAATAAAGAAAAGTTTGACCTAGAATCCCTTAGAAGTAGCTTTGCTTTTTAGATTCAAATATATTGGAGAAAACTAGATGCCAATGGCTTGGTGTTTAATACTCTGTGGAAATGGAGCTGCTGTTCCAATTTGCCAGAAATGCTGATCTAAGAAAAAAAATATTGGCTGCGACTTGATGTCTTGCTTATCAGAAGATAAAATAAAGGATTCAAATATGTGAATTCTTATATGTACAAGCATTTCCACTAGTTTCTGTAGGATTGCTTGTTTGACATATCTTTGAAGTTGAATAGGTTTCTCCTGTGGAATAAGGGCATGCAGAACAGCATCCGGGAAAAGCTCAGAGAATAGATAGAAAACAAATTACATACCCCGAACAGGCCTGGAAAGAGAATTGGCACAGACAGTAGTACAACCATTGCCCAGTTGCTCCATCCTATGACTTGAAGATTTGGTTTCCAATGCTGTCAGCTGTCTCTCTTTCATGAGCAGTATACTCATTTTCAAACAATGATAATACCATCTGTGAAACAAACTCAGAACTTGGAGTTCAATGGAGGAAAAACAGAAAAAAATAATCTGACCTAGAAATGAGAGAATGGAAGCTCATGTCCAAACAGCAAGTTAAGAAGGTGTTTAGGAGCTGGATGAAGAAGTAAGAATGTTCAAAAATCATGTTTCTAATACTAACAATTTTCACTAGTTTTACCAAACTGATAAACTCTGTTATTTCAGCTTGTGAATTTGGACTGTAGCACAAACCCAATGTCCATGTTATACAAGTGGAAAATAGTTAAAATTCTGTGTTTAGACCTATTAAGCATTATGTTGTATTTTTATAAGCTTCCATTCAACTTGGTTCAAACTCCTATGAAAAATGTGTCTTCTACCCTGTGGGTTTTCACAGTGGCCAGCTCACTCCGTCTTGTTCCTTTTCATTCCACCATTGGAGTATGGTGATACATATGCCCAGATATGAACTAGTTTTCACTGGGAAGTAATAAAATGAGTGTCAGACCCACGACAGTGCATTTGTTTCTTTCTCCCATTACAATGTTAGTTAATTTATAATTAAATCCCTAGATCCTTTTGTGAGTGTGAGCCACATGTATTTAAGAGAGGTTTCTTCCATACGTACAGACATCTTCCTCATTCTGACTGCAGAATCTAGACCAATAATGTTTATTGATATGTTGATGTTCATGTAGCTCAGCAGTACATTTGATTCCATATAGTGATGAACCGCTAAATTTGAGAGTTTAGGATCTAAGGCTGGAGTCCAAACTTGCCATGGTCCTATTGCATTCAGTTCTAGTGGTCTCCTGTCTTGCCTGTTTTGTATCGAATTTCACAGTTTTTGATGTTTCATTTCTTAAATCTTCCAAGTTAATTGTCAGTGCTAAGATGGTTCAGCTTTATTTCATTTCTACTATCAAGAACTGCTGGGAGAATAAAATAGGATGTAAGAATCAATCTGCCTTGAAACTTTACTAATAGGTATTCAGAACCAAATGCTCCCAAGCCTCTGTCACATCTCATTAAAGCTGTGGTTGCGCAATAAAGTTGCATTATACTCTAGTAAATAACAGGGATGTCTCTTAGCAAAATATCCTTGTAATGGCTCTTCACTGTCATTCTCGTCTCCATCATTTTAAAAGGGCCTGGCTTTTCCCCTAGAGAGCAATTGGAAGGGAAACCCAGCAATGTCATCCAATAATATATTTCAATTTTACACAAATACAACAAAGAGTTACTGATAAATTGTTTCAGGGAACAAAACACTTAGCTTCTAGTTTTTAAACTCCAGGTGACTGTCAACTAGCCTTACAAGCAGCAACGTAGTTTCCATTTTGAAAGTTGAATATGTTAAACAGCAGTAAGCTTCACAGCCAGCAAGATGATTCAGTTTCAAATAGTTTTGGGTTTGTTTGTTTGATTTTTTTTTTAATAGCACAAAATACTCTTTCTGCTGCTTAATCTTCATAGTATGTAAGTTGAATAGGGATATTTAGAAAAATGATTTATCTGTGGGATGAATTCCACTGATGCAGGAGAGTGGTAACGATAAGTGTCGTATTATGTTCTTTGAGTCAATAAGCTTTCTTTTTTGGTGAAGGCCACTGTTCAGCAAAGTGGCTGGTGAAAAGTATTCTTCTTAGTTTTAGTGATGTATTAGACTTCTACATATGCCTGAATTCTTTACTACAAGGTATTACATTTGTTTTGTACTGTGTAGTCCCAGTGACCTAAAGACTAACAGAACATCTATGTTAAGTATACGTTCAAAATGCATTAAGCATGATTTCAATGGGTTTGCCAGGCAACAATATAGTAGTAAGCAAGGTATGTGGTGATGTGGTTCAGTGAGCCCTAATTGTTTCAAACTGTTATTGATCAGACAAAATAAGACTCTCCTCTGGTTCTGTTAATAAATACTGGAGACTATGGGTTCAGTTGTCAAACAAGCTCTTGAAATTATTCTTTTTAAGTTCAGATAAAGCAAAGGGTAAGAATGGAGTTAGGCTGAAAGTAACTAAGAGAACTGAATAATTTCCAGGCATGATGGCAAAATAAAGAAGCATCTTGGGGAGCTAGAGGTGAGAGCACATGAGAATCTGACCTTTCAGAGGACTGAATCAGCGTAACTCCACTGACTTCAATGATACTGAACCAGTTTTCCATCAATTCCAGATCGAGATTTATCAGCAGTCTCTAAAACAGTTCAGTTTGCTAAACCACCTTCTTCCTTTCCCAGACTGATTATTTGTCTCTGTGTGTGTTGCTATAATCACTATAGGTCAGGTGTAACGTGACTTGCCTTTGACTCTTTAGGTTGTGTTTCAGGGATACAGTGTCATATATTTATGGTTTTGCATGTTAATGAACCTTTATTTTTATATTTTTTCTTGGATAAATGTTTCTTGAATAGCTAAAACATTGTTATATTCTTCCTTGAACAGTGTATAAGTTCTGCAATATTCTTGCGTTGGTACAGGACCAGGAATCCTCAGTTGCTTCAGCCTGAAAAGACTAGGACAGTTCGTTAGAATATTGTGAGGTGGTGAAAATATTGTCCAATATTAGCATTAAGTAGGCATTTACTGCTAGAAATAACACTGACATTTCTGTGTGGGCTTCTTTAGCTACCCGCCTCTGAAGTGCCTCATACAACTCATTAATTCAGAAGCCTTGTACATTTTGGAAAGAGAAGGGCTCCTCTAAAAAGATTTTCAGTATTACTCTGGGAAAAATACCTTCCTGATTTAGATACAATAATAAAGATGGTAGTGCTTCTAGCATGATAGAAGATGACAGTTGGAAGGCAGCATGAGAAGGAAGGCTGTGGTGCTTCCCTTGAGAACATCTCAAAGGCCTGCACCCAAATGCATGCAATGCAAGGAGTAAACAGCAGGAATTGGGAATCTGTACAGTTGCAGAGCTCCAATCTCATCAGGATTACAAAGATGTGGAGATAAACACATCTTTGTATGAAGATGTGTACACATCTGCATCTTTGCGTGGCCGAAATGCTGCCGTGGATGGGCACAGGGTCTTTGGGAAAGGCAGCTATGCCTCCTGCCAAGAGGAGGGGCAAGTGATTTAGCAGCAACAGGGGTAGAGATAGTAAGGCTGAGTTACAGCCATTTGGGCATGCTGAGAGATGGGTGATGTCCTTGCAAGGCCACTATCACCTTTGGAATGTCTGGAGATTGGAGAAGTTTCCTGATGACAAGAGAAAGGCAATCATTGGAGAGAAAATGGAGCCAGGCTCTTCCTAGAGGTGTACAGGCAACATACACAAGTCAGAAAACAGGAAATTCCAACAGAATATACTCAAAATTCTTTTCACTTCAGGGGTGGTTAACACTGGCACAGGCTGCCCAGAGAGGTGGTGGAGTCTCCATTCTCGGCGATACTCCACTGAACACAGGTCTTGGCAGTCTGTTCTAGTTGGACCCTTACTACAGAAGACCTTTGGACATATAGCCTAACCTAAATCATTCTATGCTTCTATGGTGTGTGCTGGTGCAGGCAAATAAAACTTCACCGTTTAACTTTTAAAAAACATTTTTCATTTAAATAACTGCTCTAATGGTCTTCAATGTAGTCTGTTATAATTGGACTCCGTATACAATTTTTTGAACCAGAGTGTTTAAGTTTTATTCTAAAGCTCTTGTTGAATCAAAAGAATTAACGCTTGGGGATTTAATAGTCTCCAGTTTAGCTGAACTCAGTGTATCTGCCTCTGAGCTGACAAAGTGTTCAAGTGCTAACTATTTTGGGATGGATACAGTAATAGCAGCATTGAATCTTCTTTAATATTGAGGAAGTTAAATAGATAATGCAAAATTTTAACTGGATTCTTAAAATAATCCACTGTTGATGTGCACAACAACTCTCCCCCTAATGAAGTCTGGAAGTGATTCTTGTGGAGGAAAAATGAACTAATGCCACCAAGCTTTTCTGATACAATAGTCATTTTATGAACAAGATGGCATAAACTTCATTAGAGAGAACTATGCACATAAAATTCCTCATATAGCAGTTATAAATTTCTGCATTTTTTGGCTATAAGTTACATTACCTCATAAAATGATTCTTCAAACTCTTGACATGCCAGATCCTCCAGCCGCTATTGAGTTGGGGATTAAAATAGCAAATTTTAGAGTGACTTAGTTGAATTTCCCTATTATTAAAATTAAGATTGAGGGAACAAATATAGAATCAAGGAGAACAAGCACAGCTGAACATATAGCCAGCTGTCTTCTGACCATTATTTAAAAATTACTCTACTTTGGATGGAGATTTTTATAAACTTGTTGCTGTAACATTGGGATTAGTCAACAAGTGATTCCTCAATGGTAACTGTGATATGTTAACAGTTCCTTTATTGGCTACAATAGATTTACAATGGAGTATTGTCATTGCATATATTTTTAGAGCAAAAAGAATGTATGAAGATGTGGGGTATTATTTTTACAGTTGCCATGGTGTTTGAAAAGCAATTTTATTTTTGTGATTATTTAGTTTTGTCAGTTTACTTGACAAAGTTTATTTGCTTTAGTTGTTGGGTGTGTAATTGTGGAGTGCAGATGAAGTGAATATGTTCATGATGTAATGGCCACACACTCATACCAGTGTAAGGCTTACATTGGTTTAAAATTAGAGGAAAAGCTATTTTAAGTTTTTTGGTATTAGAGCTGTTTTGTTTATTTCGGCATAGTTTGAATTGTTAGTCAATCTTTGAAGCAGCAGTTGTTGCTGATTACTGATATTAAATGCTACCTTCAGAAAATGTGTTGTTTTTTCTCCAAAGTACAAGCAAGAGGCATAAAAATAATAATTACAGAGATCAAAAAGAAAAGTGCATATTTTCCTCAAAATGTAAAGCCATAGGAAAATAATGGCATCATACTTTGAACTCAAAAATCAGCACTCAAATGGGTAGGAATCTTTCCCATTAAATCATAATCAAATTGTGCCAATCTTATCTAATTCTTGAAGTATTATTCAACAAACAACATAGCTAACAATTTCTTTTGATTTTTGTTTTGGTTTTTTTGGGGGGGGAAGATGGCAACTTCATCTCATTATCTCTGTCTTAAAATAAAATAATGCAAAGTTATATGAACTTGCTTGATTTGATTCTGCAGTAGCTACACATCCCAAACTAGCTTTCTCATTTCATGAGACTTGAGATTTCACAAGGCTGGATTTTAAATTCTGACCATCACACCTGCTTTTAAAAAATGATTTATCTTCTTCTACACTCTTAGGAATTCTGAGCTGAGGAAAGTCAAAATCCTGAGCCTTCAAGCAACCTTGTTTTCTTACATCCATTTAAATCAATATTAAGGAGTTGCCATCTCCAGAACAAGTATATTGTAGTGTTATAAACGTAATGATATGTAATTTTGTTAAGTATGTATCAAAACTGTAGAAATAAAGAGATAATTCACACAACTGTTAAGTGCCTTGTGAAATGCATAGTAGTTAAGCTGTATGGAAGACCAGATAAACGTCATCTACCACAAAAAAGGGTAAGATACTGAATCTCAGACTTGATGGGAGCAGTTCCCAGACTCTTCCATACTGTTTCCTCACTCCTTGTGATCCTTCTGAAATTCTGCTAAAAAGAAAAATATTTTGATAGTAGGCATGTAACTTGAGTGATTTAGAATACATTTCTCTACATAGGAGATGCAATTTTACCTGGTCTTCCACTACATTTTTAATAGTTTAATTTAAGGACTTTGTGTAATTGTGATGGCTGGTCTCATCAACAGTGATATGATTGAATTTGGAAGCTCCATAACATTAAATTTTTGTTTTGATTAAGTTAACAAGAAGATTCAGTAGCATTGATGCAATATATCTGAATAAATTTAAATAGGGCTTTCATCATATTTCCTTTATTGTCCATAGATGTTACAACATCATGATTTAGTATGTGAGCTTTTTGCAAAGTCCCTTTTCACCAGACATTTTGTGATTGGTTGTGACCAGGCTGAATAAGCTGATTTGCTAGAGTTAAGGTGGAAGTTAATTTCTATTACTTGCACTGGTTTTACTACCTCTATTTTTATTTCCCAGATGTTTAATTCTAGATATTGATTTATACTGAGAAGCAGATGGACAAAAACCCCATCTTTTTTTTTTTTTTTTTCTCAGAATGAGTGAATCTGAAGTTAAATACACAGAAACTAGGAGTTTCACCTGACTTAGTTTTAGGAATTTACTTACTGGATATCTTTGGTTGTCTAAATGTACTAGCTGGTGACAAGAAAGAGGCAGTTTTAGGGTATGGGTTATTTTAAATGTCTACTTTCCATTGGTTGCATGTTTATTTTCCTTTTTAAATGTTTTTAAAATAGTTGGTACTTTCTTAGAGGACACTTAAATAATACACCTTTGGATGAGCTAGACATAAAAGAAATATGCATAAGAGCTAGTTTAGAAGATGAGTGAGAATTATGATGAAAATTATAAAAATCTTTTGAGCAACGATTTGTATGCTGGCTTGAAATGCTTTGAAATAGAGTAAAATTATGAATGGCAATAAAACCCTGTCACTGCTGAATTTCTTCAGAAATTTCATTAACTAACTAGGGAAAGTTTAAATAAAAAGATAAAGCTTAAAAATTGGAAGGAAACTTTTAAAGACAGTTTGTGGGTTTATTAAAGTTCAATCATGAACCAATTAATGTAAGAAAGGTACAAGCTGTTTTTCTTTGATTTGATAAAGCATCTAGCATTATGTTCACCCTCAGGGCACAATAGCATGACAGGCTGCTTTGTTCACCATAAAGCTTGTTTTTTTTCTCCCTACTTTTATAACCTACGATTAAAATATTTGCGGTGCTAGCTTTTTTTCAACAAAATCAGTTTACAAACAGCTAGCAGTACAATTCACTGGCTGCTTCCACTGTGAAGCAGAAATACAAACAATAAATTATTTTCTTAAAATCAGTGCTTTGGAGTTAAAGTAATGATTTTTTTTTTTTTCTACCAGCAGAGTTCATGAGGGGATAGTTTAACTAGAAATAATAAGGAAATTGTTTGGGTTAGAGTTTTGGATTTAGACTTGAATTAGACTTTCAAATGTCCATCCTATCGTATATTTGTTTGGAAGAAAAAGTATTAAGTAATCTATTCTCTAACATCTATTATTTTTCTTATTAAATGCTTGCAGAACTATGTTTTTAGCGCAATATTGTTTTATTTTCCTCTGAAGATGTAATTACTTTTTGTTTAGTTATTATAGTATTAAACTTAAAAAAAAAAAAAAAGAAGTCTTCTGTAATTCTTAAGAAACTAGAGGCAGGGTGGGAGGACAAAATTTTTGATCAACTGTAATTACCAAATTATAGTCATTCCACAATGAATGTGGGTTTACTAGATTGGCAAGTTGTTTCATTTGCAGGGCATTTTAGTAACAACTCTGACAGACTTAGCAAATGAATTTATGAAAAGGCAAGTTTATGTTGGAACTTTTAAGATCAGTGGAAGCTCTTTTCCCCAGTGTCTAAAAAAAGAAAAGTTTTCTCTGCAAATGTTGCAAGAGGAGCTAGTGAAGAACACTGCACCCCTTCACTTCAGCTCCTTTTATTTCCCTGATGAAAGGACATAGTAATTGTTCACCTGAAAGATAAGACAGCTCAGATCTTGAAAATGCCAAAATGTTCTTTGTCCCAGCGTATGTCCACTGATGAGCTGCATATTTTAGGATATCTGTTTTGTGTTTGAGTAAGATCCAGAACGGACATCTTAATTTACTGTATACAGTGCTCTTCTGAGTATCTGTTTCTCACCTGCTTTCTCGCAGCAGAATTACTGTATTCTGGTACTGGAGGATACAAAATAGGTTTAGTTTCTTCCTTGGTCTTTACATAGAACCAGTGTGTATTGATGAACTGAAAAAGAAAGATATGTAAGAGAAGGACATGTATATTTATTTAATATTTGAAGATAGGAGACTAGTTACAATTCTCATCCATAAATAGATATGCAAAAGACAGTGATGATGGGTTAAGCCTGTAGGTTTGAATTTTTACTTGCTGCTTAGTGTGTTGAAATAGTATATAATCTTGCAAGATTTATCATTAAGAATTTTGAAATTTTTAATATAACAAACTATTCCTTGATTAGCAATGAGTTTTACATGTCTAGGGACTTATTAGCAAGGTGTATAAACCATCGTATTTTGTGTGACTTAGTGAATCCTTTTTTCATTCATGCTTTGACACAATCAGTAAATTAATGTACAGTTCAGAATTACACTTTGTTGTTTTAAAATATCAAAGTAACTATTTGAGACTGCGAAGGAGCCATCAGTAACCATATGTATTAGAATGATACTGCAGACAACTAATTTAGCAAGTGACAGTTTGGGTATATAGGGTCAAAGATAAATAAATGAGACTTATATGGTAGGAAAAAGTAGGTTTTAATTAAAAACTTGTATTTCTAAAAGAGATGTGGAATGCATGGAGAGCTCAAGTACCCAGAGTGTTTCGTGTCTATAGAATTCTTGGTACAGGCAGCTAACCGCAATTCACACGATGAAGATTGAAATATTATCAGTTTTCTCATAATAGTACAAAAGCATAATTATTCCTGTCAAAAATTGCATGGCAGAAAGACAGCAGAAACTGTCAAGCTGAGAGAATGGACTGCTTTCTGATTAAGGCACTTTTATTCATTATTGCTTTGTAGACCTTCAGACCTTGATAAACTGGAGGCTTCGGACATTTAAATTATAAGATTTAAATAATTTAGTTAGGCCTCTAATTTCTTTTTCTGCTCACTAGAGGTGAGCAAGTTGAAATGCTCTATTTAAGATCCATAAGGAAGGAGAAACCAGGTAAGTCAGGGTTAAAACATAATTTTTGCTCTGGAAGAATGCTATTGAAAGTATTTCCACATGTGTTTCAAAGGATGAACAGAATTCTCTAATTCTGTGCAGATCAGATTTGATACCTGATAATATACATTAATCACTAAACAAGTGCATTCCCAGTACTCAGATGATCTTTGGATAGTTGTAGGAGTAATTTGTGTGTGTTCCCAAGCTGAGTTTGACTGAAAGGACTTTTGAATTGACAGTAGTTTTGGATGAAATGCATTTAACAGATAATATAATGATCTCCAGATCAGTTACTGTAAATCTAAGGAGTTTAGATTTAAAAGAAATGCAAGCATGTTGAAGACTGAAAAGGCAAATTTATGATCCATGATGACCACTTAATTTATCTAAGAAAGTGTTAGTGATTTTTTTGATCGTGACATCTTGACTGCTTAGTATGTCAGATTCAATAAAATTATTTTCTCAAGATAATTGGATTATTTTTTCATTGGTTTCATTATATCTCTGACTTGGTTTTCCTTCAATCAGAGGGCATGGGGACAAGAGTGAGGTGTCTCCTCTTCTATTCACTTTTTCATTCTCCTTTTCCCCATATCTTCTACAAAAAATGTAAAAGGCTTTGCCAAACACATGTTGTAGTCCTCCTGAAGTATTTTCCGTTTACCTGTTTTGGGGTGGGGTTTTTTTGTGTGTTTGTTGTTTTTTTTTTTTTTTTTTCTTTTTTACAAAAACAAATGCTTTATTTCCTCAAAGACTAAACTTAGAGCAAATATTCCCCAACCACTTTAGCTGGTTTCTTGGTAATCTCTACTCCAGAACAGTAGTAAGAAATAAATACATCAAATACAGTCCTCTTCTTGCACAAAGAAAATCTCAGAGTTAAATGGGGAAAAAACTACTACCCAACAACCCACGAAGAAACCTTGTTTTAAAATAAGTCTCAAAATGTTTGAAGCTTGACTTCTGAGGCATTGGTATAGGTGAAGAATATTTTAGACCTACTACTGAATATTCAGTCGAGCATAATCCCTTGAAGACTGTGACCTTCCTAAACTCCTTGGTTAACAGAGGTACGGTTCAGTTTGAGCATCACAAACAATTGGAAGAAAGTATAATTATACACCCTTCACCTCCTTCCACAGTTTTGTCTCAAGAGTGGAACACATCCAGGCTAGTAATTTTTCCAGAGGAAAAGATGAATAATAATGGCACCAGTAAGAATGCAATGTAAAGCAGCCTTGTTTCATTATTGTTGGTTGGCTGATGGAATAGTAGCACATTTAAATTGCTCTTATTTTGGGTGCTCTCTTTTGAATGCAGTCTGCAGTTGAGGTTCTCAATTTTTGCATATGTCTATAGACATATGTATCGTGTACATATTGTCTACTATATCAGTTATCTTCTCTTAAAAGAAGAGCTATATGACTGTGATAGTGGAGTTTGACCACTGAACTTCTTGCTTTGCCTGTATGCATTTATTAAGCAATACTTTCTAAAAAGGAATGAATTAAAAATAAAAAAGGGGAAATTCTGATGGAGACTTGATGCTTAATTAGGTAAATAAAAAAAAAAACAAAACATGAGAAATGCTAGTTTATATAACTAAAATTGGCTATAATTTTTACTTCTCTCAGTTAAATATAAAATCTGTCAGGGTTCCTATTTTGTGGTGTATTTGCCTGTTGTTCTCGAATCTGTGTGTTAAGGGAGATTTATACATCAACGCTCAGAACAGATGCTCTTCGTTTTTTATATCTGCACAGCACGCAGTCAAAAAGTAACTTTTATGTAGTTCTCTGAGTTTTGTTGACAGCGAGCTCGACTGACCCCCTCAGTGTGTGTGGTGCTGTGAGCAGGAAGGTGCTGTCCTAAAAACTGAACTTGGTCAGGGTTAGGAGGGGAGTATAGGCTGATGTGTTTCCCTCAAAGGCAACAGGGGTGAGATTAGAGATTTAATCAATGTTTTAGCCTTGAGTCATTTCTCAGTCTGCACCTGGAATTTAGAACTGTGCTCTCTATGCAGTTTCAGAAGGATGGAGGAAGAAATGCCATGTGCCTCATCCAAGGGATGGACACACCACGGGTTCAGCAGTCTGCCCATCTGCACGAGCAGGCTCTGTGACTCAGAGGTTTCTCTGACAATTCAGATTCTTGGACCAATTACTTGGGAAACTGTTCAAAGAAATCATCCTTTTGTGTAATTCAGATGCTTGCTCTCATATGTCTTTTCACTAATGCTTCAGGAGAAAAATGGTGCTAATGTGTCCTAGACATGCCTATCTCTTTAAGAAAAACCACAGTAACAAAACTGAGCAGATACATCTCCTAGAATCTCACCATTTCTTAGGAGTCAAATAATAATTTATTAGGATACAAATGAACAAGTCTAGCTTTTAGTTCTTTGGCACTGGCTTAATTCACGGGTGAGTATATCAAGAAACTAGACAATTAAGAATCATAAATACAAGTATGGAAAGTCTTAAAAATTTAACAGGTTAGTTACACCTGCCATACAAACAACTGAGCATTTGGCATGAGTATTTGATAGAGGCTTGTTGTTATTATTATTAGCAGCACAAAGAATGGATAACTACTTCCTTAGGTAACAGCTGTGGTGAGGTTCTTAAGTAGGCTTTTTTGCTTAACAGTATTTTGTCTTCTGGCAGAAGATTCCCTTGTACTGGTGGTACATTTGTTTTGGTGTATATTGGTTTCATAAATTTGTCACTTATAGGGGCAGGATGTTTTCCCATGACTAGCTGGAGTAGGAAAAGGGTACTAACTATGAATGAAGCTGGAATGCAATCACTGTCAGTTGTAATCGTTGTAATTCCTTTTATTCTGTGTTTTTGAAGTATCGATTTCCTATATAATTCTCTTACCTTCAAAAATAAGTATAGAATGATTTAAAAAATCCCAGTATTTCTTGCAATTTTGCAAAAATTTTTGAGATGTTTCCATGTGCTATGAAGTAGGCTGGCACACCAACTAGGATAAGGTTTTTGTTTGCTTGTTTGAGGCATGTGCCTTAAACATGGACCCTGAGCTATGGTATGTTACTCTTTAAGTAATGTGAATTAGTCCTTCTGGAATAGGAACAATCCCCCTCTGCTTGCTGCTCCTCACTTTTTAGCCTCCAGGGTTTTGTGTGCCTGCTGGGCTGGGACTTTGTTGCCCTAGTGCTGGTGTACCTCCTTGGCTGGAACCCAGAAGGTTGCCTGGGGCCTTGCATGGGAAGAAAACAGATTTGATTATTTTATGGACTGATTTTTCTCCTGGTTCTCAAATTTTAGCACATCAGATAAAGAAAGGACTTCTTGACTGATTATGGTTGAGTGAAGGAACAGCTCCTAATAAATAATGTTCTGCACCCTTGGGATTGCTTGTTGCAAGCAGAGAGCGAAATGAAGGGAAACACTTGGATAAAACTCTGAATTGCTAGTCCTGCTGGGAACAATTAGGACAGTTGGTGGCTTGTTCTGGCTTACTCAGCTGGCTGTTTTCCCCAAAAAGCCACTTGGGAGGAAAGGGTAACAAGACTGCCTGGCACTTTAGCTACTTTCCTGACAGGACTTCGACTTTGTGGTGAAGGGAACCTGAGCAGAGAAGAGCTCTTGATAGCTCAGAGTACTATTTATTTACCTCTGGCTGATACAGAAAAACTGAAGCTCCATAACAGGGGGCCACAAACTAAGATTCTAAAAAGACTGTACCATTTTGTGAGGTTATCTCAGGGAAAAGCTGCATAGCTCAGTGGTAAACAGCCTGTATCTCGATCAGTGTGTTGGCAACATTTGTACCGCTCTAGCAAGCATACTGTAAAGTTCTTGAGTATTTTGTTCTGTGGGCTCTTTTTAGTGTGAAATGTGTGTTCCATGTAAGATAGTTTGTGCCTTGAACGTGTATTTTGTTACTAATTTTATAACAGAAAACTGCATATCATTATTCATCTATTTTATTTAATTATTGATCCTTTCAACTTTACAAGACTTAATTAGAATTTGCTGTATTGAACAAAACAAAAAAAAATTAAATTTGTTGAATTAGTAAATAACAGAGAATTAGTGGTAGTTTAGTGATTTAATTAACACAGCTTTATCCCAGTACACTAGTTAATGAAAGGCAAGCATTGGGCCATCTGGTACAGTTTCAGGAAATGTGGAAACAGAACTGCCTTACTTTGTAGCTTCCTCTTATTTGTTATTTGCATTTTGATGAGTCCACTGGTTTTCCCCTTTCTGATGATTATTTACTTTACCTGTGAAGTCCCTAAAATACTATAGGAACTTTTAGGATAAAATGTTTTTTATAATTGTAAGGTGCTTTCAGACCATATTCTGTTTCAAAAAAACCTGTTCAGTATTCTAAAGGTTGAATGGCACAATAAATATGATCTATCCAGAAGGCCTGTAGCCATCACCCCCATGCTATCTGATTGAAAGCTGCTTTCCTCAGTGGTGGTCAAGCTTAATTTGCTCAGTTCAGTTATTGTTACAGGGTGCCAAGGGACTGGGAAGAGTAGAATCTTTCTTTAAAAAAACAGTACATTTATCTTGAAATTAAAAAATTCCAGATTCCCAGTAAGTAACAATGTAAGACACTGCATAATCTCAGGAAAGTTTTTCCATGAGCTTGCATCATTCTGCATTCTGTATTCTTCTAGTTACAATGTTAATAAAGAAAAACAGCTTTCATGCAATCTTTTTTCTAAGAGATTAATACAAAAAATGAAGTTTTAAAGGTATTTTAAGATAACAGGGTATGTGTTTTAGTGTTGAAATGCATGCCTAGGGAATCGAGGTTTCTGAATTATGGATGTTTGAAATTTTCACTTATGTATTTCAGAATGTCACTAAAAATGTACTGTCTGCCAAGAATTAACCAGTGACATTTGAAGTTATCTAAGCAAAAAACCCCCAAACTACCACCCAACCAAAAGGCCGACCAAAATAACCCCAGAACAAGCAGAACAAAAGTTCCTGCATTTTAGTGAAAATAAGGAAAGCAAACATTTCCTTGAAGGATTGACTTTTCCCAGGAAGTATTTCTTAACACCTGTGACTGTGCTATCTCCTTTACCAACTGACAAAGGTAGTTCTTTGTTATCATTTTAACAGTATCAGGATGTGAAGAGAACTGAAGGATAGCAAAGGAACTGCGTGATATTGATCTTTGTGCTTCATAACAATTTGGCCATCAAAAGCTGCTCATTTGTATCAGTATACTGCTTCTATCAATATACTAATTACAGCTATTCAAATAATCATACATTTTGTGGTAGACCTGAGCAGAGGAAGAATTAGGATGGATGCAATGAAGTGATCATAACTTCAGTGATCATGTAAGATCTTATACTGTCAGAAAGACTTGATTCTAAGTAGTCAGTGATTTTAGTCCTTATATGTCAATTGCTTTGGTTTGGAAAACTGTATACAACTTAAAAATAATAGCTGATAGTAACTGCAACATTGTTGTGTCCTCTGAGGAAGACCTTTTGCTACACAGTTTACTTGGTGACATTCATAGAATCATTTAGGTTGGAAAAGATCTCTTAAGATCTTGTCCAACTGTTAACCTCACACTGCCAAGTCCACAACTAAGACAAGTCCCTAAGTGCCATGTCTACACATCTTTTAAATATCTCCAGGAATGGTGACTCAACCACTTCCCTGGGCAGCCTGTTCCAATGCTTGACAACCCTTTTGCCGAAGAAATGTTTCCTAATATCCAATCTTAACCTCCCCTCACACAACTTGAGGTCATTTCCTCTTGTCCTATTGCCTGTTGTTTGGGAGAAGATATCAACACCCACCTCGCTACAGCTTCCTTTCAGGGAGTTGTAGAGAGTGACAAGGTCTCCCCTGAGTCTCCTTTTCTCCAGACTAAACAACACCAGTTCCCTCAGCTGCTCCTCACAGAACTTGTTCTCTAGACCCTTCACCAGGTTCATTGCCCTTCTCTGGCTGTGCTCCAGCACCTCAATGTCTTTCTCATAGTGAGGGGCCCAAAACTGAGCACAGTATTCATTGTGTGGCCTCACCAGTGCCAAGTACAGGGGGATGATCACTTGCTTCCCTAGTCCAGCTGGCCAAACTTTCTGACGCAAGCCAGGATACTGCTGGCCTTCTTGGCCACCTGGGCACACTGCTGGCTTATATTCAACCAGCTTGTCAACCAACACCACCAGCACCGGGTCCTTTTCCACCAGGCAGCTTTCCAGCTGCTATTCCCCAAGCCTGTAGTGCTGCATGGGGTTGTAGTGACCCAAGTGCAGGAGATGGCACTGAGCCTTGTTGAACCTCACACAGCTGGTCTTGGCCCATGGATCCAGCCTGTCTAGACCCCTCTGTAGAGCCTTCCTACACTCAAGCAGATCAGCACTCCCACTCAACATGGCATTGTCTGTAAACTCACTGAGGGTGTGCTCAGTCCCCTTGTCCAGATCATTGATAAAGATATGAAACATTGAGGCAGAGGAGGTGATAACCGCTGTTTTGCTCAACATGAATGCTAATTAAGTTTCTGACACTAAAATATGATTACATGAAAAGCTCTTGCTTAAAAAATGAATGTTTCTTTTGGTTGGGTTTATTTCTGTTGCCTCAGAAGTATGAAGAGCATTAGAAATCAGAATAGAAGCTTAATAGTAGAAATACTTTGAAAAGCACACAGGTGCCATTTGCACGGTTGGAGGTTGGTGTGTCTCACATTTTAGCACAGTTTTGGAAAAGGTGAAGGGAAGCCAGGGAGGAACCTGAAGAATGGGGACTGGCCACTGTGAAAAGAATTGAACATCTCTTAAAGGGAGCTTATTATATCCAACCAGATTTTTTAGCTTGTGTTCAATAACATATTATTCCCTAACTTTAATTTCACTGGTGTTTTCTTCATTATAATATTTGGATTGGGAAATGGCTTTATTAAAGCCTATATATAGCTTTAAAGCTACTACTTACTTAGTGGGAGGGAAACGGAAGTTATTTGCCTTTTTGAGTCAGTGCTAGTTATATTTTCCCTTGAAAACCTTTGCCATCAACTTGGTTCTGCAATTAAACATTGCAGCAGAAAAATGTCTGCTTTCTACCCCAGAAGTCATTAAATAATTTTTTTTCTTTTTTAACAAGAAGTTGCTAATCATGTCCACATTCTTCTCGACAGGCTGTGTCTGTCTTACATGTTGCATAGCATTGTTTTAAACGTCAGGACGGACGTAATCTGCAGAAACAGCTTTTCATCCAGAAACAGTAAGGGTTGCTTGATGCCTGCTGCAGTTCAGTTTTTATTCCTCTTGATTTCATCTTTTCTTTTATAACTCTTAGTGCCATTTAGAGAAAGTAGTGCTTAGCCTAAGGCAAGCGCCTTGGCTGTGACTATATTAACCAAGTAGTGTGGCCCAGTGGGAGCAGTAGATTTGCAGTTGGTAGTGAGGATCTAGCTTAACTAAATGTTTCAGTCTTTAGCTCTTATCTGCTTCTGTAGACTGAATATCTATTGATATTTGGGGCTCATCAGATATCCTCATGAACTGAATATTTGATTGGTTTAATAGGTATCCACTCTCTATGTCCCATGGCCCATTTTCAGGGTGAACTGAAGCACAGTAAAAGGAGGCAATTGGAAGACTTGCTTCTGACCTGGACTGAAATACAAACAGGCTCAAAGTAAGAAATGTTCCATGAGTCCATCTTGTGCATCCAACCATTAATGACCATTCAGTCAGTTGTACTTGTGGAGAACTTGAAGTAAAAGCCCTTAAAATGTACATCGTGTCAGTATTGAGTCCTCAGCACTTAGTGTTTTTCTCTGCAGTTCTTCTCCTTTTGTACTGCACTCTCTGCCTGTATAGACAGAGACACTGTTACCTGAACAAGAAAATAAGATTTTGCTTGTCTCAACAGAGGTAATAAGAGTCATTCTACATAATTCTGCATAAACATGTAGTCTGATGCAGGAAAGGCTCAAGCTTCTGTTGCATTCACTGTTTGTAATTGCTTATTATAGCAGGATGTGTGGGTCTTACTGTGGTATGTTAAGGGCTGTACCTCTTCTCTCACTGAAGACAAAGTAATACTCTATGGAACTATAAAATGTGCGTAGTCTTTTACCCATGAATGGTAAGTTATTTGGGATCAATGCTTTCAGTACTTCCCAGAAGCCACATAATTTTCCTTGATAATCACTGTTTAACTGCCATGCTTCCCTACACAAATTTAATTTCAATTTTCCCCCCACAGTTGTAGTAATTTTAAATGTGACTGCAATTAGCTAAAATGCTAACTGTGAATTGAGTTTGACACTGTTCTTTCAGTACCGTTTTAATGAAGAATTAAATATTCTTCATCCTTTTTGAAGTCTGAATTTAGTGTTTTAGCTAACCATCAATCAGAGGTTCATGTCTGCTTTCCATTACCTTTCCAGTCATATTCTGTTAGGCTTCTTTCACCATTTTAGTATCCAGGAGCCTGGCAGCTAGACACTAAGTGATGCAACTCACATCTGTCATGTCTGGCTCATTCTTTCTCCTATCCCCAAGGTGATAATTGTATCATCTTTGTAGTGTTTTGTTTTGTTGGCTTTTTTATTATTATTTTAATGTATATGTTCCTATTAGAGAAAATGAAAAATGAATCCTTGGAAAGACTTTTCTTTTGTAGATGCACATTTTACCCATGCTGTGGCCAAGAAAAAAAATATGAAGTAGCAGGGAGTCTTAGTCTCCCTAGGTCCTGTATGCAGTCAGTCAATAAAGGGTGGGAGAATCTGCAGTGTAATTCAAAGCAGAAATAGCTTATTCTATGCATAAACTACACTTTAGAAGTCAGCTTAAATTGTGAGGGGAAAATAAGCGTTCTGGTGAGTTAGGTATTTTGAATTGGTTTAGGAGAAGTGTCTTACTGTATTGATATGCCTTTCTGCAGTTGCTTAGACAACTGTGTTGGCTGCATAGTCTGACAATGCGAGTACCCTCCCTTTTTCCACGGGAAGAAGGAATTATTTCTGTAATTTCATCTTCTAGTGGGGTGTTCTCATTTTCTTACCACTTATTGGTCGTTTTCTTTTGTATTCACAACATATAGACTTTGTCTCACAGGTAAAAACTCTGAGCTGATCGACTTATTTCTGATAACATTTTTTTCTCCAGTATGAACATTTGCAAATCTATATTGCTAACCATGGGAGGAAAAAAAAGTGTTCTGTTTCTGATGAATAATATTACATAAAAGAACATTATTATTCACATTAAAAACTTCAGCAGGTGCAATGCATTTCTTCCCAGTGAAGTTATTTGGTTTACAATGCTGTTGAATCAGGGGAGGAATTGGCTGAGAGGTAGAAGTAAATTCTGAAATTTCAGAATTATTTTATTACATTTAAAAATATTATACTTGTAGGTTTTTATCTTCTAGAAAGTCTCTGAAGAAAAGTGACTGAACTTGGAAAATTTACAAGGTCTGATAACTGCATATTGTTTTGATGCAAAGGGAGGTCTTACTAAGATAAATTATTTGTATAGGGATAAGGGAAACCAGACACAAGTGGCATAGAAAGTACTTTCTATGCAGATGTGAATCCACTGGGAAAGATTTTTAAAAAACAAACACCGATGAGAACTGAAGAGTTTCTGTGTGCTAAAGCTGTGGCTGCTCTACAATGGTAATGGATTATCCACACCTATGTTTTTGGATCTTCATGGGTATTTGGAGAGGAAAAGAAGTGTGTCAGAAATTGCAAGAGGGAGTAGAAGACACTTTTCTTTGTTAAGGTAGATAATTTTGTTCTCAAAATGTTGTATTTCTCTCTACTAACCTTGTATGGTTAGGATATTAGGTTTTTAACCTGGCATTCCACTGGTGTATGCAGATTTCCACTGCAGAATACACATTCAGTTTTTCTTTTCAGTTTTATGCATCCTCTGAGATCATATCTGACTACACTCAGGTAAATTAAGATAGAATCGGGAAAGTATCTTTGGCCTGTCCTTGATTATTAAGTGTTAGAAATGGAATAAAAATATATTTATGTCCTTCTTAAGAATAATGATTTATTACCAGAATGACATGGAATGGTGTATTTGCAGTTGTACAGTGTAGAGCACCACACAATTCATGGCCAACTTGAGGCTCTTGGGAACTATGGGAGTTCATATGGTGCTTAAAACATCTTGAAGCAAGCTGTTGAGCATTTTGCTGTAATTAGAAAATATGTAAAATAACTTGTAGTAGCATCCTGTTTTGGAGGACTTGATGTGGTGGTGCTTTCCGACATTATTAACACTATATTCTGTACTCTGGCTACTGCCTTAAAAATGAAAGTTTGTAGTACGCAGGAAAGCTGATTTCAGTTGGACAGCTGCATGTGTGTACGCTCGTGCGCACACACACTCTCTCATCTACACTAGAGGAGAAATCATGGGAAAGCTCCAGTTTATTTACAGCAGTTTTTCCTAAACCTAGCTGAACTGAAGACTCAATTAGAATGTCTGCAAGGAAACAAATCTGAAAGGAAATATGCAGTTCACCCAATCCCCTGACACCTTCTTTTCTAACTTTACTGTGTTTTTTAAATTTCTAAATATTTACACATGCATATACCAGAATGTACACTAAGAATTTTGTGATTATTGCAGTTAATATTTAGTCTTTTCACGCATAGTAATTTTTATCGATATGTTTGGTTTGTAGAATTATATTTTTTTTTTTAAATGAATAATAAAATCTTTTGCTTTCCCTCTATACTAATCTGAACAATTTTTCATTGATTTATGGGGTTTTTGGTGTGGGTTTTTTGTTGCTGTTGTTGTTGTTGTTTGCTTGCTTTTTTTTTTTCCTGAAGAAAACCTGAATTTGTGTAGCTGAATCTCATGGAAGTTCTCACACATCATTGAGCATAATGGACACAAATTGGTGTTGTAATTGGCGTTGGCATTTGTCTGGGAGCAATTTTAACCCAAACCTTCAATTCAGCAAACTTCCACTTGTCCTGTGGGGAATTTTGTCCCTGACAACACTATCTCTATCAAAGAATTAGCTTCATTCCTTGTTAAGGTGAAACACATTTATGTATCTCCAAGGGAACAACCCTCTTGGTCAAATACTACTGTGTGTTACAGGTTTACTTCTGTGCCTTTAGTACATTTTTTGATTAGATGTTAAGGATTAAATAGAAGCACAGACAACTCTGAAAGGGAAATTCTACACTCACTTAAGGGAAACTGTACCCGAGACCTGCCACTGTTATATGGGTGAGTTATTGGTACTGGGTACTAATAACTGGTATCTCTTCTAACTTTAAGCATACTCTTAGGAGGAATTGGTATCATCTAGGCTCTGATGTCCTGACCAGTCTCAAGACTTGTAAATATTTTTCTGCAAGAAATACTTGAAATGTATTTGAGCTAAACTGCATTTTTCTTCATCTTCCTTGTGTGCACATGACTGCATTTCCCAACAAGTCTTGCTCTAGGGAGTAATTAATTTAGTCTCTATCTCTTCATGGAGTATCTTGCCCAGACAGTTGTTCTTTCAGTGTGGGCTGCACAGTGATTTCTTTTCTTTGTTCTCTCCTCCTGTAGTGGGCACTTTAATTTCAGCAGTAAAGAATGGAGGACAATTTTCCATATGTTTCAAAGAAAAGGCAGTGACAAGTTAGCTATATTTAAGAAATATGTCAATACTTGAGGATGTTCATTTTAAATATTCAGTAAGCTGGGGGGTTGTTTGTCTTTATATTCTAATTTCTACATTGATTTACTATGATTTAGCATTCTGGTTTAGTTTGTGGTCACAACACTTACTATCATGATTTGAGCTCATGTTACTCTCGCAAAAAATGGAATGGAAGACCTGTGCTCTGTTTACCTACATCATCCTGTTTATTCCAAACTTTAAGCCTTGTAATTGTTTCCCATGACTGATTGTGCCATTTCACTGTCAACATCATACATCCTGTAAACAGTCAGAAATCTCAATAGTCAGGTAACTCTACAATTGTTGTTATACAATATGTAAACAATACCTTCCGTTTATAGATCAAGGCAGCAAATCCAAATGTAAGCTCTAGTTCTTGAAATCTTGAATATCTTTGCAAAATGAGCCTTGTACTCCCTATATAAATGGAGTACTCCAGGAAGAGAGCAAAAAATCTCCCCTGTGCCCCCAAACCCCTTATTTCTCTCACAGCTGGAAATGGATGATTGTACATTCACCTTGAAGTAAATTTCCATGGCTGTTTTCAGTACTGTCATGCATGCTTAGGAAACAACATGCCATTCCTTTCAGTTCTTGTTCAATACTTGTAAATTCTCCTTTAAATTCTTTTTCTTATGAAGTTGCTGGGTTTTTTGATTGCTTTAATGTTATAGCGCTAAAGGACTTCTGAAAGCAAAATAAAACTACTTAGACAAAACTATTTACCAAAGCATTCTGCCTGTTTACTCAGCTAGTGGTTGGTTTTGGTTGTAAAATTAGAAATAGCAGGTGAACAGGCGATGTTTCAAAAGTCCATATTCTCATAATTTGTTTGTAGACCACTTGTGAATTCTTCTATTTCTGGAGATATATATGGAAACTTTTATGTTCTCATTGTAATATATCTAGTTCTTTTGAGTCATTTGTTATTTTTAAAGTCTGATCGTGTATCTACACCCATTTGTTATAGATAGTTGTCTTTTACATATTCAATAATGTACTCAAACTTTTTAATGTGGAGTACAGAATTGTAACAAAAATTTGAAATATTTATCAGACTAATGTTTACAACATTTGTTGGAGTCCAAGATGAAAATGACAATACCTCAAAATGTCCTTGAGTGATGATTAATAGACCTATTTTGGGGAACTCGGTGCAAAATAAGAGAATATTAAAGCTAAGGGTATAGCTGCTTTCAACAACTTAAGTTTATTGGATAACTGTCAAACTCTATGACTCAGAAAAAGAAATATTTATAAGCTATATGTGGATACATAGAGTTGTACTTTAGCACTCCTTAATACGGCCAGTAGATATCTTCCCTATATATCTAGTATTGCCACTCAAGTGGAATGGTGGATATAGCTGTGCTTCTTAAAACTTGGGTAATTCATTGGTAACAGAAGCTACCCTGGAAAAGAGTTTCAATCCAAACGGAATAATGACAAAAGCTTAACCCCTATTATCAATTACTGCTATTATAATACCTGGGCAGTTGTTAATTAAAGACGCATGTAGTCCCTGCTAACAGCTCTAGATTCTGCCTTGACATCTGCTGGAGCAGAAGAAAGTAGAAACAAATGGTGTAGAACATAACCTTATTTACTATCTTTAGTCACAGATTGCCCCCAGAAGTCTTCTAAAACTTCCCCAATTCAAATGACAAAATAGATCACTAACTAAACAAGATATGAACCATGTTAACTCATTCAGACTAAGGAGTATTTGAACATTTTAGTTACTCAAAAGTTGTCGTAACCTCCCTTCCTCAACCCTAGCACTGGAAAAAAAGGTTCTGTGAATGGCATATGGATAGCGTATAACTTCATATCTGTACCCAGGAATTTATGCAGCTATACCATATTTCATGTAAATCATATGGCTCATAATCTCTCTCTTCCAGTGGTTTACGCTGCTGACCCAATCCTTGCAACACCCGTAAAACATGTGTCTCAACTGTGAGCTGAGGCCAGCTGGGAAAGACTCAGTGACTGTTCAGTTGTTTGTTTCTTATGACTTCTCACTGTTCTAGATGTTAGGACCCAAACCCATCTTCCACCCTTTTCATGCCTGTTTCTGATATTCCCAAGGGAATGATGTCCCTGCCTTCAAGCTACAGTTCTGATTACTTCTCTAAAAGCACTTGAACACGTTTAAAATGAACTTTACATCCACCCTTTGCATTTCAGTCCTGAGACTGTGTCAGAAAGCTGGTAGTTTAAAAACCTGTTTTCTAGTTTTAGATCTGGTTGCTTAAAGTAAACATGAAATATATATTCTTATATGTTCGTATATAGGAAAAAGTTAACATACAGAAACTTGGTTCCAGCTTCTCTCCAGAGTAACTTGGATCTGAAGATTTTTCAGGAACCAGAAATTAATGTTTGAAATGTGACTAAGGAAATGTATATGACTGATTTATGCTTGAAAGGGTGGCTCCTGAAATTGTCCAGGCCATCTGAAAGGACAGGAATGAATGAACTTGAGTTATGAATGAACTTTAGTTACAACACAAGGAACTTGAAAATGTAGTTTTAAAATAGTTTTCAATGGTTTTCATATCACTTCCATGCTTGATGCTTTCCATTATAAATTATTTTATGCACTTGGATTCGAAAGAGCTCTGAAATATATGTGTCCATCTATCCTTTTTTGGAAATACAAGTTCCAGATTGTTTTCCGTTCTCAGAAATGCCGATCATCCGAGGTATGCACAATGTCAAGTATTTTTGAAAGCGCAAAAAGGCTTTTTTCTTTTTCTCTTTTTTTCTGAGTGGGTTTACATGCCTGGTTTTAGGTACCTGGATGAAAATATTTACTTGATGGGGAAAGAGGCAGAAACAGAAAAACTAGATGTAAATCTCTTGCACTATGAACTGCAGAGCTATCCTCTGCATACTGGGTATGCTTTGTGCTTGGTGATGCCTCACGAGGAGTTGGGATATCAGTATGAATTCAAAAATCCTGTCAAATAGTCTGGACTAAACCATGGCATAACCTTTTCCTTCCCTGAAGGGAAACAATTTTTGTCATTTGGAGAGATATTTGTCTGAATGAAAACCTGTGTGATCTGAAGTAACATGTTTCTCGGCCAGACATGTGGATCACAGGCTTCCGTAACAGCTTTCCATTTTCTCAGGTCACTTCCTTAGTGTGTCACTCAGGAGCACACCACAAGGGCTTGTTTCTGCTCTGTCAGGTCATGCTGTACTGATGTGTTTTAGGTGCCATTGTGTTGGAGGAATCCTAAACTGAAAAAATACACAGGTTTAAATTAAGTCCATCAGTACTCTGCACTATGTTAAAGTAGACAGGTAAAGCAAATCACTTGAAAGAAAGCCTGTTAACATCAAAACATATAAAATAAAAGTTTGAGAAACTAGTTTTAGATTAAATATTACTCTTTTTTTTTTTTTTTAATGGACATCACAGGAAATAGAGGAGTAATTTCCTATTAATGAAGTAATGATTTAAAAAATACTTTCTTGGAAGAAACTATGAAATATATGTAGTATGACTAATCAAAACTATAAGAAATCTTAAAACTGAACCACATTTTTTTCACATATTTTGGAATACAGAAAAATAATAATGCTACAATTATAAATTGGTTTGGTTTTTATATCTGAAAATGAATGCTGTATCTTAGCAGCCCAGTAAAATCCTCTGCAGTCTGATTGCATCCTCTGACCCTACTTACAAAGAGGAAACTGTTGACCAGGCCACAGCTTGCTCTGGAGATCTGACATGGCTGCCCAGGCTGGCTGATGAGAAAACTTTTGGCAAGTGGAGGGAACACATGGCCTGAGGTCCAGCCTTGCATGTGGAGTATGTCTGTGGGAAGGACGTGTCGGCAGGTCTATCAGCAATGCACTTTGAGAAGGACAAAGCTGTGTAGTCCTCATCCTGATAAAATCTGCCCTTCCACTGCTAATCTTTGCACAAAGGGAGATGCATCATCACTGAAAACATGCAGCTTAACAAAAAGTACTGTGTTTTCAATAAGATACACTCTGTTCCTTATAAAAATGAAAACAGAATAGTAAGGCTTAAATGTTTTCTTATGTGTTTAACCAGCAATGGAAGTATTGACTATTTTTATTCTTTTTTTTTTTTTATGGAAATCTGTAGCAATATTTCTCAATATTCAAAACCTGAAAATATTGACGACATATTTGTGAAGTACGGTTATTACTCTGAATTAGCTTTTACTTTTTTAGTTACTTTCTTTGCACTGTTGTTTGTCACAATCTTTTGGTAGACAGAAATCCATAAGATTTTGAAGAGTTCCTCTGAGGCTTATTCACCAAAGATGAAGAGAGTTTAATTTTTTGCTTGTGTAACCATCCCGATAAAAATATAAATTTTCATTTAGAGTCATAAAATAACTTTAGACAAGGGAAGCCAAAACCTGAAGTGCTGTAACTTGAAAAGTAGAAATAATCTCATATATAGTCCCAAAAAGGTGGATTATTTGCTGCTTGATTTTTTTCTTTAGTGTTGCATGTCCCTGCATACAGACATAGCAGAATGTTTTCTCCCTCTGTTTGCTGAACTTTTCAGCTTAATGTCCTTCAATATTTCAAATTTCTGACCACTTTTACCTGAGAAATAATTAAGGCAAATATGTTTTTATTACTTTCCAACCATTTTCTTACAACTCAGTGTTTTTCTGGGGGGAAGTCTTTATGCTGGTCATTCCCAAAGTCGTAGAGTTTCAAGGAGATTAATATAATTCCCCCTTCTTGATCTGTTGCAGTCGCCTATTTCTCATGCTGTTTTGCGTTGATCAAAGACTGAGTCTTTCAAGGTCACTTCTTCATTTTGATTTCATGGATTCTCCAATGCAAACTTCTACTGGTATTCTTCATCAGGGGGATGGGGAAGGAAGTTGTTTTTTGAAAAAAAAGGCTTAGTTATAGATAACGGTAAAGAAGGTTGACTTCCTGCAAACCTGACCCTCTCCTAAAGCGCTGTATTACTTCGCTCTCCTGCTCTGACAATAGTCATGTTGCCAGGTCAAGACATATCATGGCTGCAGCAGGAACAGTAGTTTGAAGTATCGAATACTGCTGATAAGAAGTATGTTAGCAATGCACCTTCCTAAGCAGGGAAGAGACTATGTGCTCTGCTGGAATGGCTGTCTTCTGTGCATTGTCATAGGCCCAAATATACAGCAAGAACATACTTTATAGCATATATTTTTGGAGAGAGGAAGGTACAATTTTTAACCTAGGTCCAGTCATGAGGGTGTTTGGGTTGGCCAGAGAGCTGTGATGTAAATACTTCTCAGATAATGAGAAGGTGGGCTCAGTGAGGACCGGTGGGTACATCACTGGGTATGTTCCCTCCTGACACCAGTAGGCATTCAAAAGTAGCCCAGCTTAAGAAAGCAAGTCTGTTGCACGTACTGAAAGTGACTGTAATATGATGAGTTAAAATCCTAGGCTTCACAAACACGTCAGGAATTTAAATACAACTTGTGGATGCTTCTAGGAAGCAGGCTATACCTTATTTTATAAGGGAGCGCAGATTTATCCTTGTGTTTCAAGATGGCATGTTGAGCTCTTCTGAATAATGGAGAGATGTACAGGTTATATGCTAGTGTGTTGCTTTCAGTTTTGTTAACGTGAAAGTTTAAAATGAAAGCTTCTAATTTTGGTGGGGAATGAGTCACAAAAAATTGCCAGCAGCAAAGTGTCTGTTTAGATATGGCAGAAGCTGCCATTCCTGAAGCAATTCTAGCAGCAGGAATGCTGTAAAGCCTTATGCATAACTCCTGAAGTGACAAAGGTTATGTTGTTTTCACCTTGCAGTACGTTTTTGGACTATTTGTGTGTTCTGAAGTACTTATCATCCAAAATTATTTACTGTATCTATGCAATTAAGTCACTGTGACTCATGAATGATTTCTTGCTGATTTTAATAGTAGGAATTTAAAGATGTGGTTTACCTGCTGTTTTCTTCTCCATTGACAGGTCTAAATTAACCTCAAGAATCAGATTGCTGCTGGCTATAACCACAACTGTAAATTTAAAGTCCTCTTTCAGTAAATATTTTGTACTATTTGCTTAAAATCCACAGCTTCAGCAAACATTTCTGGTAGTAATTAATTTACTAGAACATGCTAAAAGCAAACACAAAAGGGATGAAAAATTCAAGTCAAAGCAAATATGTTTTAAAATTCAGATGAATATTCATAGATAATATTTTGCAGCATTGGCTCAATTCTAGTGGCAGTTCATTGGGAACATGCTGTCTTCTCCTTCCTTAGCTACTGGAAGTATCATTTGTTGTTTATAATGGTTAAGAACAAGTGCGCTTTTACCTATGTTCAAGGAGAAGCAGACTTCTGATCTAGCTTTGACTCAGCTAAAATGTTTCCTTGTTATTCAGTAATCGCATACTGCATTGAGAGAACATAAAAAAGCATCTCCTGAGAATCGCTACAAAAACAGTAAAATAATTTGCTAGTGTAAAATCATTTCTGCCAGGAGAGAGACTTGAACTAGGACAACTTTGATCTTGGAATAAATTATGTCTTAATTTGCTTATATCTCCCGCAGATGGTACAGGAGCAAAGAATACGCACCTTCATCTCTATTTTCATTACCTTTTTTAATTTTTAGAGGTATATTGAAACAGATTCTTTCCTTCCTGTTATCCCATAATATGGGTTGCATTTTAGTAAAGGGATCTTCCATCTGCCATTTGGCCTGCATACATCATAGTTTATCCATTACCAATATATTCTGCAGTTGTCCTGATTTTTAATTATTTCTAAGAATACAAGCACTTAACTGCATTTGAGTGTTACGGATATTAGGGGTTTTAAGGCAGCAAAAGAAATTGATTATGTAAATGGAAATTCTCTTCGATAAATAAAGATTTGTTTGTTAAATTATTATGGCTACTGATCCTTTGGTAGTTGATTTCCAAGAAGAGATTCTGTATAAATTCTCCTTCACTGGTTTCCATTCACTTTTTATTGTCTCTTGTGCTGAATGATTTGTTTTGATGATTATAGATACTTTGCATTGCTTAGACTACAGATTTATTTTACATGCAAATATTATCCAATTTCATGTCTTCATTAAACTTTAATAAGGCTTTGCAAACATAGTGCATGAAAGACAATATTGAATCAACAAAGCCTGTATAATGATGATTGAAATACAAGAGCCAGGAAGAGTGATGGTGAAAGTAGCTCAAGTACTAGCAATGTTGGTAAGCCTGAAGATGCATTAAGTTTATTTTTATGTTTTAATAGTTAAAATATGAAGTAAGAGTCTGGAGGAAAAAAATGAGGGAAGATGAGACTACCATTTTGCTGTCAGTGGCATACTTGAAAGCAAATGCTAATGATGTTCATTTATATGTAGTGCATGTAATTTCTTTTACTGTTTTTTAAGACAATAAAAAAAAAACATAAAAAGATACTCAGTTTGTGGTTATGGTATATGATGAAAAATGTGAGTAAAAAATGCCATGGTGTTGCAATAAGACAAAGATGATGATTAATCTTAAACAAGCCCCAAATTAGAAGGTATTGAGTAAAAGAATCTGGTCCTAAAAATCATGTGTGTGTGTGCAATGCAAGAGGCTTCTGATCTTGAGCAAATGTGTATTCCTGTGGTAAGAGTGGCTGGCATGAAGCAGTGAGGAGAATCAAAGGTGTCCCTAGAGTGTCAGTGTCGTCTTGCACTGAGGATGTTCCTGCAACGTGGGTGACTTTAAAGGAGAGGAGCTGGTAGTGGTGGTAGACTTGATCCTTATGGGCATAGTTGACATCTGAGAGAGCCACAGGCTAACTTGCCTAGCAAGTGTAAAGGTAGCAGACCCTACAGAAGTCTCTTGGAGGTATAAGGAGAGGTGACGGTTGTTTGTTGTGTTGGTAAAGATGTGGTTTTTTTCTGGGAGGGACGTTCTAGGGGAAAACCCATGGATGAACACTTTAACAAGAAACCAAGGAAATGGACATGGAGGGAGGGGAACCTAGCTTTTGCTGATGCAACTTTACAGGGTAGACATAGCTAACACCAAGTTGCATTGTGAAAAGGCCAAAGGGAGGGTGGGAAGTAAAAACAACGTAGCGGTAAGAGACACGTCTTCAGTTAACATGATTAAACAGCAGAGGAAGGGTGAAACCAGCAAGTGCTTCTGTGCCAGTGTTGGAAGACTAGAGTTAAAGAGCAGGAATGCTGGCTGTCGGATGACACCCTGCTATGAAACACGTCTCGTATGTGGTAGAAGGAGGATGATCAATGGGGTACAGAGTTGCCAGGCTACCAGCTTTGCAGGAATGAGAGAATGATATGTACAGGCCTGGAGAGTGTCACAGCACGAAAAGTGTAACACTAAAAATATTGCAGAAACAGAGAAGCACTGCAAAGGCCTTGCACAGGATTTCTGCCTGCTCAAATAATAAAAATTAACTAATAAAAATAACTAGTATTGTAGTGCAAACTCTTGTTCAGGACAACAACTTTGATCAGGGAATTAATATGAAGTGAAATAAGGAGTTGTGAATTTAGGACACTTGGTAATAGCAACAGATTTTATCAACACATGTACAGACTAGATCAGTATTTCATCAGGATGAAATATAGAGATAAAATTTGTGGACACTGTAAAGGACTGAATGGTAGTGTTAAGAGCTAAAAATAAAGCCATTCTGAATTTTGTCTTAAGTGATACACAAGGCGTACTTCAAGGTGAATTAAAAGAAGACTCCTCCATAGTATTCATGGTACAGTGAAGTTTCATGTTGTAGTGGGAGAGATTAAACTGAATAAGTCCAGTTTGCAAATACTTCATGTAAAGAAGCAGAACTACATTAAAAATAAAAAGGCAATTAATAAAATAAATATGCCAGCAGTCTGAAAAGCAAGATGCCTGCAAATAGCAGGCAGTGTTCAAAAATGTTGAAGCTCAAGCAAACCACCACATTTGGGGGGGGAAAAAAAAAAGCAAACCAAAACAAAGAAGCCATCAAAGTGATCCAGCTCCTGGGAGCATGACAGCAAGGAAACTATCACAAGGGAAGGCTTAAAAAATTCCTTTAAAAAGTACAAAGCTTTTCCAAATGAGAACTAGAAAGCCCATAAATCATGGGAGGTCAAATGTAGACAGGAAATAGAGTACTAAAAATTTGAAGAGCACCTTGCAAGGGGTGCTCAAGCTTCTAGTCAGAGGTTCTTAAATCAAAAGCAGGAAGTCAGGTAGGGCATAAGTGGAACCACTTAATGACCAAACTGTAAGGAAGGACTCAGGAATTATAAAGCCACAGTAGAGAGGTTCAGTTAATTCCTTTTATTGCTTTTTGCTCTTGAAGACCTCAGGGATGTTTCTACACCTGAGCCATTCTTTCTAGTAAATAGGGTAAGGGTCAGATGAAAAAAATGTTTGTGTAAATATACAGGAAGTGTTGGACCAGATAGATGTATTAGCTGTCAGTATGTCACCAAATCTGGTGGCATTCACCTGAGAGAAACTCAAATATGAAATTTCAGAGCAGCTGGCCAAGGCTTCTATCTCACCATTGCAAACAGCCAAAATGTTGGAGGGCTGGCAGGTTGCAAGAATAATTCCCTGTCATCTCCTTCTCACAAAAGGGACTCTGTGGGGTCCTACAAGCTGAGTCTGACTTCTGAGGCTGGTAGAAAGGTAGAATATAAAAAAAATTACATCCTTGAGAATGTGAATAAACACAGTTCATTAGGAAAGAGTCAACATGGTTTCTGTAGGGGGAAATTGTGTACCACTGAATTGCTATGCAAGCCAAGTAATACGTGAATTAAAGGGATTCCAATGAATGTAGTGTAGTTGGTTTTCCAACAGGCCTTTACGAGAGTTATTAATAAATTTCCACCAGACTTTCCCAAAGTAGCATTCCTCCTTAGAGCAGAGGATGACAGGGATAACTGGCATTTTATGTGCTTAACAACATTCATGGCTGATTCATTTTCAGTATAAAGTGGTTTGCTGCATTCAGAAACCTAAGCTGTTATTAAAAAATAAAAAATAAAAAAATAAAAATCTGGAATTCCTTATGTGAACTGCAAGTAAAGTTAGTAAAAGGAATAATACCTTAAACTGCCTCTTAGTGAAGTGTTGCCCAGTAGATGAGTGCTGCAAGGAGGAGGGGAAGAGTTTGTTTCTGCCCAGAATGCAGAGCCCCAAAGGGGCACAGAGGGAGCAGCAACAGTGCAGACCTCAATAAATAAGAAGCTGTAAGATGCTGTATACATTGTGGCAAAGAAATGTGCATTATCCTTGCCCCCTACAATTCTTCCTTTCTAAAATAAATTATTTTGGATTTCTGTTCTGTAATAAGATTATTTTTAGCGAAGGAGGTCATGTAATGACTTAAGCCAAATCCTAAACAAGTCTCCCAAGCCTGTGAATAGGCCGGGGCAGCTGGTGGGCATCTCCTCCTTGTGGGATGCTGGGTTGAATGTGCACACAGTGGGTTTGGTGTCATTTGGGGATGAACTAGCCCTTCTTTTGGAGGGTAAGTGGAGCCCTCTGCTTGCCTTAGGAGGTAGTTGTGTAGGCACTGAAATATCAAAATAGTGGCCCAAACTGTCTTGTTCTCTGGAGAGAATGGTTGCTTCTTCAAAGCTATTCTTGGACTCTGCCACATGGGCAAGATTGTACTGATCTGCACATTGTGCAATGCTGTTCATACCACCTATCATGCTGCTCTGCCTTCTGGCAGGGTATTTAGGAGGTAGTAATGGTACTCCTGTCTACTGCAGCCAGTTGTTTCTTTGTTTTATACATTCATAAGGTAAAAACTATAATGCTCTGTGACGTACTCTGAGAAAAAATAAGTAAAATTGACTTTCTGCGGGTGATTCATACTTATTTGTGCTTGTTTTGCCTAACGCAGAACAACATCAATCAGGAGATACAGTGATCAGTAGTAAGACTTAAGACTCAGTCTTGAGACAATACTATTGAATTGGTTGGAGCAGTCTGGGAGGCTTGCAGTAAAACAAGTGTCTTTGCCCCAGCCATGCTACAAGTTACTCTGCATGTTTGTAAATGTGTGCCCTCTTTCCTCTCCTTTTGGTTGGCTGTGTTTGTGGGGGGTTTTGTTTGTTTGGTTGGTTGGGTTTTTTTTAATTTTGGGGTTGAGGGAGGCAGGGAGAAGCTATGGAAAGTAAGCAAGAAAAAAAAAAGTGAAATATTAGTGTGTGAACACACTGTATTTCCAATTTTAAAAATCAAAGTTTTGTGCTAAATTCTGTAATGATATTGTCTCTGATGGACCAGAAACTAAATGTTAAGTTCCCGCTTGCATCTACTGGAAACACTACCCAAAAAAAATTGCCACAGGGATGGCTCACTGCTGAACTTTCCCACTGCCCAAGCAATTCCAGGCAATGGGATTAGTTATGAGAATTGACTGACATTGCATGTCTGTGCAAAATAAACACTCCATAGATCAGGGAGAGGTCACAGCATGAATGGTGCAAAGTTTAAAATGGTGAGAAGAAATTACTCAAGCTGTGCTATAGAATTATCTTTCTTCAGGTATCTTCTCTGTTCACCAGAAACATAAGTAGCTGCTACGCAGTATTTGCATCAGATACTTATTTTTCTCATGTTGAAATGGCATTCAGCCCACTGTGAAGGTGTTTAAAAACTTTTGCACTTGGGGTGCGTCTGACTTGGTGTGGGTGTTTGCTTTGTATAACAGGACTTCCTCAGTTCTACAAAACCTCATAAAGTTGTCATTCAATTCTCTCTTCTTGACTGAATGTGAACACGTAGGTATGCGATATCATCTGTATCACTGTATGTAAACACACAAATAGTTTAAAAATGTTTTTCACTGTAATACAGCTTTGGTAGTTTAAACCCATTTTAATTTATCTGAAATTGAATAATTCTTCTTTGACCTTATTTGCTTAAGGATCTGTTTGTCTATATAGCCCCTCACTTTCATGTGGGTACTACTTCCTTTCTTAGTTTTTTCCATTAGTGTTTCCTTTTCGCTGAGACTGGGTGTTGTCCTTTTTCTCCTGTACCAAACTACAAAGACAGACTGCCTTTGACTTATTTGCACTGTTAGTTGTTTTCATCAACTTTTATGGTAACAGAGGGAGTATTTTTGTATTTATCACTGGGCTTTTTCAGGGCAGCAACCAGTCTTGACACCATATTGTTCATAAATATAATATTCTTGAAGATGTCATTTCCCAAGGGATGTCAAAATTATTATCTGTTGTAGGTAACAATGGTGTATATAGTAGCTTAGTTTTACATGATGTAATGCATTCTGCAGAGTAAACAGAGCATCTATTACAGTGGTTGTAATCTCTTTCTTATTACTTCACATTTTTATTATGTCTTCATTACAAGACAGCAAGATATATTTCAAATTTGACCTTCATCTGCAGAGTAAAAAAATAGAGTTTTTAATAGACAAAAACAATTTTTCCCTTGCAAAAGCTGCCTCAATAATAGCTAAAAAGCCTCAGATTAATTTTTTCTGTGCGCTTGTACTGCATAGTGAAGAAACACATTGTCAATCCCTTTCTGTAGACACAAAATATTCCTATGAAATTGGCATGTTCTATATGTATCTGGAATGTACGTTGCATGTAGAAATCGGCCATCAATTTAAAGTGCCAACCTGCTTGTACAGTTGTGATTAAATACTTAAAAATTAGTGAGAATACACATGTCAAATATGATTTCAAATGAAATAATAATTTCAGAAGCTTGTCATTTTATCAGTTGTGTTACACGGGTTGTATAAATATGACAAAACTAAGCACAATAAAAAAATTCACCAAGTTGCTTTCATGTCTTCATTTGGATAGAGGAGATGTGCTAGTGAACAAAAGCTATGCAAGCATTATTACTTGAGCTGTTGGTTAGGTTTTTGCTTGTTTTATGTATTTGCTAGTAATTTACTTTTGAAAATGCGTCAACCTTTTTCTATTTTAGCTGTATCCCTGTCCAAGTTTTACATGTTGTAGAGATATATCTTGTGAACTGTCTCTGACCTCTCATCTTTAGAAGTTTGATTTATCAGGAAAAGTGGCAGTATCTTCAGAAGTAGTCTCAAAAGGATCTGCATGTCAGGGGAATTTTGCTGACTTTAAAAATCTGTGTTGTACCTTGGGAGGGTTCTTAGCTATCAAAACCTTAGAATATATGAAATCTGAAATCAGATAGCCCAGAAGAAACAGATGAAAGATTCACATGGATTTTTAAGACATACCTGATAATTCTCAGTACTGTTGTCATTAAAAATGAGACTAAGTAGACAAAAAGGGAAAAAATTAAAGAAGGTGAAAAGACCTGGAGTCCAAGATGCTGGATTCAGTGCTGCTTATTCTTGGAAGCCGAAAGGTTATTTGGGGATTGTGCAAGAATGTGTAACGAAAGTAATAGGGAAATCTGATACTAAGGAATATGACAAAAAAGGTTAGAATAAATGTAGGAGATTGTATTGTATTGCATTTATTGCTACAGTTCTCAGTGTTTTTATCACATGGATCATGGCAAAAATGAAGTGCCTCACACAAGACAGACTTTATCCTCGTTCATCCTTGATATCTCCCTTGAATATATACTTCAGTTTATAAAAGAAAATACTAAATTTTTAGAAAAAGCATGTTTTTTCTTTGGGGAAATCTGAATGAGAACTTCATGACTACTGGCCTGGAAAATGCTTGTTAATGATTATCCTACAAGGGAGGCTTCCCTGGAAAAGCCAGTCTTTCATACTTGCTCAGTTGATTTTGCATGTATATTTTCTTTTTTCTTCTTTTTTTTTTTTATTTTTCCTTTCACATTATTATCTCTCCTGTCTTTTAGATTCAGGAAGGAATTCATAATGTCATTTATTTGATATCAGCCATTATGCATTACAATGTTTTTAAGTAACAGCAAATTCAATCCATTATCTTCTTAAATAATTGTATTAATGTAAGATACTATTCAAATAATCCTGAAGACTTCAGAAAGTTTTAAATGCAGTTAATCTATATATTTATATATATAAATTAATAAACTAGTGAAACTGGTAACTGTGGTGCAAGATCCCATGTCTATATTTGAGAGACTGAGGTTGTTTTCTGGCTCTTGCATTAGCTGTATGACTATACCATTTTTCTCTTTGTTATAAATAAGGAAATTAACACCTTCGTAAATCGTTTTGAGATACTCTGGTGTTTTCACGCAGTATAAATTGCACAACTGAAGAGACTCTGAGCTTTAGTATTTGCTATTTTAAAACCATAAACTCAATTGGGGTGCTATGCAATACTCCTGGCTTCTTGTAAAATGTAAGACTGTTAGTGGAATAAGTTTGTATTTGAGCTGTAAATGTAACCACGTGTTCACGTCTACTTTGAGCTGTAAAACTGTGCTATTTGTTGTGACATTAATCTCAGAGTGTAGCCCCCATTTTCACTATCTGAGAATCCTTATGTGCTGATTATCTCTCCATGACTTGCTGGCTTGATGAACTGTTTATCTTGTTCCTGGTTGAGAAAAAGGACGGAGCTTTACGTAATGGCAAAAATACATCTGCCTTAGTAAAAATAAAAAATTGTTCAAAGGGGGGAATATCTCTGAGAAGAGATGAAGATGACTCACATCAGGCTTGACTAAACTGAGATAGGCGTGATCATGCCCATAGGTTATCTACACTCTTAAGGATAAAATTCTGTAATAGACTTTATAAACCACATCTCAAAGAGTTAAATGTGAGGTTCAATGTCCAAAAGAGGGTGGGCAAAAAATGTATCTAAACAACAGGGAAGGATCCAGAGAGCATCTGGGCTGTGAAGCTCCATATCCAAAAGTACAGAGTCTGTATATGCAGTCTCACCATGAGAAATTGTCTTTGAAATCAGTGCCAGTTTAGCAGCTCTTACAGAGCTGATGGGCTAAGAACAGGTGGATCTGGTGTTTGGATCAATTCAGAGCAGACTGTTGTCCTTCCAGAAGACTGGGTTGTATCAGCCAGCAGAGGTTTTTGGTTTCTAGAATTCTGTTGTAATGAAATAATGGTGGTAAGTCCTTACAGTCATATTATCTCAGATCTAGTTTTCCTTCTGTGTAAAATATCTAAATTTATCTCTGTCTGAAATATATTAGCACAGTGGCTTATACATGTAAGTTTTCTAGTTTCACTGTCTTGTGAAACCTGCCAGAAGTCAGAAACATTTCAGAGAGGACATATGTTGAGACATTCCTTATAATATCAGCTCTCTGCACGTGGAAGAGAAAATAGATTACCAAACTGTCAGGACTACTTTAAGATTATTCTGATGAGTGAGGAGATAGAAATATTTAGGGGAAAGGATGGCTTTTCCTTTGTCTTTTACATAAGCAAGAAGTTGGAAAAAATACTAAAGGTATATGCTGAGATTCAAGTTATTAATAAATTGGAAATTCCTATTCAAATCTTCAGAATGCTTTTTTTTTTTTTTTTGGTGTCAGGTTTATCAGCATGTCTGTTGAAGATTGGGTTGAGGTTTTTTGAAACTCAGATTAGTTTACAAGGACAAAAAGATTTGGATAAGAAGTGGCACTATGTAGTGCTTATTCTTTTAATCTGCATTGTTTCTAAAAATGCCTGGCTACAGCAGGGTGGCAGGCAAAATGCTTTGGATTCATTTCCACCCCACCCCTCCGGCCCTATGTGTGACCTGAAGCGGTCACCAAATCTGCCTTCAGATTCATCCATTTCTGGAGAAGGTCTTCCTGAGCTACAGACAGTCTGTGTTAAGAGTTGTGAACGCAGGTAGTAACAGAGCAAATATGCAGGTCACCGACCACAGAGATGCTATAAAGCAAATTCCAAGCTCCCTTGAGTGTTCTAAACTGCTAAAAATACCTTGCTTGGTGCCAGATTGAAGTATAAATATTGCCTAGAAAAGAATAAATTAACCCAATTGTTTATAGAAGTGAATTCCATCTAATCCTGTACCTAACATTTAATTTAGTCATTGCACGTGATGAATAAAAATGAGAATAAAAGTACAAAATACTTATTCTTTCAAGACCAAATTTTGAACAGATGCATCTGTATATTGAGACATTTGAATAGGTCTTAGCAGAAATTGTGCGAAATTCTTTCCCATTGAAGGCAATAGGAGAGTTGCCGTGGACTGCAGACTTAAGCTTGACTCTGAATGCAGCAACCTGACTCAGTAAGGCATTGAAATACATACAATCATAGAGAAAGTGATCTGATGAATCATGGCCCTATCTGAAAATTTGCCTAATGAAATTGTGTGAAATTAACTTTATTCACAAAGCACACCTGTTCTGCTGGGAAGATGGCTATAAATATCTTTCTGCCACCTGCCCTACCTATGAGAGCTCCTATAAATCATATCATTCCCTCTGACAACTGATACAGCCTTGAGGGCACCTTTTTCTTTCTTTGTGTGCTTTCTGAAAAGGTGTATTTGCATAAACAAAAAAATTGTATGCCAATAAATTTTCCACCAGATTTCTTTCTCCTCACTAAAAAATTGAATGAATTTTAGTTTATTCATACTTTTTCTTTCCCTGTTAGTTGCATGTACGTCCAGCTTCTGAGGTGGGCTGTGATCACTCATGAATGCTGCCCATCCAAAGATGCCATCACTTATGCAGACAGTGCCTTAAAGGAGTTGTTCTGGTTTGGCTGTGCTGAGTCCAGATGGGAAGAAATTAACTGACTGGAAAACCAAGAGTTATTAGAGCTCTGCTTATCTGTCAGTCTGATTTTTCCCTAATTCTCTTTTCTATTTGTGAGAAATTGCCCTTTATTCTGTTGGAGGTGGAATCAAAACCAACCCCCTAAGAAAATATTGCTATAGGTCTAGAGCTTGCAATCCACTGCTTAGCCCTGTGCTCACACCTCTGATGTGAGATTTACCCGTCAGGTAAGCCAGTACCCCAGGAGTCAGTGAATGGGCAGAACTGCAATTCCTGCTCTACAAGCAGAACATGAGTCAACAGTGTCATGCCGCTGAGAGAAGGGTAAATACCTTATTAGGCTGTATAAACAGTATAGACTGCTGAAATGCATGAAGTGATCCTGTGTAAAAATACAATGATTTTCTTTCAAGAAGGATATAGATTTATTGGTTGGTATTCAGAGAAGAGCAACCCAGAATGGAGATTGAAAGAACTGCAGTTGTATAACCTTTAGAAGAGAAAATCATGGGGAGACAGCGTTAACAGTTTTCAAGTGGGTGAGAGGCTATCGCAAGTAGGAAGAAAATAATTTTGGTTTGTGTTTAAGTCTCATAAGACAAGTTAAACTGTGAACAGAAAAAACCTGTATCATTAAGGAAAAATCACAACACCAAACCCAACCTTCTGGTGATAACCATGGTGTAGTGCTGCAGGACACAACCTGGGAGGGTTGCAGAGATTAAGAACAGGCTGAACAACTACCAGCTAGGAATGATAAGGGAGAAGCAGATGTCTCCCCTTGCTTTTGATCTCAATGTCTAGAGCACTTTTAGAATAATTGCAATCAGTGCTTTATATGCATAATCTGTATAAATAATATCTTGTTGGTTCTGTAAAAGTCGAGCTACATTGATGCACATGTGAAAAATACAAATTTGAATAACATAGTAAAAGTTTTCCTTGCAATACATCTATTACTCTGTTTTCACTGAGCAATAATATGGTTAATCTTTATTCTGCCTGTATTTAAAATATGCATTTCTACCAGCACTTAAAAACAAATGAATAAGTTTTAAAAACTTACTTCACCCACAGTAAATATGCAGTGACTTTATACTGATCTCATATTATAGAGCAGTGGACAATATTTCTATTGTTTTGGGTTTGTGTTTGTTTGGGGTTTTTTTACATTTGCCATGGTGTGGTTTTATATATTTACTGATATATTGACTGTATTGACAGAGATCCAGTTGTATAAAATGGTTGCTTAGGGGACAGTACACAGCAACAGTCTATGTCTGTGTGAAAGGAAATTTCCTGACATCTTTAGTGTTAAGTCATTAGTTAAGCTTAGTTTTATTTAACAGCTCTTCATGTGGAAGGAGTAAATGAGGCATTTAAATCAACAGTAATAGTGATTGCTCTGTGCTGCTGTTCTCACTACGGACCTAGGAAGTTCAGGTTGGACTTCAAACCATGTATTAATCCTTCATAGACTGAGATCAAAACTTCCTTTGAAAACTTGAAAGTGAAGAACCCACAAATTTCAGAATGACTAAACTCTTGCTCAGGGGAGGAATTTTTTTAATGAGGTAGAAAAACACTATGTACTGTCTGCTAGATAGTGTGGCCATTAATTCATTTTCTAGTGCTGATCTATGTAGAAGATTTTTATAGGCTTAACTGTTCCTTACCCGGGTTGACCAGTGTTCAGCAGGGAGTTTCGTCTGGAGGACACTGTTACTTTCCAGGGTGTGTGGGATTAACTGCAGCCAGCCATGTGGGTCTGGCATCACCAGACATGAATATTTTGTACTAAGGCTGAAGAAGGCAGAGTGCTATGAGTGGAGGATTTGTTCCGTACTGGAAGTCCAGACTGCATGCTGTGAATAGAAGATGCAATTCAATATTGGGTGTAACGTTATTAGAGGAAAAAGAAAGACCCTTCTCCCTCCCACCCCTTCCTTTATTTCTGGGACACGTAAGGTAGCACTGTAAAGCACATTAATACCTGTCCTGTTATCAGCAAAGCTTTGGGCAGTGGTGCTTTTCAGCACCAATGTTCACTTGAAAAATCCACAATATCTATAGTTTCTCAGTTTTACAACTATTTCTTTTGTAGCAACCCTTCTAGACTGATACATTGACTTCTAGGCTGTCACTACTGTTTGTTTTCTGGAGCTAAACCTGCTAATGTTTACAATGTGCTTAGCTGAACTTGGAACTTGTGTTCTTTCTTGGTTACACATCAAGAGAATCTTTTAAAAGGCTGTCTCATACAGTGACATGAAGGCACTACTGCAATATCTACCCTGGAGGAGAATTGACATGACATTTGAGCAAGCTAGAGGAGCTGACAACTCATCCAGTTTGACCACTAAGTCTGAGGGTGCTGATAAGAAACTTGAACTTGCCCAGTTGTGGTGTTGCTGTTACATCTTCCAAAGTTTAAAAACGTGATCAGCAAATATCTCAAGATAAAGAATATAATCTAGAAAAGCACTGAAAATATAGACAGAAATGTAAAAGGAGAATCTCCGAAGGAACAGACTGATGGTACATTTTTAGTGTTTCTCTAGAGAGAGAAAAGACAAAAGTAATGGCTCAGAGACATTAGTGTGCCTGTTTTATATCATACAACCAGAAAATGGTCTTCTGAAATTATAGAGGCAATATATGTGCTATGAAGTGTTTACTGTGACTGTGTGCTACATTCATGCTTGGTCATGGTTTCCATGGGACTGGAGATGGGAATATGCCCCTGTGTTCCATCAATCAAGTAGTATAGCAGCCGCAGGATCAGGGCAGCAGATGAGTCCTTCAGTCTTTAGTTCTGAGCTGGGTTTGAAGATCTAGCCCTGTATATTGGTATTACAATACATATTTTGGTAACTAAAAATACTGTAGCTAGGAAATAGAGATGTAAAGTTTTTCTAGATTCTGGTGAGGCTAAAATGTTTGAAAATCAAATGTGTTACCTGCTTACAAACATATAATCCACTAGCCTGTAGAAACTTCAAAACATAGTGTTGATCAGCAGAACCCCCCTGAAATACATTTGTATGCTCCATCTCAACTTGGATGACACTATGAATAGAGCTGGCAGTAGAAAGAATCTCTCCTTCATGTCCTGTCTTACCTCTGAGACATGAAATTACCTTGTTGGTGGACTGCTTAAGAAAAATACCACTGGCTATTCCATCCGCATGTGATGCAAGCAAGAGGTGCCTCTAGAACCATGAGACCTGTATCTCTCCATCAGGGCTTTCAGCTTGCATCCATGCACCCACAATGTTTTCAAATTATTTCTTTTCCTTTATTTTCCCTGAGATGCCTCAGTTCACACCATTATAGATCTCAATTTGTTTCTACATAAACTATCATTATTCTTTTTTAGCACTTATGGCATTCACCCACTATAGTTGTCATTGTTACAAATTGTTTGTCACTGTTACCTCCCTCTGTGGCTGGGCAGGGCACTGATTGCAAATGCTGGCTACTTCCAGTTACCCTAAGCAACAAAGGAACCAGCGAGAGGGAAGTCATAAAGAGGTCATACCCTATGCCCTGAGGAAGACAGCTGGAACTACATGTGGTGGTCTCTTGTTTGAATGAGTAAATTGTACAGCAATCACACTTCAAAGGAGCTGCATGAAATTGCTGGATTCCCCCTAATTAGAATTTTCTGTGCTGTTGATATGATTCATTTGTGTATTTCTTAAGAATAATTTTTTTTTCCTTAATTCTCTCTCTAGTCTGATCTTTCTATTGTTTGTTTTTCTTCAGCTCATGCCTAACCAGATTGGAAATGCACACGGCAGTGTTCAGTTATCATAACTTGCATTGGCTTGAGAGGATATATATATACCTCCATTGCAACTTTCTAAACAGGCCGTTTCTTGCTTTAATTCTTCTGTCAACTATGATATACAAAAGGTTATGAGGAGGGCTTACAGCAAAATAGAAATGGTTGGAGAAATGAGAAAGTATTTAAATGTATTTTAAATCTTTTTCAATTGTCTCAACAGAATCTGGATTCAAATTCTATGGAAGCTGAAGAAAAGCTTTATTTTGACCTCAGTGGACTTTGGGTTGGGTCTAGACAAAAACAATGCCACCCTACTCTAAGGAGCTTCCTCTGCCTTCTACCATACCATATCTCTCTTTAGTGGTTTGCTTAGCTAAGTATGTTTGAAGAAACCTTAAAAATTTGCAATGTTTAGGCAACTCATTTTAGGTCTCACAATTCTTAATGCTCTTCAGAAAGTTTTGTGTCCTAGAGTCAGGTTATAATGTAAGAACTTTAGCTGTCGTTTAAAAAAATAATATATTGCTTGGTGTTGAGATTACTCAAAGGAGCTAATGTATATGAATAGTAAAAGATTAAAAAAAGAAACAACCATCAAACAAGTAAAATAAATAATGATCCTTAAGTCAATCTTGTATCCTTTGGGGGAGCAGACTCAGGATAGTGAATGTTTACACTTAATTCTGGAAAAAGATGGAAATTGCCTGGCTGTGTATATACTTCCGTCTACCTTCTCTATGCCGTTACGTTTCATGGTGGTAGTGACAGCCATCCTTTTTCAACTGCAACCATTTCTGCTTTTCTGCAGTGATAAATGCATTTGTGTAAAATACTTTAGTCTGGGTGAAGTAATCTCTTCACTTAGTACTAAAATATGCCTAAAAACTTTGAAAAGGGGAAATAAGAAATTGCATACATTTTATATGCATCATGCAAACTCCAGATTTCTCAATCTTTGAATATGTCTCCTTTATTTTTTCTGCCATCTCTTTGTCACAGAACTTGCCTGACTTTCTCTGGACAAAATTGGGATTTTATACTGATCAAAAGGTTGTCATAGCATTTTCCAAGTTCCTACAAGTAAATCCTTTTCAGCTTCAACAAAATGTTAGTAGATCTTTGAAAGTTTGTCTAAAGCATCCGTTCGTAAGCAAAGATCAACTTTAAGCAAAGGTGATCTTACATACCTCTGAGATTCAATTTGAATTTCATACAGATACATATTACTTAATTGTATTTATTTACTTAGATTATAAATAATTAAAGAACGCCTGTCCAAGTCGTTGGTGCCCCAACACATCAATACCATCCCAGCAGTGTTGAATTAATTATTTTAACAGGAACTCAGCCAGACAACCTCCAGTGGAGATTTTTCAATTTCATCATTACTGTGAGAAACAAATCCACAGCTTTTCCAGAAATCTTATCAAACAGTACCTTCTGTGTATCTTTTCTCATTTTCTTTTTCTCTTTTTTTTTTCTGCAGCTGAGAAGGCATACATTTCAGCCCTTGTTTGCTATGTTTTGTTTTGCTTTAAGCTGGCTCGGACTTTAGGTATCGTTTTTCACTGAAAACTTCCAATTCTCTGAAACCACACCTAATTGAAGATCAATTTCAATGTTTTCCTTAGTTTATAAATTCTTTAGTAGTCCATGTTGCATTTGATGCTTTTAAGTGAAAATCCTTTTTTATTGTCTGGAAAAAAATTATATAAAAAACTTTTAAAAATATCATTTTGGAATGCTAGCCAATCAGGGGAAAAAGTTAAACTAAATTAAATATTTAAATTATTAGATGGCAGTTATTTGATAGACTCTTTTTACTTGAAGAACAGTTCTGAGGTCACCTCTTTCTGCTCCAAAACAGGACAAAGCCCTGGAAAAGAAGTGTAGTTGTCTTCTTATTTTGATACATTGTTATTTGATTCATTACAAAAAAAAAAAAAAAAAAAACAAAAACCAAACCCAAAAACCAAAAAACAAACAAACATTCAGGAACGGTATCGGAGGTCCATGTATGCATATATCCTTACTGATTAATGGTAATGTGCTGAAAGGTATCTCTGAGAATATACAACATCATCCAGAAGGTTTATGGGAGTAATTATATGTGTTGTTCCATTCACCAGCTTGTGTTCTGTGCTGTGTTTTATGCAGGACTTGCCAGAAAATGAAGGAGGGTTTTTTTAGGTTGTGCGGTTTTGTTTTTGTTTTTTAGTATTTCAGGACAGATTTGTAATAGTCAGGAGTCTTGCTTTGTAATGAATACTATACAAGTGATAATACCTATTCTGCAGTTCAGTTCCTCTTAACTATTTCAAACAGAAACAAAAAAAAAAAAAAACAAAACCAAATCGGAAAGGGCTTTTGCATGGCTGGGAATGTGAATGGGAAGGAAAAAATCAACCTTAGAACCTTTGCCAGTCTTTTGTCAGGTGCGGTAACGTACCTGTACATGTAATTTAATATCTGTTCATGATAGTTGTGGGATGTGATTGACGTATTAGATTTATTTTTTTAAAAAAAAGAGTTTATACCATTTTGTCAGTTTTTCACAGAGCCCTTCAAGGGTCAAAGCAGAAAGGTAATAGTGTGACAACTAGTGTGTTCCTGGTACTTGTCTTTGCCCGTCTGCAGCTGCATTTGTATGTGTTTGAACTAATAGACAAGAGCACTGCTGGGTGTCCCATTCTCATTTTTAGTGATATACTGTTCCATGAATCTCTTTCTAAAATACAGCTCCAGTACCATTGTTCCTGTTCATCTAGAAACAGAGCTTTGCAGGTTATAAGCATGTTATTCTCTTTCAGTCCAAGTCAGGAAGAGCTTCCAGTGTTCTGTGCTGACATGCAAATACATCAAACTCTGTTTTGTTTTTCTCTGTTCTGTTTAAGCATCATAATATTATTTCTCTCAGGAATTAGCTGACATTTAAAGATTTCACGAAGGTATCTTATATTGTGTAAAATATAATTCATATAGACTTTCAAAAATATGCCTTTCTGAAAGCATATTTAATTCTCATACTTTATTTTTAATTTCCTTCTTTAGGCTAAATTCTAATGCATGTATACCCAACAGACTAATGTACCTGAAGATTTTTTTTTTTATTCATATGCATTCACAAATCAAAGTAATAGCACTCATTCCCAAGAATTATTAATCTTGTTCCTCCCCTTCTTTTTCTTTTTTTTTGTTGTAACATGCAAGCAATATTTCTTTAGAAGGGAGCTAAATAAAAAGTAGAATAGTAAATGTATGAAGATTAAATACCAAGAATTCAATAATAGTAATCATATAATAAATGGTATCCTCATAATATCTGCTGTTGGTTTTGAACATAATGAATCATACAGCAATCATGCAGTTGAAGAACGCATAATTCTTATGGAAGCCTTTCATTATGGATGGGCTTTCTGTACTTCAAACTGAACCATTCTATGACTGTAGAGGGAAAAATAAGCTGAAGCTTTCATGAATCTAAAAGTTCAGGATGAGAATAAAAATTAGCATGGTGTTTCAAAGTGAGAATGCAAACTTTATATTATTCTCTTTTACAGGACTACTGAACCCCTCCCCCCTGCCAAAGTGCACGAAGAATTTCTGAAACTTTGACAATTACAGGCTCTATATAATCATTAATGTCATATGAATAAATAAAGCCTAATTAATTCAACACTAATGAGATGAAGTAGCTTCAGACAGTTTTCATCACTGAAGACTGTATTCCCTCACAGTTCTGTTAGAATAATTGTTAATTGTTGTCATGTTATCACAAATTAATTTTTAACCCTGTAGAGGTCAATAAATAGCATAGTGTAGCAAAATTTTGTGGAATTATCAAAAAATAGTCTGTAATTTATAATATAAACTTGATATGTTTGTGCTGGCAATTATTATTTTAGCATATTTTTAATATACTTTTAGTGTCAATTAGGAACAGAATTTGTATGTCTATTTGATACACTTGGAATTAGCCAAAATAACAGGATGGGAAAGGGATTATGAAGATCTCTGTTACAAAGGGAAGTGCATATTTATGGAAGGAAGACTAAATTGATCTATGCTCACATCCAGGACGATGTTTAAATAATCCTGAAGACTTAAATCACTTCAAAGCATTTTTATCTTTTATTAAGTTATTTTTCAAGAACCTTCTGAGTTTCCTTTGGTCTCCCATTCACTTCTACCCAGAATGAGCATAACAACTTTTCTGTTGAGTTATTGAATATTTTCCCGTATTCTCTGCCTTTCCTGATGGCTCATTTCTGCCATTTTTATGTAAAGAAATAAGATGGAGATCAGATTATCAAGTTAATGGAGGGAGTCTACCCCCAGTCTAAACTCAAAGCAGAGAAGAGACAAAATTTGGGGGAAATGTTCAAGCTAAGGTTTGTGTAGATGCATATGTACAGATACATTTGGAGGTTTGCAGGCACTTACAATAGCATCTATGGTTTGGCAAGGGCCAATGTGAAGAAAAGGTATCTATTAGTCTCACTCTATTTGGGTGAGCATCTCATTGGTTTTGTGTATGTTTTAGTACACATTGAAAGCAGAGACAAGACAGTAGTCCTAGCACCAGAGCAAAAATATCTCTCTCAATTCTCTTCTCAAGTGCTAATCAGGCATGATTCAACCTACATAGTGCAGGTTTTAGTATGAGTATGCTACCACATTCAAAGTCTTCTAGGGAGCAATCCAGGTTCTGGCGTATCTGTTGTAGGAATTGGATTAAACTGAAAGCAAGGTAAATATTTTGCTTCAAGTCCTCTGTTTTATAGAACTAAGTTGAAATTCTGGCAACTGAAGATGGAGTTTCAAGTCTTTGAGCATTTTCAGGTGCATTTAAATACATAAAAACTAGACTTATTTAATTGGAAATATCAAATTCTCATCTTTGTGTATGTTTTTTTTTTAAAAAAAAAACAACACTATTAGACTTATAGTGAAAACACTGCACTCATTATATTTTTCTACAGCCTGTGCACATTACAGTGACAGAATTCATGTTCTCAGTCAGTACTCTAAACTGTTGGCTAATCTTCCCTGTTTTAATATCAGCAGTTATATTTATGCAAATTAGTATGTTGTAAAAGTTGCATCAATCATTTATGGTTCAAAGCTGAATTTGCTCAGAATAAGTACTTGTGAATTGAACACTCCCCCAAAAAGGAAAAGCAGCAGTTAAACCCAGACTAAACCTACTTATAATAAACTATGAAGTAAAATTTATTGATATACCTAAATACTGGTATATTCTCTAGATAAATTAATAAAAACATGTCTGTGATAACTAGACTCAACTGTGAGAAGGTACAAGAAAGAAAGAATAGAATTCCAAAAGTTCATTTCGGAGAAGATATTAATAAAAACCGGATGACATGCAGCAAAGGAAATTAGCTTCTAGTGTATATGGACATGAATAATGCTAGAGGATGTATCATATAACTTAATCAGATGGGCTGTAACAGGAAGATGCAACTGTGGTTTCCTTAATGACCAATGGGTGATGCAATCAAATGCTAAATGCACATTGTCAGGTTCAGACAAGTTTCTATCAAAGCAAAGATGGAGTATCACTTCCCCAGGTGTTTAGACTGATAACACTTTCTCTCTTGAGTGACTGGAAGGAGTTAGGAGCAGACAGGTTTCTGTAATATTGTTGTGACGTGAAATAATCTTCCTTTGTCATTCTCTAACATAAATATCACATTCCCTGAAGGTATATATACTTCTGCTGCATTTGGTGGGGTACAAAGTTGTTAACTCGCTAGCTCGGGCATGAGGCACACACACAGTTAAGGCTACTGTAGCTGGGACACAGCAAAGCTGCAAGAAGCTTTCGGGTGACTCTGGCTTATGCCAGTAGCTGCAGACTCTGCCCCTGAGACCCCATCCATGCTGGTCCATGGATTAACTAATTTAAGGCAGTATGAGTGCGACTGAATGTGCACTCAGAAGTCGTGAGTGAAGGATAGTTCTCATTCAGTAAAGTAGATTAAATAATACTGCTAGTGGTGTTGGGCTTTGTAATTTCTCTCTCACTGTTCTGCACATTGCCAGAGAGTGTTTTCATTTGAGCAAACCCAAATGTTAAGGCTAATAGAGCAGTGACCTTCGTAGTGGCAGGTTCAGATCCCAATTGAGTAACTTCTGCTAGCCTCAGGCCCAGGAGGACTGGTTATGTGGTGCTGAATGCACCTGCTCAGGTTGACTCTGAAGGCAGGAGAGTCTCTTCCGTGCTCAGGAGGAGGGGTTTAGTCCTTGCTGGCTTCATTGCACAGTGTAGGTACAAGAACTTTGTTCACCAAATCAGTGTTATTTAGCAGCAGTTTTATAACAGGGTACTGCTGTGAATATAAAAGCCAAACAGAGTCAAAATAAGACTAAATTCATTGATAATCCCGGGGTTTGAATTTTAATGCATATTACTAGTTAAGTGTTAGATTGTGTTTTTATGACCGAGCAGATTAGAAAATAATTTGCATGTGAACATCTCCAAGTCACTGCAGTTTCCCTGGTAACAAATGGGGAACCAAGTTCCAAAATCTGCTTGTTGCCATTAAAATGTGTGTGGGGAGAGGGTGTTCTTTTTATAAGTTTGTATTAAAGAAAAGTAGAACTGCAAAATTTAGCAAAATTCCTGATTTACATAAAATCAGGGGTTGAGGGAATGAAATTGGGTCTTCACTCACCAGCACTTAACTCATACAAAAATCTGATTTCTTGTCAAACACCACCAGGGTATTTTGCAATCAAGAGTTTTCTTTTCTGACTATTGAAAATGAAATTTGCTATTACTTATTATTTTCAGAGAAGCTGCCAAGAACTGGCATTTCCATCAGTAGCTGCCTTCCAAGCTTCTTCAGAAGCTGTCTCTGAAGGCTTGGAGTATAACTTTGAGACCCATAACGGCTTCCCAGATCCTCTTGGTGGTTCCATGAGATGGGATCCTTGCCCTGTTTCAGCTTAGCCCGAGGGAGGTTCTTGTGGGTTCCCCATCAGTCCACAGTAATGGACTGGCTTGGACCTGGAACAGTTTGTCTGCGACATCTCGCTTTTTAAATATGGTTAGCAAGGGGTCTGAGTTGAAGTTTTAACTAGATGGCTCTTTAATGTAGCAGTAGGAGAACTTAAAAGGAGGAGGGAGTGAGTGCCAGCCCATTTGTGGGTGCTGGAAGAGTGACTGAATGATGAAATCATCCTAGCAGCAACTAGAGTACAAAAAAAAAAAAAAAAAAAAAGGCAACCAACCTATTGGAAAGGACTGTTTATCCTTGAACTTCTCGTAATGAAGCCATAGGACCAAATAAAAACTGGCCATCAACTTTTGGAGTTCAGGCAGCATGCTGTGGCTTTACTGAAACAGAGAGTTTTGGCATAAAATGTTTTGGTTTAAAGCATCCCCAGTGCTGTATGAACACCCAGTATCTGATGTTTTTCTTCAATGATTTCGTTAAGGTTAATATAGTCTCAATATTTTACATGTTGAGTTTTTCAGTGACTTTTCAGTAAAACATTTAATGCTAAATCTGCCTAAACATTAATTCCGTATATATAGCTGAAAACATGTAAACAACTAGGTGAAAGAGTCTTTGTTTTTTTTCCCTACTGTCTCTGTTTCATTTGCTGGTTCACTGTTTAATAATTTCCAGCTTGCAGTTAATTCTAATTAGACTTAAGTTTTGAACATGAAGTAAATTGAAGCCTTATTTGCCCTAAAATTTCTGCATTGTATGTATGAAAGAAAATTCTAAACAAAAAACAAGGTTTCCCCTCAGCAGGAAAGTATCTTTCTTGTTTAGAAGTGTGATTTTAGAAAACATATTAAAAACATAAAATAGGATTTGTAATAAATAAAAGTAATTACTCTTTAGCTTCTCACTTAGAAGCAAGCCAAGCTACTTCTGATGTTCAACACAGCTTTACTTCATTTTATGAGACTTGAGTGATTTTTCATGTCATGCTGGGTTTTGTTTCTATTAATGAGCCATCTAATAATTGGGAATAAACAGGGAAAAATTATATTTGAATACAGAGGACCTGATTTACTGAAAGTCGGTATCATCAACATGACCAAATTTTATCTTTTTTTAAATATTGTATTATTGAAAGCAGTGGCACAATTACAAAAAGTTCTTGTGAGTGTTCAAGTTGTGTGGTGGAATTTCCCAAGTACTTCAGGAGATGTGTTGTGGACTCACAAATGTAGCTCCAAGTCAAGCACACTTTTATTCAAAACTTACTTGCCTGTTTTTTTTCCCCCATTTCACAAGCTTGTGGATTTACTAGATGACTAACATGAAAACATGCAAGAATGGTGGTTCTGTATCTTTTATTGGTAGGAGGGACATCATACAAAGGGCAAGAATTTGCTTCATTTCGAAGGATACAATGAAATTTTCTTTTCGCAGATTGTAATTAAATTTCCATTGCCCTGCCAGCATATGCGGATTGCCTTCTGCAGCTTCCTTGGGGCCTTGTCAACCCATTGATTAAAGAAACATTCTTTGAGTGGATTTGAATACTGATACCATTTGATTAGGGCTGAATGCTGATACGACACTCAGTAAATAGCTTTTTCTAAATCTTGTAATTTTTTTATGATGAATCTTGTGGCATCAACTATTTCTCTTCAGTTCTGGACTTTCAAATTGATTACTTGATAGGGCCAGTTGACACTCGTGAATAAAAACTCTGACTCTTGGGACCACAGAAAAAAAAATATTGCCAGTGCATATAAGAGGTCTAGAAGCTAAAACAATTAAATCATTACTTCTTTAAAAGAATGTTAAAAAAATAAACTTCATGCTGGTTGTTCCTCTGTCTTGCTGGATCTAGCTCGACAAATTACCTGTTCTCACTGTCATTTTTGACAACATGAGTAATCCTCCTGTTTATTTTTAATATCCTTATATTTATGAGGCATTTCCTCCAGGATTACCCCATTATTCAGTCTGAAAGACAGAACCAGATTTACTCAGTGGGGTCCAGTTAACCTCTGAGCCCCCACCAAGGGCAGCAGAAAAATGCATGTTCTTTAGAGGTTTTGCTGAATTGCGACCAAAGTTCTTAAGATCAAAATCATGCAGAGAAGCATTAAGTGGAAATCTTTTTTGCAAGCACTAAGTAAGACATCCTCCTGAGAGTGACCTTTGGTAACTTCAGATGCTTTTCAGTAAAACTGGTGTGTGACTGCTGCATACACAGTTTTCAATGAGCAACATACAGCATTTAGTGATAGGATAGTAAACAAAAAGCTTGATGTATGGCAAATATAATATGTACTCTTTTACATTCCTGTTTAGAAACAATGTAATGTCTGTTAAATTAATGGAATTTCAAGGTCATTTTCTCTGTTGCTACAAAAGGATGTATCTGTGTGGGTTGTATTTTAATTTTTTTTAATTACTATGATCTTTTAAACATTATTTCAAAACGTGCTTTAATTTCTCAATACATCATTCCAGTGGATAGTTATTAGTCAAACGCTTATTAGTTATTAGTGAATTTGATTGTTATTTAGAATGGTTAGGGGAAATATTGATTAGGTTAACTATTCTAATGTGTTAATAATTACAACAAACTATCAAATTATGTCTATTTTGAAGAAAATTTTTAAAGCTCTTTTCCCTAAGTTTGTTAAATATACCCCTTTTTTCTCTTAAGTCAGATTTTTTTTTTCTAGTAACTCAAAACTTTAATTAAAAACTCTCAGTGGGTGATAGAGGAGGAAGATTTTTAGATTAAAGAAAATATCATGAACATGTAGATTTATTAAGATCAAAGAGGCAATTTCCCTGTATAGCATGTACTGTGGCATTATGAGAATCTTTTTAAAGAACTGTTTTCCATAAACAAATAAATGTGTACATGCTCACATGAATAAAAGGTGGCAGTGACTTATAGTGTACTATATAAATTTGAGGTTATTCCTGCTGATTCCTACCCATAGTCAAAACAGGTTTATTATTTCTAACCTGAACTACAGCTGATGTAGGCTCTGATTTTAGTTTTTTTTTAATATGATTGGGCATGTAATGGAAATCTAGGCTGAAATTTCCAAAAATAGTATGCCAAGCCCTTCTGAATTAATACTGTCTTTGTATGATTTACAGATATTTTGAAGAAAGCGTTATGAAGGTACAACAAAGGAGAAAACTTTGAAATGTGTACAAAATTTGATGGAAGATATGGACAAGCTGTAAGGAGTGTTTACTAAAGGGTTTTTAATTTGTTAGGCTGAAATATATTTCAGTTGAACATTTCCCAAGGAAATAACACCTAAATATCACAATAATATAATGCCTTTAAAAGAGTGTGAACCATTTTTATTAAAAAAATTGTTTATAGCACTCCATTATTTGCATACCTGGCCTTTAAAAAACTAAAAAAAAAAATCCTCAAACCCAAAAGTTAGAGACAAGACCTGCTATATAAATCCAAGCCCCTTTGACACAGGCCTGAATTTGTTCTTGAGACTTCGTGGATGGCTTTGCTTTGTGACTGTGATATGGCTACACTGACTGGTATGTTCACAAACTCAATTGCAATTCTTTGCAGCTGCTGCTTAACAGAGTCAGAGTGCAAGAAGACTAAAGCAGAAAAGGATATATGGGATAGCTGCAGGCAGTCTATTCCACTGCTTACTGGAATAGCCATTAGTGGGTGTTTTCTAATGACTAATCTGAATCTTTCATGCTGAAAGTGAAACTCATGACTTGTTCTCTTACCCACTACGCTATAGGAAACAGATAACTTTCTCCTCTACTGAAGCCTTTTTTGTGCATGAAACCTCCTACAGTACCTACTGCTTGTTATTGGTTTTGCTAGTGGGTTTGGATTTTTTGTTTGTTTTGGATTTGAGCAGACCACTCTGGCGCTTTTTTTTTTTTTTTAAAGCACCGTAGAAGATGTTTTCTAGAGCTCTACTGTTTCTTACTTCTTTCCACTGCACTCTCTGTGGTTTACTAACATATTTCTTGAACCACAGTGCATTAAACTGCACAGGGTATATCAGCTGAGGCAGCAGAAATGCTCAGTAAGCCAGAAGTGTTACATGTGAGATTTAAATGCATTAATTTATAGTAGGAATTGCTGTAGATGTGCATGCAAAATGGTCTTTCAAAGCAACCCATAATTTCTGCATATAAAGCCTAGGTCATCCGCTATAAAATCCAGAAGAAATTAAATGCATGTACATTTAAATGATTAGTGTATACCACAGTTACTTATGGGTTTAGTACCAAAACATTTTGAATTTGGAAGAATATTTTGTCAATAAATCTGGAGAGTTAAATTAATAAAGCTGGAGTTACCATTTGACTTATTTATCATTCAATTCAGAAAATCAGATCCTATTCTTAAGAGCAGCATAATACTTCAGATTAAAAAATTGTATCTGGGAAAAAAGTTTCTTTTTTCTTAAATCATATGCATTTCTTAGTAAAAGTATGAAATCTGAATAGTTGCTGAGGTAAAAATCCCCTCTTCGTTTTCAATAACTCCTCGGGGCGCAGGAGTCTTCCATGCACAAACAAAATACTGAAAATGAATGAGCAGTGTCAGAAAGTTAATATCATACATGAATGGCAAACTCTTAATTGCAAATGTATTTTCTTATGTAGCTGCTACTGGAAGAAATCACTTTCATCACGTCTATTGGCTCCAAAATCCCATTGCAATCATCCTGTGTTTAATATGAAAATACACTGAGGTGTCATGTCTGTGGTAATCTTACTACTGAAATTGTAGAGTCTGGATAGGTGTCCAGTGGATGGATTGAAAACTGCTTGAACTGCCAGGCTCAAAGCGGTGTGATGGGTGGCATAATGTTCAGCTGGAGGCCCATCAGAGGTGGTTTGTCCCAGGGGATGATAATGGGGCCAGTAATGTTTAACATCTTCACTAGTGACCTGGACAATGGGACAGAGTGCACCCTCAGAAAGTTTGCAAATACAAAACTAGAAGGACTGGTTGATCCAGTGAATGGGTTTGCTGTTGTTTGGTGGGATCGTGGCAGTGGGGAGAAAGGGGCAAGCAGGAATGTCATGAACGTCAAAGGGAAATGCAAAGTCCTATCAAACAGCCTTTCAGAGAACTAAGATAAGCTTTTGGGAAATTTTTAGACTCCCGGTTGGCAGTCAATCAATAGCCTCTTGAATAAAATCTCTGAATTCCTAACTAGTAAACTTTCCCTGAAGCAGATATAGGAAACGTGGATAGAAAGCTTGCTCTTGGAGGTATGGCAAAATACACCATGTGCTTTATTTAGTCTCTATTTGTGCAGGATGCTATTCAGGAAGAAGTTTCTGGTATGGATCTGGTCTAAATGTCTTTGCTTTCATATCTCTCATCAATTGTGCTTGCTGACTGCTTTTTACATATTTATTTTAATAACAGAGCTATGAGAAATACAGTCTCTTAAAACCTCTATAGTAACTTTAATTATTTTTTTTTATTTTAGGGATTGTGCTTCAAAATCTGAAAAATTGAAGTGATATCTGTCTTTATAAAATAAGTTGCTATAATGAAAATTAGAACGTAAGGGCCCTCATATCTGCCTTTGGATTCATTGTATATGCTAATTTAATTATCTTCTTGTCTGTGGGCCTCTGCAAATGTGTAATATTAGTGGGAAACCGGGGAGAAGCCTGCACTTGTGTTTGTAATAAAGCATTCACAAAGCTGAAGAAATGGCTTTCATTCCTTTGGCCTGTCAGTTCTACATCTGCAAATATGGTGTATACACATACACAGACCAAAATAGAGTAGTTACATAAGTATACATATTTACATGTTAATGTGTAAATATCTGAAACCTTTTTTTTTAGCTAATAGTACTGGTGTCAGAATTAGAACACCGAATGGTAATAATTCAAGATGAAAGTACTTTGTGTTTGTCAGTGTCTCTTTTAATAGAAAAGGTCAATAGAAATTGTTTTATTGCTTTTTTTCCTTCTTAAAAGTAGTGTTAACAAAATGGGTTGTTCTGTTTTGGGTCATGCAAATGTAATTGTATTTTTTTAAACTACTAAAAATAAGTAATTGAAATCCAGTGTTCTGAGTTCTGTGTCCCTAAGTAAGGGATAAGAAGTTTAGTTGAACAAAAGCAAATGGTATTTTTGTGACGAATGTTAGTCTGAAAAGCCAGCTGGTCTACAGAGGTAGACCTGTGCATAAAATTTACTTTACTGGGAGGTTGTTCTGTATTTATATTGGACTTGTATTTATAGATGATAGATCTGCAGAAGAAGAAACATCCCACTACTCTTAGATGGTGCAGAGTCAGAGTGGCAGCTGTTTGTCTTTTGTTGTTGTTGCTTCATTTTAGCCATAGATATTATTTCATCTGTTTAACATTCTCTCATTGCTATATTTATAGCCTTGTAGTAATTATGTTTATATACTTATATACTCAGTAATAGGTTTATTTTTCTTTTAATCTGTCGTGGTTTGAACTGACAGAATCAAATGCTTACTTTGTTCAGTTTCAGAGAACCTGTGAATCATACAAACTTTGTTAGTGCTGTAGTTATCCTCAAAATTTTGCAGTGCTGATATAGCTTATCCTCGCAAAGATCCTCTCCCAGAAACATCATGCTGCCCCTCCACACAATTAAATGTAGAAGCAAAGAGCTCTTCCAAGAGTAGGTGTTACGTTTATACGCAGGATAAGATTAGAGGGTTTCACTGAGGGAGGACTAGGTTGGTACAAGCATGTTGAAATACAATTACTGATAATTATTCAGGATGTTTATTAAAACTACCAACAAAAAAGACCAGTCCTTCCACACAGATTTTGTATGTATAGTCACTCCTGCCAGTTCTCACAGGCAGATAGCTGAATGCACTGTGTTTGTGTGTGTGTGTAGCAGGGGAGGGGACTACAGCGGTGGCCCCGGTGAGAAGCTTCTCGAAGCTCCCCCAGCTTCACGTTGGACCTGCCTCTGGCCAAGGCCGAGCCAATTAGCGATGGTGGCTGCACCTCTGTGATAACGTATTTAAGAAGGAGAACCTGGGAGAAGGAGTGGGAGTTGTGAGGGAGACATCTCTGCAAACACCGAGGTCAGTGGAAGAAAGGAGGAGGAAGAGGAGTAGGTGTGCTGGAGCACAGACCCACCCTCAGCCTGTGGTGAGAGGGCAGGGCTGCCCCCACCGCCACCCATGGAGGTCCACAGTGGAGCAGATGCTGACCTGCAGCCTGTAGACAATCTCATGCCTAAGCAGGTGGCTGGGACTCTGTGGGAAGAAGCCCCCGCTGTTGTAGTTCAGCACTGGGAGGATTGAAGCATGTGGGAGGGACCCACACTGGAGCAGTCTGTGGCCTGTGGGAAGGACTCATTTCAGAGAAAGTTTGTGGAGGACTGTCTCCTGTGAGAGGGACCCCACGCTGGAGCAGGGGAAGAGTGTGAGCCATCTTTCCCCTCCACCCCAAGGAGGAAGAAATCGTTGGACTGACCGCACCTCCCCATTCCCTGCCCTCCTGTGCTGAAGGGAGAGAAATCGAGAGCAAAGCTGAACCACGGAAGAAAGAAGGGGGGTAAGGTCTCTTTAAGACATGGTAATTCTTCTCACTGTCCTACTCTGTTAAGTGTTGTTGTTAGTGTTTGAATTAAAATGATGTTCTTTTTCTTCCCCTAATGAGTCTGTCTTTTGCCCCGACCATAATGGGTGAGTCATCCCTCTCTATCCTTACCTCGATTCCAGAGGTTTTGCTTTATTTTTCCCTCCCATTCGTGAGGGAGAAGGGATGAGCGAGTGTCAGCATGGTGCTTGGTTTCTCCCTGAATTCAAATCGTGACACATAGGCTGGTTTTGCTTCCTTAAGTCATCCTGTATTACCAGCATGTATCTGGGAGTGCCTGCCATTCTCCTTCCTTTGATTGAATTGAAATAATGAGCTTTCAGGGAGCTTAGATTTAAGCAGGAGTGTATGTTGACACAAGCAGTTTGACCAAGATTTTGAACAATTTGAAGTTGTGGGGGAGGATGTCAGAATGACATGTTTTTTACTATGTTCTTGGGCCTCTCTGTCTCCTGAAGGTCCCTGCTGGGCTGCGATGTGGTCCACAGCAGCTGGGTAGCTTGACATAACAAATCTCTGACCCTTCTGATGCTTTTCTTTTTTTCTGTGGTGATGAGGATGGCATTCGGTAGCTCAGCTGAAGTGACTACAGAAACAGTCTCTTGATTCAATTTTTCATGCTTCGTGCTTGGCTAAACCTGTTGGGTAGCAGTCCACAGATCTGATCAGCTCATGGAGTCAGAAATTCATACATTTGAGTACAGTCCATCTGCAGTTCTTCGAGCTGCATTTCACATCATTGTGAAGTTTAGTCTGTGAGCAATGAAATGCAGCATATACAGTGCTGATGGGGCGCTCTTTGGCATAGGTTTAGGCTCTAAATTTACTGTGTGTTTACTGTTAAAGTTCAGTTACAGATTTTAGCACATGCATAAACATTTTTTAGGAGAGCAGCTTGTCCAAAGCAGTCACAGGAATGCTTTTGGGGAGGTTTGGGGATATAAGCTATGGGAAGGACTCTTCAACAGAACATTCATTGATGGACCCACACAGGCAAATAATCTATGCATGTGATATATGTGCATTTTATCACTGAAAGTTGTTGGGAATTAAATTGCTAGTGTGCTTCAGCCATTTAATTTTGGATCATGGAACTTGCATACTTTGCTTTACTACCAGATGATTCCAAATCCATTTTCAGCACTTAATTGGCCCTGGCGCAGAAGTGCATTACAGAAATTGCTGTCATTCTTCTCTGCATCACCATCAGCTGTAGGGGTAGATTTTCTGGTTTGTGTAAAAGCAAGAAGAGGCCTGTCTCCCACTTGACAAGTGGACGGATTTTGTTATCTGTTGAGAGCATGACATCTTGCTTCATTACCAGGTTGCTTTTTGACTGAATTTTATTTTCCAAATGCCACTTGATACAGGTTCTTTTCAAACTGTCCACTAGATTCAGCAGTTTGCTTGAATGGTGAAGGGTTTGACTGCGTCTGTCTTGTGGTAAACGTGGCAACGCACATCTGCCCTGTGTTGCATTTCCTTGGTCCCTGGGCACAAACAGTGCACAGCAGTTGCACCCTGTGGACGACTGAGCGAGCACACTGCTTCCAGCACCATTTTTTGAAGAACAAAATTCACAGATACATTCTAGGGAAATGACAAAACTTTCTCTAGTTCATACGTTCTCTGAATCAGGTAGCTTCTTGTCACTATTTATCAGTGTTGTTGATTTAGTGTCAGATATAATCCAGATGATTGAAAGCATGGCAAAGTATATTAACTGACTGCATCGCTTGTAAATATTTTGGGAACTGCCACCTCCATACGTGAGATCATACAGTCTTTTGTCCTATATTTCAGAATGGAACAATTTGGCATGTTTTAATTATGGGTCAAAAACTGAATAAATGAAGAAGCTGACTAGTCAGTCTTTCTTCCTAATGAGCATTTGCTACAACAGAAGCAGAGCTGCCAATTACTGGCCGCTTGTTCTGGCTACTCATTAAGTATGTTTCAGCATGAACCTCTTATGATTTGGCACCTGGCCAGATCAAATTCAAATTTTCCCCATGTCCAGAATAATACTGTCACTATTTTGATAGGCAAGTAAGCTGCAAGTTTCATATATCCACAGCAAACACTAATTTGGGCATGACAAAAGGGCATCTGCTCTTCTTACTGCCAAGAAATTATTGCACAAGTGTCTGTATTTGACAGTAGTAGATGAATTTCACTTTATTTAGCTTGAATTATGACACTGAATAAAATATTTACTAGATATCTAACATCAGTCTACCCCTCAGAGCAGTTTTAGAGAAGTAACATGTGCAGCAGCTATAGCCCAATATTGCCTTTCATTTGCTTTCAAGAGTTCTTTGCAGTCTGCAAAAACTGTATCTTTAAGTATTTTGGAAAGGCAGAGGAGAACAGATTGCTTCATATGTATGTCCATTAGGATTGTGATTTTTAGTGATTTATTTTTTTTTTTTTTTTAACCTCTTAATATCACTACACCAGCAGAACTTTGTGATACAGACCTGATTTCAATTTGATCTTTAGGTTGCTATACACAGGCTGTTGCATGGTGCGGAAAGATCAAACTAATTTTAGAGGTAGGTATTGCATTTTAGAAAACTAGTATAAAGTTGTTTCACGTTTGTCATAGCCTTAATCCGAAGCACACTTTCCTTAAAAGATTAACTCTTGTGAATTCACGTTAGAGTATGCAAATGTCACCTGAGTATTCAAAATATTTTTCAGAATTACTTCCTCCCTTCTAGCGTAACTTTTTTTGGGGAAAAAAAAAAGTGTTGTTGAGATTATGCAAATAAGGAATCCTACGTAAGCAAAATAAATATTTATCCACTGTAGATATGTACCAACTAAGGATTTATTTCACTTTGTTGGTGTCGTCTGTCTCCATAGTAGCAATGTCACATATTTTGAGGATAAATGCAATGTTTTGAGTTCACAGAATGAATTTTATACTTACTTGTGGTATTGGGAGCTATGTAAGCTTCAGTTGGTGAATTGGTTTCATATTCTTTTTGTTTTATGGAACCCAGCAGAGAGATATTATGGTCTCTGCTGTACTGTCAATGGTTCCTTGCAGAATGCCAACATTTTATATTCACTAAAATAACTGGATCAGGAGATTATCTCTTTGTGGAGATGCTATATCCAACTGCTTATTTAAATGGTTTCTTTATATGAAATGCTTACATAGGCAATTATGCCCACAGTGTACAGAGCCCGTTGGTCTTTAATGAAGTCTTATGTGATGTTAAGATAATGATTGGTTATATTAGTTATTTGTATTTATGTGTTTAAAGAGAAAAGTGTATCTTAAGGAACATTTTTTTTTTTGGTACATGTACTTTAGAGAAACATTTTGAAGGAATTTTTTAATATGTCCAATGAAATGGACAAAGTTGCTGTGTCTGGTAGTTCTGTTGGAAGCCTAGAAGCTGAGAGATTTTTGTGGGGAGATTTTTTTCCTTTTTCTTTTTTCTGATCAGATCTGATACCTTTCAATATGTTTGACAGAAGATTCTGGTATTAATACTTCTTTGTAATAAAGTTTTGAGATGGTAGCTTATGCAAAACTAAAGAGATTCTATGTATGAGAAACTATGCTGTCACTTATGTCATGTATTACATCCTTCCTAGTCCTCACTTTATTCACGTGCGCAGTTATGCTAAGCCTCTATTCTTCCAGGTACCATTTTGACTTATCTAAAATAAGGCAAGACATTTGTGCAAGGAATAAAAAGATCATAAGGCATTCTGTCAATTTTATTGGTTTCTCCCATGAGTTTCACTGCTCTCTAGACCTCAGAAGCCCTTATTTATCCCAGAAACCTTGGAATTTACAGACTGACTTTGCTAAAGCACTGCTGAACTTTAGAATCCTCATAAGAATGCTGGAAATCTTCAGAAAAGCCTTCTATGATATCAGCAAATATCTCCCATGAGAAGCCTTCTAGCATGCTGGAAAGTGTTCAGCGGTGATAAAAGAGTGTCTGATTCTCATTTAGAATTCTTGCTTGGAAAACATGAAGTCTATGAAACTTTTTTATTTGTCCTGGTGTGACACATATTACTGTTACACTTTCAGATCCAGTCAAACAGAATATGTGGGTTTTGAAGGTTATTTTAAATATTTTTATGAAAAATTAAATCATTAATGGATTTAAACTGAAAGACAGTAAACTTTGATTAGATGTAAACAGGATGTTTTTTACTGAGACACTGGAGCAGGTAGCCCAGGGGAGTTGAAGGCCAGGCTGGATGGGGCTGTGGGTAACCTGATCTAGTGGAAGGTGTCCCTGCCCATAGCAGGGGAGTTGGGAACTAGATGATCTTTAATGGTCCCTCTCCAACTCAGACCATTCTGTGATTATGTGATCTTTGAGAGTATGCTGCTTGTTGTAGTAAATAGTTTTTCTTTGAGAAAATAAGGGACCCAAGGAATTTTCTTCCTTCCTATGGAAGTTTTTGGCAACACTCAACCCAAAAACATTTCTGTGCTTAAGTCATTTTTGTTAGAACAGTCTTTTCAGACACGTTTGGTTGTTACTTCGGATTTTATACTCTGGTCTTCTGGTCTTCTCAGTACTTCCTTTTCTTATATACCGGTTCAGTGCTGCCTTGAGTTTAACAGTTAATAATAGCCTGCTGGACTTCCTGGCTTATTTACTATTTTGGTTTTAGCAGTGCTGTTGTGGTAGAGCAAGAAATGCTAGATGACAAATAAAAGGCAGCTGTTAGCACCAGTTTCAAGAAAGTGTAATGGATATGATGGAGGCACAGATGACAGGCTGATTTTTGTCTTGTCTCCAGTTGTAAATCAAGTTGAGTAAGGCAGATGTACGTACAAAGCCAGAGTGAAAAAGGGAAAATATTTAACACTTAATTAAGCTTTTGATCAGTTATTTCTGTGTCTGTGAATGACAGCATTGTTGGCAACAACTTTATATATAAAGTGGCATTGAAATTTGCCTTTCAGTTATCCCATTAATTTTTCATAAGACTATAGTCTTCTGTTTTCAGCAATCCTTACGGGTGTATTAAATATTTTTCTGTGTAATGGAAAAATATTGAATATATTCCCTTTAACCACAGTTTCTCATATTGTTTTGGTCAATAACCTTCCATAATCATCATCATAATTTTAAAATATCTCTATTTCATATATTACTCCCTCACCTTCTATTTAGTGTTTGATTTTGTTTATTTTTTTTCAACTCATTCCCAACCATGGCCTAAATGGCGTCTGGCTCAGTTGAAGGAAATGAAGAGAAAGAAGAACTGGAAAGAAGGAGGGAACTGAGGGGAAATTAACTGAGCCTGAGAAATGTTGCAAAGTATGAATTAGCAAGTAATTTAACCATCAGGGGCCATTGCAGAGCATAGTTCAACCAGAAACTTCTAATCTTCTAAGAGAAATAGCCCATTCTGACTATCTTGGGTAAGAAGTGTATAAAACTAGGGTACTTTCCAAGTCACTTTTAAATAAAATGAGGTAGAAACCACACTGGGCTGAGTGTGATAAGGAGAATGCATCAGTGAACAGAATACTGAAATAAACTAGCATTTCAAAAAAGAAACAGAATGTAGAATTAACCTCTAAGTAAAAAAATTACTATACCTAACAAAAGAGTTACAGAGATTTCAACTAAATTGAGGCAACACTGCAGGGAAAATGAATTTGCTTTATGATTTCATTTTGCTCCACCTACTGTTATTTTCCATAAGTGAATACATTGACAAGGAGGTAAATGGGAGCTGAGGGAATGGTAGGTGAGGAACCCTTAATTCATGAGAATTTTTTTTTCTGAGAGTTTTGTCATTAATTATATTGGGAGAATACAAAGGCTTCAGAATCATGCTTTCTGGGTGATTAATTTATTTGTTTATTTTATTGGAACAATACTTGTGCCTTATACATATTGTAAAACGTAAATGATTGTGCATATTGCTGTGAAATAATATAGTTCCTCAGATGTGTTTGTAAAGATGTTAGAGATGTTTGTAAAGCAAAAATCTCAAAACCTTTCAGATTTCTCTTTAATTTAAACACCAGGTTTCTAAGCATTCATTCTATTTCAGCTTTATCAAATGCATTTTTCTAGGTCTTATTTATTCTCTCCATTCTTAGTAGCACAACTCTAAAGGACACCATACTTTAAAGAATAAAAATAAGATAAAACAGAAGTGCAGAATTTTTTAAAATGCTTATTAATTTCCATCTATTGCAGAGGTAAACGACACCTAAAACCATTTTTAGGTTAAAAGGACACAGATGATGACAACTTCAGAAAGAAGTGAAGGAATGTGCTTTCTGCCACAATGATGACATAAAAGCAATCTTAATATTAGAAGTTAAGTGAGAGGTTAGGACTCTTCCTTACAGCTTCTACTCTTGGCACTGCAGAATTCTTTTCTAAAACCCGCAGTTTATTTTTCCAAATCTTAAGTGACAGACTTTCCCCTTTGTTTTGGGGAAACTCATTCCACAGTTCAGTATGTGCTGTGAGGTATTCAGAGCTCTAAATAACTACGATCTATTTTACATAGCTTTCTTTTTTGTTTAAACTTTCCATTGAGTGTAATTACACTTCTCTAAGTTTCAGTTGCCTGGAAGACTTTTTACATTAAAAATAGAAGGGGAAAATATAAACCACACTGTCTCTTTAGATCTGTTCCCTAAAACAGAATTTCAGATATCGTTTCTATTCCCAGATATTAGTCTTTTCTTCTCTGAGATTATGTTGATAGTGTAGGAGACCAAAGCCAAAAAGATTCCCTTGGGTGCAGAATTATTAAAAGGAGAGAAGAAAAAAAACCAAGCAAACAAACAAACAAAAAGTAAGGAAGTTGTCACATCACAGCTTGAAGCCTGGACCTGCTTACAGTTCTCCATGGTAGTGGAGAATTTTACCAGCTGTTTTCACAAAATGTGCACAATTGAACCAAGATTCTGTTCTGCTCTGTTTACCTCAGACACTGTCATTGAGGTAGCAACTCAAGAATAGAGCATTACTGCTGTTGCTCCATTGCCATCGAACACCATTAAATCACCTCGAGCCTCTTGGCAGAGATGTCTTTCTGCATGTCATGAATTTCTGTATTATATAATGTTCAGAAATTATCCCTGTGTTGTTGTATTTCTCCTGGTGTTTCTGCCAGAAAGTGTTCAATGCATTATTACTATTATTTCCTAACTAAATTTATGTCTGCATAATTACAAGTTATAATATCCTCATTTATTTGTCAACTGTACAAACTATTACTAAATTTTCTAAAAACTTTAAACTTAAATGACATGATCAAGAAGCCTTTGCCATCAGAGGCTGAATCCCTGTGTCATAATCCATCACTCACACGATTGGCAAAGGCAGTATTTGCATTAGAGGACAGCCCCAGTATGCTTTGTCCAAAGCGTATACACTTGCCGGTACTATAATTTAACAGGAAGGGTAAAAAGTCTCTTTCAGCCTTTTTCAACCACTTCCCCATATAAAAACATAAGAGTTGGAGAACACTGATATAATAACCATCCAATTTTTCCTGCAGCCGTAATACAATGGTGCAAATTACAGAGATTTTTGAGCCCTTTCTAGTCTCTTTAGTGTCTTCAGTCAGACCAATGAGAAAAAGAGGTATTTAGAAGCAGCTGAAACTTTCTCATAATGACTATTTGAGAATCTGTGAAATAAAAATTTCTTACAAAGCTACCAAGAGTTGAAACAGGCATTCTAATCAAATAGTTTTAATTCAATATATTCAGACATTTTTGTTTACTAGCAATCTACAGAGCTAGAAAGGCGAGGGTGCAGTATGTTGAGCATATTTTTCTGCTGCTTTTTTGTTTTAAAATGTGATAAATTGATGTTTTCTTTATACTAAACAAGATTTTCAAAAGTTCTTGTTCAATTTAAAGTGATATGAAATGGTCTTAATGAAGTTGAGGCAGGATGAACAACTCCTACTTAAAAAGACTGAGCATTGGTGCAGTAAAAGCATGGCTTCCTTCCACAGCAAAAGGATATTATAAGGGAATTACTTAACAGAGTTCGGAAACCTGATGACTTTTTAGGTTGCTGATCATGTAGTATTACAAAGAACAGAAAAAGCTAGAGAAAACAAAAATTTGATAGATAAAACAATAAAGGCAAAAGTGTGAACAGATGGAGAGGGAGAGAGTTATATTATTTAGTATAGAATGTAAAAATCCCAAGGCTATAGCTGACCTAGCCTGGAAGGTTTGTGGTGCAGCTGCACTCAAATGCAGGTATGTTGCCTCTGGTCCTGTGGAAATTTGCAAAGAATAAGCAATAGTTGCTTGCTGTGTGGTCCGTGAACCAGGAGCTTCAGTGAGCTGATGAAGAATGAGATTGGGTTTCTGAGAATTCATGGATAGCTGAGATTAGACTACAGTTTGTTATGCTAGCATACACTTCAAGAGGGTACAATCTGAAGTGCATGTGATTTCAGAGAGATCTCATACTTTCTCCTACACATTTTCTCTTGTACTCTAGAAGAAATCAGTTCTTAGCTAATGTGATTTCTTCCTGGTCAATGACTGTTTTGTGCTTTTACAGTGCAAAAAATTCCTTTACATTCTTTGGTGTGAGATCCTGTTTATTTGTGTTTTTTGTCAAGTAAATAATTAGCAACTGCAATTGAAGATTTGTAATAGAACACTGAAAATAATATTATGTGTTGGTATGCTTGCATGAGTGCAGTGTATGCTCATGAAGTAGAAATAAGTGTTACTTTTCTGTGATGACCACAAGTACTGTGAGGAGTAGGTTTGTGAATAGGATGTTCCATTAGATATCATTGTAGGTTTTGAGACCATTTGTAATAGCTCAGCTTGTTGCATACAGAGGAAAAATATTGCAGCTGTTGAGTGTTAGAAATTAAAAGACTTCTTGTTACTAGAGGTGTAAATGCTCACAATTAATATTGTAGAAAGAACTGTATCAAAGGAGAGTCTGCTGCTGTCAGTATGAGCCACTGTGCAAGATGAATACTTTGGAAATTAGAGTTGATTTTTAATATACAATACTTTTTCCCATCTCATACATGACATCGTTACTGATGACCACATCCCTTTCATATTACTTCAAAGTAGGAGTTGTGGATGTCTGTGTCTTCAGATTTCACAATGGAAATTGGGGTTATTAGTCAATAGTAGTAACTAGTTTACAGCCATATTGTTAATCTGTGTTATTTAATGTATGAAATAGAATCATTTTAAAGAATTTGATGGATAGTGGGTTTTACTAGGAAATACTACTTAGCAAGTAAGAGCAATGAATTTTAAGAATTATCCCAAAATTCTCCAATAAAACACTGATTTATTGCACATGGTTTTATGTTCAAAGGATGACATGCCTAAACAACTCTCCCAACACGAATTAAATTGGTGCACACTTTTATGAAGTTCAGATTCATTTATTTTTACATATACTAACAAGTTTTGTCAGCTACAAAATGTTAAAGAAACTTTGCTGTCTGCCAGGATAGGAAAATGGGATTGATGGCTGACATCCTGAAAGTACAATTTGAATTCTCATTCATCAATAGCAACACATTAGCTTTCTTAATTATGAGAAGAGAGAATAGCTTGACTTATGTTGACCCATTACACCAATTGGAGACTAACCCTGTCTTTGGGGGAGTCTCTTAGAGGTTCTCAGAAGCACCTTTCCCCTGTCCTTTTCTTTAAGATCCAGCAAAATTAAACCCTTTCTGATCTCATTCTTTCTTAATTATGTCACACACTTGTTATGTTGCTGAACATGAAAAATGTTGCCTCTTTTTTTCTGGTTGCCTAAATATATATATTTCTAGCCTTTTGAGAAGCTCAGGCAGTCTTCCCAGTTGATTGCTAAGAAGTATTTAAAATCTTATTTTCTTCATTTTTAAAGGTAGGAAATTTATGGGGGGGAAAGGAAGAGGTTTTCCCTATTTCTTTATCACTGGAATTAGCTGTCTGTGGCTAATACAAGCTGGGTTTGTTCATATATATGCTTTTTTTCTCCTGTTATGCAAGTGTGCTGCCTCATATACTAACAAAGATACTATTAAATATATTTAAATGTACGTAAATGAAGAAACATCTGGAAAATTCTAAGGCACGTCTATAATTCTATAATACTGAATTATAGAAGCTTGCTTTTAAAGCTAACATTATAGTGTATAGGTATTGCATGCAATCTTAACAATTCATAATTTCTCTGTAACCTGTTAAAGCTTATGTAGGCTTTTGGTTAATTGTCTTGTAGGTACTCCAAATATAGATACTTTCTATTTTATGACAGAATTAATAGAATTTTAAAATATGTCTAAAGTAATTAGAGGTACATCTGGCCTTTACTTGATCATATTTAAAACTATTATTTTAAACTCCTGGATTCAGTAAAGATTCTTCCATCAGACTCATGATACATTATGAGTATTGCCCTTCTCTCCCCTTTCCCATGCAGAAGTAGCATCAAACTCTAAAGAAAGTCACTGTGCAGAATTTCTTGGTCAGGTCATTGTCTATAAATCCCTAAACATTTGTTTTAAAATTAATGTGTGAATGTCTCAGTTGGTAGCTATGAACACTAGGCTAGTATATTTTTTAATTTCTTGAAATGGGATTGTCATGATTTGAGCTCAAAGGGCAACCGAGTACCACGCAGTGGCTTGCTCATCCCTTCCCCCACAGGAATAGGAGGGAGAAAATAAAGCAAAATCCTCTGGAATTGAGATAAGGACAGAGAGGGATGACTCACCATTTACAGTCAGGGGCAAAGGACAGACTCATTAGGGGAGGAAAACAAACATCAATTTAGTTCACTAACAACAGCACTTCACAGACAGAATAGGACAGTGAGAAGCATTACCTCATCTTAAAAAGACCTTTGCCCACCCCTCCCTCCTTCCTGGGCTCAGCTTTGCTCCCAATTTCTCTATTTCTTTGCCCTGCCAGCAGTGCAGGGTGGGCAGGGAATGTGGGATGCAGTCAGTCTGACCACTCCTTCCTCCTTGGTGCTGGCAGGGAGGACTTCTTACATTCTTCCCCTGCTCCAGTGTGGAGTCCCTCTCACAGGAGAGAGTCCTCCACAAACTTTCTCCAAAATTAGTCCTTCCCATGGGCCACAGTGTTTCCCACGCTGCTCTAGTGTGAGTCCCTGCTGCATGTTGTAATCCTCCCAGTGCTGAACTACAACAGTGGAGGCTTCTTCCCACAGAGTCCCAGCCTTCTTTGGGTACAGCCACCTGCTCTAGCTTGGGGTCCTCCACAGGCTGCAGGTCAGTATCTGCTCCACCAGTGACCTCCATGGATATTAGTGGGGGCAGCCCTTCCCTCTCACCACAGGCTGCAGGTGGGTCTGTGCTCTGGCAGACCTACCCCTCTTCCTCCTTTCTTCCACTGACCTCGGTGTTTCCAGAGGTGTCTCAATCACAACTCCTTCTCCCAGGTTCCCCTTCTTAAATATGTTATCAGAGGTGTGTCAGGAAGGTTTCAATATGATCCCAAGAGTGAGATTAAGACACAAAAGAGGTCAAATGCTGTACACCCAAACCGGGTTTTATTATTAAACGTGAAGAGTGATAGTGATAGGACAGAGTGGAAGGAAAAGACAGGAATCAAGCAAGCATCCAGAATAGAGCTGCAAAATAGTCACCACCATGGATCCAGCAGCATCCCACTGGTCCTCAGTCTTCAGTTTTTGGTGGTGGATGCACCTACAGCAAAGTTCTCTGTCACCTTTTAAAGCTCATTTTATCAACTGATTTGCATGCTAGACAAAGAGAGGCAGGTATTCCATGAAGTCATTTTCATGAGAGACAAGGAAAAAGAAGGGTTCTGCGCATATCTTGAGGGAGAATGGGGTGCACCACCCAATGTCCAATTGAGTTGGTGGTCATGCTCACCCTGCCCACCTTTATTTTTAACTCAGTTCCCACAGATCTGCTGACTTTATGCTTCTTGAGCAGTCATCCAGCTTCTGGAGCAAAAATGATCACCTCTTATCAGTTCTTATCACCTCCTCACTGGTGAAGTTGCAGAGTTGTTTGCAAGGTATGGATGGCTCTGGCGTACACAATAGAGCCACAAAGTATTGGGCTTACACAGTGGAGCCGGTGAGCAGTGGTCCTTGTGCTGGATGAAACACCTGGTTTCTCTCTGTCCATATTTCCCCCTCTTTGATGCTTATCTAAGGAGTTTGTCAATACAACAGCAAGGGAGTGGAAGGGTGCATCCTTCAATGCACTGGTTCTTCCTTGAGTAACATTCCTTAGACTAATTACAAAGGCCCTAGCTGGTCCCTGATGAATGAGGCATTACTTACACCACCCTGTGACTCAAAACAGACACACAAGCAAGCTTTGAGACAATCATTTGACATTTCAGTCTGTCACAAGGTGCCCCTGCCATCACTGATTGGCTCGGCTTTGACCAGAGGTGAGTCCAACCTGGAGTCAGGGGAGCTTTGAGAAGGTGCTCACAGGGGACACCACTGTAGCCCCCTCCCCTGCTACCAAAAACCCCACTACGCACACACAAACCCAGCACGGGGATAAAATGTTATTCTTACTTTCTTCCTATTTCTGAAATAAAAACCTGCTGTAGACAAATCTGCGCTCAGAAGTTGGAAGGTAAAGAAGTGGTTGGAGTAGGTATACATATACATATTTATATATTTTATATTATATATATACATATACAGGTATGGCCTCTCTGATCGGCTCAATTTTGTTCAAGTCAAACCTCAAGAACCTTGGTTCTTTCATGTCCTCTATACAAAACTGATTTATGTTATGAATTGAGACTGGTAAGTTTCCACAGCTCTAAAATGTTTTTTACCATATAGATCATTGCTTTTCCGTGGTATCTGAAAAAAAAAAAACCCACAACACTAGACCTCTAACACTTTACAAGGTTGCAAGAATATGAACCTCCCCACCCCTGCAACTTTCTTTCTGTAAATACTTCTGATATTCTCAGCGTGTGAGGGGAATTTGAAATGCTTACTTTAGATGTCAGCCTGATCTGTACATTTGAATTGGATTTCACCCTTGATTCAACTCACAAAGTTTAATGGTATTTTAGGGCCATCTTAGTTTGGATGATTTATAATTGTTTGTTTATATATGCTCATAAGTGTGTGGCAGGATTTCGTTTATTAGGATGCTCTAAACACCTTCCCACAGTTGAAATTTTTCCGATGAGTTTTATGCTGCAGATGAATCTGTGATAAGAGTTTCTTCTGGAAGTGACAGACCTAGGGGATACTGCAGGAGTTTTCCCCAAAGCAGCCATAGCCACCTTCTCATCTTCACACTTCCAACCATTTTGTATTTGATCCTTTCCTATGATTTATTAGGTTTCCTTTAACACTAAAATAGCTTTTGTGGCTAATAAAATGGTAAGTTATGTTGATAGAGGAAAGTTTTCGCTCATGTATGCAAAGTTTCAACCATATGCATGGCTCCCAAATATCAGCTCTACCATTTGCTGTTGAATGACAAGTTTACCACGGGACAAGCATTAGCATTCCTTAAAAATATTCTGAATCTTATTCTTTGTTGTGATAGGAACTGTGTGTGCCAGGAACCATCGTTTTTTATGTAACAGGATTATGACAGGATTTGTAGCAATGAGAGGTATCAGGACACCTGTGTTTTGGGAGGAAGCAGCACCCTGTGAATTACTTTTTATTATAGTTCAACAATGTATTGAGGTAGAGTCTGCCTTTTGTAACTTCTGTCCTGCATATCCTAGAGTATGTCAGTTCATTGATTTATTTTTTGTGAAATGTCATCAATCCAAAAAAAAAAACCCAAACAATTGAGTATTGGTCCTTTTTAAAAACATCAAATCACCCTCTGAGCTACTTCAGTTTTGACATTCAAAACCTCAGTAACTGACTTTTGATATTGAAAATTTTTCTTATTGTGAAATTAAGTTATTTAAAATAATGCAAGAAAAACACATACCTTATGAACCAACAAAAATCTACAATGATAAAAGTTTGTCTGAATTAGTATTTCTGCTCATTTTCTAAATGAGATGTCAAAATAAAAATGAATCTATGTAATCGTTAAACATAAATTGCATTTATGTTTTTGCTTTATCTAGTTATGCTAAGAATGTCAGAGAATTTAAAATTTTCTAAGCTTCGATATTGTTCCACAAAATGCAGCAAGCTGATAACTAATCTGTTTTATTGTTCATTCTGGGTTAATCAAAAATGTAATTATGAGTTTTAATTAGAGCAGAAAAAGTGTCTGCTACTAGCTCATAAAAAAATTGCTTTTTTCTGCCTTGTCACCACAGGTTATGAAAGACAAAGAAAGCTTTCAAAGTATTAACAAGGAGACAATCTACCCTCAAATTACTCATAATTGAACTTAATATTTGAAACTACATCTGAATATATGGGAAACTGAAAGCTGTGAATTTATATTCTAATTTAATTTTAAAGTATGAAATTTAGTGGTACCTAGAAACCCAAATTTTTTTCCACATGATCTTTTCAAGCTATTTAATAGTTCTAAATTCCATGCTACTTTAAAAAATTTCCTAAAGAGAAGTCAACAAGGCTTGTGCATATCTAACAAACCAAGTTTAGCAGTAGAGAACCCTATAAGCTTGAGAAAAATAAAAAAATTATTTCATAATTCCCAAGGTTTGGGTAGATGGGTATGATAAATATATACCTACACACACACACACATATATATGTATGTACATAAAATAGAGAAAGTGCTAATAATTTTTAGAAATTAAATTCCCATTTGGATTTGTTTATTATATGTATTTTCAAATAGCACATAAGGTAAAAAGAGAGGGAATGTAAACCAGAAGTGGGTGATTATAATAAATTGAGAAGGGCAAAGCAAATGGTACAGGGAGAAATCTATGGCTGTCATAGTTAGCATAATAAGAATCTGAGATTTATTTTGAAAAACTTCTGACAGTGCATTTTATTCATTATGAGAATAACAATTGCCATTTCTCTATAATTATTTCTATTCTGTATATTGGAAGTATTTCTATGAATGTAATATACTTTTCATTCCTGTAGTACGTCAAGAAGATGCTAAACAAACCTGCACACTGGGACTGTTAAAAACAGTAGTTTTGCTTGAGATATATTGAAGAGTTTTGGAAGAGATGAAGTAGGATCTCTCCAGACCACTAGTGATGATTTTTAGTAAATCCAAAAGCATCAGAAATACTGATTCATGGAGAAAAAAAAAAAAAAAAAAAAAAAAAAAAAGACTCTAGAACTCAAATAGTGCTATAAAGCAGGTATGTTTTCTCCGGCGCTGGGGTGCAAGGGGATTTCTCCACAAAGTTTGCACACCCACCGCACATTTTACCAAAAACTTATAGAGTGTGGATATCCATATTCATTGGATTACGTAACACAAACGTACATATGCATGAGTAAGGCTGGGTTAGTTAGAAAGGCTGATGTCAACAGTTTATGTCATCTTTGCACCTGGTGGTCATCTTCGGGGGTCTTTGGGAGGAAGGCTCGTAGTCTTTCTCACTTTGTTTTTTTCCCCGGAGCATGTGCAGATTCTCTTGGCCAATTTCTTGAATAGGAGTGTTTTTCAGATGGTTTACTTTCTATCTTATCTGAGAGAACCAATAGAACTTCTACCATTTGTATCTGGCTATCTTTACTCATTAGCAAAATTCCAACTGGTTAGAGCCACCTGTTACTCAAGGACAATACTATAAAATTTTGCTGAGCATTGTAATCCTTGGTAAATTTTCACAGTGAACGGCTTTGTTTTGATGAACAGTAGTCCTTGGTAAAATTCCACAGAACAGTCTGGGCAAGCAGGATTCTTAGCAATATTTTAAAAAATACTATAACTTGCTATAAATAAGTAAATAAGTTGCTAAGCAGTTTTCTATAAGTAAATAAGTAAATAAATCTAAAAACAAGTAATCATTTCTCTGTATCAATTCCCTCCTTTTCTTTTCTCTAAGCAAATTCTTTTGCAGTCAAAAGGTGTTTATTATGTTTTATTACTGATATTTAAGATTTTGGTAGCTAATGGAGAATAGCCTGTAAATATATCCCACTAGTAGTGTTTTCCATCTGACTTCACTCATTTCATGACTTGATGTATTCTTTTTGCATCATGCTGGACAGTAATTAAATTTTCATGATGCAAGAAGTTTTCTTCCATTCCAACAGGTGTGGGTTGCCAATCTTTGACTAATTTATAATTAGATCTTAACAACTGATAAGTTGTGACAGGAGCAGTATAATTGAAATCACATCCTGTAAGACTAGCGAAATTGCAGATACAGAAGTTCGAATGATTACTTGTATCTATTATAAGGTTATCTACTTGTACAAAATTACATAGGGTTCTTAAACAAACACATTTCATATCCATATAAATTATAATAGTCTCTGGGGTTTCATTAGGGTAAATCTTGAATTGGCATGTTGTCATATATTAGAATGGTTGCTAAATTCATCCCCAATAGATTCTTTCCCATAATGCCTCTATGTCCAAAATAAGCATCTGACCAAGGCCCTTCCCAAGTACTTTTTAAATTACAGTTCAGCAAAATTTTAAGCACTTATACCCATGTCAACATTTTTGGATGCAAAGCTTTAGCAGTCCTACAGGTGTCGATTTCTATTTTGGCTTAGGGCCCTTCTTCACTCTAGTGTGGTGTATCCAGGCTGTCTCTTCTTTAATCCTGATTGCTGTATGGGAAGTTAATAACACCTGAAACGGACCATCCCATTTTGGTTCCAGGGGTGAATCTGAAAAAGATGTGATATATGCATAATCACCAGGTTTAATGTTGTGTAACAATTCCTAGGACCAATTTCTTTATTTCTCGCAGCTGCTTTTGTAGACTTATAATATTTCATCTCCAACCTGGGTTGATGTTTCTGCTTGTCTGGGTTTGGTTCTGATTCTTGGAAGGCTTAAGACCAATGCTTGGGGCCAGGACAATTTAGCTTTCTGGCCTAGTGCTACTATTTGTTGTTTAATTAAATGATTCATTTTTTCCTACTTGACCACTGGCTTGTGGATTATACAGCCTATGTACTTGCCAGTCTATTCCTAAAAGTTTACTAAGCTGCTGGACAATTGTGATACAAAATGTGATCCGTGATCTGAGGATATTATTGCTGGAACCCCAAAGCTCGGTATTATTTCTTGTAACAATACCTTAGTTACTTCTTGGGCTTTATTAGTTTGGCAAGGGAATGCTTCTGGCCATCTGGAAAAGGTATCTGTCAAAATCAAAAGGTACCAAACCCCCCATTTTCTTGGGAGTTCAGAAAAAATCAATTTGCTATTGTTGCCCTGGGTAATTTCCTTTCCCTATTCACCCAGGTTGGGTCTTTAGTCCTGTTTTAGGATTATTCCATGAACAGATCTCACATTGCTGTGTTACCTGCTTGATGGTGGTATACAGATTTCGGGAACCATTTGCTGATGAAGATATTTATATAAGACCTCTGCTTCCCAGTGGGATTTTCTATGTTTTGCTATCACTATAGCCCATAATAGTGAAGATGGTAGTATTATTTTACTTTCAGAAGTCTTTCTTCACTTGCTGTCTTCTCTGTTTCCTTTTAGATCTTCAATAAGTTTTTGATCCTCCCTAGAATATTGAGGCTCACCATCAATTTGTATTTTACCGTCCAGGACCAAAGGCTGCACTTCTATTTCACCTTTCTCAGCCACTCTTTTGGCCTCACGATCTGCCATAGTGTTGCCAATTCATGGGTGGAATTTCTTCTTTGGTGAGCTTTGCAGTGCATTATAGCCACCTTTTCAGGTAGTTGCACTGCTTCCAGGAGTTTGAGGGGTTTTTTGGCATGCTTTATATGTTTTCCCCGTGCAGACAAGAGTCCTCCTTCTTTCCACACTGCCCCATGAGCATGGACCACTGCAAAAGTATATTTAGAGTCCATCCATATATTAATTTTCATACCCTTGGCCATTTCCAGTGCCTGTGTCAGAGCTATTATTTCTGCCTTTTGTGATGAGGTATCTGGAGGAAGAATTTTAGATTCTATTACCTGATCTTCGGTGGTTACCATGTATCCTGCCTTGCAGATACCGTGTCAAGCAAAAACTGCTCCCATCTGTATACCAGGATTCATCAGCGTCCTCTTAATGGCTCCTCCTTGAGGTCTGGCCGGATGGAATAAACTGCTTCGATTGTTTCCAGGCAGTCGTGTGTCACTGGTTCTCCTGTATTTCCACTGAGAAAAGAAACTGGGTTGACAATATTAGTAACCTCTATTTCTATATCAACCTGTTCCACTAGGAGGGGCCTGGTATTTCAGGTACCTTTGAGGTGAAAGCCAGTGTCCTGACCTAATGTGAATTTTCTTGCTTTCTGGCTATTTAAAACTACTGCTGCTACTGCCCTCAGGCAGCTAGGCCATCCTTTGCTTACTACATCAAGTTGTTTAGAGAAGTATGCCACTGCCCTTCTATCTGGCCCCAAATTTTGGGCCAGGACCCCTAGGGCTATTCCCTGTTTCTCGTGGGAGAATAACCAAAAAAGGCTTAGTGGTGTCTGGTTAACCCAAAGCAGGGGCATCCATCAACTTCTTTTTCAGCTGATGAAATGCTCCGTCTGCCTTTTGTTCCAAATGAGGGTTTTCAGATTTGATTTTATTAGTTCATAAAGGGGTTTTACCATGAGTCCGTAGTTATACATTTACAGGCGACACCATCCGGTCATTCCTAGGAACGTGCGGAGCTCTTCAGCGGTCTGTGGCCGAGGGCTCTGACAGATGGCCTCTTTCCTTGCAGTTCCTAGGGTCCATTGACCAGCTGTGACCTCATATCCAAGGTAGGCTACTTGCTGCTGAGCTATTGGAGCTTTCTGTGGAGAGACTCAATAGCCATTAAGTCCCAAAAAATTTAATAAACTAATAGTCCATGTAATGCACATTTCTTTAGTCTCTGTGGCTATTAATAGATCATCTACATACTGCAGACTTCCCCGATTTCATGTGGTCATTCCCATTGCTCCAGATCTTTAGCTAGTTGGTCTCCAAAAATAATTTCTCTGTATTAATACCAATAAATTGTCATTGTGTAAGCAGAATGACCCAGGTAATTTTGTTAGCCTTGCTTTGCTCGTTGAGAGGAAAGGGTGAAATTGCATATATGGAACTAGAAACATATGACTAAAAGATTTTTTTGTCGGATGTTCAAACAAACAAAATACCGCCTCATTCTTTTTCCCACAATAATATGCTTCAAGTCCAAATTAATAATTAAATAGAGCGCTTTGAGTTGAATTGGTAAATTGCTAAAATGCCACTTAGCTTTGGTTTAAGTATTAAACTTGAAAAAGTCAGAATATGCAAAATGACCACACAATCACTAAAAGAAATAAAAACTGATTAATTCATTAGTGTTCATTAGATACAAGAGAAGCCGTTTCCTGTAAGGTCTCTATAGTGTTATTTCAAGAATATATTTTTACAGTTTTGCTCAGTGACCTGGAAATATCAAAGAATTATTACTGAAATTGTGCAGATGATTTGAGTGAAAAATAATGAAGGGAATAGTTTTGATTTAGAGCTCTTGATAATCTGGGCATAAGCAAACAATATGTAGCTCAGCACAGTCAGAAAGGTACAGAGATTTCAAGTTGTAACACAAAGTTGTGGGAGAGAACCAGAAAAATGCCACCTCAAAACTTCTTGAACTAAAAGATGCTGTCACTCTTATAAATCTTATACTCTCCTTAATTTCAGATATTAAGGCTTTTAATTTTCAAGGTAATGTGATTCCATTATTTGGAAAACACTGCCCAAAAGCAGTTTATTTGCAGTAACTTTCTGCTATTATGTTTGATTACTTCTGCTAAGTCAGAGTTCTATAGGTATGCTCATCTATATTTCGTTGAAATACAGTATCTTGTGATTTAAAATGTACCTGTATGGTATTACTTAGAAGCTAAAGAGTAACTGCTCTGCTTTCACATATGACTCAAAACTGACTTCTAAAAAAGCAGCGCCATTGATAGAGGTCATTCCAAGGACGCACCAACAAGTTCAGTTGTTGTGAGGTGTCAGGTAACTGCAAGAAAGTGTTGATTCAGATTTTATATGCAATGTATAAGTCATGCCCATGTTTGCTGTATCTTGATACCTGGACTAATTATTTCTGTAAGTGTTTAAAAAATCCATTATAACACTAATTAGCACGTTACTCCTTAATTAGCCTTTAGATAGTCAAATATTTGTCTCTGTCTCAAAGTGTAGAGATTCCACTAGGGATTAGCCAATTTCATACTTCATGAATAGACTTCTGTTTTGTCCTCTGAAGAGATGATTGTAAAACTGTCATTCATGGATTTGGGGAAGCATTACGATAATGTCCAGGTGCAGCATGGCTTCTGAGGATTTATCATTCCCAATTCATAGAAAAGGAAGCAAACTACATGAGACCTCTGGAAAAAAATGTGTTTTTCAACACCTTGGAACATACAGGTCACTGCTGGTTTTGTGCTTGAATATAGAGTTTCTGCATCTGAAAGGTTGATGCTGAAGTGCCTAGCATTTTAGTTGTACTTCCTATATTTGATAATGATGAGAGTTACAGTATGGTGGCTTTATGTCTCTTTGAGAAGCTGCTTTTTATTTATGCTGGTGTTCATTTGAAGGAGAGGCATCCCCAGTAGATCGGTAACAGCAGTGATGATTACCAGAATATCAGTGACTTTAAGGGTATGGGTGGTGGCAGTTGTTATTGTTATTCTGTTAATCCTGGTCTACTTAGAAAGCCACTGTGTTAAAAGTAAATATCCCAAAAGAGCTGGCAGGAGCTGTGCTCAGCTCTCAGAGGGATGCCTTGGCCACATCCCATTCAGGGGGATGGCCAAGTTCACCCTCAGTTAAGCTATGAGCCAGATGAATGTACAGATGAAAGGTGTAGTCATTCATGACTATAAACTAGCTGGAGCTGTAAATGTTTTAGTTGATTTTTGTGTAGCCCCACTTGGATATACCTTTTAAAAGTTCCCACGTTGTGGAGTAGGTGCCCCTCTGCTGTATAACTTTAGACTTTGGCATGGGAGAAAGATAAACACCCAATCTCATTCAAACGTCATCTCAAAGGAAATGCTTACAGCTAGGTGAAACAAATTTGCCTGCAGTGTTTAGTGTCAGGTTTCCCAGATGAAGAGGAGATCAAAGCTGAGAGATTAAGACATGCTGGTTAGAGGGGAAAATTGCAGTTTAGCTGTGCTGCTATTTTTAAAACTTGTCATAATTCCCTTCTGTCAGGTGAGCTGAACTCTGATTTGTTGTGAAACATGGATGCATTAGAGCTCTGTGCATGAATCGGGCGGCATAATGCAATGAAAGGAACTTGCAAAACGTTTCTTAAAGGAATACCTTAGCCTCATTTCCTACAGGATCCTGATTAAAACACAAGACGTAAGATTTTTGCAAATGTATCTGTGATACATTCTGTGGAAGAAATGCCACAGGTGGAAAGTGATGTTCTCTTTATCTCTCTTGAAATAATAGTAATTCTTCTGACTGCGTGCACTTGCAATCCTGTCACAAATTACCACTAAGGTAATTTTGACTTTCCAGAAACACCGTTGCATATGATTTTTTTTTTCTCCCCTGACTTTCTGTATGTTCTTTCCTTCTCTCTGTGAGTTTCCACTCCATGCATGACTTCACCAACTTGTTCTTCAAGTAATAGACCTGTCCCATAGCATCTCTAACCTTCAGTCTATATTTTATTTCTGTATCTGCTCTCCTTTCTTTCCAAAATGTGTCCAAGATTTGTCTTCAAACTTTCCTCTCCTCATTGTAAAAGCTGACTTTTATTTGCTTCTTCAAAATCAATTAGAAAGCTGCTTTTAAAAAAAATACAGTTGTCCATAGATATTTAAATGTTCTAGAAATGTAATCATCAATTAATTTATTTAACATGTGCATTGTATACTCAGTAGTCAAGGTTTTCTTTTTTGGCTGTGATTAGAAATTGGTCTGTCAAAAGCAATAAAACCTAAAGGTGTGTCTCAGTTGTCAAAATCCCATTGCACAAGTTGTTTTTATGAAACAAAGAGGTAGTCCTGTCCTAAAGAACTTACAAAATCAAGTATAATTTTTTTATGCAGGATCTGATTGTATGTATAAATTTTTGTAGCTTTAATTTCAAGGCTCTTTCTTCATGTATGACTAGAATATTAATTTTCTACTTATGTTATGTATTTACTCTTTCCAAACATTCACTTAAACGTGTAAATAGAAATAGGAGATACAAACATTAAATGTTGGCAAATGATCAACCCTGTCATTCCCTAACTTTTATTTTTATATGTGCCTGCATGTGCTTTTTCTGACTAATTTAAAGAAAATATTGATTCCATAAAATGGGGTGAGAATGGTGGATTTGTTTGATCAGATTTTTGTGTTTTCACTTAAAACCCTGGAAAAAGAACAGGGATGTTGTATTTCTGAAAATGTGAATAAGCTTTGTTTTAGATGGATCAACTATATATGATTCTCTCTAACTTTGATTTCATTAGAGTTGAATCTGATATAAACTTTGAGGTAAGAATCATAATACCTGTAATGATAGCTAATAAGTGCATGTGTAGATATCTATACTGTAGAACCGGGTCTACGTCTCCTTATTTCCTTTTCACATTTTTATCTACCTGTAACAAAGGCTGGCATGTGGTTCACAAAAAGTTCTCATTATTAAAGCCAGCAGCATATTCCTGCTTAGAAAACTAGCACATACTTCCTTGATGTAAAGTATGAGCCCTGTTCATTAAATATCACCATGTAGACCTGAAACTGCTAGCAGCAAACTGTATTTGGTATTGATATATTATTCCTACTTAGCTCGGTATGACAAAAATGACCTGTGCAAAAGGGAACTCTTGAGAAATTATTTCATTCTGTAAATTAGTTTAAATTAGCGTAGTTCTGATTTGAGGCAGAAAGTCCTACTGTTAAAGGATCAGATTCAGAATATATCTTGCAATGCAACAGGTAAACCCTTGGTTTTGGAGTTCTAGTGCCTGAAAGCTTAGGTTCAAAACGGAAAAACAATAAAAGTTATTTATATATACTCTTGAGGTCTAATTAGGCTTAGTATTTCACATGCACGTGTTATATTATCAAGCCGGATATTGTAATGTTTATGGAAATTGACACTTAACTTTGAATTGCTTCTATTTGCATATGCAGATTAGCAAAGCAATTCGGTGCAAACAGATTTTAGAGACCTGCCAACAGTTGTTTGTGGAGAAATGCAAGGAAACCTGGAAACAAATCTTTAAGTATTAATGGCTTCGGCTGAGAACGTTTAAAATGTTCATGACCTGGGAATGTTTCAGCTTCCCACTGCATAACAGCTGTAAATGCAGGCCAAGGCTGAGATTTAATCGTACCCTGTGAACCACTTCATGTACAACAGGCACCTGTATAATCAAGCTGGTTTCTAGTGGCCATGTGTCCTTCCTAAAACAAACCACCTACCCTGTGTTGGCAGTATTGTTGGTGCCGTACGGAACCCACAGGCACCAAACAGGGGTGTCCCTGCAACAAATTTGTGCCGAAGAGGAAAAGGATGAGGCAGGTTTAGAGGGCCACACTGTGTGATAGTAAGACATTAAATGTTTTTAGGCTCCTAGTACAAGATGGAAAACAAGTGGTTTTTATCCGGCCAATTGTTTTATATTTACTTTTCTGCAAGCAATCTCACATTCGTGTTTTTCATGAACTGTGATACCGCAACATAAATCAGTGTTTGACAGAGCTGTTGTGGATACTGTTCCGTCTCTGTTCTCTTTGTTAGAGAAGTTAATGAGAATAAGCTGTTCTAATTTGTGTCAGTATATTCATCTGTTATTGTTCTCTTCATAACAAAAGAAGAACAAAAGGCATAGAAGAGTCAGAAATTAGGAAGTGCATAAATTTGAGGGATGCTACAAAGAGATCATTCCACAACAGAGCCATCAAACTCTTCTAATTGAGATTGTTATAATTATATCAAGATCATATGCTGAAGACAAAATAGTGCATATTTGCTTGTCAGTATCTCAGGTGTGTGCAAAACATATGATTTCAGGAGGAAGAGCAGAGATATATTAACACTGAGCACTTTCGGTTATCTTCAGAGATGCTAGACTGAATTTTGAAATCTGCTTTGGGAAGGAAGGACTCTCCATGCACTGAGAAACCTGGCTGTTGCATATTTGTGTGTGGAAAACTAGGTGTTTGTATGTCATGGTCCTGCTACTATTTCCTACAAGAATGCTGTGTAAAATACCTTTCTCTATCAGTTTTCAAGGTTACAAGGAATGGGTCTATGGTTCTGTAGGCCCCCCACAGGTTTTTTGTTATACGTTATAAAATGTGTCTGGTGCACGCCTCTTAGCACTTGATGCTATTTTTTAGGACACAAGAACTCTAGCACAGGCCTTTTTTGTGACCTGTAGAAGCAAGTGGGGAAAAATGGGAATTTACACCCATTTTTCATGTGTCTGGCACATCCATGTGAGGGTCAGAAAGTATTTGGCACTTAATATTTGAAGCAAATGACTGTGATTTTTTTTTTTTTTTTTTTTTTTTTTTCAGGTTCCACTTTGTCATGGTACCAGATCAACTGTGCTAATATTTTCATAGAATCATAGAATGGTTTGGGTTGGAAGGAACGTTAAAGATCATCCAGTTCCACCCCCCAGCCACGGGCAGGGACACCTTCCACTAGCCCAGGTTGCTCACAGCCCCGTCCAACCTGGCCTGGAACACTGCCAGGGAGGGGGCAGCCACAGCTGCTCTGGGAAACCTGTGCCAGGGCCTCACCACCCTCACAGGGAAGAAATTCTTCCTTACATCTAATCTAAATCTATATTCTTTCAGTTTAAAACCATTACCCCTCATCCTATCCCTACCCTCCCTGACACAGAGCCCCTCCCCACCTTTCCTGTAGCCCCTTTCAGCACTGGGAGGCCGCTATAAGGTCTCCCCGGAGCCTTCTCTTCTCCGGGCTGAACACCCCCAACTCTCTCGGCCTGTCCTCACAGGGGAGGTGCTCCAGCCCCCTGATCATCTTTGTGGCCTCCTCTGGACCCACTCGAGCAGGTCCATGTCCCTCTTGTGTTGGTGCCCCCAGAGCTGGACACAGCACTGCAGGGGGGGTCTCACGAGAGCAGAGTAGAGGGGGAGAATCCCCTCCCTCACCCTGCTGGCCACACTTCTCTTGGTGCAGCCCAGGACATGGTTGGATTTCTGGGCTGCAAGCGCATGTTGCTGGCTCACAGTCAGTTTTCCATCCACCGGTACCCTCAAGCTCTTCTGCTTGGGGCTGCTCTCAATCCACTCATGGCCCAGCCTGTATCTGTGCTTGGGATTGCCCCGACCCATGTGCAGGACCTTGCCCTTGGCCTTGAACTTCATGAGGTTTCCATGGGCCCTCTGTCCTTATCTTTGGCCAGTGGTACTTGTATAAATAGGTCAATACGAATTGGAAAACCACAGCCTAACACTACTAATAGGCAGAAATGCTGCTTCATTGAATAGCTTTGCTTTTTGGAATTTGAAAACCATGTGGTTGCATGTTTTATGCTTCTGCAAACTGTGGTGATTAGTATTACAGAGTAATACAGTAAAAAGGCAGAAGGTGCATGACTACCTAATGCTTTCTATCTGGGATTCAGGCTAGTTTTGTATAGCATGTGGTAAGTCACTTTTACTTATAATGAGGACTGCTGAAGTTAAACGAAACAGTAAGCAACTGTATTGTCTGAATTAATCTAAATCAGATTCCCGAGAGCTCAGTATACCTAAATCATTAATTCTGTTATCCACTGCTCAGGAATACTTCAAGAGGTATTTTATTTCACTTTTTTAAAAGAAATTCAGCTTTTGCTGATTTGTACTTGTTATCAGACTACACACACACACATCGGAGTAAGCAAGCCAGACCAGATATACACACACAGAACAATAGATATGTACACATGCTTATACTTACATATGTGTTTCTGTGCGTGTGTAGCATCACTTAAATACATGAATATTCGGGATAATGTGTATTATCATCCAGATCAACACTCAAGTTTTAGTTGAACTGTTAGTGGACAGTTGTGAGAGAAGCCACTTACCTCAGTTTAACATTAGTGATTGGTTTTAAGACCACCGCTCTTGCTTTTAAATATTTGCCAAAATAAAATTTTGAATTCAATAAATATATCTGTATTTATGAAAATATGCTGGGTGGTTTGGGGAAATGGGTACTGGTCAGAGATTAAAGTGCATCATTGATGGCAGAGAAGTTATGTGATGGGGAGAGACAAGTGACTGCACAACTGCTAGTAAGCTTGGTCTGCAAACAAGATTAGCAGCATATCCAATACTTTAGGACCTTATCTCTGAATGAACAAGTGATGATAGTACTGACAGTAAGGAAAATTAACAACCTAATTCTTTGTGTCAAAAATAATTTCAGCCATATTTACGGAGGCTTAGTATTTTGCACAAAATGTGCTATGAAGCTGTTCAGATATCTAAACTGTCTGTGTGAAGGCAGGATGTGCAATACTCTCAGCTAAATCTTCTTTGAGATCTTATATCCATTAAAGCAGAGTGCAGCCTTTCCCCACCCTATTGAATTTGGTGGTGAGCATTTTATTGCCATGACAGTTTCTAGATTACATTTGCACAATATTTTTTCTAAAATCAGTTTTGTCCAAATTTATCTCCTTCCCTCTTTTTTTTTTTTTTCTTTTTTTATTTTCTTGCCTTTAAGAGAGGAGGAGGGTGGCTAGGAACCAATACAACAGGTTGTGTTAGATATGCCAAACTTACTTGGAGATATTTAACTTCTCAAAAAAGAAAGAACAGCATGTATCCTCCTTTTTCTTCCCTTGCAACCTGAGAATTGACATGAGTTCATTATGAGTCCTGCCCCTTTCTCTGCGCCTGCTCCTTCCCCATAGGCACCTGGAACATGACGAGGATCTTTTAGAGCTCCATGGGCTTTCTTTCCTCCCTCTTCTTCTACCTCTAAATTTGTTGAATGGGTTGGGGTTTGTTGCTAAATGTGATAACCTAGAAGTTGACAGTTCTGCTGTGCATGAAACTCTTTTCTTTTTTTTTCACAACTTGACAGTGTTCATTAGGTTCAGAAGGGTAACTTGTGTCTTATTTGCCTGGTCTTGATATTAGCCCCATGAGTCAGCTTGCCATGTCTAAACTAAGACCTTTTTACAGTGTGTAGGTGAAGATATCACTTCTCATGTGCAAAGCAGTTGCAAGGCTAAATTCATTCAACTGAACACAGGCAGTGTTGAAGAGGCATGTCTGGGGCTTTAAGGTGTGAATTTCAGTTGGCAGCTTTTTCATTCCTCCAGATGCTCTTTCCCTTCTCCAGGAGGTGCTGTGTAATTTGAAATAGGACTGTTGCCTTAAAAGCAATACAGAGTGAAGTGAAAAAAAAAAAAAAATCATTAGTGGTATGTAATAGGAGGGGCAATCTCGTAGTTCTTTTATTTTGATTTTTTTTTTCCCCTGAATAAAGAATATTGAAGAACTGAATTCATCCTGTTATGTTGATCTGCATGAAAAGAAATGTAAATGGGATCCAGATGTGTTTTCTTCTCTAATAGTTTCATTCACTATGCTTTAGATATGAGAAAATGAAATGTATTCCATAATAGGTTGGAGGAGAATAGGCCAAAATTATAATTTTATAATATTCCCTAGGAATTCATAGAGGCCTAACAAATTAACTAGGAAACTCTGATGTCTAATGAACTCTGCATGGGGAAATATTTAATTTTGTACTGACTGCCATAAGGCAACTGCATGGTGGGTTATTTAATCATCAGCTGTAGAAATAAAACAGCAGTACAGAAAGGTTTAACTGAGCTCCCCCTTCAATCTTTATTGGAGTGGTTGTAAGGCTCTCTTCTAGAGAGGCACAAAACAGTTGGCAAACACCTATCTGGACACTTTTAAAGCCTACCTTCATGTAACACAGGGAAATTTTTTTAAAAAGTGAAATATCTAAAGATGCAGCCTTACTGCCTTTTGAAGTCATTGACTGTAGCTCATAATTTGCTTTTGCTATAACATAGCGATGCAACTAATTGTGGTAAAAGAGCACTGTGAAATTGTTTGCTTGTTTGTTTTATTTATTTGTAAATACAATTTGCAGTCAGTACAAACCAAGGTTATGTCTTGTCTTGCAGCTGTAGTGAAATATATAAACATACTGTGCACTTTGTTTCTTACACGCAAATAATATTAAATGTTTTTTTCTGTTCAGGATGGAACTCTTACTCTCTTAAACTTGCTTTTATCCCTTTACATTGCTCCTCAAATTATCTGTACTGTAAAGGAGAGTATACTCTGAAGTGAACCAGTCTGACCTAGTCCCCTTTGTATAGCAGAGACTTACTGTATCAGCCTATGGCATCAACCTTCCTGTTGTTAAGACCATATATATGCCTTCAGTGCAGACATTCCTCAGCAGTGTTCCCTAACAGTAGAACATTCTCTAGGAATCTTTAAAGGAAATTTTGTTAGGAGATAAAATAAATGGCCAAAGGTTGTGACGTAGAAGGCAAAATCCAAGTAGCAATGCAGGGCTCATGCGTGAAGGTTTGGAGAAATGCAGGTTTTCATTGTGACAATCATATAAGCAAATGGCTTGATACCCCATAATACCTCTTTCATTTATGGCAGTTTTCTCATAACTGTCAGTCCCCTCCAAAGCACTATAACAGATATCCCCTCCTGCCCAGGCACTGCCCTGCTGTGGCAGCCCTGAAGCAGCTAATTTCTACTTATAGGCAGAAGATCACCCTTTCATAAGCGCAGGCATCATCTGGACGCTGTATGGTAGAAGAGGATGTCAAAATATAACATCTGATACCTCTCTCTTTTCCCAGGCTTTATCGGCCAAAATGCTGATTTCAGCTCTTGATATTTCTCTTTGTCCCAGCTCTTTTCTTACGTGTTCATTTGGTTTGTACTAAGCAACTTTGTTTCATTAGTCTGAAACTAGAAACCACATTTCTTACCATACCTAGACTCAGCCTTGCAAAATCTCTGTTCTGCTAATAATATTGATTAAATATTGATTGGGCTAAAGAAGGGTTCATTCTGTATCCCAAAATTTTGAAGCCTACTGCAAGATAGATGTATGAAACCAGATTCAGTCTCTTGCTTAATATAGGGCGAGCTTATGATTTTGTCTCTACCTTGCAGGTGATCACACAAGTCACTGGGTTCACTATACAAAAAGGAGTTTTGTTTTTGTTTGGGTTTTTAAACTTTTTTTTCCCCAAACTCCATCTTCCCCGAGACAAATAAAATTATAAAATGTCTGAAAAAAAATCTCTTTGTTCTTGCACAGTAGGAGGGGAAAATTCTGAAATGTTAACATGTTTTGAAAAATAGGATTCTTACTTTTCAGGTAATCTGTCCATTAAAATATCATGTATAGTGGTAAATGCTGTACAACATAGAGTTATACTGTAATTTGGAGCATTCTTCTGGTACATTGGATTTTTGGTAATGTGTTTATTCACTCTATCCTCATTATAGAAATAATCAACAAAATGGATCTGTGCTCTTTCAAATCCCTGCAGAAGTCAGTCATCTCTCCAAACATATGGTCTGTTTACCTTCCCAAAAGCAAAATGTCTTCATAATATCAAAAACCAAAGACCCCTCTCTGTTCCAGTGCAACAGACCTGGAAATTCATCGACTTTTTGCTGTGCATTTTGATCCCCAACCGGTATTTGAGAGCAGAAGGCCAGAGCACTAACCAGGATACATTAGACTGTCGAGCCTCCATGCTACAGTGGTTCTGACATTATTTTTTAATGAGAGAAAAAATAACTGACCTTGTAAGGACTTGCACCCAGGAACCTCTGGCTACTGTCCAGCCAGAAGAGCACTTTAGGAGCAAGTGTGACATGCTTAGGACTAGCGAACAAGATATTTTTCTTCGCCACTATTACAGTTATCAATGACTACTTCTTCCCCAGAGATTTCTGTTTTCACTATGTGTGGTTCTGTCCTTGGTTGAAGCATACTGCCCCCGTGGTAGGAGACCTGATGCTGAAATACTTGAAAACAATCTCTCTTCTCCCCCAAACCCCATATTTTATAAATGTTATTTATCACAGAAGTGTCCGTTGCTGTCAGCATACTTCCTGACGTTGCAGATGCAGTGCCAGCAGTCTTACACAATGTGAAGGAAAGGGGTAAGGTGTCATAACTTTGCTCAGAAAATCCCCCACTGTAGTTAGAACTATAATAAGGGGAGCAAAACAATAGCAACAACACCTGTAAAACATATTGGGGAGGTTATAAAAAGGGAAAACGTATTTACATGGCACATAAAAATCTATCCTCCACTGCACATGTTATTTTACCCCTAACTTAAAAACCTTTAAGAAAGTACTCTTCTTGGTACAAATTAATCTCTGCAATATTATCAGAACCCTGAAAAAATTCTCTTTTATTAGATCTGTGATAAAGTGATGTTCTTTCTTTCCTCCTTGTTTTTATATTCCTCACTACCATAACTGAAGAATTAGCTCTGTTTGATGTTGCTGCTTTTTTCTTTGCATGAGTGATAGGGCAGTGGTCATAGAAAATCCATACTGCACATGGTTCACTATAAGGTGTTCATCTCTCAACCAGCTTTTTTGTTTGTTTTGTTTAGCAAGCTTGTTCAATCTAAATAATATGGCCTGCAAGTAAAATTGCACGTATTTCCAGTGGTCAAATAATCAAGCATGTAGAGATTCTGACACTGCAGTCACTAAATAAGACTGTTATGTTTCCATATTTTGTATAAAGCAATGAAAAATGAGAGCATTGAGCACTGTTGTTACTTGAAAATAAGATCAGTACTTAATTTATTAAGTTACTGTGTTACTAACCTTCCAATACAGATTGCTTTTCTAAAAATACCTTTCTTTTCTTCTTGAAGGCCTATTCTCTTTCTCATTCTTTGGCTAAATTAACCTCAAAATATAATCCAGCTCCTAAAGAACTTCTTGAAAGTGTAATTTCTCCCAGTTTTCATACACTTTTTCCGTAATACTACTAAAAGGAACTAAAATTGTTGAGTATTTATTTAATTATTTTTTTTTTGCATCCCACTCACACATATACCCCATGAAACTCTACCCACGGTGCTGACAATCAACCTGACAACATAATCAGTCAAATTTTACCCAGTGACTGTTTCTTAGGTAACCAAACACAGTTGCAGAAATGAATTGCACAATACAGAAATGAACCCTGAATTGACATGTGGCACTTCCATTATTTTTCAGTAAAGTCTGAAAATGTTGTCATGGTGCAGTGCAAAGGTGAAGCATGTCTGGTGCACAGATTGTGAAGGTACTGCTTCTGGTGGGAGTGAAATTCAACATAGTACCAACAGAAGGTCTGATGCAAGTTCCTAAAATAGGACTTTGTCATTTGAGATGTTAGGTGATGCGTAAACCCTGTGTTGACGCTCTGTGGTAGAACCGCTTTCACTGTTGAGGTAAGGCTAGAAGGAACGTATGCTTTCTGAAGCTTTGTTTTTTCTTGTTGGCTTTATTACTTCATCCTACTCACATTCTAAAATGTTTTCCTAAGTAATAAATCTCTCTGAAGTAAATTTTTAGGAGATGAGGAAAAATAAGTGAGCCATTGCTTAACACAGCAAATGGACTCACTTTAAAGGGTCTATTTAGAAAAACCTCTAGACCAAATGGCATCTTTGATTTCTCTGTTCTTTTTTTTTTTTTTTTCCCTTGTAAGAGGTTGTTGCTGATATAACAAACTTTCCTCTACTAGAGCTCTACACACTCATGGTCACCAACGAAATCAGGGGTGGAAGATAAATTGTTACATTCATGCTAAAGTCAGCATGAGTGAGAATATCATCAGGGTCATTTTTCATTGTTGCAGTTAGTTAAAGTATATCTAATCCTTTTTAACCATCTCAGTAAAGGATTACTTTTATAATTTGAGATTTTTAACTTGATAATGTTGCTTCAGGGTTAATATACTGCCTACAAACAAAATACACTGCCTATGAACAAAATACAGATTGTGTTTTCCAAGATACTGTTCTGGGGGTCAATCAGCATAAGCTAGCTTTTCCTGTTGGCCACAAATGCAACTGCCATTTTTCTAAATTACAGACAAGCAAATAAATCTTATGTTTTAAACCAATTAGTTATTTGCCTAAGGGAATATGGAAATTAATGACTGGTGGAGGACAGTAGTGACTGTTCTAATGGAGAGGAGCATTTTTTGCAGTAGAGACCTAACAGAAGGGGGATTGGGCGACCAGTTATGGAGGTTCAATAAAATTGACTGGATGGAGTTGTGTAGGAGTGTGAGAAGTGTCTTTGGACAGCAAGGGATAAAACTAACAGCATCTGAGAGTGTCAGGATCTCTAAGGTGTTATTAAGTGTCTATGGATATTGAAGAACAGGGCACTTCACATGGATGTAGGGGATGGGAAGTGGGCAGGGAGGGTAAATGGATTAAAGATTTGGATGTGGCAGCTTGGTTTATCCTCCCGGCTTGGTATATACTTTAGTTGCTGCACTGCTTTGGGCCCTGCTAACTGCAGAAGAAAGGTGACTTGGAGGAGGTGCGACACACACCTTTCTCCTTAGCAATACAGAAAAAGATCGTAGCCCCTTTCAAAATGTTGGTCCAATGCTGTGTCGCCATGTGAAAAAAAGTAAACGTGTGTAAGCAGACACCTGCATAGGAGAAATCATTCTACAAAGAGAATGTTACCACCCGGTATGAAATAACCAGCTATTGATGAGATTTTATAGCTTCATTTCCTTCTGTTTATTTTCATGGTGAGAGACTCTCACTTTTCTTTCTCTCATCTCAATATCCATAGCTGACCACAAGAAATTCTGATTGCTGCTTTTTATTCAACAAAAATTGATTTTTAAATTTTCGGGTCTTATTCCTCCCCAGCTGGCTTCCTGACCTACCTTTTTATTTTCCTTTTTGAGTCTATAGTTGTTAAATAAGTTTGGTTTGTCCTGAACTGTGCTTTGAGCATTCAACTTGACTAATACTCAAATTGGAGCACTCACAGCAAAAATATAAAGGTGCTATAAACATTTTAAATTGCTTTTGACTATGAAAAGTGTTTTGAAATTATTCCACTGCCTCAAACCCTTCATGTGTACTTTATTCTGAACCTTCTTAGAGAGGGCATTGGACTGTAACATACAGATTTCTATAAGGCTTTTTCTGTGACACTATAAACTCTTTAGGTAATTTTCGTTTCCAAATAGTAACGAAAATCATGTAGAAAGTTAATATATAAAAAATAGCTTGAAGAGTTTCAGAGCAAGGATATTATCAATGTAATATCCTGACAGGAGATCAACATCCAGAAGCACTGCAAAATCATTCCCTGAGAGAAATCCAGTGATAGTAGTGAAAGAACACACCCTTCTGTTCCTGAACCCCAGAGGACTCAGCATTGACAGTTAACCTTTTCTTCTATAAAAAAAATATTTTATATAAATACAGTGCCAGAAATGATGTGGAAGCACAAAGAAATTTGCTGCTGGTTTGATTTTAATCCATTAATTATCAGTCAGGCATAAATCCTTTAAATATATGCTTGTCCATAGCTTCCTGAGGTCTGTAGCATTGTTTTGTTACCTGACAGAGTTTTGTGGACCAGGTGACCAAAAAAATTGTAACTATGAAGAATAAATGCTGTTGTAGGGAAATCAATGTATCCAAAGGCTGTAATGAGGAATAAAGGGGGGGGGGGAAAGAACAAAGAAATGTGTGAAAGAAATTCTCTATCACAGATAACTTTCAATGACTCTCCAGTTTACCATTGCTTCTGCAGTGCACAAGATTGGTGGCAGAAAAGCTTTGTGCAAGTGAGAAACTCAACCTGAAGTGTGTGCAAGAGAGGCAAATCTGACTTTAAACTGCAACACATTTGGGACATTTTTGTCAGATGATTTACTTCTCTAACTGGCAAGGAAATAAGCAGGATAAATACCATGTTGAGGCTAATTAAGCTGTGTTCTCCCTGGGAAAACAATTTCATACCATGTACCAGGTGGTTAGGGCAGTTAAAAACTTGAAAGAGCAAAAAAACAAAATGAAACATTAGAAAGAAAAGACAGCGGAAAACATATTGTATGTTTTTACAGTAAGTCCAAGGATCTGTACAAGGATGTGTTGTGCCATTTTAGAATGATTTGGTCCTTGAGTGTTTTGTTCCATGGTGTACCTTGGCTGCTGCTTATTTTAAATAGACTCTCTGCTACTTCTCTCATGTGCAAAGAACGTGTGCTCCTCATTCTGGACCTTATTTCCTAATCTTATTTAGTTTTCTGCTCTATTTTCTGATCATTAAGGCAGAGACTTGAGGAAGGAAAGAGAGGAAGTGATGAGAGGACTGGAAAAAACATTGTTGCAATGTGAGGAGTAGGGCCTTGCCAAAAATACGTGGCTACAGTAAAAATACAACGTTACCTCATCAGATGTGAAATGTATTTTAAATACATACATGTTTTGTCAGTGCCTCAAGAAGGACTAGTAGGAGACCATACCCAAGGAATCTTGGAGAGGGTTCTTAGTTTATTTGTAACTAGTCCTTTTCCTGACAAGAGTTGGCAAAAGTGTGAGATAGGAAAACAAGAGTTTTCCTCTTGGGTTTATGTCTAAAATTATGTTTTTCTATAATTTAGAACAAAGGAACAAATATTGCACCAAAACATACTAATGCCATCTTAGAAATGCACAAAGCAACTTCTGAATGAAAAAGATGGTTCTGTGGTGCTGTGTTCACCTATACAATGGGATGAAGAAAAGCCTTGACCTGCTTAGTGAGTGAATATATTTGTAATTCAAACCAGAAGCTGCATGCAGATTTGGAGATCTCTTGCTATTTCTGCCATTATATAGCAAGGTTCTGCCTCCTGGACACACACAAATAAATAGCACTTTACAGTAAAAGCAGATGTTTACCTCAAAGTTATAGACCAAGATTTCTCTTTTTGTGGTACTTTATAAAACTTAGTAAGACAATTAATGGTCTAACACAAGTTCATAAAAAGCCTGAGTTCAAAGTGTTTGGAATTCCAGTGGAAAGAAACCTACCACATTCTGGTCACGGTCTTCTGGAGTAGCATATATGGGTTAAAATGCTGCCTTCGCTTAAAATCCTCTGTGCCATCCTAGTACAAGTTTCCAAGTTCTAAGTAAATCAGGGTAGATTTCCCACAGCTCCTATTTAAAAGAAAACTAAACTATGTTGTGCAATTCTTTGACATAAAAATCAAATATAACACTTCGAAAGAATTGTAAGGTAAAAATATGCTATGTCAAAATGAAGCAGTTAATTTCGGCAAAAACAGCACTTAAAAAATATAGCCTTCCTTTTTGTTGTCCTAATTGGATGGGTTTATAATGATAGATTAAAACCACTGTGAAAGTAATACACAAATGATGTTTTATAACCTGCTTAGTATTTCAGCAAAAGATTTTCTTTGTGCCAGCCGATGAATCATAGACTACTGCACACAGAAAGTACCGATAACTTCTTTTAAGATGCGCTGACGTTCTTGTTGTTATTACTTTTAAATTAATATGGGGTGCTGGAAGACATTTCAGGTGTTACTGAACATTACTGCTTGGACTAGTTGTTTATGTTGTCTTTGTGAATTGAACAAGGGCTTGTTAGAAAGAAATGCTGTGAGAGATGAATGGCGAGTGAATGTACAACACAAAAATTCATTTGCAGAAAACCAGGTCATAATAATTAGAGATATGTGGAAGAAGCCTGTAATTTGTATTGCTGTTTGAATGCTTAGATTAATGTGAAAAATTGGCCTCATCTGGAATGAAATATTCTTTGCTTAGACCTTTCTTCTAAAATTAATGTAGCTAAATGTAGCTGCAAAACAAGAAAACAAGAAATTCTCCATTTAAGGTTAAATATTTTGAATACCCTTGTCTTCCTCTTTTTTCCCCAGTAAAACCTGCCAAATTTAAGCTGCTTTCACAGAGTGCTAGACATCCCTTATTTTTTCAGCAAATGAATTATTCATCTTAAAGATTTTCATCCAGCTAATAATAAAAATGACCAGAACAGACTATTTGCATTAAAGCTTCTCACTGTAGGAGTTATATTCCTGATTATGCTTCAAACTATGGAGTAAGGAGCTTTGGACCTTGGATTTTGTGAAATTCTACCCTGACCTATCCTAACCCTTGATTTTGGAGGAATGAGGAATTAATTCTTTCTGTGACAGATTATATGGATTAGCAACACAATTTTGTTGTAGTTCCAGACTTCTCCAAAGCTTACTAGAATTCAGATTGTTGTGGGTTACTGGTGAAATATCACATACAAGTCCCTCTCCACCTATATACCTCTGTATTACTGACCTTGGCTTTGCCCCATTTTTCTCAGAACAGGCAACTGTGGAAAAATTTGAGTCCCACAATGTATCATTGCAATGTAAGATCTTATACTCTTGTCTTGTTAGCAAGTGGAAGGGTGAGGGTTTCTCTGGATTCTGTTTGCTACCAATGTGTGGGTCTGAAGCTGAGGATGGGACAGGCGCACATCACTTAAACCTGTAACTTTCATACATGTTCCTTTCAACTGTTAGAGATTTTATTCTAACTATATAAGAGAAAAAATCCTGCGTTGATCCTGGCAGACATCACCAGTTTCAAGCCTGCTTTCCACCACTCTAGCATGAGAAATTAGTTGGAAGACATCCAAAAATCCATGGAAAGCTTGTAATATCCAGCTGCTTTTGACTCTGAACGTAATGGCATATTTGTATTTGAAAAAAATCAATAAAGTTTATGAACTGAAAAGAGAGATCCACTGCAATGAGTTCTGTTGCTTTTAAGGACACCGTATGCAATTCTTTGTGACACAGAAATCAGGCTATAGAAACTATCCTACGCATTCCTGCAAAACAAGATTTAGCATTGTAAACCTCACTGGAGCAGCTCAAGGAGAGCTACAATGATAGAGAACAAAGGAGAGCTGTGAGAAACAACCTACCACTAATCAGCCTAGAAGGCCAATAAGATCTGATAGGTTTCCGCAATAAAACTACTCTAAACCTCCCAGTGGATTTTCATACAATAGAAATCAAAAGGGCACATTAGTCATACAGCACGAGAGACACCAAGGGAAAACTTCCTGCTCTCATACTTTAAACAGCTTGCTTCTTCAGATAAAATAGCCATCATGCAAGGTTCATAAAGAATAAAACTTTTCACTCTTTGTTGAGGGCCAGTCCAAGGTCTGTGCATCATTTAAGTCATACTATTATGAGACCATAAACGGGGCACTAGTTGTAAATTATTTCTTATTGCTATTATTACCTTCGAGGCACCATAATACATAATGATCTATCATCGACATTTATAAGATGCTTCTACTGGAATAGGCAGACCTTATTTCCTTTTTGGAATAGTCCTGCTGACTTCAGTCGCGTCTGTAGTTATATCAAAGATCCAATTTGCTTTTCACTCCACGTTTCTGCGCTTTGTTAGATTATCTGGAACCTCTGATCATAGAGGGGGAAATATACAGTGGGAAACGGATGGAGTCGTTCCGTTTTTCCCCCATGGCTATTTGTGCTGGATTCTAAAAAGTGTATGATGGTTAGTGTCACCAGCAGAGTCCTCCCAATGTAGTGCTTTTATGCTGGAGCATGCAGTTACTTGAGTACGTTCATTAGAAATTTTAATGAAGCTCAGGGTGCGTGGCCACATGTGCTCAACATGAGCTGATGGATTATCCCATTCCAAAAAGCAAGGCCAGTAACTCCTCTTCCAAGTGAGCGTCTCCCCTGTGTGCATCTGCAAAGGCTCTTCTCCCAAATGCAGCAGGCTACAGGTGACCTGTCATAAAGGCTTGTCCTGTCCTGCTTCCCGAGAAGGGCAGGGCAAAATTCTGCAGAGATGCACATTTGTAGTTCTTTGGCCTGAGACTGTGATTTCTTTTCCTTTGAATTAACTTGTTTTTCGGCTCTCCAACTGCTCCTGTACTACAATATTGTGTATAACTAGTTGTATATGATGTAATAATATAACCGTATACAAAACACAACACTGTATCTGTATGAAATTACTTCAAGGGTACTTAAGCTTTTGTTAGGTGCATGCGGAATATTATTTGTTCCTGAAAGAAAGAATTTCATATTGTGCTAATCATTCTGAGCAAGTCCTGTGATTACTTGAATCCTGTTTTAATCTGAAATTAAAAACTTCTCAGATATCTGCTAGGATTATTAACGTAAAACTGCACAAAATCTTTTCTTTCATTTCATATGGAAAGCATCAACACTTATATACAGCCTGTTCTTCTGTTGAGCAAAATTTTAATTTTGTAGAACTCAGAACGAGGTGACATATTTCATATTGTACCTGCTGTCCTCAAAACTTCCAAAAGAGAATAGTCTGTTTTTACGTTTAATTCCATTTAAAAGAGAAATAAAATCTAATATTTATTTTGCTGAAATTAGTGATTATTTTCAGTGCCTTTTATGAAGATAAAGCACACATTATCTGTTTTCTTCAGACGGTAACAAATTGGCACTAAATCTTTGAAAAAAGGGATTGTGTCTCTATGTCTATTAATGATAAATTATAGTTAAGATTTTTTTATTGGATATGGGACTGTAAGTACTAAAGACAGTGCTGAATCACACTACTTACTTAGAAATGTTACCTTTTTTTTCCTAATGCAAGCATTTCCAGCAGGCAACCCTGACTTATGAGACAATGTAGGCATACTCTCTGTATATATGTTTATTTGCAATTTTTATTTAAGGAGCCCCACGACATTTATAAAGAAGAATTTCTAAGCAATTAATGATTAACAATGAGTGGCCCTTGCCTAGTAACTTCCTGACAACAGAAATTTCATTTACTATCTGCAACATTACCACATCGATGCTTCACAATAACAGTTTCTTCAGCGAGCAGTGAAGATTGCACAACAAAAGCGTTTCCAGACTCTTTGCAGCTGTTTTCTCTACTGGAGTCTGGGATGCCTGGAAAAAAGCAGATGAGCTTTCAGGTATGAGACTCTTCTGAAACAGGAGCAGTAAACTTCAAAGCTAAATAGAAAAGTGGTTGTGTTAGAAAAAAAAGTGTTGCTAAATGAATAAGTAAGGGAAGGAGTGTGAGGTTACAAGAAAAGCAATTATTTGTACAGGAGAGAGAAACAGGTAAATTATATCCTAAGGAACATTGAAGGGATTGTGTGGAAAGGACCAAGATAGGGGAGATTATAAATTTCCATAAGAATAGTATCTCTCCTGAGTCCGTGATTTTGGCATCCAACAGAAGCTGAAAAATTCTTGTGTATCTGACAGCTTGTCTATTCTTCAGTCACATTAGTTGATCCAAGAAAAGATATTCCCTCCCCCTGCAAACTTTTACTCAATCCTGTCCTGAGGCTGTCTGGCTGTGAGAGCGTTATCAATAATAATAGACGTATCGTTCTGCCCAGCTGGAAAGTTGGCACGTTCTTCTCCTGCCTCTCCGTAACACCGACCGTGCAGGACAAACTCCCGCTGTGCTAGCCTTAGTGCTGTACATTTTCCCATTGGAGCCCACTGGACTGATGAGCAGTCAGAGGGCTGCACATCCCAAGGAGGCTGCGTGTGCCCCGTCCAACCACTGTGTCCAGTATCAGTGTAATGTGAAGGGGGGGGGGTGTTCCCCGGGCCTAGGCACAGAGACACAGACAGACTTACCAACAGGCTCTCTTGTAGCCCTGTTTATTAACTATTTAGCCATTAGAAAAATAAAACAATCGGAAGAAAAACCCACCAAAAAAAACCCCACACCTTGATGCATATATTCCTCCAAGGGAAGAGCTTAGATTGTTTTATAAGTAGTTTTCTGTCTTATTCCATATTGTGTATAAAATTGGAAACATACATTTTTTCAATCAGTCCTTCACAACATGCCATTAATTGTTTGAAGTAAAGTAGCGTTTTCTTTTGTAGAGCGAAGAAGGCAAATGTCACTTAGCCCCAGGGTGCTTGTGCTAAGTGCAAGATATAGAGAAAAAATGTGATCTCTGCTGCCAGGAACTTGCAGCAAAGTGTTATATTTTCAAAAATTGTATCTTGCTGGTATAGACACTGTGTGAATATCATTGCATATGTGTGAGACTAGATAGAATAAGAGATAAGGCTGTCCTAGCTATATCTATGTCTTAGCTTAAAAATAAAATTATTGTATTGATCTGCTCTCACAGGAAAAATGTACATCATTTTTGAAGTATTCCTAGTGAATACTCTATAAATCTCATTCTTTTCTTCTTTCTGTCTGCCCTTAGGCAGACACAGAAATCAATGTTTCTCATCATTTCAATGTTGTATAATTTCATAATTCATGATGCATGATTTATTCAAATACACATGTAACTTTTGTTTATCAGCTTGAACACAAACAAAACTAATCACTTCTGTCACTGTTATCTTCATTGTGAACTGGTCGAGCCATACATAGAAAGCTATTTAGAAATACCACAGGTATTCTAGTTTGTTGAATTCTATGTTAGGCATACCAAGTTATAAATTGACTGTCCTGTGCTGTGCAGGCCTGCTGTACCAGCCCCTCCTGACCAATACATACTGAATGTTCACTTCAGTTCACTAAAGAGTTTTGCCCAAGTAAAGGTAACACATACTTGTTTGAGCAAAACCTTTTATTACTCTGTGGCAACATGCTAAATAGCCTTGTATTTCAATACTGTTTAGTGCTCTACAGCCTACCACATGATTTATAACTAATATTTTTAATGTAATTAATCTTACCTAACACTTACTTCCATGTTCTGGGCAATATCAAGCTAGTATGTAATTAATTCTCAGTGTGTAACTAATTCTTGCTATCTCTGTAGGAATTATACGGGGGCAACTGAGGTAAAAAGTAGGGAGGATCCACACAAGAAAGTGTCACCAAAAGAACCTTAGGATCCAGTGGTGGATCTCTGGGGTGTTGATTTGCATGTGCCATGCATGGAGTTAGGTCAGCAAAAGGGGAGAGAAGACTTCAGTTTTGGGGGGTTTTTTGGTTGTTGTTTTTTAAGGATAGAGTTTCTGATTGGATGAATTCAGGGCATTTTTGCACATCAGAATAGCTGAGGCATTTGAACCCCAAACATTTTAAAATTGGTCATCGCGTGAATCTTGCAACTGAAGTATTTGTATTTGATCCCATGGAACAACCTCAGGGTGAGTAATATGGTACTCCAGACAACAAGTTTGGGTTTGGGGATTTGTTCACCCTGTCTCTGAAATGTGGAGGACTCTACTCTGGAGCAGAATAATTCTGGGTCATTATTTTATCTGTTTATAATTTAGTTGGAAAGTTGAAAGGTCTCAATTTGTAAGTGGAACAGAAGTAAATTTTGATGTGGCTGCTCTTCATTCTCTCAGAAGCTCCTTTGTAGGATGTGTTTTCCTTCCAGCATTAGCAATATCTTCCTCAATATCATGTACACATGCATCAAACTTCTGTGAATATAGTTGATAAAAGAATTTTTATCTAATATGTAGAATATCCATTACTGGTTTACTGTGGTGTATTTACTTTAAACATGTCATAGACAGAGAGAAGCAACTATGTTTGATAAGATAATCACAGTTTTAAACTATTGTTTTAGAAAGTGTTTTACTTAGTCGTGTTAATTGACAGTATTTCTTCTCCAATTTTTTGTTTTGCTTGCATCCAAAGTAGTTTTAGATAAGTGCTATATAATGTTAATAAAAAAGGCTTAAAATGGCTGTTTGATACTGCCAAAGGTGAGGCAATTTATAGTCCTCAAATAAGAAATAAGATTGATGCTATTCATTTACATATAACATTATTAATTAGAAGAAAGAAGAGAGTTCATATACAATCACAGAATGGTTTGGGTTGGAAGGGACCTTAAAGACCATCTAGTTCCACCCCCCAGCCACGGGCAGGGACACCTTCCACTAGCCCAGGTTGCTCACAGCCCCGTCCAACCTGGCCTGGAACACTGCCAGGGAGGGGGCAGCCACAGCTGCTCTGGGAAACCTGTGCCAGGGCTTCACCACCCTCACAGGGAAGAATTTCTTCCTTAGATCTAAATCTGCCCTCTGTCAGTTTAAAGCCATTACCCCTCATCCTATCCCTACACCCCTGACACAGAGTCCCTCCTCACCGTTCCTGTAGCCCCTTTCAGCACTGTGAGGCCGCTATAAGGTCTCCCTGGAGCCTTCTCTTCTCCAGGCTGAACACCCCCAACTCTCTCAGCCTGTCCTCACAGGGGAGGTGCTCCAACCCCTGAGCATCTTTGTGGCCTCCTCTGGACCCACTCAAGCAGGTCCATGTCCTTCTTGTGTTGGTGCCCCCAGAGCTGGACACAGCACTGCAGGAAGGGTCTGACAAGAGCAGAGCAGAATGCATACAGATGCATATATCTGCATCCTACTTGTATTTTATTTGCCATGTTCTGCTGTCCACTTCTATCACTGAATTCTGTTCCTAGGGGTGGTTATGGCAAACAATTACATGAGAGAGTTCACTGAAGAACCCCAAAATTGTCAGAAGTGCAGTGAATGGAAGACGTTTAGGATGGCCCACAATCTTTTCACTGCATAGCCCCAGATGTGGCTGCACCATGACCTGACCTCCTCAGGCAGCCCTTCACAAGCCAAAGGCTCGGAGCCAGGTGTCAAGTAGCTCCTTGGGAGCCTCTTTTCTCCTGGGCTGCACCCAGGCGCAGGAGAGGGCAGAGGATGGGGAGGGGAGGAGGAGAAACCAGAGTGTGTTAATTTCCTGGTCCTCTCTCTCCCCAGCTTCCTGCTCAGCAACGCCTGTCACAGCTCATTTGCATTTCTACCGGATCCTTCAGTTACTGTCATAACATCAGTTTTTTGAAATACGATAGTGTTTCAGGTCATTGAATGAACTGCAACAAAAAATGTTGCCTTGTATAATACAGTCTTTGAGTGGCAACAATCTTCTCCAGGGTTAAAATTTAGCTAAACACTTGGTAAAACTAAACGTATTTATGAGAGGAAAAAACATTATATCTAATGCAAATGTACCAATTTTTCCACAGACAGAAATACTTTATTTCTGTGACTAGAGAAAATACTGTATTTTCTCCATTTGTTTTCAAATACCTGGCAAAATGGACACAGAAGTAGAAGACAAAACTGGGAATGAACTCATGCTGTATGCTCCCCTTAATCAGCTTAAAATCAGTTACACGATGTCTTTTAGTATTTAACAACCACTGCTGCTAGACCATGGTAGCAAGGCCAAGGCCATGATAAGAACAGTGGATGATGGCTGAATTTGTGACTTAACTGTAATACGCAAATGGTAATACTCTGACTATTTAGATGTAATAATAGTTTTAGTTTTAAAGACATTCCAGGTTAGGAGTAAAATTTGTAACCGGTGGAATCACATGAAATACTTTCACAAGTCTTTGTGTCTGAGCTTGGGTATACAGCATGTGCAGCAGTGAAATAGTACTGGTAAGTATTAGCATGGTGCTTCTGTTCATTGCAACTATTTTTTCATCTCTCCTTTCATACTTATTTGTTGCAAAGGTGGTCTGCAGGGCTTCCTTCTATGTGTTGCTGAATATCGAGTAATCAAATGTGTGATCATTGCGCATATGTTGACTGCAGTAGTTTCACTTGTTCATAGATTGACAGGAAACTTTCTCTGTGTTGTGCAGCTATTAATTTTCTAACGCTCTGGGGAGGACTTCACCTTGAACCAGACTCTGAGGTTTTTGTAAACAAATATAACTACCTGACTCCTGTAATATGACACTGAAGTTTAAATAGAGACTGCTTATTTTCTTATGCTTTGTTTAAAATTAGTATGCTTTTTTTTTTTCTTTAATTTTGCATCTTTATAGTTACAAACTTTAAAAAGTAAGTAGTTTTATAATAGAATTTTCTTTATTTTCAGTTTCAAGATATAGAAAGGTATACTAAGGAACATTTAAAGCCCTTGAACAAATTGAAAGGAAAATTTATGAGTTTCCTGTTTGAAAATATTATAGCGTAGTAGAGTATTTGAGATTTTTTTTTAATAGCACAGGCTAAAATTAATATGTGTATAGCTTTTCATTTCCCCTGCACCAAATATAGTGCTTGTTATATACACTGTAGGTTTTTTGTGTTTGTGTATGTTTATATAAATGTGTATAAATCGCATAGTTAACAGCAGATCTAGAGAGATTTAGATATTGAAAAGGAAGAAAATCTTATTCTTGACATTTTTCTGGAGAAGGCAGAAGTGAGATGAGTAGGCTGTCACTGGGCAGAGGGTCACAAGAGAGAATAAGCTAGTAGTTTGATGTTGTGGTAGTAAAGTTGTCGTACAGGTGGCTCAGCATAAGGAAGAGGTAGTGAATGGAGCAGTAGGCAACACCGTTGAGGTACAAGTGTCAAGTACTTTGTTGTTTGGAGCATGGGTGGCTCTTAGTCTGCCTGTTAGTATGGCCCTGGGAAGAAGCCTGTCTATGTGCCCAGGCCTGAGAGCACTCTCTCTCATCCTTTCTTCAAGCAACCTAGCCATGTGCCCCAGCTTGTCCTAGGGCCACCTCGCCAGTGGAGATTATCATGCTCTGTGGGTACTGGAGAGACCTTCCCTTTCCTAAGTACTGCCCCTATACTATTAAGTCAGTCTGAGTTTTGTCATTCGATTAAGTGGAAGAAGAAACATGGCTGTTCAGAAGATGGATTAATGCACAGGAACTGAAACCAGAGCTCTTGAATTACCGTAAAATGTAAGTCTGGGCTTCAGAAGATTTGGTTTCAGCACATGTATCTTCATGTGTTGCCTTAGGCAATTTATTTCAGTCGCCAGCATCCTGTCTCCCACTTTTGTCAAATGGAAATAACACATCTTTTCATGTTTGCGTCTCATCCTTTGCTTTGTCATAATAGTCTTGGGGACTGTCTCATCCTATGTTAGAGAGTAATCTCTACAGCATAATATGATTGTCATTTTTGTGTTCAGATCGTGATAATTGTCATGATACTTTGGTAATAATTTTTGTCTCTGCAAGTTTGGTATTTGTGTATGACTCCTGTAACTTAACCTTCTTTACATAAGTTCATAAATATCTTCTATAACAGGATTAACTCTGTAAGGCAAATGTGTAATGGGTTTTTGGAAGTCTAAACAAATTAAATGTAGCAAACCTTTTTTTTTTCCCTATTCAATTTTATTTTTCTTCTATTGACTACTTCAGTGGACGTTTGTTCTTTAGTACTGTTTTCAAAAGCTAAAACACAATGGCTTCCAATGGTGCACTAAAACTGTTTAGTAAGGGTGCCACACATATTTCCTCAATTATCATTTGGTTTGCTGGAGTTCTTGGGGGTATAGAGCAAAGATTTAACTGTTTTAATCAAATGCTGCATTTATTGAATCCATAATACCATCTCTGTTTTTAAAAAATGTATCATACCATGACTTTACCATAAATATTGTAAATATAAATTATAAATAGTACATTATAAATATAAATACAGTAGATCTATAAAAGTAACAGCAAATTCATTTAGCATTTTTTAACACATAGGACATGACTCCCATTGGGAGTGCTGTGTCCTGTTTTGGGCTGCCCAGTACAGAGAGGACTTTGATATAACTGAGTAAGTCCAGCTGAGGATAACCAAGGTAATCCAGTGTTTGAAAGATGTTATGCTCAAGGAGAACCTTATTCAGCCTTAAGAACATAAGTTAAGGGAGAATATATTGCCGTCTTCAACTACCTAGCAGTAGTTAGACAGTGTAGGGAAGTCAGACACAGGCTCTTCCCAGAATTGCTCAATGGTAGGAACAAAGGCAATGGACATGGGAAATTCTGATTAGATTTAAGAAAAATTATATTCAGTAGGAGGGTGACCACATACTGGAAAAGGTTTCCCAGAGGAGTGTTGATATTTCCATCCTTCAAGAATTTCAGTACTTGCCTGCATGTATCCCTGAGCAACCTGGGGGTGTGTGTGACTTCTGGGTGCCCTTCCAGACTCTGATTCTGTGCTACATTAAAATGAAATTTTCAGTGATGTAATAAAACAATAATTTTATAAAACTTGGTTGAAGGCAGAGTAAAAGGAATATAACCAACAGGGAAGGTGTTATGTACATTAATTTAAGTAGTTCATAGTTTGTCCATGGATACCAACATTGGTTGACAAGAGTAGCAGAAACATCTGGAATTCTCTCTGGGAGTCCAAACATCATGTCTTACTGATCATGTGCAGAATGACTAGTTAATAAAGAATGATGTATGTCTGGCCACTTAAAACCTATATTTAAGCACACAGTTTTGAAAACCTCGGTCAAAGATTGCTGTTCATTTTTTAAATGCATTTCCTGGCACTCTCATCTTTCTTCTGCAGAAAGCTGTTTCTTGAATGTAAAATGTTGTCTTTGATACAATGTGTTGGTGTAGGATGGTTGGCTGAAAAATAACAGAACTCTTTACACGTTCTTCAGAATTTCATAGCCATTATAAAGTCAAAACATTCCTTTATCAACTACCCATGTAATGGTATTAGTTATCTGTACAGTGATAGATGGATGTGCAAATCTGTATTGTAAGTATCCTTGTGAAATTTCATTTTGAGTATAGTATTTGTAGAATACTCAACATAGAAATAACATTATTTAAAAAAGATAAATGTACAAAAGCAGCAGTCTTTGATTTGAGTAAAACTGCATCCTAAATGTGCTTTACAATAACCCAATCTTAACTCTTTCAGTATTTTTGCACTTTTTTGAAATATAAAATATGAACTGGAAACTAAACAGATTTTATAGCCCAATTCCATTATTTAAATCACTCTGGGCTCTGACATTGAAAGCTACCATTCTGTCAGGAATCAAATTGTAAAGATGAGTTGTAATTCCCTAATGGAAACACTGACTAATCTCAGAGTATATAGATGCTAATGGTGCCATGTATTGCATTAGCGAACATGTTACTGATAAATAGAAATGAAATATTATTGGGCAGTCTTAAAGATCAGCTCAGAAAAGATCTCAGTTATAAAGTGTCATAGAAGGAGCTAATTAGGTTTTTCTATTGCAAAAGGCTGATCCATGTGTAAGCCTGTTGTGCCAGAAAAGAGGGAAACGACTGTGAGCATTTTACTTTTGAAGAAACAACCAAACAAGGTCTCTGCATGAAAGTTGAGAAATCCATATGAAGACAATGGCATAGGAGGAACCTTCAGCCTCTGTTATTGCCAGTGTTTTCTTGGCTGAAGGCATCATTTATCTCACAGCTCTGAATCTCAACCAGTCAACAGCAAGGATTAGATGGGCTTGCTGGTCTCCCTGAGGACTGTGGCAGGCCAAAGAGTGTTTCAGATTGCATCCACAGAATGCCACCATTCCGCAGGGATGTTCATAGAAGACAAATTCATCCTCACCTCTGCCCTCCCACTGCCAGGGAGAATCAGACACTCCCTCCATGCACTTTCCAAAGGCAGACTTCTCAAACTGTATAATCATGCAAGCAAAAATGCAAATATCATTGTGCACCTCTGAAAAAATGCAATTATAATGACAGCTCTCATATAACCTACACATAAAAATGGCATAACCATGGTTGCTGATACACAATAGATGACCGAGCTGGAAAAAAATGTTACCTCACATAACATATCTCTTCATAGGACACGTAACATGATGGGCAAAGCATGGTGGCTTGACATGGATTCAGACTGATTATGTTTAACTTTCCACTTAAAATTCAGATTTTTAAAAAACTTATCTTTTTCTTAAGATTTTGAAATACAAACACATTTTCTACCTATGTGAGTAGCTTTTGGGAAATAATCTGCTTAGAAGTGAAATGTTCTTAAAATAAAAACTATATGATCATATATCAGGCTTTTAATTATTTCTGATTGTCCTGGTTTCAGCTGGAATAAAGTTAATTTTCTTCCTAGTAGCTAGTACAGTGCTGTGTTTTGAATTTAGGATGAGAATAATGTTGATAACACACTGATGTTTTAGTTGTTGCTAAGCAGAGTTAATACCAAGTCAAAGACTTTTCACCTTTTCATTCTGTCCTGCCAGTGGAGGATGGAGGTGCACAAGATGCTGGGAGGGGACCCAGCCAGCACAGCTGACCCAAAAAAGCCAAAGGTGTGTTCCATACCATGTAACGTCATGCCCAGTATATAAACTGGGAGGAGCTGGTTGGGGCACACTGCGGCTTGGGGATTGGCTGGCCATTGGTCAGCAGGTGCTGAGCAATTGTACTGCACATCACGTTTTGTATATTCTACTATTATTTTTATTTTTCCTTCCTTTTCTTCATATTAAACTGTCTTTATCTCAACCCATGAGGTTTTGGGGTTTTTTTTCTCATTTGATCCCCATCCCACTGCAGAGGGAGAATGAGTGAGCGACTGTATAGTGCTTAATTGCCAGCTGGGGTTAAACCATGACACTGATTTAAACACAACCATTGTGAAGTTAGAATCAATAGCAATGGGTAATATTTATTGCAGCTTAGAAAAAAATTGTGGCTGAAAAGAAATATAAGCTATATTTGCTTAAAAATAGAAAAGTTTTACAAAACCAGCATTTTGCCCTAGTCTTTTCCAAATTCCTTGAATTTTTTTTAAGCTTGTAGTCAAGAGTTTTGTGAGTGAGTAAAAGTTCACATGGAGAGCTAACTGTTACAGATTCTTTTTGAAATTGCTATTCTGCAGCAGAACTGACCCAGAAGTGACTTAGTGAAGTTAATGCCAAGCAGATTCATTGTTCCAGTTACAGTTATGTATATGTTAGGTCGCTGCTTCCATTTACTAGATTTTTTTTGTGTCTTTCTGTGTACAAGCCAGTTTCAGATCTAGAAAAAGGATTTCAATTTAGCTTGAATATAAAATACTGAGCCTGAAAATTTTGTTCTGGTAGGCATCTCATTGTGCTAAGTCAAAGACCAGTATTTGATGAGTACTGCAAAGAGCTCCTGTGAGCACCCAGATTTCCAACTGCTCTTCCAGCATGGAGTTGTAGAATTAGTATGAACCGGAGAGAAGGAGGAGAATTGGGGCTTCTTTTAGTTTTTTTAATCTTTGTGCATAAGACCATTGTGTAAGTGCTTCCCTGGAAGTCTGACTGTTGGCTGCCTTCCAGCAAATATATAATTAATATACACCTGTGTTAGGTTTAAATAGTGACAAATATCCTCATGTAGCATTGATCTGTATGTTGCTACCACCCATGTGCCAGTTGTTTTACTTCCAGCTGGTTGGGATGGGCATCTATTAAAATAAATCAACTTTGTTGCTTTATTTTTCCACATAAAAATTATCTACTCTGTCTCATAGTTTAAGTGTAATATTTCTAATGTTGAGCCTGTCTGTTTGCATCCTTTTCTTTAAAGCACTGATACACTGATAACGAAAATGAAAGAGGAGCATTTGGGAGAAGCTGCCTCCCAGAACCCAGTGATGGGTAAAACCATGAGGACATGCTGTAACCTCAAGAAAAAGACTGGAAGACTGACAGTGTGGGTGGGAGAATTATGGCTTCTTTAGCTCCAAAGCCGCCCTTAATCTTGGTGCAGCCTACAGTTTGGCTTGCATTTCCTTCTCTTTCCTTGCTTACTCCTTCTTCTGCTCTTTGTCATTTCCAGCAATAGGAGTGTAAATCTGTAGTAATATCTAAGTCTTATTTTAAATAATAATAGTAGTTCTAGTTTTGACTTTCCTTGACTTTCCTGAGCACGCTCAGATGAGAAGAAGAAAAATGACAAATCGTGCTCCTCGGATGCTAAAGATACTGAAAATAGCAAAAAAAAAGTAAATCGAGGACTGGCAAAAAAAAAAAAAAAAAAAAAAAAAGAGCTATGCCTATTTAGCTGTATCAGTTCCAATGAGTAGATATTTAAAAAAAATATATATATAAAAGTTAAAGACAGAGAAATCTAGGCTGTTTGAGTAAATCATAAATTTGAGGACTTTTTTCAAATCACGATTGGTCAGTTCTAGACTCAGAAGTGAGTTCGCTGATCAAGAAAGATGTGTAGAGAAGATTGTTAGTTTTTCGGATTAAATGTTAGTAAGAGTTTGAACAGAGGAACATGTGTGTACTGGGCAGGTAGGAGGGAGCCCTAGTGGTAACAAGGGCTGACAGCAGAAGGATCAAGGGTGGTCTGAAAGAAAAAGGACAAAGATGAGAAAAGGGAGGATCTATGCAAAGTCCAGGAAACCAGTAGAATCAGCGCACTTTCTCATGCATGTTTCAGCAGCATGGGAGGAGGAGAAGGGGGAGAATCAGATCTCAGGATGCAATGATACCATGATGTCAATAACAGAAAGGATGGGTTGTCAGAGGTGATAGGAAAAACTATCTTTTTAAAAAGGGAGGGAGGATTGTGAAAGATGAATATGAAGCGTGTCTGACAGGGTGAAAAAAGAAAGCTGGTGAAGCTGAATTAAAATAGGTGATGATGAAAGGGAAATAATTCAAAGAGTGAGAGGGATTTGGAGGTATCCATAGTGAGAGTAATGGTATGCTGAATGGATGGAAATTTTGAAGAAGTTTTTAAAAAGAGGCGAAAGTGAGGACAGGGTCACTGTAGAAAATGAAGGCTCCTAGTAAGACTGGAAGTGCAGAGGTCTGCAAAGAATGAGAGAAACTAGAATCCATCAAGTGGTAAGGGCACCCCTACGAAGGGAAGCCAAGAGGAAGGGCTGGGCACTGAACCGTCCTAAAGCTGCCAAAACACAAAGGTCCTGCAACAGGGGCAGGCAGCCATCTGGGTGCAGGTGGTAAGAGGGGAGGTGTACCTGTGGCTTTGGAGGTTGTCTGCTTGGACCAGGCATTGACTACAAACCGGAATAAGGCTCTAAGGATATATTTTCAGAAAAATGTTCCTTAGGGCATATTTATAGAGCAGAAATGGAGTGCAATTAGTATTAATTAGATGTGCTGAAGATAGTAGTCTCCCTCTAAACTGTTACGTGTTTTCTGGTTATTACTATAGGAGATTCCTTCTCCGCACTGATACTGGTTTTCCTGACTCCTGACACCCAATTGTTATCCCAGGTAGGCAGAATTTAGTTTAAAGATGTGAATTTCTCTATGCATAGAATATCCTCGGCTAATAAATGCTGTCTTAAATTTCTTCCATTTTGCTTCTTTCTTCAGTTCATTTTAAGTGTCACTTCTTTACTACATCTTGACATTTAATATGAAGCATTTCATTTACCAGAAATACATCTGAGTTTTCAGCTCAAGAGTCCAATTAAGAAAATGCTCCCATGTGCATGTATTTTCCTGTATTGAACTTCAAGCTCCCTGCAATGTCATGTACAATACAAGTTTAAATCAAGGCTTCTGTGGAAAAAATAGTTCTAATCTAAAATATCACCTTGCCTCCTCACTGTGATTCCCCACCTTCAAAAAAAAAATGAGATGCAACAAGCTGTCTTTCAGTTACTATATTGTCCAATTTTTGCTTAGTGCCTTTTTTTTTTACAGGTATTTGCATATGCATCAGAAATGCCTGTATGTCAATAAAGGTGTTGGTATCCTCCTGCTTTAATGTTTAAGTAAATTAAAAATGTCGTACTGTTTCATGTATTTGTAAAAAATTTGATAGTGGTATAAATGACTGATGCTGAGCAGTAATGAACAAAGACCAGGCTTTCTCCTCTGGATATTGTACTGCAAATTAAAGATACAAAGAAAAAAAGAAATCTATGTTGTAGAAACACCCATGTCACAAACTGGTGGTTTCTCTAAAGCTGTTCAGGTCTTTTCTCAGGAGCTAGTGGGTCCCATTCATAGGGCTCTGCTTGTGATGACCTGCCTTTGTGCTGCTGTGGCTTTTCAGTACAAAGTCATGAGGACTGAGAATAAAAATGCTCAGCTCTTTTAATCTGAGTAGGTCTCATTGTAGAGAAATTGCTTACTCTATGTGATTGTAGCAAGCGGGTGAAGCAGCTATTTTGGTAACAGGAGATGAGGTGGTTTCAGTTCCCTTGCCATGTCATGTCCTTCCAGCAGGGTAACTCGGTGCTGACATAGAGGGGAACCGAACCCATCAGTTGTTTCACGGTAAGCGTGACAGCACTGCCCGTGACAGAGGACACATAATACTGATTACCCCCATTGAGCAATACAGTATAAAACAGTGAGGGTCTCCATCTTTTGTAAAAGGTTTGTCTTAAAAGTTTTCACACGGGGAGGACTTTTGCTTAGTCTAGTATATTAAAAACTACTTAATATTATTTTATACACTATTCTTCTATTGGAATTATTATGCTTTATATTGATCAAAAGTAGGTGTGTTTGACTTTTTAAGGATGAATGAATGCAAACATTTTTCAGTAGAGCAACCTTTGTTTTCAGATGCATAAACCATACTGCAGTCTCATTGATGTTCCCTTGATCCAATGGCCAGTGTAAACGGGACAGTTTATGGAAAGATGGTTTTACACTTAAGAAGAAAGAAAAGTTAAATAACAGTGATTAGAGTTCATACGTAGTGCAAAATTTTATGAAGCTTTGACTTTGAAAAGCATTCTTCAAAGTTTAGTTTTCTCCACCACTCTGTTTCACTGGGTAATTGAATTGAAACAGTCATGTTTATATCCATATTGACTGCTGTTCATAAAGGTAGGCTGTTTCATGCCTGCTGCTGGTTGAATCTCCAGGCATATCCTAGGACCAGTGAGTGACAGAGCTGTCGTCTGGCTCTTCCTTTCACTGAAGAACTGTGCCTTACTGATGTATATGGATTTTCAGGAGAGGGTCACTCTCTGAGGCTTTGATGTTGCTGAGGCACTTGATTTTGTACTGTTCAGTCCTGTGCTGCCAGGCTCGAGATAAATGGCATGACTCTGACCAGCACCCATTTCGTCAGGGTGCCCCAGCCCTTGCCTCACACACAGCTCAGGCCTCATCAGTGATTTATTGCAGTCCATTTCATGGGGACTACAGTAATCTTCCAACAATTAGCATTTTCCCCATGTGATTAACTGCTTCTTACCTATGTAGCTGCTTAAATCAGCTCACTTTTCACCATTAAGCATCACATACTAGATAGCTAATATAAAACTACTGAGTTTATGGAAAAGATTTAAACTGGCTTTACTAAACTAGTCCCTGTCTAGTTATACATTGATGTGGAATTCACCATACCTTATGGACCTGCCTGTTCATGTCTGAACCTTTCACTGTATATTCATTGATTTACACCTCAAAAACCAGAGTATTCTATCTATGATAGTATATTTAAAAAAAAAAAAAAAAAAAAAAAGCAGTTTATATCCAGTAAAACTTTTTGAATTCATACTTCTTCAGAGCGCAGTTTGGTGAGCAGCAGTTTAGATGTGTATGTATTCTTTCTATTAATTAAAATTAAAATAATTCCTAACGCTGCACTCAACATTCAGGTGAGGTATATAAAATAGAAACAGTTACAAGCAATCCTACCTTTCCAAAAAGTGGCTGTGGTGATTTTATAATATCTTGGGCTCTCTAAAGCCTTCCTAGTGGTTGCCAGTCATTTGGAGCTTTTAGCAATTTGGCTTAAAGTAGACAACTTCACAGCACCAGAAGTTCAGAGCTTGTTTGAACAGTCTGAAATTGCAGTGATGGAGATAACAGAATAATGTAGAGACCACTTAGGATATTCAAACCCAGACAGGAATGAGTGCCAAATGAATCAGAATGGAATTCGATTTTACTTATTACTCTGTGAGTGATAACATAGCTGAATAAAATGCAGCTTTCTTTCCGGAGGCCAACTCTAATCAGTAAACTGGTGTTGGTTATATTTTCACATACACAACTTAGTGGCCACTCTGTTGCAAGTATGTAATTGGAAGGACACTCTTTGACTTTCCTCTGCAGTTTACCGTAATCGGGATGCATGCTTTGCTACTGCTGTGCCACTGTTGGGGAACAGCGTTAACAGTTGTTCCAGCCTTAATGATTAATCTGACTTGTAGGATCCCTGCTTTACAGCACTCTCGCTGTTAGATTTTGCGATGAAAATGTCTGCTCTGGCATATTGACTGTTTCATATAGCTATGCTCTGTCTTTCCCACCAGCTTTTGCTCATATGCGGGTGCACTGTGCAGCTTTTGGGAGACTCAGAGGCTCTGCTCTCCCAAGTGAGCTGGAACGTTTCCATCCATGTTCAGTATCTTGAATTTTCATTAGAGTGGGAGATCGCTTTAGTATCTGTTCGCTTACAAGTCTGTCTGCTCAGACTGTAGACAAAGATGTCTTTTACTGCCATTTGTATAGAGCTGTGAAAACAGTGTATTTGGGGGGTGGGGAGTGAAATAAGTGTAAGTAAAGTCTATTGTACATTTGGGAGCCTTATCTGATGCCTGTGATAACATAAAGTAAGGAAGCAGGTGAACTTGCCTTCCTGAGACCAAGCCCTCTCTCTCCCTCTGAAAGGAGGTAGAGACATACAAGAGGTGGGATTTCTCTGGGAGGTGGCTGGGTAAGAGGTAGAGCAAGCAGACAGCTGGATTTTTTTCAGTGAGTCTCCAGGGATTATTGTCTTTTTAAACACTGTGAATAAGGCTGAGGAATTGTTGCTGGGTTTGAGGTTTTTCCTTGCTTCTACATGCATGCAACTATGTCAAACAAATTTTCCTCTGATCCCACTCGATGTTAGTATTTATTTGCAGTATTGTAGTTGTATTAAACCATTCTTGTTAATAATGAACAAATGTGAGTTGGAAATACTGTAACATGGTTAACTTGTACCCTGAACTACCTATCTTACTGGTGGTAGTGGGGTCACCTGCCATGTAAATCAAGAAGAACTTCCTAAGATTAGGTGCATGACCACAATATTTGTATTGGTACCAACATTGTATTTTCAGGTGTGTGCACTACCACATATCTTAATACTTACACATTAAAAAGACAGGAAAAATGAGACATGATTTCTTATATTTTTTTCTATCATGCAATACAAGATAGCTGACAGTAATTAGCTATTGTTGATGTACAAAGTAATGCCTTAAATACCTAAATTAAAAAAATATACATGAAAAAAGATCTGTAAGAATAAATACATGAATTATTCTAATACATGAGAAAGATCTATAAGAAAAAACTACATGCATGATTCTAACTTGTCAACAGTGCAGGGTGTGATAAAGTGTCTTGATTCTCATCCCTGCAGCTGTTTTTTTCTCTTTCTTCAGCAATACATTAGGTAGTGGGCACCAATTGACAAAATAGATGATTCTTGCTTGTGATTAATTTTAATCAGATTTACATTTGAAAGACACCAAAATCTTGCTGAAAACTGGATGAAAGCCTCAAGATCTACACAGGCTTAAACTTAAAATAGAAGAAAAAAGTAAATCTGTAAGTACTGGATTTTGACACTATGAAAAGTCATCAATAAACTCCCATTGTATGTAAGAAGAGAGTTACATATATATTCAGCCAAACTGCTTAAAGTGCTTTTTCCTGTGAGTTTCATAATACCTACCATTTTCATTCTTTTTAATTGATTTTCAGTAAATTATCCAAACTGAAGTCCTCATCTTAAATTTCTTGGGGGTTCTGTTGCTGGTTTCTGTGGCTCGGGATTGTAGTTTATGATTTGTGATTTTGGTTTAAGGATAAAACAATCAGAGAAAACTCACCGTTTTCATTTTTTTGTCTCTTTAAAATTCCTCATTGGTTTTGATAGCCCCAATCCATCTATAAGATTATAGAAGTTGTTTCTAAAGTAAACTTGTTTGCCTTGGAGCTTCTCTCAGTTCTTTCCACTTTCATTTGAACAATTTATTTACCTTGACCTAAGGTACTTGTCATTTCTGCAAGATTCTGCTCTTGATGTGTCAAATAAAGGACTCTGTAGTAAATCTGTAGGAAAAATAATTGTTTTTTGGAGTTTCATTTTCAGTTAAATACATAAAGTTGAAGTATATTTCTGCCCAGGCATTCTCTTTTCACTAGCACAGTGCAGTGCAGTGATGTCTCTCTGACTGGAACACACAAGCCTTTGCATAAATTTAATTCACGTTGTGATGTTGAAGCTTCTAATATGAAAAATTGGCTTTCTGTAGATGCAGATATGTTGTATTAAACAGAAAAGTCCCAATTATGTCCTCATTCATATTTGGGAGATCTGTCTGATGTCAGATGACTTATAGTACATAGCATCTTATAAACTGTCTCACAGTGAAAGACAAAATATAAATACAATATTGCTTTTTAGTTCTTAATGGCCCTACCAGACATGGTGGAAATTGTGTTACAGTAAATCTACTCTGATAGAGCCATCCTGTGATACCATTGACATTTATGTTCAGGATCCCCCCTCCCAAGGAAGATTTTAAATGAGAAAAGTAAAAGACCTGTCATGATCAGGTTGGTGGGCAAGACTCACCTTTTCTGCAAAGCTTTCCCCAGTAACTGGAGCAGAAGAATACCCCTGCAGGGCGCTCAAGGCTGCAGACAGATGACTCAACCACAGAGTAAGACAGTGATTCAATTGTTCTTCTTGGACAGATTTCACAATTGTGCACATTGGGCTGTAACAGCAACTGCGTTCAACAGCCATAGGAGATGAGAGGATTGATAATGAAATGGTGAGAAAGATTGCAAAAGTGTGCAGGCATTTGATATCACTGTCAATACGTGTGAAAATATCAAATGACCTACATAAAGCACAGGTTTAACACCCAAGAAGTTATTGCTCTGATTTTTTTGAACGGTGACTTAAGAGATATTTTCCAGTTATAAGCTCCAGATCTCATGATGTTTACAATAAAAAATAACTTCTGTGGCAAATCTGGGTAAATAACCTCTTTGGCATTGTCTTTAATATTTGAAAATCCCAGTATGCTGAATTCAAAATGGGACGTCGCTTTGATACAGACTAATGAATCCATATTTCTCTTAGAGAGTGCTTTATAAGATTTACTTTCAGACTAAAATTTTCAAGCGCTGGCTGAATATCTTTGTGTTATTTTGTAGTTGCTGTATGTTGTGTAGCTTGAAATCCACATGATTCTTGGAGGGTTTTTTGGTTTTCTAAACAAGGTGGATAACTAAGAGAAAAATGTAGGATGATAATAAGGTTAAGAAGAAGTTATTACTAAGTACAGGACTGTAGTTGGAAATCACTAGAAGGTGTATGTCCTTAGTGTTATCTTCTTTTCTATTGCTGTTGTGAAGTCACATCAAAGAGTGACCTTTTTACTTTTATCTGATGCACATTTGGGAAAAAGCCATCTCTCATGCTGCTGTAAGGTAGGGAAGCTCATGATCCTGAGAGATACGCAAAGAGAAATGTGTGAGTTTTCTCTTGAGCCTTATCCATACCCCACTGCTTTCCAGTGGATGTCATTGCAAGACAAAATGAATCACCTCGGTCAAAAATAAAGCCTCAAGAAGCCAGCAGTGCTGGAGCACTGCTTCTGATGTGTTCATTTTTGCTGAATCTGTTCAGTAAACTGACAGGCTGAATCAATTGCCTTGCAGATCACCGGCACAGCTCCAGCAGGACTGACAGCACTCTGACTCCAAAGAAACTTCTGCCATACCAAAAATAGTAGTGAAAACAATGTTAGTGATATACCTACAGAGGATCACCCCATGGAAAATAACATTAATGAACAGCAAGCCCGAGCACGATGCCGGCACGTTCAGAGCTTCGAGCATCGGTGGCAATTCCTGCCGCTTTGCTGTTTGCCAGGAGCATTCGGAGCAGTTCGAGGAGGTTTGCTAAAAGCCCACTTCTGTACAGAGCTGCGGTGCAGCACTCTGAGTCATTGCGAGGGAGCAGGTCCTGTGCTGTCTGACTTCACTTATGATAGATGTTACAAGGCCTGCTCGGTTTTTTTGTATTTCATATCTAGGATGTAAAGAGATATAGACCTTTTATTGGCCATCTGGCATGGAGAATAATTTCCTCCCTTCGTGTCTGCGTAAACTCTGGTCTATTTTTAGTTTTGCTTCTGAAGTTCTGAGCAAGGTAATGTCTTTCCTTTATTAATTTTTTTTTTTTCCTGATTTTGAACAAATCAGTTCATCTTCTCGTCTTCAGAAATTTATTTTTATTTTAAAATTTCACCTTAGTTCCTGCTGTTTCTTCCTTTGAAGTCATTATCCTCTTGAGTAACTCAGACCTTTCTCATCTAGCCTTTTTTCCATCTGGTAGCTTTTTATAATTCACTGAAGATTTTTATAGCTGTTTGATGAATTTTGTGCATTCTCAGACTTACGTGGCAGAACACATTCTTCAGAGTGTACCTTCTGAAGTCTTCCATATGATCCAGTTTAGCATCTCCTTTTTCCTTCAGTTACATCTTTTCCTTTAAGTTAGCTGTGGATTTTATTATCCACATATTTTATAAAGATCTCTCATTCCAGCACTGGGTTCTTTTTCCTCTCTGTGGAAGTCCTGGGACAGGCTAAAATGAGAGTTCCTTGTTGAATTAACATGTTCACATCCAGTTTAGCCAAAATAATTGTCACGACAGTTAAAAAATCATGTAGGAAATGTCTTTTTAGAGTGAAACGTAATCAAAAGGCCATACTGCATGCAAGGAGCTGCTCCTGCAGTTCATACCCTGGATGTGTTCGTGGATTTAGAAGATGATGAAAATGGCAACCATCTAACTAAGCAGCAGGCATTTTCCTTTCTGTTTGGGTATGGTTTTGCTGAACAATGAGAAGCGCCTTTGAAACATATTGTAACAGGAATTTCCCTCCATCCTTGAAGCAATAAAACTTCTAATAAAGTGAAACATGCATCCATGGATGGTAAATTTTTCTTCCCATTAAAGTATTTAGGACCTTGTATTAATAACACTATCCATTTCTCACACTATTTCATGCACTGACACCCAGGTGCACTCTATTTCCTTCCTGAAAGCTATCTCAAAGGTGTAGTCATAGCTGTCATTTTGGATATAAATTTTCTCTGTAGAGAGACACAGAACTTTTATGCCTGGCTTCAAAATTTCCCAGCAGGGAGGGGCTTTCTTGTGGCAGCCATGCACTGTTATTCAACAGCAAGGGGAATTTCTGAGTGTGGCACCCTACTGAATAAAAGTGTTCCTGCGCTCAGCACACTTGTCATCAATCATTTCCACAATCTACAGATTATTATTTTTTATTTATAAACCCTGGTTCCTTTTTGTTACTTGAGCAAAGCTAAGTATTTAGCAAAAGGAAAATGACTGGATTCTGCTCTTTGTGCCTTGCCAGAAACAAGTTTTACTGTGCTTTGATTCATAAGAATAAAACCAAACAGAAGGTTGCATAATCTACCCACAGAATGCTCAGAAATCATTTTCCCTGGAGGAGCCACACCTAAAGATATAAATGGCTTTTTTCTTCCTTTCCTAGACATTTTTGAATAGTAATTTGACAGCTATATTCTCTGTTTAAACTAGAATAGTTATTAAAATTATGGAATATATCATAGACTGTGAAATAAAGTGAAAAGCATTGCTCAGAGGCACAGCAGATCTAGAAAAAAATGAACCACATGCAGTTCTTTGTATTGGCAGAATACAGATACAGAAATGTTGAATCTAAAACCTCCTGAAGGGATTCTTGGATTGACCCTGAAATCCGAGACTCATTCAGTTTCACTGAGTTCTCTCTGATAGTGATACAGTCAGTTTCTGCACACCTTTAACTGTCTTTTTGTTTTCTTTTATACATTTCATAACTTATTCGACCCAAATCTGCTGCACGTTTCTTCCAGTACCAGAACATATTTAACTCCATGAGTCCTTTCATTCAAATCTTAAAAATTATATTTATTTCCTGCAGCCATCAATGACATATTCAGGGATGACATTCTGTCCTCTGTGTGCCTAATAGTTCTACAGACAGTTCTGTGTTTATAATGCTCAAAATATCCTTAATTCATTTGACTTTTTATTGATGTGCTGTGCTAAATCAGCTCCAGATCCTCACCTTGCTGCTTTCTACTAAGAAAAAACCCAGCATATCTTTCTTAAATATTATTCTTGTTTGAATGCACAGTCTGTTTTCAGACAAACCACCCTATTGGAGTATTTTTTTTTATTTATTTGCTTTTGTATCAGCCTTAAGAAAACTGGAGATGTTTTCAATATCAAAGAAGTGCTTCCTTCTATATGTCTTTCCTTGGATGCAGGCTTCACTTATAATGCTCTAAAACAAGCAGGTACAATCCACAGGTGTCATTTCTGTCAGGCTCCAGCCAAATGAGACACAGCTACAGCTCCCAGATGATCAGGCAATTAGCCTGCACATTGCAGGCTTTACTCTTCATTTAACAGTTAAACAAATTGTTCATGTTATCTGTTCACAATACGTTGAGAAGCATATCTGATCAAAATGTGCTTTTCTGTTAAATACGTATTTACTGAAAATAGCCCAGGTTAATATGACAAGTTTTTACTACTTAGATCTTGTATTTTTAGAGCATTACTGACTTGAAGCTAATTAATTAAATACGCTGCTGAACTGCTGTAAAGTCTGTTTATTCCTATGCACCATCATCAGAAACAGTGAGGAAATTCAAGTTATTAGGCAAGAATTGGACAGGCGAGATTAATTTTAAAATCTTTGTTTCTTCCTCTTCATATGAAAGAAGGAAGTAATGTAAAATATGAAAGAGTCATATTTTCTAGTAAATATGCAGAAATCATTTCACATTTATTTCGGTCAGAATTTGCCTGCACAAAGACAGGAAGAGAACATTTCAGCTATTTCAGGAGTTGGTCATAGGTGTGGCTATAGCAGCCTATAGCTTAGAGAAACAGCAGTGCTTCTATATGAGACAAGTAATCTACTTCTAGCATAACTATATCTAATCTCTACATTTCTATATTCCTCAAAAAGAAAATAGCTGTAGATTTAATTGCAGAAATTACAAGCCTAATTAAAACCACAAATCCCAAAAGAATATGTAGTTGCTCTAGACTTTGACTTTCCTTTGAAAATGAATTGTAATGTGTTTCTTTTTATGACTAGTATTATAAAAAGTATCATTAAAAAAAAAAAAAAAAAAACAAACCAAAACCAAACAACTCAACCCATACCAAATAACCCAAAGTTAGGTTAAGGATTTGGTAATACTAGCAATAGGTTTGTTGACCTAGAAAAGCAGTTTTAGTTTTGATATATTTTGCCTTGAGAACTTTCTTTATTAATACCTTTGTGTTAGAATACAATATTATTTCCTTTTAGAAGGTATGAATGTGAATATATTTTTTCATGTGTGTATTTTCATTTGGAGAAAATTTACACAGCTTTAAGCCTGTCAGGGACCCAGCTACTGTGGTGATGAGAATGTTAATATATATACAAGTCAGTGAGACACTAACATGGAAGATGAAGTCACCAGCCATGGAAGTCACACATCTGAAAGGAGTTGCAATAGCTGATATATAGGTGTGAAAAGGGCAAGTCAGAGCAGCAGTCAGTCAATAGATCTGGTATGGTCTCCACTATTAGAAGCTATGAAAGTAATAGCAATAACAATGGGAAAGTGTCAGCATGAAGAATGAATACGTAGGGCTGTTTTTGATGATCCTACATGGCCAGAAAAGATGGTCCACAGGAGGCTGAGATGCTAAAACTGACCAAGATCTTTTTTTAGTAGAGTTGTTGTTAGAGATCAATCTGTCTTACATTATTAGAACCACAAAACCATAGATAAGGAATAGGAAAGTAGTGAAGCATGTTCTACTTTACAACAGGGTTGTTTTTGTTAAGGGTATTTTTACTCTCATGCAGATATCAAGAGCCATGTGCAATTAATTGTTTGGTTAGCCTCAAAACTCTTTTGATGATATTTCTTTCCTGCTATTCTAAAGGAGAAAGTTCTTGGATCTTCCTCCCTTCCTTCGTAATAAAATCTACTCATCCTGTAAGTAGTGACCATCTTAATCAATTCACATTTAGAGTGATAGGAGCTAAGTATACCCTCTGTTTCTGTGGCTTCCATCATTTTAAGCAGTTTCCTTTAGAAATTGTGTCAATCAGTTGTAACACCTGGTTTTGGAGACAGGGCTTAAAGTAACTGTAGTACTTGCTGCTGCTACTAATGATACCATCAGAGCAAACTAAATTTTAGAACCCCTGAAGTAATACATTAACTTCATACGTGTTACTTCTTTTTAAGATGAGAGGAAAAAATTAGAAGTACATTGAGTACCTGACCTGTGTCAACTTTACTTGTTTTAAATTATCTACATATAAATAGAATCTGTTTAGTTGCTCTTCCATGAAGAAGCATTATGTGGTTCAGTTGGGTGAAATTTAATGAAAAAGTAATCTTGCTTAGAGAAGTTCTTGTGTTATGACAGCTGGGGAAAAGAGAAAACCAACCACTGATGAAGAAAATTAATTTATTGATTATTCAGTAGTGCAACAGGGAGAATATTTTTGAAATCAGATGACAGCAAGGGTACAGACTGCTAAAGCAGACATATTTTTATATCGCTCATTCAAAGGCCTAGAGAGATGCACTCAATGTTTACTATCCTGATTTTATTTCTATCTTGAACATTCTCCTAATCATTTATTGATGGGGTTTTTTCACATTTTCATGTCTTCTCATAAACTGCCAGTAGTATCTTAATTATAAACACCTTGGTTTTAATACTCAATAAAAAGAGGCATAATAGACACATGAATACTACTATTATTGGAAAGAGAGAGAGAGGCAAGATCACTAAACTGGACCCCTCTGTGCTCTACTTTACAGACCCATAAAAGGAAATAGGTTCTTCCTGTCCAAGAAGACCTTAAAAGTCTAATGCTAATAGCATTAAGATTGTCTTCCCGTTAGACATATTGTGTATGTGTTAGGTTTTTTCAGTGAAAGGGACAGCTGTTTTGAAGTCTAACTCCTCTGGAAATAGGTTGATAAATAATTTATTTGGAACACTTCCTCTGTATTGTGTTTATATTTCCTTGTATTATGGAAAATTCTAGCTATATGAGACAATTCAAAGCATCAGTTCCATTTGAATTGGTTGTAAAGTCCAACTAGCTGTCATTTAAGGGGCTGGTATTTAGAAGCCGAGTATTCTCATTTTGACTCCAGGCAAGACTATAGATCAATCATTTTTTTGACTGTTTATAATGAGGAAGTGGGCAAAGTGACATTTTTTGTGCCAGAAGGCCAACATTTGTCCTTATTTCTAGCAGCTGAGAATCGTGTTCCTGTTGCCTTGCTAAGCTGCAGGAAAATATTTTTTAAAGAACTGGTGGTTAAAGTCCATTAAGTATTTTAATAATCTGGGGAGGTGGTCTGATAGTGTACTAAATGCAAGGTTGCATAGCTTGTCCCATAGATTAAACATATTTCAAAGGCAGCAAATACATTAATTGATGCAATAAAATGACTGTTCTTCCAGAGACATGGAGAGCACAGCATGTTGGTGTTGAAGGATATTCATTCTGTAGTTCTATCTTTAACAATTTTTTTAAGAACTGTCAGTTTCTTTAGTACCAAATTTAATATACTTGGACTCTGAGAGATTAAATCTGTTACTGGAATTCTCACCACCAGTGCTGCCCTCCATGGATATTTGTCCTTTGTGTTTCTTTGAAGTTGTATGTTAATTATGGTAAGAAAAGAATATAGAAGCTTAAAATTGACTTATAGAGAGATGTAACATTCAGAAATTATATCTCATCTTTAATAACTTATTTCTGAATAAAATTCATCATAGAGGGTGTTACAGTCTTCTTGTATTTGAGAAATGATAATTGCTTGTGGCACAGGTTTAAAAAAAAAAAAAAAAAAAAAAGAAAAAGAAAAAGAGAGAAACCCTCTACCACAGCTAAATTAGTAGAGCTGGAAACAGATCAGAGAAAAGGGAGGAAATGAAAGCACAAAGTTAATGAATGAGCAGCAAAACTTAAAAAATTAAAACTGATATAAGCTATGTAAACCTAAAGCATGAGGAACTCTATGAAAGCAAAATGCTGCCTTAGACCAAATGAAAAACAGGATGCATAAGCAGACAGACCAGAGAGATGACAGTTTCAAACTACTTTTGGAGGGAGCAGGAGTAATATTTCTAATCACTCTGTATGCTCAAAATGAGATTTAGCTTATGGAGCAGATGGAAGCTGTGTCTGTAAAATATAAAAAGGAGAAAGTATGGAGGGTCTGGAGCAGAAAGAATTATCCCACTGGGAGAATGATAAGTGTGTACATAGTCATTATATGTCACTTCCATAGAGATTTCTCATCCATTACCTCTGGGTAGAATGAGCGTCCATGTAGACAACTGATAATATTTATTTCACTTTCCATTTCAACAACTAGGGGAGAGAGTAACTTCGGGTTTTTTCTGCCTAAAATATTGCATTAGTTACTTAACATTTGTTTTCATTGTTGATTTTGATGCTTGTTTCAAATTGTAAGAAGCTGCAAATGTTGCTGTTTGAGACGCTGATTATAAAAATTATTAGTTGGAGGAAAGGTTTCTTGAGAGAAGTAGTTAAACAGGCCTCTGATGGTAATTCTTAGACCACACAGTAATGCATAAGAAGTTTTCCTTGTGAGCTCCTCATTGCATTTCACTTTCGTTGAGAGTTAAGTGCACTTTGTCCTTGGAATTTGTATGAGAGTGTGTGCTGGAAACATCGTCCTGGATGTTCCTGGGGTACCATCAAGTTACAAGAGTTTGAAAGAAAGTATGTGTATTTCTTTTGATAATTCAGGTAATTGGCAATAAGTACTTGTCCTTATCAATGTTCATTTTGTTAAACAATTTAGTAACATAGGCAAGCTTGTCGTATTGTTAATTCAGTAATGCTTTGGCGCTTCCTGTAGATTGTTCCCTTTTGTACTAGCATACCCTTTGGGTATATTCTGCACATCTGTTATTAAAACTAAAATAACAGACTCACCTTTTCAAAAAGTATGACCTTTTTGTACTGTGGTAGATAAGGGGTTAACAATTTTATTTGGATTGGCTGAAATATTCTGACTGACAGGTGGGGTGAGCTACCTAAAGGGATATATTAATCTGCGTGAAACATGCTGCTTGGCTGAAACTGCAGTTTGGAATTTAAAACTCCAGAACAAAATACACTTTTCCTCTCAACGGTAATGAACCCTGAGCCTTGCAATGTCCCAGGGGTGTGATTATCTCAGAAAAACTGTTTCCCCAGTTACGTCTTGTTGCATAAATAATCATCTCTTTGATGCAAAGGATAACAGTGGGAATGATGTAAGTTAAATATGTTCTCCAGCAGTCTGACTTGCAAGGGAATAAACAATTTGTTGATACTTAAAGTGCTTAAGCCACTTCCTCTGGTTTCCAGGAAGCTTTAAGCATTCTAGCCATACAAAAATAATCTAAATTTCATCAATAAGAAATAAGGTCTCTTTCTTCATTTTATTGTTTCTTTTTTTTTTTTTTTTTTTTTTTTTTGCTAAATATATGCAACCAAAGCCCTAGTTAATACTGCTGCCATATAGCTCCATAACTTCAGTTATCACAAGATTGGACAAAAATTAATCCTGAGTACATTCAGGCCAAACATGAGAAAAACTTCAATGCTATCAGCATCGTTCTGAAATAAAGTGTATTCCTTGAATGGAATTCATCTCGGTATGGCAAGAGGATAGAAAGTGACTCCATCAATCAGAATAATGCTTCAAGGAACCAATACACAGCAGTTTATTGATGCATGTCCAAGCTATGGACAAACAAGCTGCCTTGGTCACTGAGGATGCTGCTGCTGCAGTAGTACAAGCTGCAAAATCCAAGAGACCCAGGGAGTGCAAGCAACCCTCTTGTACCACCATGGCTCTGTTTTGTTATGTTTCTAAGCCAGCTAGCTTAAGGCAGGATTGAGTCTGCATCAACTGCAGTACCCTGTTTACTGTGGTGGAGACATTGCCCTTAATGAAATGCAAAAGGTGCCCAAGCCTCTTGCTGCCCCACCTCAAGGAGATAAATTTCAACTGCTAGGAACTTGGAGAGAAATAGCTCCAGTAGATCAGTGTTAAGGCTAGAGATCAAAAGTTAATGGTGGTGAGAAGAAATTTAGGAGTGAAAGGATGTAGCCTTTAAATAGCCTGTTCTTTGTTATGTAATAAATTAATATTAATCCTCAAATCAATTACAAAGACGTTTGAGCTCATAATGAAATCAGGTCCCTGCTAGCGAGTATCTCCTCATCTCTTTGACTCCTTTAGTTGCAATCATTGTTTACATTTTCACATTTTTCTGCTCTGGGTTTCCAGGACAGTTTAAACACCAAATTAAAAGTTACAACTAATATCATGGCTTCTCATTTTCTCTGAGATGTAGAGATTTTGGTTCTATCATTAATGTAAAAATGGAAGGCACCATGGGCTGCCTTCCCCAACGGTACTTATATCCAGGAGCACTTTCAAAGGAGCTGTTGTTTTCAGACTAATTCTGTCCCTAAATGCACAGTGAGCAATATGAATTATGCTAAGAGAAGCCAACCTTTGCTATTACTCGCTTGATGTATTCTCTGTGTCCTTTCTTCTTAGACTCCCATAACTGAGATATTCTGCCTATAAATTTATAGTAAAATCAAAGCTAGTTACATCCCAGTATCAGAAACAGTGCTTAAGGAGGCCTTGAAATAAGCTATTCACAGAAATGTAAATCAGCAGTTTATTCTTAGGAAAATAAGGCATTTGGGGGAGAAAAATAAAAGGCTTAAAGATAAACAGTTGACAGAGACAACTTTCTGTATAAGTGTGTATTGTGTCCAATGAAAGGCTTGGGAACAGCATACTGATATCAGAATAGTAAAAATATTGCATAAATTGTAATTTAATACCTATTCTTGTGATATTATAGAGCCCCATTCGCACTTGTGATGCTGTAGCATCCATGGTTTTGCAACTAACAGAAAATACTAGTAGTATCACAATGTTATCAAGCATGTTTTCCAAATGATAGCATACATAAGGCGTTTGTAGCATCCCTGTTTGTTTAAAAATTAATATTCAAATTTGGTTACAAAATGAAAGAAAAAATATGTCTACGGAAAGAAAAAGCGTGGCTTTACCTGAACTGAAAAATTAAAGTAAAAGCAAAATCTTGGTGTTGTCTGTGTCTCACTGCATAGGCAACCCTGTTCTAGCTAGCAGGTGATAAGGGACAGGGAGCTGTGGAGGAGAAAGGAGAATCTCAGAGATGAAAGTTAAAGGGTTAGAAACAGCCAAAAGGATCAGGAAGTCTGTAGATAAGAAATAACCCAAAAGAAGACTAGAAAATTACTAAGAAAGAATAATGGTGGCAGGTATGGAGAGAGTTTACAGAACGTGGGAAGTTCTAGGTTAAGGAAGATCTGAGTGGTTGTGGTAGAACTAGAGCTGGAGCTCCAGTGTTCGTGGGGATGGTGGAAGGAGTTTGGAAGGACAGTGGTGCTTCAGAGAAGTCCAGTTCAGCAGCTTCAAAAACCAAGATCCATTGGAAAGAGTCTTGGCAAATTTTACATAGGGAAGAGGTGGGAGAAGCATACAGGAGGGATGCTAAGTGTACACGGAAAGTCAAGAGAGTATTTAACAGTGGCAGGAGAGGCAGATGGGGAGGCTGGAAGACCAGATGGTGGCAGCGAGGGAGAGCAGAGAGAGTTCCAAGTCTGAAACTGCAGCCTCACACAACACATTATTGGTTGTTCTAACTTCTTCTTTCTTTTTTTATTCATATTCAAGAAATCAAAAATTAATCTCCTACACTCCCCTAGAAGGGAAAGCATCACCCTATGCTGTAAGAATGCAGTGTGCAAAGACCAGGGCCTGGCCAGCCAGATGGGAATCACATGTGCCCTTCCAATGCAATGCTTGCTAGTGAGCAGGAAGAAAGAGGTATCGTCATGAGAGCTGTGCTCATGTTTACGAAACAGAAAGCACATTTACAGTGCCCTCTCCAAAAAGTCCAAGTGACCACATCCGGACGTAGAAGTCTAAAGGGGGGATGAAGCTGACCAGACCTTTCTACATGCTAGCTTATATATTTTCAGTCCTGGTGTTTTTTATACCTTCCAGATGTATGTTTCCTTCAACTATATAAATCAGCAGTGGTATTTCAAAGACACATTGAAAGATCTTAGTGTAATAATGTTCCTCACCTAAATTAATCCTTCTCATAAGTGAAGGTAACCATGATGTATCTGGGGGAAAGTACTTGGACATCCACGTTAAACCAGACCAACAGCCACCGTGCATGCAAAGTGTCCATTTCTTGTGATGCTGGCAAAACTCATCATTTCTCCTGCTTCTTCCCCTTCCCACAACTCCCTGATTCCCATATGCCTAACTGTAATTACTAAAAAATATGTGCATAATTCCTTCAGTATTCTGCAATAATTCAAAAGGATCATCAATCATACTGGTAAATAACAATAGGCTTATAATAATTCTTGGAGGAGAAAGTACTTTTTCCAGTATAAATTCACTGAAAATTCTAGCATCACTTTCAACTTTACAGCATAGATGTCAAACCATTTCATAATTAAGGGCCACTTGGAGGCCACTGACTGCTCAAGGTACATAAATATGATGCAGTTCTGATACCAAGGTTGAAAGCATTTACATGCACAGCATTGTCAAACTATTCAGTGGCTATGAGTGTGTTCATTTTCTGAATTATGTGTCAATTAATATATGGGTTTATGGTTTTAGTATGAGACCTCTGTACTCCTGGAGCTTCTTCCAGTATAAATTTGCTCCAGATTAGGTATGAGAAGCAGTATGCTTTTTTATGCTTCGTATTTCCATTTTGCACACTTAGAGGTACACAATCCAGTGTTAAGCTTGCAGAAACCTGCCATAATAAATGTGTTGAAACAGATTTGGACTCTCAATTTGCAGTTGTTAGGGTTTTATTGCCATGTGTGCAGGTGTTTTCAGTCCATTAATAATTCACCTTTTCACGTCACCACAACTGTTGTGAATCAACAGACATTCAGAAATTCTGTGTTCATGGATGAGAAAGAATTCCCAGGCAGTATCACAGTTTCCTACAGTATGCATTTACTTATATCCAGCATTAAAAGTATAGTGTCTCTTTATGTCTGCACCTGGTAAACTCAGGTTCTTAATGCTTCTGTTCAGTGAACAAAAATTTCAGATAAATCCACCTTTTAGCATTTGGGAAATAGGATTTTAGCTACTCAGTCTTCTTTTACCAATATGTCACCAGTATTTGCCAAAGAGTGTAGGACATCCATTACAGAAGACGAAAGATACTGTCATGTACTTGAGGTAGTTATTTTTATCTTTGTCCAATAAAAATATACAGGTTTCTAAGCAAGCTGAATTTTTAAAAGGGAGACACTATCTATTGTGTTCTTCATAAATCTGTTGTAACTAAGCACAATCTGCTGTAGAAGAAAACATTTCTTCTCTTCCTCCCAAATAAAAACATTTGATTCTAAGTTATCGGTCTTTAAATATTTGCTTCATCAATCATATACAAGTAATACCACAAGAGGAGTCCCTGTTTTGGCAAATATACCAGCTCTTTATTTCAGAGAGCTATTCTGCAGGTGTGTATCTTTTTGCAGCCTTCTGCATACAATTGTCTTCATGGTGCCTCCTTTGAAATCTCCATTCCTGCAATCTGTGTTTCTGCCTCCACGGTCCATACAGATCTTGTTTATCATGAGTAGTTACTATTCGTGTTCACAAAGGCAGTGCTTTTCAAGTGCTAGCGGTAGAGTTACTATTTCAGACATACGTAGCCTATTCTGTATAATAATATGATTGCTAAAATTAAAACCTTTTACATGGAAGGCACTGGGGTATGAAGTGAAAGGGTTTGGAAAAGGGAGTAAAATCAACAACAAGTGAGGAAAGTTATTCTGACAGCGAGACATTTCATATGTCAGCAAACCAGAAGGAGAGGAAAGTGTAACTGTGAGAAGCCAAGGGACCAGCAGGGTACCACATTTGGTGTGTGAGATGACAGGGTTTAGCAGTAGGGGTGGTGAGGAAGACGGTTGGCCTTGGAGATACTGTATAGGAAGTATTATCTGAATTTGCTAACAGCTTGTATGTTATGACAGAAATAAACTGTTGTGATTTTTTTCTTTTTTTCTTTTTTTTTACTATTGGAGTGGGCACATGTACATTTCATATGGTGTTTGCTGTCAACTTCATCTTCTCAGCTAGCACCTTAGGATGTAAGCAATGACTTCTTCATCATTTAAAATCCTCTTATCTTAAATATCCTGCTTTTCTTCATGCCTTATAGAGAAGGGTAAAAGAAAGCAAGATAAACCTCACTTCTTTGTTTCAAATTCTCCATGTAAGTATGTGGAAAGCTATAGAGGGTGGGAGGCAATGGAAGATAATAATTTACAGTGAATAAAGGAGACAGTGTGAGCACACCTTGATATCTTTCAGGCAAGTAGGAAACCTGACAAACAGGTGCATCACACAAATTGTACGAACATTAAAAATGCAGCTCTTTCTACTTATAGATAAGTCTGGCCTGTGGGCTCTGGATTTTGTTGTTGCTTCTAAGGTTATCTGTTCTCTTAGAAAGAGTAAACAAAAAATCAGACTTTTAATATTAATTTCTTTCTTTTAGTTTGCATTTCCCTCTTAGAAACGTATTTGATTGAATTGTTTAGGAGACCAGTTCAGAAATAAATAACTTTCAGAAAAGCTGTTTATCTCATGCTTATGGTTAGAATTACTCAACTGTATGACAGGGTTTTCTCTCAGAAGGTTCCTAAACAACAGTATTTTCCAGAAACTTCAAGAACGGATTATAAGTATCAATTCTCATTCCTTGAAAAGCTAATAAAGCATTTACTGGTTTGTTTAAAAAAACCCCACACCAACCCTCCCTTGTATGTAATGTAAAATAATGAGCTAATTTGCCAATGGCCAGTCATATAAGTAAACTGTAAGGCAATTACGAAATATTACCACATGCCTCTTCTGCAGTTTTGAAGATCTGGTTACTGCAGTTGCCTCTGGCAATTTTTTGCCTTAACTCAGTTTCTTAACTGTTTGCCATGATATTTAGAAGAATGGCTACTAGAATTTAAACCATTCTACTAATTTGATTTATTCTAGTAATGCCAATGGCAGAGAAATAGTATCTCCTTATCTACTAAATAATCTCTTGATCACTGTAGGTGCTACTCTGTGTGAAGAGTTGATATTGAACTGATAACAGACAGGCTGATGTAGATGAAAATTGGCATGTACACCAGCAGTTCCTTAGCAAGTCTTCATTGGTGCTGATCTGTGGTCGTGATGAATTAGGATAAATCGAAACACTTGCAGAATAATTAGCTGCTCTAGCTGAGACAATGGCATAAAAAAAAAAAATATAAACCAGTTCCATCTCTGTTGTTAAAGGTTATCATATTAACCCATAAAATTTTTCACATATGCTATTTGAATTTGACCTTGCATAAATATTATAACATTTAAAATTTTCCACACATACAAAAAAATTGAGCCTGCATTTACAGTAAGTATATTTAATAGAGGAGAAAAATAGGCTTCATTTGTTGTCTGCTAGTGAAATAATTATCAGAGCACACAACAGTCTTTAAAGATAGGGAAATAAGCTTCCAGTTGTCAAAAGGGGGCGGGGGGAGGGGATTATACAAACCTTAATTTTCCATCTAGTTGAAGTACAATATATTTGGAGATTTTAAAAAAATTGTTTCTTTCTTTCTGATTAAGATGATTTGTGTATAAGCTTGCAGTTGTTTTCAGAGAAAGAAATTTTAAAGGAAAGGCAAGAAGTGTTTCACATGAAAGAGTAATACCTGGAGAGCATGGTTTCTTTACTGTGGGAAATAGCTGGTCACCCTCTGAAGTGGTACGAACTTCCACAAGCCCTCTTCTCTCAGCTCCAGGGCCACATGATACTTAGTACAACCTATAGTGAAAAAAATGGGTAAAAACCCACAGTTTTCCAGCCTTGTTTAGGCCAAAGGGGAGCAGAGTGCCTTGCTGCTTGGAAAGTTTGGGCTTTTACTACATCTCTAAGGTCTCTGAGAACAGGCTCCTCTGAAGTTCTGCTTCTTCCCTGCTGTGACCTGGTTGCTGTCTGGCACAACATGGCTCAGTGTCACAACAGTAGCATATGCTAGAAAATATCCATAATTCATCCCATGCCTCTGCATGTCAGGCATTTTGTGCTTGCTCATTTGGTTTTTCCTTAACAGCATATGCCATTTAGAAACATCATGGGCTGTGAAATTCAGAATCCCTGTTTGGACAAGTTTAATTCACTGTTTCAGAGATCTGTAATCTGGTAGAAGTTGACTTGTTTTAAGCATATCCTTTGGGTGACAGAAATGGGAAATGAGTTTCTCCACCACAGGCTCAAGACAGCAGACTTCCCAAATCCACTGTTGCCCTGTGCTATGGGCGCTGTCACCAGCAGAAGATTGATGAGTTCCCCTTTGCAGCTGTGCAGCCTATCCTTTGCCTGTCAGCCTGCACCTCTCACCCCAGCTGCCATGGCTGTGTGCCTCCTGTGCTGAGTCCCCCCTTAATGTCCCCACATCCCTGGCAGTCAGAGACACTCCCGTGGCAGGGCACCCGCAAGCCCTGGCACCAATGACTTCTTGGGGAGGTGACTGACTGCCAGCGTGAGGGTCAGCCTGTCCTTTCACCACCTTCCCCTGCCCCTCGTTTGTCACTTATTTTTTTCTCTAGGGAAAGTGATTATGTGCATGCACAGAGTTTAACAACCAGCCAGGTTATGATTCTTGGTTGAAGCCTGCTCCGGTCACACTGACCGCTTCATAAGCAAAATCAACCAGAAGAGGGTTTGGGCAGGTCCCATGAAACCCATGTAGTAACTGTGGCTATTTGCAAATTTCCCATCATTTTACATGCCTGATGAAGGTTTTCTGGTGTTTATTTTAAATCAGGAAGCTGGTTTTCAGCTTTTTAAGAAATGAGAGTTGGGAAAGATTTAAACTGAAGTATTTGTTCACTCAAGACAAGTAGTAATGTATACTGTGGTCAACTGAGACTTCACAAGGAAGGTAGACTGGTCCTGTTACTGTTTTCCTATGGTCACTGAGCTCTTGAGATACTGTCATCAAACTCTGTGGCACACAGTACTCATAATTCAATGTACATAAAATGTTACATGACTTTTTATTGCCAGACTTATTTTCATTCTCATTTATTTTGTAGCCCTAGACATAGTGGAAAGGCAGGATATAGACAGAAGGTTATATCTTGGAGACCTTGGACGTGTCACTTGGGAGAAGGCACTGAATTGCAGCTCTGAAAACTCCCACTCAGCCACTGCCTGGCAAGGGAAACGTCAGGACTTTTATAGGTACTAGATATTGATACAACTTCTCAGATTTTGGAATTTAATATATTTTGTACCGTATATATCTGCTTGAGCTCAGTTCTTCACCTGCCTGAATACCTTGGCAAATATTTCATGTATAAGTCAGTCAGGTCCTGAGGGGTTTGATCTGATGGCTTTCAAAGCAATGTTATAGTGTCCTGGTTCAAGCACTGCATTGAACAGCTGGGACAAAGCTGGAAGCACAGACATCCAGCTTCTGCCTTTGTTTTCCACATGAAACACTGTCACCAAATGACATTGAATAAAAACCAAGATCCTCCCAGACGTGAGACTAAACCTTGGATTACAGATTTATACTTACCCTTATGCTCTCTTTCACTGGTCAAAAAATTTTCTGCACAATGAAGTCACTTCAGTAGGTTGATGGAAATCAGTCCCCTGCTTTTCCCAGCTGCAGTCTGTGATCTGTGAGTTAGATTAGTTGTTTGTGCAGAAAATCTGTACCTGAATCCCTTTTGGCAGAAGAAGAGAGGGTTTGGCTCCCAGGCACAGTATCCTGAGAGGGAACCATAATCAATCAGCTCTTGCTTAGAAATGGGAGTGGGGCAGCAGCTGTGAGTAGCCACTTCCTCCAGGTGTTTGTAAGTTTTAGTTTCTCCCAAAAAAGTTCATCAGACTCCCCAGAGCAGCCACAGCATTAGCCAGTAACTGGCCAAGAAAAAAGCTAATTTTCAATTTGTCCCTCTACAGGGAGCTCCCTGCCAGCAGTGCCAAGCTGAAACACCACAAGTCCCATATTCTGACATACTCAAGTGTCCCGGGATGCCCTCTGGTGAAAAGCTTGACCAGAGCTGGGGTGACACAGATGGGCCAGAAAGCAAATTACTCAGTTGTTGGGCAGTGCAGCTTCCTCTGCTCCAATCCTTCATTTCTCCCATCTGCAACATGATTTTATCTGTCTTCTTATAGTGTTTATCTAAACTGTTTATATTAGACTGTGAGTTTTTCAGGGTCAGGACTTTATTATGTATATATACAGTTCCTGTGTTCCATTGAGAGCCTCTGGGTGTTTCTATATTATGTGTGAGAATAAATACGAGAAAGCTAAAAGCTTAGTCTTCTCAGATGTGTGAATATCTGTATACTAAGAAATTGCAAAGTTACCATAATATTATTCACTTATTGTGCATTCAGGAAGGTCAAAAGTGATCTGCAGTCTTGTGCTTTTCCATACCAAGTAGGTTACACAAAAATACTGTGTAAAAAGGGATATTTTAAATAATTCCCCTGTGAGAGACCTCCATATAGGAAAAATAACCTTCCAGTTTGAAGTTCCCAGTTTGAGAGGTCTCTTTATGATCCTTGATTTTGCAGTAATAAAACCTGAGAGCTGTTTTCCATCCTTTCATTTACACGTTTTTATCATGCACAGCATGACGCTTATAAACTGGACCATAGCCACAGTTAGAACTCCTGTGGGGAGGATAAGTGCCCATTTTCCTAATAATAATAATGCCTTTTCTGGCTTCCAGAAAATTCATCTCCCAGTAACTATGCCATTTCCTATTAGCTGGGTAACAGCTTATGTTTTTTCAGCTAAATATGTAGGGTTCCTGGAGAAATGTGAAGACCCATACTAATTCAGTAGTGCTTATATGCTAACATTCTCTGTGGCTTTTTAGCCAAATTTGCCTTGTAAATAGGCACATGAAGTAACTAGCAAATTATGTGGTATCAGAATTTGATTTTCATTCAGAAGTGAATGGGGTTTGAAATATGTGACTTGGGAAGCATGCGGTTTTGGGAAGTAGTATGAGGACATGTTACATCTGCCAACTCCATGGAGTAGAACTGAGCCCTGCAGTGTCAGGGGTGGGAGTGTATCTGCCTCAGCTCTGGAAAGCACCAAGAGACAGGTCTAAAAAAGCTACCCTCTTTTCCTGGAGGCTATAATGTGTCCTGGTTGAAGAAGCTTCTAAATATTGAACTGAAAGTCATGTAAAGAGACTAGCTTGTTCAAAGACAAGATAAGATCAGTCATAGTCCAGGAGGAGCTAAGAGTTTGTGGTAAAATATACTGTACAGAAATAATTATTATTTTTTTTAATAGCTACTGGGATGCTATGAGGTGGACATTTGCAGGCTAATGTTCAATGTACTGCTTTAAACAAACAAAAAAAGGTGGTGTTATGCTTTGGGAAGGTCACAATAACTTAAATGTTATCTCTGAAACAGCAGTCTTGTGTATTGAATAAAGAAAGATGTCCTAATGCATCCCAGTAGTCAGAAACTGAGAACTGCCCAATAAATACCAAGCAAACTACGAGTAAATATCTTTGTTGTCAGATTGTCACTTCCCAGCTGCTCTTATTTCATATATAAGGTGAAATATATAGAATCTAGTTTAGACTCAGCTATTACATTTACTCATTTTCCTAAGGTGCTTTTCTGCTCTTACTCTTTTAAATCTTCTGGCATGCAGAAGACAGTAAGTGAGCCAAATTTTATGTCTGGTCTGGTCTTTGCATTAGAGTCCATATCCCATGATATGGCTGGATTGTACCAGATGTTACTGAGATGCGTTGTATTATGTTATGCAATCTAGTCTGTGTCTCTCCTGTAACATTAGAGCAAAAGTCAACCTGTACATCTCCATGAAAAAAAAAAAAAAAAAAAAAAATCCCGGTTAAGATATAGCATTTTAATATAAAAACTAGAGCATGTAGATGAAGAAGTGATCGAAGTATGACCTAGTTATAAGTGGATATTTTTGATATAAATCTGGTTTTACCATTTCTACTAGAAACAAGAAATGTGGGTAATTACTTTGTCATATGGGTTTTGAGTTCCACAGTAAGTTGACAAATATGCTTAAGCTACACTAATTGCGTATCACATATTGTGTCTTTCCAGGGACATAAACTCCCTTCATTGCAAATGTGTTTTCACTGCAAATTCATTGATTCCTATATGTAAGCTTTTTTTTTTTTTTTTTTTTTTTCCTCCAAAAAAACACGTGAGTGTGTTAGCTGTTCTAATCTTTTTTGATATTATGTACAGGAGTCTGAATATGCTCAAGTAATCAGGCAAAAAGTATTCTATTATTTCTGTGTACGTATGCAGAATAGAATGACTGAAATCAGGCTTAATTGGCCCTTTTCCTATGTTTGTGAAACACAAATGTGTACATTCTCAAATACTGTACAGCAGATTTAATCTCTTGTTTAAAATCTTGTATGAAAATATACCAAAGAAAGTAGTCTAAAGCCACAGGAATACATCAGCCAAGTATTTCCATATCGGTTGGTTTAGTTGTCATTTGAGAGGAGTACATGAGGACTTCACAGTAAAGAATAGTCCAGATACATGTGTGGACTTCCATCAAAATGAAAGTTCAGCGCCACTTTGTACCCAGCCAGTTTGATCTTTCCCATTGTAACAGCTGAGCACAGTATGTTTTCCAAAACCTGCTGTACAGATCAGAACTGGCAGACATCAGGTTGGGTTCTGGTTTTGTCATTCCCCAGAACTTTTAGCTATGCTCATTAAATTTCCTGGTGTTTCTTAGATGTTGGGCATGGAGTGACAAGGTGTTACTGCAGAAAGCTCCATGAAAGGCTTCTAACAACAGGTACCATGGAGGGCCACGAATCTTGCTGCCACTTGCTGTGCTGTGAGTGGCAGTTGCCCTATTTCTTGGTCATATTACCTTGCCCTTCTTACACACTTAAGTAGGAATAGAATTTAATACAGAAAGGTAGCATTTAGTGGAAAGCTGTTCTTGTGCACCAGAATTCACTGAGTGAACACATAAACCACTGAGGCTTTATGTATATAAATATATATAGCACATAGCAGCAATACATTTATAATTTCTTTATTAAATAAAAAATGGTATTTTATTTTTTCATTTCTTAATTCATAGGGTTATAAACCAATTAAGCTTGCTTTTCTAATGTTATTATTGGATGTGTGCATTAATCTGTTTTAATTTCTTTAGCGATACTGACCGTAGCAAGTATAAAAATGATGGCTATAAATAAATACCGGGAAACTGCTAAAACTCATCAGTATTTCAGTTTTCACTAAAAACTACACACTTCTGTCTTAGCATTTGCACATTGGCTGTTCAAAGAGCCAATTCAAAATTTTATCCTGATAAATATTTTCAAGGGACAGAAACACATTGGGAAAATAACAAACATATGTTAGCACTGAGAATAACCAGTTCAGCAATGTTTTCTTGTGTGCATTTTGGTGCCTATGTAGGCTATTGCAATGTTAATTTTAGAAACTCTAGCCCAGCAACAGACACTTAGGAACAGAATGATGTACTGCAAGCAGTAAGAAATTTAACTGCAGACTATAGCTTTATTTTCTTATTTATAGCTCCCTTCACTTTGGTATGTTTTATGAAACACGTATCTTCTTTCAGAGTGCCCTGGCTCTGTGCTTTCCTGACCAACAGACTTATCTTCAGGTTATATCCTGTTAATTATCTTCAAAAACTGAATTTATAAAAAGTCAAATCATAAAACATTGACTTTAGATTTTAAATGCCATGAAAATATTATTAAGAAATAATGATAATTTAATTTCTAAATACGTTGACTTTGTTTTTGCTTTTTAATATATGTACAACTGTTTTCAGAAAAAGGTTAAGGTGAACACAAATACAAACATTTATGTTGTATCTTACAGGGAAATGACACTGCCAAAGTTTAAAGATGTGATAACACTACACATTTTAATAACCAAAATCTGCTAGTATTAGTTGTTTCCTGAGGTTAAAGATAAGGTGGACAGATTCACAACAAGTATAAGTTGCTACACCTCTATTACTTGCAATTGATTTCCCCAAAACAGGAACCAAAGCTGTGCTTTTCACGTTACATGACTGCATAATGGTACCGTGTAGGGACAGGCTCGGGTCCTGTTGCAGTTTTTTCTCTATTCTTGTTGTTTTACAAACCAAAATATTCTTCACTGAAAAGAAAGATTTTTGTTAGTATTAACAAACTAAAATGAACAAAACTCCACACACCCAAGACATTTTTAAGGGAAATTATTGTGCAAACCAATAAAAAATATCCAGTTTTGAGAAATTTTAAAACTCAACCCTGAATTTTCCAAGTGTTGAAAAAAATTAACCTTTGACATTTTAAAATAAAGATTAATTTTAGACATGTGGTTTTATGATGTTAAAAATAACATTTTGTCCAATAGTTAGCTGTAGCAAAACAAAAAACCAACATGACAGAAATATGTAAGGCCATAATCATTAACTGCCTCTTGTTGCAACTGAGATTATAATTTTTATTTAAATTCAGTTCATTATATTCTCCCAAGATTTCTTTTTTGTTTCTTTTTTTTTTTTTTTTCATCTTGTTTGGAGTGGAAAATATCTTAATAACACAAAAGTATTTACAGAAGAGGAAAAAAATTTCCTGTTCACCTTTATTTTTCTGTTGACTTTAAGATCAAAGTCTCATAAGAAAGACTCACAGAAGAAATTATGGACGTACACGGAATTCAAACCTTAATGTAGGTCTACCCCAGGATGCACTGTGTTTTGTGGAAAATGAGATTAGGGCATTGAAAACTATTTCTAGGTGGCTTTTTTATTTCCGTATTGATTCTTTAGGCAGAAAGCCCTTCCATTTACATCTTTTTTATTTAGACTAATAATAAAGAGGCAAGAGTGAAGAGGTATTTCTTTCCCTTTTACTCTGTTTTATACAAAGCCTCTTTTACCTTTCTGCTTAATTTCCTTCATAGTGTCCTTAACTTTTTATTGCTTTTAATGCCATTATTATGAATCACTCTTTTCATGTTCAGTGTGCTCAGTAATTTTGATACAGATGTAATTGTAAGGTGCAAAATGTAAATCCTCATAATGTGTTGGAAGACAAATGTGTCAAAGTCCCTTTGTCATACTGACAAGTTATAAAACCAGACTAGCTCAGTTTAATCAGGTTTAAATTTTAATGGCATAAGCAAAACTCAGACTAAAGTAGCTATATTTTGTTATTATTTCAGATCACTGCCACAAATGAGAAACGTTTTATCATTTATTCATTGATTGTATCATTCAGAGCTATCTCAATCCTAACATCTGTTCTGGATAACGTGCTTTAAATCATTAAATATTTTTCAGAGGCGATATCGCTGTTTGGTGGCTAATTGTCATCTTTTCTTGTGGTACTGTTTTACCTTTTCACCCTTAGCTTTCCTCAGACAAATCCCTATCCCTAGATTTGCCCATTGTGTGGCCAGGTCCAGGGAAACACTTCATTTTTGAATTGGTCTTGCTTTACCTGTCTAGCTTGGCAGTTGAGAGTCTTCCCTTTCAGAACTTGCAACCAGTGACTAATAAGGTTACCAGCTAATAAGGCTGATAATTGGTTATTGCATGACTTCTGGTGTAGGGGGCAGAGGTCAGGGAAGGGAATACAAGAAAGAAAAGAATAAAACAGTAGGCCGATAAACCAATAGAAAGGGTTACATCTTCTAGTGTTTGGGGCACATGGAGTATATTCCACATTGGCCTGATCCTTGCAAGCAGCTCTGTCAAGCATGGCCCTTATTCTCAGATATTGTTTTATCTGCATGCCCCGTTTAATAGAAAAGCATTTTGTGAAACTATTGCTTCTCATTGTCTTTAGTTTTCCTGGTAGTTGTGCTAAGCGGCTCCAAGCAGTACACTTCTCAAAAAAACCTCAGTAATCCTAAAACTATCCCATTAGGTGGACTACATGCTGTAATTGTACATTCTTCTAAGTCATTTCCACATCCTGCACTTGGGGCTTCTCATCAGTAAAGTTAATTAAATCAAAGTCTCCTGGAGATGTTACTTACAGTTAACTTGATGCTGGCTGCCTAGAGGAGCAGAGATGTTCCTGGTCAACTCAGCAAGCACTGCATAGCAATGGCCAGGCCAGACCCTCTGCTGCAATTCACAGAAAATTACGATTTTAACTTAAGCACAGGTAAGAGGATTGAGATTTCTGACTTAATTAAATACAAAAGGGATAGCAGTAGCTTTTGGTGACTAGCATTTTCATTTGACTTCATAGCAGTATCCTAGAGGCTGGGCTTGTATCCTAACCTTGTAATGTTCTAAATCACTACTATGTTAATATTACCATCAGTCATTCAAATAATCAGAAATGAAAGAGGATAATAACTCTCCAAAACTGTGTGCAGACATTACTGTTGGGCAGCTTCAACAGCTTTGTTAAAGCTTTTTTTCTTTATAAAGGGGCATTTTTAAAACAGAATGGCCTTCCTGAAATCAGAAGTGGTTTCCTGGAAGAAATGAGGTGCACCCCAAGTAATAGTCTTAGATAAAAAGCTGTGTGTCTGTTCCATCAGAGAAAATTACTGTCACCAGTTTTTTCCAAGGTGTAGCTGACAGAAAATAGGAAGGAATCTGCAGGCTTTTGCCTATATTCTGGTAGTAAATTGTGTGTTTTGTCAGATACATGCACCTGACTTCTTGCTGATCACTGGGATATGCAGCAAAATTCACGTCTTGCTCATGTTCTTCAGAGGTGTGATTCTACCCTCACACAGATCTTTATAAATCACAAATGACTAAGTAAAAGCATCAAAGATAAGTTAGGATAAAATTGCTTAAGGAACAAAACAGGTTTAACATGCTAATGTAAAGATAAATCTGCGAAGCAATATGAAAGTATGTCATATTTTTAAAAGGAAAATAGGTGGAAAGCAAGCAGAAAACAGGACAATTTTATGCCTGGTTATAAGCATCACTGACCTGGTGACCAAGAATTTATTGCTGCTTTGCTTTAGTTTTGAATACATAAATAAAAGATTGTGTCTTCTGCAACAGTGAACTATTCATAAAAGAGAATGCCACCCCTTAGACTTCTTGATTTCTACATTGGAACTCAATTCAAACATTACATGGCAGCTTGGTCTTTTCCCAAAATTGCAAATTTATCAATTTTTTTCTTAATTTCTGAGAGAACTGCAAATTTAACATGGAGGGAGGTGGGGAGAAGAAAGAATGAGCTGTCCTTTTCAACATATTGAAAGGGGGCTGAAATCTCTGTGGGGAGCGTGTATATAGCATATGCCTATCACAAATACTGTGATGCTTATCAAGAGAGAGTGAGTCAGATTTAGCATTAGGAAAACATCTTTGCATGTCTTTGTATGAAGTGACAGCACATTTGACATATTAAAAAGGTATTCTTAAAACACAGATGTGTTTAATTACCTTCTGAGATGTGTTAATATGTGAGATTCACAATCTACTTGAATTTGCAAGATTTGAATCTGCAAAAGTAAAGGAAACTCCAAGAAAAAAAAAAAAAACAGCTGTATTAAGCTTCAATGTTTTTGCAATTTAGCTATTTTTTAGAAAACAAGGTTTAAAGCATAGGTGGGTGCAAGAGAGAACAAGAGTGTAGTATTAAAGAGCCCATGAGAAGTAGAACCACAGTTCTCATGCAAGTTACATCTTTCTGCAACAACAGGGACATTGGCTTTGCTTTCCTGCTTCTTTTGAGTGTTCAAGTCAGGTTTGTGCTGCCCCTCTTTGCAAAGAAAGATCACAGATCTCCTACACTGGAGGTGGAGCCAAATAAGTAGAAGAGAATTAAGACGTTTGGTAGTGGGTGCAGTGCAATAAATTCTGATGTCCTAATATTGAATCACTTTCTGTCATTTATGCAAATTCCATCCATCCTGGCCAAAGATGCAAATCTAGTTGCAGATCATGCATATAGAATTTGCAAATGTTTGAACTTTAGCTTTATTAGAACTGGAAGTTATCTTTGGTTGCAGGATACACGATATTTTCTGCAAGGTTATCAATGCTGCGAGAACAAGTACTGAACCCTACTACATGAGGACTTCAGATGCTTGTTGGGAAGGTTGTGAGGTTAAGAGCACACACATGAAAAATATTCTTCTGTAGAACAGTCAATCAATCTTTTTCAGACTTTGAAAATTAATGGTTCAGGATTTATTTAGGTTTTGGATAATGGGCACTGGGTTATCTCAATTCATGTTAACTATTTCATAATTTTCTGTTGGTTACAGAACACATTTCTCTTTACTTATATGGAGCAGTTTTTCTGTATCCAAAGCTATGATCTGAACGTACTAAACACAGTAGGTAATGCTATATTCTTCTTGGGTTTTAAACCATTATCAACGTCACTTTAGCGTATAGCATAGTCTAGAAAATGTGGATCAATGCTCTGTTTTCAGTCGGATATGTTTTCAAGAAGATGTTTCATCTTGACAAATGTAGGCTGTGTGAATCACTCTTATGTGTGTAAATGTATACGTGTGTGTATATTTTTACCATTTGTCCCTTTCTTTCTTCTTCCTAAGGCATATTTATTCTCTGCCAGTTTTAAGAGCTCCAAAAACACAACTCGACAGAGAGAATTGCTTGCAGCAGACAACAAAGACAAATTTTATTGATTCAATAAAATCCAAGATCAATGATGTAAATTTTTGACTGGCATCTGCCAGCAACATATCTCTTTACGTGTATGACAACAAATACATTTTCAGGAGTACTCTGGTAAAATACAATAACGAATTATAATAGCCAGCTACTCAGTTCCTTATAAACTTTGTAATTTCATAGCATGTTTCATGTAATTCCAGCAATTTTAAAGCAACGCATTTCTCAAAATTAGCAAATTGAGATACTGTTGCCAGGGTCTATGTTAACGTGAAATAGTATAGTGTCAGTCAGCAAACGTTAGGCTGAAGGGAGTTCCAACCAAAAAACCCCACAAAACCACACCTCAAGATCCAAGTCATCATTTCTGCTTTCAGATAGTGGCTTATAAACAGGTTTGAATTTCATTCTCATATCCACCAGGACAAAGACTGTCTTTTCCAGTTGGGAAGTGTTGAGTTAGAGCAAATGCTAAATGTTGATTTGCACTCTACACAGCGTGCTGTGCCTTTCAGGTTTTCTGCAGTGGCTGTTATGATTTATGAACTACTCAAGAATCTCCTTCTATACTCAAATAATTTCCTCGGCTTCTGTTTTATTAATTATTAACACACATCTAATGTTATTCTCTGTGAGGTACTGTATCTACAGTTACGGTAGGAATATTAAGATATCACATTTTAAATAACTGGCAGTTTTCCAAATACTGCAATGACTGGAGAATCTTCATGTAGAGTAATAAAGACAAAGTAAGAACAGATGTAGCATGTCACCTTTGGTGGCTTGCATTGAAAGCTTATTGCAGGAGCTTGTACCATGTTATCATCCTTTCTAGCTGTTCTAGACTAATCATGCAATGTTTCACCTTAGAAAATGGGGAAATGACCACAGAAAAATGGTGAACAATTACCCATAAGGAAAGGTGAAAGTCCTTTCTTTTGATTACAGTAGCATACTTGCAAATATGGCACATTTCTCATAAAAGTTGTGCATAAACAGTTGTTTGGGATTTTTTGGCTTAGGGGTTCTGTTTTTTCAAAATCTATATATCTGCTGTCCTTTCTCTGTATACTGGTTATTATGCTTGTAAAGATGCCTTCATAAGAACTTCATTCTTTCTGAATGGCCTGAAATGCATCACATTAGAAATCCAAAGTTTTCTACCCATGCTCATGGCCTGAGATCGTGTTCCCTGCTGTCCTCCTTGCAGATACTGTTGTGAACAAGAATTTGTCACAAGTAGTGCATGAAATAGTATGACAGATCTGCTACGTGTTAGTGGATTTGTCGGGTATGTACGACCTGAAGTCTCAGTGCAACCTATTAGGAAAGGAGTTTTATTATAAATTAGTCTATAGCTGTGTTTATTTATCTTATCAGCGTACGTTTATACATTCATCTTTGGAATGACCAGTTTTATTTATTTTGCTTAGCACAACAACCTCAGAGCACTGAAAATAGCCCTTTTCTCTTTTTGTCTTGAAAATTATTAACATTTATTTCAAAATATATGTTTTAATGAAATTAATAGAGCAGATTCAATATTGCTGAACAAATTAAGCTGACATTCTTCGTCTCCCATAGTCATCCAAAACCAAAACATTTTATTTTTCCTGAGTTTTTAAAAGCAATCAGTATTTAGTTGAAATTTTCATTTTTAAAATAATTTTTACATCACTGAAACAAAATTATGTTTATGGAACAGTCATAGAGAGCATTTACACATTTCCTATTTTCATTTCCACCTAGCTGATGCATTCAGTACATATAAATATATATTTTTTAGTTTAATTTAATCGAGTATGAAAAAATCAAAACAAATTGTGTGTTTACTGTAAAAAAAAGCATATCTTTCATATATTTTATTTTAATTTATATTTATTATGTGGGGTTTTTTTCTCAGAACTGAATTTTCACATCAGTACTGAGAATAACAAAGGTAAATATAAAGCTAGAAGCTAGTTTTCACCACTGCAAACGAATGTGAATAATCACTGGCAGGATACTAGAAATTAATTTACTGTTATTCCAAAGGTGACAAAATTACATACATTTTGCCATTTTTTGCTGAAAAACTTTATACTGATGATCTTAGGCGATGTTCCTGAAAATAGAAAGCCCCAAATGGTTCGGTATCCCAATACCTGGACTCAGATGATCATGAGTTCTCTGTTGGCAAAGACAGGGCTTTGCCTACACGTGCTCAGAGGAGTTCTCATAGAATGAATGAGCCATGGGTCCCAGAGCTGCAGAGCTAAAAAGTCAGGATTTTGCACCCTAGACAGTGGCACTCCTGTGACCTGGTGCCTCATCATCAGTGTGGTCCACAGCGTCAGAGGAGACTTCTACAGGGAAGAAGTCATCTCTTCTTACCCACAGCGAGGCCACCCTGAGCCCTCTGCTGCTGAGCAGTCAAGAAAAAAAGTCTGTGTTAGCACCCAGTTCTCTTAAATTGAATTGTATTTCATATGGAGGATGAGGAAGGCCATGTATTTTCCATTTATTAAGAGAAACTTTATCTATGTGGCATGAATGATTTTATTATCAAAGGTGATCAGATCCTGCCTTGTCACATATAATTTCTTCTTATTTGTGACTCAGAATTTGGGTAATCAATTCCTGTCAAGTGGGATAGCCTCTGAAACATACCACCTGTGAGGCAATTACTTGGAAGCTACTTCTTTGGGTTTGTTTTACTTGTTTGAATCCCCCTGGGAAAAACAATCACTCCCAAGTTCAGGGAAAATTAGTGCAAGTACCTGTAAGGATTTACTTTCAAAATTTCAATTTAATTTCTCTTGCTTACAGTTCTAGCTCATAATAAGATCATGGTAATTTATTTAATTTGTGAAACTGATTTGTGATTTTGAGGGCTCTTGAGGGAGAAAAAAGATCTATAAAATAGAAGTTATACATGTTTTGAGTGTTATATGTATTCAAAAGAACAAGGATTAGTTACGAGTTAGCTACTTGCTGGCTAGGAACACTGTAACAGCCTCTGTGTTTACAGGCAAGTAGTCACGCTCCAGTTTGTGATCATTTACACGTTTGGCCATGCAGTGTAGGGTAGAAGAATCACTATTTCTCTGTGATTTTGCCAAGTGGCTGTTAATTTCCTTTGTGGGGAGCAAGGTTTGAAAATCTTTTACGAAGGCATTATTTACATAATAAAACACAAGCATTCTTCTGGAGGGGAGATGATTCTATAAACTGAGCATGATCTGTGTGCCACTTCTCATAGGAGTTTGGGTTGGGTTTTTTTTTTGATTAGAGAACCTAATCCTAGTAGTCTAAAGTTTGCATATGTCATAAAAACTTGGCAATTATTTGTGTAAATGTTTTTTTATGAAAGGAAAGGGTAAATAAGTATCACATTATGCTGTTCTAGTGTATTTTTCACAGTGGCATTAATTAACAGTGAAACATCTGCTATAAGTTTAAATACTGTCCCTTTTGCTACATCACTGCCTTTAGGTTTTGAATTTTTGGAAAGGTTCCATTTGTAATTTGTTTTTGAAAGAAACAGATATGTAGTTTCTTTGAAATGGTTTCTGAGGGAATAAGTGACTTTGTGAGATATATATATGGGTTTTATTTTGTGAGCACAGAATATTAGATACCATTTGAACACCTTCCTGGACTCTCCGGGAGAAATGTATATATACCTACCCATTATTTATGACAACTGGCCAAATAGAAATTGCAACTTCAGGCTCTCCCGGCATGCCAGGTATTTGCATAGCATTAGGAAGTGGAATCTCTCAGTTCAGCATTTCTTTCACTCACTGGATATCTTCTGGTGGTGTTCCTCAAGTGGGGTCGTTTACCCAGTGTGCAACACACCAATATACACACAGAGCAGAGGTATTCGTGTCTGCGCAGAGTGGGGTGCTAGGTGGTAATTCCACAAACCTAGCACACCGCACAAAAGAACTTTGATGTATTTACACAATTCAGGTTACATGAATACATATTTAGTGTAATGACCATTGTATAGTTTCTTATTGCTTTGTCTGTCATTGGTTAACAACGTGCCTTGTCTAGATTTAAAGTTACAGTGTCTTTTAATTCTTCTGCACAAACTCAAGGGGAGGGGAGCATGTCTCCTTGATCTTAAATTGATCTCTCCCCCTGCCTCCTTTATCTTTTCCCCAGTTACTGCTGATTTTCTTCTCAGACAACCATCCATCTTGTGGCATGTCCTGGGGCAGAATGACTCCTATCAGTCTTTTTGATGTTAACCAGACATGCATTGTTTATACAAAGTTGGAGTAACTCACTCCCTTATCTCCAAGTTCCTTCTTTTGATCACAACACTTTTAAATCAGTGACTTACCTTGTCATTGTTCTACTTACAAGTTTAGAATGAACAAAGTAGAAAGTTTCCTAGAGACATCACTGGTACTACAGGAACTGCCACAGCCCAAAGTAATGTAAGTGGAAATGATGTAGTTGTGCCTTTGCGAGTGGCTGTCCTATTCAGACATGTAATTTCCAGAGTTTCCTAGCAACCAGATAGCCTCCAAATGTTCAGCTATTTCAGTAGGTGTCAAACAAACTGAATGTTGGTGGCTTCCAGCAAGGGTAGCACCATTTAAAAAAATATGAAGTCTCTTATTTCTAGTTAAGTCCCATAAGCAGAAACTAGTCCTTTGTAAGTTCCTAGACCTAATAATTTATGTTCTGTGGGGAAGCTTATATATCAAGACTGCACGGAAAAGAAATACCATCATGGAGAATTTTCTTTACATGTTTTCAGACGAAGGTGAGAGTTGGATTTACCCTGATAGATTGATGCTCAAAGGCTGAAGCCCAATTTCCCAATCAATGGTTTCATCAGAAGGCCCCAAATGTTTTCCCACATTCCCACTCTGAAATGATGGAACTATTATTATCCCATACACTTTGCCTTTAGCCCACACCATCAGGACTTTCTCAGCTAAGGGCAACCTTTGTAGATCCATCAATAGAGATACCTATCTGAATAAGGACAAAGGAGAAGGAAAGGCACTTGGAAATGTAGTTTCTAACTTCATTAGTTTTGCTGACTGATGGAAGTGGAGAGGAAAAGAGTATCATGCTGTTTTTATCCAGATCTCTGTGTGCTTTCTTCATTTATGAAGATGTCCTGTGTGAAGGAAGAATCTTCCTCAAGGACTCTCAGAACAGAGATACTAATCTTATTTTCTCATTATTCTTGTAAGAGATAATAATTTTCTTCCTCCTTCAGGGTGGAGTCAGGAAAAATCGAAGTACCAGCTTCCAGATTTTTACTGTTTTGTATCATGCAGTCTAATACTTAAGAACTCAGTAAAAATCCCTTCACCTTATTTGCAGCAGCATCTTAGGTACATTCAATCCCAATATCTACCCCCTTGCTAGTCTAATAGTTATCATCAGGTATACTGGGACTGTTACTGGAACTATTAGCAAATGGAAGAATTTTCTAGTGATTCAAAGTTTCACAGAGACTTTGAAAATGTCTCAGTTCCTCATTATTCTGAAACGACAACTTTTTCTCCAAGAAGTTCAATTTTGTTTCTACAAATATGTTAAAGGAGGATGGTGGCAACAAAACAACATAAAGTATTCAGCATAAATTTATCTCCTTACAGAGATTTAAACCAAAAATATTTATTGGTATTTCCTGTACTTGCATTCCTTCAGAAATCAATTTTCTTGAATTTGGTGAGAGTGAGTGGGAAAGAAAGGCAACAGTTATGTAGGTAAATGTTTCTGTGCTGATGATGCAAGTAAACACATACTCAGAATAGGGGCAAATGTTTGTGAAGGATTAAGGAAACTCGAGATAACTGTTTAACAGGGGCATTAGAATTTAATCTCAGCTCTACAAAGTCAACAAAAGGCTCTTGTTTACCTGTAACGGGACAGCACAGTCCTGTACCTACCTGTAGCCTCATAGCTAATTCAACTAAGTCTTGTAAATTTTGATTGATGACACAACCTTGAAATAAGCCTGTGACAGAACAGCCTGCAAGTTGTTCTCTGAAATGTTCACTTTTTTTTTGTGCCTGCTGATATCTTTGCTATTCAAAGTCTATAAAAGTTATGCATGTTTTAACATTATTTAAACACACTAGTCTTAATCTGCTGTCATTGCAAAAAAAAAATGAATGTACTCATTAGCAAGAGCTAAAACCTTTTTACGACTCCAGTATTTAATTTTATACTCAACAATACCTTTCCAATATGTGCCATGTGCTGATACAAGCAAGAGTTGTGGGAACATTCCTCCTGGGACTAAAGTGCTCTAGACAGAATATTGGTCTTTGTGAGTAATAAAGACAAAGGAACACAACGCCTAATCAAGCATTTACTTAGAATTTCTAATAAATTTCCAACTTAATTAAATACCCTTCATGAGCTTTTTGTTTTTGATGGGAGCTAAATATAGATAACCACAATAATACGGTTTTAATAACACTGCAGACCCGCTCTACTGTCCCTCCAGTGCATTGGAAAAGGTTAAAGATGTTGCAGCACCAGAGAGGTTAATTCTCAAATAATTCAGAGAAAAACTGTAGTTCTCCTGTATTGAAGTGACTCAATCCTCAGCACTTCAGGGATGTTACTCCTTGGAACACATAAACAGGTTTATTTTATCTGCCTTAATTTTACAGTATATAGAACTAGGTTCAGGGAAGGACCTGTTTCCTCCCACAGTGCCATTCTCTGATGTGTAGTAGATGAGGGTTTGCCTGGTCTTCGTTTCTGAGCTGCATCAGGGAGGTGACCTGCCCAGTGCAAGGATCAGGAGATGCTGGTTTTAGGATACTGAGGCTCCAGTGCAATATGGAGACATTTGCAGCACTCCCTTGACCAGACTTTAACGGAATTGAAGCCATTAGCAGCAGGGAAGGAGGTGGCAAACAAACAAGCCTTAAGCATCCTGCTGTGGCTCCAAATCCAGCAAAAATCTCTGTAGCTTTACTAGGAATTTGATTTGCAGAATAATTGCAAGAGGAGGTCTGCAAAAGAAAAAGAGAGAGAAAAAAACCCAAAGAAAATTCAGAACTATGAAAAGACAAATATGACATACACCCCTATAATTAATTGCTGAACTGGCTTTGACTATTGCTTTTAGTTAAGCAGCCTTAAAATCAAGTCAGAAATGTTCTATGGCATTTATAATAGATTTGTATTGATTTAATTGGAGGGTGCTATACATGGCACTTTCAAATTTTACAAAGTGTGTTGGATTTGAACATAACTGTTTTGATTCAGATTGGAAAGAATATGCTTAGAAATATGTATAAGAATTTAAATAAGTATAAGTAATATAATTATAATAAATTTATATTTTTCTTTGCATTACTTAAAATCATATTATACATTCATAATTTTTATTTTTATTGTTTATAATTTAGCAAGTAAATAGCCATAAATATATAAGATATAAATCTTTACATACAGATAGATCTAGTTACCTGTGGACTGACAGACATTCAGAGGTAATGCGCTCAGGTCTAATGGACACAGTAATGTTTTCCCAAAAGACTAGTTCTGTTTCTTAATAAATAACATTTGAGAAAAAAGAAATAAAGAAAGAAAAGAGGTTTTTTTTTTCTTTCACACAGGCAAATACTTCTTGAAATGGAATTGTAATTTTAACATAAACCACTGAAGTCGACAATGAAAGCATGATAATGCTCTCTTCTGACTGCCTGCTTAACTCATTCTGCTCTTATAGAGGTTTTCTTCTTCATTCTTGAAATACAAGAAATCTGAATAAAGGCTTGAAGTAATGCTAATTCATCTGGATTTAAGCAGATTGTCACTCTGCTTAGATTTTGTACATATTTTTAAATTAAAATAGATTACATTGGAGATTACTGTATTGATAGATTACAAGGAATTCATCATTCTTAAACCTCTTGAACCTGTAGATGGGTAGGTAATTCATAAAAGGAAAAATAAGGAAATAAGGAAAAGGAAATAATGTACTTCATAATGTACCTAATAATGCCAATTTTATACCAAGTGTCATTGTCCAGAACAGGTAATACATGAATGTTTTTATTACTTTTACGCCAGTAATGTAATACAGCCCATACTTCTCTAAGAAATATCTTAACGTAATTGAAATAATAAGAAGGAAATCTAAAGGAGTTTTAATGTTGGAGGATGGAGTAAAAAATGTAGGGTAGGGACAAAACCTTTGGTAAATCCAGGCAATCGTAAGTAATATAAGATTTTCTGTTTGAAGGATCCCATTGTCTGTTCTGTTTTTCTTAAACAACAATATATGATAGGCCTTATGAAAGAAATAAAATTGCCCACTTATTGATAGCGATTAGAAGGCCGATACAGAGAGTGTCGAACTAAGCAGACATGGTTAAGATGCTCAGTGACCCTATGGAGAGAGAGGGGAGGCCTCTGGACTTACAGGGCTGCATTCGAGGAGGAGATGAGCAGCAGGCGAGGACCAGGTCAGGGTTGACTGGAGGAAGGCAGTTACTGCAATCATCTTCAGAAACAGTTGGAAAGATGATCTGGGAAATTACAGAGCGGTCCATCTCACTTTGGTCCCTGGGAAAATGATGGAGTGAGCACATCTGTGGACATGCAAAGGTGATGGGGGAACAGACAGGAGGTGCTTTAGGAGAGCTGGGCTAAAAATGCTTCTAGAAACAGCAGGGGCAGATGTCTGGTGGCATGGGTTAGTGCCCTGCTGGTGCCCAAGGGGTGGTTTGGAGGGAAAAGCAAGTGACAGGAAGGTGGAGAGAAGCAACAAGTGTAGGTATTGTCTCAGTCCTGTCTGCTCTGTGAGGAGAAATACCTTGCAAGGTACAGCCAGTGAGGTACTTCTAATGTGCTTTTTGATATTTTTTTTTTTTTAATTGCTTCCAAAATGGGTATGCTTGTTTCAGCTGTAATTTTTGAGACTTTCTCTGTGGATAGTGAAGCCAGTGTATTAGTCACCTCAAAAGGTTTTAAAAAAAGCCTTCACAATTTTGTAGAGTGGGGATTTTGTTTCTGTGTTATTATTATAATGACACACTTAAAAACAATAGGAATGATTTTTTAAGAACCCTGTGGAGCTGCGAGGGGGGAGGGATGGCTACAGCAAGTGTGCTTCAAGGGGAAGGGAAGCTAGTCCATGTGGGAAATAAGCTGCCATGAGTGGCAGGGCTCTATTTCAGAGGGGAACGGGAAAGTGTTTTGCAGATGCACTTCAGTGAGACTTGTCTCAAGTTGGGGTAGTAAGAGATTGCTCAAGAGATGAGAATAACCCTTTGCCTTTGGGATAGCCAATAAATACTACGATACCATATGGTAAATGTCTCTAATTGCATTTTTCATCTGCTTTTCTTTAACAAAGTGTTTAGAAAAAAGAAAAAGCCATAGGATTTTGGGTATCTCTGGCCCTCTGTGAGCAGAAGCCATGAGACTGCAGATAGCATAGCAACAAACTAATGTAATAACTTCTGTTAAGAGAGAAAACATATTGCAGGGGCAGAGAAATTTATGGCTCCTGAGTAGTCTCATTGCACCTCCTTTCATATTTCTTGGGGTAAAAAGCAATACATGGACACTTACATTTAACTGGATATGTAATAGTGCAGGAAGTATATGACTTTTCTATATTGGTTCAAACTCGCCTATTATGTCCTTTAGGGTTTCTTTGCTTGTTTGTTTTCTGCCCTTGGTATGGTGACTGATGTATCTGGCCTCGTTTTAAGTGAGGGGTTGAGCTAGATGTTCTCCAGGGGCCATTTCCCACCTAAAATATATAATGATTCTTCACACTGTTTGATGGTCACTCAGGTTTCAAAACCTACAGAAGGAGACCTGCTGTATTGAATTCCTAGCTGGGTTGTGATAGGCTGGTGCAACATGGAACAACTTTCTTTGAAGCAAGGAAGGTGTGAACAGGTTGTAAAATTATGACAATAACCCAGCAAGCTCAAAAAGTAAGATTGCTGTGGTCATTGTGTGTGTCCCAGTGGAAGTGACTGAGATAGCTATGAAAGCATGGGGAAATTATCTAAATCGAAAACTCATAGGCAATGTACAAACACATCACAGTTAATCAAAGTATAGCTCATTATTTAAATAAACCGATTTACAGTACAACTGATGTAAAGATAAATACATTTGTGTTTATGAAGTACCAAGGTCCTACATGTGTCAAATAATGAGACGGATAGGAAAAAAAAAATGTTATGGTAATTATGTTGAAAGAATAAGAATATGTATACTCCTGTTTCATCTACAAGAACACGTGACCCCCCCCCCCCCCCCCCCAAGAACAAGTACAAGCCCCCAGCAACTTCATGGTCCTAGGCAACTGTGAAATTTTTCGCTGTCCTAATCTAGGATGCTTTTATATTATTTTAATATTTCCTTTGCCTTTTATGAAACTCTTTCTGTTCTGGAGTGTCTGTTCCAAAATAGTGAATCCCAAATCTCATTCCTCTATTTTTGACCTAAGAAAAAAATCTCCTTAGGAAATATATAATCTATTCTTTACAGAGTGAAAGGGTAGAAGAAGTTATTTGCCTGATGGACAGCTGTATTTTACTGACCACCAGTAAAAATGAATTTGGGAAACTATTCTAACTGTTACTGCATATTTTATAAGATTATCTCTTTTTTTAAAAAAAATTGATTTAATTTTATACAAGGTGCATATATCTATCGGCAGTGCTTAGATTTTCTCCACATAATTTTTTACAATGTTCTTACAATTTGTCTGTTTTAATGTTAATAGCATACCTATTAAGTCAGTCTCCTGGCAAAGTGTTGATAACGATAGTTTGCCCCTACAAAATTGTTTCACTTTTAGAATACATATGGCCCATTTTAAGTCTCCTTTTGCAAGGTCATGTTCATCTCTGATTTTTGCCTGCAATTTGGAGGTACAGTTAATGGGGAAGAAAATTTTACCTAATCAGTGAAAGATGCAAAGCACAGAATTTAGAAATCAATCTGCAAATCTCAGAGAGTTACACATGGAAATTTATCCTTTATGTACCTAAGTGGTTATGCCCATTAAATTACAGATGTCAGTATAAAGATTATAAAAAGATGTGTTTCAAAGTAGCAGTGGATCTACTGGTGTTTCATCCTGAATCTTAGAAAGTCCTGAATACCATGATGTCATCTTGGAGTTTATATATATATGTGTATAAATATATAAGAAAAATTATATAAATGTAAAACAAAAGAAAATATATTTTTAAATGTAGAAAATGAGAAAGGTGTTTCACGAATTTCCAGTCTTTTATATCTCTCGTGATTTGTAATAAAATAACCCCTAGAATCTCCTGGAATGCCTCGAAACATGTTAAAATTTGTTGACATATCTGCTACATATTCCCAGATCAGTGACAGCTGAATTTTTATAACTCAGCATAGAAAAGGAGGGATAATGGGTTCCAAACCTAACAGCTTTTTAAAGAAACACCCTGTGCCCCCTACTAGTAAAAATATGTGTTGTGGTTCATTATGGCAGGAAGAAAAGAAAAGAAAACTGAGAACATCTAGAAAATAAATCATTTTTTTCCTTCAGTGCCTTCATGTGTCACTAAGAACAGGAATACTATTTATGTAAGGCTAACAGGTATTGCACACTTTTTGATTTTTTTTTTAGGTAATTTGAGCAGTAGAAGCTGCTAGCTTGTTCTATAGCAGCAGAAGCTGCTAGCTTGTTCTATAAAGCTAGCTTATAGAACAATGCATGTCAAATAAGATTTTATAATATACTTTCCAAAAAGGAGTGAGGTTTTTTATACTTTCTGATAAGGAAATTGTGTGTTTCAAAAGAAACATTGCATTGTGACACATAAAATATCTGAACATTATTTCAACACCATTTCTTGTCGCAGACATGCCATCTGATTGAAAAGAAAAAAAAAAAAAAAAGACAAGCTGTCGAATGCAGGGTGCACAAAGTTGAGTCCACACCCTACTTTCATTGTTGTGCTTTTGCAAACAGTTTCATGTTAGTGCAGTAACCTCACCTGTCTTATTTTTTGCTTTCTCCTCCCAAATATGTAGTTGCCCTTGCTTATCCCCAAACGTCATTTATGATCACTAACATCTATAAAAAGTTGAAGGAGGCTGTAGTTCTACAGGGTGAGGTCTGAGATAGTTGTTGATGTGAATGACATTAAAAGAAAGCGGCAGAAAAATGGGAATCCAAGAAATCTGAAGAGGCAACAGGACTGACGGACACATCATGGGGTTTTCTCCCTCCCCAAATTGTAATTAATGATTATACTAAAAAAAATGCTGGTTTTATCTGTAGTATCATTACAGTCCACAGCTCAGCCATAGAGAAAAGCAATCTCTTCCCTGAGGAGTTTGGATGTTGTTTCTTAGTTTAAATGAAATGCTCATGATTGTATGGATGATTGAAAGTTGGTCACCTCTAGCAAAGGTTTATTTATTAGAGATCCAGCCCATCCTAATTCATCTATCTTCATTTGTGATAAAGGGAAGTCATGGACCACTCTGTTGTTACTGCTCTTCCTCTGGTATAGAAGATAATTCTGACAATAGCTGTCTCATGCACAAGGGCATTATGAAATTTATTCTCTTAAGACATATTTCTGATTTCACATCTGCAAAATTAGATTAGATATATCTCTGTGGAAACTGGAGTAGTTATGCCTTCGCAAAACCATCTTCACGAATTAGGAATCGATTCCGTAAGGTATCTGATGCACAAAAAAAGTACTAATTATTACTGTATTAATGTACGTACAGACATAATTTTCCTTTTTTTCCTAATTGAAAAAAATCTAGTGAAATTTTAATATATAACTGGGGTGTTGGCTAATCTAATTTTTAATGGGTGGATAATGTCATCCTCTACTAAGTAAGAAAGTAAGCAACTGAATATTTTATATGTAAATAAATTACACAAGCTTTAAGTCCCACCATTATGTCAAACCATTTCAATTTACATCTCTAAAAGGCACAAATAAGTAATATACAGCCTAGAATATTGAATAAGAATGAAAGAAACCCAATATATCTTTCTCTATTAAAGGCCAGTCTCCCTTCTTCCTTCACTTTCATGTAATAGTTTTTCCATTGGTAAACCACAGTAATGATACTTACAATCTTTGTCAAAAAAAAAAAAAAAAAAAAAAAAAATCAGACCTGTGGATGAAAGCATCATAAGAGTAAGCTGTTATTGTGCTGGTGGTAGTATTATAGTTCACTTAAGAGTAGAACTCATTTTCAATAAGATGAGAAATGAATCTAACCGTCAACCTCATTGCAGGTTTTGAGAGCATCAGTAGTCATAAAAGCCATACTTTCAGCTACTGTTCAGGTTCACCATCTTGATAGTTAGCCAGAAATATAGAAATCTTTGATTATTGTGCTATTATTAACTGGAGTTTAAGGACTGGAAAGGTCCAGTGGAAAAAAAAGGTATATAATTATCTTGCTGGAAGACTGCTTTAATTAAATTTTCCCAACTGAGACCTGTCCCCATTTTTTAAGTGAAGCATACACTATAATCAGTTACATTAACATTCAATTTGCTTCCTTGCAGATGACCATGAAAGTGAGTGCATCTCAGTTAATCTGTGCTTCACGTGGGACAGTTCTTCCTGCAATCAGTAAAGCCATGAATTCTTCACTTTCCCAGACCTGTTTAGATGTCAGCTGATACAGCAAATGGGGTGGGGGGAAAGAAGAAGATATTGTGCATTGTAGATGTCTGTCAATACCCACTTGGGAGCATACATAAAATTACATTTTTAGGCTCTTTTAATTGGTTATCCAGTGAAGTGCTACAGTACCAGATTACCAGAGTGTACATACAGAGAGCAATTTCAGTGAATCCTGCTTACCGGTACTTTATGATTTTATTTATTTGATGAAACCCATTAGAGAAAGAGAAAGAGACTTGACTCTGACACTTTATGAATGCAAGATCTCTGTGAGCAGCAAAGCATTTTTACTGAAGAATCAAGTGACACCCTCTATACTGTGCAAGGCCTAGCAGTCGTACCTGGGCTGCTAGCTTTACTCTCATCTGTTTTCACATATGACTAACATTTTTAAGGTGGAAAGTTAAGATCAAGACAAGATAGTGAAGAGTGAAACACATGTACCTCTACAAGTATGTATTTTTGCTTTTTTTTTTTTTTTGCACATTTACAGTCTCCTAGAAGCATCTGAAAGTCACAGTACCTAGAAGTAATAGGGGATCAATGGAGTAAGTGCAGAAATAATTCTTCGTATTTCTTGGTGATACTGCTATCAGGTGGGTTTGCAGTTCCTCAGCTATTAGGTGAATGTTCCAGGATAGCTCCAAAAAAGAGCATTTTTCAGAACTCAGTATGAAGATATGCCAAACCATTGTGAATACCATCCTGAGAGAAAAACTTTCAAATTTTCAGCCACCTGTGACTTGGAAAAAGGCATTTTTCCTGATGCTATTAGAAGAGATAGCATACAAAAAATTGTCAAAACAAACACAAAATGGTCTCAAGAATAAGAAACAGTCCACTACTATGATCACTTTTATACGCTACAACATATCTTGTATTATCTTCATCGATAAAAAGTTAGATTCCCAATATTCCAGGTAATGAGTTAGAAATGAGCCCAAGCACTTCAGGTTGATGTTTACAAGGCAAATCTTTGACAATCCATTTTACTGGTGTTCCTGAGTATGACACTGTATATTCCCAATAAAGATAAAGATAAGGGGTTTGGAGGAGGAATATCATCATGCACATATCGATTAATTATTCTGCTACACAGTCCTTGCGCAACTAAGCAAATGGTTTCATCTTTGTGCTTCATCATCCCATTGGCAAATTAGAAATAATGATAATTACTTGGAATCCTTAACTTGCAAGGATCTAAAATAAGAAAGGAAGCTCCACAGTATTCCTGTGTACTCACTGAAAAGAAGGTGTTTTTACAAACAATTCACTTGGAATCTCTCTTTGTATGTTGAATTTTCAGACTAAATTAATAATGGTTTATTTCAGTGAATCCAGGCCCTGGAAATAACTAGACACTCTGCAGAAACACCTTCTAGTGTTAATGACGATATCTCTTTCAGGACTTAAGAATGGTTACTTGTTGATAGTTTTGGAGATCTAGCTAGCAGACCTGTGTTGGTGGACATGCCATTTTGTAAACATAGCAAATTGTTGTGAACCCAGGAAAGAAAAGGAAAATTGAGTTCACTCCAGGAAATGGCCTTAGTCAAATAAACTAATCCAAAATTGTCTACTCTAAACATCCTTTGGTATAGTAGGAATATATTCGCCCCAAATTACACTCATCTTGAGAGAAGTGCATAGATTTTACTATTCGCCAAAGCTAAGCTGGTAGATTTAAACCCATATTTTAAAATCCTGTGGAAGTCACAACTTCAAGAAAACAAAGAATCGTTCTGCAAAACAGCCTGTAAATTATTTTGTTGTACATAAGGATATGCACTATATGGATTGCTCTCAGCCTGCAGTGTCAGTCAAACCCCACCCTTGAGCTGGTAATCATGATTCTGTGTAGTAGCTCATGCATCCATACTGTGTTTGTACTAAGGGAATTTTGGATACGCTTTGCCTAATTGAGATCAGAGCCTGGATTTGCCTAAAGAAAAAGCTTGTAATGCAACTGCTATTAAAGTACAGCTCTTGTTCAACCATCAATCTTTACCCATTTTGAAGGACACCTTATGGATATAAATTATGAGGTCTGTCAAGGGAAGGTTCACAGATAAATGGGTTCAGTCACTGGAATATTACTTCCTACAGGACTGACTGCTGAGTAACAGTAAATTGTGGGGACTAAGGAAGTTTATGAAAGCCAGATCAACTCAGTTGCGTCACTCCTGAATTGACAGCAGCATACACAAAAGCCAAGGTTATGGTGTCACATGGCAGGTTCAACAGTGTCATTTTGACAATTACAATATACTTGCAGATTGACAATGTGATAAAATACAGCCCTAGTATAAAACTAACGGGCTTTAGAACTTCAGATTGTTTTTTCAGGTGTTCTGTAGCCGCATCAAAAAGAACACATTAAAACCCCCCGCCCCTCAAATTAAATAAACATCTTTTCTACCTTGATAGCATCTAATGTCCCTGTGGTGAGAACCCCCAGCTTTGACAGCTCCATCATTTCTGTGATCTCTTATCTTAAATTCTCATGTTGTAAAGAGTGTACCAGAACTATTCTGTATTTTTATTTTCTGAAATGCTTGATAAATCTGCTTTGAAATGCACAATATAAGAAATAAGCAACATAATATTTTTTTCATAGTTATCACCTCTACTAATGACCATTATGTTTGATTTTTCCAAGTCCCATTTTAAAATCTTGGAAAACATATTTGTATTGTCTTTTACCTGTGAGCTGGGTGCTTGTATGTGTATCTGCTGTTATATGGGTAATAGTTCTGAATGATGAAAGAAACAAGACCCTTAATGCATGACTCTTCCCATACTCACAGAAAGAGCCTGATATAGTTTCCTTGGATACTATCCAGCATGTATCTCAGACAGCGTTTTTATTTTCAGATTTTTTTTTTTTTCAGGAGCATGTGATATATCCTATTATTTGTTAAGAATAATTGGGTGGGTGGGTGTTCTCTGAAATTCTAGCATCTACTAGGCAGAAAAATTGAGGTGTATCATAAGTCTCACGAGGATGAAATACTTTTATATCAGTAATTATCTCAGCATCTCACTAAAAGGTCATAGATTTTATTTTCCCTAAATATGGCTAGACTAAGTTAACCTGGATCATAATGCCAAGGAAAAAGTGCAGTATTTACAGAATCAGTTCCATCCTTACATGTTTATCTAAGAATTTTGCTGACACAAAATTTATTTCTTTTTTTCTTCAGAATTTGGTCAAATCATCACCTACTAAATACATATGGTTTACAAATGGAGGCTTCAGGAAGGCAAATTAAATAGAAGGATAACAGCCTATTTAAAGGAAATTGCTATTTGTTAGATATAGTTCAAGTCAGATTTAATGTATAATTTAAGTACAAGTTTGGCTCAATCTAATAGATAAACAGCACTTTTTGTATTTATTTTGCCACCATTTCTAAAATAAAGAAATTCAATCCATCTATAAAGACTTAGCTTTCTGTTTCTGCTGATACTCAATGTAGCTGAGTACTCCAAAATGAGTGCCTTGGTTCTATGTTGGTTCTAGAAATCTCCACCATCATTTTCTACCTAACAGAAATTTTGTGCCTTATGTCAGGATGATTACCATTTCTGCTGTCTTTCTTTTCCCTCATTTCTGTTACATCTGTTGTTTGTGTTTTTGCATCAGATGGGTAGAATAGAGTAGAATAGGACTATACCAGTTGAAAGGGACCTACAGTGATCATCTAGTCCAACTGCATGACCAATTCACGTCTGACCAAATTAAAGCATGTTATTAAGGGCATTGTACAAATTCCTCTTAAACACTGACAGACCTGGGGCATTGACCACCTCTCTAGGAAACCTGTTCCAGTGTTTGACCACCCTATTCTTAAAGCATAATACAAATTTGCAGACTTGTATAAATCTGGATTTTAACCATAATTCCTGCCCCCAAAGACAAGGCAAGGCTTTGTCCTCTAAAACTTGATGCATAGAGGAAATGCTAACACAGAGGCAACGTTCTCATCAGAGGTATAAGATGAGTAGGGAAAGGGAACAGAATATGTCAAAAAATGTTTTACATGACCGTTGCTTGCATATTTGTGTGGTTGACCTTTGATCTATTAATGTGGTTTGGGGCCAAAAGAACTGCAACCCAAACTGTGCAGAATTTCTGAATAAAGATAAATATTCAGTAAATAATCACCTAAATCAGAAGTCCAGGCAAAATTATTTTTATTTTTTCCTTACCTGCAGAAGTTGTATATTTTTGCAATTGAGTAGTTTCATACTGAAAACAATATGGATGATATATTTTCAATCAGATTTTTTTCCTTTAAAATCTGAAACATACTGATTATCTCTGCAAAAAGTGCATAAGCACATGCATATAAGCACTCAGACAGATAGAAGACACATAGAGATGTATCTTCATTCCACTTCAAATTCCTTTTAAAAATTGCATCAGAATTAGGTAAATGAACAGATATTGCTACTAGTTTTCCCATACCTTTCACAATCAGCTTTTCTAGTTTTTTCTTATTCAGTGTGGGCAGGGGTATGGAATTATGTCTCATACTTTTGTTTCAGGAAATATTGCTTCGCCTGTAGTACCTCATAATAACCATTATTATGTTATTTTCTAAAGGGGTACTTTCTTTTGCAAATACCAATTGTTTCTTGTTACAAATCTTCCTTACAGGATTCATGGATTTTGCTCGCTTTCTTTTCTCTCCTACTCTAGATGAGACATTTTGTCCCTGAACTGTGTCCTAATGCCATAAAAATAGGAAAATAAAAAATGTTCATAGTGAGCCCACAATATAATACATGTTTTCAAAATTACATTGGATCACCCACCTCAAATGACTCAACCAGTGGGTAGCAGCAGAGTAATTTCAAGTGGCCATTTTCCAAATCAGTGATTACTTACCACATTTCACTGTGGGCTGACTTTCTTCTCATAAAAAGGTATGTTTTAGAGCCCAGAGACAAAAAGATAACATCCGTCTCAATCTTGATTCAGAAGTGCTATTGCATTCATATCATTAAGCCCCGAATGGCAGTACAGATATAACAAACTTTACTCTCTCCCTGGAAAATCCCCATGTTTGACAGGTTGAAGAATCTAGAAATGAAAAAAACGCATCCTTGTGCATGGATATATATATTTTGATAATGAGCCTAAAACAATGTAAAAATGGTAGAAAAAAGTCAGAAACTCATTGAAACTACTCCAATTGTATATTTGGGTATTAATATATATTAATATATCTAAATATGCATTGTCTTTTTCATCATTTGTTTTGTTTGGTGGAAATTGTCCTTTTAAAGAAGAGAATGGTAAACCTGGTAATAGAGTTTGCTTGCAAAGGACATGTATTAGCACATGGCAGGCTTTTGTAAGAGTTTCCTAGGCCTCTAAATGTATTAAAACAGAGTTCCATTTAATACACCCATCTTTCAGGGGAACTAGTCCATTTTTAGGTGTATCAATATAATATGGAATAATCTCCCTGGAGCTGTAGAAGCTGTGAGCCATGGGAGTAAGTATACTGCTGGTATGACTAACGGCAGGTTTTAGTTGTTTACAATAGATGATGTATTTATGTAGGAATTACTTCAAATGCAGCACCTCCTCATATGGCCTCCCCAGGATGCTGCTTAAAGACTTCAGTAATTCTTAACATTAAAAAATTTATTTTTGACAAAATATTTTTGGTGAGGAATATTAGCACAGCAGGAAATACAGCTGCCTGGTGTATTTTCACCAGGGCTGAATTTTAGGGAGGCCACAATTTGGCTGTAAAATTAGAGCTGCATATACATATGGGTGCAATTATTATCTCTCAGATGATGAGCTCTCTCATATGTGGGTGCAATTATATAACTACATAGTAAAGTAATCTTAATTACAGCTGTGCACATGTACAGAAGCAAAAGTGTTAATTCCAGACTGACCTTTAAAAAAAAAAAGCCTTCCACTTTCATTCCAGTATTGAACTCACCTCTACCAGAGCCAAGTTTCACAAAAAATTACCTGTGATGAACTTTGATTTAAGGGCATTATCAAATTTGTGGGACTAAAGGATTTTTCAGGAAACATTTAAGTCTGTGATTCCACAGGTCCCTAAATTATCTGAAAAAAAAAAAAAAAAAAAAAAAAAAAGAGTCTTAGTGTACTTTCCAGCCTGGTAACCAGGATGTTGTTTTCTTGGAGTCGCAAGGCATTAACATACACTTTTTTCAGCCTCAGAAAAGAGAAGAAATGGAAAGAAGCACATTCATAAGATTCAGTTTTAGGTATAGCTGTGTCTGATACTGGAAGTGTGTAGAGAAATGTTAAGGTATCTTAAAGTGTTAAACTGATATTAATCGTGTGTGCGTGATTGAAATATTTGTCCTTTTGTGAATCTCATAAGCCACAGGGAATGATTAGTCCTGTATGTGATCTTTTCTTTTAACTGAATATTGAAATCCTTGAGTTGCTAGCACCTGCTCCTAGGATGACTTTAATGACTCTGTAATGTATCCTTCTCTGAACAACTTAAATATGATCCCATTTTTCACTTATTTTCTAATGTTGTTTTGACAGGTCACTATTAAGGCTGCCTGACACACCTGATGATAAGGTGATGATTCACTTGCTAATTATTTTGCCAAATATTAATCATTTGTACTGAAATTTTATATTCCAGATGTCTATTTGTAGGCATTTTTTGTTGTATTTTTTTAGTTCAGTTGAAATTATCTATTCATTTTTGACAATGAGGTAGAAAAAGTCTTCACTTACGATGTTATGAAAATACGGGGATCATTCATTTGGAAAATTTAAAATCTTTAATGGGTTGGAGCAATTTACATTTTCCATGTGTTGTGCAGAGGTCTTTTGTTAGAGATGTTGCTCATGGAACCAGTGAGTTTAGGAAAATAGGAAGGTAGCCCAAAGCACTCCATGGGTGAAAGACATTGGAGGGGGATGATAATATATAATAGGTTAGAGGGGTTTCTGTTGAGGCACTGGGACCGGCATTACCAGGAGTGGAAAGACATTCAGCCTGTGCTGTGAGCTATACTTTTGCCTTATATAGGTAGCATTAGTCTCTCCTCTTTGGAGCACATGAATAGTGCTAATTTTTGCTTAATATTTACAGTATGGCTAGAGACTTACCTAGTGCCCGCAGATGTCAGGCAGGACATGTGCAGCAGGCATGTATCATTCCTATGTTTTTAAAGATGTCACTAATATTATATTGATGATGCAACATGTGCTTTTGCAAATATGACTTTTAGCTGACTTTTTGTAAACAACAAAAATCCCATAACATTAGAGAAGCTGTAAACTTATTTTAAGTTGGAAGGCAATGTATGAATTAAGCAATGTTAATTAAAGAATAAGTATTAGCAGATTTTAACATTCCTAACATGCTTTGAGGATTGATTAATAAGGGTAATACTTAGCTGTCACAATGGAATAATTTTCATCATTACCTTGTCCCTTGAACAAGTCAAGCTTGAACCCTTGGGATTTGGCAACACTTTGTAAAACAAACATTGCCAAACACATCTGACTTTCTGAAGGACAAAACTTTTATAATAATCAAAGTATTTGAATTGCTAAATTGAGAAGAGATGCAAACCAAAAAGAATGACTAGAGATGATCAGGATTAGAAGAACTGTTTGAAGGAGTTAATGAAATGTTCTTCAGTTCAGCCTAGGAAGATTACACAGAAAGTAAAGTTAAGCCTAGATATATGATGGGAAGATTGACATGGCAGCACTGCAGTCATAGCAGCCAGCAAGTTAGATACTAGGTAAAGTCACTAGAGCTATTGATGAAGTTACTTATCAGATCTTTACATGGATTAAGGAATAAGAAAACAAGAATATAACATATAATATTATATAAATAATAGCACATATATATACAAGATAACATAAAAATAGACATGCAGAGGGAGTTGCAAGGCAACTAGGAGACAGTCTATGTGGTTTGATGCCATAAAATCATTACATGTACATCCCACAGGCACCTTACTAGATGCACTGCTAGAACAAAATGAGAGCAGCAATTTCTACTTGTCTCCCCAAAGACATCAAAACCAAGGAAGTTTATATTTTCTGTAAAATAAGCTCGGTAAACTCATACAGAAACTTTATACCATAATATTCCCTGAGATCTGACCCCTAGGAGGCTTTAGCCTTGAAGACAAGCATCTTCAAGTTGGGCAGGGTGAAACCTGAGGAGAAGCTGAGATTCTCCATAGCCTTTCAGGACTGAGGTGCTTCTACACATACTCAGGTGCAGAAGGATGTGCAGATCAGTATCTTTAATACTGAAGACTGAAGGTGAGGTGTGGTTCCTTTCACAGCCAGCCCAGCAGAGCTTACAAGTTATGGACTTCACTCCCAAATATTGTGTCTGATTTTTTTTTTTTTTTTTTATTAACTGAATCCTAAAACATAACAGTTGTAACGTTTAGATGTCTAACTCAGTTTCAACAGTGTCTGTGTACATGTTCAAGAAGACATTACCTATAAAACAGTCCTATGTTGTGACTTCGTTCGATAGATGCTCTTACAATCATAGTATCCTCAAAGCAGCAAAATAACTGCAAGAAAAGCACAGAGATGCTTGGGCTCATGCAGATCAAAAGCATATGGACCTTCCATGGGAAGGGCATAACATCGAGTTTATTACAAACAGGCTGTTGACAGCTCTTCCAATATTACCAGTTTGCCTTGTTACAGTAAAGGAAGATAAGCACCGTCCAGGCCACTACTGAAGCAAGGGTTGCTTTTTTTATGAAGTTCAGGTGGTTAGTCTTGATCGATGGGATTAAGAGCCCCAGCTGAAAACGCATCAGGTGACTCCCTGAGATGTACCTAATTGCTATGGAGGCTAAAAGGGCCCTGTCCAAGGAAGTGAATTACAGAAATTAAGCTAGCTCTTGTAGTATAGGTACTCAGGAAGAACTGCTCTGAGTAGGAAAGTAATCTCTGATTTAGGAAGGGAAATCTTCTGATTGACTGGAAAATATATAGATCTCTTCCATTTGGTGGTTTAGGCCTAAGAAAGGGGAAATGAGGTCTTGAAAAAATTCTTGGCTTTTATTTTTCTCTTTTCCTTTTTTTTTTTTTCTCCATCCCTTTTTTAATGTTTGCTAAGCTAAGATCAGCTTTCTAAGGTAAGGTTTCACTAGCTTATAGTGCAGATTTTTTTGGGGTTTTGGTTGGTTTTTTTTTTGGTTTTTTTTTAAGGCTTTGAAGTGAATCCTTTCAACCAGGATAGGCTCATTTTACCTCTGTTGGATATGCTTCATTCTTCTACTATATTTTCCTCATCTGGTTTTTCTGACAAGAGTAATTCCACGGATTAAATAAAACCAAAAAAAGTTGGTGTTTTACCACTGGTAGAAAGAGGGAGTTTGCAAAACAAGCTGGCATGTGGGTAGAGAATGCCAGAATAAAGAACTCACTAACTGACATTATAAATAAAGGTTTACGGAAATATTGTATAAAAAAGGAAAATAGAGTTATTCAAATAGTAGTCTAGTTTCAATTTCTTACATGAAAAATTATGTTAAAGAAACAGCTTGAATTCTTTCCTACTCACCCAGACTCCTGTATTTCACATTTAAATAGTTGGTAAAGTAACTTGCATGCAAGTTATTGCCCATAATGAGACCTTCCTTGAAACCAAGGGAAAGAATGAGCTTTTGAGAATGCAGAGAACTAATAACCTCCTTTTTGAGGCTGTATCATCTTCAGTACAGTGTATCTTATCTCTGAAATTGTTAGAAGGTTTAGTTTTATTAGTGTGGATATCTAGCACTTTGAGATCTTGATTCTTGCAAACCAGTAACTATGGCTATGTTCAGAATCAGGCTGCATGAGTGAAAGATGTCCTGAATGTGGTATTGTCCCAAATATTACAATAATGAAACTTTACAACGGATTTTTTCTTTTTTTAATCATAGGAAAAGTTCTGCTACCTTAATTCTTATATAGTATGTTACCTGTCAACTGCTACATAAAATAATACTTTTAAGTATTTTTGTTGTTCTTTATCATTTCTGTGATTGAGCTGTCTGCCATTAGGTACTTACAAGCCTTGTAAGTCCTGCCTGCTCTTTCTACATAAGCATTGATGTATCTGCATAGTGTCTTATTTAAGTCTATCTTGCTGCCTCAGCTGTATTAAAGCTGACCCATCTGTGTATCATAAAGTTCTCTTGTTTCAGATAATCACAACAGGCCCATTGCACCTCCTGTTGTAGAAACCTGCATCTGGGACTTGGTGATGTTATCCTAAAAATCACCCATCCCTGACAGTTAAAAAGGGTGGCACAGCAATGACAAAATGAAATAAAATGAAATGACCCTCGAGGTGTCACCCAGAAGTCGGCTACCTGGGCAGTCTTGAGAACAGAAAGGCTGAAAAACAGCCTGGCATCTTTCTGAAGTGTTGTAATGTCTCTGATTTATAGATCTGTTATTTTGTTTAGAGGATGAGAAAGAACAGCAAAGTAAACATGATGGAGAGGGCACCCACTTAAGGCTAAGGTCAATTACTCAAGGGAATAAATGTGCGTAATTGTACACCTGATAACTAACAGTATAAATAGACTGTTGATTTATATCATGAGTCTTAAACTGCAACCCTTTTATCCAAACAATTATAATAATAGGAGGTTGATTATTTGTATTTGTTCCAAGTACTTGTGATGATCATCTTTGCAAAGATACAGGAGAAAAATAGACTAGTGTTCTCTTTGGCAGATATCCTTTCTCATTAGATGATAACTGCCATTGTGGATAAACCTTTTATAGGTTAGGGCAGACAAACACCTTAATTATGCCTGGGAAGATTTTAATTCCCAGATGCCTCCATCAGAGAATCTTCTGGCATCTCAAGTTATTGAATAAAAAGCATCTATCTGTCTTGCTAGTTCAATGACTTTTCATTAGCAATGATGTTTTGCCTCTCTTTTCTGTTCTTAGCATAACTACTGTAATTAAGAGGCAATTTTTTAAATTCTGTGTTGAAATTCGTCTTGATTCAGAGTTTGCTGAGCTCTGGAAACTGATGTCTGTAAGGCAAATTGGAGGCCCAGTATCCCTGTTCCAGGCCAAAATAGTCACTACTAAATAGTATCAACATCCCCAAGCAGCGCAAGTCCAATCCTGGAAATAGCTGCTTCAACAGTCAGGGCTATTCTTTTATTGCATGTTTCATTTATTGTGGGGTGTTTGGGGGGGGTGAGAGCTTGGCAAGGGGGTGTTGGCAGGGGATAGGGACTGCATGAAACTAAAGCAGTTTTCAAAACTCAGCACAGTCAGACATTTTTCCTCTTCCAGAGAGATGCATATTTATCTCCTCCACCCAGACTTTTTAACTTCTCTTGGCTGCCTCGAAGTCTAAATCAAGGTCCAAATCTGAAAACTTTCATACATTTGAGTAACCTTATAGATATGCTACACAAAACCATGAAAACATAATTTAAGATTAGATAATCACACTTTATTTATAGTTAAATGTTGTCTAAATTAACTTTCTATTTCTGTTTCATTTTAAGTCTCTGTTATGCTTTGCAGATAAATACAGGCATTCATTTCACTGTTCTATAATTTTCTTGTTATGCCACTGACTAGTCTGCCTGAATTTTGTGTATGGTTTCCCACACTCCTTTTCCCTGATTTTGGTTAATATGAGCTCTAATACTGAGTTGTGTACATAAAAGTCTCAGCCTGAGTTTTTCGGTTCTTTTCCAGAACTGAGGAACTTTGCAGTAGTTATTAGCTAAACCCATAACAAAACAACAAATCCTAGTTATGACTCCGATTTATCAAAAAACTGCTGTGACCCCAATAAATTCACTGTATCTGGATTTTTCAAGAAACTATAACTGTCGGTGAGAAAAAATTAGAGAAATAGGTGGCTAAATAATGCCATTTTAACCTGCTATTAATTCAAGTACAAAATTGTGCTTGTGGAAGGGTAAGCCACGTTGAGTCCTGTTTATACACTTTGAAAATCAAAAGCCTTTTATATCCCATTGTTAAACATATGTTTTATATGTTCAGCAGATATGTATTCTAATACAAGCAAGAGGTTATAGTTTCTGAAGAGACTGAAGAGACTGTGGATGTTATTTTAATAGCAGATTAGCACATTAATACATGTTAAAATCCCTGGCTCCAGCAGATTGTGCTCAGTTATAAAGGTAAAATACATTTTCAGGGGTTGCCTTTAACTCAGTTTTGTATGAATTGCCTCAACTTCTGCCGTGCCCATGATACCTTAACTTCCTAGGTGTGAGAGCATCCCCTGGTTCACTGCAGCACTGGATTATGTCCAGTGATGAAGGGCTGAGGACAGCTCCAGAATGGTGCTAGCCAGAGGGTAAACATAAACAGCCTTATTACAAATTCAGAAACAGCTGTTAATGTCCTCCACCCCTAAGGAAAGGGAATTACTTGCATACCTTGTCCTTTTTTCTATATGATCCCTTAATAAAAGAGTAAAAGATCTTGTATTTTCTCAGTTTCAGAAGCATTGCTAAATGAAACTTCATATCCACTTCTTGTCTCACAGCCACAGCTGACACGTTGTGTGGCTTTGGCAAAGCCCAGCAGATTTCTCACTCACCCCGTTCATCCCTCACGAAGAATCTGGCACATGCCAGAGGCACAGCTCAAAGCCTGGTGGTTGCAGGGTGGAGGCAGGTCAAAGAGCTGAAGTACAGTAATGCAAACTAACAGGCTGCTAGATCTGCCTGCTAAAATTCCTACCCAGAACACAGAGGTAAGGAAGGGTTGCAGCTTGCAGCCTGTGAATGAGAGAGCGTTAACCTAACACTTTGTAAGTCACTGAAGATGGAAAACATCTGTCTCTCATTCCTTCTGAGGGTGTCTCCAGGGACATGTGAGTCAGCCTCTCTCAGCTGAGTGATTCCTAAGCCCATGCTCACCCTGCTGAAGAAGTATTTTGGGAAAAAAAAGGAAGATGTTGCTCATGCAAGAGCAAAATTAAGGAAAGGATCTCTGCTGTGTAGTTCACTGACACACTAGATTTTGTTTCAGGGAGGCTAAACACTGACAAATAAGAGAGAGAGACCTGGGCCTGGTTTTCCTGTATATTATACACAAGCAACATACTTTTGATGTTAAAATGGTGGTGGATGAATAGGATATAGACCACAAAAGTGTTACTTACCATTCTGGTGGATTACGTTAGAGTAAGAAATTGGTTCTGTAATCAAAGTACTAGTTGTAGTTAAAGCCAGCATTGAATTGAAAAATCTCTTCAGATTTCTAGTTGTGCCACAGGTTTTTTTCAGCAAGAAGAAAAAACTTGTTATTAAAAAAGAATGGAGTGCATGTAAATGAGTGGAGTCGATTTTTTTCAGCTGAGTCAGAAACATGGAGTTAATCTCAGTATCTGATTTTAGGAGAAATTCTTTTTCACCCTCTCCAAGATGTTTTATATTATGAAATATTTGGATAGAAATTCTCAGGCTGACTGTGTAGACAATATTTGAGGTAATATTATATTAATTTTTTTAAGCCACTAGGCAATGAATAAAACAGAGATGTGCCATGTTCTGCTTTGAAATCAGAAGTTTTCTCAGTAGTGAAAAAGATGGGTTTAAAGGGCCTCACTTAAAGGTGCCTTAAAAGGGCCTCACTTCTAAATCAGTGTTCTTGGTGGGATGAATAAAAATAGCTGGACATTTATCTTAGAACGGCTATAATTCAGTTATAGCTTCAGAGCTGTTATTTCATGTCATTCTAGGCTGCCTTGAGTATCTCACTCAAAATTAATAATGTGTACAATACTATCAGCATAGAAGAATGGATTTAGGAGAAAAAAGTGAGTTGAAATTCAGTTTTTCTCAAAAAAAAAATGCTATTGATGTTTTCTTTGGGAAGGAAAAAAATTAATCAGAACTACTTTCAAGGTAGAGTCGTTCATTACTTGTCTCATACCATTATAGCACTTCTGGTTTTCCTGAGTGCATTAGGAAGCTGGAGTATAGAAATGTAGATGTACTGTGAAGATTGGAGGATAATTTTGCCCTTAGCTTGAAGCTGCTGACCCATTCTTCAAACAGAGTCCACTGTTAAAATCTTTATTTACGCAGTTAATACAGTTCAACATGATTATGTGATGTTGTTGACCTGAGTGCAGCCAATGGCTGTAACCAGGCTGAAAGAACTTGTATAAATATCTGGTGAGTAATGTGAAGCATGCCTTAAGCCTGTGCCTTCACAAATTCTATGAATTTTCAATGTGCTAAGTGTAGTACAATTTATTTGTTCACAGACCAAAGCATCGGAATCTAAAGCTGTTGATATCCTTTGTTTGAAATAAGAAAGCACAGTCAAAACAAACAACTAGCGTTTTAACAGAAATGCACAGAAGAGCAGTCACATACAATCAAAGTCACCAGGGTTTTTACTTCTCACATGCAATTGTCCCTCCCTTACCTTACAGCGGGGTTTGCTACTTTCCGTATGTAAATACAGGCGTTGCTCTGCCTTTCACCCTGTAAAACTCTTGCTAGAACGGGTCAGGTGAAGGGAGGGTGTTGCTTACATCTTTACTTCATTTTTTTAATATGTCAAGTGATGGTACTTTCCTCCTTTCTAGAATAATATTAAATCCTTGAGTTAAAGGGGTTTTTTTAGGAATATCCTTCCTATCTTTTCATCACTATGTTTTTCCATTCTTGCCACAATGTCGAGTATGTTCCCAAATACCTTGAAATCTCAGCATAATTTTAGAGTTCTGCCTCTCATGAGGGATTATTAGATACCTTCTCGTCTTTAAAAAGGGTTTAACGGGAAGAAGCAACTGAACTTGGACAGGAGCCAGGATTCCAGAGCAAGGACTAATAATCCTAATTTTACAGTTAAACTCTGTTTTTCCTTGATCAATTTTTGACCTTTATTCCCCAAAGAAATAATTTTTGGCTTTGAGTGGTATTAGTAGCAGTAGTAGAAAACTGCGCGAAGTTGGTGTTTTCAGTAGTTCTTCACATGTGCCAAATCTCTGTGTAACTGTATCAGCATTTTTCTGAAAATATAATCTTGCCCATATATAGCATATAGTTCTGTTCATTTTTCTCCACTCATTATTACTAGTGAAAGAGAGAAAAGAGGTAAAATAGTTTATTTCTTAGTAAGGCCAAGTCATGGATAGTATGGCAAAACATTTCTACTTCAGGGACCAGAAAGTTCTTACATCCAGCAGAAAAGCAAACACGTGGAGACACACTTTGAAGAACAACACCAAGAACAGAAGGAGGAGAGGAGTAACTAGGTTCTTGACAATTGCAGAAATTTCTGCTGACAATAGAGAGATTAAAATACGAGAGAAATTAGAGAGAAATCTCTCTATAAAAGGTGAGGAAGAGGTGAAATAAGGAAAAGCAAAGATCAGGGAGGACTCTTTGCCTAGAGCTTTTGCCTTTGCTAATGCTCACCAAAGTTCTGTCTAAAGTTCTGTCTGTATCTGCATATCTGTTTGTGCTCGTTTACCTTTTATTTTCCATCACTTACAGTCAACCAGGTGATGTTCTGGTGATAAAAAGCTATGCAGCTTCACATCTGCTGGGGATCTGTCTCTTAAGCAGTGAAGTGATTCGGTAGTGTTAAAAATAAATGAAGATAATGTGTAATTTTTATGGCTATATCTTTAGTTTCCTTCAAAATGTTTTACATTTCTTCCTTTTTTTTTTTTTTTTTTTTTTTTGGTCTGTATTATTTCTCATTTGACTTCCCCAGTAAGGAACAGCGATCACATGCTATAAGCAAAAGCAACTTGTGACCGTCTCTTTGTGTTGATGATTTGGCTTTAATTCAGTCAATAGATAGGGTACCACAGACTGTAAATCACAAAAGAAGAGCTCTAGATGAGAGCTATGACCAGCAACAGTGTCCTCACAGCTTTCATTTAAATCTACCATCTGAGAGATGTCTAGAACAACTGCTGTTAAAAAGCAGCACCACCTCCAGTAACAAAAGGAAATGAGTTGGTAGGCATATGCCCAGCTAACTTCAACATCATAAAAGGAATAATTATAAATCATTATTCACTAAACAGAAGGAAAGTTAAGCTTGCCATAATACCTTTCATCTATCTGAGTGTGTAGAATATAATGGATTCTGTGCTGAACAGAGCCTGAGAGGTACCCCAGGAAGCAGAGCAATAGCTTACAAAACAACTATGAAATCAATCTATAACCTGGAGGGAGTTTAGATTTTTTTTCCCAATGTAATTGTATGTTACAGTAATACATACTATTCTAGAACAAGGTATAAAATCAGTTCACTTAATTTTAAATACTGTTTTTACAATTCTCCTCTGCTATTTTCTAATTATTTCAGGTGAGACTGTTGAAAAAAATGAAAAACTCTTGGAAAAAGGTAAATGATTCAGTCTAGCTGAGCATGAATAACTAAACTGCAGATGACTGTAAACTTAGAATAAAAAAGATTTGGGAGAAATTATTTTTTCCACTTGACGCCAGGAAATAGAAACCATAGTGGATGTTTCTGTTTCATTCCTATGCAGACTTTACCTGGTATCAGGAATAGGATTTACTGTGTTTGAATAGAGGGAAATCTTGTTGATACGGTATTGTCTTCTGAATTATTGTCACATTGACCACAAAAGACAAAAAGGGACAGTGCAACCAGATTACAATTCCATCCAAGATTTCCTACTCTGGGGGCTGTGTACCTGGAGAGCCCTCAGGCAGCAGGCTGAAACAGGATTTAAAGCTGTGAAAAGTCAAAGGGATGCAAATTGCTTATAGGAGGCTCAGACATAGGCAAACTATTTGAAGCTTATCTGCTCAGTAAGCTCCAGGGAACTCTTCTTACTCTCCACCTTTGTAAATGTCCATTTTGAAATGCATCCATCAGGAGTGGAGACCCTCCTCTTGCCACTGCCAAGGGAAGGCAGCAAAATTCCCCTGAAGAATTGTGTGACTTCTGTATTCATGTACCTGCTTCACATCATCTTTCAAACCATCTGAAAGAACTTTTTCAGGCTTTTCCTCAATCTGAAAGAAAGAATTCCCATTTACTTATGTAATTTTGGAGGCTTGCAGGTTGATGGGCTTTTTTCTCAAGTTTTAAATAACTTTTATATCAAATAAGCTTATTATTAATATTAAGAAACAAGAAAAAAAAATAGTTGGAAAAAATAATTTCCATTTTCATCCAGTTCTTAGCAACTCCAGTGCCTCTTGGGCCATTTTTAAATCAGAGAGAAAGGGACAGGAAAACATAAGGATCATGGTAGGTTTTCACAGTTACGTTTGACCTAATCATTTGTCCCTAGAGTGACTCTCTCATGCCACAGAAACTTTTCTCCGCGTGATTGCCAGCTGAAGGCCCCACTCTGTGATCAGCCCCTCAGCCAGATCTGCCTTTTCTATCTCCCACTGCCATGGGTGCAAAACCTCTTATCCCCTTTAATTTTTGTGCCAGGTTTATCTCTCTTTTCCATAAGCCATCTCCCTCCACTCCAAACCTCCCTTCAGGCAACATCATTACCATTCAGATGCCTTCGTTTTGTGCTCCTGAGCTCATCTTCATTAGTTCTATTTAGTCCTTCACCTTTTGACTGCTCCACTTTGTCCTGTTGTATGGGATATTGCCGCTTGCTCTTAGGTTCATTCCCCACAGCCACTTCATCAGCTGTGTTTGACTGGCCTTGGACTCAGGAAATTATATCTTCATATCTTTTCTGTCCCAGATAGTCCCATCAGTTTTCAGTGAAAACATTTTCTAGAGTAGTACAGTAGTAGAGTAGTACGTATTATGAAATACATAGCTAAGGGATAATGAATAAGAAATAAATCCCATGTCATTAAACAATTAGGTGATTCACTAAAACAGTAAGAAATATCATCATTATTAAGGAATTACTGTGATAAGGCAACTGTGTATTTATTTAATATTTGCTGTTTGTCAGTGACTGGTTGTCTGGATTTATGAGGTTTTCTGCCTTTGGAAGGGTCAAATGGAAACAAATAGTTTTCATATTGATGGAGTTAAGATAAGCAGAGATTCACCTAAGAAACATGCAATTATTCCAGACAGTAATTAGTAAGGGATTAACTTCTGAACAATGTAATCAAACTAAAAAAAACAAACAAACAAACAAAAAAAAACCCACCAGATTTATCATAAGTAACAAAAAAAGCCTCTTGCTTGCACAGAACCACAAGAACCATTGAAAGTCTGAAAGTCTGAATCCGCGTTTTATCAGAGACATAAACCCTTCAGGCAAAGATAGGTCACTTAGGAGAACAATTTGGTTTTCATTAGCCTAAACCTGTCTGACCTGTTCATCTGTTTGTGTCCTATAAAATAACCTGTTAGTACATGCAGATGCAGTATTAGGAGGAGAAATTATATTGCCTCTCTGAATTTAAGAATTCTTGGTACAACTCAATGAAAATTTTCAGATTGCCCAGAATCCTACCTGACAAGCCTGCCAGCTGTCTGGAGCATGATTCCAGGAGATAAACTGCAAGGTTAAAATTGTGAAAATTTTACTCCAAGGGTAGCCAGTAGTGCTTTGAAAAATAGAAATTACTTGTTTTTACGAGGAATGACTGCTGAAACATCTTAGAGAGATTACAAAAGGAACTAAGAGATCTCAAAACAACCCCAGTAATTTCGACTTGCTTACAAAATGTCAAAGTAGAGCTGATCTGTGTGCATCTTAAGGCTCACACCACAGCAAGTTGCTGTAAAGATCTGTTCAACCTAGTGACACCAATCTGCTCTCATCTTCCTTGTCTAGGGAAGATCGAGATGGCGGTTTGTACTGTGTCAATATCCCTAACCCATATACACAAGTGTGGGTAATGCAGAAGAGTAAAAAACTACTTTTTTTTTTTTCCAAAATTAAACCGCTCATTTTTAGGGGAAACATTTGCAGACATGTTTCAGCTCTCCAAAAGCAAACTTACTTCCCCTTCAAGCAGGGCAAATACAGCCAGGTTCTCAATCAGTAAATCTCAAATAAAATTGTTCTTTAAGTGTCCATCCCATTCCAAAGCTTCCTGAATATTTTGAGAGTCCTGCATACAGAAGATAATAAAAATTGAATATAAAACTATATATTTTATCTACACGTGAAATTTAGGCATAGATCCAAAATTCATTGTCTCATCTAAAGATGTTGTAAATTATCATTACTCCATTTCTGTGGATGGGAATGTGTGAGGTGTAATGGCTAAGGATTTATCCATAATACATTAAACATTTCATACTGTTCAGATAAGCAATAGCTGGTTTTTGTTTAGAACCTGTAGAAAATATTCTGAAAATATATAATTGCAGAAAGTGCTGAAAGGATACTCCAAAGCTGGTGAAATTTCTAGTATGTTATGCAGACCTATTTATAGCACACATTTTTAGTGTCAGTAAGAACTGCTAAACAGAAGACATACACTAAACCAGAAATGTTTTAATGGAAATTGATAGTAATTCTAATGACGGGAAACATGCAGATCTTTATCCTACTTGTTTAATAAACATACATCTTGTAATAAACTTCAAAACATTTAGACTGTGAGACCGAGCAACCAAGGGCTTTACAGCAAAGTCAGCACCCACTAACATTTGTCATGAGACTTTATAAATGCTATGGCAAACAACCTAATTTTGATGCTAGTATCATCTTCCTCACGGTCTGTCTGAGCAGTTCCCCAGGGCTGCTTGCCCTCTCTGGTGTCTCTAGATGTGGTTCCCTTCATACCTTCCTCCCAAGCTTGAAGGTGAACAGATGTTTCTTCTCTCTCCTTTAAGAGCATCGATGATTTTGTCAAGAGCCCTTTCTCATTGCAGGTGTTTGGTTTGCTACAGCCAGGGACCTATTCCCTATCATACACCTGAAGGTTTATGCCACCCTCAGTGCTTGCTCACTCACCTCTGGGCTCACCATTGCCCACAAGCCGAGACAAGAATCCTGATGGCTGCTTTGCAGATCTTGGTAAAATTTGATCATAGAATCATTTAGGTTGGAAAAGGCCTTTAAGATCACAGAGTCCAACCATTAACCTAACACTACCAAGTCCACCACTCAGCCATATCCCTGAGTGCCACATCAACACATCTTTTAAATACCTCCAGGGATGGTATTTACTCCACCACTTCCCTGTGCAGTGTGTTCCAATCCTTGACAACCCTTTCAGAGAAGAATTTTTCCCTAATATCCAATCTAAACCTCTCCTGGTACAACCTGAGACCATTTCCTCTTGTCCTATCACCTGTTACTTGATGGGATTTAAAAAAAAAAAAAAAAAAAATTAAGATCTTTGTTAAAATAAAAAATAAAAGGAGGGGGAGCATTTTCCTTTAGCATTTCTTCCATAAGACTCAATGCTACAGCATGCAGGAAGACTATGCGTATGAATGATGGGAACCTAGAAGACTAAGGGCAGGAAGATTTGTATTATCTTCAAAACAGTATTCCCTCTTAGGCAATATAAAACCAGAACTGAAAGTTAAAAGTTTAAAATTCATCCATCAACACAGTAAGGTGCATTTTTTTTAGATGAAACTCCACTCCTAGCATTCTTCCCACCCCATAATTCTGCAGGAATACTGGGAACTGAAAAACCCCAGGTGGTAAATATGATCCTGTAAACTTGAAACTGTGAAAGAGCTTTCCTCTCAGCCTTGAAGTGGCAGGTTAAAAGAATCCCTTTTCCCAAGAGTAAATATGAAGTTGCCAGAGAGATATTGTGAACAGTTTTATTTCTCATCTAATTTGCAGTAATGTACCCATTGACAACCTGCTTGCTCTATGCAGACAAGTTAAAAGCTAATACTATATGGGCTCAAAAAAAAGAGCAGATTCAGATTTTACCTCTGAACTCCAGCGTAACTTCACTGATACCATGGTCTTATTTGTTATTATTCTGGTGTGAAGTCACATTCTTAATCCTGAATTTGAACAAAGAAATATATTCCACTATAAGGGGAAAGCAGGGCCATGGTGGGGGATGAAGAGGAAAGAATACTCAGTGCATGCATTTCACAGAGTAATCCTCCATGTGCTTTCACATTAAAGTATGGCTTGCCAGGTTGCAGAGGAGGGATTCCACTTCTGAGGCTAAAGTAAACGTTTGTCTCCTAATTAACAGTTTCTGCTGTTAAGCATTTCACATACTTGGAAGGCAGACATGCTTTAGGTGGAAGTTGCGTATGTACTTGTGCAACACACTTCTGCTGATTTTGTTTCTTCAGATGCTTTCAAAAGCTTTAAGTTATGATTTGGAATTTCCAGACATTTCTGCCAATGCTAAAGAGCTATTCACCAACTTTATAAGAACTCCGCTTCAGTCTCTGTAGAAGAACAGTGTGCTACTTGATTCAAACTTAATGAGTTGTGTAACTTGGCATCTATTTGGACCTTAGATCACTGCTTTTCTTGTTAATGCAGTGTTAAAATGGAAGATGACCAGATGTATACGGTTACGTGGCAAGTTTTTGGTAGCCTGAGAACTAAAGGGGCGGCTTCTGTGAGAAGCTGCTAGAAGCTTCCCCCATGTCTGACCAAGCTAATGCCAGATGGCTCCAAGACAGACCTGCCACTGGCTAAGGCCAAGCCTATCAGTGCAACAGTGGTAGCACCTCTGTGGTAATGTATTTAAGAAGGGAGGGAAAATAGCAAACCTGCACAACTGAGCCAGAGAGAGGAGTGAGAAGATGTGAGGGAAACAGCCCTCCAGACACCAAAGTCAGTGAAGAAGGAGAGGGAGGAGGTGCTCCAGGCCCCGGAGCAGAGGCTCCCCTGCAGCCCGTGATGAAGACCTTGGTGAGGCAGCTGTGCCAGCACCCAGGGAGGTTAACAGTGGTGCAAATACCCACCTGTGCCTGTGGGGGACCCATACTGGAGCAGAGGGAATGAGTGTGAGGAGTCGTCCCCCTGAGGAGGAAGGAGCAGCAGAGACAAGTCATGAACTGACCACAACCTCCCTTCCCCATCCTCCTGTGCCACTGAGAGGGAGGAGGTAGAGAAATGAGGAGTAAAGTTGAGCTCAGGAAGAAGGGAGGGGTGGGGGGAAGGTGTTCTAAGATTTAATTTTATTTCTAAATATCCTACTCTGATTTTGATCGGTAATTAAATTAGTTTTCCCCAAGTCAAGTCTGGTTTTCCCATGATGGTAATTGGTGAGTGATCTCTCCCTGTCCTTATCATGATCCATGAGCCTTTCATTATGTTTTCTCTCCAGTTGAGGAGAGGGAGTGATGGAGCAGCTTTGGTGGGCTGCTGGCATCCAGCCAGGGTCAACCCAACACAGATGTAATCACAGTGAAGACTACTTTAGTACTCACTCTGCTACATGAGATCATATTTCAATTCCTATTAAATAGACTTAATTTATTGATATGAAATCTAAATATCTCTCTGTGTAGGTACCTGTTGAGCACACACACCCCCACACACCCCCCATGCTAATTTGTGATACAACACTAAATAATAATGAACTTAGAGTACTTAAAGTGCCAAAGATACCCCTGGAAAGACACTTGCTATAGATAAAATTATGAGCATTTTATTTTCTCAAAATTTCGAATCCATTAACCTATGGTACAATTTGGGCTTCCTTCCATTTTGCCATTCTGGGAATGAAATTGGATGGCTTGATGGTCTGTAGTTATTACAGGCAGCTTTATATCACATTAATATGCTTTGGGGCTATATAAGGATCTCAGAAAGATATCCCAAAGAAAATAAGAAAAGTAATGAGGATGAAAGACCAAACCATGACCCCGAATGGTATGTGGTACAGAGGAGTGAGAGGTGAATTCAAAAGCAGTCCAATTTGTATGGAGAAAGAATAAATGTGGAACTACTGAAGGCCTCTATTCTGCAGTACATAAGCATGTGTCTATGTGACTCTCTCTTAACCAAAAAAATACAAAACCACATGTAGACATACTCTTGGGTCTTTCATCAGACTTAGGTCCCACTTCACAATTTTGGCTATACTCAAAGGCCTAAAAAATTTCCTTTGCCTGTTCCCAGAGCACTTGCCATGTCATTTTTTTGAACACTTACCAAACTGCATACCCTTGCATTGTGCAGTCCGTGCAGCGCAGTTTAAGAGGGAATATAAGGGGAACAGGCATGACTTGAACTATGTCTGAAAGACTGATCCTGATTTGATTGACACCTTATCTTTTAAAGCCTTATAATCTGCTGGACAGAATATTGTAGGTGCTCATCTGCCTTGAGAGTTAGATTTTGTACCATACCATTTTATAGCTACAGACTAGTCATTTATTCATAGGAGGAAGCTATCAAATATTAACCATTTGAAGGGGAAAAAAAAAAAAATAAGGCAAACATTTGGAACAGCAAGCCTGATGAGTGAACACTTTACTACATGCTCCTTAATCTTGGTTAAGTAGTACACCATATTTGTGTCATGGAAAAAAAAATCTGAAATACTTTAGCACACTGCCAGTGATTTTTGTGCTTTATGAACTGTACCACAGGTAATATGTACAATCTGAAATGTTTGTGAAGCCTTAAGATTTAGGCTATCTAGATCTAGTGGCACTAAAAGTGAAATGTGGTCAAGGTGGCACCATTCCTTTTGCCTTCAGACAGTAAGAATTCAGTCAGATACAGTCTGCTTGAAATAAAAGAAAAATTACTGGGGCATAGTAAGCAGGCTTGCATTTTTTGCACTTTTCTTCATTCTTCTAATATTCCATACATATTTTAAGGTGCTTGTCGCTTCCAAATCACAGAAAGTTATTATGCAGATACTTGATCTGCCCCAAAAGGAATTCAGCATTTCAAGAAAGCCATTAAATTATGCACAATGTTAGCCTATGACCATCTATTCTTATCTCTATTACAGTTGCTGCCTATCTTCTATTTCTGCTCCCATTTCACTGCTTTCTTCCCCTCACTGCTTAGTTGTGTCCTAGTTAAAATTCAATAGCAGGACCTTTGGGAGAAGTATCAGCTCCTCCATTGATAGAATTCTGTGATCTGTGAGAATGGCAGTGGAAATAAGTTTGAATAAGAAAAGTATTGATGATTTTGTACATGCTGTATCATATTCCTGTTAAATATTTCACTTAATGACTAGAATTGGAAAAAATACTTTCTCTCTAAAGCTCTTTGGAACACGTAGAAGAAAAACATGTTTGAACTTAAGATTTTCAAGTTCATCCAGCAGGTTCTCAGCTGGAAGACACTCGTATACTAAAAGATCCAATAGATTTAAAGAAGACATTGCTTATTTTACTTCCATAAATCAATTTTACTCATCCTGATTTGAATGTGAGCTTTCCCCAACTGCCCACACTTATGTATGTTCTTGGTAGGTCTCCATCTGATAATATTCCCAACTCGGAAACTCCACTTTGGACCCAAAATATTTTTTGTCAAAGCTTTTGTTGATCCTGTCATTTCACTAATCAGCAACCAGCTATCAAAAAAAAAAAAAATATTCTGAAAACTTTTCTGCTCTTGGGTCTGATCCTGTGAAATGCACCATATCCAAACACAAGTAACATTTGAGAGCTCTCAGTACTTCCCAGTATCAGGCTATTATTAATTTGTCTAAACAAGTAACTCTGCAAGAAGCACCCAAGCGATATCTATGGAGAGTAGCTGTTGTCCACAAAGCTTGCTTGTCCACAGGGCTTCTTGGACCACTTGACTCTCTAGCTGACCTCTAAGACTAGTGACAGTGTTAATGTATTCCAGAAGAAATGTGGTGGTATTCATAATGGTGTATCTTACCAAGTATTTAACCTATCTCCTTTTCAGTATGGGGGCAATATAAACTCATATACTTAATGAAAGATTTTCCATTTGCTGAAGTATTTTACATTGGTAGGTAGAGGACTTCTGCGATTACCAGGAACTTCAGGTTTTTTATAAGCTAGAAATACAACAGAAATGGGGTCTCTTTCTGAACTTGGATGCTTCTATTCTCCAACATCAGTTTGGAAATGTGGAGAAACTCTGCAGGGACTTTTTTACTTCAGTGAGGACATGTGGGAGATATGTGCAGACATCTTTGTGATTTCTTTGGCAAGAATAAGTCCAAGTTACATTAGGAGAGCATTTTGGAACTTATTTGGATATTCAAAAATTAAGAGGCTCATTATTTTTAAATGATCCCACTCTATCATAATGCAGCACTTGTCTCTTAGGTAGTTCTTTTTATTCACCTTCCCAGCAAAAATGAAGTATGTGTCCATTTCAAATTGTGAACTATATATGCAATGTGTAACAGTGTGTTCTTTCATCGAACAGGAGCTCTTTATCCATCTTCTGGCCTTGTATTCTATTTTCAGGGGCACTGCTGAGCCTAGTCTATAACAGGGCGATCACAATAGTGTGTTTACCACTGGCTAATAGACTCCTATGTAGCTAACCCAAGGAATCAAGAAGTTAAAAAGGCAAGCCGAGAGTAGCTCAACCATGGAGCTTTTGTGTAAAAAGGGAGATGTCTTAAAGGTCAGCTAGAGAGTCAAGTGGTCCAAGAAGCCCTGTGGACAAGCAAGCTTTGTGGACAACAGCTACTCTCCATAGATATCGCTTGGGTGCTGCTTGCAGAGTTATTTGTTTAGACAAATTAATAATAGCCTGATACTGGGAGGTACTGAGAGATCTCGTGTGATACTCGTGTTTGGATATGGTGCATTTCACAGGATCAGACCCAAGAGCAGGAAATTACCTTCAGAGCTCCTTCATTTTAAAATATAACTTTATTTCTTTAATCTTTAAGACTCTACCAGGGACTGTACTGTATATTCTCTTTCGATTCAAAAATCTGGTTTCTATTACTGAGTGTATTCACTTCAACTTTATTAAACAGAATATATTGGTGGGAAGGGAAATGTAGTTTATACAGTAAGCATACACCTGTGGGACTGTGAAAAAGTGAATTGTTAAAATGGCTCCAACATGTGAAGGATGCATAAAAATCTCACAAAAGCCTGAGATGCAAAGTTAATGCTGACAGTGTATAGTGTAGCAAGCTAATGGTACCTTTATTGTAGACATCTGCAGTTGAAGGATCCTCTTGGGATCACCATTTGCTTGCCCAGGGAATTTGTTGACATGTTAGATATCAGCATCCACAAGTTTTATGGACTGGAACAGAAGGGTGTTTCCTGATCTAAGTTTTATAGGCAAACTCTTTGGTTAGTGATGTAGCATTTAAAAGTACTGTTGACTGGGGAGGGAGACACTTTGTCAGGTTATAGCTGGAAACTGGATTTGCCCATGTGTGCTGAGGAAGAGTGCTCTGGTGCAGAACACTACTGACATTGCATAAAGTGTTAAATGTTAGCTTAAAATCATCTGTACTAGTCTCAGACTTCAGTAAATATTCTTAAGCAGTTTTTAAATTACAGTGAAATTCCAATAGTATTGCATTCTGTATCAAATATCAAATGAAAGCAGCATCATTAATGACACACTAATGAATATCACATGAATTAATAATAATCGGCTACTTTTTGAAGTCTCCCTGGCTTCCATCTGTCTCTTAAATCACTTCAAATAATTAATTGCTTAATGCTTTTCACCTTTGACAGACAGAAATAAATTGCAGATTAAAAATACCTGTGTTGGCAGTGGGCAGAGCAAAGTAGTATGGCTGTTTGCTGCCGATCTGGAGGGATGATGCATTTTGCTCTGCTGAGCCTCCCTTGCCCAGGCAGTAGTCATGCACAGATAAGGGAGGCTGATACCGTATTATTCATTTTAGTCAAAAATTCACTCAGACCCACAGATTTTTTTTTGCAGTTTTTTTCTCCTCGACAGAGCTGAATCAATACCTCTGAAGTTTCTGGTCCTCTCTTTATAGCACTGCTGCAGGATGATCAGTGGCAATAACTTTCCCCTTTAGCTTGTCTGTGTCAGTAGGTGACGATTCAGTGCAATAGAGCCTCAGTCTCTCCTGCTGAGATGAGTCGAGGTGTCCAGAGGTCTTCTTCAGGGTCACCTCTCTGTTGAGAGCTGCCCTGATATCCCCTTGGTCGATAAGTGATCAATCAATTGCAAGAAATTCCAGCCCCATGGACCTGGGATAAATATGACTGGCAGCCTAATGTAAATGCAAACACCTTAATGTAACACTGGTTATTCTGGAAACTGCCTGGCCCTGAGGATTTTAATATTATTTTTATTTATATATACTAAGGAACTCAGTTGCTTGGAAACCTGAATTTTTTTATCTGTGCTCAAAGCCAGGTAAGGTCAATTATACAAATAAAGCTGTAGTGACCAGAGAAAGCATGAGAAGAACATTAATTTGTAATCAGTTTGAAAATGGGGAATTCTGTCATGATCCTTTCTTCTCAAAAGATTTAATGTTGGAGATTGTGCAATCTTGAAAAAAACACGGGAAAGTGTCTGAGACAGGTCCTGTCAGGAATTCTCCTCTGTTGTGTATTCTGCTTTATTCCACGAGTGGCAACCTCATTGCAATGCTGGATGCAAGAGTATTGCTTTTATAAATGTTATAACTGACAATACTGATATATATCGTATTGCCTAGGTGATGTATAAGTTTCATAGCTTAATTTATTATTTTTCAGTCATTTTTTAAAAACTTTCTTTTATGGTTTTATGATAAAGTGTGCAAGAGAGAGAGAAGGCATGGATGCTCTGTGATTCAACGTGAAGGAAAGCCCAAATCCTGCCTTTCAACCTCTGATAAATGCAGCTCACAGCACTCAGCTACTAATGCACAATTTAATCCTAGTTCCACATTTTCCTTTCCTCAACCTTTTAAATGTGATACAGAACGGCAACCTCCTACTTTATTCTAAATGGCTTTTAAATGCACGTTTTCAAGATCTGAAGTTACTGGAGGAGTTCTTCTCATAAAATGACGTTACCCTGTGTACGTGGAGAAAAATGGAGGGTAACGGGAATTTGTTGTGCTAGAGAGTGTAAGCTGTTAGACTTTCAGATATTTAAAACTCTGAGAAAGATACTACAGTTAAAAAAAAAAAAAAAAAAAAAAAGAAAAAGAGTTTCTGCATACTTCTATGCTACAAATTCCACGTGGAAAATTCCCCAGGCAAAATTGTTTCTCACAGGTATAATTATGCTAGACAGGAGGAGCTGCAGGGGCCAGCTCCCCAACTGGAGAGTCTGTGTTCTCTGAAGGTCAGGGCCGTGGCAGTAGCAGCCCCAGCGCTGCTAGGCTGTACCAGCCTGAAGGATTTGTGCTCTCTCTGATGCTGGAAGGTGTGTAAACACAACATCTGGAGAGAGGACGGAACAGCGGACAAAGTCAAGTATTAATGGCAAAGAAACTGCGAGTAGAAAAAGGCAGTGACAGAGGAGCAAAGGGGATTATAGTGCCAGTGACCCTGGTGACACTGGGTCGGACCCCATCCCTGCGCCACTGTGCCAGGTAAGATGTTGGCACAGGGACTGTGAGTAGGAAGCAGAGCCAGTAATAAATCCTGCAGAAGAAGTAACATAAAAGTGAGGAAAGATTTGACTGAAAGGAAAAGTGAAGGAGAAGGGAGATGTGATCTATAAAAAAACATATGAAGCAGAAACAGGAAAGAAAAGCAAGAAAATAAAAAAAAAAAGGGGGGGGGGGAGCAAGCTGAAAGCAAAACAAAAACAACATAAGGCATAAATCAGAAGTGTTTTGCCACTAGTATTACAAAAGAAAAATTCCACCAGGAAAGAAGGGCAAGCACTGGGTTAAGACAAGAGGCAAGATTTCACTGTGCCTGAAAGCATCTGGTTGAGATGAGTTTTCTTTATGCATCCATACCCTTTACCTAAGTGCAGTAAGAATAGTTTGGGGCTTGTTGGGTGTGAAATGTATTTATGATTTTCTGCTCTCAAATAAATGTTCAATTTTGTTCAAAAAATTGTTTTCTTTATTTACCCAGGGCATGTACTTATACTGCCAAAGCTAAATGTCACTCCTATCTGCTAGAAATATTTTCTTCTAGGTAATAGCCCAATGCCTTTAAAATTCAGTGTATTATGCTTTAGTTAAAAATAATGGGCAATATAGCTGTATTTCACAATGAATAAGTGTATTAATTATGAGACAAATCACACTAGATACTGTTTGCTGCTCAATTCCCTTTGAATTTCAATGAATGATAACTCGCTTTAAAATAAAGGACATTTTTAATGCATGCAACAATGAAGAAGTAGACTAATTACAGGTAATAAATATATTTTTATTGAAATCTGAATGACTACACTTGTCATTGCCTCTCAGAAATATGCTATGTATTCATTTGAATGATATACCTTAATATATATTAACTAATTATATATTTGTTCCACTCCTAATTATAAAAACGAAGTTGTCAGAATTTCATCAAACTCAATTTTCCTGAAGACTTGGAGGTAAAGCTCTTCTTGACCTAAATGGAAGCTATGTTCATTCTGCATTTTAAGGCAGGAGCAGTCTGTATACCTTAACACTTTTGCAAAACAGAATATACAGCACTAGAAACTAAGTACTAACTTAAAAGGCAGGGAGAAAGCAGGGAAAATAAAAACAGCACTAACCCAGGGCAGCTTTAATCCAAGCAAAGTTTGGCTTCTTGTGGTACGCTGGCATACAGGTGTTCTCCCAGATGAGCTGGCAGGCTTTAGGGTGTGGTTGGCCCCAAAGTTAAAATCCAGATCCTCTTCAGAGCAATCCTTTTCCTCATTAGTAGTGAAAAACTGCAGGCTCCATGGAGTTCTGTGGTACTATGTTCTCCTGATTCAACAAAAGTCATATAAGCATCCTTAACCTCCTGATGATGGAGGCACCAAGCAGTCCTCCTGCCCCACTATCATGAAAAAGAATTTCAGAAATGCTGAAAATTGCTTTGCCTGGCTGTCACAAACACACACTCATTGGATGGCTACAAGATAGAGTCCCTAGTTCAGCTTCAAGGAGACCATTTATAGTCTGAAATAGGTTGCCTCCTGAGTTAAAACAGAGGCGAAGTTATCCTGTGCCTACTGGATATCCCTGAGGCAATAGGAATTACAGCCCCAAAACCATCAAAATAAGTTGTGCCGCCCCAGCCCTGACAGCTGCCTCATCCACCCTCAGGGGGTGAGATCTCACTTATTGGCAACTTGGGTATCACCTGCAGACACAAAGGCTGTACCATGATGCTCCGGATCTATGAACAGGAAAAAAATTCAGAGGCTCTTATCTTAAGTTTTAATTTGGCTTGCGTTAAGCCTCAGCATTGTTCACTTAAACAGCTGTTTAAGCACCTATACCTGCGAGTAAATTCATTTGCTGGAATGTTAGAGGAAAGAGAGCACAACGGGCAGAATCAGGCTATGTTAATCTCAAAATTCAAATAAATGATCATGCATAGGTTGTTTTTCTCCAATATTCACCATCTCTAATTAGGATGCAATATGACATGTCCTGTTTTCACATTTCATGTGCTGCGTATTTCAAGTAGCAAATCTAGACTCTCAAGATGATGGCTGGCAACTCAAGAGAAAGAAAAACATAAACAACTTGGAGAAAAAATTGAATATAATAAAAATAATCTTGAAAATATTCCAAGGCTAAGTCAATTCAGAAATATGTTCAAAATATGGAGTGTGAACATTGGTTTCCCATAATACAGATGGAATCAATGCAAGTGGAATATTGACTACAGATTAAGCTCACCTTATCAATAAAGATGAACTTTTGCAATCTCCACCTTCTGAGGGATCCACCATGCAGTTCCTATCAATCCTGAAAAAAATCTTTCCATCGTTAGCAAGGTTCCATTTTTCACTTTAGCAAAGTCTGAAAACACTTTCTCATCAACTCAGGTCCTAAAGAAACCTAGCTACTGTGGTTTTTTCCATTTCTTTATAACAATATTCTTTTCTGAGAGATTAATATCCCTTACTTAAGCACTATTGAAGAAAAAAAATATTTAATAATAGCATTATACTGAAGATAAAATTTAAAGGGCACAGTGGACCTGACAGAAAATATTAAATTATATATTGAAACAAAAATACCCTAAAAAGAGTGAAACAAGTATCATTTATTAAGAATATGCAGTACACATTCAAAACCACATATCTATAATTGGAATAATAATAGTGAAGCAATGTGGTATTCAGATATTATTCTGTTCCTACAATTAACTGGTTGATCAAACACACATTTAAAAAATAATATTTCCCTTTGGCAGCAAACAAGGAACATTGCCAAACAGTGAGTTTGTTTTATTTAAAATTAACATTGAGCTATTTTGGTCTTAGGTGGGTCATAAGAGTTAGAACAAAGCATGTGTTTTCCAGACTGGAAAACAGGTATAGCACAAAAAGGCACAACTCCTCTAACCAGAGCTAAATAGAGATGAGTAATCCTTGTCCCCAATATAGTTACTTTCATCAGACGGTGCTGTATAGATGTCTCAGGAAAGAGTAGAGCTGACAACTACCTGAAGGCTAGACTCAGGTCAACAGCTCATTTGATATATAAACAAAAAGCACAAATGGAAAAAAATGAAGAAATGTAAAAATTCCAGCATATTTTTCCCTTATATATAAAGCAATAGATCAACTTGCCTTTCCTAGTTCAAGTTCAAACTAAGTCTGTGTCCCAACAGGCATGAATTTAAAATTTACCATTAAAAAAAAAAAAAAAAAAGCAGCTTCAATTATGACTCTGTAAGTGATATTCTTTAGTCCTGTAATCTGCAAGTACATAAATTGTTTGTGCTTAATTTTTACCAAATATAATAACAGCATAGAGCTTGATCATTAGCACTTAAGGCATCAAGAGCTTCAGTAATAGTGTGTTATCAAGGCTAATTGCTCATTTCATTAGCTTGTTCTCAAAGTTGTGCAATTCTTATTCAATAGAATAGTAATACCGCTTTTTTTAAGATAGTTTATTGATAGTTTAACAAATTGATAGGGAAATTCTGTTTTTCCCTGAAGAGAAAGAAAAAACAAAAGGTTGGAAAAAATTTAAGAATGGGGAAACCACAATTAGCTGTGGTGTATAGTCACAATTAGTTATGAAGTATTATAGAGATTTTACTTTGCCATTAGAAGGATTAGTTCCCGGAAACTGTCCTGGAGAATAAGATCCTTTAAGAAGGCAAAGATGCACTGTTGAGTTGTATAGGCTAGGAAATCATGAGAGACTTCTCTCTCTGATGTTCAATTTAAAAGGGCTTTTGAGCCTTGTTTTACTTTTATCTCAGTGGCACCTCAGAAGTGTTTGTTATCATTGAAAAGTGCTTCCACTAAGTCCAGAACTCTTTCTAGAAATGTTTCTCTATTTGAGAATCTCCGTCCCTTTCAGACTTCCCTGTCGCTAAGGATTCCTATGCATAAGCTAAATATAAAGAGTTTCTAGTTCAGACTTTTCGTAGTACGCTTTTTTAAAAAATCAGTTTTAAATCTCATCTGGTAATGGAATATGCTATTAACACTACAAAAGCAAACTTCATGTATTATAAAATGATGCTTCACTGTGATTATTTAGAAATACAATATGCCTATAAGTGCATTTAAATTACAGTAAGCAAAACAGCACTTTATGAAGAGTTGGGTGGTGTTGGGTTTTGGGTGATTTTTCTTTTTAATGGACTGAACCACCCACTAAAAGATTTCTGGTTTCTTGGATGATTCATTAATGCTTCCTTCATTTTCCAATTTCTATGGGACCATCTGGCCCATCTTTGTAGAAAGGCATTTAGCTGTAAATATATTTTACAGTCTTTCTCAATTTAAAAGTAGTTGCCCAGCTGCTTCACAGAAACTGTCAGCAATTGGTAAACTCCTCAGAATTGCCAGCCTTCATTAGTAATCCAATCAGGATGTAGTTTAAAATACTGCAAATCAGATTATGCTCCACTGGACAGGAATTGGAGTGACATGATGTGCTGGGTTATCTTATTTTGCATCTGTGATTGCCTTTAATCCAGGAGATGCATGTACTTTCTTTTGAAGAGAGGGCACTTAGACTGAGATTGGCTGTCCCTATGCATGCATGTGGTCATGTGTGTGTGTTTGTCCAAAAAGAGTACTGTTCAGGTTTTATCTGTCTCATTGACTTGAATTCAATGTCAGGTATTGGTAGCATGAGTTATATGCAGCATTGGCTATGCTTCTGAGTTCCTGCTTTATCTGGTTTAGATTAATTAGAGCTGTAAATTTGTGTTTTCTGGTTAGAGTGGATTTTAGATCAGTCCTTTTCTCTCTCCCTATTATCTTCTGTACTATCAAAATCATATTTCTTTAACAGCTGGCAGTGCTTGCCAGTAATAAGATAAAAAATGTGGAGGTAAGGCAATAAGGCTGACACTCGGCTGCATTAAACAATTACATTAGTACATCATTTCTGTAGTTGCGAGACTCTGGTACAATATGCAGGTGGGAATATTTATAAGAAGTACAGTGTAATTAAAGTTAATTTCTACACATGGAGAATCTTATGCCTTAGGTATCAAGCTGTACAAAGACTTGGATGGATACAGAATTCCGTATTTATTTATATGGCATCTATATTCCTTCAAATAAATACGTGCTTAGAAAACCTGCCGTTTTACACTGGACTGTATATTCTCTGGACTATTACTTTCAGTAGTATTAGATTTTCTACCGGGACAACTCATATAAGTCATTAGTGAGGGAGTAAATTTTACCTTGTTTCACCGACTGGTGTTTCCTACATTTCACTGTGCTATGCTCAGAAATAGCTCTTGCATGTTGTGCTTTATCTACAGGTATTCTGAGTTATTCATAGGTACAATAAAAGAAAACAGGGCACCCAATACCTACTACTGTCAAAATCTCATCATTTGTTAAAGGCTGAAAAGTCTGTTCATTTTTATCAGTTGGATGCAATCAGAGTTGTATTATAGAGCTTTCATCTGTCGTACTTTATAGACCTCTAATTAGATGAGCCTTCAGGAACAGCTTTGAAACTATGAAGAGGACATGAAAACTTTATGTAAAAAATTCTATGAGACATTAATACACTACTTCCAGTTGAACCGAAGATTTTCTAGGTCTGAGATATAAAGGAAAACGTTAACAGAATAGTGCCATGTCAGAGAAGTTCGTCTAGTCCTTATTTTCAAGAGAGATTTAGAAATAGGTAAGAGTGTTAAGACAGACCTGACAGACAGGTCCATAAAGAGTAGATAAAAGAAGATAAATTTCTAGACAATCATGTCTTTGTGATCTTTTCATTTAAGGACAGAAGGAGGACATTTAAGTGAGTGGAGAAGAGAGACAAGTTGTGTTAGGGATTTGAAATAATTAAAATCTCATTTCACTAGTTTTGTTGAATCTGTAACTGAATAGTAATAAAAAAATACTGAAAGTAGATGTCTTAGTGGTATGAAAAGATTAAAGTTTAGCAGGTAACTTCTACTCTTTAAAAATACCACGATAATAAATCTACTTTCTGACACACACAAAAATAATCTTGCAGTTCGTTGTGTAATGCATTCACATCCTCCAAGCAATATTTTTGGTTAGCTTTAGGGAGGAAATTACGGAGTGCTAGAAGTGACAAGTATCCATTATCAGATGTTTGGTAGGGATAATTTTTCTTAATTAAGTCCATTGTTTATGGAGTCATTGGCACTCAGATAGCAGAAAGTTTCACGATAACTACTTTTCTCATAGGCAGTTGCATGAAATTATTTGAGTGTGTTTGGTTACTTTATTAAATTCAGAGAGGTCTGCCGACTGTGAGTTTCAGGTATCTTTTCATTTTTGTCTACTATCAATGCGATCTGTGAAGACTTTGGCTTTTCAACTAAATCCCCCAGTTCAGTTCATTCCAGGCATAGTTTGAAGACTCATCCTAGTGGATAATTACACATTTCATGGCATTTTTATGAGCCTTTGCTTCATAGCTTGTGGATGTCTGTATTTCATAAGCTTTATAGTCCATGAAATAAAGGAGTTGTGTTGCAGTACATTCAACAGCTTACACATATAACCTGAATGCTAATTTTTAGGAACTGAGATTTTAGACAAGTGGCATTCTTTTCCTCTTGCAGTTGGGAGTCAGGAATGACTCTCCTGAAGTGAATGGAGCTAGGCTAATAAAAAGCCTTCGAAAATCCCATTGGTTCCTAAATACAGTGTGGCCCCCAGTGGAATTTCCTCTAATCTCCTTAGAATTAGGAATTAAGTCTGTATATCTTCATACATTTTTGTTGACTATGAGACTGCTAAACACAGACTGTTAAAGCAAAATAAACACAACTGAAAAACTAATTTGTGAAGTAGTGATTTTATCAATACACACTCAGATATCAGAAAAGTAAGCAAAAGGGAAATGAAAAATAGTACATGAAGGGAAGAATGAAAAAAGGAGGAAAATGCAACCAGCTGTCGTCTCCAAAAAATGATCTAAAGGAACAGCTGCTGTCAGTTCTCGAATGTGAGAAAATAGCTCCCATGTTCATGTGAAGACTGCTATCATTCTGTCCTTGTCATGTTTAAATATTAGGCTTACTTTTGTTTAACTATTCAGTAAAGAGTAGTTATGAAATTTCTTTCCTGCTGGATTTGGTGATTGATCCTTTATTCAGATCTTCATAAAATATCCACCAAGATGTACCAATGAGTTAGCTCTTTTGACTGGTAATACTGATGCTTTTATTAACATAAGTGCAAAAGAGAATGGAATATTTGTATTCAGAAAACCATAGTTTAAACCCCATATTTTATATGTTATTAAATGATATTGCTATGAATAAAGCAATGGATGCATTCGATACATAGGATATATTCCATCACTCTGGCTTAGACTTGCTCTGTGATTTTGCTGTCATAAATGACTGCACAGTACACTAGGGTAAATCACAGAGATTTCATAATTTCTTCCTTTTTTCTCTTTTGCTCTGTTCCTTGTTTCTCTTCTCTCTTTTGCTCCACCTACACTAGCAGGAGAAAAATGAGATAAAAAGATCAATCACACTATACTTATCTTTCCACACCACGTTCTATTCCAGTTGCCAACGTTTAACTCATCGATTAGGCATTATTTAGCCGCAAGAGTTCTCTATACTATTTAAGAGCAAGACACACACACACATGCAAAACACCCATACATATATTTCTATACATTTATAGATTTATATAATGTTTGTATAGCAGTCAATTTTCAACAAAGTTTTTATGGTTATTAAAAAAATAAAAATCCAAGGATATTTATCTGACAAAATGAAAGAACAGGAAAGCTGATAAAATATAAAAAGTATAATTCTCTTAAAGAGTGCTAAGAAAATGAAATGCATGTTTCTGTTGCAATCCAGAAGTTGTTCTTAGAGAGAGGTATCACCAAGTAGAGAAATGTCTGTTCTAATATTACTTAAAAAAATTAACACTAATTAAATAGTTCTGATTTGATCCTTTTTGATGGGGTTCAGCACTATTATGTGAGGGTCTTAATCAATCTGGTACTTGAAAAACACAATACTGAAATGCTTTGTCTAAATATTGTGTAAAAGATTGTAGACTTCTGTCATGATTCAACCCCAACCGGCAACTAAGCCCCACACAGCCATTCACTCACTCCCTCCATGGCAGGATAGGGGAGAGAACGGGAAAAGTGAGAAAACTCATGGGTTGAGATAAAGACAGGTTAATAGGTAAAGCAAAAGCCACATACAAAAGCAAAGCAAACCAAGGAATTCATTCACCACTTACCATCAGCAGGCAGGTGTTTAGCCATCCCCAGGACAGCCCGGCGCCATCACATGTAACGGTTACTTGGGAAGACAAAAGCTGTAACTCAGAACATACCTGCTTCCTTCTTCCCCCAGCTGTATATGCTGACTATGACACCATACAGTCTGGGATAGCCCTCGAGTCAGTTGGGGTCAGCCGTCCCGGCTGTGTCCCCTCACAACTCCTGCTTGCTGGCGGGTAGGGGTGAGGAGGCACAAAGGCCTTGACTCTGTGTAAGCACTTCTCAGGAGTAACAAAACATCTCTGTGTTATTAACACTGTTTCCAGCACAAATCCAAAACACAGCCCCATACTAGCGGCTGTGAAGAAAATTAACTCTACCCCAGGCAAAACCAGCACAAGTTCTTAGTAATTTCAGTGGACCCTATAAGAGAATGTGCAGTATTTTGGCATGTCTTTCCCAAGTCCCAGCCCTGACCAGGAATCACTGAACATGAAAATGAAAATAATGTGACAATAAGTTATGCAAACTCCATAAATATTAAAATCAACTATTGTTTCAAATGGTTCCTCAGTGTTTTGCTGGTCAAATAGGATGGAACTACCAGAAAAAGATTTGAGGTAGGCTGTATTTTAATGACTAAAATGATAAACTGGCGCATTCTGGAGAAGGATGTGAGCTTTGTAACTTGACCGTTAGTTCAGTTGAAGGTCTGAAATATTACATTTCAACATTGCTACCCCTTTGATTATGGATAATTTAAAAAGTGTTTCTAAACCCAGGTGACTTCTAGTAATAAAAAATATATCAAAGAAAATGAAAAGGACATACATTGTATCACTTGCAGCTGCAAAGGTCTCAGGAACCGTATGTGAGAAATAAAAGCATAGTTATTCAGTGACTGAAAGCATGTCACTAGACAGAACGGTTACTGTGATCCTGGTGTATAAATGGGGAAAACAAAGTAGCTTTAGAAGTTTGGACATGGGCTCTAGAACATTGGGGGTTCTTTTGAATTACATTAGAAATTAAAAACCAGCATCATTATGGGATTTCTTTTTTTTCCAACCTGACCCTTAATTTGCTTTGGCTTTAGTTTTGGATGGGTTACTTCGTATTTATAAATAGTATTTATGAACCTATTCTACAAAACTACTCTTTATTTTTTTCTACTCTGTATTTTTAAAACAATACATTAAAAGTTAATATAAAAAATACTCTACAGGAGAACCATAAATTATAACTAAACCAAACATCTAAAGTTAATTTAGTATTCAAGGTTTGGTTTGAACCTGTGACACTTTGAAAAAAATCTGAATCTAAACCGTACGCAACAGGACATGCATTGATTTTTGTGTTTTCCATTTTACATAGTGAACATTGATTTGCATTCCTAATAAGGCCATTAATAACAGAGTGAAAGGAAGGGTAATAGTCATCCGGTATATCTGTAATAAGTAAGAATATCAGTCATTAACTACCATGCCTGTAGTCACTTAGTACAAAATTGTCTGCAGGTGTCCTCTTACTATATACCAGCTGAGACAGTATATCACAAAGAGGTTTTTGGAAAGTTTTTACTGGTCTCAGTAAAAATCAATATTTACCTCAGATATTACTTATTTGTACTCAAAGAAAGATGAAAATCAAGAAACGTTAATTTAAAGGAGACATTTTTATTTAGAAGGTTCTTCATTGGGGGAAAGAGGACATGGTTTTAAAAAAGTGAAAATTCAGTGGTGAAGTGCATTGCAATTTTATTGGCTAGAGTAAGTGAGCAAGACAGCAAATGTGCATTACAAAAGGAGAAAATAGCAGGTCAGAACCTCTATCTACTCAATGTACTTTAATATAAATAGTAATAGTGTCACTAACAGCCAGAAGGCAGGAAGAATCCACCTGAACAATATTTGGGCTTTGGGATTCTAGGAAATTCCAGCGAAAATGGATTAGCAGGTGAGGACAAATGGTTTGAAAAGGTGGTTACCGTCACAGCACAGCTGGGAATATTATTTAGCTCTAGAAAACACAGCTACTAATGATGGAAGTGTAGAGAACATCAAACTTAATAAACTCAGATTCATAAAAAAATCACACATACGTTACCAGTCTCCCTGTTGTCTGTCCACTCATATTTATTTCGAGACACAAAGATAAGCATAAGAGACACTAAACTGTAGCTTAAACTGTTAAGCAGTGGTTTCATAAATGCAAAATAATGGAATGGCATCCCCTCAGTCCTATCCTTTCCAGCTGGCTCAAGTGTTCCCTTTCATATGCACTTTCATAACTATCTCAAACCCAAGTAACGCTGGTTCTGATCGGTGCTCACTGATCCTTCCATATCCCCAAGAGTCACAATTCTCACAGTTATACAGATATACTCTCTGGTTTGTTTTGCTCATTCAGTCATTGCATACTTCCATCAGTAAGTATGGAAGACTGTATATTAAACTGCTTTTATAAAATGATAACCAGAGAATTTAGTCTGTGCTTTATCTACCTACTAGTTACCTACCTGTTTAAATGTTTGTCAAAAACAAATCCAGGTGTTAGCTAATGTTTATGTAACCAAAAAGGGAGAAATCTTCTAGCATAATAGACTTCCCTGGGACCCTCATGATGAGATGAACAGAAGCAAACAATAAATTTTCCTTCTTACATAAGATCTCTCTGACACTACGGGAGGTCAATCTTTGGTTAATATCTAAGTTAATACCATTTTGCTGTTGAAGAAAAAAAAAAAAAAAGTGGTTAGATAGTTGCCATGTGCCCACATCCTGATTCTTCATGATGAGAAATTTTAGACAGCTTTGTCATCTACCTGACTTTTCTCTTCATTCCTCCTAGTCCTCACAGTCTGAACAACTTCAGAATAATCTATGTCAAGGACATTTCTTCTTCTGAACACTGCACATCTACCATTTTCAGAGTATGTGTGGAGTTGTTTCCTGCCAGCTGCAACGCAAGTTCATTAATTTTGAAGGCATCAAAAAGGCTACCATAATTGATTGTTTAAATAGAAGTAGCTCTTGTCCACACCTGCAAACATTAGTGCAGACCTGCTTTGTCGTGTCAGATCTGACAGCCGCCACCACCTTCTCTGAATCTCTCACCTACTCACCATCATTTCAAACCCCCTTTTAATAAGAATTACTTACGAGTCATAGCTTAAAGACATTTTGTAACAAAACAAAATGCTAGGTTAGTAAGGAAGCTGATAGGCAGTACCCAAAAGTGTCACTTGCTCCAGGGTTGGCATTTGTGCTAAGCTGCCTCTCAGGTCTTAACTCTGTAAGTTTGACAAGACTAGTCCAGTAAACATTGTGGAATATCCTGTGGCGTTCTATCATTTTCTGGATAGCTGCTGGTGAAGCTTGAAGATGCAAAGCAAGGGCAAGAGTGTTGATCTGTGTGACTAAAATGTTGATTTACTCCAGGGGAAGTAGAGAGAGCAATGTCTGGTATCTTGCTGGAGCCAACCACCCCCTCCTGCTGGTCAATGAAGAGGGTGAGGCATGGGGTTTTTTCCCGTTTCTCAAAAGCAAAACGATCCTTCCTTGCCTTCAACCCTAGCACACCCCACAGATGTAATGAGAAAGGCATTTTCAGGCAAAGGTCACTTCCTTTCCCGACATCAGCTCCTAATTTCCCTTTTCAGGGAACGTGTTCTGTCTCTAGTCTTTCTTCATTCTTCTCTCCTAGATTGTTTTGATTTCTGATCAATAATTTCTTGCCATGTATTTCATGTAAATTAAGCACAGTGAGTAAACCCATTTTTGCACAACATTACTGCTGTATATGTATCAAATAATGTTTGCCTCTATGTTAGCAGAGTTTGAATAACTAATGAAATTTACTGAGATGTGATCAGCATATGCTTAAAAAAAAATAAATAAATTGGCTTTTGCATCTCTTCAGTACCCTCTCATCTTTGAGGAAATAAGGGACCACCTGTTTAGCGTGTATATGTGGACATGAAACTTATGTTACTTACACCCTAGAAAAATGTCAATCAAATTAATTTCATTTTTGCTTCCACATTTTAAAAGATTACATGTTATACTAGTATACATGCTTGGGAAAATAACTCACTCTTGAGGTAAGTGTCCAGGCATAAATCAGTTTGACATATTCTGTCTCAATGGTTCGGAATGGCATTGAAAAGAAGGTAACATAATTTTAAAGTTAAAGAATAATATAGGCCACAGCAACTGAGACAGTAATGAGTAAAAATTGCTATTCATTGTGCAAACTTGAATGTAAAAGAAGCTATATCTGAGAAAAGAATCTGAGAAAAAAAAGATAAAATCCAGCATCAGTTCATATTTGCTCTTTGAAGTCTGATTGTGTCCATGGAAAATGAATAAAAGAAACTGGAAGTGCTTTTTTCTGATGATCAGGTTTTTCAGCTGTTGACAATTTCAGGTTTTGCCTGTTAATACACTGTGTCAAGTGTATATTTAAATATACGTAATTGGAGATAAAGAAGATTCCTTTTAATGTTTCTTAACTTCATTGCCAAGCGTAGTGCTTCAGCGTTGGAATGACATGCATATTGCTGTTGAAATCAGTAGGGTGGAAAGAGTCAAACCAAGCAGACACCACTCTTCACATCCCAAGATGTTCTGCTTTATTTAAAGAGAGTCTTGGAGAAGTACATTTATCTGAGAATTGACAGTAATGTAAAAAAAACTGGCAAAACTTTAGTTTTACACAACATTTAACATGACCTTTTTAAACTCTATAGTAGTTGATATCTGATATTGAATACTTTCACAGCTCTAAAAGTAGGGTAGGAGAAACAAACCGAAAGTATTTATTCAATTTTCAGTTTACCATGCTTTCATGGTAAAAACACCTTTCTTATCCTGAATCCAGTGCCCTGTGACCATGTTCTCATAGATATTCCCCACACGGAGGGTTTAGTGTATAGTGCAAAATGTACTTATTTGCTCCTTGTTCAGTTTTCATACTCTTACACTGGGCCGAGCCATGTATGCTTCTCCATATTGGTCTGTCTAACTCAGAAAGACATATATTTGTATTCCTTTGATTAACTCAGGGACAAACAGTTACACAGTTGAATCTCTCGGCTGTTGTAGCTGTTCATCTCGCTCCCTTGTTGTTGAGAGAAGTTCAGCTTCCTTTGTACCAGCAGTGGTTGGTCCCCGCTCTGTGTTCTTACCTGAAATTCATGAGGACATTGCCCTTGCCCATCACCTAAGAGCCATCTTCCACTGTAGAGGTTTGCTGGTTCAGCATACTCTTTCTCAAGTTCCTGGTGCAGTAGATACTGACCTCCACTTTCAGGAAGGAGATTTCCATCTTCTTCCAGGTGTTGTCTCTACTTTCAGGACATGAACACCCGTTGCAATGGTTTAGCTGAGTTACAAATAAGTCAGTTCTCATTGTGAGCGACTGAAGTAAATAAGGAACTAGGTATGAGATTCAAGTTAGTAGAATTAGATTGTCTCTTTCCTCGGTTATCTGTTGCACATTATTTAGCACAATGCAGCTGATAATGATTGAAATATTTGGGCTGTTACTTAATCAGAAATAGCAATGATGAGATTATCAAGTGTAAAAATAAAAAATGAAAGCTGGTGGGTTTTTGTTGTTTGGCTTTTTTTTTGTTTTTTGGTTGTTTTTTTTTTTTCTCCTGATATATATTGGCCGTATTAAATGTTTGCAGGGCAGCAAAAGCTTTGCCAGTTGGGGCAAACAGTTTACTTCAGAAGTTGCAGCTGTGTTTGCCCAGAGTTCCAACTCTTACAGCTTCCTGCAAGCTTGTAGCAGGAGCTATGCAGGGAGAAAAGGCAGTGATAAACATTAGGTGAACCTATAACTGCTACTCACATATCCCGTGTGTCATAGGATGCAGTCACCATCCACATCAGCTGCATTTGATGTGTGCTTGGTGCAGAATCATGCACACGTGGGGCAAAACCTTTGTGTCTTGCCTCCCCTTATCCCCCTAGATGGACACAGAGGTTCAGGATTCATGCTTTTGTGCGGTTTAATGGCTAGGTGTCATGGAATATTATGCTGGCTGCTGTTACCAAGGAAACTTGTGATACAGATTTTAGAAACTGTCTGGGAAAGAATTAATGAGCAGTTAACTTGGTTTCAGATCTAGCTGAGCAAAACTACTTGTGTGTGAAAAATGAGAGTTCAACCACACCAAAGACCTTTAGTGAAGCCTTGATTAGGGTTCCTTTTTGGGGTTATCTGATTATTTTGAAACATTTCAAAAAAATAGAGTATTTTATTTCATATTTTTCTGACACATTGAACCTTACAAGTGTTCAAATCCAAAATATTTTCATTTCAGAAAGACTGTAAAAGTGAGAATAAGGACCTTATCATGTCTTCTAGTTATTTGTTTGCCTCAGGACAGGAACAGTTATAGCTGAGCAATTCTTGGCTGATGCTAGACTAACCAACCCTTGAAAATCTAGATTTCTCCACTTTCTTAGCCAACTTAATACCTTCTTTATCCTCTAAATGATGTTATTCCTAAGATCTAGCTTAAATCTCCATTGCTGCATTTTATGCACATCACTTTCACCTTATTTCCCAAAGGGTATAGAAGGCCATTTATTACTAGCTTTGCTAGAGTGACCTTTTATGTGTGTGACTAATACTCCTTTGTCTTCATTTTTCCTGTCAGACTGAACAAATTTTTCCAAATTTCCTTTGATTTCAATTCAAACTATCCTCGCAGACAAAAATCACTACAAACAAAAATCTGCTAACAAACTGAAGTCTTCCACTTTATTCTTGGAGCAAATTTTGCTGAGAGCTGACGCAATGTTCCAGATTCCTTATTGTGGATTACAAACAAAATGAAAATTCTGTAACAGTGATTTAATGGAGACCTTTTTTTAAACATTATGAGGAAAAGTGGTCTATGACATAATCACAGATTAATATGATTGTTTCTAGTTCTTATATCTACATTCACTGGTTTATCTTTATTTCATCTTCATTTTCAAAGCCAGTTGCCTTCTTTCTTATTGTTACCTGCTTGCAGTTAGAATCTTATGTTTAAAATTTATGTTTGCACATCAGAGACTATAGTTATGTGGACATCTCCATCATTACAGCTCAATTATAAGTAGGATGTTTGTTCTTGAACAAATCAGACTGAAGAAAATATTACTGGAATTAAATCATGTAACCAAGCATATTTGCCCTTGAGGTACGTGGCTATATTTTTTGCAGAATAAAAGCTGGCCTACTTTTCTAAATGTTATTAACAATAATTTTCTGAAGTTGCCATTAAAAATACTTTGTGACCTTTGCAGGAAGGAGTTTATAGCAAATTAAGGAAACCCCAAGAGAAGTGATTCATTTCATTCCAACAATACATGAAACAAAGACAGGTTTGCAAGCCACAACTTTGTTTTCCCATGTAGTTTCTGAGGCATACATCGTGTCGCATGCATGGGTACAATGTAATTTATAGTTGGGATGCTAAAAGCCCTCAATCTAGTCAGGATCTAAGCTCAGTAAGTAGATGACAGATGCAGGTCAATAGAGATCCTCTAAATGTCTCTCCTTGTCCCCAAGGCTTAGGGTCATCAGCCTGCTACGTGTTAGTTACCACTGAGAACTAATCTTGTTCCATCAAAGAACTGCACGTGTAGGAGCACCTGTTCTTCACTTGCTCCATTTGATGAGGAAGAGTATTTGTCCAGCTATTGCCAGGGAGAGCTCATCAGAAGAAGAAACCCTTTTTTGGTACTCACAAGACAGCCAGTCTTAGTTGAGAGAGGCAGGCGGCATTTCCTGCCCTTCTCATGCCCAATATCAGGAATCTGTTCTGCTCATCTAGGATGCACAAGTGCATACAACTTCTACCCTGGTCCCTCGAATAGAGGGCACAGAGCCTAAAGCTGCAGTATAACAGGAATGTTGTTCTTTCCTTGAATTGTCTCTGCTGTATGTCATAGGTTATGACTTATGAGGAGAAAATTATAAGATGGGCACTTGGAAGTCTTGGAAGCACTTTGGAATATTCTGGTATTTGCTTGATTGTACTGATACTCAAACACAATGTTCTAAAAAAACCCCAAACACTTTAATTACAATATTAAAATGAGAAGTGGATAAGTTTCTGTAAAATAGGAAAAAAAAAAAAAAATTAAGCTCAAGACACCTTTCCTTGTTTGACAAAGCTTATGTGACTCGAGTTTATTACTCATGTTCTTGAATGTCTGCACTGCCCAGGGATTTTTGGTTCACTTGCTGCTTCTTGAACTGGCACACATCACCTGCTTAGAGCAGCTATTTTAAAGCAAACAAAACCTGTAACATTTAAAAACAATAAGAATTTATTCTCAGGGAGGAGGGGAAAGCAAAAAATGCAATTTCTTTAGCCAGTCATATGGTACCCCCTCACCCTTTTCAACTGATAAGTACAAGAGCATTATTTACTGAAATCCAAGGATTTCATTTTAACTAAATTACTTTTCAATATGATAGGAAGAAAAATGAAAAAGGGTTTGAAGTGAAAGTGAGAAACATAATTTTCACATGTTAATGGCACTGTGAGTGGTTGGCTATCAAGCATAATTTTAATTTTGATTGGTCAGTGAAACTATGAGACTATGCTGAACGAAATGACAATGAGACTACGGTGAATGAAATAAGCTGGCTGTATTCCAGTACTGGCATCCTTTTACTTTATATTTGTATACATCGAGACAGAATGCAAGTTTGTATTGGGTAAATACTTATTTCATTCATTTAATGGCCTGTTCTATAAATTAGAGAGAATATATCTTTTTGCCCCTGTATTATAGTCACCTTCTGTGTACTGTTCTATACTGTGAGCATACTCCATGGGTCATTTTTCTAATTAATTTAAAGTAATGGAAAAATTAATAATAGTTGAGAGTTTATGATCAAAACATGCAATTGTGTATTCACGTATGCTGCTTCTCATTTTAACACATACACCTGACCCATTCGAAGAAAAAAGCATGCAGTGAGGTCTTCTCAAATCAAGACCACTCCTGACAGGACCTTTTGCAGCCTGCATGCATTTGGGTGCCACTTTTAAGCAGTGTAGTCTGGTAGAATTCTGTGACAGCATGTATTGCTGATTGAACTGTTCTAAGTATCAGTTAAATGAGGTTTTATCCGTTTTGTGAAATGCAGTTATATCTTATTTTTTCACATAGTCTCTTTCCGTGTGGAGAAAGAATGAGCTAGTATCTATAGTATTCATACATGTGTGCTTATGGTTTTGTGGACAGCGGACAGCTCTCTTTTAAAAGTAAATATTCCTTTCATTAGAGTGAACTACTCCAGGTATTAGGGTGAAACGGGGTTATGAAATACCTCCCCAAATAAAAAGGCCCGTAGCTTTTTAGAGCCCCAAGGGTACATATGGTCATCCCCCCAATACAACTACAGCCTGTGCCTCTGAAATTGGGAGGGAACCTTTCCTCATCTTTGAAAGCTGAACAGTGATTTTTGCCATAAAGTTCTGAAATATATATGTGCATATTGTTAATATTGTGTGGCTAGATTGAATTCAAGAATAGTACATTCTTCTTTACTGCTCAGTAAATTTAAGGCAAACTAACCTGTTTAGAGACTGCAGTGCAAAAATTATTTAATTCTTTACATTTGTCATTTGCATTGTTAGCAAAACTCCTGTCCTTTTAAGGACAAGATGATGCTAATGATGTAACAAGTTAGGTATATAATAGTTCATACTTGGTTGCAGATACACATTAGCAACATAGTGTAATAAGAATATATATCATTGTGCTCCTTATAAATTCTTAAATCATTATGAAAATATTACCCTGTAATGTTTTCTCCATAGTTATTAGAATGATTATATATTTATTTTGTCTGCATATAATATAGGAACACATGAATTCCAAGTAAGAAAGAACGAAAGGAGGTAGTCCTTGAATGGCTCCTAAGTAAGAAACTCTTCCAAAAAAATTTAAAATTTTTTAAAAAAGTACTAAAAACATTTTCTCTTTTTTTCTAAGTAGCAAGAAAAGCAAATATTCAGTTCCTTATATCTGCACCTGCAGCGTACACTGTGGAGGAGTCTAATGACTTTTGTAAACGTTGGTTAGCAGGTGAAAGCATTTCAAAGTCTTAAAAAAACAACAAAATCTGACAACCAGTCACCCTGTCTCCTGACATGTGAGCAAAAAGATTATTATTTTCTTAACGCAAAAGACAGTTTCAGTATTCACTCTCCATACCTAAAGTAAACCAATTTAAAATTTCATCATGACTATCAAGAATGACTACGAACAGGAAGATACAAAAATCTTGAAGGGATGAAATTCACCCAAAAAAAGACAGAAAATGTAGACTATAATATTGTCAGAGAGAATTGAGTTTCATTCCCATTAGTAAATTGTTATTCTTAAACAGATTTTCACAGTAGGCAAAAAAGAAGCAGGTAATTTTTCTGGCTACAATAACCTTAAACTTGATGCGGAGGCAGAAGGAAAATAAAAGAAACAAATGCCTAAATGACCTCTGAAAAAATAAGTCTTAAAAGCCAAGTTACAATGCATAGCACTGGAGGTAATGGCAGCTAAAGCTTTTTTTTTTTTTTTTTTTTTTTAGCAATTTCATTAAATGCTAGTCAAACACTTGCTTGTCCAATTGATCTGCCAGTGCTGCAGAAGAGACTGTACTTACGTACTTTTCCCATCTTTGTGCTTATCATACCAAGACATCAGTTGTCAAAGCTGGCGAAAGTGTAAAGCTCTTAGTGGAAAACACTCCTGAAGACAGAGGAAGGGAAAGAACAAAGCCAGATCAGGCTTCGGGGGTTTATTCTGTCAGCGGTCTGTGACATCATATGAGTTTAATAAGAGCTTAACTGGACCCTTGCAGGAGAGAGGGAGTTCTGGTGAATGCCCAGGATTTTAAGAGGTTATCAAGGGACGCAGGTTTACTTGATGCAATGTCATGTCATGAACCTTGTTCATTGCTAACAACATAAACCCAAGAATGCACTGTAGAACCAGCGAAAGGAGTATTCTTGTTAATGGTTTTATTCTGACTGAAAGGCTTTGTATCTATGCAAAGAGCTGATCCCTTCTAAATTAAAACTACCATAGGTGTTTTGTGCTGTTCCTAGGCTTCCACAAAAAGAGGTGTTAATGGACACGTAGAAGAACATTTGAAAAAGTATTATGCTCCCAGCAGTCCGCAGGTTATCTTTGCACTATGAATACTTTTAACAGTAATGATATCCCTAGGACCAAGAGTCATTTATTGTCCTAAAAAACAGAGATTATCAGTACTTCTGCAGCAAGAAAGCTCCTTTCCCAAACAGGCATGCAGATACAGGAAAGGCATAATAGCAGGGTGATAAAAATCTTGAGGTAATACAATGCAGTGAGGAAGTTAGAACAGTTTGTCTTAGTTCTGTCATCCAACAATACTTCATAACCCAAAGGACATGGTTTTAATCGGTGGATCTGAAATGTAAATGAAGCTAATTCTGACAGCCTTTGATCAAAGGCAAAGAGAAGGATGGAAAGCTTCTCAGATGAGTCTCTAAGGGAGCAGTCAGAGTTAGTCAGATAAACAGAACAAAAGTAAAATATATTCACATCCCAAAATTTGCTAAATTTAGCTTTGACAAAAGAACCCAGAGGTAGCCTTAAGCCAACGTAATTAACTGGTTAAGAAAGTAGCAGTGGGCTAATACTTTCTGGTGGCAGAGTCTATTGCCCACTGAAAACCTGTCTGATAAGGTGTGGGCTACAGAGATGACACCATCAAAGTGATTTTGAACCCTTCTATGGGTGCCGAGAGACACAATTTCTAAATGCGTATTCAGTTACTTACTGATTGGTAATTCAGAAAATCAGGTTAATACTTCCAGGTCTAAAAACTCTGAAGTAGAGATGACTGACTGACTTAGCATTCATTAAAAAAGCAATCAGCTGGAGTCAGACTTTCAAGCACTTTGGTTACTGTGGAGAGGAAAAAAAAAAAAAAAGGCATGTTAGGGTGTGAGTCCCATTGCAGCTTTCTTTCCAGCAATGGACACTTACTCATTGTTACCATTAAGGGCCAGACTAAATAAATGTCAGGATCACAGAGGGTATCCAACGAAATAATCTGTTTCTTAGGTTTAAAAACCCAAAGCAAGCAAACACAAGATCTTGTGTTATTTCATTAATTTTGAATATTTTACTGTGGGAAATGGATTTGACTGAATTGGCTTCATAATGATCAAAGTCACTGTTCTATTTTTAGACTGTAAGTTTGGGTAAAAGGAAATAGGCTTCAGTTGGCATTTAATTGAAACAGTTCTAAAATTTCAGAAATTTAAAAATATTTAAATAATATTTTAAATTATGTGATATAAATAGAACCTTTTAAACAATGTATTTTTAAAAGTCACTGTTAGTTAGGGAATATATTCTGTATATTCTAGGTCTGGTCAGGCATTTGTCTGTTGTGACACTCTTGCTATTGCAGAGACTCAGTTCAATTTCAAAATGTTCTGGTGGGCTATGAGGAGGATTTTCACAAAAATCGATCAGATTGTCTTCCAAAGCTCTCAACAGCCTGCTAAGCCAGGAAATAGGCTGCTGAGGCAGGTTTCTGAGGATTTCCAGGTTCCCATTGGGCCCACTAGCCAAGCTACTGAAAATCTAGAGCTGAAAGGCTCCTTGACTTCATTAACGCCTGTTAGACAACCACCAGCATGAGAAACCTTAGGAAGTTAAAGAGGATAAATGATTTTTCTTCGTCTCCCTGCTGGCCATCAGTGAGCAGTAGAAATAAAAACTGACCATACTCTTCTGGTCAGATTAACAGAAACATGGTCACATTTTTCCATCTCAGGTCTCTAGTGGGCAGCAGGGAAACCAAGATGAATTATATGTCACTTTTAATCAGCAGTTGCCAGGACGGTTGTTTACCATCTGGCAGGCAAAGACTGTGGGTTGCATGTATGATTTTGGTAACTTTAAATCTCGTTATTGCTCAGTCAAAATACATTTTCATTAAGACTTTTATGGATTTAGATTTTTTGTCTTAATCTGGGATAGGATCTATTTATTTCTATCATTTTTATGAGATTAGCTTATTATATAGAAAATTAGCTGCTCTTTATAAATTTAAACACTGGTGTTAAACCTTTGCACCCATTGTTCGTGTGCAGTATCATTCCTAGGAATTTTCACAAACAAATTAAGAACATGTTCATATACTGTTTGACAGTAAACTTCCTCATCTGCCTTAAACGTGTAGAAATTAGGTCTATAATTCAGTGAATGGGCATTTTTCTACTACCCTGTTGCTGTTGCATTCCCAGTGGTAATGTTCCATTCCCTGTGGGCTTTCAGGTGCCCGTAAGTGAGTGGCTCGTGAGTTGTACTCATAAGCTACTGCTGGGTGGTGGACAGATGCATCTCTCTAGCACAATGCTCATGGCAGTCATAAGAACAGCCTTAACATAGGTCTCCATGTGCAAATGGACTCTTCAGCTCCCCGTGTCTGGACATCCTAATGTTTGGCTTTATGAAAAGCTACACAGGTTGGAATTTTTTTTTTTTTCTAGGAACAGTACTGTTGTCCCTTTGAAAACACAGTAAATCTTAAATGATTTTGATAGGACTTGGAAGAATTTATGGTGGCTCACTTAGCTAAATAGGAAACATTTCTTTCAGGATAAAAAAGGTGTGGAAAAATACATTATTAATATATCTCAAATATTCATCAATGAATCTTCCAGTGTGCACTTAATAATAAGTGAGCATATACTAAGAAAAGTTCGCTTTGTGGTTCTTGAAAAAATGTTCATAAGACAAAGTGTGAGAACACCACTGTGATTCAAATAGTAATAATCAATCTATTGCCATTATTTTCTTGATGCTGGAAAAATGCTTTTGCTCAGTATCAGAACAGAATGTATTTGAAAAGTGAGAGTATCTGTGAAGTATTCCAAGAAATGTACAATTAACATTAAAATAGGTTATTGATCTGTAGACAAATTAAAAGAACTGTTTGTGAGTTCTAAACTTTGTGCCCCAATCCTGAGGGCAGTGAAAGGATCCCCACTGATTTCAGTAATCATTAGATTTTGACTTTGTGTCCACTTCAGAAATTTGAACAACTCTGAATTGTAAAAACAGTATAAATATAAAGCATATCTACTTGTACAATATCATTTTATTGACTTTTAAAATGATTTAAGATGGGCCAATATTTTCACAGTTTGGAATACTTCCCACTGAAGACAATGAATGTCATAGGAACCTCTACATAAGTATCTAAATGTAGACGTAGAGCCTATCTTGGAAACAGGACAATTATTATTAATTCTGTGTATTTAATGGCAATAAAAATATGCAGTTATGTGTGCAACGTCAAGGTCTAGTACAACATTTTAGACATAAAATAAATATAAGTCCTGAAGATACTTCTATCTCTTACATTAAAGAAAAAAAAAAAAAAAAGGATTACATTTTGAGGCAACAAACATGATGTGATTTAAACAGTCTGGCTCAGAATCTTCAGATTACCTTTCTTTTACTCTGGACAATAATTTTTCCATGGCAGCTGGATCATAGACTACATATATTTTCATTTTTGTATGTTTCTCTCCATTTACTTGAATACTTCATAGCTGATTCTATATTTTATTTATCTTGTGGAAGATGTCATCAACATGTGAGAGCTCACACTTGGGAATACTGCAGATATATTTCATGTGGCTATCTAAAATCCCCAACTCCCAAGCTCACTGTGTTTTTTCCTTGTTTTATAAATTCACTAATCCTTCTATAAATACTTTTGCATACTACTAAGACACTGGATTTTTGTTTAGGCAATCTACCATATGTCCTCTCTGTAGAGAATATCTTCAATACTCTTTTAGGCTTCAACTTTCCTTTCAACTAAAATCAATATTTTTAAAAATACCTTTTATAGAACAGAGCTTCAGAATATTGACAATAATTAGATTTTCTTTTCTAAAAAGTCACCCATCTTTATTATAGAAAAAAAAGGCAAAGTTCAAGAAAGAGAACTTGCACAGCAATTTTGGGTCCAGTTTTGTTTTAAGTAAAAGGAGCTCGATGTTGCCATGGACTTTAGTGATCAGAAATGGGCAAAACAAACTGACAAACGCTGGGGTTTAAGTTACGGGGTCATTAGTAACTCATAATAGGAGTATGTGAGTCTTTAGGAACAGACCTGTGTACAGGCTGGCACGCAGCTGTATCTTACCAGCACAGTGGCTCAGGAGACCTCTCTTTCAGAGTGATACAGATGCAGCTAGGAAGGATATTTCTTCCCATAAAGGAGAAAAGCTCAAAGAGAAAATGAGAGTCCATCTTTAAAGAGGTAAGACTGTATGAATGCTCAAGGTCAATCTGGTAACCTGCCTTGCCTGGTTTCTAGAATACATGAACAAAAAATTTGGCATGAGACTACATCTACTCCTCTATAGCCCTTTGTCTTTGAAGAGCTCAGTGTATATGTTAGGATCATTTATCACTACTTCCTAAAGACAAGTCATTGTTTGACTGTAGTTTTATCTTAATTTACAATATGTTGACTTTAGATTGTTTAGTACTAAACTAAAGAGAAGCTAGAAGAGAGCTAGAAGAAATTAAAAAAAAAAAATCATAGGCTAAGATTAAACTGCAGGATTTATTCCCTCATTTTATGTTGTAGAGAGTTAAGAGCAGTAAACAGAAGTAAGTTAAAAATAATAATAAAAAAAAAGCTCTACCATAAAGCACGCTTGCTGATTTTTTACCATTTAAGAACATCTTTTCAGTTGGTTCATAAAACTAAAGGGTCCAAGAACTATACAATATCTAATTAGTGGGAATGGTGGATGTAACTGATTCTTTTCGGCTCTTACTTTCATTAAACTTCATATTCAATTACATGATTAGAATATCAAGCTCTGTTCCACAAAATCCTTGGGGGAGGGGAGATACTTTCTAAAGGGCCACAAAGGAAAAGCAGGGTTATTATTAGCAATCTTAAATTCTCTATGTAGGCTATCATATCTCTAGTGGAAAATTGTAGGGTGCCACCTCAAAAAAAGTTGAAAATCGACATTATGATGTTAGGATCACAGAAATATAAGACCATGAAAAATTTTAGTGTAGAAACTATTTTTTTCTCATATTCTGAGAATGTGTTTTAATTTTTAATTGAGTACAATTTCCAGCTGTCATCCTCAGCATTCCTCCATTCTCAGCTGTTGTCTCATAAATGGCTAGAGAATGCTCTTTCACTATTTAGCACTAATTAATTTTGTTAATTAAATGTCACCCTGCTTTTTTCCTTATTAGCGTTTTTGTACCAAAATGGTTCCCAGGACATTGCTGCTAAAATCACTAAAGATTAAAAAGAAAGGATGAAAATTGAATGTGCAAGCACTAGAGAATTCATTAAACGCATTGTAAGACTTGCAAATGCCTCTTGACAAGCAGGATGGGAACTGTAAGACACTTTCTTCCAAGGGTGAGTTAATAGGCTAGCCATTTATGTCAAATGTTTTGTTGGTGGGCAATAGTATCACAAACTGCTGAACTCAAGTACTAGTGTCAACATGTAATCCTATTCTGAAATTTCTCATTATAGCAATTACATTGCCTGGGAATTTCCCTGTATTAATTATATAAAGCCAGTGGACAAACATCTTGTGATTTCTCGTTTCCTTTTTAGATCTAAAGTAGCAAGTGCATGTGGGAAGAAAATGAGAAAGGCAGACTTTGTCTTCCTCCAGTTTATTGGCAACTCATCCCTCCACTAAAAAAAACCCAAAAAAACCCAGTAAAAAAGTCTTGGATTGCTTTCTGGGGTCATGTCGACGTGTCTATGTGGGAGCTGGCAAGCAGCCACATAAAGATAAATACTGCTTTTTGAACCCCTATAGTCTGTGGCAGAGCTTACTGCATATGTTAATATGCTCTTTTGTAGTATTGAAGGGTTTCACTATTTTTTCTGGCATGATACCCAAGTACAGGCCAATTGTATTAAGTAACACAGAAAGCTGCCAGTGAGGAATGTAGTCCAGGATATTATCAGGAGAAACATACAATCTTCATTGATTTCTCAACACTATCATTAATAACAAAGCCAGGGTTTCCTACAAGTCCCTGAAGTTTTTACTCAGCACGTTCGGTTAGTTCTTCTTCTTATTGTCATTCATCCTTCTCCAAAGGCTTTTGGGGGAGTAGGGATGGAGCAAGCAAATGCACCTGGCTGTGTTTCAATGGACTGGTTCTGCTTAGTCTGTCTCAGCTGTGTGGGGATGTGATGAATAGAAAGTGCCGTGTGTTATATACAAGGCAGTGACCTGAGAGAAACATCTGCTGGGCTTTCTGTAAAGGTTCAGACGATACCAGAATTAAGCCCAGTATTTCTGTCAGCTTGCAGGAAAATTGGATGGAGGCATCAGTGAAGGGTATTTTACTCTCTCCCCTTTGCTTGTGTATATGCTTGAAATGCACAGGGGTGGGTTGTTTGCCAAAGGCGATGTGGCTAGGAGTTACCATGTGTACAAATAAATAAAACCTCTGGTAGTTACCTAAATATCACATTCAACCTTAGCTAAGTATTTCCAGACAGCATCTGGAAATGTTTAGAAAGGGTTATACACACAACTGGGGTTTATACAGTTTAGCTCTCTAAAACATTGTAATTCAACATAAAGCTGGTCTTTCTCTATGGATTCTTCCCCCCTACATCCTTCCCAGCAGATCACGATCTTGTAAGGGGAAAAAAATCTGTCATGCAAATAAATATAGTAGAGAGCCAACCCATATTCTGTTCCAAGCCAGGATTTAATTTAGATTTGCTTCTTGAACATTCTAACATTTAAATATGCATGTACAGAGGCACGGGGTCCTGTGATTGCTAATCCTGTTGTGTTAGTTTAGTTAGTGTATTATTTAATACATTTTATGTAAGACCTCTCTTGACTGTCGCTACGTGAGTAAAAAGTTCACAGTTACTATTTAGGGGATATAAACACTGTATTGCCGAAGGAGCGACAACAGCGTTTTCTAATTCCAATGAGAAACTGAGACAAATAGAAGAGACAGTAAGTCTCCAGTAAAGCTGTAATATAAAATAAATATTGTAATATATTTACATATATATATGTTGATTTTAGTAAAAAAATATTATCTTAGTAAAAAAGTATTTGATCTTAGTAAAAAAGTATTCTTGGGTTATAACAGATGTATCAAATGGATTCTTTTGTCTGCTGGTACATATTACATTCTTTAGCTATTAGCTATTGAGTATCTGCTGGTCTTTAAGCTGCTTTCATTGCTTACTTGCATATTTATAGAGGACTACCCAAAGTGTTTTTCACAGTTTAGTAAACTGTTTTGGTAAATGAAAGAGGTATTGCAGGTCAGCCACTAGTAACTAGTTTATCCCCTTGCCATGCTGACACAATATGGAATGCATTTGTTTTGCAGGTTTTAACTGACACCTTAGAAATGCTGAAACTAGTGTCTCTCAAATGTCCAAAATCAGCAAAATCAGTCCCTAACTTTCTTAATATGTTCAATAAAACTCTTTCTCAGCAAAGATTTCTTCCTTTGGTAAAGTCTTAAGAAATTCAAGCAGCCTGTAGGCAGAAATATATTGAGCTGATCTATTTTGTAAACATTTCAAAGTAATGAATGCCTTCTGAGAGTTTTGGACAGATTATCCACAAACAAGCATACAAACACAAACTTGTTTTTCAAAACAAGTTCTTTACAACCTATACTTCACCCAGTCCTAGAGATGTAAAAGTATTATAAGAGTCATTGGGAGAGTAAAAATAATTGAGAGGAGAAACTTCAGGAAGATGGCAACATTGCGTGAATTAAATAGAAGAAAAATGAAGAAGAAAAAGACAAAATTATAGAACAGATTTTAAAAAGTAATAATAACTATAAGTATATTGGCATTTCTAACAGAAATGGAGGAAAAGAAATGTCCAACTAAGCCATAGAACAGCTGGCTAATGTACACATATTACTGGATCTCAGTCATGCATAATAATAGGAAAAAAGCCAATATATTGTTCACATCCTAAACTTGTATCTGGCTTAGAGTTACAACATTATTGGGAAATTGCTTAGAAATAAGCTAAAGAATGGGGACTATTAAAATAATCTTCCTGCACTGCCTAAACTGTACAGTCAATACTATAATAGTAATAATAGTAATAATAATACCCTTTACCCTTGACATTGACATGCTAGGAATATTGAACATCCAAACAGCTCACATGTGAAACTAATCTGTGAACGCAGGTGTTGGAGATGAACTGGTTTCTAGACACAGGAGAAAATTAGGTTGCCTGTGTGGATGGTCAACAGGAGCATTATAACCTGCTCTTGGTAACGGGCTGTCATCAATTACCTCTCTCCTGTACGGGTCAATGGGGGGGCAGGGAAGTCAAAGCCATCGCTGTAGCAAGCAAGATCTAAACCTCTATCATGTCATTGATCCACCCCCAAATGCCCTTTCCTGCAAGTTCCTCGTGGCAAGGTAAATACAGTTATTTTTCTGACTTCACACTGTTAGATCTTGTATGCGGTCTAACAGGAACAGAGTCAGCATCTCTGGTGCAGTATATGCTGCACCTATGCTATTGACTTATATTCAGCAAGTTTAAGTCAATTACAATCATGTTCCAACTTAAGTGCCAGGGAGCATTCAGTGCCTTACAGCATAATGCCAATCTGAAGAGGGCTGTAACAGGAGATTAACTTGTAGGAACATCATACTAACTGAAAGAGAGAGCACAAAAATAAGAGGGAAAGCAAAGCAAGATTGAAGATTAAAATACAAACATCAGGAGATCATTTTAGAGCTTACTGGAGACTGGCCAAAGTGAAGAAACGTGAAACAGACAATAAAAAAGTCGCTGGGGTTGTAGGAAAGGAAGTGGGAAAATATTATACACATTATGGTCAAGTCTGAAAATGAAATCCTTCTGTCTGCGAAGATGCGAGGGAAGAAAGGAAACATGAACCCCTTGGGTTGTGACATTCTTCTACGGCCAAAATTTGGGGGATTTGAGGAATCTCATAAATTGAACAGGGCACTGAAAAAAACATTTTAACAGCTTCTGCAAATAGCGAAATTTTTATACTAAAACTGGGACTTGGCTGTAAAACTCCTGTGTCTGAATATGAGATATACTATGAGGAAAAGGTTAGTGGAGCTAAAAAAAAACAATAAAAGAAACAGAAAAACATGGGATTAAATGAGGATAGAAAAAACTTCGCATAGATGATCAATGATCCATTGATTCTACAATCACTCTCAGAAAGGTTAAATCTTCCCAAATCCCGGTGATAGCAGTAGTAGACAGTAGTAATCAGTAGACAGTAGTGGACAGTAGTAGTCCAAGGTAGCACTCTGAGATGTATGTAACAAGCCTACAGATTTATATACACAGCACTACCAAATCTGAATGACACTGAGTAGGTCGTTTGGTGGTTGGATAGCTGGTAGTCAAAATTAAGAGATGGGCAGCTTCAGTTAAGGTGCAGGACACGATCTGTACAGGGTTTGTAAAGAGCAATTGCTGTAGCACATGGGAGCTAATTTTGAAATGGGAGAGAAGATAAAGCTGTCCCGCATCAGAACTGGCAGAACTGGAAAGTTCTGGAGCAGCAGAGAATTACTCGGTAAAAAATGCTTATATTGCAAGGAATAGATAATATGGATAAAACAGGTAAATTTAGTTATTCTGTCTCTAGCCATATTCCTGTTGACGCCATAAGAGCTTTTTAGCTATAACAAGGCCAAAGATTTTCAGTGTACTGTTACAGAAGAGTCTGATCCACATTACACTCAGGCCTATCTGCAATACAGGCGAAAAAAATATCTGTTGGCAATTATGTGGAGTACAAGGTTTTGAGTGTTTGCTCTAACACATTAATAGCACAGGATTAGAGAAATTTTTAGCCACTGAGCACTGGACTTTCTTCTTTTTAAAATCCTTGGTAATTCGAATGGATTGAGCAAGTCTTTGTGAACACTGTCCCATTGACTTGTTTCACCTGCATACGTCACGTTCATTGCTGTTTTCTGGTGTAGTCATTTCTGTGGGGTTAATACAATCTATATAATCATGCTTAAGAAATTAACTTAGCCGATAACATGATTTGCAATCAGAGAGTATTTTCTAAGAAATTAAAAGATGTAGTGAAAACCCATCATTTAACAAGAAATGAAAAGCCCAAACCAAATATGGAATAATGTATTCCCTGCACGCATTTCACAGTTCTGAGCTACAGCTACCTTGCCTGGGTGGCTTTGGGTGACTTTCAAAATCATGGTTGCTGGAACAAGATCTTGTGCTCCCTTTCACTGACTTGTATGCAATAGTTATATTTGAAAGGCATGCTAAACTAATGGTTTGGAGATAGTATACTATTTTAGATTATCTACCATTAAAATTTGTAAGTGTCTTGTGATACTGGTGAGAATTTTGTACCGTCTGGTTTCTCAGAGATAAGGCCCTCTTTTTTTCTGAAGCTGGCAAACAATCCACTTGCCATACCTATCATTGCATGACACGGAATGCAGGTGATGCAGTTACAAGAAGAAAACATTTGGTGAATTTGTAGCTTTTTTCCTATTATTTTATGATACGGTGCTGAAATAGTACTACATTATTTTTCATCCATACCTTTAATGTTTCTTCTATTTTATTTATTTTGGTATACAACATCTATTGTCTCTGAAAATATACATGCATGAATATAAGATCACTGGTAATATCTATGTGCATTAAGTGAGTCATGTCTAGTAATTCTGGTATTGAAGCCTGTCTTTAGAAATCTAGTCTCTTGGAAAGATTTCCAGAAAAAACAACAGACAAACAAGCACAGCCAGTGTTATTCATGGTAAAAAGCTATGGGTTTGAAATTTTAATCTTATTGAAAAGTAAATATTTAATGGGGACTAAGACCTAAAAACTAGTTTGGTGCAGTGCAGTTCTGTGGGTAAAACAGGTAAACTGTGTAACGAGAACAGAAAATAAACTCATGAAAAATCAGACAGCTGAGCTGTGCCATGTTTTTATGACTTGCAATCCGTTTGGTTTTAACATACTTAGAACAGTTTGGTTAACATTCTTCAGGAGGGAAAGAAAACTAAGATGGTGACATAGCTGCTGAATATTTACATATAGATACAAAAGCAGGGACTAACACAGTTATAGGCTGCAGGCTATTACTATGTTCTCACATTCACTCACAAAATTCAGGTCTTCAGTTTCACTCTGTATGTGTTGCTTTGTATGTGAGAAAAAAAGTATATGACTTGCATGATAGGTACCAGTTGCTTGTGCTTGAAGTATTTAAAGAACTTTTTGTGTTCTTCTTTTTCTCCACCAAGAAATAAATACAGTACATATATACAGTTTTAAGCAGGGAAGAGAGAGTTGAGGGAAATGTTATCACCTGCAGTAGAAGGGTACACCATTCGATGTGACACTTGTGGGCAATTTAATAAGCAGAAATCAAAACCTAATCTGCTTTTTCCTGTGTAACTTCTGCTTCCTAGAGAAACAGGATTTGGGACTCTTGTTCTGTTACAGTGCATCCACTGGTGCCCTAGAAACCAAAGGAAACTGCATCCCATTTCACCACCCCGCTGCCATGCACGCCTCTGCCCTAAAGCAGGCAGCAACAGGGTATAACCTAACCTGCCAAGCCATAGGGCGAACAGCATCTATTTCACAAGGAGAAAAGTCAAAAGAAATATTGACATAGGAGTTTATTTAATTCTCAGACACTGGAAAACATACGTGCTTGTAGCAGCATGAGAATCTGGAGAACTTTTTGTTTAAATTAACTGGCACTGAGATGTTGTCAGTCACCCACAAAAATCCCTTGACTGGGGAGGGAGGAACAGGACACTCGCTGGGAAGGTGCAGCTCAGAAAAACTCTGAGCTCTGCCCCTATGATGGCGGTAACTTGTGAAGCAGCCTGGCCAGCTCTCCCACAGGGACCGCTCCTGTCCTTCAGGCAGTGCGCAAGGCAGATCTGTGCCATGCAGAATTATACACACACACACACACATAAATACAGACATCGATACATACAGAACTGACACCCAGAGTGGTGTACACATACATGCAGTACACTGCTGTGTTTATATATAGTACCAAAAAAATAACATTTCTTGATCATTTAAATACTAAAGAGTCTATATTTCTTTTTACCTGTAAATACATCGTAAAAATTTATCTATGTGAATATAAAGTCAATCATTTTATTCTTCCTTGTCATTTTCAGTAAAATATTTTTAAACATATTCTGTGCTATTCTGTACTTTCAGTGAAAGCTTAGTATTGCATAATAAAGTATAATTTTTCTAATCTACCAGACTGTAATTAATACACGTGTTAATACCTAGCAATAGAAAACCCAAAAGATGCTCAGATAGACTGTGAGTTAGATATTTTAAAATCATGCATTTCAAAAGAATGAATCCGTGGAATCGTGTAAATCATGCTACATATCAACCAAAAGGGCCAAGAGTGTGTATTCTTGTGGGAAATATATCTGTATTAATGAAAGGAGGATGCAAAGATAGACTACACTTAGGAATGTTTTGCTGCTTCTTGCAAGTGTTTTTAGGTTAATCCATTCTCCTGATGTAAAGACTAGTGAACGAAAAAGGTGGCTTGTGACAGGAAAATTCAGTGTGAAACCCTGGCCTAGTGCAGTCAGTGTGTTTTACCTGTCATTCCAGTGTGGCCGGTTTTTCTCCCAAAATACTTTCACTCTGAATTTACATACCTAATCCTACAAGTCTCTTCCACAACACTCATATGCAAGCATACAAGGCTCCTCAGTTTGCATTATCCATTTCCTTTTTTTTTTTTTGTGGAACTGCACAGGGTAATAAACAAAGATACCTGGGAGAAAATAGAAATTTTTTCTTTTTTCTAACACCAAAGATCAATAATAATACATCTTGGCTCTTGAAATTTAGTATATAGCACTGACAGTATCTTAGGAGGTTTTCTGTTGAAATCATTAAGCTGAACCACTTCTGCAAAGTCTAATCCTCAGTGTAGCCTGTTGCATACAAAGTGTCTTCTACTACAAACTTCTGCTCATGTTATTAAAGCTCATCAAAACAAATTACGTCTTTTCAGATTTTACTGAAAAGTCAATTCTCCTTCCAGTGTCCAGTAAAATTTTTATAGCTAGGATTTTGTCTATCTAGGATGGCTATGCTGGGTCAGGTAGATTTGTGTGATAACGGTAGATGTACTTTTCTTTCCTGCTACCCATTTAAATGAAGTGTTAAGGTTTACCTAGAGAGAGTTAATATAAATGAAGAACTGGCAGACAGCACAAGAAGTCTATGGTTAGGGTTAGGATAATACTCGTAACAACAAAGAAATAAAGATTTCTCTTGAAGGCTTTTGAAAAAATAATCCTTTACTCTTACACCTACTGCTTTGGTGCTTCAGTCTCATAAATGTTTCTTCATAACTGATCATAAATTATTTCAGATTGCAGCTTATCAGAAAAAGTTTGGTTTCTGGTTAAAACAACATTTACATAAGAAATTTGTAGTTTCCAAACAAACTATTCTTTCAAACAGCAAAAATAACAGTGTGTTGATGTCCAGTCTCACAAACCACTGGCAGTGATTATTCACAGGGGTTTTTGAAGAGAGCATGCAATAGCCATCAATGGGCTGAAATATATCTTTCCCCCAGAAAGAATACTTCATAAATAACATACCAAACTATTAATCATTATCAGAAACACGGTAACTACTGACATGGTTTCTGATATACTTTACAGACAATCAATAAGATAGTTTAAAAACTCTCAGGAACTGAAGGAGAGACTCATGCAAGCTCTCATTTCTTTTTGAGCGACTTTTGCACCAACAAAGAAAAAGTTCACAACAGCCATGTGTTCTTCCACAGTGTTTTGCTTTCTCAGTTCTCTGCCAACTCCATTCGTCAAAGAAATGTCAGATGTACAAACCAAAAAAAACCCACAAAATATTTGACCTAAGGATTCTGTGAACTAATTTCAGAAAGCAATTTTGAGCATAAAATATTACAGATTTTTTTTCCCAAATTATTTTTGAGTAAAACTGTGTATGAAAATATTTTCCATTTTCATTCGGCTCTTGCAAGGCCTCTCTGTACTTGTTTTAGCTGTACTACAACACTGTCATACCAGTCAGAATAAGGTACAAGTTCAAAGCACAAGAATAAAGATAATTAATAGTGAACAATATCCATTCAGGAGAAAATAATAGCTGACAAACTACACAAAAATCTGAGAAAAAAATCCATAAATCAAGAATGTTAATTGTTATTTCCACTACTTGTTAAGATGAAAGATGACACTGTGTAGGCATTTTCTCAGCATGATCTCTCATAAACAGATGTCCAATGCCTTGGGTAAACCTGTACAAACTGAGAAGTATCTACTGACTGCATCATTAGTCTTCTTCTGATTTCAAGCCAGGGATGCTGAAGAACAAATTAGTCAACTGATCCTTGCCAAAGTCAAGTTTTATTAAGGAAAAGCATTTCTTGCAGGATAGGCAGGAATGCTGGGTGTATGCTGAAGTTTATATAGCCAAATCCCAGTGAGAAAATATTTTGTAATTTCATATTTGAATAATTATTTGCAAAATTTACATTCTTCTTCCTGTGTCCAATTCATACCATACATTCATCTTTCCTCTAAAAGATGTACTTTGAATATGTTAAAAATATGAATATGCTTGAGGATAGAACAGTTGATATTCAAGGAAAATACCATATTTTTCCAGCATCATTACTCACATGTACTCTTGTAAGCACTGTTTTCTTGCCTACACCTAATAAAAGAAGTGAGTGAATCCCCAGGTCACCCATATGTGAATTCTCAGCCCTAATAAGTCTGCAGGTAATAGCAAGCAGCAACGCACTTTTGAATTTGCAAGGCAACGTTGCCTGAAAAGAGACTGATGCAGATCATGACATTTCTTTCTTAAAAATCTATAGATTTAACATGTTCTACAGTATATATCATTTTTACTGAGGCTAGTTTTTTTACAATATTTGAAAAGTGCCATTGAAATATCAGAAAGAAAAAAAGTAATTATTTAGGGATACACCTATCTGAAAAGTGAGGAATGATAGAATGAAATTAAGAAAAGAGTAATTTAGACGTATCAGGAAAAAATTTCTGACAGTGAATTAGGTCATGGAAAAATAATGCAAGAGACTTAATAGAAGGTAGACGTTTTAAACTCTTATCTGAGTATTTCTAATAGAAATAATACCTAGAAAAATAAATTCAAGAAATAATTATTCATTAAAGGATGAGAAGATCTGAATTAGACAAACTCAGCATTTCTTCTTCTCTCTACTATCTATAACTCTGTGCTTACTTTGTATGAACACAACAATGAATTGCGAGAAACTAATTATCAAGGAAGTAAGTGGCCTTAAGAGAAAAATTTACAGTTGTATTGAAAACAGGCTAAAAATAAGGCTGGTTATTGTTTTATTGTCATTGTTTAGCTTTTTCTGTTGGATGAGGCAACATAAAGAATTGGGGACTAAAATAAAATGTTTTTGTACAGAAAAGCCCAGAGTCAATTTCTCCCAGCAGTCATTGAAAAAAAATCACACTAAATGCAATGCAGTTACAAAGATGCAAGTGACCAAATAAGTCACTTAGATATAACTGCAGCTTCTTTTTACCACTGCTTCAGAAATTAAACTAAATAAGAGCTGGATGTACCTACAGAGATCTGACCTTAATGGCTCTAACAGGCATTTGCCTGATTACAGACTGAATAAAACCAGAGTACAAAGCCAGGAATACGGCCTTTTAATGAGGAATATCCTCATGACATAGGAAGATAAAGGGGCTTTTTCCTGCTCCTAATGAGTTCAATAGGAGTTTGGCCATTGGCTTCAAATGCAGCAGCATGGTGCTGTAAGCCTCCAGTTCTGGGTAGAAGGGAACATTCACTCGGCACAGGCAGTTGAGAGCTGCTTTTCTCACCCTCTGCACACCCTCCCCAGCCCCTGCTCCTCGGGGCTGTTCTGTGCACCTCTTCATTTTCCAAAATTACTGTATTTTCCCACGACACTCCTTGCTGAGCTCATTGCCGTGCATTGGAGGTAGCAATACACTAAGCAAGTTCAATGCATGCAACCGATTTATTTTTTTTTTTAATAAACAATATCCTGAACTGTGACATCTATTACTCTTGCTTGTGTTATGATAGTGCATTAGAGGTATTCTGATTTTTCCAAACAGTAGTTCCTTCCTAAAGTCACTGGCGTTATAAATATTAATAATGCATGTTTAGAAGCAGGTTTGATGAACAATTTCATTAGCTTTGAGTAGACAGCAGAATAGCTAAATGTCAGCATTTAACTTTCTCTCCCAAGGCATGATAGTTAAAAATAAAATAACATTTAAAAATCATAATTACAAAGAAAAAAAAATTTCTTATTAATTGAAAATAAAAGTATTGGTTGTTTCTCTTTGGCCTATTTCACATTTCATAGTAACAAATTAATATTAATTGGATAACAAGACCAAAGATCTTGCTGAAAGAGTTTGAAAAATTCAGTATGATTTTGAAGTTACTATATTTAAGTGCAAGAAGTCTACAAGTAAAGTAATATGAGAAAGCCCCGCCATCTTGAGTGCTTTACCAATAGCACTGAAAAACACAGATATTTTTTGTAGTCTTCATCCCATCTGGGCGTTATTTGCAATGCATCCATCAAATACAGCAGGTGATGTGACAAATAATATAGAAATATAGAGTTCTATTATTTGATACCACATGGGTCACTGTTTGACATTAGGATGTCTTTGGTAAGCACTATCAATGCAAAGCAACAATTAGAAGCTTTCATCTACACCAGTCACTTTTTTTTTTTTTTTTTTGGTGATATAACACCTACCTCCTTTAAGTCACATCCTCTTCCAAAACCAAGTAATAAGTGTAGGAAATTTGGATCTAAGCTTATCTGAATTTGTGAATACAATTTGTCTACAGTAGATGTAATTATATGTATTAAGGCACTGTAGATTCTAAAGTACAATAATCAGATATACGAGAAGTATACCCTAGCACAAAATGTGTTAAAGTTTGCCATCAGAGGGAATGTCAAACAATGTTTTAAAAGATCTTGAGAATCTGAATGTTTGGTAAATAAAGACCCTACAATTTACCAAACTGAGATTAATGTATAAACATATTCACATACAAAGCATTTCTTTAGTATTTTAGTTATTACTGTTATTATTATCTGCAAGACTTGGATGCTTCAAGCTTTTTTGTGAATTATGTTTTTCAACGTGTTAGAAAATAATTATTTCAAATTATGCTGCACATTACTGAATGAACTAGAGCTGAATAAACAGCATATTTAGATAGAGATTTTTCATCCAGTGTAAATTTAGTAATTTCAAATTTCATATTATTTTAACTCCGATTCCCAACCAGAACTGTGCTTGAGGGCCTCTTATGACAATATGACCCTCCCAAGAGTAATGGAAATGTCTGATGCCAAAAAACCTGCAGACAATAATGCAAGAAAATCTTGTACGTCTAATTTCATATGCAAGTTCTCTCTGCACAGGAAAGTACCTGGTTACCATGCCTCTGGGCAGCACAACAAAACTCTCAGCACAGCACTATGCTGGAAATTACTCTTGCAGTAACTTTATAAAATATTTAACTTCAGAAAAACTTAACAGAGACATCACAACCCTCTTTTTCCACGGATTTACATGCACTGTGTGTAAATGTTGATGGGTAGTATGACCAGACATTTTGCTACGGGCCCCAAATGATTTATCTCATGGCCTTTTTTCTTAGTGAATCATGCTTACTAGGGTGTCTTATGAAGTTAGAAATGAGTGTGCTGGTTCTGATAAGTTCGGTTTAGGTATTCAAACCTCAGTCTGGCTATCACCTTCCTGGGAGTGGTTTAACTGCACCTCTAGGCATTCAGCTGCTTTTCTAGGAGGGGAGGTGGCTGACACTCCTTCCTTCACTGTCTCTTTCCCTCTCAGTTGTGTATTCTGGAGAAGATTTTTTTTATATTATTTTTAAAATAGTAATATTAAAAATGTTAATACTATTTTGTCAGGAAAAGGATGTTAATGTGTCAGTGATAGAGATAGTTGCTTCAACTGGAGGAAACTGAGGTTAAATCCTGAGATTTATGGACATGTTATTCTTAAGCAGTTTTATTATTCACCTTTTTTCATGAAACGTAGGTAAGACGCAGCTAATTATAGCAGGAGTTTCCTCTATAGATTAAGCACACTTCAATTTAAATGTCTCACATTTCAAAAAGCAATATAAAAGAACTAGTTTTTGTGTACTTTCACTCTGCAGCAGGGAAAAAGGGAAGAAAAAGTACAGAAAGATAATTTTAAACCCCCAAGAAAATAGAATACTCTAGGTAGAAGAACCTGAAAGTTATGAGTGTGCAAATCTTGTAAACTCGCCCACATTCATCCTTATTGCTTACAAAGCTGAGAAGAACATGTGACAGCTGCTTAGAATCAGGGTGAAAAATGATGAGTTGGGTAGAAAAGAAAAGGAAGTAGTAAAAGACATCTTATTCTCAAAGTACCTACTGAAATGCGGAGGAGTCTGTCATCTGGCACCCATAAGGATATAAACCCTGGCAACAAACACAAATAAATCCCAGAGGGAACTTAGCAAAACTTCAAAGACACCAAAGTAAATTTACAGTTAGCTAGCAGTAGGCAGACCTCAAAAGTTTATCATTACAGAAATATGAAATATATTTTCTTTTAATAAACAGTCCAAAGATTTAACTCTTTTCCTGATACTTCTTAGAACGGTTAATCTGTTGCGAGTCTTTGATGAAAAACATATGCTAATAAATTTTAGCCTATATGATATCCATGAACCATTCATTAACTATTTCCTTTCATAAGGTGTGTTTTGCCATTTAAATCATACGCTATTATATTTGCTTCTCAATTGGACAAATATTCAGAAATAAAAATCACTACCAAATGCTTAAAAAATCTGGTTTTCTGTGAATGCGTAATTCTTCATGAGGGCTATACAGGTATTAATATAGGGAACAGCAATTCTTCAACCGTTTATGCAAACAGAATCTTAATAGTCCAGATGTTCATGAATAGTAAATAAAAAGCAGCAAAAACATGAATGAATGGAGCAGCTGCTCAGAATGCAGAAGAATGTTTGCAAACATCATTTTGAAGTATGCAATCAGCCCTGGTTCAGAGGGAAAACTTGGATAACCAACAAAAAGTTTGAATAAGCAACGGAACATGTCAACAGTATTATCTAGTCTATCCAAACTTTGAAACTATTCAGCTGAAACAGAAATTTCCTGTTCTTTTATGATTATTTCTTACTCCCAAATGGATCAAAACTAGAGGAAGAAAAATGCTATCAGGTTTAGGTTGGTGTGTGTGTATGAGGGCAGAGAGCTCTGCACACACATGTACGTGCCTTTGCTCATTAGTATGACTGCCTTACTTGTGGTTCTTTAGGTATGTAGGCCCTACATTTCTAATTAATGAACCATTAGCTGTCAGAAATTAGCTTTAATTGGTGGGCAAAACATCAGGATATTTCAACCATCCCTCTTTTCTGAAATTCTTAAAAATAAGCTATTTACAGGGTTGGTAAACGGAACGGAATAAACTTTATTATTTTAATTGCCATGACCCATCATTTATGAAAGGCCTGACATAGAGCCTGTGCTTGCGCATGCTCCTGGAAGACCCAGGAGCCCAAATGAGGCTTGGGACCAGCTGTATGTGCACAGAGGCACGGCTATGACTATGCTTGTCTTGAAACAGCAGAGCAGATTCTTCTCCCATGGCCATCTTTCCCCAGCAGTGACTTTGCAAAGAAGATCTGGAACAACGAGCTATACTCTCTGTCTTTCCAATTCTACCATTCTTTTCATTTAAGTGTGAGTTTGAGCTAACAAAGAACAACTGCTCCTATCCAGTTCTCCAATTCCATTGCTGTTGAAATAAGCATGTGATAGTATCCATTTTCAAATTCGTAAGAGTTTAGTCTTTCATAGAGCTGAATACCAGAAGAGTCGTACTGACACCTGGGACTCTCCGGTTTGGGTATGTCTCTTGTTTGCTTATGGTGCCATGTACATCTCCAAGTGCCTGTGAAGCTTGCAGGAAGGCACAGAGAGCCTAAAGGACAGTGAAAAGTGATCATTGAGAAGAACAAGGCACAAGCATTGAGCTGGCCTCAGAGGTGACAGAAAGAAGAAAATCTTTCTTGGGGACCTAGAGAGGATTTTGTAGAGCTTGTTGTAACCCAGGACGTCGATATAATATTCTGAATTAAAAAACAAATATCAAGGATATGCCTTGTAAACCACATCAGAGGAAAGAGATTTCTTCAACACAGGCTTTTATCTTAATTTATCTCACCCTATTTTTATCTGTTTAAAAATTCTGTGTTGTAATTTGTGCTCTGGTAAAACACCAACTTAGAATTTAAAGCCCATGTTGTGTTTTTGTTGGTTTTACTGCGAAGAAAAGATACAGCTAGATGCACCCAAAACCTCTGGATAGCCATCTGGTCAATGCTGTCTGGCCCATTTATTCATTAAAATTAACTCAGCGGTGGTTCTAAGCTGAGCACCTGCAAACTGCAGAAGGTAATGAATTTCCTCTCTTCACTTCCTTTACCTCCCATCTGCAAGATTGTGCTCTTCTGCTGTATGAGCAACTGATATTAACAAACTGATGGTACAGAATGAATTAAAAATTTGGAAGGAAGAGTAACAAAAATAGCAAAAAGAATATTGGATGATTTGTATAATTCTTCATTAATAATTTCTGAAATGCTTCCTTCTCCATCAATTATTTATTTCAAAATTTGGCAATAACATTAATGAGAGGAAACAAAAGACCCACATCTTCGTATCTACAGACACAAACTGATTTCAACCATCAAGCATCAGAAATTAAAGAAATGAGAGGTTAATCTGCTTGAGAAAATCAGCCCATTTTGACTGCACACAGGCAGTGCATAGCAGAATTTTTATCTCTAAAGAGTGAGGTGTGTTTTAATATTTGTTCAAATTCTGTTGCTGATTCAGATTTTGTATTTAATGTGCCTTGCCCAAAGTGCAATGAAGTCAATGCAGAGATGCCATTAAGATTTAGTTAACCCCAGTTTAGGACCATAGCAGAATGGACATACTTATAAGCCTAGAGATGTAGCAAAATTACAGCCTTACGGGGATACCAGCGTCTAATAGGACAAGCAACTGCCTGTATAAATGCGTGGATTTGTTTCAGTAATTGTGTAATTTTATTGTTTTAAATTTGTATAGTCAGACTAAAATCAACTCCCATTGAACCTACAAAGCAAAACTCATACTGATGTAGCCTGGAGTACATCCTCATGGCTTCTATGTTTTTATGTAAATACTTTCAATCTAGAATATCAAGGAAGTTATTCTATGAAGGCACACAAATATCATCACACTTGCTGTAATTTTTTTATTAGTTTAAAGATATATAGTCCCATTCCTGCTTTGACTAAGTATGCTCTAAAATTTCCAGCTGTCTATAGAAAATAAGATGACTTGCATGCCATTCTCACTTTTTTTTTTTTTTTTTTTTTTTAATTAGCCCTTGCTGCCCTTCCAAACTTTCTCTATCAAAATATAAATACATGAAATGTTCATTTTGGCTCTATGTTCCCTTCAGTTCTCTTAGTGTGAGGTGTTCCAGTGGATACCTTGTTTGTAGTGATTTCACATCATCTAGCTCATTTATCTTCTCTTTCAAATTTGGCTGACCACCTTTGAGTCAGGAGACTAAGCAGGAGAGAGGAGAAACAACATCTTACAAACTGTTTAGAATCCATCTCAGAACATTATGCTAACAAAATGAATTGGAAGGGTGGGGATTTATGCTCACAAGAGCAACGACACCCAGAAGACAGGCAGAACTTCATCTGGCATCTCTGGAGTTTGGGCTGCTGCTTGAATGATTCAGGTGAAATCAGTGAAATACAGCCACCCCTCCCCAAGCACAAGGTCTCCCGCATGAGAAGACTCCCTTGCCTTCAGGGGGTTGCAAAGGGAAGGATTTGGCTCCGCAGTGTCAAGGAGAGAAAGGATGGGACTGAGGCTAAACAGTATGACTGGGAATCAAAAGGTATTTGTTTAATTCCAGAATCTTCAATTAGGCTACTCTAAAAGTTTCCAGGTGGAGATGAAATGCTGAGCACCATCATCTTTCATGAGACTACTCTAAATCTCTCTGAGGACAGTCAGCTTTGTTAATATTGGTAGCAGCTTATTTAGAGATATTCTCATAGATAATGCACAGAAGTAGGTTATTAGGTAATATAAGACTCATGATTTCACATAGGGTAACATCTGCAAAATCAGGGTGAAAGTTTAGATCTAATGTTGCGTATTTGGTCTTTTTTTGTGTTTAACCTAGGATTGTAATTTTTTTGTGAATATGCCCCGTACATTTTTAAAAACAGTTAACACAAAAGGATAAACTCAGAGTTTCACTTAAAATGGCTTACACTTTTTCATCTGTTCCCTTTGATTTCATGTTTTTTACACCTAATGCTTGGCTAATGTTGCTTAATTAGAAGATGCTGAGTATTATAACAATGAATGGTCAAAAAACTTGTCATTTTTTAACTTGCCCTCTCATTTGAATTCCCACATGTTGTATTTTTAAATGAAAATGAATGATTATAGTATGACCAGTCATAAAGCATTTTTCCCAGAGTACCATGTCATGAAAGGGCATATGCACAGAGCTAAGTGTCTAAAATGAGATCTTTATAGCCAGCTTAGACACTGAGAACAATGGACTGAAAGTGGTCACTAATGACATTGTTAATGATAGATACCATTACCTTAGAACAGATGTCAAAGTGAAATAGCATTATAGCCTTCAAGATGGACTGCCTTGTCCTTCTCAGTAAATCTATTAAGGTGGCTTGCAAGAACAAAGCAGTGGGGTGTTTCTTTTCTCTCCTTTTTCTGAAATGCAAATCATTCCGTGCTTTTGTAACTCATTTACCTCCAAAAGGCTCAAGTAAGAATAAATTTTATGAGCAGAAAAAGTATGTGGGGAGTAAACAGAAAAGATTACCCAGAAAAATAAGAAGATTGTATGTATTTAAAAAAAAAAAAAAAAAAGACTAGACTGAGACAAAAATGTAATTTATCTGGACTAAGATCAAACACTAAAATGTCAGCACGAAGTAGGAAGAACAGGAACTTTGGATTGCTGTAGCCAAACCTCAGGACTGCAGAGAAATCTGAGTGGGGATAGGTATAGGGTTTAATTCTAAGAAACTGTATTTATTTCTTATTCAAAGATGTGAATTCCCATGTCTGCTTGCTTACAAATCTCTGGAAGGATGATTAACAGCCATGAAATTCCTTATTAAGGTAGGGATATGTGACAGTGCAGGAGTAAAAATATTAGCAGAGAACAATTTACCTGTGACTCTCATTTTTTAATTATTTCTTTTTAGACATGTTAATATGTAAAGTGAAAGAATTTGAAATGTAAATTAAATTATGTATATATGTAAACACCCATATATGAAACCATTCAAGCATATGAAGGTCAGTAAAAAGCATGTTGAAATGTATTTGAGAACACTGACAAAAGGAAAGCCATAATTTTGTATTTTATTCACATACCACTCAGTAACAGATCAATGAACATGTGCATCAAATTAAACACGTTACTACAGTGTGAATTGTACTTTTACAGTACCATAAGTACCGAGTATACAAAGTTATTTCAGATTACTTATTTGGAATATCAGATAGAATATTGGTTGCAAATACTTGTCATACAAACTAAAAGGAGTTTATTTTCTAGAGTATTATTTCCCTGTATCTGTAGGGTTTATCTACTACAGTATTCATTTCTGTATATTTTTATATCTCTGGTTTAATAATGAAAAAAAAAAAAGAAAGAATGGAAATAGTTTTTTGGCTAGAACTGTACCTTAAATTATCACATCTGACGTTTAAATTGAGATATCCATCAAGCATATAAATGAATACATGAAATACTCATGTGTTATTCACCAGTTTTACCTCGATGATGTTCAGGGCCTCTGGATTATCATCTGCTGTTGTGGCTCTGCAAAGTGCTATGCAAGGTAGTAAGTGTGATACCCACATTAAGAGTGTGGTTCAGGTAAAGGTAGATTCTTTTATGCTCTCAGAATTGTTCAGTCCAATTAAATATGCAGGTTTTAATGGGGTTTGAAGCATGTCCTGGAACAGGAGTAATTTTGATTTTACATGGGGAAGAATAGTAAAAAAAAGAGAATATGGATCATAAAAATATGGTCCAAAGTTCAGTGAGTTCAACAGCATTGTTTCCATTTCTACTGAGTTAAGTGTGCTCTGGATCAAGCTCGGTGAATTGGTCTCAGACGAAATTTCGACATACTCACAAACACATTTCCTCACACAGACAGAGGAAATTTGGGTCCAACTTTTGCAGCTTTCCTGCCATACAAATGAAGGGAACTTGTTATTACTCTCAGTTATTTCATATCCTCAGTAGTAAACAGGGAAAGTGCTTCACTTCACATTTTGCTTCATGTACTGTTAGATTATCTTTGAGGCAGAATTTTTATCATTTTGCTGTTGCACTGAACCTTGCCAAAAGAATCAGCAAAGGAGAGGTAAATGGAAATCACTGTCCCTGTGCTCAGAGTGCCTGCTCTGCAATAACACCCGATCCGGCTGAGGGAACATGAAGAATTTTCACAGACACACCCTTCTCTGTGTGTTCTTCCAAGTTCCCAAATCTGCTTTTAAGACAAGCAGCAGTACGCGGTACAGAAGTAGGATCACCAGCATTTGTAGTACTGTGAAGAGAGGTGTTGTTCTGCAAAGTGACAACAAGCATAAATAAGTTGACTGTGAGCCTAATGAGCAAATGGAGGGATAAGACAGTGATTTCATGAAGCCCAGTGGGGTCTGTTTATTTGAGTCGGGATCTTTAATGAGCAGCTTGCTGCAGCAGTGGTTATTGTCAGCACCTGTATCAGTTGCTGCTTATTGGGATTTCAGTTCAAACTGCTGCAGGAAATGGGATTTGGCTTTAGATTCAGGGTTTAAATTTTGTCTTACATGTTGCAACATTGGTACCACATTTTCAGATCCTCGGCACTAGCAAGGTGACACTAACATGAGGACTTTTATGAGCTCAAACATGCCTGTAGCTTCCAGACACAAATAGTAGAACAGTTGCCAGATAAGCAGACTCTGTTATATATTTTCTCAAATTAAGAAAACAAAACAAACAAACAAAAAATATTTAAGTGAAAAGCCTCTGTGCTAGAGAGCAGAAAATTTTTAAGCATTTCTGCTTCTGGTCTCTGAATGTGTGAAACAGCTGAATACTTACCTCCTTCTATAAACATGAATGTGAACATGAACAAAAGCAGGGTTTTTTTCTGTTTTCATGAATTTGAAAGAGAGATTCAGAGAGAGCAGTCATGGGGTTTATGCACATGTGCAAGCAAACAAAAAAGAGTTTACATCAGAGCTGCCACATCAGGAGTGCCCTGCCTTCAGTAATCCTTTTCCTAATGCTTCATTCCTTCAAAAACTCTCTCTTCTGATTCCAACAATGAACTTTTCCTCTTTTCCAAAATCACCTCTGCCTCTAACTCATTGGCACTCTGCTTCTGATTTTAAGCATGTGAACTATCTGAGGATGGGTGTTCTCTGAAAAGGTATTTCATAAAGCAGGATTATTAAGAAAGTTGGGGGTTAGAGATGGGAGGTACTGTGCATGAGAAAATACATCACTGGAGTCCTCAGGATCTGACTTTTATTACAGCTCCTGGAAGAAACGTTGTTTAATCACTGCCTCTCTGGAAATTGTCAGTATAAAATTGCAAGTGGGCCTATTATTAGCCCACAAATTTCTAGAGAGGATTTTATAAAACTCTGATTTTCCTGGCTAAAAATACAAGTAGAGTATCATTAAGTTGAGCCAGGTTCAGAGAAAATGGTTCTGAATCAGTTTTCTGTCTAATCATCTTTCATAACTTTGAGAAATACAAATTTTCTTTCTTGGCTGTTAGAAATTAAAACAAATGTCTGACATTTAATTTGTTGGAGTACCGGACCACATTTTACTATTTCTGTAAAATGGACTCCTATAATCGTGAATGTAACTGTTAACTTCATCTCAGTCTGAAGTGTGGAAGCCTGCATACTGTCTTGCAAATGCTGATAAACCCTGTTCCTTCCAGGAAAGGGCTCTTCCAGACCATCCCCTGGAAGCGGGCCTGTCATTGCTGAGTTGTTTATGGACCAATATGTGTGTCTCTGATTTTTTATTTCACAGGAAGACCACATTATCCAACCATTTATACTATTGCAATTGATGTGCCAGTCTGAGCTGTTTGGAATGGGAAGGGAATCAACATATTTGCCTTCTCAGAGAACTGCAGCTAAGTTACAAATAAAATGCCCTTTTCCAAATATTCATAAATGTGTATGCTTTTATCTGTCTCTGCTGAAGGAAGAATAAATGAAGACATCACCCTCAAGTCTTGGACATTTCTTGAGCTCTTATTAAATAATGAGAAAGTTCAAGGTCAACAACCTTATTTCTGAAGTACCTCTTTTCTTGTTCTCTTTTTCTCAAATGTAATGTAATGACATATTTTAACAACAATAATCCAGTCCTATTCTAATGACACAGAGAAACAGAGGTCTTCCCCTAAGACTCTGATCTTTAACCCCAAGAGTTTTTCTAGGAAGATAGGTTGTCAGTTAAATTATTTCTTTTCACCAACCATTATTTATTTTTCCTTATGACCATACTATGTCAGCTTAATGTACCAGATGGATGTATTGTAAAAGTACTGCACTCAATGCCTATTTCTAAGAGATGTATGAGAGACCAAAAGAGGCCCACAAGTACAAATAGGTATGAGTGAATTTGAATGAAATGTTGAGATTAGTCCTTATTCAATTTTATCTCTAATACTCATTGGTCTTTTAAGGCTGAGGACTTAGATGTCCCAAAGTCTTCCATACAGGCTTTGGAATGTATTGGTTCTAGCTCTCTGTCTTATGTATGATGTGTTTTTCTTATTTCTACTGAAATAATGCAATGAGCTTATTGTCTCCAAAGACTTCTCTTCTTTCTCTTCACGTCTGGCAAAGCATTCTATATCTTTTATCTAAAACCGTATCATTGTTAAATGAGATAAAGCAGAACAAAGAAGAATTTTCTGACATGTGGTGGTCTTCAGATATTGCGCAAATGCAACTATTTTCTCCAATTGGATAAAAGCTTTTTTCCTGTTTTTCTCTATTTGGCAGTTTAGGCACTTGGACTCACAAAGATTTATATTCAATGGAAGTGTCAGTAAGAAGCTGTCAGAATTGGGGGCTATTGACATTTTTCAGTCAAACTATGGATAAAACCAGAAAAGATAAAACTGACACAATTCTGTTCACATTGCAGTCAGTAACAGATTTCCTAAGATTTCACCCAGGTAATTTTTAAAAGCATGTGGGTGACCTGGGAGCCCTTATAATAGGGTTTTATGGTGGAAAGACATACAAACACTTTTTGAAGTTTCCAACTTTGACCCAAATTGAAGTATTAACTGGTACAGTACATTGCAATTTTCTCTTCTTGATGGCTGTGCTGTAACTAGGAAACAATTCAAACAACCCACAACACTGGGGATTGAAATCTCTAAGATTATTCAAACAAGGGAGGCAGGATAGCCAGCAACTGTAATAAGTTTTGTGCTTCTTTATTAACGCTTCTCACCTGTGAGATGCTCTTTTAAAATTTTGGGAAATTCAGTCTCTTCACTGAATTCCTGCACATTGTTTAACAGGAGTTGTGGTTTTGGTTCTTCCTTATGATCCAGGCTTCCCAGTTGCGGGGAACTATACACCACGCTCGAACTGCAGAGGAACTTGGACTGAGATGCAATGTGTTCAGAAAATTTTCTTCCTTTGTATTACTGTTATTGAGAACCGACATCTTGATGGGTAAACTAAATGCCAAATGGTCATTATTTTTTTCCTATACGCAGTACTTTATATAGAACACTCAAGAAACAGTCAAAATAAATATATGTGTATATATATATATTCAGAGCAGACTTTTATCACTGAAGCTTTTCCTTCTCTCTAAAACATCCACTTTTTATGTGTATGGCCAAAATTCATCTATACTGCAGTCAGCAAGGTTGCATTAGTGATTCATCTGGCTTCCTTTGTGTAGCTCCAGTTCTTTACTATTTTATATTGTCTGACCAAAGCATGGAGAGATTTAGTCAGCTAATTAACTCAGAGAAATGAAATAACAAACAGCATATATAACATTCATGAAAAATAAATATACCAGAAATGTGCAATATACGTGTCTTACAGATTTAAGCATGTTTTGATTTTTACTTTTTTGAGTAATTCCTCAGTAATAATAGTAATAATACTCCATTTATTTAGGATAAGAGACTGTGGGAAGGTTTTTCTTTGTGCATAATTAGGACGTTTTCAATCACATATTTTTTCATTTATGAGAGAAGAAATTATATTTCTGTCTTATATGTTTGTCTTTTTTAAAGTCCAGATGGTTCACCCTGTGGATTCAGTCTCTGCCTTCCAGAGCTGAGCATAATTTTATGTGCTCTAAATACTACCTGTGGCTTTCTTTTGTACTGTATTGAAAATAATAACTCTCAAGATCACTACCTTTCTTTCCTCATGCAATTTTGAGCTTGGATACAAGATAGGCAGTTGCATACAAAGCCTTCTTCATATCGTCTTGTGTCTTTTCTTTCAAACCCCACGTGTCTTCTGGCTTCACCAGTTTTGTAATCTTTCACTACTGAGGAAATATTTTGCCCAGTGTTTGTCTTCTGTGTTCTTCATGAGATGCAGGGAGTGCTAAATATTGTTGGCGGCTCATCTGGGTGCGGTGCCTGTGCTGTGGCTCTAGCACAGGAGGTGGGCTGAGGACCAGAGCAACGTGACAGTGGTGCCCTTGGCCAGCTCACAGCTGGTGGAGTCTTGCTTAGGGACTAGTATCAGTCACAGGGTTAATCAAGAAGGAGCCAGAGGGACACAGAACAAGGAGCATCCTGCTTGCTCCTGTTGTATAGACCAAGCATGGATACACCTACTACTTACCCACTGTTTATAAACAAAAGTAAAGTTTAATACCGTATTGCCTATCTTTCTCTGTTGAACAATTAGATGCTGTAATAATCACCTTTGCCATCTTCAGCCAAAGCAAATATCCAACAGGAAAAAAATGAGATAATCATTCTTTAGCCAGACACAGATAGAACAATTAAAGGCAATGTTTTCCTGTTGCAAAAATTTTCAAATCCAAATTTTAATATGTTAATTATGTCCAAAGGCTCCAGAGCACCTTTGAATCCCTTGGTGGGAGCAAATCTCTCAGGGGTATAGGTTTCATATATCAGAACCCAAAGGTGATCCCGCTGCAGCTCTGGCAGAATTACTAAAACCATGTTCGGTTGGGTTGGGCATGGACATTGGATAGATCAGAATGTGAATCAGTGTATATGCACCGCGTTTATGAGAGGCCGAATATATTTAAAGAGACAAGAAGGACAACTTTAAGCTCTAAGAATGTAACGTAGAAGAGATAGTGCTCTCTAAATCCTGCACGTAAAAATATTTTTTACAAAGAGGGATGCTTAATAAAATCATTGGAAGCTTAATGAAGGTTGACAGTAAGCAGGTTCCTTGTAAATGTGTATATATGGTAAATGACATCTCTTCCCTCTTTCTTAATGATAGGAGGTAGTGTCAACCATTGCCTTGCCTGACTATTTTACATACCTGGCCCTTGTTTTGAATGACTTAGTGTATAAATACTAATATTTACATGATGTAGAGGGAGACTAACATCAGACTGAAGGCCTCAAGCTTTGGCGAGATGACAACATGAAAGATGGGTGAGGTCATAATAGATCATATAGATCATAATAATATGATTATTCATTTTCAATTAATTTGAATCATGGATATTTGTGTTGGGGCAAATTCTTGCTAAGGGCAGTTCTTTCTCTCTTTTCCCTGTCTGTTTTGCAAACTAATACTTTTACTGAAGTGAAATAGATCTTTCAGTGTAATTATACAGCACTAAATGAAAGCAGGCACAAATGAAGTAAGCCATTTCAGTTTTGGTTTTTGTTTTTTTTTTTTTTCAAATTGCAAATATCGTTTTCTTACAAGGGAAAGGAATATTTTAGCAGAATGTCTACAGTGGCTCCAAATCTAAACCAATGGCAGGACTCAAGCAGCTGTAGGGCTGCCGGTGGTAGGTGTGGAAAACTGCTTACTTACCTGTCATCCTTTGGACAACACATAACAAAAAGTGGGATATACACATAGTGTAAACTGCATCTGGAGTCACATCTTCTGTAGAGGAGCAGGAGCTATTCCCACATTGTCATGCATTGTAGCCTTCTTGCTGTTGGCACTTGGTGTGTTTTCATGAAAAATGTGGTTCCTAACTGCACCCTCCCAGAAAAAGATAGAGGAGTGTGGGACAATAGGCTTCTTTAGATTGGAAGAGATCTCAAGTGGTCATCTTTCCCAACCTCCTGCTCAAAGCTCTTGATTTGCCTGCTGCTGCTCATATGTGGTGATCTAGCCTTTCCTCAGTTACCACCCATTTAATTGATCTGCATGTTTGGGGAGCAGTATTAAGTGCTTTCTTCCTGTGTTTGTGCTCCCTATCTCCTACAAAGCAGATTGACTGGGAGGCCCTCCTTTCTCTGCTCACATCTCTATCATCCATCATACTCCCTTGTAAGTGGCAGCCTGAATCTGGAGCTTAGTGAGTTGAATGAACTACTGGATTGGGAGCAGTAGCAAATCCCACCATCCCACTGCAGTTATGAGTTTTTAGTAAATAAATGGGAAACATTTCACATAATTAAATACCATCTTAGGAAACTGGAAAAAAAATGCCCTAATTTAGAAAATCATTCAGAATGGCATATAAAACATGCTGCTTAAATGTATTTTGTAGTGATTTTGCAGCAGAAGCACCCATCTGAATACATCCCTGAAAGATCACAATTAATCAGCATATGATCTTTCAATCCGTCTTTTTTTTCCTTTTCTAGGGCACGTTGTTGCTAACATTACTTTAATAGCTTTACCGTATCCAGACTCCACCTGCCTGCCTCCCTGCCCCCTCAAAATTCCCATTTAACCAGGGTTCTCATTTTATCAATTGCATTTTGTAATAGAAGTCAGTTTTGTGTGTCCCAAGTGGCTAAGCATTTCCATCCTTATATCAAGAATTAAGCATCTTCTGAGAAGGAAGAGAGGTCAAGTGCTGTAATAAACCAGATTCCATCAAGAATGTGAAAAAATGCTGCTCTGACCAAAGCTAAATGGAAGTATAGCTGGTTTGAGATGTGATGTGAAAGCGTAATGAATAAGCTGAAGCTATTTCTAGAGTTTATGTCCACTGTGGTTGATTCCTCCTCATTCTTTCTGACACTGTTATTTACTCTGAATTGCACTGAAAACTCTTATACATACGTGATGTATTCAGACAACCAGGCCCACAGCCAGTTTCAAGCACCATAATTTCACAACACATATCTATGCCTTTTGACTATGTACCTTAAAACCATAATAAACCCTTGGGGATGAAATCTGAATGAGGAATAAGCATAAGCTAAGTATAAGTAGGCAGATATTGAATAAGAAAATAGTTTCACTGGACTTCTGGTCCAGAAAGAAAAGTGACTCTGAGGAATCTGTCAGCTTTTCCCAGCACTTCAATAGGTGAAATGTTTGACACAGTAGTAGCACTGGAAAATCTCTTACTGATTTCAACAGAAATGGTATTTTCCAACGAAAATTTCTACTGGATAGCATACCACAATATTGTTTCCATTTTATTTATTAAATTACTAAAAGAATAAAATACAGGCTTTAGTATTTAGCAGAAACACAATGCTATTTATTAGCTTCCTGTAATACTTCGTTTTGGCAATAAATCTGGTAATTTTCTTTTTAATGAAAGGCTTAAAAACTTGTCCATTTCCTGCTCCCCAAATATTTTAAATATCCAGCTGACTGAGATGAAATAAACTTTTGATATTTATTCTGAACAGAACACATATTATTTGGAGCAAAACATAATTTTGTTTTGAATCCAATTAAATATAATGTATTGTTTCAAAAAATATATATATTTTATCCCTTTATTCTCATTTCTTACGGAATAATGCTGACAATCGCCATTAAAATCACAATTACTATTTCATATGCGAACTGCAACAGTTGTGGCCAAGGAGAAAACAGGCTTATATCACTAATGCTCATATTAGAGGTATTTGGTAAAGGAAGTTGATATATGGAATTCTCTGTAAATTAATGCGTCAATTCATCATTAAGTTGTGAAGGGGGCATATCAGTTATAAAGAATGATGAGAAATTCCTTGAATTTCTGATAAATTGCTTGCAAAGCTTTAATTCCTACTGTTTATTATTAAGACTATTTCTGAAAAAATATTACTTGTCCATCAGTTATTACTCCTAATCTAGAAGATTGTTACTTCTGTACAGGCTGAAAGTTTGCTCTTTTTTTAGTTATATAAACTAATAATATAAAGAATATCATCTGTACCTAGAAGCCTTGTCTTTACAATATCATACAACTACAAAATAAAAACAGTCTAGGACATTAATATAATTGCTGTCCACCTTAGATTTTCAGAAGTACTAGAGATGATTGTTGGGTATTACTCTCCAGTAATGTGTGGTCCTCCCAAAATAGTAATGATCGATATACCAAGAGTTTCTGAAAGTACCCACCAACTTTCTGGTCTGTGTAGTTCTCCACCTAACTGCATTATTAAATAAAAATAGGTATTTGGATGCTTCCTTTTTTAGAAGAGGATGTATTTCCTTGCATAGTAAAGAATTTCCTTTCACTACCTGTGCAAGGGAAAAGGGGAAAATGTTCAGCAGTATGGATAATTCTCTGTATTGTGTGCTGAGTTCCCTGAATCAGGCCAGGTGAAGCTTCAATGCTTTTTTTTTTTTTTTCCTCACTGATTATGGATATCAGTTTCTCAAAATGCTTCATCATTGTTGAAATAAACATTTTCTAGTGAAAAATATTCTCATTTATTTTCATATCTTCTAGCCAACACAGTTTTATCACTATTACTTCTTGCATTTTATGCAAAAAATATTGAATCTTAGGTCTCAGTTTTTACTTTTTTCTTCCTGAACATACTAAATGAAACTCCTCAGGAATAATACTTTCACCTTAAAGATTAATCAAGTTACACTGTTATTAGAAAGAATGCCAAGACAGAAGCAATTTGATTCTCATAATATTTCCATTGGAGTGGATAAGGACCTTCTTCAGCTTTTGTTTTTTTTGACCATTTGAAAATAGCAAAAATGGAGTTGTAAAAGGTGTATTTTGGGATTTCTGAACAGGACAAAATTTGAAAAGCAGAATTTAGTAACACAAATTTTCATCTGTTCGCTGCCAGCACACTTTCATAACTCGTATGCTGGTGTCTACTTTAGAGCATATGTGTGTTGTTAATTCTAAGTGTGAATAAATATAATAAATCCATATGAAATGGTTTGGGAAAATTAACAACTTTGGACTTTTTTTTTCTCAGAAAAATAGAAAAAAATACTTAAGTATCAATTTGTATTATCTTGAATAATTTTTTTTCTGAAAATAATATTTTGTTTGTTTTGGTGGGTTTTTTTCCCCCCAAGTCAAGGCTGGTATATGCCAGCAAACTTATCATCTCCCCCCCTTCTGAGGGCACCCTGGCAGGTCATCCTGTCACCAGGCACAGGTGGATAGGCCAAAGCCAGTGCCTTCTTCATGGCCTAATTTGCCCATGGCAGCCCCACTAACATCCATAGTAACATCATTTTTTTTTTAATTTGGTGCACAGATTATTTGGAATATTTCTGGTGTAAAATTATATACAAATAAGGCTAAAGTTTTGTTTACACAATTATTAAAAAAACAATTCCCTGAGAAGAAAAATGGAAAAAATCTTCAGAATACTCATGGCATTCGGTTTTCTAGAAAGCTTCAGAAACTGCATCCATAAGTGTTTTTTTTTTCTCCTGTTTGTCTTATTCTTGGGCAAAGCCCCTCCTGCCTTGACTACAATAGCTCCCATAATGCTGCTAAGATTGATGAGTGAGCTGATGTGCATAGTATTAATTCATAGATCTCAAATCACCTTACAAAAGAAATCAGTATCATTCCAGAAAAGGGTGATGTGGGAAAGTGACTTGTTGAAGGTTATCAACATGAGGTCATCATGATGAGTTCATAAGTTTAAATCCACGTTTTCCATGTTTTGTGTAAAAATATATGAGACACAAGGATTTGATATGTATTCAAGACATCTGAGACAAATACGAAGATCTCACTATGGATTTGCCTTTGCAAAATTGCCGTTAAACAGGGAAGTAATATGCATGCTGGAGATGGGTTTACATTGTCTTAGCTCCAAGTTGCTCATGTGGATTATGCTCTGTAAAATAGTGGAAAAAATATTGAAATTAAGGGTCTACAAAATGTCGTACTATGTGTAGGTTTGAGAGCCATATGGGAGGTTCTCACCACAGCTGTAGGATGTGAGGAAGGGCTTGGGGAGATAGGCAGAGTATATAGATCACAAACACCCTCAGTCTGCACATATGTGACTAGTCAGTGTCATGCCTCCTTCTCCCCATTTACTGGTGAGTCCACGTGGGCTCGTGGTCCCAGCCATACACTTACTGCAGAGTCTCCCCCAGGACTGACTCTCCTTTTGTACTTTTGTACCCCTGGAGCTCAAGAAAAGCGAAGGAGAAGGAGCTACAGCAACTGCACGGGCATGTGAGGTGGGAGTGGTAGGGACATGGGCAGCAACTGTCTGTGTGCCTGCATCTGCGCTGTGGTAGAAATAAGGACAGGGAAGAGGGGAATGTGCCAGAGCTCTCAGTGTGTGTGTGTGTGTGCACACTTCAGACACCAAAATATCTCCCTGAATAAAAGGCTTGCTGCAACATCATGATTTAGATGTTTGTTCTTGGACTGATTCCTGCTGTTGTTATTCACTGGAAGTTCAATCAGCTTCTCAGAATTTTGTGTAGGCTTCCTTTAAATGTCCAAGTGATGTAATGAAGATGTAAAATAAGTCTTAAAATGCAGGTTTTGTGGCACTTAGAAATTTCTGAAATCCCTTTTTAGAGCTTTAATCTCTCCACTGCAAACTCATGCAGGCATGATCTCACCTTTTGGCTTAAAAATCATTTCCTCTTGCCAAAGAGTGTTGCTATTCCTCACCTTTTAAATGCAATTTGATCTTCTCATGCAGCTCTAACAATAAGATTGTTTTGATGGGTTGAAGGCAATTGCTGAAAATAACAACTTGGCACAAGGGAATGTAGAATGACTGATAATTTTGCAGAAGAAAATACAAGTACTTGACTTCTAAGGCTGTAGGGCAGCAAATGTCCTTGCCTAAAGCATATAAGCAAAACTGAGACTTTCTTGAAGGTTTTTGTTTTCCTTCCCTATTCCTTAATCTTCCAAAGTGCATACTTTTTTTTGTCTTTGCTAATAATTTTATCCTTCTAAAAGTATATCATTGTCATCGGAGATTTTCCTATGGCAAGCTTGCTTCCAAATATTTGTTAAAGGGGTACAAAAATCCCTTCCAGACCTCCCCCTTGTTTGACTAATGCTTCCCTGCATAGTTGAGAAGAACCTAGGAGCTACAGCAAATGCTGGATCCATTACCATATCCCTAGCTAGTTTTAAACCTAACTCAGTAGCATCGTTACATGACACTGCAGCTTACAATTCAGATACAAGTCCTTAGCCCTTGGCATGTCACTGTTAGTAAGATCATCTCTTTTAAGGTAAAAACAGCAGTAAAGAGACATTGTAAATTATTTAGGGCAGTATCTGTATAACAAAGGAATGTGTGTCACTTAGCAACTGCTACTGACATTGTATTTTATGATCATAGGGTTTTAGTGCTGTGGCTGGTACTTGTCAATTCACTCCTGCTCCAAAAGTAAGTACCTTTGGGCAACTTGGTTTTAGATATGAAATTCAGATCATTGCAGTGATGAAGACTGCTTAGCTCATCATACCATCACTGGATAGAAGATGTAAGGCCATGATAAACACTGAATAATACATCTGAGTTTTGAAGGAAAGCATGTTGTGATGGAGCTATACACACACTATTTACAAATATGTGATGGACTAATGTGGTCATTAGAACTCATGTTCCAAGCAAAGGTAAAAAATCCAGTACAAAACCAGACAAAAATCCTTCTGTTTTTTTTTTTTTTTTTTTTTTCCCAGGAAGGCCTCTCACTTGTTTATCAGCAGATATTTCCAATGGAAAAGCATAAATTTGTCTTGATTATATTGATCATATTGATTGCATTTAAACCAACTACTTTGGATATCTCAGTTTCAAGAAATATCACTTTAAAAAGTATAAATCAATTCAAAATTTGCCTCTGCAATCTGGAGCCCAGGATGGCATTTATAATGTTCCAACTTTCAGCTTGCATGACTATTAGCATTAATTGCTTCCTGAGAATACTGCAAACAAAGCATATTAAGATTTCTTTTCTCCTTAGTACAAATCTAACACCATCATTATGGAAAGTTGATATAAATTTTGTTGTTCTATAGACAGAATTTTAAAACACTTCAATTTGAGCATATTATGGGCAATGTTCAGACTGCTAAACATCTTTAATATTCCATGTATGTACAAATAATTTTGCCCATTCTTTTCCCAAGTACTATAATGCTTAAAACCAATCTGTAAGATAAAAAGTTGTCATATAATCCTTAACTATACAAAATTGTGAGGATGTGCTTAAATTTTCATCTAAAATTGTTACATAAAACAGAATCAAAATACTGTTACCCAAGTAAAATATCTTTTGCATTACACTGTATAGATACTGCTGAGAAGATAGGAAGAAAATGTCTTTGTTTTGGGCAAAAAATAAATTACTATTATAATGCTGTGGCATTTTATATAGATCAGTTTCTATGATCAAATATGAAATAGAAGATTCATGCAAGATCCCAAGCACTCTACTATATGATTTAAAAAGCAATGAAACTAATGAAAAAGCAGCAATTGAAAATGCTTAGCAGTCTGTTGCATAAATCAGCCTATGCTCAAAAATCTTCCTAAAGTCTCACTTCTAAGCCCCTCCAAACTGCTAATCCAGTCCTGAAAAAGAAATGTTACATCACTGTCTAAAACTTTACCCTACGCTGCTAATTCTGCTTCCCAATAAATGGCATCTGCAGCAGGTTTTAAAAGTGAACACATTTCATAAGAAGGACTGGAGAAAATTCCAAAGTTGAAATTCTTCCTGCACAAAGACTTGGCAGCATACAGTCCATATGCCAAGAAAACTAGTTAGATATCCTCTGCAGCTGCATTTTTCACGAGGTGATAGATGTGGTCTCACAGGGATGCAGCTTCCAAGCCATTCACATTTTTAGATTTTTCAAAAACACTACGCTAGACCCATTATCAAACAGGTAGCCAATACATTCTGAAGAGCACTGTGCTCTTAATGTGTGGTCACAGCTTTCTATATTACCTTGTCTCTAAGTTGATATGAAATTCAGGTTTCTGATGTGTAGTAGTAGCAAAGATATTATCTATCATAGTTGCTGTGAGAAGCATAGTACCTGAAGGAAAATAGTTGCTCTTCACTGGATGATCAAGCACAATTTACAAGCTTCTGAAAGTTTCTTTCCCTGTCACTCCTTCCAAATTACTGTCTCATTCAGCAAACTTTGAGATATACCAGACATTTTTCCAAATCTACTAATGTCCCTTCCATTTTCTCAGTGTCAGTATTATGCTTACTCTACTCCCCATCCAGTTCTTGGTCTGAATGGTGATAGTGAATCAAGATGGATATTATCAACAGTTTGTGAACACTCTTCTGCTGCTTTCTTTTCTCTTAAACATCTGTGTTCCCATCCATATGGAAGATTAGGTAGAACTTTGTGGCCGAAGACTGACATTCCCTTTAGCAGAGAAATTACTTTTTTTTCCTCTCTGGGCTCTCAGCAAGAAATGACTGAAAGCATAGACATTCCTGGCTACTCATATTCAAGTGCACCATACAGGGTCTAAAGTTCAATACTGATGATAAAAATGGTTATTAACAGTACTTCTGTAATCATTGTAATGTTATATTTTTACAAATTCATTTGTGCCTTTAATAAAGTTGAAGGAGTAATTACAGGCACTTTTATATACATGGGTGCTTTAAGAATAAAGCTTCTGAATATTTGATTCTTGTTTTATTGAATGAAAAGGCTTATTAAAGAAACAAGAATTTCTGCTTCCCTTTAAGGAGTATTCAGGAGAAAGAACTGTTTCTTGTCCCCAGAATCTATACTTAGCATTTCCATATCCAAATGCATGCTCTGGAACTGTATAGCTGCTATATTGTTTTTCTATTCAGTATGCTATAATTCACATAATTTTTAAGAGAGAATGAAAATATTAGTAACTATGATTGAGATGTTGTTTTGCAAATTTGGCAAGAGTTTTAATTGTGTATTTCTGTATATCTACTCTAGATGGTACTCTTAAGAAAGTTAACAAAGTGATAAATTGCACATCGAGAAGCTAAGGGGAGGTGTGGGAAGAACCATCCAGGGAAGAAGGAGCAATAGCAGATAATACTAAATGTAGCCACTTCCCCAAATCCAACTTTCTCTCTTGGTGGCTTCTTGTAGAGATTCAGTGATGGAAAAGCAAACCTTCTTGTTAGGTATTGAACATTGCAGGGAATAATCAAAACAAAACTATTTCAGCATTTCATTAGGAAGGGATGGGTCCATCAGCAGCCAGACAGGTGTCCGCTTCCTTATGATCTGCACCGACAGAGTTTATGTTGCAAGCCTGGCCGCCGTACTGGGTATGTAGTATTGCTGAGCAACGAGGAGGCAGAGGCAGCCAGGTGTTTCCCAGAATCTGTCCCTTGCTGTGTTTCAGAAACGCTTTAAAAATCTTATTAATTTTCCTAAAATTAAAACAGATCTACTGGGGCAGGTCTCTGGAGGTGTTTTAATCCACCCCTCTAAATTCTGAGAATCACATTTTGCCATGTTAAATTTGTTTGACGTGTTAAGGGTAGAGATTGATTGGTCAGTCTACCTATCTACCTTTTCATTTATCTTATCAATCTAAATTTTCTACTGACTGGACTGAGGTGGACTTTTGCAAGTGCTCTCAGTGAGAATTAATATTTCTAATAATCTGTAATATTTTGTTGCCAGCTGAAGGTCTGGTTGTCGTACATTCCCCATGGAGTATGTTTGCATTTTCCAAGAATTTCTGTAGTATCCAAATTTATTTTGCATTCCGAGATGTGTCCAACAACATTAATTAGTGTTAACAGGTTACAGACAAGCTCTTCCATTTATACATGAAAACGTGAACAGCACTTTTGGAGAAGTAAAGCATTGTTTTTGTATTCTGTTGTGTTATCCTATAGTGCTGATTTGCATATCAGAGCTGCAAGTTGAGATGCAGTTCCAGTGGCAGTGGTGTGGGAAAGACAACCCTCTTGGGATTAGTGAGGCATGAATGGTTCAGAAACAATGCAATTAGTAACCAGCTTTGAAACAAATCTTCGGGAAGTTAAATCCCAAGTACAAATTTGGTACCAACAGTGAATATGCAAGGGGAAAAATGAGTAAATACAGCGCATGATGTTTCCTATAGACAAATATTGGGAAAAGAGGACCCTTTGATTTTATTTTAGAATTGTTAGATCCCTATCTGCACATAAATAAACTCAAACTGATAGACATGGATTCAGCACAGGGTGTTATCAATCCAATTTTGAGAAGGCTTTACCTAATAATATTTGGACGTTGTTTTGACAGGGGAAGGGTCCTTTCTAGTTTTGGGAGTGATTGAAATAACGGTTTCCCATGAAGTGCAAAGTATGCCTAAAGCCACTTTAGAATTAAGCAATTCTGAATTCTGAACATAAAATATTCTTTATTAAAACAAAAGTCAGTGGCAAATCCATCTGGGCCTGGTGGTTTTCCAGCTTTCACTTCTGTAATTGTTGTATTAAGTTTTTTGCCTTCCAAGGACCTCTTTCTCTAAAAAAAGGAAATAAATTTGCAAACATCTGCACTGATTCAACTGAGTGTGGCATAGAACTTCTGAAGTCAGTCATTGATTGTCAACTACAGTGTTATTCCTACTCAACACAGCAATCACTTTTATTTAGTAGTTCTTCTGGATAAACACCCACAACATTGACTTGCCAGGCCACGCTGCCCCAAAAACTCTTTGAAGAAAACTGGGGCAAATTTTCATCTCTGCTTTTGTATCTTATTGATTTCAGACTTACATAAATAAAGGTCCATAGTTCCTACAAGGAAAAGACCAGTGTATATCATAATCAAACACTGATTTCTTTAGCATTTTACCACTCTCATGTAACAAAAAGATATAAGCAAAAGGATACCCACACGTGAAAAAATGCATTGCTTGCCTACAAAATATCAAAGAAAGGTCTGTCAAAGCACTAATTAATAAAAACCTCTGAAATTCCAGGTGTATGCTATAAATGAATTTCACTCATGAAAATGCCATTATTGCTTTTAGTTCATTCTTGATCTACTACAAAGTAGTTTGGATCACAGTAGACAGACTGCACTGCAGGAAAGGAAGAGATTCCTAGCTGTAGGCTACACACCTTCAAATAAGAGGTAGGCTCAGACCTGCCATAGCAGACAGGCTCCTGTGTCTCATATGAATCCAACATGGGTAGAGGAGCCTTTTCAGTTACATCACCTGCATGGGAGAAATGCCACGTGGCATCCAGATTTGCAAAAAAGGTGCAAGTAAATCAGGTCATCCACAGCTACTGGAAAACAGGGGCTTATCAGATCCAGCCTCGCTGAGTCCTGAACTGACTTCATATCTGGAAGCACTTATCCTATAGGTTCCTTTGGTTGGTGTTTTTTTGTCGTTTTTGTTCAAACAAGAGTCCTAGTCCCTTTGACTGGGCCTGATAAATGCCTGTGCCCTAGTTTCAACCCAGGTCCTTTGCAAAATCTGTCTCCCTCACGCCTAACTCCTGAAACGTGGCCACTTCAACCATCTAAACACTGATCAATTTTTTTCTTCCACTTAATTGGATTATTTAGAGTCTTTCCATTCCAGAAGGCATACCGAATTGTTGGGATCATTGATCACTAACAAAGGCATAGACCGCACACAGTTACTTAGCACTGAGCTAGAAGCCAACATTATTCAAGGTGTTTTTTTCAATGAGCAAACTGAGTGGGTGCCTGGAGCCATAACATGGAAGGGGCAGCGTTTCCAGAGCTCCGCCAGACAGCAGTGCTGCACTGGCTGGCTCAGCTACACCAGTGTAAGGATGTGGTCAGCAAATCATACACTGCCCAGAGCAATGGCGAGTGTAACTTCTGCTTCTGCTCTGCTCCCTGGCCTTGCTGAATAGTAGGTTTTGACAATTTCACGCATTTAAGAACTGTGATTCTTGCTCTTTCCAATTTCACAGCTCCTGAGATGCTTCACTCCTTGTAGAGTATTTGGAGTATAGAAGAGGACTGGGAAAAACATTACTGAGATAAGAGAAGGGAAAGAAAAGTTGAACATTACTTACTGCAGGGGAAAAGGGGTGATAACAAAAGAAGTAGACTATTGACACCTGTAATTCTTAATACTGCTTCAGATGTACAAGGAAGTCATGTTCAGCTTTCAGTCCCAGAAACTTGTAACATGCTCAGAATTGAGCTTACATAGGGAAAAAAAAAAAAAAAAAAAAGCAAAAATAACTCTTTTCAAAAAATTATATCCAAAATCTCAATATAAAATGTAAATACTAATCCCAGAGAAAGGGTACATAATCGTGACCATTAAGCACTGTCCCTGCTTAGTCCATTGACACAACCAGTCTAGTCAGAATCGGGCCGATCCACTAGACATGGCCAAGTCATGGGTGAAGCAGCAATATATAACAGAATATATAATAAATCCATTAACACTGAGAGCTTGGAGGAAGGTTTGGGTTACTCACAGGAAGTGAGGGAACTCCAAATCCCCTTTCCACTCCAGAGATCCAGCTGGAGAACACGATCAGGTGAAAACAATTCCAGTAAATGTGCTGCAAGCTTACCAACAGAATGCCTTTTACATGTCTTGCTACAGGACAAGAGGCAGCATCTTCAAAAACTTGGAAATCTTTCAAATAGCACTGAAAAGAAACAAGCCACTGTGGCAATATCAGAGCTAGACATTGTAAAGCTTAATCCAAATAATATTCATTCAGAACAGAAAAGAGCTAAGTCTATTAGGAGACTCTTAGTGATTTATTTGCTTTTTTTAGAGAGTCATGTAGTGGGTAAAGGCAGCTAATCTTGTTGGACTCCATTAAGGAAGTCTCTTCAGGCTTCAGGCATCCATGAATCCCCCACCTGGCCTTCACAAAGCAACATGGCTGGAAATTTCTTGTAATGTTCAACACTATTTGCATAGGCATGGAAGCAGACCTGCATTAATAATACCCCTATTAAGGGCCTAAAAAATCCCGATCATGTCATTAGACGTTTTTTTCTGCATTTCCCGACCACCTCCTTTATTTCTGTCACATCCATGATGGTTTTAATAACAGTTCTATAGTACAGCTGAATACAGAGTAAGAAGACTTTTATTTTGACTTTTTTTTTTTTTCTGAAAGAGAAGGAAGAGTTTTAGATATATATCTAATAGTATCTGACTTCCAGAGATATTACTCTTATACCTTCAGGGTTTAAGATACAGAAAGGAAACTGGAAAGATCATAGGCAGGATTTGCATAGGAAAGGGCGTGAAGATGGATTAATTTAGGGAGACCTAGAATGATAATTCTGAACTTCTCACAACCCAGAATTTCAATTGAAAGTGTTTTCTATATCCAAAGAAACAGCACCACCAAACTAGTAATTAGAAGCAATGGAGTTGCAGGACAGGTGTGCCCACTTCTATCAAGGTCCTTTCAGGTTCTAGGGAAAAGCTTGGTTTTTGAGAGTTATGGGGTTTTCTGAGTTTGTTTTTCTTTTTCTAGCCCAGAAAAAGCTGGCTTTAGATTGTGAAAATCCACTGTGAGTTTCTCAAGGGGAGGATGCTTGCATGCCAACAAGTACGTTGCTGACATTGATCCAGGTCTGAACATTTATGGGAATCCAGCAACATATTCTCTTCATTCATTGGAACGTGGCTATTCCACAGTGTCAAAAATCCCATTGACCTTTCCTAGTAATAAAAAAATTATTAAAACTTATCAATTAGATGTCAGTAAGAAATCAACTTTCACTGATATTTATGATGCAGTGATTTGTCTTTTTTTTAAATGACATCAGTTTTCTATTTGTAGCTTTTAATCAGATCCCACTTAACCTGTATTTTATTCCACCAACTTTTCAGTGAAATCCAGACAACCCAACAGTATTTGGGATCCAGTAATGCATAAGCAGCCTCACAGGTATGTAGTTCCCCTTAAAAACTGGATGAACAAAAAAATTAGTTTGGCAGCATTTAGGCGATACAGTCATGAAGTCCTTGAAATGGGAATTCCAGTATAATTCAGCATGATTGTAAATGCTCTAAAATGTGTAAGCCTAAACGGCAAAGGGAATTGTATACTGTACTTAGTGATAAATGTTCCGTGCAATATACTGGTTTTAGCTGCCCCACTTAACCAATGCTCGGTGGAATTAAGTAGTTAAATTTATGTGCATAGTACTGAAACTGTAATGCTGAGTGTCAGCCTCAGACCTGTTTTTCTCCTAAAGCATAATAAAAATACCAGTGGAAAAACTGTCCCAAACCTCAGTCTGGTAAAAGGACTGCAAGTCAAGCAGAAAATGTAAAACATCTCTGGTTTTCCTGACCAACCTGTCACAACCCAATCTGTTGTGACAGCACAGGAGGCACAGCCTGAAAGCACGTTGGGGAAGGGGTCACAGTTTAGGGCCCTCTCTTTTTGACAGAGGTGAAAATCTAGGCACAGAGTGCCTGCCTGCCTGTGCTAACAAGGTGGCTTTTTTTGCAAGCCATCAAAGACAGAGGTGGGACACGGAGGGTTTTGTGTCTCCTGAGAGATCCCGAGTTGGCCACTGTCCATCTTTCTGGTCTGGAAGTTCTCTTAATTTCCCATTAAATCTCTGGATGTACTTGTTTTTCCCCAGTGTGAAAAGGACACTACTGACCATAGAGTACAGCTCTCCCTCAGTTCTCAGTTCACTATTTCTGAAGCCATAGTGTAGCTGCTTATGACCACTGGTGGTAAGGAGAAAGTAAAAAAGGTTGTGTAACTGCCCATTTCTACATGGAGGTCTGAGCAGCTAGGCACTCACAGGACAGCAGTAGCTGACCTCACCTGCCCCAGCCACAGCATGGAAATTTGCTGTATGGCCTGACTGAGCACTGAAGGGAGCCAGTCTGCAGGTGATGTATGGGTCCTTCCTGCAAAGGCTACCACAGCAAAGTATATCAGAGCAACTCAAACAGAAATGCTCACTAATTTTTGACATAAAAGAAGGAAAGAGCTAGACCTCTGTAGGTAAGGAGGGAGGGACCATCTCAGGTGTTAGCAACCTCTTGTGATGAGACAGGCTGGGGTCACCTTTTATTTGCACACAGCTGCCTACTACTCCCTTTCCTCAGAAAGGTGCTGCCATTAGGAGAAACCGTTGCACATAAAGCTGGGAACAGTACTTCATGGTGATACACCTCCAGGGAGAGACTGTGAGTGTGAATCATTATTTATGGAATTAGTATACTTTTTCTGGGTTGTGCATTAGATCAAGAGAACATGTTGTTCCTGAGTCAGGGACTTAAGGAGACAAAAAGATTGGAGAATGCAAAGATGAAGTGAGTTGTCCTGGCTCTTTTGGGGTTTCTGGAATGTGAGAGGTTAAGGAGAAGAGAGTTGCTGGTTGTATGCAGTGGGTATATATTCTACAGCATTTTAAGATGGTCATTCTTGTAGATGTACTAAATTCTCTGCCTCTGTGTTTGAGTAAGTGAGTTTTCTGACTGCACCTGAAAAAGATCTAGAAGGTCTTTGTAAAACTGACCAAATAAAATACATGCATCATGTATCTTAAAGTATTTCTGGAGTCCTAGTAACTGCAGCTGTATGCAGGGCAAATGGTCCCTTATATGACCTGTTTATCTGGCATCACCAATTGACCTGAGTTTGCTCCTGTAGCTGAGGAACTTGCCTGAGCTTCAAGTTTAATGCCTAACAAATCTAGTTCAATACAAACAGACCTCAGTTTTCTTGAGAACGGCATTGTGAAAAATGGCAGTTGTATACTGATTACTGTAAGACTTCATCTAAAATATGGGGAAAGGGAAATACTTGCTTAACCTCATCTAACTGTAACAGAGCCTCATGAGTGTGTTTCTGTGGGTGGGCCCCTGGGATGCCTCTAGCCTCTGGCAAGGAGCCTGAGAGATACCAGCACATCAAAATGGAGAACACGTTTTCCTTTCCCTACTGACTCCCTTTCTTCAGTTTTCTCAGAAATAGTGACTTTTTAGTTCTGCTATTGCTCTATTCTGTTCTTTGCTTTTACTTCTTCAGCTGGGTCATAGGGATCTCTTTTGTGGTTGTTTTGTTTTTTGTTTTTTTTGTGTGTTTTTTTCTTTAAAAAAAGAAGTCTCATAGTATTTTCAAATTATTAACAAATCTTTTTGTTCTTGTTTGACTAGGGCAGTCCCAGGCTGCCTTTAGTTTGCATCCTTAGCTCATATGTGCTTCAGTGTTTAACTGGTGTATTCATGAAGCCTAAAACTGAAGTTTATGTTAAAGTGTTTTTAAAAGCACAAAAACCTATTTTTCTATTTAATAAGCTAAATGAAGGCTTGACTCAAAATGTGTATCAAGTGCTACTAACTCAGGCCCTGAATATTTGTGGAAGTGCATTCGTTCTTTTTATAATGTGTCAGGAGATAAACAGGTTTGAGCAGAAGTAGAAGTTGAAATAGTCAACCCACTGAAAAGATTCCATAAAACTTAAAATTGAGGATCATATATTTTGGCTTTTAAATCCTTGATTGAAACAGAAATACTTTGTTTCAATTGTATATTTTCATTATTTCCAGCTTTAAAAAAAAAAAAAAAGTCTGTGTTAAGTATTTCATCATGAAGTTATTCCAGTGGTTTGAATTCTTGAATTCAAATGTGAGATTTCTGGTGATTTGCAGCCAAACTGAGAACTGAGGACATTCTGAATAAAGTGTAAAAAGTTTTATGCTGTCAGAGGCCAAATACTTAAAATTTGAGATAGCACAACTTATGTGACAATGTGTAGTGAATGCACCATAGCCAACAGGAAAAAATGAACAACTTAACAGAAAAAAAAAAAAGGGGTGCAGATATAACAGTAATAATACTGGGGGGAAGAACAGAGGAGGCTGTCATGTGTATGAGCAAAGCGGTGGATCCTGAGATGCATCAGGAGTCCAAAGCACCTTCTGAAAGGCAAGTTTTCCCTCGTTCCTTCTCACTGCCTCTAATTTTTTTTTCTTCTTGTGAAGTCTCTGCAGAGATGTTTCAGAGTAGCTGTGCATATTTGAAAAGATTAGAAAGTGAGGCAAATTCTGCAGTGACATGTACTTCCACTGACATCAAAGGGATGACGTACCTTGTGTGTCTCCTGCTCCAAGTTTGGTTGGTTGTTTTTTGTTTATTTTTTAAGAAAGCACAAGCTGAAGAAACATGTCCACTGCTTAAAGAAGTGTTACTATGGGTGCCAGAGGAAGTCAACCACTATCCAAAGAAAAAATAATGATGAATTTAAAAGACTACTATGATGTCCTTTGCCCCGACCTATGCGATGCTGGTTCTGACCTACCAGACCAAGTCTTGACCTCAGTCTCTCAGCTGCATCCCTCACTGAAGGCAGGGCTCATCTTACACCACCTTTACACAGACTTTATTTAAGCCCTTTACATAAGAGAGGCCCTTATACAGGAACGCTTATGGGGTCCTTTAGTCCCATTGTAGTCGCTCACCTACTTAAAGCTAAGCCTTTGCGGTGGTCCTGGTGCAGTGGGGTCACAGAAATTATGGCTTCCCAACAAGAAGGGCAGCCCCTACTTCAAAGTGAAAATGTTTCAGTGAACATACTTGTTTTTCATTTTGCATTTAACATTATTTCTGAATACTAAGAATGTGGGTGGTACTTTCACAGCAACAGTCTCAGGAAAAGTAAATATGTATGTCAAATACCATATGCCATTAGGTTTTTCTGCTGCTTCCCCACACCAATAATATATTGGATATGGATATCTACATAACTGTTTTGGCAACAGTTTTAGTTTGACCATACCCCAAATACTTTTCCAAAGTATAATTGTGTTTTTATTTAGGTTTTACCTTAATAGAAATTCTTGGTGACAAGTATACCTGCATACTATTTTAGGTAATGCCATTAGATGTAGCAGCGACAAGTTAGCAAGCATGTAATATCCTAAGGCAAATAGATTTGTATGTTCTCTTTCTGACTGGATGATTATGTTGCACTCTCTAAAGACATTCTAGATCAGTAAGAATGTTTCCTCAGGGAATCACAGTGATAACTACTTTTGACAAGTAGTAATAACAGAAGTTTAGTCCAACCATGAAATGAAAGACTCATGCTGAAGCCAGGATTACTGGTAGTGGACTGCAGGGGCACTGTAATTGCACATCACTTGCTTTAGTGATGGCATGTCTGCCTTCACTCCATCTATACTTGTGAATTCAGAATTGCCCATTTCATACTATCAAGCAAAAAGCATGATATTGATTTGAAGGGATCAATGGTAAGAAGCATTGTTTTAACTTACTAGTAGGCAAGATCAATTCCTTCCACAGAAAACCACTGTATTTTATGTTGCAGTTCTAAATACAGGAAAAAATCCCAAATTATGTGTGACTTCATTGATTAACATCACTCTTAGCTAATTAGAAACAAATTACTGATCCTTTCAGTAGCTCTGTTGGCAAGATCCCCCAGGTAGGTGTATCGTGATACTTCTGAGTGAACATTTGCAATGATCATGACTCTTCCTTAGCTCTTCATTGTTGTTGTTATTTTACTGAACCATCAAAGGCTATCGTTATTACATATTGACACAGAGCTACAGAATGGTCGATAAATCTATATTCAAGTTGCGTTTAAAATCAATATTATAGCAGTTACCACGCCAAATCAATATTTACCAAGTTGCTAGCTCCCAGTGCCCAATGCACTGTAATTATTCCTCTTCTCACATAGAACATGGGGACCTAATCCAACGCTCACTGAAGTCAAGAGAGAGACTCATTGATCTCATGCTTTGGATCAACCCTTGCTTGCTTTTATTTACTCATATTTATCATAGGATTGTACAAAAAAATTGCACACAACAGAAGGCCTGTTTACTTGGTCTCTACATCTTATCGTAATGCATGTACTATGAGCTTCTGCTGTTATTAAAACAAGACCCAAGATGCTAACTTGCCACTGATAGATTTTTGGGCTTTTTTGGTAGTGTTATACAGACAGTGCCGGCTTAATACAGATTAAAAACCATTTGCTTCAAAAAGAATTCATAAGTTTTGATGATACAGCAATTTGGAAACACATTTGAGACAGATCAAGTAAGACTAATTATCAAAATAGACTTGTGTAATCATCTATGCTTCCATGTTTTAATTGAACAGTAGGATATTTATTTCAAAAAAAGTGTGTTAATTGGGGTCTGCTCATGGGAAGGAGTGACTAATTGAACTGGCATGAGTCTGACAGCAGGTTTTTTCATTAAAACGTTAACTTTTAAAATCAGTGTTACACTGCAAATATTGTCTGTCTTTCAGCTGGACTAGTCTATCTGGCACATGCCAGCTCAATTAATAGCTTGCTTTCATGAGCAGACCCCAATTAACACACACATTTCTTAAAGAAGTATTCCACAATTTAAATTAGCACATTTGCATTAGAAGTAATTATACTAGTTTTGGTTGTTAGTTGTTCATAATTTTTGTGATGATTAAATATGTTTTAATGGAAAATGACATTTGTTGATTAATTACTCAGGTCATATTGGATGTGTGTAGAAAACATTCAGATGAAGAAAGAGAGAAACTAAGTTAAGACCCGAACTTACAAATCCATGCAAGGTGGAGTTTCTGTCATTGTTTATACATAATTTCCATACACGTTGTGTCACTATCTGGTCACCTCTACATGAACTAAATTTTTTTAATGAATTGTTTCTATATATTTGGCCTGACTATGTATGACCTCTGAAGCAGAACCATGTAAGGTAACAACTAATTAGGACACTCTAGGTATAAAGTGAGCCCATTATCTTCTGTGAGTGAAAATATGTGAAAAAGCATCCCTGGCATAATACAGATATGATGATGACGATGGTCTAATCCAGAACTTCATATTCAGAGAAAGAACAGGAAATCAATGACCTGGAACTAACAAAAGCATCTAAGCTCAGCCCTCCTGCTCATGAAGGACAGTACTCTCAGGTGACTGTCCACGGAGTGTGCAAATAGTCTTCAAGCTCTCTAAGTATATATTTGAGAAATATATGAACAATTTATAGTGTGGGTTCTGTACTGTCATTGACTTCACATGTGACATGAAGTAAACTATGCTTAAAATTTTGCTATATGTGAGCAGTACTACTGATGTATAACAGTTTTTTTGCTTTAGAATAGAGGAATAAAAGATTTCAGGTGAAAATGGCTGCGTTACATAATCCATATGAAAGATACTTTTACAGTCTGCATTTAAATTTGGAAAGGATCATTAAATTTAATCCAATACCTGTATGCTGAGAGTCATTAAATCTTCTTACATCTCCATAACTTGTCTTTAAGGCATAACTTGCGGTTAGCCAAAACTTTCCTTCCTAAAAGCCATCCAGTCTTCAAGAGATAAATCTACCATTTTGTTTAAGTGTGCGTTGCAATGATTAATTGCTCTTATTGTTACAAAACTATCTAATTATCCACCTGCACTTTGACTTCAGGTTTTGGCTTCTGAATCTTGCTAATCTTTTTAATACACACACACCCCTCCCCAACTATTTAAAAAAAAACAAAAAAAACCCCACCAACTTTGCTCTTCATTACTGGTTATTTTTCCCTTTTGAAGAGATGATACACTCTCAATGTTCTTTTAAAAATGCAGTCAGTGTCCCAGTGTCCCTCTTCTCAGCTAACAGAAATGTCTCCAGTATACAGAAGATAAACATTGTCATTCTGAGAGCCCCTTCTGTTATAGCTCTAGATCTTCTACCACTCAAGTGTTCTTATTTGAAGTGTATATATTTAGTGTAGTCATGGTCCTGTATGAGTCAATGCTCTTCTAAAAGCACCATTCTCCAAAGTTCCTATATGTATGATATTTGTGGCTTTTTGTTGTTTTGTTTTGTTTTTTTAAAAAATACCTTGAAAACTACCTTCTTGTTGTAATATTGCTACCTATGCTATTATAACTGGATTACATAATTTGCCAAATTTACAAGATTTGCCAAAATTCAGTTGAAATAAGATGAGGAAGGTTTGGTGGGAGCAAATGCTATCAGGTTATGGTTAAAAGTGGGTTTGTTTTCTTAACTCTCCTATATGTAATGGATGGAAAAAACAAGAAAATGCTTTTTTCAAGTGAAGTGTCTTTAGGAACAGGCATCTGTGACATGTAGTACAACATCTGACAGGAAGCCTTGCTTCAGAAATAATGCAGTTCTCTGGAGACTTGTCCAGCAAAAGTATCATCCAAGGTCACTGTGATTTTACCTGTGCAGCAGTGTACATAGACTGGGAGCTACTTGGAGCTGAGCCTTCAGAGGAAAGCTGTAGGGTCACAGGAGAGCTATGCTGCTTGTAAAAAGCAGGATAACATCTAAAAAAAAAAACCCCAAAAACCCACAAAAAACCCCAAACAAACAAACAAACAAAAAAAAAACACAACAAAGAAAACCCAAAACAAACAACAAAAACACCAAAAAAATTCTAGCACAGTGTAAATGTACATAACAGCAGTGAAGAAATTAAAAGCCAAATAAAGTCCCTTCCCAAAGAACTAACAACCTGTTTCTGGAAATAAACAGAAATAGCTCTATGCTATACAGGGTGAATCATGAAACTAGAACAGTATTTAAGGAGATATAGGATATGGTCTGCAGTTTTAGGTGTCCAGACATGGTGTTAACCAACAGTATACAGGTGATGGAGAGTCAAATAGAGGGTTTCCAGAGCCATGCTTAGGTGGTAGTACTGATAACACATTTTTGGCGCTGTATTAATGGTAAGTCCTTTATAGACCATGAATAAACCAAAGTGCCCATGCTCAAAGATTGTGTGGGGTTCAGCTCAGGTGAACCTTTAAAAGAAAGTAACCTCTTTAAGAAAAGGGGAGAAGCAGGATTCAGCATGGTAGGGAGACCTATTTTGAAGAAGAGTTCATTTTCTTTCCAGGCAGTACCCAGGCATTTCTTTAACTGTTCGATCACTTGCTGTTCAGGAGAGACTTGCTCCTGTGTTTACCCAGCCACCAGCTGACTGTGCTTGGGGGGTATAGTGTTAGATATCTCATTTTTGTGGCATCTTGGGTAAGAAAAGAGTACACACAGAAAAAGAGGAAAAAATATAGTTACACTGTTACTTGAAGGAAGTAGCTATGCATGTTGTAAAGGGGAGGTTACTGCTCTCAGAGTGATAGTGTGCCGCTGCAGGGCATATGGTGCTGACCTGCGGAGCTCCCTGCGTCTGGGACACACTGGGAGAAGTCTTGTATAGTGTTACCCACGTTTCTTAAATTCGCTGGTTTCATTTCCCATGTGTGCTTTGTTCTGCCTATTAACAGTAGAAATAATATTGCACTTTGAGAAATTATAAAATTAAAACACCCTTCCTTCTGCTTCTTTAGGAGCAATTCTTTGGTTTTGCAAGTGTAAATATTATCCTGTGTTTTAAGATGGAGCTTATTCTACCAGAAAATAAATATGTTATCATTGGATGATCACCCTCAGCAAGACAGATTTTAATTCAGTTGGAAATATGAGAAGTTTATGTGTATTGGCAAGAAGCTTTATCGTTACATCACTGAAGGTGAATTTGTGGCTGAAAGAAGCCCAGATGCAATCTACTGCTCAATAGTAGGCTTTAAGAAGGACACTGCTTAGATGACTGATGAGGTCTTTTCCCATCTGTATAATCTGTGTTTCTATCAAAATAAGTGCTTTGTTCAGTTGGGTGATAAATTAAGAAACAAATGCCAATACCATCTTTTGAAGACTGTAAGCAGAGAAAAGGAAGAGTAGTTACGACATTAACAAAAATCTTAATAATGTTTTGCTCCGGTATTAAACATTTTAATCTATATCTCATTTTAATTAGTTAAGATTCACTTCATATCAGAATCATTGAAAAGGGTTTTTTTGGGGGAAAGTAAAACTAAAAAATGGAAGTTTGGTGCTTTTGAAGCCTTTCTGTTGAGGTTAAGTAATGTTGCAACATGGCTTTTTCTAACTCCATGTATTAAAAGCCTACTGCTGTTTGGACATATCCAAAACTACATGAAAGCCAAAGGTGGGGAAGAGTCCTTCCAAAAAGACTGACCAATTTTTTTTTTTTTTTGTCACTGGTTAATAGGTAGCGTTAGTAACTTCAGTAATCTCAAAGTACCCAGACAGCAGCAAAATGATGAAATGTGTAACCATAGTCCTCAGAGATGAGACCTAATAACCCCCTGTGATTCTGTTCAAAAGACATTTCCGTATGTTTGTTTTCCAGTTGAAGTTGCATCTCCTCACAGAACATGACTGTAATCCCCCAAAGTCACAATGGTGTAAGAAAAGTACCCTGAGTAGGGAGCAATATTTTGTCCTAATAATGTCAACAGCTGTCTTCTAGCATTTAACCATGTAATAAGGGGGGGGGGGGGAGGGGGAGAAGGAGCTGCTCATATACAGACAAGAAATCAAGAAATGCAGTGTGACCACTGGGCAATCCATTAGATAGCCATAATGCTCACAGCTGGAAATTTTTTTCAGATGGCATTTGATATCATCATTGTTAGCCTTCATATAATGCAATATTTATTATAGTAAGGGAAGAAGGGAGTATTTTTAGCTGCATCTTGAGTAACTTATCTCCATGGCAACCCTTTACTTGCCTGCACTGTTGCTGCTATATAGAATGTTGTCACATTAATAATAAATGGAACACATCTAACACATTTGGCTGCCGATTGGCTTCCAGCCACATATTTCTCTTGTTCTAGTTGAAGGGTTTGCAAAGCTTAAGGTCCATAAGCAAATTCCATTCATTTTGTTTCTTAGAGAAAATTGCCTTGGATTATATTAAAGTACTCGGGAGGTTTCATCAACGTATGCATTGTGTTTGTTGGGTTGGGGTTTTTTTGTTTGCTTTTGTTTCTAGTTCCACTTTAAAATGCCAAGGAAATCCATGAACAAATACAATTAGAAAAGCTAGAAATCCAGCAGCTGTGGAGTAATTTTATCTGACTTACATTTGTATGGATAAGAAAATGGCATTTTAAAAAATTGCTTATGAGGAACCCCTGTGACATATTTTTGAAGAACAATACTTTCATTAATGGAAACTTAAAGCAAGCAGGTCTCCAAGTGAGATCCGAGACTTGCTGGTAGTTTCCACATGAATATAAAAAAAAGCATCTGCAAGCAGTCAGCCCTCTCTTTATGATCTAAATATATGGATTTCAAATTTGGCGAATGCTTGTTATAAAGGTGGGAAAAACAGACAAAAGAACATTAGATTTCAGCTTAAATTGGTCATGTTTTTTCTATAGATTCTAATAATGGTGAACAATACAGTGCATCTGGCTTTTAAGTTTGTATGTTAAGGCACAAATACTACCTGCTTGGATGAGAAACCCTTTGGAGCTTGTTTAAATGGCACTACAGAAGTACTTTACACAAATATTTGGTAATCATATCTGGATGACTTATTCCCCATTTCTTTTGTCCATTTTCTCTCTTTTTAACCCTTTACTTATTTCCAAATCTGCAAAAGAGGAAGAGGAGGGAAAAAAACCCCAGAAATAAAACTGTGTTTGTGTTTTATTGCATGACCATGTGATCTTTCTGCAATCTACCATCAGTTTATTTAATATCTCAAATGAAGCATGTGGGCCCATAGAAATAATTCCTGTATGAATGTTTATTTAAGAAACACCTATTACATTTTAGTTTACATAATAATCATATTTTGCCAGTGATAACTGGTCTAGATTCATGTACTTACTGTTATAATTTCCAAATATCCTCCTTTTCAAATTCAAGACAAGAAAAGCCAGTTCTTTCACTTGCTTGTTCAGCTTTTCAAATCAAGTATTTTGCTGCAAGCTCATAAATGAAAATAACATTAAAAAATAGAGAACATAATTAATCAATTATTAGGTTCTTGTATGAGAATTTCACTCATAAGCATGATGTTGCTACCCCAGAATTTATAAATAAGGGAAAAGAATAGTTCATGTGAGTTTTCAAGCACTACCTGTGTAGAAGAGTTGAAGAGTTTCTAACAGCCTGAGCCAAAATATTTAGTAGCGATTCCTGGAAACATTCTTATTGACCCCTCAGCTTTGGGTCAGTCTCTACTTCATGATGTCAGAAGTTTGTAAAAGGTTTTTACCGCAGAAGGCTTTTTTTTGCTGTAAAATGGTAAAAACTAGAGGCATTCCATCATTATTTGTATCTAAGCACATATATGTTAAGTAAAGTTACTCAAGGAAAATAACTCAGCAGTATTTTTTCTTTAAAGGACATTAAATAGCCCTGAAACTCAGCCAGTAAGCAATCTAGCATTATGGCTATTTTTATTTGGAGAGTCATACTTTTAACAAGTAATTGTTAAATTTGGGATGAGTTGTATTGAGGTTGTGGCTTCTTGGCAGTACTGCCTGCCAAGGTGAGAGAAACATGCTCTGTGTGTACAGGACCCACTGCTTCTCAGTCGTATGTGGGCCCTGTTTAATATAAAGCCCCATTCCTAGGGTTTCAGACATTCATACTTATTTATCTTGAACTAGAACTTGCTTTACATCTGCTGAAAGGCCAAGAGATGAATGAACATGGGGAAAGATGATTTTCTCCATGTTGTAGCAGGTCAGTTTACAGAATAGGTGTGCTTCTGGACTTTAAATGAAAGACTTTGAGCCCGGCTGTAGTGGATGAAAGAGGCAAAAATCTTTCAGGATGTCCATCTCTCCTGAGCAGCTGGATGCAGACTTCTGAGTTGCTACATTTAGCATAGCAGAAAGGCATGTTATTAATTAGGGAATTTTTCTAAAGTGCTATGAAGGTGAAACTTACATATGTAATTGCTATTAAGGTGATTACACTTTAATTCATGGTTTATCTCTGCTTGAGACAAATCTACAGTCAGAAAATAAGTTTCTATAATTAATATGTAAGGGATAGATTTAAAAATGAACCATGATTCTCCATCCAGGGCCTAGTGAAAAAAAGATGATGGTAACTGCTGTGTTTAAGGTTTGTGTTTGTGATACTTCATCGTAAGTACAGGAATTTTAAAGAAGACACTCTGGTGCTGAGGCCTCATCTTGTAAGAGTTTTGCACCTGACTTCAGTGAGTTGGGCAGCTGGTCCTTGGGAAACAGGCAGTCTGACCTCGGTGTGCAATTCTTGGCACAGGCTGCATTTCCATCTCACTTCTACCACTCTTCCTCAGCTTGTATGAACACTCATTCTTTATAGTTGGTTTGAAACAGGTTACAGTGACTAGCTGCATTGTGGAGTTCGCTGACTACCCTGAATAAGGGGAAAAAAAAAATATGTATCTTATTTTGACTATTTTATTAAATATTTGATATTCAACTCTACCCTTTTTGAAAATTCTAGATGTTTAAAAAACTTAAGCTGTTCCTTTCATCTATGATGTTATATATTACCCTGATTTTACTTGCTGCTTCTTTGCTTTTGTTTTTTCCTCTTCAAAGTGTAACAGCTAAAAATGCTGACTGAAAGTCAGAACCCCAACATAAGCAGAGGAGCTATAAAACTGAGGTTACTGTGTCCTTTGTGCCAAGAAAGTCTTCTATTGTCTATGTAATAATGCAGGTTTGGAGAAATAATATCACAGGTTCTTTCTATGTTACATGCATTCCCATCCTTTCTTAGCTGTTGGAACAGAGTACTATAGAGCAAGTTAAAACCCGAAGACCAGCCTGAGCCTTTCCAGTCTGTGATTCTCTCTTACTTACAGGATCACGTCTTATTTGAGAGCATGATCAGAATGAGCAGCATTTTTATTTTAACACTATTACACTAAATATGTTTTTCCACTGGCTCAAGGGCACAATTTTTACTCTTCTTAATTTTACTTTTGGAATTACTTTTGATCAGAAACCTAATGAGCTACTTAAGATTCAGAAGGAAGAGACAGCTCTACCTTAAAAATAGTCATTAATTTGAAAATGTGGGGAGGGCTCCAAGCTTGCCTTTGTGTGATCTCCCATTTTCCTGTGGTATCTTCCAGCACAAACATAATTCCTGTAAAAGCAGACAGTAAAAACTGAACCAGTACAAGAGACACATGCGTTCTTTGTGATGAGATAAGCATCCTCGAGCTTTTCACAATTGTATTTATTTTTCATCTGCTCATTTACTGTACACCTGTCCCCGTCTGGCACTGCTCTTGGCTGCAGTACATATGATTCTGAGTTTCAAAGCCAGATTTGTTCTTACAATTATTTCACTGGCACATAATAAAAACTGTTTCCTGTACTCAGCAAAATGCAGCTAAATAAAGAGTACAGGTGTGCCGTGTTTGTCAGCCTTTCTACAATTTAATACTAATCTTTGCTATAAATAAGTAGTTTTAACAGACTATAATAATAACCCCTAATAATACCTAAGCATGCCTTAGGTAAGGAACAGAAGATACTCCAGTCCTCTGAACACAGATTTCACAGTGGATCTAGAGAAGTTTGTGGCACAGATGTTGGTGTAATTTGAAATAATGATACATGAGGGGTACACACACAGTTCAGCCACCTTCAGACAAATGCTTCCACTGGAGTGAGATGGCAGTTTGTCATTAATAGGTGGAGGTCCAGTCAGACCTATGTGGGAGATCAGGTTCAGCCTGTTTAAAAAAAAAAAAAAAAAAAAAACCACACACCAAAACCCCCCAAATTTAAAAAACCTACCCCAAAACCAAGCAACAGAAACAAACTCCTCTGCATTCCCTACGTCCTGTGTCCCCCGCCCCAGAAAGAGCCCAGAACAAAACACCACACCTTCAAGCTTTGCAGCTGCAAATACAATAAGGTTTGGGGTTTTTTTCCTGTTACCTCTGTGTATTTGCACTAAACTGATGATTCCAATATTTTATTTTGCTCCTTCTCCCTCTGCATATACTTTGATATGTTTGTGTACACATATTTAGGTATATTACATTTCATAAAAATATGTAAGTAGTGATTATGGGTTGATTTGTGGTCATTTCATGTTTTAATGAAGACTTACAAATCCAGATAAATATAGATTTTGAATATTTTATTGGCTTCTAGTAATGATACATCTAGACTTTTTAAAATTAGAAAGGCTGATATATGCACAACAATTTTAAACACAAATATGAGACAGGTACAAATGTGTACCCTTGGCAAATGAATACAGGTGCATCTGCAATGTCTTAACACTGATCGGAGTTGTCATGTCCTAGTGAAAGTATAATTTTGCAGACTAACTACTTAGGGTCTGAGCTAGGAAAAAGCACTTAGCTACATGATTAACTGCAAGGATGTGGTTACAGCTTTTATGGGACTATTTATGTTACTAAAATGAAACTTTTGCATTTTTCTGTGATTATTATACTCCGTTTGATTGGGCATTTGCATCCAATGTAAGTCAAGGATAGTTACACAGACACTGAAGGAGTGAACTGCTGTTTTCCTGCAGCAGTTTAGCCAGACAGTGTGACAAAACTGTGATGTAAGTCAGACTTCAATCTTAATTCATCCCAAATGTTCATTTCCTCAATTGCTGGAAGATTTCTTCTTTTCATTGTTGTTTGTCTGTAGAATAGAGACAAATAGGCACAGTAATGTCTTGAGTAGTCTTTTAACTGCTCTAAAGAAAACAGAAATTACATGAGTACATACTCATCTGAGTGAATACTGGTTCATTCAAACATGTGCTATAACCAATGAACTTCTTGCTAATTATCCTTTTCTTTGTCTTTAACTGTGTAACAAAGAGGAGGACCAAGCATAGGCTCAGATCTGTATTGCTTGCTTTCCAAAAGTCTTAGCTCACTGAAGCTGCTTCTTCATGCTTTATGACTGAAAAAAATCTAGATATTTCCTAGTGCTTGCTATTAGTTTGATTCTCAGGAGCTTTTCAAACAGATTCTTTGTCTGGACTTATTCCCTCAACTTGATCTTGAATTTTGAGCATTTAACCTATTCATTTTGTCTGGTATTTCCAGTATGCTTGTTTCAAATTGTTCTAGCTCCTCTGACATAATCACTGCAAAGAATTCATTGCAGGTAGGAATGTTCCCAGTGTTATCAACATCTCTCCTATAAGCAACAGAGGTGGAGAAGCACCTCAAAGGAATCTCATCTCTATTGTCTTAGAAACATATTTCATGATTTAAAGAGTCTTCCTGAGAGGCAGTGAGTGTGTGCACTCTCGCCCACTCTTGTCTTTGTTAACTCTAACCAGAATTTAGAAGCCATGCTCTTAGATCAGTACTTTAATATTTAGACATCACCAAAAGCTTGGTGAGGTCAGTTCTCTCTGTAGGCACATATGCTGTTTTGAATTTAACCTTCCCTCTTCAGAGGCCCACATCAACCATCTGGATTCTTAGAGTGCCTAGGGCATGCTGCTTGGTAAGCTGGGTGCTCCCACCGGCTCACAGTGGGGAGCCCCAGATCTGCTGAGGCCCTGGTTGCTATTGTGGAGGCAGTCCTCAGGTGCTCTCCTAGGACCTGCCTCCTCTTTTGAGGTCTCTTTAATCTCATTCTCTCTCCTCCCACCTCAATAGATAACAAATTCCTAATTTACTATCATATGTCTTCTGAAAAAAATCGTATTGGGCAAATTGACAAATTATTAATTACTTGAACTTCCTCAAAAATATTATAAATTCTCAATGTATTAATATGTTTGTCTGGTAGAGAGATTGAGAAAAGTCAGCCAATTCTGTAAGTGATTTCTCCTAACCTTATCCTGACCTGGCAAATATCAGCGAGGTCTATATTGGATCTCCCACCCTTCACAACAATACTGAATAAATCTGTTCCATGGTAGTCTTTATTGAACTTTCCACTGTGAATGGTTCTATATGGCATGAATCCCTTCAGTACTGGAGTGCACAAAGTGTGTCACTGAGGATGCAGCAGTACAGAAGCAATTAAAAGAACAAACATGGAGTAACTGGACAACTTAATTTATGTTCTTAAAAGGCTACAAATAAAACAACTATGGCACACAATCGGAGAACCTCTAACGATAAACATTGATAGGCTATTTTCATGGTTACAGCATTATCACATAGATTCTAGAAAAGTAAATCCCTACCTAAACACAGCACGTAAGAAGAAGCATTTATTTCCTGCTTCCGATTAGTTCTTGCATTTTACAGCTTTGTTATGGTTGCTGTTTTATTGAATTCCACCATGCATACTTTATATGAATGGGAGTTCTCTATGCAACCGAATCTAGTGCCCTCAACAGAAGATAAAATCCCAAGTCTCATGTCTGATATGCTTGGCCATGTACATGCTCTCAGAACCATTTTTGTTTCTTGTGTTGCATTCCATTTTCACATTGCAACCATCAGGATGTTGAGGATGGCTACAGATTTCAGATTTCTCCAACACGCTTGTCAGGCTGTCAAAGGGAGTACACCTGTGGCTCACTGGTGAAGTACTCCAAGAAAGCGCTTTGGCTTTTTTTCAGATGACACTGTATAATTAGAACCATGTCAGTAAAAGGATGTCAGATCTATCTTTCAGCCATGCTTTATTATGATAGAAATCTTTGGAATATCATGTGGATACAACACCCAGTTACTGGTTTTTGATCTGGCATTGTTCCATATCAAATCACAACCTGATTCTTTGCATCATGATCTCTGTCAAGAATGAATTTTCATCTCTGTTAACATTTCTTTTGTTCTTAGGAAGTTGAAGAGAATTAGATATATTCTCTCACTTCTAAATGCATATATCAAGCATGTTCTCCATTTTTACTACTGCCCAAGATAGAGGCACGTCAGTGGTCAGTGGTACTTGAGGTGTAAAATAGTATGCCCTCTCTTGGGGGAGGTGTAGTGTTGAGCAATAGAGCGTACAAATTTCTTCCCCATTTCATTTGAGGTTTATTGCAACTGACATCTTATGGCCAGGGCTTTCAAAATTATTTAGTGTTTTTAGAGGATGTAGCTTGACAAAGCTTATAGTTAGAGCATTTCCTAAAAAGATTGAGTTTCAAGGCCTCTCATTTGTGACATTCTAAATGCAACCAAAATATTTGAAAATGTTAGTAGCATCTATTTTTTCAGGTGAACCTATTGTTAACGTAATTACCACACTCCACTCTTCTGAAAGTATAAACTTGCATAAACTTTCCAGAAAATTCAGTTCTGAGAACTCCAAATGGTAGCAGCATTTGATTTCTTATGTGGGCTGTTTTATCATGTTATTCTGGAAGTAGTTCCATGGGTGGCGTGGTAGGAGGATGTTTGGAAAGAAAAAGAGCTGAGAGTTTTCACTAATCTATTTATAGTATTCATTAATTGATTTTATTCTTGTGGTTACCCTCCCATTAAAATCCATTTGAAGCTAGAGTGCTCTTGTCTATTAAGCTACTCACCAAGGGTTTTAAATTACTTTGATGGATTAAGAGAAAAATTACGTTTATTTCTTAGTGTGTCTTTTTGTTAGGAAATTTAGCATTCACTGTTTTTCTTCAGTCTGTAATATTTCTAGATTTTCAGAGATTCTGAACTAATTCTGAATAGGACAAGGAATTTAAAATCAAAATTAATTATTGCTATCAATCTCAAGCAGTTTTTGGAACTCTAAACAAACCACCCATGCTTAGCTTGTGTCCTGCCCAGTACACTTGTGCATTATTGTTATATAAAGACAACTGAAAAAAGGCATTCAGGTGGAGATGAACAAGTAGTATAAATTGTACAAAAACAATGGGTGCATAATACTCGAAATGCATGTGCTCTCTGAATTTGAGCATACGGAAACACAGAAGTGGCAGGTTATAGCGCCCTACCCTGTTCTCCTCAAGCTCCCGTGGGCCTGCTGCTGTATTGCAGTGCCCTGCAGCTCTGCTGGTGGGTGGCCCAGTACTGCAACACTCCAGCACAGATGATGGGCTCTTGTCCCTCGTACTGGTGATTCCAGTTGACAGCCGGTTATCCTAATGTTGCACACAATTTAGCTTCAGTTCTGCCTTTTGCATCTGCCCGCAACAAAATTTCTATTCTACTTTGCAGTTGGATTTGAGCTGGAAAAGTATCTTCAGTGTCCTTTAATGAAAGATCTTTTTATGAAGATATCAAGAGGAAGAAGTAGTTATGAGCACTTTTCATGATGGTATGAATTCACACATTATTCATGCTTCATTGGACTTATTCTGCAAGATCAGCATAAAGCCATCTAGAAGAATGTGTACCTTTAGCATACTGATAATATTCAACAACTAGATAATAACATTGGTGACATTTGCGAAGCCTGAGAGACTTAGGCCTCCTTGCGTTGACATTAATAGAAATGAGACATATCTATTTCTTAGGCAATAGTGGTTCAACGACCTTTTTCTTCTCTCTCTGCTGGTTTTGCATGCTCTTCGTGGCCATTGTAAGGAAACGGCAAAATACTTCATTTTTCTGCTCTCTTCTCATATATTCTTAAAATAGTTTTCCCATTTTAAATGGCTGTCAAAAAGGGCTTCTCCAATAGACTTTTATCTTAGGTTGCTAAACATTTTGGGTACTGTGGTTAGAACCGACCAAAGAAGTAGCAGTGGCACCAGGAAGTGACAGGGTTGTGATGGTTATTTATCCCTGCCTTGCAAAACTGAATATATGACATTGCACTGCTCATAGAAGTCAGCAGAATTGGCCTTAGACTTCTTTGCAGACTTTCTCCTTAATCTGGGAGTACTCCTATCCACTGAAAAAGGCTATTTTTATTTCATTTTTCACTATAAAGAAAGGTAGAAGATTGACAGCAGTGCACTACTATTTTGTAGTAATTGATCTTTTTCAAAGCACTTCGGCTTGCTCTGAAGATCCGTCATGTGATTTTTGTACCTTGTTATTGCTATAGGTACCTTTTACTGTTGTTTTCAGACAAGTGGGGATCAAGGTATCGTGTTTTTAACCACAGAATTACCTTTATTCCGCATTTATTCTGATACTCAATGTAATATTAATGGAAGTACCCTTCTGGCAGGGTGAGCCATGTTATCAGTAAATGCGTAATTGACTTCTGTACCAAGTCTGAGGGAACAAAGGGAACATGGAGATCAAGAGCCCTGTGCCTGCCTGCCTGAGCAGCGCGATTGTTCTCAGCCTCAGCCTGTGATCGTTGCTTACGCAGCGTAGTACTGTGTGTAGTTATCACTTGAGGGCTAGTAGTAGTGATTGTAGTTTGATCAGCATAAGTGGTAAATGACAGTGCAATTGTATCTCGTGCTGTTAATCAGCCTACCTGCGTATCTACTAAAAAAACAGGCTAGGGAAGGTCCTCTAGTACTCAGTATTGTAGATGTACATAAACATGAGCCTGAAAGATGGGGAAATGAAAGGGAATAGGCAAAAAGAGGGGAATGTTGAAAGTTCAGTACCTTGCAATCAGTGTCAGATACTAGCACTGAGGAAGGACTGTGAAATCAAGACTAAAACACTTTTTTTGTGTAGTTTTGTGTTTAGTCATTTTTATTTATTGAGGGGGAATATGTTTCTTGGTTTTCTTTGCTGTGAGGAAAAATGTTTGGGTTTTTTTAAACTGCATTTGTAAAGCATATCAAGAAAGTGTTGTATGAATATAGTGAATCCAAGTGGATGTTTTTGACACTTTCAAATAGGAAGCTCTCAATTGTTCAGATATTTTAAAGATTTAAATTACTTGGGCTTCATAACATATTACGAATCAAAAGACAGAAGGGAAAAATACAACTTTTACATAATACTATTCATCATGACAAATGATCTGCATCAAAGAACATAACATCCTGGCAAAGCTTCAAGATTACCCAGAGGAAAGGCAATGGACAGGCTGTCGAGCCAAAGTAATTTCAGAAACGATTCCACACCTTATTTATTCCTAGCGTGGAGCAGAAAAGCTATGAAATCCTTTAGCACAGTCACTTTGTGCATCTGTTTAACCTACTGACCTTAACTCTCACCCTCCCTGACAGTCTCATGTTTCTCAGCGTGGCGGGAGAGGATTTCTGTGCAACTCTAAACAATATGGTTTAGAGTTTCACTATTAAAGATTATTTCGTTCACAGCTCTTGATCAAAGCTAGTGCCTACCATGGGCGTAAGCAAGTGCGTGCCATAACACCCAGTCGCTGTCTTCTCCAGCAATCACAGATATCTGCTGGAGTGATCAACAAGTGTGAAGGAGGACAGGGCTGTGTTAGAGCCCTAGAACTTAAGTGGTGGTCACTAACATAACAAACCAATGTGACTGATATGTAAAGCTTAGCTGGTTTAAGGGAGGCAGCTGTCTCACTGTAGAATGGGAATCATCTAGGGATTTTTTTTTTTCATAACACCAGTGAAATGGTTAAGTCCTTACAACTGCAGGCTGCAGCATGCCTCTCTCCATATCTAGCCAAACTTACTCCAGATACCTTCAATGGATTGCCTTGTAGCAAGGGAAGAAAAAGATCTCCCCTCATATTGAGCATAGTTTATGCAAAATTGAGATTATACTGGATCTGAATTTCTGGCTCAAAATGAAGAAAACTAAAACTGTTTTCATAAACCCTAAATTTAACCCTCAGTAAGTGTTTTTTTAATTTGATCAGAGAACCCATACTTTCATATATTAAATCCATTTATTCAGTATTATTAGTACTAAATGATGTGACTTACCAGCAGGAATACTGAAAACTAGAAATCTTGGGTTTGTACGTCAGTGTAGTACAGATGGAATCATCTATGTAATTTATCCAAATTACATGTATTTTACTTGTTGGTAACAGAATTTTGCGTTATGGTGAGGACCACAGAAGAAATCATGTTCTTAAATTACTGCCTGTCCAGACAAGAGTCACAGTATCTAAATTAACTAGCACTGCATTGTTTAACAGTTTCCAAAACTGAGTCCTAAATGTATTAAAACTAACTCTTTGTTAAAGCACATAGTCAAGGCATGCAGGTCCAAATCTGTCCAGAAAGGAGAGATTTAGTTTTTAAACAAAAAAAGCCCCACCCAACCCCTCTTAATTCTTAATTTGGATTCCTGATAGAAGAGCTGTATTTTGTGATGGAGATTTGTGGCTTACTCTGTGGGAGGACAACACGTTTTAGGTTTTCTTGCAACACAAAGTCACTAGCAGCTGTTGCGTTAAGAGCAAGGCTGGAGTTAAATTGGGATGTCCTCTAAAAGGTCATACTGGGCAAGGGGACGATTTATGTTGACACCTTTTGTTGCATGCTGCACATCAGCTTGCCTTGCTTTGTTCTAGTTTAACATCTCCTGTTCTAACAAAAGCCAGCTTTAGAAACTGAAACTTTTAGTTACTTCTGGCACACTTACTTCAAGAAAAAAGCTGCCAGAGCCACCAGTCACAACCCCAGTCTGCTCTAAACTCCTTCCAGGGCTACAGTGGTGAGCTGAAATCTGTTCTTCATTTCCACTTAGTTCATGAGAACAGTGGAAAACATCAAGTTGCCCTTGTGAGATTTAATTACAAATATGTCAAATCCATCAGATGCTTGCGTCTTTTTTAAGAATCGCTACTGATAGAAGCCCAACCATTCCAGAAAGCCTTTCAGGCAATCTCCTCAGACAATGGTTTGCTCCTCTTACACTTAATGTTTAACTTAATGCTAGGAATCCTCTCCTGCAAGTGAATTGTTACCTGTCTTACTTGTTGGGGAAATAGAGAATAGGTTACCGTCTTTGAACTACAGTGAAGTTGCTGCAGAGACAGAGTTCTCTCTTCAGTTTTCACTTCAGTAAATTAAACAATCAAGTACTTAAAGATTTTTCTCAGACATGAAGAGTAGTGACAGCAATTGGAGAACTCATCTCAGTTCTCTTCAGTTGTTTCAAAATGTAGTATCCAAAGCTAGATATAATAATTCAGATGAGGCCTCATCAGTCTCTTAATGTGTCCCATAGGTTAGACATGGCCTACTTGCTTTTTCACAGTGCTGACTTTGTTAGCTCACATTCAATTTGAGATATCAGCTGGATCCTTTTCTACAGTACCCAGTCATAGGTTTTAAGTATGTATTTTTGCAGGTGATTATTCCTGTCTCCTTAAGGCAGCACATATCCCTTACCTTTAATGAATTGCACCTTTATTCTTTCTTTTGAAGTTTTTTGTGTCTTCCAGTCCATGTGAGAATCCCCCTGCTTGCTATCATTTGTAATTAAGTAAGCAAACATTCTAATAACTGTGTGTGCATAAGTGTTTTCCATCCTTTTTTTTTTTTTTTGCCATCTAGAGTATTAGATATTTTGATTTTTTTTAAGTGAAAAACACGGAGAATTTTATTTACTTAATTGGGAACAAGAATTGGCTAATGACATGTAGATTGAGAAAATTTTATGCCAAATATTAGTTCTCTGCATAGGGTGTGATTCTGACCAGCCTTATTTTCTGTGAGGGAGGTATTCAGGGTATTATTTTTCTAGGTAAACTATTTATACCTTTTGGTTATAGCAAACCTGAGGGCATCCCCAACTCTTGAAAATCCCATTCCCTGACAATCAATTAATTTTAATATAACAATAAGCATAATGACTTTCAGGGAACCACTGCAAATTTTTAGGTTGTTCTTGATATTTAAAATTTGGGAGATGATAGACTTTGTATTTTCATTTCAGATTGCATCCTGTCATGTGTATTTTTTAAAATTCACCTTATGACTAAAACTTTAACTTATTCTTCTTGTGAAATATAAAGCCTCTTGAGCTTATTCGTATTTCACTGCAAACTGCAATTCACTCAGTTCATAGAGCTCAAAAGGGGCCCTCTGAGGCCTCATCTTGGTCCAGCTGGCACTGATTTAAAGCTGTGATGTGATGATAATGGTAATGTCTCAATTAAGTGTTGCTTTGAGATATTGGGCTTGCTTGAACATGAAGCTCTAAGGTGCAAGCCCACGTGACTAAAATCCAGAAATTATTCACCTAACCATTCTTTTAATTGAGTTTTTGAAATTATGCAGTTCCTCTAAAAGTGAGGAACAAGAGTAACACAAGTCTCTTATTGTACTAGAGAAAATAGTGAAGCTATCCAGAAGGTTTTAATGAAAGTTGATTCTATAAAGACAATATCATACTTAAAGCAAGATCTAAGATAGCTGGGATCTTAGGTAGACAGGGAAGGTCCTGATTCATCTCTGGGGCTTGCATAACTGCCTTCGATTTTGCAAGTGTGTGTCTGACAATACTGAGCCCTTGAAGTGTGCTATACACAATAGGCAAGGAGATACCAAAACCTATAAAGATTTTGCCCAAGTCAGTGCAGAAAATTCATTTAAACCCAGATTATCCAAGATGCTCTTTGTGCCTTAATAACAGAAATACTTTTCAGCTACTGATATAAATGGTGGACTGTGGGAAAAGAACGGATTGTCATTTCAACACACAATCAGCACAGAGAAATTTGGTAAACAAAAGAACATTGCTGGTGGCAGTAAAGGGAAGGAGGCAAGAGGAAAGCCTCATTAAATCTGATTGTTACGGCACACAGTGATAATGGTCCTGTACATCAGATAATGATTTACTTAGTGTCTCCGGTACATATTAGATAGATTATGTAAGTACGTTGTTTCTTATTGAAAGAACAGCTATCATTAACGGCTGGTTAAATAGCTAAGTAAATCTTCATGCCGCAGAGAGAAAAAAAAAAAAAAAGTTAGCAACATAAAAATAATGCAGTTTCATCCCAAAATGAATCGTAATTACTAATGTTGAACATATGACCTTCACAACACAAAACTTTCAGAGAACTGTAGTTTATATTTGTGATTTTGCAGCTACCAATAATTTAACATGACAGTAACGTTTAGGGACTTGAGTTTAGTTCATGCTAATACAGAGATTACAGGACTGACATAATTTCTTAATAAAATTGTAGGTTTTGAGTTGGAAAGAAGCAGAGGCAAGTCAATTACAATTATCCTCCAGTTGTATACCTGAGTTTATTTAATGATGAAAGAAGTCTGCAGGTGTTGAGTCTAGTTTGCTGTGCTAGATTGTCTCTTCAGTCTGCTCTCTTTCAAGTCCCATGAATGTGATTTGATGCCTGTATTGGCTGTGGTAGCTGTGCTTGGTGTATGCCTGAAGAGAAAGGAGCTGATGTGAGCCATTTGTGTTCTGTTCTGGCTATAGGATGGGGTGGTATCCAGGCATCTTGCTCTGACCATTTTCTGCCTGTAGGCCCATTTCGAGTAGAAATATGAACCAAAATGTGGTCAGAAGAGTTGTCAGATCTGGGCAGTCTGAGAGATGAGCTGACGTGGTGGTGTTGGAAGGACCTCCTGTTCCTGCCAAGGGGAAGTCAGCTTTTATCTGCCTTTTACCTGTAGCAGACTGGGGGTTGTATCCTCCCCAGCCTGGTGCATTGGCTGGGAGTGAGGTGAAGGGAAGAATACTGGCTTTAGCAACTTGATCCCATGTTCATTCATTTCCCTTTTTACATCATCCTCCCAGAGCCCTGCAAGCTCTTGCATTTGACACTCTTCTCAACCTACTAAAGGCAATCCCCTCCAGTCTTTTGAAACAGCACCAAATTAAAGCTCTTTTTGAAGACTGCAGACAAGCTAATATATATTTTATATGTTCTGTATACATACAAGCATTCACATATTCTTCAAAGTTGAAAGGAGCCCATTTGAATTAAAGAGAAATAAAAATCTACGCAGATCAAAAGAAAAAAAAATTAAACTTTTGTTTCTTGTTTTAAGGGGAAATTTTTAAAGAAATATCAAATCTTTTAAGGTCTTCAAAGTATTTTCAAAAATGCTGGCAGCCTATCTGTGAAGTCTAGCTCTAAGAATTGGATATAAAATTCACTTACTACTCATATTATCATTTCATGTTTGAAGATGCTTCAATTGTAATGAAACAATTGTTACAAATAACTCATCTACACTGTGTTGTCAATATGTTTTCCTTTTTCAAATTTGCTTGTAGATCACACAGTCATTTAAATTTGTAAGTGCTGACAAACATTTCTCAAACTGCTGTAAATTGCATTGTATGGCTATGGTTATGTTTATTCACTTATCAGTCATACCTCCACTAACCACATTATGTGGTGATATGAATCATACCACAGTGGAGCCATCTGATGTTGAGGAGAGTATGTACACTGAAAATGATGTGCACTCAGTTAGTGTTAGCTCTCAGCGTGAAGACGCTAGACACAGATTTTCAAGGAAATTCCCCTTATTAGCTGTCAACATCCCTGGTGGTTGAACAGACTTTGACACTTCCACTGGGAAGCTGTTTCTTCTGCTTAGTTGCTTGGTAAAATTTACTATTTTTATTGAGTTTCTTACTAATAGAACTATCGGTGAGCAATTTACAAAACACTATTCCAGCATCTTCACAGAAAAGACTGATCAAATTAACATTATCAGATTAAAAGAAAAAAGTTCCCTAAACCTCAGGAGGAGAAAATATGTACAACTAAGGAAGTATTGGAAAAAGAACTTCATTAAAGGGTGAAACTAAAATTAGCACTAGTCTTGAATAAAAATTTTGTAGAGGATAATCTGCTTTTTCTTTAAGATGCTGTCTCAGTAGAGATCAGACTGATAAATGGGTTTATCCATTCTCCAGAAGCGACCACTGAGTAAATGAGCTCAGAATCACTTTTTACATCTCCAACTTAAAAGCTACGTTTGAGAGCAAAGCACTCTCGGGAAGCCTTGCTTAATTTACTGCAAGTTAGCACAGTTCTGATTGCTGAGTGGGGTGTTGAGGAGCAAATACACTTCAGCAAAGACCTGTCCTCCCCCTTCCGCAGACTGAGTGTCGGTGGCAGGCTGCTGCCCCAATGTGCTTGGCTTCCAGCTTCTCCTCCCTTTCTAGACGGAGGGTTTCATTCTGTGTAGCTGTGCCACATGAGGCCTGGGGTGCACTGGTGCTTGAGTTCAGGTTGCCTCCTCTGTGCCTGGGCTCACTCTGCATGGTGTGCATAGCTGTGTGATGCAGGGTGTGCTCCTAGGGGCCAGGGCACGGTACCATGTTGCTGCATTAAACTGCCTTGTTTCCACCTTGTGTGCGTAGTCCTGGCAGAAGAGGCTCTTAGTTCCTAGGCAGAATCACAGCAGTAACTACACCAGCAAACTCCAAAGCATGTGTATTAATCCCAAATACTAATACATTTGCCCAACTGTCTGTACACACCAGCCAAAGGCATTAATTGACCAAAAAAATGAATTATTTTTTTTGTTTTCACTCATGTCATAGTTGCCGAACTGCTGTTGTATTCCTTCCAGTTAAGCAGCAAGCTTTGACCTTTGCTTTGCCTCCTGGCTTCAGTAGGTTCTTGGACGGGGTGGGGGGGGTGGGGGGGGTGTGTGGAAATACAACATTCAGCTTCTGAAAGTATTTCTCTGAACCCACCCTCTTTGGACAATGAAATAGAAACTCTTCTGCAATATACTCACTGCTGAGGAGAAACTTGTGTGTTGGCAGTGTTGCAGAAATGAATGCCTGCTTTTGCTATAGCTCTTTCTGTTGACAAAGGGGTTCAGCTATGTATATATTTTTGCACATATGAAAGAATATACAGATCAGAGAGTGTTCATGCTTTTGATTTGAAATGGAATTAAAATAATTTGAGGATTGTGAACAAACCGCAGTTGCAAGTTTTTAACTAAACTTGAACTTCCATTTATTTCCAAGTCACCTTTTTTGTTGCATAAAAGGTTTCTCAGTCATTTTATGGAAGGAAATTCCTAATTTTAATCTAGACTGTAGTCTGTACCAATCAGTCATTGGAAGGTTAAGGCAAGGATATTATTTTGATAGGAATTGGGTCCTCTGTGTGCATGGCAAGAGCAGGAAGTTTATTATTTTTCTGCTTTAGGGTGTTTCCAATGTTTGATTTTGTTGTCATTCAGAAGACAGATGTTAGAAGTTTAAGTTCACTGTATAGTTAATAGAAAGAAATAGTTGTCTCTGGGAGGGGGAAGGGGTGAAATGACCATCTTGTGATTCAGGACACTTCAGTGTGGACCCTTCCAGCTCATGCATGAAAGCTCCTGTAATGCTGCTGAGGGGAGCACAGTGGCCAAATGGCTCTGGGCTGCCATGCAGCCCAATGTCGTCCTCCAGGCAGAGCCCACAGCCTGCTATTGTTGATCCACATTCTCCTTTGGCAGTTTAAATTGGACTAGAGACAAACATTGTCATGCATCCTTCCAAGGAGTAAATGCTGTTTGAAATAGCGATGAACTTTCCCATGAATTTGTGACATTTGGGTTTCAAGTATATTGAGAAACAAATGAAACATGTTGAAATAATGAAAAATAGAAAGGGAATGTAAGCATCTTCTAACTACTAGTGGCAGAGTCTGGACCTGACACTAAAATTCAATATTTGCTATTGGACTATTACCTATGGAGTATGTGAAGAGATACAGATCTTACTATGCTAAAAAAGGAGTCCAGGAGAAAGAATCAGATTTTTTTTTCCTCCATTTTAAACAGTAGAAAAGAAACACTGCTGTAAAGGGAAAATCCATAACAGGTCCATAAAATAAAACATACTGCAAGGGGATAATGTAAACTTCGGAGGATCCAAAAGCATTTACAGCCATCTCAGATTGAGGGAACAAAAGAAAATACTGGATTCTTTACGGTCAGCCTGGCATAAGGCTCAGAAACTTAACATCCAGTGTTATGGAACAAATTTTAAATTTCTTTTCAAGATAATATAAGACCCATCTTAACACTCCACTGGTTAGAAATATTCTTCCACTTGTAAGGGATTTCCCTGTTCCTACTTAAAACAAAAACAAAGAAACAAGCCATAAAACTTGTATTTTCTTTAAACCTAAGTAGTGGGTTTTTTTAATTATGTGGCATGATAATAGTATCTGAAATTTTAATTAAAGCTTGCAGTTAACAAAAAAGATCAATACAACGAAAAAAAAAATGTGTTCTCTTACACTTTTTCAGTATTGCATCATGTTCTGTGGAGGAATTTGGTCTATATCTAGGTGTTCTCAACATTTTTTTTTTTGTATCTTATGCTAAAAGATGCTAATCAGTAGGATTTTGCATGTGCTTGATTCAAAAAATGTTCATCAACCTCTTTAAATCCGGTTTGTATGCTATACGCTATGTTTTTGGGTTCAGTGGAAAGGGTTTCAATGCCATTTGTATGCAAACAAAACTTCATTATCCAATGTAAATTGGTAGTCGAGCTACTGTGAGCACAGAATCAATGTCAGTGCTAGGGATGCTGAGGATCATTTTGGCAGCTCCTGGGGGGTTCTGTGCTGTTCGGAGTCCAGCAGGAGGAAGCATTGAGCTGACTTGTTTTGACATAGCTGAGGTGAAATTGGTGCTAATAAGCAAAGACTTTTATTGGCTTCTATAGAACAGGAGCTGATTACTCATGTGTCTGCATTGCAGACATCACTGTGGTGTCTCGGATGCTTCTGCATCACCCTTACCAATGGTGGTGTAAATAAGAGGCTTATTTGCATGTGCCAGGACTGTCCTGGTTTGGCACACTTACGCTCTTACAATTAGGCTGGTTAATCTCTTAAATCCACAGTACTACAGAGTGGAGCACAGAAATGGGCAGGGAGTGGAGGTGCAGCAGGACTCGGGGACTCAGGATACCCAGTAGAGAAAAGACATCATGAGAAATACAACACAACTTCCAGGGGGTGGATCAATTTGTTTAACACCAGCACCTCTCCGGACTCAATGTCTCAGCACAATGCATGAGTGTTGCAAAAGGCAAAATTAAATGGAAAGCACTACAGCTGCCCAAATGATGGAATTATTCTTTACTCATCTCCTACAACTTGAGTTGTACTAGACATACAAGTACTAAGAACTCTTTTGAGGGGGGCTCACGAAAGAGAATGAAGCCACAGTTTAACTCAAAATGAACTCTATTCTGATGCTAGATTCATGTCTGTGGAATTCAGTTCTCCCCTACCAAAGCCATATATAGAGATGTGTGCTCTCACTAGAATGTTTTTGTTAGACAACATACTAAGAAACGCTGTTAAAATAATACCAATGTTGTTAGAAGTTTCTTCCAGATAACACAAGGCAGTTTTTAATAAAGATTGAGATAAACTTGTACACAGTCCTGTACAACCAAAGTATAGGTGTTCTGCAATGCAACTCTGCTGTTCTCAATTCTTTTTAGCCTCTACACAATAATGTAAACATATATTGAATATATATTGAGAATGCACCCCACCTTGCTACTCATTCTGCAGATCCTCACGACCAAGCAGTCTGCTCAGAGTGCCTTTGAAGTGGATGCAGTATCAGCAGATGGTTTAATTGCAAAAATAAAAACATATTTCTGGGATAATGCTAACTCAGAATGAAGAACAAACCTGCTGATAAAAGTAGTACAACTGAAAACAAAGTTGAACAAAAATGCATTAAGGTGAGAATTGCAGACAGTGGTACTTGTCTCCATGTCAAAGTGATCTACACATCCTCTGTTCCCCTAGCTGACTGAAATTCTGATGCAGCCTTGATAGATAGAATTGTCAACTTCTGAAAGGGTCTGGGAAGAAACAAGGAGATCAGAAGGAGCACTCTGAACTCAGGGGAGGCCTGACTGAAGTTAGTCCTCAACATTATCACAGCTGGCTAATAACAGCAAAAGGTCAGAGCAATATAGTAATTACTCAACCTTAGAAACGCATTTTCCCATTGGAAACAACCAGCTTTAAGTCATGAATAAAACATGCTGGCCCAAATCTATTACCTTAAGCATCTCCAGCAGGTTGCTAGGAACTAGGAACATAATGTATATTTACTTCCTTGATGAAAGCCTACTCATCACTGAAATCCTCACTGCCTAATTAGGATGTCCGATATATTTCGATGCTTGATGTATTTCCTCTTGCATGTGCTTAAATGGGTCAAATCTTGAGCTCAGTTACACCAGTACAAATGCACAATGAACGGATGATCGGAACTGCTTATTCTGATCTATGGCAATGTGGGAAACCAAACAATAAAGCCAGAAACTTTTTTTTTTTTCTTAATTATGCAAACTAATATAAGGAATCATCTCTAGAAAGATTTCTGAAAGCTTTTAATTATTAGCGCTCTTCTGCCAATAAACTTAAAAATCAAGGGTTTTTTCCAATATAACAGCAAAGTAAATTTGGCTTTTGTATTGATTATATGGCTATCTGTTTAGATTTTTTGAGTACTGGAATTCCTACATGTCTGTTCAGCAGTTTTAGCAAATTAACATAATCTGAGTTTGACTTGCAGCAATGATAAAATCTGCTTGCTACACATTCATTCTTAATTTTGTGAATGAAGTGCAGTTTCTTGTCCTGCATTCAAACAAATACATTTACACACTCACATACCTGTGTGTGCACAGAGTATATAGAAAGTGAAGATGGCAGTATGTTGAATTAGCGTAAATATTAGAATAAAGATTATGATTTAGTTGAACATTGCATGTGAATTGCTGTGATGGATCTGTTCCTAATCTGTATTTAGTAAACAAACTTTCTGGTGTCTGCTTTCTGCGAGTCGTCACTTTTGAAGTATTAATGAATGGTTCATTCTGCCACTGCGTATCTTACTGAAAAATAGGAAAGTCAAATACTTGTTGGTGATGTATAAGATGCTAAATAGTTGCTAGAGCTGGCTCTAAAATATTTTTTCTGTTCTTACTGGTCCCAATTTATTCTACTTCCTTTTAAGATTATTCAGAGGATTTCTTTTGATGCTGAGTCTCGTTTTGTGACAAAAAACCTCTCCCCTAATGCGTCAAGGTGACAGTGACTGAACTGCCTTCCAGTCCTACCTAGCCAGAATGACCATAGTGTGAAATCTCACTCTCTGTGTCAGTGGTGATAGGTGGTGGTTATAGATGGGCCCCAGAATGCTTGTCTGAAAAATGTGTGCAATATATACAGGAACTGCAGTGTTCCCAACAAGTATCTATATGTGGAAAAAATAATTGTGTGTATGCCTTTTTGGTGTATTTTCTCATCTATAGCTAATACATTTACGTTGATGTACTCTGTTCATTATAGTTCACCCATACTAATATTAGGATAAAACTAATGGGCAGTGTTGTATAGAACTTTAAAACAAAGTGCTAATCTTGACGGGATTAAGAAAAAGCATTAAAATTAATGAAATCATTGCATCTCAATCTGCATATGCAAATTAGGGCAAATCATATGCTCAACAATAGTATAAGCAAAAGATTATGATAATAAATTGCGTTATCTGAATTAATGACTGGCTAGCCCCACTTGATAAGGTCATAGTAAGTCCCACTGCACTTATTACTAAAATTTATCATTCAAGCATGTGTATGCATTTAATTATTACAGCCTATTTTAACAAATAGATAAACTGGGAGAGCAATGGAAAGCTAAAGAAAACTTCTTTGTTCAGAACACTTTAAATCTCAAGAAAGGAAGATATGTAGAAAAGTGAATAGATATCTGTCCTTATAATTTTACTTAAGGATTAATAAATAATTTGGCTAACCCTAGCTTCTCACTGCTTTATAGGGTTAAAGATTTATGTCTTACATGGAGCACAGGAGTGCCAGAGCTAGAATAGCCATGATGAAATAAGTCATTAATCTTGTGTTATCCTCATATCTGTATTTGTTGCTTTCTCAGCACCCCGGTCTAGAGACAAGTTTACTCAAGGCAAAGACGGCTTTCTAGCTGTGTGCTAATAAAGTACCTAGTAACTAATAAATTTCAGCATGGTCTTTTGAGTAATATTGCATTATAACTAATATTAATATTTAGTAATTTTTATCTAGATATCTCAGAAGGTATAAGATGACATTATTCTGAGGCTGCTTTCTGGAAAGGGTATCATAATCTTGTCTGAAGTGGACAGTAAAAGATTTCTCTTTTCTTTCCCTCAGTGAAATGTAATTTCATGCTCTCTCGTTTGTGTGAATCACAAGTACCCAGTGTCTGTAGGTACTCACACAGCTGGTAAGCAGCTAATTTTTCATATATGGACACTTTACCAGTACTTACTGATAAGTCTGTTATGAGTACAAATATGTATATGATATGTTCCTAAAAGTCCATAGATGGGTTCATTAGCAGGTGAGAGAGACTGTCAGAGCAGAAGATTGGTTGCTATCGAACTGGAACCAAATGAGCACAAAAACTGTGAGAAAAACTTTGGTGGACTGTCTCAGCTGGTGTTTTGTCTGGGCTTGTGAAGCAGTTGTAATGTTCCTTTTCATAGCTACTGACTAGATGCAGGCCAGTGCCACCATTTCTGTAAGCCTTTTGGGTAGAAGCAAATATGGAGGAAAGCTCATGCACTGCTTGGAGATATAAAAAGGAACAGGAAAAAAATTGGCACATTGTTTTAGATATGTCAGATATTCCCATTGTTTCAGAAGGACTGCTATGAATTAACAGCCACTGCCCTTACTCGGACCTCTGGAGAACAGTGGCTACAGTGGCCACAAGTTGAACCAACAAGATCCCTGTTACATCTAGAGGAACAGACCATTTGAGGCAACTTTAGCAAGGAAGAAATGTTGAGAGGCTTCAGCACGTAATTTTTGCAGAAACACAGTAGCCACCCAGCAACATGATGCCTCAGTTCAGAACGATCAAATTAACTTCAATAAAAACAGACTCTAATGAATTAATCATAGGAATACACATTTTACTTCTGGAACAAAACGTAGATGATCAAATTAACCAGTTTCTACTAAGGCCTACAATTACTTTATTAGGGCTTTAAAAAATGGTTTCTGCAAAGCAGTATTTATTCCCAGTTTGCTACAGTTATCAGACAGAGCTGTCTAAGACCTGCTGTTGAGGCCTCTGCTGTCCCTTATCTCATTAAGTGTGACATAAACACCTTTGATGAAATGAAATGGTGAAGTGCAGCAAGTGGAGTAAACTCTTTTTCTACACAGCAGTGCCCTGCTACATGTTTGCAATCTGATTTGCTGGCCTTTATTGACAGATGATAACATGTTTTGTTCGCATGCCAGCCAAAGATAGCCATTTAGAGCTTCTAAATAATTAAGTATTGATTAATCAACCTAGAAGTATATAGAACATTTTTTTCAAGCTTTTGTCCATTTTTAAAGGTATTATTTCTGTCAGAGGAAGCAGGGGAAGCACAAACCTTCTGTAACTGTTAGGAGCTTAAAAATATTACAGGTCTACTCTGCTGTCCCTAGGGAAGAAAGCACAGCTGACAGACAGAATGCCATTGAAGCGTACGTGTCTCTTTGCTTTGCAGTGCTTGTTGTCCACGGTGTCAGCTGTTGGTGAAGAAAAGTGCCTCAATTTCATAAGTCACAAAGCAGTTAATAGAGGGCTGAAGCTCTGAATGTTTTAAGGGTTGGCCATCTTGCCTCAAAGGACAGAAACTTGTGGTGGCTTATCAGACTCATGTCTCTCTTGGCACAATTGGATTGAGAAAGTCTTCGCCTCACAGGTTTGGGGCAGATTTATTCAGGAAGCAAGTAATTCTGCCTGAAAGCTTTTTGATTTTGTTTCTTCTAATGTATCAAACATGTGGTACATGCATATGAAACATAAAACCTACAGGACATAATAGAGACTTCAGTGAAGAGGATGATGATGATTGTTAAATTATTATTGACGTGTAACCTCAATGAGCTACTTGATTCTTCCCATCTGGGGAGGATTTCAATAACATTGAGCGAGTTCATTTCTCTTACTCTGAAAACAGCTATTGCCCTATAGAAGGTAAATAATTTAAATTTATTGTTCGGTGAGATTCCTCGTGTATCACCAATTACTAAAGTTACATTTACAGCGGGTGGGTGAGTCTTAACAATATTAAAAAGGAATTATTTTAGTGTGAAGAATGCATTTTCTTGATAGCTCCAACACTGAGGGTTCATTTATCTGGAAGCAGTTGCCACATCATGGCTGGAAAGTAGGAGCTTCATGGACCTGGAAATGAATAAGGGTATTACATATCAAGAGCAGGCAGGAAGCAGATGTGCTGGGGGTGCTAGACATGTCTCATCATAAAAAAAGCTAGGTAGTGGGTAATTTCTGTTAAGAGGAAAGTTTGCTTTTTTCTTCCCTATTTAAGAGAAGTTGAGGTTAATAAGTTTGCAGGAATGAGCACCATTTAGAGAACTCTTGTCATACCTGATATTAAGATTCTTAATTTCCTAGTTCACTGGACTTTTCTGTCATGTAAATGTTGACTTACTATCAGTGATTGCAAGTAGGAGGTTCCATAAGGCATCTGCAAGAACTTAAAGCACTAATATAGCTTGAATCAATATGATGATAAAAGCATTGAAAGATACCTCCTTACTTCCACGCATAGTGAATCTGCCTGTTAGTCATACTGAAGGTATTTGGAGCATGTGTCCTGGCTACAGCATAGTTCATGTGCTTGCTGCCTTAAGGAATACCCAAAAGCATGCTTTGTTTGGGCAGTTTCTGGTATCCATTTACTTTTTGCCTCTGTGGCATTGCAATATGCTCTCAAGAACTCTGCATCGTTAAATCAGTGGCTAGTTTATGGTTGAGATGTGCCTGTGTAATTTCTGCTAGATGAGGGGAAAAAAAAAACCACACAAAAAAATGCACTTATGTTTGCATTAAAGTTCAGTTTAACTTGCAAGCTAGTAAACTGAATGTAAATGGTTTGTGTGTGGTAGCAGTTCCAAGTGCCATGTGGCATGGCAGGCCTCCTTCCCCCCGCCGGCAGAAACAAGCAAGATTAGAGTTCTGCTGGTATGTAGCAAGCCCCTCAGCAAAGCAAAACCCGAGTGTGTCTGTGCTGCTAGCAACAACCAGGCAATTTTTGTTGACAGAGTTTGTAGCTAACACTTCTGTAAGGCAAAAAGCAAAACAATTTTCCTGTGATACTCTGCGCAGAGACAGCCTTTTGTTAGCCACAAATGCCAACTGAAAGTGTCTTTCTCTTAAAACCACAGGTCATCCTGTCTTGAGTTTAAGAGAATAATGGAAAATGTGCCAGGGTATAAAGCTGCTCTGATAGTGAAATGGCACAGCATGTCTATCTAGCTGTCTGTCATTTATAGGCAAGCAATTGTTGCAGTATAAAGCTAGATCAAGATTTTAAATTTTCCTAACAGCTTTGGTAGTCAAGAAGAAGAAGGAAAGGAAGATTATCTGTTATGGACCTTGAAGGTATATAGGGTTCTCTGTTATGCCATTTATTGTCCCCTTAAATTCCCTTTAAATTATCACAGAATCACAGAATCATCTAGGTTGGAAAAGTCCTTGAAGATCATCCAGTCCAACCATGAACCTAACACTGACAGTTCCCAACTACACCAGATCCCTCAGCGCTATGTCAGCATGACTCTAAAACCCCTCCAGGGATGGGGACTCCACCACCTCCCTGGGCAGCCCATTCCAACACCTGACAACCTTTCTTTGTAAAGAAATGCTTCCTAACATCCAGTCTAAACCTTCCCTGGAGCAACTTGAGGCCATTCCCTCTTGTCCTGTCTCTTATTACTTGGTTAAAGAGACTCATGCCCAGCTCTCTGCACCCTCCTGTCAGGGAGCTGTAGAGGGTGATGAGGTCTCCCCTCAGCCTCCTCTTCTCCAGACTAAACCCCCCCCAGTTCCCTCAGCCGCTCCTCTTACGACCTGTCCTCCAGAACCTTCATCAGCTTCACTGTCCTTCTTTGGACGTGCTATATATATAACCTGATGTAAGATTTTTATCTTAACAAATATTACTCATTTAGAGCATCAAGTAGCAGGAAAAAAAAAAAAACAAACATACTCTACATCTTTAAAAATCGTACTCTTTATAGGATGAATAACTGAATGGCCCAGAACCTGTAACTAAATATGATGTCTGTCTTTTGTCCAGTTGGTTTGTTCTCAGTGGTGCCTGTAAACCTTATTCAGTTATGGTCATAAATCAAGTTCTCCACGTAATCTGAACTCTGTTATACTACTGTAGCACAAATGCTTTACTACTCTGAACTGTTTTCACTTCATTGTTTTAGGCTCTGTTTTTGTTTGTCTGTACTGCTAACCGCCCTAGTTTTCATTGATATTAACTCAATTTCTGATTATTTTTTTTTTTCCCCTCTCTTAGTTAATTTTATTTATTTTCTTAGTCACTCTCACTTGGTTCCCTATCAAGATGTGAAGTTGTTTGGTGATATGCAAGTTGAAGTTTGCTTGGAAAATAAGGCATTAGAGCAATTACAGGGTTATAACTTTGAGTAAAAGGTTTGATGTTACTTAAACAAAGCTGTGTTTAAGCAAAATTGTCTCCTGCTCCATCATATGATAACGATCACACTATTTTCTCTGGCTGTCATACCTTCTGGACCTTTTACTTACCATTTGAAGGTAGCTGAGAAGGAAGATGCTCAGAGTAAACTTGCTGTCGTTGAACTCCCTGTTTTCTGGTATCATAGAGGGAGCTTCTGGGACCTGTGACAACCAGCAATCTTTGTCTACACATCTAAAAACTGGCAATGGTGCGTGATAAAAGGGAGAATTGAAAACCCACATTCCTTTCTTTATAATGGAGGGGAAGGTAAGAATGAGAATGTAACCCTTCTTAAGATCTCAAACTGATTTTAATTTTGAGCAGTGCAAGGATAGAAGAACTGTTGTCTGTTTGCTGAGGTGTGATTTTGGTTTTAATGTTTTACATTTGACTTGTATAATTTTTATTATTCCTTGATGTTAAGGAACTTTATGAGACAGGGTAACTGAGGAAGACTACCAATGAACAACAATGAGGAGGGAAACGAAGCATCAAGCTTCAGATAAGGACTGCAGAATGTGTATAAGCAAATCAAAACCCTCTTTTGTTGTGAGCTCTTCCTCTATCCTAAATTTGGAAAAAAAGCCTTTTAGTCTTTGGGGACTACATTACAGCTTACATCATTAATTTGCAGTGACTAAAACCTGGAGTGGAACAGTCAAATTTATCTGCCAGGTGAGAAACTCTTAAAAACCAAGAAAATCAACAATAGTAATACTTTAAGAAAACTTAATATAAACATGAACTGTTCACTAAATTCTTGGCTGATGCATTTTGGACCAGTAGTGAGAAGCAGATACCAGTTCTGGAAGACTACTTGCAGGCAAGCTTTTTCCCCCCTTATTCTACCATGAAGAAAAAAATACTGACTTGTATAATGAAGAGTTATGAATCTGCATCACCTCTTTTTTCCAATGCTACTCTAAGGTGATTGACTGGAAAGTTGTCATGAATACATGTCTATCCTTGAATTTTCAAGAGCAGTCTATGCTCCTGATCTTGAGCTTAGTGAAAGGGTTTTCATTAATATGAGAGCAGATATGGTGAGCATGGCCACCCTGGGATAAATGCTGAGGTATTAATATTTTCCTTGGTGATCACAGACACTTGATAGAACAGGAAATGTACCACTTTAAATAGATCAAAACAAAGGAAATATCCACATCCTTTTCTGACAGCTCTTAAACCATTTTTTACCACAGCATGATTTATTTGTGCTAAACTAAAGAGTATGCAATTGTATTTGGTTGTAAAAATGAAATATGCAGCTTTGATCTCTTACTTGTATATAGAATTCCTTATAATATATTAGAATACTTGATACTCTTTTTTAAAGTATTTCAGCTATACAAAGCCCAATAATGGCATTATAACCATTGCATAAAGAAAATTAATTCAAGATTAATAGAGAAATCCAAAAGAAACCTGAATAACAGATATATAAAAAATAAGAGTGAACTGATGTTTTTAATCTTTGATTTAAATCCACCATCTTGTCACCATAGAGCTTCAGCAGAATGTGTTCAGTATGTGTTTAGTTTGGTTATTTATAAGAAATAAATAATTTTACAACAAATGTTGAGGATGTAGATAGGGAAATAAATTTTGAAAAATAAATATTACAGCTCAGGATTTTATCCTAAGACTGAGATTTTCATCAACTTAACATATGAGGGATGGTGAGGGAGTGACACCTAACAAAGAACTATTAATCTACCACTGGTTTAAAGTTTTGGTGAGAAGCAAAAACATCTTCAGACTGTTCTTAGTAGCACTTCCAACTTGCTCAGAATGAGATTGTTTTGAAATTCTAGCTGTGGCGCTAGATAAAAGCTATTTGAGAGCTACCTGGCTTTTCATGTATCTTCCACAATGGATTCAGTTGTTAGAATTTGGTAAGCAAAGCTGTTAGAGATGATACAAGCAGAATAAGAAGAGTCTTGCTCTCATCTCAGCATTGGTTCAACCAGGTTAAAAGGATGAAAAATATTGGAAGTTGGCAGTCATGCATATAATAAATATGGTTTCCAAATAAGAAATTGCAACTTCAAAAAAGAGAAGTACCTAGAGAGTTAGGTATGTCTCACAAAATCAGATGAAGTCTGCATCTTTTCTACCTTTTTTTTTTTTTCATGTAGAAGCAGACTATACAATAGCAAAGAAAATGTATTTCTGTGACAGTCTTAAAAGATTACAATGTACTTGTAAAGAGATTATACATTTAGAAGTTTTTTGCTGTTACAAACAGGCTTGAGTCATAGAGATGACTTGAATCAATACTGAGGACTGAGTCTCCACTCTCTAATGTTAAATTTGTATCAGTGTGAGCATATTGATTTCTAGAAAAAGTTGGAAGGCTATGTCACTGTAGGAGAACTTTGGTTCTGAATTTTAGTTTTTTCCAAATCTAGAGTGTAAAAGTTGGTCTTGAACAGATACTCTTGTGCCTGCTCAGTCTGATGCTTTCATATATGTACATCTATGTACATAGATGTACATATGAAACAGTGGAAGAGAGATGTCATCTCTGAAAGATCAGTGGATCTGCTCCCCAAAGTAGCCAGAAAATGTATTGTCCTTTTCAGTGAACATAGATTAATCAAGTAGCCCCTTCTCATTGAAAAGCAGCTCTTTCAGTGTGGCTCTTCACTCCCTTGTGTGATGATGTCACGGCTGCTTCTCTTCCAGGCAGAAGTCCAGTTGAATTTCCATAAGTCTATGGAGTAGGTCTACAGAGATAGATGGTCCATTGTATTTTTTAAATGTAAATTATGTTTAAATGTAAACAAAACCTAGTGGTTTGGTGTTCCACTTCTTGTATTGCACTTTCTTTTAACAGTTAAGATGCCTGTAAAATTCCAATGTGACTTCAGCTTTGTAAAAGTAGTTTTGTCATACAACCCAGAAACTAGCTTTTAGTTGATATTTAGAAAACACTTACACAGAACCAGTGCGGTTGCTCTTGTTAGTCAACTGAGGCAAAGTTGTAGCTAAAGAATGCTTATACAGCTGGGTTTTGTCTGTGTTTGGGTGAAGGGGAATATTCTTATAACACTTTTAACCAGTTGCACAGAATCACCTTAATTTTCTTCAGCTCCGTTTTCCTTCTGCTTTGTCTTCACCTTTTCTTAACATCCTAGCAGGTATTTAGTATTTACAGTTCAGCCAAACAACTGGGTTTATTCAAATCTTTCTATGTAGCAGACATAAAATGAAATTATTTTCATCCTTCAGCAGTTCCAGTCTTTCAATAGTGTCATAGCAATAGAAATGGGGCACTTGCACTTCACTATTCAGTAAAGGCTAACTAAGTGTGTTTGAAGTACTCTAAGGTTGAGTGACCTTCAACGACTTGTGCGTATAGATTATCAAACATCATAGCTGAACTAACAGACCATGAACAGTGTCCGATTCCTTTCAGGCTAAATAGTGCAGATAATCATAATTATTCTGGGTGCCAGGGTCAAAAGAGCTGCTCATCACTTTTCTGGCTTACTGAAGAATCTTTTAAAGTACTAAATGATACATCATCCCTGTCAGTGTGTTATAAAGGAATTAAGTGAAGCAAGTTCTAGAAGAGATTTTTGACAGCTCATATCTGATATGTCTCTGTACTTTCATTCATATCTCGTCCATTTTTTAATGCAGATTACAAGTCTGTCACTCAGATGCTTTATTTTGTAGTGAGCTAGTTCTCATCTGTAGTGGAATTTTCTTCATTAATCGAAATGGACAGTTTGAGAAGTGGTTAATTAATGCATGAGGTCTGTTCACTGTAGGTGAACAACAGCGCCTCATTTTCCAGTTTATGGAAAAAATGGGTACAACATGTTAATTATATTTTTACATCAAGTTCTACTTTCTAAAAGTATTACTAAAGTAGCTCGTGTCAGAGTTCCTTACCTATAGCCTGCTTTGCATGCATTTTCATACTAGCTTACAGTAGCAAGGAGGAATTGACATAATTTGTGGTAACACATTGGGCAGACATTTTCTGGTGGAATTAATTGGAGTACACCAGAAAAAGAATACCTTCTAATCTCTTATTTGTTGTTACCAAGATGTTTCAAAAGAATGTATATGTAGTTTTATGTACATATTTATATATAGCTATATATACACATAAGACTGTCAGACGCTATGTAAGTATGTGAAGGAACTGACATTAAGACCTTCCTAAGGTTAATATAGAAAGTTTAGAATGGAGTCCTTAATTAAATGTACTACAGAAATGGTTTGGAAGAAGAGAGATGGTTATAAAACAGAAGAAGGAAGGATGAAATCTAGAGCAGCAGTAAAATGTTACACTCCTGCCAAATGAGAATTTGAAAGCACAGATGAAATCACCAACTGACTGGCCAATTCTTTTCATGTTGTGTTCTCTTCCCCCTGAGTTGTGGCATGAGTACAATGGAATCAAGGTATGCAAAACTGAGCAAAAACTCTCTCTGGCAGACCTAAAAAGAAACACTTAAATCAGTGTTTAGGTGAATGTACATGTACTTAAATTTGTAGAACTATGAGCATTAAATTTGTATGAACTAAAAGTATAAAAGTAACAGTCATGAGTCTAAAGGCAAACGTAGAGCAGAGGATAGCAGCTATATGTACAGAAGGAATCAATAGGTAATTTGCTTGCACATCTGGGCAATGTATGCTACAATCCTTGATAAACCGACTGCAAAGGATTATTGTTCTGAATTAATAAAATATGTTATGTTTACAGCTCTATTTTTAAGAAAATAACATGCCACCAATTTGTTTGGTGCAGTGCTCAAATGCTCTGATGGCATGAAGTGTATCCTGCATAAACTGTGAACTCTATTTGAAAATAAAGTTTATAATTAAAATTGGCATTTGTGGGCCTCCAGCTGGTGGATGCTGTTTTGCTGCCGTGCGACATCACTCCTGACACCCACAGTATGGTAGCTCATTGTCAGACTTTCTGCCAGGTTCTCGCTATTCCAATGCCTCAGATGTTGCAGTCTCCACAAAATGGTGCCCGACAGCAGGAGGCTTGCAAAGGCTTTATTTCACTGTTTATGCAGAAAAGGCTTTTTCTCACTCTGAGAATAATCTTTTTATTTTATTAAGCAATGATCTTGACTTTCAGTTTTGTGCAAAAGTTAACCAATCTCCTGTAGCGACAGTGGTAGCAGCTTTTCTAGAGGGGCTTGGATATCACTGCAGGGGGAGATGAATAGGCACTATAGCATAATGATGGCGTGTTAGAGTTGTCCATAGACAACACAATATTAATGACAGTGGGTCAGGTTCCCTTGTATGATCTGGCTTGCTGATGGCTCCACTTTGTCATAAAGGAACCAGATTATTTTGGTCTAACAAGTGTTGGATGCGTGCAATGAAACACTGTAAGCAAGAGAGAATTTGGTTCTGCACATGTGTTTGGCTGCTAGTGGACATGTGAAAAGCTTATTGCAGAAATGAGGTAAGAGCCTAAAAATGAGACAAAGCTTTCCAAGCAATATGAAATTCCGTTTTTGCTCAGTCTTAAGCAGAAGAAAAACATTTGTTTTTAAATGATATATATATATATGTTTTTGTCATTTCACGTGACTTAATATTATAACTTCAACTTCAGCAAGATTTCAGAACAAATTTTAAGGGTTCTATTTCAAACACTATTAATAACTCGGTTTTAAGCTTATTTGTTCAGTGGGTGACAGTGGTACAGCCCCTCCCTATTCCTTATTAAATTAGCATGAAGTAAGACAATTTGTGCATCATAGTCCTTGCAGTGCAAGTTGTTATTGATCAGCTCTGAACACAAAGGCTTGTCTTGCTCTTTACAAAGTAGCTTTACACTAATCTTTTCTAGCTTATATCGACAAACGTTAAGTAAAAATATGAAATAGCAAGCTTTGGATAATTATAACGTTGCTGTTTAAATAGTAAGTCTGCACCCTTAGTGAACTCTTCTGGTTATGGAGTTTTTCACCTTCATAAAGCTGTCCTTGAAGCAGGTAATAACAAAATTATGCCTCACACACAATGTAATATCAAGTGACAATAATAAGTCTCGCCAGAAAGGGAAAAAGCGGTGAAAGAGACCACCTATTGCAAGTTCTTTTAATGCCTTCAGTGGTGGCCCGGTACAAATACAAAGAATGAGATAATTACACCAGCTTGAAGGCTCGTGGTGTAAATAAATCTGTGTAAAGAGTAGCTGGGTTTTTAGAGTTAGAAAGAACAATGACAAGAGCTATTTTATAGGCTAATTTTTTTAAGTAACTTATTTATATAAAGCAAACACACAGCAGAAATCAATTCTGGCATGCTAACTGTTTCAAAATATTGTGTTATGATGGTGGGGAGGGGGAGGAAAATTAATGAACTTAAATTTCAGGGATCAAAATTTTTAGATGGAAAGCTATGAAACATCTCTACTAGATTCAGGCTGCACACATACCTGAAGACAGTCAGATCACCAGGTAGCCAGCCTAGTTAGGTAGTGTTTGTCATCCCCTTCAGCTTGGCACTTGACTCTGACAGCTTGCAAATGCACAAGGGGCTTAGCAATATATAATGTTATCATTGCTGAAGCAATTAGAAGAGGTAAGATGATGAAATGAAAAACAGTGCTATGCAGACTTTTTCTTATTTACACCACATTGAGTCAGGTTAGAAATTCTTTTGTGGGTATGGGGGGGAAGGTGGAGAATTTGAGATTAGAGGCAAGTGTCCTAAACACATTCCTGTTTAAGTGAAAGGCCAAGGGAGAAAAAATATGTATATAAATCACAGTCTCTTGAGTTTTTCCCCTCACCTATACCAATTACTACTTTGGTCCATGCTCTATACTGCAGTTAAATCCTGCAACTAAAGTGGAGGATGTCTAGTAGAAATGAATAAAACACCACCAGTGCAGAAGGGAGAGATACAAAGACCTGAAGAGAGGATAAGCTCACCTTCTGTAATACTTCATGTGTTTATTATTTATTGCTGCCAGTCGTGACTCCTGATGCTTTAAGGATGTTGAGGAGATTCCTCAAGTCCTCTGAGCAATCCTCCAGTCTGATATAGGAGAGGTTCACTCCTTCAGCAAACATTAGGAGCAACTGAGATTCACTGATTAGATATACAGGTTAACATGCTTAGGCACATTGAATCAGATCAGTGTGATGTCTTCCTTACTCTTTGCTTCTGGTAGGCAGTACCTTCTTCATAAAATAAGTAGTGTTTTCTCAGGAAAATAACTTGTTTTAAACATACTCTGTTGAAGTTCAGAAAAAATTTTTGAGAAGTCCTTTGCTGGAGAAAAGATTCTTTCTTCAAAACAAACCTTTAAATTTTACCCCTTTTCTCAGCCAGAAAAAAGAAGTCTGAAATTAATCATTCCTCTTCCTTCCTTCCTGCAAATCAAACAGTATTACAGTCAGAATACACTGGGAAAAAGTGAAGCATTTACCAGAACAAAGAAAAACAAAACAGCATGCATTTCTCTTTATTTTTAAAAAATAAATAAAATTTCTTCTTCTGCTATTACTTCTCTGGGTCATTTAATCTTAATAATGTTGACAAAAGCCTTTTATATTTGAAATGAAAATTAGTGACCCCATTAGAATCAAAACTGCTATATTCATTAGAAGTTTCATGTGTCAAATAAAAATGAAGCTTTCTCTGTGGGCTGTTGTTTGTTTTCCATAACTATAAACAAAGAATGGCATAAGGACCTCTATTTTGTTGATTTTTTAGAAAATTTACCCTGGTGACTATAATCGTTAATTAAACTCCAATAAAAGGTACTTAAATTGTTTTAAAAAAGAAGTTGCACTTTGTTGACTTCAATTAAGCTTACATAAGCTTGTGCACATGGGGACTTTCAAGAGGAAAGTGAATTTGCTAACCTGGCAATTTTTTTTCAAATTCACATAGCACTAATCAAAATGACATTGATTTGTTCGGATTAGCAGCTGACACCTGAAGCTTCCTTACTTGAACTACTTGGGAAGATAAAGTTTTCTTGATGCAAAACTAGCAATTGTTTTTTCATAGCCAAGGATCTGCATCACAAGTACAAGCTCCTTTCCAAACCAGGAAATCTTTCAACTACTAGTCTGGCCAGCAGCAGTAATGTTTATTTTCCAGAACCTGATGCAGGATAGAGCAATGTCTGCTGGACCGTTAGACATCACAGATCAGTCCTGTGTCTTTAACGTCTTGCACATTTTTATTTCAGCTTCTTCCTCTATATTCCATGTACTCTTACATGCTTGAAAAGCATACAGCTGCAATGTAACTGGATTTCATTCTTTTCTGAAATCGGAGAAGCAGGGAACAGAAATCTATAAATTTAAACCTTCTGCTTGGCAGAAAACAAAATCTTGTGGAAGATATTCCGACCTAAAGACCCTATGCTACATCCCTGGGTTCATGTTATGCCAAAAGTCTGATTTTTAAATTGTACGTAGAAGACTTCTGCTACTAAAATAGCCACTTGTAGTCATGTGCAGCAGAGAGCTGTTAGTAACAGATGCTGAACTAGAAGAAATGGAAGTGTAAAATGGGCTAAACAAGCCTTTTTGTTCTTTTTCTAGCCAGATCACAAAATCTCCTGTAAATACATCTCTGAAGTACATAATCTATGCCCAGGATGCAGAACTATTCCCTTTGGTTACTACACTGTAAACTGAGAGCCCTGGAAAATGTGGAAAGAATAGTCTTAGCAAGGTACAAAGCTAATTTGCTGGCATTGCTTGATTTCCATCAAGAGAAATGGTTTGGTAGCAGTACAAAGCATAAATAATGCAGGTAAGAAACTGGCATCACTTGAGCTCTGTGAGAACTCAAAGAGCTGCTAAAGTATTCCTGAAACTTATGAGCTTTCTGTAAGCCCAGAACCTTTCAAAACACTTGAACTTTTTAAATAACCTTTAAAAAAACCCTCAAACTTGTTCTCGCACAAAAAAGAACCCAGAGGTGCTACAAGCTGATTCTTGGTTCAGCTAAAAGGGCTTTATCTTTTTCAGTTGCTGTCATGGCATGGCATTAGAAGCAATCTTCTCTTGGCATCTAATCAGCATATAATTTCCATTGCCTACTCTTCTTCCGTTCAGCTTTGTGTGACGGTGTTTTATGCTAGGAAGTTTGGGTTATCAGAATAGAGCAGAGAGCTTCTGCAGGACAAATCCAGGGCAATTGCAGAGGTTTACATTGGGTAAGTTCAAAATCTGCCATGTGCCTTGTTTAATTAAATGAGAAACTTGCAGGAAACACATGGCTAGTGCCCCCAGAGGTGCCTTTTCAATTTCCCAATCAAAGCTGATGAAATTAGAATTGGCTATCAAATCCTTCTAGCAAACTTGCATCATTCTTTGCTAATTTCCTTCTAGTAGCCCCTTGAGAGATGCAGATAGTCTCAATGCTGCATATTAAACTTTAATTACTGATTTCTGTTATGAGGGTGAGATAACACTCGGACAGAGATAGCTGCATCATAGCCTGCAAGCTCCTCATGCTGAAAAACACCCATAAAGTAAATGAAAAATGAGTCAGCAACCTATCACCAATCTCTGTCAGTGCATGCTGCACCTTCAGCTCCACAGTAGGGTGCCAGTTTCTATTAACAGTAAATTGTAGACTTTTATTTATTTATAAGTGTCATTAATCTGGTAGGTTGAAGGCAATTTGGTTTCCAGAAAAGAGCATATAGGGCTTAGCATCATCCAGGCAGACACAATGGGTAGTTTATGAAAAAAAGTCACAATGTATAATCTACAACAGCAGCGCTGGTACATGAGTTTTGAAGAATTTTACCTATATTGAATAAAGGAGGAATTCCTAAATCAACACTGCTTGAGTGACTTACTTATCTTAAGGAAAAATCCTATGATTTCAGGCAAACTGCTTATACCACTGCATGCCTGACTTGGAACTGCTTTTGATTCCGTGTAAAATTATCACACAAGGATTTTAGGATTGTGATAGCCTTGCTAAATTAAGTCAGACTAGAGATTTTACTTGAAATGACCGTATATCTGCCAGACTGAAGCAGGCATAGATGGACTTACAGAAATGAGGCAGCACATCCTAAACCAGCAGATGAATGTAGGGGGGAAATGGCAACATTTATGGCAGTGTGCTGGGAAGTTTCTACTAGAATTCTGTAAGTATTGTAACAGGGCGCAGACAAGGTATTTGCACTTTTATAGAATTAGGGTGGTACAATACTTTCCTTTTGCTGTTTGTGCTGTCTCCTCTGAGTTTGCCTAACTGTGCTACTGCCTACTCTGTTCTCCTGCCTTTCTAGGAGACCTGCCTGGACTGTCAGCATGTTGTGTTTGAATATTCCAGGGTATATTTTGGCACTTGAAAAGTACTCTGAGATAATGAAGTCTTACAATTCTCATCATGGAGATTTTCCCATATACCAAATTAGCATCATTTTTCTTCTCTTTGTGCTACTATGTCACATTTTCTGCTGATCTAAATAAATGGGATTTCAGAGAAAAATCCTGTCCTTACAGGGAAACCCCAACAACCTGGCACTTATGTTGTGGGAACTAAGTGAAGGGAAATGGAAGGGAAGTAGCTTTGGATCACTGCACTGCTTTGGGCTTGTAAAGGGTCTGTTGGGACTGATAATACACACTGTGCTTGACTGCCATGGAAAAACAGAAAGGAGGCTACAGGACCAGTGCTGAGCCAATATTCTCTATTTTAACACCCTTACTTACTTTGCTAGTTATTAGGGCCTGTGTATTTGCAAGAGTGTTAAAGCAAATGTATTATTCTAGGAGTCAGGGTGGGGGGTCGTCTATTTGCTTAGACACTTTTAAAGCCAATGTGTGAGACTGGCATAGCATTTCACTAGATCGGAGCAGTGTATGTGATAAGTAGTAACAAGAATTACAAATCTCCTATCTCTTACAAACAGATGCAGATAGCTGAAAGTATGATCATCTTGTGTAGTTACTATATTTAAAAAAACATTAGCCACTTCATTTTCATGGCCCAGTCCACAACAAACAAGCATTCTGCTGACCATCTACTTTGAAGTTCATTTTGTTCTAACTTTCTGTGTTGCCCTCTGTTTAATGGAATGTTAGATTGTGGGAGTTTTGTGATTTGGTTTTTTCTGGATATCTGGATAAGGCTTGAGTTTATTTCTAAATTGCTCTTTGTTTATACTACTTGTTAAAAATGTGAAACAATTAATTATCTACATTTTTGGCGCTGTAGTAACAGAAAAAACAGGTTTAGAACTTTAATTAAAAGTAGGTGTGGGTGCATAGTTTTAAAAATTACAAAATACTGCTAAAACAAATGTGTATTTTATACATCAAACTAGTAGTTTTTCAGTTTGCTAAATCTGCTATATGTTTGCTTTTAATTGTATAACCCCAAATATCACACTTGTCTTCATTAAAATGTATTAGTTCACTCACTCAGATAAATTCTTCTAAGTATCTCCAGTAACTATTCACTGTTGTGGACTATGTAACTAATTATCTCCTTAAAGATAATGTTTTCGTCATTCATTATACACTAAACAGGCAAAGTGAATTTCTGCCTCTCGATTATTTTTTTTCCCTTACTTTTAAGCCAATTCAAGTTTACCCAATTAAAGCATACCAGAAAAATTAGTCACCAAAATGTATGGAGTGTTGTATAATGGGCTGTTTTTATTTAGTACTGGTATGGAGAAAAGAAGCAATTCAAAACAGCAAAATACTTGTGAAGCTGAACAGCAGACTGTTTATAACTGGATCATAACGCACTGTTGAAGTGGGAGCTTGTATTGTGCCCTTGTTTAGGGAACACTCTCAATCCAAACATCAATCTGAGCTGCAGGCAGGCAGCGAGTGCAAGGCTTTTTCAGGTATTGCTCCTGCCCAGCAGTTGCCTGTTTTTTTGTCTTGTGCTTCCTGGTACTGTGTGAAGACTCACAAAATTAAAAACAAAGACCCTGACCAAGGTCTTAAGTTCAGGAAGAATTTGAGGCACATGCCCGGTCTGATGTTTGTGTGTCCCACTGCAAGGTAGATTCCAGTTTAATGAAAAAAAAAAATGTGCTAAGATGCTATTTCCTCCACTTCCGCTGAATCTCCTCTTTTTTACTACAGCCGATAGCCATGTGGTGAGATTGTTTTGGTATTTTACTCCAAGTTTAGACCCATTTCAAATCCACATTAGATTTTTCTCATTCTACTCAACAGTGAAGAATGTATCCATACTTGAAAGGCATCACCAACAGTACAGATTGCTTTTAAAGCAAACAATTTTTTCAAGCATTTTTAATGGGGTTTCATACCTATACCTCATGTTGTTATCCTTAGACTAATGAAAACAATGAAGATACAATACTATTACATTAAGTATATTTAATAAATAGATTAATAATATACTTGTTTCATGTATTCTGAAACTTCCTTGTTTATATTAAATTACTTCCATTTTCAAATTCTAGAGACTTGGGCAATTTGTTATTTGGGCATTCTCATTGTGGTCAAGAGTGAATTTACTGTTTGATGACAAGTCTAAGAGATTTATTTTGTGGCACGTTTTTACATGAGTTGGAATCCATGAAAATCCTGATTGTTCGTTTTGACATTGTCCAGATTTTTCTAATAAGATGAATGGGTGTAATTTACAATAGTCTGGGGAATGAGATGGCATTTTATTCAACTGTATTTGTATTCAACAATTTGTCACATTTTCAAAAAATAGGCATCTTAAACAGAACTTTAGGTGTTACTGTTAACCATAATTGTACTTAACTTTGGAGGAAAGCTTGCTGTGACTTAAAAATCAGACGCATCTCACTGATCTCTTTTATTAGTAATATTTGCCTCTTGCAATCTAAATTTGTTGTCTGTTTATCAAAAGTAGGATTTGTTTACTATATCTGTGCCTCATCTAATGTCACAGCGAAAAGGGGAAAATTCATTGTAACTCTAGTTTTCCATTGTGGATTCAAGAAGGGATTAAAAAATAGAAAAAAAATATAGGGCAATAGTGAGGGCTTATATTATAGTAGTCAGACATAATGGATCTAATATTCTCCTCGCTCGTCTGTTTTGTGCAGACATCTTCAGTGGACAAGCCCGTTTGGGGAGTGTGTGTAAGAAATACTTTGATTGAAACAGTTCCACTGGGTTTTTCTTCCATTTAAATTTTATGAAGTAATCGCTGGCAAACATCACATAACTATGATATTATGATACCATGCATTGTTACAACAACAAAAATAATCTTATGGATGGATTTAAAGAGATTAAATGAAAGTAAAACCAGCTATTGCCTGCAGTCAGCGTTGTGCTAGGTATTCATTACATGTTCACGTTCAATAGACAATCTGGCCACATTTATATACTATGCTTACAGTTACTACGTTTGCCCATTCAAGGAACACCAAAGTAGTAAAGCACAGCTTTTCTTCTGTGAGATCTCTCATGTGAAAGAAAAGACTTCATCATGAGGCAGGACAAGCCCAACCAACATTTGCTCAATGAGTCTTGCACTATGCCCTAAAGTTGATGAGACTATTAACATTAATTATTCATGTGCTGACAAAGGCCGCTGCAGGAGACACAGAATGAAGACTAATAGGCTGAAATAGAGAAAACTGGATGCACAGGAGAGCCTGGAGAATGGAATATCTTTCAATATTTTTCCTCATTAGTTTGGCTTATTTCCCACAGGGGCAGCAGCACAAATCTTTGCCACCAGAACTTTTCCTTAACTGTGTCTGCAAATTCAGAGCCACATTCCCTTCACGAGCAGTACTCTGCTCCTGAGCCTTGACCCTTTTGTCAGCTTAGATATGCTTGCTGATTGCAGATGTCTTTGAGTCTGACAGATGGACCTCATCTGCCTAGGGCATGGCATAGGACAGGGAAGAACTCAATTTTTAATTTTGTGCTTAAAAAAAAAATGGCAGTGTAAACACCCGTGGAAGTCAGTGACTTCCTACTGTGCTTCTGACTCCAGACTTCTGATAAAAACTCTATGACAAATGGGAACTTCATAAGAGGCCCTCTCCACAAACAGAAATGCTATTTTGTTTGAAATTCAGTGAATGTTGGGGCAGGGGCAGGTAGAGCAACAGATGGGATGCTCAGAGGCAGTGCATTTTTATGAGCTTTCTCTCCCCAGGGACTATATAAAATGCTGATATTGATATTTTAAGTTCTTAGAGCTGAGAAACCAAAATATACCTTTATCTGTAAATGTGGCTCATGTTTATGGCTATCAGCTAACAACCCACCAAGGCAATCAGCTCCAGGGCAAGCACATTCCGCAGTGGAGCGGTGGGATTGCAGTGAATGGGGGGAGTTTCCCAAACCAGGGAGACCCCAGGGGAGTGTGGAGACATGCCAGGAGCTGGCCACTCTTGGGGAGGGGGCAGGATTAATGGTAGCCATGCCCCACTCCCACGGTGGGCAGCCCCAGGGAGTGCCAGCCACCAGGATGGGCAAACAGGGCATGGTGTAGCAGTTCATGCAGGAGGGCACCTCTCTGAAGGAGGAACTTTCCACTGGCCGAGTGGAGAGGCTTGAAGTCCACATAACCCAGCAATGGGGACTGTTCTGCAACCATCTGCACAGGTCAAGAGCACTCAACCTATCTGATCCTCAGGGAAGAATGGCAGGCACTTGTCTGAGAGCAAAGACTGCAGGTCTTGCTGGAGGGTCTGCACCATCCAGGGGGTTTCTGGAATCCGTTGATGGTAACTTCCTTCTCCAAGTGATAGAGGAGCCGACAAGAAGAGGTGCTGTGCTGGACATTGTTCTCAGCAACAAGGAAGGACTGGTGGAAAGTGTGAATCTCAAGGGCAGCCTGGCCTGCAGCGACCATGAAATGGTGGAGTTCAAGGTCCTTAAGGCAGCGAGGAGGGTGCACCACAAGTTTGCTGCTCTGGACTTCAGGAGAGCAGACCTTGGCCTCTTCAGGCATCTGTGTCCTGTTTTCAGCTGGGATAGAGTTAATATTCTTGAACTGAGAGGGAGCACAGCTGAAGTGCTGGGCCCGGATTGGCCATTGGAGTATTCCATATCATGTGACATTAGGCTCAGTATATGAAGGAGGCAGGTTCTCTCTTACTCCAGTCCTTGAGATGGCGGGATCTTTGTTCTTCCAGGATCGATGGCTGGGAGCAGGCTGGGTATCAGTAGGCAGGTGGTGAGCAATCGCATTATACATTATCTCTTTGTACTTTCCATTATTGTTACTGTTTTGTTTTATTACAATCACTAAACTTTTTTTTTAATCTCAACCTACAAGTTTCCTGTGTCCCTCCGCTCTCTTCTCCCATTTGCCAGGTGGGGAGAGGGTGAGTGACCAGCTTCATGGTGTTTGGCTGCCAGCTCAGTTAAAACCATGACAATCTGCTTAGCAGGGTAACATGGGATAAAGCCCTAAGGGGAAAAGGGGCCCAAGAAAGCTAGTTGTTTTTCAAGGATCACCTCCTCCAAGCTCAGGAGCAATGAATCCTGACAAAGAAGTCAGGTAAGAACACCAGGAGACCTGCAGTGATGAACATGGAGCTCCTGGACAAGCTCAAACACAAAAAGGAAGCCTACAGAGGGTAAAAACAAGAACAGATAGCCTGGGAGGGTTACAGAGAATTTGTCTGAGTAGCAAGGATTCAGGTTAGGAAAGCCAAAGCCCTGATAGAATTAAATGCCAGGGACATCAAGGGCAACAAGAACAGCTTCTGTAGGTACATTGGTGATAAAAGGAAGACTAAAGAAAATGTCATCCCTATCTGGAAGGAAACAGGAGATCTGATCACCTGGAATTTGGAAAAGGCTGAGGTACTCAACGACTGTTTTGCCTCAGTTTCACCAGCAAGTGCTCCACCCATACCATCCAAGATGCAGAAGGTAAAGGTGGGAACTGGGAGAAGGAAGAACCACCCACTGTAGGAGAAGATCAGGTCTGAGACCATCTAAGGAACCTGAAGGTGCACAAATCCATGGGACCTGATGAGATGCATCTGTAGGTCCTGGGGAAACTGGTGGATGAAGTGGCTAAGCCACTATCAATCATATTTGAGAAGTCGTGGCAGTCTGGTGAGGTTCCCACTGACTGGAAAAAGAGAAACATAAACCCTCTTTTAAAAAGGGAATAAAGGAAGACCCTGGGGAACTACAGGCCAGTCAGTCTCATGTCTCTGTTTGGCAAGATGATGGAGCAGATCCTCCTGAAAAGTATGCTAGGGCACATGGAAAATAAGGGCTTCATACATGACTTCACTAAGGGCAAATTGCACCTGACAAATTTGGTGGCCTTCTACAATGGGGTTACAGTCTTGGTAGATGAGGGAAGAGTAAATGACGTCATCTACTTGGACTTGTGCAAAGCATTTGACACTGTCCCACACAACATCCTTGTCTCTAAATTGGATTGACATGGATTGGACAGATGGACCACTAGGTGGATAAGAAATCAGCTGGATGGTCGCACTCAAAGAGTTTTGGTCAACAACTTGATGTCCAAGTGGAGACCAGTGACAAATGGCATTCCTCAGGGGTCAGTGTTGGGGCCAGTGCTGTTTAACATCTTTGCTGGCAAAACGGAGGGTGGGATTGAGTGCACCCTCAGCAAGTTTGGCAACAACCCCAAGCTGTGTGCTGCAGTCAACATGCTGGAGGGAAGGGATGTGCCATCCAGAGGGACCTGGACAGGCTGGAGAGGTGGGACCAGGCAAACCTCATGAAATTCAACAAGGCCAAGTGCAAGGTCCTGCACATGGGTTGGGGCAATCCCAAGCACAAATACAGGCTGGGCCATGAGTGGGTTGAGAGCAGCCCTGCGGAGAAGGACTTGGGAGTGTTTGAGCCTTTATTGAAACTCCTCCAGTTGGCCTCAGCCCATGGCTCCAGCCTGTCCAGGTCTCTCTGCAGAGCCTCCCTGCCCTCGAGCAGATCAACACTCCCACCCAGCTGGGTGTCATCTGCAAACTGACTGAGGGTGCACTCGATCCCCTCGTCTAGATCATCAATAAAGATGTTGAACAGGAGTGGCCCCAAAACCGAGCCCTGGGGGACACCACTCGTGACCGGCTGCCAACTGGATTTAGCTCCGTTCACCACAACTCTCTGGGCCCGGTCATCTAGCCAGTTTTTTACCCAGCGAAGTGTGTGATTGTCCAAACCTCAAGCAGTCATTTTTGCCAGGAGAATGCTGTGGGAAATGGTGTCAAAAGCCTTGCTAAAGTCAAGGTAAATTACATCCACAGCCTTTTACTCATCCAATAAGCAGGTCGCTCTGTCATAGATCAGGTTTGTCAAGCAGGACCTGCCTTTCATAAACCCATGCTGACTGGGCCTGAGCATCTGGTTCTCACTCATGTGTTGCATGATGGTGTTTAGGATGAGCTGCTCCATCAGCTTCCCGGGCACCGAAGTCAAGCTGACAGGTCTGTAATTTTCTGGATCATCCTTCCGACCCTTCTTGTATATGGATGTCACACTGGCCAATTTCCAATCAGTCAGGACCTCCCCAGTCAGCCAGGACTGTTCGTAAATGATAGAAAGTGGCCTGGCGAGCACCCCAGCCAGCTCCTTCAGCACTCTCGGGTGTATCCCATCTGGTCCCATAGACTTGTGTGTGTCTGTGTGATGCAGTAGGTCACTGACTGTCTCCTGGATTGCAGGGGGGTCGTTCTCCCAGTCTCTGTATTCTGGCTGTGGAGGCTGGATTTCATCAGTACAACTAACCTTGTTATTAAAGGCTGAGGCAAAGAAGTCATTAAGCACCTCAGCCTTCTCCTCATCACTTGTTACCAAATTTCCTCCTGCATCTAGCAGGGGATGGAGACTCTCCCTGGACTTTCTTTTGCTACTGACATACTTATAGAAACTTTTCTTGTTATCCTTGATTGCTGAAGCCAGATTAATTTCCAGCTAGGTTTTAGTCCTCCTGATTTCCACCCTGCATAGCCTCACAGCCTCTCTGTAATCACTGTGAGTGTCTAGCCCCTTCTTCCAAAGGCTGTAAACTCTCCTTTTCTCCCTGAGTTGCAGCCAAAACTCCCTCTTCAGCCAGGGTGGTCTTCTCTGGCGTCGGCTTCTCTTAGAGCACCTGGGGACCGCCTGCCCCTGAGCCATTAACACTTCCTTCTTAAAGTGCACCCAGCCTTCCTGGGCCCCTATGCCCTTCAGGAGAGTCTCCCAGGGGATCCTGTCAAGCAGGTGCCTAAACAAGAAGTAGTCAGCCCTACTGAAGTCCAGGATGTCAGTCCTGCTTAGCTCTCTCCTGACCTCTCTCAGAATAGAGAACTCTATTATTTCATGATCGCTGTGCCCTAGTCGGCCTCCAACCTCCACATCGTCCACCAGCCCTTCTCTGCTCACAAAGAGGAGATCCATCAGGGCACCTTCTCTGGTCTGTTTACTCACCAGTTGCGTCAGGAAGTTGTCTCCCACACATTCTAGGAATCTCCAGGACTGGTCTCATTCTGCAGTGTTGTATTTCCAGCAGATGTCTTGGAAGTTAAAGTCTCCCACAAGAACAAGGGCAAGCTATCGTGAGATTTCACCTAAGTGCCTATAAAATATCTCGTCCATCTCTCTGTCCTGGTTGGGTGGCCTATAGTAGACTCCTACTACAACATCTGCCCTGTTGGCCTTCCCCCTGATTCTAATGCAAAGACACTCAACCCTGTCTTCACTACACTTGTGCTCGAAGCAATCATAACAGTCCTTAACATACAGAGCCACCCCATCACCTCTCCTTCCCTGTCTGTCCCTCCTAAAGAGCTTGTAACCATCAATTGGCACACTCCAGTCATGGGAGACATCCCACCATGTTTCTGTAATAGCAACAACATTGTAATTTTCCTGTTTCATCACGGCTACAAGCTCCTGGTATGCAGTTCTACAGAAAATTTAAGCAAAATCTGATCAACATAGTGCTAGTAAGAGTCTGAACTCTTGCACTGCTCCAGTTGATATTATAATTCTCTTCCCAAAGATGACACACACACAACATCAGGATTTTTTAAACAAAAAATAAAGCCTCAATAGTGCCAGAAAGGTTCAGAAAGTAGAACTCCTCATTCAGCAAGTTGAATGGTGTTCTGCATTTATAAAGATTGCAGGTAATGAACTGAAATGACATTAATGGTGTCAGAAAACTGTCACCCGGTTCTTCAGTATGGAAGAAATTTACAGTCTTGATAATCCTTGTATGTGTTCTGTTAGTCACCTTATTTAACCAGTCATCTAAGAGAAAAAGGCCTTTGTATCGTTAGAAGTAAGAGTTGCTATGACATGTAGTCATGCAAGGTTTTTCTATGAGTACATGTACATTACTTTTTGAATTGCATACTTATGTGTTGTGGAACAGTTATTTTCAAGACAGTCTTTCTTGAGCAAATGTGTATTAAAAGGTTGCTTCATCTTACCCAAGTGCAAGTTACAAGTACAGTTTTTCCTCTTGGTGAGCTTCTCTGTAAAATTTTGCTTTCCAAAAAAATTTTTTTATTTTTGTTTGCTACTATCTGATGAAGAAAAATTTATGCCCAAAATATAGCACTGTAGTTGGGATGGAAGGAAAAAGTAAAGTTTTACAGAAGGATTACTTAAATCAGCTTAGTGTAGGTGGTATTCTCCCTCCACACATACAATTCTGCCACCAAATTTAATCATATTCTGTTAGTTTGGTTTTTTTTCTTAGAAGTTATGGTATAGTCTACAATGTTCTACAGATACTCTAAGCTAAAGATAGGAAAGGGTAAAATGGAGGTGGGGGAGACAGGCACCAAAACACATCCCTATGTAAAAAAATCAGTTTACATAAACATTTATAATGAACAGAAATTGATATTTCTCTGCACTAGGTCCTATAATAGAAAATATATATACTCTGGGAAGTAAATAAACTTAAATTGGAAATTGTTTTGCTGGTTACTTGTACTACATTTCTTGAAGCTTGCTGTGACAGTTTGAAAATGTTAATGACATAAAACTAGAATAAAGTCTTAGTAACAAGTCAAGATTGATAATGCCTCCAGAAAACTTATAGTGTGAATTGCCTTTTTTCCCCCTGCAGCATTTAAAGGTCACATTATTCTGACCTCTGTTTACAACACCTGATGTCTTTCCCCAGGAGCACATCGGGGTGCAAAGGAAGCTTGATGCTGCTGATGTAGAGCTCTGATGCAGGTAGATGAGTGGCCTGTACCAAGAGCTTGGAAGTGCCCTAAGCTCTAGCTATGTAGACATGAATTTGGACCACAGGAAGACATACCTCAGGTCTCGGCCATCCCGTTGCATGGGCAAGTTGATTAATTTCTGATGGCTGGTGCTTTTCTTTCTTTACATGGAAATTGTGCTTCTTTTAAAAACTTGTTTTAAACAGCTAAAATTTTTCCGCTGCTCTCACTGCACTGTGAACTAAAGGTTCAAAGTATTAATAATTTACAGCAATCCAAAGTTTCATGGAAAGTGTATTTAGTTCTGTTTATAATGGAGAAATGGCAAAATTTCATATTTCTAATTAATGGAAGAATAAATCAAGTATTTTTCCCTTCTTCCCCTTTTGCCTTTTGAACTGATGCTGCTGGTGCCAATGTACCATTTATGGAGATCTCACTTCAGTACCGAGAGCAGCTAGGCACCATCTGCTCCACCATTGCTCCAGCACCAGCACAACCCATTTGTCCTGTGGTGCATTGCTTGGCTGTCACCTCATCCATGACAGCTAAGTCTAAAGATGTCCACTTTCTTCCCATTCTATAAATTGAAAAGTGTGGATAAGAAAGGAATTTTGCATTCTTAAATGCTTGGGTGTATGTGTTCAACAGTAATGCAAGGAGAGAAACAAATTTTTGATGCTTCGGCAAAAAACTTGATGAAATAAAGGCTTAGCCCTATGAAGTAATTATTTTTACATTGGGCAAATCAGAACCTTGTATATGTTGTTTTTGTTAAAAATAAAATGAGAAATTTAAGTGACCTACGTTCCCAAACCATGTTAGTTAATAATTAAAATATGTGTTGAAACATGAACTATTGAGCTGGTTCTAGAGAAACATCATTTTCTTATGCTGTATAGCTAAGCAATATTGTTGAAGCCAGACATTCAAAATGCTGAGACTTGCTTAAAAATGCTGATTTTAACAAAAGTCCCTTGTGACACATTTTCAGAGTTGTTCTTTGAGATTTTTAAAGCTAATTTTTCAAACTTTTCTCTGCAAATAAATCTATATTTTTAAAAAGAAACCTAAGACTTGTACAATCATTGGAACCCTAGGACAGAAACTTCTGAGATATTATGACCCTCAAATTCTAATAGATGGTAACAAAGTGATTAGAAGAAAGTCACAGGTTGAAAATGTCTTACGTACAGAAGTATAAATATCAGATTATTTACAATAACATTGCTTAGTGGGGAGAAGGTTAGGGAATATTGCTGGTTGCCATAGATGAGAAAAGGGTGACTCTCCCTTGTCTGTATTTAGTTAACTACAGTAAAACAGTTGTTGCTGTCCTACTGTTTGTCCATTTGACCAATGTGAAGTTCACTGGCATTGACAGAAAGCTGCCTGAGCAGAAGACCACAACTTCATTGGTTGAGTTCTTCTAGCAAAGGAGAACTCCTTTTCCTTCCCATGACACTGGAATAGTGCCTGGAAGGAAGGACAAGACACTCAAAGACCTGTTCTGTTGGAGCGGAGGGAAGGGTGGTCTGGTAAAACTAAAGAATACCTGAGCTCCGAGTTACTTCAAAGTGGCAATTGTTGCCTGTTGCATGCTAAATCTTACCTCAGAAAAAGGTCTTCAAATGAGAAGGGATTCTTATAGCTTGTTGGTTGACTGGTTATTATTTGTTTCAGCCTGAATCTTTAAAACATTAACTTTTGTAGCATTAATCTTTTTTAAATTACTTATTTTTATTTAATCAAAGATTCCATTCTGTTCCACAGAAGCATTTGGTCAGGCAGGAATTTGAGGCAAGTAGGCGTAGGTTTGAATTTTAGCATGGCTATTTTCTACCTTTTATTATTGTGGATGTTCTTAACTTCCAGTGCTCCAACTGGAGATAAACCAGAGCTCTAACTGGAGATAGACCGGAGCAGCCAAATCTTTGAAGTTCTTCTGCTAAAAAGATGACGTGCCAAGGATGAAGCTCTGTGAGAACCTTTGTAAACTAGTGCTTAGATGTTCAAAGAGAGAAATTACTGCAAATCCAAAGAATCTTGCAATAAAGTAGAAAGCTGCCTACTTAGTGACAGAAAAATAATACGTTAGTGAAAGACTCTCTTGCCATGGAAAGTGTGGAGTTTAGCTACAGCTCTCAAGCATAATGAATGCTTCCATCTCTCCAGGGCCATGTATTCATACGAAGTACTAGTAAGTACTCCTGTCATACTAAGTAATATGACACATTAATACTTGGAGGCTACTTTAAACTTCTCCGCAGGGTTGGGTTTTTTTTTAAAAAAAAAAAAAGAAGTTCATTTCAAATCCTGTCAGACTTAACATTTAACTCTTTTTATTGTGCAAAGATGCTTTTGTGGCTTTCTCCTAGCTAGTTTGAGACATAAAAGTGGATTTGTTAGACTTGAAAAGTTTCAATTAACTAGAGTGAACGCCAGAGCTCAGAGATAAAGTTTCCTGATTTGCTTCTTACCAGTCAGTCTAGGTAGGTCTTAATGAAGATTATTCAGGAAATAAAACAGTTAAAAGATTAGAGGAGATGGAATTATGAACACAAAATTAGTATATGAATTAACATTTTCACAGGAGAAAAAAAGACAAAAAGAAGGGAAAGGAAAGAAACATTTTTGGCTTTATTGTCTTTTTCCTCCTCATTATTTAGCGTTCAGAGATAGTAAATCCATTCTGCCTTTAACAAGGCAGTGCCATGTCACAGTAAAATTTAGTAGCAAGAGCTCTTGCATCTGTGTGAATGTATGTATACTTTACTGTAGAGACCTAATTTTCATTTTCTTCTTTTCTGCAAGGAAAACTGTGATTTAGGTATTGAAATATTGTTAGTTTTAATCTCAAGTTTTTAAATTAAACACATTTGTTCCACAAAAGTTATTACTGTGTTGATTAATATTGTGTGATGGAAACCAAAACAAATGGTGTCATAGGTTCGCAGATTGTTTGAGGTGGACAGGGACCTCTAGAGATGGTCTAGTCCAACCCCCTGCTCAGGCAAGGTCAGCTGGAGTAGATCGCTCAGGACGGTCCGTTTGCATTTTGAACATCCCAAGGATGGAGACTCCACAGCCTCTGTGGGTAATCTGCACCACTGTTTGACCACCCTCACTACAAAGTTTTTTCTTATTGTTTCAGTGGAGTGTCTTGTCTTCGTGTGTGTGCCCATTGTTTCTTTTTCTGTCATTGGATACCGCTGAGATGAGTACAGCTCTGTTGTCTTCGCTCTCTCAGGTATTTATACACATTATTGAGATCTCCACTGAGCCTTCTCTTCTCCAGGCTGATCAATCCCAGCAATGTTAGCCACCCCTCATATGTCAGATTCTCTGACCCCTTTGCCTTTGTTGCCTTTTTGTGGGCTCACTGCAGCACATATCCATGTCTCTCTCACACTGAGAAGCCCAGAACTGGACACAGCACTTCAAATGTGTCTCGCCAAGTCAGAGTAGTGGGGAAGGATCACCTCCCTTGACCTGCTGGCAGTGCTTTTCCTAATGCAGCCTAGGATGATCTTGACCTCGTTTGTCACAAGGATGCATCACTGGCTTATGGTCAGCTTGCTGACCACCAGGACCTCTGTCTTTTTCTGCAAAGCTGCTTTCAAGACAATTAGCCTCCAGCCTGTACCGCTCCATGAGGTTACTCCTTCCCACATGCAGGGCTTTGCATTTCCATTTGAACTTCATCAGATTCCTTCCTGCTCATTTCTTCAGCCCATTGAGGTCCCTCTGAATGGCATCTCAGTCAGCCACTGTATCAGTCACTCCTCCAAGTTATGTTTCTGCAAATTTGCTGAGGGTCTGTGCTGTCACTAGTGGAGATTTTAACTTGGCCTCAGTATCATCCCCTGGGGCACAACACCAGTGACTGGCCTCCAGCTGGAATTTGTGCTGCTGGTCACTATACTTTGAACCCAGTAGTTCAGGTGCTTTTCAATCCACATCTCTGTCCTCACCCTCAGTAGCTGAATCAATAGTAAACCTGAGTAAAACAGTGTTGCTACTGAGAAACAGAAAGCTTCTGAATACCAGTGATGCTTTTAGCCCATTCCCCCTGGGGATAGTTGAAGGGAAACATTTAGCCGCATTGAATATAATTGTATAGATCCTTGAAACACTCAGATGAACTTCTTCACTTTGCAAGATTTAAAGAATATCCACTATTTCTGAATAGGACAAACCCCAAAGTGAAAGGTATAGTACTGTAGACTGTTTCATAATGTGAAAATTGTATGCAGTTTTGTAAGTGCAGGAAGGTTCAGCTGAGCTTTTAGAGATTAATCTGAATGCAAATGACCTCAGAATCAGGAAAGATTTGCTCATAAGTTATGGTCGTAAATGATTACTTCCTTTGAATGTTTTCATTTGGGAAGGTAATATCTTTTATCTCTGTGAAAATGTTCCTACTATGAGGCATATCAGAAAAGAAGAACCAGAGAAAATCACTAGCCAGAGAGAAAAACAATGATGCCATGAACAAAGGATGTTAATAAATGAGATTGTGCTCATTCAGGGCTGCAACTAAATCCACTAAAGCCAATGGGAGCTGTTGCCTTTGATGATCAGGTAGCTTTATAGCAAATCTTATGAGCTTCCACCTGCAATGCAATTTGGAAAACACTACTCTGCACTGCTGCCTTTGGTAAGGAGTCTCAAAGCTTTACACGTTAATCAAACCTCCCAGCACACTGAGGTGTATTATCCAGAAGTAAGGAAGCAGAAACTGAGACAGAAAGTTGTTTTGCTTTACACTGAGAAGCAACAACTGTAATTGTCAGAGCAGTTACATTACACCAGCCATTGAGCCACCATTCCCACTTACTCTTGGTAAGTTCTGGTCAGAGTCAGGAAGAATAAAACTATCAAGAAACAAGAGGAAAAGGTAGAGGAGGCTACCTTATTCCAACCTGGATTAGTCCATTCACTTAGATTTAGACAGTGCTATTGTAACTGGGTAAAATTAGTTAGAATCCTTTTGTATTGCTGTTTTAACATGCCGGAAAATCAGAGGTTAAAAAAATATTGGTAATTTTAAAGCTGTTACATGAAAAAAGACAAAGTTGCAGGTAATGCTTTAATTGATACCCTTAATATTGTACTTCTATGTAAAATATGAAGAATACCTGCAGAGTTCACAGGATATGAGGATACGAAGTTCATAAGCATGTGCGTAACAGTGTGAGTCACAGATGGAAAGGGGCACTGGAGTGATATTTACATTATCTCTTTTCAGTAGTTGTCTACTTAAAACTCGCAGTGGAAAAAAATCTGTAGGTTTGTTCTATTATATCCACTCTGTAGAAAACAGCTAATTTTTAAAAGGAATTCTTGATTTAATATATTAGACTTTGGGAGTCAATAGAAAAACTATTGTGATTTTAAGTGAACTTTCTCTACACGTTTTAATACTCTGAGTTCCACTAAAACTTAAAAAATAAATAAGGGATGCTATATGCTATAGTCTCCTTGAATCTGGCACAAGGACTCTTCCTTCTTGGCTCTTTCAGTGCCAGTAATTAGGCCATCTGGTTGGTAAGGGAAAATAATTCAAGACCATATTAATTCGTAGTTTTAAATTTCTTTGTGGATAACACTTTAGGAGAAAATGATGGTTGCTGAATAATCAGATCTAAAATTAAGAGAACGTGTTGTTGATCATCCTATAGTGCTAGTTACAAAATTAATCATAGATGCTTAGAAACTATTGTGATAAATCTAATGTCAACATCTAGATAGAAGAAAAGAGTAGGAAGAGCATGAAATTCTCACAGATTTGTTTAGGTTGGTGCATAGAATGAGAGAGATTTGTTGAAAAATTCAGACTGAGCCTTTTAAAAAACATGGATAAAGTATAATAGTTTGCCTCTGTACAGCTTTCAATTGTATGTCTGTGCTCTTCACTATGGAATGCTAGACTATTACAGCACAAGACTGATAGCGAAAGCAGGAACAGAAATTTAAGTGTTACTCAAACTACTCTTACAGTTGTTGTTAAATAACATTGGAGGGCTGTCTTTTTGTTGTTGCTGCAGAGAAAAATCTCCAAGTAGTAACTCAATATTCCTACTCTCGACTAACAGAGGCTGTGACTGAGTAAACAAATGTTACTGCTGGCTTCATGCTGGTACCAATGCTAAAAATGGCCTCTCCTGATTATGGAAGACTCAAAGTTATTTGGTCAACCCCCAAGTCCAAAGGGTATGGACAGTTGAATCTGTCTGCATGTTTTGAAGTTCTGATAAGCGCTGCTGAGGCTCTGGACCCACAACACCTTGTCTTGCTTTCTCTGTTCCACTCGCATATGGGAATTTCTCTTTCCCAGGAAGTGCAGCCAGCCCGTAACAGAAATTTTTTTTTGGAAAAATGTTAGAAAGCAAAACATGAGAGTAACTATTTTGGGTGTAGCATTTTGTTTGAGACATATGGCATGAAATAGTGCAGTAATAGTAACACTGTGAGAGCAAGAATGGGATAAAACAAAATGTCCACAATACACTACTGATGGCTAACACAGATTTTTGTTCCGTCATGTGAGTTTTTTGCCTGCTACATTTTTTAGTACAAAATTAGAGTTGGAGCTTGAATTAATCTTGCAATATCAGTATTTAAGAAGTTGTTCTAACAGTCTCTAGGCATTTCTGGAAGCTTTCAGAGGCAGAACTGAGCAGAAATATAGATCTATTACATGGAAAGTGAAGAAAATAGTTTTGTGGTCTAGTATTATGCAGCTATTTGGAGCTCTAGTAGTGCATGTTAGGAAGACAACAATGGCAAATCCTCATAATCTTCATACTTTTTCAACAAAAAACTGTATTTTGAAAGTTCAAGAAGCCACTTCTGTCTCATTACAAGCAACTTGCTGTAGAGTAAAATACAAGACCAAAAAATCTATCTCCTCATACTGCTGACCTGTGTTACTCTTCTTGCTCTTTAAGCTTGTAGCTTAACTACCTTCATTAAACTTCTTCATATCCCTTAAAAATCAATCCATTTGGTAGGAACTTGGTGTGGGAGAGCTGAGCACGCACGTGACCAGTGTGATTAAGCAATGCCCGTTTATTGCAACTAAGAAAGCCATTTTATAATGTTCTCCCGCACACGTGAGTAATATGCAGTACAAGTCCTTAAGGTTGGACAGTTAACTTAGCCCGCGCTTTAAACCTTCTTACTATTGGATAAAAGTGCCACATCAGCCTTGCCAGGCTCCCTGCCTTGTGTAACTTCCTCTTCCGTCCCAACCCCTTCCGGGGGTTGTTTGTCTCGTTGTTTCTCCCCCCTCATTCAGGGTCACACCCTTATCGCATTCTTGCTCAACTGAGGCTCTTACCAGTCTTGTTCTCACGCAGGATTGCTCACATGGCCGTTCTCTCGCAGAAAGTACTCTAGAATCCCAACAACTTGGCTACTACAACAGCTTTCATTGTAAATGAAAAAAATTTTTTGATCACAAATTATGGTATCAAATACAAATTTTTTATATTTTTGTAGTTATATGGAAATTAGCTTGCAAGTGTCTCAATTTTTAATTAAGAAATTAAACAGAGTAAAAGAAGTAGCTATTCTCACAACTACAGTGGGTTGCTAAATATAACTGTGAGATCTATGAGGATAACAATATCTCTTTTCTGTATAAAGATTATCCTTTTCATTTCTTCAAGGTCAGCCCTCCTTACTAGGTACCCCCATGCCAAATTGCTTTATTCTTACAAAAAAGCCTCTGCTCACCCTTGACAGCATTTTGTGAATCGAGCGGAGGTACCTGTTTCTGAAGGAGCCAATGCATGTGCCAGCACAGCCAGCCTCTCATAGCCATTGCTACACCGGCTCAGTTATTTCAGATGTGAGGAGTAGGCAGCAATGTCATTTCTATCCTTCCCTGTTTCAACAGATGCAGGCTCTTCGTCAAACTCTTACAGGTCTGTTAATCTTCTAATGTCAGTGATTTTGCTATGTAGTTTACACTGTCACAACATAACAGTCAGTACAGTAGGTGTTAACAAGCAAAGTGGCTGTTTAATGAAACACTGATTTCGGGGCTGTAAGTAATGTGTTCAGGACCCTGGACTGTATTATAGAAGACAAAGGAGGGCTATTAGGCTCAGTTTGTGCCTTGCCCACCCTGGTGAGCAGGTAATGAAGCATGCTAGATAGTGGTGCTTCCATTTGTGTTCCCTTCCTTTTGTTTTCCTAATGCACCAGAAATTTGAAAATCGTCACATTCATTTTTCTCAGAAGAGGAAAGCATTTGGCCAAAGACTGAGATATTATTCAGGGATTCCAGTTGTCTAGCGGTGTGAGTTACAGTTTTGTTCTTCGTTTCTGAGGAAAAAAGCCTGACTCTCAATAGTCCTCTGCATCATACAGTCACTTACTTAAAGTTCTGCTAGATGAGTGTAAAAATTAGTTAAGCACGTAATTTTGCTCTTTGTGTTGAATGGGATGTAGATAAGATTTTAATAGTTATAGCTGTACACGGTGTTCTGGCACAAAACTGGGTATCAAAAAGTGTATTACTGTGCATAACCGATCCTTTTCTGATCATCTCATCCCCATTAAACTGCTTTTAAAGGGATTAATCCTTGAGGCATAGAACTGCCATAATCCTTACTGTGGATGGAGGTGACAACAACATCTGTTCATCTAGAGATACTTAAATTAATGTTTACAAAACTCCTATTTTCAGAAATTATTAAACCTTTGGGATGGGTTCACATAGTCCATTTTGGCTAATTACATTAAAAGTATCCTTTTGCTATGTACCTGGGGTTCAGGATGCAGAGAACTTGTCTCTGTGAAGCCATGGTTACTTCAGGCTTGTAGTGTGCAATTTTTAGAGAGAAGATGTTTGTGTAGAAAATCTATTTAAAACTTAGATTCTATGGATTCCTCTGGATTTCATGAGTATGAGGGGAAGCCAGTCAACTTTCCTGATTTAACATGCACAGAGCATGAAGAATCAGCAATAGTTTTTAAACCGCAGATGAAAACTGCAAATTCAACCAAAAAACTTTTCAAGCAAATTGTCGATATTCCTGAGCAAGTACTGTATTACACCCAGTGGTGTCAGGAGGAGTATCAAATGTGCAGCACAATGCACGCCCTCCTACACCCACAGTATTCCCTCATCCCACTAAACCAATTAACAGTAATTAGATAATTACAGTCCATAAAAGTCTTTGAAAGATGAAGATCTTGCTGCTTGGGACACATTAGCTCTTTTTATCATATTTATTATGCTTTTTATTTCTGACCACAAAGGGGAAAAACTTAAAATATTCTGTTATTTGCCATATTCTGCTCATGAAGCAAAGCCTGCAAAAGCAGCCTTTCTCCCAGATGTCCAATATTAGCTCTGTTTTGACTGAAAATGACAGATAATGATAGAGAAAGGAAGCTCCCATAAAACACCTTGCATTTGATCACAAAATTTTTACTAGCCTTCCAAAGTAAATGGCATGTTATTTTTATATTGCTGGTAAAAATCTAGCCACTTGTTCTCCATAATAAAAAATGGTAGACTTTAATTATGTATGCAGCACATAACACGCAAGACTGAATGGTTAGAGTAGATTTTTTTATGCAAGGCAACCAGAGCTCGAATGGTTTGTGGAAATGACCTTTTTTTTGTTTGGATTTTGGTTTTTTTGTTGTTGTTGTTTGGGTTTTGTTGTTTGGGGGGGGTTTGTTTTCTTTTTTTTTTTTTTTTTAATTTAAAATTCTCTTTTTGCCTTCAGCTGTGTTCCTGGAGGATACTCAGGTTTTCCTCCTGTCCTTTTTTTTCTGAATGACACATATGAGTTTCCACATCACCAAACATTAGGCAACTAAACAAGGAAGTTTACATCTTTACAGTCCTAATGAGAGGATCCTCCAAAAGGTAAACCAGAGCCAAGGAATTTTCCTTTTGGGGGAGAAGAAGAAAAGTGAATTACCTTATTACTTGTGGATGAGAGTGTTAGTAAAAGGCTAGTGCAGCTGTTAGCACACTTTAAAAATAAGTTGTAACAATGAATACTATATTGTCTGTCCCTTGCCCTTCTTTTTGCCCTTACAATGCCCCTTACGGTAGGGAGCCTGTTATGAGTGATGCTGTAGCCCCTATTTTCCCAGTGTAATAAAGAGCTAGTTTATATGGAAGGAAATACTTGTTGACTGATTGAAGCATCCTTCTTTTCCCTGCCCTTTAATTTCAGAGGTATGCTAAGAGGCCAACTGGGACCTAGGATTTGAGCCTTGCTTTTGGTATTTGTACTAAATCTGCTTACCTGTGTCTACACCTTTATCACAGTCAGTGGGGTAGAACAAAACCGCATGGGGATAAAGTGATTTTCTGTTACATATTCCGGCATTTCAAGCTGAATCGCTTGTCTTTTGATACAATGTGATTTACAAACCACACTCTAGCAATTTTCTGTAGAGCTGAGATGTAACAAATGAACATAATTAAAACAATGGCATATTAAGTGGTAAAAAAAAAAAAAAAAAAGGTTAATATGTATCTCTTTTTTTAATGTACAGCTTTTATTTACTAATTTTCCAGCACTATTAGAAGAATGGTCGCATTATGATTATACAATTCTTAAGTTGTGAGCAGCAGTTGTTACGTTTTTTGATAAGTGTATTTTGATAGAGGTTGGCATTGCTTAATGAGAATGTTGTCAATATAGCTACAGCCCCAGCTGTAGGTGTTGGGAGGTAATAACTGCTGATGAGGTAAATCAGACTTGGTTAGGGAAGATGAGGAAGCCAAAAAATTCTGCCAGTTTTGCAGAGGTATGTTTAGGAAGTGATACTGTCCTGAGAAACAGCAACAGTAACGATGGAGGGAAGATAAAAATAGCACCTAAAAGGCACCTCCCAGCGTGGATTGTCCATGCTGCTTTAGTGCCCATTTATTTACCTGACTGTACGTGCATGTAGAGAAGAGAGAAGCAGAAGTATGTTCATTTTGATATGTTTGATCAGGATGGGAAAATCTGTGTTTGCCAAAAGGCAAGTAGTTTTTGGTCATGGCAGTATTTGGTGGTTAGTTTTTTTTCATGAAGTAGACGGTTCTTTTCACTAAACTTCAAACTTTCCTAAGCAAAGATACTCTGATGGCATGAAGCGTAAGGTACTCTATTTGGTCACCTTTCTCTAGAAAGGGACATAGAAAATGTAGCCATAGGCCTGTCTTCATTCCTTCCTTTGGAAAGAGAGGGAATGTGGTGGAGAGACGTTTCGGTCTGTGACAATTTTCTCATTTCCAGCTGCTGGAAAGGCCAAGTGCTTTTGCTGTTCCAGAGCTCCTCCCCTGTGTCTTCTTCCAGAAGTGAGCTTTCATGTCACTAACCACCACACCAGGTTTTGTGGGAGTAGTGTTCCCATGTTCCTGCCCTGATTTAAAGAAAGGAAAGTAAGTTTTTCCTTGTTTGGAGTCAAAGGAAGCAGAGTTGTTCCTGTTTCCCCACTCTTGCCCCTGAATCAATTTTCTTAAAACTTTTCTTCTCCTCAGGTGCCTCAGTTAAGCACCAGAAACTTGAAGTTGCCTTCCCAAATCACAGTCTACTTGCTTGAAAGTGGTTCATGGAATCAGATGAAGATGACTTAGTTAAAGCCTCGTTAAACACGCAGCAAAAAGATCCCAGTGTTTTCGGATCCCACTAAGCATATGCTGTAGACTCCCTTCTCCATTACTCAAGCTCACCTGAGACAAGCAGAAGATTACCAGGACTACTAACCCATTTCTCTCTCTAAACCCTCCTCTGCTTTAATCCGAACTCTTAATAAATCAAGATTCATAAGCAAGAATACTCCAGGGTTTCATTCCCCAACCTCTCAAAACTAATGAGGGGAACTTTTAATACCCATGTTTGTCTTTGTTGGCTGGGATAGTACCTCTGTGTTGTGAGACACTGTTGTGAGGTATGATGCTATTTCAAAGTTTTGCTGGGAGCCATGCATCAACGGTTTAAAAGCATCTGTCTTGTAACACCACCCCTTCAAAATGGGAGCAGGGGAGTTAATCGCTGTGTGAATGTTTAGGCATGTTACCATCCCCCATTTGTCAGCAGTGCAAATGGGGAACAGCTTGCACAGCTATAATAGTGCTCATGGTCCCCCACTGTTTAAAGTGGTAGCGGAACCAAATTGAGAATTGTTTCTGAACCTTTCGGGTCGGTACTTGGAGACCTCTGGAGATCACCATGGGGTCAGACTGGCTGCTTTATTAAAATAGGCCTATTTTAAGACAACATAGTAAATTTAGCTGTTGCTGACATGTTAGGACAGCTCGGATAATTTCTGCTCTTGTAATGTCTGATGTTCATAAGGTGATGTTTTTCTCCCTCACTTGTAAACAAGTACAGAAGCACACATTAAAACAGAATTGTCTCCCTGATGTTTCATGCAGATAGTGTCTTGTATTAAGATCTGCTTGGCTGTTCTTAATGAGGACTAGAAGCAAATACATTTATGTATCATTCCAGGTTTGTCTGTTTCAAAGTGCAGAGCAACAAAAACTGTGTGCAGGTCTTTGACCATGAGACTTAGCTCAATTTTGCAGTTCTGTGGGTTAAGAAATCCCCTTATTTCTGTGAATAGTAACTTGCTCCATTTTGAGATCTGTCCAGTAGTCAGTTCTTAATACATGTAAAATGTGTTCTACTGATACAGCACAGTGCTAATCTTTTAATCAGAATGTCATGGTATGCTCAGTCAAGTGACTTAGAAAAGTCTGTATTACATCTACATAGTGAAATTCATCAAACAAATATAATCTCAAAAAAGAATAAATCATAGTTATGTTCAAACACTGATTGTGTTTAAATGAAGATACACTGTAGGTGAACTTCAAAACTTTTAATTCCATTTTTTGGATGGATTGGTTTATGTTAGTGTAGCTTTCAGGAAAAAGAAGAAAATGTGGTCTTATTTCTTTCAATTTGTGTTTGGGAAATTGCTGGAATGTGTCCTTTTTGCTTTTATAAGAAAGCTAGTCTCAACAAGATGTTTCTGGCTTATCAAGATGGAGGATTTGAATAAGATCAAAACAATATTTTTGGAAGAGATAATATCATAAAAATTCACATTTCTCTGCTTCATTTGGCTTTGAGACTAAATAACTGAAATGGAACTAGATTCTAAATTATAACCATGAAACTGTCTGGCTCTTTTCTGTACTAAAGACTATTTATATGACCCTTGTGCTCTGAAAGATAAAACAGTCTCCTTTACATGTGAGATGATAATTAAAAGGAAGGAAGCCAATATCTAGACCTCTTAGCTCTGTATTTAGCAGCCAGCTCAGCATTCCCAGCAGAGGTGTACAAAGCATTACTTTTGACAAACCAAGCAAAAGCAGCTCTTGAAGATTATCTATCTGATGGTATAAACACGTTCACATGCTCTGTAGCACAGTGTAAGGCTGGCAGGTACAAAAGAAAACAGTCAACTCATTAAGAGGTTGTTGCAAATCATAAATACATAGTAATATGACACCTTTTTTTCAGCTCTGTTTATTTTTCACGTAGAATATAGAAATAATCTACTTGAAATAGGAAGCTTACAACAGATCTAATTTCTCCGCTAGATTTCGGAGCTCAGCACCTCAAGTAGTAGCATATATTATCTGAATGGCATCATCTTGAGGACACCATTTGCTCTGAGTTAACAAACCGTATTGCAGAGGACATTGTCTTTCTTATTGCTGTACTGTAGGAACTGTTATATTCTTTAAGCCATGTTCAGTTGGCTTTACAGCCAGTCTTACTCTAGCTTTTTCTGTGACAGCTCACAACCACCGTAACGTCAGCCAAGGTGAGCTAACAGCTGCTGTGCCCTGTCAGTTCATCTAAAATATACAGCAAGTTCACATCACAGTATATTCTGAAATCCTAATTCCCAGGCCTCTGCCTTGAGGACCGTGACTATATCTGGCTCTGCTGCTGTCACCTGCCCTGGCAGCATGGATTGTCAGGATGGTTTGAGGGCTCAGGTTTGTGATTAACATGTGTGGGTAAGATTAATCTGAATATTTGTGAACAGACTACTTAACATGATTAACAGCAGTTTGGTTAACTGAGGTGGGGAAAAGTGAAACTTTGCAACCAGGATTTCTGCTTGGTTTGGCACCAGGACTCCTACACACAAAAACATGTTGCTATCCTTTACTGTTTCAAGAAAGAGAAAGCTGTAGTTTAGTCATGTACTAAGAGTGTGGTTTAAGGGGGAGGACAAAGCGATTTGAGGGCTGCTGGTGGAATTGAACCCTTGGAATCAGTTAATCAGGGTACGTGGCTGAACTCCTGCCCTAGGGCTTGCCTCGGGGTTAAAGTTAGAGCTCTGAGAATGAGAAATCCTAGACACCTGGTGAGAACAAGGCTTAGGAAGCTTGCCAAAGAAAAGGATGGCCAGCTATGAGAATACCCTGTGCAGTCCTTAGCCCTGGATATCAGTGTTCCAAGGCATGAGTTGCAGCCTGGGGTTAGGGTTAGGTGGGGCTGGCTCTGGTGTTGGTGACAGTGGGGACTGTCACTACCAGAACTTTGTAACTCTCAGCAGAATCAGTCTCATTTCCCTACCATGCTACATAGCCAGCCAGCAGACCTGCCCAGCACCAAGTCTGGCTCTGCACAACAGGGGCAGGCAGAATGAATGAGAATGACATGTAAATAAGTACCGTAAATACACTGTTCCTACACTGTTATCTTTAATGCTAGGGGAAGGTCCCCACCAGTTAAAAGGCATTAAAGCTGCCATTGATCCTAAGGAGTTCCCCCAACACTTACCCATTTCAGACTTTTCAATGCAGACTAAGGTTATAAAGGAAACAGAAAAAGGTGTGTTTGGGGAGAAGAGGCATATGGTTCAAAATGCAATTGTTTTTTGTTAATAATTAAATAAGTATGATTTTGTGATAAGTGTACTGAAGTCAGAGGTGTTAGGAGTTGTACAGTTTTCCCAAAGCAAAAAATAAATACAGCAGCATTGTACTATCACAGCAGAATTTTGGTTTCTTGCTATCAGTCTGTATTCTTAAAAGGTAGTAACTCCTGCTTAGCATAATTCCCAGTGTCTGTAATTAGCACCAGATAGCTTGTGAAAATATAGTAAATTAGATTTAATGTTAGTAATAAAAATTTATGCATTGCAAGTTTATTGAAATATTTCCCTGCATTGATCAGAATAATATAGTGCTGTGTACCTATAAAGAAACCCCAAGTAAATTATGACATTGTGTTGTAATTATGTCTAAGATGGCTGTAAATGCATTTGAGGTAGTTTTGCTGATGTGAAGATGATATATTCTATGCTTATAAGATACAGACACTCAGGCTTCTCTGTCAACATATGTACATCTTCTACTGCTGCTAGTCCAGTCTAGATCAGTACAAAGGTTGTCAGCACAGAGAAGTTTGTAAGAACAGAAACTGTAAATGGAAAGAAGATAAAATCTGGAATCACTACAACCAAATTTGGGGGGTATTATGAAGTTCAGTAAAGATGTTAAAACTCATGATTTTTGACTATTACATGGTATTGTGCTAGGTAAGAAATCTTGTAATATATCTATACCTTTCTGTAACTGCTTTTGTACTCTGTCTCACTTAAAACAAACGGTAAAGCTCTTATTTCCATAATGATTATGCAGAGAACTACGTAAAACCCTGAGTTACAGCAAAGTAGAAAGACTTACGTTATAAAAGAGAAGAAAAATATGAAACTTTATTAATAAAGATGATGGACTCTGTTGTTCTGTTTCCTATTCTGTAAAGTTTCAAGGCTTCTTTGAAACAAATGTAATCATGCAGGAACAATGTTATTTATTGAGCATTATACAAAAAATGCTCATACCTTTGAGATTATGTTGTGATTATGTTCCACAAAGAAGCTCTAGAAATGGAGAAGGTAGCACGTGGTGAGAATTCATTGAATTATTCACAGTCAAGAACAGCAATATATGCAGGTGCATAACTACTAACCTTTAGTTGATGTTTAATTTCTCTTTCTCAAGTAAAGAAAAGGATCACTTATATAGTAACTAATCACTTAGACATGAGTGTTTCCTGTTTATGGAAGTTTCACATAAAATGAAAGCACTCTGTGCTGCACTTCTTTGCACAGTCATCATCATCTTTACTGAATACCCAATAAAACATTTTACAAAAAAGTTTAACATTTCAAATGTGCTATGAAATAAATATTTAAAACCTGTGATTGGGACTTTGGAAAAAGGGAGAGCTGGTCTTTAAGACATTTAGAGTTTCTAAAGACTCCCATTTATCCTAAATAGAGCTGCATCTGCAGCTACAGTATAGCTTACAAAATCATGTGCCTGTTCACGAGAGCCTGTAGCCTCTGCTGAAAAGATGAACCTTGTTGTAAAAACAATCCTGGGATTGTTTTACAAAGATTATTCCTTTCTGTTGCAAAATATTTTAGTTTTGGTTTGTTGGTTGGTTGGTTTTGAGGGGTTATTTTGGGTTTTGTTGTTGGTTTTTTTAATTGTTTACATCTAGAAATATGTTTCCCCTTCTTCCTGTGGGATCTGAAATTTTAAAAAAAAGCTCAAATAGGAAAGGAAGAGTTGAGAGTAAATATGAACATGACCAGAAGCCACTACGTTGTTCTTCCATTCATGTCTCATAAGTTTATTTGTCAGTCTGTGTACCAGTTTATAAACTTACTGATAGTAAGATTGCTTGTATATTTTTTTGACTAAATACAGTTTTGTAGAATTTCTTGTGCACGGTGATCCAACTGCTAGTCAAGTGGCCCTGATGTAAGAACGCCTTGCCTGTTGCCAAAGGTCCCTACAGGAGACTGGGTGCTGGACACCCGTGATTCAGATCTAGACCCTTCATATGTAGACCCATCATGAAAGGATGGCTTGTGCTGACATTAATATGTGATTAGCCTCTAAGAGAGCACACTAGGGTAGGCAGGCATGAAGAAACGAAAGAAAAACTGTTTGCTATCAGTTTCCTAGTATCCCTACTTTTCCTAGGGATTGACACCTTCCCAGCCTAGCAAGGCTTACCTGGCAGTCCCTTCTTACCTCACTGCACTCCTGTGAGTCTGGCAGCTGGCCTGGCAGACATATCCCTGTAGGTAAGTCCTTCTGCCCTCTATTGCTGGAGGAAGGAAATTACACAAATGGCATAAGGATGTGAAGAAACTCGACTATATTTGCAGGGATTTAATACCAAAAATTAGCTGAGAAGCTTGTCTAAATGGGAAGGATGTTGTAAGTTAGATAGCGTATCCCTTCTATGATGCTGAGTGAGATTTACCCATGAGCCTCACTATTAAAATTAGTAAAATTAAAATACTGTTCTTATTTGCAACCCTAGATTGAATAGACATTCATTGAAACAGTCTGCAGGGGGAAAAGCTAAATAACCTCACATAAAGTTAAGTGAAACCATATCTGAAAATTCAGTTCCATGGCAGAGAAAATTGATTCATAGCTGTAATTTAATCAGATGAGAAGAGTATGGTAAGCACATAACCTAAAAATGACATCCAAAGTTAAGCCAGTTAAGAAGGCATCAGAATAATCAATATAACCAAATCAGTAAGGAATAAATCAATTCAGAACCATGTGAATTAATCTCTACAACTTCACAAATGCTAGTGTGTTTAGAATTGGTGGCTTAAAGGTTTCATTCAAGGATAGCAAACCCCCTGCAATTACATAGATTCATGTGCATTTTTACTCTACAGGTGCTGAGTAATTGTCATTCTTGGGCTTCCAATTTGTCTGAACAAAAAAGAGAAAAGGGAGCAAGAGGAGGATGAGAACAGTCAGTAACTCACAGGATCATCCTCCTCTTGCTCCCTTTGCTTCTGAGATCAGGAATGTGTTTTATTTCAGGCAAACTAAACAATTCTGCTAAAAGTGTCAATACTTTAACTTATCAGAGCCTATGTAGTAAGAAATTCAGATACAACTCTGTTATTCAGAGCATCCTTGTCTGTAAGAGCATGTGCAGCTCGAGTGGAATTACTCCTGGGTAAGAAGTCACTTAGACTAAATACTAAGTTGCTGAGTTTTATCCAGTATTTTCTAAACTATATGCTTGTAATTAACACTTTCAAACTGGAATACAGTGTCCTTATAGCCTCTTCATTAACTGGTTGCTTTCTGGAGTCAATATTTATGTTAAAAAAATTATGACAAAAAAGCATTAACAGGTAACTTTTTTACCTGTATCGTACTGACCAAGTTCCCAGCCCACTGCAAGAGGGCCCCCAAAAATCCAGAATTATCAACAGCAAAATATTTCAATGTTGTTTATGAATGATGGGTGAAGATATCTTCACCTCTTGTTAAGTAGAAAAACCTTGTAATTGGTCAGTGAAAAATAGCTGAAAAGCCTGTGTCTATTAAGAGAGAGAAGTTCACATAGTCTGTGTAAATGTAGATTTTCACTAGAAATCATTGGGAGACATAGAAATAAATAATCTGGGAAAATCAACGCTTGAGGCTGCCCTGGTTGGTTATATAAATAATGCAATTTATAGCCATGTCCAAAGAATGGTGGATGCAAAATGAAACAGCATGCACAAAAAGCTATAAGTGGCGCCGGAATTTGGTGTCCAAATTGTGCATAAATTCCTGTTACACTTGAGCTAAGGTGAAACTCTCAGATTGACCCTTCTAACAAAATGGATGCTGTCCATATTGCTACCTGTCATTCTGAGCAAGTTTTTGAAGGTGAGTTTGGTCCGTGGCTTTCGGTACTCTTAGCCTAATTTTGTGCATAAAGGAAAAATTGTTTCTAAAAGTGATTCTCTTGTGAAACCTGTAGGCATTCTTACAGTATTTGGAAGTTAGACAAGAAACAGCCAATAATATAAAAAGGTTGCAATGCTGCAGTTTCCTCATGCTTCGTACATTTCTCTGGCAAAGCCAGTCTGTTTGCCATTATTTTAACTGTTTAAATCATCTGAGCTCATTTCTATTTTGGATACGCTTGGATGCCCTAAAGAAGACATTCCTAAAGAGTGAACTGAGTTGTTTAATAACTGCTAGAATATAGGTGCAGTATGTGGTAGATTAGTGCAGACTATTTGATAGTCAAGTATTGCAGGACATTGCCACTGTATAACAGTTACACTGCATACTAAATTGTCCAAATATCTCAATAGTTTGATTCTTTAAAGTTAACCCCTTTTTAATGTGCAAAAGCACCTCATAATCTGTAGCTACAGCAAATTAAAAACTGCTACATTGATGAACATGTGGGAGGCTAACTGAACTAACAACTGCATAAAACATTTCTTACTGTAGCCATCGATTATAATGTTGTAATTCAGTTCGCTGTATCTCTTTATGTTCTGGGCAGTTATTCCTATCTTTCCTTCATGCAGAATACTTAACTTTTCTAGATTTTTATATAGGTTGAGCAACAGCCATTCAAGCTTTCAAATACCGTAAGTCAGAGCTTGTTTTTCAGCATACTGATGAGCTTATTTCAAGGAATGAGGTTATTGGATGTAAGCAAATAAATGTCAGAAAAATCAATTAGTTGGTCAACTATTAGCTATTGTTTAGAAGTGCTTGATCAACGCAGAAGGGGAAATTCTGCTAATGATAATTTGACCAGATCAGAGCATCTTTCTGTGCTTTTCACAAATACTAATAAAATTAGGAAAGAGCTAGGTTATGTTCGGGGGCACCCCCACTTCAGAGAAATTAATAAAGCTCATTTATGATTGTAATCAGGTAATGTAATCGAAGAATATCTAGACTGGTGTCTTTTAGAGGTGCAAACTCAGTACTGCTTTAAGGGTAATCATGCTGTATAACGAACCATTATAGTTAGTGTGCTGTTTTCCATCCGCACATGATCCCTCTTGTATGAGCAGTGCCGTGGACACAGCCAGCTAGGTTATTTTTGTGTTGGCTCACTGATCAGTCTGGGTCTGGCAGGTGCAATGCGATACAAATATGGTTAAGTGGCTTTTCAGATCCAACTGAGGCCCAGAAGCAGGCTGTGTGTTTTCCCAACCAAGTCTGGCATTGCTCAGAGCCTGCTCAGGTGGGTCTGGGCTGTGTTCCCAGAACCAGGAGTGAGGGGAGCATGATGGGGAGATGGAGAGTCAGCCTCTCCACAGAGCTTGCTCAGGTTCAACAGGGCTTGTTGGCCTCAATTTGGTGCCAGCCTGCCTGGATGTGCACCAAGTCATGCTTTCGTGCCTCTGCAAATAAACCCTCCTGGAACAGTGAGCGTAGGGTAGAGGCTCTGAGCTGGCTGAAGCCCAACCTGATAGTACATGAATTACCTGCCATTTACGCAGTGTCCCAGTCCCTTATTCCCTTGGATAATACGGCTGACTATACTTTCAAGTAAACAGAAGATCTACAGGACAGTAACGCTGGCAATCTTTCTATGAGGATATGAAATGTTAATAATACACAGGTGATAAACCCAGGCATGAGAGATAGTGCTAAAAATTCTTAGTATTAAGGAGGTTTGTGATGATAGTGGATTTGCAATGCATTGTCTATGTGTGCTTTGAAGCCTTCATAGGAGGACCCTACAACAGTATCGTTACTTATTTTTTCTTTATTGAGGCAGAAGAGCATACATTGGCAATACTGGATGACTACGGCTTGGTAATAGAATTATAAACAAGGCCCTGAGTAATCTCCTCTAACAGGATGTGCTTTGACTAGATGGCTTCTTGAGGGTTTCCTAATCCTGCACGACTTTATAGCCAAAACACAAAGACTGTTAGCAATGCCTCTGTTCATATACGACATGTATTCTATGTATTTCATATCCAGTATATTCTACTGATTATTTGCAACGACTGTTGTTCTTGTGTTTCAGAATAGGTGGCTACTAGTTAGTACAGTGGATGTTACCAGCACCATGTTTTTTATCAGATTCTGTCTTTTACTCAGGTGCATCAATGTTGTTGGTGTTTTGTTCATATGAAATTTATGTAACCAGTTTACACAACATTTCTGGTTTTCACCATTGGCAAACCATATTCTGTAATTCTGATTCAGGCCCGTAGATGGTATGCGAAAACCCAGGTAACTAGTGTGGTGACTCAGTTTGGCAAGAGACAAAGTTTCTCTCTTGAGAAGTGATTGAAGGATGTTTTAAGTGGTCCCTAGCAGAAAAAGCAAAATACTGATTGGTCACAAGTTCTCTATGACAGTTGACAGGCAACAGGAGTGTGCCAGGGTAGAAGTGATGTATTTTGAACAGTGATGACATGTTGAGTTAGAACATAAGGCAAATAGAATAACAACAGATTGATTGAGAGGTTGAGTGGAAATGTGAAATTTGTGAGAGAAGATGAGTGTTGTAAAGTGGCCTTGGATCGCATGCCCGATATGTTTGATTGCTATCTCTGGAGGCCTTGTGCCATTATCTTCCGGTAGAAAAAAATATGCATAAAAGATATTCAGCTTTCACTTTTAGCAGTCATGTAATACTGCAGCAACAACACTAACAAGTAAAGAACAAAAACGTTTGAAAATGTGAAATTTCCCATAAAAAATGTAGTAGGGTGGGGGAGGGAAAGAGTCCTTAACCAGGGACTGAAAAAGAAATTAATCTAAAATCAAGGATTTGCTATTTGCTTGTAAGCAATCCCATCTGGGTCAAAGCAATGCAATACATTAGTGGTTTATATTGCTAGGAAACACAGATTCTCGCTGGACGAGATTTTCTCTCTGTATCTAACAGTTTGCATGACATCAGTTGTTTGAGCTGGGCTGCAGTTCAAGCGAGTAATGATCACCGTGATATAATGATGGGGCAGAAGGCTCATGATCTCCCAGGATTAGGATGACTTTGATAACCTAGTGTGAATATTATCAGAATTAGTCAGGCATTTGCCAATCACATATATGCATTTAGGTAATGAACTGACTGATTTCCATGTTTGACTGACTCTTCAAAGCTTTATTCTTCATGTTCAAGGTACAAACCTTGATGGGCTGTGAAAGGTTGGCATTGATGACACCTTTGATTTAAATGAAAGGTTGTAAGTATGATCCTTTTGGATCCAAGGTCTTACTGACTGCATAGCATGTGAGCAATGTGAATAGCTCTTTACAGTATGTACACGGGTCAACGTTAAGCAGTGGTAGTATCAGAGGGGTAAATTTTGGAACTTACTATAGTTTTAAATGAGAGATTTATATAGATAGAAATGTTCCCTGATGGTTTTTGTTCCTGCCTTTCTTGT